>NC_140591.1:650857242-653442762 GCF_964204655.1 Triturus cristatus
CCCCTCATTTTGTTCCTTTTTAAATTAAATGTTTTAAGAGTTACCACTTTATTCCAATCAAGATGGCTTCAGGTGTGCAATACGTTTGTCATATGTAGGACTGTTAGCGCTCTAGTTGTTCTTTAGAACACTCTGGGAAGCTGCAGTAGAACACAAAGGAATCAACTGACAGCCTCTGCCCTTGTTGGATGTACATGTTTTACTGAGAATGTCAGACTTCATTCTCACATGACTGAGAAAGATAATGTGAATTTACAGAAAATATGCTCTCAGTTTAGCTTATAGAGCACCTTCCAAACCTCTGTGGGAAAAGCATGAGAAAATAGTTTTCTCTCAAACATGATTCATGATATCACAGCAGAAGGCTTTTTCACATGGTAAAATCACCTTAGAACACACCACGATTCCTAAAATGAGTATGGTACCATCAACAAATGATTTATAATGTAACTAAAGTCTTAAAACCTATTAACTGCAATGCTTTTTAATGAGGTGCTATCATGTATATTGGTCTCAAGATGGCTGCCAACACTTCTTGGATGAAGTACTGACAGCCAATTAGATCTCACAAAGAGATGTGTGGTTAGGCTCCATCCAGATATATCTATCTTTTTAACTCTAATTTTCTCAGGAACTACTAAATGGATTTATACCATTTAAGCAAAAGGCACGAGTCTGAACTGAGGACTACCTCTTTGCCAAATTTGGTGTAATTCCGTTCAGCAGTTCGGGCTGTAGCTGCGTCAACAGGTCCTATGAGAAAATGCATGGGGAAAACACGTTTTGGGACCACCCTTTTTTCTCGGCCCCCGCTTGACGAATCACCGTGAAATTTTCAGGATAGGAGCGGACCAGAGCTGGCCAAAAGTTTGGAAAATTTTGCGAAGATTCGTCAATTGGCGCCAATGTTATTGCAAATAGAATGTTGCGGATTTCCTATGGAAAATAGGTCCTAACTATAACTACAGACTGGTGACTGCCAGTAGGTAATATATATATATAGATAGTTATAGTTAGGACCGAGTTTCCATAGGAAATCTGAAATCCTCGCGAAATTTTCAAAACTAATGGGGCGCCCCGCTCAGCTCCTACCCTGAAAGTCTCGGGGTGATTCGTCAAGCGGGGGCCGAGAAAAAAGGGGGGTCCCAAAACGCATTTTCCCCATGCATTTTCCCATAGGACCTTTAGTCGAAGGTACAGCCCGAACGGCTGAACAGAATTACTTGAAATTTGGCAAAGAGGTAGTCCGCAGGTCAGCCATGTGCCTTTTGCATATATGGTGTCTATCTGTTCAGTAGTTCCTGAGAAAATTGCAGTTAAAAGTACATAAATATCTATATGCGTGCACCGTGCGCGCACCGTGCCGTGCGCGAGCGTAATTCTGATTGGTGGTTAGATGTCAGTCAACATTCGAATCGGTCGAAATCAAGAAGTGTCGGACGCCATTTTCTGTGTCGCAGTGAAAAAGAAAGGTGGAGAACGTGAAAAGGGGGCAGGGTAGAGAGTTCCTGACACCCTAACCTTTGTCAGGGGGTCCCTGAAGGACCCCGAATGGTGAAAAAAACATTTTATTTTTTTTCAAAAAATCGAGCACGGTGGCAAAAAATTCATTAAAAAAATTACAACACAGTATTTTAGGAAAATAGCTCTTCTTGGAGAAGTGAAGTGAGCTCTGAAAAGAACTGTTGTTTTTTGTCGAGCAGCAAAAAAAAAAAAAATGCATCAAAAAAAGAAAAAAAAAGAAAAACTGTTCACCAGGAACAAAAAAAAAAAGGAAAAAAATTAGGGGGTGGAGCATGTGTGCTGCTGTATCTTGTTCTCTATTAGGTTAATGCTGCTCTCACCATAACAGAGAACAGCATTGCACACATTGCACCGTATATGCACCTTCTTGAACAGAGGGTGCATATCCAGAGGTCTAGAAGCAGGTGAAGCTGCGGCTGCAGATGATGTGCTCGGCTGAGCTGTGGCTGCAGATGATGTGCTCGGCTGAGCTGATGGAGGGTTGTCTCTTGCAGCCCGAGCATAAGCCACAGGATGCACTGCTTTAAAGTACCTTATCATGGAGTAAATACTAAATGAGTATTTTTTTTAGGGTCTCCTCTAGATAAGACCACTCCACAAACAGTGCAGGTGACTTTAGGAGCATTCACCTTCTTCTGACCCTCTGGAAAAGTAAAAAATAGCCAAATAAATGAGTTATTTTGTTTCCTCTGCCTTGGGGGCACAAAGGTCTCCTCCTCACTCCCTGAAGAAGTCTCCTGTTCTCCATTTTCAGGTGCAGGAAAAGCTGTTCAGCTCCTTCTCCCAGGAAATAAGAAGTATTAATGAGGGGAGTGGGTGTGGTGTTGGAAGATTCTGGAACTGAAACTACTTTGAACCAATGAAAAGTGTTGTTTTGTAATCACATGACTTGCCGTGCACGCACGGAGCACGCAGGCATTTGCACACGGAGCACGTACGCATGCGCACACGGAGCACGCATGCATGCGCACACGGAGACGGTGCACGCACCGTGCGCGGACTGACACGGTGCGCGCACCTTGAAAAACGTAAAAAAAAAAAAAAATAAATGTTTATAAGTTTATGGAAGATATAGGTTTCACATTTAGGAATTAGCATTTTAAAAACCTTGCAAATGCACTGAAAAAACTATAGGTTTCATACACATTATAGTTAGGAATTAGCATTTAAAAAACCTTGCAAATTCACTGAAAAAAACCATAGGTTTCACAAATGTTATAGTTAGCTGGACATTTCACTCGTAAAAAACCATTGAAATTCCCCCGTTATAGTTAGTTCAGCTAACTATAACTCACGCGACTGCAATCCACTGCTGATGACGTCACATAGATAGAAATTAGCATTTAAAAAACCTTTGAAATTCACAGAAAAAAACATAGGTTTCAGGCAGTTTATTGTTAGCAATTAGGATTTAAAAAACCTTAGAAATTCACTGAAAAAACCATAGGTTTCAGGGGCGTTCTAGTTAGCTGGACTTTTCACTCGTACAAAACCATTGAAATTCCCCCGTTATAGTTATAGTCATTGGAGATGTCATCAGTAATGTCACTGACCATGTCATGAGTGATGTAATATGTGACGTCATCAGCAGTGGATTGCGGTCGCGCGAGTTATAGTTAGCTGAACTAACTATAACGGGGGAATTTCAATGTTTTTTTACGAGTGAAATGTCCAGCTAACTATAACATGTGTGAAACCTATGGTTTTTCAGTGAATATATATATATATATATATAATATATATATATATATATATATAATATATATATATATATATATATATATATATATATATATATATATATATATATATCGAATCCTCCTTCCGAAGCACCAGCCGGTACTCCCAAAAGACACGGACACTCAAATGCTGGTTCAGGTTTTCATGCTCGATTTATTTTAAACAAAGTATAGGTTGAGACGCGTTTCGACTGACACAGCGGTCTTGATCACATGATTAGCATAAACTGAACGTGGCTATTTAAAGGTGCCGTGACCCCAGTTACGTGTAGACATAGACAAAATACTCATATATGGCTGTACATAACGATTTCACAATCAATTCAAAGAAATAAATTGAAAATTAAAGCATACAATAACTTGATGATTATTTCCAGTCCAAAATAGATAAACCATTGGCATGATTCAAACCCGGATTGTCAAACAAATTACGCTGCTGTCAATCATATAGCCGCAATCCGGGTAGAATGCCTGCACTGCGTTAGGATATAGCCATGATAATTGGTGGAAGGGAATCAAACGAGAAACACTCCACATACATTATGTGCAAATGACGCATATCATGTGCAAACATAGCAGAAAATAAATGCATATGTCATTATCTGTGCAAATACAGAAAAGATATGCAAAAGTCCGCAAAATTATGTGCAAATATAGCAATCATTGTTAATATCCGTGCAAATACAGCCAAATGTGCAAATCTGCAAAGTAATGTGCAAAACTTGCAAGACATTAAAATGAGATCAATATGACATCATAAAACAATGAACCGGAAATCACTTAAAAAACAATTCTAAAATGTATGTACATAATATATATACAGCCTATTAATGTCTAAAACGTCTAAATATCAAACTGGGTATCCGACTTAGATGGCACAAATACTGAAAAAGGTTAAATACAGCAATCAAATTGCATGTAAATATAAGCACAGAAGAAGCTGGATCACTGAAACACCCATAAATATATATAAATCTATGAAATGTAGAAAAAATAGAAAACTATGGAAAATATGAGACTTCTTTACCAGTATTCTATAATCTCATATAAGGCGAGGATATTCAAAGATGTACAAAGGTATCCAAGTGCTGACGAGGTGGAAATGAGACCTGATTATCATAAGTGTTAAAATATGATAAATACACACATTATTGCTATCACAGGTAACTATAAAAAATGATGTAAATCTTCCCCATTGTTCAAACCTCCTGGAATGCGTGTGTCCAACTCCACTATATATTTGCATTCCAGTTGCCTCAGAGCTTTTTCCCGGTTACCTCCTCTCTTCATTTTAGGTACCGAGTCTATAATAAAATAGCTCAAACAGCTCAAATTGTTGTTGTGGCAAGTTTTAAAATGTCTCGCTACCGGGTAAGTTGGATCCGAGTTTACTATGGCCCTAAGGTGCTGTAAAATTCTGTTGTAAGCTTGCAGTTTTGTACTGCCCACATATTTTAGTTCGCATGTGCATTGTAATACGTACACCACATGATCGGTGCGACAGGTGTAATGTCCCTTGAGATATCTGGGACTGTCACTGAAAGGTGTGGTGTACTGGTTAGTGTTTATACCAAATTTACACGCTCTACAGGAGGAGCATTTAAAAAACCCTTTCACTGGGGCTAGCCATGTACCACTAATGGATATTTCTGGACTACTGGATACCAGTTCGTCCTGCATAGAAAATGCTTGCCTGTATATATATATATATACCTCATCATACTGGTCTCTGCGTTGAAAACTTACGGTGTTGGAGTGCTTCCCTCCGGAGGGCAACCCTTGAGCAGCGATATTTGGCGGCAGGTCCGGCCGCCGGGAGTGCACCACCCCTCATTGGGGGCCATGGGACCTTATCATACTGGTCTCTGCGTTGGAAACATCGTAATGGATCAAAGAAGAAGCGGGAGCACTGAGGCCCATCTGAGGGTTTTAAATATGTTTGCGGCAGTTTAAATCATGTGCAAGCTGGTCAAAGGCAATACCAGCACGGGACTACAAGACCCAGCATTCTCGCTGCACTCGATAGGAGCGGCCCATTCAGGGCGGACTTTTTCCCGTATTTATGAAGGGAGTGCCCGACACATTAACATTCATTGACGTCCATGCCCCAGAAGAAGTAGGATGCAAACTTCGAAACACGTCGGGAAGGCGCTAATGAGCTGCCAAATGCGATCAGTGCTTCATCGCTTTTCCAATTCCCAATAAAGGTGTTCACACTACTTACGATGTTGGAGTGCTTCCCTCCGGAGGGCAACCCTTTAGCAGCAATATTTGGCGGCAGGTCCGGCCGCTGGGAGTGCACCACCCCTTAATGGGGGCCATGGGACCTTATCATACTGGTCTCTGCGTTGCAAACATCGTAATGGATCAAAGAAGAAGCGGGAGCACTGAGGCCCATCTGAGGGTTTTAAATATGTTTGCGGCAGTTTAAATCATGTGCAAGCTGGTCAAAGGCAATACCAGCACGGGACTACAGGACCCAGCATTCTCGCTGCACTCGATAGGAGCGGCCCATTCAGGGCGGACTTTTTCCCGTATTTATGAAGGGAGTGCCCGACACATTAACATTCATTGACGTCCATGCCCCAGAAGAAGAAGGATGTAAACTTCGAAACGCGTCGGGAAGGCGCTAATGAACTGCCAAATGCGATCAGTGCTTCATCGCTTTTCCTATTCCCAATAAAGGTGTTCACACTACTTACGGTGTTGGAGTGCTTCCTTCCGGAGGGCAACCCTTGAGCAGCGATATATATATATCTATATATCCACATAAAATTATCACAGTTCAGTTATAATTGTCCAGCACTCCAAGGGGTAAAAAGCCACTCGTACCCTTTATTTGGAGGGATGATCACGTCAACGCGTTTCGACAGCCTCACGCTGCCTTGTATGCCATTACCAAGAAAAAAGTAAGTATTATGCAGGTAAGGTTTATAGATATATATATTCACTGAAAAAAACATAGGTTTCAAGGACGTTATAGGTAGAAAATAGCATTTAAAATACTTTGAGATTCACTCAAAAAACCCTAGGTATCAGGGACGTTATAGTTACAAATTAGCATTTAAACAAATCTTAGAAATTCACTGAAAAAAACATAGGTTTCAGGGGTGTTATAGTTAGCTTGACATTTCACTCGTACAAAACCATTGAAATTCCACCGTTATAGTTAGTTCAGCTAGCACCCCCACAATGCATTGCTGATGATGTCACATATTACATCATTCATGACATGGTCAGTGACATCACTGATGACATCTCAAATGACATCACTGATGACATCATCCAGTGAATGTGGTTTTGTTTGAAATTTAAATATCTATTATTTATATATATACCAAACTGTATTGAAGCATAAGTAGATAGATAAATGTCTGGATGGAGGATTTAGTAGCTGTGTGACTGAATGTTTAAGTGAGTGATTAAAAGTGTCTCACTAAATACATGGGTTAGTGACTAAACTGTGTGAATGTTTGTATCACTCTGTCTGTTGTTGTGTAACCTACTGCATCAGTACTAGCTACATGAGTGTCTATATTAGTTATTGATTAGTTGGCTGATTGTTTGTATGGGAGACTGAGTGTGTGTGTGGTTGGGTGGGGGTTGTGTGACTCTGTGCATAGATGTGTGAGTGGTTGATTGACTAGGTATATGAGTTTAAGACTGCATGTGGAAACCGTTGTTTGGGTGAGTGAGTGTGTGTATGGGTGTGTTGGTGAGCGAATATATGTCTCAGTGGTACATCTCCAATGAAGTACAAAAATAAAAGGCAGTGTATATGAGAGTTGGTGTATATAAATAACTATACGTAAGAGTTAGTGATTGTGAGAGTGACTGTATGCATAAGTGTTTACTTGTAATAGTGATTTTATAAGATGGTAAGTATGAGTTACTATCTGTATGAATAAATGAGGTGGTGTTTGTATAACTGTGTAGGTGAGTAAATGTAAGTGTGATTGATTGTTTCATGAGTGAGTAGGATGACTGTATAACCGACTGGGATGAGTGCTGGTGTGTCAATGTCTATATAGGTATGAGTGCATTTCATAGTGTTCTATTGATCAGTGACTGCATGTATGAGTAATTCTGTGGGTGAATGAGTAGATGTCTGTGTAGACCTAGGAATCAGTGAGTGGGTATGTAGTAACTGGTGTTGGTGTGTCGATGGTTTTGAAATGATACTCTATATTTCAGAGTAGATGTATCAAAGGTTATATTAGAGTGTGAGGAGGTGCATCAGATGTTCACATCGATGATGTCATCAGTGATGTCATCAGTGATGTCATTTGAGATGTCATCAGTGATGTCATCAGTGATGTCACTGACCATGACAGCAGCAGAGGTAGGCGGAAGAACATGGCGGCCAGCGTGTAGCTGGTCGCGGGAGCTCCCTCAGAGTGGTGTGAAATATACGATGACCATCTGAATATATCTTTTTTATGCTTGAGGGGATTGAGGAGACTAATGCTGGGATGATCTAACAACTCGAATTAAACACTAAGTCACTTACGTGTAGTGCAATCGGGCAGAGCTGAATCGGGAAACAGTGGGTGACCCGTGTGCGGCGGCAGTAGCAGGGGTAGCAACGGAGCGGCAGCAACGAAGCGGCTGTGGAGAAGGGCAGCCCTGGAGCTGTGGAAGGGAAGAGGCACGGCAGCTATGATCTCCTTCCGGGGGAGAATTGGATGCGATAGCAGCTGCTTTGGGTGCGTGATAGAGAAAGGCCATGGCTACGGCTGGGGACCACAGCCAGATGTAAATGGAAAAGATTCGGCGGAGTCCCAAAGCGGTCTGTCTTTCCAGGAGTAGGAATCGGAGCCAAATCTGAATTCAAAGAACACCAGCGGTAAGAAGCAGTATTTGCAGTAATAGAGCAGCAGCACAAAGAGTGCTACAAGCTCTGCTGCTGACCTACAAGGTTCCGGTGTGGAGGATGACGATAATCTAGCCATAAATAAAACAAACAAGACAAATAAGACAAGTGGGAAGAAAAACCCTCACAAAAGCAAACAGTAGATCAGAAATTAAAGGTGACGCCCTCTTTAAAAACATACTTTAGAGTTTTGCCTCAAATAGTAACACTAGTGGGCAGTACGATGGAAGTAGCGATTCCTACAGGTAAGGAGCTGATCACAGAGCGGGCCAAAACTCCTGTAGAATCAGGTATAGAGGATGGTATAGATTGGGATAAAGATGCATCCCCAAATAGATACCACGTGCTTGCTATATCAGCCACAGACGAAGACACGAGTAATCTACCCCCGGTCGAGAAAACACAGGGGGTGCCAGTGCCAATGCCAGCAGTTTTGAGGCAAAGTTAAGTACAGCGGCAGCAGAGCAAAGATCCGGCTCTGGGCATGCTTTTAAGGGCTCTGATGGTGGAGATAAAAACTAGGTTTGAGACATCAGAAGGGAACCAGAGGGAAATAAGGCAAGCATGCGATACCCTAGTGAAAAAGATGGACGACCTCTGTAACAGAACAACTACGTTGGAGAGCAAAGTGAAAGAGCTTAGAGAGAAGGTGGTTACAAACTCAGTAGAGATAACAAAATTAAAATCTGCAGAAAGGGACTATCTGGACAGGGTTGAAAAGCTGGAAAAATTTCCAGAGAAGGAACAACATAAAAATCTTGAAGGTGCCAGAAGGGAGGGAAGGAGATGATATAAAAACCTTTGAAGTACGATTGATAAAAAAAGAACTACAGGTTGAAGAAACCGAAGAGGAAATAGGAAAAGACATTCAACTTGTATATAGGGATCCGTACAAGTTAAATACGAACAGGAGAAAGCCCAGGAAGATCTTGATTAACTTTTTAACCTTTTCCTTAAAGGAAAAGATTTTATCAAAAGCTCTTAGTCTGAAAAAAATCGAGGTCGACGGAACCAAATATGATTTCAGATCAGACGTTTCAACCGCAACCGCAAACAGGCAATGGGAGTTAGGGAAGAGGATGGATCAACTCAAAAGCTTAGGAGCGGTAGTTCAGCTTAGATTCTCAGCCTTCTTGAGAGTTATGCTCAATAATAAAATGCACATTTTTCATTCCTGCGAAAAGGTGGATGAATTTATAAGTGACCTCCAGGCTGGTGGTGTATAATTTTCTATACCCTTGCACTTACCCTACCCTGCCCAGCTGGCTTATTTAAAATTAACTGAAAGTATAGAGATGAATAGACAGGCGGTTGGGACTTGTAGGGAGGGATAGGGAAGGAGGGTAATAAGAAAAGTAAAAATGTGGGAAGAGAAATAAAATAATTAAAATACTAATAGTTGTTTATAAATAGAGATAGAGAAATGAAGGGGAAAAAAAGTATAAAAAGGAAATGCACAACTATTATAAAAAGAAGAAAAATATATGTCTATACACCTAAAACTATGTTCTTTTGAGTGCTTGCTTAGGACGGGCTCACTCAGATGGTGAATAATTAGAAGATTGTTTTTCACACTGAGGGGGAACCCATATGGCCCTTGGCCTTGTAGAATTAGGGAGGGTTTTCCATGGAAAGGGGGTGCACAGGGTGTGCAGGGTGGGGAGCAGTGGGAAAAAAAGAAAAAATAGTTCCACCGAAGTCTCTTTTAATATTTTTCAGAAGCAGTTTATCTACTTAGTGGATACTGACGATGGGTGAGAGGATGGAAGGTATTATTAAAATTTTATCTTGGAATTTAAATGGCCTTCGGGTCAGGAGTAGGAGGGCGAAAATACTCCAGTATCTCAAAGACTGTCCAGCCCAAATTATAATTGCTCAAGAGACACATCTAAATGAAAATGAATAAACAGATCTGTTTAGGTCTACGAGATGGATCGCCCACATAGCATGTACAGCTCAATCAGCTGTGACAAAAGGGGTAGCAATCTTAATCAAACGAGGGCTACAAGTAAGCCTGGACTCGTTTACATCAGATAAAGCTGGAAGATGGATAGAAGCCAAAGCAAAAATCTCAGCCCGTCCTTACACACTGGCCGGCTACTATGGTCCAAACTATGATATAGTACAATCTTTAGGGGAACTGATGGTCGAACTTTTAAATTCCACAGATCCAATTATTTTGGCCGGAAATTTCAATGTAGTGTTAAATCCTGCTCTAGACAAGTCTTCAAATAGTAGAGTTCAAGTTAATCCTAAAATGCTTGGACTAATAAAACAAATGATGGCACAACTAGGCCTGCAGGATGTATGGCGACAAAGAGCAGGGTCGCAAAGGTTTGACTTTTTATAATAAGAAATATAAACATCAGTCCAGGATAGACTAATTCCTCACCGATTGTAAGTTAAAAGACAATGTGCAGCAGATCAATCATGTAGGAGTTCACCTGTCCTACCATTCCGTCGGTGATGCTTAAATTAAAGATTAGGAATGTGGACACTCAATCCAGATGAACTCTGGACCGCACTATATTGCAGGATGAGGGAATCGTCCAGTTACTCAGGGAAGAGACAGAAGAATTTTTTGAGTATAACTGGAGGTCTACTTCCCCAGGAGAAACGTGGGATGCCTATAAGGCTTTTTTAAGGGGCAGACTTGGGGCCTTGGCCGCAGAGAAGAGAAGAAATTATTATAAGGAGTTGGCGGCGCTGGAGGAAAAGGTTTGCACTTTAGAAGATAAACTAATCAACCCAAGGTCAGGAGAGGTGGCCAGGGCGGGTGGTTGCAAGAAGTATCACAGGCTAAGTCTAGTTTAGCAATCTTACTACAGGACAGGGTTAGGAAGAGATGGGAGGCCAGCCAGATGGCTCATTTTGAATATAGGGAAGGCTGCAGTAAATTACTGGCTTGGAAGGCCAAAAAAGAGCAAGCAAGGAATAGAATCGAGGAGGTTATCTGTGAGCAAACAGGGACCTTGATTGGCGACAGCAGCGGGGTGGAGGAAATATTCCATAACTACTTTAGTAAAGTCTATCAAGAGGAGCTCAATCCATCTGAAGATAATTTAAAAGCATGGTTAGGTCAGGATGCAGCAAACCCGCTGACACTAGAAAAATCAGATCACCTGAATAGAGCTATAGATACTTCTGAGGTGGAAAAGATAATAAGTCAGCTCAAGAATGGAAAATCACCTGGGCTGGATGGCATTCCCCAAGAGGTCTATAAAGCTTTGGCAAGCATTTTAGACCCCATTTTAGTGAAGCTCTTTAACGGTTTCTTTGTTAAAAGGTCTGATTTGCCAGCTACTTGGAAGGAAGCTACAATCTCTTTAATTTTGAAGCCCGGAAAATCCCCTAAAAAATGTGACTCTTATCGACCCATTTCCTTGTTAAATAGTGATTACAAGTTATACGCAAAGATTCTGGCAGATAGGCTAAATGGTTTAATGGATGAGCTGATAAATGAAGATCAGAAATGGTTTATTAGGGGAAGATTTCTGAAAGATCTGACCCATTCACTAGTTGGTGCAATTGGCTTGGCAACCTCTTATAGTCTCCCACTGGCTGTGGTGGCCTTAGATGCCACCAAGGCTTTCGATCAAGTGAATAGGGTCTATCTAAAAGCAATAGCAGCCTCTCGGATTCTAGGTATACATTTTTGTAATGCACTGGCTGGTTTCTATCGAGCTCCAGAAGCTAGAGTGTTAATTAACGGTTTGCTAACTAAACCTGTGATCATATCTAGAGGGATAAGAAAGGGATGTCCTATATCGCCCTTGCTCTTTAATCTTTACATAGAGCCTTTAGCAAGGAAAATTAGAGAGGACCCGGGAATCTTACCATTTAAGTTTATAGATTGGGAAAAAAAACTGGGGCTCTATGCGATGATATTTTGGTTTACAGCACAAATTTACAGATAACTCTGCCCCGTCTGATGGCTATAACAACGGACTTTGGAAAGGTTTTGGGTTACGAGATCAACAGTGATAAGACTGAAATCATGACCTGTAACATCGAACAGTCAACCGGGAAAGAGGAAATCAGATAACTGGGTGTCATGATAGCTCATTATACCAATAATATAACTAAACTTAATTTTGATAAAGCCCGGAAAGAGATCACAAATCTTCTGAAAACCTGGTCCCATCTCCAGCTATAACTTCTCGGACGGAGCAATTTAGTTAAAATGATAATCCTTCCTAAGCTCACCTTTTTATTTGACTCCATCCCTTTGCCCTCTAAAAAGGAATGGATAAAGAAGCTACAAAGTGATCTCTGTTCTTTTATTTGGGCAAGTAAAGGACCAAGAATAGCTTGGAAAAAGCTGAGAAGGAGGGTTGAGAAAGGGGGCTTAGCCCTGCCGGACCTACTTTTCTACTCTTGGGCTTTTCTTTTAAAAAATGGGAAGTGCCTTTTTAATTCACCTAGTCGATCCAGAACAGGGGGCATGTGGTTGACAATTTCCGGTTTGGAATCAGGAGGTAATGAGGGCTTCCTCTTTAAATATGCTGACCCAATTTTTTTTTTAAAAGGTCAGGCTAAAGATACTGAGGGGACATGCAGAGACATGGAACATGGTCAGAAAAACTCTAAAAATTCCATACTACAGTTTATTGGCCCCCATCTGGGATGGACCCGGATCTCCGGAGTGGAAAAAAGATGCTCTTGCTAAACCTCTGCTACAGGGGGGTCTCACACGGTCGGAACAGTTAATAGTAGATGGTAAGCTTATTTCTTAGGAAGAATGTAATCAACAGGCAAACTTTTGCCTATCTAGATTTAAATACTTTCAAATACGAAGTTGGTTTCAAGATCCAGTAACAAAGATAGGCGATCAGAATGACTTGGAAACACGACTAAAACAAGAGTCAAGTCAAAAGAAGGAGTTAGCGACCATCTATTGGTTAATGGTTGAAACTGAGGATGGAGATTTTATGCTGTCTGCAGAGCTATGGGGAAAATACCTGCCGGAATCATCGCTGGAAAATAATTGGCAAGTATCTATGTCTATGCTATTTAAAACAGTTAAGCCTGCAAACCTGAGGAGAAATCATCTCTTTTCTGTTCACAGAGCGTATTGGTCTCCTCTGAAATTGTCAAAGTTTGGGAGAGGAGGAGATGTTCCCTGCCCAAGTGTGGTAATATGAGAGAGGACGATGTCCACATGTTTGTTGAATGCCCGAAATTGCAATCTTTTTGGAGCGAAGTGTGCAGAGCATTGTCTGAAATGTTGAAATTGAACGTTAAGGTAAGCGTTATGCTCATTATTTTTGGGCTTATGGAACCATAAGCTATAACTACTAAAAATCAGGCAAGACTTATCTTTTATGCAATACTATTGGCACGGAGGGAGATTTGTAAGCGGTGGGTTGTTGCCCTCCCCCCTACCTTGGATAATTGGTTGTGTTCCATTAAACATATAGCCACTTTAGATAGGAAAAGCTCTAGAAATGTTAACTTCTGGCTCCCATTTTTCGAATGGTGCGATGTCTTAAATACCAGCAGGTGTGGTTTAACGGTTCTATGATTAAGCCTTCTCAGCCTCAGCAGGTTCCTGGGAGTAGGTTCTTGTTGTCTAGTCTCCCGGTTTGGACAGTGAGAGGGTTGAGACAAACAAAGAAAAGAAAAAAATGGGGTACATGGAGATCATGCCCGAGGGTCATATAGAGTTATGGTCTCCGTTCATTCCCTATCAGTACCATCCGACCTGTTAAATAGCACATGAGCTCAGGTTCCGATTGCCCAATTAACACGTGTAAGTGGAAGAACGATATTGTTTTTTCTTTCCGTCTAAGATGCTAATGAGGACAAAAAAAAATAATCAGGACAGCAGCAGCAAGTGTAAGTATCTTCAGATGAAGAACTGTTGGAGGAGACACCACCTAAGCAGAGACCAGAATCTGTTGTCTGGAAGTTCTTCACTTTCAATGCAGGTGAAAAAAAAGTTAATGTAAGAAAAGTGACCTGCACGATTTGCGGCAGGGTCCTCTCAAGAGGGAGTGAAAAAAAGTATTCATGCGGCACTGCCAGCATGTACAAACATCTGCGTACCCTCCATCCTTGCAATCTTGCTCGGGAGGAGATGGGGCGAGCTGCTCAAAATCCATCACCAGCTGTGGCAAGCACATCAGGAACATCATCATCAGCACCTCCTATGGACATAAGAGCAGAATTTGCGTTTCTGGAACAATACTGTGTAAAGTGTAAAAAAATCGTCTGCAATGTCGAACAGTCGGTGGATGCTGTTTGTGCTGCCCAAAGAAATCACAGCTGTTGATTTTTTTGTTTGTTTTTTGTTTTTTGAATAATATTTAATTCCAAAAGTTACCTGTTTACTTTGTTCCTTTTTTGTTACGGTTTAAAAAAAAACACCAAAAATAATACAAAATGGTTCAAAAACTACAAAAAAAATACAAAACAAAAAAGAAGGAAAAAAAAGTTCTTGTCAGACCTACCTTATCTGTTTAAAAAAAGAAAAAATAATTGCATGGTAATGTCTGAAAGTTTGGGTGAATATATGTGTAGAGCATGATTGACTGAAAGAATGCATTAGTAGTGTATGGTGAATTTATAAGTGCTTAGGTATTGGCAGAGTGATAGGATAAGAACATAGGGGCAGATTTAGAAGCCCCCTGCACCACCAGTACGTCACTTTTTGTGATTTACTGGTGGCGCAGGGGGATCCTCCATATTTACAAGGAGAGGAAAAGCCACCCTGCGTTGCTTTTCCTCTCCTTGTAAATATGGCCCCTTCAGACGCAGCACTTTGCATTGAAGGGGCATTCCATGGATGTTGCTATTGGTGTTCCCATGCTACACCCATGGAACAAGAAGCATCTCCAGATTTACGAGAAACCGTAAATCTGGAGATGTGTGTGAATGCTACGCCACCCTAGAGGTGGCGCAGCGAGGCGCAACGAGGAGAAATGTTTTAATTTCTCCTCGTTTTTCCTCTTTCAATGCATGCTGCATTCTACAGCACGCGTTGAAGGAGGATTGTTTTTGTGCAGGAAGGTGCCCCTTCCTGCTCAAAAACAATGTCCCCGCAACACAGGCATTCTTGCACCATGGTGCAAGGGTGCCTATGCCAGCGCATGGCTGCAGTTTGTGCACCAGCACAGGGCGAAGAACAGATATGTGACATATTCTTCTAAATATGTTGCATCCCTGTGCTTCGGAAGTGACGCAGCGTGGTGCAGCCAAAGGGTTGTGGTGCCACACTGCAACACTTCCTCGTAGATCTGCCCCAAAGTGTTGGATGGGTGATTGAGGAAGTGCATGAGATTGACAGGAGGAATCCTAGGTTGCATGGGTACTACTTCGGTATTTAGTGGAGTATACCAATAGCATGTATCTGTTTAGAGGTTTGTAGGCATTGTGCACAGAATATTGTAGGTGTACTTTTGTTACTGGCTAGGCCACTCCATAAGTACATCACTAGTAATTGGAATGATTACAGTGCTGAAAAACAGAGTGCATGGTCAAGTTATAAGTGGATAGGTAACGGCGGAGTGATAGGATAAATAGATAGTGCTGGATGAGTGATTGAGGAAGTGCATGAGACTGACAGCAGGATTGCTAGGCTGCATGGGTAGTACCTTCGTATTTACAAGAGTGTTCCAATAGTATGTAGCTGGTTAGAGGTCTGGAAGCATAGTGCATTGAATATCGTAGGTGCACTTGTGTTAGTGGCTAGGCCATTCTATAAATACATGACTAGTAACTAATATGATTACAGTGCTGTAAACAGAGTGCCTGGTGAATTTATAAGTGTTTAGGTATTGGCGGAGTGATAGGATAAGAAGATAGTACTGGATGGGTGATTAGAGAAGTGTATGGGACTGACTGGAGGTTTCCTAGGCTGCATGGGTACTACTTGGGTATTTAGTGCACTGTACCAATAGTATGTATCTGGTTAGAGGTCTAGATACACAATGCACAGAATATTGTAGGTGTACTTGTGTTAGTGGCTAGGCCATTCCATAAGTACATGACTAGTACCTGGAATGACTACAGTGCTACAAACAGAGGGCCTAGTGAATTTATAAGTGGATAGATATTGGCGGAGTGATAGGATAAGAAGATAGTGCTGGATGGGTGATTGGAGAAGTGCATGGGATTCACAGGAAGATTCCTAGGCTGCATGAGTAGTACGTTAGTATTTACAAGACTGTTCCAATAGTATATACCTGGTTAGAGGTCTACATACACAGTGCACAGAATATTGTACTTGTACTTGTGTTAGTGGCAAGGCCATTCCATAAATACATGACTAGTAACTAATATGATTACAGTGCTGTAAACAGAGTGTCTGCTGAATGTATAAGTGTTTAGGCATTGACACAGTGACAGGATAAGTAGATAGTGGTGAATAAGTGATTGGAGAAGTGCATGGGACTGACAGGAGGATTCCTGGGCTGAATGGGTACTAAGTGGGTATTTGCAAGAGTGTATCAATAGTATGTATCTGGTTAGAGGTCTGTATGCATTCTGCACAGAATATTGTAGCTGTACTTGTATTACTGGCTAGGCCATTACATAAGTAAATAACTAGTAAGTAAAATGATTACTGTGCTGCAAACAGAGTGCATGGTGAATTTATGATTGCTAAGGTATTGGCAAACAGATAGGATTAGTAGATAGTGCTGGATGGGTGATTGGAGAAGTGCATGGGACTGGCAAGAAGATTTGTAGACTATATGAGTACTACATGGATATTTATACGAGTGTACCAATAGTATGTACCTGTTTAGAGGTCTGCATGCATTGTGCACAGAATATTGTAGGTGTACTTGTGTTACTGACTACACCATTCCATCAGTACATGACTAGTAACTCGAATGATTACAGTGCTGCAAAAAGAGTGCATGGTAAATTTATAAGTGCTTAGGTGTTGGCAGAGTGATAGGATAAGTAGATAGTGGTGGATAAGTGATTGAAGAAGTGCATGGGATAGACAGGAGGATACCTAAACTACATAGTTAGAGTGCTGATAGTTGACAGCAGGGTGAGTTTATAAGTGCTTGTGCTTCAACAGAGTGATTAGATAAGGACATGGTTCTGTCAGGATGATTGCAGGAGTGGACAGAGAGTGGCAGTGTGATTTCTGACTTGCATGGCTACTACTTGGATTTTTGCAGGGCTGAATCAGTAGTCTGCAGGGGTTTAGGGGACAGCATACATTGTGCACATTTGGCTATAGCACTACGTCTCTTAATACCTGAGTCATTGTACAAGTGCATGGACAGTGACTGGATAGTTAGACTGCTAGTAGTTGACAGCAGGGTGAGTTTATAGGTGGTTGTGTTTTGCTACAGTGATTAGATAAGGACATAGTTCTGGCTGAATGATTAGAATATTGCAAGAGATCACCTGAGGAAATGAATAACTGCTTGGGTATTGACAGAGGTATTGAATTAGTACATGCTACTAGTAGATGACTGAAGAACTGCATTAGGAGTAACAGAGTGATTAGTGGACTGTATAGTTAGTACCTGAGGTATTTTAGATATTAATGAGCAGTAAGGAGGTGGTTAGAGGTTTATATGGATAGTGCACAGGTGAATGTAGTACTGGATGGATAGTGTTTGGATTACTTAATCTTACCTTTACAGTAGTAGATATCATCATATTCTAAACATTTTTTGCAGTTTTTTTTATAATTTAAATTTTACACATTTTTGAACTTTAGAATCAGGATCTATAAAAGAAAAGAAAAAATACAGTTATTATATATATATATTTTTTAAAACACAACATATTTTCAGCAGTATATAAAGTATTTAGTTTGCCTTTTTTGCTGTTGTCAGAATATATTGAATTTCACTATAGATAGTGATTTTAATGCTACTCATCACATAACAGCGGGCAAAAAAAAATAATCAATAAGATTGTTTAAAAAAAACAAATCTGTGTCAAAAATATTTTCAACATAGTCAACTATCTCTGCACATTGCAAAATAACAACATCCTCAATAACATAGCATATAATACACATCTCAATTATATAAAATGCTTCTTTCTAAATAATTTTATCACTACAATATGAATGAACAGAAACAATAATTCAATCAACAATTCTTTATAATTTCCATATACTCTAAATGATGTTCTTTAAAATATTTGCTGTCAGAATAGCCCAGAAAAACTGATTAATTCATATAAATATCTTTCCTTTAGGCCAAATGATATTCCTGAAATCCTTCATACTGATATTGTTCAAAGTAATCGTATTAATACATATTAACATATTCCCAATAGGCCAAATTATGTTCTTAGAACTTTGGCTTTAAAAATATTAGGAATGAATTTGGCAATTCGTTAGGCAAACAATATCTGAAAACCAAATGAGTATCATTACAATATGTTACATTTGAAATAGACAGTGTAATGTCCAGATGTTGTAGAACGACCATCGTGGAAAATAATTGCTACTGCTACAAAAGTTCTTCCTGATATTGATATTTGATGTTGACAACATTTATGATTTGCATTGGCTACACTCCATGTTTTGATTTGCTGTTTTAACTAATTTGTTGAATGACACTGTTTTACAGTCTGGCATTGTCAAATATATGAATCTTTCAGTGTCTATGTTAGTGGTAAAAGTAAATCTGCAATTTTTGTCATTCATGTTCCCATTTATAACGAAGTCCAAACAGATTTTCAATTTGTATTCCTTCATCTTCCAATACTGCAAGCATATACATTAGAAATTCCTGAGCATCTTGTTGCACATTCTGTGTAAATTGCGTAGAACCAGAACATATATCCAGAAGATTTCGAATATCAGAAACACTTTGGATTTTACTTTTATCAGTTCTCAATTTTTCAAAAATAGAATGCAACAAGGAACAAAACCTTTTTTCACAAGTCTCCATAATTTGTTGCTGCAGATTTTCTAGAAAAAATATAACATTTACCACTACATTAGCATAGCAGTTGATACCTGAACTATTTTCTAACTGATATCCGACAATCTCTTCAATAGTGTCCTTTTTCTTTTTGCTTGAAATCTCAACATTATCTTGATTTTTTTCTTCTCTTTAACTTCAGTACAGATATTCTCATATCTCCGTTTCTGACCTACTACACGCTTTTCAAATACAGGATATTCACCTAAATTGGGAGCATACATTCTTCTTAACCGATTATACTCTCTTACACAATTTGCATCTGCACTAATCTTTCTCTCACCAAAATCAATCAAGTGCAATCCAGATAAAGTTCTGACTCGAGACAAAGCAACATATGCCATACCCTCTTTAAATACGGTACTTTCAATATTTACCAAAGCACTGTCTACACTTAAACTATGAGCTTTATGAATAGTCACCGCATATGCCAAAGAAAGAGGAAACTGTTTTCTACAAACATACAAGCAAAAAACGATCAGAACAACAAGCAATTTGTTTTACTTCTTCAATGTGATCAAATTAGATTTTTAAACATTCAATTCCATCTTTATTTTGATAACTAACAAAATCAAAAGCTTTTCCCATTGCTCCATTTACTGAACCTTTTTCCACAATCAAATTATGCGGTAAAATAACCCGACAGTTTACACATACATATAAATTCTTTTCTAAACCAGCAGTTTTAGATATAGATTTGTCTAAAGAATCCGATTTTACTTTTAATTTTTCCATCAAAATAATAATAATTCCTTCATGCTCTATTTCATCAATGGCTTCCATTTTTATTATTTGTTTATTTTCCAGCTTTAAAAGTTCTTCATTGAATGTAGAGCACTCTTGCAGTGTTGGCATTAGGCAGATTATAGATTTATTTTCTGCAATTTTTTTGTATATTTTTGCAGGAACTATATTTTCATTTGGAAACAAGTTGGTAAGTAGCCGACTTTGCAAAGCTTGTTTGCCATGTTATGTCAATATTCCAATTCTTATATCTTGAAGAATGGTTCCATAATCAACATCATTTGCCTGTCGCATATTTTTAATGAGTTCTTTGTATTCAAAATATGACCAAATGTTAAAGTTTGCAACACTTCCCAAAGACTTTCTTGTGTCTTCATGCACAAGCGTTTTAAATACTGGTTACCCTTTAACAGGAGTAAGTTGCAGTAGATCACCGAAAACTATCACGTTTTCCTCCAAATAAGACATCGTATTCTGTTTTTAGAATTTGCTGCATTCTTACATGCACAAAGGCAAGCATTGAGTTTGAGACCAAGCTCACCTCATCAATAATCAGAAGTTTCATTTTCTTTGGCACTCTTGAAACTTCATAACAAGCTTCTCCAGATAGCTTGTGATATTCCAATTTATTTTCATGTTCTACAGGTAGCATTAGTAAACAATGTAATGTAATTTCTTTACTGTTGTGTGCTGACAACCCAGTTGGAGCAGTTACAACACAAGACACATGTGAGTCAGTTGTTTTCCGTAGATAACTGGTCAAAACTTTAATTAAGAAACTTTTTCCTGTACCAGCTTGACCACTGACATACATCTGGATAGGTTGAAATGATGTGCATGTGCATTCTTTCTTTTCATGAAGAAAACCATGGTCGATCTGTTGTCTCACATGCTGATATATTGCTTTCTGTTCAATATTTAGATGTTCATCCACGTTTCCTAAGTCCATAATATCTTCTTGAGCTTGATGCATTGCTGTTTCCACTTCACTCATGGCGATTGCTGCTTCATTTTCAAGAATTGGTTGTCCTAGTGGATCCTGACTCAGAGCAGCAGAACTTTGACTGGCTTGAGAACTGTCTCAAGCAATCTCCGCTGCAATAGTAACTTCTTGATCAATTTCTTCATTCAACATTTTGAGATAATTTGCAAAAACTGCATTCAATGCTATCTTTACATGCATTGAAAGAATCTTCATAGCACTGAAAATCTCCAAGTAATTCCAATTCCGTACGCCAAGGCTTGAACCGTTGCAAAAGAGCTAAATAGTAAAATTATCTTTTATCAGGAGAGTCACAACTTAGTTTCCCATGATCAATCAGATTTCCTTTACTTTGTTTCACCAAACAGCCTTCTGAACCAATCACTGCATATTTTCCTTCATTTATGTTTTCTGTAGTATTTCTCTTAAAACTGTAAAATTGCAGAACTTCATAGAGACACATATTTTCAAGATGACGACTTCTATTTGGATAGTATGTATCCAACATATTTGTTTTGACAATATCTGTACTTTCCGGTTCATTTACTGCTAAATATTCTCTTTCTTGTATAGATTTAAGTACTCAATTTCACGTTGCAGCAAGACGTAGACTCACCCAAATGATTGCTCTTGACTTTGAATATAAACTTGCAGACGACAACCGATCCGAGCATTCGTATGCTCCAATCTCTTGATGGGATAACATCTTCAAACTAAAACTGTACAATTTCTTACTAAGTCTCTTCTTGTGAGAAATTTCTTCCCACATTTCTTTCAACTCCGTCTTTTCTGATTTTGTTATGTGTGATGTTATATACCGAGCAACAGCAATGGAATTATCCGTAACATACTGGATATCCATATTAGCATTCCACATGAACAGAATAACTGGATTATAATCATTGATATACTTTGATTCTTCACTTCTTTTCAAATTGTAAGTATTTTTGGGTGATTTTCTAGTGATGGTATGTCTCACTGCTGACATGAAACCTTGTACTCTTCCTTTGGATATTACTGGACATGCAAATCCAAAACCACATTTGGTATAAAACTTTTCCTTTGATTTGTATTTCCGTCGACAGTATTTGCCACATCGATGACTTTGGAATCGTAACACTTGTTGCCTTAAGGTGTTTTCTTCTGTTATTTTTGGTATAGCACATGTGACATAATCTTCAATAAAAGATAAAACAGTGTCATCCGAATCAGTTCCAAATTTGGGTGCACCCTTGATCCATAAAAGCATATGTATATGAGGAGCACCTCTAGCTTGATACTCCTTTCTCCAAAAGAAATAAATAACTTCTCCAAGAGGAGGATTCTTTTTATTGCAGATAAAAGACATCATAGCTTCAAACCTATGATTGAAATATCTGCATACATTTGCAGGATCCAAAGAACACAATTCTCCAGGTGTCTTGTATTCAATATTTTTAATATTCGAATTTGCTTCTCAAAGAAATTCAAGTAAATCATCCCAAGCGTATTCAGCACAGCTTAGGGTAACAAACCACGTAGGAGTTCCTAAGTTCCTTAGCATGCATTTAAGTTCTCCATGACGACGATACCAATACTCATTAGTACTGCGCTGACATGCCATCAAATTAATCAGTTGAGATTCTAAATGATCATCTCTCTGATGTACTTAATCCATATATTCCTTCGCAGAAAACTTTTGATGATGTACTCCTGTTTTTAATATGTGGTTGACTGCATATGAAAGTCCAGATAAGTCACTCTCAAACAAAAGATGAAATATATACGGGATACATTCTCGAAATCTTGCATCTTCTGCATACGATCTTGTTGTCCGATATTCTGATGCAGGAATCTGTACTGATAGTTCGTCATATCGTCCACCTTTTCCAGTTGGGAACAGCTGCGGAAAACAATGAGCTTCCAAACTTTTTTCCCAAACACTCATGGGAGTCCCCTTCGCTTTCTTCATTTGGAATAATTCAATAGTATTCCTCATCACTTCTTTTGAACGAAGTGGATGTACACTATAATGTTCATAAATTTCTTCACTTTTGGACATGTCCACTTTCTCAATTTGACCACTTGACTTTTCACTATCATCTCCTAAAAGTATTTCTTCTTCTTCCACATACACATTTTTGTAGTAATCATTGTTTTTTATAAGCTATAATGTTGCCTTTTGCACTTTCCTGACTTCCACTAATTCATGCCAGATTTTCTTACTCTTAGTAGGAACACCATTAACTAGAATAACTTGTGGTTCACTTTCTACATTCTCTACACTAATAGTTTCAATATTTTTCTTTAAATCTAGAGGTAAATATACAACTCTACCTTTTAATCCTCTTTGAAAATCTGTAGCAGGCAATTTACCTGTTTTAGGTGCCATATGCACAATAGCCTGAAATGGGTGCACACATTGAATCAGAATAGACTCATACATGTTTAAATCTATCAGTTCTGGAGGAATAGTTACCAAGTATGGCTAATCAGTTGGTAGGGAATAAGAAGGATACGTGATCCAGTCGCCTTCCAATTGGTAGTTATATATCAAAAAAGAGTGGATCACTTGAACCTGTTATCCAGGGTTTGGTGGTTATCCGACCGTTCCTTAAAAAACCCTCATTCACGTTTTTAGGTGGATTATATGGCGGTATATCTTGGTTCTCCGCCTTTGTAACGTGATTGCATCATCATCGGGTTTAGTGTTGTGCTACCTCCACCTGGAGGAAAACCACTGGATATTACAGTAGCGATCAGAAATCAAAAAAGGACAAGGTGCTCATGTGTCGTGAAACAGTGAAAGTTAAAAAGGGGGATGTTTTCTCATGCTACCTGGACTTTAGACTTTATTGTTGTCTGGTGCGTGGAAAAAGAATAAAAATAGAGGAGATTGTGCAGCTCGGACAGATAATGTGTCCGCTGTACAGTCAGTCCAATGAGTGGGTCGACATGTTTCAGCTCTTTACGTGCCCAGGAGGGTCAGGTGAGCTTTCATCAGGACCAGGGGGTGTTGTCTTAAAGAAGGATGTTGTCCACTTTAAGGGTGAGGAGTTCGGAATATTTTCCAATGATCTCCTATTAGAAGGTTTAGTACCTATGGTGAAGAAGGAGGACGAATAACAAATGATAGTGAAAATATTTCAAGAGATTCTTATTTTAAAAACAATGGTGGTTTTTTCATACCCAGAGTACATGACGAGAAACATGCAACATGGCAATTCTTTATATATACAGTAAGGTCTGCAAGGTAAGTTCGAACACGCCGCTGGTTACATAGCAAGTATAAATGGCAAATCTTTGTGATGATATCTGTACGTGTTGTCTAATAGGAATAAAGTGTTTATACAGAAGGTTGTTTCAGAGATACTGTTTGAGTCCTCATCTTGAGTCACAGAATCCCATGCGATATTTATGTTGAGGATCATTGTGCAATGTGTAGCGGATAGCAGGTTGTGCGGGGAAATACTTGGGTATTTACAACACGGTAGTGATCACTATGATTTGTCATGTGTACAGATGTTGAATGCTTGGTAGGGTCTATTGTCCATCATGTACCACTCACATCGATTTTTAACATGAAATATGGCGGCATTGTTAACGTGATCATTCATACATTCACTCGATCTGTAAAGGAAAAGCGACCGTAGTGGTACTTCTGAGAGCCACTGTTATATTACATGTTTAGGCAGTACTTATAGGCTCAATTAGGAACACAGAAAGAAAGATAGCACACATCATGTGTAGATTAAATAAACAGGCATTGCTCGGGTGGCCTTCGTACCTTAAAAGCTCGGATTTCGGGCTTCTTAGGAAGAATGGCAGCGTAGTGAGGCTGTTAGAGGAGGTCAGAGGAGAGGGGGGGGAAAGAACAAGGTGAGATTTAGAACCAAAGAAATCTTGAGTTAACGTTACGTGTCTCCGTCTCTAAAGTCTTCTCCATACCGGAAGTCCCGCTCTGCACGACTTGTGCTGACGCTGTCTTCCTGCTTGGTGGAGATTGCCCGGAATCGAACATTTTTATGCAGTTAAAAGTGAAAAAAGACTGTCAATTAGGGCAGTAGCATATACGGCTGTAGTTTTTCACTGTCTTTACTTGTGTAGGACACTAAAAGCAGTCCATTACACCTGTTTTGAAAAGACAAAGTCTTAGGCAAGGCGTGATTAATGGAAGAGTTAACAAGTTCATCAAGAGAATAGTGTTGGCTTGGGGATTATTTAAGAAATTGTCAATCATTAGGATGCTAATAAAGTTTGATTGAGAGATCGTTTTGGTCTCATCATGTGGGACAACGTGTTCCGGCCATAGGGTAAAGTAGTCTTTGACATGTTAACGATAGACATATTGAGAAATGTGTTCGCTTGGGGTTCTATAAAAAATTGTCAATCTTTAAGCTGCCAGAAAGGTTTATTTGAGAAATCGTTTAGGTATCATTATGCGGAGCTTCATATTCCGGCCATGGGGTGAAGTAGTCTTAAACATGTTCACGATACACTTAACCAGGGGACATCATCGTTCAAACCTGTTATATTCGTTTTGAGACGGTGTACCCATCTTTGTTCTTTTATAAAGAGACGTTTCTCGACATTTTGAGACCCAGCCACCATAGACTCTATGACTATCCATTTGAGGTCATCAAGCGTATGTGGGTGGTTGATAAAGTGACTGCTCATTTTGGTAGTGTGACGTTTACATCTGACGTTGCTTCTATGTTCGCAGATTCGCTGTTTTACCTTGCGACACGTCATTCCAATGTATCTCAGATTACATGGGCAGGTAATCATGTAGATTACATGGGTGGTGTTGCAGTTGGTATGTTGTCTCATCTTCCACATTAAGTCTGGTGTCAATTCAATGGATTTCGTTGTTTCTGTTAAATGACAGACGGAGCAGTGTCCACATGGGAAATGGCCTACCACTGGTGGCAGGTTCCATAAAGTACTTGTGGTTGTAAGTGTCTTTTTTTCTAAAGGACGAGTGTGTACTAGCATGTCCTTAAAATTCTGAGTTCTCCTGTTTGCGAAGCGTGGTTTTGGCCAATTTAGATGTCCAGAGGTCAGAATGCGCCAGTTTTTGTTGATTATTTGATGGTGTTACTGGCTGTGTTATATGTTGTGACACATGTTACTTGGTCAGGTGGTGGTGTTTTAGGTATCACTTCTAGCAAGCTCTCTCTGTGTTGATTTCTTGCTCTCTTTTGACATTTGTTCACAATTTTCATGGGATAATCGCGTTTGAGTAGTTTTATGCGTAAGTCTTCAGCTTGTTGTTTGTATTCACTCAGCTCACTGCAGTTCCTTTTTAGGCGCAGGAACTGACTGTAGGGTAAATTCTCTCTGAGTGGGCGGGGATGGAAGCTGTTGAAAGAGAGAAGGCTGTTCTTAGTCATGGGTTTAAAGAAGGTTTTTGTCTTGATGGTATTGTCAGTTACATAAATATATAGATCAAGAAAATCCAGATGGTCCTTGTTTGAGTTCATAGTGAATTTTAGACATTCGTCTCGTGTGTTTAGCCAATTGTGGAAGTCTCTTAGGTCTTCTTCTGTTCCTTCCCAGAACATGATGATATCGTCAATATATCTCTTCCAGAAGGTGATCCTGGTATGGAATGGATTGTTGACGTTCTGGATATGTATCTTTTCAAAATTACTTACATATAGACCTGCCACGCTCGGCGCAAAGGTACTTCCCATGGAAGTACCATGGCATTGCCGGTAGAGAGTGTTGTTAAATTCAAAATAATTCTCTGTCAGAGCCATTCTGCAGCATTCTAGAATGAAGTGTCTGGGGGTGTGGTATTGCCAGTCCTGTGCGAAGAGTAAGTCTTCCAGGGTGTTCAAAGTTTCTTGTTGAGGCAGGCTGGTATAGAGGCTTTCTACATCTAGTGAGACTAAGATCATGGTTTCACTTAGGAATGGTTGATCTTGTAAGAGATTGAGCAAATCTCGTGTGTCTTTGAGGTAAGTTGGAGTCTGTTGTACCATCGGTCTAAGATATTGATCTGCAAATTGAGAGAGAGGTTCTAGAAGAGAGCCTATTCCGGAAACAATTGGACGTCCAGGTGGTGGGCGTTGATTTTTGTGTACGGAATAGAAGTATGGTATGAGTGGGGAATCCGTTCTTAAGAATGAAGCCTCATTCTTAGTGATCCAGTTGTTTGTCTCTGCTTCCTCTACCATTAGGTTGATAGTTCTTTTTAACCTCGGAGTTGGGTCTTCTCTGATGACTTTATAGAATTTTTCGTCAGATAGTAATCTCAGGCACTGGTTGTTATAGTGGTCCTTGTCCATGATTACTATGCCTCCGCCTTTATCGGCTGGCTTTATGATGATGTCGTCATGTGTTCTTAGTTCTTCCAGTGCTTTCTTTTCTTTGTTGGAGATATTTATGAAGGATTTAGTCGTCATCTTGTTTATTTCATTTATCTCTTTCATTACTGCCTGTTCAAAGGTCAGGATTTCTATTGGTACCTGGTGGTTCAGAGGGCAGAATGTAGATTTGGGTCTCAAGGTAGTGTCTCCAAGATTGGGATTATTCTCTGTACCTTGAAAAAATGCTTTTAATTTCAATGTCCTACAGAATTGGGCAACTTCACTTTGTGTTTTGAAGAGGTCCAGTGGTGGTGTTGGTACAAAGCCCAGTCCTTTGTTAAGGACGTCTTCCTGATCTTTTGAAAGAATAATTTTCGACAGATTGAAAATTAGTGGGTCGTGCTGGTACTGGGTTTTTCTTTTGTGGCGTTGGCCATACTCCTTGTCAGTATCTGTCTCTCCTGATCTGTCCAGGTGACATTCCTTCGTCTCCCTCGTTGGTTTGTGCGGCCTCTCCCTAAAAAAGTCGGTTGTTGTACAAATTGTCCCATGTAGGGACCTAGTTGTGGCGGTGCTGTTTGGTATGGATTCATCCAGCCTTGATAGTTTGGAGTGAAGGGGTGGAAGAGTGGGGGAGGTTGTTCCCCGTAATTAGGGTTGCGCCAAGTGTTGGGTCTTCGTCGTTGTTGTCGTCTGTTTTGCCCTCTGAATTTTCGTCGTTGCATGCTGTCATCCCCACTCCAGTCTGAGTTGTTAGACGAGTTACCACTGGAGTCATTATCAGTTTGGGGTTCCGATACCTCATAGTCATCCTTACTGTAGGGGTGCATTTTTTCCATGGAGAATTTTTTTAAATCCTTACTTAGTTTCTGGATTTTACTCTGTGTTAGATATTCTCTTGTCTCATTCATATCATGGTTGATTTCTTCCAGTTTTTTCTTGAAGACAGTGATAGATACCATGTTTTTTAATTTTGCTTCACTCAATTGGATCTTAATTGTGAGTGCCTCTGTTAATCTGGTTGCAGTTTTGATTATTAAGACTAAGTAGTCTCTAGTACATTTCCAGGATATGGCTGACCAGTCTTTCCTAAATGCAAGGTCTTTCAGAAAAATTCTAGGTGCGTTTTGGACCCACAATCCTCTAGGTGCAGCGTTTCCACGTAAATATTCAGTCATAATAATGCCATGAATGGCTGTTCTAACTTGTTCCTTCTTGTCCTCGGATAGTTGTTCCCAGTCCTCATTCTGAGCCAGGGTTTGTGTGATTTCACCATCTTGCAGAAGGGATGGAAGGGAAAGAATTGCGTTGATCTCGTCAGTAGAGTAACTTAGTCCTAAGTTCTCTGCCATTTTGCTGTACTGGGTCAAATAGGGTCACTTTAGTGTACAATGTGTTTTGTTCGAATGATCCTCAACGAAATTTTCGGGGCGTCTTCGAAGGGGATATGATTCCCACAGCTGCACGCTGCTATATGTATGGCTAATCAGTTGGTAGGGAATAAGAAGGATACGTGATCCAGTCGCCTTCCAATTGGTAGTTATATATCAAAAAAGAGTGGATCACTTGAACCTGTTATCCAGGGTTTGGTGGTTATCCGACCGTTCCTTAAAAAACCCTCATTCACGTTTTTAGGTGGATTATATGGCGGTATATCTTGGTTCTCCGCCTTTGTAACGTGATTGCATCATCATCGGGTTTAGTGTTGTGCTACCTCCACCTGGAGGAAAACCACTGGATATTACAGTAGCGATCAGAAATCAAAAAAGGACAAGGTGCTCATGTGTCGTGAAACAGTGAAAGTTAAAAAGGGGGATGTTTTCTCATGCTACCTGGACTTTAGACTTTATTGTTACCAACTCAAGATTATTATGGACAGCTCTAGCAGGCATTTTATTATCGTCTAATTTGTTATAACAATATTTACAAATACCCAGATCAGTTCCCAAATCAAAGCAATCCTCTACCAAAGAATAAGTTGCAAATTCCTTCCACTTATCATTATTTTCTCTTTCACTTTTTAAATACATATCAACAGTCCTAGTCTGATTTTTATAGCGAGTTTGTCGACAATAAATACAAGTATAATTGGGCCGATCACACAAAATTACCTTAAACTTTGTAATTTGTTATCAAACTTCTCTGTACTACTATTTTCCACATTTTCTTCAACACCTACTTCTATCAATGTCTCAGTTTCTCCACTTACTTCTTCTGGACCAAAGTAACGAAACTCTATTTCATCACAAACTTTTTTAACATCTGATACTGACCCATACAAAAGAGCACTGTTTAAGTCATTTGAAATTATTGCTGGAGTTTTTGCGTAATACAATCTTCTGACTAACTTCTGCATTTGAGAATGATGTACTGCTAACATTCTAAAATGATGAAAAACACTTTGACATACTTTTCTAAAAAGACAAGCCAGAGAATAACCTTGCAAACCAGTATTTTTTTCTCACTCTGCAAGGATCCAGTCCTTGCAACATCTTAATCTTTTGTTTAACACTTTTTTTTTTACTATACTCTCGAAAGAAATTCTGTAAAATATCAATAGATTCCTATCATATACTGCATATACTACTACAATCCCAGGTATACACTGGGGCTTTAGTACGTCTCCCTAGAACTTCATCAGCTATCAATTCTTCTTCATTTCTGGGAACCATCTTTTCTTTTTCAATTGGACAACTGTTTTTAACCTCATAAGCACGACCAGAGGTATCAACTGCATGCAATAAAGTATTGGTTTGGAAATAACTGAACTTGAACTGTGTTTCCATTCACCCCAAAAAAATCACAAAAGTTAGTTCTGTTAATTACGCTCTTCTTCTTACTTTTGGCCTTCATAAAATGTATTGACTTATCTAGTGATCGAATTCTGTTTAAAACTAAAATGAATAATTTCCTTTTTAATTCAAAAGCCTTCTCAACAATAGTTTCAATCTGTTTCTTCTTTTTATAACATGCTGATCTTCTTTTATATTTCTTCACATTTTTCAACAAATTAAAGACAACTCTATTGTAAAACATTCTCTTTCTAATTTCTTTATACTGATTTTTTCTCCTTTTACCATACATTGTTTATTTAGAACGTGATTTCCCATTATTTTCATTTTTTTTCTTCTTATTCTTTTTTGTTGTTGAGGCATTCTTTCTACTTTCCACAATGTGCATACTGTTCGTAGCCTTAGAACGTTTTTAAATAAATTCTTTTTTTCTCTTACCACAAGATTTTTTCTTTTTTCCCACATGTTGAACTTCATCTAATTCTTGCTGTTGTGTTTTCATCAAATAATACTCCTTTTTTTGTTGTTTTCTCTTTTGTGTTATTCTAGTCATGGTACGTTTTTTTAATGATGATCAACAATATCTGTTAGAATATATATATATATGACATTATTAAAATACATTTATAAAATATACTATTGTATTAGTAAACAGATACGTTGTATATAAAAACCATTTAAACACTTTCTTTTAAAATCACAATCTATTTACTGCAAGACACAGATACTAACTGGATAATTGTAGAACTGAATAAGTAGTGTTTATGTATTTACAGGACTGCATCAATAGTGGATTGATGATTGTAATACTAGATGTATTAGTACGTGGGTCATTATCTAAGCACATGGATACTGACTGGATCATATGAGTACTGCAACGAAAGATAATGGTGAATATATAAATGCTTGGGTTTTCGTGCAGTGATTAGATAAGGACATGGTTCTGTCAGGATGATTGAAGGAGTGACAGTGTGATTGCTGAACTACATAGCTACTACCTAGATTTTGGCAGGAGTGAATCAGTAGTCTGCAGGGAGTTAGGGGACCACATAGATTGTGCACATTTGACTGTAGCACTGTGTATCCTAATGACTGACATTTGACTGTAGCAATGTGTATCCTAATTAGGCCTGGGCGAAGCACTACGCTACGCTCGCGTAGTTTGCGAAGTTCGCGCTACTTCGCGCTACGCGAACTGCACGTAGCACAGTGCGAACACGCGTAGCGTAGTGTTACGTAGTGCTGCGGTCATTTTTTGCTTGCTCGCGGTCCTCAATGTCAAGTTGGCGACCGCGAGCAAGCAAAATGACATCCTGGCGAGACTTTTTCCTTGTTCGCGATCGCGAGCATGGAAAATAAACCTCCCGGCGAGATTCCCAACGCGAGAAGGTCAGGTTTCTCATTGCGAGGGGTCGCGTATGCTCGCGACCGCTCACGATGAGAAACTACCAGTTCGCGTTGAGAAAGCTGAAGCTCGAGGAAACATCTACTCGAACAGCAGAAAACTACAGCTCGCACTGTGCAAGATGCCATTTTCAATGATTGCACAGTGCCGGTTGCTTGTCCGCACTGTGCAATCATTGAAAACAACATCTTGCACAGTGCGAACATGTTACTTCGCAGTTCGCGAAGTGCTACGCGTAGCTCGCGTAGTGCGAACTTCACTTTGCGTAGCTTCGCAAAGTGCTACTTCGCGAACTACGCCCACCCTTAATCCTAATGACTGACTCATTGTACAAGTGCATGGAAACTGACTGGATAGTTAGAGTGATGGTAGTTGACAGCAGAGTGAGTTTATATGTGCTTGTGTTTTGGCACAGAGATTAGATAAGGACAGAGGTCTGTCAGGATGATTGCAGGAGTGGACAGAGAGTGACAGTGTGATTGTTGACTTGCATGTCTACTACCTGGATTTTGGCAGGAGTGAATCAGTAGTCTGCAGGGGGTTAGGAAACCACATAGGTTGCGGACATTTGACTGTACTACTGTGTATCCTAATGCCTGAGTCATTGTACAAGTGCTTGCACAGTGTCTGGATCATTAGAGTGCTGGTAATTGACAGCAGAGTGAGTTTATAAGTACTTGTGTTTCGGCACAGAGATTACATAAGGACATGGTTCTGTCAGGATGATTGTAGGAGTGAAGAGAGAGTGGCAGTGTGATTGCTGACTTGCATGTCTACTACCTGTATTTTTGCAGGAGTGAACCAGTAGTCTGCAGAGAGTTAGGGGACCACATAGATTGTGCACATTTGACTATATCACTGTGTCTCTTAATGCCTGAGGCATTGTACAAGTGCATGGACAATGTCAGATTCTTCAAAACGCCATGCCCCTCAGCTACACAATAGTTGAATGTTGGGAGATGTGGCAACCAACTATATATGAAGGAGGCAAGTCACCCATCAATAATAAAGCACACAATGCCATGTGCTGCACAGACCTCACTATGCAAAGCACAAACCTCTCCATGTGGAGATATACTATTGATACTTGTAGTGTAGAGCACAGTGGGCGCAACCATGTTACCTCAGGCAGTGGGGAAGATCTCGGTCATGTAGCTGTGTTGTCCCCCCCTGGAAGCGGAAGCAGAGTGGGCTGCTCCAACATACGCCACTCCAGCGTAGGAGTATGAATAAATAGGCCAGGCCCTAGGCGTGGTTCACTTGTGGGAAGATCAACGAGTCTGTCAGAGCGGCAGCCCTCACCCTGGCACGTGACTGCCGCCATGACACAGGCCCCCTGCAAACCCAGCGGCACAGCATCGCAGACTTATGTCTGTACCGACTACTGCCTTTGATCTACACTGCGGAAAGCAGGGCTCACAATTCAGATGCAGTGGCGATTGCAGATGACGCAGTCCAGTTCACAAGACACGTTGCTCCCAGTGCGGCCCACCCAGACCATGCATCATCGCAGGGTGCGTACACACTGAGTGCTTCAGGTGCTACTAACTCACTGCACCATAAGTCATTGCCACGTGGCCTTATCAACGCAGAATTCTTTAGACAAAACACATTGCTCCCAGTGCGGCCCGCCGGGAACATATCTCATCGCAGGGTGCGCACACGCTAAGTGCTCCAGGTGCCACTAACTGTGCAGCTGAACTCAATGCCACTTGCCTGTGCGCCCAACCTGACCGCTGCCTCCGCCCTACACTGGAGTTACATGCTTCACAATTCAACATTAGTAGGGACGCAAATTGTGTAAGAGACTATAATGATAAGAATTATGTACCTTGAAAGCTAGTGAGGTGAAATTTAATGAAGTTCTCTCTTAATAGGAATTAACTAAACAGTATAGAGAATTGTATGATCTAAAGACACAAAATCACAGAAAAAAAGGACTCAAGGTATCTACACCCACGAGTGATCCTAGAGGTACTATAATAAAAATCAAAATGAAAATAAAAAAAATTGAAATTGGAAATCAGACAACTGATTCTGAATCAGGGAGGCTTGTTCCCCTGATAATCAAATGATTTTTAATTTAAAAAAATATTATTATATTTTCTGACAGCGTGGGGAATTGTGAAATACTGAGACAATCTCATTCAAGATTCTAACCCAAAGAACAAGTCACCTTAGTGCGTTTGCACAGGTGAGTTATTCAGTAATTATTGACTGAATGTTGGTAATTCTTCACAACAATGAATGAGATGTGAGAATGCAAAGAATGTGTAGTTTGAATGGATGGAAACACTTACAATATAAAAAACGGTTTTAAACAAATACTGTGCAAGGTTAAAAAGCAAAAAAAAAACCTTTGTTTTGTGTATATTTGTAAAGTCTTGGAGTTACATCTGTACATTAAGGACAAAATTACTGCTTTCCCGAAACTAAGGATGCCCAGTGTGTATTTAAAGAGATGAAAGAGTAATTAGAGCAACGCTGTACATTGAGAATATGATTTATGTTAAAAGTAAAAAAATGTTTTATTTCTGTATCAGGTGTCTATTTCTGGATAAGGAGAAACAAATAGTTATCGTCCTGAAGAAGGAGGCAACGAACAGTGAAAACCTCCGAAACGCGTTGACGCATTTTACATGTGTTAAATTCGGAAGGCAAAATGAATAGAAGATGGCGGCACTCGGGGTGTGCAACGTTCATCAAGTGAATAAAGTAAACCAATGGTAAGTATTTTAGGGTGCCAGGAAATGGTCCCTTCCGGCCGGTAGGGACTAGAATTTGAACAACAGACGAAGGAGTGCAAGGGGGGCTTACACTGTTTCCAGGGGCACTCCGGTTGGAGAGAAAACTCCTAAATTCTAATTACATCAGTACATTTCGTATAGTTCAAACACGTGTAATCGAGGTAATCATGCTTGAAAGGTCGTTTATTTAGTGGGTCACATATTAAATCATCATAGTAACTCCTTTGTGAAACGAAGCATTAAGGAAAACGATTTAAACAGCATCCATGGATCTATGAATTATCCCTATGCATTTCGGGCGGAGCCCTTCATCAGGGGTTAGCGAAGAATCTGCAAGTAAATGAATCGATATCAGGAAGAGGATTTCGCAACCACAGATAAATACAACGTTCTATGTGGGTGAAATGAAAACATGCATGTCTAAATAACGACTGAAAAAAAAAAAAAAAAAAAAAAAAAAAAGGAAAAGAAGCGAAAAATGAGCCAGTGTCGACCATATCGTGTTGTCAGGAGTTAAAGAGAAACCCGAAGTGGGTAGAAAAGAATCACCGTGTTATAGATGAAAAAAACCGGAAAGCACCCGATAGATCCGAGAACCATTGCGTGCGCGTAAAGTTGGTGACAATCGGAAACTGGAACTTCAAATGGTGGAGTTTTAGTGAAGTACCAGTGGAAGAAATAGCCATACGAGTAAGGGTGAGGAGGAAAAACGCTTACCGATGGGTCAGAGTCGCAACGCGCCAAGCGCCGTGTTGCCAAAGGTTGGTGAACAAACGAGGGTGATGCGGAAGGAAATAAACTACCGTGAAAGTAAAAGACGGACTAACGAAAGTGTGGGTGGGTGGAAATGTCGTATCTGTGAATACTCAATCAAGTTAGAAACATCATAAAGTACACAGGAAAGTCTTGTGAAACATTAATCCAACGTTTCGGGAGAGCCGAAAATTTGCGTGAGCTTACACAACACTAATACTCGAAAGTGGCGGCCATCTTAAAATGGGCTCTGGGTGGTATACATACACAGTAGTAGCCTTGCTGATATAACGGTAAATGGATGAAAAATAGACAGAAGGTATAAGTGAATAGTAAGTGAAACAAAAAAAGGTGGAAAAACAGCTGGAGTGAAAAACAAAGACCAGAAGTTTAAGAAAAAATAAAAAAGGTAGGGAAAATTCTACCAGAGAGATTATAGACAGGGGGAAAATAGAGTGTACAAAGTCAGACGAAAACGAAGCGAAAAATTGCAGTGAGAAACCACTTAAACAGAAAAAGAGGGGAGAGTAGGGAAGGTGAGAACGTGGAAAAACACAATGTAAGCATGTGGTTTCAGACAGAAAACAAATGAATGTATATAGGTTGGGACAACAATTGTCTATAAGAAGCAACTATATTCCAGTCTGTCATTAAGCCCCTTAGGCTGGCAGGCATCCAGTCTCTTGATCCACACTGTTTCCCTTTGGAGTAGTAGTTTCTTGTTATCTACGCCTGCTTTCAGTGGGACAACCTCCAAAACAAGGAACTTCAGTTGGCTCACGTTGTGCTGGTGTGTGATGAAGTGAGCAGCTAATGGTGCTTTAGTAGATCTGTTCCTGATAGTGCTTTTGTGTTCGGTTAAGCGAACTTTAATCTTTCGTTCGGTTTTGCCTACATAAGGCAGTCCGCAGGGACATTTGAGTAGATACACTAAGTTCATAGAATCACAAGTGGCGTTGGTTCTCAATTTGATGGCTTTTCCTGACGATGGATGGTTGAAGATATTGCCCGGAATTATATTGTGACAATGACTGCAATTGTGGCACGGTATGGTGCCGCAGTAGTTGGTGGAAGTATCAATAGGTTCGGTCTCAAGAATGTTCTTTACGTTTTTAGCTCTCTGGTATGCAAAAAATGGTCTGGTGTTGAAAATGCCATGAAAGTCTGGTTCAAAGCGAATCATATCCCAACTCTTGAGGATGATGTTTTTAATGGCCTTGCTTCTGGTTGAGTATTTGGAGACGAAAACTGGTCTCTGTTCGTCAGTTAATTTGATGTTGGTTCTTAGAAGTTCTGACCGAGTTTTGGTGGCCACTCGGGTTTTTGCTGCTTGTAATGTGACCTCGGGATATTTTCTGTCTCTGTACTTATGTAGTATTTTTTCTTCAGAACTTACATAGGCTTCTGATTCTGAGCAGATTCTTTTAGCCCTTAGAAGCTGAGAATATGGCAAATGAGTTTTGAGTGGTGTCGGATGACAACTGGTGAACATTAAAGCATTGTTCCTGTCCGTGGCTTTGACGAATAGATTAGTTGTCAGTTTGTTGTTGAGTAATGTAACCTGGACGTCCAGGAATGGCAAACTTTGAGGACTGATAGAATGAGTGAACTTTATATGATCATCCAAAGAGTTTATGTGTTTCAGAAATTCCAAAATTTCATCAGGTTGACCAATCCAAATGAGGAAAATGTCATCTATGTACCTCCATAGGGTGAGAATGTTGTTGATCCATTTGTTGTGATTCAAGATGTGATCTAGTTCCATCCGGTGCATGAACAGGTTAGCGTAGCTTGGAGCAGCACAATTTCCCATTGATGTTCCAACGAGTTGGAGATAGTATTCGTTGTTGTATGAGAAGTAACTGTGGTACAACGTGTACTGCAGAAGTTCAAGTATCAGAACTTTCAAAGTGTCATCGATGGGATGGTGTAGTAAGAAAGATTCTATGGCTTCCAAGCCTCTATTGTGCGGAATCGATGTGTACAGGGCACATACATCTATGGTAACCAGAGTGTATACTTTGTCTGGTTCAATGGTGACCTCTTGGAGGCGCTTCAGAAAATCAGTGGTGTCACGCAGGTAAGTAGACATGGATGTAACAATGTCTTGTAGGTAAAGATCAATGAACTTGCCGGTAGGCTCATGGATAGAGTTTTTTGTTGAAACGATGGGACGAAAAGGAGGCTTGTGTACATCCTTATGAATTTTAGGGAGCATGTGGATGCTAGGGCATTTAGGATGGGGTTGTGTGAGATATTTGTGGTCCTTGTCTGTGATCGTTCCCATAGTGAGTGTTTTATCCAGAATGACTTTAAGCGTATTGGCAAAGACACCAGTGGGATCATTGGGTAATTTCATGTATAGATTCTTATCATTGACATGTTCACTTACACTGGTGTGGTAGAAGTCACTGTCCATGACAACAAGTGCGCCGCCTTTGTCAGCTTTACAGCACGTGATTTCCGGGTTGTTAACAATTTGGTTGAGTGCTCTGGATTCCTTAAGATTGAAGTTATTGTATTTAGAGTGGGGTTTTTTGAAGATCTCTCTGATGGAATTCAAAGTGATGGTTTCAAAGGAGTCAAGTATTTTGTGACTAACAGGAGCCACAAATGTGCTTTTGCTTCTTAACTCTTTGCAAGCATGTCGTGTGGGTGTGCTAGTTGGAGGGCACACATTAGAAAAAAAGTGTCGAAGTCTCAAAGTTCTCAAGAATTTGTATAAACTTATCTCAGTTTCCAATTCGGTGGAATTGTATGTTGGGACAAAAGAAGTCCCACGTTCCAGGGTGGACAATTGTAATTGAGATAAGTTGGTTTTAGAGATGTTGATCACGAGGGTTTTTTGCTCCTGGTGGCTTGAGCGATTGAAGTTGTTATTTCTCTTGGAGTTTCTGCCCCGCCTGGTTCGACGTTGACGGTTTGGCCTGTTTCTAAAAAAGAAACACCAGAAGTCGAAGCTGCGGTTAGGGGGACATTATCAGATGGTTTCGGTGATGCAGTGTTCCTAGGTGGTCTGCCATAGTTAGTGTTCCCTCTTTGAGAGGTAGAACCATCTGTAGAACTCCCTTCATCCGAGGACGGATTGTTGTATGGTCTTTGTTGTCTGCGTTGGGCATAAACTTCTGCCCAACTATAAACCTCACCCAGTTTATAGTCCATAGTGTCACGTCTATATTTTCTGATTTTTCTATCATTTATCTCTTTGGTGTACTTTTCTAATTGTATATTGATGTCAGCTAGAGATTTATCGAGATCTTCTTTGGACATGTTATTCTCTAGGTTGCGTGAGATCTGTGTAATTTCTTTGTCTAGATCATCGATGACTTTTGAGAGTTCTTCAACAATGAGAAGAATTAAATCCAGTGAACAACGGTTGAGGATGGCGTACCATCGTTCCGTGAATTTCGGGTTGTTCCGACAGAGGGTAGGCTTCAAAGAAATTCGTAATCCTCTGGGGATGCGTTGGTCTTTGTGGTATCTGATGAGAGTTCCAACGTGTAGGCGTTGGTTGATAATTCTCTTAGAGGTATATAGAAGTTGTCTCAACATGCTGGGGTTGGAAAAGGCGCTTGTGGATGAGGGGTCTGCTTCCTGAATCAAAGCGTAGATGCGGGTAGTTTCATCTTGGGAAAACCCGAAAGTATCAGCCCGATTGGCTGTGGTGCTTGCGATTTCTTCATAAGACATGGTACAACGATCTTTCAAGCATGATTACCTCGATTACACGTGTTTGAACTATACGAAATGTACTGATGTAATTAGAATTTAGGAGTTTTCTCTCCAACCGGAGTGCCCCTGGAAACAGTGTAAGCCCCCCTTGCACTCCTTCGTCTGTTGTTCAAATTCTAGTCCCTACCGGCCGGAAGGGACCATTTCCTGGCACCCTAAAATACTTACCATTGGTTTACTTTATTCACTTGATGAACGTTGCACACCCCGAGTGCCGCCATCTTCTATTCATTTTGCTTATCAACGTACCTCTGGCCACGTTTGGCGGGCACCGATCGTTGTACCATGTCTTATGAAGAAATCGCAAGCACCACAGCCAATCGGGCTGATACTTTCGGGTTTTCCCAAGATGAAACTACCCGCATCTACGCTTTGATTCAGGAAGCAGACCCCTCATCCACAAGTGCCTTTTCCAACCCCAGCATGTTGAGACAACTTCTATATACCTCTAAGAGAATTATCAACCAACGCCTACACGCTGGAACTCTCATCAGATACCACAAAGACCAACGCATCCCCAGAGGATTACGAATTTCTTTGAAGCCTACCCTCTGTCGGAACAACCCGAAATTCACGGAACGATGGTACGCCATCCTCAACCGTTGTTCACTGGATTTAATTCTTCTCATTGTTGAAGAACTCTCAAAAGTCATCGATGATCTAGACAAAGAAATTACACAGATCTCACGCAACCTAGAGAATAACATGTCCAAAGAAGATCTCGATAAATCTCTAGCTGACATCAATATACAATTAGAAAAGTACACCAAAGAGGTAAATGATAGAAAAATCAGAAAATATAGACGTGACACTATGGACTATAAACTGGGTGAGGTTTATAGTTGGGCAGAAGTTTATGCCCAACGCAGACAACAAAGACCATACAACAATCCGTCCTCGGATGAAGGGAGTTCTACAGATGGTTCTACCTCTCAAAGAGGGAACACTAACTATGGCAGAACACCTAGGAACACTGCATCACCGAAACCATCTGATAATGTCCCCCTAACCGCAGCTTCGACTTCTGGTGTTTCTTTTTTAGAAACAGGCCAAACCGTCAACGTCAAACCAGGCGGGGCAGAAACTCCAAGAGAAATAACAACTTCAATTGCTCAAGCCACCAGGAGCAAAAAACCCTTGTGATCAACATCTCTAAAACCAACTTATCTCAATTACAATTGTCCACCCTGGAACGTGGGACTTCTTTTGTCCCAACATACAATTCCACCGAATTGGAAACCGAGATAAGTTTATACAAATTCTTGAGAACTTTGAGACTTCGACACTTTTTTTCTAATGTGTGCCCTCCAACTAGCACACCCACACGACATGCTTGCAAAGAGTTAAGAAGCAAAAGCACATTTGTGGCTCCTGTTAGTCACAAAATACTTGACTCCTTTGAAACCATCACTTTGAATTCCATCAGAGAGATCTTCAAAAAACCCCACTCTAAATACAATAACTTCAATCTTAAGGAATCCAGAGCACTCAACCAAATTGTTAACAACCCGGAAATCACGTGCTGTAAAGCTGACAAAGGCGGCGCACTTGTTGTCATGGACAGTGACTTCTACCACACCAGTGTAAGTGAACATGTCAATGATAAGAATCTATACATGAAATTACCCAATGATCCCACTGGTGTCTTTGCCAATACGCTTAAAGTCATTCTGGATAAAGCACTCACTATGGGAACGATCACAGACAAGGACCACAAATATCTCACACAACCCCATCCTAAATGCCCTAGCATCCACATGCTCCCTAAAATTCATAAGGATGTACACAAGCCTCCTTTTCGTCCCATCGTTTCAACAAAAAACTCTATCCATGAGCCTACCGGCAAGTTCATTGATCTTTACCTACAAGACATTGTTACATCCATGTCTACTTACCTGCGTGACACCACTGATTTTCTGAAGCGCCTCCAAGAGGTCACCATTGAACCAGACAAAGTATACACTCTGGTTACCATAGATGTATGTGCCCTGTACACATCGATTCCGCACAATAGAGGCTTGGAAGCCATAGAATCTTTCTTACTACACCATCCCATCGATGACACTTTGAAAGTTCTGATACTTGAACTTCTGCAGTACACGTTGTACCACAGTTACTTCTCATACAACAACGAATACTATCTCCAACTCGTTGGAACATCAATGGGAAATTGTGCTGCTCCAAGCTACGCTAACCTGTTCATGCACCGGATGGAACTAGATCACATCTTGAATCACAACAAATGGATCAACAACATTCTCACCCTATGGAGGTACATAGATGACATTTTCCTCATTTGGATTGGTCAACCTGATGAAATTTTGGAATTTCTGAAACACATAAACTCTTTGGATGATCATATAAAGTTCACTCATTCTATCAGTCCTCAAAGTTTGCCATTCCTGGACGTCCAGGTTACATTACTCAACAACAAACTGACAACTAATCTATTCATCAAAGCCACGGACAGGAACAATGCTTTAATGTTCACCAGTTGTCATCCAACACCACTCAAAACTCATTTGCCATATTCTCAGCTTCTAAGGGCTAAAAGAATCTGCTCAGAATCAGAAGCCTATGTAAGTTCTGAAGAAAAAATACTACATAAGTACAGAGACAGAAAATATCCCGAGGTCACATTACAAGCAGCAAAAACCCGAGTGGCCACCAAAACTCGGTCAGAACTTCTAAGAACCAACATCAAATTAACTGACGAACAGAGACCAGTTTTCGTCTCCAAATACTCAACCAGAAGCAAGGCCATTAAAAACATCATCCTCAAGAGTTGGGATATGATTCGCTTTGAACCAGACTTTCATGGCATTTTCAACACCAGACCACTCTTTGCATACCAGAGAGCTAAAAACTTAAAGAACATTCTTGAGACCGAACCTATTGATACTTCCACCAACTACTGCGGCACCATACCGTGCCACAATTGCAGTCATTGTCACAATATAATTCCGGGCAATGTCTTCAACCATCCATCGTCAGGAAAAGCCATCAAATTGAGAACCAACGCCACTTGTGATTCTATGAACTTAGTGTATCTACTCAAATGTCCCTGCGGACTGCCTTATGTAGGCAAAACCGAACGAAAGATTAAAGTTCGCTTAACCGAACACAAAAGCACTATCAGGAACAGATCTACTAAAGCACCATTAGCTGCTCACTTCATCACACACCAGCACAACGTGAGCCAACTGAAGTTCCTTGTTTTGGAGGTTGTCCCACTGAAAGCAGGCGTAGATAACAAGAAACTACTACTCCAAAGGGAAACAGTGTGGATCAAGAGACTGGATGCCTGCCAGCCTAAGGGGCTTAATGACAGACTGGAATATAGTTGCTTCTTATAGACAATTGTTGTCCCAACCTATATACATTCATTTGTTTTCTGTCTGAAACCACATGCTTACATTGTGTTTTTCCACGTTCTCACCTTCCCTACTCTCCCCTCTTTTTCTGTTTAAGTGGTTTCTCACTGCAATTTTTCGCTTCGTTTTCGTCTGACTTTGTACACTCTATTTTCCCCCTGTCTATAATCTCTCTGGTAGAATTTTCCCTACCTTTTTTATTTTTTCTTAAACTTCTGGTCTTTGTTTTTCACTCCAGCTGTTTTTCCACCTTTTTTTGTTTCACTTACTATTCACTTATACCTTCTGTCTAATTTTCATCCATTTACCGTTATATCAGCAAGGCTACTACTGTGTATGTATACCACCCAGAGCCCATTTTAAGATGGCCGCCACTTTCGAGTATTAGTGTTGTGTAAGCTCACGCAAATTTTCGGCTCTCCCGAAACGTTGGATTAATGTTTCACAAGACTTTCCTGTGTACTTTATGATGTTTCTAACTTGATTGAGTATTCACAGATACGACATTTCCACCCACCCACACTTTCGTTAGTCCGTCTTTTACTTTCACGGTAGTTTATTTCCTTCCGCATCACCCTCGTTTGTTCACCAACCTTTGGCAACACGGCGCTTGGCGCGTTGCGACTCTGACCCATCGGTAAGCGTTTTTCCTCCTCACCCTTACTCGTATGGCTATTTCTTCCACTGGTACTTCACTAAAACTCCACCATTTGAAGTTCCAGTTTCCGATTGTCACCAACTTTACGCGCACGCAATGGTTCTCGGATCTATCGGGTGCTTTCCGGTTTTTTTCATCTATAACACGGTGATTCTTTTCTACCCACTTCGGGTTTCTCTTTAACTCCTGACAACACGATATGGTCGACACTGGCTCATTTTTCGCTTCTTTTCCTTTTTTTTTTTTTTTTTCAGTCGTTATTTAGACATGCATGTTTTCATTTCACCCACATAGAACGTTGTATTTATCTGTGGTTGCGAGATCCCCTTCCTGATATCGATTCATTTACTTGCAGATTCTTCGCTAACCCCTGATGAAGGGCTCCGCCCGAAATGCATAGGGATAATGCATAGATCCATGGATGTTGTTTAAATCGTTTTCCTTAATGCTTCGTTTCACAAAGGAGTTACTATGATGATTTAATATGTGACCCACTAAATAAACGACCTTTCAAGCATGATTACCTCGATTACACGTGTTTGAACTATACGAAATGTACTGATGTAATTAGAATTTAGGAGTTTTCTCTCCAACCGGAGTGCCCCTGGAAACAGTGTAAGCCCCCCTTAAATTCGGAAGGGGCATACAAACTATGTGAAATAGGGAAGTGAATCCCTACTCAATGTTGCCAATGAGGGGTCTGAATTAACTATGATATGACAAAGTATATTGTCGTTTATCCCTTTTTTCTCCTGCATGACTCTATGCTAAAATGTTTTTAATTGTTTTCGTTTTTTATAAAAGTGAAGTGTATATTTTATATTGACCATATCTCTATGAAAATATTTTTTGATGCAAATAAACAGCTTGCTCTGATATAATTGGTTTTTTGTGTGTAAGTGTTCCATCAGTGGGAGTGAATGGCTTAAACCCGAAATTGGGATTTTGATTGGTCGGAGTGATTGAATCATTTGACGAGTGTCTTTTCCAAAAGGAATTTTTTTTTTTACTTTGCAGTTAGTGGGTGCTCTATTTCCTATTGGTTGATATTGAGCCCCTCTCTCTCTTCTTGTTTAAAACTACACAGTACAGCCAAGTGGCTGGAGAGTTTGTTGATACACGTGATTACTTTTTAGTGACACATTGTTATAATTCCTGGAACTATGGACCAATTCAAAACTTTTGGATTTACTGAGGACCAGTTTAATAGAATTATTGGTTCCTCATCTAACAGTTCAAATAAAATTGCAGTCATTACAGGCAATAATGATAAATGGGGCAATGTTATGAGTTTAAAGAAAAAATCTATACGGACAGAACTTCATGCTGAATTCCTGGTCCAATACGCTAAGTCAGGGGTTATACCTATTGGCCTCCAGGTTCGGAATGAACCAGGTTTGTTCACGGACAATAAAAACATTTTAGAAATCTGGACCCACATTGCTAACAGGTGCAGTAGAGATTGGATTCTGCTAATTATAGAAACAGCACAAGAAAGGGTAGTTATAGAAAAAAAAGAAATAGAAAAATTGGAAAATGCTCTTAGAGAGATGTCAGGACTAGAAGACGCAAAAAAAGTCTGGATGATTTGAATCTAGAAATAGATAAATACAGAGAGTATCTTATTAATAAAAAAACTATCAAATTAAGAAAAGATATTAATAAATTCAGTTTGGATGTGATTGTCAGTAGCCAGAGGCACAGCCATTGGTTACTTTCACACATGTTAGTCTATGGCTGAGCCCATCGTGGAGTACAAAACCCGCTAGGTGCTCAAATTCTGTCACAGATGTGCATTACAAATGCCCTGATGGTGAGGTCAGGCAGCAGCAGTTTTAGGTATTCAAATAATACTTTGGTGATGGTTAAGGGCATCACCACCACTCAAAAAATTGGCTACTTTCTTTCCACATTAAAAAACATTGGAGGACAGTCATGTTTGTTTAAAAACTACATTTATTTGTATAACGTTAGTGTTGTGACATATAAGAGTAGCGCTATTTTAGACAAAACAAAAGAATGTAAAAAGGATGTGTAAATAATACATTGCAAATGTATTCTTTTCAAACTTCTATTTTAATAATTCATTCACAAAAACAAAAAAGGACATTCTGATATTACAAAGTGACAAAAACAAGTTTTACATAAAGAAATATGTAGTGAAATCATATATATGTTCTGTATACTATGGCATTTGTGTGAATGAACATAAATGTTTATGTGCAAAATGTTTTGAAAATGTCATCACTTTTTCAATTGCAGACATTTGAACCCTGGGGGATTGAGGAGACGACAGCCTCAAGTGTACCACCCATTTCCAGATATGTCCACCATGGAGGAAAGGGATATAATGAAAAATGTACAGATTGAATAGGCAAAATATACTGGATTTATATCATCAGCTGGAGCCTGATCTTCTGCCACACAACAGAAATTCCACAGCTATTACACCAATTGTCAAAGTCAATACAGTGTTCATTTTGTGGCCACAGGATCATTCCAATACACTGTGGCTGTCTCTGGTGGGATGTTACAAACAACTTTCAGTGGCATCCTTCATGAAGTTTTTGCTTCTATGATGAGACAAATCAACAGCTTCATCCAGTTCGCACGACCCGAGAATTAGGCTAATGTGAAAGGGGACTTCTACGTTTTGGGTCACCTGCCACATGTGGGTGGAGCAATTGATGGCACACACATTTCCGTAGTGCACCCAAAAGCCAATAAACAAGTATACCTCAATCGGATGCATTTCCATTCAATCAATGTGTAAGTTGCTACTTACCTGATTTGTACATCTCAAATGTCTGTGCTTGTTTCCCTCAATTTGCATGATTCCTTAGTACTAGGGAACAGCCGCATACCCCAGCAAATGTCCCAACTTCTACCTGAGAGGGCCTGGCTTGTTGGTAGGTTCAATCAGATGTGACATTGTTTTGGTAATCAGAAGATGAATCATTCTGCAATTGTGATATTTATTTACCCTAATTTTTACACTTCCATTTGGGGGACTCAGAATATCCTAATGGACCATGGTTGTTGGCACCGCTGAGAAATCTAGGGGAAGTCCACTTCAATGAGGCCCATGAAAGAACACAGAGGCCAGTTTAGCGGGCTTTTGGGCCAAAACGCTGGAACCCTCCTCTACTCACCAGATAAGGTATGCCAATTCACCATGACCTGCTGTATGTTGCACAACATTGCATTACGATGCAACAGCCCATACATTGCAGAGGATGGACAGCATGCGGAGGCACCAGGTGAGGATGTTGAAATGGCAAATTATGATGATAGTGGTGAAGAGGAAGAAGTTGACGTGTGTCAAGATGTTATTGCCATCTTTACCTAAGTGTGATAAACCAACGTTTAATCTCATGAGGAGAGCAGTCTTTGCTGGGCTTTTTTCCGAGAGAGCACGTTTATGAAGGCCAGGCCAAAGATGTTTGTTGCTCAAAGTGTTGACACATTGGCTACTGGGTTCATTTAAAATGTTTCTCTTTGATTGGTATTCGAAAATATGACCTCAAAAGTACTCATTTGTAATGTGTCTATTTTGTAATGTAATTAAAATGTATCTAATTATTTTAATTTGTTCTAGGATCCTTTTCATGTCAACTTCATCTTCATTTGGATATTTCAACGTTGGGATATTCGCAGTTATAAGCTGCTGTCGCGAAGTACAAACTGAACATGGGTTGATTCTGTGGAAGACACACACAGACTTTAGGTGTACATATCTTGTACTGAGAAAACTTGCACAGTGATTGAATGAAAGTTTTGAAGATTGCATTGGATTTGTTTTATGTTGAATGGTGGCACCAAGCCAATATGTGCTGCTTGATTTGTTCTAACCACATGTGGTAGTCAAATAAAAGCATAGCCATCCCCCTTCACATGGTAAAATGCTAATTTTTTGTTGACTATTTATATATGTGGATGTGTCTCATCATGGTTGAAAGAACTTCTTGCAGCACACCACTTAAAGTTGGTTGTGACATGTTCCCAGATACTGCAACAGTGTATTGGACTGATCCTCTGGCCACAAAATTGAGTACTGCCAGTATTTAGGATTATTGGTGTTATTATTGTGCAAATTATATTGTTAGGCATTAGATCTAGCTCCAACTGATGACATAATCCAATACTATTTTGCCTATTGAATCTGATTCTTTTGTTTATATCCCCTTCTTCCATGGTGAGTATTTGTGTTATGTATGGCTTGTTATATTTATTAAAAATTCAACAGAACAATCTGTTTCAAATTTAATGAAAACTAGTTGCTTTTTTGGCATTCGTATTTTGTTGTCATGGTAGAAATTAGTAAGAAACCTTACCTACTTCCAATTCTTTTATAAAAACACAAACCTTTTGTTGTAAACATTTTGAAAATTATGATGGAATGTATAACAATAGCATGAATACAGAACAATAACTACAACACTAGTCTTATCTTTTGTTGCACAAAGGGAAATTAATAAAAAATGGGTATGAAGCAAACAAAATGATAAAAAGTGAGTCATGGCAAATAAAACCATAAATGTTGAGCCAAACGTATTTGTAGTCCAGTTTCCAAAATACACCTGTTCTCAGAAAGGTAAATGTGACAGGAAATAGTCCACAGAGTGGATGGTAGTCAAACTGGATGAAATTAGGATCGCAGTTTCATGCTGTTGGTGGGAGTCTTGCCATCCTCTCCTGGCAGTCTGGACGAATGTGTGCACCTGAGGATGGTCAACAGTTGCAGGGGCTGCAGGTATTGCCTCCAGTGGCAGGGCCTCCCTTTCTGTGGCTGATGGAGTAGGGCCAGATGGAGTTTGCACACAGAAAGAGAAGATAGTAAAGGAAAAGCCCTACAGCACCCCAGTCAGGGAGATCACATTGGAGTTCAGATTCTGTATCTCAAAATGTTGCTCCCTCTGCAACTGTGTCATCTCCTGCACCCCAGAAAGGACCTGGCCCATCATTTCTTGGAACTGCGTTAATGATTCTAAGAACTGGGTTATGTAGGCCTGGGTGATACTGACCCCAGTGGCCTCACTATGCTGACCCACAGAGACACTCCCATTACCCCAAACCCCACTAACCTGTGGCCTAGGCACAGTGTTCCCCATCCCACTGGTTCATGATTGGACTAAAGGTGATTGATGGTGGTGGTGGAGTCTCACCACCAGCCAGGAGTGGGGGTCACAAAATGGTGCTTCTTGCCTTTCATTCACTGGAAGTGGAATAATCTGTTGGTGGTGGTGTTGTCACAGCTGGGGTGGGATGTGAAGTTGTGGGTCAAGTGAAACAAACTGGAGTGGAGTTATCGGGAGTGCCACATGTTTGGCCACATGCAATGGCAGTGAGACCTATCAGGAATGTGAGAGGAAATGTTTCAGTAAAAGTGTGGATTACACATCCAATAAGGTTTGAGCAACTATAATGTAGACACCTAAAAGGGAAAAAGAATTGCATATCATGACTGAACATTTCAGTGTAAAATGTCTTTAGTACTCATCCAGTTTATGTTTCATACAAAAGTGCTTGTAATACACAAGTTAGAAGATGTCGTGAAAGAAAAAAGAAGCATTAGTTAGTGTAATTGAAATATAGCAACCATTCAACACAAGACAGTAGACAAGAGAAATGTGAAATTCAGCATTCTAAGGCCTAGCAGGCTAAAATACCAAGATTTACACAACTTAGAGAGTTGTTTAGCATTAGTCCTCATATGAACTGTGCATAGTTCAGTTGTAAGACATACCACTTGTATTCTGCATAAAAGTTTAGATGGCATATATTGTTAAGGTCAACAAGGACAAGAAAACGACATGACCAAAAAAACACCACAACCATATTCAAAACAGAGCATTAAACAGAGATTGAATAATAAATGACACTTTAAGATATGGAAACATTTGTTGAAAAAGGGACGAATTAGCAAGAATAAATGGCAGAAACAAGGCATCATGGTAGTTTTAGTTTTTTTTTCAAATTAACATTCACAACACTTGAAAACGTGCAACTTGAACATACCTTGTGTAAATCTTCAGTAGTAAGAGACCAGACATTTACGATGGGAAACACATATATGTTATTTGGGGTATAAACAATTACAAGCACCATAACATCATATGCAATGTGATGGCTATTGAAAGCTGTGATCTTAAATACAACTCAATACATTCAAACAAGCCAAAGAAGATGTTACTGCTATATTTAGGTTTCTATGTCCAAATAATTATGCATGACACATTAGGAACAGCTAACGTCGATGGATGAGAGGCAATGATGGCGGGTGACTAAGTGCAGCTGTTCTCTCCATCTACCTCGGTGGATCGATGATTCTGCGAGCAACTGTACAGCCTGAGAGAAATGGCGACGGACGGCTCAGTGTGTAGCTGGTGTCAAGAAGCGCTGGAGATCGCGCTACGGTTCACCACTACCGCGCTTGTAAACTACGCATCTCTGCACAAACTGAGTTTTAGGTGGCAGCTAAGGAAGACACCGTCACGCAGGATGGCATCAAGAGGTGGGAAAACCATGTGAGGGCAAGCTTCTGCAGCTCCTGGGAACAATGGGGCGAATGCAGGAGGCTGCCAATTGCAGGAGAACAGCGGAAGTCTTCCTGAGGCTAAACAATGAGGCGGAGTCGGCAAAACAAAACAAGAAGCCGGAACAAAGAAACAAGCTGCTGCCAGACCCATTGTACATGCAGAGGGGGGGCTTGCTCAACCGACTGTTGCCTCAATGGTTGCAAGCATGGCAGGGGATACACAGAAAAAGCACACACCACAAGAGGAAGGGGGGCCAGACTATAACTGAGGAGACTGAGGAGGATAATAAAGACGTGAGGGGGAGGAAGATGGGAGTCCTATGATTGGTGCAGCTGGGAATCTAATCCCCCAGACAATTTAATGGATACATTTTCAGGAAATGAAGCGGGATGCACGAGTAGATTCAGTCAACACCTAAGGCACAAGGGATATATGCCAAGGAGGTCAACCAATGAAAAAAAGTTGTGAGAGAGAAAACCTGGGCGATATCCCTAGGCACAGGATCATCTGGAAACCTACAGGTGCAGGCATGTGCTCTCTCAGCAATGGGTGGCGCAATTACTGGCTGTATATAATCTGGAAAAAGCTATATATAGTCGAAAGGGATACAGGGCGAAGAAGAAGGGAATAGAAATCTGGGAGCCCGTATCTGACTGGGCTGAATAACCGGATCATCAAGGGGGCGAACAGACTAGTTGGTATGCTTTGGGGTAGGGAGCAATTCCAAAAGCATTAATGAGATTGATGAAAAAGATCTAGCATCAGGATCCAGCTATCGCATATAAAACACTGTTTGTACTCTGCTCTTTGAACTAAGAACTTTACGGTTCTGTCTCTGCTGTTATTTTAAACCTTTATGCTGCTATGTATCCAAATTTAGAAATGTAATGTATAGATGTATAGTTTTGCACGTTATGCACTTGGCACTTAAAATTCCCTAATCGTTTAATAAGAGAAGGTTGAACAATTGGATAACTAAGGGGGCGAACAGATTAGGTGGTATGCTATAGGCACAAATAAACTTGATGAGAAAGATATAGCATCAGGACCCAGATACCACATTTAAAAACAATGTTTGCACTTTGCAGTAAGCACTTTTATGGTTCTGTCTATGCTGTCATTTTAAATACCAATGCTGCTATGTATTAAAAATCAGGAATGTAAACTATAGATGTATAGTTTTGCGCGTTTGTGCACTTGGAACTTTAAATTTCCTAATTGTACTATGAAAGTATGTTGAAGGTTTATGCACCACCATGGGATTGGAATTATGCATTGATATAAATATTGTGAGGGGGTGCTGGGGTTAAAACAAGGGGGGGAAGAGAAAGTTGTTTTCTTTTTCTCTCTCTCAAATAATTTTTTTGTTTAAAGTAACAAGAACAAGATTTGTGTTTAATGACACATTGAAAGATATAATTTACCAGATTCATCTCCACCAGAGATTCCTGTCAATTCTTCAGGATGTAGGATGGACAAGACTTTCTCCTTCCAGCGCATGAGATGTAATGGTGGGCTGGGAGAACCACCACAAGTCCTCTGGGCTAGCATGTGCTGCTTGTAGGCCAAGAAATGCACTCTCTCCCGCAGGCCGTTCTATCACTTCCTAATTTCATCTTGTCTGTGCAGATTGTTAGCTACAGCATTCACTCTATCAACTATTCTGGTTCTCATTATCCTTTTCTGAGATAGAGGTGTATTTGGACTTGTGCTCCAAACAATTCTGGCTCTACTCCTGTGATTCTATCGACCATGACTCTCAGTAAAATGGGGATTTTTGGGGCCAGGCATTATGTAGAAACTTAAATGAAATTAAATGAACACATTGGAACACATTACATTTAAAGAAGAGGAAGAATAAACAGGGAAAAAAACCTTCTGGACTTCTGGTAATCAGCTTCAGTGTCATGGTGATGTGGAATGGCAAAGGATCATGGTCTAAAATTGTGTGTGTTTTATATTGTTTTAGCCAGGTGTTCACAATTGTGCAGTTTACATTAGGTGTGTGATGCTAGCATCACCACTACAGCCACAGAAACAGGTCAATGCTCACCACATCCCGTGACAGACTCACTCCGTCGGCAGACCTCCACTATTTCCAGCTGAGTGGTCGCTCCCTTTGGCTCCGGTATCGTTGTGTAACGCTTCTTGCTGGAAACTGTGTGAAATTAATTGCCTGCTGTGCGCTTTGTATGCCGCTTTGCATATTTCATTATTAAGATTGCCAGCGCGACTTTCCTGCTCTTTTAGTGTATTCCCCCAAGCGCCCTCCATTTTGTTGTTGTTGTCCTCCTACTTAGCCCGCCCCGCCTCCCAGCTGAGCCGCCCTCCCACAGACTACAACAGCGCTCCGTTACCTGGAAGCGCTGTGACTCACTCGACGCTTCCCAGCTGAGTGGTCGCTCCCTTTGGCTCCGGTATCGTTGTGTAACGCTTCTTGCTGGAAACTGTGTGAAATTAATTGCCTGCTGTGCGCTTTGTATGCCGCTTTGCATATTTCATTATTAAGATTGCCAGCGCGACTTTCCTGCTCTTTTAGTGTATTCCCCCAAGCGCCCTCCATTTTGTTGTTGTTGTCCTCCCACTTAGCCCGCCCCGCCTCCCAGCTGAGCCGCCCTCGCCCCTCCCCCCCACCCTCCTTATATGACAACCGTTCCCGCGCGCAGCGTTCACGCGCAGCGACCGCGCTCAATCCGCGCCGAAGGTGCGCCAAAGGTAAGCCCGTCTACGCCCGTCCGCGCCTGGACCGCGCCCAGCGCCAGACCCCCTGGCCCTTGCACCCCCCACCCCTCCCGCATCACTTACGATGCCACCACCCTCCTAGCCCTTAACCCCGGTCGCGCCCCCAACTGCGTCCAAGCCGCTCCCGGACACACCCATGGACCTTTCTCTTGCTACTCCTGCAAATTCAGCGGCACCGACAACATCTCCGCTACGACCACACCACAAATTCCCGACCCCAATCACCTACAATGCATCCTTCTCAACACCCGATCGATCCACAGGCACGCCATTGACCTATGGAATCTACTAGACACCATCTCTCCGGACGTCGCCTTCCTAACAGAAACATGGATGAACGCTTCCTCCGCCCCAGACATCACCATTGCCATCCCTGAAGATTATAAGATCACACGCAAAGACCGTACCGGCCACACAGGAGGAGGAATCGCTATCGTCCATAAAAAATCAATCCGCATCTCAACCAGCTCTGACACCAACCTCGCCAACTCCGAACACCTTCACTTCCAGATCCACATCGACCCCAAGACCACACTCAGAGGCACCCTCCTCTACAGACCACCAGGACCCCGCGCAAAATTCAGTGAAGAAATCACGGACTTCATCACTCCACACGCGATCCCCTCCAAAGACTACATCCTTCTGGGAGACCTCAACTTTCACCTTGAAAAGATCAACGACCGCAACACCACCACCCTCTTGGACAACCTCGCCAACCTCGGACTTAAACAACTGGTCACTTCCCCCACCCACATCGCAGGCCACACACTCGACCCCATCTTCACCTCCAGCAAACATGTCTCCTTCAACTACACTACGGATCTCCTCTGGACTGACCACAGCTGCGTTCACTTCACCTACAACAAGCCAAAACCCACCAACCACCTCCAACCAACTCTGCAAAGAAACTGGAACAAAATCAACATCGACCAGATCTCCTCATCGCTCCTTCTAAACACCCCAGCCCACTCTTCTAACCCAAACCAAGCCGCCGCCAACTTCACCCTTTGGTTATCATACACCGCCGACATCTTAGCACCACTGAAAAAACGACAAATCAAACTTGGCAGCAAGAAGGCCTCATGGTTCAACGATGATCTTAAGAAATCCAAGAAACTCTGCCGCTCCCTCGAAAAGGCCTGGAAAAAAGACCCAACCACTAGCACCAAGGACGCCTTCAAAAACGCCACCCGCACACACCACCAATTAATCCGAAAGGCCAAGAAAACAGCATTCAAGGATCGACTTGACAACAGCGCCCACAACAGCAAGGAACTTTTCAACATCGTCAAGGAGTTTACCAATCCCTCGGCCAACTCCAACGACATCACCCCCTCTCAAACCCTCTGCGACTCCCTAGCCTCATTCTTCCACAACAAAATTGCAGACATCCACAACAGCTTCGACAACCAACCCGGAAACCAACCCACCGAACCATATGCCGAACATTCTCCCCCCTTGAACACCCTTAACGACTGGAACCCAATCTCCACTGAGGACACCATCCGCCTGATGAACTCCATCCACTCAGGATCCCCCACAGACCCATGTCCTCACCACATCTTCAACAAAGCAGACTCCGTCATAGCACCACACCTCCGAGACGTCATCAACTGCTCCTTCAACTCCGCCACCTTCCCGGAAAAATGGAAACACGCTGAACTCACCGCCCTTCTGAAAAAACCCACAGCGGACCCCACCGAACTCAAAAATTACCGCCCCATTTCGCTCCTTCCATTCCCGGCCAAAGTAATCGAGAAAGCTGTCAACAACCAGCTCGCCGCTTTTCTCGAAGCCAACAAATCCCTCGACTCCTCACAGTCCGGCTTCCGAGCAAAACACAGCACTGAGACCGCCCTCATCGCAGCAACAGACGACATTCGAACTCTACTGGACAATGGAGACACAGTCGCCCTCATCCTCCTCGACCTCTCTGCAGCCTTCGACACAGTCTGCCACAGCACCCTTTTACAACGCCTCAGAAATATCGGAATACAAGGAAAAGCACTTGAATGGATCACCTCGTTCCTCACCGGTAGAACCCAGAGAGTCCGCCTTCCACCATTCAAGTCCGAGGCCACTGAAGTCATCTGTGGCGTACCACAAGGATCCTCACTCAGTCCCACCCTCTTCAACGTATACATGAGTCCCCTCGTGACCATCGCCCGCCAACACAACCTCAACATCATCTCCTACGCGGATGACACTCAACTGATCCTTTCTCTCACCAATGACCCCAGCACCGCCAAAACTAACCTACACGAAGGAATGAAAGAAGTTGCCGAATGGATGAAACACAGCCGTCTGAAACTGAACTCAGATAAAACAGAAGTCCTCATCTTAGGTACTTCCCCCTCTGCTTGGGACGACTCCTGGTGGCCAGAAGCTCTTGGAAAAGCACCCATCCCGACAGACCACGCACGGAACCTAGGCGTTATCCTGGATTCTTCACTCTCAATGTACAGACAAGTCAACGCCGTATCCTCATCCTGCTTCAACATTCTTCGCATGCTCAAAAAAACATTTCGCTGGATCCCCACCGAAACCAGAAAAACAGTCACCCATGCTCTGGTCACGAGCCGACTGGACTACGGAAACACCCTCTACGCAGGTACTACCGCTAAACTCCAGAAGAAACTCCAACGAATCCAAAACGCCTCAGCCAGGATCATATTAGACATCCCGCGCAACGAACACATCTCTGGTCACCTGAAAGACCTCCACTGGCTACCCGTCAATAAGAGGATCACTTTCCGACTGCTAACCCACGCACACAAATCACTCTACGACATCGGACCAGAATGCCTCAACTCACGACTGTCCTTCTACACCCCCTCCCGCCAACTACGTTCTTCCAGCCAAGCCCTCACCACTGTACCTCGCATCAACAAGACCACAATGGGAGGCAGATCCTTCTCATACCTGGCTGCTAAAACATGGAACTCACTCCCCACTTACCTTCGCCTTACCCAGAACCACCTAGCATTCAGAAAGCAACTTAAAACGTGGATATTTGACAAGTAATCCTCCTCCCCTCCCTAAGCGCCTTGAGACCCTCCGGGTATGTAGTGCGCTATATAAATTCTTTGACTTGACTTGACTTGACTATGGGACCGCCAGACCAACTGTATAATCTAAATGGCTCGGCGCAACCCTGCCACTCTGATGGCAACAGAGTACTGTTAACCAACATTGGAGTCCACCACGTCTGCGGCAGTGAGCCATGGCTGCAAAGGGATCTACTCCATTGACGGTGGTTGCATGTCAGAATGCATACATCTAAATCCTGCTGACGGTCCGCTGTCAGTTTGACTGGGTAGTTAGGACGGCTGTCGCTGAGGGACGGCAGCACTACCATCAAGATCTAAATCAGGCCCCTAAATTACCAACTCCTTTGAGGAGTCAGTAACTTTTCAATGGTTTGCGATGGGAATTGGGGTGGCAAACTTGTGATTCCGATATTACATGCTGAATATTCTAAGGGATGCCCTAAATACACCCCCTCCAAATTGCAATTTGGTATTGATTTGTAAACTCATTAAATGATTAGGGACCTCTTTACCAAATAAAAAAATAGGTTTTGAACATAAAACAGCAATTTTTAGTAGGCAACTCCTCCCTAGAGAGTAGTGCTGGAGTGCCATTTAGAGGGAAGCCTTTGCTGTGGTTTGGCCCCTGCAGAAGTTGAGACCCTACTTATTTGGGACTCACTTGAAAGCTCAAATTGATGACAGGCCTCTCAGGTGGCTGATGCAGATGAGAGAATCCCAAGTCACTAACCATGGACTGGCCATGCCAATGCAGAAGGCCTTTCTAGGTTCTTCCACTTAAACAATGAGAACTACCATGAGGGAGGTTAGTGCTCATCTCCTTTCATCTGGGAGTGGGTCATGTCATAGAGTGCCCTTTTTGTCCTGGTCTAGATGCTGTCTATATAAATCTGGAGGTGCAATGGGATCTGCTAACCAGGCCCCAGTGCCAGTGAATTTTCCTTTAAGCTGTAACTGTTGAATTGGTACACCCAATTGGCAAGCACTTATCACTCCTTATAAGTCCCTAGTAGGCGGTACCAGGGGTACACAGGGCAGGTTGTAAGAGGGATTGCCAGGGCTGCATCACTTTATTGTGCCACCCTAAGTAACTCAAGTAAAAGTATGTCTACAGGTCTGTTATTACATCATTGTACTAGCAGCCTGCCTGCTCGAGTGTAACTCTGCACAAACCACGTGCTGCAGAGCCACACCACTGCCTTAATGTAAGTAAGTCATTCTTAAGGTTGTCCTCCTAAGCCCAGGAGGTAGGGTACTTTATTTTAAAGTTGTGGATATATATGTGCATACACATTGATACCTACAGCAACCCTGTAAAGCAAGGTTTTACTGTAAGTGACCTGCAGTACATAGAGTAACATGGGCTGGCTACCGAGAAAACTCGAGATAGCCAGCTCCACTATATAACAACTGAATTGGGCCGAGAGTGACCTGGCATGCACCGGGGTGTCACCCGGAGTAGGTACCCCCTTGGCTTCAGTGCCTTGCAGCTTCCCTTGAGCTGCTTGCCTCCAAGAGATAGTCTGCTCCCCTGGTGGGATGTGCTAACACTTCCCCAGGATGGAGACAAAGCCATAGGCAGAAAGGAGGTTACAACCCTACCCTCACAGGATGGCCAGTATTTATAGTCATCAAAGCAGTGAACCTCAAATGCTTTTACCACCCTTGATGTGTAATTACCTTGTCATCCACTCAAGGACAAAGCCCTTCCCCCTGCAGCTCAGGCAGGTGGGAAAATGTGTTATTCTTGAGGTGTATACTCCTCAAAGCCTAGTCACACCTTTAGGGTGAGCTAGGAGGTCTGAACAGCAGAGGTAGGGTTCTGCTATTTTAGAAGACCCTAAAAATGAGTATTCTGGGTAGCACAGTGGTGTTCACCCAAAGGATATTGTCACTACAGGGGCAGGTTAGTTGCAGAGATCAGTAGCCCATTGGCCACTGTCCCTCACACCCTTAATGCCCCTAAACTAGTGTTTGAGGGGCCCCCTCGCACTAGAACTTCAGTTCTAGCTTGGCATTTGAGAAGAGGCACAGAGAAGCTGTGGGTGTGTGAGTGTCTGACTGTGGCAGTGAGTGGGTGTGTGAGTATCTGAGTGGGTGCATGACTCTCTAAGTGGATCTGTTAGTGGAAAGTAAGTGTATGTATGGGTCTATGAGTGGGAGTATGAATCTTTCAGTGGGTCTACAAGTGGGTGTGTGAGTCTCTGCATGGGTCTGTGAGTGGGTGTGTGAGTCTCTGAGTGGCTGTGTGAGGGCCCGATTCACAGAACTAACTTAAGACAAAATCCTAAACTTACTACTTTTGGTATTCACAGAAGTTAGGATTTTGTCTTAAGTTTGTCTTAAGACAAACTTAAGACAGACTTAAGACAGACTTAAGACAAACTTAGGACAGACTTAAAACAGACTTAAGATAAACTTAAGACAGACTTAAGACAGACTTAAGACAAACTTAAGACAGACTTAAAACAGACTTAAGACAAACTTAAGACAGACTTAAGACAGACTTAAGACAGACTTAAGTTAGGATTTTGTCTTAAGTTTGTCTTAAGTCTGTATTAAGTCTGTCTTAAGTCTGTCTTAAGCTTGTCTTAAGTCTGTCTTAAGTCTGTCTTAAGACAAAATCCTAAACTCCCTACTTTTGGTATTCACAGAAGTTAGGATTTTGTCTTAAGTTTGAATTAAGACAAGCTTAAGACAGACTTAAGTCTATCTTAAGTCTGTCTTAAGTCTGTCTTAAGTTTGTCTTAAGACAAACTTAAGAAAAAATCCTAACTTCTGTGAATACCAAAAGTAGTAAGTTTAGGATTTTGTCTTAAGTTAGTTCTGTGAATCGGCCCCTGAGTCTCTCAGTGGGTCTGTGAGTGGTGCTTGAATCTCTCAGGGGGACTGTGAGTAGGTGTGTGAGTCTCTGAGTAGGTCTATGAGTGTGTGCATGAGTCTTTCAATAGGTCTGTGAGTATGTACGTGAGTCTTTAAGTGGGTTTGTGAGCAGGCGCTTGAGTCTCTGAGTGGATCTGTCAATGGATATGTAAGTGTCTATGTGAGTCTGTGAGTGGGTTCATGAGTCTGTCAGTGGGCCTGTGAGTGGGTGTGTGAGTCTCTACGGGGGTCTGTGAGTGGGTTGTGAGTCTCTGAGTGGGTTTGTGAGTAGATGCTTGAGTGTCTGAGTGAGTCTGTCAGTGGATGCGTAAGTCTCTGAGTGGGTCTGTGAGTGAGTCTCTGAGTCTTTGGGTGGGGCTGTGAGTGGGTGCATGAGTGTCTGATTAGGTCTGTGAGTGGGTGCCTTAGTGAATGAGTGGGTTCTTTGAGTGGATGCATCAGTCTCTGAGTGGGTCTGTGAGCGGGTGTGTGAGTATCTGAGTGGGTCTGTGAGTGGGTACATGAGTCTTTAAGTGGGCCTGTGAGTGGGTGCATGAGTGTTTGAGTGGGTCTGTGTGTGGGTGCATGAGTCTCTGGGTAGGTCTGTGAGTGGGTGCATGAGTGTCTGAGTAGATCTGTGAGTGGGTGTATGAGGGTCTGAGTAGATATGTGAGTTGGTACATGAGTATCTGAGTGGGTCTGTGAGTGGGTGCTTGAGTCTCTAAGTGGGTCTGTGAGTAGGTGCATGAGCCTCTGAGTTGGTCTGTGAGTATCTGAGTACATTTGTAAATGGGTGTGAATATAATTTATTTTGAACATTTTGCAGCAATATTCACACATTTGTCACAATGTTACACAGGGGGCCATGCTGAGGGTTGTGACACATTCACAAATATCACATGTGGATAAAAGAAACTGCTTTTCAATGTATTTTACACATAAGGAGCCTCCTAAATACCCATATATTGCAACCATGAGGTCAGTGTTCCTCTACCCTGACACCTTATACCACTTTTAGTCTCAGCCCTAGGCGCGTATTCCGTTACTTAAAATGGTGACTGCATATTTCCACATAGGTTGTGGCCAGCCAATCACATGATTCCTGTTAGCATGCATATTCGCAATCCATTGCAAAATAATCGCAAAAACTTTGCAGCCACAGATATACACATTTGGATTTTCTTTAATATTTCCCAAAATACTGAAAAGAATTACATCAATGAACAAAAAGGGTATTTCCTGAATGAAGAGCTACCTTTCTGCCACATTTGGTGTAATTCTGTCCTGCGATTCAGTCTGTAGTCATGTCTAAAATCGCTATGGGAAGTAACATGGGAAACTTACTTTATTTGACCACCTTTTTCTCAACACCTGCATGATGGATCACCCTGAAACTTTCCATGCACAATAAGGCTCACTGGCACACATTTTGGGGGGAAATTTGTGAAGATTCATCGAATGGAACCAAATATATAGGAAAGTCAAAAAACGCTTTACCTATCAAACTACACCTGGGCAGAATTTGCAGAGTTGCACTATGCGGAGCTCCACGGTGTGCCCCAAAAACTCTGCCGCACTACACTGATTTCTACGAGCAGTTGGAGCTGCTCACTTCACCCATTCATGTGACTCATTATGTTTTCTTCAACGTGAAGTGCATTTTTGAACTGAAAAGTGCATGTTAATGGCACTACATGGTCTGCATGTGTGTGGACATCATGGGGCAGATTTACAAGCCGTTTGCGACACTTTTGCACTTTTTATGACTCAGCAGCGGTGTAAACAATGTGCCACATTTAAGCCCATTTACAACGTGACACATCTAGGGAGATGTGTCATCTTGTAAAGCCCTGTGCCACGTTATACCTGTGTCAGGCATAATGTATGCAGGGTGGGCGTTCCCACTCATGAAAGCCTTGTAGAAGTGAAGCAGTGAAATCTACAAGATTTCACTGCACCACTTCCAGGACGCCACTGCATCAAAACCCTACGCCACATTGTAAAGCCCTGTGTCACGTTATACCTGCGTCAGGTATAATATATGCAGGGTGGGCGTTGCAATGCAAAAAAGCCTCGTAGAAAGGAAGCACGGAAATCTACAAGATTTCACTGCGCCACTTCTAGGACGCCATTAGGTCAAAACCTTATGCCTGCTTGGAGCAGGTGTAAGGAGTGACACAGTGCATTGGGAATAGGCCTCCCCATTCATTGCTGGGGTTGTGTCATGCTTGTGATACACATCCAGCAATGCATGACTTTTGCTCCAACAGATGCATCAGAATCTCTGACACCTTTGTCAAACCTTGGACCAAGGTACACCGTATTGTAAATACGGCGCATCCATAGTGCTGCAAGGGTTTTGCATGGAGGCGCAGGGAAACTGACGCATCTGTACAGATGCATCAATTTCTAGTAAATCTGCCCTCATGTTTTTTGCCCTGTTTAAAGTGCTGAGCCTATTTTTTTCAATCTTTCTTTAGTCTCTTTAGTGCTCCCCATCTAACTTATCTGCCCCTCATTTTTATTTGTTATATTAGTGTGTGTCGTTGTGTTTGTGTATTTTATGTTTTTTTTATATTTATTTGTCTTTTTTTGTGACTTATTTTCGTTTTTCTTTTTTGCTTTAATTCCTATTTTTTCCCCTTTCTTCTTTCCTTTTCCTGTTTCTATATCCCCCTGACACAGCACCCTGGCAGGGCAGGGGAGAAGCAGCATCAGTCCCCCTCAAACGGTTGCCGTGTGCTCATGACGGAGTGGTTCCGTCATGCTGCGGACGTTGGCGGCCGCGCCGCCCACGCGGCGCTAATTCCCCGCCTGTGCGGGCGATTAGCGCCTCGGGCGGAGTCATGACGGAACCACTCCGTCATGAGCACAGCCCAACCGTGGCTCATGACGGCGTGGCTCCGTCATGAGCACCGGGCCACCGCGCTGCCCCCCCGCACCCCCCAGCGCTGCGGCGGAATTTGCGCCGCAGCGAAGGGGTTAAGGCTAACAAAAATGCATACAAAACAAACATCAATATACACACTGTACAAGTTAAAACTGCAATATTTACATATATTACACAACACATTGAACCAGTCGTTGTATCCAATCATCAGTCAGTGCTAATATTGCCTAGATACTTTTGAAGATGATTTTTCAAATCATTTATAGTACACCACTGGGGAGACAACTTGAGCCTACATCTTATATAACACAATGATTCTAAAAGGGAGAATAAACCAAAGCAATTATTATTGGTCAAATAGATCACTATTACAGTTTGAACAATCAATCAAATATTGTTGTCAATTGTCAAAAGAGAGGCATTCCTGCACGTTAGATCAAAAGCAAGGACTACATAGAGACAAACATATTATTAATTCCCTTATCATGTTTTGTCGCACATAATGTCTGTAATTATCTTATGGACAAATCATTAAATTTTCAATAATTGAAAATTATATTTATCCATTATATTTAAAAAACGCCCCCCTTCAATAAATCTCTACTATATTCATAAAATTGCAATTAGTCCAGCATACCTTTTATATATCTAGGTATCTCACACAGACACTTCATGTCAAGTTTACTGTGGCAATCGAAGTACTAAAGCAAGATGAATCTGGAAAAAATTGTTTTCGAGAAAGGAACTAATTTTAAAATAAAGCAAACGTGAGCAAAGAGCTATATTAAATACCAGGAAGTATCCAATCAGCAATCATGAACTAGCATACCTTGGTATCTTTCATAAAAGAAGTACAAATATTATGTGTCTGTAAGTTTAATGTCAAACTCACCATCAATAGCTCCAAACAGGAGATTGAGTATTTAGATCTTAGATTGTATGGAGTAGGAGATACCATACAGAGTGACATTTTAAGAAAGTCTACAGCTTGCAATAGAGTCCTTCACGCTACAAGCTGTCATCCGAAATCTACCATCTCTGCCATTCCATTCGGCAAGATGGTAAGAGCACGTCGCAATTGTAGTCAAGAAGATAACTTTAGAAAGAATGTTGAAAAAATAAAGAGAAATTTTAATGAAAGAGGCTATGAGCAAGACTGTCTAAGAAAGGCTGAGAATAAAATCAATAAAATAGACAGGGAACTAACTCTTTCTACAAAGAATCAAAATAGAGATGCCACATTTCAAACTAAAGTGGCATTTATAACTGAGTATAATATCTATAGTGGCCACAATTTTTATATTCTCAAAAAGAACTGGTATCTTCTATCGTCTAATGCTTTGCCCCCAGATAATATTTCGAACAAACCCAAGGTTGTGTATCGAAAGGGTAGAACTATTAAAAGCATGCTATGTCCTAGTTACGTTAAAGAATCCAGGGCCACTGTAAAAACATGGTTACCAGATAAACCGTGTGTTTTTTTGTATGTGGCAACTGCTGTGTATGTAATTTTGGTGTGAACAAAATATCCTGTTTTTGTTATAAGAACTCTAAGGAATTTAAAGTCAAATCCTATATAAACTGCAATACAACACACACAGTATATCTCATAAAATGTGCATGTGACAAAGCACATATTGGCAGCAGTGTGAGCAGTTTGAAAGTCCATATACAAGAACATGTGCAGGCTATTAAAAACAAAGACGAGGGAGGAGCCTAGCGCGCAACCAAGATGGCCGCATAGGTGCGAGGCTCCCGAGGACCTCCGCAACCTCCTACGTTTATCCTGTCTTCATCCTGAATCGGTTGAGGGGACTGTGTCGGTGAACCTGAGCCGAGGTGGTACCCGTTTTCCGTTTTTGAATCGGACCCCGGGTGCCGGGATGAGCATCGACTGAAGTTTGCGGCCTGCTTCTCTCCTGACCCCGGACTCGAGTTTGGGGGTGATCCAGTGGAGAAGTGAATAACAACGGCAGGACGAGCCCGGCGAGTCGCGTACCCCACACTTTCACTTTCGCTTTTGAGTCCCCTTGCCGTCATCGCGAGTGGGATTACGGTGCTTCTTTGTGTGGTGGTGGCCTCGCTGGGGGACCCTGCCTGCCTGTCTGTGGGGACCCGCTGCGCCTTTCTGAGGTGGCCTCCGGCCTTGATTGCTTGCTCTCCACTGCGTGACTAGTGAGGGTGCGAGCTACACGACGATGGCCACGAAGCAGGATGGAGATCGGCTGAAGGCCAAATCGACCCGGCGTGGCACCGCACTTCAAGTCAACATTATGGATCGCTACACCCTCCCGAAGGGGTCTCCCGGCGGATCGCATAAGTCTTCCGAGTGCCCCCCGGATGCCCCGGATTTGCCTACGGATCTGACTTTGCAGGACGTCATGGGCGCCATTGCCGAGATGAAGACCTCAGTGGGCCAACAATTCGACACCTTGGCGCACAAACTCGATGCGGTCCTCATCGATGTCAACCTTGTGAGAGCAGATCTATCTAAGACAAATGACCGGGTTGACTCTTTGGCCCATACCGCGTCGGGCCTCACGACTGAGGTAGCGGCCCTCCAGACGGAGGTGCGCCGGCTCCGGCAGGCAAGTGCGCTCACGGATCGGCGCCTGGAGGACTCCGAGAGCAGGGCCCGGAGGAATAACGTCCGTATTATCGGAGTGCCTGAGGGACGGGAGGATTCGGCGGCGGATCTCTTTGTGGAGGACCTGATTTCTACCCATCTCCAGCCTCGAGGACTGAGTAAATTCTTTGCGGTGGAGAGGGCCCATAGGGTTCCTGGCGGTAGACCGAAGGTCGGAGCTCCCCCGCGGCCTCTTATTGCCCGTATCTTCAACTTTCGGGACAGGGATGCGATTTTGCAAGCTTCCAGAGTGCAAGGGCCGCTTAAGCTGGAGAACATGGAGGTGAACTTTTATCCTGATTTCACGCAGGCGGTCCAGAAGCAGAGACTGAGTTTCATGGGCGTCAAGCGGCGGCTTCGAGAAATGAATTTAAAATACGCAATGCTTTTCCCGGCCAGGCTGCGTGTGGAGGCTGATGGTCGCACTCACTTTTTTGACCGTCCTGAGACGGCCGGGGACTGGTTGGACACTTTGTCTGGGGGACATGATCGGGATGGGATGGGGGCAGCGGGAGGAGAGTGCCCACCGGACCGGGTATGAGGTATTGACACTGGAGCTCATTCTTGATGATGCCACTTTTCGGCCAAGCTTAGGGTCTCTTGACTGTTGTGTCTTGTTTCCCCTCCATTGGAGGTTGTGCTGTGTCTCGAGGGGGTTCTCTTTCCTCCTCTAGAGGGTCTTTGTAGTTTAGTTTATACAGGGGCGACAGGCACACTGCAAGTTGGGGGGGCTGTTTGGGCTCATGCAGGGGTGCAGGGAGGGGGGAGTTTTGTTGGGGATGTTGGGTTGGGGTTGGATATTGTTTATTTATACCACAAGGCAGGAGTATTGTTGTGCTATCTTTAAAGTGCTTTCTGGGGGGAGACTGATCGGTTTTGGCCATGATGGGGGGTAGGGGACTGAGCCTTTTGTCCTGGAATGTTAATGGACTGGGGGACAGGATAAAACGGGGGGTGGTCCTGCAGTTCTTAAAACGGATTTCACCCGATATAGTATTTCTGCAGGAAACACACCTCATTGGAAATTCCTTTCGTGCCATGAACAGACGGGGCTATCGCCTTGTAGCTCACTCGGGCTTCACATCTGGTTCGAGGGGTGTGGGCATTATGGTTAAAACCTCGCTCCCGTTGGAGGTTGATGAGGTGCTTCATGATGATAGGGGACGATATACGGCTCTGGTGGGTAGACTGGAGGGTAAAGTGATTGTTTTGGTTTCTGTTTATGTCCCGCCAGGGTTGCAGGCAACTACTTTTGCTGACTTGGGGTGCCTTCTTCTTGGCCTGCCGGAGGGGATTCTAGTGGTTGGGGGGGATTTTAACGCTGTAATTTCCGGAACTGAGGATCGTCACCCGCCCAGGGATCTCCCCCGCGCCCAGGCTTGGTTATCTGGCCTCTTGGATACCCTGGGGCTGGTGGATTGTTGGCGGCTGAAACACCCTACGCAGATACAATACACCTTTCATTCTGGGGCTCATGGCAGTCTTTCGAGGCTTGACTATGTTCTGATGCCAGCAGCACAGGCGGGGAGGGTTGGGGAGGTGCGACATCTGGCTTGGGGTATTTCAGATCACTCCCCGCTCCTGTTGCACTTCGACATTGTCCCGAGGGGGGAGGGGAGGGTGGTCCCGATCAACCCCTGGTACCTGTGTGACCCCACAATTCGCGCAGATTTGGTTAAATCTCTTGAGCGATATTTTGAAGACAATGTGGGGTCTGTGTCGTCTGCTGTTTCTTTGTGGGAGGCGTTCAAGACGGTACTCCGGGGGGAGGCCCTATCCCTCATTTCCCATTCCCGGAGGTGCGAGCGGGAGGAGGTGACCCGTATCGAATCTGAGATAACTGAGTTGGAGGGTGATCTGGAGTGTGGGGTCACGGACGACAAACTGCATGCTCTCAGACTCAAACAGGCGGACTACAAGGCCCTAGTCACGGAGGCGGCCAGGGGCCTGAGTGGAGAGCAACGGGGGCGGCTGTATGATGTGGGTGATAAGGCTGGTAAACTGATTGCGTGGCTGGATAAAAAGGAGAGAGCGAGTCGAGTGGTCCCGTCGATTGAGAGACTGGATGGTGTGTGTGTCACTGAGCTGGAGGAAATTGTTGACTGTTTCGCTGAGTATTTCCGTGGGGTGTATTCCCCGGTATCTTCCCGCTCGGAAGAGGATTCCCATGACCTGCTTAAAGACATTGCGCTGCCTTCCCTTTCAGAGGAGGATAAACTGTTGTTGGACGCGGCTCCGACATCTGATGAGATTGCCCTCGCCATACGTTCGTCGCCTCTGGCAAGGCCATGGGTCCTAATGGCCTTCCCATCGAATTGTACAAATTACGACCGGATACGCTGGCTCCGCATCTCCGTGATATGTTCCTCGCGGCCCGGTTGGCGGGTTCCCTCCCGCTAGACCAGCGCCTTGCCACTATTGTGGTTATTCATAAGGAGGGGAGGCCGTGGGATCGGGTCACGTCTTACAGGCCTATCTCGCTGTTGAATGCGGAGCCGAAAATTCTCGCCAAGGTGCTGGCGAATCGGCTGGTTGGCGTGGTGTGCGATCTGATCCATCAGGACCAGTCCGGCTTTATCCCTCATCGCAACACCGCGCTCAACCTGCGGCGTCTGCATGGGGTGCTCGCGAGGGTCCCATTCATACGAGAGCCAGCCATTTTGGCGTCCTTGGACGCCACTATGGCGTTCGACACGCTTGAGTGGCCATATATTTGGGCGACGCTGGCTAAGTTTGGGTTTGGCCCGGGATTCATTGGCTGGGTGAAATTGTTGTACTCCGGACCGCTGGCGCAGGTGGCGGTGAATGGTAGAGTATCGGCTCCTTTTGAACTGGGCAGGGGCACGCGGCAGGGCTGCCCGCTGTCGCCGCTCCTCTTTGCGCTTGCCTTGGAGACCCTGGCGGAGTGGCTGCGGTGGCACCCTTCGATTCGTGGTCTCCGATGGACCCCCGAGTATGAGGATCGCGTATCCCTTTACGCGGACGATATTCTTTTGTACCTTGCTTCCCCGCGTGAATCATTGATTGTGTTAGTGGATGTGTTGCGTTCATTTGGCCGCAACTTCGGCTTAGTCATCAACTGGGCTAAATCCTGTGTGTATGTCCTCTCGGGGGAGGCTCCTATCCTTCCGCGGGGTTGTCCTATCCAGGTTGCTCCGCAGGGATTTAAGTACCTGGGTATCTTTATTACCCTTGACGCTGCGGACCGATATAAACAGAACTTACTCCCCCCCTCCAGCGCCTGAAGGAGGATGTGGCGCGTTGGAGGCGCTTGCCGCTCTCGCCGCTCGGCCGTGCGGCACTGTTTAAGATGATGTCGTTGCCACGTTTCTTATACGCTCTACAAAACACGATGGACGTCGTCCCGGCACGCTACTTTCGGGAGGTGGAGGGTCTGCAGCGCCACCTGTTTTGGGATGGGAGGCCGCGTATCGCCCTCGCGAAGCTGACGCTCCCGTGGTATGACGGGGGGGTCGCCCTCCCAGACATCAAACGGTATTACTGGGCCTCCCAGCTGGCTGCGATAAACCACGGCCTTTATGGGCCCGCCCTTAACCCGGCTTTTGAAATGGATAAATTGTTACTGCCGGGTGGCGACTATAATCGTGCGCTCTACTCTAGATCGCTCGACGCACGCCTGACGGGTCCTACGCGGGTCGCGGTACGGGTGTGGCACGCGGCAAACTTGGCGATGGGGTGGAAGGATCGGTTGACCCGGGCGACGCCACTGTATGCATCTGAGCGATTGGGCTGCTTGTGGACCTCGAAGGGCTTTGAGAAGTGGGACATGATAGGCATCAGTAGAGTGGGCGATCTCTGGACGAGGGGGGGATTCAAAACGTTCGATGTGCTGCAGGCGGAATTCCAGTTGCAAGACAGGGAGTACTTCCGGTATGTACAGGTTCGTCACGCGCTGTGTTCTGTATTCCCGGATGTGGCGTCCATCCCGGAGTGCTCCCCTCTGGAAGATAGAGTGCTAGATGGGCATGTACCGGATGGCACTATCTCATTGATTTAAAAAAAGCTCATCAACGATCGCTCGGGACTGCTGACTGGCCTTCGTGAGGCATGGGTTGCCGATGGATTGGAGCTGGATGACGAGGACTGGGTGTCTGCAGTGGCCTCCCCGAAAGAGGTGGCCATACCGACCCGCCTTCGTTTCGTCCAGCTCAAAATACTCCACAGGGTCTACGTTACGGGGCCGGATCTGATGCGTATGGGATATGCCGTGGATGGGCTGTGTAAGCGTGGGTGTGGTTCGCTAGGGACCTTCTTCCATACTTTGTGGGAATGCCCGGAGGTGGCGTGATTCTGGCGTGTTGTGCATGCGGTGTTGCAAGCGGTCACGCATGTGACGCTGTTTCCCGAGGCTAGGAGATGTCTGCTAAATGTGTGGGAGCCGACTGATTACACGGCGCCGCAGACGTGGTGGGTGACTCTGGGATATATGGTGGCCAAGCGTGACATAGCCCAATTGTGGGGCTCCCAGAGGTCACCAACGGTCTCGGTGTGGAAGGACAACATGGATTGGTGTATGTTTCGGGAGAAGGTAGTGTATGTGGCGAGAGGAAAGCCTGGGAAATGGGTGAAAGTGTGGGGCCCCTGGAACTCCTATCGTGGCGGGATTTGCACCCCGCTGCTGACGCCTGATTTGGCAGTGGCCCAGTCTCCCTAGTCTGCTTGTTACCTTGGTTCTGGGTATCGTTTTCACTTTGTTTCTGTCCTGGCCCGTCCCCCCCCCTATTCCTGTGGATCGGTAGGGTCCTCCCCAGGGGAGCTCATAATGCTGCTTTGACTTTTGCTGCCTTGTGGATTTGTTTGTAGTTTCTTATAAAAAATGGAACCGCCAGTTGGGGGCTCCGGACGGTGTGGCCGCCAACGCTTCCTTCGACTTCTGGGGCCTTTATCACTTGTCGCTTGTGTTTAATAATTGTGTCTATGCTCCCACTGTTTGCTAGCAGCCGGCCTGAAGGTTGTAGGCCCATCCTTTTATATCTTTTGCATTCTGTAATAAAGGTTTCAAAAAAAAAAAAAAACAAAGACGAGAGGTACCCCTTAGCTTCACACATACACACAACACATCCTGAGAAAACTAGAGTCACTTTTCATGCCATAGACCATGTAACTTGGAATTAAATGGGCGGCGATAAGACCAGCTATCTCAGACAAGTGAAAGCCCGATGGATATGTCGCCTGAGGACTGTGATGTATGGTCTTAACATCAATAATGAATTTCCTCACTTTCTATAAGGGACAATTATGAATTTTCTGTATATATTGTACAATCTCTATTGTGCTAGGAATAATGTAATTATGCCCATGGCTTTTATTTTTTATTCTGTCAGATATGGTTTGCTGTGGCTTCTAGAAGTACTGTTGCCCCTTTTTAACATTGGCAGTCTGTTATTATTGTACAGTTATTTTTTGATCCTGAACCTAGAAAAAGGCAACTTTTGCTAGGTTGAGGTAATTTAAGAAAGTGGGATTATTAGATTAATTGGATTGAATTGGATTGATATTTATAGAGCGCAACGAATGCCGAAGCGTCTTGGCACTGAGGTGAGAGAAAGAAGATGAGGAAGCACAATGTTGACACAACAGACACCTTAGGTCCTAGGAAACAACCAGGTTTTTATTTGCTTCCTGAACATTGTCATGTTTAGTTGGAGTCTGGCTGTGATAGGTAGTTGGTTCCACAGCTTCACCACCCCATGAGATAAGCTCTTACCACCCCATCTGGCTCTGTGAACTTTCGTTGCAACAATAAGGCCAGAATTGGCTGATCTAAGGTTTCTTGTGGGGGCGTACCAGTAAAAGATTTTACACAGGTCCGCAGCACCTCCACCATAAAGGGTCTTATGAGCCAGACATAGGGCCTTAAATTCTAGGCTTTGCTGTATTGGAAGCCAATGCAGTGACTTAATGGCATCCGACGTAGGGTGGCCTTTGGGGATGTTCAGCAATAGCCGTGCCGCAGCATTTTGAATTGACTGCAATTTAGACTTCTGTGCCTTGGCAACGCCCAAAAATAGGGCATTGCAGTAGTCTAGCCGTGATAGAACCAAAGCCACTACCGCTGTTTTCCTTAATTCCAATGGAATAAACGGAAACACCTTCCTGAGTAACTTCAGGATGTAAAAACAGGTAGAGGTTAGGCAGTTAATCTGGGCCGCAAAGCCCAGTTGTTCGTCGACTATAATCCCCAAGTTCTTAACTTTAGAGGAAGGTACAGGACATATGCCAGCCTCTATAGGCCACCAGGTAGGGTCCCACAGGGATGATCCGCCACCAAACTCCATCACCTCTGTCTTATCTGTATTTATTTTCAGATAGTTGTTACTCATCCAGCTCATGATGTGAGTCAGACATGCATGGAAACTTGCCGGCACAGATGCCACCTGCTGAGATACAGAGATAATAATCTGTGAGTCGTCTGCATAAGATACAAACGAGAACCCATGCTGTCTGATGAGACTGGCAAGAGGGGTGACATAGATGTTAAATAGAGTTGGAGACAATGCCGATCCCTGTGGGACATCACAAGACAGGCGGAAAGTTTCCGACTGTAGGTTTTCCCAGTGCAAAGTCGGTTCCCTCTCCTCTAGGAAAGATGATAGGAGGGACAGAGCTGCCCCCCCAATCCCGACCATCTTCAGCCATTGCACTAACACCGTGGGATTCACGGTGTCAAATGTCGCCGATAGGTCAAGGAGGATGAGGATCGTCCTCCCTGCCCCATCCACCTGTCTCCGAATATCCTCTGTTGCTACGACTAGCGCGGTCTCGGTCGAATGACCTGATCGAAATTCGTGCTGACTTACATCTAAAAAATGATTGGTGTCTAAATAGGTCGAAAGCTCCTGATTTATTGACCTCTCAAGAATCTTGGCTGCAATCGGCAGACAAGAGATAGGTTGATATTTCTTGGGTTCCAATGGATCAAGCTGGTGTTTCTTAAGAATAGGTCGAATACAGGTCTGTTTCAAAACTAGTGGATAGAGCCCTGATTGAATCACTTGGTTTAGAATGGGGGTTAAGTGACTACTAACAGCCCCCGACACCACATGCATGACCATAGGTGGACACGGATCCCTTGGAGAACATGACTTAGTTGATAACCGGAGTTTATTTACATCAGTAGGAGACAGTGTGCTGAACGTATTTAATTGACAATGCTGCAACTTGCCCTCTAATATGGTGGTTTGACCTGTGTCATCTTTCTGCCTAGTACTCCGAAGATCCTCATAGACCGTTTGTATCTTGGTTTGAAAAAAATCGCCCATTTTGGTGCATAGAGCGGAGTCCGGAGTAAAACAAGTGTTCTGACGTGGTCGTGATAACACTTGAATGTTTTTAAACAATTCCTTAGTGCAGTTGTTAGACCCCTTTATTTTTGTTGTGTAGTAACTCTTTTTAGCTAGTATAATAGCTTCTTTGTACTGTTGTAGTGCTCTATTGTTGGATATCTTATGCTCCCTACTATATTCAGTCCTCCACACACGTTCGGCTTTCCAACATATAACTTTCAACTCTTTCAAATGTGGACAGTACCACGGCAAAGACGCCTACAATCTTCTTAGTTTGATGACCTTCTCAGTTTTTCAATTAATCATACATATATTGTGTTGGATTTATAAGTGGGATATTACATTCTCTTTATGAATCATTCACTGATTTTTAGTACTCAATCTGAAATGATATAATGGTACGTGTGTCTTTATTATGCAATTTGACATGAACCAGATTGGTGTTTGGCTACCCTTTCTCCTTTTTGTAATAATTCGGCAACTCATCGTCTGTAAGGCATTTAATGAAGGTGCATGTACTATCTTCGCTGCCTTTTGAATTTTGGATACAGCAGTGTGCATTGATTTATGGCACAACTACCTTTAGCAAATAACTTAGCGAAGGTGATATGCAATATTTTATTATCGCGTGGCAATGCGATGTTACTTCCATTTTCCAACTTTAGAGAAGACATTGTAAAATGGCCAAACTTTTTTCAATGTATCTGGCCGTGTAAAATACAGTAATGTGCACTGTTTTAGTGTACATCTACCTTTAGCAAATAACTCAGCGAAGGTGATTGTTAATTTATTCTGTTATCAACACTGGTTGGTGTACATGTATGATTCCATTATCTCGTGGCGATGCAGTGTCATGTCCACTTTCTCCTGTTTAGATAAGACATTGTAAAATGGCCGATCTTCTTTCATCGTATCTGGCCGTGACCTTCTATAATTTCCGTTGTCGATGTTTTCTACACATCGTTAGCACACATGTGTGCATAGTTACCCTGAAGTATATATACCGGCTCATTAAGGTGCTCGATTCTGACTTTTTCGGAACCAGACTTCAGCATGCAATATTGGGACACACTTTTCCCGTAAGTTTCAACTTATTGATATCGCTTTTTTATGCTCCTTAGATTTATGCAGAAACTCTTTTCATACTCCTTTTTAAAAACTTATACTGTTCTCTACCACTATAAATATGTTGTTTATACCTTTGCAAAGACTTACAAACTAGTGTAACATTAAGGCTAATGTGATAGGAAATATTTTCAAAAATGGCAACCGTTATTTTTCAGGTTGCGTTTTTATTTTTTTTTAGACTCATTTCTTCCATTTATACCTTTTGGTTTCATCGTGTGTCTGTCTCTATAGACTGTAGGCATTACTGGAAAATATATATGTTCCACTACCTTGCTGATGCCTAGTTTGCATTTTAGTAAACATGCAAATCCGCTTATTTTGATAACGTTGTCTCATTACCGCAATGACATTAGACCTATCATATTGGTTATGGCCACCACATCGTGAATAAAATAGCGTGTATATTACGCTTAAGATGGCGCATGCCTTCTTTCGATGATGTCCGGGCTAAGACTCGTGCAACTTTGATGTTATATTTATTTAAATGCATGTGTTTGATAGGGGTATTCCACTACTGCTAATATTCTCTAATATATCAGACCGATTATATTGGTTAAAGACGGCTACATTTTTGTATATACAACAACATCCATTTTTTCCTGGATGAGATCTCAACCAAACGTTCACTGTTTAAAGATGGCGGTCCATTTGGCAGTGTTAGCACCATCGGTGTGATTGCTCTTCATTGGAGATATAGTTATTGTTAGTTGACTGATACTATATTGCGCTTCAATTCTTACCTAAATATGCCTGTTGTTGCTATACTTTTTCACAAAAAAATGTCAGATGTAATACTTTTTCAAACCTTTTTACAGATTTACTGTTTATAAATATTCCTGTATCACACTACTTCGGACACATAATATATGTGCTTCTTCTAGGGAAGATACCAAGGTTTGCTGGTTCATGATTGCTGGTTGGATAATGGTGTTTAATATAGATCTTTGCTCACGTTTGCTTTATATTAAAATTAGTTCCTTTCTCCTCAAAATTTTTTTCAGATTCATCTTGCATTAGTACTTCTCTTGCCACAGTAAACTTGAAGTGAAGCGTCTGTGTGAGATACCTAGATATATAAAAGGTATGCTGGACTAATTACAATTTTATGTATATAGTAGAGATTTATTGCAAGTGGGCGCTTTTTGCAATGAATGAAAATGTAATGATTTGTCTATATGATAATTATAGACATTCTGTGTGACAAAACATGATAAGGGAATTAATAATATGTTTGTCTCTGTGTAGTCCTTGCTTTTGATCTTACATGCTGAAATGCCTCTCTTTTGAAAATTGACAACAATATTTGATTAATTGTTCAAACAAACTGTAATAGTAAACTATTTGACCAATAATAATCGCTCTGGTTTATTCTACCTTTTAGAATCATTGTGTTATATAAGATGTAGATTCAAGTTGTCTCCCCAGTAGTGTAATATAGATGATTTGAAAAATCATCTTCTAAGGTATCTAGGCAATATTAGCACTGACTGCTGATTGGATAAAAGTCTGAATCAATGTGTTTTGTAATATATGTAAACATTGCGCTTTTAACTTGTATAGTGTGTTTATAGATGTTTGTTTTGTATGCAGTTTTTTAGCCTTGAAAAAGTCCTGTGGGGACGAAATGCGCCGTGTCGGCTATCAGTTTGGTGATGTGGTTTTAAAAAGAATCATGAACAAAAGAATAAAGAATAAAGGAAGAATATGTTTAAAGCAATTTGAAGACTAATTTGATAGGCAGTACACTAATGTTATTTATATTCAATTGTTGACCTCTATGTGCTATTATAACTCTTGGATACAAAATTCTGATGAACAATAAAATACGGTCACAAGATATTTTGAGGGTATTCAGAGCCACATACGGTAAGCTATACGAGACTCAGCAGACAGCGACGGAAGAGGAGACAGGGAACTATCTGGAGGAGGTAGCGATAGCCTGGCTATCGGATGAACATAGAGAGTATTTGGCGGAACCCATTACAGTGGAGGAGGTGAAGGAGGTGATCAAAACTCTCCCCAATGGGAAGACGCCGGGCCCTGATGGGTTCACGGGTGAATTTTACAAGGCATTCCTTGACCCAATAGCCCCACACCTGGTGGAGATGTACGGAACTGCGCATGACCAGATGCGGTTACCGCCCACCCTCCGTGAAGCGCTTATTATTGCATTATTAAAGCCAAAAAAGGACCCTGAATACTGCGAATCGTACAGGCCACTCTCCCTCATTAATGTTGACGTCAAGATTCTGGCCAAACTGTTGGCGAAACGGCTACAGCCGCTAATGACCCGATTGATTCTACCGGATCAGTCGGGATTTATCCCCACCAGATCAACCACGCATAATACGCGCACCCTATTTGCACTATCACACTATTTGCAACCAACGACTAGGGCGGCTGCGGTCCTCCTGGACGCGGCCAAAGCGTTCGATTCCCTGGAATGGCCGTATTTGCACAAGGTGATGCGGCGGATGGGATTTCCGCTGCGCTTTCTGCAATGGATACAGCTACTATACACAGCCCCGGTGGCGCGAGTGAGAGTAAATGGATATGTGTCGGACCCGATACCTATATGCAGGGGGACGAGACAGGGCTGCCCACTGTCCCCATTGCTATTCGCACTGGCGATGGAGCCGTTGGCTTGTAGAATATGGCAGAAACATCACTACTCGGCGTTACAGTTCCCTCAGCGCCCGCTCCACATCTCGCTATATGCAGACGATATGCTCCTGTATGTGCGAGATCCAGAAGTGCATTTAAATGCATTGCTAAGGGAGTATGTGCGCTTTGCACAAACATCCGGGATAAGCATTAATTGGGCGAAATCGGTCATTGTTCCATTATCGGACACTACTCAGCCACATCAGCTGGACTACCCAATAGAGTGGCAATCGGACCCGGTGCGATATCTGGGAGTGTGGTATCATAGGGACCCAGAGGAGGTGATCCGAGCGAACTATGGTAGAGTGGTGGGAACACTGGAAGGGAAAATAGATGGCTGGATACAATTGCCCCTCCCGTTAGCGGATAGACTGGCCATTGTAAAGATGGTTGTATTACCCAAACTGCTGTATCTATTCAATAATATACCGATACAGCCACCAGCTGAAGTGTTCCGAAGAATCACAGCGATGGTACTAAGATTGATTTGGGCGGGTAAACACGCTAGGATTGAACTGAGGACGCTGACGTTACCATATGCGAAAGGTGGGTTTAAAGTGCCGGATTTTCTGTTATATTATTTATGCGCACAGGCGCAGTTTGCGCACTACTGGTACCATCCTGTACCGTTCCTAACACACACAGCGGTAGAGGAGGGTGATGCGGCTCCTGTTCCGCTAAAGGCAATACTTCCACACAAGCGCGCACCGCTGCATAAGCGTGACATCAATACAATAGATACGACGAACAGAGCGTGGCAGGTAATGGGGAGGAAAGCGGGTAAACTACCTTTGTACGCGCCGGGTTTGCCCCTTTTACAACATCCAGGATTGTCGGTGACTCAGGAGGAGGTAGGGATGGGACTGCTGAGACGGGTAGGCATGGCCACAATGGGGGATTTGTTCCCTAATGGGACATTTCAGGAACTAAGCGATCTTACCTATATTAGTAATCAAACATTGCTGTTTAGGTTTACATATTACAGATTGCAAAAAGCCATGAGGGTGCTCTATCCTTCGTTCCCTGAGGAGCCGCCACAAATGCAAGCGTTGCAGTTCGTATTAACCACGCCCACTGCCACTAAACTGGTGTCCAGACTTTATAGTAAATTGCAAGAAGATATTGCGTGCACTACACAGGCATCATTGGACAAATGGAATAGTGCACTAGAGGACCACTTGACACTGGAGGAATGGGAGATAGCCTGTTCACTAACTGAAATGCTGACGCCTAATGGTAATTTAAGAATGCTACATTACAAATATTTGCACCAGACCTATTACACGCCGGCTAGACTTTGCAAGTATGGTTTAAGGGAGGACTCGCGCTGCTATAGGTGTGGGGAGGAGGGGGCAGACTTCTGCCATCTGGCCTGGAGGTGCGCAGGGGTGGCGGATTATTGGGTAAAAGTGGTGGAAATATTAGGAGAAATGGTGGGAATGGAACTGGGGTGTTCGGAAAAGATGCGTTTGCTGGGGATAGTGCCTGAGCTACGAGCTATGAAACGTAAATTTGCTGTGATTGCGCTTCTGATGGCCAAACGACGTGTATCGCTCTGCTGGAACAGTAGACTTGCACCATCTATTCAGCTATGGCTCAAAGATCTAACTTTCTGTAAGGACACTCTCAAAACCTATGAGGAAGAGCTTCCGGGAGGGTCGAGACCACGTGATTACTGGCTGTACCTGATTGACTATTTACAAATGCATCAAAATGTGTGATAATGTTGGGCGACGGAGGGAGGGTATGGCTGCTTAATACCATAAAGATACTGCCCGAGGGGAGCTGGGAAGGTCCTAGAGGCCGGATGATATTGTACCACGGCCTAATTGTTTTGGTTTTGTATGTTGAAATGTTGATTGCATTACCAAAATGTGAATAAAAAAAAAAACAATAAAATACGGTAATATTTGAGTGCAGAGACAATTTTGTTCTACTAGTTTTTTATTTGCAGAGCCACCTCCCCTCCACCATGGCAGAAGGCAGGGTGGGTAGTGGGTACGGTCTCTGAAAGCTTCAGCAATGCTGGGAGAGGGCGCACCAGGGTGTGCACCGCAGCTTTGAGTTCTGGTGCACCCAAAAAGATCTGACACACCAGTGGGCCAACATCCTGGACAGGAAACAGAACTTGCTCGACCAGCTGGGTATTGAGGTTGCGGGCTTGGTGAATAATAATTATTTATTTGTTGTGTTCTATGCTACTTATTTTTCCCAAATAGCAATCGTGCTGCTCACACTCGGAGGTAAGTTAAGTTTATGTAACAAATATTATGTGGTCATCATCTAGCCAGGTGCTCGGCGCTACCTAACCCTACTTGTTGGTGCTCGCTTGGGCTGATTATTTAAGAAGTCCCCCAGAGACTCCTCTGTCACTAAGACAGTGGCATTTATCAGTATTAGTGAGTTAGCATTCTCTCACTTCTCTGTGTTTTTCTTTTATGTAGCTCGTACATTCCCAAGCAATCTCCCAGTGATGTGTAATATGCATGCATCTATGCATTGAGAAAAATGCAGACTGAGTTGACCTGTCAAAGGCAGTTAAAGGAGTTTGAGAGATGTCTACCTATGGCATTATGCCAGTGCCACCTATGATGACCTAACTTCTGCATGGTTCAATTTAGCACTGCAGTGTTGGCTGTGCAATGTGTGTCTGCTTCAGTTAATGTGGCAAATGCAAAGTTTTCAATGCATGGCAATATGAAAACAAGGTGTGTTTCCCATTCCCTCCCAGTGCTCACTTCCTAGTACATCACCCCTTTATTCTTTCCTAAATCCTGTTCCAGCCTTCACAAAAATTTGAAAAATCCATTCTTGACATGCACCACATTTATATATGATATTTCATCATGGCTTCCATAACAGACTTAAGCCTGTTTCCCTTTCAAAATTTGTCAACCACAGTGGCTCAATAGCCAAAGCTTAAGCACATGATGATGATCAGTGAGACCCCATTAATCTGTAGTAAAACATCTACTTACCCAGCCTAATCCCTTTAATTTACCCTGCAGTAAAGTAAGTTACGTTTCCTTTCCTTACTGCCAAGCAAATGTATTTGTTGGAAAAAAGTATTATAAAGTGTGGAGGAGGGTGAGGCCAGAGAGTAAAGTGGGACCAAGTAAGTGTCTTGACTTTTGTGGGGAACTTTCCACATACAATCTATATCTTATTCCTTAATCCCTTCCCTGTACTGCAGTGCATCACTTTTCCCACCGTCTACTTACAGCAGACAGGATGCCCACATGATTTTAGACGTGACATGTATCCTTCATTATTATTCATCTGCCTTGTAGTCAGGGTAAATCTGAAAGGCATTTTGGAGAAGAGCAGAGCCATTGGAATACATAATTGTCTATTACAGCTGCCCCAGCTGCAGACTCCAGAGAGTAGCAAAGTACGACTAACTATTATGACTAAGGGGCCATTAATTTAGCACAACAAGAGAGAAAATACTTGTACTCTATAGTGTATAATACCTCACTCATCAATGAGAGTACATTTTTTTGTATTTTGCCACACAAATTGTAAGGGTGGGTGACAATTTCCGTTCCGCTCGCGGAAATTGCAAAATTTTGACATTTTCACGTTCCGCGCGGAACGCGAAAATGTCGAAACTTCCACGATCCGCGGAAAAAACCTCAGGAAGCACTTACAGATTTAAATAAAGCAGGTGCCCGAGTTGAGGGTCAAATTCAGTAACGCATTAATCAGCACAAAAGATTCGTGAGCACGGTGGAGGCTAGGCAGGTATGCTTTCTCCCCATATCTTCCCTCAACAATTTGCTGTAATCCTTGATGGAGGTCTGTGCATCCATGAGTTTCTCGAGCGCAATCCCCGTGTAGTTCCTGACACCAGGAGGTTCTGTCTCCTCACCTGCTGCGCTGGTTGGTCTCTGACCCTTTATAAACAAGAGGCATGTGAACTGCATAGAAGCCCTGCCGTTTGGCCCCAGCCCACACACCAGCGGTGTGCAACGTCTTCCCGCCCTTTCCCCACTATGATGGACAGCTCACTCAAGGGACCCTGGCGCCTATCGGCGCGGTGGCAAAAGTTACAGACATACATGGTCGCTGGACAACTATCATGGCCCTTTACACAGCTGTAGTGTAGGAAAAGCACTATACATTTACCCACCGAGGTAGCACTTACTGATTAGCCAGTAGAAAGTGCTCCAGTTGAGTATTGCACAAAACCGTGGCATCTTCTTGGATAAATATGCAGGGCAGGATTCCTTCTGGCACGATGCTCCTGTCACAAAAATTAAACCTCAACAGGAAGCACTTACAGATATAAATAAAGCAGGTGCCCGAGTTGAAGGTCAAATTCAGTAACGCATAAAATCTCCGCGAGTACGCGAAATTTCTTGTTGATGGGGAGCCAGTGCAGGTCTCTCAGGTGGGGTGTGATGTGGCTGCGGTGAGAGATGTCGAGGATGAGGCGTGCCGAGGCATTCTGGATGCGATGAAACAATCTCAGGAGTTTGGCCGAGGCTCCTGCATAGAGGGCATTTCCATAGTCCAACCTGCTGCTGACGAGGGCCTGGGTGACTGTTCTTCTCGTTCCGGTGGGGATTCACTTGTAGATCCTGCAGAGCATGCGGAGGGTGTTGAAACAGGAGGAAGAGACGGCGTTGACCTGCTTAGTCATGGAGAGGGTGGAGTCGAGGATGAGCCCTAGGTTGCGTGCGTGGTCGGTTGTTGTTGGAGCAGTTCCCAGTGCAGTCGGCCACCAGGAAGCATCTCAGGCCGAAGGGGTGGATCCGTGGATGAGGACCTCCGTCTTGTCTGAGTTCAGCTTCAGTCAGCTGTTCCTCATCCATTCGGCGACGGCCTTCATTCCTTCGTGGAGGTTGGTTTTAGCGGTGTGGGGGTCTTTGGTGAGGTAGAGAATCATCTGGGTGTCATCGGCGTAGGGGATGATGTTGAGGTCGTGCAGTCGGGCGACATGGGCGAGCGCTGCCATGTAGATATTAAACAGCATAGGGCTGAGGGATGAGCTGCATGGTTTCCCAAGGTACCATCTTATGGTGGCGGTAGTAGCAGCAGGTTAGTGCACTAGCTGTGAAGGATCAGAAGCGAGGTCCCACTCCCACCTCGGTGAACTCCAACTGTAGGATTAATTGAAAGGATTATTCATCGCAGGCAACTATATTGAAATAAAAACACTGAGTTAGTTGGTTATATATTATTATATCATAGGTTTACAAATAATTGAGACCAGACTACTACACAATAAAGAATATCTGATAGTAAAAATATAACACAAAAATAGCAATAGTAAATTCTTTAGAGCACGGTGAGCCAATATTTTGTTAAAGCTAAAGTTACAAAGTACTCAAATTGTGAAGTGGACTCAAAGTCCGGAGTAGCCAAGGTTAAGAGTTTACGCATCACAATGCCTGAATGATGATGTTGACGAATGGTATTTTTCTATATCTAAATTATAGATCACTTTTTATGCGTGGGTGTGTAAATAAGGCCAGTGTGGGTTATATTTTAGGTAATACAACTGAAGATCCTGCACTGATTTGATGTTGCTTTCACCACATCTGCCCCACCATGTTGTGCTCAATTAATGGAGTAAATTAAGTCACACCTCAATAAATCACACAGCCCGGGGGAAGTGGGTTAGGAGTTTGACGAATGGATGGGAAAGTGGATTTGGAGAAAGGTTTGACAAAGGCAAGCACTACACAAAGACAATATTCATTTGGGCGAAGAGCAGCCAACCATCATTAATGTGTTGTGGAATGAAATTGAAGGAATGAGTCTAACACAGTTATGTTAAACACATTGCAAATAGTTTGTGAGTCCCAGAGACCCAAGTTATTTTATTATTATATATCTAAATGTTCTGTCACCTAGGTTTGAAAAATAGTAAATACAAGTTATGGACGAGTGAAGCAAACTCACACAGTTCTAAAAAATAATTCTTAACCCCTTCGGTGCCAAGGACATAATGGTTACGTCCTCAGCAACGGTGGAGCTGTGCCGAGGACGTAACCATTAGGTCCTGGCACTGGCCCACGCGGGAAGTGCTGGCGCTCCCCCCTGGGCTGCCCCCTACATGCCCCCACTGGGGAAGGCAGTGGAAGCACTTCCGCATCCTCACCCAACCCCTCCTTCGGCAATCCGATGACGTTGGCGCGCTGACGTCATCGTATGTTGCCAGATACGCGCTGGAAGCCATTTGTTTTTCTTTTCCCCGTGCCTGTTTCTAATGGATTCCTGCTCCACGATCGCAGGTGAGGCCCGCGATCGTGGAGCAGGAATCCATCCACTTGACCACCAGGGATTTTTTGGGGTATGTTGGGGGAGAGACCCCTTAGGCAAGTGTTGCTGCCCTGGGGGCATATGTATCCATGTTTTGACCCCTCTGGGAGGCGATTTGGCCGATTGCAGGCCTATCAGCCTCCCTGGGGGGCCGAAACCCACGAGGAACCATGGACTATTAAATTTGCACATTTTGGGAGTGACCCCATGGGCAAGGGTCGCTTCCATGGGGGTGATATTTTTTTATCCATGTTTCGCCCCCCAGGGGGCTGATTCGGCCGTTTTTAGGCATATAAGTAGGCCTGGGCGAAATTTCCGTTCCGCTCGCGGAAATTGCGATAATTTGACATTTTCGCGTTCCGCGGAGAGCGCGAAAATGTAAAAATTTCCGCATTCCGCAGCTTAGCGATAATTTGTTTCTTGCTCGCCCTGTAAAATAATACATTCTCGCGCGCGCGCGATCGCCTTACCTGAATCCCCGCGTTCGCCGACAAGTTTTCCCGATCCGGTCACGTTCTTCACGAGATGTTGGATTGTTGGTAGCCATTTGCGCTGTCTTGCGACAGTTCGCGCCCGCAGTAACGTCATGCGTCACGCGATCACGTCTTTCTTCTCGCGATCATGCACCACGAGAAGAGTGAAAACAAGATGGCCGCGCCCGCAAGCAACCGCATGGGTAAGTTGGCGAGCCGCGAACAGGCAGAAAATACCGCGAACGGGCGGGAAAAAAACTTCCGCATTTTCGCGATATTTCCGCGTGTTTGCAGAGATTTTAAACATTTTCGCGATAATTTGCAAAAGTTGCTTTCGCAAATTCCGCCCACCCCTACATATAAGCCCCCCGGGGGGGCAGAAACCCACTAGGCACCAGGGAATTTATTTGTGTGCTTTTTGGGAATGACCTCTTGGGCAAGGATCATTCCCATGGGGGTGGTCTTTTTTTTACCTCTCTGTTTTGGCCCCCCTTGGGTTAAATCAGCCATTTTTCCTGCTGACCTAGCCCCCAGGGGTTTGAAACCCACTAGATGCCAGGAATTCATTTTTAGTCATTATGGGGAGTGATCCCTTGGGCAAGGATTTCTCCCCTTTTGGGGATGAATGTTTTGGTCATTTCTGCTCCCCTTGGGGGCAGATTGGCTTTCTATTTCTAGGCCCATCTGTTCCCCAAGGGGGGTAGAAGCCTCTAGACAACCAGGATTTTTTTAATGCATGTATATGCATATGTACATACATATGTTTTGGGGAGTGGCCCCTTGGGCAAGGGTCACCCACTTTTGGGGATGACTGTTTTGTCCTTTTCTACCTCCCTTGGGGGCAGATCGGCCATATATGATTAGGGCCAAAAGGTGGCAAAAGCTGCTAGACCACCAGGGATTTTATTCTTTATGGTGCAAATTGTTTTGGGGAGTGGCCTCTTTTGAGGGTGAATATTCTGGCTGTTTATGCCCCCATAGGCCTTGTATCTTTAAGCCCATGTGCCCCCGGGAAAATTTAGTGTTTGGTTGATGGTCTGTGTGCCATTATTTGTGATCGTAACATTTTGTTTTCTCCTTTTCATTTTAGGGCAAAGCTTTGTTTTAAATTGTGCTTGCGGTGTCAGCACTGGTAGAGCTGCAGTTTAGTTTCAAGTGTTTGGTAAGGAAACATTTTTTTATATTGTTTACTACAAATGTGACCTTCATGAATGTGCTTTTTTGGAAATTTTGTAATATTATAAGCCTATTTAGCTTTTTTTTTAATGTCTGTGCCATTTTCTTGTATTTGTGCACAATGTGTATTGTGTTGCTTTTTGTGTAATCTATTTTGTGTTTTCTTTTTTAGTGGGATATTGGTGCTTGCTGTGTCTGTGCAGAGTAGGTGCTGGTGAGTCTAGCTGCCTCTGGCAAGTGAGTGGTATTGTTTTATACTAAATAGGTCTTTGTGTGCTTTGTATTGATAGATTTTGCCTTGCTACTGCTATATGATTGTAGTTTTTCTTTTAGTTTTATAAATCCGCACTTTGTTTATTACTTTTTTATACACTTTGGGTACTGTTGACTTATTTGTCAAGTTACTTGTATAACTAAGGATTATGGCTAGCCGCAGGATGACCGCTCAGCAGGTTGTTGGGATGCTTTTCGAGTCTTCTTCTGACCATGATTTTGAGACTGACTCTGCATCTGAGGCAGGGGAGGGGAAGATTCAGGCAGTGAGTTTTCTCTCCACATGGAATCATCTGATGATGAAGCTACTCTCAGTGCAGATGAAGCTACTCTCAGTGCGGATGAAGGGTCTGTTTTAGAGGAGGACACTGATGTGCCGATAGTGCAGCAAGAGGCATCTGGATTGTAGCCTGAGTCTGCGAGGCTTCCCATTGGAAGTGCTGGACTACGGGTTGACCCAAATATGGTGCAACTGGTGCTACCTGTCTTTAATGGTATTGAAGGGTGTAGAGTGAATTGTGAATATTTTTTGCCCATAAATTTCTTTCAGTTGTTTTTGGACGATGTATTTTTGGCTGAGATTGTTTAGCAGACTAATTTGTATGCTGAACAGTATTTGAGGTACTACAGTGCCAGGCTTAGGCCCCACTCTAGAGGTAGCCGGTGGACTCCCACAAATCTGGATGAGCTGAAGAAGTTCTTGCGTTTAACTTTTTTGATGGGCCTGATAAGGAAGCCATCTCTGTCTTCATATTGGTCTACTAATCCCTTGATGGCAACAGCTATATTTCCTGCAACCATGAATCGTAATTGGTATTTGCTTCTTCTTCGGATGTTGCATTTTGCTGATAATGCTTTTGCGTTGCCCCGCGATCACCTTTATTGTGACCTTCTTTTTAAGGTTCGGCCTGTCCTTGATCACTTAGTTGATCAATTTTCAGAGATGTATGTGCCCAGTTAAGAAATAGTTGTGGATGAGTCTTTGGTCCTGTTTAAGGGTCCATTGGTTTTTAGGCAGTACATTCCTAGCAAGCGGGCATGCTATGGAATTAAGATGTATTTGCTGTCTGAGAGTAGTACTGGATATGTCTATAATGTCACGGTCTGCACTTGTAGGGATTTCAGTATTGACCCCCCTGGTTGTCCATCCACTTTTGGAGTTGCTGAGAAAATTGTGTGGAAGCTGACCAGAGGACATTTTAACAAAGGAAACCATTTATATGTAGATAACTTTTACACCACTGTGTCATTGTTCAAGGAATTGTTCAAAGTGGACCCTCTTGCTTGTGGCACAATCTGCCCTAACCGTAAAGGTTTGTAAAAAACTTGTGAAGGGACAGTGCAGTGAATTGCGTAGTGATGAGCTTCTAGCTCTGAAATTTTCTGACAGGAGAGATGTCTATATGCTGGCTACCATCCATGATGAAAGTACGTCATCTGTGACTGTTTGGGGTCAGGTTGCTGAAGTGCGCAAACCTGTGTGCATTTTGGACTACAATAGGCACATGGGTTGTGTAGATCGAGTAGATCAGAGGTTGGAACCTTACACTGTTGTTCGTAAGGCGTACGTTTGGTATAAGAAGTTGGCTATCCATTTATTCCATTTAGCAAGCTACAATGCCTTTGTTGTATTTAAGGATTGCTCTCCAGAGTCAAAGATAACATTTGTTCAGTTTCAGCAGTCTTTGATAGACAGCCTTGTTTTAGTAGAACATGCAGGAGTTCCCAGAGAAGCAGTGGTGGAGGATGTGGCTAGATTGAAAGATCGCCATTTTCCTGATCACTTTCCTCCCACGGCTAAAAAGATTTTCCCACTAAAAAATGTAGAGTGTGTGTGCGAAGAGGTGTGCGGAAGGAGAGTCGTATGTACTGCCCACATGTTTTAAATTGTACCACACACAGCAGAGTTTTTGGTTACAACCGTGAGCATAAAAGTAGAGTGACAGGTCTGTATTGTTTTACATTTTTGTTCAGATTTCATGGTTGGCAAAAGTATGATGTATTCAGTTAGAGCTGTTGTGCTTGTAGTTAAAGATTTGTATTTATTGCCAATTGGTTTGTGTTTTTTTGGTTGCATAAAATATGTGATGGCGGTGTGTGTTGACTGGCGCTTGGCTGGCGGTGTGTGTGGACTGGCGCTTAGCTGGCAGTGTATGTGGACTGGTGCTTGACTGGCCATGTGCGTGGACTGGCGCTTGGGTGGCAGTGTACGTGGACTGGTGTTTGGCTGGAGGTGTGCCTGGACTGGCGCTTGGCTGGCGATGTGCCTGGACTGGCGCTTGGCTCGCAGTGTGCGTAGACTGGCGCTTGGCTGGTGGTGTGCGTGGACTGACACTTGGCTGGCAGTGTGTGAGTAGTGACTTGCTGCTGGTCACTACACACACTGCTAGCCAAACGCCACTCCACGCAATCCATCAGCTGGTATGGTTGCTGTCTCAGGAATGTGGGGGTTTGAAACTGATGGGCCCTTGAATGGCGCTGTCTGCTGATGTGAGTGTTGTAATGTAATGGGCCCGCGGCTGGCGGTATGAATGGCACACATATGAAAGGTGTATGAATGGCCTGTAAAGAGTTTGGTGCCTTGTCGTGGCTTTACAGCTTACGAGCTGTGAGTCAATGGTCGAGTTTCAATTTTTAACAGTGCATTTCATTTTAGGAAATCTCTTGTTAATACAATTATATATGTTGAACCATCACTCACCTGCGTGCCAAATCCACCTGGTATGTATGTGTGCTTTAAGAATAGATGGTTGTGCAGAAATATTTGTCTTTTCTGTCTTTATCAAGCCAAGCAGGGTGTACCTTGTCCCTTTTTGTGAATGTTGTAATGTGTTGGTTTTGTGCCTGCTGGTGTGAATGGTCTTGTGTGCATCACGTACTAAAGGTGTGTGAATGGCCTGTAAAGCGGTTGGGGCCTTGACATGGCTTTACAGCCCATGAGCTGTGAGTCACTGGTTCAGTGTTTTGTCCTTTAAATTGTTGACAGTCCATTTCATTTTTGTGAAATATCTTGTTAATAAAATGTTATATACTGAACCATCACTCGCCCTCATGCCAACTCCAACCAGTATGTGTGTGTGCTTGAGGAATAGATGTGTGTGCAGTAATATTTGTCTTTTGTTTCTGTCTGCCAAGGTGTACATTCCATCTAAGAAAAACCTACCAAGTGTAGATATTTTCGTAAACTAAACACCCATGGGAGTACATGGTGTTGTCTCTCTTGTAGATCTCAACAAGTTATCTTACCCACAATGCCCTGCAAAACTCAGAATGTAACTGTCACATTTTTCCTTGCATTATTGTGCCACATTTTTCATGCTTCAGATGGAAACAACACATTTGCTACCACCCAGAATTTCTTCAAATATTCCAAAAGAAATGGTACCACACTTGTGTGGGTGGGCCAAGTACCCGCAGCAGAGAAGGGCCCAAAACGTATTGAGGACACATCAAAATTACCTATCACAAAACAACCTGGTTTTGCAAGGGGGTCCGATGAGTTTTTGGCTCGGGATCGGCGGCCATCTAGGGAAACCTACCAAACCCACACATTTCTGAAAACTAGACACCCGGGGAAGTCCAGCGAGGTATGGTTTGCCTGGGACCCTAAACATTTCCCTACCCAGAATGCCCTGCAAACCTCAAATTTTGCTCAAAAAACACTTTTTTCTCACATTTCTGTGTGGGAAAGTTCTAGAACCTCAGTGGATCCACAAATTTACTACCACCCAGCGTATCTCCAGGTCTCCTAATAAAAATGGTACCTCACTCACAAGGGTGGGTCAAGTACCTGCGACAGGCAAGGGCCCAAAACCTATTGAGGCGCCATTAAAATTACCTATCCCAAAACAACCTGGTTTTGCAAGGGGGGTCCCATGAGTTTTTGGCTCCAGGCTCGGCGGCCATCTAGGGAAACCTACCAAACCCACACATTTCTGAAACCTAGACACCCGTCAGAGTCCAGCGAGGTATGGCTTACGTGGGTCCCCCAACATTTCCCTACCCAGAATCCCCAGCAAACCACAAATTTAGCTGAAAAAAGTCACTTTTTTCATACATTTTTGCATGGGATCACCGTGCCGGCACAAATGTCCTACCACCCAGGGTTCCTCTTGTTCTATGGAGTAAAATGATACCTCACTTGTGTGGGTGGGGCAAAGCCCTGTGACTTGGAAGAGCCCAAAACATAGCGAGAATTCTAAGCGCTACATTTTTAGAAAAATACAATTTTAGCCAATTCTGCTTTGAACACCCACAAAAGTGAGGTATTATTTTACTCGGGAGACTGAGGGTAACGGTGTGGGGTAGGACATTTGTACCAGCGTGGTGATTCCACGCAAAAATTTGTGGAAAATTTGCAGGGGATTCTGGGTAGGGAAACATTGGGGGATCCATGCAAGCCATACCTCATTTAACTCCCTAGGGTGTCTGGTTTTCAGAAATGTGTGGGTTTGGTAGGTTTCCCGAGATGGCGGCGAGCCCAGGGCCAAAAAAACAGGTGCCACCCCCAAAAACGAGGTAGTTTTCTTATAAGTAATTTTGAAGTCTCCACAGTACGATTTGGGCCATTTCCTGTTGCAACCACTATGCTTACCCACACAAGTGAGGTACCGTTTTTATGGGGAAACCAGAGGGAATGCTGGGTGGTAGGAAATTTGTGTCTGCCTGGTGGTCCTACAACTTTCCTACACAGAAATTTAAGAAAAAGGTGATTTTTTCAGCTAAATTTGATGTTTGCAGGGGATTCTGGGTAGGGACATTTTGGGGGACCGACGCAAGCCATACCTCGCTGGACTCCCCCGGGTGTTTAGTTTTCAGAAATGTGTCGGTTTGGTAGGTTTCCCTAGATGGCCGCAGAGCCCGGGGCCAAAAACTCATGGGACCCCCCCCTTGCAATACCAGGTTGTTTTGTGATAGGTAATTTTGATGGCGCATCAATAGGTTTTGGGCCCTTGCCTGTCACGGGTACTTGACCCACCCACGCTAGTGAAATACCATTTTTATCGAGAGACCTGGAGAAATGCTGGGCGGTTGGAAATTTGTGGATCCACGCAGATTCCAGAACTTTCCCACACAAAAATTTGGGAAAAAAAGTGATTTTTTCAGCTAAATTTGAGGTTTGCAGGGGGTTCTGGGTAGGGAAATGTTGGGGGACCCACACAAGCCATACTTCACTGGACTCCCCTGGGTGTCTAGTTTCCAGAAATGTGTGGGTTTGGTAGTTTTCCCTAGGTGCCGGCAGAGCTAGGGTTCAAAAGCTACAGATTGGCACTTTGCAAAAAAAGGGTCAGTTTTCGCTGTGAAAATGAGATGTGTCCACATTGCGTTTTGGGCCGTTCCCTGTCGCAGGCACTAGGCCTACCCACATAATTAAAGTACCATTTTTCTCGGAAGACTTTGGGGAACGCCGGGTGGGTGGAATGTTGAGGATCCACACAGATTCCAGAACTTTCCACCACAGAAATGTGAGGAAAATGTGTTTTTTTAGGTTTGCAAGGGTTTCTGGGTAACAGAACCTGGTGAGAGCCAGTCAATTCACCCCATCCTGTATTCCCCTGGGTGTCTAGCTTTCAAAAATTTATAGATTTGGTAGGTTTCCTTAGGTGCCGGAAGACCTAGGGTGCAAAATCTACAGCTAGGCACTTTACAAAAAAAGGGATATTTTTCACTGTGAAAATGTGGTGTGTCCACGTTGCGTTTTGGGCAGTTTTCTGTCGCGGTCTCTAGGCCTACCCACACAAGGGACATACCATTTTTCTCAGAAGACTTTGGGGAATGCGGTCTGGGTGGAACTTTGTGGATCCACGCAGATTCCAGAACTTTCTACCACAGAAATTTAAGGAAAATGTGCTTTTTTGATAAACTTTGAGGTTTACAAGGGATTCTGGGTAACAGAACCTGGTGAGAGCCAGACAAGTCACTCCATACTGTATTCCCCTGGGTGTCTAGTTTTCAGAAATGTATAGATTTGGTAGGTTTCCCTAGGTGCGGGCAGAGCTAGAGTTTAAAATCAACAGCTAGGCACTTTGCAAAAAAAGGGTCAGTTTTCACTGTGAAAATGTGCTGTGTCGACGTTGCCTTTTGGGCCGTTTCCTGTCGCAGCCACTACACCTAACCACACAAGTGAGGTATAATTTTTATCAGGAGAACACAAAACTGGAGCAACTGTTATTACCTATTGGCTTTTAATGCATTTCTGCATTCCAAATGTAGGACAATGTGTAACAAATAAGTCACTTTAAAAAATGGCCTACAATTTACATGCTGGTATGAGTACCCACAATTTTGGAGATGTGCAAATAGCTACTGTTTCTAAACTCTATTTGTCATTACCATTTCAGAAATACATAGGTGACTTTCATACTGTTTTTTCCCTGTTTTTATTTTTCCAAATTAATTGCTATATACCCGGTACACAATAAAAAACCATTGCAAGGCCCTGCTCAGTTATTCACTATGGGTTCTTCGGGTTCTTGGTGAACCTACAAGTCCTATATATTCCCACAACCAGAAGGATCCAGTGGATGTAATGGTATATTAGTTTCAAACATCTGTCATACTTAGTAGAAGTTACAGGTGAAAATGTTGGCACAAATGGCTGTTTTTTTTAACTCGTTTTCAATTTCTTCTATTTTCAACTGTTAGTTTCTATACGAAAACCTTGAAGGATCTACACAAATGACCCCTTACTGAATTCAAAATGTTTTTTTTTCTTCAGAAATGGATAGCTTTCCAGGATCCATCATTGCTTTCATACCCATTTCTACCACTAACTGGAAGAAGGCTGAAAGCATAAAAAATAGAAAAAATAGCGATGTCCCAGAAAAATGCCAAAACTGTGCAAAAATCTATGCTTTTCGGACAAAAGTATGCTTTTCCCTGAAAGAAGTGAAGATTGTGATTTCAGCCGTTTGCAGGAAAAAAAAACAGACGCTTTGATCGGTAGCTCTTTTTTCCCATTTAGAAAAAAAAAGAATTAACTGTATTTTGGCTAATTTCTGTGTCCCCTCCTAAGGGAAATCCACGACCCTTGGGTACCTTTATAATCCCTGTGATGTTGGAAGAAAAGGACGTCAATTTGGCGTGGATATACTAAGTGGTCAAAAAGTTACAGGGGCCTAAGCTCGAATTACCTCAAATAGCCAAAAAAGGCCTGGCACGGGGGGAAGGCCTGGCATCGAAGGGGTTAAAAGAAAAATTATATTGAATTGCCAAATTGGGGGGTGCATCTGCATTCTTCTTGAATTGTCCATCAATCTTGGGTGCCTGGCTGAAGTGGTCCAGTAAGGTAAGCATGAGTGTTATGGTGCTTTTGCATTTTGTGCAGAAGAGAAGGCCTGTGGATTGTAAAACAGAAATTATATTATAGAGTCAAGGAGAGGGACAGAAGGTGGCTTCATGAGCAGTGTACTAAGGAGACTCAGAGGCAGAGCACAAGCATAGTCCTTTGCAATCATTAATTGTTTGTCTCGTGCGATCAACTATGTGAGAGCAATAGCAACAACCAACAATCACAGAAAAATGGCTGCATGTATTGCAGCTGTCATGATCATCATCATAACATTTAGCCAAGTGTGTGTGATGCAGCGTGGAGTGCAAAATCCCTCCCTACCATCACGGACCAAAAGATCTCACACACGCACACTATCCATATATTCGCTGGTGGGGCCCATAACACCAACACACACTCACTTCTTTGTCTTTCTCGTTCATGCATTTTGTCTTCCCATTCTGTCAAAGCCGCAAACTGTGTCGGTCTAGGTCTTGGTTCCAAATTCATCATTTTTTCCCGTAACTTTCTTAAAACAGCCAAATTAAATGAACCATGCTCTGGAAAAGCTAATACTCCGTCGTCCTTGGTGTATTTCACCCAGTTATCTAACCAAATACAAGTATGACACCCATATTTCGCAATCATAAAGGATGCAGGGGTCTTCGGTGGAGGAAGTAACTGTCCTTCCCTAGTCTTAACTGGCTTGTCTTTCTTAAACCACTTTTTAATTCTCCCTAACCAGGTTTTCTTCTCCTTCTCTGGTGGGCCGTAATACATTTTCTTGTCTTTCGCGCAACGCTAGTCCCTCTTTGCAACTGTACCGCTAATCTATCCAATCACAGCGCGACTTCACACTAGCGCACCTATTCAGAGCGTCCATGTCACTGTCACATTCCTCGAATTCTAGCGTGACTCACACCAACGCACCAATAAGGAGCGTCTACGTCACCCTGTTTTCCTCCAATCCTAGCCCGGCGTACACTAATGCACCAATCCGGGGCGTTTCACAGTTCTGACCGACTGTCCAATCCCAGCGCGGTCGTTCTGACGTCAGCAGCCGCTGCGGCAGCTCCTGCTCCTGCTTCCGTCTACCCCTCCTTTACAAATCCGCTCAATAAGTTTTTGTTTCAATTTCTACACTTCTGTTAGTAACAACATAGAAACATCTCCATTGTCCGCTTCGCTAACCAAAGAACAGATAAAGACCTTTCTCACGAGAATTCCGTCTTTCCCGAGAGCAGCGCTTACCTCTGCCCTACTACGAAATCATTACTTTCATTTATAAAGTAGCACATCCCTCTACTTCACCCTTCTAACAAGCATTAGCTAAATGTTTCTCTAGTATTTAAGACACATAGTTGGAGACCCAATGCTCCTGAGAAATAATCCTAGAGTTTCGCAATCAACCCAAATGCCTTTACATTCACACTCGTTCTCACAAGAAAAATGTAGTACATTCACACAGAGTCCTGTCTTTCCCGATAACAGCGAACAGTCTGTTCTACTGCAGAATTATGACATACGTTAACAAAGCAGCGCTTACCTCTCCTTTGTCCTTCTAACAAGCTCAGAGAGTACCTATTACCCTTCCAGTGATAAGCTTTATCGGAATGTCAGTTGGATCCCTGGTACCTAAGACCGGAACTTCACAGGTAACCTTGGCTATCATACACACTTCTCTCACACAGAAAATGTCTCTAATGGCAACATACGACGATGTCACTGAATCGAACCCAGACAATGCGCCGTGCAACTTCAATTGTCACACGTTTCCCCTGTGTATCTACAGGGCAACAACAATTCCGTCTTTCCCGAGAGCAGCGCTTACCTCTACTCTACTACGGAACCGTTACAAACTTCCGACTTCCTACATCCCAGAAGCCGTGCAAACAACATTAAACTCAACGTAACTCAACATAGAGTGTTATTACATAAATCAATACCAATCAATTACCAAATCAATAAGCAATGTACAAGCAATAATCACTAAACCAAACAATAACTAACCATCATACTGCTACCAGAAAAACTGATGCAGCGCGGAGTGCAAAATCCCTCCCTACCTTCACGGACCAAAAGATCTCACAAACGCACACTATCCATATATTCGCTGGTGTGGCCCATAACACCAACACACACTCACCATTAGTCCGTGCGAGAGGCGATTATCCTTCAAAGCGCTGAATAATGAGGGAGGAAGATACCACTTTACCCTAATGAGCAACAAACCTACAAACCCTTCTTATACTCATTAGGCCCTAGATTCCACATTTGGTATTCCCCTCATAACCGGGACGGATCTGTTAGTTGTAGATTTAAGTGACATTCTAATACACTAATTAACCTTTTCATTAACACATTTCAATGAATAAACAACCCAACTCATTTCTGTAGATGTTCAAATCCAAATTTTATATTAATATTGTAGATTAAATCATTCATTTGATCAAGTTGCCATTCATATTTACCTATTTCTGGGTAAAGTCGTCCTCTATGTCAAATTTTGCAGTCTCGCAAATCTATGCCCATCAATTTAGCAGATTCAGTTCATCAGGAGTTTGGGCATTAATTCAGTCCGTCAAAGATTCAGGCTAACAGCTGTCCTGCAGTGTCACTGTCCTCTCCGTCAGCATATCATCAGGAAATCGAAGGAGCGACTCTCAACTTCTCTATTTTATGGGTTTTTATAATACTTTCAATAACAAAATGTAACAAAATTGAGTTTTAAACTGTTCTGATTGGCTGATCAGGGGTCAACCTCTCCGTTCCCATAAGGTTTAGTCCATGGTGTCAGCATACTTGCTGGTTCCGGTTCTTTAATAAAGTCTTTTGTCTGTAGCGTTGGCACCATTCCCAGTGGCCTTGATAAGTACAGCTTGCCTGGGGTCAGGACGGGGCCATTGTTGCTCATCTTAGCGCAGGCGCACTTCACCCAAGCCTGGTTCAGCGTAGGCAGTCGGGTTAGGCACCAAAAGCAGCCATCATTCGATAGGCCAGAATATTCAACTTAAGCAAAGAAACACAAAAACGTAATTAATACATAGAAATGACTAATTAAATGTTATTCCCTCGCTAATACCCATATGTGTGTGTATTTATCTAGCCAAAAGCAACACTCAATGCGATTTATACTTACTAAATAAAGCACAAATCACAATTACATCACCAAAGCGACATATATCATGCAATGTTCTAATTATCTATCATTAGTATGCGTACGAAATTTAGTTCACGTCATTAATTAGGCCATGCAGATGCAAATCCCACGTATATTTTGGTCATTAATAAGGTTGATTAGTTATTTCCACATCACTCCAAACCATTAGTATGATTATAATTAATTAATTAATCTAATTAATAAAACGACATGCAAAATTGGGTGGGTATACAAAATTAAGCATTACCCGCTCCAGCAATCCCCCCTTTGGTGATTTTATCACCACTCTACCCAAAATTTTGTTCTGTCTTTACAGAATCTTTAAAATGTTTTCTTGCTCTTAATCATAATTCAGTTTCACCTACGTCTTCTCTTTTTACTGATTCATACATACTCTCCTTCCACTCCTCCAATTCTATTTCTTCAATTTCTCTTTCTTGTTTCTTATCTTTTCTTTTTTAATTTTCTCTTTTTATTCTTTTCTTATTTTTCTTGTTTCTACAGCACATACAACATAATCTTATGATTACAACTATGCAGATTACACAGACTCCACCCTCTTTTGCCAATAAAATATTAAGGGCAAGTCGATTTTGCATTACCATAGCAAGCATGGCAACCACTTCAGTGTTAACCAATAAAAATCCTCCAGCGGTGCTTGTTGACAAGCGATCCACTACTGTTGACAATTTTCTAATTTTGTTTTGCATTCAGAGTTATTCCCACTGCTGGTATCAATGCCTGAAAAATGTCACCTACAATTTCCACCCAAGATTCTCTCTTGGTCCTAGCTAAATGATTACTTAAGCTATGTACACCATCTTCTCCTCTATCCATATGAAAGATTTTTGGAAAGACCAGGCCTACATAACATGTGCCAAACCAATGGTCTGGCAAACGATAATATGCCCTGTTCCCACAAATAAAATATAATCCAGGAAAGACTGGATCTATCCCACCTTTAAATCCCCATCCACCCATGATTCGATATGTATCATGGCCCTCACTATTACCTAGAAAATAATTATCATACGCAGTTTGATTCCTTCAAATGCAAAATTTCCCTTTCTGACACCAATCTAAAGCTATAGTTGGACTAGCTTCCCCTTTCAAATGTTTTTCTTTCTCTAAATCCCAGATTGTTTTCTCCACTTTCCCTTCTGCTGCTTTACTTTGCATTTTTAATCTTCTTTCCTCAACCATGTCTAGGAATGTCTTTTCCTCCTTCTTCAAACTGCATGTTAGATTGTTTCTAAAAATATACTCTAATGTTAGTTCTTTAGTTTCTAAGAAAAATTCACCTAATACCTTAGCAGGTTTTACTTTGTTTAATTTATTATAACAAGGCACTTGTGCAAAAATTTCCCTGTCTCATAAAATAAACTAGCTATTACACTACATGTTATTCCATACGTTGCCGGAAGGTGATGATAAGTCACTCCCTCAGAAACAGATGCAGGTAACTGCATACATACGTAGCAGTATCGTACGTCCATTGTCTTTACATATTCATACAATAATTTTGAAAACACATTATTAGAAAAATCTGTTATTGACCTGTCTTTATGCAAATAATTTTTATCTATTCTGGTTGGAACTACCTTTGGAATTTTCCCTATATTAGTTTTGTTCTCACTATGTCCTTCTAATGTATCTATAGTGGCCTTAAAAGAAATGACAAGAGCAAGGATGCTCCATAAAAGCATTAATAATCCTGTACAACAACAACACATTTTACACCATCTTTTCATGAATGTACATCTACCTTTACTACTTTCTATGTTAGCCATCTTGTTAGAATGGACCGTGTCTTTTGACTTAGCCTCTTTTACTTCACAATTAGTTTTTCTAACCTAAGGTTCTAACACCTATTTGGTTCTACCAGTCTCTATCTTTAATTCAATATCTTGTTTATTTCATCAATAGTTTTCTTAACTTATTATTTGGCATCTCATCGTTCTTCACTCTCCTCTCATCTTCCAAATATGGATTTTCCTGAACTTCCGTTTCTTCTTCTCCAATGTCGGACAAGAGAACTCTCAGGATTTCCGATTCTATTTCATCCTCAACCACTTTCAGTACAGTCTCCTCTGGATTTCCTTGACTAGCTACCTCTTCTCCCTGTTCAGGCAGAGCCACGTACGTCCATTCTGGTGACTTATACTTCTGGTTAGGTTTCCTTGTTCTTCTACTCTCTTTGTCTTCAGTTAATCTGTCTTCTTTTGATTTCTCTTGACTTGTCACTTCATTCACATGTTCAGCTCTTGGTGAATTCACTCTTGTCAATCGATATCTCAGTTTCCTTATTTTATTGGGCCAAACATCATCTCTTGCAACTCTTTTTACTTTGCTTCCTTTGTCATTCTTTTCATTCCTCCAAGCTCTCTTTCTTAGAACTCGACCTTCAGGTATTTCATTTTCACTCTCTTCAGACTCTGTCTTAACTTGCTTTGTCTTTTCAGCAACTTCTTCTTCCACCACTTGTTTTGTTTTCCCTATTTCTGTCCCTCCTCGGGTCTCCGGCACGCAATCTTCCTGCTGGCTACTTGTTCCTTCACCTAACTGGATGTTGCAGTTCCCTACACCTCCTCAGGGGTCTTCCGCAGAAATCTGTCCCTCTCTCTCTGTAACTGTCCCTTGTTCACTTAGATTTGTTATTTCAGGTGGAATTTCTCTCAGTCTCTCATCTGGTACTTCCTTTTCACTAATTTCTTTTGTTGCGGCTTCAGTACTCTTTCCTCTTTTCTTCCTGTGTTCCTTCTTGGAACCCTGCGCTTCTTGCTCGTTTCCAGAATCGCTAGATTCAGAAATCTGCAATCTTCTTCTCAGAGCGATACTTCTGGGGACTAAAGCTGATTTTTGTTCTGTTTCCCCCCTTTCAGAGTTTCCTTGTGTCTTTGACCCTTCGTCATCTGATTCAGTGCTTGATTCTGATTAATCAAAGTATTCTTTTCCTGTGCTGTCCACCGGATTTGGAATTCTCAATGTATGACTGGCACGGATCCAGTTTTTCTGTCCAGCACACTTCACAGCTGTGGTCGTGGTCAAAATGACTTGTCGTGGTTTTCCCCACCTTGGAACCAGACAATTTCTTCCTTTGTGGACTTTTATCCTTACCCAATCACCTGGGCTCAGATCATGGGCTTTCTTCTTTTCAAGTGTGGTGGCATCTGGTCCAACCTGATGAAACACAGAATGAACTGCGTCAGCCAGGCCTTTACAGTATTCCAACACCATGTCATCAGAAATTGTCATCAGCTTGTTGACTGGTATAAACACATGTCTCATTGTACGTCCCATGATTATTTAATGAGGACTCAATCCTGTAGTTCTGTCTGGAATGGCCCTTATTGTGATGAGTACTAGAGGCAAGACATCAGGCCATTTCATACCTGTGGCCAAACACATTTTCCCTATTCTATTTCTGATAGTACCATTCATCTGTTCAACCACACCAGAAGCCTCTGGTCGGTAGGCACAATGTAGTTTTTGTTGTACATTCAATGCTTCACAAATTAATCCTACAATCTCATTATGAAAATGTCCTCCTCGTTCTGACTCAATTGTCACTGGGAACCCGAACCTGGGAATGAATTCTCTCAGCAGTAGCTTGGCTACTGTCAACCCATCATTTCTTCTTGTTGGGAATGCTTCCACCCACCTGGAGAATAGACAGACCATTACCAAAACATACCTCAGTCTGTTACAGGGAGGCATCTCAATGAAATCTACTTGCATTCTGGTGAAAGGCCCTCCTTCTCAACCTATTGTTCCCAGACTCACTACTGTCTTCCTTCCAGGATTGTACTGCTGACATATTAAGCATCTCTGACAAAGACTTTCTGCTACAAGTCTGAATTTTGCATTGTACCAGGTCTGCTTAAATGACCTGACCATGGCATCTCTCCCAATATGTCCCTGACCATGATACATTCAAACCATGGTAGACATCATGCTATCAGGCATAACTGGTCTTCCATCTCGATAGACCCACACATGATCCTTTTCCCTTGGGGCACATCCTACTTTTACCCACTGTCTCATTTCTTCATCTCCTGCCTCATCCTGCAATTGTTTTACCTCTTCCCAAGTTCCCACAATGTTAGTGAACATCAATGAGTAAGAAGACATTTCACTTTCCTTAGCCCGATTGACCGATTTCTGATTTCGTGCACAATACTGCGCCATGTCGTTTGCATACCTATTCCCAGTGGCAATATAATCACCACCCTGACTATGTGCAGCACATTTTACAACAGGCAATTGTTTAGGCAGCTGTATCGCCTCAAGCAACTTTCCAACCACTTCTGCATTCTTAATGGGAGTTCCACTCAAGGTCAGGAAACCTCTTCCTAACCATAGTTGGCCGAAGTCGTGTACGACTCCAAAGCCATAATGGCTGTCAGTTATCACAGTCACTCTCACACTTTTCCCAATCTTACATGCTCTAGTCAAAGCCACAAGTTCTGCTACTTGGGCTGATTTTACTCCTTTCAAATATGATGCTTTTATTACTGCTGCGACTGTGCATACTGCATACGCTGCACTCAGCACTCCTTCATCTGTTCTCAAACATGACCCATCAACGAACATCACAAAATCCCTTTCTGGCAAAGGTACATCTTTTATGTCTGGTGGTGGTTTTGTGCAAAAATCAAGTACATCCAAACAATCATGATCTACTTCATCTCTTACTTCCACAATCTCAGCATCAGGCAACAAAGTTGCAGGATTCACATTCACACATCTCACAAGACTCACATTAGTTGCACCCAATATGACCTTGTCATACTTAGTCAGCCGACTGTGTGTCATATATTGAGTACGACTCCTTGTCAACAGAATTGCTACATCATGGGGTACAAACACTTTCAATGGATATCCCATCACAATTCCTTCACTCTGCTCCAAACTTCGACATGTTGCAGCCACTGCTTTCAAACATCCAAGTATACCTACAGCTACTGGATCTAGCATTGATGAAAAATATGCAATTGGTCTTCTCATTTTTCTATGCTTCTGGGTCAATACAGAAAGCGCACATCCATTTCTCTTACTGAAATACAAATCAAATTCTTTTTCATAGTCAGGCATACCTAATGCAGGTGCTTTACACAAACCATCTCTCAATTGTCTAAATGCTGCCAATTCTTCTTTGTTTAATTCAAGGGGATCTTTCACATCACTTCTCGTCAATCGCACCAAAGGCTTTGCGATCAAGGAAAAGTTACCAATCCACTGACGGCAGTACCCTACCATTCCCAAAAACATTCTCACTTCTCCTTGAGTCATGGGAGCTCTCATTTCTTTTATTATTCTGATTCTGTCTATGGTTATTTTCCTTTGTCCTTTCTCAATGTTGTGTCCCAGATACTGCACTTCCTTCTTACAAAACTGTAGTTTTGTGGGTGACACTTTAAGCCCTCCATCTGTCAAATGATTTAGCAAGGCTATTGTATCTACCTCACAGGCTTCACGTGTTTTTGACGCTACCAAAAGGTCATCAATATATTGAACCAATACAGAGCTTTCTGGCATTTCTAGACTTTCCAAAGACTTCTTTAAAAACTGATTGAATATTGAGGGGCTCTCTGTATACCCCTGTGGGATTCGGCACCATGCCAAAATACGCTCAACAAAACGAAATGCAAAAATTTGCTGACTGTCATGGTGCAATGGGATGGAAAAGAAAGCATGACACAGATCAATTACTGTGTACCATTCTGCATCATGGGGAATCTGATATAAAATCACTGATGGATTTGGTACAATGGGACAACATGATACCACAATTTTATTCACCTTTCTCAAATCTTGTACTATCCTGAATTTCCCATTAGACTTTTTCAGTCCCGTTATCGGTGAATTACATGGACTACTCATTATTTCTCTCAAGATTCCTTGACTGATCATTTTCTCTATCACAGGAGTTACACCTTCAATTATTTCAGGTGTCAATCTGTACTGTGGAACATTTGGATACGTTACTCCTTCTTTTACAGTTATTTTGACTGGATCTACATTTCTCATTAGTCCTACATCTTCCCCAGTGAAATCCCAAACCTCTGCCTTTACAGAGTTTCTCATTTCTGTTGGTAATTCATCAGGGTTGAATACAGCATATGTTTTAGTCACCTCACTTTCTCTGTTAGCTAGCGTCATCTTATACAATACATCATCATCTGGTGTTTCAAAAGATATTCCATCCGGAGTATAAAATATAGTGCAATTCATTTTGCACAACAGGTCCCTACCTTATAAATTCACAGGACTGGTGTCACACACCACAAAGCGGTGCATTTCTGAAAATTTCCCTATGCTGACTTTCACTGGTTCTGTAAGATATGTCTTAATTTGTCTGTTGGACACACCAACTACTTGGATCGTTTCATCCAAGAGAGGAAGATTCTTAACATCAGCTGATCTAACAGTTTATCGAGTAGCACCAGAAACCACTAGGAAAGTAATAATTCCATGATTAACCCTCCCATCTACAAAAAGTCCTGTCTAGTCTACTTCTAGAGTTGCGCCAAGTACGCACTCTTCTTCCTCCCTTCGGCACCATCAATAATGTTCTTCATTGTAGAATCCCGATTCACTACTATACTTCTGTGTGTTTCTGCTCTGTGGAAAAGGCGGCTTTGGCACCTGATTATGTGGGGGAACAACTTGCTGCTGTTGCTGCAGTTAACCACTCACCTCATGCTGCAACTGTGGGTTCAATGACGGATTTTCATTGTTAGTACTCGGGGGAAACTTACACTCGGATTTCCAATGCCCTATCCTGCCGCAATTATGACACGGAAATTTCTTTTTAGCTTCTTCAATGTTCCCTTTGTACTTCCCATTATAAAATTTTGGCTTGGTCCCTGCTTGTTCCACCAATTGTGCTTCCTGTCTTTCCGCTACCTTTACCTGTGCCCACATTGCCTTCTCCTTTAACTTCCGCTGTTATATAATATTTAGCATGTCTGTTGGACTTGGCCCTTCTGGCAGGTTCACCCCGAAACTTTTTGCGTTCTCCTAGCCTTTTTCTATAACCTGGTGTTGGTGATTTTAGGCCTCTGAGCACTTTAGCACTGTGGTCCAGTGTAAAGTGCGTGCGCTCTGTGTATGTTTTAGTGAGACTGACCTGCCCTTCCATAGGAATGCATGGGGGATCTTAGTGACTGTGTTAAGTCCTGATGTGAGAGGAGTGCAGGGTCGAGTTTGGTATGTGCGAACTCGTGAGAGTGAATGCTGCACAATGATGGGTGCAGCGTTATGGTGTCTCGTGTAGAAGTGCCACTTCTAGAAGCTGGCCTGTCTGTGTAATAAATGTGCAGTGACTGTCTGGCTTGCGATTGGCTGGTGTGTCTGTCTCTAGGAGTCAGGATGGGTCTGCCCCGGTGGTGAGTGGAGAGATCTGCATGTTGATGGCAGGGAGGAGTACACCTGGGACCTGAATAGGGCTGGGCTTTCCCTACACAATCCTTGCTCCACCCCCTGTGGTGCTTCTGATGTCCCTGGCCTGTCCTGTGAATAGGGAGAGGGGCTGAACAAACCAAAGTGCTCAGGAACCAGTTGCATCTGGTTCGCCTCTTCCCTGCACCTTTGGAGACAAAGGATTTGGTGTATAAAAGAGGGGCTGTGACCCCATGAAAATGTTCTTGTTCTTGGACTAGAAACTACCAGAGGCGTGCTGCTGCTGGGGCTCAGGGGAAGGCTTGCCTCCCTGGGCCCTGCCCAGCCCCTGGATGCCTGATGGACTTCTGGGACCTTTGGGGATTTATTTTCTTTGCCCCAGGACCTTTTGCTGTACTGGCGTCTGGTGAGCGCTGTTATTTTAATTTGACTAAGAGGTGAGGAGAAAGGAGCCCGTGGGCCTGGCAGCGCTGAGCTGCGTCCCCTTCTGAGGGAATCCCAACGTGGGGATTCCCCCGCATCGCAGAGGGAGAGCGGGAGCCCACCCCGCGTTTTACCGATCTCAGCTGGAGCCTATCCTGCTTTATACTTCTTGCCGAAGTGGGTGCCCACCACGCATTCTTTATGAGCCTAAGCGGGTGCCCACCCCGCTGTACATTTTGTATTACGGAGGGAGCCCACCCCTCATTGCCCCCGAGAGCTGAGATCGCTGCTGCCACCCGCGGCCCGCCTGGTTGTGGGCGGGGCCACTGGACGGAAGCGGAAGAGCCGGCGTACGTGTTGATGCGGGGCTCCCATGCTCGAGGGAGAGCCCCGCGGTGATGCCCGGGTGAGGAGAAGAGAAGTCGCCGGCTCATGCCTCAGTGGGGCTCCCTTGAGCTGCTGGGAGCTCCGGTTGAAGATCGAGAGCAGTGCGGGGCTCCCGTCTGGGAGGGAAGCCCTGCGGAGTGCTGGCCTGTTGGAAGCGAACCCCGGGTCCCAGGAGGGGGCCCGGGTGGAAGGAGACACCACCGGATCCCCCAGCGAGGCTCTCATGAGTGAGAGAGCCCCGCCCGCCGCCTATGAGAAAACCCGGCCCCCAGGTAGCGGGACCGGGTGAAAAGGAGACCGGAGCAGAAGGGAAGCGCCGTGTCCACCCCAGAGAACAGTTAAGTGGGGGGTCCGGGGGTGCATTGTTGGTGCCGATCGTGGCACAGGGATGGCAGGAGCGATGAGTGGTCCCGCAAGAGAGAGGGCCACTCCACCAAAATGGGCCTGTGTATATTAAGAGCCCCGTGTGGCTCTAACGCTTGGGGGTACTAACTATCTCCAGAGCCTGTGCGTGGCTCCAACGATTGCCTCATGGTTTTAAGAGGGCCCAGAGGGGTCCATACTGATGGCCTGATTGTTCTTAGAGCCTAGGAGGCTCCAACGGTTGCTCTGATTTATCTACAGAGCCCCTTGTGGCTCCCATGTGGGGCATAGTTTGCTGCAAGGGCCATAGAGTGCCCATGCCTCATTTTTACATTTCCAGCTGCCCAACAAGTAGTGGGCAGCTGCACCGTTTAGGTACTTCTTTTAGGGGGCATGTTTGAATTCAGAGTGAGATGCCCTCCTTCGCCCCCTGACCTTCACAGCTGCGCAGCACTTGGTGCCAGCTGCAACATTTAGGTCTGCGCAAAAGTGCGCACCCTTGACTTGCGCTGCTTAGGCAGCGCGCCCTGACTTTTGGGACACAGGGCATTTGAGCCCCTCGTTGGGATGGCCAGTTGGCCAGGGGGATCGTTAGGTTTGTAGGGCGCCAGGCCCTAAATGTGATTTATGATTAGGATGTTAGTGTCTAATGCGTTTAGACTTCTAATGTGATTTTGATGCTAGGAAATGTAATTCATGCAGTATGTTTTACGCACCCTGTGTTATACCTCTAAATGTGGTCTTTTATGATTATGAGGTAGTTTTGCATATCATGGTTTATGCTAGGGCGATTATGTTCCACTGTGTGAGTTATGCCCCTAATGTAGTTACACTTAGGAGGTTAGGGTCTAATGCGTTAGACTTGTGAGAGATTGCATAATGTGTTTATGCCCCTGTGATGTATACAGGATAGGTTTTATACCTGATTCTATTGTGATAATGCTGAGGTCATTATTGTGCCAGTAGTTACTGGTTGTGCTCTACAGTTATAATTTGTGTTACAGTTGGTATATGTTCTACATTTACCATTGTTGATTTGTGCTAATTCTGACAGTGGCCCATGTGGCCCTGCCTTGTGTAAATAATCCCTTGTAAATATTGCCCAGTGCCAGTTGGCACAGTGTATATTGTGTGATTACTATTCTAATGTGTTATGAGAATACAAAGGCTATTTTTGATATAACCTTGTGTGGAGTTCCTTTTGTAGTGTGCCTTGGATGTTGTTGCTGTGTGCGTGCGCAAATGCTTTACACATGACCTCCGGGATAAGCCTGAATGCTCGTGCGAAGCTACCAAGGGGGTGAGCAGGGGTTATCCTTGGCGTGTAACTCCCTTGCCCTGACTAGAGTGGTGGTTTCTGCCTGGCTTTGGTGCAAGCCTTAGCCAACCAGAAATCCCATTTCTAACATTGGTGATCAGCGATGGGATTAGGACTTGCATTTGCGCAGTACCACAGCGACAACTGGCTACACTACAAAACTCTGCATTTTAGATAGTCACATGTTGGGGATTATTGTTTATGATTTTGTTTTCTCCTCAAGAGTGTCATTTTTAAATGGTGTTTTCTGCGCCTTTATGTTGTGTGGCAGAAGAGAGAAAATGACAGGGAGGGACGCAAGTAGGTGGGAAGGTTCTCATAGATAGGGAGTGCCTTGCTGGGTCCAGTGCCCAATCCCTGTTACTGTCCCCAGAGGTGTGGGTAGATAGGAGGGAAGAGAGGGAGTGTGGAGGAGAAACAGCTAGCTCAGGGAGGTGGTAATCCCCTGAGCGTATTGTGAGTGTCTGGATTCACCAGTAAGGGTGGGATCCAGTGGTGGCAGCAGAAGTGTGTCCAGTGCAGGAAGCCCCATTCCCGTTCCCAGAGTATGGTACCTGGTGCTCAGTAAGAGGGGTACAGGTTGAGATTCAGGGGCAGTGAGGAACTGTCTCACCAGTCTGGGGGGGGCGTGTGTGGATGAGTGATGTATTGCACTGGATGAAGGGGTGTGAGTTCCTTTTGTGATAAGGAGCTTGCATGGAAGGTGGACCTCTGGCTGTGTGCTAGAGGTCTTGCAGAGGCATTGGGGAGTGATTCCAAAAGTAGTGGCTTAGGTATCTTCTGTTCCTGTGTGGGGGAAGAGGTTCAGTGTAGCCCAGCTAGGTCCCAGTGGAATGGGGGGGCGGTGTAGGGGCTCACGTCCGGTCTCAGTGGAGATGCAGTGAGTGTGGGAAGGTGTGTCCCACGGTGGCCCGAAACCCCGTCTCAGGGCCTGGAGGGTTCATTTGAGGAGGATCTTCCAGTGTCTAGAGGAAGTGGAGTGTCTGTAACCAGAGCTCCAGGGGTCCTGGTGTTGGGCAGTACCGCTCCTAAATGGAGGGTGCAGAAGTCCTGGTTGAGGGGGGGAAAGAGTCCCCAGTGGAAGAGCCATTGGGTCAGGGGCCAGCCAGAAGGGCTGAGCCACCAATGGTTGACCATGGTGACGCCACTTCTGTCCTGGGGTATCTCTGTGCCCTGTCAGGTTGGCAGGAGGTCGCGAGATTAGAGCCAGGCAGACTGTCACACGACCCATTAGTTATGTGTCACCCTCAAGGGGGGGACATGCGTGCTCCCCCGGAAGTCCTGGTTCGCTGGGCAATTGTCTGACCAAAGGGTTAAGCCCCGAGGTTGGGGAGGCCAGGTTCAGGTTCAGCCTGACCTGGAGGGAAGGGCATCTGTAATCAGTGTCCTGACCGGTTCGTCTTCCAGGGGTACCGCTCCTAGGTGGGAGGGTGCAGAACTCTGGAAGGGGGTGCAGAGGGAGGGCGTCCTCGCCTCTGACCCCAGGCGCAAGCCTTAGCCAACCAGAAATCCCATTTCTAACAATGTCTCAATACTTCATCTATTTTCTTGTTTTGCCAATCTACCGTATGCTGTTTATTCATCTCACCAATTTCTGGTCGTAGACCATATACAAATCTGTATACAAAATGACTCAAATCCTTTTCACTCAGATTCTCGTCTCCGCTAAACTGCTTAAAAGCTTGTATTAGCCTCTCATAGTATGCATGTACTGACTCTTTACTTTCCTGGTGTGTTCGATCAATTTTTACCCAGTCTGTTTCTTTAGGGGGCACTCTATTTTTCAGAAATACCATAACCTGCTCATACTTCTTCATTACCTTGGGGTCTGGTGCTCCTGTTTTAGGATTCCTTGGATATTCCTTGGTTGGCCAATTTATCATCAGCTTACACTCTGACCATAGATCTGCTGGTACTATTATGTCAAATAGACTATTCAAATCAATCCATAGTATTTTAGACAATTTCACAAATCTGTCTACCTGTCTGTACCACTCGACGGGCTTTTCGCGTAGTCGAGGGAAATCATTCATAAAAGACAAAATATCCTGTCTCGTCCATGGGACATGTACATATCCTCCTCCTGGAATCTCTCTCATAGGGCATTCTGTCACTACCTTCTCATTTTCTCTTACAGGAAAGGCTGAAAATGTCTTATCTAAGGCATCATCGCGTTTTCTATACCACCTGCTTCTCCATTTACCCACGTCTCCCCATTTTCTCAGTAAAATGATTATGTCCTTAATCTGACCTATTCGTCCTGTGGTGTACATATTCTCAATGTCCTTTTCAGTGAATTCGACTCGATATGGTTTCTGTAAGGCTTTTACCTTTTCAATATCAATACCAATTTCATTTGCTTCTTCTGCTAACCTTTCATGCAAGTTTTTCGCTCTCCAGGTCACACTTTGGCACAGAAATAATAATTCTTCATCCTGATAGGTTTTCAATTTTTCTGTCGGGATAGTCCCTACGATTAACTCTTCCAATACCATTCGTAACTTGGCCACATCAATTGATTGGGATTCTTTGTCTTTCCTCTGCAAGCTTCTCAACCATTTGCTCGTCTGTTGATGGTCCTACTTGTTTTTCTACACTTCTGTGTCCAAAATCATTTTGTGTTTCTGACACTGTCTCTATCATTGTCATACGTCTCTCTGCACAATTCTGATCTACAAATGGATTATTTGTAAGATTTGGTTCCATTATACTCATAGTTTGCCTCCATGGATTCTCATTCTGACTCACTTTTGGTTGTTCTACAGGGTTATTATTTCTGTAAGGGACTGTCAAACAATGCTCACTGTCCTGTTTTTCAAAAATAGGCATTACTGGACCTATCGTTACTGGAACAGTTACGGCTTCTAGATTCTTAGTCAATTCTCTTATTTTCTCAGTTAATTCCAGGGTTGTTTTTACTAATTCTACAGAATTTTCTCCATCTGTTCTTCCTTCCGATCTCTTTTTTACTTCCCTGGTACCACTGTTTTTACTCAAACTTAGGGATTCTGGTTCCGATTTTATAATTTGCATCGTTTCTCTCATTGGGGCACTTGGAGTTAACATTTCCGGTTCTGATCGATACGGTGGTGGATTTTTATAAAACATATCATCAAGAACATCATCCTCAGACTCATTCGCTCCATACCCTCTTGACTCCAAATCATGCCTCTTTTCTACACACTTTCGTCCTTCATTCTCTCCTACAGTTCTTACAGGGAACACACCCTCAGTCATGCTCGCATCTCGCCATCTTTTCATGCGATCACTATGCGTTTCGTGTCCGTATGGTCTTCCAAGCCAGTACCTATATCCTCTACCACTTCTTTGTCTTTCTCGTTCATGCATTTTGTCTTCCCATTCTGTCAAAGCCTCAAACTGTGTCGGTCTAGGTCTTGGTTCCAAATTCATCATTTTTTCCCATAAATTTCTTAAAACAGCCAAATTAAAAGAACCATGCTCTGGAAAAGCTAATACTCTTTCGTCCTTGGTGTATTTCACCCAGTTATCTAACCAAATACAAGTATGATACCCATATTTCGCAATCATAAAGGATGCAGGGGTCTTCGGTGGAGGAAGTAACTGTCCTTCCCTAGTCTTAACTGGCTTGTCTTTCTTAAACCATTTCTTAATTCTCTATAACCAGGTTTTCTTCCTTCTCTGGTGGGTCGTAATACACTTTCTTGTCTTTCGCGCAACGCTAGTCCCTCTTTGCAACTGTACCGCTAATCTATCCAATCACAGCGCAACTTCACACTAGCGCACCTATTCAGAGCGTCCACGTCACTGTCACATTCCTCGAATCCTAGCGCGACTCACACCAACGCACCAATAAGGAGCGTCTACGTCACCCTGTTTTCCTCCAATCCTAGCCCGGCGTACACTAATGCACCAATCCGGGGCGTTTCACAGTTCTGACCGACTGTTCAATCCCAGCGCGGTCGTTCTGACGTCAGCAGCCGCTGCAGCAGCTCCTGCTCCTGCTTCTGTCTACCCCTCCTTTACAAATCCGCTCAATAAGTTTTTGTTTCAATTTCTACACTTCTGTTAGTAACAACATAGAAACATCTCCATTGTCCGCTTCGCTAACCAAAGAACAGCAAAAGACCTTTCTCACGAGAATTCCGTCTTTCCCGAGAGCAGCGCTTACCTCTGCCCTACTACGGAATCATTACTTTCGTTGATAAAGTAGCACATCCCTCTACTTCACCCTTCTAACAAGCATTAGCTAATTGTTTCTCTAGTATTTAAGACACATAGTTGGAGACCCAATGCTCCTGAGAAATAAACCTAGAGTTTCGCAATCAACCCAAATGCCTTTACATTCACACTAGTTCACACAAGAAAAATGTAGTACATTCACACAGAGTCCTGTCTTTCCCGAGAACAGCGAACAGTCTGTTCTACTACAGAATTATGACATACGTTAACAAAGCAGCGCTTACCTCTCCTTTGTCCTTCTAACAAGCTCAGAGAGTATCTATTACCCTTCCAGTGATAAGCTTTATCGGAATGCCAGTTGGATCCCTGGTACCTAAGACCAGAACTTCACAGGTAACCTTGGCTATTATACACACTTCTCTCACACAGAAAATGTCTCTAATGGCAACACACGACGATGTCACCGAATCGAAACCCAGACAATGCGCCGTGCAACTTCAATTGTCACACGTTTCCCCTGTGTATCTGCAGGGCAACAACAATTCCGTCTTTCTCGAGAGCAGTGCTTACCTCTGCTCTACTACGGAACCATTACAAACTTCCGACTTCCTACATCCCAGAAGTCGTGAAACAACATTAAACTCAACGTAACTCAACATAGAGTGTTATTACATAAATCAATACCAATCAATTACCAAATCAATAAGCAATGTACAAGCAATAATTACTAAACCAAACAATAACTAACCATCATACTGCTACCAGAAAAACTGATGCAGCGCGGAGTGCAAAATCCCTCCCTACCATCACGGACCAAAAGATCTCACAAACGCACACTATCCATATATTCGCTGGTGGGGCCCATAACACCAACACACACTCACCATTAGTCCGTGCGAGAGGCGATTATCCTTCAAAGCGCTGAATAATGAGGGAGGAAGATACCACTTTACCCTAATGAGCAACAAACCTACAAACCCTTCTTATACTCATTAGGCCCTAGATTCCACATTTGGTATTCCCCTCATAACCGGAACGGATCTGTTAGTTGTAGATTTAAGTGAAATTCTAATACTCTAATTAACCTTTTCATTAACACATTTCAATGAATAAACAACCCAACTCATTTCTGTAGATGTTCAAATCCAAATTTATATGAATATTGCAGATTAAATCATTAATTTGATCAAGTTGCCATTCATATTTACCTATTTCTGGCTAAAGTCGTCCTCTATGTCAAATTTTGCAGTCTCGCAAATCTATGCCCATCAATTTAGCAGATTCAGTTCATCAGGAGTTTGGGCATTAATTCAGTCCGTCAAAGATTCAGGCTAATAGCTGTCCTGCAGTGTCACCGTCCTCTCCGTCAGCATATCATCAGGAAATCGAAGGAGCGACTCTTGACCTCTCTATTCTATGGGTTTTTATAATAATTTCAATAACAAAATGTAACAAAATTGAGTTTTAAACTGTTCTGATTGGCTGATCAGGGGTCAACCTCTCTGTTCCCATAAGGTTTAGTCCATGGTGTCAGCATACTTGCTGGTTCCGGTTCTTTAATAAAGTCTTTTGTCTGTAGCATTGGCACCATTCCCAGTGGCCTTGATAAATACAGCTTGCCTGGGGTCAGGACGGGGCCATTGTTGCTCATCTTAGCGCAGGCGCACTTCCCCCAAGACTGGTCCAGCGTTGGCTGTCGGGTTAGGCACCAAAAGCAGCCCTCATTCGATAGGCCAGAATAGTCAACTTAAGCAAAGAAACACAAAAACGTAATTAATACATAGAAATGACTAATTAAATGTTATTCCCTCGCTAATACCCATACGTGTGTGTATTTATCTAGCCAAAAGCAACACTCAATGCGATTTATACTTACTAAATAAAGCACGAATCACAATTACATCATCAAAGCGACATATATCATGCAATGTTCTAATTATCTATCATTAGTATGCGTACGAAATTTAGTTCACGTCATGAATTAGGCCATGCAGATGAAAATCCCACGTATATTTTGGTCATTAATAAGCTTGATTAGTTATTTCCACATCACTCCAAACCATTAGTACGATTATAATTAATTAATTAATCTAATTAATAAAACGACATGCAAAATGGGGTGGGTACACAAAATTAAGCATTACCCGCTCCAGCATGTGCATAATGTGATGATGTGACAGGGTCATGGGTGTCTCCAGTTCCCACACCATCCGGCCCCCATCAAACCACATAGTTTCAAATTTGTGCCAGCCAGCACACACTCTCGGCATCATTGCATTTCCCAAATCAAGTAATCAACTCACCCCTCACCAGTCAACAGAGTTGAGTAGGCCTTTTAGAGTCATCACCATGTTGGTTTACGTAAAGTTGATAATGTACTTCTTCTGACAATTGCTGAGGTAGTCACACCCTAAGTCCTGCTGACTTCAAGTAACAAATATGTCTAACTCCGTTCCGACTCCCGACCTAAATGAGAGAGATCGACCTGTACTGCAATGCTGTTGTTGAACAACAAGAGAAAAATTGAATAATTGTTTTTGTAGACTAGATTTGAGTTTGTTAGCTAAACTGACGGGTCAGGTCTTTGAGGAGTGTGACTGAGAAAACATAGCAGCATGGACCCAGCAAATAAATCGCTCAAAGTGTCAAACGGGAAGGAAAAAAACACCACAGGAAAAAAATGATCACCCATTAGGGCATCAACATTGTAAACTATCACAAACACAATCAATCTTACAAATTATATCTGAACACCCTCCCTTACTGTCTGGCACCACATGGATCATCTCAACACTCACAATTCAAGCATTGTGGTACATTGCCAATCCTCTTTTATTCACATAACACTTATTGGCCAGTCTTGTGAATCAAATATTCAGGGGAAGTCCTGCTAGGAAATGAAAGGAAGGATAGGCACGGGATCGAGGTAGGCATTGTGTCTCCAATGTCTTTCAAGGGAATGAGGGAGGCTTCTTCACTGCACACTGGTCGAACTCCAATCCGACCATACATGTGTCTAAAATGGTGAAGCTGCATTAATCAGTCAGACATAAACAAACAATATAATATAATGTTCCCCTATCTATATCCTTTTTAGTTCTCGCCTAGCATTGCAGTGCATGAGATGCTTGCCTTGCGAGATCTATTGTCGTTGAGTCGATTTTGGAAGTGGAGTGGAAGCTCCGCCCATGCTTTCGATTGGTGCACGTCATCCTCTATGGTAAACGCTGGCCTCCAATTGAAAGTGATATATACAGTGGACAACCCAATAAACCCTTGAGGGCTTGGGTAAATATAAATGTTCTGGTAAAGTATGCCTTCAAGGGATTTTTTTGAGAAACTAAGTTATATGATTTTTATATAGGATAGAGATATACCTATAAATGAGGTTTATCTCAAAGTACATAAATGAGTTATATACTATGCATTAGTCATATGTATATACATCATCCCAATCAAATTAGGAGAATCAAATAATCAAAAGAAGCACAAGGTGTGTAAGAGAAAATGAATTTATATCAATAAATGGTATTCAGGGTACCTAAAATCTAAGCAGCTATACAAAATTCGGAAGGAAATAATATATTCAATGGTTCCTCCACTAAACAATACATCAAACACTTTTTCTTGACAATACTCAAAAGTTATCTAGAAAACAGTGTGACAATTGAAAGTGACACCTTTTGGTGACCGCCCTGTCTCCTTTAGGCCCCACCCACCCGGATGAATCTTTTACTCGTCTGTTGCTCGTCATGCGTGCTGCGTTTCTCCACTTCTCCCTTCTCACGAGGGGGTGGGCGGGTCCGCACTTGTTTGCAATGGTCGTCAGCACAGTTTTCTTTTCAGGTAGTGGTGTCTTGTCCGATGTTCTTGAAATTATTATTCTGATGACAAAACAGGGGAAACGATAATAACTTTCTGTATTTACACCTCCGGGCCTACATAGTAAAATAGCAGGAGGGGTATGTGTTTCTTCTCGTATTGGTACCGTTATGACTGCAAGACAGGAATTCCGAAACACAAACAAGTATTTGCTTCACTTCCTGCTCACCGACTCCATGTTGCTACGAAACTGGCAACTTCTTTTATGAAGTAGGATGCTGCCATCTTGAGGCAATGTCATAATTTGCACATTTTGATTTGTATATGTTCTAGTTATCTGGTTTCTATTTCCTAATGACATGCAGCTCCATGGTACCTGTTAATATGTATTTCAAAGTGCAAGTTGTACACGTAAAATAATCTTAGCTTGTGGAGTTTAGAGCGGCTGGCAATGTTTAACAACGATTATTTGCTTCAAAAGCTTACTGAAACATAAGCTAATTTTAAGGTTGTTTTTCTAAATTTGGGAAAATATGTTTCCTCTTTTAGTTTGTACTTATAGTCCTTGATTGCAAGAAGCAAGGCTGGCAGTAAAAGAGGAGCAGTTACTGCCAGCCTTGCTTCTTGTAAGCAACAACTATCAGCACAAAGTGCATTTTTACGCACCGCTTGTTTTATTTCTATGTGTCTGGGGCAATCAGACCTTGTTGGTGTCTTGCGGCGCAGTGACTCAGATGTTTGTAAGTGCCTAATTTGTGCCCAGACTGGGCATTACCATAATGCCTGCTGAAGCTCAGATTATACGTGGTCTACGTAGGCCGCTACTGACAACGTCGGGCATGAGTTGCGATCAAATCATTTGCCCGGAACAAAAATGAAAATTAATCTGTGCCTGAGCAGGTAGTCATCAGAGGCCCATCTTTATAACTATATGTGGCAGGGTGGCAGCCTACAACACTGAGCAAACCTCCCAAGGCTGATTCATGTTTACAAAATGTAGTTATAGCTTTACCAATACAACAAGCTGCAAAACACAAAAGACGCTTGGTGAAAAAAAAAAACAGCAAACTGCAAAAGTGGATTCAGTTATACGCCGAAGCTGTGGTCATTTGAGTTTTCCAGACGTAGCAATTGCTGTCCCGGGTTAGTGAACTGATTTGAAATTCTTGTGATTTGATCAGTGTGACAGCTGGTTTGTTGATAGAGCAGTGTGGATAAGTATATTAGCACTAGACCTAAACTATCTCTTCTTGTTGTTGACAGAAGGTCACCGCTCTTTAGACAGATTAAATTCGGAAGTCCTAATGGAATGACAGGCCCAAATTCACCCCTTTCTAACATGCCTTCAACCTGAGTTTACCTCCCTCCACGTGCCAGCAGATTATAAACCTGGAGTTCATTTTTGTGTCCGACCTCAACTTCACTTCATTAATCAATGTTGTGATCAATGGAACTCATTGCAAAGAATAGTGCCTGGCTTCCTTTCTTTTCTGGTGCCACTGAGCAGGGGACTTCTTGAGAGAAGAAGGTGGTAGACTCAATGTGAATCTCAGTAGTTAGTTGCTGTATGCTCTTGCCTTGGTGTCTCAACCTAACTCTGAGCCTTGTGTCATTGCGATGTTCCTTATGTGAGTGATACTACTGTATTGATGGGGACAGGGCTGATTTCCATAATGAAAATGTCACGCTCTGCTTCATCTTCAAATTTCCACTGTGATCGGAGCAGATTCCCTGCTCTCATCACCAACACTACTTGGGATTTTTTAGCTAAGGTACACCTCCCAGAGGATTGCATGGCATTTTCTCAAATGGGTTGTTTGGCCTCCGGTACTATAGTTTGTACCAAACTTACCTCTACTAAGACTTGCATTGCAAATGGAGCATATGGCAATGTTAGCCTCCTGCTTGCTAACCTTAAAGAAGTCTCAAACTGGGGAGGTCAACCTTCTGACACTTGTGCCACTGCCAATGTTCGGAGAAGTGGTGGTAGGTGGGTGTTTCTATATTTACCTCTCTGGAGTGCCTTCTTTTACGGAGGTTGATATGGACATAGGTCAAAGGGCCTTGCAAATATGGAGGCTGGCAGGGGTGATATCTGTTCCACATCCTTCAGAGCAGGTTGAGGTGGGGTAATGTTGGTCTCTTCTGAAATTGGGCTATCATCTATGATGACTGGGTCATCCTCATCCTCTTCTTCATCCATAACTCCAAGGCTTTCAGGAACCTTCCTTTTCCCTTGTCGCTCCTGGCGTTTCTCAGACTGAGGCAGGATCCAAGTGAAGTCTTGATCAGAAGGGGGGGCTTGTAGAAGAATATGGTGGAGTACCCTTACTTTTTCTTGATGGAGATCTGAAAGACAACGGATATCCTGAAAGAGGTGCTTCTTCTACTTCCTCAGCATGAAGCTCTATATCCTGAAGGGCTCCTACTTTGGGAGGAACTACTATTGCTGGCTGCAGCTGCTGTTCTCCACCTAGCTGAGTTTCCGGCAATGATTGGATACTACTTTGCGAAAGAGATACCTCCAATTCAAAGTCACCGCTCGTCGGCATTGCCATGATTACAGTGGCTGCCTTTGTGACAGACATGAGCTTGTGCCTAGGTTGAGGGGGGGCTGTTGAGGCAGGAGTGCTTCTCCCAGCTTGCTCCCCAGAAGCAGGTGCAGCAGGCACACAACGTTGCCCGAAAAAGATCTGAGGCAACATACCAGCGGTAGCACCTTTCTTTGAGGTGATCCTGAATCTGTCAGTTGGCAGTAGCTTCACAAGCTGAAGAGATGTCCATGTTGTGTGGTCATGCATCATGTGCACAGGCAACCTGTCTGTTAGTACTGCTAGTGATGTCTCTTCTCTTGTGCACCTAAAAGCAAACAAGCAAGAAGAACATCAGTAAAACGTGGCATTGTTCCAGTTTGAATTAGTAGCACAAACTATGTCACTTAGTATGGTTACTTAAGTTATTAAAAACAATACAGTGTATGTATTCAAAAGTAAAACCCACACCAAAATGTACTTTGATTTACAACTAGGAAGAATAAGAAAGAACAACATACAGAAGTATGTGCAACAAGTTGGGATGTGTTACTCAGGTAGGTGCAGGAGACAATGGAATAATCCTTAAAAAAATTAATGCTGTTGTGCAGCTGTGCACCTATGGCAGAAAGGGGGTTGATGGATGTTGGGAAAATGTGAAAAAGAAGTAAAAATACAATTTTAAAAAAATTGATTTAAAATGTTTTACCAAAAATAGAACCAAAATGTAAAACAGCAAAAAATAAATAAAAAAAGTATGTGAACAAATTTACAAAAAACTGAAACTTAAAAAAATATAATTGCTTATGTACTATGGGACTACCATCAGAAAGCCATTGGGATTTGAGAGGCAATGAGTGGTGCAGGTGAAAAATGCAAAAAAAGTATATAGTATTCGAAAACACTTCATACAGTACATTTAGTATGAGCAGTGACCTACTAGGCCTCAAGCGTATTATTAAAATGATATCAGGGAAAAGTTTTTAAAAAATCTGCATATTAGGCCTCTACATACAAAATGGCTTTGAAAACTGGAATAAAAGGCCTCATGGTCAAACAACAAGCAAGGAGGTATGGAAAACAAAGAACACATGCAGGTGTATGGCAAAAGCAGACTGGCTGCCTACACAAAATGTCCACCAGCCACATGGTCAAATAACAACAACAACCAGCAAGGAGGCATGGCCACAGCAAAGAACACAAGCAGGCTATGGCATAAGCACACTGGCTGCTTATACAAAATGGCCGCCAGTCACATGGTCAAACAACAACAACCAGCAAGGAGGCATGACCACAACAAAGAATACATGCAGGCCTATGGCAAAAGCACACTGGCTCCCTACACAAACTAGCCGCCAGCCACATGGTCAAACAACAACATCCAGAAAGCAGGCATGGCCACAACAAAGAACAGATGCAGGCGTATGGCACACTTGCTGCCAACACAAAAGGACTGTCAGCCACATGGTCAAAAAACAACAACAGCCAGCAAGGAGGCATGGCGAAAACAATTAAGTATAAATATTTATGTGGGGAACATGTCGCAAATTACATGATACATTCCCCTCTCCGCCTCCACCTCTTCCAGCCCTTAAATCAATGCTTACGAACTCATCCCCAGAAAAACTCATTACCAGACTGTACAGTGGCATGCAACGATCTTCCCCAATCACACACCCGAAAGCCATGACTAGCTGAAATGAAGACCTAGATGATCTCTTATTAGAGACCCAATGGCAATTCTGTTGTGGACAACTGGAGACACTCTCCCCTAACCACAAACTGTGCCTTGTGCATTTTAAGTATCTGCACCGTATCTACAGAACTCCCCTGCAGCTCAAAAGCATGGGTATCCGTCCTGATGCGAACTGTTGGATGCATCATTCCTGCATATGGCCTGGAACTGTCCCGGTATCACACACTTCTGTAAAGAGGTCCTTGACTATATCAATGAGATCCTAGCAACCCATTACATCCCTAGCCCCAAACTATGCCTCCTAGGGTATGTTAAAGAAGTCCCACCAGGCCTTTGTAGGCTCCTTGCCATGCTATTACTACTAGCTTAGTGCCGCATTGCGATGTACTGGGGAAAGCGCACACCACCCACCACTAAAACCTGGATCCTAGATGCCGCGTTCTATCAAGAACAGTTGAACATATATTGGGAATTACTGCCACAGGCATCAAGGCCAAAGGATATCTGGGGTCCCTTTTTGACTTGGTTGTCAGCTCGTAACTTGGAGACTGGACAGGATCCCGAGGCCTCCACCATATCTCACCAAGAGTAATCTATTGAGCGAGTTTCAACCCCATGAGCCACTCCTTGTCTAGGCATTATGCTACTCCCACAAAACTCCTACCACACAGCTCCAATAGCATAATCCACATATGGTATGTGGTGACCTAATGTGAATGTATGATGTTTTTTAACTCGCATATGTATCCAATCAATATGTTGCTTCAGTTTTAACTTTTGTTGGTTAATTTGTAAAAGCAATTTCATATTTGCTTTATCTGGCATCACAAGACGTGCTGCTGAATGTTTGTACATGTCAAAATGCCACTAAAAAATAAAAAAAATAAAAAGTATAAATATTTATGTGCATATTAATATAAATCATTGCAAAATGTACAGTAAAAGATTTTTTTTAACTTGCTTGTTGTGTGGCGTATGGGATGAGTAATACAAATATACAATATGCGTTGTGAATAAAAACATAATTAGTAGTAAAAGTCATTGGTCCCTAGAAAGTCGCGATAAGTGCGGAAGTTAGTTCAAATGTAATATGCACCGCGGCAGGAAGGGAAGTCTCTAAAGTGCATGAGAGCAGGATATGAGTTGAAGGGAAGGATTATATGGTAAGGAGGCATGATAAAACAGGAGAACACAGTATTAATTCAGCAATGACAAAAATTCAAATTAACTGGGCTAACATTTTTTACAATAACACACATCCTCCAAAGGCATCAAATATATTACATCACAGACAGGGTGTTGAAATGCACACCGTTGTACTCAAGCATAGATTGGTATCAAAATGTACTCCACTGTTTTAACTTTGTCGGCGTGCTCGCTCACTTCGCGCTCTGCCCATTTGCGCTGCAAATTAGTAGAGAACACAAGGGCACCTCTTTACGGTACCCATTGAGCTGCACAACCTATTAGAATGAATCCAAAGGATCGACCTCATAATCAGCTCTATTTTTCTTCAACTGTTTATCCAATATTTATTCCATTTTTTCTCTGGTAATTGCTTCAATCCGTTTTACCCATTCATTTTTCCATACTGGTTAAAGAAACGCAGGAGAATAGCTGTTTCCACATGTCGCGTTTTAATTAAAATCACCCAATGCATTTCGGGAATGAATCCCTTCTTCAGGGGTTTCTGCGATACAAAAAGAATTAATTACAATCACTTACATGAAAGATGTTTAAAATACAATGTATCACGACCGTGTAATACAACAACATTATTTCTGTAGCTTTAATTCCGACAACGTTATTACTATAGCTTTGTTACCAACAATGTTAGCACTAGTAGAAAACTACACATCACAAAAAAACTGTTTTCAAAGATGTTAATTTGTCCTTCGATTTTAGTGCCTCCCTTTAACTGAGTTCTGCTCTCGGTTTTAGTAATCCTCCAATGTGCAATCACCGTTACACATGCTACTGAACTAGTCACTCGCTTACTCTGCCCACTAAAGGAATACTAAACTCTCAATTCAAAACCTTCACTGCGCGCTTACCGTCACACGTACTGATGGAAACTTTACATCTCGGAGCTTTAAACTGAATGTCCCAATTCATTTTTCTAGGATGCCTGTATCTGAAAAGCCCAAGCGCTGTTGCTCTGTTCACTTGAAGATGCAAACTGGAACTCACTTGAAAATAATTAACGCCAGCCTTGATATCCCACACTACCATCAGCTCAAATGTCACGTGTCTGTAGGCAAAAGCTAAACTGCGCGCTGAACTCCGGGATTGTTCATGTGATTCATTTATTTAATGCTGACATAGTGCACCTCCCATCCCACAATGCCCCTGTAAGGAATACGAAATTCTAATCTTCTACAGTGCCTGATCTAGATTGGCTGAGACAAAAAGTTGGAAACGTAAAACTGAAAACGGAATAAATTGCAACTCTAGCACATTTTCATTAACTGCTCACTATTCAATAATCACGATCGTGTTACAAAAAAACGGAACTGTTTTATCAAAAACACATAATTTCTTGTCAGGGAAACGAAACTCCTGCGCAAACGATGTTTGTCGATGTCGTCTGATGTACTGGTTCCTCTCAACATTACTCCTTGGGTGCAAAATCAACGTAGGGCAGAAAGTTCATTCAACATCACAGACAGGGTGTTGAAATGCACACCGTTGTACTCAAGCATAGATTGGTATCAAAATGTACTCCACTGTTTTAACTTTGTCGGCGTGCTCGCTCACTTCGCGCTCTGCCCATTTGCGCTGCAAATTAGTAGAGAACACAAGGGCACCTCTTTACGGTACCCATTGAGCTGCACAACCTATTAGAATGAATCCAAAGGATCGAACTCATAATCAGCTCTATTTTTCTTCAACTGTTTATCCAATATTTATTCCATTTTTTCTCTGGTAATTGCTTCAATCCGTTTTACCCATTCATTTTTCCATACTGGTTAAAGAAACGCAGGAGAATAGCTGTTTCCACATGTCGCGTTTTAATTAAAATCACCCAATGCATTTCGGGAATGAATCCCTTCTTCAGGGGTTTCTGCGATACAAAAAGAATTAATTACAATCACTTACATGAATGATGTTTAAAATACAATGTATCACGACCGTGTAATACAACAACATTATTTCTGTAGCTTTAATTCCGACAACGTTATTACTATAGCTTTGTTACCAACAATGTTAGCACTAGTAGAAAACTACACATCACAAAAAAACTGTTTTCAAAGATGTTAATTTGTCCCTCGATTTTAGTGCCTCCCTTTAACTGAGTTCTGCTCTCGGTTTTAGTAATCCTCCAATGTGCAATCACCGTTACACATGCTACTGAACTAGTCACTCGCTTACTCTGCCCACTAAAGGAATACTAAACTCTCAATTCAAAACCTTCACTGCGCGCTTACCGTCACACGTACTGATGGAAACTTTACATCTCGGAGCTTTAAACTGAATGTCCCAATTCATTTTTCTAGGATGCCTGTATCTGAAAAGCCCAAGCGCTGTTGCTCTGTTCACTTGAAGATGCAAACTGGAACTCACTTGAAAATAATTAACGCCAGCCTTGATATCCCACACTACCATCAGCTCAAATGTCACGTGTCTGTAGGCAAAAGCTAAACTGCGCGCTGAACTCCGGGATTGTTCATGTGATTCATTTATTTAATGCTGACATAGTGCACCTCCCATCCCACAATGCCCCTGTAAGGAATACGAAATTCTAATCTTCTACAGTGCCTGATCTAGATTGGCTGAGACAAAAAGTTGGAAACGTAAAACTGAAAACGGAATAAATTGCAACTCTAGCACATTTTCATTAACTGCTCACTATTCAATAATCACGATCGTGTTACAAAAAAACTGAACTGTTTTATCAAAAACACATAATTTCTTGTCAGGGAAACGAAACTCCTGCGCAAACGATGTTTGTCGATGTAATCTGATGTACTGGTTCCTCTCAAAATTACTCCTTGGGTGCAAAATCAACGTAGGGCAGAAAGTTCATTCAACATCACAGACAGGGTGTTGAAATGCACACTGTTGTACTCAAGCATAGATTGGTATCAAAATGTACTCCACTGTTTTAACTTTGTCGGCGTGCTCGCTCACTTCGCGCTCTGCCCATTTGCGCTGCAAATTAGTAGAGAACACAAGGGCACCTCTTTACGGTACCCATTGAGCTGCACAACCTATTAGAATGAATCCAAAGGATCGAACTCATAATCAGCTCTATTTTTCTTCAACTGTTTATCCAATATTTATTCCATTTTTTCTCTGGTAATTGCTTCAATCCGTTTTACCCATTCATTTTTCCATACTGGTTAAAGAAACGCAGGAGAATAGCTGTTTCCACATGTCGCGTTTTAATTAAAATCACCCAATGCATTTCGGGAATGAATCCCTTCTTCAGGGGCTTCTGCGATACAAAAAGAATTAATTACAATCACTTACATGAATGATGTTTAAAATACAATGTATCACGACCGTGTAATACAACAACATTATTTCTGTAGCTTTAATTCCGACAACGTTATTACTATAGCTTTGTTACCAACAATGTTAGCACTAGTAGAAAACTACACATCACAAAAAAACTGTTTTCAAAGATGTTAATTTGTCCCTCGATTTTAGTGCCTCCCTTTAACTGAGTTCTGCTCTCGGTTTTAGTAATCCTCCAATGTGCAATCACCGTTACACATGCTACTGAACTAGTCACTCGCTTACTCTGCCCACTAAAGGAAGCTACAGAAATAATGTTGTTGTATTACACGGTCGTGATACATTGTATTTTAAACATCATTCATGTAAGTGATTGTAATTAATTCTTTTTGTATCGCAGAAACCCCTGAAGAAGGGATTCATTCCCGAAATGCATTGGGTGATTTTAATTAAAACGCGACATGTGGAAACAGCTATTCTCCTGCGTTTCTTTAACCAGTATGGAAAAATGAATGGGTAAAACGGATTGAAGCAATTACCAGGGAAAAAATGGAATAAATATTGGATAAACAGTTGAAGAAAAATAGAGCTGATTATGAGTTCGATCCTTTGGATTCATTCTAATAGGTTGTGCAGCTCAATGGGTACCGTAAAGAGGTGCCCTTGTGTTCTCTACTAATTTGCAGCGCAAATGGGCAGAGCGCGAAGTGAGCGAGCACGCCGACAAAGTTAAAACAGTGGAGTACATTTTGATACCAATCTATGCTTGAGTACAACGGTGTGCATTTCAACACCCTGTCTGTGATGTTGAATGAACTTTCTGCCCTACGTTGATTTTGCACCCAAGGAGTAATGTTGAGAGGAACCAGTACATCAGATTACATCGACAAACATCGTTTGCGCAGGAGTTTCGTTTCCCTGACAAGAAATTATGTGTTTTTGATAAAACAGTTCAGTTTTTTTGTAACACGATCGTGATTATTGAATAGTGAGCAGTTAATGAAAATGTGCTAGAGTTGCAATTTATTCCGTTTTCAGTTTTACGTTTCCAACTTTTTGTCTCAGCCAATCTAGATCAGGCACTGTAGAAGATTAGAATTTCGTATTGCTTACAGGGGCATTGTGGGATGGGAGGTGCACTATGTCAGCATTAAATAAATGAATCACATGAACAATCCCGGAGTTCAGCGCGCAGTTTAGCTTTTGCCTACAGACACGTGACATTTGAACTGATGGTAGTGTGGGATATCAAGGCTGGCGTTAATTATTTTCAAGTGAGTTCCAGTTTGCATCTTCAAGTGAACAGAGCAACAGCGCTTGGGCTTTTCAGATACAGGCATCCTAGAAAAATGAATTGGGACATTCAGTTTAAAGCTCCGAGATGTAAAGTTTCCATCAGTACGTGTGACGGTAAGCGCGCAGTGAAGGTTTTGAATTGAGAGTTTAGTATTCCTTTAGTGGGCAGAGTAAGCGAGTGACTAGTTCAGTAGCATGTGTAACGGTGATTGCACATTGGAGGATTACTAAAACCGAGAGCAGAACTCAGTTAAAGGGAGGCACTAAAATCGAGGGACAAATTAACATCTTTGAAAACAGTTTTTTTGTGATGTGTAGTTTTCTACTAGTGCTAACATTGTTGGTAACAAAGCTATAGTAATAACGTTGTCGGAATTAAAGCTACAGAAATAATGTTGTTGTATTACACGGTCGTGATACATTGTATTTTAAACATCATTCATGTAAGTGATTGTAATTAATTCTTTTTGTATCGCAGAAACCCCTGAAGAAGGGATTCATTCCCGAAATGCATTGGGTGATTTTAATTAAAACGCGACATGTGGAAACAGCTATTCTCCTGCGTTTCTTTAACCAGTATGGAAAAATGAATGGGTAAAACGGATTGAAGCAATTACCAGAGAAAAAATGGAATAAATATTGGATAAACAGTTGAAGAAAAATAGAGCTGATTATGAGTTCGATCCTTTGGATTCATTCTAATAGGTTGTGCAGCTCAATGGGTACCGTAAAGAGGTGCCCTTGTGTTCTCTACTAATTTGCAGCGCAAATGGGCAGAGCGCGAAGTGAGCGAGCACGCCGACAAAGTTAAAACAGTGGAGTACATTTTGATACCAATCTATGCTTGAGTACAACGGTGTGCATTTCAACACCCTGTCTGTGATGTTGAATGAACTTTCTGCCCTACGTTGATTTTGCACCCAAGGAGTACCGTTGAGAGGAACCAGTACATCAGATTACATCGACAAACATCGTTTGCGCAGGAGTTTCGTTTCCCTGACAAGAAATTATGTGTTTTTGATAAAACAGTTCAGTTTTTTTGTAACACGATCGTGATTATTGAATAGTGAGCAGTTAATGAAAATGTGCTAGAGTTGCAATTTATTCCGTTTTCAGTTTTACGTTTCCAACTTTTTGTCTCAGCCAATCTAGATCAGGCACTGTAGAAGATTAGAATTTCGTATTCCTTACAGGGGCATTGTGGGATGGGAGGTGCACTATGTCAGCATTAAATAAATGAATCACATGAACAATCCCGGAGTTCAGCGCGCAGTTTAGCTTTTGCCTACAGACACGTGACATTTGAGCTGATGGTAGTGTGGGATATCAAGGCTGGCGTTAATTATTTTCAAGTGAGTTCCAGTTTGCATCTTCAAGTGAACAGAGCAACAGCGCTTGGGCTTTTCAGATACAGGCATCCTAGAAAAATGAATTGGGACATTCAGTTTAAAGCTCCGAGATGTAAAGTTTCCATCAGTACGTGTGACGGTAAGCGCGCAGTGAAGGTTTTGAATTGAGAGTTTAGTATTCCTTTAGTGGGCAGAGTAAGCGAGTGACTAGTTCAGTAGCATGTGTAACGGTGATTGCACATTGGAGGATTACTAAAACCGAGAGCAGAACTCAGTTAAAGGGAGGCACTAAAATCGAGGGACAAATTAACATCTTTGAAAACAGTTTTTTTGTGATGTGTAGTTTTCTACTAGTGCTAACATTGTTGGTAACAAAGCTATAGTAATAACGTTGTCGGAATTAAAGCTACAGAAATAATGTTGTTGTATTACACGGTCGTGATACATTGTATTTTAAACATCATTCATGTAAGTGATTGTAATTAATTCTTTTTGTATCGCAGAAACCCCTGAAGAAGGGATTCATTCCCGAAATGCATTGGGTGATTTTAATTAAAACGCGACATGTGGAAACAGCTATTCTCCTGCGTTTCTTTAACCAGTATGGAAAAATGAATGGGTAAAACGGATTGAAGCAATTACCAGAGAAAAAATGGAATAAATATTGGATAAACAGTTGAAGAAAAATAGAGCTGATTATGAGTTCGATCCTTTGGATACATTCTAATAGGTTGTGCAGCTCAATGGGTACCGTAAAGAGGTGCCCTTGTGTTCTCATCAAATATATTACCCCACCTATACACTGTTTGGAAAAATCTAGTAGAATATCCCCCAAAACAGATTTTGTAATTTAATCCAATGCCGTCCATTGCCTAAATTATGTTTCTATTCAACAGAATTCACAGAAACAGTTGTTTCATACACCCATGACTAATATTGGGCCTACTGACTGGAAGGCCCATTGGCAGACTAGGCCACATAGTGAATTAAATGAACATTGCAAATGTATTAGAAAACATGGAGAACATGTCCTGAACTGTGCAACATTTTTCTTTTAGAAAAGAAGAAGAATGACATGCAAACAAATAAGAAGGCCCTTATAACTGCATGCCCCCACCACAGTAAATGTTGAAAATTGAATAAAACTACAAATAAATCCTGATGCCTGCTCTCTGTCAAACAAATGACGCCCTTATACAATAGTTTATGAACTTACTTGTGGTATCACAAAAACAAAGTGCTCAAGGCCAATGGTATATATGCAGCAGACAAAGAGAGTGATCCTTCCAGCTCCAAATCTAAATGGAAGTGACCAGGAGGTGAACAATGCACAGGTGAGGAGCCTGCTGGACAGGAACAGGAAGCTAGAGTCTCTGGAGAACTTCCTTGTTGTTGAATAAAAGTAAAATAAAATAAGGGCTCCTGCATAAAACACCAACGCAAATGGTCACTTTTGAGAAGTTTTTTCACCCCAAATTATCTTTTTGAGGAGATTTAGCTGCTTCTCGAGGAGAGAATCTTCTCCAGGTTGCAGCTTTGGTCGCTCGTGCTCGCCTACAACAGGAAAGAAATCTAGCAGCCGCTCATGTGTAGCTAGTAAATTTTGTTGGTGCTCATGTGCACCTGGCAAGTCTCGTCTCACTCCCCGCACATATCAAATGACATGACGTGAGTTCCAACAAAAAAAAAATTTCCACTCCGTTGTGGAGTGCGGACTGTATCAGTATGCCGAACACAGAATTGCCGAATTCTGCAAAATCCATGAGCAAAGTGTAGTTTTATGCCCAGGCCTAATGGAAACTAGGTCCAAACCATAACAATGGGCAAAGTGTTTTTTGTTTTGCTAATAACTTTGGCACCTTTCGACGAATCTTCAGCCAAAACCGCTGAACAGAATTACACCAAATTTGGCAGAAAGGTAGATCTTGGTCTGGAAAGTGTAATTTTGTATAAATCCATTTAGGAGTTTGGGAGTTATGAGAGAAACAAATTTATCAATATCCTTTGTGGAGCTAAAGCCCGTATTGGCTGGCCGCAACTTGAAAGGAAAGTTGCTGCCACCATTTTGTTTGTGCTTGGCCAGGTTGAGGGAACAAGATAAGTTCAAAACACATAAGGGGTCAGGATACAACTAACCTGACCCCATAGCACACATGGAGCGGTCCTCGTGGACAAGAAATTTCCCCAAACCTTTTTTTTTAGCATGAATCAAGGATACATGAGTACCCGCACATCTGAAGTGAATTTGGTAAAAAAAAAACACACACACTCGCACACCATACCCCCACTGTGCGCTGCATAGGGTTAGATGCATCCAGGGGACTTGGCTGCACATGGAAAAAGGACTGTGTGACAGGTGTTGTGATGACATATAGTAATTGTTTTTACTTTTCGTTAAAAAAACATAGTTATATTTTCTTAACATAAGTATACCTATACGTATCCTTGCCTTCAAAATGATTACAGTGTGGAATGTGTGTCACAGCTTTGTGTTATGGGCTGGAGAATGTGCTACAGAGTGATTTTGAAAGGGACATGGGCTTACCTAATGGGGACATTGCTTGGATTGGCCGGAGAGGATTAAAGTGGCATCAATTGCTGCCTTTGGTAAAAAGCATTGCAGATTGCAAACACCCTGACCTCATGATTGTTCACTGTGGTTGCAATGACCTAGGCACCCTTAGTGGAGTATGACTGGAAATTCAAATGAAAGATTCCATAGCTCAAATAATGGCACTTTCCCCTCAGACTGCCTTGGTATACTCCAACATATGGCAAAGGCAGAAATAGAAGTTGTCAAACAACTTCTGGCCACAGATAGAAAAAGCCAGGAAACATGTCATTAAAGCTGTTTCTGCCTTCCTCAGAGACCATAACATGAGCTCTATCTATAACAACTTGCGCTTTAGCACAGAGGGTATATATAGAAGTGATGAAGTTCACTTCACAAAGAAAGTCAACAGGGTGTTCCTCAACAACTTTAAACACTCCATCCTATTTCATGTGTAGTCAGTACACACAATAAACAAAAAGGCTCTTCTCAGAGCCACTCTAGTTCCCAAACACTAGTTCAGTTTCTTTTTAAATCCCTTTTTTGTCTTAATTCACAAATATCACGAATACACAAAAACAAAAGCACACATTCAATAGAAACCTCACATTTAATATTCACAATTATATAAGTCACACTGTACATCTGACTGGCTGTGTCTGTGTTAGTGTGTGAGTGGGTGTATGAGTGTCTGAGTGGGTTTGTGAATGGGTGCATGAGCCACTGAATGGGTCTGCCAGTGTGTGCATGACTCTCTGAGTGCATCTGTCAGTGGATAAATAGGTTTCTGTGTGGGTCAGTGGGTCTGTGAGTGTCTGAGTGGGTCTGTGAGTGGGTGCATGAGTGTCTAAGTGGTTATGGCAGTGGGTGCATGATTCTCTGAGTTGATCTATCAGTGGATACGTGTTGCAGGGTGGAATATTATGTGGTATAACTAGGAGGACCTTACCATACAATATTCTCACAGTACACAGAGATGATTCTTGGATTCAACAACAATATTCTTTAGCTCTGTCCTGGTAGTATGGCAAAGACCAGTCATGCATTACTGGAGGAAAATGTGTAAAGCATTTTACAGTACCATTATGGTGCATAAGTAATTGAGATGACTCAAAAGAAATCCAACACCAATTTATAAAAATAGGGCATATTTTTTTATAGAAATATAGACACCAAAACTTACTTTGTGTCATACATACAACCAGAGTTGTGGGTTTTAAAATCATTCAAAAATGATTGCAGTAAATCTGTCAAACTGAACCCATTGAAATAAATGGGAGAAAACACAGGTGACATTCTGTCACTTGCAGGGTGAGTTCAAACAAACCTTCTTGTGGATAAAGTCATGCAGGTCTCTAGACCAAGTTCCAACAATTGTTACTTTGTTACTTAGCCCAGGGAGTCTGGGTGCGGTGGTGACTTGGCTATCCTTGGTACTGAATGGGCTTCACTGGAGCTGTCAAACTTGCAGCACTTGACAAAACCACACTTGGAGATGGAGTTCCACTCTATCCACGGAGTGTAGAGGCCTTTGGGGTCCTAGGGCCTGGGTTCAACAGCTGGATTTCTTCTACCTTGCTCAGTGCCTCTGGGTGCAAAGGTAGCTGGCAGCTGTCAATCACCAGGGCAGGCAGTGCCAAGATGCCTTACGACACACTCAACAACTCCACCGTCAGGATGCAGGGACACAGCAGTGGGGTCGTTGCCACTGTCAGTCATTGTCACTGTTGCTGTGAGGTGCTCTTGAGCTAGAGATTTTGTTCAAGGTGTCGATCACCCAACTGGTGATCACCAAGCCTAGACTTCTGCAAATGCAGTCCATGGTACTTCGGCAGATGGAGGTCAACAGGTGTGGAGTAGTGGATTGAAACTTGGTGAAGACTTAGCTATCACTCCAAGCTTCCAGGACTCCACTTCTCTTTGGGCTCACTCTTGATAGGCCCAGCGTATTGCAATTCTTGTCACTCAGTGGGTCGATTTTCCTGCAGCTTGCAGGGGACTGGTCCCACCAATCCAAGGGATTCTGCTTCAGGTTCTGGTGTCCAGTGGAGTCCCTTATGCTGGGAGCAAGGAGCGTTTGACACAAACACACGTTGAACTCTCTGTTCCAGTAAATGGTCTCTTCAGGGCACTTAAGTGTCCTATCTTCACAGTGTGGCAGAGACCAAAGTCCTGTTGTCAGAGACTGTGCCTTCTTTGTGCCTCTTCTCAGATTCAAAGTTAGAACTAGGATCTGGTGCCAAGGGAGCCTCTTACATCCTAGTTTTGGGGTGGTAAGAGCATGAGGGCTAGTGGTCAATAGGTTACTGGCCCCTGCGGCTAACCCGCCCCTGAGGGTGTAGGTCACCTTTCTACCCATAGTCTTCTAATATATGGTGTTTCAACATTACAGAACCCTTGCTTGGTGGTACAGACCTCCTAGCCCACCCTAAGAGTATGGCCAGCCTTTTGGAGGTGTGCACCTCCTCAATAACTACTTTTCCTGCCTGTCGTCAGGCTGGGCAGGGTTGGAAGGGCTTTGTTCTCAAGTGGGGGAGAAATAATTACAAATCAAGGGTGGTGAAAGCCTTAGAGGCTCCCGGCCTTGATGACTGTAAACACTAGCCATTCTGAGAGGGAGGAGGTGTGGCCTCCATCCTGCCCAGGACTTTGTCTCTGTCCTGAAGAAGTGCTAGCATATCCCATCAGGAGGGCAGATTCTTGTCTTGGTAGCAACCAGCTTGGGGAATCCCGCTAAGGCACTGACTCACTGTATCCTCGGGGAGCACCCACTCAAGGTGGCACCCCTTAGCTTGCCAGCCCACCCTCGACATGAGAATCATGTTGGGTGAAAAAGCACGGGTTTTGACACCTAACACAACACAATTTAATAATTCCATAATGGAGCTGACTATCTTGAGCTTTCTCTGTAGCCAGCCCATGTTACACTATGGACCCATAGTCACTTACAGTAAAACCTTGCTTTACAGGGTTACTGTAGGGATATATATGTATATACATTTATATCCACACCTTTGATATAATGCACTCTATCTCCTGTGGTAAGAGAGATTTGCTTACATTAAGGCAGTGGTGTGGTTCTACAGCACATGGTGTGTGCAGAGACACTCTTGAGCAGACAGGCTGCTCGTGCAGGGCTACAGTGGCACACCTGCAGACACACTTTTACTTGGGTCACACAGTGTGGCACAATAGAGGGCTGTAGGCCTGGTGACCCCATTACCACTCCTGCCCTGGGTACCACTGGTACCACATACTTGGGACTTATAAGGGGGCAAGGTACCTTGCCAATTGGGTGTACCAATTCACATCACTGTTAGGGAGAAGAGCATGGGCACTGGGGCCTGGTTAGCTGGTCCCAGTGCATTATCAGTGTCAAAAACCTACATCTAGCAGTCCAAAATAATGACAAAAAGTGGGAGGGCATCCACAAAGAAGCCTAGTTTCCAAACATATGTAAGTGTGTGTGTGGGGCTGTGATTGGGTGCATGAGTCTCCCAGTGGATCTGTAATGGGAGTGAGAGTCTCTGAGTGGGTCTGTGAGTGGGTGTGTGAGTCTTTGAGAGGGTCTGTGAGTAGGCTGGTGAGTATCTGAGAAGGGCATGTCAGTGGGTGCTTGAGTTTCTGAATGGGTCTTTGAGTGGGTGTGTAAGTTTCTGAGTGGGTTTGTGAGTGGGTGCATGAGTCTGTGAGTGAATCTGGCAGTGGATACATAAGTATCTGTGTGGGCCCGTGAGTGGGTGCATGAGTCTCTAAGTGGGTCTCTGAGTGGGTGTGTGAGTCACTGGGTGGGTTTGTGAGTTGGTATGTGATTCTCAGAGTGGATCTGTGAGTGGGTGTGCAAGACGCTGAGTGGGTCTATGAGTGTGTGTGTGTGAGTCTCTCAATAGGTCTGTGAGTGAGTGCACGATGCTCTCAATGGGTTTGTGCATGGGTTTCTGAGTCTCTGAGTGAGTCTATAAGTGGGTATGAGAGTGTTTGAGTGGTTCTGTGAGTGGGTGAATGAGTCTCTCAATGGGTTTGTGAGTGGGTTAGTGTTTCTCTGAGTTAATCTGTCTGTGGATATGTAAGTGTCTGTGTGGGCCTGTGAGTGGGTGCATGAGTCTCCCATTGAATCTGTGAGTGGGTGCATAAGTCGCTAAGTGGGTCCGTGGGTGGGTGGGTGAGTGTCTCAGTGGGTCTGTGAGTGGGTTCATGAGTTTCTGAGTGGGTCTGTGAGTGGATGTAACAGAGTCTAAGTAGGTGTGTGAGTGGGTGTGAATGTATGAGTGGGTCTGTGAGTAGGTGCATGAGTGTCAGAGTGGGGTTGTGATTGCATATATTTTTTTATTTTACTGCTGAATTCACAGAGGTACACGGGGGCCACGCTTACTGCTGTGGAAGATCTGCAAATCCTAGCACATGAAAAAATATTTTGGAGCATTTTTTTGCCCAACAGGGGTCCATTACATAGCCCTATATTGTACCCATGTGGTCAGGGTACTTCTACGTTGACCCCTTCTTATTACATTTTCTGTGAATTTTCACAGCCCGCGACCATTCCCCGATTTCTAAAATGGTGGCTGCAACTTTCTACTCACCTGGCGGCCAGTCAAACACAGCATAGCTGTGGTGGTTGGAATCACCGAGCACCGCGATGGATCTGCAAATGATCTGTGTGTGTAGATAAACAAATTTGTTTTCTCCTTTAATATCTAAAAAATTACTGAACGCAATAATATCAAATCACAAAAAGCACTCTTTCTGGGCCAAGCTTTCTGCCAAATTTGGTGTAATTTGGTGAAGCAGTTTGGGCTGTAGTCGTGTCTAAAATCCCCATAGGGAATTACATGGGGAAACTAATTTTTTGACTCCCCCTTTTTCTCGGCCCCTGTTTAACGCATCTCCCCGAAACATTCAAGACCGCAGCTGAAGTGAGTGGCAATCTAGTTTTGAAACTAAACTAAACTGAAGATTTGCCAAACGGTGCTAAAGCTATAAGCAAAACAAAAAATACTTTTCCTATGGAATGTATGTCCTAACGATAACTACCTACAGGTGGCCTATATATATATATATATTACTCCACTTGTCCAAACCATCCAGTTGGCTTACAAAGAAGGGAGAGCACTCACAGGATATTCTTTCCAAGTGCAATTTCAACCCCCCTCCCCCCCCCACACACTGACAGACGTGTTTTGGCTCTCTGCCTTTCTCAATGTCAGTGTAAACAAGTAACAAACACCAGTGCATTAGTACATGACATGAATTAAAATCATTGACATAGAAGATAGCTGAATCTTGATACTACATAATGTAAAATCAAATTCACGGCAGCCATCTTAGAACATGTTCCAGGCAATTCTATGTCATCTTTTATAAGGCGTATTCCACTACATGAACGATTAAATTCCAATTCTAATTGGTTTAAAAAATTGAAGAAAGAAGGAAAACCTCAGTTAATCAATTCTGGTGAGTATTGCTTCCAGATTTTTTTATATACCTATAATAGATAATAACAACCACTTTATAATAGAAAATTCCATTATTAAACTGAACACAACCTCTTTTGTTTTGGGGACTACTAATAGGTTATCACAATTGAGCCCTGAATGGGCAAACCCATTAAGCGGAATTCGCGAGAAATTCACAGACCCAAATCTCATCAATAGACATTTTGTTAAACACAAATATTGTCACCAGATATACTGATACCAATAGAATAGAATAGAGAAAGGAAAGGGACAAAAATTTATTTTGCAGATATAAATAATTAAGGCCTGATGGCGTTTTTGTTTGCAAATCTATGATGTATTTTGATTCAAGAGATCGTAACAGTTTCGTCCTATCCCCACCTCTTTCGTTCTTGGGGACCTGATCGATGCAAAAGAATTTAATAGGTCACGATTGCTGTTGTGTATTTTCTCGAAATGACAGGCCACTGGATAGGTGGCATCTTTTTTTGATATAGCGCTCATGTGTAGCAGTATGTGCTTTTTTGCTGGATGAATAGTACTACCCACATATCTTTTAGGGCACGCATTCCAAAATGTACACAGTAAACTAAAAATTACATTTGAGAAGTCAATTAATAGTTTTTGTTTTGCTCTTTTCCATCCCACTTTCTAAGGTGTTATATTCTAATACTTTGTGGCTGTATTTGCACACCTCACCTTCTGCATTTGATGTGAAGTTGACCTGAAATGACTGTGCACTAAATGGTTGCCAATGAACTTTGTTGTTAGTTCGAAGAATGTGCCAGTTTTTTCTTGAATATTTGGACCACTTCTGAGGACTTTACATTATAGCGGGTAATCATTCTGGCTGGCGTGACATTGGGTTCAGTTTCTGGGTTAGGAGTCTTAGGTATCAAAAGCTTAAGTCTGTTTATTTTGTCTGTTTTCACATGTGCTTGATGGAGTATATTTGAAGAATAGCCACAATCTTTAAATCTATTGAAGGCATCCTCTTTGGCTCTATCATACTCTATTGAAGTTGTGCAGTTCCTCTTTAAACGAAAGAGCTTCTACCACCAGCCTACAAAAAGGTTTGCATAGCTGGGGGTGAAGCACATGCCCATCTCTGTTCCGCACTGTTGTTTATAAAGTTGACCCGAGAAGATGAAAATATTGTTTTCAAGACAAAATGTCAGGCTTGTCCACAACATATCATTATGCTTTCACAATTTCAAGAGTCGCTTGTTCAGAAACCATTTAACAGCCTCCACACCATCTTTGCGATTGATACAAGTGTAAAGGCTGGTGATGTCTAATGTGATAAGAAGCATGTCATCTTCCCAACTTACTACCTCAGTAAGTCTTAAAAAATGGCCTTTTGTCCTTGATGTAAGAGCCAAGATTTCTAACCCATGGTGCTAAGAAGGAGTCAAAGTAAATAGAGCAGTTCTCCAGCAGACTATTGATGGAGGCAACAATAGGTCTCCCTGGTGGTTTATTGACATTTTCATGAATTTTGGGGAGGTGATAAAATGTAGGGATTATAGGATATTCACAGAATAAGAAATTAAATTCATATGTTTCGATTATTTCCTCCTTTGTCCAAGACACTAGAAATTGGTGAAAAGACTGTTGTACAATTTGCATAAACCACTTTATTTGTTGGCAAGTAACACTCCTTATCCTCAAGCTGACTTAACCCTTCTACTCAATAGTGTTCTCAAGAGAAAACAACAGTATTTCCCCCTTTGTCGGTGGGTTTTATTATTATTGAGTCATAATTTTTCAATAATGGGATAGCCTGCCATTGTTCGAAAGGTATGCTATAGTCTTTATTTTTGTTGCTTATGTTCTTCCTTAAATTATTTCTTAATTTCTGTTATGACTGCATCATTGAAGACGTCAATGGTGTCAAAAGGTGTTTGAGGCATCGTTCTTGAAATTTTTTTTTCAATCCACTCTTGCCACTCGATTGCGTAATTTCCTCTATGTCTCGACAGTTCTCATTGTCTGGCAGTTGGTAAACTTCAGTATTAGGCTCAGAGGACTCCAAAAGTTGTAAAGTCGGGAGAGTGTACAGATCAGTACCAACAAGTAGAACAGTGTTGTTTGTAATACCAGTGCCCCTACTAGAAGTAACCTGTGGATGTAACAGATGGATTTTTTGTAACTTCAGTGTTCTGTTATATTTAAATAAGTCAACTCTGGTTTCAACAAAGTCAAAATTGGCTGTGGGGCAAAAGGTCAATCCCAGTTGTAGTACCTGTGTTTCTTCATCAGTTAGTACTCTATCTGAAAGATTGATAACTGTTTTTGAGGTTACCATCTGCCTTGCTCCCCCTTGTGTGAGTAACTCTGGGGGACGGCATATCTCCTCCTTCCTTTCTTGCCCCTTCTTGTTTTTTGTTTTTTTTTGCTGTTGGGCTGGGAGATGAGTGCGTGGCCTCGGTCTTTGGCAATTTTCCCTGATGAGCATGTATTCTTGAAAATAAGTAGACACTGTATTTGAGTCCTTATCTTCGGTGGCTGGTTGTTCTACCTCCGAGCTGTCTACCTCCGACGTATCCCTATTGCTTGGTGCCCCCATTCTTTGTTGATTGAGTTTTTTCCTCTGAATGTCATACGTGCGGGCAAATGTCCGGATGCACCCCAAAATGTGATCCTGCTCATCACGCTGGAACTTAGTTTGTTTCCGTTTGTGTGTACTGCCCTCATACTCTCTGAGTCTTTTCATCATTGATGCTTTTAAATTTTCACTTTGTTTGGTGTCTTTGTCCTTACTAATCATTTCCTCCAGCCTTTTGATTTCCTCTAGAAGTTTTGCTCAATCACTCCAGACATATTTTATCAGAATTCTGACCATTCCTTACGCAGATTTGGTGGTATGGTCAGACCAATCCTTAAGTAAATGCGGATCTGGATTTCATACGAGGGAACTATAAAGATGCGCAAGTCCGTTAGAATGCGATCAACTTGAAGATATTTTTCAAGGGAGGTAGCCTCCCACCACTTCTGCATTTTTTTTTCGTGTGTCTTTTCTAGAGTCGGGTATTGTATTCTCAAATTTGGGATCATTTCTGAGCCATGCTGTTCCCTGTTTAAAAATATCCATTGCTGCTTCCTCGCGTTCTGTTATGGACGACATAGCTTGTCTGGAAAAACACGTCGGTATAGACCAACTTGTCATATTATATATATAAAAGATGGACGCTTTTTTAAGGCATATATCGATCCAACCATGTTCTAAATGCTGTTTCCCTGTCCAAAGCTATGCTCAGATGGTTATACCATGTATTGTTTGACTTTAATCTGGTTATTTCTTACTGACGTATGTTATTTAATGAGTTGTTTGTGGCATCCTTTAGTTTCTTACTAAGGCTGATGACTGTTCTGTGCCGGGCTAGTTCCTGCTTAATCAGCCCGAATTCTAAGCAGTTTTCTGCCTGTGAGCCTTTTTTATCAAAGATCTTTCCAAGGTAAGTATACATCTCTATGGATTCTATTTTGCTCCTTTAAGAAACCAGGTCCCTCTTTTTTTATGAGAGCCAAAGATCACCTATGTTTTCTTTATATTTACCTCCAAGTGGTTGCTAATAATGTATGCATCAAGTGCTGAAATTAACCTTCGTAAACCTATCCGAGTTTGACTCAGCAGGACAATGTCATTATAGTATTGCAAGCTTGGGAATAATAAATGAGCGAGTCTCGATAGATGAAAGTTCTCTTTGTCAATTGCAGTGTTCCGTAGGGGAGCCAAAACACATCCTTGCTTTAATCTGTCACCTGTATCTATTTTCTGAGATAGAGAGTTTCCTTTTTTCAGAATTTTGGCAAATCATTAATTTCAAAGTAAGTCGGTCTCTTAAGGACAGCGAATTGTAACACAGTACGGAAAATAAAAATTATGGGTTTGATAAGACTGCATTCCAAAGAATGCACAAATCAATTTAAGGTTGATATTTGTTTCAATGGCCAGTAGGCGCAGTGTATATTAAATATGTAAATTTTGCATCTCCAAGTGAGTCGAAAAGTTATATATCACTTTGAGAATAATGGGATATTCACTCTGTAAAATAGAGTAACTACAAGTCAATAGCAGTTTGCAAATTGCAGATTATGAATATGAAATGCTGCTTTCATAAGTTTTTATAAGTTTTAATTCCTTATATATTTTTACCATAGTAAAGGTTTGAAATAGACAATGTATATTACTTACATATCCCTTGCAATACGAAGCTTTAAAGGCACCAGCTCTATTGCAGGGATTTTTGCAGCACCCGGCAAAATGAAATTATGTATTTTTGAAGCTCCATTTTCTCTAGCAACAATGTCATTACTAACAATCAGGCTTCATCTTGTGGTCATATGAAATGGCACCATAAGGGAGCTCCGTAAAATTGCCTTAATTTATTACTGATATTGTTTACTATTTAAGACATTAATATGCATTCGCACTCTGAATGGCTGACCTCAACATAATGAGAAATGTTGAGGTTGCCATTACAGGACTCATGTCCTGAAAATTAAAACAATATGAAGTATAAGTGGATAGGCTAGGGTCCCTGATCCCAAGGGCCAAATTAAAAAAGACTTTTGGGTTGCCACAATCATGCAGGACTCTTGTGGAAGTCAACATGATCCTCACTTACTCCTACAGGAGGCTCACAGATCGAAAGACCATTTAAAAACAAGTGGGGCGGGTGTTCTTTGAGGCAGGCCTGGTCCTGTGCTCAACCCCATGTCAGAGCCAGTGGAGCGTTGCTTGGCCTCAGGCCAGGCCCTGCAACCAACCCCACCACACTCACGGCCACTCTCACTGGTGGATTGACCACCCGCAAGGGCCTGGTAATGGTAATCACGTATTAATTTACATTTAAAAAACCTTAGAAATTCAATGAGAAATGCAAAGCTTTAAGTGCCAGCATAGTTAGGTATGGCAAAATTATCTTAAATTATATTTTTAAAAAACTCAGAAATTCACTGGAAAAAACAAAAGTTGATATGATGTTACAGTTAGGTGAAAATATAAGTGAAAACACAACATTTTAAACTCAGCAAAACTACTGAAATTCAGCAGCTATAATTCAGTAAAGTAACTGTAATGGGTGCACTCGCCATGAACTGCTTATGAACTGAGATATTACAACACTCATAACGTGTTCTCTGATATCATTGATAGCATCACTGATGACATCTGAAATGATACATTAATGATATCATTGTGCATGTTTATGCAGTAGATATAGTTGCCTATTCCCACAGAAAATGGTGGGGATCTCTCGACATGATGTACATGAGCTAGATTGAAATGACCATCAGCATGCTGATTTTCCTTTATTTCTTGACCATGAGGCTGTGCATCAAAGTGGGCCCTGCTGTCGGCCCTCTAACACGCTTTCCGACATGGGGATGGACGGGCATGGAAACCATGTCTGAAAGCGAGCATTGTAATCTCAAAAGCAAAAAGAACCACCCTTAAGATTACAGGCCCCATTCTGACTGGGGGACAGGCTCTACGAGCCCTTCGGAAGACAGCCAGAATATCCGGTCAGATTCCTTTCCGACTGCCTCCACCAAAATCAGGCAGTTGGACTGATGTTACGATGCGGCTCGGAAGGCTCCGACCGATGGTTGGAGCCTTACGAGCCTCTTCATAATCGGCCTCTAAATGTTTCTCCTTGGTTTTCCATTAGTAGCTAACATCTCAGATAAAATTCAAGATGGTTGAGTCCTTCACATCTTACCATAAACGGGGAGCAAAACTAGGTTTACTGTCCTTTTAGAACAACTAACTTATTTGGGGATTTCAACAAGCGTCCTCTATGCTCTTCATCATTTGCATTAAACATACAAAGATGAACTTTACTAGGGTTAACATTCTTCAAACTGAAACAATTCAAAAGCAGCACAGACAACCAAGTCATTGCACATGTTAACCAATTCACACTTAGACTGCGTCAGTGAGTCAGATAACCATTTGCAGCTAAACTAAAAAAATGAATTAGCTAATTGGTCCTAGAAGAATTGCAATCAAGATATTTTGAATCTGTAACAACTACCTATGAAAATCACACTCATAGACCGCCAAGGCAAGATCAAAATTTATCAACTCACCTTCCTACTACATTCCCATTGAACTCCGATTTGTGTTATTGAAACTCAATTCAACAGAAGGGGCTACAGGACATTTTTGGTAAAGGTTCACTACCTCTGGAACAATCCCATGATAGGCATTTGCAATGCTTCCATCCCCATGGTCTTCAGAAGTGAATTTGGAACCTACCTATCCTGACACCAATCACTGGCCAAAAGTAACATTAAAAGATACAAAATAAAAATGTGATAAGATATCATGATGAAGAATATACAATAAAAATGTAAATTGAATGCATATTGTGCCCAACAATGAAATCTTAACTAGAAAGAAAGGATGGACAAACCCTATCCAAGAGTGTGGTGACCCCCCTCTTCAGCAGCTACATCGAGGGTGAGGTTCTTCATCGTCCTCTTCTGTTTGCAACTATGTAGACAAACGCTAATAATTAACACAATAAAGTAATACAGAGTTAATAGAAGAGCAAACAGGAGCAAGGATCAACGAAAGATGTGTAAACAAAAAAGGGAAATAAGGAAGGAGAATTTGACCGAAGGAAGGGTGAAAAAAAGGAAAGATAGATGTATTTGTGGGGGGATGAATCAGTCGGTAGATGGATGAGTGGGTGAAAAGACGAATAAATGTATAGATAAATGGACAGGTGAAAGGATGGCATGGTAAATGGATGTATGGATGGATGGATGAGTGAGTCAATAGATAGGTGGATGAACATGTGAAAGGATGGCTGAGTGTATGGATGGATGAGTAAATGGACAGGTGAAATGATGGCGGAGTAAAGGTGTGGATGGATAGATAGGTGGATGGACAGGTGAAAGGATGACAGATTAAAAGGATGGATGACTGAATGAGTGAGTGAAATGAGTGAATGGAAAGATAGATAGGTGGCAGAGTGAGTGGATGGATGGATGGCATGGTGGATGGATAGATGGAAGAGTGGATGATGGATGGATGGATTGATAGATGGATGCATGGATGGATGGATGGATGGATTGATGGATGGATGGATGGATGGATGGATGGATGGATGGATGGATGGATGGTTGGATGGATGGATGGATGGATGGAGAGAAGAAGAGTGGCTGGGTGGCGGCGTGGATGGATGGATGGGAAAGTAGGTGAATGAAATGATGGATGGAAGGGAGAATGGATGGCTGGCTCAGTGGATGGATGGAAAGGGGAAAGACTGAATGATGGATGAAATAATTCATTGATGACAAAATGTAAAGGTGAAATTGAGGATATCCACAAATAGATGGAAGGGTGAAAGGATGAATGGATGAATGCTTGGATGTAAAAGACAAGAGAGGTCTTCTAGAGTTGGTTAGGCTCACTTGCTTCACTTACTTGGTGCAATCAGAGCTTTAGTTCCAAGTGGCCGGGTTGATAATTATCTGGCCACTCCGTTGAACCTATACTACCACCAAGGTAATTGCTAAGCAACTTCAACCCTTGATCTGTGTGCCTCAGCAGCTATCAATAGAACCATGATCAGTGGGCCTAAAGGTCCTTCAATGATTCACTTGTTAATGTGAATTCTATTTGCATGCTGAGGCCTAAAGTTGTCACAGTAATAAAGATTCATACACGCTCAATGATCTTTCACTAAGACCTAGGAGCAGTGAACATAATAATCTTCTAATAAACAGATTTGTTGCCTAAGATTTAGCCTGATGTTTTTATTTCATAAGAAGGCTTATTTAATTCTCTCTTTTCTCTTTGACATTCAAATTGTAATCATATTCACGCACGAAATTGAACAAATTGTGGACAATACATTTAACAAACACTCATGTTACCCACAAAAACTCAAGGTTTGGTTAAGAGAGAGGGATACAATGGCGAGAGCGAGAGGGCACAGCTAGAGGTATAGCTAGAGAATTAGTCAAGCATTGGCAAAGTCAATTGCTCTTGCGTTGGCAATGCTTTTGCAGTTGGCTGTGCCGTTGCTAATAAATTCTGCCAGAATTTTCAAAACTAGTAGCGGTGACCAGATATTTGATATGTGCATTTTCTATATTTTCCAGCTGACCACCATGTTGAGGAATGAAACATGGTTTTATGCAACGTTGCAATGTGGCGATCATCTTGCAAGTATAGAAAACACATTTGTATATTTTCAAGATGTCTGTGTTGTTGCATCACAACATCTTGCGACACGCATTAAGGCACTAATTAAAAAAAGTTTATTAATTACTGTTTTCACTTCACGATGGCCACAAGGTTGTGTCATTCTATGTTGCATTACACAGAAAATATGGTGGCAGGCTGTCATGACTGTCATAACTGATTTTTCTAATGCTGGTGCAATATTAAAATCATACACCATTGAGAAAACTGATAGCAACGAGCTGCAAGCAGTGGTTGAAGTTTGTATAAAGAGGGGTGGGTGGCTAAGGTAAGAGTCTGAGCCACCACTCTGAGGACAAGACATGCGTTTCATTACAGTGCTGAATTACAAATAAAAAAAAGTAAAATTGTTTTACTGATGTCAGTAGTGGAAAGATACAACTCATCAAATCAAAAGAGAGGATAAAGCAGCAATACTCTGGCAGGCACAAGCACAAGAACAAGGATTAACATTACCGAGTTGGGAGCAGGGAATTGGACTGGATGAGTAAGAAATCCAATTATTAGCATGCTGCTCACCCAAATCCCATTCTATGTAGTATAGGATACAATGTTTGATCTGACAGGCAGCTGAAGTGTCCTGTGGTGAGACTGCAAACACATTCATAGGGAAGGTGATAGATGAATTGGGACATATGGAAAGAGATAAAAAGACAGAAAGAGAGAAACCATATATAGAAAGAGAGGGAAAGTGAGAGAGCGAGGACAAAAGAGGGTCAAGTGGAAGGCAGAGGCAGAAACAGAGATAAATTGAGTGAGAAAACAAGAAAAGAAGAGCAAGATTTGCATGGACTTCCTTTTTGGACGTGGTCCTTCAACTGATGCCGAGCAGCTCATTATTTTGAATTGATTAGCACAAAATAAAAATATCAGTTGCATGCACTGCTGCTGAAGAAGTTTAAGATCAAAAATAGTACTAATCACACAGCAAAAATATGTCATCTTGTAATCCATTCCATTTTAGGATACACAAGCTTTGTGGCCAAACAAGATACTGCCAACTAATTGTGGTCTTTTACCTTCATGAGGTAGAAAAGGCATCTGTTTCTTCAATTTTCAAAAAATCAATTGATAACATGGTGTTAAACAACTTTTACAGTCTATTACCATTTGATTATTCTTAGATTATTTGTTCATAGTTTTTGCATAGCACGATACATGTTGTGATATATATTTCTTCAGAACATTACTTTTAAATATTCTCGGATTACAAAGGCTAAGATGAGCATGGGTGATTTTTTCAGTACAGTTCAACTCTAGTTGTTGATGGTTGGCTTAAAAGCAACGTACTGAGGTCAAATTAGAGAAAATGGTATACTTGTGGCTGACAGTGTAATCTTGTTACCACTGGAATGTGGTCTATGAGAGATTCGGAAGAAGAGTAACTGATGATGGGAAAATGCCTCATGACATTTTCCAGCCTCTCTACCCTCATAGGTGTGAGCATCAATAAATAAACATAATAAATTGATCCTTGCACCTGTGTGCAGATGCATCTCCAAGGCACGTGCTGCCAGGTGAGAAATACTGGATGTTTTCTTTTTGTCTTTGTTGTGTTTTGTACTTGGCCTGCCAGCCTTATGTGGCAGAAGATGCAACTAGGATATTGCTGTGAAAGGAAGTTTTAAATTGTGATGTTCTAGCAGATCATCGTTCTCCCCAAAATTGAGAAGATTCGCCATGAAGTGTAATTATGTGTAAGGAAATCCAACAGTTTAGTCACATCTTAATGGGCCATATTCATCACCATTTCCTAGAACAGCACATCTTGTATAAAATGGTACCTTTAGAACATAATTTGTATCTGTACAAGTTTCCCTCTCCAGTGATTCCTGGGACTAGCTTTGTGCGCCATCACATATATGGATAAGCAAGAAATCTAATTTCTGTTAATCTGGCCGATTAATTTTATTATTGGAAGTTTTCATAAATTTGCTTGTGAAATCTCTTTTTTTAAGTATATATTATGAACAGGTGAAATATTTGTTCCTTTTATAGCCATTCGGAATTCTTCATTCCTCTGACTGGGTCACCTCCTGAATAGGTTAGTATTACCAGTAATAGACGCTCCTGAGCTCGGGTGAATACATGTCAAGCTTGAATGGTCCCTGCCGCTAGTGCTTATTTCTCTCTGATAAACAGCAATGGGGAACTATTTTAAAGCTTCACGGATGAACTCTTGTTCTTCAGATGACTATCGGCTTTTTTCTGTATTTGTTTTAGCTAAGAAAGAGAATCTTGCTTTGTAGGCTGTAAAAGACAGGACCATTGTAAAAGGATCATAAAGAGTGATGTCTGAGCTTAGCAGCTCTAAACTAAATCTCTTGAGATATGTAATTTTCTGGACCACTTTGGAATGGGATGTAGAATAGTTGAGTGAGTGGTTAGACTTCAGCATTTAAGGCATATAAAATGCATCACTGGTATAACTTTAACCACCAACCTTGAAAAATTTTTGCATAAAAAACAATTGATGTCTTAATGTCCAAGAAGAAAAAGAGTTGTTTTCACATGACCTAGTAGCCACCTTGACTGAACCTACCTACCAGACATAGGGAAACCAACTACCTGATTTACCTAACTCTGTCTCATTTTAGTGTCCAGCCGGCCTAACCGTGATGCATCACGAATGAACAAACCAGACAACCTGGTAGTATATAAGAGCAGAAGAATCCATAAGCTTTGGAGAATTTGCTCCTAAGATCAACTGGCCTATACGCATAACGATTGAGTCAACCAGGTATAGAAGGAATTGAAAATATTGGCAGACATGTACAGGTGTTCCTTTTGGGGTTTTTCATAAGACAACCAGGTGATGTACTTCTACTTGTTTTGTAGGTTTTAAATTTTAAAAAGCAGCGAGTGTCAAACAATCTTTTGCAGTATCTCAGACTTTTAAACCTTTCTGAAGTTCATTAGAATAGAGGAATGAATCAGCACCATCACTGACTCAGCCTTTACAACCACTTCACTCTAGTCTTAGAGTTTGGATCTCTGCAGATCCATATGCCATGAACTACCTAATGTCCTACAAAAGGATGTTAAATCCTGTTTGTCCTCAGGCTGCAATTATCGGCTACTGGGTTGGGTTGCACTCTGCGAAACAAGCAAATAGAGACATGACTGGTAGAAGCATCCAAAAGAACAAAAAACTCTCAGCTCAGTATCTGAGTTCCAGGCACAACTTTTTTCCTGGATTAGGGCCTGATTTTGACTTCGGGAGGCGGATTAAGTACTGTCACCATAGCAGAGTACTTTACTCCTCCCATGGCAAGGGTACTCCGCCCACCAATTTAGGGATTTCCACCAGCTCAACGGAAATTCCTTTCATTTACAGGACCCATCATCTTCATGGTGGTTCCTGTAAATGCTTTGAAAGTTTGACGGACTGCTCCATCAACATGATGGAGACATATGTCAAACTTTCAACATTTTATTTATTTTAAAGTCAAATCAACTAAGTAGGATTTTGTTTCTAAAAATGAACAAAGTAGTGACCCTCCTCACCACCACCATGGGGGCTTTTTCAGATTTGCTGGCGGTCATTTTTAACTTTTCACTACCCCCTCAGTGACAGATATTAGCTGCCAGTCATGGACATAGAGACCTGGCCATGTGTCCACCACTCTAAGTAGTGGGGTTAGACACATGGCAAACCTTCAATGGCACAAGAGAGTAGTCTCTGCCATCTACATACTGAAGTTCCACCTGACTCTAAATGCGGTGGTTTGCTTTGGCAGAACGGGTACTCTGTCACCTATGCAACAGAGTACCCACTAAGCCAAAGTCTCACTCAGCCCCTAGTCTTTTTTATGGAAGATTTTTCTCTGCTGCGGTGTGTACTACTGGCTGAATCTGATGGAGGGTTGACAATAGCAGGGTGCTGTTTAGTGTTGGTCATGGTGAAATTTCCCACAATGGGAACTTTTCTGGAAGTTGAGTTTCTTTCAGCAGGACAAACCAGCATGTTGAATCCGACTGGCACTGTGATGACGGCGGGTCCGGTTCGGCAGTGATGCCATGTTAGCCTCTGGTTCTTTTCGGAAAATTTCAGAAGAAGTTTATAAATATCAACTTTTGCAATCTTGATGGCAAGACAGTCCTTTTTAACACTGGTCATGGATCCGGGACCTTTTGGGCACCACTTGGTGAGATGGAACTCAATCTCCCAAAAGCAACTAGCAGGACCCAGGGTAAATACAGCTGGAACTTTTTTTGCTGAGCTCTCATTTGTTGCAGGCTTTTTGCACCATTTGTGTTCATAGATCTTAATAGGAGGCTAACCTACTAGCCCTTGGAGACCATTCTTCTGTCCTGGGTTCCTGTGGGAGCAGGTACAACCCTTAGGATTTCTCTCCAGAGATAAAACCGTCGGTTCAGTCCTTCTTCTGATTTCAAATCCTTTGGTTCAGCAGGTGCAGTCCTTTTATCGTTTTCCAGAGCTCCAGCAGTGCTCTGAAGAAAGTCAAAATAGCCACGAGTGCCACTTTTATGCCTGAAATTAGTTTGTACATGGGTGAGACTCCTTGCCCAATAGGAGTACAATTTTCACTGGCAACCCTACCCACTCTCACATCACTTCCTGGTAGTTTGACATCAAACAGTCCCACAGTGCACCCCTCTGCCCAAATCCAAGATGTTAGAATCTTTCCCTGGGTAAGAGCCATGGTCATGCCCCTGTGGTGTATCCAGAGAAATGAGGAATGCCCCCTTCAAAACCAGTTCTTGGACAGGATACCTGCCCACTGGCATTAGATAAACTCTGGCTACTTACAAATAGCAGTTGTAGGCATAGGTGTAAGTTATATCTGCCTGTGACAGGGGTTACTCCTTTGAGTTAGTACAGGTGGTGGCCACATCTCCCAAGCTATCCTGTCAGGAGGAGGTGTCACCTTCTCGCAGCCAAGGGCCTTTTTTTCCCTTTCATGAGATAAATTCATACCTCCAAGAAGACCACATTGTGACATCTGGGGATTATCTCTAAAAAGGGCTCCTAGAGGATTTAGCAAAAGACACGCAGTTGATGGACGGAATGCAGAACACATCAAAACATTCACCCTAGTCAAGAGTCAAGAGATCTGGGTTATATCTGGGCCTGGCAGTTACGGCTGGACTGTTCCCATTGGGCACAGGGTCAAGACTGATTTGCATATGGCTAGTTCCAAACTAGAATGGCATGGTGATCAAAAATACAATGGATTTAAGCCCAGATCTCTGTACTGGGGTGAATGTATGACATTGATCTGCCTTCTGTCCATCAATTGTTCTTTTTGCATTTGTCACCCTGAGTGGGACGGGTATGCCCAGACGTGGGTCCCGTGCTCTCCATGCCACTGGAGTCAAGCTGTCCTGGCTGATGAGGGCTGAAAGCCCGAAACCGGTCCTAGGATGCTTGTTTCCAGTCCAAGGAGCACTGGGCCTGGCAGTTCGTGCTGGACTGTTCCCATTGGGTCAGGGTCAAGACTGATTTGCATATGGGTGGGTCCAAACTGGAATGGCATGGTGAGCAAAAAAACGATGGATTTAAGCCCAGATCTCTGTACTGGGGTGAATGGATGACATTGTTCTGCATTCTGTCCTTCAATTGTTCTTTTTGTATTTGTCACCCCGAATGGGACGGGTATGCCCAGACGTGGGTCCCGAGCTCTCCATGCCACTGAGTCAAACTGTCCTGGCTGATGAGGGCTGAAAGCCCGAATCCGGTCCTAGGATTCTTGTTTCTAGTCCAGGGAGGACCGGGCCTGGCAGTTCGGACTGGACTGTTCCCATTGGGCGCAGGATCAAGACTGATTTGCATATGGCTGGGTCCAAACTGGAATGGCATGGTGAGCAAAAAAACTATGGATTTAAGCCCAGATATCTGTACTGGGGTGAATGTATAACATTGTTCTGCATGTTGTCAATCTATTGTTTTTGCATTTGTCACTCCGAGTGGGACAGGTATGCCCAGACGTGGGTCCAGTGCTCTCCATGCCACTGGAGTCAAGCTGTCCTGGCTGATGAGGGCTGAATGCCTGAAACCATTCCTAGGATGCTTGTTTCCAGTCCAGGGAGGACCGGGCCTGGCAGTTCGGGCTGGACTATTCCCGTTTGGCACAGGGTCAGGACTGATTTGCATATGGCTGGGTCCAAACTGGAATGGCATGGAGATAAAAAAACGATGGATTTAAGCCCAGATCTCTGTACTGGGGTGAGTGTATGACATTGTACTGCATTCTGACCATCAATTGTTCTTTTTGTACTAGAGGATTTATGCAGAATTTGTTTCTAGAATTGGTATTTTCAAAATAGTAGAGTCACATCTATCTTAACCACCAGTTTGGATTTTAAGTTAGTATTTATTTGTGTCATTGAACCATGTTTTTGATTAGTTCCAAACTGAAGTCATAGAATATAAGGTGTTATAATGTAACCTAGTGCTTTTCTAAGGTAAGACAGCCTAGACAAAGTGTAAAATGACTTTGGGGATTTGTCACTGCCAGGACATGTAACACATAAACACATATGACCTACTTGTTAAATACAATGCACCTATGTGCACCTGGGGCATACCTTGAGGCTGGGTGCTTTGAATTTAACAAGTAGGGCATATGGGTCTAAGTTTCACATGGCCTGGTAGTAAAAAACTCCTAACATAATTGTTTACTACTGCAAAGTCTGTCTCTCCGTAAGCTAAGAATGAGTTACCTTATTACGTTTAATAACTGATAAATTTGGATTGGGAGAAGACAGGCATATGCTGTTTACATGCAAAGAAATTGTACTTTAAAATCCTCTTTAAGGGTAAAGTCGGATTTGAAGTAAAAATTCTAAAATTATCAATTTTCAAATGTTGTGCTTTTCTTATCTTAACCATTTGTGCCTTCTGCCAATGTGTTCTGGGTCACATGACTGTGAATGGATCTCCTGTTGGGGATTGTGTATTCCTCCAGACAGTGACACAGAGGGACTACATGTGGGCAGGGAGGGCCATAGTACCAGGATGGGGGCAGAGATGTGCCTTACCCCATTGCCCCTTCAAAGGGACAGCACACACAAAGGAACCTGGCACCAGCCTTTTGTCTCCCCAGACTTTCTGAAGCCTTGGCAGGGGAAGAAAAGAACTTCCCATAGCCAGATGTGGTTTTAGGACAGGGTGTCCCCTACACACAAAGACTGACACCAGGTATAAATATTGGACCTTCATAATACTCCTGGACTTGTGCACATTACAGAAAAAGGACTGCCCTGCTGCCAGAGGATTGCTCTGCTGTGTGAGAATTGTATTACTGTCTGAGAAGGAAGATTGGACCTGCTGACCTTCATCACAGGCTAACCTGAGTGACTCCAAGGGTCTGTCAACTGACTGCTTGTTAGAGTTTCATGGACATACTGAGTTCCAGAGGCCTCCCTGCAACTGCCCAGCTGACCTTCTGCATCTGGGCCTACCTAGACCTGCAATTGCACCTGCCTGAGCTCTGCTGGCCTCTGCTGGGGTGAGCTCCTGATCCCCAATAGGTGTAGCTCCCTGTCCTGGACCCTTGACTGGCATCAGTCTGAGCTCCGTTTATGAACAAAAGGTGAAATCATGAAGTTTGAGATCTGATAGCGACTGCCAGACACTACTGGCAACATGAGACCTGCCATTTGCGCTACAGCACGAACAGTACAGGTGGTCACCCACTCAAAGTTACAGAAATGACCGCCTATGATACCTGATGGTCTCTTTGTGGTCTTTTTGCGGTACAGTGACGACAGCCCATGCCGCTCAACCTGCTCTTCGCTTTGCAGCAACGACCATCTGTGATGCTGTCCCTGCTCCTAGTGGCCTCCTCCTCCGTGAATGAAACTGCTTGTGCAGGACTTGAAGAAGGTAACTCTTTCAGAGGGACTAATGTGGTCCCTATAAGTGGTAGCGCTCCTTCTTGATCATCCTGAACTTATGACTACCCCGCAATCTAGCACAACCAAATGACTGCCAGTAGTGGATTATGCCTTTAAGACCTATTCTTACTGAAGTCTTCAAAATTGAATACTTCTAGTTCTCCGGATTGGATTATTGTTGTTCTGGTATCATTTTATTTATTAAGATTTAACCTATTTTTCCAAATTGGTTTGGGATTTTACGTTGTCACTGTTTGTGTGCTGCACATATACTTTACACTTTGCCTCTAAGTTAAGGCTGCCTGTATTATGCAAGCTACCAGAGGGTTTACCACAGGTCAATTTAGTGACTTTTGTGGTTTGCCCTAACAAGAATTCTGGTTGTGTTGTTACAAATATCACACTTTCTTATACACTGAGCTCTAGACTTCAGTGGCCCAGTGTTCAGAGTCACTAAACCAGCACTAAATCTAGCAAAATGTGGGGGCAACGTTTGGGGGCGGTGATTTTCCTCCCACCCTAGATGTGGCACTTAGGGTCCTGCCACTGACTTGTGAGGAGTAGAGGGAACAAGTAATATCTGCTGTAGTGCTGGTGATAGTGTAGACTGGAATGCAGCTATCATCTTCTGTTCTTAATCATGGGAGATGCCTGAGATCTTGAGGCTTGTTAAGAGCAGTGTGGGGTTTCTAAGGTGATTCTAGTGCCACTAAGGAGGATATGTTGCAGAAGCAGGCGGTAAGTAGACGTGGGTATGAATTCCCTGTATGGGAATGTTAATATCGCTTCTAAGCGTATGAAATGTTTTACCAGGCACCCCATTTTAACATTGCCATTGACCAACCATGATTCATTAGTCTCTGTGTCTGCAGCTCTGTGTCATATGTTTTGAACTTAGAGCTTCTGCTGCAGAGCTAAAAGTGTTTTTTCTATGTACAAGTTGCACTGTTACCATGGTAAAGCCCAGCCTCAGTCCAGTTATGTGGAGTTGTAATTAGGGCTACGGCACAACAAAGGTCCAGCTGCAGGATCAGCAGGTTTGTCCATAGATTCTGGTGGACCTCCCCAGTCTCTTGTTATTGCTGTTACGGCTATTCTCTGCCCCACCTAAGACCCCTCAATACTGTCCATCAGTATAATTGGAGAGGTCTGTGAGGTAGATTTTTGCATTGGTTTTGAGGAGATGGAATTCTACCCTGAGTCCTTTTGGTGATGCTGTATTTTATATTTTTCCATAATTTATGCAGGGGTTGGTCCCTCTGCTCTGTTCCCTCTTAGATACTCAGAGAATCCAGGGCTCTGTAGCACCTATGCTGAGCTGCTTCCTGCCTCTCTTGTGTCCTCAGTTGGTAGTGCAGTGCTGTACAATGAGGCGCACACCACAAATCCTATGGTGTTGGGCTGGTGACATGAACAGAAGGTAGGTAGAGGTAGACTCCTGGCTCCTCCTCATCCTTCGCATGAAGTGCCATTCTGCGATGTCTTCCCCCACGAAGATGACTTCTGAACTCACTGGCCATATATCATGGTGTATCTCTGTTGTACCACTTGTCTTCAGCTCCTCTGGAGGCTGAGGTAGTGCACGGCTGCTCCAGGGAGCCTCCACATCTTCTCTGCACCTGTTATTGTCAGCTCTGTCACCAGGGAGCGGCAGAATGTGCTGGGGTGGATAGGAGCTCAGTGTTCAGCTCGCCTTTATAGCCTAGGATAGCCACACCTCTACTCTGTACCAATTTAAAGGTACAGCTCAGATTGAGAACTTATAGGTCTGCGACCTTTCTAAGTTTGAAGCAATAGTGCAGTGAACTGATGTTTTCTTTGTGACTGCACTAGAGAAATGTTACATTTTACATAGGCTCAAATAGTTCTATTTTATTAATAACATAAATAGAAGGACTTATTGTTGTCTGTATTTGCTTCCCTTTGGTTCCAGTGTTATATTTGGTCTACAGTATTTGGACTCCAATGTTAGTACTGCATAATATATCTTTCCCATCACACCCCATCTTTGATTCACAATAAAGCACAAACGGTAAGAGGTATTTTCACCAACTTTAATAGGCAGTCAGTCTTACAGCATAGCAAAACTACACCATTCAATTTCCACATGAAGGTTCTGGTCAGCCTTTACTAAAAGAATTTGTATTTCTTCTTTGAGTTGAGTAGCTACGGTGATGAATTTGTATGAATCTAACTTGCACACTTAAGTCATGGTGTCTTGTCCGCCTCCTTACGAGGCCTATAGATTTTCCAACCAAGTCATGAGAAAAGCGGCGTAATATAGAAGCTCACAGATGCTGCAGCGAGGTCTCATTGGAAGGCCAGTCTCGTCAAGAGGTTTAAGACACTGCGGGGAGTTCATAATGTGAAGTCTTGGGGAAGCAAACACATTTTTTAATCAGTGGCAAGGAAATGTGAAACTTTGAGCAATTCTTCCCATTTCTTCTGGTTCATATACACCTGCCCTGACCTGAGAAAAATGAGAAATGAAGGCAGTATTCCTTGCAACACAAAAATTCCTCCTCCCGTCCATGGATGAATGCATGAAACGAGAAATCCTTCTTCTGTAGAGCGTCAGGGGATCGAAAAGGAACTTTCCTGAATGGTAATCGCATCACTTAAAATGACTCTGTCCAGTAGTCCTGGCAATGCATCAAAGCAAGCTCCCCAGTAGTGCAGCCCCTGCATTGCGGCTGACTTTCAGTACCCCAGGAGCACTCTGCACGTAGGTGCTGCAGACAGGTGTCCCTGCCTGAAAAGCTGCTTTCAAAAGCACTGTCAGGGGTGCTGGCAATTCATGCAATCAGGGCAGACTTTAGTGCTGGTGGCGCCCAGTGCGACAATCTTTTTTGCGCCCCCTCCCCCCAATTACCGCCTCCTCAGATTTCCTCACTACCACCTGGTAAAAGGGCCCTTCATCACTCCATAGCCCCTCTCTCGCATACATTCAATTTTTTGCAAAGCACTGGTAAAGGCTGGCCTTACTAATTCACTCAGCTATTCACTTTAAATACAGATCTGTTCTTTGCCCCAGGCATATTAACCCTCCGCACTACTTTATGGCAAGTCAAATCTGCCACTAGACAAAACTCCTATCTCTTTCTCTAGAAGGTACATTAATCACCTAGGGCCCGATTCACAAAAGTAATCTGAGAAAAAAATCCTAACTTTACAACTTTTGGTATTCCCAAAAGGTATTTAGTAGTAGGAAAGTTAGGATTCCTACTACTAAATCCCTTTTTGATACCTGTCGCACTGCCCTAAAGCCCGCCCTGAATGTAATTATCATTAAGATGAATACACTGCCCGGGGAAGTTACTACATTCATATGTTACCCTATGGTGAATACAGAACAGAATCGCTTTTTCCGTAATAGGCCTTACAATGCGACTCTGGCAATGTGGACACTGCACATGCTGGAAATAGAAATATGTTAATCGTGGCCTGTTTATCAGAGACATGCTCCTCACACTTAAGGCATGACTTTGTTAGACCACTGAACACATTACCAAAATAACTTTTTTATCAAACTTATGGCGTTAACTGCCCACTCATTGGGTTGTCACAAAGTGCTAATGTTTGATGGTTGTAGTAGCATTTTTGCTGTTAAAGGAATGTACTATTCTGCATGGAACAAAACATTTTACTGATGTATTCACCTCTGTTCATGTCAGTTAACATGGCAATTCACAACCTCTGGAAATATATGCCTGCCTTGTTGCATTAGAAAAAAATGCCTGTGGAGCATTCCTGCAGTCTTTTCTTCATTATTTTTTACACAGCTATCAGCGTTTTTCTTCTATCTTTCTATTCATTCATTTTTGAAGAACTTTTTAATTTGATTTTCATGATGCTGATTTTAGCAATTTTAAGGAAAAAGTCTCATGAACGTTCGACAGATTCATTTGTATGCTTTTAGCAAGGAACTATGAGTATTTCACACTCTGATAAATGAAATATGAAGCAGCATGTTTCACAGATTGCTTGCCACTTCTAATAAAATACTTCATATGCTGAACCTGTCTAAATTCCCATAACCTCAGCAGCAAGTCATATAAACCATTACTGTTTTAAAAAAATGCCCTGACATGGCAATTGTTATTCAAGAAAAGTTTTAAAAAAGTATTTTTTTATAATTCGCCCATACTGTAGTAAGCTTCTGTTTTAAACACTTGTTTGTATAAATAACTGCATCGCTCAACTTTTCTCTGAAATCAAGAAAGGTAATTTAGTTTTCGCAGTGACCTGGCGCCATGCACTGAAGACTCACATCCAAATGCTTCTAACAAGGGAGCAAACACTCCGAGAGGATGTGGCAGACTTTAGAGCTGCCGACTTTGATGCTGGAAACCAAGGTTCGAGCCTCGGGGTCGCGTCCAAGTCTTGTGATTCTAGGCAAGACACTTAGAGGCATATTTACAAGCCCCTTGCGTCACATTTAACATGGGAAAAGTGGCGCAAGGGGCTTGTAAATATGCCCCTTAATTTCCCGGTGTCTACCAAAAAAAAAAAATGAATGTGTCCTTGTGTAACGTAACCGGTATGTAAAGCGCTCCAATACCTTCCGGTCGAGCTCGCGCTCTATAAATCTGCAAAAAATATAAAAATCCGATGAAAAATTTAGAGTTTATTGACAGCTCACGCAATCCGAAGCGCAGCAGCTGCAGACAGTGGCAGGCAATGAATTGGGACCAAGATTAACAATACAAAAGATCTAGAAACGAGAGGAAGCGACTCAGCATGCTCAACAATGCAGAAAATGGCGGATTGGCCCTGAGAGGACTCGCATGAGAGGTGGGGACGGCAGCCCTTCAAACAGTACAGATTACAGCTGCACAAAAGACGATGATCAGAGATGTATTGCAGAGTCAGCTCAAATTAAAGTACCTAGGGGCAGATTTATGTTTCCTGGCGCATCCCTGCAAATCAGCAAGGATGCGCCAGGAATGATGCATCACGCAAGTTTACCCTTGTGCCACACATGATGCGCCGCATTTACAATGCGGCGCATCATGGCGCAGGAATAAACAGATGCGTGACGCATCCGATGGCGTAAGGTTGGCGCAGTGCTTCAGTTGCGTCGCAAGCGCAACGCAACTCCAGCACTGTTCCAACCTACCCTATCCCTAACATGGTGCGTCAAGCCTTACGCCTGCTTCAAGCAGGCGCAGGGTTTTGGCGCATCAGCGTTGGGAAAGTGACTCAGTCAAATCTTATAGATTTGACTGAGTCACTTTTCAGGGGCGTTCCTGCAACGGAACGCCCCCCCCTCTGTCGACACGCCCACGTGAAACCTGATGCAGGTTTTACGTGGCGCAGGGCTTTACATCGTGACGCATCTCCGTAGATGCGTCACGATGTAAATATGGCGCAACGGCGGCGTAAAAGTGGCGCATCTCCAATATAGATCTGCCCCCTAGTATGGGGACAATGAGCAAGGCGACGTCTGTGTCGTTATCGACACGCAAGAGGAGGAAGTAATAAGTGGAAGCATGAAATAATCCCCAGCAAAGTAATGACAATCAGAAACATCGGGAAAAAAACAAGCATTTGCAGTAGGTCTTGCATTTGCAAGAGTTAGAGCTATTAGCGTTGTTTAATGATGATGGGGCATATTATCAAGCCAGTCGATAAAATTATCGCCGCTTTAGCGACAGAAAACTGCCGCTAAAACAGTGATAATGGGCTTGATAATATGCTCTATGGAATTCCAATTGAAGCTCAGGTTAGATAACCTGAGCTTCAATTGGAATTACATAGAGCATATTATCAAGCACATTATCGCCGTTTTAGCGGCTGTTTTCTGCCGCTAAAGCGGCGATAATTTTATCGCCTGGCTTGATAATATGCCCCGATGTCTTGTAGGCATGTGTTTTTTTTAGTGCTGTGGATGTATGTGGTGTGGAGTGGAATTATGTGGGTTGAATTGACATTGCCAGGCATTATGAGAAACACTAGGAAGGCTTGTGTGACATCAGATGCAGTCCACAGAAAATCTGAAACACACATGAAAACTTATTATGAAACTGTCAAGAGCCCATTTTACCTTATGGATGTTAATAGATCGATACCACTAGAGTGACCAACCCAAGCCATTACAGTAAACCAAAAGACACACAATTGGTGGACGGAATGCAGAACAAATCAAAACATTCACCGCCAGTCAAGAGATCTGTGTTAAATCCATAATTCTTTTTTTCACCATGCCACCCCAGTTTAGACCTGGCGATATGAAAATCAGTCCTGACCCTGTGCCTCATGGGAACAGTCCAGCCCAAACTGCCAAGCCAGGTCCTCCCTGGACTGAAAACAAGCATCCTAGGACCGGTTTCGGGGTTTCACCCCTCTTCAGCCAGGATAGCTTGATTTCAGTGGCACAGTGAGCCCGGGACCCACGTCCTAGGACGCTTGTTTCCAGTCCAGGGAGGACCTGGCCTGGCAGTTCGGGCTGGACTCTTCCCATAGGGCAAAAGGTCAAGACCGATTTGTATATGGCTGGGTCCAACCTAGAATGGCATGGTCAGCAAAAAAACAATGGATTTAGGCCCAGATCTCTGTACTGGGGTGAATGTATGACATTGTTCTGCATTCTGTCCATCAATAGTTCTTTTTGCATCTGTCACCCCGAGTGGGACGGGTATGCTCAGACGTGAGTCCCGTGCTCTCCATGCCACTGGAATCAAGCTATCATGGCTGAAGAGGGGTGAAACCCTGAAACCGATCCTAGGATGCTTGTTTCCAGTCAAGGGAGGACCTGGCCTGGCAGTTCGGGCTGGACTGTTCCCATAGGGCACAGGGTCAAGACTGATTTGCATATGGCTGGGTCCAAACTGGAATGGCATAGTGAGAAAAAAAACGATGGATTTAGGCCCAGATCTCTGTACTGGGGTGAATGTATGACATTGTTCTGCATTCTCTCCGTCAATAGTTCTTTTTGCATTACATTAAACCAGGCTTAAGCAATGTGCCGGGAGTACAGGAGAGTTTGAACTGTACAAAAGAATTGTGGATAGGTTGCTAACATCAGGATAATTTCACTGTAGTAAACCTATGGGTCAAGAAACAGGTGAGATGTGAGCTACTGACGCAAACTACTAGAAACTGTATCACAGTAAGAGCTGACCATGGACACCATCACTGAGTGAGGGAAAATTAATAAAGAGGGGGCCAAAAGGTATGCTTTAAGAATAAAAAGCTGTTAAAAGGACTCACATTTGTTCTAATGTTTCCCCTTTCGCCGCTCTATTTAGCCCCAAACGACTAACCCTGACATGCAACCGACGGATGAGTAAATTTGGCAGACAGAGACCACACAACTTACATAAAGGTTCAAAAGAAGAACAACTGCATGAAACAGGATAACCAGTTTTACTTCGTAGAAAAAAGGGAAACTTTAACTTGACTGCATATGGTATTTATAAGTTTAAATCAAAATGGACACCAATGCTGCTGTGTCTAAATAAAAAAAGGTAACGAAAGTTACAGGTATTGGCATTGTAAATGACAATGGTGCCGATTACGATCCTGTAAAAAAATTCCCCGTACGACTCGTATCCGGTCTTTTTACCGTACGAATCGTACAAGTGCCGTACAAACTGCCAAGTACGATTCGCATGGGAAAAAGTCCATACGAATCTCATTGGGAATAAATCCCCACACGTCCTCGGGTCGGAAAATGTGTCCGACACGTCCCCGGACGATTTACCGTACAAATGTGAAAAGTGAAGTCCGACCGCGCAAGTACGATCCATCCCGTGCGTCCGATGTTACAACCGTATGGAAAAAACACCGTCCGCACCGAACTCCCATAGCAACCATGGAGACATGTGCCTGCATACGCACCCAACACTCCCCCAATGTATGAGTCGAATCCCCACCCGTGTATGTACACCCGTGTATGTACGAGACGTACCCCCACCCGTGAATGTACACCCATGTATGTATGACCCGTACCCTCACCCGCGTATGCATGGAGCATACCCCCACCCCAACCGTGTATGTACGACACGTACCCTCACCCGCGTATGCATTGAGTGTATCCCCACCCCAACCGTGTATGTACGGACCGTACCCCCACCCCAACTGTGGATGTACGACACGTACCCTCACCCGCGTATGTATGCAGCGTACCACCACCCCAACCGTGTATGTACGGACCGTACCCCCACCCCAACCGTGTATGTACGACACGTACCCTCACCCGCGTATGTATGGAGCGTACCCCCACCCCAACCGTGTATGTACGGACCGTACCCCCACCCCAACCGTGTATGTACGACCCGTACCCTCACCCGCATATGTATGGAGCGTACCCCCACCCCAACCGTGTATGTTCGACCCGTACCCTCACCCGCGTATGTATGGAGCGTACCCCCAACCCAACCGTGTATGTACGACACGTACCCTCACCCGCGTATGCATGGAGCGTACCCCCACCCCAAACGTGTATGTACGGACCGTACCCCCACCCCAACCGTGTATGTACGACACGTACCCTCACCCGCGTATGTATGGAGCGTTCCCCCACCACAACTGTGTATGTACGGACCGTACCCCCACCCCAACCGTGTATGTACGACCCGTACCCTCACCCGCGTATGTATGGAGCGTACCCCCACCCCAACCGTGTATGTTCGACCCGTACCCTCACCCGCGTACGTATGGAGCGTACCCCCACCACAACATTCTAAGGACGGAGCGCACCCCAGGCCCCAACACCAGCACCTTCACCCAACATCGCGCATGTACGAGTCGTACCAAGCCAGACACAAGGACAGCACTGTACAACAAAATTCTCGAAGTACACACCGTACACACGCTAAAACGCACGTACACAACCAGGACAAAGCAAAACAACACAAGAATACACCATTCGAATGGCACAAAGCCACTAAACATGTCCAACAAGCACAAAAACAACACATTCACTGACCTGCAACTGCCAAAATCCCAAACAGAGGCCCAAAACCCAACCACTCCTTATAACACACCCACCCAAAGTTCAAACACAGTCACACCCACCAATGGACCAATAAAAAGGGCCCACAGACACAAACCATGAGCCTTTGCAACAGACTCACTGCTGCCAGACCCCACAGACAACCTACAGCACCATACTTGAACCTTTACTACACCTTACACTTGCACACCTTCACACACCCACCTTCACAAACACCCCCTCATCACATTCACACACACACCTGCACAACCACACCCACACACCCACAACCATCCACACCCAAACCCCCCACAACCATCCACACCCACACCCCTCACCATGCCCACTAACAAGAATCCAAAGTTCACTAGCCGAGAGTTGGAGGTCCTTGTCGAGCCACACCTCTTTGGAACATTGGTCAGACAGACCAGCATTTCAGAAAAAACAGCCATGTGGCAGAGGATTGTCGATGCTGTGAATGCTGTTGCGGCCACCAGAAGGACCAGGCATGAATGCCAAGCCAGGTGGTACAATCTGCGGAGGAGGGTCCGAGCCAAAATGACCGACGACCACAACCAGGCCAACGTCACTGGAGGAGGACCGCCCCGCAGACGCATACAATACCATCCCTGGGAGGAGAGGGTGATGGCCATACTGCCGGTGGTGGCAGTGGACAGATTAGAAGGACTCCAAGACCCGGGTGAGTACACAAACAACTCACCTCACATGGGGGGAACGTCATCCACAACCAAACTCACAATCAGGCACGCAACCACCCCAAGCTATCGCATGACTCAGCCACACTCCATGAACACGCACATGCCACTGGTGCCACCATGCCCCATGCACCCAGCTGGACAATGCCAAGTCACAGGCCACAGAAAACACCAACACAAGACACGGTAAGCCGGATGGCGGGAGTGTGGGCCCCAAAAATCACATAGTGCAACTCAGAAGCAGACAACAATGCCCTCTGCCCATATGGCCTAGGTCACAGCCAGACAAACAGTGTGACCCCACACAGGAAAGACTTGCCAGCAAATGGCGGACGCCTTGCATTAAGACATGGGGGTGGCGGCACGTTTGTGCACATGACAGCAGCTAATGAACAGCCAACACTGTGAAAGAGTGGCAGCACACACCACAGCAGCAGCAGCGCAGACACAGACACTACACCCAATGGGTGCCTGGAGATCAGAAACAAACTCACATCAACAAGCCAAGGGCCATTCAAAGATCTGCAAAAAGTGTGTGCCTAGGAAGCTGGGCTGAGGTGACAGAGGGTGACACACAGAGGGAGGGAGAGGGGGAGAGAGAGGGAGGGAGACACAGGGAGACGGACAGAGGGAGGAGGCTGACACAGGGAGGGAGGGAGAGGGGGACAGAGAGGGAGTGAGAAAGGGACACACAGGGAGACCAATTCAGCCTTGGGGGTGTGGGAATGTCTGCTCGTCAGCAGGTGGACTGCGTGCATGTAGACAAGGGTGGCCAGTGCCTGAATCCCCCTCTCTTCTCCATGGCAAAACACTGGGCCATGTCTCAACCTGTGCACGAGCACAACGACAGCTACCTGCATCATATAAGTGTGTGGAACAACTCCATGTGCCCACGTACAGTGCAACACGGAAGGCGCCAATGCATGGCTCGCCACACCTGCCCACTCCACTGCTGACTGCAGTCACAATTGACGCAGCAAGTAAGACTGTGCCACACATAGGTAAAGTCGCAAAAGCTGTGGCCAAGGGACATACCCATACACAAGTGCACTGTGAGTGGAATGCAAGACATATCCAAATTCCCAGAGGAAATGTGCCAACTTTGAAACGAATGAAACATGGATGTTGCATGGAACAAAATTAACATTGTCTCTCTCACACACAGGTCAACGTCGTGGATCACCCCCCAACACTGGGGGAGAAGACTCACAGGACCCGGCTCTGCAGGATGACGGAGCCACCGGCAGCGACGACTTTCACCACTCTGTGGACGACCCCGACCAACCTGGCCCCTCTGGTGTCCAACCACCTGCAGCACCTGCGTCAGGTACAACTGGGCCAACCACCATCCCCACACCTGCCACATCCCAGGAGACACCCAGGATCCCTGCCCCACCACCACAATGCAGCCAGGCTGGCCAGGAGGGACACAGTGTACCGGGCACCCAGGAGGAGGCAGGCGACAACGCCAATGCCATCCCTCAGAGGTCCCGGAGACCCGATGTGCCCAGAAGGGCAGGCCAGGTGCAAGTGGGCAGGGGTGGTGGGAGTGGAGGACGGCGGAGGCGCGATCCTGACCAGTTGGCTGCGGAGCCGGTATATTCCCATGTCAGAAACATCCTGGACACATACTGGCAGGACACCACGGGCATGGCCCAGGTTGTGTCCATCCTCGAGGAGATCAAGACCCAGCAGGCCCAGCAACATGCGGAGCAACATGCCTGTCTACTGCGACACCAAGGGCGGATGGAGGACAGACAGGCTGAGCTTGTGACGGTGTTCACGGGAATTCACAGTACACTCCGTCGGATAGCCGACAACATGGGCAATCCTCCCTGTGCCACCAGGCGTAGAACATCACCACCCACAGGGAGGGATCAGGAGGAGGAGGAGTCATCTGACGGAGCATCCCAAACATCGTCACGGCCTGCTTCTGAGGGTCCCCGCAGGAGGGCGGGTCATCCACGGAAAAGACCGTGAGGGTCAGCGCAACAGCACCTTCTCCCAGGACACCTGGCCTGGCACCTGGCCCACTGGACCAACAGCAGCACAGTAGCAAAAGAGCAAAAGACATTCTCTGCCAGATGGACTTGCTGGTCACTGTCTGACCAATGTTGACAAAGACTGTGGCATGGACTCTGAGGATTTCCAATGGCAAGGACACCAACTCCCCTAGTGAACTTTGGATTCCACACACCCGGAAAGCCCCTCATGTCATACCCCCCCCCACGTACCCCAACAAAAATAAAAAGTTACACGATAAAGAGATGATGCCTACATTTGGCATTATTACCTTACATGTGTCTTGTAAAGTCTAACCATGCCTGAGTTCTCATTTGACTTCAACCATCCACACCCTGGGGCCTGAGTCTGGCACAGGACACACATGGGTCACAATGTATTAGGCAACACAGACATGGAGCACCATACACACCCGTGATGGGCCCAACCAGCTGAGGGGGTGGCCGCACAACCGTGCCGACAGACATATTGAGTACAGCGACAGCCATGCGCAGAGGTCAGGGATCATGTGGAGTGTCCTGGGGGGCGCCAGGTATGTGTGGACAGGTGGCAGAACCATGTCCTGCAAGCTTGAGTCAGGTGGATGCAGAGAATGGTGGCCTGGCCAAGGTTGGATGCATGGGGATGGCACATGTCACAATACCCACACAGTCATGGACATCATGCACAATACACAGTCTAATCCCACACAAACAGCTTACATCTTGCTACTCGACACATAGACACATAGCCACTATCAGGGAAAACCATGCCAGACATGCCGTATGCACCGTGGCAACACACCAGCATTGACTGAGAAGAGGCACCTTGGAGGCATAGGGACACCTTTATTATTCATGTATTCGGGAATGCAGAGGCAACTTGGAGTACACATAAACAGGTCATGTGGATTAACATGTGGGTCCAACACTGGAACCCCCCTTCTGCAGCACAAATGCGTGATAGCCATGGAACTGGCACACAAGTGTCGGCTAACAGCTAAACACCCCCTGCTGCTCACGGAGAGGCTGCCATACACCATTGATCCTCTGATGTGGAAGTCCCACACCATGTCAAGCAAATGCAAACCGTATGTGTCCGAGGGCAGTGTTACACACATTGATGCCATCATCACAATCCACTATCCCATCACAGATGACTGGCAACAAGTCTGACCATCTATTCAGGTGTACCCAGCTACATGTCAGGTGTCCCATGGTGATGCAACATGTCTGCAGAGGAACCAAACATTGACAGGGGCAGTGTGCACACATCGTAAACAACTGCCACACCCAATACACCCCTGATGCATCCCTTACCCTAAGGAGACTTCCAAACTTGTCCGTGCGTGTAACGCTGAGTCAGCACACGATGACATGTCCATGAGGAATAGCAGTGCCACAACAATGCAACCAGCAGAAGGCATGCGCAAGTACCTTGGGATGAGAGACACACAAGAAGTCAGCCAAAAAAAGCACAGCCACTTGCATGTGCATGTACTCGACACATGTAAGGATGACAACATGCTAGGTCACAATTATGACTGGGGTAATACACTCATCACTGGCACCATCACTCCAGTGACACATCCACACATACCTCTGACTCACATGGCATACATGCAGATGGACACACACATCGCAACACATGCCACACGGGGACCAATGCGTGCACACACAGACACTGGTACTCACGACTAAGCAAAGAAGTCGCGTATGAGCTGACTCCGGATGTCCTCTTGCGGCTCCACATCCTCCACATCACTAGCCCCATTGCCAAGCCCTTCGTCCTCCACGGGTGGATGGTCCTGATCATCTTGATCCAGGATGAGTGGCACAGCTTTCTCAACTGCCATGTTGTGCAGCATGCAGCAGACCATGAAGATTTTGCAGACCTTCGCCGGGGCATATGGGAGGGCGCCGCCGGTCTTGTGGAGGCATCTGAATCGGCTCTTCAGGAGGCCAAATGTCCTCTCTATCACTCGCCTTGTCCGGCCATGGGCGGTGTTGTAGCGGAGCTGGGCCGGCGTGATGGGGTTGCGGAGAGGTGTGATCAGCCATGGCATGTTGGGATAGCCAGCGTCCCCTACATGGAAACCACATGGACATAAGTAGGACAGGAGAAGCCGTTGTGCTGGAAGTCTACGCAAAATACAGAGTGTACCCACCAACAACACATGCTCGTTCGTTGCGCAGCTGCGTCATCATTTCAGGCACCGTGCTACGCCTCATGATGTAGGCATCGTGTGCTGATCCTGGAAAACGAGCACAGACATGTGAAATCACCATGTTGGACAGACACACCACAAGGGCATTGATGGAGTGGTAGTGCTTGCGATTCCTGTATGCTACCTCCTGTGCCTGTGGTGGTACCAAAGCCACATGTGTCCCATCTATGGACCCAATGACATGGGGCATCCCTCCCAGGGCATAGAATCCACGCTTGACCCCAGTCAACAGTTCAGGAGTAGGGAAATGGATGAACTCATCCAGGTGAAGCAACATGGCCTCTAAGAAATCATGCAGCACACGGCTGAACATGCTCTGGGACATGCCACCAACATGAGCTATGGTATATTGAAAGGTACCCGTGGCAAGAAAATGTAGGGCTGCCATTACCTTCAGCTTGGGTGTCAGTGCCGTAGGAGACCTGTGCAGCGGTTGCAGGTGTGGTGCCAGCCTTGCTGTCAACTCCTCAATCAACGGTTGGGGGAAGCGGTAGCTGCGGATACAGTCATTCTCCCACATGTCAGCCAAGTCCGGAATTGGTCGGGGAAGAGGCGGCGCTCTGCAGTAATTTGGAAGTGACAAGGAAGAGTGAGTGCACTACAACAACAATTTATTTGTACTGAGCACATGTTAATCTGTCAATACACATATGCTACATACGGAGTCAGGTATGTGCCACATGCCCTGGACACGTATGGCTGCCAGGTGACACTCCTACCAATACCCAGCTACACACGGAGATTGTGAACCTCCACATGCCATGGCATGGGATTAGCTGTGTCCCAGTGTAAGTGAACAGCCAGACGCAACACAGTAGTGACATACATCAACACATCAGCAGAAGTAGGATGTCGATTTCAGAGACAGGTAGCGTAACACTAGAGCCACAGGTCACATGACATTACACTAGGACAGCCCACACACCTTGCCAATAAGGTGTACACGTAATGACTTACCACACATTCATTGAGAGGATGCAGACATGTCCATGTTACGCTACTCCGTGTCCCATGCATACATACGCACCTCACATCCGATACCACATGTGGCCTGGTGTGCGTAACAGTGTGCCATGTCCATCTACACACAGACACATGTTGGTTGCTGCAACAGCTGATGCTTTTGAGGGAACACCAACATCAAGCCAATGGGAACACACCACACATACATGACATAGACACATCGTGCACCGTGGGTAGTCACATGTCTGGTGTGGTAACCCCTGTAGCGGGTATCAGGGGACACTTGCGTGTGTTGTTGACTGTGCCATGCCAGTGACGCTCATCCCAAGTGTGCAGTACGACATGCACACATGTCAAAGGAGTTAAGGGCATGCCTGGCACACATTGCACCGTCACACATAACATCTGTACACATCTCATCATACATCTGGTGCCTTCTCGACTCAGGAGTAATGTGCCACATCACAGCCTTTCACATTTGTGCCCCACACATGTAGTACTGCCCAGACAATGCCTTGATGTCCATCCATGGACAAGTATGTCAGCTCTATTCCTTCCTGTGTGCTGCCTGTCACCTCTGTGATGTGTGAAAGGCACCGTACGTTCGCTCAGAGGGCCTGTGTACGTTCCCTATCACTATGGGAGTGCTGCCGTATGCGTACCCATAGTGATAGTGAGCGTACAGGCGTGTGTACGGTCCGTATCACTATGGGTACGCATACGCGAGCACACCCATAGTGATAGTGAGCGTACAGGCGTGTGTACGGTCGGTACCTCTTTGGGTACGCATACGCGAGAACACCCATAGTGATAGTGAGCGTACAGGCGTGAGTACGGTCCGTATCACTATGGGTACGCATACGCGAGCACACCCATAGTGATAGTGAGCGTACAGGCGTGTGTACGGTCCGTACCACTATGGGTACGCATACGCGAGAACACCCATAGTGATAGTGAGCGTACAGGCGTGAGTACGGTCCGTATCACTATGGGTACGCATACGCGAGCACACCCATAGTGATAGTGAGCGTACAGGCGTGTGTACGGTCCGTATCACTATGGGTACGCATACGCGAGAACACCCATAGTGATACGGACCGTACACACACCTGTACGGGCCGTTGCTAGGCATTTGGGGTGCCCTAGGGCCCCGGTACGCACCGTACCTGTGTGTGAAACTCCAAATTACATAGGGGACACATGAGGGACAAGTATAAAGGCCTACATGCATGCTGGTTGTCATGGAGACCAAGTTTAAAGTTTGAATTATTTTTCAGCAGGTGCACAGCAGTAGTCAGTTTGAATGAATCTACTTTGTTGCAATGTGGTTCTGGAGTTGACATCATGCTCAAGAAAAAAACACAATGAGAACCCACTGACTGTGCTAGGTTTGAAGGGATTGGAGGAAACATAGGATGCAAATGTGAGTGACCAATAACTCTGTACTCCTGTGCATGAAACATGCCAGCAAGGCATATATAAGGCAGCCAGGTCCCATGAGGGAGCACTTGCCTGCATATATTTGGATTCTACGACCCAGCTGCTGCTACTGATTCCCTGGAACCATGTCAAGGTCTGTGGAGAGGGCACAGCCTTTCACCCTGGAGGAGAACCTGGCTTTGCTGGATGTGATCCTCCCACAGTACCCCCTGCTGTATGGGCGACAAGGGTATCAGGTGAGTGCAGAGTCTACTAGCACAGACTGTGTCCCTTGTTTGTGACTGTGACTTCTGGCATTGTGTCCAGGTGTGACACACATGCTATGTACTGTAGGGGGGGTTCCAGGGGGGGGAATGCCTGATGTCTCCCAGCCAGTGCATGCTGTGGTGCATGTCTGCCGTCCTCAGTTGCATTGTGTTTACTGTGACAATCACTGCATGGTGCATGCCACATTCTGCCTGTCTTGTCCTCCTGGGAATGTAGCCTCTGCAGTCCTCATTTGATTATGTGGTCAGCCCAGTGTGACAGGTGACTGTACCCACAGATGTGTGTTAGTTCTGTGTACCTGTGCTGAGAGTGTCCACATGATGTGTTCGTACCCTGGACATCGGTGTGTGTGTAAGTCCCCTGTCATGTGGGTGGGTGCATATGTGGAGTGTGGCACCCGGGCTGCATGAGGGATGGATATACCCTGCCCATGTGATGTGAGCAGGGAGCAGTGCTGTGTGTCTGACGTGCAGAGCCAGCCCCACACATGTGAGCCCCCCGTCTAGTGGCACATGTGCAGAGTGAGGTTTGTCACTGCATTTGGCAATGGCAGGTGAATGTCCTGTGCCTGTGTGTGTCTGTGTACTCTGCTGCGGTAGCGTCAGTGGCCTGTGGCATGTGACTGCTTAGAGGTGCTGCACATTATCCTGGTGTAGCTTGTGATGCACAGTGTGAGCCTGGATCATTGATTGTGTCGTTGCCCTCATTCCACCTGTGTACTTTCAATGGCAGGTACTGCTTTTGCCCTTCCCCAGAGGATCATGTCCCTATGACAAAGGTGCAATGCGTTGGATGCATACTATGCCTTGTTGTGAACAGCAAATTTGTTCTAATATGTGTCTCTGTGACATGTGGCAGGTGTATTGATGTAGTGTCACTTGTTCATCCTCACAGGTAGGCGCCTCTGCCAAGAAGCAGATATGGATGAACACCGTCAGTGCCGTGAGGAGGACGGACGGTCGCAAGCGGCGCCTGGCCCAGGTGAGGAAACGCTGGCAGGATATCCGGTGCTGGACACGGAGGATCGCACGGGTCCTGCTGGGGGACTCACCTGAGACCCATAAGAACCGCGGGCGCCGCCGTCTGACCCACATTCACAAGCATGTGCTGGCAGTGGTATTTCCAGACTTGGACAGGCGCTTACAGGAGAAGCAGCAGCAGGAAGGAGGTAGGTACATGTGTGTTTGTTGTGTGTCACCAGCATTTGTGAGTGCACAGTTGCATGGATACACTGCCAGGGTTTAAAGGTGCTGTGCAGATCCAGTTACCCACAGTATAGCGGTGCTCTCCTACCTCCCTTCCCCTCCTTGCAATGTGTTCCCTGGTCTGTGTATAGTCACTCCTTCACAAGGTTATGTAGGCTGGCACTTTCTCCACGTGAACTATGCCTGTAGCATCATGTGTGGGGGTGGTGTGTAACAGGTTTTGGGACCTTGCCTGTGCCCTGTCCAGTTCAGTACTTGTGGGTTCCATGTCAGTTGGCACTGATGCTGAGTCCAGACATGGGAGTTAGTCGCTCAAGTGTCATGCCTTACAGCACGCATGTCCTATGTTGTGGCCTGTGACATGATGTGCATGAGTGTGTGATACGCATAGTGCAGGGATGGTGGCGTGTGTTGCAGTCATTCCCATTCAGGACCATGGAGTTGTGTGGCCACTACTGTCCCCTGGGGCATATTTTCCTAGGTGTCATGTGTGTCATCACAAAATGTGGATACTCTCAGTTTCTACAGCATAGGTTGTGCTCTGTGCCATTGTCCCCTGGCACCATGTATATTGACGTAAAATGTAGTACAAGTGTCCACTGTACAGCCTGACCTGATTTTCCTTGTTTATACTCACGGTGGCCAGTGCCTGTGTGTCTTGTTACAATCATCTGATGATGACCATTTGTACATGATTATTTGGACAGGCGCACCTTGGGTATTTTGTGTCCAATCTTGCATTTATCCAGCCCATGTGTATTTCACCCAGACTAAGAGATGTAAGTGCTTCCTGTGTCTCAATAAATTGTCTCATGTAGGGTGTGGTTGGTGCGGGCAAAGCCTACATGTCAAAACCTGATATCTCCTTGCTAGGTCTGGCCAGTGTGTGATGTTTGTCTGCACATACACTCAAGGTGCCGTGAGCCAGTCATGGTGGGCATGTTCTCAGTATTACCTATGCAGCATGTGCCTCAAGTTCATGGATATGGTCCCTGCTCATTCCTATGTTCGGCAACGCTGTGTGGTGCAGATGCAGTGCTGGATTGTCCCCAGGGCCTGGCTCCTCTGTCAAACTCCATTTCATGTCATTTGCTATTGTGTCATGCTCTCCATAGTTTTTCTGTGGCATGGTGGGTCAACCAACTGTGTGTTGCATGCCCTACATCTGTACCTTGTTTTGTAGATGTTACTGATCTTTCTTTTCAGGCTATGCACTGTAACCTATGTAGATTGGACTCATGTGACATATGTATACAGGTGTATGATTAATTGCTGTCTCTTCACCTTGCCCACAGCATCGTCGGGGGACACGGAGGGAGACATGAGCACAGACGGAGCGGAGGGACCGAGCACCAGTGCCAGCGGTGACATCGTGCCTGGCACATCGAGTGGAACTGAGGCGGAGGAGAGTGAGGCCGAGGACCTGTCCACTGGCACGACAGAATATGAAGCTGACGGGTCCGAGGATGATCTCTCCGAGTGGGCAGAGGCTGCACCAGCAGCTGACAGCGGCACAACATCTCTCCCCGTCCCCTCCATTGCCATCAGCCGCCTCCCACTTGCTCGTGTCCCTTCCCAGCGTGCCCAGTCACCACATGTCTCCTTCCTGCCAGGCACCGCACCCCCTGCCCCTGTCTCCACTGCTGCCGCCAATGCCGAGTCTGTGGACATCCAGTGGCAGTTGCAGGTTGGTCAGGCTGCGATGCTTAATGTCCTCCATGGCCACAGCCAAGTGCTGCACAACATGGAGGCATACTTGGAGGGCATTTTCTCATCGCAGGCTGACCAACGCAACTTGCTGAGGTCCATTGACTCTACACTGACTGCAGCAGTGGGTCTCCTGCAGCGCTACGTCCAACCCCCTACCCCTGACCCATCCACACTTCCCACTCCCATGCCTGTCCCACGTACACCCAGACGTCAACATGCACCCACCACAACAGACACAGGCATCAGACCAGCAGGGAAGGTCAAACGCACACCTCCTGGCACGCACACACAGGGTGAAGTAGGCACACCCACTGGGTCGGGGGGCAAATGTAAGCCACGCAGCCAGAGTGGGAGTCTGCATTCCACCAAATCCACTCCCTCCAAATCCCCTCCCCTCAGCTCTCCTGGCCACATATCCGTCAAAGACTCCTTCATGGCCGCTCTGTCCCTGAGCCCCACAGTGACACCACCCCAAAAGCGGTCAAGGGAGTCCCCGGTCAGGGTGGTTGAGTCCCCCCCCTGTCCACACCCTCCCCCACTGGCGCTGCGACCCATCCCTCCGCCCCCCCCTCCTTGGGGCCCGTGGTTCCTTCGGGTGCAGGGGAATCGCTGGAGGACCTTGCTAAGGTGTGCAGCGCCATCCTGGCCTCCGCCTTTGGCCCTGCCCCACCCCCTGTGGTGGAGTCCTCCATCCCTGCACCCACGACGCCTACCCTTCGCCCTCATGTCCCTGCGGTGCCTGGTCCTTCCCCCCCACATGATGCCCTCCCCGCTCTGGAAGACGAAGGAGTCTGACTGTGCAGACAAGCTAGGGGACACGCGTCCCACTGTGTCCCCCACCTGGATTAGAACTTTGGATTGCCCTATGGGCATTGTACATTTTGAACTTTCAAGGGACAGACAGTTTTTGGATGCTGATTAAAGCAATTTATTTTTCCTTCGTACACTACTGTCTGTCTGGTATTGCTGTTGGTGGACCTGCCCCATTATTTTGGGTGGTGATAATGTGTTGGGTGTGTGGGAATTGTAGTCTTGTGCTGGTCATAGGGTGGATCCTGGTATCTGTGTGCCATCACAAGCTGTTGGCTACATAACTTTGTTCATGTAAGCAGTTACTGCATGGTGACATCGTCCCAAGGTGTGTTCCTTCCTCTGTGTAACCTGACTTCTTCCCTGCAGGGTCTTTCCAATATGTGGTGCTGAGCTGTGTCTACATTGGCTGGGTGTGTGACGGACTCGTTAGACTTGGGCCATGCATGCTGAGCAATGTCTCCACCTGCATCATTCGTGGCGTCCTTGGTGGTCACTGTACTTGTGTATGTAGACTGTTGCCATGACTTCATGTGTACATGTTTTCTTTTTGGCGCTATGCATGTGTATACTCCCAGCCTCGCACACATGTGGTACATGTACTGCAGGATCTTTGTGCACCTGACTGACATTTGTGGGCATTGGATCTGTGGGTACTCCACCCTTTTCTTTGCAGGGGCACTGCTGTGAGTGTTAGGCACCCACCCCACCTGTGTCTGGGCACTGCTGGGAGGACTCTGCACCCACCCCTCCTGTGTCTGGGCACTGCTGGGAGGACTCTGCACCCACCCCTCCTGTGTCTGGGCACTGCTGGGAGGACTCTGCACCCACCCCTCCTGTGTCTGGGCACTGCTGGGAGTGTTAGGCACCCACCCCTCCTGTGTCTGGGCACTGCTGGGAGGACTCTGCACACACCCCTCCTGTGTCTGGGCACTGCTGGGAGGACTCTGCACCCACCCCTCCTGTGTCTGGGCACTGCTGGGAGGACTCTGCACCCACCCCTCCTGTGTCTGGGCACTGCTGGGAGTGTTAGGCACCCACACCTCCTGTGTCTGGGCACTGCTGGGAGGACTCTGCACCAAACCCTCCTGTGTCTGGGCACTGCTGGGAGGACTCTGCACCCACCCCTCCTGTGTCTGGGCACTGCTGGGAGGACTCTGCACCCACCCCTCCTGTGTCTGGGCACTGCTGGGAGGACTCTGCACCCACCCCTCCTGTGTCTGGGCACTGCTGGGAGTGTTAGGCACCCACCCCTCCTGTGTCTGGGCACTGCTGGGAGGACTCTGCACACACCCCTCCTGTGTCTGGGCACTGCTGGGAGGACTCTGCACCCACCCCTCCTGTGTCTGGGCACTGCTGGGAGGACTCTGCACCCACCCCTCCTGTGTCTGGGCACTGCTGGGAGTGTTAGGCACCCACCCCTCCTGTGTCTGGGCACTGCTGGGAGGACTCTGCACCCAACCCTCCTATTTCAGGATATGTACGCTTAGAACATACACGGGTGTGGGTTCGCTCCATGCATACGAGGTGGGGGTACGGGTCGTACGTACACTGTTGGCATGGGGGGTTCGCTCCATTCATACGCGGGTGGGGGTACGGGTCGTATGTACACTGTTGGCATGGGGGGTACGCTCCATGCATACGCGGGTGAGGGTACGGGTCGTACTTACACTGTTGGGGTGGGGTTTACGCTCCATACGTACGCGGGTGAGGGTACGGGTCGTACTTACACTGTTGGGGTGGGGGGTACGCTCCATACATACGCGGGTGAGGGTACGGGTCGTACTTACACTGTTGGGGTGGGGAGTACGCTCCATACGTATGCGGGTGAGGGTACGGGTCGTACATACACGGTTGGGGTGGGGGTACGCTCCATGCATATGCGGGTGAGGGTACGGGCCGTACTTACACTGTTGGGGTGGGGGGTACGCTCCATACGTACGCGGGTGAGGGTACGGGTCGTACATACACGGTTGGGGTGGGGGTACGCTCCATGCATACGCGGGTGAGGGTACGGGTCGTACTTACACTGTTGGGGTGGGGGGTACGCTCCATATGTACGCGAGTGAGGGTACGGATCGTACTTACACTGTTGGGGTGGGGGTACGCTCCATACGTACGCGGGTGAGGGTACGGGTCGTACATACACGGTTGGGGTGGGGGTACGCTCCATGCATACGCGGGTGAGGGTATGGGTCGTACTTACACTGTTGGGGTGGGGGGTACGCTCCACACGTACGCGGGTGAGGGTACGGGTCATACTTACACTGTTGGGGTGTGGGGTATGCTCCATACGTATGCGGTTGAGTGTACGGGTCGTACTTACACTGTTGGGGTGGGGGGTACGCTCCATACGTATGCGGGTGAGGGTATGGGTCGTACATACATGGTTGGGGTGGGGGTACAGTCCGTACATACACTGTTGGGGTGGGGGTACGCTCCATGCATACGTGGGTGAGGGTACAGGTCGTACATACACGGTTGGGGTGGGGGTACGCTCCATGCATACGCGGGTGAGGGTACGGGTCGTACTTACACTGTTGGGGTGGGGGGTACGCTCCATACGTACGCGGGTGAGGGTACGGGTCATACTTACACTGTTGGGGTGGGGGTTACGCTCCATACGTACGCGGGTGAGGGTACGGGTCGTACTTACACTGTTGGGGTGGGGGGTACGCTCCATACATACGGGGGTGGGGGTACGGTCCGTACATATCCGTACCCACGCTATGGCATGCTTGTGCGGGCCGTACCCAGGCCTTTGCCACGTGGGTACAGCCGTCCCGCCATTGTTGGGGTGACGTAGGTGTGGGCATGGTACGACGCGTACCCACGCTCTTAAGGCGTGGGTACGGGACGTACCTGTATTGTTGTGTTGCCGGTTCGCGTCGTCAAGCACTTCCGTTGTGGCAGACGCTGGCTTTGCTGGACACGCCCCCGCCCCCTCGTAGTGACCAGGGCCTGGGGGTCAGGTATGTCCAGGGCATGTGTGCTGTGTGACTTGGGTGGGGGTTTTGTGGCCTGCCCCTGCCCCCCCCCTTTCCCCCCTCCCTTTGTTGTTCTGACCTTCTGCGGCGTCTGCGTCATAACCTGTAGAGGAGGTCGACTGCTGTGAGGGCCGGGATGACACGTAGGTTCGGGTCCATGTCTGTCCATCGCGTACAGGTACTCCTTGTTCGCGTCGTCCTGATTTCCCGGCAGTTTTTGGCTGCCGGAAAATAATGTCCGTGCGGGATGACGTCGGTGCGAATCGTACTTCCTGGTTCATGAATGGCAGGCTGCGTGCATCCCGACGTCACATCGGCGCTTTCCCGGATCACATTTGTATGTTTATTTTCGTCGGTAGGGGTTTTGTACGATTCGTACGGAAATGGTATTTCCGTGCGAATCGTACTTCCATGTTTGTATATTGTTACGACCGGGTACGCGTCGGACGGAGAATATGCTCCGTCCGACGGTTCGTACCCGGTTTTTACAGGATCGTGATCGGCACCAATGTCTTTTACCCATGTGTTTTGACAGAAAGAAGACAGTTACAGAGAGCAATAGATAAATTGCAGGCAGGCAGATTGAAATAGAACATGTTCCCAATTAGAACTTCATATCATATATGGGTGTAAGTAATGTGTAGTGTATGCGAAGTATGCAGGCATAGATGTTTGTTAGGCAGACAGCAAGCAGAGACTGTGAGGGGCCCAGGCAAGCAGGTGCTGTGTTATGCATTTCCATTTGATATGTTTCATTCTCCTGAGCAACAACTATTTGGGTTAGTAGAAGATCAAGTTGACTGACAGTATTAACAACTTTGGAGCATATTATCAAGCACAGCGTTAAAATTATCGCCGCTTTAGTGGCAGAAAACTGCCACTAAAGCGGCGATAATGGGCTTGATAATATACCGCAGAGAATTCCAATAGAAGCCCATGTTGACACCAGAACATGGGCTTCTATGGCAATGCTCAAGGGCATATTATCAAGCCTATTATCGCCGCTTTAGCGGCAGTTTTCTGCCACTACAGCGGCGATAATTTTAACGCCGTTTCTTGATATTATGCCCCTTCATAGTTAAAAAAAACAGAAAGCCTATGAGCAGCTAGAGGCGGATCGGTTTGTGGTGTTGCTGTAGGCTGGAAAGAATAGGTACTGTGCTTGCGGGTGATTAAAAGTGCCGTATTGGGTGCGTGCTTGTGTTTTAAGGAGAGCAGGACATGGGCGTATTGCCTGTGTATCTGTGTGTGTGGGTAGGAAAGACAAGACAATGGTGTGTATTTGTTTATGGTTGTGGGTAGATAAGGCCAGGTTTTGTGAAGGGATAAGGAATGACAGATTTTCGATGGTGCAGAGAAGAACAGGCTTTATGCTGGCCAGATGTATAAGCCCACCAGTAATATGTCTGTATAAGCGGCAGGGAGAGACCTGCAGCTGTGTGTCAATGGATGTTTGTATAGTGTGTTCAGGTTATGTTTGGTTGAATAATGATGTCTGTTCCCTGAATTTTGTTATCAAATTTTGGTAAGAGGAATGCCAGGGTGAGGTGATGGTTAGCCTGGCAAACTGATGCCAGAACTTTGCCATTCTATGAAATGTTTTGTAACTATGCTATATGCCAAAAGTTTGTGGAAAAAAACAGCAGAATATTACAATTAATGTGAAGAATTGCAGTCACATAGCAATGTCTTGCTATTAGTGACCATATTATCGTCACCAGTGTGTGGCATGGTAGTGCTCCGTGCATCCATGGCAAAATCGTGTGGCATTAATAACAATACTACTTAGAATGGCAATGACACAGTGACACTGACATATCCTCTGTGTGCACTTAAGAGTGAGGTTCTGACGCTGCCAGCTTGAATTTCGTTCTCAAATTGCACGCCAGTTCTAGCAATGATGAGTGAATTTCTTTTGTGGAAAAAGTATGAATTTTATTGTGATGGAGGAGGGGGCTAAGCATTTTATGCTGATAGTCATGGCACTTCCAACGCTAATTGCGGATATTACAACATACAGTAGGTTATTTTGTGAGTGATAAGTAAGGTGTACAGACAGAATAATGAGTTTAAAATATCGAGTTGCACACATGACCAAAGATTATTTGCAGAGCCCTTTGTGATGGCACACAGATACCAGGGTCCACCCCATGAGCAGCACACTACAACATTTCCCAGACACCTAACACATTATCACCACCCCAAATCATGGAGCAGCACCCCCAACATCAAGTCCAGGAAAGCATTAGTGTGCAAAAGAAAATCAAAATGCTTTATTCAGCAGAAATCAAAAATGTCAAAATGATTGTCCACAAACTAGAGGGCCCATATGCAAAGTCCTGGTGGGGGACACTTAGGGACGTGTCTCCCCTAGCTTGCCTGCACAGTTCACTGTACCACATCATCCACAGAAGGGGGGGCATCATGTGGAGGGGAAGGACCAGGCACCACAGGGACAGGAGGGGCAAGGGTAGGTGTTGTGGGTGCAGGGAGGGACGACTCCACCACAGGGAGTGGGGCAGTGCCAAAGGTGGTGGTGAGGATGGCGTTGCATACGGTGGCAAGGTCTCCAAGAGTCTCCCCTGCACCCGAATGAACCACAGGCCCCAAGGAGGGGGGGGGCAGAGGGTTGGGTTGCAGCGCTCCCGGGGGAGGGTGTTGACAGGGGGGGGACTCCACTCCCGTGGCCGAGCCCTGCCTCCAGCGCTTGCGGGGTGGTGCCACACTGGGGCTGAGGGACACACTGCGCACCAAGGACTCATTTGGTGACAGTTGGCCAGGAGAGGTAAGGGGAGTGGTCTTGGAGGAAGTGGGTCTTAAGGAATGTGGACTCCCACTCTGGCTGCGTGGCTGCTGTTTGCCCCCAGACCCAGTGGGTGTGCCTACTTCCCCCTGTGTGTGCATGACTGGAGGAGTGCGCTTAGCCTTCCCTGGTGGTGTGCTGCCTGTGTCTAGTGGGGTACGTGCATGGTGACGTCTGGGTGTGCGTGGGATAGTCATGGGAGTAGGAAGTGTGGATGGTGCAGGGGTAGGGGGGGACGGAGCGCTGCTGGAAATCCACTGCTGCAGTCAGTGTGGAGTCTATGGACATCAGCAACATCCGTTGATCAGACATCGCTGCTGACATGGCCTCCTCGTATGATTGCATCTGTGTTAGCAGTGTGGCGTGGCCATGGAGGACAGTAAGCATCGATTCCTGACCAACCTGCAACTGCCGCAGAATGTCCACAGACTCGGCATTGACGGCAGCAGGGGAGACAGGGGCAGGGGGTGCGGTGCCTGGCACGGTGGGAAGGGACCCGAGCAGGTGGGAGGCGGGTGATGGGAATTGAGGGGGCGGCGACAGATGGAGTGCTGCTCTCAGCTCTGGTAGCAGCATCCGCCCTCTCAGGGAGCTCAGCCTCGGACCCAACAGTGTCATAGTCGGTGGAGGGACTGGACAGGTCCTCCGCCGTACTCCCCTCTGCCTCCATGCTACTCGCTGAGCCAGACACGGGCTGCACAACCATGGTGGTACGGACCCTACACATGCGTGTACGCACCGTATCACCATGGCGTACGCCTAGGGCTGCACAACCATAGTGGTACTGACCCTACACATGCATGTACGCACCGTATCACCATGGCGTACGCCCAGGGCTGCACAACCATAGTGGTACGGACCCTACACACGCGTGTACGGACCGTATCGCCATGGCGTACGCCTAGGGCTGCACAACCATGGTGGTACGGTCCCTACACACGCGGGTATGGACCGTATCACCATGGCGTACGCCTAGGGCTGCACAACCATGGTGGTACGGTCCCTACACACGCGGGTACGGACCGTATCACCATGGCGTACGCCTAGGGCTGCACAACCATGGTGGTACGGACCCTACACACGCGGGTACAGACCGTACCACCATGGCGTACGCCTAGGGCTGCACAACCATGGTGGTACGGACCCTACACACGCGTGTATGGACCGTATCACCATGGCGTACGCCTAGGGCTGCACAACCATGGTGGTACGGTCCCTACACACGTGGGTACGGACCGTATCACCATGGCGTACGCCTAGGGCTGCACAACCATGGTGGTACGGACCCTTACACACGCTCTCAGAGCGTGTGTACGGTGCGTTTCACACCTTACACTGGTAACAGGCGGCACACAGAAAAGGAATTGAGCTGTCATACTTGGTCGAGGCTGGACATCAAGTCATTGTCAGTGCAGTCCTACATGTCTCGGGCCTAGGTGTGTCAGGCTGTGATGTGGCACAAATCTCCTCATGTTTGAACCCAGTAGATGTGTGATGAGCTGTGTACACATGTCATGTGTGATGGCGCACTATGTGCCACACATCCCCTTCACACCTTTGACATGTGTGCATGTAGTACAGACTTGTTGAGCACTGCGTCACTGGCATGGCACAGTCGCCAACACCCGCAACTGTCCCCTGATGCCAGGTACACGGATAATGACACCTGACATGTGACTACCGGCTTTGCACGATGTGAGTATGTCATGTGTGTGTCATGTGTTCCCATAAGCTTGCTGTTGGTGTTCCGTCAAATGCATCTGCAGTTGCTGCATCCAACATGTGCATGTGTGTGGATGGGCATGGCACACTATCATGCACACCAGGACACATGTAGAATCAGACGTAACATGTGTATGTATGCATCAAACATGGACTTGCGAGACAAGGACATATCTGCGTAGTATCAATGTATGTGTGATCAGTTACATAATAAAACAAAAATATACAGATATCTCTCCTGTACACAACACAAAAAAAGCAAGGTAATGCATACATAAAAGCATATAAACATATAATAACTATCATTCTTGTATCCATTTTCTCATTGGCTCCCATATCTGAGCCCCTAGCTTTTTCTTTGAGAGACCTTTTAATTTATACAGGGCTGATTCGGTGTTATATATTGAGCTTATCTTGGCCCTCCAACCACAGAAGGAGGGGGGGTCCGGATCAAGCCACTGTGACGTTATGCATAACCTCAAAACCGACATAGACAAAAACTTAAAGCCACTGTAGGGCACCAGTAATCCAATCGGATCTGAGAGAGATTCAGGTTCCATTCCAAACAATACCAGACTTGCTGTAATAGTTATCTGTATCCCCAGATATTGCCTCATAAACCCCTCATGGCAAGGTGTGTGGTCTGTCCGTATTTCAGGGACATGTGACCTGTGCCTCTAGTGTTCCGCAGCCTGTCTGTATGATAAACATCCTTCTTCTGCACACATGTGGATGTCTGTCACTCCTGTAATGCGTCTGCCTGTTCACTTACACTGGCCCACAGCTAGTCTCATGCCATGTCATGTTGAGCTTGTGAATCCACGTTTGTAGATGGCTCTTGGTAGGAGTGTCACCTGCCTGGCATACGTGTCCAGGGTATATTGCACAGACCTGACTCTGCATGTAGCATATGTGTATTTGCTGTTCAACATGTGCTCAGTACATTGACAGTGTTGTTGTACTGTACTCACTCTTCGTTGTCCCTTCCTAATTGCTGCAGGGCTCCGCCTCTCCCCCGACCAATCCCAGACTTGGCTGCCCTGAGGGAACGTGACTGTATACGCCGCTACCGCTTCACCCAACGGTTGATTCTGAACTTGACAGCAAGGCTGGCACCACACCTCCAACCGCTACACAGGTATCCTACTGCACTGACACCCAAGATGAAGGTGATGGCAGCCCTACATTTCTTTGCCACGGGTACGTTCCAACATACCATTGCTCACGTTGGTGGCATGTCCCAAACCATGTTCAGCCGTGTCCTGCATGATTTTCTAGAGGCCATGTTGGTTCACCTGGATGACTTTATACATTTCCCAACTCCTGAGCAGTTGACAGGTGTCAAGGGTGACTTCTATGCCCTGGGAGGGATGCCCCATGTCATTGAGTCTATTGATGGGACACATGTGGCTTTGGTACCACCACAGGCACATGAGGTAGCCTATAGGAACAGGAAACATTACCACTCCATTAATGCCCTTGTGGTGTGTCTTGCTAACATGGTGATTTCCCATGTCTGTGCTCGTTTTCCAGGATCAACACACAATGCCTACATCATGAGGCGTAGCAGGGTCCCTGAAATGATGCTGCAGCTGCGCAACGAACGAGCATGTCTTGTTGTTGGGTTTACTCTGGCAGTCCTGTATTTAGCGTCATCTTTCTGTCTTGCTGCTTCTCCTGACCCACTTCTGTCCATGATGTTTCCATGTAGGGGACTCTGGCTATCCCAAAATGCCATGGCTGATCACACCTCTCCGCAACCCCAGAACGGCTGCCGATCACTGGTACAACAACGCCCATAGGCAGACCAGGCGAGTGATAGAGAGGACCTTTGGCCTCCTGAAGAGCCGATTCCGGTGCCTCGACATGACCGGCGGCGCACTCCCATATGCACCGGTGAAGGTCTGCAAAATCTTCCTCGTGTGCTGCATGCTGCACAACATGGCAGTGAAGAAAGCTGTGCCACTCATCCTGGATCCGGATGATCAGGAACATCCACCCGTGGAGGACGAGGGGCTTGGTGATGAGGCAAGTGATGTTGAGGAGGAAGAGGACATCTGGATGCGGCTCATATGCAACTTCTTTGCTTAGCGGTGAGTTGCAGTGTCTGAGTGTACACGCATTGAGCCTTGTGTGGCATGTGTTGCAATGTGTGGGTCCATCTGCATGTATGGCAAGTGAGTCAGAGGTGTGTATGGATGTGTCACTCGAGTGATGGTGTAATGACTGTATGTCTTACCTGAGACACTATTGTCACCTAGCATGTTGACAACCTTATACGTGTCGAGTACATGCCCATGCATGCGGATGTGCTTCTTTTGGCTCACTTCTTGTGTGTCTCTCATCCCCAGGTATTTGTGCATGCTGTCTGCTGGTGGCATTGTTGTGCTCCTGCTATTCCTCATGAATCCAGCAACGTGTGCTGAATCAGCGTCACATGCACGGACATGTCGAAAAATCACCTTAGGGTAAGGGATGCACCACGGCTTTTTGGGTGTGCTATGTGTTTGCAATGTGTGTGCACTGCTTCTGTTCATGTTTGGTTACTTAGCATACATGTATCACCATGGGTCACATGACATGGAGCTGGATTCACCTGAATTTATAGTCACACTTGGTGACAGTCATCTGTAATGTGATTGTGGATTGTGATGAAGGCATCAATGTGTGTGACACTGCCCTCGGACACATACGGGATGCACTGGCTTGACATAGTGTGGGGCATCCCCATTAGTGGTTCAATGGTGAATTGCAGCCTCTCCGTGAGCAGCACGGGGTGTTGACCTCACACCTGTCACTTGTGTGCCAGTTCTATGGGTTTCCTGCATCTGTGGTGCAAAGGGGGGTGCCAGTGTAGGTTCCACAGGTTCATCCACATGACCTGTGCATCTGTTAATATAGATGTATTTGCCTTCCGGAAAACATGACTAATAAAGGTGTCCCTCAGCCTCCAAGGTGCCTCATCTCTGTCAATGCAGGTCTCTTGCCACTGTGCATGCGGCATGTCTGGCATAGTTGTCACAGATTGTGCATATGAGTCTATGTGTAGAGTAGCAAGATGCAAGCTGGTTGTCAGGGATTATGATATGTATTGTGCATGATGTACATGGCTGTGTAGGTATTTTTCCATCTCAGTCCCCACAACGGCCACTTAGCTGCATGTGTATCCATTGTCTGTATGTGTGCCATGTTGGACCAGCAGACACTCCTCCCTTCTCATACTCCTTTTGCAGTGGTCCATTCTGACATGCTTGCGTTAGTGTGCAACTTGTGGCATGGTTTCCAGGACATGGCGCCTGCTGCTGCAGGCCCTGCAGCAAGGGCACACAGAGTTTATAGTTTAGCCCTCCCACACATGCCTCTAAGACGCAACCCCCTTCCTCCCTCCACCCATTCATTTTGGTGTAATCTGCTTGTGTGTGACACAGTTGCTGTGGCAAAGGCTGGACCGTCTGCACATGCCACGTGCACATTGCACGTGCCTCATGTCCTTGCATGTGCCACATCACGCTACACCATGATGTTGAGGCCACCCACCAAGCAATGTCCATCCAATACATCTGTTGCATGCACTCAGGCATGCACTCATCGGCCACACGACACCTTTGCATAATGAGTGTGCAACTCCAACTGCCTACACAGCGCTGGCACGCCTTCCAGGCCCTGTCACACCAACCAGGTCATGTCCCTCCTACTCCCCACAGGCACTGTACCCCAACAAGGCCATGGGAGTGGTACTCCAGGCCTCTGCATGTAGTATGGTGTCGTTGTGGGACACATGGCATAGGTATCATCTCTCAGCGTGTCAGTCTACAATGTGTCCAGGATACCCCTCTACACCATGACATGCGCACTGCATCTCATCATCATCTTGTGTCCCATTGGCAGCCAGGTGCTTCTCACCCTCCCCAAAGACACAGTCCTTGCCAGTTCCCATATTGAATAATGCATGGTATCCAGTGGCAGATGGCTGCACGTTGGCCACCTGATGCTGGACTTGTACATGACTGAGGTGTTCATCTGCGGATTGTCCCCTTACAGCTGGGTCAACTGCTTGTGTCCCACCCGCAAGGGCCCTGCACAGGCACACAGTGTCCACGCACACGAGCTGGTGTGCATCATGGAAAGCTTGCCCACATGTGCTATGCTGATCACCAACATCTGTACCTCAGGCCTCAGCACACTCTGCATTATGCACAAGGTCCACTGTTCGACCCACCTCAAGGCAAGACAGACCATCCCCCATGTCAACTTCGACATCCATGTCCAATCCTACCCTGCACTCTAGGGAGAAGTACCTTACAACTCCCATGACACTTGTCCACATCCAGGGTGCATCTGCACAGCTCTGCTTCAACATCCGGCAACCCAGCCACATCACCGTCCAACTGGGATGGCGGCAATGGATCACTGTTATCTGCAGGATGACCTTCACAATCCACGTCCACACTCAGGATGCAGCCCACGAGCACGCCCCCAACACAACCATGTGGCACTGTCATCCAAGACCCCATTGTGCCATCTCCATGCATCCAACCTTGGCCTGGCCACCATTCTCCACATCCACCTGACTCCTGCTTGCAGGACATAGTTCTCCCACCTGGCTACACATACCTGGGACTCCCACCCCAGGACATTCCACATGATCCCTGACCTCTACGCATGACTGTTGCTCTTCGAAATTTGTCTGTCCGCACAGTTGTGCAGGCACCCCCTCAGCTGGTTGTGGCCATCACGGGTGAGTATGGTGCTCCATGTCTGTATTGGATGATACATTGTGACCCATGTGTGTCCTGTGCCTGACTCAGACCCCAGGGTGTGCATGGTTGGAGTTACTTCAAAACTCAGGCATGGTTTGACTTGCCAACACACACATGTAGTGGAATAATGCTAAATGACGGCATCATCTCGTGATTTGTAATGTTTTTATTGGTGGTGGGGTACGTGTTGGGGGGGATGCTATTAGGTGCTGTACCGGGGGTATAGAATCCAAAGTTCACAGGGGGGAGATGGTATCCTTGCCATTGAAAGTCATCAGAGTCCATGCCACAGTCTTTGTCAACATTGGTCAGACAGTGACCAGCAAGTCCATGTGGCAGAGAATGTCAGAGGATGAGGTGCTGCTGTAGCGCCAGGGGGCCAGGTGCCAGGCCAGGTGACCTGGGAGATGGTGATGGTCCGCTGACTCTCACGGTCTTTTGCGTGGACAACCCACCTTCCTCCGGGGACCCTCAGATGCAGGCCTTGATGATGCTGGGGACGCTCCTTCAGATGAATCCTCCTCCTCCTCCCTCCCTGTGTGTGGTGGTGGTCTACGCCTGGTGGCACAGGGAGGGTTTGCCAGGCTTTGGGCGATCTGACGGAGTGATTGGCTCACGTCCCTGTGCACCGCCAGGAGCTCAGCCAGTCTTGCCTCCATCCGTCCTTGGTGTTGTAGATGACTTGCATGATGCTCGACCTGCATGTCCTTGATCTCATTGAGGGTCTTCACTACCTGGTCGATGCCTCTGGAGTCACGCCGGTATGTGTCCAGGATGTTGCGGACGTGTGACATAACCGGGTCCTCAGCTGCCTGGTCAGGCTCGCACCTCCGCCGTTCTCCACTCCCACCACCCCTGCCCACTTGAGCCTGGCCTGCCCTTGTGGGCACGTCAGGTCTCCGGGACCCCTGAGGGATGGCATTTGCGGGGTCGCCTGCCTCCTCCTGGGTGCCCGGGAGCCCTCGTCCCTCCTGGTCAGACTGGCTGCGTTGTGTGCGAGCAGGGCTCCTGTGTGCATCCTGGGATGTGGCAGGAATGGGGGTGGTGGTTGGCACAGTTGTACCTGACGCAGGTGCTGCAGGTGCTTGGGCACCAGAGGGGCCAGGTCGGTCGGGGTCATCCACGGGGTGGTGAGAGTCGTCGCTGCCGGTGGAATCTTCGTAACGCCGAGCCGGGTCCTGTGTGTCTTCCCCCCCAGTGTTGGGGGGAGATCGACGACGTTGCCCTGTGTGTGAGAGAGAGACAATGTTAATGGTGTTACATGCGTCATCCATGTTTCATACATATTCAAGTTGGCACAGTTGCTCTTGGTAGTTGGATATGTCTAGCCTTCCTCTCACAGTGCACTTGTGGATGGGTATGTTGCGGGGGTCAGATTGATATGTACTCCTGGTCATTTGGCCTGTCTGATGAGTGTTGGGATGCTTGGTTGGCTATGTATTGGTCTTGTTGTGTCACAAATCCATTGTGGGAGTGCAAATTTGCGTTGTGTGGGACCGGCCTCGTGGCGTGGGCCCCCCTGACCATTAGTCCCTCCAACCCGACTCATGCCACCCCCCCTGATCCCTGGTTTTAGACCCCCGGCCACCATGTCCCGATGTTCCGATGGCCGACCCAGGGCCCCAGCGAAACCTAGACCTTAGACGCGCCATGCCCGGCCAAGGGAGAGGGAACACCCCCAAGCAGGACAGGGAGGAGTGGTCTCTGTCGCACCTCTGACCTCCTCTCAATGGAGGGTTTCGATCGCCCTCCGGGCCCCCAGGGAGCTGGCTCCCCACATGCTGGGTGTCTGGAGTCCCTCCCGGCCCTACTTCAAAGGATCAAAGAGCCGAGCGACAGGAAATCCCAACACACCGCCCCCGACGCCAAGACCCCTCTCTGTGAGGAAGCTGGACTTCAAAGGCAAGAAGGCGTATAACAGAGGGTGGTGAGGGGACTGGGGGAGAGAAGACCTGGAACTACGAGAGCCCTGAGGACCTGGTCGTGGCTCGAGAGCTCAGTGGTCTGGCTGGACCCGAGACTGCACCGTGTCCCCCGGCTCGAGGATTGAGAGCTGTGCGAAGGATACTCGGCAGTGACTCTGAACCAAGAACTGTCCCGCAACCCCAACCACCCTATGCAAGAATTACCAAGCGTATTGTACCGAACAAAGACTACCTTGCGGATCATAAAGGTCCATTGAATCTTAGATAAAGATCTCCGTCTACTGAAACCTACTGTGTGGTGTCTCTTTGTCACGTAGTGCAAGCTCAGCACGTGCGAGGCCAAGTACGAGACCTCCCTTCCTGAAGGGGCCTCACCGCCGGTGCTGGGCCTGGTTCTGGGGAAGGCGGGTCACAGGGTGGTCAGGAACGTGTTCTGTAACCCCCCTCGGATCACCCTTCCAACACGTTGGCTGCCCCGGGGGTGTGTGCTTGTGTAAGGGGGGTGGTGTGACCGGGCATGCTGTTGGGTGTGGTGTGATTTGTCATTGGGTCTACCAGGTGATGTGTCTATCCCCTCATGGTGCCTGCTGGCATGACAGTGACCCTCCTCCCTCTCTCTGTCTGTTACCCTCTGTCGCCCTCTGTCTCCCTCTCTCTCCCTCTCCCTCAGTCTGTCTGTCACCCTCTGTCGCCCTCTGTCTCACTCTCTCTCCCTTTCCCTCCGTCTGTCTGTCACCCTCTGTTGCCCTCTGTCTCCCTCCCTCTCCCTCTCCCTCCGTCTGTCTGTCACCCTCTGTCGCCCTCTGTCGCCCACACTCTCCCTCTCCCTCCGTCTGTCTGTCACCCTCTATTGCCCTCTGTCTCCCTCTCTCTCCCTCTCCCTCCGTCTGTCTGTCGCCCTCTGTCGCCCTCTGTCTCCCTCTCTCTCCCTCTCCCTCCCTCTGTCTGTCACCCTCTGTCACCCTCTGTCTCCCTCTGTCTCCCTCCCTCTGCCTCTCCCTCCGTCTGTCTGTCACCCTCAGTCTCCCTCTGTCTCCCTCTCTCTCCCTCTGCCTCCGTCTGTCTGTCACCCTCTGTCGCCCTCTGTCGCCCTCTCCCTCCATCTGTCTGTCACCCTCTGTCGCCCTCTGTCTCCCTCTGTCTCCCTCTCCCTCCGTCTGTCTGTCACCCTCTGTCGCCCTCTGTCGCCCTCTCCCTCCATCTGTCTGTCACCCTCTGTCACCTCAGCCCAGCTTCCTGGGCACACTCACTTTGCAGGTATTTCAAAGGCCATTGGCTTATTCATGTGGCTTTGGATGGACTCTCCCGCACCCCATTGGGCAGAGTGTCTCTGAGTCTGCGCTGCAGCGGCGGTGTGTGCTGACACTCTTTCACAGTGTTGCCTCTTCATTGACTGCTGTTATGTGCGAATTGGGCCATCATACCCATGTCATCCTGCGATGCGGCCGCCATTTGCAGGTGACACAGTACAGTGTCGGGACACACTGTCTGTATAGCTCTGCCCTAGGCCATATGGGCTGAGGGCATTGGTGTCTGCTTCTGAGTTGCACAATGTGACTTTGGAGGCCCCCCCTCCCGGCATCACGGACATCCTGTCTTGTGTTGGTGTTTTGTGTGGCCTGTGACTTGGCATGGCCTTGCTTGGTGCATGGGGCATGGAGCCGATAGTGGCATGTGTGTGTTGTTGGAATGTGGTTGCGTCCGGTGATGGCTTTGAGGTAGTTGCATGCATTATCGGGAGTTGGGTTGTGGATGCGGTTCCCCCCATGTGGGCTGATTTGTTTGTGTACTCACCAGGCTCGGCGGGTCCTTCTAGTCCGTGTACTCCCACCGGCGGCAGCGTGCGCATCACCTTCTCCTCCCAGGGATGGTAGTGTACCGGTCTGCGGGACGGCCCACCTCCAGTGTTGTTGGCCTGGTTGTGTTCGTCGGTCATCTTGCGGCGGACCGTCCTCCGCAGATCGTACCACCTGGCTTGGCATTCATGCCTGGTCCTTCGGATGGGCGCAACAGCATTCACCCTCTCGATGATCCTCTGCCACATGGCTGATTTTTCTGATGCGCTGGTCTGTCTGGCCAATGTTCCAAAGAGCTGTGGCTCGACTCTGATGATTTCATTGACAAGGATCTCCAGCTCCGCCGTTGAGAACTTTGGATTCCTGTCTGTGGGCATGGTGTGGGGTGTGGGTGTGGATGGTTGTGGGTGTGTGGGTGTGGTTGTGAAGGTGTGTGTGTGAATGTGATGAGGGGGTGTTTGTGAAGGTGGTTGTGTGAAGGTGTGCAAGTGTAAGGTGTAGTAAAGGTTGAGGTCTGGTGCTGTGGGTTGTCTGCGGGGTCTGGCAGCAGTGGGTCTGTTGCAAAGGCTCATGGTTTGTGTGTGTGGGCCCTTTTTATTGCTCCATTTGTGGGTGTGGCTGTGTTTGAACTTTGGGTGGGTGTGTTATAAGGGGTGGTTGTGTTTTGGGCCTCTGTTTACCTGTTTGGCTGTTGCAGGTCAGTGTATTGGGTGTCTTTGGGCTTGTTGGACGTGTTTTGTGGTGTTGTGCGATTCGAATTGACTCTCCTTGTGGTGTTTTGCAGTGTCCTGGTTCAGTACGCGTGTTTTTCGCGTCTGTGCGGTGCGTACATCGGCTATGTTGTTGTACAGTGCTCACATTTGCTATGGCTTGGTACGACTCGTACATGCGCAGGGCTGGGTGAGGGTGCTGGTGTCGGGGCCTCGGGTAAGGTGCGTACAGGCACGGGCAGGGTGTGGGGGCCTGGGGGTACATGCCGTACATACATGAAACCAGGGTACGACGCGTACATGGGGGGGCTGGGGGGATGGCGCCTACATACCGGGTGCTGGGGGGTACGGTGTGTGCCCCCACCCCCATATGGATGGTGCGTACACCCACCTCCGTATGTACAGGGCGTACCCCCAGCCCACGTATGTAAGCACCGTCCCCAGCACATACCCCCAGCCCCCATATATGTACGCGCAGACCGTATGTACGCGCCGTACACCCTGCCCCCCCTATGTACGCGCCGTACCCCCAGCCCCCCTATGGACGGTGCGTACCCCCACCCTCCCCCATAGGTACAGAGCGTACCACCCCCCCCCCCGTCGGTACGCTGTGGACCCCCAGCGCTACGCGCTGGGGGTCCACACCGTACATAGGGGGGGTACGCTCCCTACCTACGGGGGGGTGGGGTTCGCTCCGTATCTACGAGGTGGGGTGGGGGTCCACTCCGTACCTACGGGGTGGGGTGGGGGTTTGGCGCGGACATGGGGGGTGCTGGGGTATGACGCGTACATGGGGGGGTGCTGGGGGGGTGTTCGGCACGTATGCGGCACATATTTGGGCGTCTCCATAGTTGCTATGGGAGTTCGCACCGTACGGTGTTTTTTACATACGGTCGTGCATTCGGACGGACGGGACGGATCGTACTTGCGCGCTCGGACTTCAGTTTCCCGATTCGTAAGTAAAACTGTCCGGGGACGTGTCGGACACTATTTCCGACCCAAGGACGTGTGGGGGAATTTTCCCAATGCGATTCGTATGGATTTTTTAACATACGAATCGTACTTGCCAGTTTGTACGAGACTTGTACGATTCGTACGGTAAAAAAAACGGATACGATTCGTACGGGGGAAATTTTTAACGGATCGGAATCGGCCCCATAGTTGTTTAAAATATCGATTTTTTTTATTAGTATTATGTATTTTAGTATATGTTTTAAATGTATGTGATGTATTATTTTTGTATAAGAATTGTTTGTATTTTAATATATGTGTTACATTTTTAGTAGTTTTAATTCTTTTTATGTGAATTTTGCATTCTTAGTCCCGTAGCGGGTTCTGGGTATATAGGGGAAAAGGGTGGGAAGTAAATTAATTATATTAAATTAATTGATTATTTTTTATTTATTAATATTAGTTTAATTGAGATGTTTATAGTGTTAAATGTGTAAAGTAGTTTATTATTAATTAATTAATCATTGTTTGTTAACTAATAATAATTATTTGATTTGCAATTAATGATGCTCATTGTGTAATTAATTTTAAGTGTGTGTTTTGGTGTTTATAGGAGTAAAGGGTGGGAAGCAATTAATTTTTAATTGATAAATTAATAGTTGGTTGTTAATTAGTTATGATTAATTGATTGGTGATTAATTATGGTAGTTGTGTAATCAATTTTCGGTTACTTTATAATTAGTTGTTAATAGTAATAGTTTTTAATTTAAAAATACATTTTAATTGTGTTTTATTACTTTATAGTTTAATTTAGGTGTGTTGTGGAAATTATAGTTTTAAAGCGTGTGTAGGTAATTATTGTTTATTAGGTTTTTTAAATACTTTTTTTAATTGATTATAAATTATGTTAATTATGGAAGAAAATGTAATTTAAAATGTCCAAGTGTGTTGTTATTGGTGTGGTGTTATAGGGTAGGAAAAAAATACATTTATGTTTTAATTAATGTTTTTCTTTCTAAATATTTTCTAGCTTAAAAGTTTTTTTTAATTTATGTTTGTTTTGATTTTGTATAATATTGTAGGTAGATGTTACATGTAATTAATATTATAATATGTTTTGTTTTTAAATATTTAATATTTGTTTAGATTATAATTTATTTATTTGTATAATTTGTCTTAATTTTTAATATATATATTTTTTAACTGTTAGGGTGTGAGTAGTAATTTTTGGCTCTCCGCTATCTAACACTTTCCCTACTGTTGCACTCATTGAAGTGAGAATAGTAATTTTTACCCCTCCGCTATGCAACACTTTCCCTACTGTTGCACTCACTGAAGTGGGAATAGTATATTTTACTTCTCTGCTATCCTACACTTTTCCTACTGTTGTACTCACTGGAAAGGGAATAGTAAATTTTCCCCCTCTGCTATCCAACACTTTCTCTACATTTACAAAACTTTTCCTACTGTTGTACTTACTAGAGTTGTAATATTACATTTTACCCCTCCCCTATCCAACACTTTCCCTACTGTTGCACTCACTGGAGTGGGAATAGTAATTTTTGCACCTCCGCTTTCCAACACTTTCCCTACTGTTGCTCTCACTTGAGAGGGAATAGTAATTTTTACCCCTCCACTATCCAAAACTTTCCCTACTGTTGCACTCACTAGAGTTGGAATAGTAATTTTTACCCCTCTGCTATCCAACACTTTCCCTACTGTTGCACTCACTGGAGTGGGAATACTATTTTTACTTCTCAGCTATCTAACACTTTCCCTACTGTTGCAAGACAGTGGAGTTTGCGTCAGCTTATCAAGCCTCTTCCAGACAAAAAAGCGCAAGCTTTCTTAAACAATCCAGATCGGCTCAAAGTGATCTGGGGGGGGCAAACTAAATTCTTTTTGTCGGAAATAAAGGCTAAGGAGTATTTGGATGGGCTTTCTGGCTAGGTTCGGACTATCGTGTTAAGGAAAAAACACTCACTAGGATGACTTAATCCTCAGGGGAAGAGGGAGTCAAAGAAACTATGTTTATATTTTGATTTGTGAGGGGATTTTGTTTCCACATGTGGACTGGAATGATAACTCAAATTAAATATATGGCTATGAAATAAATAACCTACGGAGATTGGGGATTTAGGAGCAGCATGTATCAAAAAGTTCAAGTATCTGTGAAAAGTTTAAGTATCGGGCTCGCGCTCTGTGTAGCACACTCATCACGTACAGACTCAGGATTGAGTCTGAATGCCTTGAGCGGGGAGGTGGGGGCGCGGGGCAGGTGGGGGGACACAGAAGGGAGGTGGAGGGAAAGGGTCGGGTGGTGGGTAAAAGGCAAGATAAAAAAAAAACATTTCCAGAAATAAAAATGAAACTAAGAAGCAGGCAAAAAGATTAATGAAAGGCAGAATGGGAGGTGCAAATTGTATGTGCAAGAATATGAGAGAAGACTAAAGCGGCCATCTCTTGAAATCAAACCCAACTCAAGATGGGGAAGATAACTATGTGTTCGTGCAACGTAGCTGGTCTAAATGATAGGGCAAAGAGGCTAGGATATGCAGAACTCATCCGGCTAAACTCCTCGGATGTAGTTTGTTTACAAGAGACACATATTCCTTGGGAGAAAAGAGAGCTACTGAGGTTTGCAGGGTACAATATTGTGACTTGCACAACACAGACTACTAATATCAGTGGGGTGGCCAATTTGGCCAAAGTTACTTTAGGTTTAGCTAAGCAAAAAGCAGCGGATGCCCTGGGAAGATGGGTCATAGTCGAACTTGCAATAGGAGTCACAATATGTTTGGTCTACAGATCGAATCAGGATGACCCTCAGATATTCGAAGTCTTAGAAACAGAACTGGCTACGTGGCCAAACCCCTTAATTTTATGTGGTGATTTAAATATCTCGCTAGATGTAGGAAACGAAAAGCAGAGACAAAAGGGCTTTTCTGGTCGCAAACCTAGAGTATATAGGGCTTTAAATTCCCTCAAGAATAGTCACGGTCTGGTTGATATTTGGAACCTTAAAAACTCGACTAACCCGGGCTATACATACTTCTCCTGCCCTCATAAAAAGTTTGTCAGGATTGATTACTTCTACGGCACAAGGGATCTATTAGAACGAGCTGGAATTAGGAAACTACCCAAAATAATCTCGGATCACAACCCTTTGATCTTAGATATAGATATACCCAGCTTTAAGAGACTGCGAAGCAAGTAGACGTTTGACAGGAAACTACTAGTTAACAATGAATATATCGAATTTATCAAAGACTGGGCACAGGAATATTTTGATATTAACTGCTTCAGTGCCAGCAGGGGGGTGGTCTGGGATTCTTTTAAGGCTAGTTTCAGAAGGGAAACTATAAGCTTTGGTGCCAGGACTAAGAAGCAACAGGCGACCAGGAATCAACAACTATCTCAGGAGTTAGCTAGGGCTGAAGAGGAGTATGTCACGACTATAATACAGGGACAAGTGGGAAGCCAAATTCAACATCGGATAATTGCCTTGAAAACAGGATTAAACAGTTGGCTAACGCAGAGATCAGCAGAGGCATATCAATCCCATAGAAACAGTATCTACGAAAATGGAGAGCAAGTTGGCAAGAGGTTGGCTCTTTTTATACTAGACAAAGGACATCCTTTAACGCAATATCTTCCCTACAAATAGATGGACAAGTACATACTGATCCTGAAGAGATAGTCAAAGGGTTTCAACATTATTACCAAAACTTATATCAGGATGACATCAATAAAGATCGACTAGAAGTTGCCCAGGGCCTAGCGGGTTTATTTGATGATATCAAATTTAAAGGGGGCCTGGACAGGGTATCAAGCGACGAGTTAGAAGAAGCAATCTCTTTGGAGGAAGTTCATTTAGCACTGTCAGAATTGGCATCTGGGAAGGCCGCAGGTTCTAGGCTCTGTTATAACACACTTTCTTCTGGACCTATTTAAGGGAGTGCAGTATAATGGAACCCCCCCTGAGTCTTGGAAGTAGACAGATATCGTAATATTCCCCAAAAAAGGCAAGCCGGTAGAGAATCCATCTTCATACCGGCCGATCTCACTGATCAACTCAGATAGGAAATTATATTCTAAAATATTAGCTACTCGGCTGGGAGGGGTCATAGAACGTCTGGTCACCCCTTGGCAGCATGGTTTCATTCCGGGCAAAGGAACAACTGATCATACCCGTAGGGTTATCTCTCTATTTGACACTACAAATGAGATGGGCAGCCGGATGTTGAAGAACCAGAACCTTTTGGGTCTGGCGGCGCAGGGTACGCCTTAATCTCCTGGGTTTCTCCTGCTCAGCTACACAGAGACACAGGACACTCTGTCGGCGTTAGAAGATCAGATTTATTTAGCTGCAGCTAGTACAGTTATCCTAGAAGTACACAGAGTAGGTTCTCAGGAGACTGCCACTTCACTCTGTGGCGCACAGGGTTTTATACTATACAAGGTTCAGACATATTAACAAAAAGCACTCCCAGAACACACAAGAAAGAGCCAATAAGAAAAGTTGGAAAACAGGATGGAACCAATAGGAGAGATTGGAAAACAAAAGTGTCAGATGACTCGAAGAAACCTCTCCTCCAACTATGTTTGTCACCCCTCCCTCAAGCTAATTCATTAACAGATTCATAACTAACTTGCAGGTGGTGAGATACGTTTGTGTGTGTTGGAGGACAGTTGTGAAGCGAGAGAATGCTAGCAGAAGACAGTGAAGGCTAGGGGATAAGATAAAGTCAGGAAAGAATGGTGTGAATCAATAGATAGTTGAGACGGCGATTAGGAAAGCCAGACAGGGATTAGTGTACTCGGTCAGTCCTAACACCAGCTTTGTAAATAGAGGTAGAAAGCGTATTTCGACACCAGGTTGCAGAAAAAGCAGAATAGACTTTGCTCGCCGTGCTGCCTGAGTGATGGCAACACAAAATGGCGGCGGAGCACAAAATGGCGGGTCGATTCGATCGCGATCAGAAATCAAAGTTCCTCAATGTCTATGATCCTTCTCAATGCTGAGAAGGCTTTGGATAGGGTGTCTTGGGAATTCTTATGGGGGATATTAGAGATAAATGGCTTTGGGCCGCAATTCATTAAAGCTATTAAGGCAATGTATTCTCAACCGAGGGCAAGATTGCAACTCATTGGGAAGGAATCCAACAATATTAATATATCAAGAGGGACCAGGCAAGGATGCCCCTGCTCTCCGATTTTATTCGCTCTCTATATTAATCCGTTAGTGGTCAAATTGTTAATGAACCAGAATATCAAGCCAATTAGCATGGGCGACTATGAGACTAAAGTCCTGGCTTATGCCGATGATGTTGCAGTTTTAACTCCGAACCCCGCTGAGGCAATTATCGAAATAAATAAAATTGCTGAGAGCTATGAGCTTCTTTCTGGATATGCACTGAATAAAGAGAAGACTATTGTATTGTGTACAGATAATATAGATTTTATCGATCCAAGGAATGCAGATACAGCGGTTTATCTTGGGATTCGTATAAGTGCTAAGGTCGATGAAATCGTTAAATGTAACTTTGAGCCTATGATTAAAACTATAGGGAATGATCTAAGAAGGGTTAACAGGCTGCATCTGTCTATCATAGGGAGGGGACATTTTTTTTAAATGACCATGCTACCAAAGATCCTATACTTGTTCTGTGCAATACTGCTGGCCATGGAAGATAAGACACTGAGGGCATTGGAGTCAATTTTTTCCAGCTTTATGTGGCAATATGGGAAGGTATGAAGAGCGATGACATTTCTTGCTTTACCACAAGATAGGGGTGGCCTTGCAATTCCTAATATTACCCTTTATTACTGGGCGGCCCTTCTCCAACAAATGGCCTCCCTGTTTGTCTTGGATAATGATATAGGCATAGACCAAGGCCAAAGAATACCTAATATTAATGAATTGTCCTTAGGGAAGGAATCTCCTGGGCTGTTACTTAGACAGCTAGAACCGAGTTACTATAAAAAGGTATGGTTCAAAGTGATTTATAGCGCATGGAAGGTTTGGAAACAGGTCTCCAAATTCATGGCTATCCCAAAAGTGACTAGATATACTCCCCTTTGGCGCTCATCGCTGTTTCCGCCCCAGATCAATGATGTCATGGGGAAGAAATGGGAAAGGTATGGGGTGGGAACAATTGGGGATTTCTGTAGGGGAGAGCAAGATTTTCAATATTCCAGGCTGCAGCGGGTTTTTAGTATACCGGATAATCAATATTTTAAATTTGTACAGATCAGGTGCATCCGCTCTGTTTTTTACCCTAAGATTATGCTTGATAAAATACTATTCGTGGATACTATATCCTCTAGGTCTAGTAGGATCAGGAATATTTATACTCTACTTCTTGATAGGATCCCAGATGACCTGGAAAAAACTGAGACATACTGGGCAAAAAACCTGGGGAATGCTGACGTGGATATTTATATGAGCCTGTCTCTAACGGCCAAAATACTTCTATCATCAAAGCTCAAAGCCCAATTGTATGAAACTATTAAGTGCCCCAGATGTGAGTTCGGCCCTGCCACTCAGATTCACATGCTGTATGATTGTGATAAACTGGATCTGTTAAAAACAGGGCTGCAAAGGTACTGGGAGGAAGTATTTGGCCGAAGATTAGAACTGTCACCAACTTTACTGATCCTTGGATACAATAACACTTTAGGCCTCAGTACTGAACAGGAATATAGTCTGTTCTAGGGGTCAGCGGTATACAGGATTTTACTGGCAGCAAGATGGAAAGATTCTGAACCACCGTTTCATATGTGGCTTGCCAGGCTCCTGGGAGTCTACAATCAAGAGAGGGCTATCTATGCCTGTAGGGGTAGACAGGCAAGAATCCGGCGGCGGAAAGTCTGGACATATGTGGCCGACTGGAACAGAGACGCAAGGATGGTTAAGAATCAAGCTAATTATGTCGGTATATAGTGACAATAAGGGTAGGATGTAATGAATAGTTTGACCTTTTTTTTTGTTGTTTTTAGATTGTCTTAGGAATTGCATGGGTCTTATCCGCTCCTTTTAGTATGTATTAATTGCTTTTACTCTTGTATAACCACACTACCGTACTGTACTTATTTATAGATATTTAAATGGTAATGACTGAAGTTTAATATATTTGTATTTTCTGGAAATGTTAATAATAAAATGTTTTTAAAAAAAGGAGAAGGAATAGTCATTTTTACCCCCACTATCCATCACTTTCCCTACTTTTGCACTCACTAGAGTTGGAATAGTAATTTTTACCTCTCTGCTATCCAACACTTTCCCTACAGTTGCACTCACTGGAGTGGGAATAGTATTTTTACTTCTCAGCTATTTAACACTTTCCCTACTGTTGCAGTCACTGGAGTGGTAATAGTTATTTTTACCCCCCTCTCTCCAACATTTTCTCTACTATTGCACTGACTGTATTGTGAAATTTTATTTTAAATATGTTTTAATAGTTTAATGTTTTAATGTTAAAATTTTATTTTTTATTTTTTATATTTTAAACCATTGAAATATATTTTTATTTTTTATATAATTTTAAACATTTAACATAAATTAAAAATAATAGTTCATTAATTGTTTTAATGTAAATATGTATGTATAAATAATTTAGTTTGTGTGTTTACACTTATTCATTAAGTTTATTTGTTATATTTTATTTAAATGTATATTAAGGGGCCGATTCCAATCCTGTAAAAAGGCTGTACAAATCATTGTATGGAGCGTTTTTCCCGTATAACTCGTACCCGGTATACTTTTCTTACAACCTAGGAAGTACGATTCGTACAGAAAGCCTCTTTCCATAAAAATCGTACAAAAGACCATACAGCTAAAATAACCCAACGATTCTGATCCGGAACAACTTGCACGCGATGTCTGTATGTATTCAAGCAGCGGTTTCCAGCCCAGCAAGTACGATTCGTCCCTACGGCACTCCGTACCGCTCTTTTCTTACGGGAGCCAAAATCTGCTGTAAAAGCAGAGTCCCCAGGGGTACGAGTCGTACAGGCATACAGCCCCATGCGTTGTGTATGTACAGTGCGTACCCCAGCATTGCATATGTACTGTGCATACCCCAACATCGCGTACCCCAACATCGTGTATGTACGCACAGTACATACGCGATGTTGGGGTACGCGATGTTGGGGTATGCGATGTTGGGGTACGTGATGTTGGGGTATGCGATGTTGGGGTATGCGATGTTGGGGTATGCGATGTTGGGGTACGCACAGTACATACGCAACGCATGGGGGTGTATGCCTGTATGACTCGTACCCCAGTACGACTCGCACCCCGGGAACAACTTTTCCCGAGATATGAGTCGTTCACAGTTCGCTTCGTAGCGGGTAATGGCATTCCCCATGTACAGGACGTTTTCCGTACAAATCGTAAATCGGAAAGCCGGTTCAGATCGTACTAGTACGGTTGGACTGCATTTTTACAATTTGTATGGAAAAGTGTCCGGGTCCGTCTGGTACAACTTTTCCCGATCCGATTTGTAAGGATCGGGCCGATCCGTACAAATCGGATCGGGAAAAGTTGTATTTTTCCCATGCGAATCGTACTTCACGGGTCAGACGGGACTTATACAATTTGTATGGAAAAATTTACCGAAACGAGTCGGACGGGAAAAAAAAATACAGGATCGGGATCGGCCCCTAAATGTATTTTATTTTGTTAGGTGTATTTAATTTATTTAATATATATTATTTTATTTTATATTTATATAAAAATCGATATTTCATACATCTACATTTTTTACATCAATATTTTTTAGTCAATCTTTTTGTACTTACATTTTTAAGTATAGGAGTCAATATTTTTGTTGTGCATATTTTTTACTCAATATTTTCTACATCGATATTTATTACATCAATGTTGTGTCAGTGAACCGATAAGTAAACAGACTGCACTGTTAATTAGCTATATTTATTTACATTTTTGATCTGAATTATCAGCTGCTGCACCAGTAACACTTCCGTTCATTTTCCTGTTTTTTACTCGAACATTATTAAAATACCTTATCTGTGTATTGCAGTCCCAGATAACTGTACCGCTATGATGGCGCACACTTGTGTGTTTGTCAGGATTCCTAGGAAGATTCCTGCAAACCGCCCCATCATAGATAGCATACTTGACAGTAGACCTTGCAGGAAACACTCAAACTTAATCAGTAGAGGAAAGTGGAGTTCGAACTGGCATCTCTGGAATTTCTAGTTGTCTGCCAGCTTACTCCTTTTAGCAGCACACCTGTTGTTAAATACATGAGGAGGGAGCAATTAACTGTTCTTTGTTGTGTTAGTCAGAGGAAGGGTAGTGACTTTAGGGGTCATTTATTGTAGCTTTGGTACCTAGTAAATGAGAAGTTCTTAAGTAATCCTTCTGTGCATGTTCAACACAGAGGGGCCGATTCCGGCCGCAAAACGAACCGACCGACACGGACCTGGACCGAATACCGACCGACATGGACCAGCGCCGTATGACCCATGCAGTACGATGCAACGCCAGTGAATTACAACCGACACGTACGGAATACAAGCCGTACGACCGAGCCGGAGGGAAAATAGTGATCCGGCCGGAAACCTGACGCGATATTCACCAACCGTCACGAACCCGAAATTAACCCGACTGACCCGTACCCGCAATGTACGATTAGCGCAGTACGATGCAATGCGTGTAAAACCAGACCGACTCGCACGGAGACCAAGCCGCACGACCGACACGCACAGACAACCCGGCACACAAGCAATAAAGACCGCCGCGAACGATGCCTACCAAACACAGAAGACAGGCAGCGTGAACGAGGCGCAGAAGCCCGCACGAGACAACAGCAGCGTCAGTTTGCGTCACATGAACATCTCCTACATGCCTACAAAACACAAAGGAAAAAACACAAAAAAAGGACAAAACAAGCAATGACTAAGCCAATAAATACCCAACACAAATTAATTGGACAAAGACACACCCACAACTACAACTATATAAAGGACTACAATCACTACCATCATCCCTTGCAAACAGGAGACACAGCCAGCAGCAAACACCAGTACACAGCAACCACAGACACACTCACACCTCACCCATCACACAACTCACACACCATCAGCACCTCATACAAAAGCACACACATACACACAGCAAAACCAACACCAAACCAACATCACTTGCACCCTCACACACACACATCCCTCACCACCACCACCCATCACCATGCCCCCAAAGAAGAATCCAAAGTTCACAGATAGTGAGTTAGAAGTGCTGGTAGACGCGATCATCAGAGTAGAGCCACATTTGTTTGGTACATTGGTTCAAAGGACCCCCATCTCACAGAAAACAAAGATGTGGGCGAGGATTGTGGACAAGGTGAACGCACAAGCACCAACGTTGCACACAAAGGACGATATCCAGAACAGGTGGTATGACGTGCGCAGGAGTGTCAAGAAACTCATCGAGAAAGATCACGCCTTGAGTCAGCGCACCGGTCGTGGCCCTCCTGCCAAACCAGTCTAATTCAGGACCTGGGAGGAGAAGGTGCGGGACATCCTACCACCAGAGAGTGTCCATGGCCTAACAGACATCCCAGAGACTGGTGAGTACACAAACAACAAACCCAAGATTGTTTGGCAAGGGGACAGTGAAACCATGCACCCCAAGCAAACCTACACTAACCAATAGATAATCAACCCAAGATGTGTATGCCAGTCACACAAACACAACACCTGCCATCTCATAGTGACTGGGGACTGTGTCATGATATGCACCAACCTACAAACAAATAAAGCAAGCCACTGGCACTAAGCCAAATACATCCAGTTTGCCACCACAAACACACCACCTCACTGACTGTCAGGAAGGAATAGTGGAGATGCAGGTGAAGTGAGTGTAGCCAAAAGCATGATGGGGCTTGTAGTCACAGATAATGCTCCCCCTCCTCATTGGCCCATCAAGTCCTCTCTGAAACATGCCCACATGGGAGTGAAACATGGCTGACAAGATGGCTGACACTGGCTCCTGCTAGGGGTTGTGTGCAAATCAGAAGCAGGACACCACTGACTGACATCCTGAAAGACAACTTGCACGCCCTACAATGGAAGCACGTGTCATGATAGGAAGGAGGACTGACAGCCCTGATCATACTAATCAGCATGGGGATACACCCCCCTAACACAAACTCCACACAACTCACAGGGTACAATGCTTTGACACACACCTCATTGAAATATCAGCAAAAGATCCCCCGTACTGGCTGCTGCTGTGTGAAGCACAGGGGCTCACTTGGGACTTGTAGCCAAACAAACACCAGGATTTCACTGTCAGCCATCTTGCCATTGTTGTCACACCCCCTCACAGGGAAGCAGAGTCAAGAGGGAGGAGCCATGGGCATGCTGGGTAGGGAGGTGTAGCCAAGAGTATGATGGGACTCGAAGTCACACACAACCTACACCCACCCACATGGCCCAGCAAGATCAACCTGAACCATACTCACCTCACAGGGAGTGGGAAGGGACCGACAAGATGTCTGACACTGGGCTCTGTTGTGGGGAGCACAAGGCCCTGCTGGGACTGCTAGCCAAACAAACACCAGGATTCCACAGTCAGCCATCTTGACATTGATGTCACACCCCCTCACAGGGAAGCAGAGTCAAGAGGGAGGAAGCATGGGCATGCTGGGTAGGGGGGTGTAGCCAAGAGTATGATGGGACTCGCAGTCACACACAACCTACACCCACCCACATGGCCCAGCAAGATAAACCTGAACCATACTTGCCTCACAGGGAGTGGGAAGGGACCGACAAGCTGTCTGACACAGGGCTCTGTTGTGGGGAGCACAAGGCCATGCTGGCAAATGGCCAACAACAAGATCAAACTCTGTCCGTGACAAGCTGGGAAAAAGCAGTGTACAGGCTGGCATCTATTATAAAAGTAGAAAATGTCATGTTTGTGAACCAACGATGCATGTAGAAACATAAATCACATTGTGTGTCTCTTCCAAACACAGGTCGTGCTGGGCACCCACTGACAAATGACGAGGATACCCAGTCCCAGACTCTGTTGGACACTGCTCTCTCTGGTCTGACTCTCTCACTGTCCTCTTCGGATGACGACAACCAACCTGGCCCCTCCGGTGTGAGCCATCATGCAGCAACAGCAGTAGCAACATCTGCCCCCCCTGTACCCACGCCTCCACCATCTGGACACTGACAGGGCACCCCCGCCAACACGGACAGACCAAGGACAATCAACACCACCAGCACAGGGACACAGGACCCCCAGAAACTACAGCCAACACCACCAGCAACAACACCCAAGGGGTCCCAGGGTCACCTGTGCATACCCCCGCTGGTCCTGCCTGTGTGGAGAGGGGTGCTGGGAGGGGTGGGAGGCACAGGGCTTGCCTTGCAGAGGGGTCTGGACTGCATGATGACCCCCAACTGGCACGCATCATAGATGCGTTCCAGGATAGCACCGGAGGATTTGGCCAGGTAGTGGGGATCCTCAAGGACATGCAACACGAGCAGGTCGCCCACCATACCCGCATGGAGGCAAAGTGGGATGCCCTTACTGTGGTGCATTGGGACATGCTACAATGCCTCTGCCATATCAACACCAACCTGTCCCCACCCCCCTATGTGCCCACAACATCTGTCGCAACACCATCTGCCAGCGCCACAGGGAGGGAGGAGGATTCTGGCGGAGAGTCCCCTGCACCACGGAGGCCTGCACATGAGGATCCCTCCCCCGGAAGAAGAGGGGTCGTCCGAAGAAGGACATGTGAGAGGCAGATGTCCCAGCACATCCCCCAGGGCCTCTAAACCTGTTCTGGACAATGTTCTTTGTGCGCAACCCGTTCACCTTGTCCAATCGCACACAACTCGCCGACATGACATGGAGGGTTCATGTTGGGCCAATGTATCAGATGACTGTGGACTTTACTCTCGACATTTAATCTACCAGCACGTCCAACTCAAATGTGAACTTTGGATTCCCAAACCACTGTACAGCACCCAACATCCTGTGCACCTCACTCACACATGTTTGTAAATAAACTCACCAGTACACCAAACTTGCCTCTGTTGTGATTCAAACTTGTCATGTTCAGGGCGAAGTCGATCTGCTACACAACACAGTGCATGCCAAATACTGCAACAATGTGACCAATGTAAGGTCAGTCATGGGGGTGTGACACATGTGAGGGAGACACACCACTATGGCAACACAAAACATACTCACCATGGCCATGTGACTCATCACACACAATGATGTTGACCTGAAACACATTGGCATGCACAGACACAACACCAACCCCAGTCAGTGGTAACAAGTCCACAGGTGAGGTAAGCAGATGTCACTCAGATGTGGGAAGACAGACAATGCACATAACAAAGCGTAGCACAGGTTCATTACACACCAGCAACACGTTTATTCCACAATAGTTGCATGGTAATTCTACGTAACAGTGGACACACGCTCCCAATGTTTTGGAGAATGGAAGTCCAGGGATGTGTGGTACATCAGTTGATGGGAATTCTCAACTTCCACACTGGTGTTGGCTTCTGGGTGTGGGGGGTCAGTGTTGACCACACAACAGGCAAAGGACCCTGGGAAGGATAGACAAGATACAGTCAAAAGCACAGACGAACAGGAGAGAAATGCAATACACATGCACAAAACATGTTGCAAAACACCTACACAAACACTAGTTAGCAGTACTACCCTATTGTGGAGTACACACCACCTGAATGGACACATCACAGCACGCATCCAGTCAAGTGGCACACAGACACACTCAGACAGCAACAGAGCTGGCTCAACACATTCCTGGAAACTCACTTTTAGGTGAAGAAGTTGTTGATGAGGTGGGAGCGGACGTCACCATCATCTTCATCATCACTGGCATCCTGGCCCAGGATGAGAGGCACCTCCTTCCGCACCGCCATGTTGTGTAGCTTGCAGCAGACCATTATTATTTTGCACACCTTTGCAGGCTCATATGGGAGGGCCCCTCCGGTCTTGTCCAGGCAGTGAAAGCAGCTTTTCAGGAAGCCGAATGTCTGCTCAATCACCCTCCTGCTCCGACCATGTGCCTCATTGTAGCACAGCTCGGCTGGTGTCACAGGGTTCCTGAGGGGTGTCAGCAACCATGGCATGTTGGGGTATCCGGAGTCACCTACACACACAAAAATGAACAAGTAGATGAGTGTGGAATACAACAATGACAAACACACACAATGAGAAACAGTAAGTACACACCGACAAGCCAGGCACACTGAGCTGGCATCTGTGACATCAGCGTTGCAATGTGACTACTCCTCAATATGTAGGCATCGTGTGCTGATCCAGGGAACCGTGCACACCCATGTGTGATCAACATGTCAGCAAGACAGACCATGAGAGCATTGATCGAATGGTAGTGCTTCCTGTTACGGTATGCCTGCTCATGTGCCTGTAGTGGTATCAGGGCAACATGTGTCCCGTCAATGGATCCAATGACGTTTGGCATCCTCCCCAGTGTTTAAAAGGCATCCTTAATTTCAGGGAGTTCATCTTGGCTCGGGAACTTGATATACAGGTCGAGGATTTACAACATCCCCTCCAAGACATCTCGTAGCACCCGACTAAACATCATTTGCGACCACCAGCAGTAGCCACAGTGTATTGGAAGGTACCAGTAGCAAAGAAGTGCAGGGCTGCCATCACCTTCACCTCTGGGGTCAGTGCTGTAGGGTATGTCTGGCCAGGTAGCAGATGTGGCGCCAACTGCTCTGCCAACTCCTCAATCAGTGGCCTGGTGAAGCGGTACCGTCTGATGCTGTCGCATTCCTGCATGGTTGCAAGGTCTGGGAACGGACAATGCACAGCTGGTGCCCTGCAGTACAGAGATGCACAAAGGAAGATTGTCAGTACATCCCCCCATGTGGCCATGACCACAATCACTCTCACATGCTAGTTCATGACATTACACAATGTACTGAGGTGTGTGCTGTTGGTCATGGACACATATGTCACCTACAAGACCACCACCTCACCTCTCAATGCCACATGTCCACATGAGTCCCGTGTAGTGCAATGGGCTAATCATCTGGCTGTGTCACCCAACCTATGTGTTGCTGCAATGTTCAAAAAACCCACCCCAGTGACTAATGAGGACTCATGTCTCCCAGGCATCACAGATCTTTGCCATGCAGAAACCCAGGCTCCCTGTATTGCCACATCAACACAGCAATGGACATGGCGTAGCACGTACATACCACAAGGCAAGTGTAAGTCCCACAGGTAGTGGCCACTGTTGTCCATGCCCGCCCTACATGTACGTCTCTTAGACACACACACCATCAAGGTTGATGCATATACCACATGGATGTGGAGACTGTCACCCATTGGTAACATGTGATTAGACACATCTGAGACACAACATGCACACAGACTGTGGGTGCACATCAGTATTGGGGCTACAGGTCTCACTGTGACATACATGCCATCACCCCCAGGACTCAGGGTGTAGGTGACATGCCCCAAACAGATCCAACCTGACACTGTGGCCTTCACTCACGCCAATTACTGTCCAATTGCACATCACAGTGCAAATGTGCACAACACACAAAGGACTCTCCCCACATGTACAAGATAACAGCCTGGGAGTGGCTGCACAAAGTGCCAGACAAAAAAACTGCTGTGGCCCCCTCAAACACCCAGGGAATGCAGCCTCACATGCCATGGGACACTGTGTGGCCAATGCTATCTGCTATAGTGTGGCAGGTATGTGCAGGTGTCCATGGCCGGTATATGTGTGTTGCATCCGTCTAATAGTCACACTAATGCGGTCCGACGCAGATGACAATGCGTACGCATTGCACGGGTCATGTCCGAGCCGTGCATAGGCCTTGTCATTGAATGCAATGAGGTCCGACGCGGGTGACAATGCATACGCATTGCATGGGTCATGTTCGAGCCGTGCGTAGGCCTTGTCATTGAATGCAATGAGGTCCGACGCGGGTGACAATGCGTATGCATTGCACGGGTCATGTCCGAGCCGTGCGTAGGCCTTGTCATTGAATGCAATGAGGTCCGACACGGGTGACAATGCGTACGCATTGCACAGGTCATGTCCGAGCCGTACGTAGGCCTTGTCATTGAATGCAATGAGGTCCGACGCGGGTGACAATGCGTACGCATTGCACGGGTCATGTCCGAGCCGTGCGTAGGCCTTGTCATTGAATCGTATGGAGATGGGTGCATGTGTACATTCAAAATATGCGTTGTACAATCAGTTGAACGAGCCGGGTGCACCCATTGGCTCAGGACTGTCATGGAGACGGATGCGGATTCAAAATTTGTACGAGTTGTGCACTGGAAGTTCAGTTGGATGCCTACAACAATGTTGCAATTTCTAGTGTTCCATGAAGGTGAAGATTTGAACGATGCGGAAGGCGTGTACGAGTCGTACTTTTAAATGGATTGGCCAGATTCATAGAATGCAACTGTGTTGGACCTATCCCTTTGGACACATGGCACAGAGTCTGCCTCTGCAGCACAGATATAAGGCTGGCTGGACCCCAGGGAGCTCACTTGCCTGCACTACATGCTACTGGACCACATCCCTGCTACCACTGCTGCTGTCTCTGCATCCTCTGGCTCCTGCTATGGCACGTACACTGGAGAGGGCCCCAGCCTTCACTGAGGAGGAGAACCAGGCCCTGTTGGACGGGCTCCTTCCAGAGTACAGAAAGCTCTATGGGACACCAGGGGAGCAGGTGAGTGTGCTGTCCACTGCCTTCCTAATTAAGCATGGTGTCTGACTAGCAGTACTAGCAGTGTGTACAGCAGTGGCAAACTTTCATCCCCCAAAGTGTGTAGGGACATGTACTGAATATTTTTCCTGCTGCTAAAGTGCATTTTTGCCAGCTTAAACTATCCATGCATTGGTAACATGTCAGACATGCATGTGAGTTTTCATTCCCCATGGTTGCACTACCTGTGTAATTATTTTCCCTTTGTGATGATGACATGTATATCTAATTGTGTGCTGCACAAATCTGGGGCATGTGTGTTAATGTACTTTTCACTTTGTCCTCCTCACAGGTTGATGCCCACCAGAAGCAGGATATCTGGCTGACCAAAATCCCGGGTTGTTCGTTCTGTGGGGGTCTACAAGCACCGCATCCGCAACTGCCAGAAGTGGTGGCAGGACCTTCGGGGCTGGAACCGGAGGATAGCTAGAGTCCAGCTGAAGCTGTCACCTCCACGCAGGAGGAGCGGACACCGGACCTTGACTCCCCACATGCTCCGGATACTGGCAGTGGCCTTCCCGGACCTGGATAGGCAGCTGAAGGCCAGACAGCAGCAGGAAGGGGGTAAGTCCATGCCTGATCTGTGTACTATGTCTGACATGCAAATAGCAGTCTTTTGTCCGGGTCACAATTCCACATTACGTCGTCTTGTAGTCCTCAAATCAGGTCCCTCATCTGTGTGATGCACCCTCCTCATCTGTTCCACAGGTGTGGCCCTTACAGTCTTTGGATTGTGTCACTAGGGCACTGTGTCCCTGCAGTCAGCTATGTATCAGGTACCAGTCAGCATCAGTTCCTGTGACTCTGTTGTGTGTGTCATGGGTGGGTCAATTGTTTACACAATGCCTGAGATCTGACATGTGAACTGTGTGTGCCCTTGAGATGTGTACCAATTGCTGGTCTGACTCGCAACTTGTTTCTGGGGTATTCAATACAAAACCATGCAGCGGGGTACTCCAATTTTTGGGCATCAGGAGTAGGTATGGCAAGTATGCCACAATTGCTTAGCCACCTGACTACTGTCCGGGGCAAAACACTGTTTCACTTAGTCATGCCCAGTCCTGCCCCCTCAAGGGCATTCAGAAACACTCTGTAATCCCACTCCTGTGTGTGAAATTGCAGGTTGTGCTTCGTATCAACAAAATAGTAAGCCTGGGCAAAGCACTAAGCTACGCTCGCGTAGTTTGCGAAGTTCGCACTACTTCGCACTACGCGAATTGCACGTAGCACAGTGCGAATACGCGTAGCGTAGTGTTGCGTAGTGCTGCGGTCATTTTTTGCTTGCTCGCGGTCCTCAACGTCAAGTTGGCGACCGCGAGCAAGCAAAATGACAACCCGGCGAGACTTTTTCCTTGTTCGCGATCAGCAACATCAAGTTGGCGATTGCGAGCATGGAAAATAAACCTCCCGGCGAGATTCCCAACGCAAGGAGGTCAGGTTTCTCATTGCGAGTGGTCATGTATGCTCGCGACCGCTCGCGATGAGAAACTACCAGTTCGCGTTGAGAAAGCTGCCGCTTGAGTAAAAATCTACTCGAGCAGCAGAAAACTACAGCTCGCACTGTGCAAGATGCCATTGTCAATGATTGCACAGTGCCGGTTGCTTGTCCGCACTGTGCAATCATTGAAAACAACATCTGGCACAGTGCGAACAAGGTACTACGCAGTTCGCGAAGTGCTACGCATAGCTCGCGTAGTGCGAAGTGCACTTTGCGTAGCATCGCAAAGTGCTACTTCGCGAACTACGCCCAGGGTTACAAAATAGGGAAAAGGGGGTCGGTTTTAGTGAGCTTGTGCTTCGTGACATGTGCCCTCAGGTGTGTGCCTCTGTGTCATTAGGGTGTGGCTTGTTGCTACATACAACTGGGGTGTCCATGATTCCGAGGGTCAGCATGACATCTGCAATGTGACTGTGGGAGACAAGACCTGTGTGACATATAGGTGTGTGAGCATCTGACAGCGCACAATGGTGTATGCAACTCTGTCCCTCATGCAGCTGGGTTATATGCATGGCAGACTGTGATGTGTTACTGTACATAGAGTCGTGTTTGCTGAGACTCACATGTTTGAATTTCATGATGTGGGGTCTTCTGGGTCCTGGTTATGTTGTTTGCATGGGATGGGCAAGTGCGCCGGTCATCTGCAGAGTCAGATTTGCCCCTGAGCTAGGATTGTGAGTCAGTGCATATTGTTGTTGTCTGGATGCCCTGTCCCTGTGACAGGAGACAGTGTTGACTGACTTAACAGGCCATCCCAGTGCCATGGTATTGAACCTGCTATGAGTGAGCCTGCGTTGTGTTCAAGTGTGCACCATGCACCCCATTGTGGCCTTGCCCATCAGGACATGAGTACATCATAGTGTGTGTTGCTGGCATGCATCCTAAGCATGTGAAATGAGTCTCTGCCCATCCCTTCATCCGGACACCTGTGCTGAGTCAGTCGCAAGAGATGTGCTATGGGTCTAGTGACATACTCCTACATGTTCACTTGCATGTACAACTAATGTGTGGGTGGTGCATGTTGGCACATTGGGGTATTAGCATTCAACATGCAACAGACATATGTGTGCAAATCAAGGAGGGATATGTGTGCCATGGTTGATGTTGGAAATGACAATTGTCTTAGTCTAAACAGTGTTGGCACTTTGAGCTGTGTTCAGCTGATGAGGCCAGGGCTTGCCCTGTGATGTGATGTACTCACTGTGGTGTGTGCAGTCGGTGCAGGTGACTGATGTTGTTCTGTTACTTCCTATTCCTATCCAGATAAATCCACGGCCACAGGAGGGGACAGCTCCATGGAACAGGAGGAGCCACAGAGCCTTACAGGGACAGAAGGAGAGGAGTCAGGTGGACCCAGTGGCACGGAGGGCGATTTCAGCCACACAGAGGAGTCGTCAGCACCATCCCCCCCAGCTGAAGGCCACAGCAGCTCTGAGGATGACTCCCCTATGGAGGCGGGTGTCAGCAGCCACCAAACCCCAGCTAGTGAGGCAGTCTCCGCCACCACCACCACCCCCTCCCATCGGCTCCCATTCCAGAGGTCCCTGTGGGCTCCCGTGATCGTGAGCATGTCTCCCTTGTGCCAGGCACCGCACCCCCTGCCCCTGTGTCCCCTGCTGCCCTGAGTGAGGAATATGTGGACTTACTTAGACAGATGCATGTGGGGTAGACATCGATGCTGAAGGTCCTCCATGCACACACAGGTCTGTTGACACAACTGGTGTCATTCATGGAGGGCATTTCCTCTGGCATGTCTGCCCTACAGAGCACCAACCAGTCCGTGGCCTCCTCCCTGACGGCAGCAGTGTCCCTCCTCCAACAGTCCCACACCCCTCCTTCCCCTGCAGCACCCGCAATTCCTAGCACACTACCTGTCCAAAGCCCCAATACCCCCAAACCAAGGTCTAGACGTGCACACAAGCAAGCGCAGGGGACTGATTCCACATTAACAGGGGCTGGTTTGCTGACACACACACAGTCATCCACAACCACTCAACAGTCCTCCGAGACCTCTCCCTCCCAGCCCCCTTCCCTTGCCTCACCTGCAACCCCATCCCCCAGAAGCTCTTCTTCTGTGACCTTGGCCTCTTCCCCACCGACCCAGCAGATTCTGATTACAAGGGGAAGAGGAAGTCCCCACACACAGAAGGGAGTGCCCTTCACACCCGGACACCCTCCCACAGGCGCACTCAGATGGAGACGCCCACCCGCAAGTCCCCCCGGTGCAAGAAGAGCAAGACCCCCCTGCCAGCACGCAGCTCCAAGGCAAAGTCTCCGTCCTCCATCCCCCAGGCTACCACTCCAGAGGTTCCCCCGCCACTCCCTGCCCCGGGTTCCCCCACACACAGATACACCATCCCCAAAATGCTAAGGCCATCCCCCCCAGCACTTGCTCCTCCACACTTGGTCAGACAGCTGCTGCCACTGATGTGGGGACCGTGTCACCACTCCCTGCCCTGCAGACCTCACCTGTCCCCCATTGCGCTCCCATGGATGTAGGCACTGCTTTGGAGTCCACACCCACCCCGTCTGACTTGGGCACTGCAGTGGTGAGCCAATCCACTCCATCTGACCTGCCCACTGGAGTTGTGCCGGCACCCACCCCATCTGACTTGTGCCCCACAGTTGTGATAGCACCCACCACTTCAGTCATCTCCACTGCAGTTGCAAGTGTCTCGCCTGCATCCCCCACCTCTTCACTGCCTCCTTCTGCTGCACCCTGATCCTGTCCCTGCGGTGCCTGGCCTGCCCCCATGTATGCCCCTCCGAGGGAATGACCCCAGTCCGTAGCAGTGCAGGCAAGCAAGGTGTGACAGTTGTCACTCTAGTTCACTCCTTGGCAATTTGACATGGACTGGCCATTGGCCTTTTGGTTGCACAGATGTTTTGATTTTCATATACTGAATTTGTGACTCTAGTTCACTCCTTGCCCTTTGGACATGGACTGGCCATTGGCCTTTTGTTGGAACAGACGTTTCACTTTTCATATGATGAATAAAGCTTTTTACTTTGTCCCTGTGAACTTGATTTAGCTGTACATCATGTTGAGGTTGTTTTAGATGCCCTTGCACCTGTAATGCTTGGTTTACAATGTTGCATACTGATGTGTTGATGCGAGGTACTCCCTGTGGTCCATGAGATATGTAACCTATTCTGGTGGGTATCCATGTCATCCTTTGCAGCTACCTGGGTGTGTCTGGATCAACCATTTGTGTACATCTGTCTGTGAGAATTTAATTGCCATGGGCACATCTGTGGCTTGCACCCTTGCACATATGATGTGCTTCTCATTGTCCAAATTGTCACTTCCACATACTTAGTGCTCATCACTACTAGCCCTACAGGTGTGGGCATCATTGGTATAGGAGCAACTGGGTCCTCTGTGAAACTTGCTGTACATATGTATTGAGTATGTGCAGATGACTTAAGGGAGACTCATGTACCCAGGCTGTTGTGACCAGAGCCTTCATTGTGCGGTAACTGATGGCTGACTGACCAAGTGTTCTGCAGACATGAGTGGGACTTGCGGTGAATATGTTTGGCACAGCTGGGCACCCACAGGAGTTGTGTTCCCTCAAGTTAGTGTGTTGTCCAGTGACATGGCCTGGGCCCATGGTGTGTATTGTATGTGCATGTGTGTGTGTCCATATCCCTGTTGATACACAGACAGTGTTCCCTTGATATGTTCGTGTTGTTGATGCTTGCTGAGTGGTACTGGGTTAATCCCACTACTTTTCCAATGGGCTACCAGATGTGTGGGTGCATGACTCACTCCTGTTAATTGGTGTATCATCATTGTGATTTGTCAGTTCTGAGTGTTGATGATGTTGTCAGACACAGATGGGACACAGTGAGGGTTCCTCAAGGCACTTTTTTGTTCGCAATATCATGTAGTTGTCCCTAGGTGGTAGTTTTCAGTGATTGAGACATTTGTATGTGTGTGTGACTGCTCCCACTTGTCGGGTTCACGGCAGCGATGCTGGCAGGTGTCAGCATTGGTGCCTTGTGTTCCTCCGTGGCATCTGCATAGTCCTGGGACAGTCGCAGGGATTGTGAAGCTCACATGAGCTTTGAGGTCACGGCCATGTACCGCATTCTGTGCAGTGTGTCTGTCATTCCCCAGGGTTGTAAACAGTCCTTGTGTGATGTGTGTGTGCACCTTAGTTCCTGCAAACATTCCTGTGTCTGTCATGTGGGCATGTGCAATGTCACCTGTCCATGTGGGCTTCACAGATACACATTGTTGCAGTTCAGGTGTGTGGTGTTGATGGTGGACTGATGTGAATGTTTGCATGGATGGTCCCTTAGCTCCCGTTTGTCCATAAATGAGGGGCCATGCTAAGTGATTTGTGTTTGTGTATGTGTGATGTACGTTTGTGGCACAGGACACATGTCTGGGTTTCCCAGTTTGTATGACATCTGCCTTTGTCATCACAGTGGAGGTGTCATGCATGCTTGTGTCACACCAATGTCTTGTCCCTGGTGATTGTGCTGTTGTGTGTCAGTCTCTTGCTGTGTTAGTTGTTGTTCATTCCAGCTAGTGTCACATGTTTCTGTTGTGCTCCCTCTCCTCTCCCAATGCCTGATTGCCCACTGAGGGTGTCCCAATGATGGTTTACTTTTGTATGGCACTGTGTCCACATCTGTGTCACTGTGGTTCAGCCCCTCTCATGTGTTGTGTAGTTGCCTGTGGATACTGTGACACACACACACACATGTTGTGTCTGATGTGCAGTGTGAGTTTGCCTGTTTGTGTTTGTGCATCTGCACCATTGCATTGGTGTTGCTGTTGTGGGCCTTTGTCTGGATGGTGTTTCTGTGATTTTGCATGCTGTCCCTGTGAGCCATTTCACATAATTGTGCACATTCATCCTAGTTGTTGGGTGCCATTGCTGGCATGGAATGTGAGTTAGTGAGCTGACACCTACAGTCTACACATGTTGTTTTGGTTGGTGTGTCTATTTTCTAGATGTGTGCATGCTTGGTGATGGTCACTTCTGCTGTTGTGTCATTGTACGCTGTGTGCATTGTCAGCCCCCATGTGTGGTGCTTGTCTGCACATGGCCGAGAGTGTTATGTTTTCACAGCACTGTTTGCCTCAACACATCTCTGTGTGTATGGGACACAACCACTATTTTCCCCCAGAAGTGTTTGATGTGTTGGGAGCAGGGATCATACATGCTGTTAGTTATTTGCAGCTTTGACCATGATGACACTTACCTTTTGGTCACTATGTTGAGGGGGGTTTGGTCCCCATCACCACAATGCTCCACATCTGCTGCATTTTGTGAGCCCCCACTTGACTTCTGTTCTACACAGTGAGGGGGTGTTCTTTTTACATTGCCACAGTGCTATGGTGATGCTTGCCTTGTGTATGTCACACTCATGTGTTGGTCACACATGTGCTGTTACTTACATTGTATGCTCGTAGCCATGTTCACTGTTGTGGGCATTTGTCACAGACTACACACTGTTGTCATGTTGTCGTGGGGGATGTATTTTGCGGACATACCTGATGTTTGCGTATGCTGGATGTGTTGCGCATCACCCATCCTATGGCTGGGGGTGGCAGGGGTGATGGGAAACATAAGCCCTGTGAGTGGGGGTGGCAGGGGTGATGGGAAACATACGCCCTGTGAGTGGGGGTAGCAGGGGTGATGGGCAACAGGTCCCCTGTGAGTGGGGGTGGCAGGGGTGATGGGAAACATAAGCCCTGTGAGTGGGGGTGGCAGGGCTGATGGGCAACATAAGCCCTGTGAGTGGGGGTGGCATGGGTGATGGGCAACAGGTCCCCTGTGAGTGGGGGTGGCAGGGGTGATGGGAAACATAAGCCCTGTGAGTGGGGGTGGCAGGGGTGATGGGAAACATAAGCCCTGTGAGTGGGGGTGGCAGGGGTGATGGGCAACATACACCCTGTGAGTGGGGGTGGCAGGGGTGCTGGCCATGCAACCCCTATGGTGGGCTGTTGTTAGTGGCCAGGATATGTATCCCCTGTTTGTGTGTGCCATTTTGCGGGTACGTGTCGTTTGTTTATGTGGTAGGTGTCTGACTTACCGTCTGCGCCGTCGACGTCGGTCCCTGATCCGGTCATAGATGTAGAGTACTGGTATGACCAGCGCGATGGGATTCATGGTGTGTTCGCGTCGTACACGCTGCTTGTTGCTCTGTCTCGTACCCACTGCAAGCTGTTCCGTTTGGTAGCCGTGTATTGATTTGTGGCACGAATCGTAGCTGATATGCTTGTTTTCCGGATGCTGTGACTTGCCGTACGTGACGACCCGTCCGGCGCGTAGGAAGTATGCATCGTACTTGTCATGCCGGAAACTGGTATGGATACTGCTTCCGGGCGACACGGTTCCTCTTTGGGAGTTACGGCTCGGACGGAGAATGGGTCTTAATTCACAGCCTACGTGTCGGTCGTGTTTTTGGCATTCATGCGCATTGTACTTCCTGTACAGGACGGACCGGCTCCGGGTACGTGTCGGTCGCATGGTAAGGCTACGGACATCTGTCCGACCAGCCATCGAAATCGGAAGAAGAAGTGTCTCGCTTTTTCCGACCGGCCATCGAAATCGAAAGAAGAAGTGTCTCGCTTTTGAGCAAGACTGATTAGACTCACTAGTTGGAGGACATCCAGTGCTTCTCCTCAGACTTGTGAACACTTCGAGAAATAAGCAGGCAAGTGAATTAATCAAGAAATATCGGGGCATATCAGCAAGGGCCGGCGATAATTATCGCTAAGCGCACTTAGCGTGAGGATAATTATCGCCGGCCAACTCTGAATTTTATCGCGGAGAGAGCGTGCCATCAGCAACGCTTATCTCCAAAGCGATAAAATTCAGAGCGCAAGCTGCCAACTGTGCGATTATCGCTGGAAATGCAGTGATAATCGCACAACTTTTGGCAATAGCTTGCTGATAGAGCTACACATACTTAGCCATGATATTCATCTTCCATAGGATATCATGGCTAAGTCAGTTTCAAAGCAGGTGTAAGGAAAGTAGCGATAACAGAGGTTATCGCTACTTTTCTTGTCGCTATGATTCTTAGCGTGAGGCTTGATAACAGGAGAAATGTCGCTTAGCGACATTTCTCCTGTTATTCTTGTGAGGAACACCCACTTTGCATTTCATTAGAGATGCAAAGCTGGGCGTTAAGGGAAAGGGCGAAGAAGCATGGATTCACGCGTTACCGTGTCCTTGCTAATATGGCGTTAAAATTATCGCCGCTTTTCGTCCGAAAACGGACGCAAAAGTGGCGATAATTTTTTATCGTCTCGTTGATAATATGCCCCTTCAATTGGCCGAATGCATATTTGCGTTTTGGCCTCAGGTGAATCATTAAAGAGCCAACAGATCCGGTTTCATGATTCTCCTCTTGACATGAAGTACTTCCTCTCGAAGAAAAAGACGGAAAAGGCCTTCAAGAAGCGGAACTACAATTATTCGCTTTCTCATCTTTTTTCCAATCCCCTTTCCCCCTTGACACACCACCATATGAGGAAATTAAGAGTTTGGCAAGGGTGTTCTGGGAGGGGCATTGGGAACTAGTCTTGTTCAGCTCCTGTGCAACTAATCAGCAAGCAAGGAAACCTGACACTGTTGATCTCATACCGAAACCTCTGTATATTACAGACTTCACAAGGTGCCGGGCGCTTGTGAATAACTGTGCGAGTCAGGACTGTCTGCCTTCAGAACCACCGACCCTCTCTTGCTCAGCGTAGACCAGAAATACTTGCATGATGATAGAGCTTCAAGCAGTATTTCTGACCAGGGGAAGGAATTCAATGCCTTTTTATCTGTACCAGTCCCTTGTTTGCTGTTTGGAGGTGCATGAAAGAGTGTGAGTATGTCATACATGTACCAGGACAGTTACAGGTGGGACAGCAGTAAACAAAGTTCAGTCGGGAGGGAAGGGGGTACAAACCATAACTTTGCTGCGGGCAGTGCTCAGTGTTGCATGTGCTTGGAAGCAAAGTAAGCCCTCCATGTGAACTCCTAATTTAACTGTGAAGAAAGGCAGTGAAGTTTACTGAGAGAAAATGTTCCAAACAAGGTGAAAGCTTAAAAGAAACCAAGCCTTAGTCACACTGCAAGGGGGTTAGCACTCAGCTTGCTACCAGCTAGAGTTGTAGCCTCTTCATTCACATGGTAAACAACGCGCGGTCAGTGCAGCAAGAGGAAATGCAACAGAGAGAACAGAAAGGGGGCAGCTGTAACTAGAGCTGCTGTTCTTCCATCTGTTTGTGTGTACAAGGGGCCAACAAAGCTGCTTTACAGAAGGAGATGACAGTCAGGCATGTGTTTAAGGCCACCACCCCCACTGCTTAGGAGCACCTGAACTACCTGGCAGCAGTTAGTGTGATGCTGGGAAACATTGCATTTCATGAGTGACTGACACTGTGTCCATGAGTGGCAGACATTTATATGGAAGCTGCTGGGGTCGAGAGAGGCAATGGAAAAGAGGTCAGGAGGAAGGAGTAGACAAAATAGTACTGGCATGAAAGCGGATGGCCACTAATCAAGAGTAATTAACGTGTAGTTGAGCATGAAAACGGAAATGATCTAATGAGTCGAGAACCAATTAGGAGGCTGCAAAAAAATCGCAACACTGGGGTCAGCCAATGCTAAGCAGCAGGAGAGATTTGAGTTGTTTTAGTTATTACAGCAGGTCTTGCATACAGTGCATGCACACTGCCTAGGCTCGACCTAAAAACAATTGAAATTGTGAATGCTGTCACATAGTAGGTACAATGTGGCAATGCGCAATAATAATTAACCCTTGCAAAAAACTTACAAGAGAAAGAGAATGGCCCTGCTGAAGCACAATGGGAAGAGTGTTACCTCAGAAATAACCATACCATGGACACTGATATTTTGCTTAGTACAATGAAATTACGTGGGTAATTTTGGGATTAAATTTACCATGCTATTATATATTGCAACATTATAAATTAATCTTTACAATAAGGGCATAGGCAGGTTCACCAAACTGTCATACTCTAGCAAGAAGACAGGAAAATACCAAACCCTCCAGCAGATATGATGAATGACAAGATGCCAAAAACAATCTGTGCATCATAATAATACAGAAAAATACACCAAACTGACAAAAATTCTGCAGCCCTCTGGAGAAGAGCACATTTAAAACCCAGCAGAACACACTCTCATAGACGTCATGGCAGCAACTGAAAAAACTTCAACATCCCTGGATAATATGGTGCATGCCATGGCAATAAACTTAAATATGGTAAGAACCGGCCTATGCAGAACCACAGATCACCCAGTATTTGTAAAGAGCAAACTAATCACCCGTAAGTGTCTCAAGGCGCTGGGGGCCATCAGTGAGATTAAGGGGGTCATTATGATGGTGGATGGACCGCCACTGCCGGCCCTTTGGTGGCGGTTCTTCTGCCATCACTCACATAGCGATTTACTCACTGCCAAATTAGGATGGCGGTGGGTACCGTGGCAGACGCAAAGTCTGTCCGCCGCTTCACCGCCAAAGGCAATCGCACCGATTGCCAGGCGGACGGAGCAGGGCCACTAATATGGTGGCAGTGCCTAGCAGGCACCGTCCACCCCATTAGGATGTGGGTCCAAAAAGGCCTTTCCATGGTGGCAATGCAGCCATGAAAAGGCTGGCCGGGATTGGGTTTGGGCGACTGTTGTGGGCCCCCCTTGTCGGGGTTGTCACTGCACTGGGTGGTACCCCTGGTACTCCCCCTCATTTCCATGCACCAAATGGCAAGCACCGTGTGGTGCCTGCCACGTAGTACAGGGAAATGCTGTGCACGCACTTTTAACATTGCGTGCGGTGCTGCAGCCAGCAGCACCTCCCGCAATGTTAAAAGCCCAGGATGTGCCCGCCAGTATGGCGGGCGCATCTTAATTGCAGTGGTAGGACCGCCGCATGTCTGGCGGGTGTCCCAAACACCGCTACAAAGGTGGGAGGACCAAGTCCGCCCGCCATCGAAATCACCCCCTTAGCGAGCTATTGTCCAGAGTCACATGGTGCTGAGCTGATCTGCCTCCAGCGCTGGGGATCGAACCGTGAGGCCCACTCTCCAGAGTCAGCCACCCTGGCCGCTGTACCACACTCACAATACAACACAGATTTGAAAAAAACCTAACAGACCCTACTTATGAATCATAACAGGGTTATTTCAAATGTATAATAGATGGTCAAATACAAAGAACTCTCTCAAAAGCAATGCACAAAAGAAAATATGTCTCAGTCACTTACACAGACAATGACTGATTTTAACATGATAGGTATGTGGTGCCAAATTAATCCAGGAAAGAGGAAATAATCATGCTGTACACAAGTCCACCTCACATATTTATGGCTAGATTTAATACTAGCAAGTAGACAAATCATAAGAAACATGGTAGAAATATAGTGCCTACGCATATCTATCTCAGGCCGCTCTTCATTGTTACTCAAACTGGGTTGCGGACCACTTAGTTCCAACATGGCAGCTTCCAATATCCTCACTCAAAAAGTGCCAACATTATTCAAAAGATGAGAGAGGAAATAGTTATCTAATTTGAGGAAATTAAAATAATTTCTCCACAAGAGGTATAGAATGGGAGACATTAAGGGCCCGATTCACAGAACTAACTTAAGACAAAATCCTAAACTTACTACCATTTTGGTATTCACAGAAGGGACTTACTCATTTTGGTATTCACAGAAGGCACTTACTCATTTCGGTATTCACAGAAGTTAGGACTTCTAACTTTAGGACTCCTAAATGCCTTCTGTGAATACAGAAAGTCTTAAAATTAGGATTTTTCTCAATTTAGTAGTAGTAAAGTTAGGACTCCTAACTTTAGGACTCCTAAATGCCTTCTGTGAATACCGAAAGCCTTAAAATTAGGATTTTTCTCAGTTTAGTAGTAGTAAAGTTAGGAGTCCTAACTTTAGGACTCCTAAACTGAGAAAAATCCTAATTTTAAGACTTTCGGTATTCACAGAAGGCATTTAGGAGTCCTAAAGTTAGGACTCCTAACTTCTGTGAATACCAAAGTGAATAAGTGTCTTCTGTGAATACCAAAATGAGTAAGTGCCTTCTGTGAATACGAAAATGGTAGTAAGTTTAGGATTTTGTCTTAAGTTAGTTCTGTGAATCGGGCCCTAAGAGTGGCGATGAAAGGGAACATCATTTCAAAAGGGGGAACAACCTTTACAACGCAACTTTTACAACGCACTACACTTACAACGCATTTTTTACAACGCACAATCCATTACAACGCATGACATTACAACGCATGACACTACAACGCATTTTTAAAAACTACCTTTACAACGCATTCCATTACAACGCATACTACCATTACAACGCATACCATTACAACGCATAATATAGTAATTTTTACCCCTATACTATCCAACACTTACCCTACTGTTGCACCCCCTGGAGTTAGAATAGTAATTTTTACCCCTATACTATCTGACACTTACTCTACTGTTGCACCCCCTGGAGTTAGAATAGTAATTTTTACCCCTATACTATCCAACACTTACCCTACTGTTGCACCCCCTGGAGTTAGAATAGTAATTTTTACCCCTATACTATCCAACACTTACCCTACTGTTGCACCCCCTGGAGTTAGAATAGTAATTTTTACCCCTATACTATCCAACACTTACCCTACTGTTGCACCCCCTGGAATTAGAATAGTAATTTTTAACCCTATACTATCCAACACTTACCCTACTGTTGCACCCCCTGGAGTTAGAATAGTAATTTTTACCCCTATACTATCTAATACTTACCTTAAATGCAATTTAATATTATGCGTTGTAATGGTATGCGTTGTAAAGGTAGTATGCGTTGTAATGGAAATGCGTTGTAAAGGTAGTTTTTAAAAATGCGTTGTAGTGTCCTGCGTTGTAATGTCATGCGTTGTAATGGATTGTGCGTTGTTAAAAATGCGTTGTAAGTGCATGCGTTGTAAAAGTGTGCGTTGTAACGACATACATCCTTTCAAAAGTCCTAGATAAACAAATAGTAGACACTGAATCAAAGTTGGACATCTTCAAAAGCAGGATATAATGGACAGACAAATAGAAGAACGATTCACACAGCTTAGGATGGAAATACGAAGAAAGATACATTGAGATAGAACTGCTGCAGAATAAGATAGCGGAGAGCTGTAGGGGGCAAAATGTTTTGGATCTAAATTCCAACACCTTCCCTGATGTTGCATAGAATGGAGTTGGAATAGTAAATTAGATATTCCAAAATCTTGCGCCGCCTCTAAAGCAAGTCATTTTTTGACTTGTGTTGCAATGGTATGCAATGTAACAATGCGGTTGTTGTAATGACTGCGTTGTAATGGCATGCGTTGTAAACGCATGGGATGTAACATGGCCTATTCTTTAGTACATTCAAAGGAATGGGAATTAGACAGAGGGATAAGAAAGAATTGCCTCTGCCCCCTCTGCTATTCACTTTGGCAACTTAATCCTTGTCATGCCAATTAAGAACAAAGCTTCAAGATTTATTGATCAACCTATACAGACAAAAACACATAGGGCCTTATTTCGAGTTTCTGAACCCATCACCACCGCCACACTGCATGACTGCCTGCAGTATTAGGGAAGAGGCAGTCATACTGCCACAAGACTGCCAGCACCAGCTGTAATACGCTGGCAGTCCTGGTGCTGACACCGCTGAGCATATTACGAGTTGCATTTTCATCACCCTTTTCATGGCAGTGATCCTGCCATAAAAAGGGGGGGGAGGGCAACAAAGGGAGCCCTAGTAGTACCCCCTGCAATATTTGAGCTGGCAATACATGCGTGGTGGGCCCTTGTACTGTCCCCCTGTATTTGCACCCCCACTTCCTTCACGGTATGGCATGTATGTCCCACCTTGCAGAAGGTGCAGTCAGCGGTCAGACTGGGGCGGTCTGCATTTTAGGCTCTTCTATGAGCTTTGCAGACAGCTGCAGTCAGTCCACCGCAACACTGCCCATCAGACAAGGATTTTACTCCTTATCTGACGGGTGGTTGCACCACAGGTTTGGCAATCCTACAGTGGAAGGTGGAGGACCGCCACCAAAGTAGGACTACCAAACTCGTAATAAGGCCCGTAGTATCATATGCAGATCCATTTTATGGTACTTGTCAAACCCTGAAGAGTCACTGCAAATATTGATGGAAATACTAGAGCAATTCTGTGGGAAAGATTGTCTGTACATCAATAACGGGGACTCCGACAAAAAGAGACATCATTATTATCAATGGCAGAAATCATTAGGGAGAAAAACTGCTACAGATACCCAAGAATAATGGTGACACACAGGGAAATGTAATAGCACAAATTAAATACAGACAGATCTGACAAACTACAAACAAATCAATAGATATCTGAACATCAATGGCACTAGCTCCAGCAGGAGAAATAGCCATTACTAAAATGTTTTAACTCCTAACTGTCAATATTTTTTTCAATGCCAGATCTACGCAATACAGTCAGAATTCAACATTTCCTAAACGGAAACTGATATGGGGGAAGAAAAGTAAAAATAGATCAATATGTTACACATACAAAGAAGGAGGACTTCTTATCCATTGTAGTTTTTCGCTAACTTAGCATGAGCATGTTGCACTTTGCGTGCTGCTTTGCACATGTTACTACACGTCTTTAAAAAAAAAATAATCAAAGACTGCTTTCACATGAAAACTCATTGCTGTGTTCACTCTCTGCATGTTCCTGGGATTTTGACTGACCCTCATGTGCAAGTTCGAACAACAATGCCCCTTGCTATTTTATTCTGACCTGTCCTTAGCCCTTCGACAAAACATACCGATGCAGCTGTTGTTTGGACAGTGTACTTGGGTTTTTAGTAGGGTGCAAGAATAGGAGATACACACTTGGACAGGGACCTTTCAAGGGTGAAGAGCACCCATGATGTAGCTCTACCATCTATAGGCTAAGGTATGGAGTCTGCTGACAAAGCCCAGAGATCTTCTAATATATAATAATACTTCTTAGCAAGGGGAGGGAGGTTAGACACTATAGTCCTTTCTCCATTGTCTTTTTATGATGATATCTCCCTTCGTAATCTATGGGCTGAATGCTATGCTGACAATATCTGTACTATGCATTTTCCTGCTTGTTGTGGCACGTATATTGCATATTAGGGCACATTAGTTAAAATAAATATTTTAAACTGTTTCGTGTCTCCGTCAGATCTTATTGTGGATGAGTACAAGAGAGTGAGCGAAAAGGTGTGTCTTGTTACTGCGATTCCTGGGAGGTCTGGGAGTGTTGTGTTTTGGGGTGTCTGATCAATTGTTTCTCTGTGAGTGAGTAGGAGAGCAAGTGCAACACTATAGCTAGTTGGTCCTTGGTTTGTGGGTATTGAGGTGGTAGGAAGACTTAGTCCCTATACACCAAGGTCCCATTTCCTGCGCATAGTTCTGTATTTGTGCAGAATCACTACAACACCCTGAAATAGAATCCTAATACACTAGTGGCTCAAATGCAGTTTACTACAGAATGATTTACTGTAGACGTAGATATAGATAGAAAACAACTAGGCACAGAATTAACTAGAACAATCTGTTTAACATAAATCACAAACACACACACAAAACACTGCACTTAGACAAAGCCTGTGTGATCAGTGTCAAATAACAGAAAATGCCCATCAATGCCATACACTCTTCAGCTGTCGCTATGGGCTTTACCGGATTTAAAAAGTCTAGAAGACAAGATGACCACAATGGAGCTAGTCACAAAGGTAACTTACCCTTGTGAGTAATTTACACATGTAATTTACTCTTTCACTTTTGAGCAACTATACAAAAGTATAGACTCACATGCATATACCCCCAGAAATAGAGAGTGGAAACATATTTACGAGTGTATGTTACTACTGTCCAAAAACCTGTAGTAAGTCCTCTACCACACATTACCATCCACTCATACTGCAATGCCCTTCCATGGAAAATAATGGCGTTAGGGACCTCAGAGGAAATAATGTTAAATTAAAGTTAACTCTTTAAAATAGTTTAAAATATATACAAATATAATTTGATATTAAAAAGTATGTAACAATAACATATTTAAATATATGTATTGAATTATGCACTAGTTTAACAACATCCTTTATTTAAAAAAATGTGTGTAACATTATATTTTAATAATATATCATTACATTTCTTTTAATTAACTCTATATATCACTTTTAATAATTAATAAGGCATAATACAATACATTACTTAAGGTGGGAAATATTTTTTTCATTTAGATTCAGAAATGAATGTTATTCGATTTAACATGTTTAAATTAATTAAAGAATGTTTTCAAAATTAATGGTGTTGTAGCTTTTTTCTTTGTCTCAACATTTAAAATAAATGTCCAAAGTTAATGTACATTAATATTTACAATAACAGTTTTTACTAACTTATTCCAAGTTTAATAACCTTTTGTATTATGTCCTATACTTCACCTCAGGAACACATGCACCCACTGTGCTACCATATAGGGAAAAGTGAAAATGTTTATTTACCTCAAATAAAATTAGCAAAAATACATAAATCATAAATATTAATGTAAATCAATTTTATGCATCTTTTTTACAGGTAGAACAACATTAGAAAATGCTACAGCACTAGTAACTTATGTTGAATTAAATATCCCTTGCTTTTAAGTATGAAACGTATAAGTGTTAGGATCTCTCCATACAAAATATAGGAGAGGTAGAGATGGAGATTGGTTTGTGAAAACATTTTGTAGTACTTTAGTAGTACTATTGTAATACTACTAGGGTGCCGATTCCGATCCTGTACAACCCGGGTACAAATGGTCGTAAGGAGCGTTTTCTCCGTCCGACTCGTACCCGGGAAAAACACCTTACAAACTCGCAAGTACGATTCGCACAGAAATACATTTTCCGTACGAGTCGTACAAAAGACCGATCAGCAAAAAAATACATACAAATCTGAATCTGGACAGCGCCTACGCGAAGTCCGGACAGAGTCAGGCAGCGTTTTACGGACCAGCAAGTACGATCCGTGCCTACGTCACTCCGCACCGCTATTTTTTTACGGCAGCCTAAAACTCCTGGGAAATTGAGGACGACGCGAAGAAGGAGAACCGGTATGCGACGGACAGCGATGGACCCCAACCTACGCGTCATCCCAGCCCTCATAGCCTACGACCTCGTGTTCAGAAACCGCTGCAGATGCCGCAGAAGGTCAGAACAACACCCAGGGGAAAAGGGGGGTCGGGGGGCTGGGGCAGGAAACATTACCCCCACCCAATTACAAATATACATATGTCCTGCACAGAAATGACTTCCAGGCTCTGGTCACTGGGGGGGGCGTGTCCACCAATCCCTACCTACCTCCACAACGGAAGTGGACGTCGACTTGTACCCGTCACCACTACAATGGTGGTACGGCCCGTACCCACGCCCCCAGAGCATGGGTACGGGCCGTACCACGCGTACCCCTGCGTCACCGCCACAATGGTGGTTCGACCCGTTCCCACGCCCCCAGAGCGTGGGTACGGGCCATACCACGCGTACCACTACGTCACCGCCACAATGGTGGTACGGCCCGCACCCACGCTCTGGGGGGCGTGGGTACGGGCCGTACCACGCGTACCCCTACATCACCGCCACAATGGTGGTATGGCCCGTACCCACGCTCTGGGGGCGTGGGTACGGGCCATACCACCATAGTGGCGGTGACGTAGGGGTACGCGTGGTACGGCCCGTACCCATGCTCTGGGGGCGTGGGTACGGGCCGTACCACCATAGTGGCGGTGACGTAGGGGTACGCGTGGTATGGCCCGTACCCACACCCCCCAGAGCATGGGTACGGGCCGTACCACGCGTACCCCTACGGCCCCATTACATGATGTATACAAGGTGTACACACGCCACGGATGTAGGTGTACGACTTGGTGCAGCACATCAGCTGTAAATTGGGGGTGGTGTGTATGCCCAGGACAGCAGTTTACCACAGCAAGGGCGCAAGTTGCAGAGGAAGACCAGCAGTGGACAGAGACATGGGGGTGGGTGCAGAGGAATACCAGCAGTGGACACAGACATGGGGGTGGGTGCAGAGGAATACCAGCAGTGGACAGGGACATGTGAGGGGTGGGTGCCCATCACTCCCAGCAGTGGACAGAGACATGGGGGTGGGTGCAGAGGAATACCAGCAGTGGACACAGACATGGGGTGGGTGCAGAGGAATACCAGCAGTGGACAGGGACATGTGAGGGGTGGGTGCCCATCACTCCCAGCAGTGGACAGAGACATGGGGGTGGGTGCAGAGGAATACCAGCAGTGGACACAGACATGGGGGTGGGTGCAGAGGAATACCAGCAGTGGACAGGGACATGTGAGGGGTGGGTGCCCATCACTCCCAGCAGTGGACACAGACATGGGGGTGGGTGCAGAGGAATACCAGCAGTGGACAGGGACATGTGAGGGGGGGTGCCCATCACTCCCAGCAGTGGACAGAGACATGGGGGTGGGTGCAGAGGAATACCAGAAGTGGACACAGACATGGGGGTGGGTGCAGAGGAATACCAGCAGTGGACAGGGACATGTGAGGGGTGGGTGCCCATCACTCCCAGCAGTGGACAGAGACATGGGGGTGGGTGCAGAGGAATACCAGCAGTGGACACAGACATGGGGGTGGGTGCAGAGGAATACCAGCAGTGGACAGAGACATGTGAGGGGTGGGTGCCCATCACTCCCAGCAGTGGACACAGACATGGGGGTGGGTGCAGAGGAATACCGGCAGTGGACACAGGCATGGGGGTGTGTACATCATTATCAGATGATCCCAACTCCATGGGTGTATGTACACATCCCAACATTTGGACTATGTCGATAGTGCCATAACAACACATCACTGACAGCAGTGTCCCGCTCCCAGGAGGAGGGATGTCTTTCCCCCACTGCATGACACACCACATGTGGGTGTGAGGACAAATCACACATGCATACCCACCCCTGGCAGATGCAGCACAATACACACACAGAGATCATGCCACAAGACTGTATGGTCATGTCAATGCCTACTAAACTAAGAGAGCCAAAGGGAACACACACTGTCACGCACATCCCAGGACTGATTGGAATGTACAGGTGCCGGGACAGCCACCAAGATGTTGTTTCTCATGGAAGGAATAGGGTGGAGTTCCCACAGATACAATGCCCACAATTGTGAGTCAGGTGCCCAAATACCCTGCAGAACAAGTACCATATGTGAGCTAGGCTGGGATTACACACATGCATTGTGCGGAAAAGGGAGACTGTCTCCATTAAGGCATTTCAACATACTCAATACACAAGTACAGTGAGTAGCAAGGATGGCACAGACGATGCAGCCGGAGACATTGCTGAGCAGTCATGGCCAGAGTTGAAGGGATCCATCACCAACAAAGGAAATGTAGACACAGGTCAACACAACAATTGTGCAACTCTCTGCAGGGAAGATGTCAGGTGCCACAGAGGAAGGAACACTCCTTGGGACAATGTCTCCAAACACAAAGAGCATACACGACAAAGAATCTTTGCAGAGACCTTGTGATGGCACGCAGATACCAGGTTCCACCCCATGAGCAGCAGACTACAACATTTCCCTGAAACATAATACATGCCCACAACCCCAACTCCTGTAGCATCAACATCAATACCTGAAATGCAAGACTTTTCTAACGAAAATAGAAAATGCTTTATTCAGCATGAAAATAATAATGTGTAAACGAGACTATTCATAAAGGCCAATAGCCAGTCCATATCATCACTCCTTGGGGGGGGACACATGGCCATGCGTCTCCCCTGGCTTGTCTGCACATCAGAAGACTCTGTGTCATCGACTGGGGGGAGGGGCATCATGTGGGGAAGGACCAGGCACCGCAGGGACAGGAGGGGGAAGGGTAGATGTGGTGGGTGCAGGGACAGATTACTCCACCACAGGGGGTGGGGCAGCGCCAAAGGTGGAGGTGAGCTCGGCGCTGCACACTTCTGCCAGTTCTTCAAGCGTCTCCCCTGCACCCGGAGAAACAACAGGCCCCAAGGAGGGGGGGGTTGGCGGGATGGGTTGCAGCGCTACTGGGGGAGGTGGTGGACAGGCTGGGGGACTTAACCCCCCTACCCGTGGAGTGCCTTGACCGTTTCCAGCCAGGTGAACTAGTGGGGCTGAGGCCCAGCCCAGTAAAGTAGGCCTCCTTCTCCGAATCTGGGGCAGGGGAGCAAAGGGGAGTGACATCGGAGGGACTGGGAAGTGAGTCATGTGGACGAGGACTGTACCTGCGTGCCTGCCTGTGTGCCCCAGACCCAGTGGGTGTGCCTGCTTCCCCCTGAGTGTGCGTGTCAGGAGGTGTGCGCTTGCCCTTACGTGGTGGTGTGCTGCTTGTGTCTGGTGGGGTGCGTGTGTGTGGATGTCTTGGTGTGCTTGGGACAGGCATGGGCGTGGGACTTGTGGATGGGGCAGAGGTAGGGGGGACACAGCGCTGCAGGTAACTCACTACTGCCGTCAGTGACGAGTCCAGGGACCTCAGCAACATCCGTTGGTCAGACATCGCTGATGATATGCCCTCCATGTACGACACCATCTGGGTCAGCAGTCTGGTGTGGCCATGGAGGACAGTCAGGATCGATGTCTGCCCAACTTGCAACTGCCGCTGAATGTCCACAGACTCGGCATTGAGGGCAGCAGGGGGGACAGGGGCATGGGGTGCGGTGCCTGGCACGAAGGAGACACGGCATAGCCTAGCATGGACAGAAGGGACCTGAGCAAGTGGGAGGGCGGTGATGGGAATGGAGGGGGCGGGTACGGATGGAGTGCTGCTGCCAGCTGTTGGAGCAGCCTCCGCCCCCTCAGGGAGTTCAGCCTCGGACCCGTCAGCCTCGTAGTCAGTGTTGGTACTGGGCAGGTCCTCTGCCTCACTCCCCTCACACTCGGTGCCACTTGAGTCCGCCGACTCCTCAGCAGTGGTGGCACCACTGCTCGATCCCTCCTCCACGTCCGTGCCGTTGTCTCCCTTGGTGTCCTCCGATGATGCTGTGGTCAAGGTGAAGAGACAGGAAAAAATCAGTCACCTGTATACATCTGACACATGAGTCCAAACAAAATAGGCAACAGTGCATATCAGGAAAGGCATCATGAGTAACATCTAGAATACTCCCCACATATGTAAGCCCTGCACTCCCCAGTTGGTTGACCCAACCATGTTACTTGGAAACAATGAAAATTAGGACACAACAGCAAATAACTTGAAATCACAAGATCATGAGAAGCTAGTGTCTGGGGTCAGTTGAGCACAGCAAGACTATGAAGGCATGCCACCTCTTGTTCACTGTGAACCAAACAGTATTGTCGCAACCAAGGCAAAATACCACATGCCAATGCAGAAGGTGTCCCCACACTCAGAGACCTGTGAGTACTTTTGAAACCCCAAAGAAATACATTTTGACTCCTGGAGAATCACAACCCTTACACAACACAATGGACATGTCTAGAATGTGTGAATGTGGCACTCTGTGAACACAACACACATGTGTCTGTATAGCAGAAGTCACACAAGGAGGTGCACACCAAACTACATGTACACAGTCATTGTCTGAGCTGCCAGACTCATTTAAATCAGCCACTGTTAGGCAGAAATGGTGTATCAGTAAGTACATATACATGGCACCACGGTGGTCTGGATGACTTGACACTCGTAAGTTGGTATCAGCAACAACCAAGGACTAACCCAAATGCTACCACACTGTGGGAACATGTATAGGTATGAACTGCAAACAAGTTTTGTTCAAACTGTGCCTTACTTTAAAATGGGCCAGCGTGTCCCTGGAAAGTGTAAAGGTGGTGTCTTGTGCACTTCCTTGGGAGACATCTGTCATGCAGGCACATCATTGTCCTTCACAACAAAACAACAAGGTCAAGCATATGAAACATTGAGACATGTTGACAGGTGTAGTGAGTGCCAATGGACATTTATTTTCTCTGAGTAACAACTTGAATAATGCCATTTGTCACATGGCTATCCGTCACCTGATCACACAGTTGGCTACACATATGACCTACTGACTGTCATCTGGAGTGGCACACATGGACAATGCATAAGCTAATGGGCCTGCAATTGTTTAGCAAAAAAGTCTAGCTGTACTGTGGGATCCCCCTCATGGCAAGCCAGAATGTACCCACAGATGTCAGCACACAAAGTCACAACTGTGTAGCATCTGAACCACACACAGGTGCCAAAAATGTACAAGCAGGATACATGATTGTCAAAAAATGACACAGGCTACGAAGCACGAACATTAAGCACTGGTCAACATCACGGGGGCACTGCACGGTGACTTTCTGTACTGCGAATCATCACACACAAGTCAGAACTGGCAATGAAACATCAGGGTTGAACATGTACGCCCCTCCCGCACACACACACCCATACCTGAGTCAATGTGACTGATACCGATCAAGAAGTGACACCTCTTATTCAGGGTTACAAAAACTGTGCTTGAAAACTAGCTTCATTAACACGACATCACCTTGTAGGGCTGCCAAAACATATTGGTCACAAACAAACATCAACAGATTGTTGTGAATAGCCACACAGGCACTGCCCAGTGTGAGTATGCACAAGCAAACTGGTGTATCCCTATCCAGTGGACAAATGTATCACACATGTGAAAAATACTACCTAGGCCAGGGAACAATGCCACAGAGGCAGAGCCATGCTGAACCCACAGTGAATGTGCACAGTGTTGGATGACACACATGAGTAGGAGGGCAGACTGTGTCAGGGGACTGTAGTGGGCACACTGCTCCATGGTCCTGGAATGAGCTGACTGTAACAGGGGCACTATGCATATATCCCACTCATGCACATCATGTCTGAGGCCACAACATTGGTAATGCATGCTTCAAGTCTGTTCATTTGAAACCTCACACTCCTATGTTGAGACTCAGCATCAGTGCCAATAATTATGCACCCACAAATGACTGAACAGGACAGGGCACAGGCAGACCACCCCCACACATGATGCTGAAAGCAGTGTGCACCTTGATTGACTGGCAGCCTAGATGACCATGTGCAATAGTGATAACACACAGACCAGGTAACACATGTCAAGGAGGGGAAGGGAGGAAGAACAGCACAGGTTGACTTTGGGGAACAGGCTATGCACTGCACATATATACCCTGGCAGTGTATCCAGGCGATTGAGCAGCTACAAAAGCTGGCGACACACAACAAACACACATGTACCTACCCCCTTCCTGCTGCTGTAACTCCTGTATCCGCCTATCCAGGTCAGGGAAGACCACCGCCAGGACACGCTTCATCTGGTGGGTCAGGCGCCGGCACCCGCCATGCTTGCGAGGAGCCTCCTCCTTCAGCATGACCCTTGGCGATCCTCCGGGTCCAGCACCGGATGTCCTGCCATCTCTTCCTCACTTATGGCAGGTGCCGACTGCGACCCTCCACCAATTGCACGGCCTTGACGGCATCCTTCCAGATCTTCCCCTTGTGGTAGGCGGTTACCTGTGTGGATGACAAAGTGGGACAACATCACTACACCTGCACCATGTCACAGAGACACACATTTGAACATCTTTGATTTGTTGAACAGGGCATAGTATGCTGGCAAGTAATAGCACCTTAGTCATAGGGACTTTTTCCACTGTGGACGCACCAATGCACTACATGGCATAGTAAGTACACAGGTGGCATGAGGGGTGCGAAACAATCCCTGATCATGGCACACACTGTGCATTGCAAGCAACACAAGGCTGATGGACAGCACCGCAAAGCAGTCACATGCCCCAGGCCACTGACAAAACCTCAGCAGAGTACACAGACACACACAGGCACACATCAATCACCTGCCATGGACAGGTGTGGGGCTAGCTCAGCAAGTCACACACACAGCACAGCTTACTTCTCCCATCAGATGGATTGAGCAGTTGCCTCATCCATGCAGCTGTGGTGCAACACTCCACATAGACACTCACCCACATAACAAGGAACATTCACACACATCAATGTCCAGGGGGCGTACACATCATTTGGACACTCTCACCACTCTCTCCACAGCTCCACTCAACTCTCACACACATCTGTGGGTGCAGTCACCTGTCACACCGGGGTGACCACTGAATCACCGCAGGACAATAGAACAAGAATGCCCAAGAGGATTAGACTGGCTGAATGTGCCATGCACTATGCAGTGAATGTCACAGTAAGCACAATGCAAGTGAGGAGTGCACACATGAACTACATCAAGCCCTGCATGAGAGACATAAGCCATCCACCCCCCCATGGGACCCACTCCAACCAACATTGCATGTCTGTCACACCTGGACACAATGCCAAAAGTGACAGACACAAAAAAGGTGCGCAGGCAAAGGTAGTGGAGTCAGCACTCACCTGCTCCCCTGGTCGACCATACAGCATGGGGTACCGTGGGAGGATCACATCCAGCAGGGCCTCATTCTCCTCCTGGGTGAAAGGCTGGGCCCTCTCCACAGTCCTTGACATGGTGCCAGAGGGAGACAATACAGCAGCAGTGGTATTGACTGACATGTTGTGCAGGCAAGTGCCCTCCCATGGGTTCTGCCTGCCTTATATCTGCCTTGCTGGCCTATTTCATTTACAGGAGTACAGAGTGATTGGTCAAACTAATTTGCATCCTACGTTTCCTCCAATCCCTTTACACATACACCAGTGACAGCCTTAGCATCTTTCGAATTTGCAGCATCATGTCAAGTCAACAACCACTTTGCAACAATGTATAATGTGGCCAACTGCTTTTTCCAGACCACATGATGAAACTTGGTATCCATGACAACCAGCATGCATTTAGGCCCTCATGTGTCTCCATTGTAATTCTTAAATCCCCACACAGGTACGGTGAGTTTCACACGTACCCCAAAGGCACCATCACTACAGTGATACGGGCCGTACTCACGCGTGTACGTGCTGTACATGCGTGAGTACGTGCCGTATTACTAGGGCCTACGGTACCCCAACTATAGTGATAGGCACGTACTCACGCGTGTACAGCCCGTACACGCGTGAGTACGTGCCGTATCACTAGGGCCTACAGTACCCCAACTATAGTGATAGGCACGTACTCACGCGTGTACGGCACGTACTCACACGTGAGTACGGGCCGTATCACTAGGGCCTACGGTACCCCAACTATAGTGATAGGCACGTACTCACGCGTGTACGGCCCGTACACGCGTGAGTACAGGCCATATCACTAGGGCCTACGGTACCCCAACTATAGTGATAGGCACGTACTCACGCGTGTACGGCCCATACACGCGTGAGTACGTGCCGTACACGCGTGAGTACGTGCAGTATCACTAGGGCCTATGGTAACACAACTATAGTGATAGGCACATACTCATGCGTGTACGGCCTGTAGTCACGCGTGAGTACGGTCCGTATCACTAGGGCCTACGGTACCCCAACTATAGTGATAGGCACGTACTCACGCGTGTACGGCCCGTACACGTGTGAGTACGTGCCATACACGCGTGAGTACGTGCAGTATCACTAGGGCCTACGGTAACACAACTATAGTGATAGGCACGTACTCACGCGTGTACGTGCCGTACACGCGTGAGTACGTGCCGTATCACTAGGATCTACAGTAACACAACTATAGTGATAGGCACGTACTCACGCGTGAGTACGGCCCGTACACATGCCCTCAGAGTGTGTGTACTGCGTTTCACAGCTTACACTGGTGATAGGAGGCACACACGAAAGGAATGGAGGTGTCAGACTCGCACAAGGCTGGACATCAAGTCATTGTCAGTGCAGTCCTTCATGTGCAGGGTCTAGGTGTGTCAGGCAGTGATGTGGCACATGTCTCCTCATGTTGTGGCATAATAGATGTGTGATGAGCTGTTTACACATGTCATGTGTGATGGGGCACTATGTGGCACACTTCCCCTTCACACTTTGCACATGTGTGCATGTAGGACACATGTGCCAAGCACTGCATCACTGGTATGGCACAGTCACCAACACCCGCAACTGTCCCCTGATGCCAGGTACACGGATAATTAGACCTGACATGTGACTACCAGCGTGCCACGATGTGACTATGTCATGTGTGTGTCATGTGTTCCCATGAGCTTGCCGTTGGTGTTCCGTCAACTCCATATGCTGTTGCAGCATCCAACATGTGTCTGTGTGCATATGTGCATGACACACATATACGCACACTATGCCACATGTGGACTCACATGTTACATGTGTCATGATGGTTCGAAGATGACTTCCTGACATGAGGCAATATCTGCGTTGTCTCAATGTCTGTGTCATCAGGTTTTGACATGTACCCCTTCACTACAGTGATACGGGCCGTACTCACGCGTGTACGTGCTGTACATGCGTGAGTACGTGCCGTATTACTAGGGCCTACGGTACCCCAACTATAGTGATAGGCACGTACTCACGCGTGTACAGCCCGTACACGCGTGAGTACGTGCCGTATCACTAGGGCCTACAGTACCCCAACTATAGTGATAGGCACGTACTCACGCGTGTACGGCACGTACTCACACGTGAGTACGGGCCGTATCACTAGGGCCTACGGTACCCCAACTATAGTGATAGGCACGTACTCACGCGTGTACGGCCCGTACACGCGTGAGTACAGGCCATATCACTAGGGCCTACGGTACCCCAACTATAGTGATAGGCACGTACTCACGCGTGTACGGCCCATACACGCGTGAGTACGTGCCGTACACGCGTGAGTACGTGCAGTATCACTAGGGCCTATGGTAACACAACTATAGTGATAGGCACATACTCATGCGTGTACGGCCTGTAGTCACGCGTGAGTACGGTCCGTATCACTAGGGCCTACGGTACCCCAACTATAGTGATAGGCACGTACTCACGCGTGTATGGCCCGTACACGTGTGAGTACGTGCCATACACGCGTGAGTACGTGCAGTATCACTAGGGCCTACGGTAACACAACTATAGTGATAGGCACGTACTCACGCGTGTACGTGCCGTACACGCGTGAGTACGTGCCGTATCACTAGGATCTACAGTAACACAACTATAGTGATAGGCACGTACTCACGCGTGAGTACGGCCCGTACACATGCCCTCAGAGTGTGTGTACTGCGTTTCACAGCTTACACTGGTGATAGGAGGCACACACGAAAGGAATGGAGGTGTCAGACTCGCACAAGGCTGGACATCAAGTCATTGTCAGTGCAGTCCTTCATGTGCAGGGTCTAGGTGTGTCAGGCAGTGATGTGGCACATGTCTCCTCATGTTGTGGCATAATAGATGTGTGATGAGCTGTTTACACATGTCATGTGTGATGGGGCACTATGTGGCACACTTCCCCTTCACACTTTGCACATGTGTGCATGTAGGACACATGTGCCAAGCACTGCATCACTGGTATGGCACAGTCACCAACACCCGCAACTGTCCCCTGATGCCAGGTACACGGATAATTAGACCTGACATGTGACTACCAGCGTGCCACGATGTGACTATGTCATGTGTGTGTCATGTGTTCCCATGAGCTTGCCGTTGGTGTTCCGTCAACTCCATATGCTGTTGCAGCATCCAACATGTGTCTGTGTGCATATGTGCATGACACACATATACGCACACTATGCCACATGTGGACTCACATGTTACATGTGTCATGATGGTTCGAAGATGACTTCCTGACATGAGGCAATATCTGCGTTGTCTCAATGTCTGTGTCATCAGGTTTTGACATGTACCCCTTCATGGAAATGTGTGTTATCTGTCCTTTTTCAGATGACATGTGACCTGTGCGTCTAGACTCCCGCCAGCTGTCTGTATGAGATAACATCCTTCAAATGCTGATATGTGGATGTCTGTCACTCATGTAATGTGTCTGGCTGGTCACTTACACTGGCCCAAAGCTATTTTAATGGCATGTCACGTCAACATTGCCATGCAACTATTGTGGCTGGCTCTTCATAGGAGTATCACCTGGCTGGCCTACGTGTCCTGGATGTATTGCACAGACCAGACTCTGTATTAAGCAGATGTGTATTTGATGTTGAACATGTGCTCACCTCAGTGACATTGGTGTGGTAATGTACTCACTCTTCGTTATTCCTTCCGAATCTCTGCAGGGCACCGCCTCTCCCTAGACGAATGCCAGACCTGGATGCCATGCGTGAACATGACTGCATACGCAGATACCGCTTCTCGCAAGAGTTGATAGAGAACTTGACCCGCCGGCTTGAACCACACCTCCAACCACAACACAGGTATCCTACAGCTCTGACCCCCAAGATGAAGGTGATGGCAGCCCTACATGTTTTTGCCACCGGCACGTTTCAATTGACCATAGCTGATGTTGGTGGCATGTCCCAGACAATGTTCAGCCGTGTCCTGCATGATGTTTTAGAAGCCATGTTGGTGCACCTGGATGAATTCATCAATTTTCCCACTCGTGAGCAGTTGACATGTGTCAAGGGTGAGTTCTATGCCCTGGGAGGGATGCCTCACGTAATTGGGGTCATTGATGGGACACATGTGGCTTTGGTACCACCACAGGCACAGGAGGTAGCCTTTCGGAACTGCAAACATTATCACTCTATCAATGCCCTTGTGGTGTGTCTGCCTAACATGTCCTTTTCCCATGTCTGTGCCTGTTTTCCATCATGAGGCGTAGCAGGGTGCCAGAAATGATGCTGCAGCTGCACGCGGAACGAGCATGTCTTGTTGGTGGGTATACTCTGTTAGTCCTGTGTTTAGCACTATCTTTGTATCTTACGGCATCTCCTGACCCACTTCTTCACATGATGTTTCCATGTAGGGGACTCTGGCTATCCCAACATGCCATGACTGATGACGCCTCTCCGCAACCCCAGAACAGCCGCAGAACACCGGTACAACGACACCCATGGGCAGACGAGGCGTGTGATTGAGAGGACGTTTGGACTCCTGAAGAGCAGATTCCGGTGCCTCCACAAGACCGGCAGCGCCCTCCCATATGCCCCGGTGAAGGTCTGCAAAATCTTCATTGCAGTGGAGAAGGCCGTGCCACTCATCCTTGATCCGGATGAGCAGGATCATTCACCCGTGGAGGATGAAGGGCTTGGGCACGGGGCAATTAAGGATGAGGATGAGGATGAGGACATCCGGAGTCAGCTTATCCGCAACTTCTTCTCATGATGGTGAGTCCCTGTGTCTGAGTGTGCACGCTTTGAGCCTTGTGTGGCATGTGTTGCAATGTGTTTGTCTAGCTGACTGTGTGCTAAGTGACTTGGAGGTGTGGTCTGATGTGTCATTCAAGTGATGATGTCATTCCACACATTTTAGCTGGGACACTAAATTTTTTAAGAGCATGGTGACAACATCATTCCTGTAGAGTACATGTACATGTCTGCGGATTACTAGCTCTTCGCTGACTTGTTGTGTGTCTGCCCTCCCCAGGTTCTTGCGGCTGTCGTCTGCTCATGTCATCATTGCCCTCCTGCTATTACTTATGAGTATTGCAACGTGTGCTGGATCAGAGTTACATGCACAGACATGGTGAAAAGTCATTTTGGGTAAGGAGTGCAGCAAGGCATTTAGTGGGTGGTACGTGTTTGTGATATGTGGGGACTGCTCCTGTGCATGTTGTGTTACCATGCATACATGTCGACTCACCATGGGGCACATGACGTGTTGCATGGCTCCCATGATTTGATAATCACCCTTCCTGACAGTCATCTGTAATGGTTTGTGGATTCTGATGAAGGCATCAATGTGTGTATAACGTCCCTCAGGAACATACGGGCTGCTAATGGTGGACATAGTGTGGGACATCCCCATATGAGGCTCAATGGGGAATTGCAGACTCTCCGTGTGCAGCAAGGGGTGTTAGGCTCAACCCCTTCACTTGTGTGCCAGCTCAGTAGGATTTACCACATCTGTGTGTTGAATGCGGTGTCCAGTGTAGGTCACACATGGTCAGCCAAATGACCTGTGAGTCTGTTCCAATTGATGCATTTCCCTTAGTGTGAGGCTGAGTAATAAAGGTGTTCGTCACACTCCAAGGTGCCTCATCTCTGTCAATGCAGGTCTCTTGCCACTTTGCATGCGGCATATATGGCATAGTTGTGGAAGATTATGCATAGGAGTCCATGTGTAGTTTAGCAACATGCATGCAGTTGCTCATGGATTAGTCTCCCTATTGGGCATGAAGTACATGGTCGTGTATGTTTTTTGGCATGTTGGTCCACACAATGGGCCATCAACACCTGCTGAGGGTGTGTCTCCTGTGCGCAGGTCGGCCTTCAGTTTCCCGATCCGGTGTCATGCTTCTTTGGTGATTGTGCATGCATTGTCTCTGGGTGTGCCATGTGACACTGGACACTCCTTACTTTACACACACGCCTGTTGCAGTTGTCCTTCTGACATCCCAGTCTTTGTGTGCAAATTCTGTCATTTTGCAAGGAGATGCCACCTGCAGCTGCGGCCCCTGCAGCAAGGGCCCACAGAGTATCCAGATTTGGCAACACACACGCCTCCAAGATGCTCCTCACTTCCTCCCTCCACCCATTCATTTGGCTGTCCTCAGCTTGTCTATGCCACTGTTGCCGCCACTCGATGCCAAAGGCTGGACCATCAGCACATGCAAGGTGCACATTGCACCACCATCCTGTCCTTGCATAACCCACATCACACTACAGTCTGATGTAGCAGCCACACTCCGAGCTATGTCCATCCGCACATCTAATGCCTGCTGTCAGACATACCCTGGGCACACACACGACACCTTTGCATGCTGAGTGTGCAACTCCAACTGCCTACACTGCGCTGCCCTGCCTTCCAGGCCCTGTCACACCAACCAGGTCACGTCCCTAATACTCCCCACCGGCTCTGTAGCCCAGCAAGGGCATGGGAGTGGGACTCAAGGCTTCAGCATGTAGTATGGTGTCATCATCTGGGACATGGCACAGGTATCATCTCTCAGCATGTCAATCTACAGAGTGTCCAGGACCCCCCTCTCCACCATCACATGCGCACAGCACCTCATCATCGGCTCATATGCCATTGACAGCCAGGTGCTCCTCACCCTCAACAAAGACACAGACATTGGCAGTTCCATCATTCAAGTATGCATGAGATCCATTGATGAATGGCTGAACACGAGCCACCTGAGGCTGGACTTGTACAGGACTGAGGTGATCATCTGAGGATTGTCCCCTTCCAGCTGGGTCAAGTGCTTGTGTCCCACCGCAAGAGCCCTGCACAAGCACCCAGTGGCCACACACACAAGATGGTGTGCATCATGTTTGGCTCGCTCACATTTGCCATGCTAGTCCACAGCATCTGTACCTCATGCTGCAACGCCCTCTGCATTATGCACATGATCCACAGGTAGATCCACTCCAAGAAAAGACAGACCATCCCCAGGTCCATGACAACATCCGTGTCAAATACTGCCCTGCCCTCTACGGAGCAAGTACATCCAAACTCCCAGGAAACTTGTCCACATCCAGGGTGCATCTGCACACCTCAGCTTCAACACCCTGTGCCCCAGCCACCTCACCGTCCACCATAGATAGCTGCAATGGATCACTGTCTGCTGCAGGATGACCTCCACACTCCCCACCCTTACTCAGGAGGCAGTCCATAACCCCGACCCCAAACCAACCTTGTACGTCTGTCATCCTAGATCCCGTTGGGCCATCTCCGTGCATCCAACCTTGCCCTGGCCACCGTTCTTCACATCCACCGTACTCCAGCATACAGGACATTGTTCTCCCACCTGAGAGGAACGTCTCATGACCAAAGTAATATATTTATTTGCGGTGGGGTACGTGTTTTGGTAGATGAAATTAGGTGCTCTACCGGGGAATAGAATCCAAAGTTCACAGGGGGAGATGGTATCCTTGGCATTGGAAGTCATCAGAGTCCAGGGCACAGTGTTGGTCATCATTGGTCAGACTGTGACCAGCAAGTCCATGTGGCAGAGAATGTCATTGGATGAGGTGCTGCTGTTGCGCCAGAGGGCCAGGTGCCAGGCCAGGTGACCTGGGAGATGTGGATGGTCCGCTGATTCTCACGGTCTTTTCCGTGGACGACCCACCTTCCTCCGGGGACCCTCAGATGCAGGCCTTGATGATGTTTGGGACGCTCCGTCAGACGAATCCTCCTCCTCCTCCTCCCTCCTGGTGCTGGTCTACGCCTGGTGGCACAGGGAGGGTTGCTCATGCTTTGGGCGATCTGACGGAGTGATTGGCTCATGTCCCTGTGCACCGCCAGGAGCTCAGCCAGTCTTGCCTCCATCCGTCCTTGGTGTTGTTGATGACTGGTATGATGCTCGACCTGCAGGTTCTTTATCTCATCGAGGGTCCCCTGCATCTCTGAGAGTCTCGACACGACCTGGTTGATGACTCTGGTGTCACGCCGGTATGTGTCCAGGATGTGCGTATGTGTGACATACCGGTGTCCTGAGCTGGCTGGTCAGGTTCGCGCCTCCGCCTGCCTCCACTCCCACCACCCCTGCCCACTTGAGCCTGGCCTGCCCGTGTGGGCACATCGGGTCTACAGGACTCCTGAGGGATGGCATTTGCAGGGTAGCCTGCCTCCTCCTGGGTGCCCGGAGAACCTTGTCCCTCCAGGTCAGACTGGCTCTGTTGTTCAGTGCGAGCATGGCTCCTGGGTGTGTCCTGGGATGTGGCAGGAATGGGGGGGGTGGTTGGCACAGATGTACCTGACGCAGGTGCTGCAGGGGCTTGGGCACCAGAGGGTCCAGGTTGGTTGGGGTAATCCACGGAGTGGTGAGAGTCGTCGCTGCCGGTGGGATCATCTTCACGCTGAGCCTGGGACTGTGATTCTTCCCCCCCAGTGTTGTGGGGGAGATCGACGACGTTGCCCTGTGTGTGAGAGAGAGACAATGTTAATGGTGTTTCATGCGACATCTATGTTTCATACATATTCAAGTTGACACAGTTCCTCCAGGTAGTTGGATGTGCCTAGCATTCCTCTCAATGTCCACTTGGGAATGGGTATGTTGCGGGGGACAGATTGGGATGTTCTCCTGAGTGTTTGACCTGCAGATTGTTGGCTATGATGCTTATTTGGCTATGGATTGGTCTTGTTGTGTCACATGTCCATTGTGGGAGTGTGTAAATCCGTTGCCTGCCCCGGGAGTGTGTTCTTGTGTTAGGGGGGGGGTGACTGGGCCTGTTCTTGTGTGTAGTGTGAGTTGTCATTGGGTCTCCCAGGTGATGTGTCTGTCCCCTCATGGTGCATGCTGGCATGGCAGTGAGTGTGAGTTCCTGTGCTAGATACCTGTGCTTGTGGAGTTGGTGTTTGAGTGTACAGTGGTCCCAGGAGGGCCTTGTGCTGCATACAGCAGGGCCAAGTGTCAGCTACCTTGTCAGTACTTTGCCAGTCCCTGTGCATTGTGCATGGGTATGTATCTATGCCATATGGGTTGAGGGCATTGGTGTCTGCGTCTCATTTTCACAATGTGTTGTGTGGGGCCCACCCTCCCAGCCTCCCGGACATCCAGTCTTGTGTTTGTGGTTGTTGTAGCCTTGGACATGGCCTTGCCTTGATTTGTGAAGGGTGCATAGAGACGTTAGTGGCATGAGCGTGGTTTTTGAGTGTGGTTGTGTGCGGTGAGTGCTTGGGGGAAGTTGCGTGCATTTGGTGTATATGTGGTGTGGACCCCATTGCCACCATGTTACGTAAGTTGTTTGTGTACTCACCAGGCTCTGCGACTCCTTTGACTCTGTGTACTCCCACCGGCGGTAGCAGGGCCATCACCTTCTCCTCCCAGGGATGGTAGTGTACGGGTCTGCGGGGCGGCCCACCTCCAGTGATGTTACTCTGGGCATATTCTTCGTTCATTTTCCTCTTGACCGCCCTGCGCAGATCACACCACCTGGCTTGGCATTCATGCCTGGTCCTTCAGATGGGCGCAACAGCATTCACCTTATCGACAATCCTCTGCCACATGGCAGATTTTTCAGCTATGCTGGTCTGTCTGACCCATGTTCCAAACAGCTGTGGCTCGACTCTGATGACTTCGTTGACAAGTAGGTCCAGCTCCGCCGTTGTGAACTTTTGATTCTTGTCTGTGGGCATGGTGTGGGGTGTGGGTGTGGGTGTGGATGGTTGTGGGTGTGTGGGTGTGAATGTGACGGTGTGTGTGAATGTGAAGAGGGGGATGTTTGTGAATGAGGTTGTGTGAAGGTGTGTGAGTGAAGGTGTAGTGAATGTATCAGTAATGTAGAGTTGTTTCTATGTGGGGTCTGGCAGCAGTGGGTCTGTTGCAAAGGCTCATGGGTTGTGTGTGTGGGCCCTTTTTATTGGTCCATTTTTGGGTGTGGCTGTGTTTGAATTTTGGTGGGTGTGTTATAAGAGGTGGTTGTGATTTAGGGCCTCTGTTTGCCTGTTTGGATGTGCCAGGTCAGTCATTGAGATGTATTTTGTCATGTAGACGTGTTTTGTGGTGTTGTGCGAGTCGAATTGACTCTCCTTGTGCTGTTTTACACTGTCCTGGTACTGGAAGAGTATTTTTCGCATAGGTACGGTCCGTACATACGCGATGCTGGGTGAGGGTGCTGGGGTATGGTGTTGGAGTGTAGCGCGTACATGGGGGGGTACAGCGCGTACAGGTGCGGGCCTGGGGTACGGCGTGTACATGCGGAGGTACGGCGCGTTAATGCGGGGGTAAGGCATGTACATGGGGGGTACGGCACGTACAGGTGCGGGCCTGGGGTACGGCGCGTACATGCGGAGGTACGGCGTGTACATGCGGGGGTATGGCGTGTACATGGGGGGGAAGGCACGTACATGGGGGTACGGCACATACATGGGGGGTACGGCGCGAACAGGTGCGGGGCTGGGGTAAAGTGCGGACAGGGTGGTGTACGGTGCTGACATATTGGGGTGGGGGGGCTGTACGGCTCGTACACGGGCATAAGTTTACCCGTGTACATGTGTGCTACTGCGTTGGCTCCGTACGGTCCGTTTTACATGCGATTGTGTATTCGGACGGACGGTCGGGATCGTACTTGCGCGCTCGGACTTGTGTTTTACGATTTGCACTTAAAAATGTCTGGCTCACTCTCGTACACTTTTCCCGACGATATTCGGACGTAAAAACTTTCCAACGCCCTCTCGTACACTTTTCCCGACGCTATTCGTAGTTATTTTTCACGTTCGAATCGTACTTGGCCGTTTGTACGGTACTTGTACGACTCGTACGTAAAAAAATACGGATACGAGTCGTACGCAAAAGTTTTTTACAGGATCGGAATTGTCACCTAAATGTGCTACAAAATCGAGTTTATGAATAGGCACCAAAAAGTTGGAAAAGGTAGGGACTGTGCTGACTATAGGAAAGTGAATTAATAATTAGGTGGATGGTAGAACATCATAAGTAATAAAGTCAATAAACTGTTAGATCCTGGCAAAGGTTTCAATGATCTTAACCTGAGTTCAGTCCTTGTAGATATTGCACAGCGCAGGCATGCTTAACCTAATGAAAACTTTTAAAGCATTTAGAAGTAAGAAAATAATTAAAAAGTCAAAAAAACACAAAACAAAAAAAATCCTACTACAATTTATAAAAAAGCAGAGGAAAATGCTGTCTACATTTAAAAAAAAATCAAGGGTCACAAGAGATATGAGTTTTAAAAGATTTAGCTACCCCTTCTTTGTTGATATGTATCACACTCTCTACACCCAACCCATCTTGCCACCAGGGCTAAGCCATTGTCCTAGCTCTGGAAACAAATTTTACTCACAACTCATCAAGGTCAAGCACTGGCAGAGCATTAACCTTAAGGAGCTCAGGCAGGGAAAAGGTAAGTTTCTAAAAGTTACTTTTCCTAAATATGTAATAAAAATCTAACTTTACCATTAAATCTGGGGTTTTATTAATTATTAAAAATAGTGGTTGAATTGTTTCTCTAGCTTGCCCCAAACTTGAAATAGGATAATTCATATTTTGATATGACATCTAAATGTCCTCATAGGACAGTCAGAGCATTCCCATGTGAAAATAACATTTGGGAATTGTCACTGCAGAGACATGGCAGCATTAAGGGGCTTATTACCAGCTATGGCGTTCTGAGCACAGTGAGCTCAGCAGTCCAACCGCCGTATTACAAGTTGGGCATATAGGCTTTCCGAAGAGTAATGCCAAACCGCGGACACTGCCAGCCAACTCAGACCAGTCACGGAGTGGCCCTATGAGGCTGTGGGAGGCTTGCAACACCAGTGAAACCGCCCACCCAATTACGAGTTGCCTCACAGCTGGCGTGACCATGGCCAACCAACATCCCCATCTGAGATAGTGGGATATAAGGAGAAAACACACCTCTACTCACCTCTACTCCTCTTCTAGCATCATTGAGCCCATTTTGCATGTCCTGGTCCTGCTCTACCTCCTCCACCAGCTTCAAAATCCAGTCTGTTGCGCACAAAATCAGCGGTAAATCAGACAACCACCTGCTGCCATACACTCCTCAGCAAATGATGCACTGCCATGGACCAGGCAAGGGAATTGGGGTCACAAATGTATTTACACATATTCAGGGACCCTCTCTGGGATTGTTTCTCATCAATCCTCCAAAATACATCTGAAAGATGGCCTCCTAGGCCACAACACATGCCCATGCAGAACTACACAAGGGGGTGACAAGATGATACCCTCTATGTGTGAATACACAAATATCTTACTTCAACACACCTAACACATTCCCAAACTACATCATAGGAAGAAAGGCAAGCTAAATGATGTTGACAGTGGCCAGGCAAGGAAGACATTCTTACCACATAACATGTCACCCAATGCAGCATCTGCCCCATCTGGATGTCAACCCACATAGACATCCATCCAACATTTACCCTTTTCCTTTCTAACTCCAGCACTAGTTCCAAGGGCACATTATTCAAATCACTTCAGCTGGATCAACAATCAGGGATGAAACAAACACAACTGTACTTACACTTCACTAACTATACAACAACATCAAATATGAAATGATGAGATTATTCATCAAATGAAACATAGGCCAATGGCCAGTCCATAATGTCTGAAATATGCCACAGCACAATGCTGTGCCAAAACACTTGCACTATCTGACACTGCCAGGAAACCTCCTCACAAAGGGGCATCCATTGGGCACAGCAGGCAAGATGGTAGTTGGGAAGAGGCGGGCTTGAGGTTTAGGGATGGGTGAGTTTAGCCTTGGGAGGGTGATTGGGTTTGGGATCTTTAGGGCTGGGTTTTAGTTTAGGAGGTTTATTGTTTTTACTTCTTTTTTTGGGTTGGGATCAAGGGGGTAGGGAGGCTTTTTTCAGGGGTGGAGTGGAAAGTGGAAGGGATGGCTTTGGGTGCGGAAAATGTTTTTGGGACTTTCAGAGGGGTGTGAGGAGCAGGAAGGTTAAGGGCAAGGGCACACAAGAGAGAGTCATAGGGAAAACGAGTGTTCAGGATGGAGTACCGGTTGAGAGGAAGAGGGAGTGAAAGAGTGTGGGGGGTCTGCTGCTTGCACTGTGTGTTGTGATGCTGGATGTTGTGTGGGTGACTGTGAGCATATGCTTTTTTTGAAGGGAGTGTTGAGGATGTCCTGGGTATTGTGGATGGGTCTGTGTGTGTTGCTGTGATGTCTCTGGATATGGTTGTGTCTGTATAGGGTTCAGTGTGTGTTGATGTGATGTCTGTGGGCATGGTTTTGTCTGCAGAGGGGTCTGTGTGTGTTGCTATGGTGCCTGGGGGTATGTTGGGGTAGAGAGGGAGGTTAGTGTCTGCTGTGCATCTGCATGTCTGAGTTTGTTAGATGTCTTGGGTTTGTGTGTTGTGCTTGGGTCTTCTGAAGTTTGTGCATGCTTAGGTGTGCATGTACTTGTTTTGGGATTGGGAAGAGTGAATGTTGACAGGGAAGGGACAGGAGTGGGGTGGGAGGTTGGGATGGGTGGAGGGCTTCCTTGTGGGAGGAGGCCAGAGCCTTAAAAGATCTCTGTAGTATAGACATGCCAGTGTGAATGCCTTCCGGGAAGGCTACCACCTGGGTCATCTGGGTGCGTAGTCCCTGGATGGCATTCAGCCCTGCATTATGGCATACGGAGATGCTCCTCCATAGGTCAAGAGCTTCCTCACTCAGGGCAGTGGGGCTAACAGGGGCAGGGGCTGAGGTGTCTGCTGAGAAGGAGAGCAATTCACTCTTAGGGAAGCAGGAACTGCCAACTTGTGGGAGTACAACTGGATGTTAATGGAACTGAGGATGGCGGATAAGGATAAGGGTGGAACTGATCGTGTTGGGTCCGCCACCACTTCAGAGTGTTCACCGGAGGATGACTCAGTTGATGACAAGATGTTGATGTTGGCCTATGGGGAACTCCTCACACCGTCCTGGTCACTGGGTCCCTCTGTGTCTGACGTATCATGTCCAGAACTGCTGTGACCAGCTTTGTCCCCACCGATGTTGGCCCCATCCCCTCCACTTTCCATGGACGTTTCCGATATGACAAGTAGCATGGGTTTATTGCAAATGAATTTCCACTCCTGATCATCACAAATCCCCAGAAAACATTAAAGAAATACACATATCACACCACCTTCCTGGTTCATTCCATAGGCTTCCAAGTTAGCATTCGTACATACATGCATGCTACATAACCTGCAAACAGTTAGATCCATTCATGTCTCTACACTCCATCCTTATGTCAATATTTGGATATTTGATCAGCTTGCAAACTTTGACACTTGTTGTATACCATTGTAAAAGAGAAGCAACCAAATAGGATGGATACAAAATAAAGATTTACCGAATGTTCACACAAGACCCAGTGTCCAACAGATCTACCTATCCCTCATAACACATCATGATATCATGAAAGTCAAGTTGAAAACCAACGTACCATCCATATCAATTACTGTTATGGCAGGCCCGCCACTATACCCAATGTTAGCCTATGGCTGTGACCACCGTGCATGCGATCACCTACCGCATGGTTGACTACCGCCACCGGCCAACCTTCGACAGGTCCTACTAGCGGGGTCAAACAGCCAACATGTTAGCGGTTGGTAAACTGTACATAAGCCAAATGTGCTCTGCACACTGTACACCATGGTTGGCGGCATTTTGACAGTACATGTTCTGCTATCCTCACTATAGTGGGCCTTTACATTTTCCACAATATATGATGCATACAGTTCTGTTACAGACCTGTGAATGCCACCTTGGGGTTGATAGGTGGATGTTCAAGATTAGACAATGAGAATGTAAAATGTGTACTGCTTCTTGAAGCATTTATGTTCAGATACATCACTTTTGACTTACTCTTCACATATCTTACTCTGCACACTGTGACCCAAAAATATGTTTGTGTTATTCGTTCCATAGGTACCCTCCAGTGTACCGCCCATTTCCAGAGCTACAGACCATGGAAGAACATCGCATAATCGCAAAGTTCTGTTTAAATAGGCAAACAATCGTGGATCTATGTCATCAGTTGGAGTCTAACCTCATACCTCACCTCAATAATCCTACATCAATCCCACCACTTGTTAAACTCATGTACGTTTTGTATTTTTTTGGCCACAGGGTCTTTTCAATACACTGTTGCTACTTATGGTTGAATGTCACAGCCGATGTTCAGTTGAGTCCTCACAGAGGTGCTTACAGCAATGTTGAGACACGTGGGCAGATACTTCTAGTTTCCCAGATGGGAGGATTTGGTCACTTTGAAGGCAGAGTTCTATGTATTTGTACACATCCCACATGTGATTGTATCTATTGATGGCACTCATATTGGCTTAGTACCACCACAGGGCAGGAAGCAAGTCTACATATACAAGGAAAACTGCCATTCTATCAACGTGCAAGTTGTCAGCCTAGTGAATTTGTACATCTCAAACATCTGTGCCCAGTTCCCAGGATCAGCCCATGATGCCTTTGTAGTGCAGAACAGCACCATTCCCCAGCTGACGCACAACTACTACGGGAGAGGGCCTGGCTTGTAGGTAAGTTTGATCTGTCTTTACTTTGTGTGGGAAATGTAAGGCAATATCACCTGAAAGTGTCTAACTCATTGTTGTATTTCTGTCTACCTTCCATCTAGGAGACTCAGCATATCCCAATCAGCCACTCACTGAGGAATGGTACAACACCGGGGAAGTCTGCTTCAATGAGGCCCGTGGAAGAACACAGCTATCTGTGGAGCAGGCTTTTGGGAATCCTAACAGCCAGATCCAGAAGTCTGGACATGTATGGGGGAAGCCCTCCTCTACTCACCCGGAAAGGTGTGTAAGATCACCGTGGCCTGCTGTATACTCCACAACATTGCCCTGCAACAGAATATCCCTTTCATCACAGAGGATGCAGGCCATGAAGATCCACCGTGTGGGGACCCTGAAATGCCAAATGAAGATGATGATAGTCGTGAAGACGAAGAAGCTGACTTCCATCTGGATTTCATCTAGAAGTACTTCTCCTAAGTGTAAGTATGGTGTGAGATGTGATGACTCTGACTAGTCATGCAACACTTGTAGTGATGTGGTGAGGAGGATGGTAATGCTACATACTTGCTATATATGGCACTGTGCATATCCTGGAAAAAGATGTTTGTATTGTCAGTGTAGCTTTGTTCAGCTGTAAATGTTGTTTTGGACTGTGTTCTTTAGAAGCTGACAATGTGATGTGTGCAATATACATGTTTTCTTAGCTGATCTCTCTATGTTGGCCTGTTAAAAAAGTACCTTCACCATGTCATCTTCATTTGGACATTACAGAGTTGTGACATTAGCAGGTATATGATACTGTTCATGAAGTGGAAAATCAATCAATCAATCAATCAATACATTTATAGAGCGCGCTACTCACCCGTGAGGGTTTCAAGGCGCTGAAGGGAGGGGGGTGCAGTTACTGCTCGAATAGCCAGGTCTTGAGGTGCTTCCTGAAGGTGAAATGGTCCTGGGTCAGTCGTAGGTGTGCGGGGAGGGAGTTCCATCTCTTGGCGGCCAGGTAGGAGAACAATCTTCCTCCGGTTGTGGTTCTGCAGATCCGTGGGACGATGGCGAGGGCAAGGCTGGCGGAGCGGAGCTGGCAGGTGGGAGTGTAGAACGAGAGGCGGTTGTTGAGGTATTCAGGGCCCATGTCGTGGAGCGCTTTGTGTGCGTGGGTGAGGAGCCTAAACGGACAAGGATAGTTCCTGGGAATGTCTTTCACTTAGTTTGGATGTACAAAGCTAGTACCAAGACAGCTTGCACATCAATAGGATGGAAGTAACCTGGCTTCCATTGGACCTGATCATTGTGGTGCTTTGGTCCTAAGACAATATGTGTTCCATCTTGTGATACAAAACAACATTGTGTTGTGGCTGTTGGACTTGGCCCTTTTGGCAGGTTCACCCCTAAACTTTTTGCATTTATCCTAGCCTTTTTTTCCTATGTAGTGTTAGTGGTTTTAGACCCCTAGGCACTTTAGCACTGTGTCCCAGTGTAAAGTGTGTGCGCTCTGTGTTACATTTAGTGAGACTGGCCTGCCCTCCCATAGGAATGCATGAGGGATATGTGTGCCCATGGTAATTCCTGGTGTGAGAGGAGTGCAGGGTCAAGTTTCGTATGTGCAAACTCTTGAGAATCAATGCTGCGCAATGGTGTGCACAGATTTATTGTGACTGGTGGAGAAGTGCCATTTTTAGAAGTTGGCATTTCTGTGTGCTGTGTGTCTGCCTGACTGATGTGGAGTGCATGTCTGACTTGTGATTAACAGGCGCTGGATGGTGTGGGGAATTCCAGGAGCCAGGGTGAGTCAGTCCAGTGGTGAACAGAGAGATCTGCATTTAGATGGGAGGGAGGAGTTGCACCTGGGACCTGAATAGGGCTGTGCCTTCCCTCCACAATGCTGTCTCCACCTCCTGTGGTGCGTCTGATGTCTCTGCCCTGCACTGTGAAAGGGGAAGAGGATCTGGGTAAACAGAGTGCTCCAAAGCTCCCCCAAACCAGTTGCATCTGTTTTTTCCCCCAGCCCTGTGCTGTGTCACAAAGGAAAGGGGTGTATACATGTAGGGGCTGTGACCCCAGAGTGGTGGTGTGCTTGGGTGCTTACTAGGAGCCGTGAGGTCGAAGGACTGCTGGGCAAGGAGGAACCGCCGTGGGACCCAGCTGTTGCTACCTGGGGGTCCCTACGTGCTGGCCTGCCTGTGCCCAGCTCTTGACTTTCCCCCTGGATTGCTGGGGAGCTCACTGCCATTACACTGAAGAAGCAAACTCGGTGCGAGAAGAACACTGCCAGGATTGAGGAAAGTGATCTGCTGAGAGCGCAGTGCTTTTTGCTCCTTCCTCCCCACTGTGTTCCTAGCGCTGTGCCTTTTTCACAGGAGCGCGTGGTGGGCATTCTTTGAACTGTTTTCCTTGGAGCCCTAGAAAGGGGCTCCCGCCTGCCAGGGCTCGTGATTTCCCTGCTCGTGGAAGAAGAGAAGGAGCCACAGGAGCAGCAGAGACTTTGCTCCGAGAAGCACGGCTGTCCAAACAGCCAGGCAGTTGTGCCCTAGTAGTGGGAGTGGCTGCCGACAGAAAAGCAGGAAGTGACACTGCGGCGGCGGGAAGGAATCCTGGGAATCCCTACGTTGCCTAGCAACATCCAGAGGCCTTGGGAGAGAGCCGCTACTCGCCCTGCAGGACGTCTGGTCGAGAAAGGAGCTGGAAGGGGTGCGGGCCTGAGCGGGGCTCTTGTGAATCAGAGAGAGAGCCCCGCAGTTACACAGAAGTTGGAGCAGTGCGTGCTCCAGGCCAGACGCTCCCCGGCGTGAAGGACGCCCGCAGCCGGTGAGGAAAACCGGCCGGCACAGTGCTTGATGTGAGGCGGGGCTCTCGTATCAGTGAGGGAAGCCCCGCGTGCCACACAGAGAGGAGAGAGGCAGCGCAACACTGCTACCCGGACAACGTAGACACGAGAAGAGCACTCGGGCCGGTGGGTCCTGAGCAGCCCCACAGGACAGCGGGCCGCTCCACGCTGGTGGCAGAGATCACTGGACCCTGGCTGCAGCAGACGGCTGCTGACTACTTGCTCAGCCCCAAGGAGTGGTGAGTGGGGTTGAGCCTCTCTTCTTTTTCTTCTTTGGTTGTGTTCACCCGGCACAGCAGCGCCAGTGCTATTTTCATTGGGGGCATTTTGTTTTGAGAAGGGGGGTGAGTTACACTCCCCAAAGCCCCAGAGCATTAACGGGCAGTAGAGCGCTGCCAAGGCAGTCACAGGGCCAACTGAGGGGCCCTAGGTTTTACAGTCCCAGAGGAGGACTTGGGCAATTGGGATATTGGTAGCCCCCGAGAAGGCCCAGCGAGCACCCATGCCTTCTGTGATGTTCACAGCTGCCCAGCAAGTAGAGGGTAGCTGCCACGTTTAGGCCCGATCATTAGCGCCCCTTTGCTTTGCTGCTTTTGCAGCCGGCCCTGACATTCTGGACATTGGGCATTGGGAGACACTGTGAAAGGCCAGTTGGTCTGGGGTCCATTTTAGTGCGTGTCCCCAGATGGGGTACACTGTGTTTATGCCTAACTGTGATGTCTACTGCGCAATGCCTTTATGCCCTGATCTGTGCTTCTAATGATGGTTGGGAGGTTTGTGCGTAATTTGGCTATGCTAAGGGATTGTAGGCCTAATAGGTTTTAGGCCTAATGTGATTATTATTGCACAGTGTGATTTACGTTGCATAATCGAGGCCTTAGTTCAATATCTCACCAGTAGTTACTGGTTGTGCTCTACATTTATTATTTGTTCTACATTTACATTTTAGTGATTTGTGATTGTTCTGACAGTGGCCCAATTGGCCCTGTCAGGTGTATATAATCCCCTGTAGATATTGCCCAGTGCCAGTTGGCACAGTGTATATTATGTGATTATGATCTAATGTGTTTATTATAATACAAAGGTTATTTTTATATATAACCTTGTGTGGAGATCCTTCTGTGGTGTGCCTGGGGTGTTGTTGCTGTGTGCGTGCGCAAACGCTTTACACATTGCCTCCGGGATTAGCCTGACTGCTCGTGCCAAGCTACCAAGGGGGTGAGCAGGGGTTATCTTTGGCGTGTAACTTCCTTGCCCTGACTAGAGTGGTGCTTTCTGCCTTGCTTTGGCTCAAGCCTTAGCCAGCCATAAATCCCATTTCTAACAGTGCCCAAATCATGCTATCCAGCCTTCATATTGGCTAATTCTTCATTGTCTATTAACTGGATGCAGCAGATTATGTGTCTCCTCATTGTAGTGCAAACTGCTTGTAGCACATCACTGACATATGTTTGTGACATTTCACCACATGCAAGCAACACCAGATAGAAAAGACCCTGTGGTCCGAAACTGTTGTATTGACTAGGGGTGGGCGGAATTTGCGTAATCGCGTTACGCAAATCTCCGCGAAACGGTAAAAAATCTCCGCGAACATGCAGAAATTCCGCGAACACGCGGAATTGCTTGTTCGCGATGCTTTTTTCCTGTTCACAGTTGCTGTTTGCGTGCTCGGGGAGAAATATCTCGCGAACACGCATTTTGAGAACGCGAACATGAAAAAATTTCGCGAAGTCGCGGAAAGCAGAATTTTGGGCAATTTCGCGTGCTCCGCGGAACGCGAAATTACCGAAATTCCGCAAATTCCGCGAGCGGAACGGAATTTACCGCCCAGGCCTAGTATTGACATGTATCTGTTTCTTTATTTATTTTATGTGGGATTTCTTTTGTGAGGTGGTTAAAATGGATCCAGCTGATGATGTAGTCATAATTTGCTGTTGCCTATTGTGGGGGATATTTGTAGATGTATCCCCTCCTTCCATGTTGTGAGAGTCTGCACGTGTGTATGTGATCACTGACACAGTATAACTAAAACAAGTTGTATTTGCTAAGTGTCTGACATCATGTCAGCCTATGATTTAAACTATGGAATAAAAATATTGTAAGCCCAGACACTCCTATGTATGTGTTGTTGTGGCATGGAGGTGATCCTGATTTTAATATTTTAACAAATAACATATCCATGCTTCCAAAAGTCTTATTTTTTGACATTGCAAAGTTTACATGGAAGTACATTCACAATGTTATATGTATGAATTACAATAGAAGACAGTGCTTTGGTGACATGCGATTTCATTTGAATGAACACGTCTCAAAAATCAAGTAGCATAATAAAATAGTGACAACAAAAATGTGAAGTCTTCAATCATGGCGGATTAAACCATTGAAGTAGAGTCCATTTGTTCTGGAGTCCAAAGTCCAACATACTCCTCCCATCAGATATGGAAAAGTGGGCAGGAATGTGAATGTTTAGCACACACAGAATAACATTAGGTGTGAAGTTTCTTACTGGCAGGTGTGGGTGTCTTGCCATCCTGAGCTACTAGATTTTTCCATGGACACTCCCTTGTTTGAACGGAGGGGGGATCTGGACCTGCTGAGACAGGGGCGCTTGCAGGCATCTCATACTCTATCAGAGCCTCCCTTCCTGTGGCAGATGTTGATGGTGTGGATGCACTTGGGCTACAGGAAGGGGTAGATAAAAGGGAAAAGTAGTGCAGACTGTGGTGTTTATGTCCCTTAGAACCCCAACCAGGGATGCCACCTTGGTGCAGAATATGTTTCAATGAAATGGGAAAACCCAATCTACCCTTGAGGGCCTGGGCGAAATTAGATAAACGTGTAAAGGTGCCGTCAAGGGATTTGTTCAAAGTACATAGTAATATTCTTTCAAATTCTTAATAGGATATAAGCTTTAATCAATTGCTTATTAGTAAGTTAATTCTTGAATTTCATTTAAATAATGTCAATCACAAATAAAGAATATAAATCAGAAAAAGATGTAGAAACACGGGTGTACAGAGAAAAGAATTTATATTTTTATCAAAAAATGTATGGGTACTATGAATATACACATACAATGTAACAAGACGAAACACAATAAAATTCAATGGTCATACAATGTCACATTTATATACACGTTTCCTTGTATAAATAAATTCTCGAAAAAGTGACTTAAGTCGACGTTTCGGTCTCTTATGCAATCGTCCATGAGACCATCTTCAGGACTATTGTGTATTATGTAGATCACCCCTATTGAAACATGGAATAGACAATAATTACTATCCCTGTATTAAAAATTACACAAAACTAATTATAACACCTGTGATCATAATTTAAAAGTTGCTATGTTGACATATATACAACATCATCCTATTCAAATGTTTGTTCCCCATGAAGTAACTAAGAAAACTAAATGATTGTTATTCATATATTATTCAACAAATAATTCATCAATGACATCAATCCAGATATATTATTTACATCATTTCCATTATCCAAGACATTTCAGTTTATTCACTTAAATAAATCTCCATGATCAGTTGTAACTAAACACTGACCATATGTCATTTAAATATCAATAGGTAGTAAACCTTCATATGTGCACCATATCATTTTTTAACCGCAAAATATTATGTAACGTTTATCAAGTAAATACCTCTTCACGTCATAGATCAACAAAAAAGTGGCAGTGAAACAGACATTCGTGAAACTGCAACATATTTACAACAATAATGCCAATATTCAGTTATAGCCAAAGCACAGAAAAACATTTCATTATATAGGGGAAAGATCGTGGCCACCTCAAGAAAAATCTACCTCAAATTGCGCTTAACATCCAATGCGATGTATTTTTTATACAAATTAGTCTAAAATGGTAGCTTTTGGGGTAAAACATATAAATAATAATTAAATTGTATCAAATGTTGGATATGTAATCCTCATATAGCATTGGACCCCATCAACAATTTAATCTTATCATTGGCGTCGAAAAGTTGCAGAGATCTCCACAGTTATTTAATTACCTGTGATCGATTAACGTAATCCTAATAGCTGCTGCAAACTGTTAATGGTTGATCGCGATGTAAAATAGTCATTGGTCTTGTTTGAGAAGTCTTAAAGAAAGAAAATGTTTCCTGTTTATATGTCCTCAACTGTCGAAATTAAGGTATACAGAGCGGCTTATTTAAATCAAAATACTTGTTTTTAAGGATGTGTAAATGATCATCACCGGCGGATAATATTGAAAGACTCGTATCGCCACTTCAAGTCTTCGAGGAGAATATATCACCGTGAGGCTTCAGTTATGAGTGAATCTAGAAAAATATTTACATACAACTTGTGAAGGGTATTTAGAATAACAGGCATAGCACAAAATGTATAGTGTAGCCTGATAGTCACTTTGATGCCCATTGCGCGTATTTTTATGGCATACCTGATAACTGGTTCCTAATCGCGAAACTTTGCCACTCTCAAGACACGTCTGCGTCCTAGTCGCAAAACTTTAGTGCTCTCGAGACACGTCTGCATCAACCTGGATGTAGGGTCATTTTTCTTTTATAGCTTATTGAGAATATATCTCGCAAGTTGGTTTGGAGCGCGAAAGAGGACTGTGTTTTAATTCCGTTGGCTACTCATTCACGGATGAGACTTGAAAAGACGTCATATTAATTCATGTGAAACTGTCGGCCATCTTAGACTAATGTATATTTAACTTCACCTAGTCATTTGCTTGCGCATTCAACATGTATTAACAGTTATTTACACAGAGGTCATAGATGTTACACATATTAAGACTACTGAATGTTATTTTAGAGTGATATTCTCATATTTCGTTATCGAACTGAAATAAAAGCTCTACTAATCATGTATCTTATTTTAAAAAATTATCTATTTTTATCATTATCACAGCAAAAGGCTAAACCTTAATGTTATTCAATGAACATAAGATGATTACGTATTAGAGGAAAACCATATATACGTCAATATGTAACTGTCGGCCATCTTGGACTCATGTTTATATGAATCATTCCACAAGTTTGATATAGCATATATCATATCTAAAGCCTGTATTATATATACATTGAGGTAAAAGCTAAAGACGTTTTGAATGTTGAAGTTAATGTATAATCCTCTAAATATGCATTTTCACATTTTATCCATAGCTGAAAGGATAAAACGATTTTTTTTTAAATCAGAAAGTCTAACGTAGACATGCTGATGTTTGCCATTCTGTAGCCGAATTTAGGCCTCTATTCACTAAATCAGTGCGGCAGATTAATCTGCCTTCTTTCAAAGAAAGTATTGTCTCCATGTTGTTTTGCCTTTTAGTGGGTTTAATTACTTCAATCACCCACCATAACATTTCTCTTTCTGTGTGCCCAAATCTTGCGTAATGATCAACCAAAGGAGCATTCTCCACTCTGCATCTGATACGTGATTGATGTTGTAAAATGCGTTTCTTAACAGCTTGAACTGTTTTTCCAATGTAGTGTAAGCCACATGGGCAGCGAATACAGTATACCACATTCGTAGTATTACAGTTGGAGAATGCTTTTAAAGTGATCAGGATGTCATTGATAACACGTGTTTTCGTGGTTTGGGTGGTGTTACATGCCAAGCAAGTATTACATTTATGATGCCCTATCAAGGGTGTCAATTGTTTCATGTTGTCTACTGTATGATCCTTCTTAGTACTATATGCATTAACCAAACGATCATGTAAATTTGTACCTCTTTTAACCCCTTCCCTGCTCATGACGGAACCACTCCGTCATGAGCCACGGGTGCCGTGTGCTCATGACGGAGTGGTTCCGTCATGCTGCGGCCGTTGGCGGCCGCTCCGCCCACGCGGCGCTAATTCCCCGCCTGTGCGGGCGATTAGCGCCGTGAGCGGAGTCAAGACGGAACCACTCCGCCATGAGCACAGCTCAACCATGACTCATGACGGAGTGGTTCCGTCATGAGCACGGCGCCACCGCATGCCCCCAAACCCCCCCCCCCCAGCGCCGCGGCAGAATTCCCGCCACGGCGAAGGGGTTAAAAGCAAACATGGGTTTTTGTTCAAGACCTGGAATTCCTTTCAATAGACTCCAATGTTTATTGACAATTCTTTTAACAGAATTGGCATGAGTACCAAACGTGGTGACACATATTAATTTTGGCTCACTAGGGCGATCTTTTACTGTTAAAAGGGCTTCACGATAATTGTACCATGCCCGTTTCATGGATCATTGTAAAGTTTAGAGGGATAGCCACGGGCTTTTAACTTATCCTTTAATTTCTAATACACAGCTGAATGGGGAACGGGGAATGGACTTCTGCTCCACACTCTTTGTTGGTTCCTGACATCACCGTGAGGGGAACGGCCCTAGCGCTCAGTGTGTCATCGCTATTCTAGCCGCGAGGGTGACGGCTGAAGGGCTGAACTACCATCCCCAGCAGGCAGTGGGAATCGCTTGCTGGGGCGTGATCGCTGCGCCCGGAGGCGCTTATCAGCTGAGCAGGTCACCCGCAGCACGGGACACGCGCACAGCTGAATGGGGGACGGACTTCTGCTCCACACTCTTTGTTGGTTCCTGACATTGCCGTGAGGGGAACGACCTAGCGCTCAGTGTGTCATCGCTATTCTAGCCGCGAGGGTGATGGCTGAAGGGCTGAACTACCATCCCCAGCAGGCAGTGGGAGTCGCTTGCTGGGGGCGTCATCGCTGCGCCCGGAGGCACTTATTAGCTGAGCAGGTCACCCGCAGTGCGGGACGCGCGCGGGCGTGCCCGGGCAAAGCCCGGGCCAAGGGTGGGCCCATCCACGCCCGTCAGAGCCTGAAAGAGGCTGGGCTACCTGTCTAACTTCTAAACCATGGGTAAGCGAAAATTCCTTGGAAATCAGGACCAGGGGGGAGCAAAAGCAAAAATACCAAGAAAGTCACCATCTATAATCTCATACTTGACCTTGGCTGTGGGAGTACTGAATAATGAGATAGCAAATGCCGAAAGGGAATTGGGTTTGGGTCTAAGTAATAACGAAGGTGAAGGTATTGTGGAAAATGATCCCCTACCAAAAATTCCCATACCTCTGGATCCAGTGGTGCTGATCAATGGACCGAAAATTGTGCCCGAACTCAGACCCCTGACAGTGTTGTGACAGGAGGAGGGGACATAATACCGCAAGTGCCCGTTTTGGATGGGGAAAAGTTATCTAAGGGTCCAATTGCAAGGTCCCAGGGGGAACGGCGTTCATCTAGAAAAACTAACAAAAAGTAGAAGGGACCCAAAAACTGTCAATCTAAGATTGATTCAGTGTTGGATGAGAACATTCAATTAATATTGCGGAATCTGGTGGAAGAGATATTTTCTGCTTGGTTTGAATCCATTAATATTGCCAAAGATGTTATTGATACCGTTAATGTGTGTGTTGCTGACCTGAAGAAAAAATGTGAGCGCTTGGATTCTATGATGGATTCCTTTAGAAGGGATACTAAATGTACTCCACAAGTTAAAGTTAAGTCAAGCCTATTACCTACCCCTCGATTAGAGATTACTTTAGATTCCCGAGGGAAACATCTAGGTATACATCAACCTGCAGTCTCGGGTGAGGTAAAATCTAAGATTGTCGATAGACTTGTGGGGCCCCAAGGTTGAGCTCAAGAGGGAGGGCATCTGCCCCAAGTAGATAAAAGTTCTGTTGATCTTACAGATTTAGGCTCGAATGTGGCAATTAACAAGAATGCTGTTTCACAGGAAAAAAAAGTAAGCCTGAATACATGTAGAATTAATTTACCTCCAGATGCTATCCCCTTGGTTGCAATTCTTGAAGGGATCCCACCTCTAAGTACTTATGATATTGAATCAACAGAGGCTTTACTGCGTAAGACAAAAAACTGGTGTGAGCATCATTCCTCTGGACAACCTGGGATATCAGCCCACATTATAATGGCCAGACGGGTTGCATGGGTGGGTAATGGCCCTAAATGTGTACCAGGTGACTGTATCATAGTTAACTTCAACAATCGGGACATAGCCGAGAGGTTGTTTTGGGATGCTACGGAATTATATGGGGGAGACATTAGGGTCGTACCATTGGGCTATTTTTATCCTTCAACCAAGGTACCGCGAGTTATTGAGAGGGTTAGTGGGGATAATTCCACTAGCCCTTTTCATTTTGGCAATGGTAGTGGAACCCACCCTGGTAAGGTTAGAGAGGGTGGAGCAATACTCCCAAAAGTGACAGCTCTATTACCAAGGCCTAAGGAGGGAGGTCTGCTTGTTACAAATAGATTTCTCCCATTTACCCAGATGGATCTGAATGATTGACTGGTGGAGACAGGGGCTGATAGCATAGATTCGTCTCAAATAAATCACGGCTTAGATGTCATAAGAGCAGAAACTCCCCTAAGCTGCAGAATTATTAGTTGGAATATTGCAGGCCTAAGATCTAAAAGGGATGATCCACTTTGGTTGAAATCTATAAAACTGTATGATATAATTGCTCTCCAAGAAACATGGGCTAGGGGGGGATAGCTTTTGGTTGGACGGGTTTAGATCCTATTTCCTACCCGCCCGTCCGTCGTCGGCTGGTAGAGCAAAGGGGGGATTGATGCTCCTTCTTTCCCATAGGCTAAAGGGAACTTTAAGAAGACCTGAGGTTGACTCATTTAATGTCATGATACTAGAAGTAAGTCGCCCAAATAACCCTAAGCTATTACTTATTAATTTTTATAACTCAGGGGATAGTGATTTTATAAATCAACACCTGAATAAATTGAACTCTTTTTTAGAAGATTATAGGATGAATCAATCCACTTTTTACCATATAGTACTTATGGGTGATTTTAATATACATTTGTGTGATCGGCATTGCTTTATTGACGACCATTTGGCCCACACTAATTTGGAGAGCCCTCATTTTGAGCACTCGCCCCAGGGGGAAGGTCTAGAGGCTCTTTTGTCTGAAGCCGATCTTTTTTAACCTGTTTTAATTAACATTGTCCTACGTTCAAATTTAAGGCCAGAGATACTATCATCGATTATATTTTTTTGTCTCCAAAATTGCTTGATAAGGTAGTATTTCATAATGCTATAATATCGTCTTTTAGCGATCATAACCCTGTTATATTGGAATTGGATAAAAGCTGTGGGTTTTTAGGAAATGGTGGGGAAAATTCAGGAGCTATTAGCATGGTAACTTGTGATCAAGGGAGGAGGCTTAAGTGGTCCAATGTGTTGCCTGTTACCTTTTTTACTGATTTATTTTCAAAAACTAGTGGGTACATCACAATATGTTCTGATTCCTCAAACCCCAAGGATGTGGTTCTTGGGGCTTTTGATGGTATTTGTAGACAGATAGCAACAGATCTGACCATTAATAATAAAATGAAAACTAAACGGAAAGAAAAATGGTTTGATGATAATTGTTCACAAGTCCACCGTGCTTTAGTCTTAGCTTTGAAAAGTTCTCCTCAAGATAGGGCCTTGATAGCGAGGCTACGAAAACAATATAAGATAGTAGTTTATAGGCGGAAATTAGAGATTAAGGCAGAGGCCTGGAATGCTCTCCTATCTGTCGATATTCTAAAGGACAGCTCCAGATTCTGGTCTATTGTTAATACCCCACTTTTTTCAGGTCTGGAAAATGATAATCAGGAACGTAATGTTACAGAAGCACAGTGGCTGGCCCATTTTGAGGGAATCTATGGCTCTGAAGAGTTCTTTGATATTTATTCTAAACTACCAAGCTAGCAGGACACAGCACCTCTCATTTTTAATGAGGAGGATATTGAGAAAGCAATAAAAAACACTTCCAGTAATAAAGCACCTGGCCCAGACCGTGTCCCAGCAGATATTTATAAGTATTATCCCAAATTTTGGGCAAAGATATTAGTAAATGTTTTTAATGCTGTGGGAATGATCGGGTTTCCCGCATCTTGGTCTCACTTGATTATCATTCCAGTTTTTAAAAAGGGCCAGAGAGGCGAACCGAGGTGTTACAGACCAATATCTTTGATTGATTCGGTGGTTAAAATATTAGGTAAAGTGATATTAGAAAAGATTACAGAATGGGCCAATGATGATAAGATAATATCCAATTTACAGTATGGCTTTCGACAAGGACGAAGCACTATGGACCAATGTCTTAATCTCTACTTACTAATTAGCAAATAAACTATGGCGAAAGAGGGTTCGTTGAAGATGGCTTTTATGGACCTGTCCTCAGCTTTCGACCTGGTTAACAGGTCGAAGCTGTGGAGTATTCTGTTGGAAATGGGCTTGGATCCGGGTTTGGTCTACTTCTTGGCTGATCTCCATCGTGACCTCACTGCATCAATTAGGCTTTCACAGGATGGCAAGTGCTCAAAGTCTTTTATATCGACGAGAGGCGTACGTCAGGGGTGCATATTGGCGCCCCTGCTTTTTACATTATATATTAACGCCCTGGATAAAACTTTAGTGGAGGCGAGCTTGGATATTCCGCGTGAAGGAGACTGTTTAATTCCGGTTCTCCTATACATGGATGAAGCAGTACTGCTGGCACGGACTGCGGTAGGCCTACAGCGACTTTTGGATGCGTTTGGAGCCTATATGCAGTATCTGGACCTGGTAGTAAACATTGAGAAATCACCTATCTTGACTACTGGTCATAGAGTTACCAAAGCTAAAACTTTTTACTGCAACGGGGGGTTAGTGTCTACTGTACCCTCTTTTACATACTTAGGGGTAGTATTTGACGAAAGAAGTTCTTGGGTACCCCAACAAAAAATGTTAAAAAATTCAGTTATTAGATCTACTTCTGCTATACTAGGGTTTGCACAGTGTTTGGGGGTTAGACCCGTGGAGGCCATTATTAAGATATATAGATCCAAGTGTCTGGCTATTGCAGCCTACAGTTAATCCGTATGGGGATTTAACCAACAGGCAGGGTTACAGATAGTCGAAAATAGATTTTTGCGCAATCTCCTCTCAGTACCACAATCTACCCCAACCTTTGCCATACACCAGGAATTGGGATTGGGTTATGTCTCGGATATTTTGAGTACAGCACCGTTACTTTGCTGGCTCAAAGTATGGCTTAATCCAGAACTAACCTTGAATCATCGGATATTGCGGGACTGTGTCAAATTGGATAAAACATGTAACATCAAGTGGTTGGTATATGTTAGATCTATGTTATTCAAAATAGAGCGGCAGGAATTATTTGAATTCCCTGAGAGGATCAAGAAGGAAGATTTGAAATGGGTTAAAAAGAATTTCATTAATATGTTGACGATGGAACGGGAAGAACATGAGTTACAGAAACCCTTAGTTAGGGCTCACTTTTTGGTAAGAACGACGTTTTTAATTGTATTTGAAAATTGTTACCAAACCGTTCCATCGTTGGCTTCTGACTAGGTTCCGTTTCAACTTGATTCATTTTATATTGGGTGACTATGCGGGTGGTGTAAACCAGAGGAAGCAGGACCGTGCTCTTGTGATAACTATTCTACACAAGACACTTTACATTTTATGTTGTTCTGCGAACTCTATACTGACATTCGGAGGAAGTTTTTGGTCCCTTTATTAAATAGAAAGGGTTTTCTACAGGCCAGACCTGCATTACTTTATTTGCAAATGTTAAGTAATACGTGGAATATTTTTAATATTGCTTCCTTTTTAGTTGCTGCTGTTAGGATTAGGGGAAAAATAATAAAAAAATAAAAATAAACAAAAATAATAAAATAGTATAGCCTAACGCACCTTTATGAACTGAATAACCTTATTTGCAAAAGCTGATTGCCCTGAGGAGTATTTTTAACATTACTAGTTCTATTGCTGCTATTTTATGGATTAGGGAAATATTATAATATTCTTATATTTTTAATGAAACTTTTCTTTTATCGCTATGAAATTAGTTGTTGTAAGAGATATGTTAATGTGGTTGTACACAATATTTTTATTTTATTGTTGTATATGTTGTGTTTGTGTATGTATTTGGTGTTTTTGTACTTTTATGATTTTAATTAATCGAATAAAGTGGATTGATTGACTTAGTGACTTAGATCATTACGTAAGATTTGGGTACACAGAAAGAGAAATGTTATGGTGGGTGATTGAAGTAATTAAACCCACTAAAGGGCAAAACAACATGGAGCAAATACTTTCTTTGAAAGAAGGCAGATTAATCTGCCGCACTGATTTAGTGAATAGAGGCCTACATTTTTTTGCTTTTTCTAGAGTTCAACGTTTTATCCTTTCAGCTATGGATAAAATGTGAAAATGCATACTTAGAGGATTATACATTAACTTCAACATTCAAAACATCTTTAGCTTATACCTCAATGTATATATAATACAGGCTTTAGATAGGATATATGCTATATCAAGCTTGTGGATTGATTCATATAAACATGAGTCCAAGATGGCCGACAGTTACAAATTGACGTATATATAGTTTTCCTCTAATACATAATCATCTTATGCGCATTGAATGACATTAAGGCTTAGCCTTTTGCCGTGATAATGATAAAAATAGATATTTTTTTAAATAAGATACATGATTAGTAGACCTTTTATTTCAGTTCGATAACGAAATATGAGAATATCACTCTAAAATAACATTCAGTAGTCTTAATATGTGTAACATCTATGACCTCTGTGTAAATAACTGTTAATAAATGTTGAATGCGCAAACAAATGACTAGGTGTAGTTATATATACACCAGTCTAAGACGGCCGACAGTTTCACATGAATTAATATGACGTCATTTCAAGTCTCATCCGTGAATGCGTAGTCAATGGAATTAAAACACAGTCCTCTTTCGCGCTCCAAACCAACTTGCAAGATATATTCTCAATAAGCTATAAAAGACAAATGACCCTACATTCAGGTTGATGCAGATGTGTCTCAAGAGCACTAAAGTTTCGCGACTAGGATGCAGACGTGTCTTGAGAGCGGCAAAGTTTTGCCATAAAAATAAGCGCAATGGGCATCAAAGTGACTATCAGGCTACACTATACATTTCGTGCTATGCCTGTTATTCTAAATATCCTTCACAAGTTGTCTGTAAATATTTTTCTAGATTCACTCATAACCGAATCCTCACGGTGATATATTCTCCTTGAATACTTAAAGTGACGATACGAGTCTTTCAATATTATCCGCCTGTGATGATCATTTAGACATCCGTAAAAAGAGGTATTTTGATTTAAATAAGCCGCTCTGTATACCTTAATTTCGACAGTTGAGGACATATAAACAGGAAACATTTTCTTTCTTTAATAAGAGACTTCTCAAAAGACTTCCAATGACTAGTTTACATCGCGATCAACCATTAACAGTTTGCAGCAGCTATTAGGATTACGTTAATCGATCTCAGGTAATTAAATAACTGTGGAGATCTCTGCAACTGCTCGACGCCAATGATAAGATTACATTTTTGATGGGGTCCAATGCTATATGAGGATTACATATCCAACATGTTATACAATTTAATTATTATTTAAATGTTTTGCCCCAAAAGCTACAGTTTTAGACTAAATCGTATAAAAAAATACATCGCATTGGATGTTACGCGCAATTTGAGGTAGGTTTTTCTTGAGGTGGCCACGATCTTTCCCCTATATAAAGAAATGTTTTTCTGTGCTTTGGCTATAACTGAATATTGGCATTAATGTTGTAAATATGTCGCAGTTTCACAAATGTCTGTTTCACTGCCACGTTTTTGTTGCTCTATGACGTGAAGAGGTATATACTTGATAAACCTTACATATGTTTTGTGGTTAAAAAATGATATGGCGCACATATGAAGGTTTACTACCTATTGATATTTAAATGACATATGGTCAGTGTTTAGTTACAACTGATCATGGAGATTTATTGAAGTGAATAAACTGAAATGTCTTGGATAATGGAAATTATGTAAATAATATATCTGGATTGATGTCATTGATGAATTATTTGTTGAATAATATATGAATAACAATCATTTAGTTTTCTAAGTTACCTCATGGGGAACAAACCTTTGAATAGGATGATGTTGTATATATGCCAACATAGCAACTTTTAAATTATGATCACGGGTATTATAATTAGTTTTGTGTAATTTTGAATGCAGGGATAGTAATCATTGTCTATTCCATGTTTCAATAGGGGTCATCTATATAATACACAATAGTCCCGAAGATGGTCTCATGGACGATTGCATAAGAGACCGAAACGTTGACTTAAGACACTTTTTTGAGAATTTATTTATACAAGGAAAAGTGTATATAAATGTGAAATTGAAGGACCATTGAATGTTATTGTATTTCCTCTTGTTACATTGTATGTGTATATTCACAGTACCCATATATTTTTTGAGAAAAATATAAATTCTTTTTGTATACACCTGTGTTTGTACATCTTTTTCTGATTTAAATTCCTTATTTGTGATTGACATTATTTAAATGAAATTCAAGAATTAACTTACTAATAAGCAATTGATGAAAGCTTATATCCTATTAAGAATTTGAAAGAATATTACTATGTACTTTGAACAAATCCCTTGACGGCACCTTTACCCGTTTACCTTGGTGCAGAGGCTGGCCACCTTGGTGCGGCCACCTCCTGGTATGTGTTCTGCTGCAGCTCCTTCAGTTACTGTATTTCGGTCAAAACTTGCCCATGACACTTTGGGAGTTATGGTAGACTCCTAAGAGTTGGGTGATGGCAGCCTGTAGGCCTGTTTCCTCAGCGGGCTCACTCTGGGGGCCCACATTTATCCTCTTACAATGCCTAACCTCCCGGCCTTGTGCCCTTGGCCCAGACTGCACTCTCACATTGGGTTCCTCTATGACCGAGGTGTTGCTAGCCAGAGGTGTTGTAGTGGGCACAGTGAGCTCCACTGTTGGTATCTGCCTAGACAGACCGGACAGGCCAGGACTGTCGTCCACATCCTCCTCTTCAGGAGCATTGTCATCACTAAGGAAGTCTTGCTGGCAAGGAGAGGAACTCTGTTCAGTTACCTTCCGCTGTTCTGGTGCAGTGATGGATCGACCTGTTGAGAAATGGAGAACATTGTAAATGGTGGAAGTGAGGTGTCTACATCCACGTTGTTTGTGTCAAAGTCAATAAGTACCTAAAATGGTAAAACAGGAAATTTAGAGATTAGTATTGTCAGCTATTAGAGTGTAGTTGAAGGTGGTTAATAGACATTCAGTCGAACTATTAGAAAGCATCATCTCATTAGAAGTGAAGACTTGTGGCATTTTGCCTTTAGGGCAGGGTTGGATTAGTGAGGCGGGCACTCGGGCAATAGCTGAGAGGCCAGTATTCAAATTCCAGCTGCGGGCTGCTTTCTTGGGCAGCCTGGGGAGCCGATTTGGGCTGACTGTGTTGTTCTGATGCCACCAGCGACCCAGCGGGTGCCTGAGTGTCCTTCCTGGTGGCAGATGGGCACCCATTACCTCCCTTTTATGAAAGGGCAGAGGTGTCCCTCCCTTTCTCTTGCTGGGCCGGCCCATTAATATATGCATATTAATCGGGGGCAGGGGGCCTAGGCAGAAGTGGCCTCACTTGTTTTCAGGTGTGTTTCACCGGAGTGAACTAATCTGTGCGTTTATTTTTATCTAAGTAAACTTAAGAAAACATGCTTCTGAAAGAGATCCCCCTCCTTTTCATTAAACTTCACCGAAGCAGTGCTTTTCAGAGAGGCAATATGCAAAGGTGGGCCACTTTGTTTTGCATTCCCAGGACGATTTTAACTCCCAATCCAACCCTGCTTTAGAGATAGACATGACAGCTCCAAAACTCAACTACCAACACAGTATAGTCATACCATGTGTATTTATCCATTGTAAGGCCTAGTTGTGTCTAATTCAGACAAACTTCCAGATTGTTTATATATGTAGCATAGTTCATTATGTGAAAAGTGGCAATGGGAAACTTTTCTCAACAAAAACAATCACAAGAGGCTTTTTACTCTTTCTATGTGTGCTGCAGAATGCATCACACATATATAAAGAAAAAACGAAGAGAAACAAAGATATTTCTCACATTGTGCCTTCCTTATAATTTCCCTGGGAGGTGTAAGTTTTTGGCGCTGCCTCAGATTTACAATTTCTCGTAAATCTGGAGCAGTGTCAAAAAAGCCATGTATGTTGCTGGTAACGCCCCCAACAAAACCCATCGCATGCCCCTGTAACTCAGAAAACTGTGTTAAATGAAACAATATTTACGAGGCAACATTGAGCCAAAAAAAGTGGCTTAGTGCTGCCTCGTAAATACGGAGCAAGCTCAAGCGCCATGGAACGTCACAAAAAGTGACATTCCGGTGGTGGAAGGGGCCTCATAAATGGCCCTGAATTAATACAGGGTGTTAATACCATTACTGATTTGGAGAACTACTGCAAATTGTTCATGCAGCTGTAAAATGGAGTGTTTACACAAGCCGTAGGGTTGTTACTTAAGGCATATATGTTTTGCTATCCTTCTTGATATTTTAAAGGTCAACCACTTTAATGAGATTCAGAGGCAAGGTGGAAGGAAGAAAGGATGGTTGGTTGGGTGGATGCTTGTGAGGGAGGGAAGGAGGTTGCTGGTTTCTTTGTACATGAAGCTGTCGTTCCGTGCATTCCTCAATGGCAGAAAAAGACATTCTTGTTTTGCTGACATTTCATCTGCATTCATCCATTTCCACAAACAGAGGTAGGTGCCCCCATTTTCTAGTCTATGCACAGCACATTTGAAAACAGGCATTTCAAACATCCTAATATCTACTGGAGAATAAAAGCATTCTATTGTTTTCTAAAGACTGAAATATATTCAACCATTATCAATGCTTCACTTTAGCAGAAATAAATACACTTTGCATTGAAGTCTATCTGCTAATGTTCAATATACAGGAAATCGAGCTGAATGTGATTTATGTCAAAACGGCATTAGACTAAGTTTACAAGGATACATAATTTTGCCCTTCATATATGGATTTGTCTTTCAACTTGTTTAACTCTGATTACAGCGTGACAACGCTGTAGAACCTTTCAAAGCACGTTGTGTTTCCGTTTCAGCAATATGGTAGTTTGATTGACAGCGCTGAAGTGCTGTAAAGCAGAGCAGATGCAGCGGCAGGAAAAACATATTTCAATTTCACGCATGCCTGCTTGTGCAGGTTGATTTCTGGGGAACAAGTGTTAACTATTGTGGAAAGAGGTACGATATTTTCTAGTGAAGGCATCTGAAGGTATGATGCTTATGAAAACATGGTTTATTTTAATACCACTCTCCATTTCCACGAATATCTCCCAGTTCGCTGCAGTTTACTGCCCACTGCCTCAGCTCTATCGATACCACCGTCTTCTCTTTCATTATAATGCCTCCGGGCATGGTCTGTGCCTGGCTAAATTAATTAAACTAAGGGTAATTACATTAAGGTAATTACAATGTCGGCTCCTAAGAGATCTCTTCAAAGACATTTTCCCAGCATGTGGAGTTATGTGTGATACTTGACTGCTATCAAGATCCTGCACCCAGAGGGGTATATGTAGAAGTCCCTTTCGCCATCACAACTTCACATTTACCAATGTTGTGGTGGTGATAGGGGCTGCGCCTTATGTACAAGGCAGCATTAAGCCACTTAACATGGCTTAACTCTACCTTGTACATAAGGCCCCCTTTCATGCTATGGTTAGCATGAAAGGGTTGGGCAGTGGGTGTTGCGGTGGGTGTTCCAATGCAACACCCACTAATTTTGACGCTGCCCCATATGTACAAGGGTGGCATACATAAGAGGCAGCGCCAAAATTAAGACCAGGGAAATCCTGGTCTTAAGTTGGCGAAACGAGGAGAAATGCATTATTTTTCCTTGTTTGGGCTTTTTTCATGTGTGCTGCCTTGTGCGGGAACAGGATCAGCAGTTGTTCTCCAAAAATGCTTTAGAACATGGAGAGTATAAAGTTTGGTATAACTCCGAGAACCTTCTGAAAGGTGCGTAATAGTCCCGAACCTATGGTTTTACATAGGTGGACTATACCCGACATGCTAAAGATATGATTTACCATTTCTGCGAAATGGAAGGGGCAGTTTGTACGTATCAGTGCCTGTATCTTGACCGAGTACCTTACGATCCGGAGAACAAACGTCTCCCGGGCAGAGACTAAGGGCACGGTTTCATTCTGCACAGAGTATCAAACCGTATAGGAGAAACATGTAGCGAAGGCCATAGCGGCGCCTCCCTGACTACACATGTTGGTGGAAACAATACTTGCATGCAGAAAGTAACCCTGGAGCTCACGGTTACTAGATATGCGATACCTGGAAGCATGCCACAGCAACCTTGATCTTTCAGCATCAGGTAACTCACATTTGAGAGCAGCTTGAATACCTGAGTAATCACGGCTGCTGGGGTACCCCTCAGATGGCAGGACAGGTTTGCTACTGAACCATTGCAGGCCCAGTGTAACATAATATCCTGGCATATGAGAGATTCACCTAAAGCGCTCTCGCAGTTTGTACCACTTAGAAACACTTCTCAATCCCCACTCCTGCATCCAAATCTATACGGTAATTCCCAAGAATCCTTGATATGTTCCCTACCCATTTCCTCATATCTACCTGTCTGTTGTTGTTCTAGACAGTGCTGAAACTGGAAAGTTGTGACAGGTAATGTAATATGGCCATGGATCAGCCGCTCTGTGGATGGTGATTCCGCCACAGTAAACGCTAACCTATCCAGTTTTTCACTGCGCAGCATTGAATATTTTGCTTCTCTTTGTCCCATTTTCATCTGTTTTTCTGTCTGATTGTATGCAGAAAACAAGGACGCACTGTTGATAAAACACCAAGTCACACAACCTGCATGCAATGATTGCAGCGTCCAGCTTAATTACATAATAGAACGTAACTGAGACTGTCCGTGTTGTAGTATGGACAGATCTTGTTCTAGTATATTTATAGCAGAAGATACAATGTTGTCCAGTGAACAAATCCGGGATGTCAATGTAGTCATACCACTGTCAACTACAGCTAACGCTTTTTCTAAGTTGATCCTATCTATTTATCATAACCTCTCCGCTGCTTCCTGTTGGGAGATGTTCCAGATTTCCTTATAGACAGCATAATAGAAACGTTTTTGACGTGGCTTTCGTGGACCTAATAAAAAATCTCTGAGATCCACATCTTCCGTGAGTAAGGATAAGTGTTGTTTCACCTGTGTTAGTTTTGAGAGTCTTAGCCAATCGAGGCTAACTTCCCAACACTGTATGATGTTCTCTCTGTACATAACATGGGTCTGGCCTATGGATACTGTACCCTTTGTTTGTACCCCTGAATCTTTCCTGACATCTATTAGTGTCTGTGGGCCACGCCAACCATCCCTTCCAATTGGGATCTGTCCTATTGTTTTGTACTATGTCATCTAAAGTAGCCTCCTCTTTCGATGTGAAGTTCGCCTTGGTATGCAATGGTGTTGGAAACCGAGGTGTGCTTAAATCCTTGTTCTTGGCAAATCCAAGACAGGAAGTATGTTGCACAGTCTCATTTAGAAATCTCATCTGTTGAGGGATGAGGCATGCTTTAAATAGTGCTTCAGATCCCTGGACTTGCCAGTCCCTAGGACCCCAGATTGATTTTAAGTCTATAGTGTCTTTCCATCAGTCAAAACTTTGTTCAGACAGTTGGGTAATAAAGGAAGTAGAGTAAATCTGTTTGGTGTTAGTCAACATATTCTTCTGTGCAGGTGTAGGTGCAACCTTATAATAGTCTGAAATATTAAACCCTACAAAATATGAAGATTTTTGTGCAAAAGTTTTCTAACTACTTTTTGGGATGTTGGGCAATGTTCCCATTGGTGGTTAGTGTAAACATTTCTAGGGTTACTAGATTTGTGTAGAAAATGATGACCATAATGTTGATAACAATAGATGGTGTCAAAGTCTGATGTGTCTTCAAACATTTTGTTACTAGAGAATTCAGCAGATTGTTCTAAATCAGTCAACATTTTATTTACAGTTTCAGAATCCAATCATCGGTAAATCTAATGGAGGTAATTACATCATTTAATGAATTTTTTTAAAAATGTGGTATTTTTAAAAGTTTTGTCGGTCCGAATATATCATAATCAACCTTGTCCCATACTATGTCATCCGGTATAGGACCTGCTGTAATGTTCACTGATAACAAGTCTCTCTGTTCACGATGTGAGGAAACATTTGGTTTCAGGAGTAAGTTCACTTTTGATGCTGCAGAGCTTTGGCGAAGGTAAGTACGGTTAACAAGTAAGCAAAAGACAGTCACTAAGCCTAACCAAAAGAGAAAGAAAAGTATTGCAGTGCTTATCCAAAGTTCTACCTAATGTGACACCAGGTAAGTTTTTTAAAGAAAGATGTAGAAGTCTTTGATTTGTTGTTTATGAGAAATTGGGCTGGCGTTGTTTCAGGTTCACTCGGATCCATTGAAAATGTATCAAAGTCGATGAAATAGCCAGATGCAGTTCGATCCATTTTTGGTAGCTCAGCAGGTTTTGTCAAACTCGTAGATGGTGCTTGCTGAGGCATATTTGCATAGACATCAATGTTAGGTCGAATTGAAAGTTGTCTTTCTTCTTGATTTTGTATTCCTTGTTCAAGGGAAACCAGTTCCATTGCAATGTTACTTAGTCCATCATTCCGTCTGGGTGGCTCTTTGAAGGTAATGAGCCTTTCTGTCTGAACTTCCTGTATAGTAGCGAGAGGAGGGGGTCGGCTACTTAGAAGTCCACGAGGCCTACTATTCAGTATCGGCCACATAGTGTGGTTTGATCAGGTCAATGGAGACAAATCTTTTCTCCTTTTTTCCGGCAAGAGGCGGCAGAAGTACAGTCCTGGTTCCTTCGCGGGCCAGGACAGGTACAGGCTTTCTGTATGATGGTCCAAATTCTCTTTTGTCCGTTATTTTTTCTCTGACCAAATCCCCAACCCTAGGAAACCAGACAGTTCTTGCTGTGACTGATTTCACTTTCCCAGTGGTGGTCCTCTTTACCTGCACATTGCTTTGCAGGGCTCTGGCTTTGTTCAGTACCTGTAAGATAGCCTAACGTTTATTGATGTCAAAAGGTTTTTCAACCACCACTGTGCCTTCACAATCAAGATCAGGTACCCACATTCTCATCCCAAATAGGACTTCATAAGGGGTGACACCCTCTAGAGAACTTCTTGCATGTTGTTTAGTGCCCGCTGAACCCCATATATATGATTGACCCAACCACCACCTGCGCCTAATACTCTAGCTGTTAATGATTGCTTTAAGTCCCGTTTTTTCCTCTACACGACCACATTTCCCTCAGGATGGTACAGACAGGAGTACCAAAATGCTACACCTAAACCTCCTATGGCCTCCTTATAAGCCCTAGAGCTAAACACGGGGCCACGGTCAGAATGTAATGTGCCAACTGATGATGTCCCTATAAAGACTCGCAAATCTAAGATAACAGTTCGAGAGTCAGCTGAGCTCTGAGGCCATACCCGTAGGAATCTGGAGCATGAATTCTCTGCAACCTTAATGTAGTTGTAAGCCCCGTCAGATTGTAAGGGGCCGCAGTGGTCCAGATAGACACATGATAATTAGCAATGGTGTCTGTGCTGGACCTGTTATGGTGGAGCATTTCATCTGTTGACAGATGTCGCATTTTAAGACATAGTCTTTAGTCTGCTTAGTTAGCTTTGGCCAGCTATAGCGCTGTTTCAATAAGGAGACAGTTGCCGTAACTCCTGCATGTCCTAAACCCTTGTGTGAGGCTAATATCCAGCCCAATCTGCAATCCGGGTTTTTGGTATTACTCTATCCACCACTCCAGGAATCTGAGCTAATGGAATGTTGTTTGCATCTAACTTGTAGGAGTACTTGAGTGGAAAACCTTTCGGAAGTGCTTTATTGTCTTTGCACGAAGCACTGACAGCTACCATTATCTGCCCATCTATCCTCGTTTTTGAACGAGTGATCGTAGCTACAGACGCAGTTCGTACTGCCCCTTTTGCGGCCTCATCAGCCAATGAATTCCCTTCAACGTGAATGCCATCACATTGATGACTCAGCGTGTGTATCAAGTGAGCACTTGGGAGTTTGTTTTTCAACTCAGCTACCTGTTCCCCTAGCAGTTTGTGCTTTATCGTGCCGCCTTTTGAGTCCTTAAACCCATTATGTCCTCAATGTAGATATTCATTGTATGACTGGACACAGTAAAAGGAATCGCACACAATTAGTGTGGGAAATTCAGGATCCGTATTTATCAGTACCAGTAAAAGAGCTTTTAGTTCTGTTAACTGAGCTGTGCAGTTTCCTAGAGACTGAGTCTTTGAACAGCTTGGATGGAACTTACCACCTGCCTACAACCTTTTACAATTGCGCATGCGGCGCTGTATTGCTATTTACTTTCTATAGCCGGTTGTGCAGATCCGTAAGTGTAATTTATGTATTAATACTGATCTAGAGACATTATTTCATTTGGTAGAGGATATTCTTGTTCATATTGCAGAAATGCTTGTGTTTTCATACTAGGGTCGTATCTGTATGCTACATCCGATGCAGTGAAATAATTGTATCCATCTCGGATGTAAAGGTTTAGCGTTAGGAACGCTTGCCTTTGTAGCAGCCTCTAGGGCTGGTACTGGGGTCATGACTATTACTAGTTTTCCTTGAGCCAGTGCTCTTTCTCTCACTACAGCAGTCTGTACAGCTGTTAGAATTTTTTCTGTGGATGTGAAACGCATCTCACTTTTGTATATAAGTGTGATTTATTAGCAATGGGTACTGTTTCGCCTTCTTTATATGTGAGGTATGTGTACCCAGATTGACCCGCAACCAGTATTTTGACTCTATCATGCCAGCATGGATAGAACAAAGTGTTTCTGTGTGTTCCTGTGTCCATTGCCTAACTGGAAAAATCAGGTCTTATGAGGTCGTAGAAAGGTTTAATTCTTTCTGCGTAATCCAAAATGTATGTTCTGATGAAATTTAGGAATCCCAATATTTTGTAAATTCTTTAATGTTTTTGGAAGTTGCAGCAGCGCACACTTTTCTAAGAAATTGGCTACCAGGCTTTTCCCTTCACTTGAAAGCTCATATACTAAAAATAGGACACTGAGTTGTGCTATTTTTTATTTTTTTAGGTTAAATTTGTAACCCTCTGAGGTGAACCCCAAAATTATGTTTTTCACCCTTGTCAATTGTTCCTCCAGGTTATCATCCATCAGATAAATATCATCTACATAAGACAATGCCTCCTTGTCCAGATTTTGAAGTAATTCAGTTACTCTGGCGGAAAATAGCCCCGGGCTGTTTTTATACCCCTAGGCTATTAAACAAAATTGTCGCTGGCAACCTAGTGCTGAGAATGCTGTCAAATATCTGCTCTCAGGTGGAATATTCTGGCAAAAAAATCAATTTGAGATATCTAGTGTTGTTATGTATTGCAAACTTTTTGTGCATGAATTCAAATGTCTGTAATCCAAAATTAGATGATATCTATTGTCTCGTTTCATCACGGGAAACAATGTATTATTCATTGAGGAGGTGCAAGTTTCAATCACCCCCGGTCATTCAAGTTGATCTATGATCTCCCTGACCTGTTTTTTAGCTTCTTGCTTAATTGGATACTGTCTTTGCGGATTTGGAGTAGATTTTAATGGTATCACGTGGTGGGTTGAGTTTTCATCCCATCCAACATGGTTACAATATAATGCTGGAGCAAGGCTCACTGCCCACTTCTGTGTGTATGTATGTTTTAAGTGTTGGGAAACAAGGTTGGAGAAGGCTGGCAAAATTATCGTTTCTCTTTTTGGGCAATCCATAAAAAGGCATGCGGCCAATACTTTTCAGCTAGTAGAATGTAATTGCCAGAGGTTAAGTTTTCCTAAAACAGACTTAATCCATCTTGGTTTGTCCCCCTCCATCCGGAGTGTTATTTCATGTAACTTGTGTGGGACGCTTACCCTAGTATCAGGTGTTTCCACCGTGATATATTCATTCAAATCCGCTGTCACTAGAAATTTCATCAGGTTCTGACAAGCTATTGTTACTTCTGCTGCGCTGTCTACCATTGTCACAACCCATTGCCCAATCAGTACTTGTGTTGAATTCTGGGCATGTCTAACTTTGAGACCTGCTACTTTCTTCTTTTTGAATTGAGGTTTAGGTTTTTGTTTTTGTTCTTTTTTAGGTGCATAGTCTGGAGCGCGTTCCATGTCTCTGGACTTTGTACGCTCTTCCTTTCTGTGTTCAGATCGTCCTTCTCTCTAGGAGTTTCTTGATGGACCCTGAAAGGAAGGAGAGGAATGTGTATCAGTGTCCTGATACCTGTCAGGTTTATGAATGTTGTCTCTATTCCTAAGGTTATACCTTTTTTCGGAGGGCTCCTGTTGAGGAGACCTACCTCTAGATTGAGATCTATTTGTTTTATTCTTTTGCTGTTTGTTATTGTCCCATTTCTTCTTTGAAGAAGCAGGTGCTTGCTTAAAGGTATCCTTTTCAGGACTCCCCATTAGCTGAGGATTTACTGGTATAGCTCCCAAACTGTCTCTACGTAATTCTGCATAAGCAGTTTCTATTATTTTAGGTAATTCTGTTTCCTGTTGTAAAGGAGTGAAATCTCTCAAACGCTGACGTATTGCCACTGATGCTGCCTCCCCTTTAATGTGGGCTGATATTATAGCTTATACTTTGCCGAAGTTATTTAATAACTTCATTCCTACGTTCAGGGCAGGTTCTACTCCATACTCATTCTGTATCTGTCGCAATACGTCTGGTACTACTGCCAGTGAATGGATACCATGTATTCTGGTATGTGTGGCAGCGAAGACAGTACCCCAAGAGGTACAATCTTCTACCGGGTGCGCTATTCTCACCGGTGAGCAAATTGTACACATTCTATGCTTTTCTTGTGGACCAGTTGTTGTAAATTAAAACAGCAATGTGATTAAGCATTTACTGAAGACATTAATGCTTTCCCCTTTAGATCATGTTTTCTCCGTTATGTTGACCGAAGTTCGGAATCCATTTTGTATTATCATGTGCCACGTGTTCGCCACGAGGAGAGTCCGACCTTTGTGTTAGTTGCTCTTGTAATCTGCCTAGTAACAGTTTATAAATAGCTCTCTCTTGTCCATCTGGCGCATGTCCAGACTTGACCACATCTGTTATAATTAGCCTTGCTTGACCATGTGTTTCGCGGGCTCAAGGAGTGTGTTGGCTCCGCCCATGTATTGATTCAGTATCGAGAATGACCATAAATGGTAATGTTCTTCGGCCTCATGTTGTATCCACCCACTTATGAGCCCCTCTGTTGTGTATAAAAGGGGACTGTGTACGCAAGTTCTGTGTGCTACTCCATGCAATACTGAAGGGTGTTGTGTGGATTGTAGGACCACCCTTAAGGGTTAATAAATGCTGTCTTTGTACTTTGCAGTTTCCGTGCCAACTTCCTTAAGATTCCGTTACAGGAGAGCGAACCCTTGTGCCTTGCGGGCCTAGCTGGGGCCTGTATTCATCAATTTGCGCCCGTCACGTGGGGCTCATCGGCGACTCGGATGCTCGAAGGACTGGTCGCGACGAAGGTGAGGAGTTTGGCCGGGGACGTGATCACTGCCAGCGGCGTCTTAGCCCTGGCATCCCGAGGTTTTTCTTCCTTCCCTTCCGAGCTGACCGTCTGGGTGGCGCCGGTCATCGACTGAGACCTCTTCTGTCGGTCCTGCCGTGAGAGCCGTTTGGGCGATTGTGGAGCTTGGCAGTTGGAATCTGGACTCTTGATTGGTAAGAACCGTTGTACGGTACTTGCTCCGAGTTTTTGAAGCCTGGGTTGGCTATTTGAGTTTGATTGATGATGACTAGTCATATTTTGTATTTGTCTTTGTGAAAATATATGCGTTGCAAAACATATAGGCAGGTAATGTGGAGAGATTTCTCCAGAGCTGTGTAACTTTGAACGGCGCAACGATTAAGTGCCATTTTTTATAATATTGCATATTTTGCATTATTTCTGAGCATGCCTGCTTTCAGCGCACTCCGTAAGTGGTGCTGCTGTTTTGGAAACCGGTTGAACCTCGAGGAATCTGCTCCAGCTCCCCCAGAGGGGACGCCTAATAGGGATATGTATGTGAAGCATGGTCTTTCTTCCATAATGTACAGCACAGTATGGAGGAAATACACGAAGAAGGATCCTGAGTTGCGATGGCCTTTGTATGGATCGTTTGATATACGTAAGATTGAGTATGTGGAACAGTGTATGTGTAAGCGACGTGCTCGTCAGGATATGTTTGAGTGTGTGCGATTATGGGTGAAGGAAGTGCGTGAGCGAGAGAAGCGTGAGAAAGCGCTGTATGATAAAGACCAACGGAAGAATGATCATGTGCGAGCACAGGAAGCGAAGCGTCGGGAGGACAAAGAGCAGGCGGACAGACAAGAGAAAGAGCGTAGGCTACAAGTTTCGGGTCAATATGTTGTTCGCCAGCCACTTTATCCTGTCCTTAATAATCCTGATGATGATTTTTATTTGCTAGATCGCTCTCCGCCCCCTTAAGTTGGCGCATCTGCTCCGCGGCCGCAAGATTCTGGCCCGGCTTCGGGTAAGGTAGACACACGGTCCATGTTATCGGCCGAGCATATGGCTGAGCTTCGGAAACTTTCCCTCCGTGCACTTAAGGGCAAGATGTCTAAGGAGGAGTTGTTCCATACTTGGGGGTCGTGGCAAGATAGAGAGAGGGTGTATTTTCTGTCTCATTTCGCGGATGAAGTAATTACTGCTTTCCGAAAATATTCTAGTGTTATTGAGCCTGACGAAGTGTCTTCGGATGCCGGAGCATTGCGTAATGGTGTTTTTTCTCCCCCTAAGGCTCCTGAGGCGGCTCGGCGGTTGTTCGCTTTGCGGGACGAGGTGCTGGCCCTTAGAGAGAAAGCACGCCAACAAACGGAGGAGGAGAAGCAGTCGGATTCGTTTGCAGCAGGGGGCCACTCATCCACCTCCCAGTCAGATAAGGATGACGTAGTGCATGCTAAACCAATGCGAGAGGCGGCGCCTTTGTATGTTCCTCCTAAAGGAGCAGGGACTAGCTCGGACATTAACTCCGCTGATGCTAGGGGATATTTTGTGTATAATTGGGTTTATACTCCATGGCATAGGGCCGATGTTATGGCGTTAAAGAATGCATTGCCTGACCCCCGCAAGAATCCAGCGGCCTTCTATGAAGAAGTCGAGGGGGCCTTGAATTCTTGTATTATGACCTTAGCGGATATAGACCTGTTCTTTGGTCTTATTCTACCACCGGACACGTGGCGGTCTGTCCGAAAGGTAGATGATGCGGTTGCCTTCAAGGCCCGGTGGTCTGAGCTTGAGGATGAAGACAGGGAGAGGAAGCCCGCACAGAAACCACCCCAGAATATTTTAGATCTCCCTGCTGCTATTGTGGCTAAGTTGAAAACAATTATTCCCCCTAAAAAGATTGACTGGAATATGTTAGCTGCATGTAAACAGAAAGTTGACGAGTCAGTTGCAGATTTCTTCACGCGCTTTGAGGAAACGTTTCATGATTTTAGTGGCCAGTCGCTTACTGACGACACGGGCCGCCACCTTTTCGCGGACAAATATGTGGCTAATCTGCTACCGGCAGTTGCGGCCCGTTTAAAAGCGAGCGAGAGTTCCTGGTCCTCCGCGACGCCGACGGCCCTTCTGACTATCGCTCAGTATTATGAGCGTCAGGAGCACGAGGCGAAGGGCCAGGAGGAAAAGAAATCGAAAGATCTTAAGACTAAGGTAATGTTGGCACAAGTATATGGCCCGCCCCGACGGGGTAATAATAGAGGAAGGGGAGGATCTTATGGTCCCCCTTCGGGCCGATCTGATTTGAATAGGAACCAGTGTGCGTATTGTAAGCAATTGGGCCATTGGGCCAGGGATTGCCCAGTGTTGCGTGCCTCGCGTCAGGGGCATACTCCGGGTGGCCCGAGAGGTAGAGGGGGTTCCTCGAACTTTAGAGGGAATTCTAACGATCATGTTCGTTTCGATACCGCTGGGCAGCACCGAGATAGCTCAAATGTTTTCGATCGCCAGCATCAGTATCACGTATCGGAGATTGATCGATCAGGATATCATGATTCTCAGCATGCATAGGAATGCGTTGGATGGGGGTCTGAATCAGTTGAGGTGCCGGTCGATCAGACGGGTCCTTATGTATCGGCTGAGGTTTTAGGTTCTACTGATCAGTTCCTAGTAGATACAGGAGCGACACGTAGTGCATTGTCTAGGTACTTGGTTCCGGGGGCTCCCCCATCCGGCTCAGTGGTTACATCGGTAGGGTTTGACGGTACACTCTCCCGAAGCCCTCTTTCACAGCCCCTTACATTTAAGGTTGATTCTTTTTCTGCGCCCTGTCCGTTTCTGCTTGCTCCGTATACACCGGATAACATTATGGGCCTTGATATGTTAAAGCACTTTAGGGCTACGATCCGCTGCTCCCCTGAGGGTGTGAGGGTGATCTTAAATGACAACTACCCCCGGTCAGGGCGGATGTGTACGATATCAGAGGATGCGTTGTTGGCCACCCTCCCTCGAGCTTTATGGGCGACTTCGGACACAGATGTGGGACAAATGGTGATTCCTCCGGTCCACATTAGTGTCCAGGAGGGGGCGGTGTTACCGCGCCTCCCGCAGTATCGCATTTCCCAGGAGGGCGAGGAGGCTCTCATACAGATTGTGCAAGATTTGATTGCAGTGGGAGTAGTGGAAGAAGTTCCCTATAATATCTGTAACAGTCCGATTCTCCCTATTCTGAAAAAGGACACGGATGCAAAGGTCTATCGGTTCATAATCGATTTGAGGGAGGTAAACAAGATCGTGATACCTCAGTACCCGGTGGTTTCCGATATCACGACGTTGCTTACCTTGGTCCCGCCTACGGCGACCATGTTCTCAGTGATTGATTTGAAAAATGCCTTCTTTTCTATTCCCATTCACCCCGATAGCCGATTTCTTTTTGGGTTCACATTAAACAATAGATCTTATCGTTTTTGTAGAATTCCCCAGGGCTACACAGAAAGCCCTAGTATTTACAGTCAGGCTTTGAAACGACAGTTGGATTCCTTTGTTTTACTCGAGGGGGTCGCCCTCATTCAATATGTCGATGACATCTTGTTGGCGGCTGACACCCTGGAATTGTGTGAGAAAAGCACGCTATCCTTACTTTCCTTTTTAGCATCCCACAATCATAAGGTATCTCGGAAAAAATTGCAATTCTGTAGACCAAAGGTGACTTATTTGGGTCACCTTTTGTCTAAGGAGGGACGTGCACTCACACCAGATCGTATCCAAGTAATTTTGGACACACCGAGACCATCCACGCAGAAGGATGTGCGTGCATTTTTGGGTCTTGTTTCTTTTTGTAGACAGTGGATATTGGGGTTTTCACACATAGCTAAGCCATTGCTAGCCCTCTTGACAAAGGACACGCCTATCCCAATCCCTTGGTCAGATGAGTGTGATGCTGCTTTTCAGCAACTGCGACAGGCCCTTTGTTCAGCACCAGTGTTAGGGACCCCTGATTATGCAAAACCCTTTTCGTTGTATGTGCATGAGAAAGATGGATGTGCATTGTCAGTTTTAGTGCAGATGCACGGCGACAAGCAGCGCCCTTGTGCATATTTTTCGGCTGTACTTGATCCTGTCGCCCGAGCATTACCAGGGTGTTTTCGCTCGGTTGCGGCGACAGCTGTGTCAATACGCCAAAGCGAGGGAATTGTGTTATCTCATAAGCTGTTGGTATTAGTCCCCCATGCTGTTGATGCCCTGCTTAATCAAACAAAGACGCAGCATTTGACCAGTGCCCGTTTGACGGGATATGAGTTGACGCTTTTGGCTCCTCATATTACGTTGAAAAGGTGCGTAACACTAAACCCGGCAACATTGTTGCCATACCCCGAAACTCAGCCTGAGGCGCGGAAAGCGCATGATTGTATTCTTGTGACTGAGGAACAAACAAAGGGTCGTATTGATCTCCAGGATACGCCCTTTCCAGATGTAGATGGAGAACTGTGGGTGGATGGATCCTGTCTGAAGCTACCAGATGGTACGACTTCAGCAGCGTATGCAATTACCACGTTGCAAACGATAGTGGAGACAGCACGCATACCACAGAAGTCAGCTCAAGCAGCGGAACTGATAGCATTAACACGAGCATGTGAGCTCAGTGCAGGATTGTGTGTGAATGTTTACACAGATAGCCGCTATGCCTTCGGAGTAGCGCACGACTTCGGCCTACTCTGGAAGGAGAGAGGGTTTCTAACGTCACATGGGGTGCAGATAATGCATGGAGAGTTAGTTCACAATCTTTTAACCGCATTGACATACCCAAAGAAAATTGCCATTGTTAAGTGTAGCGCCCATAGGAAAGTAGTTGATAAAGTTGGAGAAGGGAATGCGTTAGCAGACCGAGTAGCGCGGGAGACTGCGATGCAGCCCGGTGCTACTGCCATGTATGTAGTAAAGTCACAGGTGGAAAGATGGCGTGATGCGAAGGAGGAAGTGCGCGAAATGCAACGGACCGCTTCCGATAAAGAGCGGGAGCAATGGGCTAGCGAGGGAGAGTTGGATGATGAGGGTTGTTGGAGAAATAAGCAGATGGATAGATGGAAGTTACCCACGGCTTTCGTACAACCTATGGTTCAGATGGCACATGGGCTAGCACATGTTGGAGCTTCCGCAATTGTGAAATTGCTTACCCAAGTCTGGGAGCATCCAGAGATTGCTAGCACGGCAAAGAGGGTGGTACAGACCTGTATGATCTGTCTGAAGTATAACCCAGGAAAGGGTACTCGAACTCCAGCAGGAGGATTTGCGACGCCCACTGCACCTTTTGAGGTTCTGCAGATGGACTATATCCAGCTTGAGCGCTGTAACAATTTGAAGTATGTTCTAGTAGTGGTTTGCGCCTTCAGTAAATGGGTTGAGGCGTACCCTACGAAAGACAATACTGCAATGACCACGGCGAAGCTACTGCTAAAAGAGTTTTTCCCTCGATACGGCGTCTGTAGACTTCTGTGGAGTGATAATGGGCCTCACTTTGTAGCGGATGTTATAAAGTACGTCTTGAAGGGCCTGGGCATCACTCAGAAGTTCCACGCCGTGTTCCACCCTCAGTCTGCAGGACTAGTCGAGAAGTATAATGGTACACTGAAGCTTAAGATAGCCAAAATCCAAGCTTCAACATCTTTGACTTGGCCAGACGCCCTGCCACTGGCGTTATTGTCAATTAGATCAGTGCCACACTCTCGAACCGGCCTTACGCCGTATGAAATAGTATTTGGACGCCCAATGAACATTTGGGGTCCACCAAGGCCTAAGGCTGTGTATGATGTACCTTGTGTAATGATGAGCGATTATCTGGCACAGTTAACGGATAACTTGGTTTCTATTCATCAACAGGTCCGAGAGGCGCTCCCTGATCGGTCTACCGGTGAAGGACATGGTCTCCGGCCTGGTGACCACGTCATGGTGAAAGTCTTCGACAGAACGAACAGTTTGGAGCCGAGATGGGTGGGCCCTGAGCAAGTCCTCCTTGCAACGAGGACGGCTGTGCGAGTCTCGAACAGGAAGAATTGGATCCATTCCTTGCACTGTCGAAAGGTACCGCCCGGATTGGTGGAGTCTGCCGTGCTGACCGATCAACGAGAAATCCTGGCAGCAGAGACAGGCCGTGCTGCGGAGACGGGTGACACTGAGGAGCTCTTTCCGGACCACGCGACTTCTGGAGGAAGGCGATATCATCTTCGACCGAGGAAGTGAGGTTTCCAGTACCGGGACATACTGTCAGAACGGCCCTTGGGTTAGTGAAACGGAGAGCCGATGAGGCAAGGGGGGGGGATCAGCCCTGCATTAGTGTAGTGCCACCCGTCTTGGCCCGCTGGTGAAGAAATCAACCGCTGCCCAAGGGGAAGAGTTCTGACAGACTTTTTAGTTTCAGGAAGATATCAGGGTATTGTTTCCTTTGACATGGAGAAGAAGAAAATCCTTTGTGCGTTGGGGTTCATGCTAACAGTAGCTATTGTTGGAATAACAACATGGTTTGTAGAGGAGGTAACTCCTGCTCGGAAAACACTTGTGTTGACGACTCCGGTGCCTGCGGAGCACTACTTCTATACATTGCCGTATCAAGAGTTGAAGCATCGACAGTCTTATTTGAATAATACTTTCATTCAGATGCTGCATCATACCCACGTTGCTACGAACGCTACGAACTGTTGGATATGTGGGATGATGCCGGCCCATCAGAAGAAAGGAGGTACGCCATTCATACCACTTCCTTTCTCTCATAATGGCTCTTGTAGAGCATGGTACACCTTACTGTTTGCCACTCGGAAACCGACAGTGGGACGATTGCTTTTCAGACTTAATAAAGAATGTCATCAGGATAAAAATGGATATCCGCAAGCGAATGGGACAATTTGGGAATGGGAAGAGTACCGACCAGACAATGAATCCATTCCCTATATCTTCACGAACACCAGAGACACTGTGGGGAAGGACAAATTTGTGATCCAAGTGGCACAGGCTCAAGCGGACCTGTGTGGCCAGAGTGTGGGTTTTATCCCTGTTGGTGTCAGTGATTGCCTAACTGTCTTGAACATTGATGGATTGAATAACAGTACCTTCCTAGCGTCCCATAATACCTATTTTGTGTGCGGAAATAAAGGTTATTACCGTTTGCCGGCTGGGTGGTCTGGGGTATGTTATGTATCCTTCCTATTACCTCCTGTATTCCTAGCACCAGCATCTTACCATAAGGATTTGAAATTGTTGAATAATGTGACTGTAAATAGGTATAAACGTACTTTATCGATTGGTGATGTGGATCAGACTGATACCAGCTTGCAGCAGTATATTGATTTTAACTTAGGACTGTTTTTCTTTGTTGGAGCCGCTTTGAATAGTAGGAAGATCCGAAGATTAACAAGAGTGGTAGAAGCTGTGACAAACCAGACTGCTGCTGCTCTTGGGAATCTTACGGAAGAGTTACAAATAACTAGGATTGTTGCATTGCAGAATCGTATGGTATTAGATGTAATGCTAGCTGATCGAGGTGGAGCCTGTAAAATTATTGGAAGTAGTTGCTGTGTGTTCATCCCTGATCATACGCCATCCATTTATAACGCCATTAACAAGCTGCATAAAATAGCAGCTGAAATCCACACAGAAAACGGCACTTGGTCCTTTTCTGGATGGTTTTGGGCATTGGTTACTGCCTGGGGATGGAAGGTCTTAACTGGTCTCTGTATTATTATAGCAATTTTGTTCTTTTTCTGTATGTGTGTTCAATGTGGACCATTGTTCTGTTCCGTATGCATTTCATTCTGCATCCCGGATAAGAAAGCTATTGCCGATGTTGCTCATCAGAAGCGTCTAGCTAAAGAGGTTAAAGGAATGATGATAATTGACATATATGATGATTTTTGGAAACCGGATGTTTTCAGTAAATGCTGAAAGGGTCGTCTGTTGTAAATTAAAACAGCAATGTGATTAAGCATTTACTGAAGACATTAATGCTTTCCCCTTTAGATCATGTTTTCTCCGTTATGTTGACCGAAGTTCGGAATCCATTTTGTATTATCATGTGCCACGTGTTCGCCACGAGGAGAGTCCGACCTTTGTGTTAGTTGCTCTTGTAATCTGCCTAGTAACAGTTTATAAATAGCTCTCTCTTGTCCATCTGGCGCATGTCCAGACTTGACCACATCTGTTATAATTAGCCTTGCTTGACCATGTGTTTCGCGGGCTCAAGGAGTGTGTTGGCTCCGCCCATGTATTGATTCAGTATCGAGAATGACCATAAATGGTAATGTTCTTCGGCCTCATGTTGTATCCACCCACTTATGAGCCCCTCTGTTGTGTATAAAAGGGGACTGTGTACGCAAGTTCTGTGTGCTACTCCATGCAATACTGAAGGGTGTTGTGTGGATTGTAGGACCACCCTTAAGGGTTAATAAATTCTGTCTTTGTACTTTGCAGTTTCCGTGCCAACTTCCTTAAGATTCCGTTACAGGAGAGCGAACCCTTGTGCCTTGCGGGCCTAGCTGGGGCCTGTATTCATCACAGTGTTCGGGAATAATGCCTCTTGCCGTGTTATCTTTTGAGTTAACCAAAAGGGCATCCGCTCGCATCTTGTGGGCATTTACCCATTACCACATGTAAAGTTTGTGATGTAATTTTGGTTGTAGTAGTCTGGACTGGTCCTGTTGGTATTGCCGGTATTGGCTGTAGTGTGAGTGTTCTCATCACACAAACTGTGTCATGTTCCTGTATATTTTTATTAGTTCTTTATGATGTGTGAGTAAGTCTCTTCCTGGCATTGTCTCAATGTCAGGGTGTGGTGCATATGTCGCCAGTACTGGCCATGTTGCTCCATCTCTTCCGAGCGGGCAGAGTCTTACTTTATTTCTTGTATGGGGCAGGGCACCTTTAAACCAGTAATAATGCTCCTGGTAAGTGAGCAGAATTTCAATGTCCTCGTATAGACAATACTTGTTTGGTATGTCATCTTCTAAATGGAAATGAAATGTTTTTGAACATGCATCTGCATGTGGTAATTTAATCCATGAATAGAATACCTCTGTTCCATAAGATTCTTGTGCCTCATTCATGAATATTACTGGCCCACCTTTAGATGTTAAGCCATATACTGCAAGTTTTAGGGTGATGGCTGTTCTAACATTTTCTGGAATGCGTATTGCATCCACATCTTCTTCTCCTGAGAGATTTAATTGGACCACAGGATCTTCCTGCACTTTCATTGTTTTTGCAAGAAGAGCCTTGCAAGAGAACTGAGATAAGGTGTTAAGCACAATTGGAACAATGTGTCCTTCAAGTTTGATTAGCCAACAGCCAATACATAGTGTTTTGCTTACTCAGCTGTGGTGGAGTTTTGTACCTTCCCACTCCAGACGTCTCTGGTGTGATGTGCGTAGGGGTCTCTGAGAATAGCACAACTGAATTACTCAGATTTGAATGATAAATAAGTACCCAATAAACAATGGTGAAGCCATGTTGTGTAGTTCCTATATAACCTATTCAGGATTTACTCATTTGGACAATGTACACTAGTGTCTTGGGGTCCAGACTGATACCAGACACCCCCTCCGGGTTCATTGGCCTTTATACTAGCTAGCTCACAGTGCCACTAGAAACTCCTCTTAGCAAGGAGAGAATAGTTCCTGGCAACTATCGAACATGACAACCCTGATCCCTTAGGACCGTGGTAGCAGCATAATATATTTTGCTCAGTCACTCGTGCTTACTTAATCTCAGAGAAATACACAGAATAAATGGTAGGGACGTTTTTAATAAGTCTTTATTGACCGGTCGTTATTCGGGTATAGAACAGATGTGCCGTAATGATTATTAGACAGTAGCAGATATAAATGACTAGAAGCACTAGGAAAGTAAAAGGATGGTAGATTTCTACCATCCTGATATATTCATGAATACAGGCAAGTGTTTAAAATACATGACAATAAAATGACAATAAAGCTATGCACTCCTACAATGCTACCCTAACTAGATGTACCTAAGTGTACCTAGCATGTATGTGGTGTTAAGCCAAGAATCTCTCTAGGATAAAGTCAACCCCCATTACCTGAAGTGAGAAACTGTGGGGCCCCGTCCTGGTCTCGGGTTGGACACCCTGCAAGGGATGTCAGACCACTGCGAGCTGGAATACCGGCATGCAGGGTGCTTCAGCGTCTCGCGTCAGTGTGTCGGCATGGAAGTCCTGATCTCCTCTTCTTGTTCCAGGAAGATGTGATGTTTTTATACCCAAAGGTGTCCCCGGAGATTTTACCATGCTGTATCAGTGTCGGACCTAGGATGACGCCGGGAATGAACTTTATACATAGGTATTATGCAGGGAGATGAGCCCTGCTGAGTTTCAAAGAATCCTCATGCATAATGTATGAGGCTGCTACTAGGGAAATCCTGCGTTCTGTTTGGAGTGCCTGATCTAGGTAAAAGGTCCATCCCCAAGAACCATTATGTGTGTAATGTAGGGAATAATGTAGGTGATGTTACCTGAGTACCTATATGGAATATAACACATGAGAAAGAACATGACGATATGGTTCTCCAGAAGATTCGACAACCTATTGGCTGGAGAAAAATAAGAAGACACAAAAGGATTGCAACATATTTTTCAGCTGTTTATATTAACGTGTATTCCCAGAGTAGGCTACCTCTGTCCTTTCCTGAAGCTTCCCATACCCATACCACTTAGCCGCATTGAGGCTGAATGCTAATGGCTTCATGCTTACGTCTGAATGCTGATTTGCAACCCTACCTGACCAGTTGATTGCAGTAACTACTGCTGCTGCTTGATTATTTTTCCTATGTGAACCTCTCTTTACAGGAAGTTCAGCTGATTTTGCTTAGTTGATCTTAAACTTCATACTCAATCTCACTCCTGACTCTTGATTTTGAACTCTTCGTGGGTACTCACTAAAACCCACTTTCGCCCAATTCTGAATTGGAATATCTTTCCTTTATGGAGCATGCTATTTTGCTTATTGATCAATTTCTCTAAAATATGTTTACTATCAAATCTGTAATTTGATTGATGACTTTACTAATGAAATAAAAAGAAAATTAAACTTACTAAACTCCTAACAAGAATAAAACCCTTAAAAATGATCAAAATCCCTCCCAATTGACCACATTTTTTAATACTTTTGTGATGGTTGATTTTGTAATGTATTGCTCCTAATCTTCTTAAAAACAATGGAAAAGGTTTGTTGCAGAGAATTGAGAGGAAAGTCACAAGCGTATATCTGGAGTAGAGATCTGCCCTGTTGTGGTGTGGGACAAAGATGTCAAAACTTTTAATGCAGTAGATATCCACTCTAGCAAAAGCTGGTAGCAGAGTGACAGTTTACGTCTTCAGAAACGGAGCTCAAAATAAAAGCCCAGAACTTAAGCATTAACAAGGCTTGAATTTCAAAGGCGGTTTCAAAGGTGGTTGACGTTTGAAGGTGTGAGTATTAATTGGGTAATGCATATTGATTTGTGATTATTGTTGTGTTCTTGATAAGAGTCATTTGGGTTAACAGAATTAAATGTTTTTGATGAATTTACATGTTTATAGTTTTTGTTTAGAAGGGGAAGAGTTATCAGGTTCAGCATAACCTTAGATCCTGGGAAAAACCGCTATTGAAATGAGTGTAAAAGACACTTAGGGCCTCATGTAGGTAGCATACCAGTTACCACTTCTAAAATACCGAACGATACCGAATCGGTATTTTAGAAGTGGTAACTCGTATGTAGGTAATGAGTCGGTATTTTTTACCGATTCGTTACAATTCGGTAATTACCGAATCGGTATTTACCGATTCGGTAATGAGGCATACCTTCCCATTGAGGGGAAGGTATGCCTCATTACCGAATCGGTAAATACCGATTCGGTAATGGTGGAGAAAATGCAAGGGTGGCAGGGTGTCACATTGACACCCTGTTGCACCCCTGATTCGGCCATGTGTGCACATGTGGCACACATACATGCCCTAAGGGCATGTATGTATGCCACATTGCACACTGCTACGCGCTTCCAAATGCATACACACATACATTAATTATTTACCACCAACTAAAAGTTGGTGGTAAATACCGACTCATAAACACACACACACACTCCCCCTACATATCATTTCTGAAATCGGAATTTACCGATTCGGTAAAATTACCGAATCGGTAAAATTACCACATCGGTAACGTTACCGATTCGGTAATTTTACCGATTCGGTAGTTTTACCGATTCGGTAAATTCCGATTTCAGAAATTGACCCCCTACATACCAATAGCCAATATACCGGTCGGTAACGGTATAATTACCGAAAATCGGCCGTTACCGACCGGTATATGGCTACCTACATGAGGCCCTTAATGTTTTAGGGTTTTTCTTACCTGTGAAAGGTTTTTGATGTAGGTTGTGAGATACCATAGACTACACAAATTGAGATGGGGACATTATTAAACTGTTCTAATTGTACTATTATTGATTAGTGTTGGCAGAACCTGATTGCATAAAGGATGAGGCTACTTTGATTAAGAGTGACTTCCTGCTGGGGAGATTACACTAGTGATTGAAAATCTTTTTGTGTGAAAAATTCAGAGGGTTTAATATTTCAATTGGTGACTTACCTTTGGTTTCTTCAGCAGAGCAGACAAGGATTGTCGTTGCTTATTGTTAATTTTCAATGAAAATTTGTAAAGCTGTGTATATGAGAAAAAATTGTATATGAGGGTGAACTGCTGCAAAGAGTAAGATCATACATCATGGTGTGCCGCGCTGGGATAGGTTGGTTGGCGCACTGTCACACTCTGATTGGCTAATGACGAAACAGAGTGCAGCGATGTGATAGGTCAATTACTGTTGTGAATACTGCATTGGGATTTGCTGAATATCTTTTGAGAATAGAAACTGTGACAGGATTGGAGGAAAACATTTGACGTTTACGGAACAGGATCAAAACGTTGAATTCAACAGCATTCATTTGCACTGATTATTATTGAATTTTTCAGCAATCATGGAATGCTTAAAAGAATGTAAGAGTTTTGTTAGAGACAATGTTACAATTCCAGTATGAGAGGTTGAACAGGGTGAAGAGGTGCCTCCTGTGGGTATACCTGCACATTAAATAACAATTGAATTGGGATTAAACACATTTATGGCTGCCGCAATGGTGCAAGATTAATGAAAAAGAAGGTTCACTGAGTTTCCAAAAATAAAGTACCTTTGAGCTTAGAATTATTGAGAAATTGATGGACACGCTTAATGACATTAAACCACTTCCTAGAACCACACAATATGAAGCTTTGACTCTATGGTAAAACTAGTCTGAAATAACGAAAGGAAGAAATATAAGAGCAAGACTAAAAGAGCAATGAGCAATTATGCATATGCTCGATGGGGTGAAGCACAGCAGAGATGGAGAAAAGCAATAGTTGAGGGAACCAGGCTGTATCCAGCCATTACTACTGAGATATCTGAGAAATCGAAAAAGAATAAGACTCAAGACAAGGAAAAGCAGGGAAAAGGAGATAGAGGAGACTGACAGTGATTCAGGAGATTATATTTTGGAAGAAATGTTAGACGTTCTTCCTCCACTTTATGTGAGCACTACCACCATCACTAATAATAGTGTAACTCCAGGTGTTGCAGTGGCTATTGCCCCTGTTGACATAACTAAAATACCAACTGAAAGACCATTGCAAACTTAGCAGATTGCCCCGCCATCTGCTGTCTTGACACTGACAGTTGTCCCACCTAATGTTGCCACATCCATACCGACTGTTACAGTACAGTTACCACACATTGGAACTATCCAGACAGTGGCTAGACCCCTTGCAACTGCTCCAATTGTCACTGCCCTGCAAGCAACTGCCCTAGTCAATATTGTTTCAACTCCCTGAGCGCAATGAGCTGCAGCAGGATTAGCTTCATCAGAGTTTGACCTGATATCCTAAAATTCACTGATTGCTGCCTGGAGGCCACCCCAAAATATTCAATTATGGATCGATGAGGTACAGATTGTATTTAAAACATCCATCATACAGGGAAAGACCACCTTATTTGAGGATGGGATTTTTCCACCATGGTTTGAGGAAGCAGCAGCATGACAATGTTATCCCAGAGCCCAACAAGGAGATACCATTGAGCATTTCAAAATTAAAAGATGAACTTGAAGACATTTTTAGGGGATGTTTAGATTTTGAATATTTGTGCCACTTTCAGGAGATTACCAGATGTGATAAATTGACTGAATTAGCTTGGAAATTTGATGCTGATCTTTGTAAGCGTTTACAATTGCAGAGAAGTTACAGAGCACAATTATATGAAAGAGCAATTGAGACAATGCATTCTTCAGGAAGGCAGTTACACACATCTGAATTGGTAAAGTGTATTCACAAAATGAGTCATTTTGAACGGTCAGAAATTGTGTGGTCCAAGAAGCATGAAAAGAAAATGTAACAATCAGAAATAGATGAGGAAAACTAAACATAATCAACAGACTCACAAGAATTGCAGGGAGCTTTGGCTTACCCATTAAAAGAAATAGTGGGTGAAGTGTATGTCTGTGTCTCCTGGAGAAGAGGTGTTCTCCCAGCATTAACAAACAAATTTCAAAAATTGAGAGACAAGCCTGTGCAATAGTACACATAAGTTGATAACTTTGTTGAAATCTCAAAGGTGATATGGATTGACTTTAATGCTTTCTTTGAAATTGTGGTGTCAAGTGATCTGTGGGCTGAATGGAAAGTTGTTCAATGGCCGCAGGTAGAGGATGGTACGCACAATCGATCTATCTCCAACAGTGATGGAGAAATTTGAAGTGGTGATCAACTTTCGGTAAGTCAAGGTACTTCCAAATGATTTGAATGGGGTAAAAATTAAGCACACCGAACAGGAACCAAAAGAGACAGTGCATGATTACTATGAAAGCATACTTTAGGTCTTTCAACAGCACAGTGGGAGAGAGTATACTGATGTTATTGATATGGGATTCTTTGTATCTTAGTTTGTGATTGGGCTAAGACTAGAGATCAGTAAGCATATTTAGCAAAGTGTGAGTTGTTGAAAGACAAAGTTGTTTGCTGAGATCCTGAGGTATGCAAAGTATTGCAGTGATGAACAATAGATAGATCAGAAAAAGCTTAAGAAGAAATTCATGTTAGCCCAGACAAAGTTTGCTCAGAGAGTTTCAGAACCAGTGTTTTGCAGGAAATCCAGGTGAAATGCAAGGTGTTGGAATGTAAGCAGGAGTACAAGGTGCTCAAGGAGGATTTGGTGTTCCACAGGGAAGAGGTAGAGGTGTTCTGATTGATCTGAGCTTTGGTATGGATGTTGTGACTCTAAAGAAGATGATTCCCTGTCATTATTGTACCAAGGTCGAAAATTGGAAGAGGAAGTGCCAGCCTAATCCTGAAAGAATAAACAGAAAATGCAAATGCAAAGAGGTAATCCAGTCCAAATGCAAAACACGCCAGTTCAGCAGATGCCAATGAGAATAGAGCCCCAATGAAGCCAATTCTATAATCCAAGATGGTCACACAAAATATGGGAATTCCTAAATTTAATTTGAACCAGTTACCAAAGGCCAACTTAAAACCTCTCCAGAACCAAAATCGGATCCCAATTCAACAGTTTCCTGTATTAGATAATGATTGTTTTGGCTCCAACAACTCTCAGTGACGGTGCCTGAGAGGGAGGAACATTGTGTTCTTCGTGCAGTCCTGGAGGTAGGCCAGAGTGGCCTATTTGTAGGAGGTGAGGTGAATGGCCAACCATGTCATTTCTAATTGACTGTGGTGCTACCAGATCCACTGTGGGAATAGCGGAAATTCCAGCCATGCACTTCTCTGTAAAGAAGAACCATGTTGCAGTACTATCAAATAAGCCAATTACAAATCCAGTTTCAGGAAATGCACCTGTGAAATAGGCTTCTTTGAGGAGAGTCATCAATATGTTTTGTGCGACACTAGCCCGTAAATCCAGTAGGTAGACATTTATTGTGGAAGTTAAATAACACAATTTAATGTTCACCATACGGAGTTGAGTACCAGACACATGACAAAGATGTTGATTTTAAGATGGCTGGATCAGATTCAGCTATAGGGTTGTTCCCAGTGAGACATGTTGAAGAATTATCTCATGATTTTAAAGAAACAGTGAACCCTGAAGTATATTGGACTAATCAAAGGTGTGGAAGCAGTCCAAGTTACATTAAAACCAAATGCTTTTTATCTAAGAACACCCCCACATAATTTTACAGCAGAGACAGTGGCAGGAATAACACCTGTAATTGAGGACATGGTGAGTGAAGGAATTTTGAGAGAGTTGGTCAGATGTCCATGTAACTCTTCAAACATGAGTTTACAGAAACCCAATGGATAATACAGGATAGTGTTAGACCTTAAGACAATAAGCTATATCATTGTTCCATGTTATTCTAGTGTACAAAATCCAGCCACTATACTTTTTCAGATTCCTTGTACTGCAGAGTGGTTTACTGTCAAGGATCTTTGATAGGCCTTGCTCTAAGTGTCATTGCCCAAGGATAGCCAGCATTTGTTCTCCTTTGTCTTGTGGTAAATTTTAATTACCTGTACTTAATTTATGCGGTAAAGTTCAATAAGAATAACTCAGTAAAAATAAGAGGCAGAATCCGTGATATTAGAGGTTTTAAAAGGGGTTTTATTCCTTACAAAGGAATTGGTTCGAACCAGGCAATCGGATTCCGTCACCACGAAGGTTCGGGAAGGGATAGAGCAATACTTTATTGACAGGTTGTCATATATATAGTCAATGCATTACAGTAAAGGCAAATGCAGGAGGCGTAACAGCTGAGAAGAGAGATAAGAATACACATACATAATGAAAAAAAAAGGCGTTACACTAGGCGTGCATAAGGGCGTGTACTAGAAACGTCATTCTGAGGATGTCACAGGTGGGTGGATCCATAAGAGAATCCTGCAAAGTCAGCAGAAATACATGGCAGAGATGCGCGTGCAGCAGCATGACGTGTGATTGACGTGTAACTGGAGGGTGAAGGGGACTTGACATTTAGCCCTACATGAGGAGACAGAAGTCTGGGATGTCAGAACAACCTAATCCCAAATCGTATCTAATATCTTGTGTTTAAGGAACTGTATTTATCTGGAAGGAAAGGTCTCTCAGGCAGAGGCTATCCTATACTGACTTCTAGTGCGTGTATAAGTGTCTACGTGTCTACATGAGATGCGAGGGGGCATGGGCCTACCATGGTAACAGGAGCTATGAATCACTTGCACGGAGACAGTAAGGCCGGGCCCTTTGCTCTGTAGCTGGAAGGATGTTTACCTAAACTACTAGACAGGAATGCATTTCTCGAGGAGCGGAGCAGATAACTTGAAGGCTGAATACAGTCTTGGCAGGCAACAGGCCGGGCCAGGCACCGTTAGCCGCGCAGGAAGTAAGACAAAGGTCATGGATACGGATGCAGGTCCAGGCTGGAGCATTCAGAGGCAGAAAGCAGGAAAAGCTCGATGGCAGAATTCAGGGCCTAACTCGCCAGAGCTGAAAAACATGAAAGGTACACCATATAAAGACGGTGGCAAGGCATACTTTGGAACGGAATATTCGACCCATTCATGGTGGATCTGAAAGAGGACATGTTAACGTTGGACGCATATGTATTTGCGTCTTCATAGCTGGAAGTGGAGGGAACATACATGTACTTGTAGCATGTACATGGAGCCGTTGGGGTCTAAGATAGGGGACACAATTTGATCATAAAAATTCATATTTCCTCATTGCCTCCTTGTCCCCTACGGACCCTTCATGAGATATCGATCCTCAGGAATCCATCAATCTGTTCATGTAACATCATTTGTTCTTCTTTCTTCTTCCGGGATTTTGAATGAGAACTTGAGTGTGGAATACATGATGTGGCACACAGGCCGCAAATCGCTGGTCCACATTGTAGACACAGGCAGCAACTGAATACTATGAGAAGGGCAATACCTAGGAAGGATAGGACTTTCCATCCCCAGGCTGACAACACGCTCCAGAACCAACCGGACTACGTCCAGGTGCCTGGATTCTGGTGTATCTGACTTGCAATCTTATGAAGACGAGTTATGGCTTTATATACTAATGGCGCGTTTTCTGGAATGAAAACACAGCAACTCGATCCGATGACTCTACAGGCTCCGCCCCTATCGGCCAGGATGACGTCAAGGACAAGACGATTTTGGAGAACAACAATCCGCATCGCAGACTGCTCCTCTGTTAAGTTGCCTAGGGCAGAGGTAGTTTCATTCACTACTGCTTCAAGGGTTCTGGTTAATCTGCGTATCAGTTTACTATTAGAGACAACACCTATGTAGGGGAAGAGACCTTTATTGAAGTCTGTGTATTGTTCCCATGCCGTTTCAGTGTAGTCGACAATCGGGAGATCTCTCTGGGGTCTATTGTGTACTAGATGGGTGTTTCTATGATAATCAGGAGGGGCTAGGAAAACAGGTGGCAGAAGGAATGCAATGTAACAGGTACCATCCCAATCTAGAGGTAAACGTATATATGCGGTATGACCACAAATGAAGTAGGAATGACGGGAAGCTCTAAATGTAGACTTGCCTTGATCACTGAATTCGATCACAGTAGTACATTTACTATGACCCAAGTGTACTGTACCATTCTTTCTTACACATAATTCACCTTTGACTGGTAATACGGACATAGCAGGCAAGACTGGTGCGGCTTCGAATTCAACATTCAGAATCATGAGGTTAAGTGTAAAATTACCTAATCCATATACTTCATTTTCTAGATCAGTTCCTGTCCTTTTGGGAAGTCCCTCCTTGTTAGGGTAGCAGGCTTTAAGCAAAACTAAGTTCAGGTTTCCCCATACCCAGTTGCTCTGGTAAACTACGGTATTTGAATCTAAAGAATTAATCAAACTAAACCATGCACCACAGGAACCATTGTGTGTGAATGGATATGGAAAGAGGGGCAGAACTCCCTTGTATTTCTGGTAGGGAGGGAGTCGGCCACATATCCAACAATTTGTAGCGTTGTTGGCCTGATGGGAGTGATGTAACATACTAATGAATGTGTTATTGCGCAGCGCAAGTCTGTAGGGCAACTTATGCGGAGGTAATTCGCTAAAAGTGTGTTCGGCAGTAACATCGGAAGCAGAATGTGCACGCTTGAAAATAGGGTAGTATATGTGCAACAGTATACTTGCAGCAATAATCAGAAGATTTAGAAAAAACATAATCAATAATGTCACTATACAGTGACTACGAAGTAATTTACAATATGCACGTTTCTTGAGCTGTTTCTGTCTATCTTTCTCTCTGTTTCGGTCTAGAGGATACATGTCAGAGACTAATTTAACCGATTCACCTAGGAGAGGACTTAAACAATCAAATTGTCTGACTTGCTAGACCTTAGTTTCAGTTTATATTCCTGGGAAGCAGTTTTCTCGACCAGGGGGAGTTTTGAGTCAGTCTGTGGAGGAGGGTAGGGCTGAGAGTTCAAATCAGAAGGCAGTCCATGAAATTTCTTGATATGGCTCGAATGTAGCCAACCCTTGCGACCCTCAATCTTCACTGCTGTCCTCGTGGTCAGGAGTACTAATTTCGGCGTTTGCCAGCGAGGCTCCAGCGGGCTCCTCCTGTCGAAATTTCTTATAAATACGTAGTCTCCGGGAACCACTTCATGGGGCTTCACCTCGGTGTTGTCGGGAAAGGCTGCAGCTACCTGTGAACGGCAAGATTGTAGTGCAGACATCAAGGAAGCAAGGTAATCTGTCAGCATATTACAATCAACATCAGTGATTTTACGAGGTATAGGCGTCCCCCACATATTTGGTGGCCTACCGAAGACCACCTCGTACAGGTATAGCCCTGTTCGAGAATGTGCTATCATTCTCATGTAAAAGAGCGCAACTGGTAAAGCTACTATCCAGTCGACGCCTTTCTCTCTGCAGATTTTAGAAAGTCGTATTTTCAGAGTCTGATTATGACGCTCCACGAGACCTGCTGCCTCGGGATGCCGGACACAGTGGAATTTCCATTGATAGCCTAACAGGAGTGAAATGTGTTTCATTAGCTCGGATGAGAATGGTTGACCGTTATCTGAGTACACGATACGGGGCAAACCATACCGTGGGAAGAATTCACGAACCAGCTGCTTGGCAGTGGTCGGAGCAGTGTAATCTGGGACTGGATATGCTTCTGTCCATCGGGAAAGTGCGCACACAACTACGAGGACATATTTGAATCCTCGACAACGTTCCATCTGGATATAATCGATCTGGAGGACTTCAAAAGGGTGATCGGGAGGTTGAAATCCACCTTGCTCTACAGGAACGCCTTTACCTGGGTTGAACTGACAACAAATCATGCAAGTACGCACTTTCTGTTTGGCTGCTGCTCGTAAGTGTTTATTGAACCAAATGTTTTGAATACTGTCTAACATAGCTTTTTCTCCTAGATGCGCTGGACTATGTATTGTGTTAATGATAACTTGAACCATGGAGTCGGGGAGAAACCATGTAGATTTTCCCTTCGTCATCCATCCCTGATCTGTTTGGATCCCTCCTAGTTCAGTCCATTTCTTCATTTCCTCTGGTGTAGCATGTGTCTGTATGTCAATTACATCAAGGGCGGGATCCCTAACTGTCATGCAGTGTGTCGATGTTGGAACTATTGTCTTTGTCAAGTCAGTTGCATGAGTCCGATTCTGTGCTGTTTGCTTAGCTGTTCGGTCTGCTAGGTCGTTACCCTGGGAAATGATATCGGTAATTTTTGTATGGGCCTTGCACTTCATGATGGATATTGAAGTAGGCAGATGTATTGCATCTAACAGAGCTTGAATGAGGGGACCGTGTTGAATGTTGGCACCGTGAGAAGTTAAATAACCTCTCTCTCGCCAAAGGACTCCGAAGTCGTGTACAACTCCGAATGCATAACGTGAATCTGTGTATATGTTGACTCTTTTATTTTTTGGCTTGAATACAGGCTTGTGTCAGAGCGATGAGCTCTGCTGCTTGAGCTGACAATGTGTCAATACAATTCGTTTCAATAATTTCGGTGTCTGTCGTGACTGCGTAAGCGGCCACTAACTCTCCTGTACTTGTTCTCATGCATGAACCATCCACATAAAGTGTCAGGTTTGGATCTGGTAATGGAATGTCTGTCAAGTCTTGTCTGGGTTTCGTCGTAATAGTAATGACTTCAATACAATCATGTGCCAATGGGTCTGTTCCACTTAATGGCAAAAGTGTGGCAGGATTTAATGTACTACAGCGTCTGATTTCTATGTGTGGCTGGAACAATGTTAATTCATAACCTGTCAGTCGTGCTATAGTCAAGTGCTGAGTCTGAGTTCGGTTTAAAAGAACTTCCACGGAGTGTGGAACTTGCACTATCAATTGATGTCCTAATACTATGGAATCGCTTTGTCTGATCGCTAAAGCTGTCGCTGCGACTGATTTCAGGCACGTAGGCAGAGCCTGGGCTACTGGATCTAATGTGCTAGAAAAGTAAGCACACGGCTTGTGTGAACCTGCTTGTTCCTGAGTGAGTACTGACAAGGCAGTACCTTCGCGTTCTGTAACAAAAAGTGTAAAAGGCTTACTGTAACATGGTGTCGCTAAAACAGGTGCTTGACATAGGGCTTTCTTTAAGTCTTCAAAAGCTTGTGTATGTTCCTGAGTCCAAGGGAGGACAGTCGAAGTCGCTGCCTCCTGGGTTGTCAACTGCATGAGTGGCTTTACTAGAAATGCATATTGGGGAATCCATTGCCTACAGTACGAAGTGAGACCTATGAAGGCCCGCACCTCCTTTTGTGTCTTGGGTGGTGGCATGTTTACAATTAACTGGATGCGGTCAGGTGTGAGCTGTCTCCCCCCTTTGGACAACAAGTGCCCAAGGTACACAACTTGCTGAACACAGAATTGCAGCTTCGAAGGGGACACCTTGTGCCCCTTGTCGGCCAGGAAATGTAAAACCGTCAGTGATGCTTTTTCACATTCAGGCTCGCTTCGGGCGGTGATCAGCAGATCCTCGACATACTGAAGCAGGGTAGTGTTAACAGGCATGTGGATACTGTCAAGTTGTCTTTTCAGTGCTTGGCTGTAGATGCTGGGGCTTTCTGTGAATCCTTGAGGTGCGCATGCAAATTTGAAGCTTCGTCCATTTAAACAGAATCCGAACAAATATTGGCTTTCCGGATCGATTGGGACGCTAAAGAAGGCGTTCTTGAGGTCAATCACAGTAAAGAACGTTGCTTCTGAATCAATAGCTGTTAATAATGAAGAGATATCTGGAACCACGGGATACTGTGGTACAATGCATTTATTCAATTCGCGCAAATCAATAATTAATCGATAAACGGGGGGTGCATTTGGATCAGTTCGTTTAAGAATTGGAATAATAGGAGAATTACATACATTGGAGTCGGTTTCCACAACCACTCCTTGTGCAATGAACTCGTCAATGATTTGCAGCAAAGCCACTACAGCATCTGGAGGTAACTTGTATTGTCGAATTCGTGGTAATACCACTCCTGCTTTGAGTGTAACTCGATATGGTGTAATATGCATACAACCTACATCAGTGGGGCCTTGTGCCCATAAATGTGCAGGGACATTCTGTAATCGGTGATCCATGTCTCTAAATACGTAGTGACCTTTAAAGTCACGCAAAAATAGTCGTACCCCTTCCGGGGAACAACATATTACAGCTCCTAGAGCTTTCAGTGTCTTTATACCTAACAAGTTTTCTGGGCATGATTTTGTAAGCAATAAATCTGTAGTCCGTGTCAATGGACCAACTGCAAGAGGAAGAGGTTGCGATACTTCGTTAACAATAGGCTTTCCTGAAAATCCAAGGGAAACATTCTGTGAGCCTGAGAGGGGTGCCCCTGGAACCTCGTCGTGATTTATAGTTGTTCTGCTTGCCCCTGTATCAATTAAAAACTTTCTGTCCTTCCCTAATACTTGACTATGTACATAAGGACCCTCTTGATCTACAGGAACCTCAATAAGAGGCAAGCCAACCTCCCTCTCTAGGCTGTTTCATGTGTATCGCTGATAATCGGGATAGTCATTTTGTGCATACTGGTACATCTGTTGTGTCGTGTTTTGTGTTGCGACACTAGGCTGTGGCTGTGGTACTGCTACGGTCTGTTGTGAAGCTGGCATAGGCTGTACATTCTGAGGTACTTGTGGTTGGATCTGATCCTGTCTAGGTGGACGCGGTCTCTCCTTGGTTTTACCCGTAGAGATATTATGTTTCAGAACTGCACAATCGTTTATATAATGACCTGGCTGTTTACAATAGTTACATGTCCCTTTAACAGGAACCGCTGAATTACTGGACTGTGTCGCACCCTTTTTATGACTGTCAGCTGGAACTGACTGGGCGACGAGCATTTTCATTTTCGTGTCTTTCATACGTCTTTGTTCGTGTTCTTGTTCTTCTCTAATTCTATTCTGATGGTACTGTAACATTTGTAACATTTGTGACGGGGTGTTAGCTTGCCAAGAGCTCTCTACTTTCAATACTCTGTTCTTAACCTGGGGCAAGGAATTCTCGACTAATTTTGTTACAAAAAGATGTGGATATGAATCGCTACTTGCTTTCAGGCCGCTATTAATACCAAAACATTTTTCAAATCGGGAATAAAAATCACTAGTGTCTTCATCGGGTTTCTGTTTGCAAGCTGAGATTGCACCCCAGTCTTCCTTTTTCGTGGTTAATAAACGTGGCAATACTTGTACTAATAATCCTGGTAATGCTTTAGTTTTGTCCCCAAACCCTAGGCCTGCAGTTTGGGCATTTTCTTCGTTTTCTAATGCTGCCCAATCAATCTTTTGCTCTCCCACCTCCCATTCTTTTTCTTTGAGTTTCTCGTAAATACCAGCAGGCAATAATACTTTTAATATTTTCATAATGTCAGGATAGGTATAATCACCCATGAGTAACATGTCTTTTATTTCACGGTGAAAACCTGCTGGATCCCTGTCATGGCTGGGCACTAATTTTTTCATTTCCAATAGTTCTATTTTAGTTATAGGCGTGTACACAAACACGCGTCTAAAAGTATTATCATCATTTCTAACTGGGTGCACTTCGCGTAAGGGATTCTGTCTGTCTATGTAATACATTTTTCTTTCCATGGAGGGAGCTGGATCAAGCTCTGGACACAAAAAGGCACTATATCTGTGCCGATATTCTAGAAGTACTTTAATTAGATCGGTACCTAGACCTCTCCATTTCTTCATGAGTAGTTCTATCAGTATATCAGGTAGGGGACCAGGATCGGAATGTTGACCTTTATACAATATAAGGAGATGTTGTATCATGTACATACCAGCTAAACGCTGTTCGTCTGGTGAAAGATTCAAAAACGTGTGTACTAGCGCGTCATCACTATATTTATCAGAACTGTCAGCCCATTGTACTGCTGACCTGGCTAATTCTTGTTCATCCATAGAATCGAGTACATGGTACCCCATTCGTTCTTGAAGTATTTTATCAGTAGCCTGAAATAAGTGTTCAGGGGTCTTTGGATTTGACATGGCTGCTTGAAAAATTCTCTTACTTTCTGGACGTATCGGACGTATTGAATTATTAAAGGATCTTCCCTTACCTACATAAGCTATCATTTCTCTAGCTGGTAATTGTAATTGTCCTGTTGTCATTTCTAGTTGTTCCTCCTCCCCCGAGGACTCAGTCTTATCTGCATCTGTTTCTCGTTCAGGTTGTTCTCTTTCACATATTTGTTCTACTGTTTTTCGGATCCTTCGGTACATACTTTCTATACTATTCTGTTTATCATGTTTTCCGTCCGCTATATTCTGACCCCATTTGTTAAGTGCTTTCATTTCTTCCGGGTCTACACCTGGCCTATCTCTGTGTCTTATCAGGCAGTTTATGAAGAAGCGTAACAACAGTTTTTGCGTGTCCACTTTCTGGTATGCCATGGCCTCGCCAATACTTTCAGGACCTTGCCCTGTTTGGACAAAGTGATATATTTTGTCTAGATGATCAACCATTCCTGGTAATATCATTAAATAATTCGCAACTCGTCGTAGACGTACTGATGATAGCATCATTCTGTCGTCTTTACCGGGTACTGGATCATATCTACAATCTGTAAGAGGCTCTTTAAGTATGTCGTAATTCGCTGTTTGAGGTGTACGTTGGTGTGCTAAATCCCTATAAGTCAATCGACGCGCTGATGGCGGCGTATGAAAACTTCCTGTCGCACCTCCTGAGGTGCTAGGTCCAAAAGGATTCATTGGGTGTAAGGTAGGAAGAATAGATGCAGGAAGGAGTGAAGGAACGGGCGGAAGGTTTGGAACGGAAGGAGGAGTATGTTGCTGCGGAAGTGGGGGCAGATTATCTCGGGGTCGAGCGCCGTTAGCAGGTGGTGTGCGTGGCGGCGGAGCATTAACATATTTGGGGGCTACATCGTCTAAATAGGAAGAAAGGAAAATGTCCTTTGCGGTCTTGGGGAGCAATCTAGTCGGAAGCAATGGAGGTGGCAGATCTTTCGGTACTTCCAGGGTGGCCTTAGGTAAACCCTCGGCCAGAAGAGGATACATACCATTCATAAGAGTGTTTCGTTGTCTGTCTACTTGTTCTGCTTTTGCTCGGATACCCTCCTCAATTAATACGTTTTCTCGGGCTTTGTCTGAATCCTCCTTACTTTTCTCTTCTTTTCTGAGCACTTTCTCTGTGCGTCTATGCGATTCTTTATGCCATAATTCAATGGCATCTTTCTGTGACTGTCTGGCTTTCTTTTTCCATAATGCTTCTTCTACTCTCATGATGCAATCTGCATCCCATGTCCCAGCAGTGGGCCATCTCTGATTCTCTGCTACATCCTTGGTGTAGTCCACCCACAAATCGAGATATAATACGGCATCTAGGCCATGTTTATGGTACATAAAGTACCCTGGAGTGTCCCTAGGTGGAATGGGAACGGCTTACTCGAGTATCCCTTTCTTAGTTCTAATCTGTCTTAATTTTGAGAATAACGGCATCTTAAACCTTGCTACTTGATTCTTTCTCGGACTTGAACACAATTAAACACAGTAATGAAGATCGAACAATCACTCATACCACGACATTTAAAACATATTAAAACATTTTAAAACGAACAATAATAATTAGAATAAAACTAGCTAACTACATAATACTAGATGTACTGCTAAACAGTACAGATACACTGCTAAAACAGTGCAGACCGGATCTGTGTACCCAAACCCGTCTTGACCGGCACAAACCAATGCGCACGTCTAGATGCGTCCCCAGCAACGGTACTCACCGGGAAGCACGGAACGGAACAGAAGGCCTCGGAAACTCTGGTCTGGACTAGACCAGTCTGGACTCGACTCGACTCGTGACATAGGTACTTCGGAACTTCGGAACCTGGTGGGCCTCTGTATACCTCGGATCTTGCTCTCTCAGCTAGGCTCTGGTCGGGATCCTCCGCACTCCTCACCGCCTCGTCTGGGTGTTGATCGCAGCCTCAGTCACCTCCGTTGGCCTGAGGGAGGTACAGGAAATCCTGCAGGTACGCGTAGTTGTCCGTCCGGCTGTGGCAAGAGACCGGGTCTGCAATGCACCTCCGGCGCGTGGGGTGGGGGAGGTGTCCCTATTCGGGCGCCAATTATGTGGTAAATTTTAATTACCTGTACTTAATTTATGCGGTAAAGTTCAATAAGAATAACTCAGTAAAAATAAGAGGCAGAATCCGTGATATTAGAGGTTTTAAAAGGGGTTTTATTCCTTACAAAGGAATTGGTTCGAACCAGGCAATCGGATTCCGTCACCACGAAGGTTCGGGAAGGGATAGAGCAATACTTTATTGACAGGTTGTCATATATATAGTCAATGCATTACAGTAAAGGCAAATGCAGGAGGCGTAACAGCTGAGAAGAGAGATAAGAATACACATACGTAATGAAAAAAAAAGGTGTTACACTAGGCGTGCATAAGGGCGTGTACTGGAAACGTCATTCTGAGGATGTCACAGGTGGGTGGATCCATAAGAGAATCCTGCAAAGTCAGCAGAAATACATGGCAGAGATGCGCGTTCAGCAGCATGACGTGTGATTGACGTGTAACTGGAGGGTGAAGGGGACTTGACATTTAGCCCTACATGAGGAGACAGAAGTCTGGGATGTCAGAACAACCTAATCCCAAATCGTATCTAATATCTTGTGTTTAAGGAACTGTATTTATCTGGAAGGAAAGGTCTCTCAGGCAGAGGCTATCCTATACTGACTTCTAGTGCGTGTATAAGTGTCTACGTGTCTACATGAGATGCGAGGGGGCATGGGCCTACCATGGTAACAGGAGCTATGAATCACTTGCACGGAGACAGTAAGGCCGGGCCCTTTGCTCTGTAGCTGGAAGGATGTTTACCTAAACTACTAGACAGGAATGCATTTCTCGAGGAGCGGAGCAGATAACTTGAAGGCTGAATATAGTCTTGGCAGGCAACAGGCCGGGCCAGGCACCGTTAGCCGCGCAGGAAGTAAGACAAAGGTCATGGATACGGATGCAGGTCCAGGCTGGAGCATTCAGAGGCAGAAAGCAGGAAAAGCTCGATGGCAGAATTCAGGGCCTAACTCGCCAGAGCTGAAAAACATGAACGGTACACCATATAAAGACGGTGGCAAGGCATACTTAGGAACGGAATATTCGACCCATTCATGGTGGATCTGAAAGAGGACATGTTAACGTTGGACGCATATGTATTTGCGTCTTCATAGCTGGAAGTGGAGGGAACATACATGTACTTGTAGCATGTACATGGAGCCGTTGGGGTCTAAGATAGGGGACACAATTTGATCATAAAAATTCATATTTCCTCAGTCTCTCAGCCGAGAGTTTTGTCATGGTGTTGAGTACCACAATGGTATATAAAAGGTCCTATCTTTAATCAGATCTTGAAAAGAATGCGGTGTCATTACACATATCCAGTAAGTCAGTACTAGTGCAATAAATTGATGACCTACTCATGGTTGTGGCATCAGAAACAAGAGAAGCCTGTAAACAAAAAGTTATTTCACTGCTAAATCATTTAACCGAAAATAGACGCAAGATTTCTCCAGGAAAGTGGCAGTACTATCAGAATAGGTTTGGTAATAGGGACTCAACATTTAGAAAGGTGTGAAGAAAGTGTCATGAGAGAGAATGGAAGCCTTCTTCAAATGAATTATCTGAAACTCTAAGAGAAGTCAGAATATTTTTGGGAATGGTTGGCGACTGTAGACAGTGGGTACCAAACATTTCCCTAGTGGCTAAGCTTTTTCTGAGCCTGACATACAAAGATGTGTGTGCTCCACTTCCTTGGAAAAATGAGTGCTTGAAAGACTTGAGGGAAAGTCTCTGTTGTGCCCCGGCACTAGGAATGCCTTATTACAGTAGAGTTCACTTAATTTTGCTGGGAGATGGAGGGCTGCACTCTGTGTTTAGACAGATGTGGGTGTGAATCTCGAATGGAGTGAGAACGCCGTAATGGGACAACCTTCAACAGTAATGGTCCCACACTCGTAGAAATATTGCTGACCCAAACAAAGACCCAGGACATGACCCATAATATACTTACAAAGTACAAACAATAGAGTCTGGCTGCTGCAAATATTACACTAAAGCGCTGCCAGATGATGAATCCATCAAACCTTTTGCATGTGTATGCTGATGCTTGTAATGAAGTTGAACATGATTGTCACAGAATTATGTGCATAGCTAAGACCGAACATTAAAGAGGAACCCCTGAATGAGCGCAACTATACCATATTTGTTGACAGCTCGTGTTTGAGAAACAATGAAGGTATCCTGAGAACAGCATACACTGTCTGTACAATTAATGATGTAGTAAAAGTTTCATGGCTTCAAGGTATTACCTCATATCATGTTGCGGAATGAGTTTCCCTTACAAGAGCTTCCATGTTGACAGCCCAATTGAAGGTACTCTATTTACAGATAGTCAGTTTGACTTTAGCGTTAATTGATTTTGAGCAGTTATGGTCATAGATGTTTCATGACCTCAACTGGCATACTGATCCGCAATGGGGAACATGTCAGAAATCTCTCGAAAGGTCTCCAAAAGCCTGTTGAACTTGCAGTTGTTAAATGTGCAACACACCGGATTGGCAGTGGTTACATTATCATTGGTAACAGATATGCAGATGAAATAGCATGGTATTGTGCACTAGTGGCCTGCACATTTAATGGAACGTTTGCCCGTGAATCTGAAGAGGACACTGTCTATTCTATGTTGATATCAATTGCTAACACATGGGAAGAACTGAAAATGGTACAAGAAAATGCTTCCAAAGCAAAACAGCAAGGTTGGATCAAAGCAGGATGTGAGAAAAATGCACATGACATATGGATGTCATCTAATGGTATATAAGTGTTACCAGATAGTCTGTTGTTTCAAATGACATGACACTTTAATGGGGACACTAATTTAGGGACAAATGCCATGACCAGATTATTCAGACCAAATAGGTTCAGTCCCAGGTTTAGAATGCTTGCTGAAAAAAACGTGTCTTTGTGGTGTGACATGTCAACAAATGAATGTAGGGTAGAAAACTCTTGTTACACTGTGCCACATGCTTAAACAGAATGCAGATAGACTTTATTGAGAAGCCTATTTGCAACGGATTGAGATAATTCATGGTCATAACTTCTCGAGGTGGGTGGAAGCCTACCCAACCAGAAGAAACGCAGTCTCACAGTAGCAAAACTGTCATCACAAAAATCGATTCTCCACTACAGAATGCCGGTTTGTCTGGAATCAAATTGAGGTACCCACTTCAACTATGAAGTCCTGAGAATGATCCGCACTGCACTTTAGATTGAGCAAAGACTGCACTGCAGCTATTGGGCCGAAGCTTCTGGCATTGTTGTGCAGCTGAACGTCACAATCAAGTCTCGATTGACCACGGTTTGTGCCTTAACATCACTGAAATGGCCTATGTTTTGCCTTTGGTGCTGATGAGTATTCTGAGTATCCTGGATAGAACAGGTTTATCCCCCCCATAAAATCCTCATGGGATGAGCTATGAGACTTCTTGCTGTACCTCTAAATGTAGTTATGTGCATCACAGAAGATATGATACTCCATAACAGCATAGGATTGGCTGATGTGGTGCCTTCTGTCTCCCACTAGGTTGCAGCTGCCATACAAGACCCTAATCAAGAACAGTGACACAACCTCAATTCAGGATATTCAGTCATGATCAAGAAGCACGCTCAGAAGACTTCTTTAGAAGCTAGATGGAAAGGTGCCTTCCAGATCCTTGTCACTAATACTGCTGTCAAACTTACTGGTGTTTCGAATTGTATGCATGCTTCTCACACCAGGATGGGGAGAAATACGTATGAAGAAATCGTGCACCTGAAAAACAATAATAAAATAAAAACGGTATTAAGTGGTTCCTACACAGTTGCCTATTTCTCCTCGATAGTGACTAATTCTCTGACAATTTGTCTATATTGTGTGACATGAATGTTCAAAATGTTGCAACATGTAATGCATAATACATGCTGTACCAACTATCCACACTTTGTGATTCATTTAGGGACTGATTTGCAAACCTAGGCAAGCAGATTTTCTTGTTTTTGGACAGAATTTATTTTATCCATCCCATGAAAGCCATACTTGTTTAGTATTTCTTTACGGTAGAGTCGCAAACCAACATTTACCATAATGACAGGGTACTGTAGTGTGCTCCAAGTAGCTGTTGGACTTCGACCTTTGTGGCTACATTTCCTTAAACGTTTTGCCTTCCTCCTAGACCTTTTTCTGACATTATGTTGCTGACTAAGATGCTTTTGGCACTTTGCCACTGCTGATCAGCCTCAAAGTGCAAGTGCTCTCTGTTTACAGTGTTATGGTAATTGGTTTTCCATAATTGGTATGTTTGCCTTACTAGTAAAGTCCCTAGTAAAGTGCACTATGTGTGCCAGGGCTGGTAATGCAAATGCTACTAGTGGGCCTGCAGCATTAAGTGTGCCACCCACACAAGTAGCGCTAAAGAGAGAACTCAGGCCTGCCCCTGCAGTGCCTGCACGCAGTTTGCTAACTGCCATGTTGTCCTGACAAGTGCACCCACTTGCCAGGCCTTACCCTTTCCTTTCCCTGCATATCAGACACCCCTATAGTAGGCCCAAGGTACCCCCTGGGCAGGGTGCAGTGTCTGTGAAAGGTAGGACATGTACTGAAGTGTGTACCATATCCTGACAGTGAAATACTCTCCATTTCCTTTTTCACTGTCGCAAGGCCATCTTGCCCATAGGGCAGAATGGGGAAGGCTGTGTAATATGTTTCCAGCCTATCTTCCCATAGGCTTAAGATGGAGAGGTGAAGTTTAGTGTGCCTGAACTCACAATTTAATAACACATATTTTTATGAAGGTGATTTTGGAATTGTGTGTTTAGAAACCACGCTTTTAGAAGTGGCTGTTTTTTTGTTCTAACAATTCTGTGTGTCTCTGCCTAGCAGTGGATTGACCGGATGGATTTGAATGTGATAGGATCTGGGAAATGTCTTGACCCAGGGGAGGAGTAGGTGAGACAGCAACAGGCTGACCTGCATCTGGAGTGTAGGGGGGAGGAGTAGCCCCCTGGATGTGAAGAGGCCTGGGCTGCTGCCATAAAAGAATGGCTCAACCTCCTGCTGAGTGATTGAGGAACCAGACCCCCATCAAAGGAAGAAGGTGTCACTGGCAGGGAGACACCCAGAACTTGTTTAGACAGGGGTCAGTGCCCCCTGAACACAAAGACTTCAAAGACATTTAGGGGCATAACTGTGAGAGCTGAAACCCCTCGACTTTGGACTGATCAAGACTGAAAAGGATTGAAACTACTTCGTGGTCAAGAGGAACCTCTGGCAAGGAAGAACAGCTGAAGAGATGGAAGAGAAGGACTGACCCTTTCTGTGTGTTCTGGGGCTGGCCTGCAGTTTGCTGATTTAATTAAGGAGAGGCTAAGGGACTTTGCTGTGTGCTGTGTCCCCCTGCTTGAAATGACTTTGCCATACTGGGCGTCACTTGACTCTTTGAGTTACTACAGATATCAGGGAGCCGACTTATCAAGGTTGTGTTGCCCATTGTGTTTTTACTGGAGGATAAGAGTAGTTCACTTAACTCTCTGAAGGATACAACGTGTACTTGACACTCAACTCATGTGGACATGAATTCCTAGAACAATCGACGGACCGAAGATGTAATCGGTTTCCGCTTAGTCATATATATGCTTGACTTAGAAGCTACCGTCTCGATAGCTGACTGTTTTTTTTGTGGTCAGCTTTTACGTGGCAGTGCTCTTTTATTCTTTTTGGACATCTGAGGCTTTACTACCAGATGGCCCAAGTGACTTTGACTTGATTCGCGCAATTGCCTTGAAAAAGTCTGAATAAGCATTATGATACAGACGAAACACGTGTTGGCTTGGTTTATATCTATTGCTGGGAAACTTGTTATAAAGAAATAAAGAAGACGAATTGACGTCAAGTGTGGAGAATTCATTGAAAGAAAATAAGACCATAGCAATCTAGATCTGTTTAAATTGTGTTATCAAGATATTTGTACCAATTTACCATTTGTATTTTGGGCGAAGAGCGCCAAATGTCACTGTATTAGGGAGTGCTCTTACTGAGTAGTCTTCAAATGCGTGGCACTGTGACAGGTCTGAAGAGAACTTGAGCTTTGCTGGGAGAGCACCTTAAAGCCCACTTCCAAGGGTCTAAAACCAGTGTGGCACCATTTGGGGGTGTAGAACTCACTGAAGACAGAGGCCGGATGCTGGGTTCAAAGTGGTAGGGACCTTTTCTGTCCTGGCGCTCTGATTAGGAGGCCGGCCAACTAGTTCTTGGAGTAACCCTAGTGGTCCTGGGATCAAGATGCATGTCCAGTCTTTTTCCCTAAGGCATGAGCGTAGAAAGGATCAGGGCAACAGAGTAGTAATACTTATTGCAGTCCAGGTATGTACTGAAGAGTTGGGTCTGAAGTCCACTATATATACCTGGTGCCAATTTTGAAGAAGGAGAACGTTCTGGAGGTTTCCATCACCAGAGGTGTTTGAATGTATCTGCCTCCATGTCCTGGCTCCAGCTTGTCTGAGAGCACTAGTGTCAAAATCCTTTGTAAGTGTGCAGGGCAAAGCTTTTGTGATATGCAAGTGTGGTAGGTGACAGATCCTCCCCCTCATTAAGCCGGGATGGCCCATTCTGCCAACGCCTATTCCCCATTGTATCAATGTCTGGAAGCAATACACATAGACTAACGGCCAGCAACAGCTAGGCATGTGACCCAGGATAATGTCTGCAGGCACCAAATGGTGGGACAAGAAAAGGGCAACTTCCTAAAAGTGGAATTTTCAGAATAGTGACTTAATATCTGACTTTATCATTAAAGAGAGTTTTGAATTAGAATTCTTTAGGTGCCAAACTCAACACTTCCTATCTGCTCGCAAATGAAAATGCTCATGTATTAAATGTAATAAGTTCCCCAATGTTTTCCTATAGGAGAGACAGGCCTTGCAGTAGTAAAAAATAAATTGAAATGTTTTCACTACCAGGACATGCAAACATTTAAAGTACATGTCCAATTTGTAAATACATTACACCCTTGCCTATAGGCTGTTTGGGACTTACCGTAGGGGTGACTTATATGTATTAAAAAGGAAAGTTTAGGCCTGGCAAAAGTTTGCATTTGCCAGATCAGATCAAAATGACAGATTGAAACTGCACACACAGCCTTCAATGGCAGGACTGAGAGGTGTTTAAAAGGCGACTTAAATGGGTGATACAATCAGTGCTTCAGGCCCAGTTGCAACATTTAATTAATTTAATTATTCACAGGCCCTGAGTACATGTAATATCACTTTACTAGGGACTTATACATACATTAAATATGCCAATTGGGTGTAAGCCAATTTACAAGAGAGAGAACACAACCTTTATTTAGCATTGTTTAGCATTGGTTATCAGTGATAAAGGTCACAGAGTTCTAAGGCCAACAAAAAACAAGATGAAAATTGAGGAGTAAGGCAAAATTAGAGAAAAACCACCCTAAGGCTGACAGATCTAAAACCACTGCTGGCAGTTCCTGTGCCCCCGATGGTTGGTGCCCATGATAAAGTCTGGCCATTCATGCAGGGGCCTAAGACTGGTATCATAAGTCACATGAAAACACAGAGAAACTGTTAAATCTGACTCGAATAACAGTGAAGCTTTCTGAGACTGGATTATGCAGTTCCTATGGTACAGTAGAACTGCTTCCTGCCCCAATTGAACTTTTTCGGGTCAATTACCAAAATGCGTTGAGCTTCTAGGAAAGTGTAATTAAACAGATGAGTTACCATTCATATGCAAAACATCACTGGTTAAAAAGGGCAATTTAGAACCGGGTAGTCCCCAGTTTCCTAACAGTCTACAGATAGGTTCAAGATTAATGTTGATTGACTGTGAAGCCTATTAGATGGGTGGAGCGGGAGGGGTAGTGGGAGGGTTGCATGTATTCTGTAACCCTGTCTGCCAAACTCACTCTATGTATGCTGTAATGTTTCTGAAGCATTTGTTTTTTGTTTTTTTGTTTTTTTTGATTAATAAAAAAGATATTTTTTTTTTAAAAGAGGCAATTTAGATTGGTTGATGCCTCTGGGTGACTGGGCACTGTCAGTCATGTATTATGCAACTGGCCCTGTCACAGCCCTCAAGGCCTTTCAGAGGCACTGATCTGTTAAATGAATCCAAAGCATTTGTTTAAAACCCCTCTACAGGTTCTTTGCATCTTCTCGTTTTCAGAAAACTGCCAGTGAAACAATTATTTTAAATTTGCAGAACCGGAGACATTATGGGAAAACATTTTTCATTTTAAACTCTAGGAATGCACGTTCCTATTATCACAGCATTCTGAGAATACACTCTTATATAACACGTATAATGCCACTGCTCATTTCTGACAATATAAACAGTAATGCTGATGACACAATGTTGACGTTCTTCAGAAGGCAGGGCATGCTCTGAGTTCTTTGGTCACTGAAACATAGTAGGAGAGCTGACATGTTTCTGCATCGGTTGTAAGCCAAGTCAGTCAATCTACCATTGCCACTTTCTTGCACCTTGTACAGTAGCAGTCTCCCACTAGTCAACTCTAGGGTATCCACCTTTCCAGGAGACAAATAGCGTCATTTGTTCACATTTTAAGAATCTGCAAACACCTGGACATGAAACTTTCATAAAGCTAACTCATCTGTAGTAATTTTTAACACGACCTTTCTGTCTTTGTTTACTGTAATTATCATTCTGGGATTATTACGACACAAGTTGAACACATTTTACAGTGTTTCCTTCTTATATTTGTTGTTTAAAGTATGTATCAATACAAGGACACAATACCACCTTTAATTGATTTTCCTAATTTTGTACATGCAGCGATATCAAAATACTGGTCTTATTCACTCTCACATTCCTCAAACAGTTGCAGTCACTCTATTAACAACATTCTCACACTACCAATACCAAACGTCACACACTACCGATAACCTCTGCACACACCAAAGAGTAACAGTTGTGCATTACGAGCAACACTTTCACCCCATTCAGAGTATGAGTCTCAACTAGCAGCAGTACTCCCACTACCCTTTCACAGTAGCAGTGACACACTAAAGAGAGTGCTTTCACATCATTCACAGAGCAGAAATCTTCAACTTCACAGTGCACTCTTACATCCCTTGCAGACTATGTTTTAGGCAAAGATATCCAGCACTTGCAAGAATGGCTCTGTCATAAGCTTTTTGTCCCTGTTGTACTTATGTCCCGCCCTCGTCACCGCTCTCCATGCTCTAGGACAAGGTTATCCTGAGCACCCCAAGAGGCAGCCAGCCTTGGAGGCAAAACTTCTAAAGCTATCTCTCACCATCTCCAGTAAAATAACAAGCAATGGCAACGCCAAAAGTTCTGGCCTATTGCAGAAAATGCAAGTCAAGCTTGTTAACTTTGCCAACACTTGTTAAAAATTGGGATTTATGTTTGTGAAGCAATAACTTATTTTAACGAAAAATGCAATTGTGTTCTATCGATGTAGTTTTAGTGCATGTTTCTGTATGCTTACCTAAGAGCAGCATTACTGTCTTACACCTTTAGAAAGCTCAGAAGTCATATACCACTCCATGTAGCTTATTGCTTTACCTGCCCCTCATTCACATGATGTGTGAAGACACAAACAGGGCCTATAATACAGGAAAATGACACATCAATATTACAGAATCGTAGATGGGCACGTAGCACTACATTGACACACTCATGATCCTATGAGCACAAGTAGAATAGTAAAAAACATGCCTCATGGTACTCTCGTGGTAGAATATCATAGTCACAATATTGTTTGACAAAAACATAATGTCCTAAATGTTTTTCAAAAACCTGTAGGTTTTAATAATCTAAGTCTACATCCAGTGGTAGGATATTTTTGTAAACAATATTTAGAATGACATATTTCTGGAATTCATTAGTTCTAAACTGCAATATCATAAAATACATCAGTCCAAAGCACTACTCTTTATATCACAAGATCTTTGCCGTTTCTTGCACTCCATGCTGCTTCCTTAAATAGACGTAGAGCTACAGGAATTCTATTCTTAACCTATTTGAGCACCCCTCAGGATTAATTTAGTGAAAAAATGCCGTAGACTGAATTTGTTTTCTTTAGGGCACTTTACACCCTAACTAGACGACAGAGCTAATTCCACTGAGAAGGCTTGTTTATATTCAGTGCTAAACAGAGGAATAACCTTTTCAGAGTGCTTTTCTTGAATGACTGCCATATTCCTGTCTTCTGTATACAGAAACATGATTAGCTTTAGCAGCTTAAATAAAAGCACAATTCACCAAGGTAATTTATTATTGGTAATGGTTATTTTTAAATTTTTACTTAAACGCTTTCAATCAAAACAATGTTTTTTGTCGATTTTGCAGAACCAGACAACACACATTTATGCAGCAATGTTTTTCATTTTATCTTAAATCTAAACAGAAAAAGTCAAATAATAAAGAATAAAGATGTTTGTGCAAATAAAGACAATTTTACAGCAAAATCATTTTATAGAAAATAGTGCACAATCCTTGCTAAATGCATTACATTAAAGGGCGACGTTGTTCCCATTATTCTGGATTTTGAACTGTCATCAGGTAGACCGCCCAAGGTAAATAAAGGTAGCACAAAGAGTTGTAAATCAAATGTCTCTGATTAGTTAGAGCAATGTTCCTCAATGAATTGTAGATTTTTTAGAGGTCTTGTACGGGGGGCTCCTTACGCTGTGGTCAACACATCTCAGCCTGTTTATTCTAGGCCTCTTCAGAACTGGGCAAGCGTGTGTACAAACACATCTGCCTTAACCAGTTATGGAACACCCCGACTAACTCTACTGGAAGGGTCCTGTCCATGGTCCTTGAGTCTGTCCCTGCCGTCTTGTGGCAGAGAAAGCTCTGCTGTCCAATGAGTGAACTCCTCCCTCGTTCTTACCACGTTTTATTCCTACGAGATGGCTGGGAGAGACTCGAAGACCGTGGACGAAACCTGTGCAGTTTCACCAAGCTGAGCAAGAGGCCACGGCTCCAGAATTTACAAGTGGCTGCAAGAATCACCTACAGTGTTCGGACTTTAGGTGTCTGAGAACACTTCCTGTAGAACTAGTCGGTTTGTTCCATACCTTTTTAGGTCTCGCCTGAGCCAGCGCTTTAGCGCTGCTCTGGCGAGAGCTATAGGAAACGGGGATTTGGAAGTGCAAACGAGTGCTTTTCAGGCCCCCAACTACAGTGCATGTGCGCCGGGCGCGCGCACCATTTGGCAGCCTGCGTGTACATTTCGCGGACGCTTTGATGTTCTCAGTGAGCCGCGCGGCCACTGCGAACATCAAAGCGCCGCAAAATGATTACTTTCACTTTACCCTCTAATTCTTCTTTGGGCCACACCTAACCAACCCTTTCATCCTTACAATCTAACGTTCGCACCTACTTGGTTTATCTTGATACAGTAGTAGTAGTAATATGGTGTAGATTTAAAATTCATTACAATTATAAAAATCGCTTAAAATTAACATATACAACTTTCATTATACAATCACAAAAAATATATAAGCAAAAGCACATAAAACGCTAAAATGTAACCATAAGCCTTGCCCTAAGGCCTGATGGACACCATTTTATAAACAGTGGTGACCTAATTGGTCGAGACTACGATTTCTTGCGTGCGACCGTCCGCAGTTTGAAGTCAATATCGGTTACCCAGGAACTTTGTTAAATTCCGAATGACGCTGTTGGTTTGCAGGTTAAAGTGCGCCTATGTATCTTATTTTATTGTAGGAAGGTTCTTAAAATCGGCCGCAAATATTTACTGTGCACATCACACAAACCAAGACAAGGTAAAAAACGTTGTTTAGGTATTGAACCTTACTGCGATCTACAGGATGTTTGAAAAGGTGCGATATGCATGTAGCCCTCAAACAGTCTCAGTGGAATATATAAGGTACACGTAGTTTTATAAATGCTCGCTTTGGTGCAGCAGCCAGGTTGGCTGGGCGGAGAGTAGGACTCACACCATGCAACTAAAAGTCAGACTCAACCATTTAAATACCTAAGCAAATCGCCAAATACGTGATTCGCTTAGCCTACAGCCCACCCTCCTGGTGGGAGCAGGAAGGCGCACAGTTGGGATGTCCCCTAAACAGATCCACGCTCTTGTTTTTAAAATGTAATCACTTTATTTCGCTTGACTCCCCTCCCCTACCCCCCTTCTCCCACTAGTCAGTTTCATTTTCCACTTCTTCCTGCCCCCCTTTATTCATGGTCGCGATCAGTTTCACTTCACTTTTGCTTGTTTTTTAAATGTAATCGCTTTATTTTTAACCATAGGCAAACTTGTGCAGTTTCGTCTGAGCCAATTCAATACCGCTCATTTTATTGACCCCAGCAGTCGCTTAAAAATAGCACCCGCAGGGGCGTGGCTAGGACGCCGAAGAAGATGGCCGCTTAGTACGGGAGCTCCGCTGTGCCGGGACGATCTTTTACGGCGTCCTGCGCTCTCGGAACCGTATCATGAGCGTTTGCCGTGAATTTCAAAACCGGACCCTGACACCTGTCTCCTGAGGTCTGCATTATGGTTTTTTGTTCCCATATGCGTCATTAATGCCGCTTTTTCAGTCCCCCTCAGTGCGGCCGCCATTTTGAATACCTCGGAGCGCTCGTATGCGCTCCACACATCCACACTGACTGATGCAAATGCTGCCTGCTTGACTTCCTAATGTCTGTTTTCTGCGCGTTTTGAAGCCTTTTTTTTTTCTTTCTTTTGAGGAGAATCAGGAGAGGTTTCTGCTCAGGGAGTTGATCTTAAATTGTATTCTACCCGCTCCTCCACTTGATTTCATCCGCTGTGGACTTCTACTGAGGTGATATTTTATGCCCCTTTTGCGCTATGTGTGGGAATGACCATTATTTGCGCCAACTTGTTTTTGGGCACTACATTTTACTCTTTGACTTGCTTTCACTGCGTTTTGAGGAGATACTTCAGGATTACGTCTTGAATCACGTGAAGTGGCACTGGACTTCCCTTTGTTTTGACTACCTTCATCCTGCGCTGTGGTTCTAGGAGGTTTGGTGATATCTGTGGTGGTCGCACGTACGCAATACCTGACAGCTCTCATGGTTTTTGACTGAAGTCCATTCTCACCTCGGCGCTTATTAAGGCGTCGCACCTTTTCCTGTCTCATGTTTATCAGCAGGGATTTGAGTGTCTTTGCGATGCCTTGCTGAGCCCTGTTTTGACCACTGTTGCTGTTATCCACCTCACATCTGTGCTGCCTATCTGCACTGTACGATGCCTACCTGTCAGGGTCAGGAAGATCTTTTTCTTCTCTTCCTCCTTGCCTTGGTACATTGTGTTACCTAGCCCCCTCAATACCTATGGGCAAGTTGCGTAACCCGAAGTTTGTTTTTGTACCCTCAAAAAACGCCTCTACGACGTCGCCTTCCTCCTCCTCAGCTGCTGATTTGTCATCTAATCTAGACCAAATGGCTGCTTCAGCTCCTAATCGTGCTTCCTCCTCGCAGCCCTCTTCAAGTAAGGTCTCTCCTCCTTCTACATCCTCTAAACGCTTGAAGCAGGATTCTCCTCCTCCGGACAAACCTTCTTCTCCTATCTCTCTGGAGTTACTCCTAGAGGAGATCCGTGCTTTACGCCCATTTGTTGAGGAGACTAATAACAAAATGCAGAACTTTGAACTAAAATGGTCAACTATGGACAACAGAGTTTCTTCAGTGGAGCAGCAGGTTTTGGAGATCCAAGTCAATTCTCAACGTATAGCCTCACTAGAGAAGTCCGTTCTTGCCCTCCAGCAGCACACTGAGGAGTTGGAAAATAGGAATAGGAGGAATAATCTGCGCATTTATGGCCTTCCAGAATCCTTGGAAGGTGATGATCCTGTTTCGTTTTTCTCCTCCTTCCTCCTGAAACTTTTGGATTTGCCTGCCACTACCTCTCTTAGCATCCAAAGAGCTCATAGACTTGGCCCTCGCTCCTCCACCTCATCCAAGCCTCGTGGAGTTATCATTCTCTTCTTAAAGTTTACAGATCTACTTCTGGTCCTTTCTGCGGCTAGAGCCAAGCGTCAAGTTTCATGGTTGGGCCAGAGGGTTTTTCTTTCCCAGGATGTTTCGAATGCAACTGCTGCAAGACGGAAGGAATTTTTGAGCCTTCGCGCCCCTCTTCGCTCTCTTGGAGCCAGATATGGCTTATTCCATCCTTGCATCTTTAAAGTTACTCATCAGAACCAAACTTGGACTTTTCAAGATCCTGCGGAACTTAAAAACTTTATTCATATTCAGTCTAATACTGGCATGGATACTTCTACTGCTTGTGGTTGAATGCTTAACTCCCTTTTTTCTTGCAGGTTTTATCTAAAAAGTTTTTGCATAGCTTTGTGTCTTATTGTTGGTTTGCCTTAGATCAAGTCTTTTTCATCTAGCATCTTGTTGTTTGTTTCTTTTCTACGCATTTTGTCTCATTGTTATTTCCTTCACCATATTTGTTCACATCCTCTTTTTCTTCATCTAGGCCGACTGATGTGTTCTTCTTCATTCCATATGGTTTGTCTTTTTCGTCTTCCGTCCTGACTCGGTGTGTTCTCCTGGTTTTGAGTGGTCAATCTTCTCGAATCCTTCCACAACCCCGCCATCCTTTTTATGTCCCCTTCAGGTACGTTATCTTCAGTCATCCTTTTTGGATATGTACTGTCTCTTCTTGTACTTTTTTTCTCTTGTCCTTTATCTTTTTTCCTCTCCTTCTTTCTCACCCTATTATCCTCTTTTGTCTCTTCTCTATTAGTATCATGTTTTTGTCTTTCTACTTATATTCTTCCATTTGTTCCTATTTCCCTATATTTGTTGCGATTTCCTTTTTTTTTAGTATTTATTGTCTTTGATATGATATCCTCTCGCTTTTTCATTGTTGCTGTAGGTACTGTTTCTATTAATGTTTTATTGCTTTTAAATTCAGGATAATCTCCTGGAATGTAAAGGGTTTTATTAGTCCTATTAAGCGCCAGAGGATTCTTTCCCACCTTGCTTCTTATAATCCTGACATTGTTCTGTTACAAGAGACTCACCTCTCTGAGGCTGAGTCTCTCAAGCTAAGGCGAGGTTGGGTGGGTACGGTGTTATTTTCTCCCTCTACCAATAAGAAGAACGGTGTTGCTGTCTTGTGTCATAAAAGGTTAGCATGTAAAGTTTTATTACAAGAGACAGATTCTGATGGTAGGTGGATACTAGCTAAGTTACTGATTAACGATGTTCCTCTGACGGTCTTCAATGTCTATGGCCCTACACAACCCGATTTATTTTTCTGGCCCTCGATTACGAGCAAATGTATACAGCATAGAGATGACCTCTTTATTCTAGGTGGTGACTGTAACCAGATTGTGGACCCTTTTCTGGACCGTAAGTCATCTGTTCGGTTTATTCCTCATAAGCCTCATAAACAATTTCTAGATACTATTTCCCAATCACATCTCACCGATTCCTGGAGACTTTCACATCCTGACTCTCTTGACTACTCCTTTTTCTCTCCTCCTCACTCTTCTTTCTCTCGTCTTGACTATATTTTTCTTTCTTCTTCCCTATTACAAAATCTACTCTCTTCCTCTATTGAACCTATACTTATCTCGGACCATGCCCCTATTGTGACGGATCTCGACCTCCTTCCTCCGCGTCCCAGGTCTTCTCGCTGGCGATTTAATAATTCTCTTCTTACTGATCCTCTCTTTTCTTCCTCCTTTCGTTCCTTCGCTACTGAATTTTTTGTGTTAAATGATGTTTCTAATATTTCCCCCCATTCTCTTTGGGACTCCTTTAAAGCTACGGCTCGCGGGTTTGTCATTGACTTTGTCTCTAAGAAGAAAAAGCGTTTTCTTCAGAAGCAGAAAACTACATTGGCTCATATTAAATCTTTGGAACATAAGTTTTACTCTTCTCCCAATAATCCCGTCCCTCCCGATCTTATTCGTGCCAAGCTCGAGTACAATAAAGTTACTACTGACAACGCTTCGTCGGTGCTTCTTCGCAGTAGTGCGCGTTATTATGGTGCACGCAATAAGGCAGGTAAACTTCTTGCCAACTATCTTAAGTCCCGCAAGGAGCGTTCCTTTATTGAATCCATCTACTCATCTGAGAACACCTTATTACATAAACCTCAGGATATTCTTGACCAATTTCAATCCTTTTATTCTGCGCTTTATACTCCGGAAACTTCCTCCCCTCCCTCTTTGGTCCAGGCTTATTTTGATAAACTTCCTAAACCGTCACACTCTCATCTCAATCTCCCAGACTTGGATGCGGATCTCTCTTTACAAGAGCTATTTGAATACTCTTACCAAAGGCAAAACCCCAGGTCCTGACGGTTTTTCGGTTGAATTCTATCTACACTTCTCTGATCTTTTACTCCCCAAACTTCTTTCTCTCTTTCAATCGTTTTGTTTGTTGGGCAAGGCTGAAGGTACATTCCAGGAAGCCACCATTTGTCTCATTCCTAAGGATGGTCGCGATCCCAAATTCTGCAAGAACTATCGTCCGATCTCTTTGGTAAATGTGGATTACAAGTTGTTTGCTAAAACTCTTGCATTACGGCTTGACCCCCTTATGCCCCATCTTATTGGGAAGGAACAATGCAGTTTTGTTAAAGGCAGACTTACCTCCGATAATTCTCGTCTCTTTCTTAATGTTTTAAATAAAGTCCCATCTCTATCTATTCCCTTGGCAGCTATTTCTGTTGACGCTGAGAAGGCCTTTGACAGAGTTGACTGGTCTTTCCTTTTTGCTTCTTTGCGTTGGTATGGTTTTGGCCCTCGTTTCATCTCTCTCATTTCTCTCTTGTACTCCTCTCCCAAAGCTGCTGTCCTGGTTAATGGTCAAGTCTCTTCGTACTTCCCTCTACAACGGGGTGTTCGTCAAGGTTGTCTCTTATCTCCTCTACTTTTCGTCCTGGCCCTTGAACCCTTTTTGTCTTCCATTCGTAATAACGACTCTATTTTGGGTTTTCTATATGGGTCCGGTCAATTGAAGCTCTCTGCTTATGCGGATGATATCCTTCTTTTTATTTCTGCTCCGGAAACTTCTATCCCCCCTTTACTGTCTGAGTTTGACTCCTTTTCCCAGGTCTCGGGGTATAAAATTAATTCGGATAAAACTGAGATTCTCCCTCTTACCAAATTTTGTACTCCTTCTGTATTCTCTTCTACTGGATTTGCTTGGAATAGTTCCAAAATTAAGTACCTAGGAGTATGGTTTTCCAACTCTATTTCCTCCTCAATTTCTTTAAACATGTCTGCGGTTTTATCTCGTATTGATCATTTATTTTCCACCTGGAATCCCCTCTTTCTTTCTTGGTGGGGACGAATGGATTCAATCAAGATTATGATAGCTCCCATTTTAATTTATATTTTGTCTATGTTGCCTGTTCATATTCCAGCAATTTATTTCAAACGCATTGACTCTTATTTGTCGAGATTTCTTTGGAGCAAGAAGAAAGCTAGAATCTCATTAGCGTGTCTCTGTAAGCCCAAGTCCAATGGTGGGATTAATTTCCCAGATTTTCGTCTTTACCATAAGTCTTTCTCTCTCCGGCAGGCGTCCAGGTGGCTGGCTTCTACTCCCTCTCCTCTTGCTCCTCTCTGGCTGCATATCGAACAAACATTGTTGTTGCCTTTTTCTTTCAAAGAGACTCTTCGTTTCTCTGCCAAAGCTCCACACTCGTCACTCCCTTTATTTAAACACACCTCTTCTCTTTTAAAGCCTCTCTTTCAACCTTCACCTACTACTCGGGAGTCTTTTCTGGATTCCACCGTTTGGTATAACTCACTTATTCTTATAAAGAATAGGCCCATCTTCTGGAAGGCTTGGAGGTCTAAGGGCATCATCTGGGTGAATCAATTTTTTGACGGTCTTTCTCCCTGTTCCTTTCCTCAATTTCAGAGGTCCTTTCACTGTCCTCGCTCTTTTTTGCAAAAGTTTGTTACTCTAATGACACTTATTCTTGATGTTTTCTACTCTCTTCCTTCTTCCCCTTCTTCTGCTCCCGGCACTCCTCTTCTTAAGGTGCTTTCTGTCCTCCCCAAGGCTTCCCTCATCTATAAATTCTTTTCTGCTCCTAACCCGGATCGCCCTAAATATAAATTGGAGCTTTCCTGGGAGGCGGATTTGGGTTGTGTTTGGTCCGTTGCCATGTGGGATAAACTCTGGTCCAGATCTCTAAAAATTTCTCGTTCTGCTTCTCTTACTCAATCTCTCTTTTATCTGTATCATAGGCTATACCTTTCTCCACTTTCTCTAGCCCGCTTTTCCTCCTCTGCTGATTCTCTCTGCTGGACATGTTCTTCCCCCAATGCCAACCTCTTTCATCTCTTGTTCTTATGTCCCTCTGTTTCTCACTTTTGGGACTCTGTTTGGCTATACATTTCGCGCATTTTTCATACTTTCTCTCAATACTCTATACCAATCCTTTTTCTTGGCAGTTTATCAGACTCGCTAGTTCTCCCTCCTCACTCTCGCGGTCTCTTTGACCTCATGCTTGCATTAGCCTTTGAACATATTTCTTCCAACTGGAAGTCCCTCACTAAGGTTTCCATACGCTGCTGGTGGAACTCTCTATGTCACTTCCACAGACTTGATACTGCTTTTGCTTCCTCCTGTAATCCCACCCACAATAGGGATCTCTTTTGGTTACCCCTTACCTCTTATCTGGACCGGATGGTTCGTAAGAAACTATCATGCACCAATGCAGAAAATTTTGACCCGCCTTGAGGAATTTACATCTTCTCTGCTTGCAATAACACTACAGGATTTACTTCTTGTTATATTTGCTCTTGTATTTGCTATTTGACTATTGTTTTCGCCTACAGCACTTACTTTTAAAGCATGTTATTGTATTTTCACATTGCATTGCATCATTTCCTTTTTTCCTTTTTTTTCCTCTTTATTTTTTTCCCCCTTCCCCTTTCACCCTTTCTCCTGTTTTTCCCTTAAAAATCCTTATAAAATGCTTTTGCTCATTGCTTATGATATTGGCCTTTTCATGCTATTTAACTGTATTTGTACTATCGCTGATATCTTTGTACTAATATTTTTCCTGAAATAAAGCTTTTCAAACACAAAAAAAACAAATAGCACCCGCAGTGTGGGGGGAGGGGCAATCTCCAGGGGGCCTCCTCTGGCACAGTTCACGGGCGGCGGGACTCTGGGCTCAGAACTCCTGACTATGTCAGGAGCGTGGGGCCCCCTTATACTTTGCAGGCGCCCCCCCCCCTCTATTTCGTTACGCCACTGCACCCCAGATGGATGAGATGTTGTGTGATCCTGATGGTACGGGAGCCTGTGACTTGTAAGGAAGACACTGACCTCGGCAGCAGGCACTTTAACACACTGAGCCTTCCTGTGCCCATGCATCAGTTTTCTGCAAGAAAATCAAACAATGTTCTTACTCTAGCTTCAAATCGTATATTATGTTATCAATTCTCACGGCGTCAACTGAAGAGCCTTATAAACGTGTTGTGCATCTGAGGCGGTTTCTAAATTTAAAAGTTTGTACCTAAGACTAAAGTATAAGGATATTTATGTGCTTCTCTAAAACCGCACCACGTACATTGTACACCTAAACGATTTCTGTATCTGATACTTGGGGGCATATCAACAAGGGCTTTATCTCTGCTTTTTTGGCTTTAAAAGCCAAAAAAGCAGAGATCAAACTAGCACCCTATCAACAACAGGGTGCTAACATGCAAATTCGCATGTTAGCACCCTTTTACTCTACGCTTCCCCTTGCATCTCTAATGAGATGCAAAGGGGGCGTTCCAGAGTAAAATAATAGGAGAAATGTCGCTAAGCGCCATTTCTCCTATTATCAAGAATATCGCGAACCCTGTTAGAGACAAAAAAAGCAGAGCTAACCGCGGTTAACGCTGCTTTTTTACGTCTGGTATTTTTCTGACTTAGCCATGATATCCTATGGAAGGAGGATATCATGGCTAAGTTTGTCTGTCCCTATCAACAAGCTAACGTGAGATTATCGCTGGGTTTCCAGCGATAATCTCACGTTAGCCACTTAGCGTGAGGATTTTTAACGCTATTGAGATAAGCGTTGCTAATAGCACGCTATCACAGCAATAAAAATCAACGCTGGCCGGCGATAATTATCCTAGCGCTAAGTGCGCTTAGCGATAATTATCGCCGGTTGTTGTTGTTATGCCCCTAACATCTTTATGAGCGGGCTTTGTATGGTGGTATTAAGAACGCATACCTTGGCAAATCCAAATGGCGGTCTTTTAATTGAAATGTTCGTTATTTTGTCTTTCTCTTTTTGTTTTCTTATTCATAAAACTAGTAGAGCAGAAAAGATCCATAAATGTTCATTTTCACAGGAAGCTGTGATCCGAATGTGTGAGTGTTTAGTGTAGAAATTTCACATGTAAACGTATATGCTCCAATTCGGAGGTGGAATGTGTAGTGAATCAGAGAAATGTGATAAGAGCTTAGGTGGCTCTCAGATGTTTATACAGATGCCCTCCCAAGGTACCTAACACACCACAGGCTGAATCTGACCCGCGGAGCGTAGTGCTCATGGAGGCCTGTACCTTGGCAAAAGAGTACAGAAGCACTTTAGCCGGTTACCATTCTAGACTCATTAGCTCTTCCTCTGAACGCCTCTCAGCACGAACACTAAGCTGAGAGTAGCAGCTACTGTCCAGGCGACATACTAGTGACCCTAATTAGGGCATACATTCGGGTTAAAACAAGCAATGGCAAAGTCAATCGGTCTTACATTGGCAAGCTTGTATTTTTACAACCGTGCAGTGAGCATTACATTTGTGAAGGCAATAACAAGTAAAATTGGCACTAGGCAAAGGTGGCATGCGTTTGCTTGCAACAAAATACCCATCGTAAAAAATAAATAATTAAAACATGGAATGAAAACAGAAATGAAAGTAGAGATTGGCCTAACAACCCTGGCGCTGAAGCTGGTTTCTTTTTAGGCAGATGTGTACACGTGCATTAACAAAATGCTTTCACTCACAGTAAAGCAGTGGCATAACAAAACAAGCATTGGCATAGCCAATAGGTCTCGCTTTTGGGACTTTATAAGTATTTAGTTATGCAGCACAATATCCTTGGTGCAACAACATCAAGAGTCGCATGGCTAAACACTTATAAGGTGCCAAAGGCGAGACCTATTGGCTATGCCAATGCTTTTTATAGTGGATGTGTTTACACACACCTAAACCAGAATAATGGGAATGACCATCACCTTTCTAATGTAATGCACTTAGCAAGGATTGTGCACTACTTTGAATATCATGTTTTTACTATAGAATGGTGTTTATTTGCTGAAAAATCGTTATCTATTCATTATTATTCGATTTTTTCTATTTAGATTTAAGTTAAAATTGCAAATATTTGCTTCATCAATGTGTGTTGTTTCATTCTGCCAAACACTACATTCTGGTCAACATGTAAAACATTATTTTCTTCCCAAGCGTTTAATTAAAAATGTAAAAATAATCCTCGCCAATGAAAAATAATACATTACTGTAGTAAAAATCAATTATGTGTACCTTCATTTATCCTGCTAGAGCTATTCTTCTTTCTGTTTATTGTTCATGTGTAGTCTAGGCTCTAGAGGGTGATATTGGGTCAACCCTACTTTACCTAAGTTCAAATTCCTGTCTTCAAGCATTTTTATTAGCTAGAATTAACATAGGTGTTCCTAAAGTACAAAAACAAACATGTTCAAAGAAAAACATTTACATGAGGCTAATTTTGACCATATTTATTTTCCACTTATCCATTCCCAAGTGTTTCTCTTTCTCTACAAAAAACTAAGGTCTTAAGCACCTTTAGTTGATTGGCACCCCTTTTTAACTACAAGGCTTATGATAGATTGTACACATTCTGCCATCTAAGAGCCCTGCTTCATTGAGCTGAAATTGTCAGAACACTTACCAATAGCAAACGTTTGCATAGTGGGTAAGTTCTGCAATTTAAGCTGAGCAGAGTTGTGGACCAACCTACTTCTAAGACCAACGTTTTGATTACAAAATCCATGAACACCATTCAGATGGCCTAGGTTGAAAAATATTACTCTCACTATACCTCTCTCACCTGCTATAGAGTAAAATCCTAAAACATGCCTATTGCTGATACAACATTAATTGTTCTACTCATTCAATAGAACTAAGTAGGATTTAAAAATGCAGAGCATCCATATGATGCTGGACAGTTGGATGGTCGGACCGCCGACCGCTATTGTGGCAGTCAGGAGATCGCTGACATGCATGCGGGTGGTCGGACTGCAGAATTATGATGTGAGTGCTGGGAAGGCAGTTGGAAATGCTGCAGGGGAATGCTGCGTTCATGTAAAAGGGCTGCAGCACATGCCTCCACCGGGCAACACCTCCTGCACGATCGTGTGTGCATGGCACATGGCATGGCATGGCACATGGTGGAGGTGGTGTGTGGAGGCATTACAGGTGAACCCACGATGTATGGGGGCCCTTTTTAGGGCTCCCATATCCATTTCTGACCATTAAAAGGCTGTCGGGATTATAATCTTTACGGCCATGCCCGCTAGGCTTGCCAGTATTTTGGGACGCAGCTCCAACAGTCGCCCCATCGGGATGTCTGATGCTGACAGAGGCAGCGGTCTTGCGTCGTACAGAAGTTAGTACAATCATTAGCATTGTAATGCAGCTGCTGGACAGAAGAGATGTCAACGGCCTGACTGCACCGACACCCTGTCGGTGACCCGACTGACCGACATCCAAATCAGGCACTTGGTTTACAAATGTTGTTCTATCCTTTGGCACTGTTGATACTATGGCAGGTAATGTGATACTATATAGATAAAGCACCTTTGCAAGATTAGGGACAGTATTGGCCTCAAGAATAGATGAGGATGTGGTCATAAAGATAAGATTCAAAATAACATTTTCAGAAAACAAATAATGAAATAGCTGCCTGAGAAGGGGAACCATCTGGCCACTGATGAAAATATATAACACACAAAGTTTCCCAGGTGCCACATATGGGGTGAGTGTTTGGGAATGGCACAAGAGTGCCCTTCACCAGCTACTGAAAAATCTTATATGGTTTTTACACTTGCCACCCACAGCCTGCTGTCATATTATGCACCTGGAGCTATACCAGAGATACATAGCCACAGTTAGCCCCACTATTATTGGGGGCTAATCCACACGCTCAACTCTGTAGAGACATTATCTTGGATTGTCTCGGGTTAGAGAAATGGAGCACAATTGCCTGGTTAAATTACATCTCATGCACATTTCAGGAGCTGGGGTTGACTTCTCTTTTTTTTTCTCCAAAGAGTATTAAAAAAGATTATAAATCAGTAGCCACAATACACTTTTGGGATTTTTGTGAACCTAGAAGGCTGAAAACTGAGTTAACAAAAACATAGTGTTGCTTTTTGACAGACACTTCGCCAGCACCGAGCCCTTCTTTTATTTTACACTTTGCATCATTACATGGGAGAGGTCTCTCCTTTTCCGTTTTAGGGCTGCTACTGTTTGGTGGCTCACGAGGGCAAGCAACCCAACCGATATTTTGGGGGGCATATTTTAACTTGTTCCTGCGATGGGTTCTCTGAACAATCGCTTTTACACTACATGTTTTTCCTGCAACTTTTTTAGATACCATTGCAAATGTTTTCTCAAACCTCTTTTAAAATCATTTGCCCATCTCAAATGTAGGCAGGCTTTGTTCCATTTGCAACTATTAAATACACCTGCTATTTGCTTTGGGGTTTGCTCTTTTCTAAAAGCTGTAGTTAGCACTAGGAAAACCACCATGGAGTGCCTGCTCTGTTGAAACAATATTTATCTGGTTGTGGCTTTTTATATGGTTTGAACACGTTTTAACTATTTTATTTGGCACCTTGCACTTAACACAAGTGTTGTCTAATTTCAAATTGCTTTGTGTCTTTTATGGCCAAAAATTGATTGATGGCGATGAAAATAGCTGCTCAAAAAGATCATTACATTCGAAAACATGTTGGTTTCATAAAACAGTAAATTGCAACATAGAAGGCAAAATATAGTTAGTCTCAAAATTAGTCAAAATACATAATAAATCAATGATAAGAAATGAGCAAAAGGCTCAGTAATCAATTACCATAAAGTGTGACAATATTTTATGCAATAGATTCAGCATGAGCAAGGACAAAAGCCTAGCTTACCCCCAAAACCATGACCTTTTATAACCAAATTTACAATGGAAACAAATGGAAATTGCACAGCAGAAACTTAGCAAATGTACCACATGTTTGACGAATCACAATAGAGAACTATACAATGGCATCTAATACCATCATATTAGCACTATTCCCTAAATTACTAATAATATTTTCTTCTCTAAACTGTTGTCATCAGATGTGATAAATCTAGTTACTTAAACAATGGAAGCCTTATAAAGGAGTTGGCTCACAGTGAACAAGCAGGAAGTAGCCTTGGAGTGATACATATGTATAGAAGCTTCTTCTGAAACTACTCAAGTATAGTATGTCATCACAAAGCACCAGTGCACATTCTGCAGTGTGTAGATGTCAATAATAAATGAACAAATTAATGAAAACATGGGTACTTTGAAATCCAAAATGCAATGTTGTTGTTTTAATTGCAAAATATTGAAGTTCAAAGCAAATATGGTTTTAATCAAAAGATATCTTCCTCAGTTTACCCCCTCGGATGAATATTAATAATCCCCATAGTCCCTCTGCTACATTTGATTATACAGTCACCCCATACACTGTTTCTTGCGTCTCAATACTTCAAAAATCTTGATGCCATCATAGGCTGGTGATTTAATGTCCTCCAACTTAACTTGATCTCTCTTATTCTTTCTTGCAAACATTGCTGGTACCTAGTTTTCACACACACAATGTAGATCCTCCTTACAACAAGTTACTTCCAACATTGCAAACAAGAGAATGAGGCTAATTAAACAATTGATTACAATGAATAATGGTGTTATTAAGTTGTTCAATGTAATTCCGCCTATACTGTCAAACCACTCACCAACCTTTGCAAATCCCTTTCCATCTCATTAAATCATGAACCAACTGATTTTCACCAACCATAATCTTCCAGATCCTTAACCTCATGTGAAACATTAGCGATGCTACTAATTTAATCATTAAAAAGCATGCTGTTATCAGGGATGAAGGTACAGCACTGTTGCATCCCTGTTGCAACTTCAACACACCGCAGACTCCGCTCTCTTTTATGAGAAAAATGTCTAAAGCAGAACGATTTTGCATAATCATTAACCATTAGCTCCTTATTGATGTGAGCTAATGTACCAGCAGTGATATAAGCCAAGTGATCTACCAATGTAGGCAGCTTTCTAATTTTCCACTCATTCAAAGCAACACCAACAGATGGAATCATAGTACCAAGAATATCTAGCATAACTTGTCCAAAACCATGTTTCGCTCTCTTTAAATCGACAATATCACTCATTTCAGTCACATGATATACCTTAGGGAGTGCAAGAGCAAATGGAAGCTTTCTACCCAATTATGTGCTTGGTTAATATAGGCACTTTTACCACAAAAATAATGAATTGCTCTAAATACAGTTCTTCACCAATTAGAAACTTATCATCAACAACATAACTCACCTCACACACACTCTCAATTTTTTTTTATTGTACTCATAACTTGATGCCTCCGTCTCTTCATACCCAACACTCCTTGCTTCATGTGCTCCATTCTCACCCTAGGATGCCTCTTTGGATTTTAAAATTTCTCTTTAGCCCCTGTCTGCACCTTAATCTCTCTGCAATTTATTTTGTCATTTTCAATTTTCTTTCATCATACTACCTAATAAATCCACGCTCCTCATCACTCAAGCTACACATAAACTTATTTTTAGTCATGCTAGTGTATTGTGTGATTAATCCAAATGTTTAGAAAAATTTAATGATTACCAAGTTTCTGAGTTTCAGGAAGTTTTCCCAAAGATGTGCTGAAATCCATGAGATATGGAGCCAGGAACTCTCAACCATATAAATATTAACAAAAACATTGCAGAAATGTGAATATGTCAGCGGCAGTTACAAATAGGTAGCCCCTCTGAAACAAATGTTAGAATGAAAGCCCATACATACCAATTCTTTATTTGCATATTATCTGTGTATTCTGGTTCCATATTTGAATGTATATTTTACTTGAAATGACCTACAGTCCTGTGCCTTTGTGTTAATCACATACATACTACATTGTTAGGTGTAGTGGTTAATTCAACTTGTGTTGATGCATGTCTAACTGGTTAAATCACAAATAACAATAGGCCAACTAAGATTAGAATTATTAGTGACAATATCAATATACAAAAATTGTTCAGCACATTTGCTTGCTCTTTGCAATACTTCTATCAAGCAAACTCAAAAACAAACATCAACATTAAGGGGGATATTCACAAGGATCTATCGGCAAGTCAACTGCACTTTATCGCAGCCAAAGTAGTGATAAACTTATCGCCCCAATCACAAGCTGGTGTAAACAGCCCACATCACCAGTTTACCCGTGATAGCAGCAGCAAAAGACATCGCCACCAATTACCCCCACAACTGTCGCTAATGAGATGCAGACAACACCACTCCACAACATTCACAATGACCAGCGAGAACTGCGATAAGAACACAAAACAGGCGATAAGGCGCGTTAGCAGCAGGAAAATAACACCTCCTCTGACCTGGTGCAAAGTCGGACCACAGCCTGCACCACAAAAGGGAGCACAGCCCACAGCCACATCGGAAGGGCAACAGATGCACCCGGGCAATTGAACATGCAGCCCGGAGTGCTGAAAGGGCAACAAAACCCGGCACCACCACCCCCAGGACCCCCCTCCCCAGCACCCCCCTGACAAAAGACATGCCACATCAGCTACACCTAAACACGTCCAAAATAAGCCGATTGATGTTGCACAATCACAACTGGTGACATGCATGTGGCGTCACAAAAATGAGCATCACACATTCACTTTCGAAGCAACAAATGAAACTTTATTAACATTAACACTGAAATTAAATGAAGACACATGGCGGCTCCCCTTGGGACAATCCGTAGGTCACAGCCTGCAAGACAAAAATCATGATGAGAAGGTGTGTCCTGCGCACATCAAAGGTCAGAGAGAGAGAGAAGGAGAGAGAGAGGAAGAGAGAGGGAGAGAGATATAAGAAGAGAGGGGGGAGAGAGTGAGAGAGAGAGAGACAAGAAGAGAGGAAGAGAGAGAGAAAAGAAGAGAGGGGGAGAAAGAGAGAGAGAGAGAAGAAGAGAGGGGGAGAGAGAGAGAAAAGAAGAGAGGGGGAGAGAGAGAGAGAAGAGGAGAGAGGGAGAGAGAGAGAGAGAGAAGAAGAGAGGGGGAGAGAGAGAGTGCCGCCCCTGCGCACCCACCCACACTGCTCACCTGCTGCCACCGGTGTGTCTCCAAACACTTGCAGGAATGTTTAGCAGTACACCAGGTCACACATCTGAGACAGAGCCATCATCTGAAACAGAGTCCGGATACATGATTGGCACAGTACACAAAATTGCACAAGACAACATCGCCTGCCCGCCCATGCTCACCCAGGCAGAGGCACCCCAGCCCCTCACGCCGCCCATCGGAGCATGACTGCCCATGCACACCCAGGCATCATTGCTCACCTTCTGCCACCGGCGTGTGGACAGGAGGACCCACCACGTGCCGCTGCAAGCCACAAGCCTGGGGTCCGTGGACATGGCACCCTCAACACCATGCAGCACCGCTCCACAGGCTACCAGGTCTCACATTTGGTGCTGGGTCTTGATCACTCGATGGCATAGGACATACCAGTTTATCCTGCATCATCGCAGGCTGCACACCCATTCAGCAGCTTAAGGTGCCACTGACTCAGTGCACCCAAAGTCACCGTCCCGTGGCGGGGTGCCTGTGCTGGCCGGAATGGTCCGGGTGCCACTAACCCTGTGCAACGCAAGTCAGCACCACGTGGTGGTAGGCCCGTGATGGCCGCAAGGCCTGGGATGCCACTAACCCTGTGCGCAACAACTCATGGGCCCTTCATGATTGGGAACCGTGGAGCGTCCGTCATCCAGTAACCACCGGCAGAGGGAAATGTGACGTCATCGGCCCCTTATTTTGGCAGAGTCACATGGCCTGTGACGCCTGTGCCATGGGTATGGTGTGTGTGCAAACCTGCCCTCAGGGAGTGGCTGTGACATGCAGACAACTAGACCAGTGACCCGCCAGCGTGTAGGCCTGCAACAGGTAGCAATGAGGGCCCCCCCTCAGAGCGTAAGCGGTGTGGTCTGGCCTGCCATACGACAGATCAGCACAGGACCTGCAAAAATGACTCGTGGGCGCTGGTCGTGGATCAGTCCATTTATTGCACATCCAGTGCAGTTCTGCAGCTGGAGCGGTACAGGGACATGTCAAGCACACTTCACAATATGGGCCTGTGGAGGGCCAGCCAGAGTCCATCCCGGGATGACAAGTACTGCGGAAGAGGAAGGGTGCAGTCTGGAGTCTGGTTGCCGTGTCATTGGTCATCATACAGGATATGGCAGTCCATGTCGATGTCCAAGGTGAGTGCATCGGGGTCAGTGGAAGGTCATGAGGCCATGTGCAGCACCAAGCAGAAACAAGCCAGGTGGTGGGAATGCATGCTAGTGCCTCCTGATCACAAACCCATCCACGTCCTCATCCCCGGATGTGTGCTCTGCCCCACCTGTAGGTGTTGCAGTACCAGCTGAGGCACTGTGTGCCACAGACACACCAGGTGCCGGAGTGGATACGTCTGCTGCACAGTGAGGCAATGGCACATCAGGGGGCGGAGATGTGGATGGTGTGGGGGCAGCAGCATTCATCTGCGCCATGCCTTGTGGCAGCAATGCCATGATGGTGACATGCAGGGCATGGTAGATCCCAGCTACATTTTGCTGATGTACAGCGGTGGCTGCCATCCTTTCCTTCTCCACCCACACCATGTCCTCCATGAGCCTCCACATGTGTGCCAGTTCACGGCTGGTATCGCTGGTGCCCCTCTGAGTGGACAGGTGTTCTTCTCTCCGCGTAAGGACTCCAGCGATGTCAGTCAGGGCTTGTTGGAGACCATGGAGCGGGCCTAGACACCCGGATGGCATCTAGTTTGGTGGCCATGAGGTCAAACCCCACCCGCACCTGCTCAGCCGTCTCCCTCTGGGCCTCCAGCACACGGCATTGAAAGGCCGTGTGTTGTTCCTGGGGGTTTTGGGAGACTGCTGGGGCCATGGGTGCCAACTGCTGGGTGGTTTGGGTGGTGGGTGGGGTCTCCTCGATGCAGCTGGTCAGCCCTGATCCTGGAGGTGAGTCACGGATGATGTCAATGATGTCTAGGAGGGCTTGTGCGTTGATGCTGAGGTTGTCCTCCTCATCATCAGTGAAGAGTGGCTGGGACTGCTCTGCAGGGGGTGTTGACAGTGGCCCTGCAATGTGAAGGGGAGATAGTGTATTGCAATGTGTCCACATGTATGCATTCGTATGGTACATGTTGACATTCAGACAGCATGGCATTGTACATTGTGACAGTCTATAGATCTGGGCGATGACCCGGAGTCATTGAGGGTGTGCACTGTGCTCTGCTTGATTGTGCATGTGTGCCATCGTGGCCATCTCCGCCCGTCCCCCTAGTACCTTGTGGTCACTCACCTTGTTGCGGTTGTGTTGTGTCCTGTAGAGCAGTGTCCGGCACCCCGACTCCGGCCACAGTTTCGACACTGATGACTGTCGACACCAGCTCCTCCATGTCATCCAGTACGAGCTGTGACGCTGGGCCCCCACCCCCAGTCTGCATTGCTGCCTTCTGGTTGGCTGCGAGTTTCTCCTTGGTCTTTCTCTTGATGTCATTCCATTGCCTCTTGACCTCATCCACTGTCCTCTTGTGCTCTCCGACAGCATTCACTTTGTCCACGATGTCCCGCCATATTCCAGTTTTGGTGCCCAATGACACGTTGGAGTTGACGAACAGTTGTTGATGGTGTTCCCTCACCTCCGTGACTATGATCCTGTTCGCCTGTGGACTGAACTTAGTCTTCTTCTTCTTCTTGTCCTTGCCCTTCCCTGTCCCCGAGGTCCCAGGCTAGTCGTCCGGGGTGCTTGGTGGGTTGCGCTCGTCCTCTGCACCTTCTCCGGCTGCCTCCATGGTGCCTGGATGTTGGTCAGTTTGTGTTTGGGTGTTTTTTCTACTTTTATGGTGGTTTTTCCTGCATGCCAGGTGTGTGTTGCAGGCCTTGTGCTGCTTTTCGCTGATTTCCTCATCGCGCTTTGGCCCATTGCAGGTTTTTTTGTGTTGTGGTTTGTGTTTTTATCTCCATCGGCGTGGTTGTATCATGGTCATTGTCCGCGGCTTAGGCAGACTATCGCATGGTACCGCCGTGTTGGTAATTCCAGGTTGTCACAGGATTATTTTCCCGCAATGGGCTGCGATGTTGAGAGTTGCGTTAAGCTACTCTTGCGGGATTTATCACACGTTCTTGTGAATATACCCCTAAGGGTACAGAATCAGGAATCCAGAGTCAATTACTTTAATTGTCCAGTTTAAGATTTAGTCCACAGAGTTCAAGGAAACTCTACCATCTTCAACTTTATACCTAAGGTACCAAAGGTACAAAACAAAACAAGCCCTAACTTAGAAGTTCAAGACTTCATAAAAAGCCAATTTTTAGTAAGTTTAGTGTGGTTCTTCTTAAAAAATTAACTGGCAGCAATTTAAAAAAATCATAAGCTTCCACGTCCAAATATTCATCCACCTCAGCGAGGTGAGTCCATTCAGGATATGCGTACTTTCTATATGACACTCCTAAACTTGTTGATCTTTTGACTGCTGGTACTTCACTTTCACACAGATACAACTGCTTAACCTTAACGAAGGCCTAGGATTTGTCCCCATACTAAAGCCTGATATATTTAACCTCCGAATACAACTTGCCAAATTCTTTCATGAGATTAGGCTTACCGTCTTTTTTTCTGCTGACAGAAGGGGAACAAGAGAAGAACAATGGTTTGGAAAACAAATCATGGTTCACCACCCCGCCTGTTTGTATGCCATATGAACTACTAGTATTCAAACAGGCAGTGTCCCATGGTGTAGATCAATTAAGAAATGCTAATATACACACATTTCACAATTTAGGTAGAAATGATCAAGAGGCTTTGACAGAAATATTACAACTGGATTCAGTTATCATAGTAGCCAACACTTAAGGTGGGGCAACCGTGGTCCCTCCAAAAGAAATGTATAGCACTGAAGAACTACACAAAATTTGACAGAAACCCAACCAGTGTTATCATGGAAGACATAGAGTTTATGGTCAAAACATCAGCAGACAACAATTGGATTACAAAACATGACGCCGACTTTCTGTATCAAAAAGACCCTAAAGTTCCCTATGTTTACATATTGCAAAAAATACAAAAAGGGAAACACCCTCAGCCAGGCACATGAATAGTATCAGGCATTGTTTCAGATCTTGACAAACCTTCAACATTTGCTGACTGTTTCCTAAGGCCACTTGTGTAAAAAATGCCATATTTTGTCAAATAACTTAAAGACATTCTTAATATTTTGAAGGGCATGGAGTTTGATCCAAACCCTGAAATACTAATAAAAATGGATGTTGAGGCCTTGTACATGAGACTCCTCCGGGGAAAAGCACTAAAAAATACTCAAAGCTCATCTGTTGGGGACACAATGGGACGCATTTACTCCCATGGATTTCATATTAGAGTGTACACATATGGCATTGAAAAGAAATTATTTCAGATTTGAGGATATTTTCTGCTTGCAGGTACACAGTAAGTCCATGAGCAGTACATTTGTCTCCAGTATCCCTGCCTATACATCCACAATTTTAAAATGAAACATATATTGAATCCATTCTAATCCATTCTCTAACAACATTAGGGTTTGGAAATGGTACATTGATGACTTTCTCATAATTTGAAAAGGTAGCAAGACAGAGGCTCACTCTTTCATGAACTGGATGGAAAGACAAGGAATGAGTTTTTGAGATCCACTATGAGTAAAAAAGAAATTCCCTAAACCTACAAGTACAGGGCACTAATTTGACATGTGATGTCTTTTATAAGCCAACAGACAGGAATGACCTCTTGAGGTACAACAGTTTCCATTAAAAACATTACAAGCTAACTTATTAATTGGCCAGTTCCTCAGGCTCAAATGAAACTGCACTGAGAAGAAAGATTTAAAATATCATTCAAGTGTTCTAGAAAACAAACTAAGAGAGAAATTATATCTAAGTAACATGATTCAAAGGGCTATGAAAAGAGCCCTGAATATGCCTCGCAAGCACCTACAATCCTTTGACACACCCAAAACAGATTGCTCAATCTGTGTTACAAAATATGTTATATTCTCTAATAGTGTCTGAAAATTAATCAACAAACACAGGAAAATTCTCATTCAGGCATACTGAAATTCAAAAATCTATGTTCTCTTTTAAATGTGGGAGATCACGGAAAGACTCATTAGATAATACTGGGCCTAAGACGACTCCTTATAAGGGTACAACAGCATTAAACTCCCCCCAGTTACTGGGCACTATCTGTGTGGACAGTGTACCATTTGTCCACTGACTGGCAAAGTAAAAAAAACTTCATCCAGGTCTAAATATGCTGTATTGCCTTAGACTCCACACTAATTGTAACTCAACCAATGTCATTTTCATGATTGTGTGCTCCTGTAACCTACAACATACTTAGAAAGACAATCTGCAAGGTTCAGACAAGGATGAATATGCACAGAAGTATGATAAGACATAGAAAGACAGTGACAAAGGTCATGGGGCATTTTCTAGAAGAAATGAAAACTTATTGAGTATGACCTGGTGATCCAGCGCGAGGTAAATACCTGATCAGGGATCAATACTCAATTCATACAATTACAATGGCCCATACACGTTCACCCAGAATCCCTGATGTGCCGGGGGTCAATTTGTTTACTTTCAATGCTTTTCTTTTCCGTACACCATGTATAGTGTCATTAGGATGCCTACTAGTTTATTTAATCAACTATCCTTCTACTTGGTCGATGGACCAATTACTTCAATAGTTGATGATAATAATTATCTTATCTAAATTATCATTACAGTTAACTAAATAACCACAGACACTCAGTAGAGTTATGAAGCTTTATCTTAATATAAATGTGGATTGCTCATTGCATACACTCACAAATGCAAATAATGGAACTCACAAAGGGAGAGATAAACATCAGCAACATCAAATGAAATACAAACTCATCTCTTAAACAATGACAATTATGCATCAAGGGGTGGATAGATTAAGAGACAAAAGTTTCAGCAAATTCATATAAAAAAACTGAATACTCCTAACAGAGGGGATAGATGAAGAGACAATAGTTTCATCTAAAATAATACGTTCAATGTGTCTATAATGGAGTGGACAGGTGGAGAGACAAAATTTAAAGGAATAAAGTACATTTGCAAACAATTTACATGTATGAGTCAGAGACAAATACAAACCTATTGGTTTATGAAAAACCACCCCATCGGCCTAGGAGATGGTGGGGGTTCCTGAAATAGGATCAGGGAACAAAGATTACTCGAACCAAAGGTAGGACGGGGACAGAAAACAGCTAGGCCTCTCTGCAAACTGACGAACAGCGATGCATTCACCTGTCTTCTCTTCCTCCCCGCAAGTCTAAACCACACCCCTAAAGGCACCCCAGTTATACCCTCAAACTTGCATGTCCATCTCACATAAACTGAAATATTACTAAAATCCAAGCAAATGATTGGTGTGCTTAGGGGGTGGCTTTGTCACACCATGATGACTTCATGTACAATATAGTCACTTTATTGTTCAGCATCTTTTCTCACAGTTAGGTCTCTAACACGTGCTCACGTTTTCATTCATAAGTTACATTTTAAACTTTTATTCATAAATTTTGTCAATGTCGGTGGAATAAGACTCTGGCCCCATAGTTGACTTCGCCATTTGGCAGGCAGTCGTCACTTTGACCTTCAGCTCGTACATCATTTCTGCTGTGCACAGCATGTCTGCCTCGCTGCTGACAATTCAGATCCACTCCTCATCTCACCCCTCTAACTCTGGACAATGTAAGGCAAGATGGCGTTCTCATCCAGCACACTATAGTAAATGCAAACGAACATTTATTAATTATATGACAATGTCGTTTTTACTGTGTACCCCCCTCCCTTGCACTATTCCCTATTAGAGTTACCTAGCATAAGCTAGAAGTGCAAAGCAGCATTATGTATTGTTTAAAAGCAAAATGCAACATGCAATCTACGAAATGCACATGCGGCCTAGTCATGCATCTATTTTCGTTTTTCTCCAAAGCATACTGCAAATACATTTTAGTTCTTTCATATATTATTTCATATTAGTGCATACATGAGCACAGCTATTTCCCACGTTTTCGTGTAAAATGCATGTTAGTTTTATTTACTACTTACTGTTAGTACGTATTTTGGGGATATAAATTTGAGCAGGTTTCTTTCTCGAACACCTGCTCCATCACTGGAATGGTATGTTATCGATAAACTACCCCCAAGAGCAGGTAATCTAGATTCAAAATTATTTTATTTTGAGCATCGATGGATATACTACCTTAATAGTTCCAGTATTGGCCTGACTGATGACATCCAGTGAACACAATTGTCGATTTGTCAGCGCTAGTACCACGCACTCCAGGCTCTCCCATAAAGGCTCTTCCAGTCTCCTCCATTTTTCTTGATATAGGTTAATCCATCATGTACTGTGTTTAAAAGGTTTTAGCTGCCTCAAATAATAAACTAAAGCATTCTGTCAACAATTGTAGGGTATTGATATGATGAGCGGTCTGTTCCTTCCGAGGGAACTCATATTTTACCCACTCCTTACAGATATGGCCCTCCATGTAAACAGATGATATAAGTTTGAAAAAACAACAAACAGAAAACGGATATTATTTTTTTTTTAGCTTTTATATTTCTCACCTGACATTCAGAGTAAATGTCAATTTATCTCAACCCTAAAGCACTAATTAATGGTGTTTCACATGAAAACAATGCTCCCAGACAAGGACCAGGGCAAAAACAAAAACATAACACCCTCCTTCCTCTTTCCCCATCTCCTTTTGCTTCATTTGTAAATCAAAAGATTGGTTTGTTTTCATTGGGTCTTAAAATGTTTCTTTCTACGCTTTACCAGAATCTGCAATTATAAGGAATGTCCCTATCCGTTTTCACTGGGGCTTCCAATCCCAAAATGGTGGTCCAAGTTTACTGTATATTCGCAATAGAGGCTTTCTAGTTGTTACGCTATGTGATGGCATCAATGAGTTTCGATCATGTAACGCAGTTGCATCATGTACACCTCGACCGCAGCAGTTCAAATATGGGATGCCGGACTGACTCAAGCATCCGCGCCCAGCAGATGGGGTATTCTTAGGAGCAGATGCAGGTACATCCCCTTGAGGAAGTAGTGGGGATTGGGAGGATTTACAACCACATCAATTTGGGATTATCAGATATACCTAAGGATACTGACTGTCACCATACAGCACTGAGATTAGGCAGTTAAAACTTCTTGGCAATAATACCCGGCATTTGTCAGCATGCTCTATTTTCTGTCTGTTTCTCATAGAACTGTTGCACATTATAAAACATCATACGTTTCAGATTTAGAAAGCCTTCCTAATGCTGTTAGCCTCAGTTTCACCAATTCATCCAGAATAGTTGTTCACCCCTCACGTAAGAAGGTTTAACTACGCGTAATGGGAAACTGATATAAAGGTACTTTAAGGGAAATATAAGCAGGGCCACTTGATATATGCATGGGCCAAATCATGCGGCTTGGTTGAGTAAATTATGCGACAAGAAAAAGCTAATTATGCAGCATAATGTGACATATTTTGCAACAGCATTACTTTTATTACTTTTATCACTGTTGGGGCATTGGTTGACCTCATTAGTAACAGTTTAATATCCAAATACAGCAAAAAGCTACAGAAAGGTAACCAGTCAACTTTTGAGAAGGGTCTTCCTTTGAGCTGCAACACGTGTTGTTGCATTTTTAGTAACTCGTGAACCGTTTCAGCTAGAAACTATTTTTTTTTGTTAAAATCTGCAGATTATGTAGCAGATGGTGGATTATGTGGCTAATCCATAATTATGTGAACAACGCAGCACAATTACATAATTCTAGTGACACTAGATGTAAGCAATGTCTATACAAAGGTCATGGTGAGATAAACTTGCAAACTCCGGCTCTTTCACCTCTTCCACCTCGTATTTTGATGTGTGAGACTACAGAGGAGTGCCTCCCTAACCTGATCAGTATGTCTCTGAACCCACCCTCAAGTTAGGGTAAGTAATGTACATATGTGCATAGATGTGAATATGAGTGAACACAATAGCATGCTCATGTTGAGTATTTTCTGTGTCTGCTTAGCACTTCCTTCACAGCACAAGCACATATTGATGTGACAATTGATTCCTCTGTATCAATCAAAAAAGGAGACACTGTTCCAAAGAAGTAGAGAAAAAGGAAACTGAAAAAGCGTAAGAAAAGAGGGTCCTAGGCTATATAAGACCCAAGGTTTGGAAGGGGAAGCAGAGCTTATTTTCTCTTGTTGCCCTCACACACCCCGGAAGGTGTCATGCTTTATCATCGGGCGTTTTGCTCCTCGTCGGGCCAGCGCTGCAATGCCCTACGGGTCCCCCGAAGGGTCACTTTAGCGGAGATCTTTTTAGAGAAAACGCCGTTTGGTGCATGCAGGTGTGTGGTTTGGGTCCCAAAATTAGTAGTGGTGCAGTCGTGTGTGTGACGTGATGGATTAAAATTGTCTAAGGGTTGCTCAAAAGGTATTGTTTAATAAAGACAAGGGAATGGCACCCTTGACAAGCTAAACAAACCCATAGGTTAGGTGTTACCCTAGTGGGGTTAATGTCCCATCCGGTAACTACAATGTGGTCAATGTGGTCGACATGTTTCGCGCCCCTGCCGTCCAAACGGATCCGTGGCGCTTCCTCAGGACCAACTAAGAAGTGTAGTGTGCATAAAAGTGATCTGGGGGATAGTACCCGCAGTGTATATCCGGGTGTACAAGGACAAAATGGCCCTGCTATCTGTTCTGTCAGATTGAAAGTCGCTCCTGGATATAAGCCTAGGTAAACATGAAAAACAAAAGAAAAGAAAGAAAAAGCGATATGTCAAGGTTTAGGGTAATTTTGCCCCAAATCTGTCCTTAAACTGGATACACATAGATAAAGACTGAGTACAGGAATGCGCCTCCTCCTTTTCAGAACAGAGGCAGGGGACGAGGCAGAGGAAGAAGAAGAGGACAAAAGCAGGTTCAGTGGCAGGATCCAGAGACACAACAGAGGACAACACGGAGCACGACACACCCGAGACCTTGATAGTGAACTTAACAGACAGACATCTTAACACAGACGAAATCACCATCCTGGAGATGGGTTTGGATTTCAACAACTTTTCCGGAAAATATGTATAAAATCCTTCTTCAGTAACAGTCCTATCCCAGAACGTCAGGACACTGGACTCAGGCCACCCTCTAGATTCACCCCATCAGCTGGTATGGTTCCCAGCGAGGTGTTGACCTTTGAAAAAGCAGTTCTCAAGGAGGCTAATAACCTGAAAAGAGACCCCGTCTACGATAACTTGCCCAAAAGACTGCGCCATGCAGTACTCTCACTCACCAATGACGAAACCATGATTATAAAACCGGCAGAAAAGGGCGGGGCTACCGTCATCCTATCAGTTGAGGATTATGATAAGGAATGCTCCAAACAACTCGGTAATACCGAATACTACAAAAAACTGGAGACAGATCCCACTGATAGATTACTTTCACGCATACGAATCTTAGTCAACGAAGCAACAAATGAAGGCTGGATTACACCTCATGAAGCAGCATTCTTAATCAACAAGGACCCCAGGATGCCGTATTTCTACCTTTTACCCAAAATTCACAAGGGTATCATCCCACCTCCAGGCCGTCCTATCGTCTCTGGCATAGGCTCTTTACTGGAACCTCTGAGCAAGTTTAGTGATTTTTTCCTACGTCCCTTGGTTCAAGCCACTCCGGCCTACCTGAAAGACACTAGGGATGTCCTCAATCTCATACAGGAGATCAATGATAACAACACAGAGACCATCAATCTCCTCCTGACCTTGGATGTGGAGGCATTATACACAAACATCCCCAGGACGCAACGATTGAAGTGGTAGAACAACTGCTTCATGAGACGAACCTACCCACCAACACTCCAGCGGAATTCACCACGGAACTCATCACGCAAGCCCTCAAGAACAATTTCTTCATGTATAAAACTACCATCTACCATCAGATACAAGGGACTAGCATGGGGAGCACATTCGCGTCGAGCCTGGTGGGATTGTCCATGGCACACTTTGAGGCCAGTAACATCGTCACGGACAACAATCCCTACAAAGAAAAAATAGTTACCTGGAAACCGTACATCAATGATGTGCTCATCCTGTGGAAAGGGGATGCTGACACCTGCCAAGAATTTTATGAGTGGATAAACAATCTGAACCCCCACTTACGCTTCAGCAAAACAGAGAGTGAGAAAGAAATTCCTTTCCTGGATCTTCTCATCTCTTCAGAGGAAGGAATACTCCACACCACCACCTACAGAAAGGCAACTGACCGCAATAGCCTGTTGAGTTTCCATAGCCATCATCCAAAAGCACTGAGGGAAAACTTACCCTATGGACAATTTCTTAGAATCCGCCGGAACTGTGTTAACATCCACGAATATGACACCCAGGCCAACACCCTGACGAAGAACCTCGAACAGAGGAACTAACCGGAGACGATTGTGAAGCAAGCACGTAAACGAGCCAGGAATAATAATCGGCAAGCATTGTTGGAGGACAGGACCAAGGAAGCTGATAACATCATCACATGCGTGACAACTTTCACACCACTATCGAACAAAATCAAGAACATTGTGAATCGCAACTGGAGGATTCTCAATACGGGTGGTCTCACGATAGAACGCCTGAGATTTGCGTTCAGGAGAACCACAAACTTACGTGACCAATTGATCAACACCAGGCCACGATCCAAGCCTAACCGACAGGAACCTACCTTATGGGATCTCCCTGCTGTGAAAGGCCACTACCCCTGCGGGATGTGTAGTGTGTGCCTTCTCACCAAACATACCACATCCCTCGATCTTGACGAATTCACATGGGATCAACGGAAACACACGAACTGTAACACCAAGAATTGTGTTTACCTCATTACCTGCCCGTGCGCACTCCGCTATGTTGGGATGACTACACAACAGGTTAAAATGAGGATCAGTGAACACAGAAGCACAATCAGGCGGGGCAGAACGGCCACAAGACTAACTAATCATTACATCGAGAAAGGCCACTCATGCGATGACATCAGATGGACAATACTGGAGAGTAACCAGCTGTGGAGTAGTATTTCTTTACTACGCCGAGAACAACGATGGGTACACCGCCTACGAACAAATGAACAAGGTCTCAATGATGAGATACCATGGACTGAACTGTAAATCTATTATAATCTTTAGACATTACGCAGCCGATATGCCAGCTATATACATCTCTGGCCACACACATACAAGCCACATTCCCCCCTCTTGAGTAACACACTAGGGGGCATATGTATCAACCGATTTTGTATTCGCAAATGCTGCGAATCGCAAAAAAACAGCGTTTGCGAATACAAAATCGCAAAAGGAGATGTATGAGGCATTTCAGCCTCGCAAGCTTAAGGAATCGCTAAATTTGCGATTTCTTAAGTTTGCGTAAGCATTTAAGAAATCGCAAATTGCGATTTCTTAAATGCAATGTAACACGCACCCAAGTTGTGCGATTTCTCCTTAAGAAATTGCAAATTACCACCAACTTCAAGTTGGTGGCAAATTGCGATTTCTTTGAAATATGCCCTTTTTTGCATATTTCAAAGTGCCATGTGGTGCACATACATGCCCTTAGGGCATGTATGTGCGCCATATGTGCACAGATGCTGATTTCAGGGGGGCATCAGGGTGTCATCATGACACCCTTGCACCTTTGAAATTATTCTCAATTTGCGATTAGCAAATAGTGAATCGCAAATTGAGAAGGACTTCCCATTCATTGCTATGGGCCTCCTGGCCCATAGGAATGAATGGGAAGGCATTCCTTAATTGCGATTTCCCAATTTGCTAATCGCAATTAAGGAATTTTAAGAAATCGCAAATGTTTTGCAATTTTTTAAATACATCCCGTTTTGCAATTCCCAAATAGCGATTCTCAAAAAATCGCTATTTGAGAATCGCAAATGGAGATGTTGATACATATGCTCCCTAGTCTCCTTTTACCCCTTCTTTAATACACTCCTGGATGTGAGTTTTTATAATGACATACTCAATAATGAGAGTCTGGGTGCATACATTTTTGTTCGGGGGCTAACCGTTTATGATCTTTGTCTTGTGCACAGTGGTGATCGGGGAAGATAACGTCATACCACGCTATTTTCCCGAGGAGTTCACATACAAGCTCATCATTATACAGAGTGCCTCATGAGATGCGGTGACCACCTCATCGTGACAATTAATCTGATTATCATGTACCTTTATAGACTATTAATACAACCTGACCCCGCTCGTGGAGCAAGGTCATCTATATCTACTATCATTAGATGACCGGTAGCATTGTACACAATCAGGTATTGTGTTTCGAACCACAACACACATTTGCCCCTCTCTTACATCCTCCTCTCCCCCTCCTCGCATCGTTCTCCGCACACCCATTCTCAACGTGGCCTGTGGATTGGAATATGCAACTTTTATTTTAGCAAACGAGGGCACATACACACGTGCGTCTATCGCGCATGTGCTTATAATCAGCTACCGTGGCACTACACATGCTCACAATCGGGAGGTTTCTATACATGCAGACAATATGTCCCCAATTAGATTGACATGACACCCTACATCTGTTAAAGAACAACTCCCCATGGAAATCCTATCACTCTATTGTACTTTGAATTTACTGTGTAATCTATACGTTCTTTAAGAGGCAGACTAGAGAACACGTAGTCACACACTGGCCACGCATGCACGAAGACCACTTGTCTGGTCTTCGCGCATGCGCATCATCTAAAATACACCCGAACACACACCTGTTACAGATTTTGACCGGATACAGGTACCGCCTTCACGATACTTGCTGGGACTACAAATGGAGCCTACATCCAGACGCGGTTCCATTCCAGACAGGAGGACGGTTGGGGGAGGTTCGTCAGAGGCCACATCAGAGCAAAACTGTAAGTAACACTATCCTCAAGGCTTATCTAGGGTACCAGTCGCTGACTTTAGACCACAGGGTCTAAATCTATCAATATGCCATTACTCACTGGGGCTTCCATTTATTCCTCTCTCAGCACAAGAAGGTGTGAACGCTCGACCCCTAGTCTATGGAGCAACTTACTCTTTATACTTAGGTGAGTGGTGTGACATGTACTTGTGGGGTTTCTGTAGTGTGGCTCAGATACCAATGGGAGATGAGCTGTCATCACCCCCACTCTATCGTCGTTAAATACTCACCTGTGCATCAATGTTGAGTGATCTGGAATTTATCAGACCTTCCACTGGAGATTTATGGGATGAGTGGGTGACTCCGATCGGCGGCAGGAGGCCACCCATACTAGGATGCCTATCCTGTGGATGGTCATCCGTTTTGCTTATCGTTGAGACCCCACTTTCCCAGTCACTCGTGAGTGGAATTTGTGTTTCATGTACACAGCAATCCTGTACTCAGTCTTTATCTATTTGTGTCCAGTTTAAGGACAGATTTGGGGCAAAATTACCCTAAACCTTGACATATCGCTTTTTCTTTCTTTTCTTTTGTTTTTCATGTTTACCTCGGCTTATATCCAGGAGCGACTTTCAATCTGACAGAACAGATAGCAGGGCCATTTTGTCCTTGTACGCCCGGATATACACTGCGGGTACTATCCCCCAGATCACTTTTATGCACACTACACTTCTTAGTTGGTCCTGAGGAAGCGCCACGGATCCGTTTGGACGGCAGGGGCGCGAAACATGTCGACCACATTGACCACATTGTAGTTACTGGATGGGACATTAACCCCACTAGGGTAACACCTAACCTACGGGGGTTTTTTAGCTTGTCAAGGGTGCCATTCCCTTGTCTTTATTAAACAATACCTTTTGAGCAACCCTTAGACAATTTTAATCCATCACGTCACACACACGACTGCACCACTACTAATTTTAGGACCCAAACCACACACCCGCATGCACCAAACGGCGTTTTCTCTAAAAAGATCTCCGCTAAAGTGACCCTTCGGGGGACCCGTAGGGCATTGCAACGCCGGCCCGACGAGGAGCAAAACGCCCGATGATAAAGCATGACACCTTCCGGGGTGTGTGAGGGCAACAAGAGAAAATAAGCTCTGCTTCCCCTTCCAACCCTTGGGTCTTATATAGCCTAGGACCCTCTTTTCTTACGCTTTTTCAGTTTCCTTTTTTCTCTACTTCTTTAGAACAGTGTCTCCTTTTTTGATTGATACAGACGATACACGGAGCACAGACACTGGACCATAACAAGCTCCTGGTCCCCCCCCCCTCTCCTCTTTTTATATAGACAATTGATTCATCTCCAGGAATAATACAACAAATGCAACAGGATTTTTATATCTTCCACATGTTTGGGATGGGTGTTCATTGAGCTTCAATCTATTTGATCCCAATTTAATAATGCTTTTCTCATAGTTTTCCAAATACGATTATACCTACAGGTGTCTGGCTAAGGAGAAGTAGAAAAAGAAATGTTTAAGAGCATTAGGCTTCATTGTTGGTGCATGGCACAAATTTGTAGAGATGCAGGGATTATAGGAGCCCTGACAAAGGCCAGAGATCCATATAGACTGTTTAAATGGGCGAAACAGGTTGGCATATTTCATCAGATAGATGAACAATTGATCCTTTTCCAAAATCCAATACACACCTTTTTAAATCAATAATGAGGTACCCAATGATAAACGATATTCCTTTGGTTTGGCTCCAGATATTTTTTCTATATGTCAGGAACCATTAAATAATTTAGCTTGCCCAAATATGAAAACCCCCAGCAATGGTCAAGTCCACTGAGGTGGTGATTAAATACCAATGTGTGGAGAACTGCCAATGACAAAGCATGTCACAATACGTTGTGGGTGAGGTGTATTTCTCAAAATCTGAGGGATTTTTTTTGGTTCTTAAAAAATCAAAAGCCCTGCCTTTTAAAACCTTTGTATTTTATTGGGCTCCACTTCACTTTTATGATCATTAGAGTCTAACTCTATTGTCTCTTGCTCTTCTCTGATTATCTCTAGCCTTTTAGCTTTCTTGAATAGCCTTTTGTTTCTTCTCAGTGATTCCGGTCACTTGTCTGTTTGATGAGCATTCTTATTTTCTGTCGTCTCTTTTGTGAGTACTGCTGAATCTTTTTTTACTTGCAACTTGATTTGTGCTTTCATCTGCATCACCGGCTTGTCTCACTGCAAACCGTTTTCCTTTAGGAGTTTTTGAGACCAGAATTTCCAGCTTCACTCCTATCTCATGGTAAGGAGTTCCTGTCTCTTTTTCTTCTTGTTCATGATATGTTCTTGTTTCTTTTTCATTTTGATTCTCATTACCTGCCTCATCAATGCAGTGAACTTGAGCTTGACACTATGAATCAATAGATGGTGTCACCACTTATTCATATGAAGTCTTCACTCTCTTTGTGTGAGATGTGTTGATCCATATTTCACAGCACTGTTGATCACAAGTATTATCTTGTGGGCGCCTTCTCACCTTGGTTCCATACAGGATTTGTGAAAATGCCTCTTCACCAGGGCCCAGTTGCGTGTCTGGAGAGCATTGCACAGGACTTCTTTTGCTTGTGGTACCAAAATCACTTGATGAGCGTCAGATTGCACGACATTAGCCATACCTTTACAGTAATCGACACAATGTCATCACTTCTCATAGCCCTCGCCAAGAGCACTTTGTGGAAAAAAAAGACCAGTCTTTCTATTTGGAGTGCTTCTAATACTCATCAAAGCAAGTGGAAGTGTGTCTAGAAATGTCAAGGATTGTGAGGTAAACACCTTGATCTGCTTCAATTTTAAATTGCCATTAACTCATTCTACCACTCCTGTATCTTCTGGTCTGTAAAATCAATGGAATTTTTTGCTTAATTTTATAGTTTGAGAACTTCAGTGGCTCATTTTTAAAATGAGTTCCTCTGTGTGTCCCAATAGAAGTAGGCATACTTCTGTCATTCTGTCCCATCTCTTGGTTGGTTAGGCGCCCATCCCCCTTGAGAACAATTAAATAAGGCATATTTCTACTGAATTTCTTTTGATTTTGCAGATTTTGCATAGAGGCTATTTGGGCTATGGAAACTAACTGTGTCATTTTATTCCCCTTCTGCTACATCATTTTGAATTTGATCTGGATTCTGTCTGCATTGTAGTTTGCAGTGTCCAATCCGCCAACAATAAGGACATGTATTACTTTTCTTAAGCTTGTTAATATTCACATGCAATACTATAGGGTCATTCACAAATCCTTTACTTCTCTTTGTGGCATCACGTTCTCAACTTGTGCTGATGGCCCATTATTTCCTTGCACACCATTTGCTTGCATACCAACATTTATAACAGAATTTACACCATTAACAAAACCAGATCTAAGACCCAAAATTCATTTCCTGGGAGTACCTCACAAGATGGCCTATCTCTCTGAAGAGCAACCTGGGATTTTCCAAGATGACAGCATAAAAGTGTTTTTCAAGCCCTTGCATAGAGTTTGTCCCTAACTGACACTCATTCTCTCGAAGACTTCAACAGACGTCTCTGGTGTGATTTGTGCCAGAAGTCTACATGTTCTCTTTTTGTCCCATGCCCAGGCTTGTTCATAGGTGTCGGCTAATCACCTTATGCCCCCCATCTTCTTCCTTTACAAAGAAACGTCTATTCCCAACTAAATGTGTATATATTCTAGTGGTAGCTTTCCATTACCAGCTGGCCAGCCATGTATATGTCTTGACCCGGAAGTGTAATTTAAAATGCAAATCTCATTAGGACTAGGAGAATATTGCAAAAGCCAAAACATATTAAGAAGCACTTATATGGCCAATGGAATATTTTATTTGCACTTAGGACCCTTTTAAAAAAATATGTGATGTTACAACGCGATCAAAATGATTGCGGAACATTACATCGCAGTTTTCACAACGCAAGTCGTTACAACGACTTGCGCTGGAGGGCGCAGGAATTAGGAATAGTATGATTTACAATTCCAACACCAGTCTACGTACAGTAGGGAAGGTGTTAGAATAGAAAAATCATACTATTCCTTAGGTTAGAGCGCCATCCAGCTCAAGTCTTTGTAACGACTTGCGTTGTAATACCCTCGATGTAAAGTCATTGCAATGCAATGCCCGCGTGGTAATGGATGTTTCCCCTTTTAAACATAGAAAATATCATTAAGTAATCCAAAATGTTATATGTCTAAGTTTTCACTCAAAGTGTTAATAAAGTGACACACTAAAGAATTACGCTTTAATTGGATTCCCTATTAAATTATAAGGGCTGCGCAGTCCATAACTACTTTAACCAAGCTACCTGCGCACATATACTAGTGTAAGTCAGACAACTGTCTTCCTCGCTTAACCTGCACACAAGCGCACACATGTTTGAGAATTACAACCTAGCTGTGCCGCAGGTGGCCCTATCTTAAATAACGTTCACTGGTAATTATCACTTAAAAACCCATTAAAAGAAGCGTACAGTGGATGAAGCCACATTTTGGTGTCACATTCACAGCAGAAATTCAAAAACCACACAGTTCAAAGTAAACAAATCTAGGCAACTAAGCAAGTTATGCCTCATTGCCACACATACACTATCAGTAAAATGTCGAAAGCAAACACAGTAGCTGATATCACAAGTGTCTGCCCTCCCAGGAACATAGATGACCATGATCGCAGGTTATCACCAAAATCACATGGATATCAAACTCAATTATTTGTGCAGGACTTTGTGCGATATGATCAAACCGTGTAGTCGTTTTTATGAAAACATGTTAATACCAGATGATATTGCAACGTTTGAAAACCCTTGTCTATGGGTTTAAATATTTCTAAGAAAACATATTTTCCAGAGGATTTTCTAATAAATAATTTTTCCTCCCACTAGGAATGGATTTTAGCTCACGACTATCCTGGAAAAATGCACTTATGCGGAATATTTTTTCTGATTATTTTTCCAACTTTAATCATTCTCGAAGGTTGTGAAGCTTGTGAAGTTTTAGAAAACATGCAATGGAGATCACAGTAGCAAAACCCTGTAGCTAAACATGCCTATCACATGTATATAGCTGCCACAATGGGCCTAGAAAGTTTACTCTTCCATAAAGTGCTTTCAAATGTCCTGAACCTTCGGTGCCTAGTTTCAGGCCATTCCCCCTGTTAGCAGTGTAGGCTGGGGAACTGGGCATATGCCATGGTCAAATCCAAAGTTGAAGGTCAAGGCCAAAGGCAATACTTCATGATTACTATGAGACGTGAATAAAGTACAATATATAATCACAAACTAATTAAATTTACTGACTAATGTTTCTCAGTAGCATGTAATCTTCCTTTGTTAAAATTGCATTCTAACCTGTGTTAATAATAATAACCTTGGTGATTCGCTGCTTAAAAACACTTCATGTGAATCGGCAAAACGGTTACCATTAAGAACCTGAGAAAAAGGGTAGTGAATGCTTGGAATTATAGACGAAACCATAATATCACACATAACCATCACAGATGTTAAGAAACATCTACGATGAGATTACGATGGCATAGCAATTTGCATTAATTTTGACACAGACTGTAACCTATGCACCCTGAGCCACTCTTTTTTAAGCACACTGTTTAAGGATGACATGCGTTTGTATGTAGCATGCAGATAGCATGGGTACATACCATGACCTGTGCATGTAAAACATAGGATCTTGCAGTCACAAGCCATGTTCTAATGCCTACTGCTGAATTTTCAATTTACCATTGTTGAAGGCAATGTCCTGCACCTTAAACATATCTTCCGCAAAATCATGCATATTTACAGGGCCTGGCCTGGCCTTACATGCAAAATTCAGGATTTTACCATGTACATTGTCTTTTCCCGTTGAACAAATATGAATTAATAAATGCCAAGAACAAAATTCAAGCCCTGTGCACCTTGCACACAAGTATGGAACACTTGTATGTAAGTGTGCTGTTAGACCTGGCTTCTTTTGCTTGTTTCCCCTGTCTTTTTGCTTTCTGGCCTGGTTTTGCCTCTTTTTTTGCTGGTTTAGGGTCTCTGTGTACTTTCTCACTGTTGTTCAGCTTTAAAGTGCAAGTGCTCCTACTGTAAATAATGTTATGGATTGGTGTTACAATGGTTGGCATGTTTGGTTTCCTGGTAAGTCCCTAGTAAGGTGCACTGAGAGTGCCAGGGCCTGCACATCAAATGCTACAAGTGGGCCTTCTGCATTGGTTGTGCCACCCACAGAAGTAGCCCTAAAAAGGTATCTCAGACCTGCCACTGCAGTGTCTTCTCGCAGTTTTTACTGCCATGTTGAATTGGCAAGTGCACCCACCAGTCGTAAGCTTCACAAAGCATTGCCCCATACCAAACTGCAGCTGCGGTCCACCGACACCAGCTCCATCGACCACCGATTTGCGACGGCGGCCGCAGCGTGCACCGTGACCCAGTAGCGGCCCGTGGAGGGAGTTCCGCGGGACGGTGTGGCGGGGAAGGGGCAAGGTGGGGGGTAGTAAACTCCGGCTCACGGCGGACCACAGTAATGTAAATAAATAAATAAAACGAATTTCATTGCGTGCGCTGAAACGCATTTGGTGTTTGGCGCAACTCCCTCCACAGGCCGCTACTGCCGTGACCGTCAACACAGCGATGAGCACTGCCCGCTTCACAGTCATGGTCTCACAGACCCCGCTGGATGCCTGCCACAGAACCACTGCCTGCACCGCGACCTGAGGGCACCAATCCGCTTCACACCACAACCTAGATGAATGCCTCCGCCGGCCCACACCGTCAAGGTCAGCCGGAACATAAGGTACTGTTTACAAGTCTTCTGACACCAACGCCGATCCGCACCGATGCAGTTGACCAAAACTGTTGGATTTGGTTGTTTTCAGCACCGCGGTAGCACCGGCAGGAGCTACTGACTTCAAGGGACTGCATTTTTAAGGCTATTCTTGCAAAGTGCATATTTTGATTATTGTATGTTGGATTTTTATCGTTTTGGTCTTGTTTTACACAGATAAAGATTGGATATTTTTCAAAACTGGTGTAGTGTCCTTTTGTAGTGTTCTCACTGTATTACTGTTGGTTATGTGCAAATGCTTTACACACTGCCTCTGAGATAAGCCGGACTGCTTGTGCCAAGCTACCAAGGGGGTAAGCAGAGGTTATTTCAGTAGTGTATCCCCTTTATCCTGGGTAGGAAGAAGGGTCACTACTTGGACAGGATTACAACCTGCTAACTAGAGACCCGCATTTCTAACATGTACCATGTGTGAACTGCATATATTGTGCACAGGTATCTGAAAATGTTGCATTTTGTGCAGTAAATATACCAAAAGCAACAGGCTGTCTCTCGTGTCCTCTGTGCCGTGAATGAAGCACTGATGATGTCAGTGATACAATAATTGAATGCTAATCCATGGCATCATCAACGTTGTCATTGGAGTTGCCATTAATGATGTATAAATTAAAGTACACTGCACTGGGGAATTACTGCTGCATAAGTAAACATAACTGCAGCCGCGGTCGGTAGTAGGAGTAACTGCAGGGCGGTGACGTGGGGAGGGGCAGGGTGGGGTGTAGTAAACTATGGATTACGGAGGTTTACAGGTAAGTTAACATATAAATAAATAAAACGAATTTTGTTGCGTGCACTGCATTGCATTTGGGGATACAGTGCACACAACGAAATTCGTTTTATTAATTTATATCTTAACTTACCTGTAAACCTCCGTAATCCATAGTTTACTACCCCCCACCCTGCCCCTCCCCCTCCCCACGTCACCGCCCTGCAGTTACTCCTACTACCGACCGCGGCTGCATAACTGACACATATTTTAAGATATGGTACGGATGTCTTTTTGGTGACTTTATACGTTTTTTAATAAATATATTACATTGGAAAGTATGTGCTCGCTTTAAAGTCGGTTTGCTTTCCCTTAAAAAGTATATTTCCCTTTTGTTGCGTTTTTTTTTCCACAACAGATCTTTATATCTCCAACACCGTCTAGTTCATTTATTAAAGAATACATTAACTCGGTCTTTTCCCTTGATTTCTTTCACATTATCACCGCGGACATTTTGTTGAAACGAAAACTAATCTCTTCGTCAGTTTTTGGAATAGTAAAAGTGTAAATTCAGCTATGGATATGGCAATGAACACGGCATCTGGCGTGTGACATACCGAATTAGACGTAGTTGGCATTGTAAGATATGTGACCTAGTTTAAAAAATCAAACAAATTAAGTTAGCCTTCGTGAGCATGGTATGCCCACGTGCAGAAAACTGAGTGCAGTGGCAAATTGAAATCTTCGGAATGATATTGTATCTTGACTTTCTCCCTACAATTCACAAATGACATCTTGAATTACTTGGATAATAGTCTGTGACAACTAGTCATTTCCTGCCATCTCCAAAATTATATTTCTTTACAGGCCATTATACACTACATTTATTCAGAATGACAGGTCTAGTCTCCTGCTTAAAAGGCACTAGATCAAAAATAATTGCCAAGCTTTATCCAGCTCTTGGCGGTATTGTCCATTTTCTGCTAATGGATGGAACACATCCAGAAGTATTCTTTAGCATGGAGTCTAATCATCTGAAAACACTGTTTTCATTCAAGTACAATAAAAACCTCTACATTTAAGTAGTTTTGAGCAATGAGCCAACCTTCCTCTCCAATAATATGCTTTAATATATATCCCTAGGTGTATGTCTTATTAAAATGCTTGAAATTGATGTAGGGCAACATTTAAAAAATAAGCGTTTCACTTTCTGTAAGCTTTTTTTGCAGCTTTAAGTTTAGATTTTAATAAGAAGATAGACCAAGAGAAATGCATTCCATTACCAGTGGATCATTGTGTTTGATTTTATCAGGTGGTTCAAATATTCTTGAATTATAAATTTACATCGCAGACTCTGTATCCATGGTTTAGTTGGATAGTCCACAAGAAAAGGATTTTTTTAATCACTAATAACTTTATTCCCATTTAACGAATCTGCACAAAACTATCAATAAAATGTACAGTCATGATACATTTGCTTAATTAAGGAACATGTGTGCAGATTGGACTAGGACGCTAGTATTTTAGGGTCACATGAAAGTTGGATTTCGAATTCAGAGACAATCGATACTATATAGCCAGAAGAATCAAATGTATTGACACAAAAATAACTTAAACACACAGGCTGCAGTTGTATTTCCTTTACTTTTGCAATTGAATGTAAATCCATTCCAATGTTTTTAAAATTGACACAAGAGAACATATTTAAATAGTTGATTGGTAATTTGTGAGTTGGCTCTTGAACTGAAATCGATCCTTCTCATTGGTCAGGGAAGACCGAAAAAAATCAAAGGGGCTTTTCACAGAGTTAACTTTACACATGAGTAAACCTACATGTGTGAAGCCGCTCTTACACTTTTCTGTACTTTTACAACATATGGCTGTTCATCATTTATGAGTGTACATTTAAAAGTGTCGACTTACGTGTCCCCACCGCGTGAATTAGAGGTTAGATTCAGTAAAACTATCAAATAAAACTGTACATTTATTACTAGTAGTGACTTTATGACTGTATTTTATGTCCCACACAATTGGAAGAGATCTTCGCAATTGGAGCAGAGATCTCCCTATGGTGAAGTATAAGGAAATATAATCAAAGTTTGCTAAAGTTTAAAACAGTATATTTTTTCACGTAAATGTTAATGATAAATAATTCTCTGAAGGGTTTTTAGGTGTGGAACACTTCTTATAATTGTTACTACTGTTTTAACCAGCTTCTAAATTTCAATTTAATACAAGTAAGTAAACTGAATTTTTTATAAGCTAAGCACACATAAAGTAAAATGTTTTCATTTATTTACTATGTATTACAAGTTATGTATATGTGAGAATTTGGGTTTTGGTTGACTCAGGTGTGTGAGCCCTGGTCAAGTAACAGCCACAATATCTTGCTTAGTGAAACACAAAAAGTCACTAAATTAACCTGTGCTTAACTCTGGATAGCTGGCACAAAATAGCCAGGCTTAACGTAGAGTGTAAATTATTTATGCAGCTCCTCACAAACAGCAATAAAGTGACAACACAACACAAGAACAATCCCAAACCACTTACAAAAAAGTCAAGTTTAATAAATAATTTGACACCAAAAAGACAAAAATCCAATCCGTAGAACCAAAGATACGCATTTGTAAAGGTTTTAGTGAAAACTAACACCTAAAAGATCAAAGCCACAACCGTGGACATCTATTTGCATAAGAACAGGTCAAAGTCGAAAGTTAAGGCTGACCGCAGTGGAGCGCAGTTCTGATACAAGAGGTGGATTGGGCCTGGTCAGCGCTTACCTTCAGACTGAGAAATATTCTTGAAGAGAAATGTCTGAGTGGGTAAAGTTCAGTGGGACAAAGCTGAAGAAGGTGACCGAGGAGAGCGCGTTGCCATCAAATGGTCTTGGGTCAAAGTCACAGTGAATATTTCGACGTTCAGACTTAGTCACCGAAAAGGAAGTCGAAAAACTAGATATTTCCATGATGTCAGATACCGCAAAGTCAATCTGAACAGCAATGCGCCTTAGGTGGATAGGAGAGCGCAGTAGTCCAGGTCTTCTATTGAATCTCAGAGCACTTTTTGGGCAAATTTTGCCAAGTCCTTGGTTTGGGAAATTGGCCATCCGGGCACCTTTAGCACCACAACCAAGGGTACAAGTCTGGGTTAACATCTCTTGGGGGTTCAGGACTCACTTAGGCTGGCTCCAATTGTGGGTTCAAGATGGTAGGAGCATTTTATTTCCCTGCAGCTCTGAACAGGAGGCCAGCAAACTAGCCCTTGTAGTCACTTCTGGTAGCCCTGGGTGCAGATGGAGATACAGGGCTCAACAGCAGGAATGAAGTCTGAAGGTTCAAGGCAGGCTTCAGGCAGCAAAGCAGTACTTCCAGGTACAGCAGCAGGCTGAGAGAGTGCACAGCAGATCACAGCAGCAGGCAGTACTATGAGAGTCCTTCTGCAGGCCCAGTAGTGAACTGAAAAGTAGGTCTAAAGGTCCTACTTTATACCCGGATGCCCTTAAAGGTGGGATAAGTTTCCGGAAAGTGCATGGGATTTCCTGACTCCCTGCCGTGGCTCCATGCTAGCTGAAGTGACAATACAGGGCTGCTAGGCCCTTTGTGTGAAGGCGGAACTCAGGCTATTCAGGAGTAAATGGTGTTGTGCTGAGCTTCACCCCCTCATCCTGCCAACAGGTGGGCCATTGAGGCACAACTAATCCCTCTATTGTGTGATTGTCTGGGAGGAATTCACAACGTCCAACTATGGGCTACATCAGTCATGTGACCTAAAACAGGCTGCAGGGACATGGGGGTGGGAGCAGGAAAATGCCAACTTTCTGAAAGTATAAAGGAACAGAGCATCTAGCTATCATATTATCATGCTGTTTTCAAATTTAAAGACTATGACCTATCACTGATTGCATTGGTCTTCATAGTTTATTTACTTATCTTTTGATACTGTTTTCAGAAGACCATTTCAGTTTATCTTTTAAACCAAAACCATGCAAAACACTGTTCGTTTTGACAATAAACATGCAAACAAACTACAACAATGCCACAAACATTACAAATACACAAAAATGGATTGATTGCAAATGAATTACAGTATTCAACCAGTCATCATTTTCACAGCAACTGCAACAATAAATCAATTTTAATTCAGCTAGTAATTCCTCTGTACCTTGCAGCCCAAAGGGAGCAAATGTTCAAGCTCATGAGGTGTGCGGAAACAGATCCCTTAGAGCGCATCCTATTTCCATACTAATGTTTCCCAAATGGTGAAAAGTGCAGACGCATTTCAAACCCCAATATTATTCTTGGGATTTTCCTCAGGGCTATGACTGGATGTAATCTATGGATCAAAGAAAATAAATAAGATTTCTACTTAATGTCTATCCCTTCTTGAATTCTTTTAACACATATTTCATGTGTTTTCATTTCCTTTCTATTGTGTTAATCATGGTACCTGCTATATCTTTCATCTTTATGTCTTTCTCTTAATCAATGAAAATGCAATGCTCATGTCATCGGCCATCCGGTCTGTAACATAAACATAAAGAGCTAATTTAGCTATTGATCGTGACCTTTGGGTAAAGTCAGAAATCTTCGGACAGGAAAACGATTTTCCACAACTTACTTCTCAGTGTGTTCCAGAGGAATTTGAACAGGGGAACTCCTTGTCTTCACCAATTGACGCAGGTTTTCGTCAACTCCGATCCACATAAAGGGCAGTTATAATTAAAATCTGGAATGAACAAGAACGGCAGCAATGATTGTCTGCACTTCCGCACAATGTTAAAACTAAGGATGAGGTTTATACAGTCACAGTGCCACTCAGAACAAGTATGCACATGATAGAGATCAGGGTACCTAAAATAAACCCACTTCCACGTATAGAGTAATTTCACAGTTACACGCACATACATTCATCATACGCTAGGGCCCATTTCACTAACATACGCTCAAATACTCTACCAGCATAAGACCTGTCGGAAGAAAACCCTGCATTTATATCTAGGACGATAGGACCTGATTATAGTGGTTATCCTTAAACATACTCTATACAATCTATACAACAATGATCAAAAATGTACACAATAATTGACAAGAAAGAATATTCAACACCATGTTTAAAAGTTATATTGCTTTATCTAAAATTAATCAAAGTAAATCAGAATAAATCATTTCTCATAGTTACCTATTCTAACTAAGTGTCAGAACGGGTCAGGACCAGTCTCTCGGTAAGTCTCTCAAGACAAAAGTCCTCAGCATCGATCCTCAGCAACGCAAGTTCACGCGGCAAAGGTAAAATGGCAAGTGGCAAAAGGGTGGCAAGATCCCTCCCTAAGCTAACAGTTTTTATAGTGAAAATTACAATGGAAACTCACATAAAGTTGGCAGAATAAACTGTATCACTAAGCAGAGCGAGAAGGAAGGGATGTAACATTGCTACATCTGAAAATCTTTGCTCAGGAAAAGTCACAAGACGTGAACTACGGAACAGGAACCAAGAAACTATCAAAGTATCCAACTTGTACAACTTCCCTCGGCAGCCAGGCCACAGTTCATTGTTCATTTCTGAAGCTCCTTTGTTTGCCAAGGACGTTCCATTTCTTTTGGAGATCCTCCAAACTGCTGATGTCCTCATGGAAAAATACAACAAGGACCACGGTCAGTTGTCTTCGACCTTTTTCCAGCAGGGGTCTCTCTTGCCACATCACAGAATATGCCACAGCCAGGCTTCGAAATACTGTCAGCTCGGCTAAGGCCTTCATAGGCCACAATAGACCATCTTAATTAAAGAGACAAAATAAACGTTACTACAGCATAATGATTAAACAGTGTTAACCCCACTAATACCCTTATGTGTATGTATTTATCTAGCTTTGCGACATAAAAAGCATTAATTCAGACAGCGTTTTGTGCTCAAAATAAATAGCACACAGCAACGTTTAAACATGAAAACTTGCACGTTATTATTAGGACAGAAACAGCACAAATAAGCTAACCCTCGTGTAACTTTCTCTTATGTTAGGACAAACGGGTTGATTAATAAAACACACTTGCACAAAGACAAATAGTTAATTGTTAATTATTAATAAATTAATAAAACGCATAGACATGCCAGAGCTTCAAAAGCCCTAGAATTTTCTAAAAGAAAACTCTGCTCCAGCAATCCCCCCTTTGGTGACTTTATCACCAAATAAACCCAAAAAAAAAAAAATTAGTGAAAATGTAGTCCCCTTTTAGGAAAATCAGAAATGTCTTTTCCCTTTACACAACATTAAACACTAGTCACTCTTTCATCATCTCTCTTTGTCTCTAAATAAACACTCTCCCTCAATTCTTCTAGTTCAATTTCTTGAGGTTCTCTTTTCAACCTCTTATTTTTCTTTTCCTTATTCAATTTCTTTCTCCCTCCACTGCTACTTGAAACTTCAGGCTCTTTAACAGAATCTGATCTTTTCTCTGATACTCGCAGTGATTCTCTTGAAGCTCTCTGTGCTTCTTTTCTCACTGATTCCGTATCTTCAGTATCTTCATCATCACTGGAATCTGACTCTTCAAAATACTCTTTACCAGTTCCTTCTTTTGGGTTTGGAACTCTCAGAGTATGACTTGCATGAACCCAGTGCTTCACTCCAGCACACTTTACTGCAGTCGTCGTAGTCAGAATAACTTGTCTTGGCCTTCCCCACCTTGGAATCAAGCAATTTCTTCACCTGTGAACTTTTATCCTCACCCAATCTCCTGGACTCAGATCATGGGCTTGCTTCTTCTCAAGTGTGGTAGCTTCCTCTCCAACCTGGTGAAACACAGAATGAACTGCGTCAGCCAGGCCTTTACAGTAATCCAAAATCATGTCATCAGTTATTGTCACCAACTTATTGACAGGCACAAATGCATGGCGCATAGCACGTCCCATGATTATTTCATGCGGGCTCAAACCAGTAGTTCTATCTGGAGTAGATCTCATAGTCATCAGAACTAAAGGCAAAACATCTGGCCATTTCATGCCAGTGGCTAAACACATCTTTCCAATTCTATTCTTGATTGTGCCATTGATCTGCTCAACCACACCAGAAGCCTCTGGTCGGTATGCACAATGTAGCTTCTGCTGTATTTTCAATGCTTCACAAATTAAACCTATGAGTTCATTTTGAAAGTGTCTACCTCTGTCAGACTCAACTGTAACTGGAAACCCGTACCTAGGAATCAACTCTCTCAACAGTAATTTTGCCACTGTTAATCCATCATTTCTTCTAGTCAGGTAAGCTTCCACCCACCTTGAAAACAAACAGACTACCACCAAAACATACCTCAGTCTGTTCACTTGGGGCATTTCAATGAAATCAATCTGCATTCTTGTAAAAGGACCTCCTTCTCTGCCTATTGTTCCCAGACTCACCACTGTTTTTTTTCCAGTGTTAAATTGCTGACAAATTAAACACCTTTGACAGATGCTCTCTGCAATTGTCCTGAACTTTGCATTGTACCAGGTCTGCTTGAACGACCTTACCATCGCATCCCTCCCCAGATGTCCCTGGCCATGATACATCCTTGCCATTGACGACAAGATAGAGTTAGGCATCACTGGTCTGCCATCTCTGTAGACCCAAACATGGTCTGTCTCTCTTGGAGCACATCCTGCTTTAACCCAATCTTGTTTCTCTTCTCCTCCTGCCTCATCTTGTAACTGCTTTACTTCATCCCACGTTTCTAGGACATTAGTAAACATCACAGAAAGAAAAGACATTTCCTCCATTCTGTCCCGATTAATTGACTGATTTGTTTTAGCACAATACTGCGCCACATCGTTGGCGTAACGGTTTCCAACCGTGATAAAATCATCCCCTGGACCATGGGCAGCACATTTTACAACAGCTAACTCCTCAGGCAGCTGTATCGCCTCAAGCAATTTTCCAATCAATTCAGCATTCTTTATCGGGGTTCCACCCGATGTCAAGAAACCTCTTTGCAGCCACAACTGGCCAAAGTCATGCACCACTCCAAATCCATACTGACTATCAGTCAACACGGTTGTCCTCAAATCTTTCCCAATCTCACAAGCTTTTGTCAATGCCACTAATTCAGCAACTTGCGCAGATTTTACTCCTTTCAATGGTGATGCTTCCATGACCTCTGAAACTTTGCACACCGCATATGCTGCACATAGCACACCATCATCATTCCTCAGGCATGATCCATCCACAAACAACACATGGTCATTCTCAGGTAAGGGAATATCCCTTATGTCTGGTCTTGGTTTTGTACAGTACTCAAGCACATCCAAACAATCATGATCATCTTCCATCTTTATACCCACATTTTCAATATCCGGCAAGAGTGTCGCTGGATTCACATTCACACATCTCTCAAGAGTCACATTTGAAGCTCCCAGAATCACTTTTTCGTACTTAGTCAGCCGACTATGTGACATATGCTGAGTTCTGCTTCTTGTCAAAAGAATTGCCACATTGTGAGGTACGAATACCCTTACAGGATATCCCATTATGATCCCCTCACTCTGTTCCAAGCTTCTGCATGTTGCAGCCACAGATTTTAGACAACCCGGTAAACCCACAGCTACAGGGTCAAGTGTCGATGAGAAGTATGCAATAGGCCTTCTCAATTGTCCATGTTTTTGGATTAACACTGAAAGTGCACATCCATTTCTCTCACTGCAGTACAACTCAAACTCTTTTTCATAGTCAGGCATACCCAAAGCTGGAGCCTCACACATTTTACTTTTGAGCTCTTCAAATGCTGCCAATTGTTCTGCATCCAGATCTAATGGATCTTTCATTTCACTTTTCGTCAGCTTAATCAGTGGCTTTGCTATCAGGGAAAAATTAATTATCCACTGACGACAATATCCCACCATATCCAGGAACATTCTCACTTCTCTCTGGGTTTTCGGAGCTTTCATTTCTCTGATTATTCTGATCCTGTCAGTAGTCACTTTTCTCAGACCTTTTTCAATATTGTGTCCAAGATAATGAACCTCTTTCTTGCAAAATTGCAATTTGGCTGGAGATACCTTTAACCCTCCATCTGCCAGATGATTCAGTAAAGCTATGGTATCTACTTCACAAGCTTCACGTGTCTTTGATGCCACAAGTAGGTCATCAATGTACTGCACTAACACTGAGTTTTCAGGCATGATCAAACTTTCCAACGATTTCTTCAATAACTGATTGAATATCGAAGGACTCTCCGTATACCCCTGTGGGATTTGACACCATGCTAAAATACGCTGGCCAAACCTAAACGCAAAAATCGGCTGGCTGTCATGATGCAATGGAATTGAAAAGAACGCATGACACAAATCAATCACTGTATACCACTCAGCATCATGTGGAATTTGATACAGAATCACTGATGGATTTGGCACAATAGGACAACATGCCACCACAATTTGATTAACTTTTCTCAGATCCTGTACGATCCTAAATTTGCCATTGGGCTTTTTCAGTCCCATTATCGGTGAATTACACGGACTACTCAGTAGTTCTCTCAGAACTCCTTGCTGAATCATTTTCTCAATTATAGGAGTTATCCCTTCAATTATTTCTGGTGTCATCTTGTACTGAGGAATGTTAGGATATGTAATTCCCTCTTTCACTGCAATTTTCACTGGATCTACATTATTCATCAATCCCACATCCTCTCCTGTAAAATCCCAAACTGCTCTTTTCACTGTGTCTCTCAGCTCTTGAGGCAAATCCTCCGGATTGAACACAGCAAATGCACCAATTAACTCATTTTCTCTATTTTCTAGAGTCATTCGGTACAAAACATCATCATCTGGTGTCTCAAAAGCTATTCCATCTGGTGTACAAAAAATTGTGCAGTTCATCTTACACAATAAGTCCCTACCTAACAGGTTCACTGGACTCGTATCACAGACAATAAATCTGTGCATGTCTGAAAATTTCCCTATCTGTACTCTTACTGGTTCAGTAAGACGTGTTCTGATTTGTGTATTAGCTACACCAACTACTTGGATTGCTTCATCCGAGAGAGGAAGATTTCTAACATCTGTTGACCTGGCAGTTGATCTTGTCGCACCTGTGTCTACCAAAAAAGTAACACTCTCCTCATTTATTTTCCCATCCACAAATGGTCCTGCCTGGTCTATTTCTAGAGTTGCACCAAGTATGCACTCTTCCTCCTCTCTTCGGCACCGTCAATAATCACCCTCAGACTCACTCCCTTCACTCTTTAACAAGTACTGCTGTACTTTGTTAGAATGTCTTGGTTTGTTTACCTGCTCATCATTGAAGAATCCCGAGTCCTGATTGTACTTTTGTACCCCTCTATTCTGCGGCAAGGGCGGTTTTGGCTCCTGACTCTGCTGTCTCACAACTTTCTGTTGCTGTTGCTGCTGGTTATTCCCTTCATTCTGCACCTGTTGATTTAAGGATTTACCCTCATTATTCACTAATGGTGGATTAGGACATTCAGATCTCCAATGTCCCAGCTGGCCACAGTTGTGACAAGGGAACTTTTTTTTCGCTTCCTCAAGACTTCCTTTCCCCTTTCCTGCATATCTGGGTCTATTTCCTGCATTATTTCCTGGATTATTCGCCTGTTCCACTAACTGTGCTTCCTGTCTTTCTGCAACTTTCACCTGTGCCCACATTGCCTTCTCTTTCAGCTTTCTTTGTTTTGCTTCAATTTCATCACTGAAGTATTTTGCATGTCTCAGAATCTCATCTACTTTTTTACTCTGCCAATCCACCGTGTGCTCACGAATTCTCTCACCAATTTCAGGTCTTAAACCATATACAAATCTGTATACAAAATGACTCAAATCCTTGTCACCCAGGTGTTCATCTCCACTGAATTGTTTAAAAGCCAGTATCAGCCTCTCGTAAAAAGCATGAACTGATTCTTTTGCTTCCTGTTGTGTTCGATCTATCTTAACCCAGTCTGTCTCTTTTGGAGGAACTTTACTCTTCAGGTATACCATTACCTGATCATACTTCCTCATCACTTCTGGATCTGGTGCCCCTGTTCTCGGATCTCTTGGATATTCCTCAGTAGACCAACTCACAACTATTTTACACTCAGTCCACAAGTCTGCTGGAACAATTATATCAAACAGACTATTCAGGTCAACCCACAGCACTTTTGACAATTTCACAAACCTATCTACCTGCCTATACCACTCGACGGGCTTTTCTCTCAATCGAGGGAAATCATTCGTAAATGATAATATATCCTGTCTGGTCCATGGAACATGTACATATCCTCCTCCAGGTATTTCTCTCATAGGATAATTATCCACTGGTTTCTCCTTTTCTCTCACTGGAAATGCTGAATAAGTTGTTCTATCTTCAGATTCCTCTCTTTTCTTATACCACCTATCCTTCCACTTTTCTACATCACCCCATCTTCGCAATAATACCACCATTTCTTTAATCTGTCCTGTTCTACCAGAAGTATTCAAATTTTCAATGTCTTTCTCTGTGAAATCCATCCTCTAAGTTTTCTGCAAAACCTTTACTTTATCAATGTCAACTCCTTGCTCATTTGCTATCGCTCTTAGTCTATCATGAGTATTTCTTGCTCTCCATGTTATGCTTTTACACATAAACATTAATTCACCATCATGGTGACTCTTCAGAATTTCTGTTGGAACTGTTCCTGTCACAAGCTCTTCTAATTCTATACGTAACTTAACCACATCAATAACTTGTGAATCCTTATCCTTTTTCTGAAGAACCTTCATCCAATCATTCAAATCATCAACTGTTATTTCAGCAGTTTTTCTCACTGGAACCACCTTTTTCTGCGGTTCTAAAATCGGCATCCCTGAACAACTAGGTTCACTAACATCCAATAGTTCACTACATGTGTCATGTCTTGTTTGTCTCAGGTCACTTCTTTCTGCTCTTTTATTTGAATCTCCTGAAGGACCAACTGAATTTGTCAGATTATTCCCAACATATGGAATCACTAGTCCATTCTCACCTGCTCTCTGTTTGTCAAACACAGGCATAACTGGACCTATTGTTACAGGCACCGTAACAGCTTCCAGATTCTTCGTTAACTCCCTAATTTTCTCAGTCAGTTCTGTTGTCGTTTTTGCTAATCTTCTGGCATTTTCCTCACTACTTCGATTCTCTCTCTCCCTGAAAGAACTATTACTTCTTGATTCAGGTGTCATTTTTTCTTTCTCAACTGTATCTCTTATCGGAGAAACAACTGGTGTACTCTCATCTGGTTCTGGTCTATATGGGGGTGGTCTCTTGTAAATCATGTCATTTAAGACCTCATCCTCATCCTCATACTCTCCATATCTTCTCATATCTGACTCAGGAACCCTTTCTACAGAAGGAGCAGAAACTTCAACTGTTCTCATTGGATATAATCCCTCTGTCATACTAGCATCTCGCCATCTTTTCATCCGATCATGATGTGTTTCACGATCATGTCTCCTCCCAAACATGTATCTGTAATACCCTCCAGATCTTTGCTTTTCTCGGTCATGAACTTCCTCTTCCCATTCCACTAAAGCCTCGAACTGTGTAGGTCTTGGCTTCGGGTCTAAGCATAACATCTTTTCCCGTAAATTTCTCAACACGGCCAAATTAAATGAACCATGTTCTGGGAATGCTAGAACACCATCTTCTTTAGTATACCTAACCCAATTCTGCAACCATATACAGGTATGTAATCCATATTTCGCAACCATGAAGGATGCAGGTGTTTTCGCTGGAGGTAGCAACTCACCCTCTCTCGTCTTAACCTCTTTATCCTTGCTAAACCACTTCTTAACTTTTCCAAAGAAGGTTTTCTTCTTTTTCTCCTCTTGATAATACATTTTATCGCTTACTAAACTCTCTATTCTCTCCGTATTATAAATATACAATACAAGCTTTTCAACCAATAGCAGCGCGACTCACACTAACGCACCACTCCTGGAGCGTTTACGTCACTAAACAGCTCTTCCAATCCCTGCGCGACTCACACTAACGCACCAATCCTAGCGCGAACCCTTTTCTGATCCACTATCCAATCAGAGCGCGGACCTTCTGACGTCAACAGCCGCTGCAGTCTCTGTCTCCTGTCTCTATCACTCGTCTACCCCTCCTTTACAAAAAACTCTTAGTAGACTTCATGTCAAAAATTTCTACAAAATCTATTAGTTACAACATAAAAACATCTCCATTGTCTGCTTCGCTAACTACAGAATAGTAAAAAGAGAGTCTATTTCTCAAGAATCAACAAACTTACATACATCTCATAACTGTTTCCTCTAGAACGTATCCAAAGAGTCTTACAATTAATAAATGTATATGCATTCACGCACATTCATACAAGAAAAATATAGTACATGCACACAGAATCCTGCTTCCCGAGAACAGCGCACAATCTGTCCTATTACAGAATTATAACTCACAACAACTAAGCAGCTTACCTCTGCCCAGTTCCTCAAACAAGCTCAGATAATACCTATTACTCCTCCCGCAATAAGCTTTAACGGCAATCCTTACAGATCCCTGGGACTTAAGACCAGAGTTTCACAGATAACCTTCACTACGATACACACTCCTTATATACCAGAAATATCCAATAGTAACATACGACGATGTCACTGATTCCGAACCCAGACAATGTGAACGCGCAACTTCAATTGTCACACGGTATTCCTTACAATCCCGTCTTTCCCGAGAGCAGCATATACTTCCCTCTGCCCTACTACGGAACTGCTACAACAGCTTCCAAATACCAGAAGCACTACATATAACTCAACATGACGACTCCAACATATAGTATTAGTACATATACCAATATCATCAAAAATAAATCAATAATCAATAAGCTAATATACAAGCAATCTTATCTTATCAGATCAAGACAACCATCTATAACCATCCTCTGCTACCAGAGAAATTGATAGAGATCAGGGTACCTAAAATAAACCCACTTCCACGGATAGAGTAATTTCACAGTTACACGCACATACATTCATCATACGCTAGGGCCCATTTCACTAACATACGCTCAAATACTCTACCAGCATAATACCTGTGGGAAGAAAACCCTGCATCTATATCTAGGACGATAGGACCTGATTATAGTGGTTATCCTTAAACATACTCTATACAATCTATACAACAATGATCAAAAATGTACACAATAATTGACAAGAAAGAATATTCAACACCATGTTTAAAAGTTATATTGCTTTATCTAAAATTAATCAAAGTAAATCAGAATAAATCATTTCTCATAGTTACCTATTCTAACTAAGTGTCAGAACGGGTCAGGACCAGTCTCTCGGTAAGTCTCTCAAGACAAAAGTCCTCAGCATCGATCCTCAGCAACGCAAGTTCACGCGGCAAAGGTAAAATGGCAAGTGGCAAAAGGGTGGCAAGATCCCTCCCTAAGCTAACAGTTTTTATAGTGAAAATTACAATGGAAACTCACATAAAGTTGGCAGAATAAACTGTATCACTAAGCAGAGCGAGAAGGAAGGGATGTAACATTGCTACATCTGAAAATCTTCGCTCAGGAAAAGTCACAAGACGTGAACTACGGAACAGGAACCAAGAAACTATCAAAGTATCCAACTTGTACAACTTCCCTCGGCAGCCAGGCCACAGTTCATTGTTCATTTCTGAAGCTCCTTTGTTTGCCAAGGACGTTCCATTTCTTTTGGAGATCCTCCAAACTGCTGATGTCCTCATGGAAAAATACAACAAGGACCACGGTCAGTTGTCTTCGACCTTTTTCCAGCAGGGGTCTCTCTTGCCACATCACAGAATATGCCACAGCCAGGCTTCGAAATACTGTCAGCTCGGCTAAGGCCTTCATAGGCCACAATAGACCATCTTAATTAAAGAGACAAAATAAACGTTACTACAGCATAATGATTAAACAGTGTTAACCCCACTAATACCCTTATGTGTATGTATTTATCTAGCTTTGCGACATAAAAAGCATTAATTCAGACAGCGTTTTGTGCTCAAAATAAATAGCACACAGCAACGTTTAAACATGAAAACTTGCACGTTATTATTAGGACAGAAACAGCACAAATAAGCTAACCCTCGTGTAACTTTCTCTTATGTTAGGACAAACGGGTTGATTAATAAAACACACTTGCACAAAGACAAATAGTTAATTGTTAATTATTAATAAATTAATAAAACGCATAGACATGCCAGAGCTTCAAAAGCCCTAGAATTTTCTAAAAGAAAACTCTGCTCCAGCACACACTTACTGCGGCAGTTCTTCCTTCGGCGTTGTTTTTACGTTTCCTCCAACTGAATTGGTCTTAGTGACTTCCGGTTTGAAACTATTTATGCCACATTCAAAATTTTCCAGAATGGTGCACTCTGGCTTTACAGTGAATAAATGGAAATTCATTTAATACATTACTGGATCATATTTAATAAGGATTCAGGCTTCAAATCGGGATCCTTATATCAATCAAGGGACTCACAGCAAGGCAAAGCTCAATTTCTTCGATAATATACTCCACCTCTTTCTGACATTTCGTTGAGGCCTGTCACGGCACCATTAAACTTAAAAATTAAATATGCCTCGTTTTTGTAGTAATGCTGCCTCTATATCTCCTCCTCTTGGGTTTGATCTGATTGCAAATAATATAGTCCATTTAAGGTCCTTCTCAATTGTGATTTTTTTCCCATAAAATGAATGACCATTGGGGCCATGGCAGCCTTTGTTTTACAAACATGACGTATCTACATACTCCTAATTAGGAATTACACCTTATTTAAGGTAATACAAAATATACAAGTTTATCCTAAGGGAGGGATATGCCTCACAGTAGTGCAAATGAATTTAGAAGTTTTTCACAATCAGGATATGTAAAATTTTAAAGTACATGTCCAACTTTTTAATCACATAGCGCCCTGCCCAATGGGCTAACTAAGGTCTACCCCAGGTTTGGATTATATGTACTACAAAGGGAGCGTAACACTTGCTAAGGGGGTTTAAATGCAAGGTCAACATGGTAGCATATTACTCCATTCAGACTGCAATGGTAGGCCTAGGATATATTTTAGAGTGCTGTGTAAGTAGGTGGCACAATACGTGCTGCAGGCCAACTTTTACCATTTAATTTACAGGCCCTGGATGTATGAGCACAAGCACTTTAGCAGTGGTAAGTGGACAAAGGGGAAAGGAGTGCCCTTGAGAGTCCTAACGTCAACAAAAAACAATTATTTGGTTGATAAGTAGGCAAAGCGTTTAGAGTAAGACCACCCTAAGGCTGACAGGTCTAACAGTATGAAGTTATTTTGAACTATTTAAATTTTTTAAAGAAATACAAGTTACAATTAATTATGTATTTTCAAAATTGACAAATGGTCATTCAACTATTTTCAAATAATAAAATATGTGTGTATGACAAATTCATTTTAGTTCACACTAAATTAAATATATATAATTAAAATAAATACATTTAAAAGAATGAAGCAACGTTAACGTTATTTCGTATGAGGGTTTATTTTATGTCCCTGTTCATATTATTGTCTATGTGAGGGTGTTGCAGTACCAGTGGTTGACTATATATGGTTCTGTACTTACTCCATCTCTGAGCTGCAGTACATTTATAATAATTTTTTGTCTTGTTTGGCTTAAGTAACTATAGATGTACAGTGTATGGATTGCAATAGCATACTCTTTTGTGGGTGGGTGCATGTCCCTCCCTACCTCCTCAGGACTGTAGATTTCAAACTTGATGTCTCAATAAACTACTACGATGTAGAAGAAGGCCATCTTTGCATGGACAATATTGCTTCTGACATCTCAGTTGATAGTCAGCTTTCTATCTTCAAATATACTTGCCACTTGTTTTTCAAGAAATTGGTCCCAGCATTCAAGACACACATACAAATCAATTGAGGGTCTAGATTCTCTGCACAGCTAAAATCCCTAGCACAAATAGCATAGCAACTGGAAGCCAAATGAATGAAAATGTATAATGAGATTAACAAAAAAAACTATGATTATTTTGGCATTGTAGTACCATGTCTTAGTAAGGCATATGCTTATATGTAATATGTTATTTGAATGACAAGTAAACATCCAGTAACTGCCTAAATCACTTGAAATTAGCCTGCTGGACTGAGTATTGTCTTTGTTTGGCTGTGCCTGTGGCTATGGCTGCTGCTGCTGTATTTTTTGGTCTCAATAGAGATTGCTGGGGTCCATAGGGGTCTGGAGAGCCAGAGAGAGTTATATGGGCAATCAGCCTGGAGTCTGGACTAGGAGTATCTTGTAGTTTGGAGTTAGGACTCACTTGGGTTGGAGCTATTGCCCAATGGGAGAGCAAGCAAGCACCCTTGAGGCAGCGGGTGTGCTTGTACCATACACGTATTGTCCCACCACCAATCGTTGGTATATGGACACCACGAATATCCCACCGCCTAAAGGTCCCCTACCAGCCACTTGAGTAGTCGAGTGGTGAGAAGGAGACTATAAGGGGTTTAGCATAGGGCCCTTAGAAGTGGTGACGGTGGTGGTGGCAAGCTGCAGGACAGATCAAACCAGTAGAGTCAGTGATAAGTGTGATGAAGGTAAAGGACAGAATGATACCAGGGCTACAAAGCCACTGTTATAAGAAAACTGCTAAAAGATACTAAAGGATTCCGAAGAAATTTAGATTCTATTACATTTAAAAACTTGGAGTGTGGAGACAGCCTGGAAAGACATCCAAACAAGAAGCAGTTGTAACCAAGACACACTCCAATAGTGTATCTTGGGTTGCTCATAACCCTTCAAAAGGGGAAAGGAGTGCCCTTGAGGGCAACAGCGATCTTGCCCCAACAGTCACCAGTAGTCCAGCAAATGTCTATAGCTGAAACTCTGGCAGGAATTAACACAGCCTCAAAGTTAATAACTTGATTTTCCAGAAGGCTAGTGAGGAAGCAACACTTATTGTTCATATTGGCTCAAGTAGAAAATACTTCTGTAGAAGGCCAATTGATAAAACTCGTGAGCGATCAACTTTGATGGAGTATGATGAAGCAGATAAACCGTTCAATCCCTTAGTTGACACATAAAACCAATTTTGATACCTTTTGAGAGAAAAATGACAAAAGTGCACAAGTTGTACTCACTATAGAATTACGAAAAATGAGAAACAGATAATGAAAACACTTAGTTACTGCATCGTTAAGGCTACAGAGAGTGTAGACTAGACGAAAATGCTTATTTGAAAAACATAGGTTCAATGATTTATTAAATTGTGTTGGTATATCTTAACGTGTACTAGAAAAGTGGAAGCAATGACTACCGTGTTATAATGGGTTTATTAACCATTTTCCTTAAAATACCAATGTGCATGAAGAATAATTAGATTAATGAAATTCAGATGACATTAAGGGGCCGATTCCGATTTCGGCCGGAAGGACTCTGAACGATGGTCGGAGCCCTTCCGACTGAATCGGAACGTGTCAGCCGTATTTCTTTCCGACCGAGCCATTCCGATGGGCTCGGTTGGAAAGGAATCCGACTCGGATTTCCGGATGGCTGACGACAGGCTCGGAGAGCCCGTCTGCTGTCTGGAAATCCCTCAGTACTCCCCCGGCCGCCTCTTTACGACTGAGGGAGTACGATGGCAGTTTTTCACTGCCTTTTCGTGCTGGTCTTTACGGCACGAAAAGGCAGTCGGAAACTGTCTTCGGGGGCCCCCAGTAGGGCCTCCATTGGAGCGAAGCTGCAGAATGGCGGCCTGGTGGCCCCCATGGTGCCCTTCTGTGGATCCCTGCACCCGGTGGCAGGCACCTTGGGGTGCCGACCACAGGGTGCAGGGATGAACTGCACCCCTGCTTTTCACAGTGCAAGCATGCATTCCGCTCGGAATGCATTCTCCCATTGTGAAGTATACGAGTGCGACCGAACCCTGTTCGGTCGCTTTGTACTTGCAGGGCCGAAACCGACGACAGCAGGTTGGTCGGTTACGGCTCCTGACCGATGTCGGACGGACCTGAGTGAAAATGTAAAAATGTGCACCAAGCAGAAAAAGAAAGAAAGGTGCTTTATGTGTATAATAATTTCAATTTCTTCGAGACTTCTACAGATTAATCTTCATATATGTACTAATGAGGATTCATAAAAATTACATATACTTTCTGTGTTTTGAAATATTTTTCTACATTCAAAATGTAGTAATGTACCATAGTTACATGTGCATATTGCAATGACACTAAAAAACGCTTTATGAACTAAATCCAATTTGGGCCTGCAATTCTCTTACTTTGCTTAATTCCTTTCTCATGGAAAGACTTTGTGAACCTTCAATGTGAAACAAAATATGTTTCATAGAGTGTTCCCATGTACATACTAGTACTGTTTGCAACTTTCTTGTTATATTAGGAACATCTGCCATGAGAAGCTGTCCTCTTGAACTCACTTATGTGCTTCTGCAAAATAACTATTATTGGAAATCATACACACTGGATGGTTCAATGAATTACGTGATGATCACCACCTTTTTGCTATAATATGTGTCTTCTGTATGCTGCATGTCAATCATCCTATACAAACTGACCAATGGTCTGAGTGGTCTGACCAGATGCAGTGACTCACAAGGTGTTGCCCTGGAACTTGTGGATTAATATACTCTGTGAGACAAAGGTATCTCTCTCTCAAACAATGGCAGTGGCTGTTAGAGACTTCTCCTTCCTGGAGATATTACTCTTTGCAGATGTGTTGTTTTTCTTGGCTGATGTATAGGCTGTTTGTGCTATTTCTGGACTTCTTTCCTTTCTGGGAGAGAATCTTTGAGCTGAGATGATTCATGTCCTTTCCTCAATTTCCCTTTTGAACTTACTGATTGATAGCCTGCGAAAGATTAACATTTATTATTCTGCACTCCTAAAATCAGATGCCTGATATTTATGTATTTATTCTTCTTAATTTACTGATTAAATATAACTATTTTAAATCCTGTTTCTGCCTCTCTATGACTTCTCTCCAATTTTGGATTGTGCTTTCCAAATTGAGTATTAATGAGTGACGGGAATCTAAATAGAGAGCTCTATAGTGAACAGATTCTAATGTTACTATTTTGCATATCTTTAACTGAATTATTGGTCTGTATGATCCTAGTTTGACTGAATTTCTTCAGGAGAATTGGCATGGCTGTGATAATTCTTTACTTGTATAGTGTAGTCTTGAGGGTTATATACATGAATTTAATTACAAGTTTGTAGGTCAGTTATCCAATTCCTAGTCCTCATTGGATAGCTGGATTGGATCCCCTATAGCCGACCACTCTTGTCACAGTTCAACGATCCATCAGAGTACCATGTAAATGACTCTGCTGTGTAGTGTCAAAAATTGAGAGTCAAAGGTAAATGGGCCCAGTGGCACTACAGAGGTAATATCTGGTAGCAGAGGATGGTTTTTACGGTGAAGTTAGGAAATAGAAAGGGTTCCTACTGAGATCTCTATTGAAGTCCCCTTTCCAAAAGATTGCCCACACCAGCCTACATTGAAAGCTTATGCCTGGTTAAAGAAGACCAAGTGCCGGTGCAGATGGAGGAGTTTGATGGAGACTGGCTCAAAGCATAGGGTTGCACGTTACAAATGCTTAAAGCTTGGGGTATTGTGAAATGGGTATATGAGGTTATGCGAAGTGGCTAGAGTCCATGTTGAGTGAAGCGCTTTGTGCAGAAGAGTTGAACTTGTTATTGGGACCGTCGTGACCTAAGTAACCCTGGGCGTAGTTTGTGTAGTAGCACTACACGTAGCTCCACGAAGTACACTTTGATCTACGCTCAGCTATGCAATTACGTAGTGCGTAGCTGTTAGCACTGTGTGCTTGTCTGCTCTGAGCAATAATTGCAAACAACATCTTGCACAGCGCAAGTTATGATAAAATAAGTATCTCTGTCTTTATATGCTAAAATGCAAATAGTAATTTCACAAAGTGAAAATGATAAATTAGCAAGCAATGAGAGAGGTGATGATTTTGGGATCCACCCTAACCTCTGGCGAGAACCAAGCAGATGCCTTGAAAACAAAAAGCACATCTTCTTGAACGATTCAGTGGTGGTCCCATCCTCGTAGGACCACCCCAAGCACAGTTATTGTCAAAAATACAATCCCAACCAAAGGCCCTGCAAAGCATTATGGGACGAGATTAGCAGTGGGCAGTGAATATTATAGTATCCAATATCAAAATAATTCTACAAAGAGCTGCAGTTCAACTAGTCCTTACTAGCTGTCCCTCACGAGTCAAATGCAAAAGCATTGAAATTATTATTACATCAAGCTGCAGTTCCACTAGTCATTACTAGATGTCCCTCACGAGTCAAATGCAAAAGCTTCATGAAAGGGTTTCAATGCTTTTGCATTTGACTCGTGCTGGATCCTAATGCGTTATCAACAAAACGCAAATGTATATGTGCTTGTATACTTGGTAAATTTACTGTTTTGCTTGTAGCATTGCTTATAGTTTTGAATTTAGCCCATCATATATACATGAGCAAGCCTGAGCCTACTTCAGTGCCTAAATATACCATCTTTGGCACTTAGACAACCTGGGGGCACATGTATCAAATTTCCTTTTTGCGATTTCTAAATAGCCATTTTTAAGGAATCACTATTTGGTAATCGCAAAGAGCAATGCATTAAGAAAATCGAAATTTTTTTGCAAACTGATAAAAAACGCAATTGCTATTTACAATTGTCACTGACCGAATCTCAAAATTGCTAATCCGCTAATACTGAATCACTGAAAGCGATTCTGTATTTCTAATGCAGCATGATGACATCACAACCAAGAAGTGATGCAGCTCATGCTGAAGCTAGTGCACTGAGAGAAACAGAGGAGGAGGCAGACTGAAGGAGCATGAAGAAGGGACCATTTTAAAGATTTAAACCTGTGTAAGGACATCAGCATGGCTTCTGGACAAACTGAGGAAAGTCAGCACAGCACACGAGGAAGCTGAAGTTCAGTGAGAAGGAGCTTGAAGTCCTCATTAAGTAGGTTGTGAGGAGGCATGATAAAGTCTTTGGGAAGTAGTCACTCCTGGTCGCTGAGTCAGAAAAATGCAAAATTTGGCTTGGAATAACATCCAGAGTAAATGCAGTGGTGGTCATACAGCGCACGATAGAAGATCTGCGCAAGCGCTGGTATGACCTGCGGAGCTGTGCCAAGGAAAGGGTTGCTGCCAAGCTTGCAGAGGCCAAGAAGACTGGAGGAGGAACTCTGACCCAAACTGCAAATACACCCCTGGAGGATCTTGTGGAGTCAACACTTCAGCCTGAAGCTGTAGGTGGAGTGACAGAGATAGACACCTCTGCACCGGCCAGTACTTCAGAAGGTAAGATGCATGCATATGGCCATTCAATACTAAATCTAACAAACAACTCCTCAAGTCAGATCAGGGTTAATGTTCCAAATCATACTTCAGTCCACGTTTTACTTGCTACACACAAATGACTTATGTCGTTAGCGGACAGCAACTCCAATACGAAAGGCAAGTAGGGAGCAAAACATTGTTGCTCACAAGTACAACAAGCAAGTGAAACATCTAGACACCGTGTGTTATTATCTGATTCAATGAAACAAACCTATGCACAATGTAACATCCATGTCTAAAAAACAAAACTAAACTTGCACTTTTTAACATCACTGATGCAGCTGCGCAGGAGTCAGAGAAAAGTGAAGGCCATGACACCCTGGAGACTCAGTCAGGAGAGGAGACACAAGTGGCCCCAGCAACCCCAATTCCTGCACCCACAAGACGCAGAACCACAGTGGCACCACTAGCTGTCTTTGAAGTAGAGGGGGAGCCAACCTGACCCACAGACATCTCAGGCTGGGCATACCCCCACACCAAGACCCCAATTACAGGGGCGGCACAGCAATGTCCACGACCAGAGGCGCAGGTCAAGGGCACAGATGGGAGCTGCAAAAGATGATAGTACCAATATCTGGGGTGGGCTGGGGAGTCAAATGCTGAGGGTGCAGCGCCTGAAATGCAAGAACATGCATTTCATGCAGGCACAACTTGGTACAATAGCTACAAACATGGCAGACATGAGGGACAGCATGAATGAGCTCACTACAGCTATGCTGGAAGGACATAGACAGACAAATGAAGCCATACATGAGCTATGCAAGGTGATGCAGGAAGACCAGGTGTCCCAATGCAAAAGGCATCATCAAATCTTAGGGTGCTTACATGGCTACACTAGAGCCATCAACCACCTGAGCACTGACATAGCTTTCCTGTCCCGTTGTGCGGTGGGCATGCAGGTGGAAATGACCCATTGCTGTGGGGATGTGGCCAGGGGACTCATGCAGGTCACCAATGCTGTCGAGAAATTTCAGACTGCTTCATTTGGGGGCAGCAAATTACTGGGTGGAGGGGAAAGCGAGAAGGCCACCAGCCTCAGTAGTCTCTCGGCACCAGTGACCACATGCAGGAGGCGCAATACTAGGAGCACCACTGCATCAGAAGGCTCCACAAGGGATGTGACAGAGCCCACAGAAAGGCTTTTGGGAGTGTGTGGCTGCAAAAAGTAGGGTGGCGATGAGAGACAAACTCCAATCTGGTGAGGTAACCAGTATCATGCCATTTGTCTGGGCTGACATACAAGTTCCATGATAATGTCATGCTGTCTAATGTTTACAGCCACAATGCTAGTTTGCACCTGCTATGTGTGCATTAACACTACCACATTTTCTTCGTAATAAACATCCGCTACAGGTAAACCATGCAGTGTCTTGTCTCAGTGTTGGCCCTGTCAGCCCTAGGGTGGTCTCCCCATCTATTTTTGATCGTGCCTCATTTTTTCCACCCTAATTTTTATGTTGGACTTAGGTCTCCGGGCGCCTTTTCATTGCCAATCAGTGTTAAGGTGCAGGTGCTCCCTTCGCCCAAGATGGCTGCCACAGGCCCCTGCTACTGCGGAGTGGTCTTCATTAGTAGCACCCTAGCTGCCAGGAGCCAGGAGGTATTGCAGGCGCTGCAACGCGCTAGCCTAACCATTAAAGCCAGCAAGTGCCAGATTGGACAGGGATCTGTCGTGTACCTGGGACACCTGGTGGGCGGAGGTAAGGTGAAACCCCTCCAGGCCAAAATAGAAACCATCTTGGCCCCCCAAAACCCAAACAGAGGTCTGAGCTTTCCTCGGCCTCACTGGGTATTACCGCCGGTTCATCAAGGGATATGGTACCATCGTAGCCCCCTTGACGGAATTAACCTCGAAGAAGCAGCCTCGCAAGGTTATATGGACAGCTGCTTGCCAGGAGGCATTTGACACGCTGAAACATGCGATGTGTACCGCTCCAGTACTCGCAACTCCAGATTTCAGTAAGGAATTCATTGTACAGACAGACGCCTCAGAGCACGGCATAGGTGCGGTGCTCTCGCAACTCAACACCGAGGGCCAAGATCAACCTGTGGCCTTCATCTCCAGAAGACTCCTCCCGTGGGAACGGCGATGGAGCACCATTGAGAGAGAAGCCTTCGCGGTGGTCTGAGCTCTGAAGAAGTTGAGGCCATATCTCTTTGGAACTCACTTCCTCATTCAGACCGACCACCGGCCCCTTCGCTGGCTCATGCATATGAGAGGCGAAAACCCCAAGTTGTTGACGTGGTCCATTTCCCTACAGGGGATGGACTTTCGGGTGGAACATCGGCCCGGAGTTGACCACGCCAATGCTGACGGTCTCTCCAGGTTTTTCCGCCTTAGCGATGAGAACTCCCTAGAGGTTGGGTAGCTCTCCTCTCTTTCGGCTGGGGGGGACGCGTGTTGGACCTGTCAGGCCTAGGGTGGTCTCCCCATCTATTTTGGATCGTGCCTCATTTTTTCCACCCTCATTTTTATGTTGGACTTAGGTCTCCGGGCGCCTTTTCATTTCCAATCAGTGTTAAGGTGCAGGTGCTCCCTTCTCCCAAGATGGCTGCCACAGGCCCCTGCTACTGCGGAGTGTTCTTCATTAGTAGCACCCTAGCTGCCAGGAGCTGGCTGGGACCCCACAACAATGTTGCGACACCAGCCCACCTTTTTTGTCCCATAGGTAGAATGGGGAAGCTCCTGGAATGTGCTGGAACCTTCTAGAAGGGAGGTGTGGTTTTTACTTTTGCCGCCTTGGATAGAGGTCACCTGACCTAGGGATACTTAACAGAGGGAGGGAACTTTTTCTAGTCAGTTGGCCAGTGGGGTAGAGCAGAGCTGGAAAATCCACACAGGAGTTTTAGGCGGTAGGGCCTAGCCAGGGACTTATGCCTCTGAGAGTGACAGGATTAAAGTGCTGCCTCTTAAGTGAGTGAGGGATCCTGTAAAGCCCACTGATCTTGCCCAGCAGTAGGAGGACCCAGGGACCCTCTGCCTACCTGACTAGGAAGGACCTAGTCACCAACTCAATCCCTACCCCCCAGGAACAGAACCCCCCAAGGGCGCCGGAAATATCTGCGCCATCAGGACTTCAGGTCACCCCTGAATGCTGAAACTGAATGCTGAGACCTCGTGTCATGACTGCATGCTGAACCTGAATGCTGAAACTGAATGCTGAGACCTTGTGTCATGACTGCATGCTGAACCTGAACACTGAAACTGTACGCTAAAGCTGATTGCGGAACGGCTGGGGATCAACCAGGTACTAGCGCTGAGACCCCTGCGCTCCCTGACCTGGCCTGGGATCCCCTGCATCAATCCTCGTTGAGCGCAGAGCTCTCCTGCTTAATTTGACCCCCCCTGTGTGTGCGGGGACCAGAGCGCGCTCACCGCCGCGGCCCGGAAGACTGAAGTGTGCATCCTCACCACAGCGTGGCCCGCGGAGAAGCCCGGGGCCCCGCCGCTGCCGTGGCAGTTGCATGCAGAGGCGTGTAAGGCCGTGGCCTGCCCCCGTCGTGGAAGGACCTACTGCGGAGTCCGGAGCTGAGTCGGACGCCTCCAGACGTCAAGATCAAGGTAAGCCGGGAGGCTTGGGACGGACCCGGTGCGCCCCCTACAGACCGGGAGCGGCACCGCACCCCGACACCCGGATTCCCCCTCCATGGGAGTTCCCCCCGTTCACCCAAGACTGTCACACCCCGCCGAGGGATTGCCCCTCACCTCCGAGACTGTCGAGTAGCGTTGTGCCCCACGAACTGCACAGAAGTACTTGAAGCTTGATTAGTACGAGTAGCGCTATGTTCGCAGGCTCTGCTCCGAAGTGCTCAATGCTTAATTATTACGAGTAACGCTGTGTTGGTAGGCTTTGCTCTGAAGTGTTCCATGCTTAATTATTACGAGTAACGCTGTGTTGGTAGGCTTTGCTCTGAAGTGTTCAATGCTCGATTATTACGAGTAACGCTGTGTTGGTAGGCTTTGCTCTGAAGTGGTCAATGCTCCATTATTACGAGTAACGCTGTGTTGGTAGGCTTTGCTCTGAAGTGTTCAATGCTCAATTATTACGAGTAACGCTGTGTTGGTAGGCTTTGCTCTGAAGTGTTCAATGCTCCATTATTACGAGTAACGCTGTGTTGGTAGGCTTTGCTCTGAAGTGCTCAATGCTCAATTATTACGAGTAACGCTGTGTTGGTAGGCTTTGCTCTGAAGAGTTCAATGCTTAATTATTACGAGTAACGCTGTGTTCGCAGGCTCTGCTCTGAAGTGTTCGATGCTCAATTAGTACAAGTAACGCTATGTCGGCAGGCTCTGCTCACCCGGATTCATGGCACAATTATCACGAGTAGCGCTGGGTTCTTGAGCGCTGTTCAAGAGTGTACCAGGTACTGCCTACAGCACCGTTATGTATGATTGGTGCAACAGATGCTAACCTCTAGTGAACTGCATTTACCTCTAGTGAACTGCATTTACCTCTAGTGAACTGCATTAACCTCTAGTGAACTGCATTTACCTCTAGTGAACTGCATTTACATCTAATGAACGGCATTTACATCTAATGAACTGCATTTACATCTAATGATTTGCATTTACATATAATGAACTGTATTTACGTATAACTGCGTAGATAAACTTGAGTTGTTTGCATAAACCCTACAGTGTGGCGTCCCTTATTGTGTGCGTTCCCTGCTTCAGAGGAGGTGTGTGTTGTATGGTCGCTTTACACAAAAGCCTTTGGGTGCCCAGCCGCTCGAGTCACGTTAACCCCTTAGGGCTTGGTGACCCCAGGTCTTACACTCATCATTACCCACCTTAAAAATAATGCTGTGTTATTTCTGAACGTCTCTGTCTCCCCTCCACTAAGCTCGCCCCAGCGGCTGCTTGTGGTGGTTGCCCTGTCGGTTTGTCTTCCTCAGGCTCACTGTCAGACAGTTCCAGGGGTATGCCTCTCCTAGTTGCGATGTTGTGTAACATGGCACAAGTGGCCTCAATTTTGCAGTAGGTATCCAGTCAGTACTGCAATGCCCTGCCAGTCTTGTGGAGGCTGCAGAACCTACTTTTTACTAGGCCAAAGGTGTGCTCTATGACATTGCGGGCGGAGATGTGCGCTGCATTGTTACGCTGCTCACTTGGGGCACTTGGGTTGAGGTATGGCATCAGGATGTAAGAGTGCACAGCGCATGCACTGTCACCTACAGGGTAGTAAGCAACAGATTATTTACTGCTATGTATCACCATTTGCCCAGAGTATTTATTTATTTTGCACTTATAAAGCGCCTGGTTACACTCAGCCAGCGTGTCCCCGCGCTACGGTGAGAGCCGCTAAAGTAAGCTACTGAACCATTATCCTGAAGGAAATAGATGAGTCTTCAGATTTTTCCTAAAAACGCCCTCTAGGGGCTCCAGTGGGAGACTCGGTGGAAGTTTATTCCAGAGTTGAGCCGCCAAAAGGAGAAAGGAGCGACCTCCCATCCTGGCTCTCTTTACAACCGGAACACATACCAACCCTCTCCCCTCCGACCTTAAGCGGCGAGTTGGAACATAAGGAGTGAGAAAGTCCAGTAAATAGACTGGCGCAGTCCCATGAATAATGCGGTGGCAGACACACAACGCCTTGAACAAGACTCGTTCCCGAATCAGTAACCAGTGGAGGGAGGCAAGAGCCGGCTTCGATAGGGCTCTCCTAGGATGCATCAGAACCAGGTGAGCCGCTGCGTTCTGCACACACTGGAGTCTCCGCATCCATCTCCCTGTTACACCCAGATACAAGATATTACCATAATCGAGGCGAGATGTCACCAGGGCATGGACTAAGGTCTTCCTGGCTGCAATAGGCAGCATATCCAGGGTTTTGCGGAGTCCCTTTAGAACTCCAAAGCAGGCACCCGCAACCCGTCTGGTCTGGTACTCAAAGGAGAGATTAGAATCCATCCATACCCCCAGGATTTTAGCCTGGGCACATGGCACAGGGGTGGGCCCCAGGCTCTGCGGCCACCAGGCCGACGACCACACCGATGGTGCTCTCCCCACCACCAGCACCTCAGTCTTATCACCATTCAACTTCAGACAGTTCTTATCCATCCATGATGCTAGCTCTTGCAAACATGCCACAAAGTTGGGTGCTGCAGAGTCCTGTTCCTGTGTCAGGGAGACCGCCAGTTTGGTGTCGTCAGCATAGGATACAACCCTAATCCCAAAACCATCCGCGATCTCTGCTAAGGGAGCCACATACAGATTGAACAAGGTCGGGCTCAGGATTGAACCCTGGGGTACCCCCTGCTTCAAACTGACGACCCTAGAATAGTACGCGCCCTGTCTCACCTGAAAACTACGCTTCGCCAGAAATTATACCATCCAGCTTAGTGCTCTGCCTGACACACCTCCCTTCTTCAAACGGTGCACTAGAGTGTGGTGGGCAACCGTATCAAAGGCGTCACTTAGATCCAAAATGATCAAGGTCGCCATCTGACCCGCATCCACATATTGCCTAATGGTCTCTGTGGCCAATAGCAGGGCAGACTCTGTCGAGTGACATTCTCGGAAGCCCGATTGGGTAGGGTGTAAAAGATGAAATTTCCCAATATGTGCCGTGAGTTGCTTATTCACCACTTTCTCCGCAATCTTAGCGAAGTAGGGCAGAAGAGAGATTGGACGCAGGTTATCTAGGCGGTCTAAACCTAAGTGTGGTTTTTTAGGCAGAGGGAGTACCACTGCCTCCTTCCAACGACCTGGGACTGTGCTGGTCCTAAATGAGACCTCCACAAGGTGTCTAATAAAGGGTTCCAATGTTTCTATGCACCCTCTAAGCATTATTGGGGATGCCTGATCTTTAGGAGAACCCGACTTCACGCTCATGCAGATTTTGATCAGCATTTCAGGGGGGGGACAATAAAACTGTCTAGTCCCTCACCCTCATTAACTGGCCCTATCTCATCCAGAATATTCTGGTCTACTAGGGCAGAGTCCGGAAGGGTGGAATAGATTTTCTCCACCTTATCTGAAAATAAATTTGCCATTTCATTACACAGCGCTACTGAACCTATTGCAGGTGCTGCCACTGTAGCAAGGGAAGATATTTCCTTATAAACCCTAAATAATTCCCTGGTCGAGTTGCCTGCAGACCCAATTCTTTCCAGATAATACTCTGCCTTCGTTCTTCGAATAAGTCCATGGTAGCCATTCAGCATCGCTTTGTACTCACTCCTCCCTAGAATGGAAAAGTCCTTCCTCCAGTGCCTCTCTGCTCGTTTGCAGTTTGCCTCAGCTTTTCTCAAAACGGTATTGAACCAAGGGGCAGATTTCTGAGCTCTACCTGATAGTTTCCGTGACCAAGGGGCCGTACTATCAAGTACTTCCCCAATCCTCCTATCCAGATCTAGACAAGCGCTATCAGCATCCTTTCCCCCCGGTGGCCCCCCTGCAAGAGGGCACTATTGAACTTGCCTGGGGAAAAACCCGCCCATTTCCGGCAGGTAATTCCCTCCTTCAAATTGTCCTGCACCTTAGGCCTTGGCAGCTGCATAACAAAAGGGACCAAATAATGATCCGTCCAAACCATAGGCTGAGGCAGACCGACCACTAACTCATCCCAATTTGTGAAAACGGGATCAAGCAAATGGCCATGCTGATGAGTAGGAGAGACAGCTGTTAATCTCAGTTGTAAAGTCGCGAATTCCTGGCGCAGCTCCTCTGCCGCCACACACCTTGCATCTTCCAGATGTAGGTTGAGGTCTCCTAACACAAGGAGTTTATTGTAACGCAAGGCTGGTTGAGTGAGATAATCAATCAAATTCGATGAAAAGCGGGAGGGATATCCAGGAGGACGATAGATCAGAATACCTTTCACAATACAGTTACTCGCCACCGTGATAGTAAAAAGGGCAGCCTCACTGTTAGCAATAATAGTAGGCTCGAGTAGGCATTGGATGACATGTTTAAAAATAATTGCCACACCCCCACCTCTGCCAGAGTCCCTGTCAATTCGCCTAATCGCATAACCACTCGGCAATGCCTCAAGGATCTCCGGAGCAGAGTCCTCGTCTAACCATGTCTCGGTGAGAAACATTACATCCACCTGACTATCAATAAGTAGGTCGTGAATCTCTAATCTATGTTTCCTAAGTGAACGGCAATTCAACAGACAGCAGCTCAAGATGGGCGATACCTCCTTCCCCTCTTTCCCCAGACTAAGCTTGAAAGGGCAATGCCCACAAGTCCTAGCTGAACTTCCACCTTGCATGCTATGTAAACATAACTCCGCCATTTGGGGACGGAGGGCAAACAGTTCCTGGGTACTATACCGGAATTTAATGCTAGAACAACCGGGGGGGGTGGCCCCAGGCCCCGGTCGGCCGCGGACGGGCACAGATGGGCTTGCCTTTGGCGCGCCTTCAGTGCGCCCGCTGCGCGCGTCCACTGCGTGGCCACCGGAGCATGTGCACTTATAGCTTCCTACTTCCAAAACCCTAGACCGCTAACCGCCCCCGGAAGTGCTTGGCTCTGACCTTCCCCGCCCTCTGCGCAACGGTACTAATTACCGCGTCAGACCGGGGCGGGAAGGAAGCAAGATGGAGCCCAGGCAGTAACACTCAATCCAAATCCCAGGTAAGCTCAGAATGCCCCAACAGAAAGTTAAAATCACACTCTAATATTCACCTCCAGTAAAATAAATACTATACTTTAGATCCTTTCAAGACTGCAGCCGGTAGACACAAAACTGCTCCAGGGTACTGCCACTGCCCTGTTCACCCAGTATGCAAGACATTGTAACAAATGTTTACCAAGCAGCTATCCTTTGCCAAATTCACCCCCAAGGAGACAAGTGGGTATGCCACTGTATCTGAATATGTATGAGTCATGTGTGCTGCCAGGGAATTGTGCCACTATGTCAGTTATAATGTTTCTTGAATTGCAGACAACTTGGATATTCAGTGAATGGTAAGATTTTCTGTTCCTATACATGTACTCATTCACTGAGGGGGGACAAATGGCTACATGAGTCCCACCAATGCAACCAATTATGTGGGGAAATTGGGCTACCTGATAGAAGTCTAATTTTGTGTGCTACAATTCCTGTGGGATTGATGGGAAGCTAATTTGGTGGTGTATCCCGCTCAACATGGAAGCAATGAAAGAATTGAAAAAGTGTGATAGGGCACTTTTTTAGTGAAATGAATACATTACATCCACCTACTTCAGGACCACCTATGGTTTCACCTTTATTCTGGTGGACCAAAAAGGGGAGCATCTCATAAGTCCAGCAAACTGGATTTTCCTTCTATGTGAGTAGCACACATCCCTTATGCCTGGGAAGTTCTGGTGCCTTCTAATTGGTATTATGTAGTGATAATTTAGTTTATTTTGTAATACAAGTGAATGTATCAAGTATATTCACAGGTTCCTATAAGAGGGGCATGATTCTTATTTTGTGGTAATCCAAAATGCCTTGGGGCACGTCTTCATAAATTCCTCATATAATGGGGCTTTTGCTTTCATCCTGGCAGGTTTTTGCAAACGGCTCCGTATAAGTGAAAGCAAGGTGGCTTTGTTTGGCTCCATAAATCTTTTTGTACCATTTTACATGGTGCAAAAGTGACTAGGTGCTCTAAATAATAATCTCCTAAATGTATCTAGAACATCCATACAGGTAATGCCCCATAAGAGTGAGTTTTAAAAAGAATTGATGAATAGGCGGGTGCAAAAGAAATTGATCAATTTCAGATAGTTGACACCAAGCAATCATGTATGGGGTATCTTTTAGGTTCATCTGATCAAAGACTTTACCCTGTAATGTGGTCTATGAAATGGAAGTCAAAAACCTCCAGCATGTCAATGTAGCAGGCCACATCCGCTTAAGTCCTCTTAAAGCTGGCGATCCTGTTGAAGCCATTGGTATTGGCAGGATAAATCCAGATCAGGAGAAATTCTAAGTTCACAGCTGTTTAAGTCCTTCTGTTGGACAGATAAGTTTACACTTTCAAAAGGTCAAGATTTATAACATCCAACTTAGGGCCTGATTGAACACGGTAAACTTACACTTTTATGTCAGTTTACAATTGTTTGCTATTCACAAAGGTATTTTACTAGTAGCATCTTTATATCTGTGGAGTCTCCGCACATAAAAAGTTAGGACAGTCCTATGTTTTTTCATGCCAAGACTCCGCAGTCAAAGATACTACTAGTAAAATAACTTTGTAAACAGCAAACCATTGTAAACTTGCACAAAAGTGTAAGTTTACCTTTCGAAATTGGCCATTTAGTAGTTGTGACTCCTGGATACCCACTATTCAACGAGTAAAGGTTCCCATGGGCAAACCTTCCCACTTTTGCATCACATCCTGTTTGCCTTACTTCAAACTATCCCACAGTGCATTATTCTGAGTAAAATCCAACATGTGAGCACATTTCTGCCCTTGGAGACTGCTGAGGAGCCAGCCAGGAATGTGTTTAGGAAAATGAGCAATCCCATTTTTCTCAATACACTAAACTGTTCCTTGGCCCAGCTTCCTCTACCTCTGGATTGGTGACACAATAGCTACAGAAGGCTGTTGGAACAAAAGGCTTCTCTTCCCCAGGTCTCAATTTACACTTAAATGTGATTGAGCATGCCTCACACTGGTCCATTTCAAGTTAATAATGTTTATGGACCCATATCTTTCACATTCATCATGACAAGGTCTGCCTGTAAAAAGGCAAAGCCTTGTTTTTAATCCATTCTGGCACACCTCAATAAGGTACATGGCAGAAGCTAACAGGCTAATACTAATTACAATTATCAGACATGTAAAGTGTAACTTTTAAACTCATGTTTTGGCCCAGATAAAGTGGGGGAGGTCGGTGGCCCCCTCAGGCATCACGCCATGCTCCCACACCAGAATCGGTGTATCAGTCTCTCTGCCTTCCTTCCCAGGGGTGTGTTGAGAGTGTTTACCCCACATCTGTCGCCAGGGGACAAAACCTCTACTAGACACCATTGAAAAAAATATTTCCCCAAATTCAAAAAGTTGTGTGGTGGCTTCCAAAGGCATCAGGCTGTGCTCCCACTCCAAAATATGTGCATCAGTCTGCCTGTCCCCCTCAGGTGGATTAAGAGTGTTTACCTAAAATCAGAAAGGCCACAGTACATGAGAGGAAAAAATTCCCAAAAATAAAAGGGGGGGGCAGCTCACCCATGTATCATGCTGTAATTCCACTCAGAACAGATGCATCAATCTTTCTGCCCCTGGGGTGGATTGAGTGTGTTTAACCAAAAGCTGCCCAGACAGGACAGAAAGGCCACTAGACAACAGGGCAACATAGGCCCAAAAGTAAAATAGAGCCAGAGACCTGGCCTGATATATGAGATGGCCACTCTCACCCCTTGATATAGGCAACACAGATATCCCTGGCCTCTAGTGGGCTTTATGCTCCTGGGGGCAGGTTGGAGGGTAAAACCACTCAAAGGCACCCCCCGGGGAGTAGGAAGTCTGTTATGCATTTTCTGCATGATCTCAATTTGATAATAAGTTCCCTGGGGTCTAGGGGACTTTATGCATTCTGCAGGGCAAATTCGGTATTATAATCACCAAGATTTGCCCCCAGAACAAATAAATATTCTAAATAAATAACTGCTATTTCTTTAACATTCATGAAGCTCAGAGATGTATTTTTTCCGTTTATGAACTTGAAAAGGAAGTGACCTAGATGGTGCATTACTTCCTAAGTGAAGAAACATCAACATATGTGCCTGTCTCTTGATGATTTAATAAAGGATTACTTTGTTTATATTTTCCTGGAGTTTCAACTATTTCTGATTTCAAGGAAACAGAATCTGATTGAATAATACACGACTCTCTGATCGATGTCGTGCAATAGGCATGTCAGGGTTATTTTTATATATATATATGCTGCCGAGTGCCCTCCCGAAACTCCAGGGCATTTGTTGAATAAAATTACCACAGGGCGGTCCGGTCGTGGGGAGGTGCACCATCTTGCTTAGGAACAGAGAGGCTGTGGTGGGAAACGATTTGGTCACCATTCAGCGCAGCAATCTGACAAATAAGTAACCTTTCTCTGCACCCGGAATCCTACCAAGGATGTGTTAATGACTTTTAATTAGATTTTTTTACAGGAACCCACTGAGGGAAGATTGACTGCTTGGGGGAAAATACATATCCCAGCCTGCCATTGACTGCACTATGCAAAACCTACTAAAGGAATAGGAAATAAACATTCATGCAAAAAAGTAAACATAGAAGGGAGCCTTTCCTGTGCAAATTCTTGTGAGCTTCTGAGGAAGATGCTACAGCATTGAAACGTGTCAGGCTAATAATAAGCAATCTGGAATGCAGAGGAGAGTTAAAGGTGAAAGCCAGATGGCTGGATTGCTGCCGAGTTCCCACCGAAGCTCCAGGGCATTTGTTGAATAAAAAAATATATATATATAGCTGAAACGCGTCTGACGCTGCACATGATTTATCTGCTGTGCTGAATAAATCACTGAAAGGCAGTTCATTGCAGCTAACTCCACACCACACACAACCAAAGTCAATGCACGGCATGTGTTTTGGCTGCCTTCGGGTGGTTGCTTGTGGAACGTTGTTCACAGGGCCTGGCAGGCATCATTTTAGATGCCATCAGTGATATCATAAATGATATCATGCACATGTAATGAGTTATGTAATATGTGAGGCTACAAGATGTGCATGGTAGGGCGCAAGTTATACTGACAATAACTGGTGAATTTCTGTGGCCTTTTGGGATTTCAAAACATTAATGTTGTTATGAACCTATTCACCTAACTATAGGGCTACTATAACCATTACTTTTTTATTTAATACATACATATATTACCTAGTGATGGTCATCACTTGGTATTTATAGTTAGGTCTGCTTTTCCATGGAAAGAGCGTTTTCTGGTTTGCTAATTATTTTAGCCCTATTTGACTAATCTTCACCAAACTTTCCAAAAAAATGCTTTCTTCCTGGATAGTTTCCAGGAGATCTGTTAAGGGGAGGGGGGGTGAGAAAAAGGGGGAGGCCCAAAATGCAAAATCTCCATGTATTTTCCATATACATCTTTAGGCAAGGCTAGAGCAAACCCTGCTGAACAGAAATACACAATATTTTGCGATTTGGAGTAAAGCCATTTAGTAGTCTTTGATAAATTAAGGTAAAAATATAATTGTATATCTGGACAGTTAGGTCCACTAGAGTCTCGAGAGACTCTTGCAGGAGCACCAATTTAAAAACTGACCATTCTGATTGCCCAAGGGAGCTTTATTTCCCATGGGAGAGAGCACTCTGCCTGCCTCCCAGCAACATGAGAAAGATTTTGTTGCAGCCATTACAGAACTTTGGGACTTAGTACCCTGTACTGAACTAAAACAAAAATATATAAGATGGCAGGATAGGGGTACCCTGACCACAGAGGGCCCATAAGGAATCTCAGAAGGACCCCGCCCTCTTGGACCCCCAAAAAACTGCAAAAAATGTCAGGATCCCATCACACTAGTGTTGCATCGAAAAACAATTTAAAAACAAAATGACAGCCTGGCCACATTTAATATCCTCATGCCCTGGAGTATTTACCCCGGGCGGTATTCATAAAGGGGAGGAGGAGTGCGTGACCCCACTCACCAAGCATCCAGAGGCTCAGGGGAGTCCACCCTGGAGTCAGAATTTCTTTATGTGGGACAGGGGGCCATGCATTCCCCTTTCTTGAGTCTCTAAAGGCTCCAGAGAGCCCATCCCTTGGGCCCAAACTTTGCAAAATGGGAAGGGGCAATGCAGCTCCCCTTCCAAGCGGCAAAAGGTTCTGGGGAGCCCACTTCTGGGGCCAAAATGTAACAAAAAATGGGAGTGGGCCACACACATACTGGTTCTCCTGTGTGCTGCTGTGCAGACAGGAAACCCTGTGTTTGCTCTCGCCTGGTAGGAGCATTTTTCAATTTCCCGCCAAGTAGGAGCAAACACCTAGGGCCCGATTCACAGAATTAACTTAAGACAAAATCCTAAACTTACTACTTCTGGTATTCACAGAATGCACTTACTACTTTTGGTATTCACAGAATGGATTCACGACTGCTAACTTTACGTCCGCACTCGGGCCGGAAATTCCGATCTAGATAGATAGATAGATAAATAGATAGATAGATAGATATATAGATATATAGATAGGTAGATAGATAGATAGATAGATAGATAGATAGATAGATAGATAGATAGATAGATAGATAGATAGATAGATAGATAGATAGATAGATAGATAGATAGATAGATAGATAGATAGATAGATAGATAGATAGATAGATAGATAGATAGATAGATAGATAGATAGATAGATAGATAGATAGATAGATAGATAGATAGATAGATAGATAGATAGATAGATAGATAGATAGATAGATAGATGGATTGATTACACAGATGTTTTTTTAGGCCCAGATTTCACACATGCACAACCTACCTGAGCTAACTATAACAATCAGTTACTTGTGAAGCGCTGCTAATCACCTTGGGGGGGGATCCAGTCAAACAGCCAGTTCTTGAGCTCCTTCCTGAAGGTGGTCAGCCACGGAGTGAGAAGGTGGGGAGGAAGGGAGTTCTAGGATCTGGCAGCGAGGTAGGAGAAGGATTGTCCTCCAGTGCGGGTGAGCCTGATTTGCGGTGTTCATGCGAGGGAGAGATGAGAGGAGCTGAGATTTCTTGTGGGTTGTTAGAAAGTGAGGCCGTGGTTTATGTAGTGGGATCCAATGTTGTGGAGAGCTTTGTATGTGTGCGTGAGGGGCTTGAACTGGCATCTCTTCTGTATGGGGAGCCAGTGGAAGTGTCTCAGGTGGGTGGAGATATGTGACCTTTTGGATAGGTCAAGGATGAGTCTGGCTGATGTATTCTGGATGGTTTGGAGTCTTTGTATGAGTTCAATCGAGGTGCCTGCATAGAGTGCATTGCCATAGTCGAGTCGGCTGCTGATGAGGACTTGCGTGACTGTTTTCCTTGTGCTTGTGGGGGGCCATTTCAAGATTTTTGGGAAAAGTTGGATCGTCTGGAAAACAGGCAGAGGCCTGTTTCCACATGCACGTAGCTAACTATAACTTACGCCCCCACAATGCATTTCTTATAACCTCACCTATTACATCACTCATGGTATAGTCAGTGACATCACTCATGACATCTAAAATTACATCATTGATGACATCATCCAAAGATTATGAGTATTTTCTAAATATTTATGAGTGTTAAACATATACACTATAGTACTGCACAAGTTAAATTAGTTTACTTTGTGCAGTACTAATGAGTGATACTATTTTCATGTGAGTGGTTGTGTGGCTGTGTGTATTCATGTATGAATGGGTCTGTGTGGGTGTTTGAGATGGTGTATGGATGAATAAAAGGGTGTGTGAGTAGCTTTAATGGTGAATTTGTGGGTTTGTTAGCAGCTGTGTTGGTATGTGAGTGGTTGTATTGGTTAGTGTGTGAGTGGCTGTATGGGTGAGTGATTAGTTGTGTGAGCGGCTGTATGAGTGGGTGTGTAGGTGTATGCATGGGTGGCTGAGTGTGTGTGGGAATTGCTGTATGTGTGAGTGACTGGGTATGTAAGTGGATGTATGGGTGAGTAAGTGGCTGTTTATATAGATGTTTGGTTGTTTGAGTGGCTGTATTAGAGAGTTAATATATTCAACTGTGGGTGAATGAATAGTGAGTGGCTGTATGAGTGGATAAGTGGGTGTATGAGTAGCTGTGTGGGTGAGTGAATTGCTGTGTAAGTGACGGTATGGGTGGGTGAGTGTGTTTGAATATCTGTATCAGTGACTGAGTGGCTATGTCAGTGGCTGTATTGGTGGGTGGATGTGTGAGTGGCTGTATGGGTGGCTGAGTGGCTGTGTGAATGACTCGATGGGTGTGACTGAGTATATAAGGTGTATGGGTATGTTAGTGGCTGTTTTAGTGGGTGTATGGGTAGGGAAGTGGGTGTGTGAGTAGCTGTATTGCATAGTAAGTGTCTTTGTAAGTATCTGTATGGGTGAGTGAGTGGGTGTGTGAGGGTTGTATGGGTCTGTGGATAAGTATGTGGGTGTGTGAGTGAGTGTGTGAGAGGATATATGGGGGTATGAGTGGGGTGTGAGTAGCTATGTGGATGATATTATCAGTGATGTAATTAGTGATATCATTTGAGATGTCATCAGTGATGTCACTGACCATAAGTTATAGTTAGCTCAGGGAACTATAACTACCAAATTTCTATGGTTTTGTATGAGTGAAACCATAGCCTAACTATAACGTTCCTGTGATCTTTATTTTTTCTATGAATTATTTTTTTTTGTTTGTATTTCTATTGCCTAACTATAATGCCCTGCTAACCATTGGGAGTTTTACAGGGACTTTTATAGATTCTCTAATTTAATATGTCCTAGCTATAACATCCCTGTGACCTAGTGGTGTTTTTCCAGTGAATTTCTAAGGTCTTTTAAATTGCATATGAAAATTGTAACATATATGTAACCTACGGATATTTAATTGAATTTTATATTTTTGTAATGTAATTATGCTAACTTAACCTGTAACTTTACAGGATGGTAATATAATGATCAAAGTAGAAGTAGCTGTGCGATAATTTATAAATCACCTGATATGTTTATTTTTGAAAGCCCATTTTAAAGAAGAATTGTTTCCTTTTGAGTATTTTTCTATTACGGTTTTTTGGGAGACGCGGATTTGTCACGGCTAGTGCCATCACATATTTCTGGAATAGCGGTAGGGCTCAAAGCCTGTCTGGTTTTGGGCAGTACTTAAGTGATTTACAAAAAAGTATTGAAACATAATTTTAGACAATAGCTTAAAATTGTGTTTAATTATATTTTTGGGATTCACAACGATGGTGCAATGTAATTGCCAATCCCATGTGACACAGGAACAAATGGATTTCAGTGATTGCAAATCCTTTCAATCACTTAGATAGGAAGTCTGCTCCCATTTGCTCCATGCTTTAGGTGTGGGTGTGAAAATTCACACTCTTACTTCTGCAGCAATAGTCCTTGGTGTTTTTCATTGTTTTAAAAAAAAAAAAAATTGGCATCTGCTCCCAAAAATGCTCAGCAGTACATCTGAAGCTCTTCAACTGAAGAAGAAACAAGGCCCTAAAAAAGAAAGCATTCCCAGGAAATTGTTCACCATACCATCGGGGGAGAAAAAGGATGTTGCACAGAAAGTGAAGTGCATGCTTTGTCAAAAAATTGTCATGGCCGTGGGATGCGGCTCTAGGGACAATACTACCACTTAACGGTTACCATCTGGTAGTAGCTCTGAACAGCGCTGCGCCATATTGCAAAGATGTTCTCTGTCACGTACTCTCTGTGGCAAAATGTATTGTACCTACTTTACGGTCTGATATTGGTGGCGTTGTTCCCACTGTCCACGCATCCTTTGAACATAAAAGCAGAGTACATCTACTGTCTTGAAATATATTGAATTACTAGTCCCTGCTCTATGGAACTATTAGAGAGAATGCATATTGTGTTATTCCCTTTAACTGCATATTCTGGTTATTGGTGTTTCTGTCCCTATCACAGGCATTGCCGTGGGAGAAGGCCCCGCCTCCAAAAGCATCATGGAACATGGCGGCCTTCTTGGGTGGGGATCCTCGATAAAAATTAACCTTTTTGAATGCACGTTATTCCTTTCCCAATGCAGAGTGTGGATGCGGTTGGAGTCCGGCGGTGTCTGCAACTACGGCGGTCACGATTCGGAGAGTTCTCGACATCGTGACTAACTACAGAAGGAAAAAAAGCAGCTGATCGAATGTTTGTGTACAGAACTTCTGAACAAGTTAATTTTTGGAATCTTGTGGAACTTCATGGGTCTTTTGAAAATTACACATGGCATTCTTGTAAATACCAGCAAAGAAATACAACAACTGTAAATAAGACATTTATGTACAAAGTTGCGTGGCAGGTCCCGCTCTGTTAAAAAGAACATCATATACTCTATGAAAGTGGAGAGGTGGGAGCTTCATCGCTTGCGCCTCCAAGGCTTGGAATGACCTGCCATTCCAGCTGAGAAATTCAACAGACCTTATTTACCTTATAGTCCCCCCCCAACTTCGACAGCCAGTTAGGCAGTGCTCAGCGCCAGGACACCCTTGGGTAACTGTTGCACTTAAGAAAAGTATAATTAACATAACATAACATACAAAAACATATGAAAGTACAGTAGAGACAACCATAAAAAGCTGTCCTTCATGTTTTTACCTTACAGCAATTGCAGGGAAGCTGTGCATCATAACAGAAAAGTAGAGAATAAGCTGTGGTAGGTTTATTGCATTATTCTATTCGTAACTCAGTAGAATACACAACGCTCATTTTAGGATCTGGTCTGCTGCTAACAATACCCAATTTTTTGTTATTATAGATTTGTTCTCTCTTCATTCCATATTAAAGACAGCTTTCAGGTTAATATAATATTCACTGTTGAGCAATATGTGGGAAGTGATAAAGAACCAGTTAGTCTAGCTTGTAGTCTTGATTTCCTTACAGATCCCCTTCCCCGCTGTCCCTCTCCCAACAACGTTTCCCCCACCTGGCAACTCTAATTGTCTTTGCCATAACAGCAATCGGACTTGGAGCTGCCTGGAAGTGGACCCTTCTAGCATAGTGCAAGCTCCAAGGAAACACGTCCTTGACAAAAATATTGTCAAGAGAAACTTCCAAGAAATTCACGTGCAATACTTCCAGTATGCTGAAACATCTTAAAACCATTTACTCATAACAATTTGAGGGTGCTGAGATAGAGAATGAGAGGAGCATTTAATCTGCAGTGGGTGACGAACTTCCAGGTACCTTTACAACACCTGCAGTTGTTTCAGATGTTCCATCTACAGTTACACAAATTACCATGTTGGGACAATTTTGTTTCAAATGTAAAATAAATTGAGTATGGCAGCAGAGTCCATCCCTGCTCTAATTAAAATTTGTAACACTCGAATGTTCATTTTCATTTTTCATTTTAATATACCTGTTGCACAACTTTTGTGCATTTTTTTCTGAAACACTATGTTTCCCAGTTTTTTAAAAAGAAAAAAACACCAGAAAAAAAGCAATTATTTTTTTAATACAAAAACTCCAAGGATGACCATTTTAAACTTCTATGCATCCTGTTAAGTTTTTGCAGTAAAATGCACTGATCCACTACAGATATCTACGAAGTCTCTAACACTTGAAGCAGAATGTGTTACAGTCCTATCAGAACATAAACATTGCAGCAAATTACACAGAGCAGAACAGAATCACTTCTGTTATTTATGTTCATGTGCATATACATGATGAGATCATTGAAAGAGTATATTTAGAAGAGCATTTGCAAAGCAGTTGACATTAGAAGGGTGTGACAACTAGTAACCTAGAATATCTGCCTGTCAACATTTTTCTTTTTAGCAACTTCATTGTTCTCCTTCTTTTCAACATCAGCACAATCCTTTGTAAGTTTTTGTTTTGTACAGATGATCCATTTTTTCATAAATGGATTAATATCCTAAATGAGGAGCACATAAACTTCTTAACCAATTGTATTTTTTACCACAACCTAGATCAGCACTTACTTTTCTGTCATCAAACGTAACCAATTAGAAACTGGACAATGTTTTAACTGAGATAACACTGCATGTAAAATACCTTATTTAAACACAGTACTACAAATAATAATAAAAGTTGCATCTACACCACTTAAAACTTTTAGATTTATGAATAGTCACAGCTTATGCTAGAGAAACTGGAAACTGCTTCTGCAGCAAAAAAGTACAATGCACCTTCCAATCAGCTTTACACCATCAACCTGATTACATTTTATTGCTGAGTATTCAACCTCATTCCTATTTGGAAAGTTAATGAAATCAATCACTTTGTCCATTAGCACCATTTACTAATTCTTCCTCAACATTTCAATTTCTAGGCAAAATTGCTCTAAAGTTTTTGCCTAAAAGTAAACAATTCTCTAATCCCGCAGTTCAGAATACAGCTTTTCAATGAATCCAGGTCTGCTCGTAGTTTTGTTGTCTTCATATTTTCTACTGCTGTCAGTTGCAAAACATCTTCTTTCTCCAATTTTAGCAATTTTTCATTGTAATAGGCACACTCTTGATGTGCAAAAATTAGGCACACTATGGATTTTCCTTGTTGAATAAAGCTGAACATTAGCCTTGCTGCTGTCTTGTCTCGCAGGAAACAGTCTCTTAACAAGTCGACTTTCTAAGGGACGTTTTCTATCTTTTAAGAGAACACCTACAATAATATCCTTAAGAATAATTTCATATTCAACATCAGATGCTTGGCATATATAGTCATTCTTCATATTGGACATTCAAGCAAATGTTAAGTTTCCAATACTTCCCAAAGAATTCAGAGTTTCTTCATGGAGCAGTGTTTCTTTTGAACTGGTGTAAGTTGTAGTAGATCGGTGAACACAATTAAGTGTTTTACTCCAAATACCTGATCATAGTCTGTCCTTAGAATCCATAATATTCTTTAATAGACAAAGGCAAGCATTAAGTGTGAGACCATACTCACCTCATCAATTATTAAAGTTTTAACTTCTTCAACACTCTTGAGACTTCATAACAAGCTTCACTGGATAACTTTAGGTACTCCAGTTTGTTGTCATGCTACATCGACATCAAAAGATTGCTCTGCAAAGTAATTCCTTTAATGTTGTGTGCAGCTAATCCAGCGGGTGCTGTTCTTACACACAACAAATTACACTCTATAGTTTTCTGGAAGATAGTAGTGGGAACTTGTATTAAAAAGCTTCTGCTGGTGCCAGCTTGACCACTGACATACAATAGTATTCGCTTAAATTATGTTCATGTATGCTCTTTCTTGTCATGGAGTAATCCATGCTGAATTTATTTGCCTTCATTTATATTTCTTTTTTGTGCGTCATTTAGTTGTGAAGCAAATTCTTACAATTCAACACTTTCCTGTGTTGCTTGATGCATTGCAGTCTCCACCTCATTCATAGCAATGGCAGCTTCATTTTCAATTATTGGCTGCCCAAGAGGATCTTGACTTAGAGGATCTGAACTTTGACTGCATTGGGAGCTCTCTTTAGCTATCTGAGCTGTGATTGTTTCTTCCTGTTCAATCTCATCATTTAACATTTATTTCCAAAGAAATAGGAAATACCGAACAGTCAATTGTATCTTTTGTAGCATTGAAACAATCCTTGTAGCAGTTAAAGCCACAGAGTAATTCTAATTCAGAATACCAAGACTTAAACAGCTGCAGCAGTGCCAAGAAGAACAACTCTCTTTTTTCAGGAGTCTCACAACTCAGTTTTCTATGATAAAACTACTGTTCATGTGTCATACCAAACAACCATCACAAGCAACTTCTGAAAATGTACCTACATCTACATTTTCTGTGACAATGGGGCATATTATCAAGCACAGCGTTTAAATAATTGCTGCTTTAGCGGCAGAAAACTGCCGCTAAAGTGGCGATAATGGGCTTGATAATATGCCGCAGAGAATTCCAATAGAAGTCCATGTTGACACCAGAACATGGGCTTCTATGGGAATTCTCAAGGGCGTATTATCAAGCCCATTATCGCCGTGTCTTGATAATATGCCCTATTGTTTCTAAAACTGTTTTTTGGAGTATTTCATAAAGACATACATTTTCAAGATGGGGACTCCTTTTTGGATAGTAGGTGTCCAGCATGTTTGTTTTGACAAAATCTGTACTATCTGGGTCAAATTCTGCAAGGTACTGAATTTCAGGAAAATACTTCAACACTCTGTTTCACGTGCATGCTAGGCCAAGACTTAACCAAACAACTACTCTTGACTTATAGTACAAACTAGCTGAACTTAACTGATCACAGCATTTATAGGATGCAATTTTCCTATGTGAAAGCATTTTCAAACTGGAGCTATATGGTTTCTTGGTTATAGACTTTTCATCCGATAACTCTTCCCACATCTCCTTCATCTCTGTCAAAAACTCCAAATCCATATTTACGTTCCTCGTTTTCAGATTGACAGGATTGCAGTCATTGGTATACTTTTAAGCTTCTGTTCTCTTCAGGGTTAGGGTAATTTTTGAGTAAATGTATGTCTGAATGCAGGCAAAAACTGATAACAGGTTTTGGAAATCCAATACGACATTAAGGGGCCGATTCCGATCCTGTATTTTTTTTCCCCGTACGACTTGTATCCATATTTTTTTAGGTACGAATCGTACAAGTACCGTACCGGCGTTCTGAATGCACAAGCTTATGGAAAACGTCCCGTACGAAGCGAACTGTGTACGACTCCTACCCCGGGTACACTTGTGCCCGGGGCACGAGTCGTACGGCCCCCCCACCCCAGCCCGCGTTTGTACGCACCGTACCCCAGGCGTACCCCCCACCCGCGTATGTACGGACCGTACTCCCACCCCAGCGCTACGGGGCTGGGGGTACGGCGCGTACATACGGGGCTGGGGTGGGGGTCAGGCACGTACATACGGGGCTGGGGGTACGGCACGTACATACGGGGCTGGGGTGGGGGAACAGCGCGTACATACATGGGTGGGGGGTACGCCTGGGGTACGGTGCATACATACGTGGGTGGGGGGTATGCCTGGGGTACGGTGTGTACATATGTGGGTGGGGGGTATGCCTGGGGTACGGTGCGTACATACGTGGGTGGGGGGTACGCCTGGGGTACGGTGCGTACATACGTGGGTGGGGGCACGGTCCGTATATACGGGGGTGGGGGGTACGGTCCGTACACATGCAATGTTGGGGTACGCACTGTACATGTTGACACGTACGATGTGGGTGATGGCATGTACATCGTGTAGCAGGCCCCCTTTTCCTTGTGCATCGCGTACTTAGCTTTTCCGGCACTTTTTGGCTCCCATAAAAATATAGCCGTGCGGAGTGCTGTGGGTATGAATCGTACTTGCTGGTCGGTAAACGCTGTCTGACTCCGTGCGGACGTCCAGGATCGGAATTGTATGTATTTTTTAGCCGTACAGTGTTTTTTACGATTCGTACAGAAATGGTATTTCTGTACGAATCGTACTTGCTGGTTTGTACGGTGGAATTCCCGGGTACGAGTCGTACGGAGAAAACGCTCCGTATGACTATTTGTACCCGGGTTTTACAGGATCGGAATCGGCACCTTAGTGTAAAATTCCATTTTGTTTTGTACTTCAACTGATGGTATTTCGCACATCTATGTTTGAAAATGCAGAACTTGCTGTTTAAGCCCTTTCTCGCCACTATCTTTCTGAATAGTACACTTAGCATACTGCGCTGTGAAAGAAAGTACAGACTTATCTGTTCCAAATGTTGGTGCATCTTTAATCCACAAAAACATATGAATATAAGGAGCCCCTCTTGCTTGGTACTATTTCCGCCAAAAGACATCACTGACTTCTGCAATAGGTGGATTCTTTTTGTTGCAGATGAATGCTAGGATGGCTTGAAATCGGTGGTTAAAATAACTCTAAACATTAGCTCGATCCAAAGAGCAAAGTTCTCCTGGTGTCTTCAGATTGATGTCCTTAATGCTACAGTTTACTCCTCTCAAAAAGTCATGTAAATCGTCCCATACATACTCTGCACAACTGATGGCCACAAATCAAGTTGGTGCACCTAAAACTCACAACATACATTTCAGTTTACCATGTCAACGATACCAATATTCATTGGTGTCACGTTCGCATGCCATAAAATGTATCAAATTGTATTCCAAATTCTCATCCTTTCCATGAATTTTGTTCACAAAGTCTCTTGAGGATATACTTTGTAGATTAACTCCTTTTCTTAAAAATATGGTGAGCAGTCACTTTTAAATAGAAGATGGAATATGTATGGAATACATTAATGAAATCTAGGGTCCTCAGAATATAATCTGGATGATCTATACTCAGCTGCTGGCATTTGCACTGGGCTGTCATCATGATGTCCCCCTCCTCCAGGTAGAAACAGTTGTGGAAAACAGGGAGGCTCTAACCCTTTCTCCCAGGCACTAATTGGAGCTCCTTTTGCTTGTTTCATCTTGTTTGATGGCATCTCCCATAACGTCTTTAAAATGCAGTGTATGGATGCTGTATTGCTCATATATTTCTTCAGTTTTAGTACTATTCACTTTTTCAAACTGTCCACTTGAAGGTAAGATTTGATCCTTCATGCAGCATCCAACTGTGAGAACGTCTACATCTTTGTAATACACATTATTCTATTTCAGATAGATTGTAGCATTCTCCAATTTATTCACATTCACTAGTTCTTGCCAGACTTTTTTTGTTCTTTGTGGGCACACCATTCACTAGAATAATTAACAGTTTATCTTTATCTATATATCTCTACTCCCACAGTTTCACTATTATGTTAAAAATCTAAAGGTAAGTACAAAACTCTACCTTTAAGGTCTTTCTGTAGCTCCAACTGTGGTAGTGGTAGTTGTCTACCATTCACTAGAATAATTAGCGCTTTATCTATATCACTTTACTCCCACAGTTTAAATATTACATTTAAAATCTAAAGGTAAGTACACAACTCTGCCTTAAGGTCTTCCTGCAGTTCAGTCTGTGGTAGTTATCCAGTATTTGATTTCATACAAACTATTGCTTGAAATGGTTGCATAGATTGTACCAGTATTTTTTCATAAATATTAAGATTCCTCTGGATTGTGAACCAATTCTAATTTATTATGTATTGCTCTGGTAGGCATTTTGTTGTCATCTAATTTCTCAATTTACACATAATCTGCAGTGCTGACAAACAGAACTGTTCCTCCACAAATAAATATACGGTAAATTCTTGCCACTTATCTCTGTTTTCTTGCTCAGTTTTTGATAAGAAATCTAAAAAAAAAATGTATTTGACTTTTGTGGTGAGTGCGTCGACAACATATACAAACATAGGGCCTCATTTAACAGGCCCTAGCGGCACTTTTGCGCCGCTGGAGTGTCACTTTTTTAAAACTCTGGTGGCACAATCTGCGCAGCATATTTACAAAGCCTTGCGATGCCAGTGTACTTGGCGTTGTAAATATGTGCCCCTTTAATGCGGAGCACTGCATGAAAAGGGCTTTCCATGGGTGTTGCTGTGGGTGTTCCCATGCAACACCAATGGAATCTAAAGCATTCCCAGCTTAACGAGGAATCATTAACCTGGAAATGCAGCAGATTCTAATAACACCCCCGGCGTTAGGAAGGTGCAACGAGCATAAACATCCTTATTTTTCCTCGTTGTTTCCTTTTTCTACGTGTAACAGCACAGGGTAAAAGGACAAGAATGCACCATATCTGATAGAATCAGCACATCCCTGCACCTTTCTTTTACTGTAGGCCGGCACAGCAGAAAGTCCTGCGGCCCAAAGTTTGGTTTCTCTGTAGAAACTCAAATAAACATTATTTCTTGTGGAAACTTATCAGTACTAATGTCTGAGTTCTGTTCCTCTACACCTACACATACCAATTGCTCATTTTCTTCATACTCTACATCAGGACCAAAGAAACTGAATTGAATATCACCATAAACATTTTAAACCTCTGATACTGTACCATACAAAAAAGTGCTTTGCTTGATTCTCCTAAACACAGTGCAGGAGATTTTACATAGTATAGTCTTCTAACTAAATTTCACATTTTTTGAATGATGAACAGCTAACATTAAAAAATTATGAAAGGTGCTTATGCGCACTTTCTTGGATAGACATGCCAAACAGTGTGCTTACTCAGTAGTCAATTTCCTCACTGTGCATGGATCTAAACCTTGTAAGATTGCAATTCTGTGCTTCACACTTCTATGCAGATATTGATGTAGAAAAGTTTTTCATATTTCAATTGAATGCTGGCAAATACTAAAAATACTACTACAGTCCCAGGAGCATGTCTATGCCTTCCTTGCACCTCTGCAGCTACATCCCCTTCTTCAATTCTACAAGCCATCTCCTAATTTGCAATAAAAGTACCATCTTTTCTCTCATAGCATCATCCAGTTTTATCAACTGCATGGAATCATGTGTTCTTGCCTCAGTACAGTCCATTCTCCTTTGAATATCTCCCCCACTGGAGTGCAGATATAAAGATAGTACTCATAAATGCCCTTTGTGAATTCTAAAGTCATAAACTTTGACATTTTGTCTAAGTTTAGACCAAACGTCTAAGTTTACCTTTGTGAATTGGGACTTGGGCGTACAGTTCTATAAGTGTACTCATACATTACTGACACTTCAAAGTGCATTCCTCACCTTTTAAACACATTGCACCCTACCCTGTGGCTTACCTACAGCCTTACTTCGGGGTGACTTAAAAATAGAACAAGGGGAGTTTAAGCCTTTATAAAGGTCTGTTGAATGCCAAGTCATCCTGACAGTAAAACTGCACAGGCAGACTTTGCAGACTCAAGAATCAAATAGAAAATTAAGCTAATTTTCATCAGAGACCACAGAGTTATAAAGTGTGAGGTAGCTATCTTACCAAAATAGAGAACTGTTTTTAAACCTACATAAAGATACTTATCTCTTGTTACCTTCATTTTCAGATATCAATTTTAAACCAAGAATACACAGATTTGTTTATGAGACATGCCTTATAATATTGAGGATAGATGCAGAACTTCAAGGCATGCTGCTAGGTTATCTTTTATTTCCTTTTCATATCCACTTCAATCAGCAAGTGTCAGAGCCCAGAAGAGTGACAAGTCAATGTGGTGGTATCTGGCGTCTCTGTTTTTTCTCTTAGATTATTCCTCTTTCCCCATTTCTAATACTGGCTTTTGTTGTATGTCGTCATCAGTAAAAATGGGGAGGGGCGTGAAGAGTGCTTACAGAGTACATGGTTGGTGCTTGTTCATACTAATATCTGATTTCTTTTGCATTTCTGGGGTTTCTGAGTCACATGAGATCCCACTGAATGACTCAAATAAATCGCCCAATCTGTACTGCAACAGGACATCATTAAAATAATGGAGAAGTCTAGGCAAAGTAAGCCTAGCACGATATGATTCATACACAACTGGAAAACACCCTTTTATTATTTGAGGCTGCTGCTCCGCCATCTTCTTTAGTCATTTTAAATGTCTGAAATTAGATTCTTGAAATTTATTTGTCCACATAAAATCCAAGAATAACCCTTTCTTGATTTTTTTTTCATAGAGTGCACAATAAACATTAGTAAATAGGCAAATTCAAGAGTTTAAGGAACCAAAAAATGTTGACAAAAATCAAAAAACATTTTACAATTCATAAAACAATCATTAAAACCGTTCATAAAATTTCAGCAGCATCATATTATTTACATACAATGGTCAGTTTAATCAGCAAGATATTACACTGGTGATCTTATACAACATTACTCATAACGCTTTCTAATTGCAATAGACCCTTTATATAGTTGGCTACCGAAATGCAAATATCAGGGGTAGCCAATGTATGCAGAAAATGATAACCATCAATATATGAGTAAGGGCGGATATTCCTTAATAATGGAAGCAAAAATCTCGCTCTCACCGATTTATATAAAGTGCAGATTAATACAAAGTGCATCGTGCTTTGGCTCGAAGAATTATCGCATTGGCAAGGTGTGAAAATGCCAACAAAAAGTGCACAGTGCATGAACAGAATCTTGTTTGATAAAATATAATCTAAAAGTTGATAGAAAAGTTGAATAAAATTGCAGTGGGGCAGGAAACAAGTGAGACTCCTCCATATCGCCATGCTGATAATCGTGCATTCTGCCCCTAATGCAATACGCTAATTTCATAATAGCCTTCACATTAGGAGGGATACATTCAGGAGATATCCCAGACCTATCTCATGGTATTTTACCCTCAGCCAATGGAGTGAAGGTATCATTAGGGCATTGTCCGAATTTAGACAATCTTTGATGACTTCCCTTCAAAACACTGGGTCATCAGAAAGTTACATCTTGGCCCATAATCACAGGGGGGCGCTGCTTAATTCAACCAAAGTGATCCATTGTATTTAAGGGAAGTGACTTCTATTTCTCTAAGAGAGATCTAATTTTCCTAATCAAAGACATGTTGTTCAAGGGGGCATGGCTTTGGAACCGATAAGGATGGTCGCGTGAGCTGAGAGCTCCGCGCCGACCCCACCATTTATCCTCGAACAAGAGCCGGCTCAGTGACCCTGTGCACCGGGGAAGGTACCCGCAAGTGTCGAGGCCCGCGGAGAATCAGATTGGTTGCTCTTTGGCCCTCCGGCATTGAACTATGAACCTGGGAGGAGAGGAGCCTGGCCTGCGCACAAGCAAAATGGAAACCATGTTGGCCATTCGTACCTCTGAGCGAGCCCGGAGTGCCGCGTCTGCCTGAGATCTGGATGAGCGGGAGATCTCCCTGGGTGTGCTGAGACATCACATGCCCGCCGTGTGGACCTGTTCGTCCCCGAGATTGGAGGTGGAGAAGGCAGAATTGTTGGCGCTGCGGCTCCTGCACGATCCTGGGAGTGCCCGGCAGTAAGGACACGGGAGGCGGTGGCGGAAGAGAGCCGGAGATAACTGCAACTTTTCCGGAGGAGACTGGCGGATGCTACCGCCGCTGTGGCCCCTGAGTGAGTGACTCTCCATTGAGGAACCAACTTTGGTTCGGTGACTGGCCCCCGGGCCTGGCTGCGTGGACCTTGTGCACTGCTGCTGCCCGGTGGGTGGAGCGGAGACGGATTGAGGCCGTGGAACTGTGACTGGCTCTGTAGGCGGGCCTGGAGCCGGGAGTGCTGCCGAGGCCCTGGGCAACTGTGGAGCACTGAAGGTGATTGGCATTGGAGGTGAGGGCGGCAGCTCCAGCGATTTGAGGTGCACACACACCGCTGTTTGGGGCAGGCAGCACACATTGACTGGAAGCCAATGCTCGGTGACTGCCTGCTGGATCCCTTGCATAATGGGTACTCATCTTTGGGAGTACTGATCTGGCAGAGACTGTTGGGCTGCATTGGAGCGCCCAAGGAGGCATCTGTGGTGGAGTTGAACTCGGGCAGCTTGGACCGCCTTCGCCTGATCGTCGACCACCAAGTCCGTTAGTGGACTGGCTCATTGGGCAACCGAAGGGGACAGACGAGAGACGTGAAGTCCCTGGGGGTGCAACGGACAGTGGGGCTGGTGACCCGGTGACCCCCTTACCCATCTGCAGGAAGTGCCCTTGATCGCTGAAGTGATGGAGGTGCTGAGTGGTGGGGCCGCGGCTGGGGCCCTGGTAGTCTGATACTCATGGGGAAACCGTGAGACCGACAAGTGGGGGCTCCCCTGGAGCCGGAGGACGAGCCTGCGGAGCAGCGGAAACTGGATGCAGCCGTCTCGCACCCAGATGGGCTGATGCAGCAGCAGGTGGACCAGATCCTTAAGGCTATCACGGAAACCAAAGTAGCGCTTCAGCAGGATATTGCTCAGTTGTCTCTGAGGCTGGGCCTCCTACGGGTGGATCACACGAAGCTGGTCGATCGGGTGAAGCAGGCCGAGACCATGTTGGAGGTCCTTGAACCCTCCCAGAAAGCACTGGATATTCATATGGGGAAGTCACTCACAGGTTGCAGGTACTGGAGAGGAGGGCCGAAGATGCTGAATGGCGTAATAGGTGGAACAACATCTGGGCAGTGGGCCTGCCGGAAGGGGTGGAAGGAAGCAACATGGTGGATTACCTGGAACAGTGGCTGCGGACTGAGGTCGCTCCAGAAGGCTTGTCATCTTTCTACACCTTGAAAAAAGCACACAGAGTGCCGGCCAGGCTGCTGGCGCCTGGAAGACTGCCCAGGCCGGTGGTGGCCCGCTTTCTCCACTATAAGGACAGCGATCTGCTCCTGAATAAAGCGCGCGCTGCAGGTCCGTACAGAGTGGACAATAATAATGTGTCGCTATTCACGGATTACACCTTTGACGTGCAGTGTCATTGGCTGTTAAGAAGGCCCTCCGTGACAAAGGTATTCAATACTCACTGATGTTCCTGGCACGCTTGAGAGTGACTTTTCATAGTGACACTGAGGAGGCGTGGAGTTGGTTGGAGTCCTACCGTGCAGGGTTGGGCGAGGCAGGAGGCGGCCTGGCACAGCAGATGGAGGCACCACAGCCACACCGAGCACGGTGCACCAGACGACATCACCCTGGAGCATGGAAACCCACCACGACTCAGACGGAGAGGGAGAGGTCGGCAGCGCTGCAGGTTGTGATGATTTCCCAGGTGAGCGGAGCGGCGTCGATGGGTGCCACGGACTCTGAAAAAGGGTCGGCGAGGACTGACTCTGATGGGACAGACATGGGGAGCGTTCCTCTGCCACATGTCACTCCGGAGACTGCGGACAAGCTCGTAGATGCCTGAACTTGTGCCATCATTCAAGTGACCAGTAAGAGGGATGGCTTGGCCCTGGCCTCTCTGCTACTGGGGGGTTATTTGGGGGAGATACAGTTGTGATGGCCGAGACAGGGGGGCATTAGTGTTATGGGGCTGCCTCCGCCAGGGGCCCTTCTGGAGGAACTGAAGATTCTTTCATAATGGGGTTCGGCGCTTGGACTCAATGGAGTTGTAGACCTGATCTTCTCGGCACTGGGGCTCCCCCCTTAGCTTCGCTCTCTGAGTGGATCCCATGTTAGTGGATAGTTTGGATGGGTACTAGCTGTTTAGAGTCTGTTCTGGGGAGAAGTCGTTTGGGGAGTTTGAGGGTTGTTTTTTGGGTTATTAGAACCACCGGTGTGCAAATAAAGAGAGTACAGTTGCGAATGAGAGATAGGCAACGCAATGGAGTTATCACCTGAGTTAAAATGTATTACGTGGAATGTGCAGGGGATGCATACGATGTTGAGACGCCACAGGGTCCATGCTTATTTGGTGCGTAGGGGAGTGCAGATTGCTTTCCTCCAAAAAACCCATGTTGATCGAGCTGGAGGCCAAGCATTGCAGAGCAGGTGGAGAGGGCAGCTTTTCTATACAGCGTACTCTGCTTTTGCCCGAGGTGCATTGGTATGGGTTAGGGCAGGGGTTCCTTTCCAACTGATTGAGCAATTAGTGGACACAGAGGGGCGGTTTGTGACTGTTAGGGGGCATTTGGATGGGAAAGACGTGACGTTATGTACTGTGTATGCCCCTAATGTGGAGCAGGTGGCCTATTTTGCTAGACTGATATTGGGGGGTGATTTTAACTCCATCACAGATACTGGGATGGATAGGTCTCACCCGCCACTGCCTGAGGCACCCATCCATTGGCTCTCGAAACTCCGGCGGGATTGGCAAGATGAGTGGGGGTTGATAGACACTTGGTGCGCACAACATTTAGGGGACCGGGATTATTCTTATTTTTCTGCCCTGCATGACTTTCATATGCGGTTGGACGCTATACTGTGCACCCTGGACATTCATGCGATGGTAAGACACAGCGAGTATCTAGCGAGGACGATCCCGGATCATAATCCACTGGCACTGCACTGGACTCGAGAGAGACCTGCAATTCCTAACTTTGATTACGCCCGGAGGCCTTGGAGGACCCAATATTCCGTGCGGAGGTCCAAGAGGGTATAGAGCATTATTTCCTCGTGAATGAGGGTACAGCTTCTACCTTGGCACTGGAGTGGGATGATTTTTAAGTGGTGGTACGAGGCTTATGTGTAACTAAAATGGTAGGGGTGCGGAGGACCCTTTTGCAGGATATAGAAAAGGAGGAACTGCTGCTGCGTCAGGTGGAGAAAGCCCGCCTAGAGAAACCGGAAGTACAGGCAGAGGTCTTGGCTGCGAGAGAGGGAGTAGCGACACTAGTGGAGAGGTTGCGTTGCTTCGACCACAAAGCGTACTTGGTGTGGGGGCATGCAGAAAGGGATAAGGCGAGCACCCTACTGGCCTGGTTGGCCACCCCAGACCCGAGGGGTACGCCTATCCTGGCTATTAAAGGGATGTTCTTAGCATACTATGCAGACATATACGAGAGTAAGCTACTGGAAACGGGTGATGGGTTGGAGGAATTCTTAGCTGAAATACGACTGCCGCACCTTGAAGAGGACCAGGCTTACGCATTAGGATGGGAGATCGCAGTGGGAGAAATACGTAGTGCGATAAAACATATGGCACGTAAGAAAACCCCAGGTACTGATGGGCTGCCGATAGAAGTTTACTCGACGTATGTTGATATTTTGGCCCCCAAACTGCTGGCAGTTTATCAGGAGGACCGGGTTCTGGGGAGGTTGTCTGCCTCCACTCGGGAGGCTATCATTATTCCGCTGTTGAAACCGGGAAAAGACCCCTTGGCTAGGTCGGCCTACCGATCGTTATCACTGTTATCAACTGATTATAAGATATTAAGTAGGATTCTTGCGACCCGGCTCCTTCCTTATATGGTGCAGTTGTCCATAGCGATCAAGCAGGCTTTATTGTAAATGTAAATGTAAATGTAAAAGTACTTGTTAAGCGCGGTTGCTGCCCGAAAGCGTCCAAGCGCTGAGTAGAAGCAGGGAGTGAGTGGGGGGGATCTAGGAGGAGTCGGATTTAGCAAATAATAGGGTCTTTAAATTTTTGCGGAATGAGAGGAGGTCAGGGTTGGAAGTGCACTACGGCGACTAATGTGAGACGCTTCCTCCGCATTTTGGTAGCCGATCATAGCGAGACCCCACTGCGGCGGTTCTTTCTGTAGATATTGAAAAGGCATTCGACATCTTGGAGTGGCCATACTTGTTCCGGTCCTTCGTGCGCTCGGTCTTGGGGACTCCTTTGTGGGTTGGACAGAGATCCTTTATAGATTGGCGATGGCCCGAGTACGGACAGGTGGAACGATTTCCCCTTCTTGCCTGATAGGGCAGGGAACACGGCAGGGATGCCCACTCTCTCCGTTGTTGTTTGCCTTAGCCATTGAGCCTCTGGCAGCCCATGCCAGACTGGGGAGGCATTTCCCCGGATTGGATCTCCGTGGGGACACGCAGTTTATCTCCTTATATGTTGACGACCTATTAATCTTCTTGGCAAACACAGATACAGCTTTGAAGGGTGTGAGGCGGTTGCTCCATGCGTTTGGCAGCCTCTCGGGGTTGGGTGTGAACTGGGCGAAGACTTGCTTGTTTCCGTTGGTTCCGACAGAGGTGAGCCCTCCTCAGGCGGTGGGCATTCGCTGGGAGCCCCGCTGTTTGCTTTACCTTGGCACTAACATATATCATAACCCACAGGATTTACTGGAGGGTAATGTGGGTCGGGCCATACGAGGACTTAAGAGCAGCTTTGGGTTTTGGGGTACTCTGCCACTCTCGGTGGCGGGCCGGGTGGCACTCCTGAAGATGGTGGCACTCCCTCGATTATTGTATTATTTCCGGACACTGTCTGTCTGGGTGCCGGGCTCCATATTCAAGCAGCTCCGCTCCATGGCTGTGGGGTTTCTATGGGGGTCTGGCAGACAGCGGGTCGCGATGACTACAATGATATGTCCAAGAGCAGACGGGGGTATGGCAGTGTCGGATTTTGAGTGGTACTATTTAGTGGCACAGCTGCAGTGGCTCACTCAAGCGGTGGCTCGGGAGTTCCAGGTAGGGGTGGGCGGAATTTGCGTAATTGCGTTACGCAAATCTCCGCGAAACGGTAAAAATCTCCGCGAACACGCGGAAATTCCGCGAGCACGTGGAATTGCTTGTTCGCAATGGTTTTTTCCTGTTCACAATTGCTGTTTGCATGCTCGGGGAGAAATATCTCGCGAACACGCATTTTGAGAACGCGAACAAGCAAAAAATTTCGCGAAATCGGGGAAAGCAGACTTTTGAGCAATTTCGCGTTCTCCGCGGAACGCGAAATTACGCAAATTCCGCGAGCGGAACGGAATTTACCGCCCAGGCCTAGTTCCAGGGCCCGGACGGACCTGAGGGACGGTGGGTCCCACGCTATATCCTGTCCTTAATAGTACTTCAGCAGAGGCTGCGCCTTGAGCTGCTTACTGGCGAAGAGTGGACGCTGAGATTGTGCTGGAACCAGAGCCAGCGCAGAGCTGGGTTCGCTCGCCCGTATGCCAAGTCCAGGTGCTGGGGTATCTTTATGAAGATGGAGTCCTATTACCAATTCAGGCCCTGCAGGACAGATATGGTCTCCCGTGGGGGGATTACTTGGTACATTCCTCATTAGTCTAGGTAATGCAACGTTACTGGAAGGTGGGATTGTTGGAACCACATGTGGTAATGGCCGCAGGAACATTCAAGGCCATTAAGTGCCTTTATAGACACATGCTGGCTGAAGGGCTGGACCCGCTGCGCGACCTACAGGGGAAATGGGAGGTAGATTTAGGCAGGGAGATCCCCGAGAAGACATGGACCCAACTGGTCAGGAGGGCTTGGAAAAGCATGAGGAACGCCAGATTTCAATTGGTGCACTTTTATATCCTGCATAGAGAGAACTTAACACCTGCTAAGAATAAACAATATTTTGGAACGGACACGCCCAGTGCCCGAGACGTAGGTTAGAAGGGGCAAACTTCCAACATGTGATGTGGGGGTGTCCATGTTTGGGAATGTATTGGGAGGAAGTGGTTGATTTACTTTGTGGAATAACTGATAGTAACATGGAACCTGCAAGTTTATAGATTTGGGTTTGTTATTAGCTAAGAGAGAGATCACTGCACACTGGAAATCAACAAGAGGGCCCAGCATGGGGAGATGGAGGGTGGAATTACTCAAATGGGCATTGAGCGAAAGTACACTCAGACTACAACAGGCCCTGCGAACTAATAACGGAAAGGCGCTGGAATCTGCGAGGGGGTGGGAGGCCTTAGTTGCAGCACTACAGGCACCTAAGACGGATTCGGAGGAGGGTTCGACCCTGGAAGATCCAGTGAGTTCACCTGACTCCACAGGACTGGTAGAGTAACGCTGGGTAGACTCTGTGGGCCGATCATTGGGTTCCAATAACAGCATGTTAGCCTGCATTGCACTATTGCTGTTTAATTACCTGTCTACGGAGAATTGGATGCTCCTATCTATCTACACTGCAAGTAGTTAAGGCACACCGGTGATGGGGGAGTGGTGGGAGGGGACATGGGGCCGAGTGGCTTGAAATCTGTTACAATATTATACATTGGTTGTTTCAGTGTTGGTCCTGACTGCTAATTGGAACTGACTCCCTGGTTAGGTTGAAAGTCTCTATATCACTGAGCCAGGGACGGCTATACTTATGTGATAGTCATTAATGTAACTTTCAACTAGATGTGTAGCCAGACCTGGGTTAAGGGGCAGGAGGGATGGCTGGATCATACATTGAGGAATCGTACTGCTGTCTTAATTGCCAACTGTTATTTGAAAATCAGTAAAAATATATTTTAAAAAATAAATCAAAGACATGTTGTTCAATTTATATATGTATCCATAATTTTCCGACGTATAAATCCTTAAATATTTTTGGGGTTTTACTCATATACATCTTGCATACTGTTTAATAAAATCAAATTAGTTAAATTAAAATGCCAACTTTGAGTGTCTTTATAAATAATTATATAGCTTCCCTGAATTGTGAACTTCTTGAAGAGTTATTGTGAAATAAAGTAACAAGGGCTTCAATAAAATTAACATTTCTTTGTTAATTTGATCACACTTGCCTTAGCAGCCAAACGTGTAGGCAGTTGTATAGTATTACAAATTTACATTGATTTTTATGTAAATGTATTTATTTATTTATTTGAGTTTTATATAGCGCTGGCTAGACCTGGAGGTATCAGAGCGCTTTACATAAGGAACTGCAAGTTGCAAGTCACAAAACTTACATAAGTTACACAGTGATTACATAGTAATAACAAGAGTTACTAGCAAATAGCACATAAGGACACATGATGAAACAACAGTAACACAGTAGTATGCATTACTAGTGTGTGGCATAACAGAGAGAGGGAAAGGAAAACATGGAGGGGAATGCCGATAAAGTCAAGGTAGGCAGGAGGGGGAAAGTCCATCAGGGGGAACCAAGCAGTCAGTGTGAAAGACAGATAAACCAAGGAGAACCGTGAAAAAACATGTCTGATGTCCGGCTGGGTAGGTTACGGCCGAGGGGTGAACCAGAACCAGACTCCTCTATAGCTGCATAGGACAATTCCAACGGCAACGGCCAAGTGTACTTGGTCTCCGAGGTAAGTACAAACAGTTTTGGTTTCTGCCTCTGGGGCATCGTCAGAGCTCCATCGACGGTGGCAGTTCCGGTGGAATTTTGTAATCTTGAAGTAAGTAAGATGATGATATTAAATATATACACTTTGGCACATGAGTTTTATTCATTGCAATTGTTAGACCTGTCATCCTTAGGGTGGTCTTCCCCAAAACGTTTTGCTTTTGCCCTACACTTTTTGCAAAAATGTGTATTTGTTGGCCTTAGGACTTCGCCATTGCTAAACAGTGCTAAAGTGTTAGTGCTCAATACCTAAACAATGGTAAAATTGGCTTACACCTGATTGCCATATTTAATTTACTTGGAAGTCGCTTGTAGAATGGTATACCATATACCCAGGGCCTTTATTAAATACTACTAATTAGCCTGCATAACCTATTGAGACGCCACTTCAGCAGCGCCTTAAAACATGTCCCAGGCCTGCCATTGAAGCCTGAATGCAGTTTTAAACTGCCAACTCAACTTGACAATTTAAACCCTTTGACAAGAGTTAAACTCCCCTTTTATTGCATATAAGTCACTCCTAAGAAAGGCCCGAGTGAGCACATAGGGCAGAATGCATTGTAATTAAAAGGGTGGGCATGCACTTTTAAGTTTGATATGTCTTGGTAGTGAAAAATATTCGAAGGACTTGAAGACCTACCTCTCCCATGGGATAACAGTTGGTTGACTTATTACATTGTGAAACTTTTGATTGGGAACAGGTGAGTATTTCATATATGGTGACTGAGAAATTATAATTAAAGATACTCTTTAATGGTAAAGTAGTATTTTAAGTCATTTTCCTTTCCTAGCTATTTGGTGCCTCTAGCATATCCTAGGTCACATGACAGTGTCTGATTGGCAGTTAGACTTTGTTTATTCCGCACAGATAGCAACACAATAAAGGGATTAAGTGTGTCAACAACTTGCAGGATGGGGAGGAGGTAGGCACAGCCCCACTTGCAACTGAATAGGCTGTGTTCTGCCTTCCCACAAATGACATGTCGACCCAGCATTGTTCATGCAGCCACCTTGGAGCTAGGGCAGGGCAGTAAGGAAAATCCATTCACTTCATAGGGAATTCCATAGAAACTTCTCGTACTTCAGAAATGGCACCATGTACAAAAAGTACATATCCATTCTTCAGTTCACTTTCTAGACCTGTGGAAGGACTCTCAGAGGACTGCCTGCTGATGTGGCATGCAGTGTACTCCACAAGACTGCTTAGCTGCACCTGTGAGGACTTATGTGCTGTCTAGAGATTGTGTTGAACCCCTAGAAGCCTGCCCTGTTGTTTGAGCCCTGTCTCATCACTCAAACCCATGACTACCAGAGAGACTTTAAGGGTTAGTTAGCTGGCCTCCTGGTCAGAGCCTCAGGGACAGAAATGGCTCCAACCATCTCAAACCCACACTTGGACTCAGCATGAGTGAGTCCTCAACTCCCAATTGGTGTCCTTTAAATCCTGGTGTCTTGGTTGTGAACTTAAAAGTGTCCAGATAGTGAAAATCCCCAAAATAAGCTGCTATGAGAACCAAGAGAAAACTTGGGCCAACCTGCTCATCTATCTGCCAAAAGTGAATCAGCTTTTTATTTCAGATCTGATAAAAATGGAGCCTGTTCTTCTTTGGCAGAGAATTTGGTCGAAACCTGAGACCAAGCTAAATCAGGAAGTTTTAGCAGAGAGCTTAAAGCTTGAAGGTGCACATCTGATCCCATGCCTGAGGTTTATTCGAAATGTTATGTCTGATCTCGGCCACTCGGAGTACTATAATAACCCAAGTTCAATGCAACTGATCAGTAGAAAGGAATTAAAAAAGCAGGGCCTATTTCACTTGGACTCAATTAGATTGGCTAGCGAGAGCTCAAAACCCACCGTGCAATATAATCAATTGATTTTATCCTCTTTTAATATTCAGTCCTATTTATTGATTGTACCTGGTGGCTATGACAGATTTTTATTAACCCGCTTTAGATGTAACATTTTCCACAGGCTAGTAAGCTTCCCAGGAATGAACGATTGGTCGCAAACTTTAAGACTGTGTCCGTGTGACAACCGTTCGGACCAATCGACAATCCATGTCCTGTTATTTTGTAGGTTTTATAGTAACCTGAGGAAACTGGATTGTCCCGATTCTAAAGGAGCTGGGTTTGAGACAATGTCGCCCTGCACTGCTGGTGCTGCAGCTCCTGGACGACGTACATAGGGTTTGACGGATTGGCACATTCTTAAAAAAAGTCCTTAGCCACAGGAAATGTGTTACTTTGTAACTTCGGCGACTATTAAGATTGTCCATGTGTTGATTTTATCAATGTAAATCGTGTATAGTTTTTTCTATCTCACAATTTTAATGAGTGAATAATTTATATGTTCTTTTATGGTTGTCTCAAAAAGCAATCGAATAAAGTCTCTTTTGATTTGATTTGAATCAGCCTGATTTCGGGGTAGCTCTCGCTATGTTCTTCTCCCTGGAGAAATCCTGTTATGTGGTCGTAAGCTAAAGGGCTATCCGGCGTCATGGAACTCTTGTCGGCTACAGTTTCCTGCCTCATCCCTCTAGAGATTTTTGACTTCCAAAAAAGAGTCTAAGCCTGAATGTGGAAATATTTACCACAACTTTGTCCAATTACTCCCTCCTTGGACACCACCTGTAGCCTTGCCATGCTGAACTTTACCTTCTTGAGACATTATCTCAGAATTTCTTCTAAGTCCAAAGGTAACTATTGACCAGGCCCAGTTCACTTTTTATATCCAACTAGTGCTCTACAGCAGGCAACCATGGGGCAGATTTATGTTTCCTGGGGCATCCCTGCAAATCAGCAGGGATGCGCCAGGAAAGATGCGTCACGCAAGTTTGACCTTGCGCCACCACAGATGCGCCGCATTTACAATGCAGCGCATCGTGGCGCAAGGATAATCAGATGCGTGACGCATCTGATGGCATAAGGGTGGCGCATTGCTGGAGTCGTGTCGCAAGCACGACGCAACTCCAGCAATGCTCAGGGGCTGCCCATACCTAACATGCTGCGTTGTGCCTTACGCCTGCTTCGAACAGGTGCAGAGTTTTGACGCAGCAGCGTCGGAAAAGTGGCTCAATGAAATCTTGTAGATTTCACTGCGTCACTTTTCCGAGGCTTTTTCTAAAGGAACGCCCACCCTGCATACATTAAACCTGACGCAGGTTTAATGTAGCGCAGGGCTTTACAACGTGATGCATCTCCCTAGATGCGTCACATTGTAAATAAGGCGCAACATGGCGCATGGTTTACGCCACCGCTGCGTCACAGAAGTGACGCAACGGCGGCGTAAATGTCTCGCAAGGGGCTTGTAAATCTGCCCCTATATTTTTAGACTTTGACCCGGTCTCACAGGACTAAAAGTCTACGGTTGTCACTTTGATCTTTTAAACACTAATTTTTACTTTACATGTTAAAAATTCACAACTCCAGTTATAGTGGTTGGGTTTCTGTAGTATTGATATCAAATAAATAATACAAATTTGCTATATTTGAAAAAAATGATGTGGGTTTTTTCTTGCTACTGTTTGAGTGCTGCATAAATACTTTACTCATTCCCTCTAAGTTAAACCTGACTGCGATTGTTCCAAGCTACCGGAGGGTTAAGCAGAGGTTAACCTATTTACATGTGTGGTTCACCCTGACAGGGATTTTGGCTGTGCGTGACCGGGGTTAACAGACCAGTCAACCAACAATCACATTTCTCACAGTGCCTTACTGTCATTTTATGGGAATACTTAAACAAATAAATACTGATTATATAGAGAGCTCCTATGCAGTGACCGTGTCTGTGTCATACTAAAGAACAGCTTAATGTATCAAACATTTTCACTAGAAATTATGACCTGTACTGGTCCTGTACTAATCTTTTATTTCTCCTACTCCCATATTACATGAATTAAATCAAAACCCAACAAGACTGATTAAAATGCTTACATTTGTTAAATGAGGTGATAGAAAGTTCAAAGCTGGAGCGTACATAAAAAAAAATGGAGAATAGGGAAAATGTGGCATTGGCACTGGCACACTGAGAAAACCATTGCAAAATCACTTCTTGTCACAAATGAGTAAAAGAAAAACAATACTGGATAAAAATGTTAATTCAAACACACACCAGCAATCTAATTAAGACTGTGCAAGCAGGAAACATATTTTTTTTAATTGCACAGTATTTCATATATATATACATACATATATAGAATTCATCATGAAGACATTGTGCCTTTTCCCTACCTTTTTTTGGCCCAAACCCTCACCCTGAATCCACCCCCAGGGGCTTGTGAGAACCTCAAAGTATGTTTTTGCCATTCTTAATACTCCTATGTAATTTCGCAGCTAATCATTCCCAGCATAGGTATAGCAATCCTAAAAAGACAAAAACAAACGGTGATCATATAAATTTCTTCCTTTTTATCCCTGTAAAATGTAATGTACCATGGCCTCAGCATCTAACATTTGTCATTAATGATTCTTCTCTACCCATTCTGTCAGTGGCGCCCATATTCTTAAGCCTTTCGTTCGTGCCCGGATCCCCCTTCTCACATAAACAGCCTTTTCCAAAATCTAAATTGCCATGAGCTGGGAAAGCCACTGCTAAATCCGGGGGGCTTGGGGCCCCGCCAGGCTGATGCTATACACAGTCAAAAAAACGCCATCCTCATAAATACTAGATACTTCCTGGCATCACCTAGCTCCTCTTACGCCACCCCTAGCACGATCAGGCTTGAAGAGAGGGTGCATTCTACTCCTAAAGCTTCCTTAAAACATTTGGTGATGTCTAGTTTTAACTTCATGAGTATATTACAGGAAGTGAATATATGAACCAGGTCTGCCTGGTGTAATGCACAGTGAGGACAGTATGTTCCTTTGCCCCTCCCCCATTTGGCAATCTTGTGTGGGGTGAAAAAGAGAGAGACACAGGTCTTGTAGTATTGTGCTTGAAACCGGGCAGGGATTAACATATTATGTGCCATATTAAAAGATTGCTGGAAGAAATGCTTCGAAATACCAATTATCTCTTTCCACTTCTCCAACCAATGCTCCAGATCATCTTTCATCAATGTGTTGAAGAGATTATAGATAACCTGTATTGACAAGTACCTATTCTCTACCAATTTCTCCACTATAGCATTTCTGGAGAATCCTATCGGTCCGCCTCCTTTCTTGGCTAAAAAGTCCCTTATTTGAAGAAATCCCTCCGATCTATCATAAACTTCTCTTTAAGATCCTCAAAGGAGACAAGCCCTCCAGAGAAAAGAAGGACCCTAGTTTAGTCAAACCTGCTTCCCCCCATATTTTAGTCGTTTGCTCCTTAAAAATTCATGGTAGATTTGGGTTATTTGTTAGTGGTGTGTAAAAATTAAAACTGCCAATACCAACTACTCTTCGTTCTGTTGTCTACACTTTAAACAACCCCAGTAGTGTCTTAAAGCAAGGATTTTTATAGTGATTATCGTTTAGATATCGCCACAGCCATCCCCAGGCCTCTTCCCCATTATAAGATCAAGGGGGGTTGAGACCTCCTCCATATTCCTTTCAGCCGGTTTTTCCTGCAGCAACACAATGCAATAGTGTGGTGGCCCAGTAATAAAGCCTGAGATTAGGTAAAACCCATCCCCCTCTTTCCCTGGGTAGTGTAAGAAATGTAAAAGCTTTCCTTGGTTTGGCATATGCCCAAACAAATTGAGAGAATATATGTTCCAATTTCTTTAGCCATTGAGTTGAACATTTTAGTGGGATTGCCCGGAAAATATACAAAATCTTTGGAAAGAATAGAATTTTGACTATATTACATCTCCCCACAATAGATAGATGGAGATTGTTTAATCTGAACAAATCCTGCTTAATTTAGACTAATAGGTGTTCTACATTTTCCTTGACGGTGTCATCAACGTTTGCGGAAATATTGATCACTAAATACGCGGCATTCTTTACCACTCTGTCATCATTTACGGTTATATTATCGTTAACCGCCACTTGTGTTTTATAACCATTAAGGTCATAGCCAGAGAGACTCCCATACATCTCTGCTTCCTCTTCTACTTCCTGGATCGCAGCTGTAGGGTCACTAAATACGCGGCATTCTTTACCACTCTGTCATCATTTACGGTTATATTATCGTTAACCGCCACTTGTGTTTTATAACCATTAAGGTCATAGCCAGAGAGACTCCCATACATCTCTGCTTCCTCTTCTACTTCCTGGATCGCAGCTGTAGGGTCAGGGGTAAAAGGGCAATGTCATCAGCATATGCCAACATTTTTGTCTCACAACCTTGTGTCTGAATAGACCCAATGGCCGTTGTTTTCTAACTTGTGTTTAAAAGGGTCAATATAGACAGCAAACAGAAGAGGTGAGCTTGGACATCCTTGTTGGTCTGTCTAGTTATTGCAAAAGCGTCTGATAGTGCTCCATTCACAAAGACCCTAGCCATTGGGTGTTAATAGGGCATTTTAATGGCCTTCAAAAAGCCCTCCTTAATTCCTTCCCATGATAGGGCCTCCCATAAAGATTGCCATGAGACCCTGTCAAAGGCTTTTTCAGCATCCAATAGTATTAGCACCATAGGGTCCTTAAATGTAGTTGTAAGTTTGATAACCCTCCTTATATTATTAATTGTCCCCCGTCCTGGAATGAATCCATGCTGGTGGTTTGAGATTACCCTGTAGATAATCGGTGCTAGATAGGAGGCCAACATTTTTCAATAGATCTTACTATCACTATCAATCAAAGTTATCAGGCGATATGAAGTAGGATACGTTGCTGGCTTATTTATTTTTTTAAGGAAGATGACCATTTTAGCTGTGGTCCAGGAATTCTGATTCCTACCCCCCTTAAACACATGAACAAACAGCTGAGTCATACACTCTTTAAGTTTCAGTTCAAATTTTTTATACAACTCGGCAGGTATACTATCCATGCCTGTAGCTTTGCCGTTAGGAAGCCCATTAATGCATAGTAATATTTATATCCATTATGGGAGATCATCTAGCTGTTGTTGTTCTTCTGAGGAAAATTGCTCTCCCGGGGTTGAGTCTAGATATTTCTTGATCTCTCTAGGGTTCCCCTTTAAATTTTCTTGATGTAGATTTTGATAGTACTAATGGAATGTATGTCGGATACTATCTGCGTCTGTTATTAACCCCGTTGTTGGGTCCCAAATCTCCATATGCGTTGTTTTTCGCCTAGCTTTCATCACCAAATGGTGCCCTATCTGTTTTCTGCATTCATATGCTTTCTCTCTACAAACAGTAAGTCTATCTATGGCATATTTAGCTATTATTTAAAGGATAGCGGACTTTGCTACTGGCACCTTTGCCTGTGCTTTCACCAAGTCCCCACCCTGTTGTAGAGTTTTAACAAAATCCTCCTCTGCTTGAGCCAGACTGATTTGTAAATCATGTTTGCTGTCAGCTTTTTTTATTATGGTTTAGCATCCCATACAATATCTATTTCAGTACTGCCTATATTTTGTTTTAGGAACAGCGGGATCCAGCTTCTCATATGATTACAAAACTCTTCATCAACTAAAAAAAAGGCTCGCTCAAAACTCCAGATTTTTTCCTTGGTTTTAAATCCATTTCCCTTAATTCTCACCACTAGGGGATTGCGGTCTGAAAGTATACCTGGGGCTTTCTCTATCATACATTCCTGAAGCAGGGAATAGGAGACTATCATAAAATCAAGTCTGGCATAAACTTTATGATGTTTGGAAAAGAATGTGAAGCCAGGATCTGATGGATTTTGCCAGTTCTAGATATCACTTAGCCCATGATCCCTACATAATGCTCTTAATGCCCAAAATACTTTGGGCTTCCTACCCATATATATAAAGTTTGTTTCAGGGCTCAATTTCTTATTGGCAGGTATGTTTCTATTAAAGTTGGATCGTCCAAGATACTGACATGGGTCGAACGTATAGTAAAGGATTCTCCAGTACTTTTCCAACATTCCGTTATGACCCATCGGCCTAGTTGGTCAGCTAATGTTTGGATGAATTGCAGATTAGTATTATGTGTCAAAATCGCCACCCCTCGTCCCTCTGACCAGCCTATATCACGGTAAACTCAAATGATGAAGTTGGGCCCCTTCTATATGAGTCTCTTGGATACATACAATGTCTGCATTTAGTAGATGTAGCCCTGCTGCAGTATTTCGCCTTTTCCTAGGGTCATTAAGGCCACAGATGTTAATTGTGGCTATACAAGTTTTACCTATCACTTAGAGGATAAAGATATCTAGACCATTCCTTACACTAAATATGCTTAGGGAAAAGAAAAGAATAGAAAAGAAAATGGAGAAAAGCCGGAAAGAAAAAACAATATTATATGGCACCTTACCCACCTGCCAGCCCACCTCCCAGATATCCCCTTCCCCCCCTGCCCGTCACCCCCTTCCTATCACCTATACCTGAGGTGACCTGGCTCGGACCGAGCCAGGATAATGTCATCCAAGTAATTACATCCTCCCCACTCCTCCAATCTTTCCCACCTGCCACCACCAAAACAATATGTCACTAATGTACGTTTGCCGAGCTATCATGCGCCTTATTGGATACAACACAATATTGAGACATCACCATATTAGGACACCATCACCCTCATACCCCAAAGTGCCATAGAATTCGATTATATGCCCAATAAGACCCCGCTCTCGGATCTACCACAAATCGTTTTTAGATACCACTGGGCTTGGATTTCTGAGATAAAGCTGTGTGTTACCCATTGTAGACAACTATTAGTCAGGCTGGATTCTGGAGGTAGACTTCTGCCCCCAGCTGTTAAAAATGGGAAAAAAAGCTGCCTAAGTCTCCACCTTCGTTCAATGGTGGCAAATGCGAAATCCGGCCTGATGAAAAATGTAACTTCTCCATGCTCCTTCTTGGCTGTTGGTCGTGCTAGGCCATAGAGGGCTTGTCATAACAGAAAGTTGCCAAAATATAGCAACATTGCACGTGGTTGTTCAGGGGTATTCAAAGGAAGTTTTGGTGGTGTTAAAAGGAACCTATGGGCTCTCTGAATTTACTTATCCCCGTCCCTAGTGTTCAACTCCGGAAAGGCACCTTTCAGTAGGGAAGCCATGTATTTCCTGGAGTTGTTCCCTTTGGCCCCCTCTGGGATTCCCAAAAATTGAAGATTGTTACGGCGTTGCCTGTTTTATGATCTTCCATCTTCCACATCATGTCTTTAACAATCCCTTCATGTGCATCACTCTGTGTCTTTAGTGCCAAAAATTCTTTTTACTGGTTTTCAGTCCGGACTTCTACAAAAGCCATTCTTTTGGATATTTCCACACATGTTCTGCCTACTTGCCTTATAGTTTTTTTGCAGCCAAATGAGCTCTCTGATTATCCATCTTCACTTCCTCCTGGAATCTCTTGAATGATTGCAGTACCATTGTCAGAGAGGGATCAATCTACTTCCACATCTCTGAGACCTCTCCATTATTAGCCATCATAAGATTTCCTTCAGATCGTTCTGTTGGGTTTGTTAGAGTAGTTAGTTGTGAGGCCGAATAGTCCCATTTCAGATCTCCGATGCTGCCACCATCGGAGGTCTCACGTATGCCTTTCCTCTTTCCCTATTTGGTTTGAGATTTCCTTTGTCCTTGTGACTTTAATAAATATTCCGGTCCGGAGCTGCTGTACCAGTTAGCCCCTTCTTCCTTACTGGATGCTGATATGTCCGAGGTTTCTGACTCATCTGTCAGAGAATAAAACTTTTCATACATGTCAGGGAATCTAGGCCATAATGACCGGGTGTTTGCTACTTTATTCTTGACGTCCAACTCCCCATGAGGACTCTTGTTCTTGGTTACTGCCTGGCTAGTTTTAGTTATGTCCATGAGGTCTTGGCCGGAGTCTGAATGGAAAGATCCCCCGCAGCTAAGGTGGATTCTGTGCCTGGGATCGCAATTAGGTTGGGTGCAGTTTCCACCATGGTGGTAGGCGCGGTGCCAGCAACAGTATGCTCCTCATTTATCTTCTCCTGCACTTCTGTCGCTTGCAAGCCCACCCCGGTGGGACCAAAGCGTTTGGTGATCAGTGGCTGACAGTCTTCTACATCACGGGAGTTTTCTGAGGTGCTTTCTTGACGGTTTCTGTTTTGTCCACTTTTTCCGCCCTTCCGTTTTTTTACTGCTGGTGCGATTTTCTTGGGACATTTCTTTCCTTGTGGGAGGCTGCACAGCTGCCTTTGTTATTTCCACTTCAAGTTCAATGCCCTTTGCTTTTGCAGATTTCCCGCTGCGTCCTGCCATACCTGATTGTGAGTTGCGCTGCCGTGGCAGTGAAGATCTGGTCAAACGTTTCCTTTGACGGCAGCGATCATTACCTAGCACAGCCTGGGCTGGCAAAGTCAACAGTTCTTGGACCAGCGTGAGTCGTCACCGCAGGCTGAGCAAGAGAGTCGAGATCGCGTGGAGGAACAGCTGATTTCTGACAAGATGCAGCAGGCAGAGAGACTCTGAATGATGAGCCCAGATGCCGCTTGTTCCAGAAATTCCCCATGGGCGGAGGCTATGTCGGTGTGCCTCTCCAATCTTCGCTGTCAAATAACAGAATAGTAGCTTCCTAGCGCAGCATAGAGATAAACATTAGTGGCTAGGGGTCCGACCGGATGAGCATCTCGAGCGAGGTGTTACTCAGAAGTCATCTTGCATAAGCAGAAAGCATATTGACAGAGTCCACATCACCTCACTTGTTTATAAATCTGCGACAGAACCTTGCTTACATGGAATCTGAAATTATGGTATGTCCTTCACCCATAGTAGGGAAAAGGGAAAAGGGAAGCAATGGAAAGCATTTTTGAGGAAATGTAAAGTAATAAATGGTGTGCATCTCACTGCCATTCTCACAATAGACACTTATGCAATTAAATCTTAAATGAATGTCATTTTTCTGTATCACAGTGAACTGAAGTCAAAAAGTATACGGACGTTAGGGTCAATGAATCCGATAAAGTATGCCTGCTTTTAAATTCATAAGATATGTTTTAGTCTTTGGTGATGCACTTTCTCTTGTTGAGACTTGTCAAAATAATAGTTCTTTTTCTTGTGCAAGGCACTCTTGAAGTACATCTGCATGATTGCCCTTCTTTGCAGTGGAACACCAAAGAGGGCAATATTGGTGGCATGCAAACAGAAAAGGTACAGCTTTTGTTGTGTCTAGACCTCAACATTGCCTGATGGCACTACAAGACATTTCCTGAGTGCACCAGAGGGGGTTTATAGCAGCTGCCAGAGGCAGAAAGGTCACCGACAAGAGCAGATAAACATGGTTTAAATACATGAATAATGCCTTGTCAGCCAGCTGCAGGCCTGACAGTTTTTAAGTGGTTGTTTCTCATTTTTTTGAGAATACAATGATGTTGGCTAGAATGCTTTCAAATCTGTCAGCCCCTGGTAACTGCTCCAGTTGCATTAAATGTCACTGTTTTTCACCCACTATGCCTCTCTAGAAAAAGACCATCAATAAGCAAATATATGCTTGAACTGAACCAAACGGAACAGATCTGCCTGAAACTTTAGGCCATGTACCCTCTAGACATGAAAATAAGTAACCTAACCTATGTTGAGGTTAGTTAGGCATCCAAACATGGATCCATATCTTAGCATTCCCTTCATACTTAGGAAAACACAAAGTGATAGAATATTTGCAAATTTCTCAGTCACAGACATCCCCCATTTTTAGAGACTAACAAACCTAAAATGACTTCAGTTCATATTACACTGAAGTAAATGCAACCATTTTGCTATGATTAATAACAGTTTAAGCTTAAATTATGGTTGATCCTTAGACTTATACTTATTTATGTACAGGTTTTCTGCAGGCAGTATAGTTCATTGTGGAGGGTAGATTTACCATTACCAGATGGATGGATGTCGTTACAACGCACACTTTTACAACGCATGCACTTACAACGCATTTTTTACAACGCAACATCCACTGCAACGCATTCCATTACAACGCAGGACACTACAACGCATTTTTAAAAACTACCTTTACAACGCATTCCATTACAACGCATACTACCTTTACAACGCATACCATTACAACGCATAATATTAAATTGCATTTAAGGTAAGTGTTGGATAGTATAGGGGTAAAAATTACTATTCTAACTCCAGGGGGTGCAACAGTAGGGTAAGTGTTGGATAGTATAGGGGTAAAAATTACTATTCTAACTTCAGGGGGTGCAAGAGTAGGGTAAGTGTTGGATAGTATAGGGGTAAAAATTACCATTCTAACTCCAGGGGGAGCAACAGTAGGGCAAGTGTTGGATAGTATAGGGGTAAAAATTACTATTCTAACTCCAGGGGGTGCAATAGTAGGGCAAGTGTTGGATAGTATAGGGGTAAAAATTACTATTCTAACTCCAGGGGGTGCAACAGTAGGGCAAGTGTTGGATAGTATAGGGGTAAAAATTACTATTCTAACTCCAGGGGGTGCAACAGTAGGGTAAGTGTTGGATAGTATAGGGGTAAAAATTACTATTCTAACTCCAGGGGGTGCAACAGTAGGGCAAGTGTTGGATAGTATAGGGGTAAAAATTACTATTCTAACTCCAGGGGGTGCAACAGTAGGGCAAGTGTTGGATAGTATAGGGGTAAACATTACTATTCTAACTCCAGGGGGTGCAACAGTAGGGCAAGTGTTGGATAGTATAGGGGTAAAAATTACTATTCTAACTCCAGGGGTTGCAACAGTAGGGCAAGTGTTGGATAGTATAGGGGTAAAAATTACTATTCTAACTCCAGGGGGTGCAACAGTAGGGCAAGTGTTGGATAGTGTAGGGGTTTTAATGTAATATTATGTGTTGTAATAGTATGCGTTGTAAAGGTAGTATGCGTTTTAATGGAATGCGTTGTAAAGGTAGTTTTTAAAAATGCGTTGTAGTGTCCTGCGTTGTAATGGAATGCGTTGTAGTGGATGTTGCGTTGTAAAAAATGCGTTGTAAGTGTAGTGCGTTGTAAAAGTTGTGTTGTAAAGGTTGTTCCCCTTACCAGATACATCCTATTTACTGTAGGCCAGTAGAGGATCTTGATTCTATAAAGTGTAACATATAAGGGGGTTCTACAAGAAGGAGGGGAATAAATAAGAGTAAACTATACTGTGTTTTGGTTAGATTGGTATGCAGCTGGAAATATAAAGGTTTCAGGATTTTTGTCAGAATGTGTATAGGTCTTCCTTAAGGAGGATATGGGTGTAGAGGCCCAGTCAAAGAGAACATAACTACATTTTTGTATTGATTGTCAGGGATATATCATTTTAAATTAGAACATTATGTATCATTCATACAGACATCCATTAGCAGGAGTACCAGATTCTGAATAGGATGTAGCAACCGTATGGAGGAAAAAGCTGTTTCCCATTGTTGCTACATCATCTGGGAAAGCACTTACTTACCCTGTGTCCTAACATCTCATCCAGGTCTCAAGAGACCCAATCAATATGGTGGAATGGGAGTAGGTGGTTTCATATATATGTTTGTCTATTTTTTTTTTGGGTCTCCACAGACCTGAGGAAGGATTTTTCACTGCCAATCACCATATTCCCTGTCAGTTGCAGGTCTATTCTGTCCAGTGCAAACAGGGAAATAATTCAGCACTTATGAGAGGCTTTCACAAAGGTGCTGTCAGAGTGGCAGCTACTCTCCCTTCTGAAGGTGAGAGTGAGGGTGTGTGTTTGGCAGGTAGGAGGGAATGCATGAAGGGTTGTATGAGAGGGTTTCAGTATGTGTGGATCTTTCTGTATTGGAGTTGGGTGAGGGTAATACAGATGGTGGAAAGGGAGGATAGTGGGGCAGAGGCATATTTGTAATATGGGGAAAACACCAGCTAGGGTTTCTTTTTTTAAATATGGGAAGGGTGTAGGGAGGAAATGTGCAGTTGGTGGTGAAGGATGATGGAAGACAACCAGATATAGAATTTTGTACAAGACCGGAGGGCTGGCACCATATGAGGAATTTGTTTTAAACAAAATTGGAGTGGAAGAGTGTAGGCTAATGTCTAGGCTGGTTGTGAGGAGTGGCAGAATTTTGTTTGGCTCCCCTCTGACTTTCATGTGAGCAAGGAACCAAGCTGTGCAAAGATCACATATAAAAATAAAATTAGTAAGAGTTAACTGTGAATATGGGGGATGTTTTTCATATCTTGGGTAAGAACGATATCATAGACAGTTAGAGCATCATGCTCTTTCTCATTAGATGCCACTCAGTACACCTCAGGGAAAGCATCTCTCTTATTCACTCTCACCTATCTACAGTTCTAGATGGTCTTGCTGCTCTGTACTAAAATGGTGGGTTTTCTAGTTTAACATTGTGAATATTGTTGGGGGGAATAAACTTATTTAACTATTTAACTACTCCGGAAAGCGCATGTTCCCTTTTCTCTGTTTCCAGATCTGCATTTTAAAACTATATTTTTTACTTGTCCTTGGAAATAATCCTCTAATATATTGTAATACGTTTTCAGATTTGCATTTTCATTTAATGTAATCAGTCCTCCAATTTAGGGTGAAAGGGTATGTGAACTCTGCTATTAGTCAAAAAAATAAACCCAATAAAACAAAAATATGATGAGTATATGTATTAACCTACTGAGCTGTTTTACTTTTCAAGAGTTGTATGGATTAGTATATAATTAGTTATGATTAACAATTCTTATTCAGAAATATAATGCACACATTTTAAATTCTGCACATATACTTATAATAGTTTAGCAGTGTATTAAATGTTTAAATTGCTGGGAAAAAATATAATAATGATAATTAGTAAATGGAAGAGAATTTAGGCCAGCCATCCATAAACTCTGAAGGTTTATGTTGGAACATGTCAGTCAGTTTTAATATACAATTCCATGATAAGTGATTTTGATCTTTCAGCTATTACTTCATTCTCACTCAGGAGTATGCAAAGGGGGGCATTTTAATGCATTGATGAAAGATTTAGTTATGGATCAATAGTAATAAAAGGAAAAGATATCAAAAGTGTTCAAATGAATGTATTGTAATATGCCATGCCAGATGATTTTATTCTTCCATGCAGTAATCTTCAAAAGGTTGGATGTAGCAGCTAGGAAACAATCAATAAATATTTTGTATAGATCAATCTGTTTCTTGATTTCTAATCACCCCCTCACTTTTTTAGAGGCTTATTTACAAGCCCCTTGTGCTGCCGGTGCATCACTTTTAATATGGGAAAAAGTGACGTACCAGCAGCGCAAGGGGCTTGTAAATAAGCCCCATAGTCTGTTGCACTCCATCAACATTTCTGGATATCTTTTCCACCTTTTTGGAGGAAGCTCTGTATTGGAGACTTCTAGCATTAAGTAGACTTAATTTACACTTTAACACCACAAATATGAAAATATTTTCCCCAAAACACACAATTTATCAGCTGATGGTGACACACTTCTGAGTAACAGGTACACGTCATAAAACATTTATATTACATAACATAACATGGCTGACTCTTTGCAGACATCATCCTGATGAAGCAAAATCCTTTCTTCAAGTGAGACTTTCATGATGAGTCATAAGGATGTCCCCATTCCTAGCATTTTGGGTTTTAATCCTATCATCTATACAAAGCTTGTTGTGAGACTCTATAATGTTTTTTATTCAATTTTGGTTTTGCTACATTTGAATTGGTTTTATCTTATGTGTGTTTAAATGTTGGGGCACATTTGGCACTTTAAACGTTTTTTGGATAACCGTGGTGTGTTATACCACTGGGATGTACTACGCTGATCACACAGCTCACAGCTGCCATTTTGGGGGTGGTGACAGGCGGAAAAGAGAGTGCATGGTATAGTTCATTACTAGCAGAATAGATTTAAATGCAGGTGTGGTGCGGGGGAGCAAAGACTATACAAAGACATCCAAGATGGATGGCTGCACCTTCAACTTTTTGGCAGCAACACCCTGGAAACTTCTTCCCTAGAATTTATGTGCAGTGCCAAATTTACTAGCAGTTCATAGACAACTGAAGACCTGCTTGTCCTCACTAACTTTTGCGTGCGTCGGAACGCAGGCAGCCATTCGACTTTACAGTGCTCATGTGCGTCTGATGGCTCCCAGCAGTCTGCGCACATGGCGCAGGAAATCCCTCTAGTGCGGGCACCACAGGAATTTCCTTCCAATCAAAACATCCTCGGGAGCTGGGGAAGAGCTTCCCCAGCCCCCAAGGCTCTTCTGATTGCTTCTTTGAAATGACGATCAGCGCACACACAGAGCTGACATCATTTCATTGAAACCAAAATGAGCCAATTGGCTTTTTTCAGTTTCACTGCCTCAGTGCTCTGGCGGCTATCTCAGCCCCCTGACCACTGAGGCAGATGGGAGAGGTATCATTGAAAAGGGGAGAATCTCACCTTTCCAATGGTACCTGTACCTAGTGGATCCCTGCTTGGGGATTGCTGCAGGAGGGCGATCCCAAGCAGGGATCCACCCACTAGGCATCAGGGAGGGAAAGTGGCCCCTTGGGCAAGAGATTTTGTTTCCCCAAAATGTTTCTCCAAAAATTCAATCTTTCTGCCCCCCCTGGGAGGCAGATGGGGGCAATAGCCCCGATCTACCCACCAGTGGGGCAGAAAGCCAACTAGGCATCAGATTGTTATGTATATAGGATGCCCCCACCCCTCTCCCAAATATTCTACAGTCGTGCTGCCCCACCTGGGAGGCATATGAGGGCAATAGCCCTGATCTGTGCCCCACCGGGAGGGGGCAGAAATCACACTAGGCAACAGGGATTTGTTTTAAGTATATAGTGGGAGAGCTGCCCGAAATGAGATGCCAATGACCCCACCCCTCCAAAGAAATTCCAGTCTTTCTGCTCCCCTCCAGGAGGCAGATGAGGCAATAGCCCCTGATCTGCCCCCTGGGGAGCAGAAAGCCCACTAGGCACCAGGGACTGTTTCTTTTATACATAGGGCTGGGGGTGCTGAAAATGGGCATGCCAATGCCCCCCACCCCCCAAAACAAATGTCCACAATATTTCTTCATTCCCAGGGAGGCAGATGGGGGCAATAGCCCCCGATCTGCACCCCACCAGGGGAGGCAGAAACCACATTATGCCCAAGGGATTTATTTTATGTATATAGGGGTGTGGGCTGCCCTAAATAGGCATGCCAATGCACCCACCCCCAATAAATTCCAGTCGTTTTGCCTCCCAGGAGGCAAATGGGGCAATAGCCCCTGATCTGCCCCATGGGGGGACAGAAAGCCCTCAAAGCGCCATGTAATTATTTTTTTAATGAAGGGGGTGCCCAGAATGGGCATGCCAATGTCCCCACCCCCCAAAAAAATTAGCCACTGTCTTTCAGCCTCCCTTGGTAGCGGTGTGCATGGATAGTGCTTGGCTGACTGTGTGCATGGATGGTGCTTGGCTGGTGGTGTACATTGATGGTGCTTGGCTGCCAGTGTGCGTGAATGTTGCTCGGCTGGTGGTGTGCATGGATGGCGCTTGGCTGGTGGTGTGCATGTATTGAGTCTTGGCTGGGGATAAGGCTTGCATGGATCCCCCAGCATTTTTTTATCCAGAAACCCCTTCAAACCTCAAATTTACTTACAAAGTCACATTTTCCTCACATTTCTGTCTGGGTAATCCGTAGGATCACAGGGCAGGCACAAATTTCTTACCACCCAGCGTTCCTCTTGGCCTGTCATGAAAAATGATACCTCAATTATGTGGGTGCCCAAATTAGCATCATCCTAAAAAAGTATAAACAAATCTCTCTTTTGGACCCACTTTGGGCCCCTCTCAATCTCTACTATTTTTTGGCCCTTCCATGTCATAGCAACTTGGCCCATCCACACAAGTAAGTACAATTTTTGTCGGGAGACTGAGGGGAATTCTGAGTGCTAGGAAATCTGTGCCGTGCAGTTATCACACAACTTTCCCACTCAGATATTAGAGGAAAATTTGACTTTTTAGCTAAATTTGAGGTTTGCAGCGGATTCTGGGATGGAAAAGGTTGAGCGATCAATGCAAGCCGCACCTCCCTGGACTCCAACGGGTGTCTAGTTTACAGGAATGTCTGGGTTTTTAGGTTCCCCTAGATGTCTGCAAGCCCGAGACCAAAAACACAGATGCCAACTATCTATTACATAACGTCCTGGTTTTTTAAGGGGGTCACCTGCGTTTTTGGCCCCAGGCTCAGCGGCCATAAAAGGAAACCTACCAAACACAGACATTTCTAAAAACTAGACAACTATTTTTCTGTGGGGTAAAGTTATGGGATCACCGGGCTGCCACAAATTTCCCACAAACCAGCACTCCCCCAGGTCTCTTAATAAAAATGTTACCTCAATTGTATGCATAGACCTAGTGCCCGTGACAGGAAATGGCCCAAACGTACTGTGGAGACTTCCAAACGATCAATTGCAAAACTACCTGGTTTTGTGAGGGAGTCACATGCGTTTTTTGTCCCGGGCTTAGCGGCCATCTAGAGAAACCTACCAAACCCAGACATTTCTGAAAACTTGACACCTAGGGGAGTACAGGAAGGTGTGGCTTGTAAGGATCAATCACAATTGGAAACACAGAGCCTAGACGAGGCAATGAAACTATGTGCTACAAAGGGAAAAAGGCAACATGTAACAAAAGTTCTGTATATAAACATGCACAGATACTTATAACTTTTTATATAGTTTATTATATAGAAAAATATATTTTTCAGTTTTTTTATGATTATTTCTTTTAAAAGATAAACATAAAGTTGATTTGGGATGACAACTATTGACATGCAGTTATCAAAACTTCACAATTTCCAAATCCATATGGCTGATGCATTCAGAGAAAATCTTTTCATCAATAGATATGCAATATAAATGAAAGGTGCATGTATTATATCAAAATGATTACAATTATGGACATATGATTGTCTCAGGAACACATCTGATTTCTTGTTTTATACATGATACAATACAGTGTCAATTGAGAGAACTGGCGGTGCATTTAAACGACGCGCGTTTTGGCGAAACCTTCTTCAGGGTCCCAGTTCAGTAAATACTCTATCAACGATTGAAAGTGGAGTTGCAACTTGTGAATTAGACATGGCCCGGTTCTTTTTGCCATCTGCCCTTTTTATTTACTAGATCGAACTTCGGGTTTGGGACGTTAATATTCCGTGGAATGGTGGCCCATCAGCCCGAAAGCTGATAGTATTTGAATCTAGTAAGTGTGCCCCCTGTCATACTCGAGAGGGATTCCCAATCTCTCTGTAAATCACTTCAGCGTAATAATCCTGCTGTTTTGAGAGGGAATGAAAGCTTATCCTTAAGGCAGTCTGGAGTTCCCGGCGAGTCCCATATGGGAGCATTGAGCGCATAATAAGGAATGCCCAATCTTTTCCTGATATAGATCCAATTTTTTAGTGCCATACTTAAAATTTTTAATCTCACCCTTTTGTAGTATTTGGGATCTCCATATTTGAACAGAAAGTATTCTTGACCTTGTGGTATCCTGTGGAGGAGTGCTTGAAACAGAAGACCCAGTGAGGAGGCATCTGTTTTATCTGCCAGGAGTCTAAAGTTTTTGAAATGGAAGGAGTGGCAGTATATAAGCAAGTCAGGTAAGGCCAACCCTCCCATTATCAGGGATCTCCTCATTTTCTTCCAAGAGATTCTCGCTGTCTTTGTGTTCCAGATAAAGGAACCTATTTTCCCCTGGAGTTTGGCTATATCCACTGGGCTGAACGTTAATGGGATGGAATTGAAGAGGAAAGTGATTTTAGGCAATATAATCATTTTGATTAGATTCACTCTCCCAAAAATATTCAACGGGAGGCCTGACCACCGTTGTAAAAGATTACACACCTCCTTCTGGACTCTACTTAGATTTACTTTCGGTATGTCTGAGATTTTCTGAGTTAGATGTATTCCAAGATATCTCATACGTAGTTTTACATCTGGGACTATCACCCCCTGGTACCATTGCATGATCTCAGTTTTTTCCTTCTTGATCTTATAACCTGAGATCTTCCCAAAAGCCTCTGCCTGGTTGAACAGCCTGGGGATGGCTTCTACCGGGTTGGATGTCAACAGAAGGAGATCATCAGCATACAGGGCAAGTTTTAAGGTAAGATCTGCTATGTTGAAAGGTTTGATTACCGGGTCAGCTCTCAGCTGACAGACAAAGGGCTCAATATATAGATTAAACAATAGAGGGGAAAGAGGGCACCCCTGCCTCGTTCCACGCGAGATATGAACCCAATCGGTAAGGGACCCATTTATCAATATTTTTGCCCTGGGAGATAGATAAAGTGATATGATTGCTGTTACGTAATTTTCTGGGATTCCAAACCTAGACAAAGCCAACCATAAGTTTGACCAATTAACTTGGTCGAAGGCCTTAGCTGCATCTATAGCTACAATAGTCAGGGGAAGTTTTTTATCAGTAGCGACATCTATGGCAGCGATAGCCTGAAAGGTTAATTCATTTAGCTGCCTGCCTGGAATAAAGCATCTCTGGTCTCCATGTACTATAGATTTTATGGGCCCGATTCACAGAACTAACTTAAGACAAAATCCTAAACTTACTACCATTTTGGTATTCACAGAAGGCACTTACTCATTTTGGTATTCACAGAAGGCACTTACTCATTTCGGTATTCACAGAAGTTAGGAGTCCTAACTTTAGGACTCCTAAATGCCTTCTGTGAATACCGAAAGTCTTAAAATTAGGATTTTTCTCAGTTTAGTAGTAGTATAGTTAGGACTCCTAACTTTAGGACTCCTAAATGCCTTCTGTGGATACCGAAAGCCTTAAAATTAGGATTTTTCTCAATTTAGTAGTCCTAAATCTAAAAACACAAAACAAATCGAGAGTGACTAGCGTTGGGACTCCTTCATACCAGCCAGAAAGGTGTCCACCTCCTGGGGCGAGGTAAAGTTATAGGTTTTATTTCTCCAGACCACCCTCAGTGAAGCTGGAAATTTCATTAATACTTGACCTCCTAAGCTTCTTATATCGGCCATTCGTGACCCCAGCTCCCACTGCCTCTGTGCTGTGACTCTGCCAACATCAGAACGTATAAGGTATTTGGTGGACTCTATCTGCAAGGATGTGTCTACAAGGGCCCTACTCAGTATCAGCTCTTTCACTGCGTAAGTCTGAAAGTTCACCAAAATCTTTCTGGGTGCTTTCCTATCGGGTGCTGTCTAAACGGATCCCTGTGTGCCCGCTGTATTTCGCTCTCAATGTCTAAATCGGGCTTGTCTTTCAGTACTCCCTCTCTCAATAATCTGCAGATTAGAGACTTTACGTCGCCGTTTTCAGCCCCCTCGGGAATTTTTAAGAATTTTAAGTTATTCCGCCTGGCGTGTATCTCCAATCTTTCCATGTCCAACTGTAGTGATCTATTTTGGGCTTTTAGTTCCGATATGTCTTTTATTTGGGCCTGGGAGACATGGGCACGAGCGGCAACTTCCCCCTCCAGAGCCTCTGTTCGGGAAAAGATATCATCTAATTTACTCTCCAGGCTGGAACATTTCTCATTGATCTCTTTCTGAATGCCCTCCGAAATTTCAAATCTAGGCAATAATTTTGAAAGGAGATCTTCACGTAAAGACTGAAGGAGCAGCTCAAGCTGAGATTGGCCAGAGTCCTTTTCTACGGCATGAGTCTCCCGGGCAAATGATAGTGGAGTAGCCGGGATGTGGGTGGCTCCTAACATTATGCTTGGACCCTCCTCTGCTGCAGGTGAGGACTCTGTTTCTACCACACATAGGTCTGTCTCCGGGTCCAAGAGTAATGGAGAATATCTGTTGGCCTGGGTGATCTGGATGTCTGGGGCCTGAGGAGTTATGGGGGGGGAGAGTCTGTTTACCTATCTTATCCGCCTTATTTCTACAAACTGCAGCGTTTGGATTGGTATTGATAGGAGTCTTTTGAGCCGTCATTTTTTCCATGATCCTAAAGTAGGATTTTAGTGATGGAGTAGGCTTAACTGTGCTTGAGCAAGCTTTCAGTCTCTTTGCTTCACCTGTCTTATTTTTCTCGCTCTTTTTCTGCCGGGGGATAATAGGGATAGGTCTCGCCACCCTACCGTGGTGGGGAAGGAGCTGCTCCCTTTCAGGTTGGGAACAAAGTAGGTATCTATTTCTCCCCTCTAGTGGGGCTGCTCGGAGCTGAGGAGGCTGTATCTGTGTCTGTGCGTTACCTATCGAGCCTATTACACCTTCCCCAGCTGCCCCAGCCTCATCTGTTTCCCCTCCCTGAAGGGGTACTTGGGGTATTTGCTCTTTAAGGGGGATTGATTGAGGCTGGTTCGTCGCCAAGTCCATCCCTCTACCTCCCTTATTTCCCTCGTACCCGCATCCGATCTTAGTCAGGCCCTCGAGCCATCCCTTGGCCCCATAAGACCAGAAAGTTTTACCTCTTGGAGGGTCGCATCTCCCCCTGCCAGAGACGGCTATCTCGCATCCCCTCGGCACCAACCTCGTTTCTTTTGTCCGTGACTCCAAACCAGGGCCAAATTCAGTACTGCTTACAACTCCATGTCGGGGCCGAAAGTCGAGTCTTATTATCGCTGCGCGAGCTCTACACCAGAGCCTTACACCTCGTCCGCTGCAGACGCCAGCCCCTGTGCTTGCTCCCAGCCAGTCTCACTTCGCTGACGTCGACGTCAATGTCACGAGACCCATCGGCAGCTTTCTCCTCGATCCGTATCCTCCTCCGATCTCACCGGTTAAGCAGTTAGGGGTACCACAGAGGTTTACGAGAGAAAGAAAAAATAAATATGAGGTAAATTCATGTGTCTATTTAGTTATTTGGTCCAAAGACTCCGCATTCTCACCGCATCGTATCGGCTGTGCATCTCGGTCTCACACGGTCCGAGACAGAGCTCCTGCAGCCGGCGTCAGCCCGCCGCCATGTTCCTCCCTCGGATTCTCTCTACCGCTTTAACACTTCTTAGGAACTCTCTTACTGGTATTGGGCTTTGATAGAGGTGGAGGGAGCAACGGAGTCCGAACTCCAAAAGTTGTGGGGTAATGTCATAGACACGGATGTTAACACTTTGCGAGATCTATGGGTGGATTCCTTCACGGTGCTCCACATGGTGGTTAAATCTGCCCCCCTAAAAAGAAATCACCTCTTTACAATGCATAGAGTGTACGTATCACCCCATAAATTAGTTAAAATTACAAGCTTAGAATACTACTGCCCGAGATGTAAACTGTTGGCCGCAGATGATTTGCACATGTTTGTAGAATGCCTAGTGTTAAAGAATTATTGGCTTAAAATACAAGAGTTCTTGGTGGAGGTACTAGGCAGACAATTAGTAGTGTCGACTAGGATGATTATGTTCGGATTGACATCACATTTCGAACAGAATGATCTTGCTTCTAAATTTATTTTTTATGTCATCATCCTGGCACGACGGGAAATATGTAAGGGTTGGAAGAGTGAAAATGCACCCAATTTTGCAGATTGTCTGAAGTACCTCATCTACATAAGTGAATCGGATATGGCATGCGATAGCACAAGTCACGACAAGATCTGGGCGGCCCTTGTGGCATGGCGGAACAGATGAGCATATTCCAATGATTCACACTTGGGCACTGTTGGTTCTTTGCCTCCAAAACATCCAAGGGTCAAATGGACGGAACAGAATGGAGTGGAATAAGAAAACAGTTGCAACTAGAGGGGTATTTCCCTTCCATCTCTCCTCAGACCCTAAATATCGGGATCGGAACAAATCGCAAAGAGGAGAGGGGTTGGGTCTCCCCATCTAGAATGCCCGCTTTGGTATATGAGGAATAAAAAAAAAAAAAACAAATCGAAAAAAAAATCGAAAAAAAAAAAAAAAAAGACATGGCCCGGTTCTGATGGACTTTGAAATACACTCCCCTAATTTACTGTTAAGTAGCTGCATACTTATTATTAAGTCTGAGTATCTGCTCAACTGGGGATATATAGCTCTGAGAAGCTTGATACAAATCCTCACGAGAATGGATGGAATCAGGGAGGATGCTACAGCACTGTAACATCCGGTGCTGTCAAGTTGTATGATGTTACTAGCTTGATTAGCCACTTGGCTCGGATAGAATTCACGGGTGCAGTCCTTATTTGTTGCGTGCAGCCAAGCAAGAGACATCATCCGGGCAGCATGGCAGATCTCAAAACATTTTCCCGCCCAATATTCCCTACATATCTCAAAGTTAGGTAAAAAAATCAAAGTTTGCTGTATGGTGCCAATTTGTGGGTCCCCTCCAGGGCAATCCACAAACCCTGGGTACCTATAGAATCCTCAGGGTATTAAAAGTAAAGGATGCAAATTTAGCGTGGATACCTTATGTGGACAAACATTTACAGGGGCCTAAGCGCAAACATCCCAAAATAGCCCCAAAAAAAGCTTAGCACGGGGAGGACTAGCAGTGAAGGGGTTAAGGTCTTGATTGGAACCAGAAAAGTATGATGAAGTGCTCAAATATCCTGTTGGGGATGAGGGTGCACTTTATAAATACTAAATGCATAAATACATACATCTCCTTGCAGTGAGAGTTCTTGCACAAACGGACTGCACTTGCTTGTGTTCTCATGAGCAGTTAATTGTTTTTTTCTATGGTTATGGATATTATAGAGACTATCGGATTCACAAATATTGTAATACACAAATATGAGAATAATATTGAGAGCATAAATTTTGACTTTTAATGATGTCTATGTAAAATATGGAATTATCAATAACAATATCATTACTAAAAAGTATCCAAGAAAATCACAACATTTAGGTGCCGATTCTGATCCTGTAAAACCCGGGTACGATTCGTCGTGCGGAGCGTATTCTCCATACGATTCGTACCCGGGAAATCCACCTTACAATCCAGCAAGTACGATTCGTACAGAAATACCATTTTCGTACGAATCGTACAAAACACCGTACGGCTAAAAAATACTTGCGAGTCCGAACCTGGACAGCGCGTACGCGACGTCCGTACGGAGTCAGGCAGCGTTTTACGGACCAGCAAGTACGATTCGTCCCTACGTCACTCCACACAGCAATTTTTTTACAGCAGCCAAAAAAAGCTGGAAAACTGAGTCCGACACGAAAACGGAGCCCCGGTACACGACGGACAGCCATGGACCCCATCTTACGTGTCATCCCGGCCCTCTTAGCCTATGACCTGGTGCCCCGAACCCGACGCACATGCCGCAGAAGGTGAGAACAACACCCAGGGGCCAAGGGGGGTGAGGGGCAGGAAACATACCCCCTACCCAAATTAAAACCTACAATATTGAGGACATACATTACTGTCGTACTTTAGAATTTGGGACCGCGTAGGAGGCAAGGCCCTACCCCTATCTATCTCGGTAATAGTGAACCGCGAATGGTTAATGCGGTATGTACAAGTGCTTTTTGTAACGTTCTAGCTATGAATGCACTGTGTATACGCTATTTTACATCACTGAGTGGGTTCGATTTTGCATCGGTGTCCATCTTGTGGTTGCCCTCACATAGACAATATAGCATGAAGCGAGTACGGGTCTTTTTGAGCACATTTGCCTTTCCTTGACTTTTCTGTGACCTGGGCAGCTTGGCTCCGCTGCCCCAGGTCAAACTGGTCTCACGAGTTCCCCGTCCTCTGGCCACCTGTGATTAGCATCAGGGCTTGACACACCATAAAGTCTTTTCATCCTAGACAAGCCTCCAGCTAATCTCTTTCTCATCTGACTGTTCCTGCTTTATGGCTTGTTTCCCAAAACAGGAGATGCTCATGTTTATTGGGGCCTATCGATATCTGATGTGGGATCTGAGCCTTGCTGGGTAAATAATTACGGGCTTGTTTAACTGGAATGTGGGATGGTCATCATGACTCTGCCTTTTCGTTTGTAATATAAACTTTAAATGACCATACCATAAACTTAAGAATGTATGCCTGGGGCAGGAAAATCTGTATTTAAGGAAAAGCCCGTTTCTGTGATTTTCAGCAGTCTCCTGAGAACATACACGCTGTTGTACTTCTAGGACGCCTGTAATTGGTCTGCAGCCAATAAACTGATCTTTGACTTCACCCAGAAGACTCTGTGTTTCTGTAGGTCTGAAACAGGAAGAACCCAGAAGTCATAGGGTGTGTCCCCTGCACCGCTGGGCTTAAAATACCCAGTACTTCAGTTGGCGCCCAACTCGGCGCGATTTCAGCGGTACCGGTCCAAGCCAGAGGTTCGTGAGGAGCTTCGTGTGGAAATTCTGGAGGAAGGCCGCCACTTCATCGACCCCTGCATGTCGACGTGGTCCGAAAGTCTTTTCTGCGAGGTTCTCCGCGTCCCGACGGCTACGAAGGACTGCTGCCCTGATTAATCGCCCTGTTTTGGACCCTTGACGATTTTGGTAGAGCGAAACAATCGAGAGAGTCTTCTGGTGACGCCATCGATCATCAATATTCAGTTAAGTATAAGTGGAGCGTCTCCCAGTTTGAATTTGGTATCCTTCGGGATCATTTCGATTTGGTGCTTGCAAGTCCCAAAGCCAGAGGACTCGTGTATTCACGAGACTATCGTATTCGATAATCCTTTGACGTTTGAAACTAGACTAGTGAGCGAAGATGCCTGGTGCTAGTGTATTTGGTAATTGGTTTTGTTTGAGTTGTAGAAGGGATTTCCAGTTAGAGGATTCATGTCCGGTTCCTCCAATTGGAACTCCAACTTATGAGCTTTACGTAAAACATGGCGTAGGCCCCATTGCATATAATGAAATATGGATCCGATACACCAGAAAGGACGGTGTTCTAAAATGGCCCCAAAATGGTAGTTTCGATACAGATAGCTTAGATAATTTGGAAGTTAAATTGTTTAAAAAGAAAGCCCGGCCGGCGATGTTTGATTCTTTCCGCCTATGGCGAAAGGAAGCCAAACAGAAGGAAATTAAGCTAGCGAAAAGGAATAAGAGAGCGAGAGGTATGTCAGTGATGCAAGCAGCTGTGCAATTTAAAGATAATGAGGAAGAACAAAGGAATGAGCAATTGCACAGACAGCGCAAAGTAGGGATTGATAAATGTTACCCTGTTTTGTCACCCCTTGTGCAAGATGAGACAAAAGAGAAAGAGAAAGATTCCCTAATGTCCCATTTGCTAAGTTCACCACCCCCATATGCGCAAAATGCCACCGCACCACCACAGTTTGTAAATGCGCAACCTCCAGTAAATATGCCGCAAGCCTTCCCGCAGCTGCCAGCCCCTCCTCAGCTGGCTCCTATCCCTGCAGTGCAGCCCTCTCAAGGGCCGCCAGTTTTGCTACCTGTTACCCCTGCGCTTCCTGCGACTTTGCCTAGCACGCCAGCAGTTTCCTCTGGTGCTCCTTCTTGCACTACTCCGGTACCTGTATCTGAATCCGTTTTTCTTCCCTCTGTTTATCCCCCTGTTTTCGCTTCAACTTCTCCTTCAGCACGACAACGATTAGCTAATGTAGTTACTAGTCTAATGTCGCCTCTCTTTGGGTATCTAGTGCGACGCCAGCCTTACAGCGTAAGCAATTGCGCAGTCAGCTGCCTGATTCTGATGAGAAAGAGGTGTTAGATCATTTGGCGCGTAGGTGGATTGGTTTCCCTTCATGCTATGATGTGGAATCAGTTGTTGACGTGTTCCATCAATGGGATGCCCCGAAACAGAGGTATGTGTTTGAGAAAATGTGTGAAATCCTCTGTGAGGAATTGGAGGATCATGGTAGAGATCCAAGCCCGCAGGAGTTGTGTCAAGTGAGATTCGATTTTGGAAAAGGTACGATTGTAGGCCCCGATGTCAATAGAGCAGTTGCGATCTTATTATCCTTGAGGAATGATGATTGTGGGCAGCCGTTGTTTACACAAGTTTTCCCTGTGGGGAAGAAGGTAAAAGCGCGCCAATATCCGATGCGTGAGGTTCCCCCAGTTTGGAGACCTGCTGACCCGAATGCTAATCCAGCTGTCCCAGCACATTTTCAGCGTGTTTGGGTGCATGTCCCTTGGAAACGATCTGAAGTAATAGCGCTTAAACAGACATTGCCTGACCCCCATAAAAACCCCACCGGTTATTATAAGGAGTTATCCCAAACTGCAGAATCTTGTGTAATGAATTTGGCCGACATAGATATGCTGTTTGGGAATGTGGTTCCACAGCCTTTATGGGGATCCATTCGTAATGTAGATCACGCTGTAGAATTGGGTGACACATGGGCTAATATCGTTGCTGCAGACGCTAGACAAGTTGGTGGTGCAAAACCTGAGCCTTTAGTGGCAGAGCTCCCTGGTCGAATTATTACATACATGAAAACTATAATGCCTGCGATGCGCGTAAATTGGGATAAACTATCCGCATGTAAGCAGAAGAAAAATGAGACAGTGTCTGATTTCTTTACTAGGTTTGAAGAAACGTTTATCGACCACAGTGGCCAAGACATGAGCACTGAAGGTGGCCAACGGTTATTCGTTGATAAATTTGTGCAGAATCTACTTCCCGAGTTGTGTAAGAAATTAAAAGACTCAGAAAGTCCTTGGGCTGTTTCCTCTTCAGCGCAAATACTGGCTACTGCACAGTATTATGAGAATAGAGACAAAGATGAGAAGGATAGAACAGATAAGAAAACGAAAGAACTAAAGACAAAGGTTCTCTTACAGCAGGCCTATCCGCCACGTGGAGGACAGAATAATTATAGGCTAACACAAGGTATCTATCAGCAACCCCAACAATTTCAGAATAGTCAGCAAATGAATGGGTATTATCAACCACGAATCCCTGTAGGTCCCAACCAATGTTCATATTGCAAAGAGGAAGGTCATTTTAAATATAGTTGCCCTAAATTAATGCAGCGTAACAGTAATGTGTATGGCGCAAGAGGTAGAGGTGGTCAGCAAGCTCCTAGAGGCAGAGGGCGTGGAAATGCTCCCCAGAACGCGCGTCCTCTTCCGCCTCAAAATACCATAAATAGCTTCGATCAGCAAGCCAATGCGACTGGAAATACAGCTCAGTACTACAATAATGATTATTATGCAGAAGATGACAATGTAGAAGATGATGATTACTAGGACAGCCGTAGACAGAGAGAGGGAGTTGTTTCAGTGCCAGTGGATCAGAGCGGGCCTTATGTTAAAGTAACTACAGCAAATGCAACGGAGCCCTTTCTGCTGGATACTGGTGCTGCAAAGAGTTCAATAATGCATTCAAAACTCCCTGGCGCGCCTTTGTCTGGCGAAATGAATGTTTCAGTAGGTTTTTCTGGCGCCCCAGTTAAGAACCCGATTTCTAGTCCTATGTCACTTTCTGTTGGACCTTGTGAGCTAAAAGCACCCCTCATTCTAACGACAGGTTGTGGTGAAAATTTGCTAGGCTTAGATTTGCTAAAAAGATTGCATGCAACGCTATATTGTTCTCCCTCAGGAGTACAACTTACATTAGGCAAGAAAGTGATTTCCCCAATGTCTTTGTCTAAAAATGCAATGCCACCTGAATTGTCATCCCTTCCGGATGCCCTCTGGGCTACTGGTCCCAATGATGTGGGTCTTTTGGAAATACCGCCATATGTGGTCACTTTAAAAGCCAACGTTAGATTGCCACGCATTCCCCAGTACAAGATCTCTAATGAAGGTCAGAAAGCTTTGTTAGCGATTGTCGGCGATTTAATTAAAAAGGGTGTAATTGAAGAGACAAGAGGCAACGTTTGCAATAGTCCTGTTTTACCTGTCTTAAAACGAACGGACCCTTCACAGCCACCTGTTTACAGATTTGTGATTGATCTTAGAGAGGTTAATAAGATTGTTGTGCCACAGTTTCCAGTGGTCCCTGATATAACTGCCTTGTTAACCATGATTCCAGCCTCCGCTGCATGGTTCTCAGTAATCGATCTAAAGAATGCTTTCTTTAGTATCCCAATTGCAGAGGAGAGCAGAGACATTTTTGGTTTCAGTTTAGGAGGTCGAAGCTTCCGCTTTAAACGCGCTCCTCAGGGCTACTGTGAAAGCCCATCAATCTATAGCCAAGCTTTGAAAGCACAGCTTGATGCACTTGTTTTACCCAGTGGCGCTATCCTCATTCAGTATGTTGACGATTTACTGATCGCCGCGGATACTGAAAAGATTTGCAAAAACGCTACCTTGTCATTGTTGCGTCATTTGTCTGCCTCCCATCACAAAGTGTCTCTCTCAAAGCTGCAATATTGTCGACAAGAGGTGACCTACCTAGGTCATCTCTTATCGAAGGAGGGAAGGAAATTGACCCCAGAAAGAATTCAAGCCATTGCACAGTTGAGTGTGCCAAGAACACAGAGAGAAGTGCGTGCTTTCTTGGGCATTACTTCATACTGTAGGCATTGGATTCCTAATTTTTCCTTGTTGGCAAAACCTTTGTTAGCATTAACATGCAAAGACACACCGAATCCTATTCCATGGTCTGAAGAGTGTCAGAAAAGTTTTTGGGAATTGCGCAACGCATTGTGTTCAGCTCCTGTGTTGGGTACCCCTGACTACAGCAAGCCTTTTACATTGTATGTTCATGAGAAAGATGGTTGTGCATTGTCAGTGTTAACACAGCCTTTTGGCGACAGACCGCGTCCATGCGCGTATTTTTCGTCAACCTTGGACCCTGTAGCGAGGGCGTTGCCAAGTTGTCTGAAAGCCACAGCCGCTGCAGCTATGTCTATTCGACAGTCTGCTGGCCTAGTAATGGATAATACATTGATTGTTATGGTTCCACATGCTGTGGACACATTGTTAAACAGGACCAAGACACAACACTTAACTAGTGCGCGATTATCTGTTTATGAGCTGACACTGTTAGCAAATTACATACACATAAAGAGATGCAACACGCTGAATCCAGCTACATTATTGCCAATTCCAGCAGATCCAGATGAGATTGAGCAACATGATTGTCTGTTCAGAACAGAAGAAGAAACGAAAGGAAGAGTAGATCTCAAAGATACTCCCCTGACTGAGTGTGATGGTACTCTATGGGTGGATGGTTCGTGTTTCAAGCTCCCGAATGGTGATACGACTGCTGCGTATGCTATCACGACTTTGCACACGATTGTTGAAACTGCACGTGTGCCACAGAATTCGGCTCAAGCAGCAGAATTGATTGCCCTTACGAGAGCATGTGTGTTGTCTGAAGGAATGAGAGTGAATATATACACTGATAGCCAGTACGCCTTTGGCGCGGCTCATAGTTTTGGGCGATTGTGGAAAGAACGTGGGTTCCTGACTTCGCATGGAGCTAAGATTCAGAATGGCAAGTTGGTGAATGATCTCCTTGAGTCACTGACCCTACCGTTGCAAGTTGCGATTATGAAATGCAGTGCGCACAAGAAAATCACTGAGGATGTTGGTCGTGGTAATGCGTTTGCTGACAAAGTCGCGAAAGAAACAGCAAAAGATGTGAAGACTCGAATGTATGTTGCAGGCCCTGCCAGATGGGTTGGTGATGTTGAAATGTGTGAAAACACAATAGAGAGTGTAAAGTCCCTTCAAGCTGAAGCCACAGAGAAAGAGTTGAGCAAGTGGAGAGAAAGTATGGGTAAGTTGGATGAGAATGGTTGTTGGACTGATTTGTCAGAACATAGGCGATGGTTGTTACCTGATGCATATGTACTTCCAGTGGTTACTATGGCACATGGAATGGCACACATCAGTACGAAAGGAATCTGTAAGTTGTTGGCTCCAGTATGGCAGAATGCTGGGATCCCTAAGTGTGCAGAGAATGTGGTCAAGAATTGAATGGTATGCTTGAAGTACAACCCTGGTAGGGGAACCCCAACTCCAGCTGGTCATTTTGCGCCTCCATCATATGCATTTGAAGTTTTGCAGCTAGATTTTATTCACATGGAAAGGTGCAACAACCTGAAATATGTATTAGTGGTTGTTTGCGCTTTCTCAAAATGGATTGAGGCCTATCCCCTAAAGGATAATACTGCTCTGTCCACAGCCAAAGCCCTTGTGAAGGAATTTTTCCCAAGGTTTGGAATGCCAAGAATGGTGTGGAGTGATAATGGAAGTGAGTTTGTGGGCCAAGTGATGAAGAATGTGTGTGAGGGACTAGGTATAAGGCAGAAGTTTCACGCTGCAAATCACCCCCAATCAGCTGGATTAGTAGAGCGTTACAACGGTGCTCTAAAACTTAAACTGGCCAAAATCCAAGCGAGCTCAGGTCTTAAATGGCCTGACGCTCTGCCTCTAGCACTCCTGTCCACCAGAATGACCGTGCACTCACGAGTGGGACTTAGTCCTTATGAGGTTGTTTTTGGCCGCCCGGCCAATGTATGGGGTGTGCCAAGGCCGACGAAATTCAGTGAAATCGAGCATCCAGTACTGTTTGATTACTTGCACGAATTGACAGCTAAACTGCGTGTTTTACACCAACAGGTGCATGATACTCTCCCCCGGCTTCTGAAGCTCCTGGACACCCTATCAAACCAGGCACGTGGATCCTTGTGAAAAACTTCCAGCGGAAGGCCAACGATGAGCCCCGCTGGATTGGCCCTCACCTCGTGCTCCTATCTACAAGATCAGCTGTTCGAGTGAAGGGGAAGAAAAACTGGATCCACGGCGCCCACATCAAAAGGATCCCTTTGCCTCTGCCGTATGACCAGTGGGTCCAGGAGGGTATCGCAGACTCTGAAACAGACACTGTACCTCGTTTTGTGCCGTTCAGTGATGCACGCATAAAAGGCACAACTTCGGCGCAGAAAAGTGACGATATTTTGCAGGAAGCTGTGCCACCGTCACTTCGATTGGACACTACAGAGCCTGAACTTTTATTCCAAGATCAAACAGTACCTGGCCGTTCTCGTTACAACCTAAGGCCAAGGCCCATGGACAAATAAATATTCTTTTCCTTTTTACCTTTTTATTTTTTGATAACCAGAGCTCTCCCATCTGAAGGACTTTCTTGATTTTTTGTTTTTCGAACCACCATCCGGGTTCAGCCGCAGGGTCGCGGTGCCAAGACTTTGGGGTACAGGCCGAAGACGTTAGGTCAACGGTTCTGGTTGGTCTAGGGCGTTCCCTGGACTGACAGGCGTACTCCTTAGCAGAAGAAACTCACCCGCCGCGAGCGGCACGATTAGAGGATGGAGTTTTGTAAGATGGAGAGACTCACTGAGGAAATGAACTTTAAAGCAAGAATATGTAAAATAACGAAAACCAAACGTTTGGTGTTTTTATGCCTGTTTGTATTATGTAGTATGGTAGTGTTTACTGTAGGATTTGTATTCTTCTCCTCTCAAGAGCCCATTGCACCCACTGAACAGCCTATACCACCTCCTACTATCTCCTCACACTCTTTTCACCCTTTGCCTGAACATGAACAAGTTAGACGGTCAGAGTTTGTGAATAACTCGTTTATTCAGCTCCTGCACGAGCACCAACTAGTCATGAATACAACTAATTGCTGGGTGTGTGGTTTAATGCCACATACCATTAATAAGGGTATTCCTTATCTGGTGCTGCCGTATAGTTACAATGGATCGTCATGGGCATTCCAGACTATGTTTCTCTATGCACTAGAAGTATACTCCCCGCGACAACCGCGTTCCATCAGACCTAGTACCAATAATAAAGCTTTAATGAAAGGAGTTGCTGATATGAGTAGAGATATCGATGCATACTCATCCATTCCCAAAGAAGAATTGAGAGCTTATGTAGGGTGGAACGCGACGGGGTATAGTATTAGTCTGGGTGAAAGACAGCGGACAATCTCATCCCCAATCTGGGTCGTACCCCACATAGGTCGGTTCTGTTTGCAAGGTAATGGTCAGAACCCTAGAGCTCAACTGGGGAGAAGTGACTGTACTGAAACGTACACTTTCCCATCACAGTTTTCCCCTGCGTTTTTGGCTGCCAAGGGTACATATTTTATCTGCAATGACCGAGCATATACATGGTTGCCCCCTGACTTCTCGGGCACATGTTATATTGCAAATCTGCTACCGCCAACATTTACTGCCGCCTCCGACTATCACAAGACCAGAGTTGTGAGAGGCGTGATTAGTAAGGAGGATACTGCCGGTCAGGAAGCAGGAGACTTCTTTTTGGGTTTTCTGCCGTTTTGGGGACCTATGGTAAATAGTAGGAACCTGAGACAATTGACTCGTGTGGTTGAATCCACTGTTAATGTTACGGCTGGTGCCCTTGGTAATTTGACAGCTGAGCTCCAAGCGGATCGCCTCATGACTTTGCAGAACCGCATGGTTCTAGACGTTATACTTGCAGACCGTGGTGGGTTATCCAATCCAGTTGTTGCATTTTCATACCAGATAACGCTCCAACAGTTTATCAAGCCATCTCCAAACTGCATAAAATATCTGAGTACATACACGTGGATAAAGGAGATTGGTCACTGATGGGGTGGTTCTGGGAACTGATATCTGCCTGGGGTTGGAAAGTTCTGATGGTCATTGGAATGATCTTAGCCATCCTTTTCCTGTTCTGTCTGTGCGTACAGTGTGCTCCTGCGATATGTGCCCTCTGTGCTACATAATGTGTAAGGAAACCTGTATCGAGGGACGAGCTAAGTAATAGGATGATGCTACAGCAACATCTCCATGACTTCGTGAATATTGACCTAGACTCGGATTGAAATGAGTATAGTTATTGCCTATGTAAGGGCAAAAGGAGGGTCTGTCGTACTTTAGAATTTGGGACCGCGTAGGAGGCAAGGCCCTACCCCTATCTATCTCGGTAGTAGTGATGCGCGAATGGTTAATGCGGTATGTACAAGTGCTTTTTGTAACGTTCTAGCTATGAATGCACTGTGTATACGCTATTTTACATCACTGAGTGGGTTCCATTTTGTATCGGTGTCCATCTTGTGGTTGCCCTCACATAGACAATATAGCATGAAGCAAGTACGGGTCTTTTTGAGCACATGTGCCTTTCCTTGACTTTTCTGTGACCTGGGCAGCTTGGCTCCGCTGCCCCAGGTCAAACTGGTCTCACGAGTTCCCCGTCCTCTGGCCACCTGTGATTAGCATCAGGGCTTGACACACCATAAAGTCTTTTCATCCTACACAAGCCTCCAGCTAATCTCTTTCTCATCTGACTGTTCCTGCTTTATGGCTTGTTTCCCAAAACAGGAGATGCTCATGTTTATTGGGGCCTATCGATATCTGATGTGGGATCTGAGCCTTGCTGGGTAAATAATTACGGGCTTGTTTAACTGGAATGTGGGATGGTCATCATGACTCTGCCTTTTCGTTTGTAATGTAAACTTTAAATGACCATACCATAAACTTAAGAATGTATGCCTGGGGCAGGAAAATCTGTATTTAAGGAAAAGCCCGTTTCTGTGATTTTCAGCAGTCTCCTGAGAACATACACGCTGTTGTACTTCTAGGACGCCTGTAATTGGTCTGCAGCCAATAAACTGATCTTTGACTTCACCCAGAAGACTCTGTGTTTCTGTAGGTCTGAAACAGGAAGAACCCAGAAGTCATAGGGTGTGTCCCCTGCACCGCTGGGCTTAAAATACCCAGTACTTCATTACCTCAAGGGTCTGGTCACTCCTGGGGGAGTGTCCACCAATCCCTGCGTCACGCAACTACGGAAGTGGAAGTGTACGCGTATCCCTATGGCAACACTACAATAGTGATACGCACCGTACTCACACATACATAGCTTGTGTACGGTCCGTAGCACTATATCAGTGGTGCCGTGGGGGTACGCGTGGTACAGACCGTACACACGCCCTCAGAGCGTGTGTACGGTCCATCACACCATTGTAGTGGTGCCGTAGGGGTACGCGTGGTACATACCGTACACACACCCTCAGAGCTTGTGTACGGTCCGTATCACCATTGTAGTGGTGACATAGGGGTACACGTGGTACGGACCGTACACACGCCCTCAGAGCGAGTGTATGGTCTGTAACACCATTGGAGTGGTGCCGTAGGGGCACGCGTGGTATGGACTGTACACATGCCCTCAGAGCGTGTATACAGTCCGTAACACCATTGGAGTGGTGCCATAGGGGTATGCGTGGTACAGACCGTACACACGCCCTCAGAGCGTGTGTATGGTCTGTATCACGCGTACCCCTATGGCACCACTACAAGCTTGTGTATGGTCCGTAACACCATTGTAGTGGTGCCGTGGGGGTACGCGTGGAATGGACTGTACACACGCTCACATGGCGTGTGTACGGGCCGTACCACGCGTACTCCTAAGGCACCACTACTATAGTAATACGGACCGCACCCACACATACATAACGTGGGTATGGGCCATATCACCATTGTATTTGTGCCGTAGGGGTACGCGTGGTACGGACCATACACACCCCATGGATGTGGGGGTATGGTCCGTATCACACACACCCCTACGGCACTAGTACATTTGAGATACAAGGCGTACACATGCCACGAATGTTGGCCTACGGCCTGGTGCAGCATATTACCTCTATATTGGTGTGTGTGTAGGCCCAGGACAGCAGTGTACTGCACCAAGGGGGTGGGTGGCTGCATAGGATTCCCAGCAGTGGACAGACATGTGAGGGGTGGGTGCAGAGGACTCCCAGCACTGGACAGAGACATGGGGGTGGGTGCATATCAGTCCCAGCAGTGGACATACATGTGAGTGGTGGGTGCATATCACTCCCAGCAGTGGACAGACATGTGAGGGGTGGGTGCAGAAGACTCCCAGCAGTGGACAGAGACATGGGGGTGGGTGCAGCGGATTCCCAGCAGTGGACAGAGACATGGGGGTGGGTGCATATCACTCCCAGCAGTGGACAGAGACATGGGGGTGGGTGCATATCACTCCCAGCAGTGGACATACATGTGAGGGGTGGGTGCATATCACTCCCAGCAGTGGACAGACATGTGAGGAGTGGGTGCATATCACTCCCAGCAGTGGACAGACATGTGAGGGGTGGGTGCAGAGGACTCCCATCAGTGGCCTGCAATATGAGGGGTGGGTGCATATTACTCCCAGCAGTGGACAGACATGTGAGGGGTGGGTGCAGAGGACTCCCAGCAGTGGACAGAAACATGGGGGTGGGTGCAGGGGACTCCCAGCAGTGGCCTGCAATATGAGGGGTGGGTGCATGTCACTCCCAGCAGTGGACATACATGTGAGGGGTGGGTGCAGAGGACTCCCAGCAGTGGACAGGGACATGGGGGTGGGTGCATATCACTCCCAGCAGTGGACAGACATGTGAGGGGTGGGTGCAGAGGACTCCCAGCAGTGGACAGAGACATGGGGGTGTACATCATTATCACATGACCACAACTCCATGGGTGTATGTACGCATCCCTAACTGTGGACAATGTGATAGTGCCATAACAACACATCACTGACAGCAGTGTCCCACTCCCAGGAGGATGGATGTCACTCCCCCACTGCATGACACACCACATGTGGGTGTGAGGACAAATAACACATGCATACCTACCCCTGGCGGATGCAGCACAATACACACACTGAGATCATGCCACAAGACTGTATAGTCATGTCACTGCCTACTAAACTAAGAGAGCCAAAGGGAACACACACTGTCACGCACATCCCAGGACTGATAGGAATGTTCAGGTGCTGGGCCAGCAACCAAGATGTTGTCTCTCATGGAAGGACCAGGGTGGAGTTCCCACACATACAATGCCCACAATTGTGAGTCAGGTGCCCAAATACCCTGCAGAAAAAGTACCATATGTGTGCTAGGCCGGGAGTAAACACATGCATAGTACTGAAAAGGGAGAATTTCTCCATGAAGGCATTTCGACACACTCAATACACAAGTACAGTGACTAGCAAGGATGGCACAGACGATGCAGCCGGAGACATTGCTGAGCAGGCATGGCCATAGTTGAAGGGATCCGTCACCAACAAAGGAAATGTAGACACAAGTCAGCACAGCAATTGTGCAACTCTTTGCAGGGAAGATGTCAGGTGCCACAGAGGAAGGAACACTCCTTGGGACAATGTCTCAAAACCAAAATAACACTCACTACCAATGATTATTTGCAGAGACCTTGTGATGGCACGCAGAAACCATGGTCCACCCCATGACCATCAGAGTAGAACATTTCTCAGAACCATAACACATTTCCACAACACCAACTCCAGGAGCCTCAGCACCAACATCAATACCTGAAATGCAATAATGTGCAAAGTAAAAATAAAATGCTTTATTCAGCATAAAAAAAAAATCATGAAATGACACTATATACAAAGGCCAATGGCCAGTCCACAATAGAAGTCCTTGGGGGGACACATGGGCACGCGTTTCCCCTAGCTTGGCTGCATATTGGAACCCTCAGGTTCTTCGACCGGGGGGGCATCATGTGGGGAAGGACCAGGCACCGCAGGGACAGGAGGGGGAAGGGCAGGTGTGGTGGGTGCAAGGGTGGACGTCTCCAACACAGGGGGTAGGGCGGCGGCAAAGATGGATGTGAGCACGTCACTGCACACTAATGCCAGGGTGTCCAGGGTAAGCCCTGCACCGGAAGAAACCCCAGGGCCAACGGAGGGGGGCCGAGGGATGGGGTGCAGTGCTTGTGGGGGAGGGGGTGGGCAGGGCGGGGTACTTGACTACCCTGCCCGGGGACTTCCTTGCCCGCTTGCGGGGTGGTGTCACAGTGGGGGTGATGGGCAGCTCTTCGGGAGTCAGTTTGGCAGGGGAGCCAAGGGGAGTGCTGACATGCCCTCCATGAACGACACCATCTGTGTTAGCAGTGTGGTGTGGCCATGCCTGCCAAACCTGCAACTGCCGCAGTATGTCCACAGACTCTGCACTGAGGGCAGCAGGGGTGACAGGGGCAGGGGGTGCGGTGCCTGTCCCGAAGGAGACATGGTGGTGCCCTGCACGGACAGAAAGGACCGGAGCAACTGGGAGGGCGGTGCTGGGAATGGAGGAGGCGGGGACAGATGTTGGGCTGCTGCCAGGTGTTGTAGCAGCCTCCGCCCCCTCGATGAGGTCAGCCTCGGACCCGTCTGCGTCGTAGTTGGAATCGGCACCAGACAGGTCCTCTGACTGACTCCCCTCGCCCTCCGTGCCACTGGCTCCCGCAGACTCGCCAGCACTGGTGGCACTGGTGCTGGGTCCCTCATCCAGGTCCGTGCAGGTGTCTCCCTCGGTTTCCAATGATGATGCTGTGGGCAAGGTGAAGATACAGAAAAACATCAGTCACCTGTATACATCTGACACATGAGTACAAAAACAATAGGTCACAGTGCATATCAGACAATGCATCATGAGCAACAGCTAGATTACTCCGCACATATGTAAGCCCTGTACTCCCCAGTTGGTAGACCCACCATGGCACTTGGACACAAGGAACAATAGGACACACCAGCCCAAAACTTGAATGAGAAAACACTGAGGAGCTAGTGTCTGGGAACAGGTGAGCACAGCAATACAATAAAGTCATTCCACCTCTTGTTTACCCTGAAAGAAACAGTAGTGGTGCACCCAAGGCAAAGTAACACACCTCAATACCAAAGGTGTCCCCACACTCAGAGACCTGTAAGTACTTTGGAACACAAAACGAAAAAAAGTTGGTCCCTTGGGAATCACAATACTTGACACAATCGACATGGTCAGAATGTGGGAATATGCCATTTTGAGAACAGAACACACATGTGCCTTCATAACAGATGGCTCCCAAGGAGGTGCACACTAAACTACATTTACCCAGTCATTGAAGAAGCTGGCAGCTTTCTTTAAAGAAGCCACTGTTAGAAAGAAATGTTGTTGCGAAAGTACATATACAAGGGCCCACGGAGGGCTTGATGACTTGACACTCGTAAGTTGGTATCACCAACAACCAAGGACTTACCCAATTTCAACAACACTGGGGGAACATGTATATGTATAATCTGAAAAACAGTCTCATTAGAACAGTGCCTTCTTTAAAATTGTGCCAGCATGTTCCCTGAAACTGTAAAGATGGTTTTGTGTGCATTTCCTTGGGAGACATCTGTCATGCAGGCACATTATTGTTCTTAACAACAAAACATCAGACTAAAGCATAGAAAACATGAAGACCTGTTGACAAGTGTTGTGAGTGGCAATGAAGAATACAGGCCCCAGCTAGGCCCGCAGAATACAAGGGTTCGCTCTCCTGTAACAAAGGTTAGAAGGAAGTTGGCACGGAAGCTGCAAATACAAAGACAAAGTTTATTAACCCTTAAGGGTGGTCCTACAACCCATACAACACTCTTCAGTATTGCATAGAGTAGTACAAAGAACTAGCGTACACGGTCCCCTTTTATACACAACAGAGGGGCTCATAAGTGGGTGGATACAACATGAAGCAAAGAATATTACCTTTTATGTAAGCAATGTCCTGAGCCCGCGAAAACATGGTCAAGCAAGGACTAACTGATAACAGATGTGGTCAAGTCTGGGCATGCGCCAGACGGACAAAAGAGCTATTTATAGACTGTTACTAGGCAGATTACAAGAGCAACTAGCGAGAAGGAAGGACTCTTCTCATGCACAGCACGTGGAGACATGACAATACAAAATGGAGTCCAGACATTAGTCAACATAAGACAACAAACATTGTCTAAGGAAGGAGAGTTAATGTCTTTAGTGAATGCTTAATAATATCGCTGTTTTAGTTTTCAACACCAAGGTACAATACCTTGTGACTAACAACTTGAATTATGTCAGTTGTCACATGGCCATCTGTTACCTGATGACACAGTTGCCAACACATCTGACCCACTGCCTGTCATGTGGAGTGGCACACATGTTCAAACCCAGGACAATGCATGAGCTAATGGGCCTGCTATTGTGTTGTAAAAAGGATACCTGCACTGAGGAGACACCCCCATGGCAATCCAGAATATCCACACAGATGTCAGCACACAAAGACCAAACTACGTAGCATCTTGACCACACACTGGTGCAAAAAATGAATGAGCAGGAATCATGTATTTAAACTATTAACACAGGCTGTAAAGCACAAACATTAAACCCTGCACTGGGACACTGCATGTTGAGTCCCTGTCCAGCCAATTATCACATACAGGAACAATCGCAATGGACCGCACTCCGCTAGCCCTTCCTCCGGGTCGCCCCAAGGGAAGCTGGTACATGAAGTTCTTGGGTGGTTCACCCCAGTGGGTGCAAGTAAGTACTTGTTGAACTGATGATCTCTAGACCCGATACATGTCCCGGGTTTTAAAATATCGCCCGAGACATGGCTCGGGTTTCGGGATAACTTCCCTCATCAGTAGAGAAAATAGTTAGGGGTGGAATAGAGGGCCGCCAAGCAACCGTCAAAGGCCTCAGTGCCCGCACAGGCACGCAGGTGCGTCGTCCAGGAGCTCGTCAGCTCAAAGCTCGAGGGAGCCATTTTTAGAAACAATCCCAATGGACCGCACTCCGCTAGCCCTTCCTCCGGGTCGCCCCAAGGGAAGCTGGTACATGAAGTTCTTGGGTGGTTCACCCCAGTGGGTGCAAGTAAGTACTTGTTGAACTGATGATCTCTAGACCCGATACATGTCCCGGGTTTTAAAATATCGCCCGAGACATGGCTCGGGTTTCGGGATAACTTCCCTCATCAGTAGAGAAAATAGTTAGGGGTGGAAGAGAGGGCCGCCAAGCAACCGTCAAAGGCCTCAGTGCCCGCACAGGCACGCAGGTGCGTCGTCCAGGAGCTCGTCAGCTCAAAGCTCGAGGGAGCCATTTTTAGAAACAATCCCAATGGACCGCACTCCGCTAGCCCCACCTCCGGGTCGGCCCAAGGGAAGCTGGTACATGAAGTTCTTGGGTGGTTCACCCCAGTGGGTGCAAGTAAGTACTTGTTGAACTGATGATCTCTAGACCCGATACATGTCCCGGGTTTTAAAATATCGCCCGAGACATGGCTCGGGTTTCGGGATAACTTCCCTCATCAGTAGAGAAAATAGTTAGGGGTGGAAGAGAGGGCCGCCAAGCAACCGTCAAAGGCCTCAGTGCCCGCACAGGCACGCAGGTGTGTCGTCCAGGAGCTCGTCAGCTCAAAGCTCGAGGGAGCCATTTTTAGAAACAATCGCAATGGACCGCACTCCGCTAGCCCCACCTCTGGGTTGCCCCAAGGGAAGCTGGTACATAAAGTTCTTAGGTGGTTCACCCCAGTGGGTGCAAGTAAGTACTTGTTGAACTGATGATCTCTAGACCCGATACATGTCCCGGGTTTTAAAATATCGCCCGAGACATGGCTCGGGTTTCGGGATAACTTCCCTCATCAGTAGAGAAAATAGTTAGGGGTGGAAGAGAGGGCCGCCAAGCAACCGTCAAAGGCCTCAGTGCCCGCACAGGCACGCAGGTGCGTCGTCCAGGAGCTCGTCAGCTCAAAGCTCGAGGGAGCCATTTTTAGAAACAATCCCAATGGACCGCACTCCGCTAGCCCCACCTCCGGGTCGGCCCAAGGGAAGCTGGTACATGAAGTTCTTGGGTGGTTCACCCCAGTGGGTGCAAGTAAGTACTTGTTGAACTGATGATCTCTAGACCCGATACATGTCCCGGGTTTTAAAATATCGCCCGAGACATGGCTCGGGTTTCGGGATAACTTCCCTCATCAGTAGAGAAAATAGTTAGGGGTGGAAGAGAGGGCCGCCAAGCAACCGTCAAAGGCCTCAGTGCCCGCACAGGCACGCAGGTGCGTCGTCCAGGAGCTCGTCAGCTCAAAGCTCGAGGGAGCCAATTTTAGAAACAATCGCAATGGACCGCACTCCGCTAGCCCCACCTCTGGGTCGCCCCAAGGGAAGCTGGTACATAAAGTTCTTAGGTGGTTCATCCCAGTGGGTGCAAGTAAGTACTTGTTGAACTGATGATCTCTAGACCCGATACATGTCCCGGGTTTTAAAATATCGCCCGAGACATGGCTCGGGTTTCGGGATAACTTCCCTCATCAGTAGAGAAAATAGTTAGGGGTGGAAGAGAGGGCCGCCAAGCAACCGTCAAAGGCCTCAGTGCCCGCACAGGCACGCAGGTGTGTCGTCCAGGAGCTCGTCAGCTCAAAGCTCGAGGGAGCCATTTTTAGAAACAATCGCAATGGACCGCACTCCGCTAGCCCCTCCTCCGGGTCGCCCCAAGGGAAGCTGGTACACGAAGTTCTTGGGTGGTTCACCCCAGTGGGTGCAAGTAAGTACTTGTTGAACTGATGATCTCTAGACCCGATACATGTCCCGGGTTTTAAACTAACACCCGAGACATGGCTCGGGTTTCGGGATACCTTCCCTCATCAGTAGAGAAAATAGTTAGGGGTGGAAGAGAGGGCCGCCAAGCAACCGTCAAAGGCCTCAGTGCCCGCACAGGCACGCAGGTGCGTCGTCCAGGAGCTCGTCAGCTCAAAGCTCGAGGGAGCCATTTTTAGAAACAATCGCAATTCCCCGCACTCCGCTAGCCCCTCCTCTGGGTCTCCCCAAGGGAAGCTAGTACATGAAGTTCTTGGGTGGTTCACCCCAGTGGGTGCAAGTAAGTACTTGTTGAACTGATGATCTCTAGACCCGATATATGTCCCGGGTTTTAAAATATCGCCCGAGACATGGCTCGGGTTTCGGGATAACTTCCCTCATCAGTAGAGATAATAGTTAGGGGTGGAAGAGAGGGCCGCCAAGCAACCGTCAAAGGCCTCAGTGCCCGCACAGGCACGCAGGTGCGTCGTCCAGGAGCTCGTCAGCTCAAAGCTCGAGGGAGCCATTTTTAGAAACAATCGCAATGGACCGCACTCCGCTAGCCCCTCCTCCGGGTCGCCCCAAGGGAAGCTGGTACATGAAGTTCTTGGGTGGTTCACCCCAGTGGGTGCAAGTAAGTACTTGTTGAACTGATGATCTCTAGACCCGATACATGTCCCGGGTTTTAAAATATCGCCCGAGACATGGCTCGGGTTTCGGGATAACTTCCCTCATCAGTAGAGAAAATAGTTAGGGGTGGAAGTGAGGGCCGCCAAGCAAACGTCAAAGGCCTCAGTGCCCGCACAGGCACGCAGGTGCGTCGTCCAGGAGCTCGTAAGCTCAAAGCTCGAGGGAGCCATTTTTAGAAACAATCCCAATGGACCGCACTCCGCTAGCCCCACCTCCGGGTCGCCCCAAGGGAAGCTGGTACATGAAGTTCTTGGGTGGTTCCCCCCAGTGGGTGCAAGTAAGTACTTGTTGAACTGATGATCTCTAGACCCGATACATGTCCCAGGTTTTAAAATATCGCCCGAGACATGGCTCGGGTTGCGGGATAACTTCCCTCATCAGTAGAGAAAATAGTTAGGGGTGGAAGAGAGGGCCGCCAAGCAACCGTCAAAGGCCTCAGTGCCCGCACAGGCACGCAGGTGCGTCGTCCAGGAGCTCGTCAGCTCAAAGCTCGAGGGAGCCATTTTTAGAAACAATCGCAATGGACCGCACTCCGTTAGCCCCTCCTCCGGGTTGCCCCAAGGGAAGCTGGTACATGAAGTTCTTGGGTGGTTCACCCCAGTGGGTGCAAGTAAGTACTTGTTGAACTGATGATCTCTAGACCCGATACATGTCCCGGGTGTTAAAATATCGCCCGAGACATGGCTTGGGTTTCGGGATTACTTCCCTCATCAGTAGAGAAAATAGTTAGGGGTGGAAGAGAGGGCCGCCAAGCAACCATCAAAGGCCTCAGTGCCCGCACAGGCACGCAGGTGCGTCGTCCAGGAGCTCGTCAGCTCAAAGCTCGAGGGAGCCATTTTTAGAAACAATCGCAATGGACCGCACTCCGCTAGCCCCACCTCCGGGTCGCCCCAAGGGAAGCTGGTACATGAAGATCTTGGGTGGTTCACCCCAGTGGGTGCAAGTAAGTACTTGTTGAACTGATGATCTCTAGACCCGATACATGTCCCGGGTTTTAAACTATCACCCGAGACATGGCTCGGGTTTCGGGATACCTTCCCTCATCAGTAGAGAAAATAGTTAGGGGTGGAAGAGAGGGCCGCCAAGCAACCGTCAAAGGCCTCAGTGCCCGCACAGGCACGCAGGTGCGTCGTCCAGGAGCTCGTCAGCTCAAAGCTTGAGGGAGCCATTTTTAGAAACAATCGCAATAGACCGCACTCCGCTAGCCCCTCCTCTGGGTTGCCCCAAGGGAAGCTAGTACATGAAGTTCTTGGGTGGTTCACCCCAGTGGGTGCAAGTAAGTACTTGTTGAACTGATGATCTCTAGACCCGATACATGTCCCGGGTTTTAAAATATCGCCCGAGACATGGCTCGGGTTTCGGGATAACTTCCCTTATCAGTAGAGAAAATAGTTAGGGGTGGAAGAGAGGGCCGCCAAGCAACCGTCAAAGGCCTCAGTGCCCGCACAGGCACGCAGGTGCGTCGTCCAGGAGCTCGTCAGCTCAAAGCTCGAGGGAGCCATTTTTAGAAACAATCGCAATGGACCGCTGTTGGACAGGCCACACAGAGGGCTTGCTCCCTCCCCGCACGACAGGGCCCGAGCTCCGGCCCACCAGGCATACCCCCGCGACAAGCACCTGTACCCCGTCTCCTGACGGATCTTCTGCCCTCGGACCACTACTCATCACGGGGTCCAGCCCCACCGGCTTCCCCGGCCGGGTCAAGCCTCCATCTTGGGCCCTGCACCACGCGGCCGCGTGGCCTCACCCCGACCCCAACCCCGGGCCTGGCCGGCCCCGACATCCCGGCACCACCATCCACCCAGGAGGTGAGCGGATCACTTGGCAGGTCAATGGGAGAACGAGGTGTCAAAGGCTCTCCCTCGCCAGGTGCCGATCGCCCCCAGCTCCCCCAGGCACTGGCTCCACCCCCTGCTGGGTGTCTGGACACCTTCATCCCGGACCCTCCGACCTCCAAGTGGGAGGGTCCGGACATCAAAGGGCACCAGCCCTATAACTGGGGCAGCTCCGGAGCAGGAAGGCAGTTGTATCCTGGAGTCGAGAGACACCGAGTGAACTCAGCCTTGACGGCCTACTGGCGCTGCCGTAGCCCGCTCTTGTGACCCATCGTTCTGCCTGCTGGCGCTGCCGCGGCCTTCTGCAACCTCCATCCTCACCGGGACCTGCTGGCGCTGCCGCGGACCGTACATCGACCATCTTCCTGGGACCTGCTGGCGCTGCCGCGGCCCGTTGTAACAACCATCTTCACCGGGACCTGCTGGCGCTGCCGCGGACCGTACATCGACCATCTTCCTGGGACCTGCTGGCGCTGCCGCGGCCCGTTGTAACAACCATCTTCACCGGGACCTGCTGGCGCTGCCGCGGACCGTACATCGACCATGTTCCTGGGACCTGCTGGCGCTGCCGCGGCCCGTTGTAACGACCATCATCACCGGGACCTGCTGGCGCTGCCGCGGCCCGTACCACCTAACCACCAAGCTCGAGGATTGTGAGCTCATCATCTCATCCGAACTACCTGACTGGTAAACAGACTGTCCCGCTACCCCCTTTCCTACCTTGCGAGACTCGAACCGAGGGGACCCCTGAGTCCAGACCTCCTTGTACCATTCAACCGTACCTTAAGAAGTGCTTATAAAGAACACTGAACCTTATCCGTGTGTGGTAGCTGTCTGTGGGGGGGAAGTTACTTGTCTGTACGATCGCTGGAGACGGTTCTCCCCGGAGACCTCTCCTCCTGACCCCGGCCGACCCTCCCGGTCCGTCTACCTTTTCTAACATTGGTGGCCAGCGGCGCGATCCGAATCAACGCGTAATCGTACAGAGAGTAGCTCACCCCACGACAGAAACACGATGTCGACCAAAGATAGCAGCCCCACCGAGAAATTCCAAATGGAGAAATTAGAAGAATACAACCACCGCGAACTGAGACAATTTTGCATAGAACTTGGCATTGCTACCACCGGCCTAAGTACCAAGGATGATCTAAAGCGCGCCCTTGAGTCATGGACAGAAACTGGGGTCGCAGGATCCTCCGACCAAAGCAGCGTCACACCAGACCAAAACAGCATCACACCAGAGGGGAACGCCACGGCTCCCGAGGAGCGGGGAACGGGCCTCTCACAGGAGGAGATCCGAGAAAGAGACAGAATCAGATTACACGAGTTGGAGATGGCACGACTCAAGATGGATGGGGAACTCAAGTTAGCTGAACAGAAACTCAACCTCGAGCACATGCGGCTCCGAGATGAACGAGAAGAGAAGCAGAGACAGAGAGAGCTGGAGGAGAAAAAAATAACGCTCGAGCACGAGCGCCGACTAGCGGAGATAGAACTGCGAAAACAGAATAAGGAACTGGGGGTGCCTGAGCGACCACACACCCCGGGGCCAATTGAGAAAAAAGTCCATATCCCCAAGGATGTTGTCCGCGAATATGTCTGAGAAGACGACATACAGCAATGGTTTAAAGCCTATGAGATCGCCATGACCTCCCACCGGATCGACCGGAGTGATTGGGGAGCCGGACTTTGGGGGAGGTTTATCAACGAGGGTCGCGATGCCCTACTGCAGCTCCCAGATCACCAAATGTCGTCCTACGACCACATGAAGGCTGCCCTCCTCACCCGCTACGGCCTCACACCCGAGATGTACCGCCAGAGGTTCAGAGATTGCACCCGGATCCCAGGTACAACTTGGGTAGAATATGTGAACTATTTCAGCCGTGCCTTCGAGGGTTGGATCAAGGGGAGTCAGGTCACCACCTACGACCAACTCTTCAACCTTATGGTATGGGAGCACCTGTCAAACAACTGTTTCGTCGAGCTCAGGCAGCACCTCCTCGACAGTAAGCTGACTGACCCCCGGCAGCTCGCCGCCGAAGCTGACTGATGGGAAAGCACCCGAGTGGGCCGGAAAGGGCCACACGACCAGAACAGAAGCAGCCAAGGCCAGCACCGTCCTCGGGGAGGAGGAGGGGGCCAGGGTCGAGGGAGAGACGCCTTGCCAGCAACACCCGTGGCCAGCACCCCGCCTCCGGCCGGCCGGGGCAACCCCCCGTTGCGGCCCGGGTTCCGAGCCAATGTCACGTGCCACCGGTGCCAGCGACTAAGCCACTACGCCAATGACCCGAGCTGCCCGCTAAACCAAACACCCAAGCCCCGCCAGGTAGCGGCCGCCTCCCTGGGGGAAGAGCGATTATCGGAGGAACCCGAAGAGTATGAGCCGGCCCAGCAAGGGTGGGAACCGGCCGCCATGGTCCTGGCGTGCTTAGGGGGAAGAGACATGGTCCCGCGGGCTCCCCTACCCGCCAACACCAGGAAATACGGTCAGTGGGTGACCATTAATGGACAGAGGGCCGAGGCCCTGCGTGACACCGGCGCCAGTGTGACGGCCGTCCGCTGTCACCTGGTGAAGCCCGAGCAGATCCTGCCGAACATTCTCTGCCCCGTCCGCTCGGCGGATAACTCTGAGAGTATGTGTAAAATGGCCTGCGTCCCATTCGAATGGGGAGGGGTCTCCGGCCTGCTGAAAGTGACGGTCCGGGACGATGCCCCCGTGGACTGCCTCCTGGGGAATGATCTCGAGAGTTCCCCGTGGGCCACCGTCGAGAGAAGAGAGCACCTGGGGATGCTGGGCCTCCCGGACTGGGCCTGCATAACCACCCGGTCCATGGCCGCCCGTGCCGCCCCCCGATCAGAAGAACCCGAATGGCCAGCACCTCCGCCCCCGGTCGCCCCAGTAGAGGGCAACGGCGAGGCCGGCCTCCCGGACCCGACGACCGAAGAGGACGCGCAACCCCAGGACCTTCCGGATCTGGCTCAGTGGCGTCAGGAAGGGGGGCCCACCCAAGAACAGTTCCGCCAGGAACAAAAGACCTGTCCCTCCCTCGAGGGACTCCGCCAACAAGCCAGCGCCCAAAACGCAGGGGACGCCACCGGAACTCACTGGGTCTACTGGGATAACGACCTGCTCTACAGCGAGCAAAGAATCGCCGAGCTGGGGGCCGGTCGAGTTCTGGTGGTACCTCTCCGCTTCAGAGACTTTCTGCTCAACTTAGCCCACGATGTCCCCCTGGCTGGACACCTGGGCCAGGACAAAACGTACAGTCGCCTAGTGACTCACTTTTTCTGGCCAAAAATGAGGAATGACGTCCTGAACCACTGCCGATCTTGCCCCACATGCCAAGCCAGCGGGAAGAGTGGTCGGAAGCTGAAAGCCCCTCTGCAACCCTTCCCTGTGGTCACCACCCCGTTCGAGAGGGTGGGGATAGACATTGTGGGGCCTCTGGACCCCCGCACGGCACAAGGACACAGGTTCATCTTAGTGCTAGTGGACCATGCCACCCGCTACCCCGAGGCGGTGCCCCTCCGGACCGTGACAGCTCCGGTGGTTGGCCGGGCCCTAATGGGGATCTTCTCCCGGGTAGGCTTCCCCAGAGAAGTCGTCAGCGACCGAGGCACAAATTTCATATCCAAATACATGAAGTCCCTCTCGCAACAATGCGGGGTCACCTACAGATTCACGACCCCCTATCACCCCCAAGGGAACGGACTAGTGGAGCGTTTTAACCGCACTCTCAAGGGGATGATTGGGGGATTGGAAGAGCCCCTCCGTCGCCAGTGGGATGTACTACTCCCGTGCCTCCTCTTCGCCTACCGGGAAGTTCCCCAGAAGTCCCTCGGTTTTAGCCCTTTCGAACTCCTGTACGGGCACCCTGTGCGAGGGCCCCTCAGCCTAGTCAAGGAAGGTTGGGAGATGGCCCCCCTAACAACCCCTCCAGACGTTTTCAAATACATCCTGGCCCTACGAAACCAGACCCGGCGCTTCAGGGAGATGGCCAAGGCGAACCTCGAGGCCAGCCAGGAGGACATGAAGAGGTGGTATGATCACAACGCCTCCTCCGTTGAATTCGAGCCTGGTCAGCAGGTATGGGTGATGTCCCCCACCGAACCATGTGCCTTGCAAGATAAGTGGACGGGGCCCTTCAAAGTGGTCGAGCGCAAAAGCCCCGTCACTTACCTCATCGACCTGGGGACCTCCCGGAACCCCCTTCGGGTCCTCCACACCAACCGACTCAAACCACACTTTGTGCGCTCAGAACTCAGCCTCCTGATGGCTACGGACAGTGGGGCAGAGGAAGACTCCGAACCCCTCCCGGATCTTCTGAAGGCTCAGGAGAACGACGGCTCCGTGGACGGGGTCCGGCTCTCTGACGCCCTCACTTCGGAGCAACGCCAGGACTGCCGGAACCTCCTGCTGCAGTTCGCTGCCCTGTTCTCCCTCACCCCCGGGGTCACCCCTTGGTGTTTGCACGACGTAGACACCGGGGACAGTCCCCCTGTCCGACACCGGGCCTACCGCGTACCAGATCGGGTACGGGCCTGCATACAAGAGGAAGTGGCCAAGATGCTCACGATCGGGGTCTTCGAGCCCTCGGACAGTCCCTGGGCCAGTCCGGTAGTATTGGTTCCCAAAGCCGCTGCCCCCGGCACCGCACCTGAACTGAGATTCTGCGTCGACTACCGGGGCTTGAACGCTGTCACCCGGACCGACGCTCATCCCATCCCCCGAGCAGACGAGCTGATCGACCGGCTGGGGGCCGCCCGCTACCTTAGTATCTTCGACCTAACAGCGGGCTACTGGCAGATCGGCCTCACACCCAGGGCTCAGGAGCGGTCAGCCTTCTCTACCCCCGATGGCCACTATCAATTCAAGGTCATGCCCTTTGGCATGAAGAATGCCCCCGCCACGTTTCAACGCCTTGTGAACCAGGTCTTGGCGGGGCTCGAAGAGTTCAGTGCTGCCTACCTGGACGATATCGCTGTATACAGCCGCCACTGGTCCGACCACCTCCGTCACCTCCAAGAGGTCTTACAAGCCCTCCAGCGGGCCGGCCTCACCATTAAGGCCGGCAAGTGCCAAATTGGCCAAGGGTCTGTGACCTACCTTGGGCACCAAGTGGGGAGCGGGCTGGTGGCCCCCCTACAACTTAAGATTGCGGCCATCCAGTCCTGGCAGCCCCCCGTCACCCAGACCGAGGTCCGAGCCTTCTTGGGGCTCACCGGCTACTACAGGCGGTTCGTGAAGGACTACGGCAGCATCGTGGGGCCCCTCACGGGTCTCACGTCCAAGAACCAACCGAAGCGGATTGACTGGACTCCTGATTGTCAAGCGGCCTTCGAGAAGCTGAAGGCCGCCCTGTGCACCGCCCCTGTGCTCCAGGCCCCCGATTACAGTCGGGAATTTGTGGTGCAGACCGACGCCTCCGACCACGGCATCGGGGCCGTCCTCTCTCAGTTGAACCCCGAAGGTCATGACCAGCCGGTGGCCTTCATCAGTCGGCGTCTCCTGGCTCGAGAACAGCGTTGGAGCACCATCGAGAGGGAGGCCTTTGCAGTAGTATGGGCCCTCAAAAAGCTCCGACCCTATCTCTTCGGTACCCACTTCCGGGTACAAACCGACCATCGACCCCTGCAATGGCTGATGCAGATGCGGGGGGAGAACCCAAAACTCTTGCGCTGGTCCATTTCCCTGCAGGGAATGGACTTCACCGTGGAGCACCGACCAGGCCAAGACCACGCCAACGCGGATGGCCTGTCCCGCTTTTTCCGCCTCGACGAAGAGAGTCCCCAAGGAGATGGGTGACTCTCCCCGCCTTCAGCTGGGGGGGACGCATGTTGGACAGGCCACACAGAGGGCTTGCTCCCTCCCCGCACGACAGAGCCCGAGCTCCGGCCCACCAGGCATACCCCCGCGACAAGCACCTGTACCCCGTCTCCCGACGGATCTTCTGCCCTCGGACCACTACTCATCACGGGGTCCAGCCCCACCGGCTTCCCCGGCCGGGTCAAGCCTCCATCTTGGGCCCTGCACCACGCGGCCGCGTGGCCTCACCCCGACCCCAACCCCGGGCCTGGCCGGCCCCGACATCCCGGCACCACCATCCACCCAGGAGGTGAGCGGATCACTTGGCAGGTCAATGGGAGAACGAGGTGTCAAAGGCTCTCCCTCGCCAGGTGCCGATCGCCCCCAGCTCCCCCAGGCACTGGCTCCACCCCCTGCTGGGTGTCTGGACACCTTCATCCCGGACCCTCCGACCTCCAAGTGCGAGGGTCCGGACATCAAAGGGCACCAGCCCTATAACTGGGGCAGCTCCGGAGCAGGAAGGCAGTTGTATCCTGGAGTCGAGAGACACCGAGTGAACTCAGCCTTGACGGCCTACTGGCGCTGCCGTAGCCCGCTCTTGTGACCCATCGTTCTGCCTGCTGGCGCTGCCGCAGCCTTCTGCAACCTCCATCCTCACCGGGACCTGCTGGCGCTGCCGCGGACCGTACATCGACCATCTTCCTGGGACCTGCTGGCGCTGCCGCGGCCCGTTGTAACAACCATCTTCACCGGGACCTGCTGGCGCTGCCGCGGACCGTACATCGACCATCTTCCTGGGACCTGCTGGCGCTGCCGCGGCCCGTTGTAACAACCATCTTCACCGGGACCTGCTGGCGCTGCCGCGGACCGTACATCGACCATCTTCCTGGGACCTGCTGGCGCTGCCGCGGCCCGTTGTAACGACCATCATCACCGGGACCTGCTGGCGCTGCCGCGGCCCGTACCACCTAACCACCAAGCTCGAGGATTGTGAGCTCATCATCTCATCCGAACTACCTGACTGGTAAACAGACTGTCCCGCTACCCCCTTTCCTACCTTGCGAGACTCGAACCGAGGGGACCCCTGAGTCCAGACCTCCTTGTACCATTCAACCGTACCTTAAGAAGTGCTTATAAAGAACACTGAACCTTATCCGTGTGTGGTAGCTGTCTGTGGGGGGGAAGTTACTTGTCTGTACGATCGCTGGAGACGGTTCTCCCCGGAGACCTCTCCTCCTGACCCCGGCCGACCCTCCCGGTCCGTCTACCTTTTCTAACAACCGCACTCCGCTAGCCCCTCCTCGGGGTCGCCCCAAGGGAAGCTGGTACATGAAGTTCTTGGGTGGTTCACCCCAGTGGGTGCAAGTAAGTACTTGTTGAACTGATGATCTCTAGACCCGATACATGTCCCGGGTTTTAAAATATCGCCCGAGACATGGCTCGGGTTTCGGGATAACTTCCCTCATCAGTAGAGAAAATAGTTAGGGGTGGAAGAGAGGGCCGCCAAGCAAACGTCAAAGGCCTCAGTGCCCGCACAGGCACGCAGGTGCGTCGTCCAGGAGCTCGTCAGCTCAAAGCTCGAGGGAGCCATTTTTAGAAACAATCCCAATGGACCGCACTCCGCTAGCCCCACCTCCGGGTCGCCCCAAGGGAAGCTGGTACATGAAGTTCTTGGGTGGTTCCCCCCAGTGGGTGCAAGTAAGTACTTGTTGAACTGATGATCTCTAGACCCGATACATGTCCCAGGTTTTAAAATATCGCCCGAGACATGGCTCGGGTTTCGGGATAACTTCCCTCATCAGTAGAGAAAATAGTTAGGGGTGGAAGAGAGGGCCGCCAAGCAACCGTCAAAGGCCTCAGTGCCCGCACAGGCACGCAGGTGCGTCGTCCAGGAGCTCGTCAGCTCAAAGCTCGAGGGAGCCATTTTTAGAAACAATCGCAATGGACCGCACTCCGCTAGCCCCTCATCCGGGTCACCTCAAGGGAAGCTAGTACATGAAGTTCTTGGGTGGTTCACCCCAGTGGGTGCAAGTAAGTACTTGTTGAACTGATGATCTCTAGACCCGATACATGTCTCGGGTTTTAAAATATCGCCCGAGACATGGCTCGGGTTTCGGGATAACTTCCCTCATCAGTAGAGAAAATAGTTAGGGGTGGAAGAGAGGGCCGCCAAGCAACCATCAAAGGCCTCAGTGCCCGCACAGGCACGCAGGTGTGTCGTCCAGGAGCTCGTCAGCTCAAAGCTCGAGGGAGCAATTTTTAGAAACAATCGCAATGGACCGCACTCCGCTAGCCCCTCCTCCGGGTCGCCCCAAGGGAAGCTGGCACATGAAGTTCTTGGGTGGTTCACCCCAGTGGGTGCAAGTAAGTACTTGTTGAACTGATGATCTCTAGACCGATACATGTCCCGGGTTTTAAAATATCGCCCGAGACATGGCTCGGGTTTCGGGATAACTTCCCTCATCAGTAGAGAAAATAGTTAGGGGTGGAAGAGAGGGCCGCCAAGCAACCGTCAAAGGCCTCAGTGCCCGCACAGGCACGCAGGTGCGTCGTCCCGGAGCTCGTCAGCTCAAAGCTCGAGGGAGCCATTTTTAGAAACAATTGCAATGGACCGCACTCTGCTAGACCCTCCTCCGGGTCGCCCCAAGGGAAGCTGGTACATGAAGTTCTTGGGTGGTTCACCCCAGTGGGTGCAAGTAAGTACTTGTTGAACTGATGATCTCTGGACCCGATACATGTCCTGGGTTTTAAAATATCGCCCGATACATGGCTCGGGTTTTGGGATAACTTCCCTCATCAGTAGAGAAAATAGTTAGGGGTGGAAGAGAGGGCCGCCAAGCAACCGTCAAAGGCCTCAGTGCCCGCACAGGCATGAAAGTGCGTCGTCCAGGAGCTCGTCAGCTCAAAGCTCGAGGGAGCCATTTTTAGAAACAATCGCAATAGACCGCACTCCGCTAGCCCCTCCTCCGGGTCGGCCCAAGGGAAGCTAGTACATGAAGTTCTTGGGTGGTTCACCCCAGTGGGTGCAAGTAAGTACTTGTTGAACTGATGATCTCTAGACCCGATACATGTCCCGGGTTTTAAAATATCGCCCGAGACATGGCTCGGGTTTCGGGATAACTTCCCTCATCAGTAGAGAAAATAGTTAGGGGTGGAGGAGAGGGCCGCCAAGCAACCGTCAGAGGCCTCAGTGCCCGCACAGGCACGCAGGTGCGTCGTCCAGGAGCTCGTCAGCTCAAAGCTCGAGGGAGCCATTTTTAGAAACAATCGCAATGGACCGCACTCCGCTAGCCCCTCCTCCGGGTCGCCCCAAGGGAAGCTGGAACATGATGTTCTTGGGTGGTTCACCCCAGTGGGTGCAAGTAAGTACTTGTTGAACTGATGATCTCTAGACCCGATACATGTCCCGGGTTTTAAAATATCGCCCGAGACATGGCTCGGGTTTCGGGATAACTTCCCTCATCAGTAGAGAAAATAGTTAGGGGTGGAAGAGAGGGCCGCCAAGCAACTGTCAAAGGCCTCAGTGCCCGCACAGGCACGCAGGTGCGTCGTCCAGGAGCTCGTCAGCTCAAAGCTTGAGGGGGCCATTTTTAGAAACAATCGCAATGGACCGCACTCCGCTAGCCCCTCCTCCGGGTCGCCCCAAGGGAAGCTGGTACACGAAGTTCTTGGGTGGTTCACCCCAGTGGGTGCAAGTAAGTACTTGTTGAACTGATGATCTCTAGACCCGATACATGTCCCGGGTTTTAAAATATCGCCCGAGACATGGCTCGGGTTTCGGGATAACTTCCCTCATCAGTAGAGAAAATAGTTAGGGGTGGAAGAGAGGGCCGCCAAGCAACCGTCAAAGGCCTCAGTGCCCGCACAGGCACGCAGGTGCGTCGTCCAGGAGCTCGTCAGCTCAAAGCTCGAGGGAGCCATTTTTAGAAACAATCGCAATAGACCGCACTCCGCTGGCCCCTCCTCCGGGTCGCCCCAAGGGAATCTGGTACATGAAGTTCTTGGGTGGTTCACCCCAGTGGGTGCAAGTAAGTACTTGTTGAACTGATGATCTCTAGACCCGATACATGTCCCGGGTTTTAAAATATCGCCCGAGACATGGCTCGGGTTTCGGGATAACTTCTCTCATCAGTAGAGAAAATAGTTAGGGGTGGAAGAGAGGGCCGCCAAGCAACCGTCAAAGGCCTCAGTGCCCGCACAGGCACGCAGGTGCGTCGTCCAGGAGCTCGTCAGCTCAAAGCTCAAGGGAGCCATTTTTAGAAACAATTGCAATGGACCGCACTCTGCTAGCCCCTCCTCCGGGTCGCCCCAAGGGAAGCTGGCCATTTTTAGAAACAATCGCAATGGACCGCACTCCGCTAGCCCCTCCTCCGGGTCGCCCCAAGGGAAGCTGGTACACGAAGTTCTTGGGTGGTTCACCCCAGTGGGTGCAAGTAAGTACTTGTTGAACTGATGATCTCTAGACCCGATACATGTCCCGGGTTTTAAAATATCGCCCGAGACATGGCTCGGGTTTCGGGATAACTTCCCTCATCAGTAGAGAAAATAGTTAGGGGTGGAAGAGAGGGCCGCCAAGCAACCGTCAAAGGCCTCAGTGCCCGCACAGGCACGCAGGTGCGTCGTCCAGGAGCTTGTCAGCTCAAAGCTCGAGGGAGCCATTTTTAGAAACAATCGCAATAGACCGCACTCCGCTAGCCCCTCCTCCGGGTCGCCCCAAGGGAATCTGGTACATGAAGTTCTTGGGTGGTTCACCCCAGTGGGTGCAAGTAAGTACTTGTTGAACTGATGATCTCTAGACCCGATACATGTCCCGGGTTTTAAAATATCGCCCGAGACATGGCTCGGATTTCGGGATAACTTCCCTCATCAGTAGAGAAAATAGTTAGGGGTGGAAGAGAGGGCCGCCAAGCAACCGTCAAAGGCCTCAGTGCCCGCACAGGCACGCAGGTGCGTCGTCCAGGAGCTCGTCAGCTCAAAGCTCAAGGGAGCCATTTTTAGAAACAATTGCAAAGGACCGCACTCTGCTAGCCCCTCCTCCGGGTCGCCCCAAGGGAAGCTGGCACATGAAGTTCTTGGGTGGTTCACCCCAGTGGGTGCAAGTAAGTACTTGTTGAACTGATGATCTCTAGACCCGATACATGTCCCGGGTTTTAAAATATCGCCCGAGACATGGCTCGGGTTTCGGGATAACTTCCCTCATCAGTAGAGAAAATAGTTAGGGGTGGAAGAGAGGGCCGCCAAGCAACCGTCAAAGGCCTCAGTGCCCGCACAGGCATGCAGGTGCGTCGTCCAGGAGCTCGTCAGCTCAAAGCTTGAGGGAGCCATTTTTAGAAACAATCGCAATGGACCGCACTCCGCTAGCCCCTCCTCCGGGTCGCCCCAAGGGAAGCTGGTACATGATGTTCTTGGGTGGTTCACCCCAGTGGGTGCAAGTAAGTACTTGTTGAACTGATGATCTCTAGACCCGATACATGTCCCGGGTTTTAAAATATCGCCCGAGACATGGCTCAGGTTTCGGGATAACTTCCCTCATCAGTAGAGAAAATAGTTAGGGGTGGAAGAGAGGGCCGCCAAGCAACTGTCAAAGGCCTCAGTGCCCGCACAGGCACGCAGGTGCGTCGTCCAGGAGCTCGTCAGCTCAAAGCTTGAGGGAGCCATTTTTAGAAACAATCGCAATGGACCGCACTCCGCTAGCCCCTCCTCCGGGTCGCCCCAAGGGAAGCTGGTACACGAAGTTCTTGGGTGGTTCACCCCAGTGGGTGCAAGTAAGTACTTGTTGAACTGATGATCTCTAGACCCGATACATGTCACGGGTTTTAAAATATCGCCCGAGACATGGCTCGGGTTTCGGGATAACTTCCCTCATCAGTAGAGAAAATAGTTAGGGGTGGAAGAGAGGGCCGCCAAGCAACCGTCAAAGGCCTCAGTGCCCGCACAGGCACGCAGGTGCGTCGTCCAGGAGCTCGTCAGCTCAAAGCTCGAGGGAGCCATTTTTAGAAACAATCGCAATAGACCGCACTCCGCTAGCCCCTCATCCGGGTCACCTCAAGGGAAGCTAGTACATGAAGTTCTTGGGTGGTTCACCCCAGTGGGTGCAAGTAAGTACTTGTTGAACTGATGATCTCTAGACCCGATACATGTCTCGGGTTTTAAAATATCGCCCGAGACATGGCTCGGGTTTCGGGATAACTTCCCTCATCAGTAGAGAAAATAGTTAGGGGTGGAAGAGAGGGCCGCCAAGCAACCATCAAAGGCCTCAGTGCCCGCACAGGCACGCAGGTGTGTCGTCCAGGAGCTCGTCAGCTCAAAGCTCGAGGGAGCAATTTTTAGAAACAATCGCAATGGACCGCACTCCGCTAGCCCCTCCTCCGGGTCGCCCCAAGGGAAGCTGGCACATGAAGTTCTTGGGTGGTTCACCCCAGTGGGTGCAAGTAAGTACTTGTTGAACTGATGATCTCTAGACCGATACATGTCCCGGGTTTTAAAATATCGCCCGAGACATGGCTCGGGTTTCGGGATAACTTCCCTCATCAGTAGAGAAAATAGTTAGGGGTGGAAGAGAGGGCCGCCAAGCAACCGTCAAAGGCCTCAGTGCCCGCACAGGCACGCAGGTGCGTCGTCCCGGAGCTCGTCAGCTCAAAGCTCGAGGGAGCCATTTTTAGAAACAATTGCAATGGACCGCACTCTGCTAGACCCTCCTCCGGGTCGCCCCAAGGGAAGCTGGTACATGAAGTTCTTGGGTGGTTCACCCCAGTGGGTGCAAGTAAGTACTTGTTGAACTGATGATCTCTGGACCCGATACATGTCCTGGGTTTTAAAATATCGCCCGATACATGGCTCGGGTTTTGGGATAACTTCCCTCATCAGTAGAGAAAATAGTTAGGGGTGGAAGAGAGGGCCGCCAAGCAACCGTCAAAGGCCTCAGTGCCCGCACAGGCACGCAGGTGCGTCGTCCAGGAGCTCGTCAGCTCAAAGCTCGAGGGAGCCATTTTTAGAATCAATTGCAATGGACCGCACTCCGCTAGCCCCTCCTCCGGGTCGCCCCAAGGGAAGCTAGTACATGATGTTCTTGGGTGGTTCACCCCAGTGGGTGCAAGTAAGTACTTGTTGAACTGATGATCTCTAGACCCGATACATGTCCCGGGTTTTAAAATATCGCCCAAGACATGGCTCGGGTTTTGGGATAACTTCCCTCATCAGTAGAGAAAATAGTAAGGGGTGGAAGAGAGGGCCGCCAAGCAACTGTCAAAGGTCTCAATGCCCGCACAGGCACGGAGGTGCGTCGTCCAGGAGCTCGTCAGCATCAAAGCTTGAGGGAGCCATTTTTAGAAACAATCGCAATGGACCGCACTCCGCTAGCCCCTCCTCCGGGTCGCCCCAAGGGAAGCTGGTACATGAAGTTCTTGGGTGGTTCACCCCAGTGGGTGCAAGTAAGTACTTGTTGAACTGATGATCTCTAGACCCGATACATGTCCCGGGTTTTAAAATATCGCCCGAGACATGGCTCGGGTTTCGGGATAACTTCCCTCATCAGTAGAGAAAATAGTTAGGGATGGAAGAGAGGGCCGCCAAGCAACCGTCAAAGGCCTCAGTGCCCACAGGCACGCAGGTGCGTCATCCAGGAGCTCGTCAGCTCAAAGCTTGAGGGAGCCATTTTTAGAAACAATCGCAATGGACCGCACTCCGCTAGCCCCTCCTCCGGGTCGCCCCAAGGGAAGCTGGTACATGAAGTTCTTGGGTGGTTCACCCCAGTGGGTGCAAGTAAGTAATTGTTGCACTGATGATCTCTAGACCCGATACATGTCCTGGGTTTTAAAATATCGCCCGAGACATGGCTCGGGTTTCGGGATAACTTCCCTCATCAGTAGAGAAAATAGTTAGGGGTGGAAGAGAGGGCCGCCAAGCAACCGTCAAAGGCCTCAGTGCCCGCACAGGCACGCAGGTGCGTCGTCCAGGAGCTCGTCAGCTCAAAGCTCGAGGGAGCCATTTTTAGAAACAATTGCAATGGACCGCACTCTGCTAGCCCATCCTCCGTGTCGCCCCAAGGGAAGCTGGTACATGAAGTTCTTGGGTGGTTCACCCCAGTGGGTGCAAGTAAGTACTTGTTGAACTGATGATCTCTAGACCCGATACATGTCCCGGGTTTTAAAATATCGCCCGAGACATGGCTCGGGTTTCGGGATAACTTCCCTCATCAGTAGAGAAAATAGTTAGGGGTGGAAGAGAGGGCTGCCAAGCAACCGTCAAAGGCCTCAGTGCCCGCACAGGCACGCAGGTGCGTCGTCCAGGAGCTCGTCAGCTCAAAGCTCGAGGGAGCCATTTTTAGAATCAATCGCAATGGACCGCACTCCGCTAGCCCCTCCTCCGGGTCGCCCCAAGGGAAGCTGGTACATGATGTTCTTGGGTGGTTCACCCCAGTGGGTGCAAGTAAGTACTTGTTGAACTGATGAACTCTAGACCCGATACATGTCCCGGGTTTTAAAATATCGCCCGAGACATGGCTCGGGTTTCGGGATAACTTTCCTCATCAGTAGAGAAAATAGTTAGGGGTGGAAGAGAGGGCCGCCAAGCAACTGTCAAAGGCCTCAGTGCCCGCACAGGCACGCAGGTGCATCGTCCAGGAGCTCGTCAGCTCAAAGCTTTAGGGAGCCATTTTTAGAAACAATCGCAATGGACCGCACTCCGCTAGCCCCTCCTCCGGGTCGCCCCAAGGGAAGCTGGTACATGAAGTTCTTGGGTGGTTCACCCCAGTGGGTGCAAGTAAGTACTTGTTGAACTGATGATCTCTAGACCCGATACATGTCCCGGGTTTTAAAATATCGCCCGAGACATGGCTCGTGTTTTGGGATAACTTCCCTCATCAGTAGAGAAAATAGTTAGGGGTGGAAGAGAGGGCCGCCAAGCAACCGTCAAAGGCCTCAGTGCCCGCACAGGCACGCAGGTGCGTCGTCCAGGAGCTCGTCAGCTCAAAGCTAGAGGGAGCCATTTTTAGAAACAATCGCAATGGACCGCACTCCGCTAGCCCCTCCTCCGGGTCGCCCAAAGGGAAGCTGGTACATGAAGAACATGGGGCAACACGCTGGTAGGTAGAGCAGTGTGCGACCAATTGGATTTTTGTTAATATTCAGGCTCCTTGAGCCGGTGGAGCTGACGAGCTCATGGTTACGCACCTGCGCACTACGAGAGGTACTTTACCTGAGAACATTTATTTTAGCAGCCTACACAGCAACCCTACACACTCACCTACTCCCTGCTGACGAGAGGCAACTACCTCGAAACACGTGTCCAGGGATGGCTAATGCTACACTTACTTGCACTCAAGACTCGGGCATAGGCGTACCCGCGTCGCTGACTTCAGGGACCACAATTCTTTGGGGCAACACGCTGGTAGGTAGAGCAGTGTGCGACCAATTGGATTTTTGTTAAAATTCAGGCTCCTTGAGCCGGTGGAGCAGACGAGATCATGGTTACGCACCTGTGCGCTACGAGAGGTACTTTACCTGAGAACACTTATTTTAGCAGCCTACACAGCAACCCTACACACTCACCTACTCCCTGCTGACGAGAGGCAACTACCTCGAAACACGTGTCCTGGGATGGCTAACGCTACACTTACTTGCACTCAAGACTCGGGCATAGGCGTACCCGCAGACGCTGACTTCAGGGACCACAATTCTTTGGGGCAACACGCTAGTAGGTAGAACAGTGTGCGACCATTTGGATTTTTGTTAATATTCAGGCTCCTTGAAACGGTGGAGCTGACGAGCTCATGGTTACGCACCTGCGCGCTACCAGAGGTACTTTACCTGAGAACACTTATTTTAGCAGCCTACACAGCAACCCTACACACTCACCTACTCCCTGCTGACGAGAGGCAACTACCTCGAAACACGTGTCCAGGGATGGCTAACGCTACACTTACTTGCACTCAAGACTCGGGCATAGGCGTACCCGCCGACGCTGACTTCAGGGACAACAATTCTTTGGGGCAACACGCTGGTAGGTAGAGCAGTGTGCGACCACTTGGATTTTTGTTAATATTCAGGCTCCTTGAGCCGGTGGAGCTGACGAGCTCATGGTTACGCACCTGCGCGCTACGAGAGGTGCTTTACCTGAGAACACTTATTTTTGCAGCCTACACAGCAACCCTACACACTCACCTACTCCCTGCTGACGAGAGGCAACTACCTCGAAACACGTGTCCAGGGATGGCTAACGCTACACTTACTTGCACTCAAGACTCGGGCATAGGCGTACCCGCCGACGCTGACTTCAGGGACCACAATTCTTTGGGGCAACACGCTGGTAGGTAGAGCAGTGTGCGACCAATTGGATTTTTGTTAATATTCAGGCTCCTTGAGCCGGTGGAGCTGACGAGCTCATGGTTACGCACCTGCGCGCTACGAGAGGTACTTTACCTGAGAACACTTATTTTAGCAGCCTACACAGCAACCCTATACGCTCACCTACTCCCTGCTGACGAGAGGCAACTACCTCGAAACACGTGTCCAGGGATGGCTAAGGCTACACTTACTTGCACTCAAGACTCGGGCATAGGCGTACCCGCCGACGCTGACTTCAGGGACCACAATTCTTTGGGGCAACACGCTGGTAGGTAGAGCAGTGTGCGACCAATTGGATTTTTGTTAATATTCAGGCTCCTTGAGCCGGTGGAGCTGACGAGCTCATGGTTACGCACCTGCGTGCTACGAGAGGTACTTTACCTGAGAACACTTATTTTAGCAGCCTACACAGCAACCCTACACACTCACCTACTCCCTGCTGACGAGAGGCAACTACCTCGAAACACGTGTCCAGGGATGGCTAACGCTACACTTACTTGCACTCAAGACTCGGGCATAGGCGTACCCGCCGACGCTGACTTCAGGGACCACAATTCTTTGGGGCAACACGCTGGTGGGTAGAGCAGTGTGCGACCAATTGGATTTTTGCTAATATTCAAGCTCCTTGAGCCGGTGGAGCTGACAAGCTCATGGTTACGCACCTGCGCGCTACGAGAGGTACTTTACCTGAGAACACTTATTTTAGCAGCCTACACAGCAACCCTACATACTCACCTACTCCCTGCTGACGAGAGGCAACTACCTCGAAACACGTGTCCAGGGATGGCTAACGCTACACTTACTTGCACTCAAGACTCGGGCATAGGCGTACCCGCCGACGCTGACTTCAGGGACCACAATTCTTTGGGGCAACACGCTGGTAGGTAGAGCAGTGTGCGACCAATTGGATTTTAATTATCACATACAGGTCAGACCTGGCAAGGAGACAAAAGGTCTGGCCATGTAGGCCTCGCCTGCACAAATCCCCCATACCTGAGACAATGTGATTGAGACAGATCAAGAAGTGACTCCACTTAATCAGGCTTTACTAAAATGTGCAGCAAGACTTCCCAAATGTACTCCACATCACTTTGTGAGGCTGCCAACACATATTTATGACTAACAACCATCGACAGATAGTTGTGAATAGACACACAGGCACTGCCCAGTGTGAGTATGCACAAGCCAAATGGGGTCTCCCTGTTCAGTGGACACATGTAGCACACTTTGGATAAATACAAATGAGGCCAGGGAACAATGCCACAGAGGCAAACATATGCTGAACACACTGAGAATGGACACAGTGTTGGATGACACGCATGATTACGAGGCAAGGGTGTCTCAGGGGACTATAGTGGGCACACTGCTCCTTGTTCCTGGAATGATCTGACTGTAACATGAGCAACCGTCCTGGCACTATGCATATCTCCCACTCATGCACATCATGTCTGAGGCCACAACATTGGTCATGCATGCTGCAAGGGTGTTCATTTGAAACCTCACACTCCCATGTTGAGACTCATCATCAGTGCCAACAAATATGGACCCCCAACAGAGTGAACAGGACAGGGCACAGGCAAGGTAACAACACATGTCACAGACCACCCTCCCACATGATGCAGAAAGCAATGTGCACTTGGATCAACTGGCAGGCTAAATGACCATATGCAATTGTGATTACACACAGACCAGGGAACACATGTCAATCAGGGGAAGGGACGAATAAGAGCACCGGTTGACTCTGGGGAACAGAATATGCACTGCACATATAAACCCTGGCAGTGTATCCAGGCTACAGAGCACTTCCAAAAGCTGGGGACACACAACACAACAAACAGACAGGTACCTACCCCCTCCTTGCTGCTGTCCCTCCTGTAACTGCCTATCCAGGTCAGGGAACTCCACCGCCAGGACACGCATCATGTGGGTGGTCAGGCATCGGCGCCCGCCGTGGGGGCGTGGAGGTGAGAGCCCCAGCTGGACCTGGGCGAACAGCCGGGTCCAGCACTGGATGTCCTGCCACCGTTTTCTGACTTGGGCTAGGCGCCGACTGCGACCCCCCGCCTCTCTCACGGCCCTGATGATCCACTTCCAGATCCCCCCTTCTCGTAGCCAGTTACCTGTGAGGATGACAAAGTGAAACAACATCACTACACCTGCTCCATGTCACAGAGACACACATTTGAACATTGATAATATGTTGAACAGGGCATAGGATGCTGCCAAGGATTCCCATCTTACTCATATCGACATTGGCCTCTGTGGAAGCCCCAATGCACTACATGGCATTGAAACTACACAGGTGGCAGGAGTGGTGTGACACACTCCCTGATCATGGCACACACTGTGCATCACATGCAACACCAGGCTGATGGACAGCACCTCAAAGCAGTTACATGCCCCAGCCCACTGACGCAACCTCAGCAGAGTACACAGACACACACAGGCACAGATCAATCACCTGCCATTGGCAACAGCGGATACATACCTCGCTCTGCACATGTGCCACTTGCCTGTTGGGTGTCACAGGTGTCGGTCTAGCTCAGCAAGTCATACACACAGCACGGCTTACTTCTCACATCAGATGGGTAGAGCTGTTGCCTCCTCCATTCAGCTGTGGTGCAACACTTCACATAGACACTCACCCACATGACAAGGAACCTTCACACACATCAATGTCCAGGAGGGCGTACACATCACTTGGACACTCTCACCACAGCTCCCCTCAACTCATACACATCTGTGGGTACAGTCACCTGTCACACCGTGGGGACAACTGAATCACCTCAGGACAATAGCCAAAAAATGGCACCAAGGATTTTCCAGGCTGAATGTGTCATGCACTATGCAGTGAATGTCACAGTAAGCACAATGCAAGTGAGGAGCGCACACAGGAATTACTTCATGCTCTGCATGACAGACATAAGCCTTTCCCCCCCCGGGACCCACTCTAAACCTCATTGCATGTCTGTCACACCTGGACACAATGCCAGAAGTGACAGCCACGAAAAGGTGCACAGTCAAAGGTAGTGGGGTCAGCACTCACCTGCTCCCCTGGTCTCCCATACAGGCTGGGGTACTGTGGGAGGAGGACATTCAGCAAGGCCTCATTCTCCTCAAGTGTGAATGGCTGGGCCCTCTCCACAGTCTGTGACATGGTGCCAGAGGAAGCACAGACAGCAGCAGTGTGGTCGACAGGAAAGTTGTGAAGGCAAGTGCCCTCTCATGGGTTCTGGCTGACTTAGATCTGTCTTGCTGGGGGCTTTCATTTACAGGAGTACAGAGTGATTGGTCAGACTCATTTGCATCCTGCATTTCCTCCAATCTCTTTAAACATACACCAATTACACGAATTTGCATGGTTCAAATTTTGAGCATCATAGCAAGGCAAACACCACTTTGCAACATTGTAATTTTTGGGCCAACTGACTTTTCAAGCTCACATGATGGCCACATTGCAACTGAAATCTTTGTATCCATGACAACCAGCATGCATTTTGGGCCTAATACTTGTCCCCTATGTAATTTTTGATTCCAAAAAACATGTACGGTGCTATTCACACGTACCGGTACACGTACGGCACCACTACAAAAGTGATACGGACCGTACACACGCCCTGAGAGCCTGTGTAAGGTCCGTATCACTCTAGTAGTGGTGCCGTAGGAGTACACGTGTGTGTACGGTCCGTAACACGCGTACTCCTATGGCACCACTACTATAGTGATATGGACCGTACATACCCTCTGAGAGTGTGTGTATGGTCCGTACCACGCGTACTCCTACGGCACCACTATTATAGTGATACGGACCGCACACACGACGTGTGTACGGCCCGTAACACGCGTACTCCTAGGGCACTAATACTATAGTGATACGGACCGTATACACGACGTGTGTGCGGTCCGTACCACGCGTACTCCTACGGCAACACTACTATAGTGATACGGACCGTACATACGCTCAGAGAGCGTGTGTACGGTCCGTACCACGCGTACTCCTACGGCACCACTACTATAGTGATACGGACCGTACACATGCTCTCAGAGCGTGTGTATGGTGCGTTTCACACGCTTACACTGGTGATAGGAGGCGCACACAAAAGGAATGGAGGTCTCCGACTCGCACAAGGCTGTACATCAAGTCATTGTCATTGCAGACTTTCATGTGCAGGGCCTAGGTGTGTCAGGCAGTGATATTGAACATGTCTCCTCATGTATTTGCACAATTTGATGTGTGATGACCTGTGTACACATGTCATGTGTGATGGGGCACTATGTGGCACACTTCCCCTTCACACTTTGCACATGTGTGCCTGTAGTACAAACGTGTCAAGCACAGCATCACTGGTATGGCACAGTCACCACCACCCGCAAATGCCCCCTGATGCCAGGGACAGGGACACTAACAACTGACATTTCACAATCAGCGTGCCCCGATGTGACTATGTCATGTGTGTGTCATGTGTTCCCATGAGCTTGCTGTTACTGTTCCGTCAACTACATCTGCTGTTGCTGCATCCAACATGTGTCTGTGTGGAGATGGGCATGGCACATATCTACGCACACCATGCCCCATGTGGATTCCCACGTAAGCAGGGTCTGTATGCATCGGACATGATATTTTCACATGAGGACATATCTGCGTCATCTCAATGTCTGTGTTTCCTGTTTTCACGTGTACCCCTTCATCGCAATGTGTGTGATCTGTACATTTGACATTCCATGTGACCTGTGCTTCTAGCTTGCCGCTATGTGGATGTATGTCACTCCTGTGATGTCTTGGCTGTTCACTCAGACTGGCCCCCAGCTCGTTTCAGGGCATGTCATATAGACTTGCCAATCTACGGGTGTATATGGCTTTTCAAGCTAGCATACGTGTCCTGGATGTATTGCACACACCAGACTCTGTATTTAGCAGATATGTAGTAGCAGTTGAGCATGTGCTCTGTTCATTGACATTGATGTTGTTATGCTCTCAATCTTCGTCATTCATCACAATTTTCTGCAGGGCACCGCCTGTCCCCCGACCAATGCCAGACTTGGGTGCCATGAGGGAACGTGCCTGCATCCGACGTTACAGATTCACTCAACAGTTGATTGAGGACTTGACCGCCAAGGTGGCACCACACCTCCAACTGCGGCACAGGTATCCCACTGCGCTGACCCCCAAGATGAAGGTGATGGCAGCCCTACACTTTTTTGCCACAGGTACGTTTCAATTCACCATAGCTGATGTTGGTGTCATGTCACAGACAAGGTTCAGCCGTGTTCTGCGTGATGGTTTGGCAGCCATGTTGGAGCACCTTGATGAATTCATCCATTTTCCGACTCCTGAGGAGTTGACAGGTGTCAAGGGTGATTTCTATGCCCTGGGAGGGATGCCCCATGTCATTGGGTCCATTGATGGGACAAATGTGGCTTTGGTACCACCACAGGCACAGGAGGTAGCCTATCGCAACCGTAAACATTACCACTCTATAAATGCCCTTGTGGTGTGTCTTGCTAACATGCTGATTTCCCATGTTTGTGCACGTTTTCTAGGGTCAGCACACGATGCCTACATCATGAGGGGTAGCAGGGTGCCACAAATGGTGCTGCGGCTGCACAACGAACAAGCATGTCTTGTTGGTGGGTATACTCTGTTTGTCCTGTGTGTTTACAGTATCTCTGGCTCTTACGGCATCTCCTGACCCACTTATTTACATGATGTTTCCATGTAGGGGACTCTGGCTATTCCAACATGTCTTGGCTGATGACGCCTCTCCGAAACCCAAGATCAGCTGCAGATCACCGGTACAACAATGCACACGGGCAGACCAGGCGAGTGATTGAGAGGACATTTGGCCTCCTGAAGAGCCGATTCCGGTGCCTTCACAAGACAGGCGGGTCACTCCCATATGCACAGGCGAAGGTCTGCAAAATCTTCCTCGTGTGCTGCATGCTGCACAACATGGCAGTGGAGAAGGCAGTGCCACTCATCCTGGAGCAGGATGAGCAGGAACATCCACCCGTGGAGGATGAAGGGCTTGGTCACGAGGCAAGTGAGGAGGAGGAGGAGGGTATCCGGAGTCAGCTCATACGCAACTTCTTCTCATAATGGTGAGTTAATGTGTCTGAGTGTGCACGCTTGTAGCCTTGGGTGGCATTTGTTGCAATGTGTGTGTCCAGCTGACTGTATGCTAAGTGACTTAGATGTGTGTTCTGATGTGTCACTCGAGTGATGATGTCATTCCACACATTTTAGCAGGGACACTTTCTTTTAAATTTGCATGGGGACAACATTGTTCCTGTTTAGTAAATGACCATGTATGCGGAGAAAAATCTTTTCGCTGACTTCTTGTGTGTCTGTCATTCCCAGGTTCTTGCGCATGTTGTCTGCTCGTGTCATCGTTGTCCTCCTGCTATTTCTCATGAGTATTGCAACATGTGCTGAATCAGCGTTCCATGCACGGACATGGGGAAATTTCATTTTGGGTAAGGATTGCAGTAAGGCATTTTGGGGGTGGTACGTGTTTGGAATGTGTGGGGACTGCTTCTGTGCATGTTGTGTTACCATGCATACATGTTGACTCACCATGGGGCACATAACATGTAGCATGACTCCCATGAATTGACAGTCACCCTTCGTGACAGTCATCTGTAATGGTTTTTGGATTCTGATGAAGGCATCAATGTGTGTAAAAATTCCCTCTGAAACATACGGGATGCTATGGGTGGAAATAGTGTGGGACATCCCCATGATGGGCTCAATGGGGAATTTCAGCCTCTCCGTGTGCAGCAGGAGGTGTTTGGCTCATCCCCTTAACTTGTGTGCCAGTTCATTTGGATTTACAACATCCGTGTTGTGAAGGGGGTGTCCAGCGTAGGTCCCACATGTTCAGTCAAATGACCTGTGAGTCTGTTCATATTGATGCATTTCCCTCTGTGTGAGCTTGAGTAATAAAGGTGTTCCTCACCCTCCGAAGTGCCTCATCTCTGTCAATACAGGACTCTTGCCACTTTGCATGCGTCATCTCTGGCATAGTTGTCAAAGATTGTGCATATGAGTGTATGTGTAGTTCGGCAACATGCATGCAGTTCTTCATGGCTAATAATCTCTGTTGTGCATGAAGTCCATGGTTGTGTATGTATTTGGGCAGGTTGCTCCCACCAACGGGCCGTCAATGCCTGCTGAGGGTGTGTCTCCTGTGCGCAGCTCGGCCTTCTGTTTCCTGATCCTGTGTCAGTCATCTTTGTTGATTGTTCATCCATTTTCTCTGGGTGAGCCATGAGTAACCTGACACTCCTTCCTTTACATGCACCTGTTGCAGTTGTCCTTTCTGACATCCTTGTCTTTGTGTGCTACTTTTGGCCTAGTTTCCAGTACATGCCACCTGCGGCAAGGGCCCACCAAGTTCCCCGATTCTGCAACCCACATGCCTCCAAGATGCTCCTCCCTTCCTCCCTCCACCCATTCATTAGGCTGTCATCAGCTTGTCTGTGCCACTGTTGCGGCCAGGCGGTGCCAAAGGCAGGACCGTCAGCGCATGCAACGTGCACATTGCACGACCCTCATGTCCTTGCATGACCCACATCACACAACAGTCTCATGTTGCAGCCACCCTCCAAGCAATGTCCAAGCGAAAATCAACCGCCTGCTCTCAGGCATACCCTAAGCGCACACACCTCACCTTTGCATGCTGAGTGTGCAAGTCCAACTGCCTACACAGCGCTACCCCACCTTCCAGGAACTGTCACACCAACCAGGTCATGTCCCTCCTACTCCACACCGGCTCCGTCCAACAGCACGCCATTGGACTCTGTTACCTCCTCAACGCAACAGGCCCACACATCACCATCATGACAGTGACCTGGATGAAAGCATCCTCAGCACACAACTTCTTCATTGCCATCTCAGACGGATACAAGAGCACTCGCAGGGACGGCACTAACAATCCCGGAGGATGAATTGATATCTATTCCCAAGTGCGCACTCAGGGTCACAAATCTGGTTTGGCACAAACCCCCTGCAAACCCTCAGAGTAACACTCATCTACAGATCTCCAGGCCTACATCCACAATTCCACAAAGCCATCAACACGTCCATCGACACGCACGCCCTCACATCCACAGAATACATGTGGCTGTGGGCCAGGAACTTCTGGCTGGATGAGAACAACACCAGCATCCATCATTGGTCCATCCACATTAGCATCCACGTCTCCGACGGGCAACACACTGCCACACACCCCGCTACCAATCCCCCAAAGATGCTTGATGTAAGTCAACACAGACATGCTGTGTGGGACACTGGAACCAACACCACTGCCGCACCCTGCAACCTCACACACTGGATCAGCAACTGATCCAACAATCTAGCAACGTTGACGGACTTTACTGTGACGCACATCAACAATTAAGCCACCTGGGACAAGGCAGACCTACTGGACTCCTACACCTCTAGCAGGACTCGTGTGCACAGCTTGCAACACAAATGACCATCAGTGGCCTTACAACCCTGGAAAACGGCACACACAGCCATCACCATATCATCAGCAAGGACAATTGGAGATCCTTCAGATGGGGACAAGGCCAAAAAACAGCATGACATCAAGGAGCTCATCAGCATCGTGAGTGCACTGACATCAGCTCTCCATCCAAAAGACACCCCAACCTTGCAAGGCTGAGCCAATCCCTTGCAACTTTCTACCACTGCAAGCTCATGGACATACACGCAAGCCTTGGCACACAGAGGCAGAATGCACAATTATACGCGTGACCAACCACCCTCAGGTTTTGGACTTCCATCATCAGCAGATACAACACTCGGCTCATGTGCAACATCCCCTGGGGATCTCCATCAGGACCCTTCCCACACAACATCTCAACCACATCATTCCCCATCCTTGTAGCCCCCGTCCAGCACATCATGTATGTATCTTTGGAGTTAGCCACATTCCATGGTAAATAGAGGCATGCAGTGGCCCAGGCCTTTCTTAGACAATGGACGGCAGGAACGCTGGCTCTCAAGGAACCTCAACGTGCTTCCCTAGCCAGAAAATGTCATCAGGAAGACAGTCAATGAGCAACTGACAAACTTCCTCCACGCAAAGAGCTCCAGGCAACCTGTACAAGACTGTCTTCCACAGTAATCACCCCACTGCAACCGTCATCATTGCTACCAACACTGACAACTTTGCCCTGCTCAACAATGGTGAGGCCACCCCCCTTGACCTCTCCACAGCATTATGCACGATGTGCTCACACACTGTCAGCTCACACATCTCCAACACGGGTATCCAGGGGATGGACCAGGATGAAATCACCAAGTGGCTCACCAGCAAGGCCATGGGAGTGGGACTCAAGCCTTCAGCATGTAGTACAGTGGAGTCATCTGGCACATGGCCCAGGGCTCATCTCTCAGCGTGTCAATCTTCAATGTGTCCATGACCCCCCTCTCCACCATCACATGTGCACACAACCTCACCATTATCTCGTATGCCATTGACAGCCAGCTGCTCCTCACCCTCACCAAAGACACAGCCATTGCCAGTTCCAACCTTCAAGAAGGCATGAGGTCCTTTGATGAATGGCTGAACATCAGCCACCTGAGGCTGGACTTGTACAGGACTGAGGTAATCATCTGGAGATTGTCCCCTTACAGCTGGGTCAACTCCTTGTGTCGCACCCGCCAGGGCACTGCACCAGCACCCAGTGGCCACACACACAGGATGGTGTGCATCATGGACTCGTCGCTCACAATTGCCATGCAACTCACCAGCATCCGTACCTCATGCTGCAACACCCTCCGCATGATGCACATGACCCACAGATAGATCCACTCCAAGGCAAGACAGACCGTCCCCCAGGTCCACGACACCAGCCGTGTCAACTACAGCCCCGGAAAACTTGTCCACATCCAGGGTGCATCTGCACACCTCAGCTTCAACATCCCGCACCCCAGCCACATCACCGGCCACCTGAGATAGCTGCAATGGATCACTGTCTGCTGCAGGATGACCTTCACACTCCTCACCCACACTCAGGAGGCAGTCCACAAGCCCAGACCCCAAACCAACCTTGGACGTCTGTCATCCAAGACCCCGTTGGGCCAAATCCGCGCATCCAACCTTGCCCTGGCCAACATTCTTCACATCCACCGAAGTCCAGCATGCAGGACATAGTTCTCCCACCTGGCTAAACATACCTGGGACTCCCTCCCCGGGCACCTCCACATGAGCCATGACCTCTACACCTTATTGATGCTCTTCCAAATTGGTTTGTCCGCACAGTATTGCAAGCCCCCCCTCAGCAGCTTGAGGCCATCACGGGTGAGTATTGTTCTCCATGTCTGTATTGGATGACACATTGTGACCCATGTGTGTCCTGTACCGGACTCAGATCCCAGGGCATGGATGGCTGGAGTTAGTTCAACACTCAGGCATAGTTTGACATTTCCCCACACATATGTTGTGGACTCATGCAAAATGACTGCAACACCTAATTAAAGAAATTTAGTTTTATTCTCGGTGGGGGGCATCTATTGTGGGTAAAAATAGGTGCTATACAGTGTGCCTAGAATCCAAAGTTCACAGGGGGAGATGGGATCCTTTGCATTTGAAGTCATCAGAGTCCAGAACACAGTGTTTGTCATCATTGGTCAGACTGTGACCAGCAAGTCCATGTGGCAGAGAATGTCAGTGAATGAGGTGCTGCTGTTGCGCATGAAGGCCAGGTGCCAGGCCATGTGACCTGGGAGATGTGGATGGTCCGCTGCCTCTCACGGTCTTTTCCGTGGACGACCCACCTTCCTCGCGGGAGCCTCAGATGCCGGTCTTGACGATGTTTGGGACACTCCATTGGACGAATCCTCCTCCTCCTCCTCCCTCCCTGTGGCTGGTGTTGGTCTTCACCTGGTGGCACAGGGAGGGTTGCCCATGTTGTCGGCGATCCGACGGAGTGAACGGCTTATATCCGTTTGCACCGCCAGGAGCTCAGCCAGTCTTGCCTCCATCCGTCCTTGGTGTTGTTGTTGACTGGCGTGTTGCTCGGCCTGCTGGTTCTTAATCTCTGTGAGGATCTCCACTACCTGGCTGATGGTCCTGGTGTCACGCCGGTATGCGTCCATGATGTTGCGTATGTGTGACATACCGGTCCCTTCAGCTGGCTGGTCAGGTTCTCGCCTCCGCCTGCCTCCACTCCCACCACCCCTGCCCACACGAGCCTGGCCTGCCGTTGTGGGCACATCAGGTCTACGGGACCCTGAGGGATGGCAGTTGCGGGGTTGTCTGCCTCCTCCTGGGTGCCCGGCGAACCTTGTCCCTCCAGGTCAGACTGGCTCAGTTGTTCAGTGCGGGCAGGGCTCCTGGGTGTCTCCTGGGATGTGGCAGGAATGGGGGTGGTGGTTTGCACAGATATACCTGAGGCAGGTGCTGCAGGTGCTTGGACACCAGAGGGTCCAGGTGGGTTGGGGTCATCCGCGGAGTGTTGAGAGGTGTCGCTGCCGGTGGGATCAGGTTCCTCCCAAGCCTGGGACTGTGATTCTTCCCCCCCATTGTTGGTGGGAGATCCATGACGTTGCCCTGTGTGTGAGAGAGAGACAATGTTAATGCTGTTTCATGCAACATCCTTGTTTCATACATATTCAAGTTGGCACAGTTCCTCCAGGTAGTTGTTTGGGCCTAGCATTCCCCTCACTGTTCACTTGTGGATGAGTATGTTGTGGGGGACAGATTGATATGTTCTCCTGATTGTTTGACATTTAGATTTTTGGCTTGGATGATTCTTTGGCTATGGATTGATCTTGTTGTGTCACATGTCCATTGTGAGAATGGGTAAATCCATTGCCTGCCCCCGGGGGTGTGTGCTTGTGTAAGGGGTGTGTGTGACAGGGCCTGCTGGTGGGTGTAGTGTGATTTGGCTGTGGGTCTCCCAGGTGATGTATCTGTCCCCTCGTGGTGCATGCTGCCATGACAGTGAGTGTGAGTTCCTGTCCTAGATATCTGATGTTGTGGTGTTGGTGTTTGAGTTTACAGTGGTCACAGGAGGGCCTTGTGCTGCCTACAGCAGGACCAAGTGTCAGCTACCTTGTCAGTACTTTGCCAATCCCTGTGCATTGAGCATGGTGCATGGGTATGTACCTGGGCCATATCGGCTGAGGGCAATGGTGTCTGATTCAGAGTTGAACAATGTGTTTTGTGAGACCCACCCTCCCAGCATCCCGGACATCCAGTCTTGGGTTTGTGCTTTGTGTAGCCTGGGACATGGCATGGCCTTGCTTTGTGGATGGGGCATACACATGTTAGTGGTATGAGCGTTGTTTTTGAGTGTGGTGGTGTCCGGTGAGGGCTTGGGGGTAGTTGCTTGCATTTGGTGTAGTTGGGGTGTGGATGCTATTACCCCCATGTTACGTAAGTTGTTTGTGTACTCACCAGGCTCTGCAACTCCTTCGACTCCGTGTACTCCCACCGGTGGAAGCAGGGCCATCACCTTCTCCTCCCAGGGATGATAATGTACCGGTCTGCGGGGCAGCCCCCCTCCAGTGATGTTGCTCTGGGCGTAGTCCTCGTTCATTATGCGCTTGACTGCCCTCCTCAGATCGTACCACCTGGCTTGGCATTCATTCCTGGTCCTTCTGATGGGCGCAACAGCATTCACCCTATCGACGATCCTCTGCCACAGGCGTGATTTTTCGGCTATGCTGGTCTGTCTGGCCAATGTTCCGAAGAGCTGTGGCTCAACTCTAATGACTTCGTTGACAAGGATGTCCAGCTCCTCCCTTGTGAACTTTGGATTCTTGTCTGTGGGCATGGTGTGGGGTGAGGGTGTGGATGGTTGTGGGTGTGTGGGTGTGAATGTGAAGGTGTGTGTGGGAATATGGAGAGGGGGTTTGTGTGAAGGAGTGTGTGTGAAGGTGTATATGTTAAGGTGTATGGGTGCAGTTGTTGGGGTGTGCTCTGTAGCTGCAGTGAGTCTGTTGCAAAGGCTCATGGTTTGTGTGTGTGGGCCCTTTTTATTGGTCCATTTGTGGGTGGGCCTGAGTTTGAATTTTTGGTGGGTGTGTTATAAGAGATGGTTGTGAGTTTGGGCCTCTGTTTACCTGTTTGGATGTGCCAGGTAAGTCATTTGGATGTTTTTTGTACTGTAGACGTGTTTTGTGGTGTTGTGCGAGTGAATTGACCCTCCTTGTTCTGTTTTACAGTGTCCTGGTTCAGTACGAGTCATTTTTGCGTATGGAAGGTGTGTCTATACGCAATGTTGTTGTACCATGCTCGAATTCGCAATGTTGTAAGGTCCGAACATACGCGATGCTTTGGGACGGTGCTGAGGTACGGTGCGTTTCCCTAGATGGGCGCTGATTCTGGGGCAAAGAACTCAGGTGACTCCCCTTGCAAAACCAAGTTGTTTTCTGATAGATCATTTTGATGTCTCCTTAATATGTTTTGGGCCCTTGCTTGCCAAGGGTACTTGAGCCACCCACACAAGTGAGGTATCATTTTTATCAGGAGATCTGGGGGACAGCTGCGTGGTAGGACATTTTTGTCAGCCCGGTCATCCCATAACTTTCCCACACAGACATTTGAGAAAAAAGTGATTCTTTCAGGTAAATTTGAGGTTTGTAGGGGATTCTGGGTAGGAAAACATTGGGGAGTCCACACAAGCCATTCCTCCCTGGACTCCCCCGCGTGTCTAGTTTTCAGAAATGTATAGGTTTGGTAGGTTTCCCTAGATGGCTGCTGAGCCCGGGGCCAAACACCCAGGTGACCCCCCTTGAGAACCAGGTAAGCATTTAGTGATAGGTAATTTTGATGTCAATACGTTTTGTGCCCTTGACTATCGTGGGTACTTGGCCCACCCACATATGTGAGGTATCATTTTTATAAGGAGACTGGGGGGAACGCTGGGTGTTACGAACTTTGTGTCAGTTCGGTAATTCCACAACTTTCCCACACAGAAATTTGAGAAAAAAGTGATTTTTTTCAGCTAAATTTGAGATGTGCAGGGAATTATGGGTAGGAAAACATTGGGGAGTTCCACACAAGCCATACCTTCCTGGATTCCCTGGGTGTCTAGTTTTCAGAAATGTGTGGGTTTGGTAGGTTTCCCTAGATGGCCGTCGAGCCTAGGGCCAAAAACCCAGGTGACCCTTCTTGAAAACCTGGTCGTTTTGTGATAGGTAAGTTTGTTGTCTCCTCAATGCGTTTTGGGCCCTTGCCTGTTGCGGGTGCTTGACTAACCCACGCGAGTGAGGAAACATCTTTATCAAAAGACCTGGGGAAATGCGGGGAGGGTGGAATTTTGTGGATCCAAGCAGATTCCTGAAAATTCCATCACAGATATGTGCTGAAAATGTCTTCTTTTTTGACAAAGTTTGAGGTTTGCAGGGGATTCTGGGTAACAGAACCTGGTGAGAGCCACACAAGTCACCCCCTCCTGGATTCCACTGGGTGTATAGCTTTCAAACATGTGTAGGTTTGATAGGTTTCCTTAGGTGTCAGCAGAGCTAAGGCTTACAATTTACAGCTAGGCACTTTGGCAAAAAATGGCCAGTTTTCACTGTAAAAATGTGGTGTGTCCATGTTGCGTTTTGGGTCGTTTGGTGTTGTGGGCACTAGGCCTACTCACACAAGTGAGGTACCATTTTTATTGCAAGACTTTGGGGAATGCGAGGTGGGTGGAATTTTGTGGACCAATGCAGATTCCATAACTTTCCATCACAGGAATGTGAGGAAAATGTGTTTCTTTTTACAAAGTTTGAAGTTTGCAGGGGATTATGGGCAATAGCACCTGGACAGAGGAACACAAGTCACCCCCTCCTGGATTTCCCAGGGTGTCTAGTTATCAAAATTGTATAGGGTTGCTAGTTTTCCCTAGGTGCCAGCTGAGCTAGGCTTCAAAATCTACAGCTAGGCACTTTGCCAAAAAAGGGTCTGTTTTCACTGTAAAAATGTGGTGTGTCGACGTTGCGTTTTAGGCTATTTCCTGTCACAGGCACTAGGCCTACCCACACAAGTGAGGTGCCGTTTTTATCGGGGGACTTAGGGGCACTCAGAATTGTAGAGCAACTGTTATTACCTATTGACATTTTATGCATTTCTGCCTAACCTAATGTAAGACAATGTGTAAAAAAGAAGTCACTTTGAAAAATAGCCTTCAATTCACAGGCTAGTATGGATAACCATAATTTCGGAGATGTGCAAATAGCTACTGTTTCTAAACTCTATATTTTGTTCCCATTTTGGAAATACATAGGTGTCTTTGATACCTATTTTTAACTCTTTATATATAACTAAATGAATTGGTATATACCTGGTGCACAATATAAAACCACTGCAACATGCTGCTCAGTTATTGGCTCTGGGTTCCCCGGGTTCTTGGTGAACCTGCAAGGCCTATATATCCCCACAACCAGAAGGGTCAAGCGGATGTAATGTATATTGTTTTCAAACATCTGTCATACTTAGAAGAAGTTACAGGTGAAAACGTTGGCACAAATGACAGTTTTTTTTAACTCATTTTCGATTTTTCTTATTTTCAACTGTTAGTTTCTAATAAAAAAAGCCTTGAAGGATCTACACAAATGACCCCTTTGCTGAATTTAGCATTTTGTCTACTTTTCAGAAATGTATACCTCTCCAGGATCCAAAATTGCTTTCACACCAATTTGTACCACTAACAGGAAGGAGGTGGAAAGCACAAAAATTTGCAAAAATAGGCTATGTCCCAGTAAAATGTCAACACTGTGTACAAAATTTTGGTTTTCTGACAAAAGTCTGCTTGTCCCTGAAATCTGGGAAGATGATGATATCAGCACCACAAACTCTTTGTTGATACCTTTTGCAGGGGGAAAACCAGACGCTTTCTTCGGTAGCACGTTTTCCCCATTTTCCCCCAAAAATCCAAAATGTTGCTGTATTTTGGCTTATTTCTAGGTCCCATCCAAGGAAATCCACTAACCCTGGGCACCTTTAAAAACCCTATAATGTTGGAAGAAAAAGGAGCAAATTTGGCGTGGATACCTTATGTGGACAAAAAGTAACAGGGGCATAAGCGTGAACTACCCCAAATAGCAAAAAAAAGGCTTAGCACATGGAGGGAAAAGGCCTAGCAGCAAAAGGGTTAACAAGGAACAAGCGTTCGGTGTTGCCTCAACTGGAAAGTAGACAAATTATTTGGTGAAACACTTTTTATCAAAGTTATATCAACCGCAAACCACATAACACATTGTCAAGATGAAAGCGTTATGAACATTCTTAAGAGTAAATGTGAATAAGTGGTATTTGAGAAAACATGCCTCTTCATTTGGATAAATATAAACACGCAAAATAGAGTCTAGTGATAGAAAACTGAGGGACTTATTTACAAACCCCTTGCGCCGCTGATGCATCATTTTTTCCCATATTAAAAGTGATCCCTGGGGGCGCAAGGGGCTTATAAATAAGCCCCTGAATGTTTATTCACATCAATTACAAGATAATGCACAATGTATGATGATTTGGACACTATACTGTAAAATATGCAGGTTAACAGGGGTGCCCAATATTTGTTGGTTTTTGCAGTAGTTTTCAAAGGACTTGATAGCTCAATAAAGCAGGCCTCAAAGAGAGAGACTATATCAAAATAACATACAAAGTTCATTGTTTTCCTTTTATACCAAATAAGTGTGAGGAGGTGATTATAAAACAATGTATTTGAGCTACCAGGCATTTTTGTGGTGTAAGCAGTGGAAAAATAGGTAGAAAAGACTTTGTGCATTAGAAAGAAGAGAGGACAAGGCATTTCTAAGTCAACAATTGATTCTGTTTCGTACCAATTTGTAGAGGGTTTTGGTGTGGGAAAAACTGAAAAGAATTGTTGAATCAAATTTGGTGCATGAGAGTCTTAAAGTAAGCTTTCTACTGCTCCATTTCTCTGCCTTGAGAGTGAATTAATAAAAGGGCTACCATATTTCTTGTCTGCAGTGTAGGGGCTCCTAAACCTAGAAACACGTGACTACAGTTGTTTTAATTAAATCCCAGTAACTTATGACTGTCCTGTGACCGTCTGACCTGAAATGCTCAACTACACTAATTACAATTGTTGTAAGGCCATAGTTACATACTCAGGGTATGATGTCTAAAAATGACCAATAGTCATTTAAAGCTAAATAAATCCAAACATAATATGTCTCCACACACATTTCCTCTGCTGTAGGCTCTCATGTTATAGGCCTCTCACCCTCTAGGTTTACATCTTGCCTCACATCTCATCCTATTAAAACCACATCCAAAGACACTCTTTTTCTTTCAGTACCACTCACATAGCCTATGTCCCAGTAAAATGTCAATACTGTGTACAAAATTTTGGTTTTCTGACAAAAGTCTGCTTGTCCCTGAAATCTGGGAAGATGATGATATCAGCACCACAAACTCTCTGTTGATACCATTTGCAGGGGGAAAACCAGACGCTTTCTTCCGTAGCACGTTTTCCCCATTTTCCCCAAAAAATCCAAAATGTTGCTGTATTTTGGATTATTTCTAGGTCCCATCCAGGGAAATCCACTAACCCTGGGCACCTTTAAAAACCCTATAATGTTGGAAGAAAAAGGAGCAAATTTGGCGTGGATACCTTATGTGGACAAAAAGTAACAGGGGCATAAGCGTGAACTACCCCAAATAGCAAAAAAAAAGGCTTAGCACATGGAGGGAAAAGGCCTAGCAGCAAAAGGGTTAACAAGGAACAAGCGTTCGGTGTTGCCTCAACTGGAAAGTAGACAAATTATTTGGTGAAACACTTTTTATCAAAGTTATATCAACCACAAACCACATAACACTGCATGTTATAGGCCTCTCACCCTCTGGGTTTACATATTGCCTCACATCTCATCCTATTAAAACCACATCCAAAGATACTCTTTTTCTTTCAGTACCAATCACATACCCTTATTCATACTCACATACTGTTATGTTTCATATAAATACCCTCATATAGGCCTGGGTAATATCAAACAACATCACCTACATTATCCCACTTATACTACACAGTAACGAGCCTTTAAGATTGAACCTTTACCTAGTTCTAGTCCTGGGTGCAGAAGGAGGGTTTCTCATAAACAATAGAGTCCTATAACTTCATCAATAGACTCACACAGTATGAACAAATATTTATAAGTGTTCTTGGAAACCAGGCAGGGGCTACACCACCTACCCCACCACCATATCTACGTACAAGGTTCATCCCATATGCCATCCTCAAACCCAGCAATGGCTAATACATGAGACAAGGCAAAAAGGAGCCCTAGATACTTTCTGCATAAATACAGCACATCTTGCTAATATTCGACAGAGGGAACCGAGACTTCCAGGCCGACACACTGACCAGAGACGATGTGGCTCCTGCATGCAGAAGCTCCAGCTGACAGTGGTCTAACACATCCCTTGCGGGCTGTCCAACTCGAGACCAGGACGGGCACCTACATTCTCACATTTCAGGTAATGGGGTTCGACTAGATTCTAGAGGGATTCTTGGCTTCACACCTACTCACATGCTAGGTTCACTTAGGTATTCCTAGATAGGCATCGTAGGAGTACGCGCGCTTTCTTTTATCATGCACTTTATATTCATGTATGTATTCATGACTATTGCAAAATGGTAGAACTGTGCTATCCTTTTATATTCATCGTACTGCTAACATATATATCTGCTACTGTCTAACGGTTGTTGCAGCACATCTATTTTACACTCGAAGAACAACTGTGCAATAAATACTGATTGTAACATACCCGACGGTTTCTTCTGGGTAACTCTCTGAGACCGAATAAGTGAGCACGAGTGACTGAACGAAAAGTAGTACATGGTTTCCACGATACTGAGGGATCAGGGTTGTCATGTTCTAAGGTTGCCAGAAACTATACTCTCCCTGATAAGAGGAGACACTAGTGGCACTGTGAGCTAGCTAATGCAAACAGGCTAACATCCTCGGTGGGTGTGAAGGGAACCAGTCTGCCACCAATCCCACAGTTTATGTTATCCTGCATGGGTTCTATAGGAGCTACATGACAATACATGTTCTCATTTGTCTGTTTTTGTAATTTAGTGCATTTGTGTAAAGTTCTCCAACACCTTTGTGCATAGTAGCACTAAATAAATACTTCAATAAATTAAATAGATAATGGTAAAGCAAGGGAGGAATTAGTCATAACCTTTTCAAAAGTACAGCATTTAACAGCATGGCCATGGCTAAGATGGTTTGAACATCTATTAAGGTGAATGATAAACCTTGAGTTTTTACATTTATTATATTCATCTTATTTATAGATAGCTAAACCCGTCCTGTGATGGAAACAATAGTACCAGTGATAGAGAAACCTTTGCACGCACTGTAAATTTCAAAACTAATTATGGCTAGTAGGTTACGCAATGCGCCTGATTAAGTTGCCAAAACAGGAATGTGATAAAAAAAAATAGGGTCTTCTAAATAAGTATTTTTGCAGACATTTTGCTCATAATCGTTCTGCAGCAAAGTATTATTTTATTTATTTTCACCATGCAAAAATTACCACATCCAAAAAGGAACATATTTTTATAGATAGCAATTCATCTAATATGTTGTGCTCTATCCTTAGCCACAAACCTCATATTTTTCCCAAGGGTTTATAACAATCTAATCTCATAATAATAATAATAATAATAATATGAAATTTATAATGCGCTCAGCTTACCCGGGGGCATCCCGGCGCAATAGACCAGAAGGAGAGACTCAGCTAATCACTACTATGGAAACAAGTGGGTCTTAAGAAGTTTCCTAAATGGTAGGATCTTGGGCTCTGAGCGAATCTTGAGGGGCAGAGAGTTCCAAAGAGAGGCCACTTCACTCAAAAAATATTAAACAATTCTATCAATAAGATTGCCCTTCAAGACTTCTGTGCCAACGTTTTATGACTTTATATTGCCTATAAACTACTTCATCAGGGCAAATATTTATTTTTATTGAGGTTCACTCAAAATATTTGCACCCATAATCATCTCTAGCAAAAATGAAACAGAAACCAATTATAAGGTATCTCTATGTACCCAACTTCAATTAATTAATTAATTTAGTTCTAAGAACAAGAATCAGCCCAAATATTCCCAAGTGCGACTACCAATCCATTTAAGGAATAGTTAAAAGAATGTATTATGCACACCCATTGTATGTTGAATCTCTGACAATACAGATTTTACAATATTAAAAATCACACTTCTACAACAAACTGACTAGGTGTTATGTATTAATTACATTTTCAGTAGTGTCTTTTTATCGATTGTCAAGTTTGAAAGTTAGCTCAAAAAGGTAACTGCTGGCACATATAATACTTTGTAGTTAAAAGACCAAACAAAGGTGAAATTAGAGAATACTAATAGGTAAAATCATAAAAGGAAGAGTTAATTACCCGTGTTTTTTGTCGACTATCCCTTGTTTTTGGAAATTCCTGATATACATTCAGGGCCGGACTGGCAGTGGAAGGCACCGGGCGTTTTCCCGGTAGGCTGTCAGGGTGGGTGCTGGTTTGGGCCCCTGGGGGAGGTTTTGTTACGGGGGTCGGTAATATCGTCCCCCTGTAAAAAAATCGGCTGAAACCGGCCCTCGCAAACAGCTCGGCCCCCCATCCCCCCCACGGCCTCCAGGGGGGCCAGCCGAGTAGTTTGCCAGGGTCGGTTTCGATTTCCAGTCCGGCCCTGTATACATATAGGAAAACACACAGCTCAATTCCATGGCAGTACACACTAGAATCGTAATGCTCATCCTTGTTTTAAAATAGTGATTTTTAGTTTACTAGCAAACGGGGAGGCACACCTCATATTCTGTAGAAGCAAAGCCAGTGTCCCTGTGGCGAGAGAGATGTGGTGATGTATAATGGTGGAATAAATACTGACTCTACCACATGTTCCCTATTTTGTAACCTAGAAGAACTCCTAAACACGGTGAACTATCCCAATGGTGCTATTGCTACTTAATATGTCTTATCATTCACCCAGAAGCAGTCTTATGATCCTTAACAAAAACCACTAACGCAATGATATAATTGAAAGATTATAAAGTTAGGAGTGGCCTCATGGCTAGAGCATTCGACCTCAAAGCTGTGCAACCGGGTTCAAGTCTCTGGAGAGATGCTCAAAATCCTATGATTCAGGGCAAATCACTTAATCTCTCCGTGCCCAACAAAATGCATGTGCCCATCTAAAATGCAACTGGTGCTCATGTAAAGCTCTCCGATACCATCAAGTCAAGTGTGTGCTATATGAAACAAGCAAAAAAAAGATACTAGCACTGGGTAACATCATAAGAAGTGGTTCCCATGTAAAAAACCTTCATATAGAAAAATGCTCCATCTTCTATTATACTGGTATCTTGATACTAACCTTCCTGATTGTATCAAAAGCTAGATTAACGCTTAATGCCTTGTTAGATAATAAGAACACTGCATTTATGTAATATATGGAAAATATTTAAACATCACAATCTTTCTAGGCATTTAACTTGCAAAGAACTACTGGTAATATAGTAGCAGTTGAACTAATGAAATATTGCATTACACAAAAATACAATATTAATTTAATAAACTTTAAAAAATCCTCAATCAACCCGTTACACAGAGATAGCAATTTGAAATGAAATACATAACAAATAGCATAAAAGTATAAGATGTACATAATATTAAACCACAATTCTACCCTCTTGAATATTTAATTGTTTTTTTTCATTATCGGATCCTGAAGTGATACATGTTTAGTTAATAGCCCACCATTTTAAATAATTTTTATTATGTTGGTTCTCTACAAGTGGGTCCACCATAGGAGCATCTACATGCCCTGTGGTTTATTCTACATTTTACATACATTTCTGTATGACCTATATATTAAAGATTGCAAAGTCACCTCACAATAGAGATACCATATTTTGAAGTTACAGTTAATGTAATCCTTAAATGTATTTTAAGCCCATTGATCAATGGATCAGTGCTATTATTGTCAAATTGATATACATTACACTAACTACAATTGAAATTACCTTGAATTTTACACAGCCTCTACATTTCACCAATAGTAGGCTGGCTTTTTATAGTTGGCATAGCAATATGCACCAACATATTTCTCAAATTTCGATTGCAATTATTTGCTATTAATGGAAACTCTAAAGTTGGAGAATTACCCAACATTAGGAATAGGCTAGTTCTGTTTATTAGAAATGTCAAATCCTTTTCCAGTAGAATTTCACTTGTAAACAAACACTTTTCTAGTGTCATCTTTTTGTGTTCATATTTTGGTTTTAAAAGCATGTTGAGGTACCCTCTCTTTGCTATTTTGAATTGTAAATGGCTTCGTAATCACACAAAAAGGTACAATTGCACCTAAAGTACAAAAATTGATACATGGAAAACATCTTTGCAGTGCCATACAATTTCACTACTAAAGTGAAAGAGAACATTCCTGCCTGTTTGTTTCACATGCAGGTCTTTATATAGTTCTCCCGTGTTTTTAGTCAAATGTCCAAAATGCTTCTATGTTCCTTTATATGAGGGCAATACATTTGAAATATACATTGCGTTAACTAAACTACTTCAGAATCTGCATGAATCATATCTTGTTGCTTCGCCAAATAAAGGAATCATCAATGTGACAGTACCACATCCTCAAAGAATGAAAGAAGGGTGTGACTTTAAGACTAAATCGCATCTAGAAATTACCTATGTACTAATTTTGCCAAACTCTCTTCAAAAGTTGGTCGTGTCCTAGTCTTGTGAAATTGAAAAATATAATTTTGTATTGCAAATTTCTGCCAATTGGCACTTTTCTAAGCAGTCGATGTATACACAAAGGCATTTCAAATTGATAATAAAATATATCCTGACAAACTGAACATTGAAATGTTAATGTCATTGGGCATCTCAGAATTTTATGAAGGCTATCTCTCAAGATAATTTACATTAATTGTGTCTTCTCCTGCTGTTCTTCCTCCAGTGCCCATGAAGGTATAGAAGGATGGCAATTGTTGTCACCCCTTTTTAAAATACTTCTTCATCTTCAGTATAATCCCAACTTTTTTGTACATAGACATAGTACACTTACATATACTCAGGGCCTACAATCCTTTATAATTCTGTTAGTATACTGGAAATTGTAAATAGTGTGTAGATCATATTTGTCCCTCAAGTAATCAGGAGGACACTTTAGGTGTGTAATTCAAGTACATCACAACAAAGTTACAGTTCACTTTCAATCACATAATCCAGCAATCCTCCCATTCATTTGTTGACTTTAGCCCTCTAGAGGGCTCCACTGCCTTTCACCTATATTCGGATTATAGAAAACGAAATACAAATACGGATTTTAAAAAAACAAGGAATCATACCCCCCAACTGGAGCCTGTATTTAAAGAGATTTAAGAGAAGGACAGAAATTTGGAATCTGAAATAGAAGGGCAGACAAAACTGTCAGACAGGAAAGTAGGAGGAGAGGCCTTTATATAGGTAACCTATTGGAGACAAATGCGGGAAAAAGAAGGAACACAGTGTGCTCCAGTTCAAGTAGAAAATTACTAGAGCTGACAAATCTTCAGCTTCGCTCCCATGAGCACAAGGGGTAAGATAAAAGTACCAAATTGGAGGAAAGTGTATCAGATGAAGAAATGCCTTTGCTGATCTTCCTTCCCTCTATCTTTTTTGCATGAGAAGCCTGTTAAGAAACCTAGTTTGGGATTGTCATCCTAGGTTATCATGGGTCATTCTGGTTTAAGGGCCACTGTGCCGTTAATGTGAGAATTCTGGGAGTCCCTTTTAAACCAGTCGAGGCTCAAGATGCTACACTGACGAAGGAAAGCTGGCTTAAATAGGAGCCTTTTAATTGTGTGGATAGACCTGGGCGAGAAAACCATACTTCACAAATTAAGTGTACACATATATACAAAACAAATATAACATTAGCTATAGAATGTAAACTCTTATCCATGTAAAGCAGATTATACTACACTAAAACAACAATGAAAGCAGGGATCTCATCTAAACCCTTATATACTATTTGTGGATCCCTGATAACTGTAAAGCTATAATTATGTGAGGCTCTAATTTGTTTAAAAGGAAACACGAGGTTAGAAAACACACAATGTTTACAGAGCTATAAACGTACACAGGAGCTAAAAAGAGGATCGCAATCTCACTGTCAAAATTAGTATCTTTGCATCACTTCATTATTGTTTAAGCTTAATAGCACAGAACAAAGCACGCACAAGCATAAGAACAATAGGAAGGGTACTTGCAATCTACGTTCCCTCTAATTTTTTAGTTCTGTGTGCGGCAATGAACTGTTTGTGTGCACTGTAGCCAAGCTGTGTGCACCGAAGGCTTGCAACAACTTACTATGTAAGCGATCACAGTGCATGAGCTAGCAAAGTCAGTAGGTTCTGCCACTTCTAATTAAAATGTAAAAGGTGCATTTTGACTCACTCCTATTTGCATGAAATAATCCCATTTAAATTAGGCGTATTACACACTAACATGATCAGGCCAGTTTCCACTGACATTTGATCCACTAGCACCTGATTACACAGGTACAGAAATGACAGAACTCATATGTTTTTTCCATTAAAAATGTACTTGAAATAGTGTGCAAGAGCATTTAACAGAACTCTCATGTTTTCCCATGTCAGGCATGAGTAGCTGATTCAGTCATGTTTGTTTCGTGCCATTGAAAAACATGTAGGTTTTCCACCACTTTGTAAACAACAAGACTACAAGAGCTGGAATAAAAAGTGAAAAGCTTGAATGAGCTATCTATGCTCAACATTGGACAGCAGGAAATGAGCTGACCATGGTATGACCTTGGACAGCAACAGATATATGTTTCTGGTGCCCAAACATAACTCTGGATCATATGAGAAGTGTAGCTTCCTGATTGCCATGACCATGAAGGAGTGAAAGGGGGAGCTCTTCATAGCACAAGCATAGGATGAATGCCGGGTATGTCACTGCTCCAGGTCATTTCCTGACACCAGTGTATCAACGTCATCTCAGAGCCGATTCTAGTACAGAAGCAGCCGGCTCTGCCTCTAGGCCCAGAGCCTCCTGTTTTTTTACCTAGAGTTTCCATCACCCTCAACCATTTCTGGCTCAGTCCCGGAGAGTAATGTGGAACAGGCTTTCTTTTTCTCCTAGCATAATCCTGACCCTTAGAGGGCGGTTTGAGGCAATGAGGAACCTAATGTTCCTTTTGGGGACAGGTGACCTTTGGCTTTAGGAATGCAACTTGCCTTCTGGCCTGTTACTTTCATGATCATTAGGAAATTGCACAAATGTTTTTCCTGAATCTTCCTGATCACCTTTGGGACCATTTTGCGAAAGTATTGCATGAATGTCAGGACACAACCAAAGAGAGCTTCTTCTGCTATGGACTACATATTGTGGAATTGATGGTGAGATCCATGGGCTTCTTTATTGCCATGCATCACTATGCCTGGAGGCGGTCCACTGGCTTTTGGTGACTTAATTACTTTCTTACTCATAACTACTACCCCTCCTGGGGTATTGTATATCAACCAGGATTTTTCACCAACCTCTTTCCTGGGCTTTTCCTTCAGCCTCGAGGCCTTGGTGCCAGGTATTTCTTGGTCTTCCTCTTCTCCTTTTCCCTTGGGGTTCTGGTTAAGGGCTTGCCTGGTAGTCTCTGAAGCGGGTTTGTTGAGGGTGTTACCTATCTAGCCCCAGCATCTTTACATGATGTTTTCATGAGCAGGGAGTTCGAAAGTCTGCTATCAAAGGGTGTTGTTCCTGATGGCGTTTGGCCAGTGAATTTAGAGGATTTTCCTCAAGCAGGTGTGGATAAAGGTCTGCGATTGTTGGTGGTGATCACTGTTGTCCTCCAAGTTTCTGTGCCATACAGAGGGACCAATTTCACGTTGGTGTTCAAAAGCCTGATGTTGTTTTGCAGCATTAGGTCGTTGGAGCTCCAGATCTTCTTTAGCTAAATGAAGGCACCCTTTGCTTTGCAGCTGCTTGCTTTGACATTGGCATCTGATTGGTCCTGCTTGTCTATGACATTGCCCAGGTAGGTGGAGCTGTCAACATTTTCCACTAGATGGCATACAAGAGTGACTGCAGTTGTGCTGGCCATGTTAGCCTTCATATTCTTGGTTTTTCCCATGTGAATGTTGAGGCCAAGTTGTGCAGATATGGCTACCACCTCGTTGGTCTTCTGTTGCATCTGCAGATGGGTATGGTAGAGTAGAGTCAGGTCGACTGCAAAGTCTAGTTCATCAAGTTGCTTCCAAGGTGTCCACTGGATCCCATTTCTTCTCCGTACTGTGGATGTCTTCAATATCCAGACTATGGCCAGTAAGGAGGTCCTCACTCGGAAGGCTTCCATGAGTGCCCTCCATGGACTATCTTGCAGGTCATTCACTCATAAAAGCTCATTGATACTCATGCCACAGAAGCCCAGGAAGCAGCAATTCATGGAAACATGAACAAACTCTACAACATAACAAGAAAACTCTCTGGGATATACAGCAAGTCAGAACAACCTGTTAAAGACAAAGCTAGGAAGACCATCAATGTTAACGAAGGCTTACAACGAAGATGGGTGTAGCACTTTGAAGAATTGCCGAACCAGCCTGTGCCAGAGTCTCCACCAGACATGATACCAGCTGACAAGAACTTACCAATTGAGTGTAGGAGGCAAGCCAAGGAGGAAATCCGGCAAGCCATCAAGCATCTGAGAAATGGGATGGCAGCAGGACCTAACAACATTCATGCAGAAGCACTGAAGGCAGACATTGAAATACACCATATTTGGAAGGATTTGGGAAGAGGAAAAGGTATTGACAGAATGGAAGGAGGGACATCTCTTTAAGAGCACCAAGAAAAAAAGGTGACCTGAGTAACTGTGCAAACTAGAGCGGGATAAGTATTCCATCAACCCCAGGCACAGTTTTCAACAGTCATCCTGAACAGAATAAAGGAACAAGTCGACACTCAGATGTGAGATCAGTAAGCTGGTTTCCACACAGATATATCCTCTACAGACCAGACAGCAACACTGTTCAGCATCATTGAGCATTGTGTCAACTTCATTAACTACGAGAAGGCATTCAACAGCGTGGTATGGGAGACTCTTTGGAAACTCCTGACTGTTAGGTGATGTCCAGTATATTCTTTTGAACATTCCATTTGATGATCCTTATGTTTTTTGGAAGAAGGCAGACTTCTCCTTGCATTTCAAACAGGGTTTGCCATGGACCACTCAAAATCAAAATCAATTCAAAGCAAGCTTTATTAGGTTAAAAAAGACAACCATTAAAGCTTCCTAAAAACAAAAGCATTTTCCCATTTCATCACAAGGGAGTACGATAAAGTGCATTTAGATTCCATTTGAAAGCCCAAAAAGCATTTTCACATTTCATTACAAGGGAGTACAATAAAGTGCATTTGAGTTCAAGTTGGAAGCCCAATAAACATTATACATAAAGTGTCATGTACAAGGTATGCAACCTTAAAAGCATCCTTAAAACATAACATTTTCACATTTCATCATGAGGGAGTACACTAAAGTGCATTTGAGTTCCAGTAGCAAGCCCAATGAACTTTATACATAAAATGTCATGTGCAAAATATACAATCTAAAGCATAACTAGTGTCCTGAGTTATCAATTGTTAGAAATGGGATTTCTGGCTGGCTAAGGCGTGCGCCAAAGCCAGGCAGAAACCACCACTCTAGTCAGGGCAAGGAAGTTACACGCCAAAGATAACCCCTGCTCACCCCCTTGGTAGCTTTGCACGAGCAGTCAGGCTTAGCCCGGAGGCAATGTGTAAAGCATTTGCGCACGCACACAGCAACAACATCCCAGGCACACCACAAAAGGAACTCCACACAAAGTTATATATAAAAATAGCCTTTGTATTATCATAACACATTAGAATAGTAAGCACATATTATACATGGGGCCACCTGGCAGTAGGTCATATTTACAAGGGATTATTTACACCTGACAGGACCAACGGGACCACTGTCAGTACCATCACAAAGTGAAATTAGTAAATGTAGAACTTATCATAAACAGAGAACGCAACCAGTAACTACTGATAACCACTTAGCATCAGCCTGTAACATAAAATACATTATGCACAGTATCATATCCGGCGCGAATTATATTCTGCGCCAACCTCACCAGCATAAACACATTATGCAATTCTCTCACCAGTCTAACACATTAGACCCTAACCTCCTAAGCATAACTACATTAGGGGCGTAAATCTCACTAGCATAAACCATAATATGCAAACCAACCTCATAAACAAAAACACATTTAGAAGTATCAACACAGGTGCGTAAATCATTCTACATGAGTCACATTTCCTAGCACCACATATTAGGACATAAATCACATTAGCACATAGCCTCACAGTAGAAACCACAGCAGAGGCATACATCACATTGGGGCCTGGCGCCCTACAATCCTAACAGTCCCCCTGGGCAACTGGCCATCTCAAAAGGGGTCTCAAATGCCCTATGTCCCAAGAGTCAGGGCACGCTGCAAAGGCAGCGGAAGTCAAGGGTGCGCAATCTGCACAGGCCTAAACGTTGCAGCTGGCACTAAGTGCTGCGCAGCTGTGAATGACAGGGGTAAAGGAGTGCATCTCACTCCTAACTCAGGCATGTCCCCCAAAGCAAAAGAAAGACCTAAACGGTGCAGCTGCCCACTATTTGCTGGGCAGCTGGGAATCAATGGCAGGCCTGGGCTCTCAATGGCCCTTAAAACAAATGTGCCAAAGTTGCAGGGAGCACGAGCACCGACAACATGCTCCGATCTGGGAGCCCCCACTGGACTCTGGAATCACCTCATCATTGCAGTTTGCCCACTGCCACGCTGGGCAACTGTAAAAAAATGCCACCTGGGGATAACCACGGGCCCCTCTGGGCCTTTTAACACTAATTATGCCCCTCGTTGCAGCTGCCCACTAGCAAGCGGGTCAACTGGAGAATATGGCAACGTTTGAGCCACATGGGGAAGATCATGGGCCCCTCTGGGCCCCCCAAGCAAATATGCTGATAACGTGGGAGCAGCCCGCTTCCAGGTGGGGCCGCTCGAAATGCAGGTGTGTCCCTGTGCCTCCCTCGGCACCCTCAACACGGAAGAAAGCCCCTACTCACCGGGGCTGTGGGATCGGACTCCTCCAGTCTCTTCTCCCTCTCAGCATGCGGCGATCTCTGGCTTCGCCCGGTCCCTCTTCTGTGACCGGGACTTCAAAGTGGAGCCCACGGGGCTCCGGACACCACCTGGCCACAGACTTCTCCTCACTTCACCCGGGCCCCCTCATGGGACCCGGGACTTTACCATGGAGCCTGCTAGGCTCCGGATGAATCTCCGGCGCTTCTGGCTTCCCCCGAGCCTCCGCCCATGTCTGGGCGTCTCTTGCCTGGCTTCCTGTTTTCGCCCGGACCGCAGCAGTGATTCTCGCAGTAGAACACGGGGTGGGCTCCCGCTAAGGCAGCATGAGGTGGGGTGGGCACCCGCCGTTAACACAAACCCTGAATGCGGCAATACTGCAGGGGAGGCACCCGCTAAAGCACACGAACAGCGGGGTGGGCACCCGCAAAGGGCACCCACAACTGAATAAAAATAAGCGGGGTGGGCACCTGCCTGCTAAATAATGAACTAAGCGGGGTGGGCACCCGTGATGTTAGAAAAACGCGGGGTGGGCACCCGCAGTATTAGAAAAACGCGGGGTGGGCACCCGCAGTAAAAGCACAACGGGGAAGCCCTGGGCATTCCTCCAGCAAGGGCTGCAGCGCGGTGCTGCTCAGCCCCCAAGTTCTCCCTCTCATTCAGGGACAGTCCAGGTCCTTTCAAGAATTAAAGCAAAGCGCTCACAGGGCGCTGGGAACACAAAAGGTCCTGGAATCCAAGCAAGGCAGAAGGGTCCCAAGAAGCAGTCCTCCAGGCATCCAGGGGCAGGGCAGAGCCCAGGGAGGCAAGCCTTCCCCTGGGCCCCAGCAGCAGCACACCCCTGGTAGATTCAAGTCCACAACAAGAACATTTTCCTTTGGTCACAGCCCCTTCTTTTATACAGCATTTTCCTTTGTTCTGCAACTGTAGGGCAAGGGGAGAACCAGATACAATTGGTTCAGGAGCACTGTTTTGCTCAGCTCCCCTCTCTATTCACAGTACAGGCCAGGGACATAAGACACACCACAGGAGGTGGAGCCAGCATTGTGGAGGGAAGGCCCAGCCCTATTCAGGTCCCAGGTGCAACTCCTCCCTCCCATCTACATGCAGATCTCCCCATTCACCACCGGGCAGACTCACCCTGGCTCCTGGAATTCATTAGCCCTCTTAGCTCCTGTCAATCACAAGCCAGACATGCAATTCACATCACACAGCACACAGAAATGCCAACTTCTAAAAGTGGCATTCCCCACCAGTCAAAATAAATCTGCGCACACCATTGCGTAGCATTTAATCCCACGAGTTCGCACATACCAAACTCGCCCCTGCACTCCTCTCACATCAGGAACTACCATGGACACACATATCCCCCACGCATTCCTATGGGAGGGCAGGCCAGTCTCACTAAATGTAAGACATTGCGCACGCACTTTACACTGGGACACAGTGCTAAAATGCCTAGAGGCCTAAAACCACTAACACTACATAGGGAAAAAGGCCAGGATACATGCAAAACGTTTAGGGGTGAACCTGCCAAAAGGGCCAGGTCCAACATCAATTATCAGTATGCATCATATCCTCTTCATATATGAGGGCCTCTAGATCTGAATTATTTTCCCTTATTTTAATCGCCGTCTCGATGTAAACCATCAATGCATTAGAAACTCTAATATTTGCTAGGTTACAGATTTACTCAAAAGCACTTTTGTATGTGAACAGTGTCTCCTTTAAAAAGAGTGGTTGTAATATACTTTTCCTTAAATCACCATTAAAGTCACAGAATAAAATAAAATGCAAGGTTGTCTGATCTGATTTTCCATCAGAAGGACACTTTGGGAGATTTCCAGTCCACTTACTCATAGATGGAAATGCAGTTAAAACGTGGGCTAATCCCGTTCTTAATCTAGTGAGATAAAATTTATTTTTTGTATTTGTAACCTGGATTAAATAATGTTGAATCCCTGTCCCTAGTGTCCTATCTTTATGTGCCTCAATCATTTGTTTTGAGTTAGCTTCGACTTCCCTTAACCTGCTCCGAGATTCTATAATGTCAGTTTTCAAATCCTTTTTATCATACTCGAGTATTTGAGGGGAATTATTAAAAACAATATTTTCAGCACATTCATTTAAAAGATTATTAATATACATCAGCCAAGGAATCTTTTTCCCATGTTCTAGTACAAGGCAATCCTTGACAATGTCCTGGGTGAATGTTGCGCCCTCGTTACTCCATATTCCATACCAGGTATTTAAACTTGCCAGGCTAATAAAATCCTTAAAATACGGAGCACACAACTCTTTGTCTATGCTATATATGGGGGTGGATTTTGGAACAGTTAACAATCTCCGTAAAAAATTATTTTCTTGAGTCTGGAGGATGGAATGGTTTGTTGCTCCGCATAGCGCAGCACCATAACATGTTTCTGATAGACACTTACTTTTATACAATGCCATAATTTTCCTGATTGGTTTATTACCAATTTTCTTTGAAAATCTAAAAATTGCTTCTGTTATCAGGGTAAATTTTATTTTACAATGTTCAATATGGGCTTCCCAATGTCCATTTGCTGTAAATGTTAGGCTTAGATAGACAAAAGAGTTTGTTACTGCAATAGGGACACTATTTATATGGTGGGTCCTAGCCTTTGTTTTTCCCCTCCCACACACCATCGTGAAGGTTTTTTCAGATTCAGTATCAAGTCCTTCTCCTGCATATAGTCAGCGAATTTCTCAATTGGTGTCTGCAGCTCGTTTGCAGTTCTTGATAAAAGAACTGCATCGTCCGCATAAAGCAAAGTGGATATATCACGTTTGCCTGCTCTAGGGACATCAGCATTTAATTTTTGCAAAGTTTTGTCTACTCCTTTAATGTATAAGGAAAAGGGGAGTGGGGCAAGTACACAACACTGCCTGATTCCCCGTGTTACCCGGAAGGTAGTTGTGCATTCTCCTTCTGTTCCGTAGCAAACTCTAGTACTCAATCGACTGTACATTTGTGAGAGATATACAATGATGTCATTTGGTGCTCCCATGTGAGTCAACGTTTGCCATAGCTTCGCATGTTTTACCAAGTCGAAGGCACTAGTAAGATCGACGAAACAAAGATGTGAATGGCCCTTTTTAACAAGTGTATATTTGCTGATTATAAGGTGTACATTTTGCTGTTCGATTTTCCCTACCTCTCTTCTAAAGCTATACTGGGATCCAGTGAGGTTTTATTCTTGTCCGCCCATATTTCCAAACTCTCCAGGAGGATTCTGCCCATCAGTTTAGAGGTTGTGTCGAGGAGAGAAGTAGGGTGATAACATTTGGCATTACTTCTGTCGCCTTTTTTTAAAAAGTGGAACGATGATGCTCTTCGTCCAGGTTCTTTGCACCAGGTCACCCGATTTAGGGGGTCATTAGAATGGCAGGCGGATCGCCACAGTCGGCCCAGCAGTGGCGATCCGCCTGCCATCCCAACCTGATTTACCCCCGCCATATTATTATGGTGGGGTGTATCGTGGTGGACGCAGACTGCGTCTGCCGCTTTTCTGACGATTGCCGGCCAGTAGGAGCTGGGGCACAATATGGTGGTGGTGCCTCAAAGACACAGCCATCCATATTATGATGCATGGTTTCAAAGGCCATTCCATGGCGGCTTCGAGGCTGGCAGAGATGTGCTTTTGGGGCCCGTTGCGGGCCTCCAGGGGTTGTGGGGTGTACTTGGGGGGTACCCATGGTACCCACCTGCAGTTCCATGTACAAGGCGGCAGGCACCGCATGGTGCCTACCACGTTGTGCATGGGAATGCACAACATATTGATTTGGCAGTGCTGTGGGTGCTGCTGTAAGCAGCACCCTCCGCAATGTCACATATGTGGAATGTGACCACCTGGGTGGTGGTTGCATCCTAATCAGTGGAGCGGGACCGCCGCACGTCTTGTGGCCGGTCCCGGCACCGCAAGGATGGCGGGTGGACTAAAGTCTGCCCGCCATCCTAATGGGCCCCATAGTGCTAAATACTTTTTGTTACAGTGGGACCCAGAGATCTGTATCAGTTTTAAAAATATCTATCTGTACCCCTTGGGGCCTGGTTCCTTTCCATTTGTACATCTATCCAGGGCCAGTATAACCTCCTCTAAAGTGATTAGGGGATTCGAAAGTAATAAAATCTGTACTTTCTAAGGGTGTCAGAATACCATTTGAGTTGGTATTTTCTGCCAAATTAGGATATTCATCTTCTGGGTTAAAAACCTGAATAAATAGCTTACCCACTCCGACGGCCGATTACCAGGCTCTCAATTTTAACTGCAGTGTGATCTTTAAAATAAGGGTGATTAATCATCTTCCAGAATAAGGAAGCAGCCTTTGTGTTTGCAGTCTGGTTAAGTTTTTCCCAGGCATGGTGTTGGATATCCCTTTTCCTTTTTATAATGGACTCTTTGTAGATCTTCCTCTGGGTACTAATAAGTACACTATCTCTGGGCCTAGTTTTTAAGGGATTTTCTAAGGATTTGTTAGCCTTTGTACATTGAGAGTCAAACCAACTAACTTTCTTATGAATGTTCTTTTTACTCTTGCTTTTCAAACTCCCTGATGTTGCAGAAGTAATATTGGAAAAAGCCCCAATAATCTGATGGTCGGTGGAGTCTCCCTTAATACAAATCTCCATTTTGTTTTTACAGTCAATCATTAGGATTCACTCCAAACCACTTAATGGTGATACCATTCTCTCCTTGTGTTGATATGAAGGGTTCTAAACAGGGCCCTTTCTGGGGACTCTAATTTAATTTAATGGTTAGAAATAGGGGGCAATGGTTGCTAAATCAGGTTTTTAGTACCTCCATTCTCCCCTGTTTGGTCCCGTCCAGATACAGAGATTAGTATGTGATCAATTATTGAACCCTGTCCATGACCTTCATAGGTTAGTAGCCGAGGTTGTCCCTCTGGGATAATCTGGTCCAATAATTTCAAGTTATATTTATACATGGCCCCATTTACAGTTTTACCATAAGTGTTATAAGGGAAATTTGAGTAACTTTTGCCAGACTCGTTCCCGTATCCACAATATTTTCCATTCAAAATTCCACATTTCTTCGGGGTTGTGCCATGGACCACTCATTGGTCTGCCTTCCTCTGCTCCTCAGTTCCACAGACAATGCTATGAATCAGGAATTACTCTAAAGGGATACCCCTTTGGCAGCGCCATCTCTCATAACCTGTGCAGTAGCAATCCAGCCATTTATTCCCACAATACCAAGGCTTCCTTCTTTCCAGAACCATAAAACAACTTTTGATTTCCCTTGAGGGAACACATGCGACCTGTAGTGGTGAGGGCACCCTTTCACTTACATCACCAGCTGTTTATCAATACCAACCATTGGTTCCTCTAAAGTGTCAAGCAAGGCGCACCCTTCCAGGACATGTCCTCTCCCATTATGCATTTCCTCAGTCCCCTCAAAGAGCCATGCTTACATTTGCCCTATCACAATATATTTTCTTTTCCTTTCGCACTATCAGCACTTTGTAGAGGAAGGCGGGCCACTGGAGGCTCAAACCAAATGCTTGCCTCTGGCTCACCTTGAGGCCTTCTTGGAACTTCAAGACCATAAAGAGCTGAGCTTTCATGTGGCTATATCACCCTATACAAACCTCCTTCTGCAAAACAGTAGAGGTTAAGTGTCGTAAATGAAAATAGCGATACCTAACATAGCTTGTTTAAAACGAAAGTAAGCCAGAACTCCAATTATAAAAATGAAAGTAAACCTTATGAAGTATATGAAAAATGAACATGCATGATACCACACAATGCATGAAAATCGTCAAAATCGTCCAAATAAATGTATATATATTTTTTATTCATGATCTTCTTTTTATAAAAGTGATTGTTGCCATAGCCAATACATTTCTTTCCTCTTGGGACATCTTCAGGGCTACAAGGACAAAAATAATATGTACATCATTTTTTAAAACATCATATATACAGACAACAAATACAGAAAAACACTGCAGGACATGAGTTGTTCATTTACTATTTCAACTCCTGATCATTTAGCATTGCATGGAAACATTTTACAAAGTATTCTAGACCAAAACAATGTTTTACCTTCATAATAAGACACACACAACCGTTACAGTATTGAGTGACATTCCAAGTTGTATACATGGTCCAATTACATTCATTTAGGTATTATAATATTTAAACCTTTATAGAGGCTTTCTTACAGACACATCAAACAAAATGAATAAGTACCTGTTCCAAGTATCATTATACGTAAGCTGGGACATGAAGCAGTCCTTGTCTGAATCACCGAGATGGCTCATTGAAGTACATTTTCCATCTTTGTTAGGGACAGACCATTTACAGTCCTGGTGGGGGGTAAGAAGTGAATATTAGAAAATCAACAAATATACTAACAAAATCAACCATAAGTCAATCCTCAACAAAAGATCCCATGAGAACATAAGCAAATCCATGCAAATATACACAAAGGATAGCCATCAAAAACCAGTTCTCAGCATAAGAAGTCAACAAAATTAAGCTCTCCATTGGGACACAAAAGGCTTGCTTCTTCATATTATATTCCCTCATTAAGACAAAACATGCTATTTGTGCAACGGAAACACTGCTAAAATATTAGGTGGCACCTTAACCAAATTTGACACTCTTGAGCGAAAACCATGGTAAATGTGCATCAAATGCACGTTTTAGAATAATTAGAATAAGTTCGAGATAACTTGATTATTGCATCATGAAAGCATGCAGAGGAGTTTAGATTAGAGGAAATAGTAATAATATAGGTTCATGTTTTACCAAAATACATTAGTATATTTCTTTAACGTGTATTAGAAATGTGAAAGTGATGACTTATGTGTTATGGAAGTTTCATTAACCATCCTTCTAAATAATGATACATGTGAAGAATGTATTAAACCTAATATAGTCTAGATTTATGCACTAAATGGAGAGTTTCATTTTAAACTCTATCTTTGCATATGAGAACGTTATGCACTAAGTGGTTAAAGAGAAAATTGTGCTGCATATTCATAATTGATTTAATTTGCTTGAAACGTTTACAGAAAGATCTTCATATATGTAGTAATGTAAATACACCTGGAACAATATTAGTTATTTAGAATTCAAAATAAATGTACACGTTGGTACTTTGAGAATGTAGTAATGCATCACAGTTACACATGCAATTTACAATAAATTTAAATTGCTTTAAGTGCAATTAAACTGGGAATATTAGTTGAATGTTATATTTCTCAATGGAAATGTATAATTCATTACTTTAAGTTTTGTTCATATTACTTTAAATTCAAGGCAGGTCTGCCTGTTTTCAGATATTTTCCCTTGCTTTGCTTGCTTTTATTCTCATGGCAAAGTTCACTGATATTACCAGTGAATTGAAACTATGTTTTATTCTGAGAGTTCCCACTCAAATACAAGGACTATATGACACCATTCCTGTTAATTTGAGAACATCTTCCTGAGAAACTGTCCTTTTGATCTTGCTCATATGTCTTTGCTAACATATATTTGTTCAAAAGAATCCACCTACCGGATGGACTGACAACTACGTATTTTGCACCACCTATATTCCTATAATATGCATCTTCTGTAAGCCTCATGACAATCATCTTATACGAACTGACCAATGGACTGAGTGGTCGGACCAGATGAAGTGACCAAGGAGGTTCTACCCTGGAACTTGAGGATTATGTTATGCATTGAGTTGGTGGAATCAGCATGGACACCCTGCCTACATACCAACACTTAACCGTTTTACATATTCTTTTCTAAACTTTCCCGAAGACATCCTTACAGATCGCGGATCTTTTTCTAGATCCAGACTTGGCTTTTGCGGACACTATTGGCTCCTACCTCGTACTGACACCTACGCTGTATGCGCCCAGGTGGTCTGTTCCTGATTGCGATACTGCTTTGAACTGGCTTAACTCATGTCTCTTTCAGAACTTTCCTAGAGCTTTGGTTACTTTATGATAGCCCCAAATTATTGAAACAGTCTTATATTGTTAGATCAAATGCAAAGAGAAGTGATCTTGCTATTTGAAACTTGAGAAAATGTAACTTAACTAAACCTGCTCTTGTCATGCCATGATTTATTTCACCTGTGCTAGTTCATTTCAGCCGATTTATTAATGATTACAGATAGAGGGATCTCAAAATATCAAGTACTCATGTTGTTGTTTTGCATTGCCTTAATCAACATATTGGTTTACATTGTTTTGGCCAGATTGAATTTCTTCATGGGGTTTGGACTAGCAGAGATAATTCTTTTATTTGTATAGTTTAGTATTAAGGGTAATATACACGAATCTCATCACAGGCTTGCAAATGATGTCATCTAATTTCTGGTCCTCACTGGATGACTAGTTTGAATCCCCTATATCTGACCCCTCTCTGCACGAAGCAAGATCCATTGGAGGACCAAGAGACTGTTTGATAACTAAATGATAGAAAAGGGCCCAAAACCGTCCAACACTGTAGTAGGCACCAAGAGTCCACATTCAAATCGACACAGTCAACAGATATTTTTGGGGTAATTTTGGAGAACCACATATTTCACTTACTATATTGAAAAAAGATATCCGTGAGATACCAGCACATCGACTCACCAGTATAAAACCACATGACGTCCTGTTTTGGAGTTCATAATGTAAGAATCAGCAAGCGCAATTTCTAGAGTGGAATGTACCATATGCATGGTACCAGTGCAGGATTTAATATACATGTAGCCAAATATGTCCCCCTATTCTAGGCCCGATAATGAAAAGGTCAACAGTTACGGACGCTAAATTCCACACAGTTGTATGAGCATAGATCATATACCTACTGTTCATGAAAGAATAACTGTTTAGAAAATGTACTCAACTATCTACAAAAACACAAGAAATATTTTGTCAATCAAGTTCACAAAAAATGTTCTCCCTTTTTGACAATGCCACACCATTCTAGAGCAAACTAAAGTGTCCCTAAAGATAACCTGAAGAACAGCAATCATATATCTAATATACAGTCAAGAAAAACAATTCAAAACATTTTAGCTGTCATCCACCAACACACAATATTGCATAATTTAAATTCACAAGCAACATTCTCTCCTGATATCCAATAATTCACTAGGCTGGAGTGAACTTTTGGATGGCTGCAGGAGAATGACGGCAGATGCTTCCCAAACACGTCACCGGTAGAGCGCTCACCCCGGTCACGCTCCAGAAGTGAAGGTTCAAGAAGGCTGTCATGCAGCTAAGAATGGAGTCTCTGGCATTACTGATGGAATGGATAGGTCTTACTTACTGCCGGGAGGACTGACACCAGGCGAGAGACAAGCAGACCGGCAGAAACTGAGGACACTGGAAGAATTGGATAGATATTGGTTCTGCTCTGAATAGTTAGACGGAGACAGCATTGCAGGAGGAAAATGTGATGGAGTTTGGACATGGAGAGCTATGGCAGGCCTCCATATGGCTGATCTTGCCCTTAACTCTATCAGATCTGCGTCAATGCCACAAAACTGCTGCCACAGAAACAAAGCATTAGACAGGAGTGGTTAAATGTGCAATACCTCTTAGTTTATTGCTTATTTGCTCCAATAACTAAGTCCAGAGAGTGAGGAAAACGTGGCAGCTGTTTATACAGGTGGAAACAAAAACTGTGGCAGTTCATAATTATAAAGGAGCTCTGATGCTGCCAAAGAGATACGAGCAGACACGGAGAGTCGAGTAAATTGAGTGCCTCGATGCCAGGCACATCAGTCGACTGCCCGCAGTACATCAAAGGCGATTCCAAATTTAACCCCTAGGGGTGAAAGGCAGATAAAGGAAACAATGGAAAAGAGGAAAAAGGCAATCACAGGATATAGTCACAGCATGCCCACATTTAAGCATAAGCCCTCATGTGTCAGTTCAGTCTCTTTCAACCAGTCTACCCCTGTGCAGAAATTTCGCCAGAAGGGCACAATAGAGATTCCGCCTGCTAATTCATGCACATTATTGAATGCGCAACAAAGTATGGATTTGAAAGCTGGTAGACTAGAGGTGCCCCATGCCCAGGTTGAAAACGAAAACAGAAAAGAAGTGGAGACTGAAAACTGAGCAGATATCTCGGAATCCCAAATGCTCGGGCCTCGCCCCACTCTGGAAAGGGCTGAAAGTGTGGCAAACAATAGTATGCTGGGGGATCTTCAAAAGTCATCTGCTGCTGAGGCTTTCCTAACTCCTACTTTCTTCAAACAATACCCCATTTGCTCAAAATCCCCAATACATTCTGCAGCTGCGCACGTAGGTAGCCCACGGCAAACTTCAATACTATCTCAGCCAGCCTCATCCTCAGTCCAACAGTGTGCCCCTCATGCAGTAACTGTACTCGCAGCAGATAGACTTTCATCTCTAGCTGGGAGTGGGGCATTTCCACAGGATGTACAACAGGATCTGGAGTCTGGGAAGATGGTGAAAAGTATGCTTGAGCTTATTCTCTCTGAGATAAAAGAGCTGCGTTTGACACGGCCCGATTCACAGAAGTAATCTGAGACAAAATCCAAACTTTCCGACTTTCTGTATTCACAAAGCACATTTAGGAGTAGTAAAGTTAAGATTTTGTCCCAGTTAAACTTAGGTTTTGGTCTTAAGTTTAACTGAAGACCAAAACTTAGGTTTGAAGACAAAGTTTTGGTTTTAAGTTTAAGTTTTGGTCTTAAGCTTAACTTAAGACCAAAACTTAAGTTTAACTGAGACAAAATCCTAACTTTACTACTCCTAAATGCCCTTTGTGAATACTGAAAGTTGAGATTTTGTCTTAGATTACTTTTATGAATCGGGCCCAAATCTTGGGAAGCGTCCTTTGGCCTAGAAGTCCAACAAATAAAGCAAACTTAAGATGCTTTGGAATCAAAACTACAAGATTTGAAGAATTATAGTAGGCACTCAAATCTTCACATAGTGATGGTTCCGGAAACTATTGAAGGATCTAAAATATGAGACTGGGTAGAATCCTTGTTGAAAAAAGAATCCCAGAGCTAAAAGGGGATTTAACGATTACAAGAGCTCATAGGGTACCTTTCCGGCACCCATCAATGCAAAATACCCTTGTACAATTCTATTCAATTTCACTGATTTTTGAGTGAGAGAGATCAAATTGACCGAAGCAATTGAAAAAAAGACCCTCGAGATGCAACAAGTCCTGTAATTTAATATTGTTTCAGACATGACTGCACTAGTTGTAAAGAGGTGAAAGGAATCTGTTCAGATGATTGATTCTTTTAAAGAAAAGGAGGCACAAGCAACCACCATTCAACAATCTAAACTTAAAGTTCTTGCAAACGGCAAATGTCACCTAATAGATGATGTAGGGTAAGCAAAAGGATTGTTACAGCAGCTGTCTAGTTTACTATAAGAGTGTCACATGGCTCATGCAAAAAAATGACCACGGGCCTTTATATAGAATGTTTATCCACTTTAAGGGTGCTTTATTAAGACAATCCGGGGCTGGGGATCAAGGGCCAGAGGACCTAGTGTCCCTTTGGTAAAGATGAGTGCACAATAATGAGTGCAAAGTTATGGCACCTAGGGCACTGAGAGGGGGTAGGGAGGAGGGGTGGGCCATCCTCCCACAGGGTGCACAGGAGGTGACTGGGGGAAGGGTGGGCTGGGGCACAGGGTTATAGCAGGGGAGAAAAATGGGAGAGCACATCTTTACTTTTTCACCGGCAGGGTGTGCTTGAAACATGTGCAAGTCAGCACAATTGTAGGGAATGTTAATCCAAATTAGGCTTTTTTTGCAGTATACAATGCATTAGGACACTTTATTTATAATACTCGTGAAATAATGCTTATTATGTGTTTATGTATTATGCACTTGTTGCTGCACGGGCACTTTAAAAAATCAGTATGTGCTAAGAAATCTATTTTTCATGCTGTATTTCAAGGAATGACTGTGGGAAATGACGAATGTGATGCTATTTGAAGGGGTGTTCGATAGTTTTAAATTAGATCGTAGCCACTTTCTTAAAATGGCTTTATATCTCTTTATTAAAAAACCTACTTATGCACTTTATGATAAGTGGAATTGATGCCTTATTACAGATATATGCTGTACTTTATCTATTGAGATTAAAACGTGGTTCTACGAAAAGCGTAATGTAATATTAAGACACTATTTATAACATTTGTGAAATAATTATTATGTGTTCATATATTATGTACTTTACTTTGCACAGGCACTTTAAGTAATTAGTATATGCTAAGAAATTCATTTTAATGCTATATTTATAGGAATGGTTCAGGGAAATGAGGAATGAGATGTTATCTATAGGGATGTTAGATGGTTTTACATTTGATTTTAGAAGGTCTACTGATAAGGCCTTACTCTGTTTGTTCAACATTTAAGATGTACAAAGCCACTTTACGTTAAGTAGAATTAGACACTTTATTATATAAGCATATTGTACTTTAGCAATTGAAATAGATATTCAGGCAGTTTAGATGTGATCATGCGGGAAGTTGCAATATGCATTGTGCGTATTCACAATTGAAAGTTTACATTCTTTCATATTTTCTACATCATTCATCCAGTAAGAGGTTCGATGGCTGAAGACTAACTGACACATGCATCAACCCAAATTCCCCTCGGTAAAATAGCGATTCGGTAAAACAGGCCATTACCGTGCGCAAAACATCATATCCCAATGCATAAACCCCAATAACTAAAAAACCCAATAATCGCTAAATAACCCACGCGGTAAATTACCGAATCGCAAAATAGCGATTTGAAAATAGCGATATATTCAATTGCTCCCGGATATAGCGAGTCGCAAATAAATATTCACAATGGAATGCATCAAAAATCGGAAATAGCGAAAATCACCAAATTCGCTATTTAGCATGAGCAGAATAAGGGGAATCTCAACCAGGAGGTAAAGTTGATGCAAAAAAAAAAGAAGTAAAAAAAAAAAGTGTTAAACAGGTGGAAACAATCAGAAACCCTTCAAAAATGGCACAGGAGACCCCGTATTTTATCCAAAATGGCTGCCCTCTACGTGCTTGCAAGGAGGATGAGAGGGTATTCAGGGTGCGCATCGTATTGCTGGGCCAAAATGACGACGAAATCTATGACAAGTACCGACTGAATAGTGCCATGATTATGCACCTAATTGCTACCTGGAACCACTACTGCAGCACCAGACCCGTAGGACCAATGCCATTCCTGTGCACGTCCAGGTCCTATGCAGCCTGCACCCAGTGGCGTTTGGAAGTTTCCAAGGGGTCATAGTGGTTGCCGGAGGCGCATCACAAAGCGCACTTTCACGCTTCTTCCGTAAATTCATTGATGCCATGCTGACAATGATACACACCCACATCACCTTCCCCACTATCCCACAGCAGTTGAACCGGACCAAACAGGACTTCTACCAGGTGGCACAATATCCCCATGTCATAGGATGTATTGACTGCACGCATGTTCCCATCTTTCCCCCCTCAGCCAACAAGTACATATTCCGTAAGAAGAAGTCCTATCACTCGATAACGTGCAGGTCGTGTGCAATTCCAAGCACATCATTACAGACATTGTGGCGCAATTTCCCAGGAGGACAGACGACTCCTACATATTCAGACACAGTGGCATCCACAGGCATCTGCTCAATGGTGAATTCGGTGAGGGACACCTACTTGGTACATACATATAACTATTTGTTACATCATCATCACATATGTAATTGTATTTCTGCCGCTAACCCTTTGCTTCCCACCCTGTAGGTGACAGCGCATACGCCTTGCGTGAATATCTCCTCACTCCCTACCTCAACCCATTAACACCTCTGGAGCAGCGCTACAAAGCGGCACATATCAGTACCAGAAATGTGGTTGAGCGAACATTTGGTATCCTTAAAAGTCACTTCAGGATCTTACATAAGATTGGAGGTGCATTGCAGTATAACCCTGAAACCTGCTGCAGGATAATAGCAGTGTGTGCCATGCTGCACAACATTGCGACAAGAAGGGGGATACGAATAGAGCTGAACGGAGATGACAACTTACGGGATGACCAACCCCCCGCACAACACCGACATACATCACACAACATCACTTCCGAGCGAGGTAAGAATGAGCCATCACAATATATTGTGGAGTGCAAATTTTCACTTCACATGAGCACTTGTCAAAGTGAATATACATAATTTGAAAACATGACGGTCATTCTACACATTGTGAAAAGAAACATATCCGTTGGCATCACGGGAGTACAATCATGATATGGAACTGGCCCATGGTTACACCACCATGGACAAATAGGCGGAACTGCATGTCTAGTGCCGCTTTCCACGTATCCCCAGCCTCCTGTCGTGTGGCTCCTCTACATCACCATGATGTGTGTCTGTGGCTGTAGAGTTGTGCGAACTGCGCCTCCTGTTACTGGTCTCTGGCACGGACACGCTACTCACGCTCGATGCCGCCTCACTGCCATCCTCCCCTCCCAAGTTGCTGGCACAAAATGTGCCAGACTGTAGATGTTCAACTGCAGTGGTCACCTGGCCTAAGGCCTTCGCTACATCCCCGCAGTAATGACCTAGGTCTACCTGCAGTGACACTGAGCGGCGTGACAAAACAGCAGTGCTGTTGCAGAGCTTCGTGATGGCCCTAGTAGATGCAGTAGAACGAAGCAAGTTCTGCCGATGCCTTCTGCTCTCGCTTTGTTGTCCTGCTAGGACGGAACGGGTGAGCTCCTGTAGGGTCTTGTTGATGTCACGATTCCCCTCTGCTACAACTGTGGTCAAGTGACGCACAGCGTCTGTCATCATGCACATGTGTTTAGCCAGTTTTGAGAGGTTGAGGTTCATTGTTCCCATATGTTTCCCCTGCAGGCGCTGAACACGCAGCATCTGGGGCTCTACCCCACCATAGATGTTTGTAGGCTGTTCGGATCCCTCAGCAATACTGCGCATGGACCAGCGCCGCTGTCTGACTCGGCCACGTGCTGGTGTTGGAGCTGGCGGAGTGACATATGTCTGACTGGGAACACTTGTGGGTGCTGGACTCGGCTCTGTATCCATTACCTGCAAGGAGGGGACATGTGCCCTGCGTCTTGGTGGTGTTGTCGGTGGTGGTTGTGGTGTTGTCGGTGGTGGTGGTGATGTCAGTGGTGGTGGTGTGGACTGATGTTCCTGCGGAGTCTCTCAATCGGTCTCTGCCAGTGTCTCGGAAATGATGAGGCAATCGCTGTCATCAGAGTCTACCGGAGATGCATCTGTGTGTGAAACAGTGCATTGTTATTTTATTTTGTAACTATATCTGTTTATCATTTTGCATACTTTTAACATAATAAATGACATATTTAGACACACTGTTGGACCTGTGCTACTGGTCTCATTTCTGGTGCATTGGTGATCATACATGCACACTTGGCTAACATGACTACAACTCCCATGATGCAATACTTATATGATGGTCTATGTGTTATGCACTTCTTCCTGCACACTGTGATTAGCCTGGGGGAATGGGCATGGGTATACAATACGCAGTGTATCAGCGCAGGCATGCATCTTACCTTGTTCTATGGTTGCTGCACCGGAAGTGTCCATTTGGGTGACTCCTAACGACTGCCTCTGGCTCAATTGTCCCCTCAACAAGGTCCTCCAGGGCTGTGTTGGCAGGTACTCTGGATGGCCCCCCTCCTGTGTGCACCAGCTGCTTCCTTCACCCTTTCTGCAATGCGCTCCTTTGCCCTTTTCCTGAGGTCATACCACCTCTTCTTCAGGTCGTCAATGCTGCGGTGCGTGACTCCAACAGCATTTACCCGCTCCCTAATGTGCAGCCATATCTTGCGCTTCTCGGCTTCGGGCACCTTGAGTGACAACTTTCCAAAAAGCTTGTCATGCTTGCTGCTCACCCCCTCTATCGAATCTTCCAGTTCCCTATCAGAGAACTTTCTCTTCCTCTTCCTGGGCGTGGCTGATGGATTTGATGCATTCTTGTCCATTCTGGATAGCTGTAGTGTGGCTGGGTCTCAGCTCAGCTTCTATGCTCTGCCTCCTCCTCTGAGCTCCTCAGGGCACTGAATGAAGCATGGGCTGGATGACTTCCTGGTTGTGATGTCATCAGCCTGCTTCCAGTGCGACCCGATTTTAGCGAATTCGCTATTTCCAAAATTGTTATTACCGAAATCGGTAATACCGAATTCGGAATTTACTATTCTTTATTTTAAGGAATCGCTATCGTGTATTTGGTTTGTTTTTGCGATTTTTACCGAATCGGTAAATTTTACCGAATCTGAACAAGCATCCCGGAAAACGAATCCTTATTTGTGATTCCTTATTTATCGCTAATAAGGAGTCGCTTTTCTGAATTTTGATGCATGTGCACCTATATGCACTAGATTCAGTCTCAAAAGATCTTATGCAATGTATTACTGCTTAGTATTCATATTCATGGACTTATACCATTGAGACAAAATTAGGTATTATAAGTGCATTTTGCACTTTTTTCAATATGGAATTACATCATATGTTCCCTATGTTCCCTATGTGTAATCCTTCACATCCATAGGTATTGTCTCTTTAAATGCTAATGGCCTCAGTAATAAAATCAAAGCCTGGGCAATTGATGAATGGGTGAGAGGCCATGACCCCGATATTATGTTAATTCAGGAGATGCATTATATGGATAAAAAGGAATCCATATAAAGTGTGTTTAGACAGTGGACAGGCTGTCGATATTTCTCATCAGCGAATGCCGCTCATAGAGGGATAGCAATTTTTGTAAATACATTTTTTCCTTTTCAAATCATTTTTCTTCAGACAGATAAAGAAGGCAGACGGGGCCTAATTAGTGGATTGATTAATTATAATTGACTTACGGTAGCCACAGTATATGTACCAATTGAAGGTAATCAGACACCATTATCAGATCTTTATCATGCACATTCCTGGTATTTTGGGCAGTGATTTTAACCTTCTTCAAAATCTGAAACTGGATTCATCTTCTGAAAAGCGCAAACATAATAAGTCATGAATGGTAAAGGTATTACTGGAATGTATGCAAGGATGAGATCTTATAGACATATGGCGGGTAGAATTTCCTAATAGGAGAGAATATTCATGTTTTTCAGCAAAATTTAAAACTGCGGCTTGATTGGACTATTTTCTCACCTCCCACAGTTTAAAATTAACTAGCTGCATGCTTATCCAAAATAGCTTTTTCAACCACGCTTTGGTAAACACCATTGAAAGGAATTTCTAATAAGGTTCATCTCAAAGATAAAGACTGATGCATGGATATCCAGAAATAAGATGTGTTTTTCAACTAAACAGAAACAAAGCAAGGGTAGACAGTGTCTGTAAAGCTTTTAAAGAAACCTTCCTCTAACCTCCATAGATATACCAATAAGACACTCTCAAAATACACAAAGGACACAATTAGAACTAGAGGTCAATAGAGCAAACAAACAAGATATAAGGAATCAAAGTACTAAAAATAAACAGTTGCTTACACAAGCACAAAAAACAATGCAAGATTATTATTATGCTATGGGGTACTTGGCCTATTCCGCATACCTCCAAAACATACATGAGGAAATTCCTAGCCTGGCAAATAAGAGAATGACAAGCACAAAATAGGATACAAAAACTTGTATTACAAGTGAAACACAAATGCAAGAGAGCTTTTCTAATCATTATAAAACAATCTAGTCCGTTAGACAGGAAGTGGATATTTCAAAACTTAAGGGTTTTCTTAGTAAAAGTTCAATTCCCAAACTGCAGACAAGTCAATTTAAGGGTTTGTAGGCAGATATTAGGTTGAAAGAAATAGAAGTAGTACAATCCTTGGCTAAAGGAAAAGCATGCAGAGAAGATGGACTGCCAACTGAACTTTATAAAAAATTTGCCTTGGTATTAACCCCTGAATTGGTGACGCTAGCTAAATATATTCTGAAAGGGGGCGGGACACCGCCTTCTTTCCGCATGGCAGTCATGGTCAGTTTTTTAATGAAAAATAAAGAAAAGGAGGACGTTAACTCATATAGACCCATAAGCCTTTTAAATACTGATCAGAAAATTATAACAAAGTTGTTAGCAAACAGAATGAGTAGGTGTATAAGGTCAATTATACATTTAGACTGGTGTGGGTTTGTACCAGGGAGGCACCTATTTTTTAAGTCCAATTTCTTAGTCAAATCCTTAGACTATTTTAGCCAAAATAAAAATCCTGTGGTTATGCTGCTAGATGCCAAGAAGGCTTTTAATTATCCTTGCCGAATTTGGATTCCCTGCTGAGTTTATTAATATGATATTTGATTTTTATAATGGGGCCTCTGCGCAAATAATTATTAACTCAAACAACATCAGTGCTTGTAAAGTTAACAGAGGAACAAGACAAGGCTGTCCTCTGTCACTATTACGTTTTGCTCTTTTCATAGAGCCGCTAGCAATAGATGTTCGTTCAAATAACAATTTAACATCTGCTTCCAGGGATGACAAACATAAAGCTATACACAGATGGCATAGCCTTGTTTCTTAAACCTGAGTTAGAGATTCAAAGCATATATTCAAAATATTTCAGTAATATCAACCACTTGGAGGATATAAAATAAATAAAATGAAAACAGAGAATCTGCTTTGTAATAATGCCCTGGGCACTTTAGTAGGCGAAATTCATCCTTCAATTAACACTAGGTATTTTGGAATATATGTCTCGTAAAATGTTAATGATCTATATACTTTGAACTATGTCCTGTTACTTAATACGATAAAAGGGCAGTTTTTAAAATTGAATAATCTACGCTTGTCAATAATAGGACGGGTTGCACTGATCCGGATGTCTATTTTACCTTTGTGCAATTTTTTATTTTCTGCCATTCCAAATGCAATACAGATGACATTTTTAAAAGAAGTGCAAGGTATGTTCTCTGCTTTTTATGGGCAAATAGAACATCTAGAGTAGCTCTAGATACACTTTATAGACCAGTGAAAGAAGGTGACCTGGCCCTTCCTGATCAGAAAGAATATTATTTCACAAACATTGTACACACCACATATACATCATCTAAATCTTATACATAAATAAACATGATAATTTTTTTTTTAGATTTAATTTTTAAAGAATATTATATGATTGATTTTAGGCGTCTAAAGAATACTCCCAAGAAAGTCAGATATAAGACTCTTCAATGGAATCTTAAACGTAGACACCACTAAGATATTCTCTTAATCAATGGAGCAACTTTCCTATCAAATGTATATATTGGGGGGGAACAGCTGGTAGATAAGATTACTGCTTCTAGGTGGGCGACCAATGGTTAGGGAAGATTTGGAATTTTCTGGATGGAGATTGGAAAAACTGGAGGAAAATTGATCCTAGCATTAAGTATTGTAAAGAAATTATGCAATGGTCCTTCATTAGAATTAGGCAATTTTTACTAAACTTAAATCCTGCTCACCTAACTGCAACTATAGAACTAGCAGAGGATCTGATAGAATCTAAGACCCTTTAGTCAATCAGTATCTGGACTTCTTCCTTACGCAATCACAAGGCAGTTAAACTCCATGAAAAGGTGCAAGAAAAATGGCAGTCCAAAGAAAATCTCCATATATCCTTCTCAGCTTGGGATTGGATAAATGAGTTTAATTTCTCCTTGTTAAAAGGAGCCAATCTGCGACGCATCCAATTTTATACTATGTGGCTTCTATAGGGAACTCACGCTCTCCTCAATAAAATCAACCCGCAGATTTCCCCAAACTGTTTTAGTGCAATACGCAGGGCTGGGGGAACTGGACACACACTATATGGGGCTGTCCAAGGTTGTGCAAGTTCTGGGATGAGATTAATCAGTTTTGCATTCATACATTGAAATTGCAACAATCATTAGATTTTCAGACAGCAGTTTAAGGGTATTCACCCGAACTAAAAGCCGACCTGCTACTAAAAATAACAATTGCATATTGTTGTTTTAATAGCCACATTGTTAATTCTCCAAAAGTGTTTGATCTGAAGAAATTCCAAATTTTGAACATCTTTGGTCTAAACTGAATAGGATTAAGGAGTCTGACAAAAATTATGCATTAAGATCTGGGTCATAAAGGACATTTCTAAAATGATGGTAAATATTCAGTTAGGTGTTCTTTTACCTAGGTCTGGGGTAAGGGGGGTTGTTTACGTAAAATTGTATAATGAATTAAATGCCTGAATACATCTGATTGTTTATAAAATTCATATTCTGAAGTCACTTTTTAATGTTAGAAAGAATGGTAATAATGTAATTACATTTTATTTTGCTTTTTATTTATTTATGGATTCTGTAATTAATTAACTCTTCCAAAAAAATATATATATATTAATTGACTACGCTCCGTCAAAACTGTGTGACGTTTTAAAACTCATATTATTCACCCTCAGCGTCCTGTGCAGCATCCAGGAGAATGTGAAACGCTGCACCATTATGGGACAATCTTAAATAGCACCATCTTAAAATGAGGACAACAATATGTTAGGCATCACAGATAGTCTAGCATCTCTATTTTCAAAACCTTTCGGTTACAATTGGGAAGAGAAACAGAAAATATATGGTGATAAAATGATTCTATACTCTTCAAAATGAAACTTTTTTTAAATTAATTAAATCAGCATAATCCCGGGTTGGCACCATCTGAGATTGTTGATATTCATGTTGTATCAATTTGTAGTCCAAATTCGTCTTCATTATACAAAACTGTTTCAAGACTGATATCAGATTACATTTTTACTTGCATGACATAGCCACAAGAGGCCGCTAAATCCTGATATGACCAATATTAGGTTATATTGAACCGATGAACCAAGAACCCGTGACGCTGTCATCTTGGAGTGACATATCTTTGTATTCATTACAATCCAAATACGATCAGACAATACAAAAAAAAACATAATTAAAATAATATTATAACCAGGCAAGCAAACTCAAGTCTGTGGTGTTATCATTATAAATAAATAAATAAATTAAATAAATAAAAGTCTGTGGTTCTCTCATTGCGGGGTCACGAACTGTCTATATCAAAATTCAAGAGTCATATCGCATATAATTTTAAGAATGAACAAAAAGACAAACTTTTTTAATGGTAATCGAAAACACATGAGTCTATGATATCGCCTATTGCACAATCATAAACACACTATAATAAAATTCCTAAACCCCATCATATAAGTTTTATAAAACCACAAAAAAGGCGATTATTTGATTATCGCACAGCCATATGACAAATCCGCATTGTGTTTTGAGGTGTCTTCTATGCAGAGTGGTCAATATACATTTATCAGTGCACTAATGAAGCACTAATGAAGGAAAGAAACCATACTGGCACAATAAGGAGTGCAAGGGGTGACACTCCACTAGGGGGCATATTCTCAAAGAGTTATCGCACTTTATTGCAGCCAAATTCGAAATACAATTTTCACCCCATTCACAAGCTGGTGCTAACAGTCCATAGCACCAGTTTACCTGTGATAGCAGCCGCAAAAAACATCGCCACAGATGACCCCGGCAACTATCGCTAATGAGATTAGGCGTTCCCGTGCAAAAAACAGTGTCAACACCACTTCGCAACATTCTCAACGACCAGCCAGATCAGCGATAAGACCACAAAACATGCGATATAGCGTGTTAGCAGCAGGAAATCAACACCTGCTCTGACCTGGTACAAAGTCAGATGACAGCCTGCACCATAAATGGAAGCCCAGCCCAGAGCTACATCTGAAGGGCAACAGATGCCATGGAGCCACTGATCATGCGGCCCAGACACCCAAGAGGGCCACAACACCCACCCAAAGTCATGGACCCTGTATGATTGGGTATCGTGTTGCGGATGCCATCATGTCACCTCCGGTCCTGGGGAATGTGATGTTGCAGGGCCAGAGGCCCTCATCCCTACATTAACACCACATGGATGCACCCAGATAGAGAGTGGAAATAGCGTTGAGCACGTGCGCCCAGCCCTTTTTTTTGCACGGTCACATGTCCTGTGACGCATTTGCTGGATGGGTGTGGTGTGAGTGTAAACCAGCCATAAGGGAGTGGCTGTGGCATGCTGACCTGTGAGCAGTTGATGACTACAGGGAAGACCTGGGACATGTACCGTTACCGTCCCCCCTGTGAGCGTAAGCGGAGTGGGAGGGCCTGGCATATGCCACTCTGAATAGACAGTTGTTCTATTCTCTGAGTCAGGGCTCCAGCGATGTCAGCCATGGTCCATTGGAGAGCATGGAGCGGACTGTGGGTGTTCGTTAGGGACCATGAGTGGTCCCTGATGGGATTTAGACACCCACATATGACATATGACATCTAGTTTGTCTGCCATGCGGTCAAAGCCCACCCGCACCTGTTCAGCCAGATTCTCCTGACACCCCAACACAATAGGTTGGAAGGGCATTTGTTCTTCGTGGGGGTCCTGGGAGGCAGCCATGGTGGTGGGTGCTGCCTGCTGTGTGGTCTGTGCAGGGGGTGAGGTCTCCTCGTACCATCAGTGATGTCATCAGTGATGACACTGACCCTGTCATGAGTGATGTAATATGTGACATCATCAGCAGTGCATTGCGGGCGCGCAAGTTATAGTTAGCTCAACTAACTAAAACAGGCGAATTTCTGTGGTTTTATATGAGTCAAATGTTCAACTAATTAAAACATCGCTGAAACCTATGTTTTTTTTAGTGAATTTCTAAGGTTTTTTTAAATGCTAATTCCTAACTATAACGTCTGTAAAACTTATGGTTTTTTCAGTGAATTTCGAAGGTTTTTTAAATGTTAATTTCCTATTTTAATGTTTATAAAACCCATATTTTTTCTATTATATTTTTAAAAATTTGGGAACTCTATTATACTTCTTGTTTTTAACTTTAAAAATCATGTAATGTTTTATATCTTCCCCAAAAAATATGTATATATTTTTTTGGGGGGGGAGAAAACTGCACTCTCATACTGGTAGCGTACCAAGCTCCATCACCACACGAATCCTATTCGCCATATATTGCTAAACTCGTAAATGACGCACATTTCATATCCGACGAGTTCGTGGCACCGTGTCCAGAGTAACATCATATATGCATGAAGTCACCCCAGGTACTACTTTGGTATCTGACTGGTACGCAGTACCAAGTCACGCGTTACGTCATGTACGGATGGGGTCGCGCCTGCTGCGTGTTGCGTATTCGACGAGTACACGCTGCCAGGCCCTGTGTCACATCACAGACGTAAAGTATCGCGCCGGGTACGCCATTCCCTTTTGTTTTTGTCTCTCTGCGAGGTCAAAACTACAAAAGAAACACACATAAGTACACTTCCTGGCCCGGCAGGAACTGAACAACACCCAAGACCCAGGAATAATTATTCACACCCCTATGCTGGCCTGGCATACGCAAGCCCAGCCCACTTTGCATACGTAGAAATAGGATAACCAGGACACCACACGTCCCTCTTCTTCCACACTACCTCAACTGATTTGCCGCATATCACAATGCGCAATAAAAAAAAGAAATGGATCCATGAGGTGTACTCCATCCTGGCAATCAACACGGCCTCTAAATTGTGAACCCTATGGCCCGTCGCCTACGAAAGGGATCCGTGAGGTGTACACTCTCCTGCAATCAACACTCCATCTGAATTGTGAGCACTGCTGCCCATAGTGTTTGCTCACACAACAATGACAGCAGGTAGGCAGAGCAGCCTGGGTGCACAGGGCCTCCAATTGAGCGTGCTGCGGCGAGAGGGGTGGGGTGCTTCACCCTAGCTGCGCAGGTCCGAACAAACAATATTGCCATGTGTTGTGATGTGATCTTTGACCTCATTCAGTCACATCTCTGTCTCATTTTAAAGACCTGCTGGACTGTACTGTAGGCCTGAGCCAGCGGGCAGCGCTGCCCTACAGACACCTCATCAGCGTGGTGCTGCGGGAGGGATGGGATGCATCAGCCAGACTGCGCACGTGCGAATAAGTGATATTGCCATGTGTTATGATGTGATCTTTGACCTCATTCAGTCACATCTCTGTCCCATTTTAAAGACCTGCTATACCATAAGGTAGGCCTGAACCTACGGGCAGCGCTGCCCAACAGACACCTGCTGAGGGCGGTTCTGTGGAAGGGTTGGGGTGCATCACCCTGAGTGCGCACGTGCGACAAAACGATGTTGCCATGAGTAATGATGTGATCTCTGACCTCATTCAGTCACATCGGTCTAATTTTAAGGACCTGCTGGACCGTACTGTAGTCCTGAGCCAGCGGGCAGCGCTGCCCTACAGACACGTGGCGTTGGCTTTTAGGACACTGTAGTGAGCTCCTTACTAACTGCACATGCACACAGGCTCCCGCCACTGCATTACACACGCACATTATGCTTCTAGCATGCGCTCTGTTCCTTTGTCTGTAAACGTTGGCATAACATATTCTTATTTAACCATGTGTATTCTCGTGCACTCCAACTCCTCTTTGAACCACAATTACCACTAACAGTTGGTAGATCGTACTTCAAAAACGAAGGATGCACTCAACTCCTATTTTCTATCAAGCTTGAAATAAACGGGAGCTGACCCCGCAATGATTCCCTGGCATTCTGACACCTTCCATCGTGGTATCAAGACACAGTCCCCGACCGGAGACCTGATCTATCGTACAAACATACCCCGGACTAGGAGCTTGCACCAACACGTCGTGGGACACACCAGTGGTGGCAGGTGAGCAGTGAAGCCTCAGTGTGCAAGACCTACAATTGAGCACAGTGCGGGGGAAGGGGTTGGGGTGCAGCACCCTGGGTGCACAGGTGCATGCAAGCGATTTTCCCGTAGCTAATAATGTAGGACTATATTCTCAAACAAAGGCGATAACATTATCACCACTTTAGCGACAGGAAACTGCCACTAAAGTGACAATACGGGGTTGATAATATGCCCTTGTAAATTCCCATTGAAGCCCAGGTTCACACCAGAACCTGGGCTTCTAAGGGAATTCCCAAGGGCATATTATCAACCCCTTATTGCCGCTTTAGCGGCAGTTTCCTGCTGCTAAAGCAGCGATAATGTTATCGCCCTTCCTTCATAATATGGCCCATAATCTCTGGCCTCATGTATTTAATTTTAAGGACTTGCTGAACCACGCTCTTTCTTGCAGACCCCAGCGTCCTAGACAAACGGGTGACGGAGGGTGAACACTAAGGGCTGGATGCAATAGGCCGATGCTCTGTCTTCTCCTCCCTCTCTTCTTTTGACTCTCCCTCCCCTTCTCACTTCCACCCACTCCCTTCCATTCTCACTATGGTCCTTTCATTCGGACTACCTTTCTTTACCTCTTTACCTCTTCCACATAGCACACATACTTATGCTTCATTTTTGCCTTCCAGGTTTCCTACGCTGCTTCCACTGGAGTCCAACCCACGTTTTTTTAATTATACTGCTCTATTAAAGTTACATTTCTATTTATTTCTGTTTTAATAAAGGTTACGTATTTTTTCAAATAAATAACTGAGTGTATAGGTCTTCTTTTTCTGACAACACTTGTCTATTGTTTATTGTGAAAATCATCTGTTTATAGGAGATTTTAAGGACAACATTATTTAATATTAGAGTGCACTTACCAAACATAATCTAACTGACTATTAGACAAATGAAGCCTGGGTAATTGTACAACTGCAAGAGTTCTATGAGTGTATCACTTTATAACACCATAAATACTGCCGGTGTAATTACAGAACAAATAAGGCACTGCCTAGGAGCACCGAGGCTTCAGGGACTGCCGAGGCCCAACCTGCATATTTAAATAAAGACCCGGACTTCAGTTGGCCTCGAACCCCCCGAACAATTAGTAAACTATACCCGGGAAGGTGGCGATCCCCTAGGCTGCAAAACGTCTCTGTGCCCTTCTGCGCCTAATTTACATGTGACATTAAGATCCCCAGCCCTACAGGGACCTCGCAATATAATAATTGGATTGGCCACGGAACATTACCCACCCACCAGGGGCCTCATTTAAAAGAACGGGTGAGACCCCGCTTTTTTTTTGTTTTGTTCTTTTCTCTCCAGTTTTACCATCCGCATCCCCTCTATTACAGCGATACAAGGTTTTCCTCCTCTCGCTTCAAGTAGTTGAACAAGTATTTGCTATCACAGGTTGAAAGCCATGCACCACCCTCTAATAGCAAACACAAATGTCCAGCGAATGCACACCCCGGGACATTGTATGAGCTGCGTCTGAGAGGTCGCCCTCCCTACTACCATGATGCATTTGTTAGAATAAATGCATACTAACACTACTTACACACGTGTAGTACAGCAACCAGAATATAGTGAAGAAGCAGAGGAAGCGCAAAATCTAAAAACAGAAATCCTATCAGAAGTCGGATGACATAGTTCAATGAGCCGACGACCCTGGCATGAGTAGAAACAGCTACACGAACAAAATGGGTCTTCAGCACAATGCAAGCAATTTTGAAATATTGCTGAGTGGTGCCTTCTTTTTGCCTTCTCTCACTCGTCGCCAAATTTATGTAGTGAAGAGGCAGACAGCAGTGAATCCAATCAGTAGATTTATTACAAGAAAACAAGACACCTGAAACAACCACCAACAGGAGCAGACAGCAAAGCAACCATCTAATCCAGCACCGTATACAAACTTCGCAAGGTTCCCCTCATGACAGCCCTACATTCTAACATTACATACTGAGGGCCATATTATCAAGGAACTGAGTTAAAATGATCGCCGCTTTAGCGGCAGGAAACTGCCGCTAAAACGGCGATAATGGGCTTGATAATATGCCGTAGAGAATTCCAATAGAAGCCCATGTTCTCGTGTTACCATGGGCTTCTATTGGAATTCTCTACGGCATATTATCAAGCCCCATATTGCTGTTTTAGCGGCAGTTTCCTGCCGCTAAAGTGGCGATAATTTTAACGCCGTTTCTTGATAATATGCCCCTTAGATTCTAGTAGAATTACATACTAACATTCTACTATGACTTACAATGGAATACTACACAGAGCACATGACTTTACAGCAATGAGCTCATAGTTTCATCCACGAGTCTTGACACCAGTAGGGGTAAGACTTTCGCTTCCCACTCCCTATATTGTATAAACGTAAACTAGCACTTCTTCCACAAGTATGCTACAGCGCCCAGAGCACATAACTTTTCAGCAATGAACACACAATTTAGGCTCACGGTTTAATTCCCGAGTCTTAACACCAGTAGGGATGAGTAAGTAAGTAAGTAAGTAAATATTTTATTTGTACATGATTAATTAAAATCTTTACAAGTCGAATAAAAAACATTTAAAAGGACAATTAAAAATTGCAAAGAGAATTAACCAAAGGGTATTTAAAAGTTCTCTCTGTCCTGTGCGTTTGCCAAGTTGATTCAGATTAAAGTGTTGCATTGTTAAAATCAACAGTCCTCAAGCTCTCATGTATCTGACTCCGGCCAGTTCAAAGAATTTTACGACCTGACAGTTTAGTTTTGTTTTGCTGGGATTGAAGCAAAGTTTGACTGCCTGTCTGCATGTCCGTATACCATAGGTTTTGAATGAGTCTCGCAGGAATTTGCATCTCAGATCTTTCAGTTTGGGGCAGATGCACACTGCGTGGACAAGGTCTTCCTTTCCTGCTTTACACAGACGGCATTGTGGATCAAGATTTTTCCTTATCCAGGGCGGTAGGTGAGGATATACCGGGATTACGCCCAGACGCATTTTTAAAAATTTCTCTTTCATTCTTAGGTTCATGCCCACATTGAGGTAAGCCTGTGGTTGCATTGGACCATAATCATTAAGGATTACCCAACCATGTGCTTTTTTTGTCAGGGCCTCCTTGTCTTCAGTTTTAGAGATGAGTCTAACTACTTTTTTGGCTGTTTTTTTAAACGTCACATGGTCTGTTGGAATGTCCCATAAGTTGGATAGGCCCAGCACTTCAAGAGAGTCAATTAAATACTTCCTCGCTGATGATTTTTGATGCTGAAGAGTCTCATCCCAGATGTTAGAATTTAGGGAATCATTGTTGGCGTTACGTATCTTGTGCCAGGCAGTGACGTATGCACACCGTCTTTCTAAGGTTTGTTTCGCGATGCCAAATTCCAGTCGTATTTGTGCTGAGGAGACTTGTTTTGGCAAATTAAAGATGAGCCTGTAAGAGTTTGAGATGATTGTGTCCAGAAGAGTGGCGTCTTTTCCTTGAAGGGGTTCGCTCCCGTAGGTGAGTGTTGGTTGCAGTTTTGCGCGAAGTACTTGGAGAAGTGGGTAGAAGGTCAGATCTGGGAGTTTAGTTTTTAAGGATTTTAGGGCAAGGGAGGTTGCCATTCCCTTGCCTCGCAGGGAGTCCAGCTGGGGTTTAAAAGTGATCTTCGAGTCCAGTATTATGCCCAAGTATTTGTAAGTTGTTACGTTTTCCAATCGTTCTCCATTTATATGCCAATTATGTTCCCTTTTCTTTTTGTAGTTTACTGCCATAACCTTAGATTTATTGAAATTTATCTGCAGTGCATTTTTATTTGAAAAATCGTAGATGGTGTTTAGAAGGTGCTGAAGACCAATGGGTGTCTGGCTGATGAGCACCAGGTCGTCTGCATACAGCAGGTTGGATAGTGTGGTCTTCCCTAGCTTTGGTGCATGGCAGTATTTTTTGTCTAGTTCGCCGGGCAGGTCGGCTAGGAAGAGGTTGAATAGCATTGGGGCTAGGACACAGCCTTGTTTGAGGCCCTTTGTTGTTTTTATTGGTTTTGAAAGATGTGTGCCTGCACCAAGTTTCACTTTAATCCAGGTGTCAGAGTGTAGTGCTATCAGTACGTTTAAGAGATGAACAGGTATGCCCCATTTGGTCAGTTTTTGCCATAACATGTTGCGGTCTACATGATCGAACGCTGCAGTATAGTCGATGAAGGAGAGATATAAAGATTTATTGTTATCTCTTGCTGATTCCATCAGTAGAGTCAGGGCCGTGATGTTTGTAATTGTTCCTTGGCCCTGACGGAATCCGGTTTGGGTGTTCGGGATTACCGAGTTTGCGGCGGCCCATGAGGTTAATTCCTCTAGTATGTTCCCTGCAAAGTATTTAGCTTCTACGTCAATTAGTGCTATCAGACGGTAATTTTTTGTCTTCATCTTTGATGGTACCATTTTCATGAGCGTTGTTAACAATGACCTTAACCCTGTTAACAACACATCCATACTTTTTCGCCCTGTTCCCACATTTACCCCGCATACATCTTTTACATGTTCACTCCACATTACTTTATTCTCAGTCACATCAACACACTGCAATTACTCATTCCGCCACGACGGCTTTACTTTCTTTTCCGTATCCTAGTTCACGTTTGTTTGTTTACTTGCGTTTTTCCGCATCTTTGTTTTGAATACACCCTTTGACTTTTTGCATACCTTGTATCGAACCCGTACACTCTTCTTACTATTGACATAACCTTTTGTACACAGTCACACAGCCGCCGTTACCTTGTAACAGACTTGTATTTTCCCTTTTTGATTGGGTTCTACATTTTTATGACAAACCTATCCGCTCTTCACACGTTGGACGACACATTGACCAGTACAAATTCACATGATTGGCTACGAGGCCTTCAGCTAACCTGATTTGCGATGACGATCACCTGATACCCTTTAAAAACCTCGCGCGTTTCACAGTCTACCGACTTGCTGACACGCCGGCACTTTTGAATGCTCAGTCTCGATCGATTTAAACCTCCTAGCATCACGTAAGTGTTTTGCGTCATCCCCCACACCGCCTCGCTCTTTAATAACTGGGTTGTTCTGCGCCTACTTTGTCAATTCACACACCTCTGATCCTTTTTCACCTGGCACTTAACTTCCATTACCACTTTTATTTTTGACTCTCTTGACATTTCACGTACAATTTGCCTATTTTTTCATTACCCTTAATTTTGATTACGCACACTTGCAACGTTCTTTTCTCACGCTATCTAACTTCAACCGACACGGTTTTATTCTTATTTCTTTCACGCCCGCATGTATTTAATTTCAAAACACCTCACTCGTTCTTCAGGATTCACCACCCACGCTTGTGACTTCAGTTCACTTTTCTAAACTTTGTCACAACTTGATGCATTTGTCCATTCACTACCGTTTTGTTGAAACCACACCATCACAACCTCGCTTACACTCACGCCTGTTTCATTCATATTTAATCCGTTAATTCTGAAAGTTGATTTATGTTTCTTGTATACTGCTCTCTAGATTGATTGACTCATGATACTATTGTATTGAGTAAAGCTGTTTCCTTGTATCCTCCCTTTATAGTGCTGCCCCTGACGAAGGGCCACATTGGCCCGAAATGCATTGGGCTACATCGAGTTATGAATCTCAATATACTCGTTTGTGATGTTTAATCTTCAGTGAAAATCATACCTTTTCAAAGGAACGACTAAATATATGTAAATTGAATAAATCAATGAAATACAGAAAACGACCCTCGCTTGATTAATTTCTCCTTCGGAGTGCAATTCGAGTGACACGCTTCTGACCAGAACGTGCCATCACGGTTTAGACTCTCAGTTTCATACCCGAGTGTAGCACCATATCATATCACCACCACGCCACTCTGAGCAACACCGCACTTTCAGACCGTTAACAGTGATAACTACCTACTGGCGACCGCCAGTAGGTAATCAAGAACAAATTACAATAGTTCCTTCATTCTTTTAGCTTTCAAAAATTCTCTCTATTACTGTCTTTCTACTTTTCCATCTAAATATTTTTTTAATATTCAAGTACAAATCGAAGTCAGAAATGCAACATATTCTATCAACACACTTTCTAGAACATTCTACAACACGTGGAGGTTAAAAGTTCATCAATTTTTTTAAACCTAACGATATTTTTTTGCAACATTTTCTCAAACATTTAACGGCACGTGCAGGTTAAAAGTTCACAATTATTTTAAGTTCGAACAGTGCCTTCCAAATGCAAGTAGCAGGTGTGGTTGAGTTGAGCAAATTTTATCCTATAATATGTACGTGCAAAGTGCTTTTTCTTAACCAATCACCAACATACTTTTCCACAAAACGAATGTGCACCCTACTTTTTAAAAACAATGCTTTTCATCTCCCAATCAGGTACCGTTTTGTATGCGAAAAGAAACTAGTTCCCCATCTTTAACCATATCTCTTATTCTACGAAGGAACTGCATGAGCTACAGACATATTTCCATACCTTCCAGCCATACCTTCAAAATGCTAGTGTGGATCGTAGGACATAGCTATGTTTTCTGGTGCAAGAGGTATGCAGAACAGAGACGTATTGACTTAGACGTAGGTTTACAAAATGTGGACATTAAATGGTTTGGACAGAGAGGATTGAAGTGGCACCAATTGTTGCCTTTGCTTAAAACCTGTATGCATCTCCAACACCCTGACCTCAGATTGTGCACTGTGGTGGAAACGACCTAGGCACATTGACTGGGGTAGATTTGGAAATGCTTATGAAGGACACCTTTGGACAATTGATGTTACTTTTGCCTCAAACTGTCTTTGTATATTCCAATATATGCCAAAGACAGAAGTGGAAATGGTCCAAACAATTTTGTCCTCAGATTGAAAAATCTCAGAAAAAAGTCAACAAAGCTGTCTCTACATACCTCAGAGACCACAAAATGGGGTCCATATACAACAACAACATATGTTTTAACATGGCGGATATATACAGAAGTGATGGAGTACACTTCACAGATCAGGGAAATCGAGTTTTCCTGAATAACTTGAAGCTGTGCATCTGCACTGATATGTAGCTTCAACTAATGAACACAAGGGCTCTTTTTAGAGCCACCCTATAACTTACAACTTAGGCCCCCTATTTTAGGGCCATATAACACCAACTCCTGCACCCTCGCCAAAATGTATTCTCCACACAGCTGTGGTGCAGTGGTCATACCATCTCACTTTGCAGCACAGACCTCTCGCTTTGATCCCCAGCTCTACTCACCCATTGGGTGAGTAGTTTGCGCTCTACAAATGCCATATTGATTTACCTTCACACTCCCTATACAACACCACCTAAGCACCATACACAAGCTACAATGTTCTAAACAAAAGTTCATCCATGTACCTTTAAGTACATGCTGACACTACTTGCACAGATGTGGCACAGCGGCCAGAGCACATGACTTCACAGCATATGACACACAGTTTGGGCTCACGCTTTAATCCCCGACTCCGGCAGCATCTCAGCTTAGCAACATGAGACTCTAGACAATACCTCACATATATTCCGTACCCCAGGACTTTCATACCAGTACGGGTCAGTAGTTCGTCCTAGTAGTTATAAACACATCTGGACACTACTTCCACAAGTGCAGGGCCATGGCACATGACTTCACAGCATAAGACACACAATTTGGGCTCACGCTTTAATCCCCGAATCCCCCACCAGCTCACCATACACGCATCCGACTCTACCCAATACCTCACTTAATTTCCATAGCCCACCACTTACACACTGGTAAGGGTTAAACACTTGGCTTTGCACCCCCTCTATAGCACACCCTAAACACCCCACAGAGGTTACATTGCTCCTACCCTCCTATTTCCCACTTTTTCCCCCTTTTTTTCACCTTACTCGCTTCAACAGAATCACAAAATGGCGGCCAACACTTCCTAGTTGCAACCGCTTGCACCGCTCACAGCCAATCAGCACCAAGCTTGTGCTCATAACGCCTCAGCCAATCAGAAGGCAGAATTCCCAAATATCGATATCTGTAAATTTTGATATCTCTCAAAAACTACAGAACGAATTTACACCAAATAAACAAATGTGTGCTTTCTAGACAAAATTTGGGGTAATTCCGTTCACCCGTTCGACCTGTAGCCTTGTCTAAAGTTTCCTATGGAAATTAACATGGAGAAAACAAGTTTTGGGACCCCCCTTTTTTCTCCGCTTCCCCTTGACGAATCACCCCCAAACTTTCAACATAGGAGTATTAGCAAATCTCTGTCAGTGTCCATGGCAGTAATGCTTTTTCTACCTATATGGTGGCAGGGGTACAGGATTTCATGATGAAGTTCACATAAACATCAGCAGCTTTACAAGTAGTGCCAGGTCACCGTATTGGTACATGTGAGAAGTATTCAACATGGTTTTGATCTTTTCCTGGATGATGCACAATGATATAGTCATACTCCTGCAATTGCAACCCTCATCTCTCAATGCGAGGGGCATCTTGGCTGAAGGACTGCTGAAAATGGTGAGCAATACTTGGTGGTCAGTGACAACTGTGAAATGCTTTCCAAATAGGAACACATGAAAATTCTCACAAATCCACACCACAGCGAGGCTTTCTTTTTTTGGGTTGTGAATAGACATGTTCCATCGATGACAAACTTCAACCCAATTTGTCTTGGGGCACTGGGATGTCCAGAATGCTAGGTAAGGATGGCACCCAACCCCACTGGGCTTGCATCAACAACAACCTCTGTCTGCAATTTTGGATCAACGTATGCCATTTCAGTGGCGTTCTCAATTTCATGCTTGATTCTCTTGAAGCTTTGTTCACATTCACATGACCATAGGAATGGAAAATTCATTTTGATAAGTCTATGAATGGGGCACTTAGAGTGTCAAAATCATGTTTATACAATGAACACTGACTTGCCATACCAAGGAAGGATCACAGCATAGTTCCATCTAATGGGGGAAAAGTGGATGACAAGGCTTGTATTTTATTTGGGTTGGGAGTCATTGCCCCCTCAGAAAAGATATGACCAAAGAAATTGAGTTTGGTTATGAACTGCATTTAAAGTAAGACCTGTATCAACAAGTACACAACACTCGTGTATGAGAGCTTTTTCAGGTTCCTTTTGTATGGTCCCAAAACTAGTATGGCTGTATTATGTGATGAATGACATCCTGAAAGAGTTCTGACGCTGATGACATTCTGAAACTTAGCCTTTCATATCTCAATAAGCCAACATAAGTCAAAAATGTAGTAATGCACCTGCAATTTTCTTTGAATTTGAGTTGGTGATTCCATTTGTTTAAATCGAGGTGGGTAAAAACTTTAGCTCCATTCAGCTGCTTAATAATGTCAGCAATGTGCAGACCTGAATGTTGTTCTCTTTCAATGTTTTTGTTCGCTTGCCACTTATCAACGCAGATACACATAGCTCCTCCACTATTCTTTTTCGGCACTACCATATGGGTTTTAGCCATGGCATCGGACCATTGGATCGCTCAATTATGTCTTGCTTAATAGTATCTCAAGTTCTTTCTCAACAGCCTCTTGTAAACTAAATGCCGTTCTTCATTGGTGCTGCTGCCCTGCTGGTCTATGGCTCCTTTGGGGGACCTCAAGTCTCACAAGCCTTTGCTCTCAGGAGGGAGGAGCCTCAACCGCGCTCTTAAGAGCTGCAGACATCCTGTGGTGCGGGATGCCATTCTTCATTGCCGCTCCTGCCCGGCTGGTCCGTTGGTCCATTGGGGGACCTCAAGTCCCACGAGCCTTCGCTCTCCCTGGATGGAGGAGCCTCAACCACACTCTTAAGCACTGCTGACATCCCGCAGCACGTGATGCTGTTCTTCATTGCTGCTGCTGCCCTGCAGATCTTTGGGTCCATTGGGAGACCTCAAGTCCCACAAGCCTTCGCTGTCCCAGGAGGGAGGAGCCTCAACCGCGCTGCTGACATCCTGTGGCATAGGACACGCCCGGGAGAAGCTCGGGGTTAAGCCCGGGCGCGTCCTTGCCCATCATTGCCAGGAAGAGGCAGGGCAGGGCCACCCCCTTTGATTCGTTGGCACGACATCAAAACTGTGAGTTTGCAAACTATCTTGACTCTGACTTTGACTTTGACCTTAGCACCTCTCGTTTGTCATTTACCCAGTCCATCTGGTATCTGCTCCAAACTATAACCCCTAGGCTTGTTGTTCCACATCATTGATTGATATTGGAACTCTTTTAGGGTTGTCTCTTCACTGAGTGGGTGCAGCGACAACCAAACAATTGCTTTTTTTAGTTGTTACTGCTATGTATCGCTGGTGTTATTCCCTGGCCTTTCATTGTGCATAACAGTTGTTAATTATTTGGTTGGGAAAATTTCGGGAGAGTGCGTCTATCAGCGCTCTAGCCATATTCCATTCAACGTTTCACGTATCACCATGGGGAAAAGGAAATCCAGGGATTTTGAAAGTGGGGACGGAGGGGTCCAATCGAAATCTAACAAAATGAACAAAGTTTGAAAGAATGCAGGAGGAAACTGTGTCCTTGATCACATAGGTGATCTCCTCATAGAGTGCGAGGATATGTTAGCACCACCAGACGATTTACCTACAACCTTTTGTTCACCTCGTTCACTTAATCGTTCTAGTAGTTCAAAGTCAAGTCAGCCAAAACGCATTCCATTAATGTTTAGGAACCCCAAAATACATAACACAAAAAACTATTCCCCCAACCATACAATAGTGTCCCAAATTCCATCCATTGTTGCTGAAAAGGAAGAGGAGGTGATAAGTTCTCCTGACCTCCAAGTTAGAGTTATTGACAATGTCACAGCTGCAAAAAGCTTAGCTACTGACCTTACCTTTCTAATAGGTTTCTGCCACTCCAGCATATGTTTGAGCCTCTAGTGGTAGCGGGGTTACGTGACTCTCACAACATAGCTGATGGGACATAGGAATTGGGAGTCAACACAGGACATCAAGGCACTCTAGTACCATCCATAAATGAGCATGCCATTAATGACCAGGTCCTGAAGGGTCAGGATACCCTGAAGACTATAGTTGACCTGAGAACGGAGGTACATACCTTAAAAAAGGCTGTTCAAGATCTAATGCAGCAATTTAAATCATTAATAAACAAAGGTGTCCCTGAAGCTCAACTAAGCAAGCAGCCCCTGCAAAATCCCTGTTATGTACTACGAACAATTGTCATGTCCCCATGAATGGCTGAAAACCCCATTTGCAAGAAATCTTTTGACCCTATTCTTAGGAATCCTTCATCTTACGCCTATACTGCCCGCTGTCGTACACCAGGCCTGTTACCAGCCTGTGGCCCACCACTCTCCCCCTCATTGATGAACGTTTCCAACGAGACTCATTGGGTAGGCGAGGCATACCATGAGGGCCCACCAAAAGCATCTATATGATTAATGTACCCAGGTTGTTGACACCCACCAGACTTGAAAACAAGGACTCTCTAATTATTAAATGTATACATTGGATCCACCATGTGAGGGGGGTGTTGTTCAGTGATCAGAGAGGATATTCTTGGGGCAAAAAAAGGATTGACGGAGTCAACTCCAAGAGAGACTGCATAGAGTTGCACCTTGGCAATGCGAACCTGGCCCACAAATTAATTACACTGGAGGCAAGGACTAATCCACCAACTTATACTGGGGTACAGTCGAAATATCGCCCACTTATGCGCCCACTGTTGCTAGCCACCCATAGTTTTGTACCTCAGTAGTGCCCTGGTTCGCTCCTCAATACAAATGATTGACTTGCACACCAAACCTCCTGACCATGATCCATCATGTATTCTCCTATCTCAAATACCCATCTATATGAGACCAGTTGCCATGACGTTTTATCCCTATCTTCACCCTTGATCCCTCGGCCTATGGCGGATGAATGGTGCCCAACCACATCAATTAGCCACAGTGAGGGGGGTTGTCCTACAGGCCACCAGATTGGATCCTATAGTGGGAATCCGGGAGAACGTGAAATTCATCACCCCATAAGAGCTCGAGACCACTCGACAAAGCTCACTTTATTATCATGGTACACAGCTGGGTTGAGGTCGAAAGTCACTCTTGCCCACTGGATCTATTATGTAGAAAAATATGACATCTGTATCCTACAAGAAACATGGTCTCCATCCCCTACTTTTATTCCTGGGTACATCACTTTCCATTGCCCTGTGATCACTAACACGTTTGGCAGTCCAGCGGGGGGTTATTGATTCTAATTAAAATCGACCTTCATTGCTCTGTCAAAGAGCTTAAGACTAACCGCACAGACATATTAGCGGTTCAGATCAGGGGTGAAGATGAGTGGGAGGTAGACCTTTTTCATGTCTATGCTAGAGGGACCGAACTGGGAACCACTTCATTCACTCTTCAGGAGTTGGAGAATCTTCTAGATGTTAGAGATACCCACTTCCCATTTATAGTCGCAGGTGACTTCAATGTCACCTTTGAACCACTAGGGCAGGAGGATCTAGGTGGAAGTGGGGAGGAGGAGGAGTTATGTCACATTCTCCCTTTGGACCTTACCCCCATTAAAAAATGGTTTCAAACGGCCCTGCAACTGAATGCAATAACCGTTGAATTTGGCCTGAGGGTCACAAATGGGCGAACCAAATCTGACAAGTCAGGAGCACACTTTTAATCGGACCACCAACATGAGCTGTATTGATTATTTTAGCTGGACCTGAGATTGTTGCCCCAAGTAATTGACATGGTTGTAGGGACTACTGCGGATAGAGACCACAACCCCCTCAAGCTCATGTTAATTTCACCTTGGGTCAAACTCTTACATTTTCCAAACACTTCTCTTGCCACTACGGTGGTTTGTCCGACCAACGATAATAGGCATCTTAAATGAGCATGCGTATCGATGGACCCGGAGAAAGTAGACTTAATGAACACCAATTTGGAGGCTAGTACCAGGCAGATGTTTAGTCTGCTAGAACCCTTGGGCAATTTGCTAAGATTGTTGATTGCCACACCAACTTATTTAATCTGTTGGCGTCTTATTTTAAAATACCACGACATACGCAAAGTGGGTCTAAAAGCTTAAAATCCCAATTTGCCTGGTTTACTCGAGATTGCAGGGACCTTAGATCTAAACTGGCCACTGCAATTTGAACAAACATGGTGGCCGCTGTGAGGGAAACTAGGAGATCCTACAAGCAAGCGATACTCAAGGCTAAAAAGGTCGCTGATCAGTGAAGCTTGCACCAAAAAATGATTCTCAAAGTTTTTGGCTACTAGTAACAAGGGGATATGGAAATAGACCCCAACCACTGGATAATAACATTGCTGTTGAGGCGTGGCATCTTCATTTCTCGTCAGTTTAAACTGAAGAGCTCAAAAACACCAATGAAGCTTTAATAGCTGATTATAATAGTTTCCAGATTGTTTCTTTTTTTTACCTTAGGCGAAATAAGTCCCAGTATCAATGTAATTGTTAGATCTAAAGCCCCGGGCCGGACGCTATTCCTGGCGTTCATTAGCAACATTCATAACTCGTCGTTGTATATTCTGGCTTTGCCAATGGAATAGCTGCTGGCTCCCCAATTCTGTCTTCTTAGAGACAAGCTGAGGTACTTCCATTGTACAAGAAGGGCAATCACTCATTGCCCTCGAACTACAGACCTATCAGCCTGGTCAACAGTGCTCAAAAGGTCTTTGCCTGAGCACTTCTTATGAAAATCCAAACCTGGATAGATGAAAACAATATTCTGTCTCCCTTTCAAGCAGGGTTTAGACAGAAAGTTAGCACTGTTGATCAGGTCTTTCGCTTCCTATTATTAGCTTGGAAGATCGTGACCATCTGCCAGGGCAGCCTATATGTAGGTTTTATTGACTTACGGTCTGCATTTAACCTCTTTCCCAGACACAAACTTTGGCGTGTCTTAAAGTAAATGGGAATCCCTTGTGAAATATTAGCATTGATTGTTTGCCTTCATGAGAGCAACTATGCAAGGGTTCATTGGGGGAGCCAAGGTCAACTGACCGACCCGATTAGGGTGGACAGGGGAGTCCGCTAGGGGTGCGTAATGGTCCCCACTCTTTTTTCATTCTTAATCAACTGCGTTGTCCAGTATCTTGCTGAGAGCCCAGCCAACGCGCCGATTCGGGGGGGGGGGGGTCAAGGTGACAACTCTACTCTTTGCAGACGACACCCTGCAAGTTTCGAAGACCCCTAGTGGCCTGCAATCCCTTTAAAAAAAAATGAGTCTGTGCAATAAAAGGCCTTGACATCAACACCTCAAAGACCAAACTTTTAATGATAAATCCACACAGATTTTTTAAGGGGAAGTTCTTCCTAGATGGGAAACCACTTGAGAGAGTGAGCACTTTTGATTATTTGGGTGTCACTCTCTCTGATGACCTGTCCTGGAAGCATCATGTTAAGAGGTGGAATCTCCAGCTTATGTGCATTACTGGGGCTCTGATTAAAGAGCACAAGATCTCATCGAGCAAGCCAGTACCCGCTGCCCTTTTGCATTTATGACCACAAAGCAGTGGGTGCATCTCTTTATGGGGCAGAACTCTGGGGGTTTGAAAAATTGGATGCGCTTCTTGTGACAGAAAACACATTTTTAATATCACTTTGTTCCCTCCCCCAGAGAACTCCTCTGCATCCGTTGAGATTAGATATGGGCAAAACTTTGATTATAAAAAAAGGACAGTTATGCCCCTTGCTCTTTTGGCTATGCCTAAAAATCACTCCTGAGTTACACCCTGAGGCTGCTGCATTGGATGAGGTCTATGCCCTGGACCATCATAAGAAAATTGGCTGGTTGAGCAAGGTGAAGTCTCTGATGTCCTCTCTAATGATGGAAGGAGCATGGGACATTACAAATCCAGATTCTCTTCTCAGCAAAGCAAGGATCAAGAAATACTACTAGGACTGGGTTGCACAGTCCTCTATTTCCTATCCATCCTGGGGGCGTTTTTAACCCTTGATTTTATGGAGTTTAAATTGGAGGATGCATTTGAGCAATATTTTGAGGCTATCACAAATCCCCAGGATAGGAAACTTTGCATGCAATTTAGGTTTGGTTCCCTTCCTGTTAATACTTTTACTGCCTCCTGGTGCCAGCCTTCTCCTACATCCCAGCTCTGGCCTGGCTGCACTCTTGCAACCGGGTCTATTAGCCACATCCTTTTTGCATGTCCTAGGTAGCACCAACTGAGATCCAGGTGGATAGCTCCTGTTTGCAGACAGTTTGGTACTCATTGTCACAGTGAAGCTTTACGTATCGTAAAATCCGACCCTAGAATATTAATCATTTGTGCTGTTGTCAAATTTCTGGGCAAAATGTGGATTAGTAGGAGGTATGCACTGACCTTGTAGTAGACTTATCTCTTTTCTCTCTTAATGTAATGTTTTAAAATGTTTTTAACCACTCAACTATTCTTTAGTCTGGAAGCAAGCTACTTTTAGAACTGTATCTGCATGATGTGTCATGACGTTTAGATTTCACGACAAAGACTTTTGCTGACATAATTCTTAATTATTATTCTAGCTATTTTTTATTGTCTTTACCTCGCTCACTCATTTGAACAAGTCAGTCTGAGATGAACTGGTCTTTCGGCCATCTGGTAGTTACCTTCGTTCTCTTTGCACTTTAGGCACTGGCACTTTTCGATTTCCTTATACTATTGTTAGGGATCACTATTAAAGATGGTTCTCATTAGTCTCAGTTACTAGTTTCTGCACGAAGGCTATAACTCTTCCATACTTTATGCACTTTGTGAATTTATCTTATGCCTTTGTGTTTTATGAAGTTTGGACCTTTTTACAATATGTAGTCAGAGATTGACAATTAAACTTGAATGTTTTCACATGTCTCTTATGTACTGTATGCCCCTTGAGGGGTTTTAACTTTCATTTAGTCGTGTTTACCTCACTCTAATCTTTGTGCTGTGCCATTTAAGGGCCTCGTGATTTTTAATGTGTTTTTAACTTGATAGGCTTGAATTGCTCCTGATTTTATTGTGTGCGTGAAGCTTATTTAACATTCTAACATTTTATTTTGTGGGAATCTGCTGGGGGAAATTTGCACTCTGTTTGTGTGGTGGGTTTTAACTACTTCCTGCTTTGCCGGCCAGCCAACTAGAGGCGCCATTTTGGGCAGTCCGCTCTCTAGTCTTTTTTGGCTGCCGGCCTATAAATATGCGCGAGGGGCGGACGTGCAGAGGACGAGCGCAGGGGGCGCGCTGCTGGCGTGCCGAAGGCGCGCCTAAGGCAAGCCCGCCTGCGCCCGTCAGCCTCCCGGCAGAGGCCAGGGCCAGATACTCTGCCCGTCGGCCTGGGGGCGCCCAGGCTGTGCTGACTTATGGTAGGGATGAATTATTAACTTTGAATTTGACTTCAGGTCCCTTCCACCCTCAGTTTGACCTGTTGGTATCCCAGGAGCACGCTTGTGCTGCCTGTGGCTTCTGTCTTCCTGCTGCTCCTCCAGCTGCCTCACCTGCGTTAGGCCTTTGGCCTAAGCATGTTACCTCACTGACCATTTCTGCCGCTCTAATTAATGTGCGCTCCCTCAAAAAACATCATCATGATGTCTTTGAGCTTCTCACCGATCGCCCAGTTGACCTTCTGTTCCTTACAGAAACATGGCTTGACGCTGACTCTGACCCTTTTGTTACTTTCGCCATCCATTTGGGTTACAAAGTTGCTAGGGCTGATCGTTCAGAGGGGAGGGGCGGTGGTGTGGCGGTCATATTCAGAGAGAAGTGGGATTTTATTAGGGGCGAGACTCATGCTTGGGGGCAGGGGAAGCGTTGGACTTTAGTATCAGGTTCTCCCCCCATTCTCTGCTGGGTGGGACTCTGATTTACCGCCCCCCTGGTTCTGCCCGCGCCGCTTTGCAGTCTTGGGGCGATGAGCTGACTACCAGGGCTCTTCGCTTCTCGCAGTTCTTGTTCTTGGGAGACTTGTATATTCACCTAGATCAAGGGGCGTGTAATGATGCCATTGCCCTAAAAGATATGCTTCAGCTTGCCCAACTATCGCAATGGGTTTTCCACCCAACGCATCAGGGTGGTCATATCCTTGATCCTATCTGTTCTAATTTTAATATTTCAGTGGAGAACCCTCTTCCCCTTGTGTGGTCTGACCATTTTATTACCTTTTTCTCCTAGAAGTTAGCTCCGCTCTGTGGGGCGGACTCTATCTCTCGGAAACCAGCCTTTAAAAAGGTGGATCCTGCCACCCTGGCTGGGGCCCTGGCGGCCTCCAGGCGACCCTTACTGGTGATCTTGAGGGGAGTCTCGCGGACTTCACAAACTGGTTCGATAAGTCTATGAACTTGCTTGCTACTCCCACCTCCTCTAGCTCCTCGAGAGTTTCGACGTCGAAGCCCTGGTTTTCTGCTGATCTGCGCTTGCTTAAACAGGATTGTAAAAAGCTTGAACGGATTTGGCGTCGCCGTGGTTACTGTCCTTTGGCTAAGGTTGCTTTGAGGGGAAGTCAAAAAATCTATTATTCAGCCATTTTCCAGGCTAAAAAGCAATATTTTACCGACCGCATTGAGCAGGCTTGTAACAATACTAAGGAGATTTTCCATATAGTTCAGAGTTTTACGTCTCCTGCCGCTCTAAACTGTACTGGCCCGCCCACGGCTGGCTGGTGCAACACCCTTTCTAGCTTCTTCCTGGACAAAATCCGTTTGATTCAGCAGACTCTGCGTGTGCAGTCCCTCTAGCGGATGATGGGTTGATTGTGCCTCCACAGGGTGCTTTGAAACACGCCTTGTTGACCTTCTCCCCTGGTGACCCCACTAGTTCTCTGAAAACACTCAAGGGCCTGAAGTCCGGTTCTCCATCGGATCCCATGTTCCACTCCGGCAGAACCCAAGCCTCCCGAAGGGAGGTAATGATAATAGCGACAGGATTAATAGTCTCCGCTACTGTTGCCGGGAAGCGAGGGGTCAAGGGAACCAATCAAATGCTTTTCTTTAAGGTCACATGGCAATCTCTCACCGCTCAGTCTGGGTTTTGGGCTTCTTATAGCATGGAGACAGCGTTAGTTGAGATCTCTGAAGCAATTTGTGACTGCTTAGATGATGGTGGTAGAGCAGATTTGGTTATGCTTGATTTGTCAGCGGTTTCTGACACGGTGCCGCACTCCAAGCTGCTCACCCGCCTCTCTGAGATTGGGGTCTCTGGATTGGCCTTGGCCTGACTTAGGTCTTTTCTGGAGGGTCAAGCCCAACAGGTTTGGCTGCCTCCGGCAGCCTCGTCCCTGCAAGAGGTCTCTACAGGTGCTCCCCAGGGCTTTTCCCTTAGCCCCCTTCTCTTTAACATCTATGTCACCCCTCTGGTCTTTTTGGCCGAGGAGTTGGGGCCAAGGTGATAGCCTATGCTGATGACACCCAGCTACTTTTTACTTGGGGCAAGGGGGATGATTCCGTTTTGCCTGTGCAGAAGTGTTTGTCTTCAGTATTTGGGTGGCTCGCCAGAGCCCAACTCAAGTGCAATGAAGACAAATCGGAGATCTTTCTTTGTGGCAACTTCCCCTTGGATTTCAGAAGTAGGATCTGGCCTCTTGATTTTCCCCCTCCGTCCTCTAATGGGAGCTCCGCTAAAAACCTAGGAGTCCGGTTTGAGGATAATCTCTCATTCTCTGTCCAGGTGAATAAGATCTCAGGCTGTTGTTTTGGCCTTCTCAAGGTTCTTAGGAGTTTTCTCCCCCTTCTACCAAGGTCTGCCAAGGAAACGGTCATTCGGGCGCTTGTTTTGTCTCGCTTGGACTATGCTAATGCCCGGTATGTCGGCCTACCCGGCTACTCCATGAATAAACTACAAGTGATCCAGAATGCGGCCGCAAGGCTGCTTCTTGGAATTGCCAGAAGAAGTAGTGTACGTGTTCATCTTTGCGCCTTGCATTGGCTACCCATGGTGGAGAGTGTCAAATTTAAAGCCTTGGTTATTGCCCACTGGGCCCTTTACAATCTGGGCCCCATTTATCTGCAGAGGCAGTTCTCCTTTTATGCTCCGACTAGAGTATTGCGCTCTTCAGCTCTTTTGTTGGCCAGGGTGCCGCGTTTCTCCTGGTCCAAGGTAGGGGGCAGCTCGCTCGCGGTTAAAGCCTCCCTGGCCTGGAATGCTCTTCCATTTTTCCTGCATAACACTCAGGACCCGCTCTGTTTTAAGAGACTTCTTAAAACTCATCTGTTCCAGTAGTCATCTACTTTTGTTATCTCTTCTCTTGGCTTCGCGCAGGGACACTCTTCGGAGTAACTATTGCGCGTTGTAAAAATATCTAACATAACATAACATAACTTTTATGGTCGCAATGGCCAAAATAAAGTTATTGACTGACTAAATGCAATTCAACAATGTCGTTGAGCAACAGGATGGATGTCCTCATTTATGTGAAGATAACTTTCATTGTCTTAAGTCTTCCTAGCTTATGAAACAAGGATGGAACCTGATTAAATTTCTCATGAAAGGCATCAACATTGTAATTTATAGAAATTAGCAGCATGTCCCATGTCAGCAGCAGGGGTGAAACTGAGTAAACATGCACTTGATGAAGTGCCTGGTAGTACATTAATTGGTGCTTGGACTATGTCTTCTTCTGCTTCACAGTTGCTATAAATGAACAGTGACTTTGCAGTGGCATCGAAGCAGCCCACATATACAGTTTGGATTCGGATGGTGTTAAACGGGCCAGTAGAGACAGTTCATAGTACTTTTTCTCTACCTCAATGATTATCTATGTGCCACTGTCTATGTTAAAAGGTATTGAGTGCCAATTCACTTTCAGTGTGATCTTGGGAGGACGTACAAATTAAATTCGCACATTTACTTGTTGACCTAGCTTCGACTGAATATCTTCCTTGAAAAAAGCTAATGCTACTTGTGCACGTCGTCCAGAGATCAACATTGACATCTCACACCCATCTTACTCCCTTCAACATGACAATTACTGTGACAAACCTTTAGACTAGGAATTGGATGAGATTCAACATCATTCAGTTTCTACTTGCCTCAACTGATGTTGCAGCTTGGCTTTGTGGGAGTAGTTAGAATGTCTCTGGAACGTTTCGCAATCCATTTTGTTTTCTCGACGTGATGCAATTGGTATTTCCTTCATTTTGCTTTCTCAACGTGATGCACTTGATCTGTCCCTCACTTTGCAAACTGTTATGATATGGTTCACTTTCTACATCGTTAGTGTAGTGTCTTAATTTAACAATGTCGGAATCCTTTTCACTCCTAATAAACTCAGTAAAGCAATGACATAATGAATAGAGTGGATTGCAGACAAGGCTGCTTTAGAATTGTGAGTTAGCAGTTACATGCAGATGAATAAAGGCCAGTGTGTGGCATAGTCACTGGTGGGTACCCCAGCTGGCAAGACGCTACAAATGGTGAAAGATAGGAGATAATCAACCTGAAGATTGGCACTGCTCACTCACAGAGTTGCAGGTGGTCCAACCAAACTACTCATGCATGCCACATGTGCTGTTGTTGAAGTAAGGCATCAACACTGAATGCATGTAGAGTCAAATTTCAGTTCCAGATGCTGTGAAGCAGTTGAAAGCAAAAGCATTTACAGAGAATCTACACATCGTTGTTCAATAACCTGTTGTTCAGGCCATACATAAAGGTACCCCGCTGCTACGCAACATTGTGTCATACATAGTACGCAGTGATAACGCTGCAAGTACAACTGCTGCCAAGCAAAGATCAACATGGTGTGAAAACGTACAAAGCGCCAGCTGAGCGCAAGATAATGCTATGATTACACATGTTGCAAGGCAGAGATTAACCAGGTGAAAGCAAGTGCACAGAAGTGCCAGAAGCAAAGCAGTCTAGATGAAAGAAACAGTTGCCTGCTGACAAGTATTTAAAGAAGTCTTCATACCGCAGTATTGGGCAAAGCAGCCAAGGAGAAGTGCTTGGGGTTGTGCTTATGGAGACATCCATACCTGAAGAGAAAAGCCACCAAAGCTGCTGAGTGGGTCTCAGAACAACTCCACAAATCTCTGAAGAGTGAAAATCAGTGAGGAGTCCTAAATAGTTGTTGTTCCAATGGATACCAAGACGAAAATCACGTTTCCAGTTTATCATCAAGGATGTTCTAGAGGCCTAAAGGTCACAGGGTCTCAGAGAGAATAAGCTAGAAGCAGTGGCCGAAAAACCACCATGTCCATCCTCAGTAAGTTTCACACTGGTATACATTGCTGCTGCTTTCTTGAAACCAACATCATAATTCGATACTGCCAAAAAGCTAAATATTGGTGACCTATGGACTACGTGTATAGAGAGATTTGAAGATTTCATTGAGGCTTTTGAAGAGACTCGTAACAGAAACATTATCAAATACCTTGCTAGTGCTGGCCTTAAGGAAGCAATAAAGAAAATCCCACAAACTGACAAAGAAATCACATACTGTCAGATTAAAGAAACCTTGAATCTCAAGTTCAATGCCAAATGTTGACTATGAAAGATATGTTTTTAGTCAAGAACTACAGAAACTTGGCAAAACAATTGATGAATTTGTAGGGAAACTTGGCACACTGATAAAACACTGTTCAATGAATTTAATGATGAAGAGGCCATAGGTCTCAGAGTCATTGATAGATGCTTGTCTGATTTGTTCAGACGGCGAACGTTGAGAGTCACTTTGGGCCTGGAATGAGTGTTGATGCTGATAGAGCTGATAGGCATGCCGATTGACAAGCGGCTGATATGGAATGAATCAATTATGAGCGTAAAAAGTCAAAGCATAAGACTGAAGGACACAAAGTGATGTCTTTACGTAAAAATAAGGTATGTTTTAAATTTGATTTTCTTTTCTAAATGAAGACAAATGCCCTGCCATTGGACAAATGTATAAGGGCTCTGGGAATGAGAACCATTTTGTGATGGTGTGCAAAGCAAAGGGTAAAACAAGCGTTTCACGACATGAAGATAAAATGGCTGTGCAATGTGCACCCACAAGACCAAGCGGAGACATAGGGTACGACAAATCTACACTACGAAGTTGACTGTCATCCAAATCATCATCATCGATATCATTATCAAGTGAAAGTGAAGAAGTAATGCAACTGGTGCTCATGTAAAGTTGTAACGCAACTGGTGCTCATGTAAAGCACTCTGATGCCCAACACCTTCTGGTTAAGTTTGCACTATATAAAGATCCATAAAAAAAAGATAGATGTGCCATGTCGATGTTTACATTAGAAAAGCATGAGCATGTTGGAGTGACCGCATTTGAAGAAAAATGTTAGTCAAAGAAAAGTCAACATTCCAAAGCACCAAACTTATTCATACTTTGCCTGAAAGTCAATGGTTGTTCGATACCTTGCATCATCGACAGGGGTGCATTGATACATTTTATGATTGATGAAAAATATAATGAATTGCATACCTTACCCCAACTTATGCAGTCAAAAGCCAAAGTGTATACATGAGCTGCTTTAAAACCCTTAAAAAGTCAAGGTTCATTTGCAGCAACGATAAAACAGAAGAAAGGGAAGGTACAATCACCAATCCATGTGCTTCAAGGGACAGTGGTGAGTGCCTGTTTGCTCATGTTCAGCACAGCTGCTGATATGGGACTGATTTTCATGAACTACAACATGACTGCTTACCATGAAAATTGTACGTCTGTTCCCTTCATTGGTAATGGTTGGGGAAAGCTTAAGACTAAGAAAGTAAAGTTGCATATTTGTGAGGACCTCTCTCTAGTTGCTCAGAGATAAAGACACATTACTTTCATTTTCAAGATGCTGTTGAAAAGAAACTTGAATTGTTACTTAAGCATGATATCATTGAACGTTCTACTGGTCTAACGCCATAGATTTCTAGAATCATGATAGTGCCCAAAAAGGACAGTGAAGGAACGGTATGCATATTGGTTGATGAGCGTCAGGCAAACAAGGCAATTGAATGAGAACGACATCCAGGTCTATACTTTGCTGACATGATATTGCAACTGAATGGTGCAAATGACTTCTCTCACATTGATTTAAATAAAGGTTATCATCCGTTGGAACTTGAAGAAGATTGCAAGTACATTGCAACCTTTTCTACACATATTGGTCTGTTTTGATATGAAAGACTAAGGGCCTGATTATGATCTTGGGAGATGGGATACTGCATCACCAATGTGACAGATATCCTGTCCACCGTCTACAAGTTCTATAGGATATTTTGGAATTGTAATTTGGCGGAACGGATATCTGTCACATTTGTGACAGAGTACCCCTGTCCACCAAGATCGTAATCAGAGCCTAAGTTTTGGTGTGTCATTAGCTGCAGAACTGTTTCAAGACATCATTTGACGTATCATAAAGTCTGTCACAAATGCATTCAATTACAGCAATGACATATTGGTTTTGGCAGCTACACAAACAGAACATGATAAAGCTCTTACACAAGTATGCCATCTACTTGCCGAAGCAGGTTTCACTTTGCATGCAGACAAATGTGAGTTCCATAAACCGAAGCTAAATTTCTTTGGCCATATCTTTACTGATGTGAGGTATAACACCAGATCCTGCTAAAGTAAAAGCCCTGGCAAGTGCTGATACCCCACAAGATGTTTCCATGATGCGTTCATTTCTTGGCATGGCCAGTTACTGTTCTAGATATATAAACAACTTTGAGACTGTAAGTGCACCATTGAGAAAGTTGAAGAAAAAGAAAGCTTCTTTTCAGTGGTCTTATGAATGTGAGAATAGTTTTAGGAAATCAAACAAGCCATTGAGAATGCTACTGAAATGGCTTATTTCAATCCAAAACTTTATACAGATGTTGTTGTTGACGTTAGCACAGTAAGGTTAGGCGCTATTTTTACAGAGCAAAGTGGACACCCTTGTGCTTGAAGGCATATTATGGTGTATGAGAGTAGGAGTTTCTCCCAACCAGAACATGCTTACTCAGAACCTGAAAAGGAAAGTTTAGCCATGGTATGGGCGTGTGAACACTTCCATGTATTCTTTTATGGAAAGCCTTTTGTGCTTGTAACTGATCATCAAACTTTATTAACAATATTTGACAATCCAAAGGCCAAGATGACTCCTTGCATTGAATATTGGGGTCTACGGCTACAAGAGTGCAATTATAACATTGTGCATCAGCCAGGAAAGGATCAGAACCCAGCTGACTACTTTATCAGAGTGCTCATTCAGGGTCAAGGCACTCCATCCAAGTTAGCTCACGCTTATATCAACTTCATCTTAAAATCACACCAGCTGTTATTGCGTTAGCCCAGATTATCACAGCCACAAGCCAAGATAGTGACATGCTAAAGTTGAAAGATATTCTTAAATATCAGTAAGGCTTCCTCTTTTCCGTTTTTTACTGATTTTATAGATAAATACAGCCAGAAAACCATTTATTTTCTTGTCTGTATTTATTTTTACATTTGGATAAACACAGAATTTGGGTTCTTTTTGAGTGATTCTAAAAACAGTTTGCCATGAGTGTCAGGCCAATAACTTTGTGGATTGATAGGTAAGGGGGGGGTTAAAAAAATAAGCATTTTAGTAAAGAGGCTTAAACAGCAGTAGATATGCACAAGGCTGATACTAAAATGTGCATATTTTCATATTAGTGTATTGATTTCTTTTCTGCGGATGCTCTTATCACTGAAATCTGACAGCAATAAATGATCCACATTAGGAAGCACAAGAGGGAAAAGACCAGTCAGGTCGCCCTCCACTCACAAGCGACAACAAACAAAATAGACCTGATTGTTCGGGACATAATAAAATTTCTTCAGAACCGGCGGTGGGGTACTGCTTCTCCACCCAACCGCTGGCTTTAGTCAGTTGCCAGTCGTATCCAGCCTAAATGTCCCACAAATATCTTCCAGACACACGTTTACCAGTCCACCCATTGTATATGTACCCCCTCTTGAAAGGTGTGTACCAAACAATTGTGTGAAGGTGAGAAAGTACCTCATTTGAGCATCACCAGGGGAGCTGCTGGTAGGTACTCACCTGTTTGCTCACGTTTCTCATCATCAGTAACTTTCTTACCCGTAAAAAAGAAAAGAAAAAGTGTGCAGTGTAAAGCATAAGAGGTGAAAAACAATGAAAGAAGAATATGCACAGAAGCGTAATTGAGTCAGACAAGACCCCGTAATGTGAGAAAGAATAACCTCTTTTCTCCAACGAAAATCGAGTTATGACTCACATGTTCAAGATCCTAGATTTATTCCATGCTGTGGGACTACCCAAGGTTAAAATCAAACTGCATGTTTCAGACCACTTTAAGATGGGCCAACATATTTCATTGCCAATCTTCCGTTACAGCAATTTCATCAGGGCACGGGCCAAACTTCACCTCACTGGATGTCAAATTTAGACCACGGGTGACTGATAAACAAAGAACAAATTAAAACTACCAACCAGTCAGGACATCCTACATCACATCTACTGACCGATTTGTCAGAGGTTATATATATGACACAGAGTTCATAGTATATTTACCGGTTGGTATCCAACAACAGTCACACCGGCTTCCCACCGTTTAAGGGGGGTGTCCTTCAATCATAAGGCTCCCACCGGCACAGTCCGTTGCCACCCGTATACCTGTGAACATATGTGAGTAAATCTCGATCTGTTCTCAACCTCAGGTGATGTATACACTGTTAAATTCAATTCAATACAAACAGTGGCAAAACAGTCCCACTCATGCTCACAAACTCACGCTAAGCGCAAGACAATAGACAAGTGCAACCTTACTGGGTTCTCATACCCAAAATAATGGTATTCGTTTTACAAAAGGGAAACCCAAATCAAAGAATGACCATCCTCTTTAGAATAGATGCGGGCACTAGACTCCTCCTCCAATCTTTAGCTACATACCACCACTCGACCCATTGAAGGCATAGAAGCATGACTGCATATTTCTTGGTTACATAAATGTGGAAATATACCAGTTTCAGCTTTATTTTTTTTCACAAAACCCATAATACATATAGATAAATACAGATAAAGTTGACAAAAAATAAATATGGATAAATACAGACGGAAATGTCAAAAAAACTAAATACTATAAAACCGGGAGCCCTAAATATCAGTCATGGAACCAGCACACTCGGCCTCTCACTAGTGAGGGTGAATATAAAAAATACAGAAATATCAAAGATGAACTGTCCATTACTCAGAAGGGAGTTATATTTAGAGGGTTGAGAATCTTGATTCTGGAGAGTCTGCGGCAGAAAATTAGTGAAGTGGCCCACAAAGGACAAAGAGAAATTGATGCCACAAAACAAGCTCTCCGAGACCTAGTCTGGTTTCCATATCTCAATGAGCAAGTTGAGAATGAATTGACGCCCTGTCATCTATGTAACTGCCTATCTACAAAAGTTACCCAACACACCCTAAACATGTCAGAAAACCTGAAGCATACATGCGAGAGAATGGCCAATTAATTTTCGGTCCACTCGACAACAGACATCACCTGATGGTGATTTTGGACGAATACTCATGATTTCCATTAGTCGAGGATCTCTCATCCACTACTCAAGAATGTTTCATTGAAGGGGAGATTCCCCCTAGAGACTGCCCGATCCAGATCAACAGAACAGGGTTCACATGCCTCGGCATTTTTATCTCTTACGACTCCTCAGTTCGACATGCCCGAAATCTACTTCCGTCACTGCACAGACTCAAAAAAGACATTAGGAGCTGGAAATCGCTTCCCCTCTCCCTACTGGGCAGAGCTGCATTGTTTAAAATGATGTCTCTGCCCTGTTTTCTCTATGTCCTGCAAAACGCTCTTGACCCGGTACCCCCACAATACTTTAAAGAAATAGAGGGCCTTCAGAGAGAATTACTCTGGGATGGTAGACCACGTATTGCCTTAAATAAATTGACCCTGAATTGATATGATGGAGGCATAAGCCTTCCAGACATTAAAAATTACTACTGGGCTGCGCATTTAGCTGCCATAAACCATGGCACTTAAGGGCGAGGCGACGACCCAGGCTACGCCATGGACAAATGGCTCCTCCCTGGAGGGAACTATAACAGGACGCTCTATTCGCGGCCTAACAGATATATCTTAACGGGCCCCACCAGACACTCGGTTCAGGTTTGGCATGATGCTACTAACTCTCTTGGGTGGGGACGTAAACTAACGTTGGCGACCCCCCTTTGGGATTCTGAGCCGTTGGGCAGCCTTTGGAGAACAAAAGGATTTGACAGATGGGACCTCATTGGCATCACGCAAATTAAAGACCTCTGGGAAGAAGGGAGGGTCAAATCCTTCAACACACTACAGGTCGAATATGAACTAGCAGCAACAGAATACTTCCGCTATGCCCAAATCATCCATTCACTATGAACGTTTTTTCCAGTGGGCGCGATCCCTCCCGAGGCCTCACCCTTAGAGGACAGAATCCCAGATGGCCACCTCCCCGAAAAGACGATTTCCCTAATATATAAAAAACTAATAAATAACATGACCGACCCCCTCCAGGTGTTGAGGGAAAAGTGGACAGAAGACAGGATCAAGATCGATGACGAAGATTGGCAGGTGGCGGTGTCATCTCCTAGGGTTGTCGTCATTCCGGCGCGCTTCCGACTGGTGCAACTGAAAATCCTCCACCGTGTGTACATCACGGGCTTCGCTTGATCCACATGGGAGTTACTGTTAATGTGGACTGCAGGAGAGGGTGTGGCCAGCTAGGAACCTTTTTACACAACATAAGGGAATGCAAATTTGTGAGCGTTTTTTGGCACAAGGTACACGTGGTAATATTCACAGTACTACATACCCCTCTTACACCGGAGGTGAGACGTTGCCTCCTCAACATCTGGGAACCCACTGATCTTAATATTCACCAGACACAATGGGCCACCCTGTGGTTCATGGTAGTGAAAAGAAACATTGCTCAGTTGTGGGGTGTGGCTACACCACCCACGTTAGAGGCCTGGGAGATAGATCTCAACTGGTGTATGTTTAGGGAGAAGACGACATATGTCGCTAGGGGTTGCCCCAAAAAGTGGGCATGTGTCTGGAGACCTTGGAATAGTTATCGGGGTGAGATCTCTGCACCGCCTAAATACCCTGAACCATATGCCCCCCCTACCCCGTGATGTTTCCTTCATGTGTTGTAATGTAAAACTTGTCTTCCACACACCATTATTATTTACTTCGTTTATGGTGCTCTCTGTATTGCTTATATGAACCGATGCTTGTTTCAATAAAAAGAATTAAAAAAATAAATAAGAATGTTTCATTGAGAAACTGGATGGCAACTTTGTGATATGGGGGGTTTCAGCCATTCTAAAATCTGACAATGGCCTACCTTTTAATAGTTGAGGGTTCAAACACTTCTTATAACATCTGAGCAGAATGCGATGCAGCGCGCGCAACGAAATTCGTTTTATTTATTTAAATGTGTACTTAACTCCGTTCATCCATATTCCGGTGTTTACATTTCCCCACTCTGCCCCTCCCCCGCCCCGCCTCACTGCCCCACCGAACTCTCTCCACGGGCCGCTACTGCATCTGAGCATAAAGCATCAAAAGAAAACTCCTCTGTGGCCGCAGAGACTGGTTAAAAGAGATTTATGAATACGCTAAAGAAAGCCGTGCTACACCTGAAAAGCTCAATTTACAAACTGTGTTAAACTCCCCATTGTGATCCCACTGTTCAACACATCACTCGACCACCGGTGATAGTCCAGCAACACAGATTTTAGGGAAAGCAATGTCAACCATACTGCCCCAGTGGACCAATCAGAGGGAAAGAGGTGAGATTGCAACTTGCCTGAGGAACATAATTCAGAAACAAAAGATGAAAATAACATGCTAAAAACAATGGGCCCGATTCACAGAACTAACTTAAGACAAAATCCTAAACTTACTACCATTTTGGTATTCACAGAAGGCACTTACTCATTTTGGTATTCACAGAAGGCACTTACTCATTTCGGTATTCACAGAAGTTAGGAGTCCTAACTTTAGGACTCCTAAATGCCTTCTGTGAATACCGAAAGTCTTAAAATTAGGATTTTTCTCAATTTAGTAGTCCTAAGTTTAGGACTCCTAACTTTAGGACTCCTAAATGCCTTCTGTGAATACCGAAAGCCTTAAAATTAGGATTTTTCTCAGTTTAGGAGTCCTAAGGTTAGGACTCCTAACTTTACAACTACTGAACTGAGAAAAATCCTAATTTTAAGGCTTTCGGTATTCACAGAAGGCATTTAGGAGTCCTAAAGGTAGGAGTCCTAAATTTAGGACTACTAAATTGAGAAAAATCCTAATTTTAAGACTTTCGGTATTCACAGAAGGCATTTAGGAGTCCTAAAGTTAGGAGTCCTAACTATACTACTACTAAACTGAGAAAAATCCTAATTTTAAGACTTTCGGTATTCACAGAAGGCATTTAGGAGTCCTAAAGTTAGGACTCCTAACTTCTGTGAATACCGAAATGAGTAAGTGCCTTCTGTGAATACCAAAATGAGTAAGTGTCTTCTGTGAATACCAAAATGGTAGTAAGTTTAGGATTTTGTCTTAAGATAGTTCTGTGAATCGGGCCCATAATCTTCTAGAAAGGAGACAGTGTGCTTGCACCGCAGATGCGTAAAAAAAATCTGTTGCTTCCTTTGATGCAGAACCTTTCCAAGTGATGACAACCAAAGGACATATTGTGACTGCCTAGCGCCTTGGGAAGTCTATTATCAGAGAATCTTCTCACTTTCGGCATTTGATTCATAGTTCACCAGATCTCAATGCTGAAGGAGAGACTGACTCTGAAGCATCCGTGCCTGCTGCTGCCTTTTCGCCATGCCAGCAGCTCTTGCATCATGATGGTGACAGATCTCAACTTGACGCAATGCATCCAGGTCGAACAATTACAGCACCAAAGAGATTAATCGAACAGATTTAAATGTATATATGTGTATAACTTTTGTAAAATTGGTAATTTTTTGTTTAACAGAGAGGGAGATGTAGTTTCTTGTGAGCTAACATTGACGGACCACTATTGACTCCCAATAAACTCCATAGAGCTATGACATAATGAATAGGGTGTATTGCAGTGAAGGCTTCTTTAGAATGTTGAGTTTGCAGTTACACACAGATGAACAAAGATGTGTGATACCAAGCTCAGTGTGTGGCATAGTCATTGACAGGTACGCCAGCTGGGAAGACGCTACACTTTGCATATCTGTCCAATGCTGGGACATTTGCCTTCATTTAGAAAGGAAACTCCACATCGAAAATTTAACTTTTTTTCTTTGTAAACATTACTTTATGGCCTACTACTTTGTATTTTGACTTATATTTCACACTGATTCATTTTGGGCCATTCTGGCCTCCATTTTAGTTGCTTGTCTATCAGCTGTTTCTTCCTCTCTGGCAGCCATGAGTGCTCGTTGCAATCATGTTTCATAATTTTGGAATGGTTATGATAAATGCTTTTATGTGGTAAAATTGGATTTAACATTACTGTTTTAGAAATATCATTTTTAGAAAGTAGCTATTTCTCCGCTCTTAGCTTAGCTCTGGGTGCCTGCAGCCTGTCTTCCATACATGTCTGGGGTGGGTGATAGCTACATATTGTGCATTCCCTTTAGACAGCCACAAACACAAGAAGGGTGGGTATGAGACAGAACTCATCTGTATTCATCTACATTCTGATAGCTATTTCCGGGCAGGAAGAAGGGGAGGAGCTTATACTTACACCTGAATATAGAGTGTGCGGTGTCCCACACAAAGGGCTGATTGCCCCCTGCTGGCATCCTGGCAGACAGGGTTGGGATGAAAGGGGACCTGTGAACTTCAAGGGTCTGCTCTGAAGGCACACCCACTTCAGATGCACATTTGGGAATTGGTACTAGGGCTCTGACTCTACCAAGAAAGTAGACTACTGGACTGGTGAAGAACTCTGCCAGGAGTAAAGACTGCTGTGCTACAAGGATTGCCACTCTGCTTGACTGCCTGTTCTGAAGAAACTGTTCCTCTGCTTTGCTGAGCTGCCCTGCTGCTGCTGATCTCTGCCATTCTGTGAACAAGGATTGGACCCCCTCACCTGAACCCAGAGTGACTCTAAGGCCTAGCTGGCTTGCCCCCTGTTCTGAAGTCTAAGGGTCATCAAAGACTTCCTGCAATCCTGATGCTGCTGTTGGACTCTGCCATCTGTGAGTCCTCACTTGGTTGAGGTGCCAATCCAGTCATGGGCCTCTGAAGTGGGTTCTGCAGTTGTTTTTAGCATCAACATCGATGCAGTGATGACTTTGCGCCGAATGGAAACAACGCATTGCCCTTCGATGCAGGAGCTGATTGACGACATTGCCTCGATGGACTTCATCAACTTCGCAGATTGGCACCAATGCTTCACCTCCATCCACTGGATCGACAATGATGCAGTGGCTCCTTGACTTCTCGCAGTGAGACTACAATAATGGCGCTTGCTCTTTCAGAGGTACTTTGCCAGGGGACCAGTCTGAGTCCTCTAGCACGCCTGCCGTCTATCGGTGTTGGCCTGAACTTTGGATTCATACTGGTCTAGCGTGACCTCAAGTAACCTCTTAGCGCTTTTCATTTCTAAGCACTATTTTTGGTTTATTTAAAAAAAAATCAAACTCTGGTTCTACTTATTGTATTTTTGTCATTTTGGCCTTGATTTTCTCATGAGCATGTTTTCTATCTTTCTAAACCTGTGTAGAGTATTTTGCACAAATACTTAACAAATTTCCTCTGTAGATAAGACTGACTGCTCTGTGCCAAGCTATCAGAGAGTAAGCCAGGTTATATTTTAGTGTATATCTAGCTTACCCTGACTAAAATTGTGGTCCCTACTTGGACGGGGTGCATACCTCTGCCAACTAGAGATCCCATTTCTAACAGCCTTCACTTTCTTCAGAGAACTTGCACTGGCTGGAGTAGCGCTTTGACTCCAGATATGCCAACTGTTGATTTTTCCACTTTGACTGAAGTAGGTGTGGCACGCACAAGCAGTTGGCATGACAATGACAAAATCTCCGGATGAGCATTTCCGGTTCATGGGGTCACGGGCATTATGTAATCCTCTATCTCATAGCCAGTTGTAGCATCCTCCGCAGCCCAGCTACATGCAAACTATTGAGCCAAATACAGAGCCTGGTATTACATGTCTTTATTCCTCAGAGTGTAACCGATATCTAAACATTCAAAATCATGATTTCTATCACCCACGCACTTAGATCACTGTTCTACGAAGTGCTTCAGGAACCAAAAAGGTACCATCAAACTCATATGACACTACAGAGGCCAAATTGGAACAGCCAATTAAGCATATTTTAGGCTTCTCAGACATTAGCTACATCTCAACACAGTATTTTCATGATCCTGAAAGCTCCAAGACACCTACGGGTATACGTGCGCTATACAAGTTTCAATAACACAACATAACATATTAAACAGAAATATATCTAGGTTGTATATTGTACATAAAACATAGGCATGAAAATACTGTGCAAATTATGCAAACACCGAGGTAGTACTCGTTATACTGACCAAACCAGAATCAGAACGATATACATTATAACATCAGGGCATAAAATGCAACAGTTGGGTTACAGCAGAAAACACATGAATCACCATGTATCAGTAGTACTGTGCATACCATCCAGGTACTGAAATGGTATCCAGAAACAAAACGAGGGAGTTATCCTTAAGTCCACAAGGATGTAGAACAAATATATGTAGAAAAAGTATAGTAAAGATACAGGAGAGAAAAAGGTTTTTTCTTTTTAAGAAAAAGGTTTTTCTTTTTAAGAAACCCCTCACTCACCGTCCTAGTTGGTGACATGCTTCATCATCAGGGCCCACCCAAATGGTCTAATACCATCTGGGTGTGCTTCAACGCCTGATTACAGCGGAGCGGGTTAAGATGTTACGTGATAGTGCACGTGAGTTAGTGATATAAGTGAGGTTTAAAAATACCTCAAGACCCCCTAAGTAATTTAATATGGAGTCAAGAGGTAAGATTAAAAACAATAGTGATGATACCTCTAAAGGTATAATGGCCTTTGGTATCCGGTGTTACTAGTGTTATACTAGTGATCTTAGATAAGGTCTTTCAGGTCTACATGTTTCTGCCATCTGTAGCAATGCTGGGCTTTCGTCAGGACCTAAATTGTTAGAAGGAGGGCTATGCACGCACTAAGGTGCACCCTTCTCTCATCCAAAAATGTACCACCCCGTATACTCACGGAGTAGTTGAATTAGGGATCTTTTTCATGCGATCTGTGAAAAGAAGAAAGATAAAACTCCTGCATCAAATACCGTGTCTTTGCTTATTTAGATATTTGACAGCAATAAATGCTGGCAAACACACACATACCTATGTGTGATATATCAATAAATGGATGCTGCCAAATGGAGCCTACGTGATAAAGCGAGTGCCATGTATTAGCAGTTATTGCACACACAAACATACTGTGTTCCATTCTGATAAATATAAGATTACCGAAATGAGGCGGTCATTTTAGAACGGTATCCTACCTACATGCATCAAAGGTGGACGCACCTAATAACTTTAACTGAATTCACACAAATGGTTGAGGGGTCCTTTTGGAAACCAAAAAACTTCAGAAAACAAAAACAGATGGTAGGTTAAACTGTACGCTGTACTTGACTTATTATGCGTTGTAATCGAAGAGATGATCACATCATGGGAAAAGGAGAGTAGTCTTGTCCCAAAAGTACTTTGCACTCTGAGATACTAATACATCATTCAACTTATAAAGTAGACTAGTCCCAAGAGTAGGTAGGAAGGTTGGAAAGCCTGCAGTACATGACCACTACAAAAAAGTGACCAATAATTTGACTAACAAACTAACCAAGATCATATCAGCCTTAAGTCGCCAAGGTTTTGATGGAGGATGGCTGAGTGAGAATGAGGCTTCTTTTCTCATGAACAAATCACCCACGGTCCCAGTAATCTACATCTTACCGAAGATGCATAAGGATTCTACCATGCCTCCCGGACGACCTATCATTTCGGGCTGTAACTCGTTACTCAAACCCTTCGCCCAATATGTTGATTTTTTATTCAAACCTTTGCAACAGAACAATTGTCCTACATAAGAGACACAAATGCAGTGGTTAGCATTGTTGAGAATCACCCTTTTAATCCCAAGCTATTGCTCTCTATGGATATAGAAAGCCTGTATACAAACATCCCACAGGATAAGGTCTTAACTGAACTCTTAGAGGGCAGGCCCAGACCACACAATGTACCTACATCATTCATTCTTAAATGTACCAGGATCTCATTATGTGAAAACCTTTTACAGTTTGAAAATACCTTTTACCAACAACTCAAAGGGGTGGCAATGGGTGCAGTTTATTCCCCACACATAGCAAATATCTATGTCTCAACCTTTGAGAATCAACAAAGCAATGATGTATCTAATCCATTCTCCTCTAACAATATCTGATGACTAAGATACATTGATGATGTGTTTTTAATATGGAGAGGAAGCACAGACCAACTAAGAAATTTCCATCAATGGATTAATTCTCTCAATCCCAACCTCAAATTCACAATTGAGTCTTACCAAAGCAGTATGAATTTCCTTGACATCACCATAAAGGTAGATGATAACAATCTACTATACACCACGCTGTATACCAAATCCACGGCTAGGAACACACTACTTCGGTACAACAGCTACCATCCACAGGCGCTTAAAGATGGATTACCATTTGGACAGTTCCTGAGTGTACGTAGAAATTATACTTCTTTGAAGCATAAAACTCAAAGACAAACTTAAATTGCAAGGCTCCCCTGCAAGATTACTGAAAAGATCCCTAAAACAGCTTGGTACAACAATCGGGGAAGTCAAGGAGAGATCAAACCAACCACAATTGGTATGTGCTTTAATCTCTGGTACTCACGCCCAAAAAATTAAGAAAATAATAAATAAACATTGGACATTGTTCAGAAGTCTACTAAGAAGGGGGACCCCTGAAAACTAATATCGGCAGGACTACCAGGGGAATCAGCATAATATTAAAGGGAAGAAGAGAGTACCTGCCGTGAATACATCACACGAAGGCCCTAGAAGAGGGTCCAAATATTTCAAAAACAACAACCAAAGGCAAACCAGAGAAAAATGAACAATTAGGATCTAGAAAAAGGGACGTGTTTTTAGAAAAGATCTTTTTTATTTATTTTATAATGATGATTATTATAAATAAGACATTCATTTTCAGTGCATATGATGAAGGGTTAGACAGACTAAATCAAAGTGGGTAATCAGACAAGCTTCAAAATAATACAATTTCAATACAGGTAGTAGCTAATGGTCCCAAGGGTGCTCCTTCAGACAAGACACACATTCATACCAACAACCACATAGGGAAACATATAATGACAATACATTTTTATAAAAACATACAGCAATGTGAAATAATTATTTCGCAACAGAATTCTAGAACAATTAGAGGACTAAACACAGTCCAGGCGGCTAAAAAGGCATGCAACAAAATTCCACGTTGGTGGTGGTCGGGGGTGTAATAACACAATGCCAACGCGCGTTTCGGTGATCAAGCCCCAACAGGGGCTGCACCTTCTTCAGGGCGAAGGAGAACACAGATGAAGGGACAGGCACACCTAAAAACAAATAAGATATAAACGATAGCAAACAGGCAGCAACAATTTATATAATAACATAGCCTGATCAGTTGATTGCATCAACATATATAATCACACTTCCGACAGAACATGACGGTACGGAATGCGACCTCATTGGTTTAAAAATGGTATTTTTTATATATGGACTTGGTTTGCCAAAGGTAGAAGAAATGATATAAAGTTTATTGCAAATCAGCTTAGAAATTGGAATAGAGTGCAACAAAAGAGACCACCACCAGATGCACCGGATACATTTTAGAAATGGGAGAGACAAAGTAAGCACAAAATGTATAGATTACTCGACATATATAATATAGATGGAGGAAAAACAGTTGATATTCTGAAGGAACATAAATACAATATAAATATAGCTAACAATGTAAATGGAGTATGAGAATGATAATCCTATATGTAGAGATCCTATATTTATTTACAGTGATCAGTATAACCAAAGGATGATAAACAGAGGGAGACAGAGTGCGCTCCAAGATGAATGAATAGATCGAGATTACGTGGTACAAGATTATATAAGATATGAAAATGTGCCAACACCAAGCCCACTGCGTATCCAAATAAGGGTAATAACCTTATAGCCCTCCAGGGGAAAAGGAGAGGGGATTCAGTTAATAGGGAAAAGAGCGAACGAATCGTGCCAATACCATTACGGACAGAAAGCGTCAAGGCGCTGCTCACTTAATCAGGCGTTCTTCGTAACGAGAAACAGAACCACGCACAGGTTCTCAGGAGGGATAGGAAACCGCCCCCGACGATGGTAATCGTTATCACGAAAGGAGGCAGGTTTGTAGAGGAATGGAAGCCTCGCTAGATCCAAAACCTGTGGGGTTATTTATACAGTCATTAGAAACAGATAACATTTTCGCAGTTAATAAGTGCTGAGCCCCAGGAAGTCGCTGATTGCTAGCGATTCCGCAGAGATCTGCGTGTGAAGCCTGTCTGATTGCCGGTCTATGGATACTTAATACGGTAAGCGCTCCCCCTCAGGCATCTACTTCCCCTACTCTAGTTCCACACCTTGAGGATGATTTGACCTCGTTTCATTTTCTACCCTTCCAGGTATATCCCCGAGCATTGTCCTCTTTTTAAAAAACCGCGCATATATATACCCGAGCGTGAGGCGTTTGATTTATCCGCTGTCTCTCCAAAAAAAAGGGACTTTTCTCTACAACAAGAGATGACCTGACTACGGGTAGGGAATTTCTTCACCCCCTCGCGTGTCCCGACCACGCTGGGCTCAGCACTTATTAACTGCGAAAATGTTATCTGTTTCTAATGACTGTATAAATAACCCCACAGGTTTTGGATCTAGCGAGGCTTCCATTCCTCTACAAACCTGCCTCCTTTCGTGATAACGATTACCATCGTCGGGGGCGGTTTCCTATCCCTCCTGAGAACCTGTGCGTGGTTCTGTTTCTCGTTACGAAGAACGCCTGATTAAGTGAGCAGCGCCTTGACGCTTTCTGTCCGTAATGGTATTGGCACGATTCGTTCGCTCTTTTCCCTATTAACTGAATCCCCTCTCCTTTTCCCCTGGAGGGCTATAAGGTTATTACCCTTATTTGGATACGCAGTGGGCTTGGTGTTGGCACATTTTCATATCTTATATAATCTTGTACCACGTAATCTCGATCTATTCATTCATCTTGGAGCGCACTCTGTCTCCCTCTGTTTATCATCCTTTGGTTATACTGATCACTGTAAATAAATATAGGATCTCTACATATAGGATTATCATTCTCATACTCCATTTACATTGTTAGCTATATTTATATTGTATTTATGTTCCTTCAGAATATCAACTGTTTTTCCTCCATCTATATTATATATGTCGAGTAATCTATACATTTTGTGCTTACTTTGTCTCTCCCATTTCTAAAATGTATCCGGTGCATCTGGTGGTGGTCTCTTTTGTTGCACTCTATTCCAATTTCTAAGCTGATTTGCAATAAACTTTATATCATTTCTTCTACCTTTGGCAAACCAAGTCCATATATAAAAAATACAATTTTTAAACCAATGAGGTCGCATTCCGTACCGTCATGTTCTGTCGGAAGTGTGATTATATATGTTGATGCAATCAACTGATCAGGCTATGTTATTATATAAATTGTTGCTGCCTGTTTGCTATCGTTTATATCTTATTTGTTTTTAGGTGTGCCTGTCCCTTCATCTGTGTTCTCCTTCGCCCTGAAGAAGGTGCAGCCCCTGTTGGGGCTTGATCACCGAAACGCGCGTTGGCATTGTGTTATTACACCCCCGACCACCACCAACGTGGAATTTTGTTGCATGCCTTTTTAGCCGCCTGGACTGTGTTTAGTCCTCTAATTGTTCTAGAATTCTGTTGCGAAATAATTATTTCACATTGCTGTATGTTTTTATAAAAATGTATTGTCATTATATGTTTCCCTATGTGGTTGTTGGTATGAATGTGTGTCTTGTCTGAAGGAGCACCCTTGGGACCATTAGCTACTACCTGTATTGAAATTGTATTATTTTGAAGCTTGTCTGATTACCCACTTTGATTTAGTCTGTCTAACCCTTCATCATATGCACTGAAAATGAATGTCTTATTTATAATAATCATCATTATAAAATAAATAAAAAAGATCTTTTCTAAAAACACGTCCCTTTTTCTAGATCCTAATTGTTCATTTTTCTCTGGTTTGCCTTTGGTTGTTGTTTTTGAAATAGAAATATTTGGACCCTCTTCTAGGGCCTTCGTGTGATGTATTCACGGCAGGTACTCTCTTCTTCCCTTTAATATTGTTCAGAAGTCTACCAGAACTTAAAGAAAGACCCATGTTCTCTTTGAAGAGAGGCTACACTCAAAGACCGGTTAGTACATGACTTTGAACCACCTAACATCAGCAAAGTAGACAACATGGTGCAATTATCATATGTTTTTGGACACTTTAAGTGCAACATGTGTGCAGCATGCAACACTACCCAGACCACTAAGACGTTTCAGATCAACGGACAGCAAATTACACTCAAACATTTCTCTACCTGCAACACCAGTAATGTAGCGTATTGCATCAGGTGCCCATGTGGCTTACACTATATTGGTAAAACCACCCAACTTGTTAAGAAGCAAATTCTCCAATATGAATCCTGAATCCGCTGCAAGGCCGAAAATGCTGCCCTGGTAGAGCATTATATCAATCTCAAACATTCAGAAAAAGACATGATATGGTGGGTCATTGAAATTGTAAAACCATGCAAAAGAAAACCTAATGTAGATCAGGTTTTGACCTTAAAAGGAAACCGCTGGATCTGTCATACTGATACTATACCTAATGGTTTGAATACAGCTATAGAGTGGCACACTTTGACCTGTATGTTGTAACTTTTGTGGCCTTCGCCTTGTATAGAATGGCAAGCATCCATTTATACTTGTAGATGTGCATGTAGAAACTGTTATATCATTCATACTACCTGTTTTTTCAGATTAACCTTGTAACAACGATGCAATATACATTCTGCTGTGTAATGCAGCGATTTTGATGTTTTATCTGGAAGTACTGTACTCATAAGATATCAAATGTTTGCCTTAGCATTCAAATAGACACCTTTAACATGGTTTTAAACCCAACTGCAATTACCCTGATCACTTAGATTTGTACAGTGATCGTTTCCTTAGTTACATGATTGTGCACTTACCTTCCATAGGCCATTATAATCCATAACATTTACAATCCTGATGGTATATGTTCGTTCTTGTAACAGTGATCTGATTCTCATTTATGGGATTGATGTTGATTCTGCAACAACATGTAACCAGCACTGCAAAATCCATCCAGCAGAAGCTGTTAAACCACCATGAGATTGGCACACTAACGTCCTTTGGGCATCACTACTTCAGTGGGCTTTTCTACCTTCCTATCCAGTCTTGGGACTAGTCTACTTTCTAAGTTGAATGATGTGTTAGAATCTCAGACTACGACGTACTTTTGGGACAAGACTATTCTCCTTGTCCAATGATCTGATCATCTCTTCTATTACGATGCATAATTAGTCAAGTACAGAGTACACTTTAACCTTTTTAGTCTCATAGGATACTGAATATGTGATGCAGGCCGCCTTTTTTGTTTTCAGAGGTTTTTTGGTTTCTAAAGGGACCCATCAGCCATTTGTGTTAATTAAGTTTAAGTTTTAAGTTGCATCCCCTTTGATGCATGTAGTTTGGATACCGTTCTAAAATGGCCACCTCATTTCAGTAATCTTAGTCCTCGTTTAGTGTTTACAATCCGTAAGGTGACTCCGGAAGTATTTTTATTTATCTGGTTCCCTTTTAGACTAATTGATGCAGGCCGTTAGTTCAGCGGATTAATCCACGGAGCAGTGCCCGTTCTTGAATACTGTAAGTACAGAAGCTATGTTTTGTTGAACACATACTCGCTATGAGTAACTCTGCACGAGTAGCTTTCCATTTGCCATGCTTATATGGTACTGTTGTTCCTTGTTTTTTTAGCCATGCAGTGATTGGCCACGTTGTCATTCTAATTTTACTCTTGGTGGACTGCGGGAGGACCGACTGCCCCCCCGGTATCTTTTACCTTTGGTAAGCCACATTTGAGCTATGGATGATTGATATGGAGATGCACCAATATAGCACCACTCTCCGTGCGTATAAACCTATGTTTAACTTGTTAACATTGTTTTATTCAGTAACAGCCAACATGATATATGTTTCCAAATTAGATTCCTCGTGGAATGTATGGTGTTAAGGTTTAGTCCATGAGTGCATTATTAACTTCTACCTTTTGTTAGACAACTGGCTGATGGCTGTAGATAGTCTAGGTTTTTTCAATTAGTGACATATGTGACAATTGTTCTGTCACCCCCAGCTATTTAATAATTGTTGTTTTGACTTTAGAGACTATCGTAATGGATTAGACTTCTACCAATCACTAGTTATCATATTCATCTATATATTTTCCTGAGTAAGTATCAGAAATCTATCTTTTAAACACACATCTGGATGTAATTCACATTAGGGTACATTTTTCCTTGTTTGTCCAAGGAAATATTCCCTCACTAACTTCTTGTTCTTTCTCTCTTTTTTGGGCAATCATCAACTCTTCCGGCAAGTTCCGGCAAGAGAAGGGTCCTTGGGTGCACCTCGGGGTGGCCAGGCAGCAGGTGCGTGATCGTCCGACGTTGAGTGCTTGGAGGGTGCTGGAGTCGAAGCTGATGCGGGCGACATGGCGTTCGCGGAGGCCAGGGGTCCTGGCGCTGGGCGCGGTCCAGGCGCAGGCTGGCACAGACGGGCTTGCCTTAGGCCTCCATATGAGGGGATGCGGGAGGGAGGACCAGCTGGGAGGTGGGAGCGGGGCGGCAAATGGGAGCTCAGGGGGGTGGGGCTGCAGGGGGCGTAGTGGCAGGAAACAACGAAGGGGGAGCGGGCGGGGATTACAGAAGGCAAAGTGGGGGGGGCACAATAAAATACAATAATGCTAATACAGTCCCCAGAGGGGAGAAGAACACATATCGCCAAGAGCTGTTTATGCGATGAATGTGCGCCATCACCCACTCTGAGGCAAGATGGTGACCTCTGTCTTCCTACAGCTGTGATGCGCCTTTTGTGAGGCCACCGCGAAACCCTTTGATGAGCCCTGACAACATCAGCAATGATTTACTGCTCTGAGAGATTGGCGGCTTTCTGGCTTTGAGCCGCGGATGCTCTATGCCGTGAACCGGACTCCTCGACAAGACCACAGAGGCGGAGAACCAGGACTCGCCAGATGATTTAAATAAGGTGAGGGATGAGAGATCCGGCACTTGAACTGAGCCTTCTGTACCGGTCTGGGCCGCATACCACTGTCCTGGAAAGCGAGCGCCGGCCCGGAATTGTATCGGGCAGCAATGACCGATATGTGGGCTGCCCCAGAGGCTCGGTCATAGTGGTTAACCCAGAGACATTTATACTGTCACCCGTCCTCCAATTGAAAGACACAGAGCTGCTGTGAGCTGTGCCAGGGCAATTGTATGTCCTGCTGTATGAGGTGTTTTGAATCTTGAGGCACCCGCAATATATCTCTCACGGGCAGAAGCTGCACTTACGCTTATCCTGGTGGTGCACACAGCGTGTTATAAGCCTATTAGACCTGCCAACACGAGACATTACAGAACCTGATCAAAGCTCCTCCCCGGGTGTTGTGACACTGAGATTCACCCTCTTTTGCAAGACCAAGGTGACGATTATTGATGAGGCAACACTTAATCTTGGACTGCTCGGAGAGCGAGTGTGCCTGTGTGCAACTTACTACATCTACAATATGTCTGCCCTTATCTAAAGCACGCTGCTATTTACCAGGAAATGTGGTATGCTAATGGAGACTAATAGACGCGACATGCCTGACTCTAAGGTGGCTGCCAAAACCACACTCCTTCTCCTACCTTGCCATCCTCGCCAGCGCCTACCACCCGTCTTTGGTTTCTTGCCTTCTGATCCCCTCCTGATCCTCACTCTTCTCTGGCGGAGCCCTAAACGCATACATGGCCGCTTCCCGGTGGAGCTGCACCGACAGCTATAGGGGAGATTGGCCCTGGCACATCGCTATAGCCGTCACCTACGTAGCCAGATCACGGACATTTGTCTTGTCTCCTTCCTGTGGATTACCAGCTGTCCCTAGTCTTTCCTATCCTGACTTTCGTTTTCACTAACTTACTGCTTTATTGTTTATTTATCCATTATGTAACTACTGTAAACTTTTGTAACTTGTAACTCACTGTGTCCTTATGTAAAGCGCTCTGATACCTCTGGGTCTAGCCAGCGCTATATAAAACTCAAGTAAAAATAAAAAAAACTCTATCACTGGATCAGTTTGCATCTACCCTTCAGTTGTTACACAATGATTTTCTTCAGTTCACGGGTGTATATCTTTTCTTTAATCTATATCTTTAATTGATGGGTGACTTATTTGATCATTTTGTCTGTATAGGGGTCATTCAACATATGAAACCACCGTCCTGAAGATGGTCTTGCAGATGCAATCACCACATAGACCAAAACGTCGACAATTGCACCCCTTTACTTTGTGATTTTTCATCATAGGAATTGTTTTTTGTATGATACATTATAATTTCATTATGTATACAATGTATGAAATGGATGACCACATTAGTGACAATGAGAGACTAGGGACAATAAGAAATTTATAAATCTTGGTCACTGTGTTTCTATATGTATAGCATTTTGTGTACCCCCCCAAATATATTTTTTCAAAATAAATTTGTGTCCTGAGAAGTATACACCCGTCTTGGTTTCTTCCTTCAAAGTTCTTTATTGATCTATCAATGTTAAAATAAGTAATTAGATTTTTGAAATATGTTGATGTAAGCTACTACTTAGAGCTTACTGGCAATGATCTCTAGAAAAAAATAAAAACAAGTTGAAGAATAAATCCATTGTAGGCACCCTTACCTGCTGGAATGATTACAACTACAGCAGTCGATCGGGCCACCATAGTCTCGGTCTGTGGACCGGCAGACTGGCAGTCAACCTGTTGTATTACAACTTCGGCGATTGGACCGCCACAGGACTACTTCAACCCTTGGCATTCCTGATCCTGCAGTGGTAGCACAGCAGTCAAAGGCTGCAATATGCTGTAGGTACCACTGCCGCACCACCAATCATATTAGGAATTAACTCACCATGACCCTATCCATGGCGGTGAGCCTGTCATGGACAGGGTGGTGGTGAAGCAAATCAGAGGTGCCTGTAGGGAGGCATATGTTGTACCCCCCTCTATTTCTGCACCCTCAGTTCATGGGAAGAAATGCATGACATGGTGCATTTTGTCCGGTGCAGGAACATGCTTCAGCGGTCCCATGGTACTACCGGAGCACAGATCGCCTGCCAGGATTACCGTCATCTTCCTCAGGTCTTCCTAAGGGGCGCTGGTATGGCTGCCAGCAGGAATTCCACCAAACTCGTAATCAGGCCCATAGTCTTATATCATTTTCCAAATATTGCAACTTTGGAGACAAAATTAGAAATTCTACATGAGATGAGATTTTTTTTCTAACAGTATTTCGAATACACTATTTATTTCAATTAATATTTATGTTAACAATATTCCGACATAAAGAGGCAAAACACAACCACAATTACACATGAACATTTTTCTCTTGTTTAAGAATGCTGTGGTAAATTCTTTCCTGCTATGTGTAGTGGATGTTCAATAGTAAATTATATAGAAACTATATTTTAATGTCATCAGCTACAAAGATTGAATTGTACAGTTATGTGAAACTTCGTACCTAAAGAAGCTAGAACCGTGGACTTGTGTGTGATGCAGAGGGAACAAAGTGGTCTCCAATGAAGTTTCCGTGTATCTCACTTCTTCCCATCGAACTGCTGCTCTGGAAAGTGAGTCACTTGCCAAGAGCCCAGAAACATAGAAAAAGCCATGTGGCACAAAAGCGTCTCAGGTTCTCGGAAGAACAACATTGTTCAAGTCATTCCTGCTAGGGGTGGGCAGAATTTGCTCTAAATCTCTGCGAGCACGCGGAACTTTCATGAAGACGTGGAGATTGCTTTTCCCGCCCCTTTTGTGATGTGTTTTTGCGTGCTCGCGGGGAAATATATCTCTAACTTGCCCATGCGGTCGCTAATGGGCACGGCCATCTTGCTCACAATACATATTTCCTGTTCCGGGTCGAATGACGTGTTAGCGATCGCAAACTCTCGCGGAATAGCACGACATGCTCTCAACAATCCAACATCCCATGGCGCACGCAAACGAGTAGGAAAACTTGTCGGCGAACGCGGGGATCTGGTAAGTTGCTACCATGCGCGGAAGAATGCATTTTTAAAGCACGAACAAGAAAATACTTCCGCTTTCGCAGCGGATTGTGGAAGTTACGACATCTCGGCGTTCTCCGCGGAACGCAGAAATGCCAAAACTTCGCAACAACAGGCCTAATTCCTGCATTGGGTCTACCTGACTCGGAATCTTCATTTGTGAAGCTATTGTATATTACTGAAATACAATATTCTAGCCAATGAGAATCAGATATGAACGAACACTGTCCATTTCTTCCTAGCATTAGAATATGAGAGTTAGAATTTTTTTCTTTTTAATTGAAATGTTTGGTATGTATTTATCCTTTGAGACTCCAAAATACTATGCGATAGCTATATTGAATGACATCTCTATTTTTTTATTATCAGCAACAGAGTTACAAGAGAGTAGGCAGCTGTTCTGTATCCAAAAAGCAGGCGTTTATCAACCAGTCCCTCAAAAAACGTGAACATAGACTGTTTGGATACATTATTTAACACTTTTTAAAACACAAATCCCACCTGTATATTTACCTTTTTTATTTTCTGCATTTTTTTTCAGGATATAGCGATAGCGATAGCTCCAGGCAATTCACAAACTAAAACTTAACCGTCCTGCTGCAGGGATTGAATCTGCCAATAGTGTCCAGAACGCACGTGGCGGTCAATGAGGCGTCAATGCTTGACTACCAATAATCACGTGAGGCTGATAAATGGACAGCAGCCAAGCGGTGCCTGTTGTGTAAGGTAATCAATTTTTTGCTGAACGGAATTTCTGTCTCTTATTTCGTCACACAGTTTGAGAGCCTGCCTTCTTGTTAATTAGCCATGATGTGCCTAGGGAAGCAGAGGAAAGAGGGTCTTTTAACATTTTCTTTGCTGGTTCAGTATACTCTAGAATATAGCAAAGTACTACCGAACAGCATAATATATCACATCTCTGCCTTCAATGCGCAGATTATAATATATAGTCATTTTTATTGGTGCTCAACGACCAGACCTTAAAATCTCGAAATTGTGGCACATATCAATAAGACTTTTCTTTAATTAATGCAGTTTTTATATAGGTTAAATTTGACTGCATTATGGCTTTTTTCCTGAAACAGTGTTAAATGAAAAAGCACTACATTATTTTGCACATTTTATTTTCAGATCACATGGAGATTATGTGATTTTCCTAAGATTACACTATGTTGTTCACAACACCAGCGATTAGGCTATATAACTTCCCCCTCACATTAACTGATGACTCCATGCACTCTGTGTGAAATACACAAGTCCTGAAGTATATATTATCAGTAATCTTCATTACTCTGAGTTCTACTCTTCCCTGCCACAATCTTTACCCAATGGGTGATAGCTTCTCCCACCAGTACAGTAACCAAGTTTAAACAAACATATTTCCCATCCAGTCGCTGCCGGCATGACTTGCGGGTGAGGGGGCGGTGGGTTGTGCAGGGAGGGTTTTTTGTGGGGGGAGGTTTAATTTAAAAAATAAAAAAAAGTTAACTTACCTTTACCGGCACGGCCTTGCATCGCCTCTGCTTCTCTGCTCCTCTCCTGAACAGGAAGTAGGCAGCCTTCCTCCCCTCCCCTAAGCCAATCATAGACCTGCAATGGCAGCGTTATGATTGGTTGGGACGCCGAGCAGCCAGGCATCTATGGGGAGGCCATTTTCTCCATGTAGGCTGCATGCAGCCTACATGGAGAAAAGGTAGAATGTGCATGACTAGTTTGGTAGGCGCCAGAGGGCCAACCAAACAGTCAGTGACCTCAGCAGTGGGCAATCCACTCCTTGTCAGCCCTAGAGCAGACCCGGCTACCCACCCACCCCAAACCAAACCCTTCTGCTTTCTCGCAGTGTAAGGAGCAGAAACATAAAATGGTATTTATAATACCATTTTATGTTTCTGCTTCTCACACTGCGAGAAAGCAGTGGGGCAACTCTCCTCTGCCCACATGGAGGAGCCGCCCCTGTTGCAATCCCTCCAATATGACAACTTTCACCCTTCCTGTCATATGACACAAAAACTGGAAGAAACTGACCTCACATTCTGTAAGCCCACGCCATCTGAAGCCAACAACCATCTGGTATGGGAGTTATGGAAAACTGGACTTTGACACAGAATAGTAATGGGAGTTATAAAGATAACCGTTACAAAACCAGCCATTACCTCCTCATCCCTCTTCCAGTCACAGTCCTAACTCAGTGAACTGATATCCAAGCATGCAAACAGCTTCATAAATTAAAATATTCATACAGCTTATTAAGATATTACTGTTATATATAATCATGATTGACATCAATGAACCTTTAAATAACACAGCACTGGGGAACCAAACGAAGCTGAAAAGTCACCCCCTGCCAGTAATCAATGAGGATTCATAATATTATTGGGGGATGCCTAATTTGCTGCTTTACACATTTCTTGTATAGTAGCTTTCTTAAATGCAGCCCATAATGCCATTCTTCTGGTTAACCTATCTTGGACTATAATTTGGAAGGTCTTCTCTCTGTGCTTCATATGCTGAAATACTAGCCAGATTTAACCATCTACTTAGGGTACAAACAGAGGGCTTCAACTCTTGAACAGCCAAACCAAATGTGACAAAAAAAAAGACCTTTTCCACTTTACCACTGTTAACCAGTGGTAAAGTGCTTGTGCCCTCTGCTTTAAACATGGTAAAATTGACGTACACATGTCTGCCTTATTTCCCTTGTCGAATGGCATACCAAATACCCAGGATCTGTAAATTAAATGCTACTGGCAGGCCTGCAGACCATATTGTGCCACCCACTTAAGTAGCCCCATAAAACATATTCCAGGATTGTCACTGCAGACTGAATGTAGTTTTAAAGAGACAGTTTTACTTGACAATTTAACCCCCTTGCCAAACCTTAAACTCCCTTTTTATTACATAAACACCACACTTAAGGTAGGGCCAAGTAGTCTATAGGGCTGGGTGCATTGCAATTAAACGTTTGGACGTGCACTTATATATTTACATGTGCTGGTAGTGAAAAACTCTTACATTCATTTTTCGAACCCTGGGCGGGTAACTCCGCTCTGCCAGTGGAGTTTGCGGAGATTTGCCTACTCCGCGCACCATGGGCAATGCAGAGATAGGCAAAACTCCACCCCTGTGGTGAAGCGGAGTTAGCTGCTCCCTCCCCCATTCCAAATACTTTAAAAATAATAAAAAGAAGGCACTTACCTGTGTTTCTGCTGCCTCCCCTGCCTGGCCACTCTCCTTCCTGTTCCTCTCATGTCCTTTTTCATTACAAAAACCACTACATTGTACGTCTTGCGAGTGCGCATGCGCAAGACGTACAGCGTAGTGTTTTTTTCAATGAAGACGGTCTCAAGGGGGCGAGGAGCAGGAAGGAGAGCGGCTAAGCAGGGGAGGCGGCAGAAACACAGGTAAGTGCCTTCTTTTTATTATTTTTGAAGTATTTGAGAGGGACGGAGCGGGGAGGGAGTGGAGCGGAGTTATGCATAGCTCCACAGAGTTTTTTTCAAACTCCATGGAGCTATGCATAAAGGCCCTACACCAGCCACACCCACAGTTACATTTGTCACTACAGTGGTGTCTATCTCTCCCAAAGAATAACCTTGGGTTGCCTTATTACGTGTAATAAGTGATAACATTTGTTTGTGAGCGTGTAGAAATGTCATGTTTGGTGTTTAAGGAATTTTAAGTTAAATTCCTCTTTAATTGTAGATTTTAGGTAACATTCTGAAAATGCCACTTTTTGAAACTTTTTATAGAACACAGATTACCCTAGCTGTAATTATTCAAAGAACACTTTATATTCTCGGTCAAGTAAAGGAATTTTCTTGACCTTTTGTATTTATTCACAACTTATTTTGTGATTTTCTATGCAGTGCTTTACACTTACACATATCCGTTAAACAACATTCAGATAATGAAAAAGACACATTTTTATACCATACCATACCACACTGTACAAAACTCTGATATTACTTAGACTATAGTGACAAATATTGACACATACTTATATGACCAGTTTGATGAGGAACAAAATGCAAAGGTTGTAGTTGCTATAATTATTTATTCAAACTCTCTTGCTAGTAGTGCTCCTTGGGGGTTCTAAGCCAGTTCTGTTACAGAAGACTTTATCAGTTCTTAAGTCTTTTTTAATGTCTTTTGTACAACTTAAATTTAATGAAGACACTCCCCAAGCTTGTGCATCGACACGTTTTGAACCTCTTATTCCTTTTGAGTTCTCCTCGAGACCCTGACTGGTTATAATTCTCATTCTTTTTTTATTACAGCACCTTCATACTGCTATTACAAGGATTCTTCCTTCAAATTCAAACGGCTTCCTTCAGTCCTCTTTTTGGGTTCTCACTTTCTTTTGGAATTACATCAGGGTTTGGCGTCTCTCCAGCTCTCATCAAATCAGTCTACCACGTTTACAAACTTGGCATTTTCATGTTCTAGCCATTTGGTGCCTACAGCCTGTTTCCTGGCTCACATGACTAGGTGTAGTTGACAGTTTCTCCAAGACAACCACACAATATAGGGACTGGGTGATGGCGGTATGGGCCATCCAAGGCTAACCTTTAATGATAAAATGGGATTTTAAGTTACAATTTTAAAAATGGCACTTTTAGAAAGTTGGCATTTTCCTGGCTTATACTATTTGGTGCCTGCAGCCTCACCTGGACTTTTTTCTTACTCTAAGATAGGCGCACAATAGAGGGATTAGGTGTGCCTAGATAAGCCATAAACTGGCATGATATGGAGAGGGTCAGACCTGGGCGCACCCTCACTTGCAGCTGAATAGGCAATGCCTGTCTTCATACAAAGGAATTGTTACCCCTGCATTTGTTCATGCAGCCAGTGAGAAGCCAGGGCAGGGGAAACAGGAAACCTCAAGCACTTCAAAGGGAATTCTCTAGAAACTTCTACTACTTCAAAGAAGGCACATGTATAACAAGCATTTGCAATGCAATCCGTCTCTCCTTCGGGACCTTATATGTATTTAGCCATGGAGCACATTAGCCTCGATGCTGAAACCTCTACTGTTCTTCAACATGGAGGGAAAGTAAGCACCAAACTGGGTGACACCTCCAAAGCTCTGTTTTTAATATAAAATCAGGGCCTTCGGCTGTCATATCACTGAAAATACAAGATTAGAAAAATATATTATTGTCTACGGGTGCTTGCGGAAGGTAATTTCTATGGACTGGAATCTAGAGAATGCTAAAGTGATTCTGGTATTTTACTGACCTCTGCGGCCTTTTTTTTAATCACAAAAATTAAATAGAGGTAGTTGCCAGAAAAATGTAAAAAATAAAGTTCCTCAGCAGAAAGCAATTGTGGTATACTACTGACCTAGTTAAATAGAGGCAGTTGAAGAGAAAATAAAGTCCCTGAGCGGAGGCAGACAAGTCCTAGGGCTGATCTCCAGAGCCCACAAAGTAAACACACATACACATATATACTAAAGTATATACAAGAAGCCCTGAATGCTCGACACTATGATTCACTTTTGAGTTAACTTTCTGGCCCAGCAGAAGGATTCTGAGAGAACTGCCTGCTACTGTGGCCTGCTCTGCACTACACAAGACTGCTCTGCTGCACCTGGAAGGACTGCTTTGCTGCCTGGATCCTGGCTTAAACCCTCAGCGGCCTGTCGTGCAGCTTGAGCCCTGCTTAATTACCTGCTCCCTGGTGTACCAGGGGGCTAGATTGCTGGCCTCCTGTTCAGACGCTTAGGGACTGAAAAGGCTCCCTCCATCATGAACCTGCACCTGCACCCAGCCTGATTAAGTCCTAACTCCCCATATAATGCCCCATCATGGTGGTGGTAAAGGTGCACCAATAGCCAGAATCCAAAACTTTGGACTTGGAAAAGGTTGGTCCGAGCACTGCTCTAAGAACCAAGAGAAGACCATGACCAATCTCTTCTATCCACCCACAGTGCATCATCAGTTGGCCTGACTTTTCAGCAGCTCTTGCTAAATTCTTCTCTGCAGCATCAAATTCTGTTCAGCAGTCCTTTGCCAAAGGGAAAAGTGGCCTTATAGCAATGTCTTTTACTATAGCCTCCTGTCGTCCTGCTGCAGATTTTCGACTTACCAAAGAAAGTGATTATGTCTGAACATAGAAATGTTCATTGTGGCATTTTCAGTGGCTCCCTGATGATGACGTTCCCTCCTCAGACACCGCCTGCAGCCTTGCCCTGCTGAACTTTACTTTCTCAGAACATTTTCTGTACATTTTCTTCTATGTCTGAAGGTAAGCACCGACCATGCCTAATCCACTTTTTGAATCCAATACTCAGACCCACTCTTCAGCTCACTTACTGGACCTGCGAAAAGACTCTCAGAGGACCGACAGCCATGTTTTTTTACTTTGACCTGGTCTTGCTTGTCAAGATGTCTGCAGTAGGTGCTTTGATCTTTTTGGAGCTACATTTTAATTCAAACTTTAAAAATTCATGACTCAAGTTCTACTGAATGGATTTTTGTCGTTTTGCTGCAAAATAATGTATTAGAATGTACTTTATTTTTATAAATAGGTGTGGGATTTCACTTGTGTTGTGTTGTCACTCTGTTACTGTTTGTATTCTGCAAAAATACTTTACACATTGCCTAAAAGTTAAGCCGGACTGCTTTTGTGCCAAGCTACCAGAGGGTTAAGCACAGGTTAATAACTGAATTGAGTGGATCAGCCTGATGGTGATTGTAGCTGTGGCTTCAACAGGGGCAAACCCCCCTTCAACCAACAACCCACATTTTTGCATGCAGTAGCTATGACTCAGAGAAGACCAGCGTAACTTAAGAAAATATATATAACATAGCACAATATAAAAACATACTCCCATATATATAAATAGAGAATATTTTACTGAATTAAATTACACCAAAACAGCAAAAATCAAATAGGGTGACCCGGCAAAATGAACGATAACATAATGAGCATTTTTAAAGTGCAGGTTCACCCAGAAATGTATCTTGGTGCTGCATATCAGATGTTTATTGCTACCCAACTCAATGGTACTCATTTTATTGACCTCAGAAGGATTTAAGACTGAGTGGACACACCCTGATTTGAACTTGTCACTATGAGGTCAAATAGAGGCACCTGCCATGGCCACATTAGTCTACTGAGCCAGAAAACTCAACTTCATAAATAAATAAAATGATTAAAGTTTTAAATAAAATTAGCATTAAGAAGTGCAAAGCACCAACCACGGGCAGCTGGATATGCTAGACTGGGTCAAAGTCAAAAGTTAAGGCCGACTACAATAAAACACTAGTAAGATCCAGACACCAGGTTCATCCCGGTTTAATTTTTCCATTCTAACTTAAAAACTTTTATGGAAAACAAGTTGCTGATGATTTCATCAAGGGGTAAGTTGCAAGCTGAAATGCCAAGTGGGGATTGACAATGGTAGGTTGCTGAAGAGTTGAGTCTGTGTCCAGGAAGCCACAATGTCGATCAGATACAGCTCAGCGCCATTCCCCGGAAAGCCCTCCATGGTCCAAATCGGAACATTTTCTTGAGGTCTGGTTTCCTTCAGCAGGACCAGCAAGCTGTATCCGACCAGTGATGACTGCTAGGGGTTCCACAACTAATCCAGTCTTCATTGGGTCTCTGGACAGAAAGTTCGCAAAAAGTTTAGAAGTTCCAGGTTTTGCAGTATGAGCATGAGCCTTACACTCACTCTAACACTAGTACCTAAGGAACAGCACTTTAACAGGTCAGGACTCACTTCAACAGAAGCCACCTGCAGGGTTTAGGGCAGGTCCAGTTGAAACTGGCTAGCAGTCTTCTTCAGGAACATTGTCTTTTTGCAGCATTTGTGTCCTTGTAGCTTAACAGGCAGTATGTCAACTGACCCTTGGAGTTCATTTTTAGTCCTGGGTGCAAGTGAAAGCAGGTTCCTCCCTTGGGGTTCTCCTCACAGGTCTCAAAAGCAGTTTGAGTCTTTCTTCTGTGTTCAAATGTTCAGTGGTGTTCTGCAAAAGATGCCCAGGTGTGCCACATTTATGCCTGGTACTATTCTGTAGGCGTGGGTGACTCCTGGCACCTTCCTAGCCAATAGGGAAAGAGTTCCCAGGACCCCCAACCCACTTTTGCAGACACTACTATGTGCCATACTGGAAACAGTCCCACAGTGCCCCTCTCTACCTGAAACTAAGATGACAAGACCTTATTTCCCCAGTGCAGTGATCCTGTGCCCACCTGAGAGGGGTGGTCAGGGTAATGAGCAATTCCTCCTCAGTGGTAAAAAAGAATGGTTTCTATGGGTAGCTTCTCTCCCAACGAGATTGGTACCTGGTGAGCTAGAAGGACAACAGAGGGAACAGTCCCTAGTTTGATCTACATATACCTGTGCTACGGGAAGGCCCCTTTCAAGCTAACTATGTTTGTGGGCACTGCCGAGATGATCAGATGGTTATCCTGTCCCTTCTCTGGAAGCCAATTCACACCTAAACAAGGAGCTATTCAGCTGCTGGTTGAAAGTTGGAAGCCGAGGAAACAGGCTTTAAGAAGTTTTATGCAGGATAAAAGTACATTTTACCAGTACCTTTTTTTATAAAAATATTTGAAAATATTTGACTTTACCAATTAATTGGATTTATAGTAAATATTTTAGAAAGTCCAGCAATGAATTTGTTATGTGGACCCTAGGTGGAGATAACTTTATTAACTTTGAAAAAGAATCACAAAGCTTTCCTACAGAATTGCTAACCCTTGTACAGTGACAATAGTTTTTAGTGCATTGTCATTGTAACGAAATGTTCAACAATAACGTTTTACATGTCCTACATGTAAATAACATGCACACTACCCAATAGGTGTTTACAGGGGTGACTTAATAATATTTAAAAGGCATGTTTCGACCTGCCACAAGGGAATATTTTGACAGGTCTAATTTACAGTTAAAAACCCGCGCAGCCAAGTTAATGGTGGCAGGCCTGCAGTCATGTTTTGTATTGCCACTTTAGTGGTGGTACAATATGTGCTGTAGTCTACTAGTGACATTTAAATTATAGGCCCTAGGTACACTCATTCCATATATTAGGAAATTACATTTAAGTTAACTTTGCAAATTCCGACATGTTTTACGGGTCACAGCACATGCACTGAGATCTGGTTAGCAAAGTCTCAGTAAACTGACTAAAAAAGCACACAGCCGCATCAGTCCAAAAAACAGGGTAGCCATGCAAAAATAGGCATTTCTATGGTCCATAGAGACGGGACGGTATGCCCCCACATACTCAATTAGTACGGATGGCATGGACTAAGGCTACTAGATTCCTGGGCTGGGCGGGACGGCTGACAGAGCAGACTCCTCTGTGGACAAGTGAAATGCTCAGGGAGGTGGGTCAACTACAGGGCTTCTCAAAATGGAAACTAATAGATATTGTACGCTTAGGGAATGTGATGCGTAGACAGGCAGTGTTATCATTTTCAGAGCTGCAGTCAGAATTTCAGTTGGCACCCGCGGAACACTATAAATATCTGCAATTGAAGCATGCGCTGGGCAGTCATATTAAGGATGGGGACTAGATCCCTGAGTATAGTCCTTTAGAAGACAGATTATTGTTGGACCAAAATCCAGAGAAGGTACTGTCCTGTACATATAAAACAATTGTAAACAATTCACCAGATTTACTAATCAAGGTGCAAGAGGCATGGGAGTCCGATGTGGGACTATTAGTGGATGATAATTGGGCAGAGGCAGTGCAGACGCCCGGAGAGGTGGCAATGCGGGCACGATTTAGATTAGTCCAACTGCGGATACAGCATAGGTCCTACTACACCAGCACACTTATGTTTAAATTAGGGCGCATCTTAACTGAGGAGTGTCAGAGGTAGTGTACTCAGAAGGGAACGTTTTTCCATATCCTGTGGGACTGCCCGCTCATACAGATATCCTGGACAAAGGTGGTCCGGATTATGTCAGATGTGGGGATAACTTGCGTCTTTCTCATTCAGGAAACATACCATCAAATCCCACAAGGGAAGTACTTGCAGAAAGTTCTCTCCTAGTTAACAACACAACAGTAGATAATTTATCTCCCCCAAAAAAGCTGAAACGGCGTTATGGTAAAAAAACAAAATCAATTGTGCGGAAAACTTATAGACCGCTAGGTAATCATAAGCCCTCAGCAAAAGACGTTTGGCAACATTTTAAACTGGCTAAATCAACTAAAAACACATCTAATGTGATTGCTAAACCTTCAAAGCAAGACATATTATTGCCTAATGAAAAACAGCCAGAGAATATCAAAATTCTAATAGATCAGTCAAGCCAAACCGATAGGGTGGATATATTAGATAAATTACACTTAACAGATTTGGAACAGTTATTTAGTTCTCTCCTTCAGCCCATAAGTGAAAAAATATTTAGCATTGAGCAATTTTTGGAGAAGTTCGAGAAGCTTCAGAGCAAGGATTTTATTAGCATGCCCAAATCTTCTATCACATCTATACAGATTGACAATATAGAAACTGTCGATCTTAACTTGGCATCTCTTTCTCCTCTTGGTGTAATAGATCATAATGACTCAAAACCTCCCATAAGTGAACACAATGAAATAACAGTAGCGTTGACTATGCCTACCATCTTAGATGGCCCGATAGTGGGCAGCGATGATAGCGAATGGGCCACGGAAGGTTTATCTCCTGTCCCATTTGATGACCAGGTTGACCCTGAAAGGCCCATACCAACAATTAATACAGCTACTAATACACGATCAGTACAATTACCTAAATTGTCTCAACAAAATAAAAAACCCATTCATATTAATCTCCCTCCTGAATCTTACTCATACACCATAGTAATGATAGGTGTACCACAATTAGAAGAGGGTAAGGTAGAGAGATATGGGGATTTGAAAAATAAAGTTAGTCATTGGCTAACTGCACATAGACCGATCCCTCGCCACTTTAGTGGTAAAATAATAAATGTCAGGAGGGTCGATTGGGTGGGCCAAAGATTTAAATCCACTGAGGGTGATTGCATTGTTGTTACCTTTAAGGATAACCGTGTAGTAAAGCACAATACCAGCTGGAAGGATGGCCCGATCAATAGCTTGATTCGCACTATGGATTTAAGTTACTTTTATCCCCCAAGTGCTTATAGTTCTGATAAACTATCTTCAAACTTTAATAGTGAACAGGAGGAAAACTACGTTAACCATAATTTATATTATGACGATGTAACGCCAAAGAACTATGGTTCTTATATCACAAGAAACCATATACAGTATAGGAGTGATATACCAGGGGAGACTAGACAGGGTAACCACCCAACATCTTATTATGAAAAATGGGAGGCCCCATACAGATTGCATCATCGCCGTAATCATTTTCAAATAAAATATCCTGACATCCACTATAATGTACCTATTTCAAATAGGTTTGATGTCTTCTATGAGCAGAAAGGCCTAGAGGGGGTTGACTGACTGCATGATATACCAGCCTTATTCATGTATACTGATTACAAGCTTAGCACTTTCGTCCATGGTGAAATTGAGTCCACACAAGTAGCAATCGTTCCCTCTTTAACCACTGAATTAGCTAGTAATAATTATGTAGAACCAGATATAGACTTTTTAAGAGATAGCCTCGAATCAGTCGAACACGAGCACATTAGTACATTGCATTATCCGTCTGAAACTTTTAATCTTCATCCAGCCCATGTAGAACCAATTCCTCCTACTATGGAAAACACGGGAGATACACATGTTGATCAATCAAATTGTTTATTAGAACCTACTCTTACTGAAGTTTTCACTGGTATTGAGACTGATGATGTTTATAATGCAAGCTTAGTCTCCTGGAATGTAGCAGGTTTGGCTGATAAAATAAGTGATCCTGCATGGTTGGCATTTGTTAAAAAACATGCCTTTATATGCCTTCAAGAGACATGGATGGTAGATAATAATGTTTTTATTGAAGGGTATCAAAGCTTTATTAGGCCAGCAGCCCCCTCAGCTAGTGGTAGAGCAAAGGGGGCCTGGCTATTTTTATAAATTTGGCTCTTTCTTGTCTTATACGTAATCAACATCATGCAAATAGAAATGTGCAAGTACTTGAACTGAAGAGAGGTAAACATGCTCTGACCCTTGTCAATTTTTATAACGCTATATCCAGTGAAGGGGAGTGTAATATATTGTCTCTAAAAGAAATGCTGAGAGAAGGTGCAGGTGTATTGTCATGTAATCTACTGATAGTAGGAGACTTTAACGTACACCCTTGTGGTAACCCACGAGTTACTCCCATGGGGTCTCAGGAATGTAACAACGTGAATGGTTTTCATTTTAACCACACTAGGTGTGGACTCCTCCTAAATGATTTGCTAAATGAAAACAACTTGTCTGTAGCTATGTCTATGGTGCCTGAGTCTAAGGTTCATGATGTTCCAACATTTAAAGGATCAGGCTATGGGTCTTTTATAGACCATATACTCTTATCTGCAGACCTTGCCAATCAGGCTTCCAGTTTTACTATTCAAACGAACATTCACAGTGACTATAACCCCTTAACTATTAAATTGGGTGGGGGTGTATTTGAACAGCGAAAGCACTGTGAAGATCGGGGAACCTTAAAATGTATAAATGGAAAACGTCGTCTGAAATGGCACTTGGTAAATCATGAAAATTTTTATAATGAAATTAATAAGTTATGTGGCCAGGAACTTGCGGCTTGTGCATCAACATCCACACCTCCAGAGCAAATTATAGCTATTTTTGATGATGTGGTGTCCACAGTAGGCTCTATGTTGCTAGTTTCAGTGAAGGGACAAGTCAGCAATAATCCTAAATGGTTTGACCATTCTTGCTCTAAGGCAAGCAAAGATTTAAGAAAAGCATTAAAAATTAAACCCAGAGATTCATGTCTAATTAAAAATCTTCGATTGATTTACAAAAAATCACTTGATAGACGCAAAAAGGAAATTAAGGCCTGTACCTGGGAATCTTTGCTAGACCCTTTAATCCTGGGTAATAGCAGTAAATTTTGGCAAATTATCAATAAACCTTTGTTTGATAACCCCAGTGATACTGCATTAGGTACTAAAATCCCAGAGGAGGATTGGATTAATCATTTTAGTGTAATCTTTAAAAGCAATGAGCAACAGGCAGAACATGATGTTTTTTTATTTCCTAAGGAGAATTCTCTGTGCTTTTTGGTCAACGAGGTAGAAAAGGCCATTCACGGGCTAACTGGTAACAAGGCACCAGGCCCGGATGGTCTACCTCCGGATCTTTTTAAATCTTGTACCTTACTTTGGGCCCCTGTTCTCACCAATGTAATAAATGCAGCTGCGATCTCTGGTTGTCCAAAGTCATGGGGGCAATCGACTATAGTTCCTGTGTTTAAAAAGGGTGATCGTAGTAGCCCATTATGCTACAGGCCAATTTAATTTATTAACTCTGTAGCAAAAGTAGTAGGGGGTGTAATCTTGAACAGGTTAGCAACATGGGCACTTGAGAATAAAGTTATATCCCCAATACAATATGGCTTCAGACCTGGACATTCAACAGTAACCCAGTGTCTGAATCTATATTTGATCGTAGGCAAATATACTTTGGCGCGGCAGGGAACCATTCATTTGGCCTTTATGGACCTATCGTCTGCTTTTGATTGCGTGGACAGAGGTAAATTATGGGACATTATGTTAAAGATGGGCGTTGAGCAGAATCTAATTCACTTACTGGCTGATTTGCACTCTGATACAAGAGCTAATGTTCGCTATACTCAAGATTTGAAAGTGACAGGGGACATTATAATCAATCGGGGTGTTCGACAAGGATGTATCCTGGCCCCATTCCTCTTTAACCTGTATATTAATGAGCTAGAGGATTATCGGTTAAGAACAGGTGCGGATTACCCTTATGTAGGCCGAAGAGGTGTTCCAGTACTGCTCTACGCAGATGATGCTGTCCTGATTTCAAGGACAGCAATTGGTCTCCAGACACTCTTAAATTCATTTTATCTTTTTATGGAGTCTCGAGCCCTTAGTATCAATAACTCCAAGTCCTTTGTTATGAAAATTGGCCAAGGGTCACGAAAACCAAATTCTTTCATCATAAATGGGGAAAAAATTCCAACGTCCAAAACCTTCTCATACCTCAGGGTCCTTCTTGATGATCAATTATCTTGGGGCCCTGCTGTCCTTAAAAAGAAGGGCGAGGTAATTCGCGTTAATGCAGCTATACTTGGTTTTGCGAGAAAAATGGGCAATAGCCCGGTGGCTGCCTTGCTTAAACTATATCAAGCCAAGAGCGTTGCCGTTGCTTGCTACGGTAGCGAGCTTTGGGGCTATAGCCAGATGCGAGACCTAGAGGCTACAGAAAACAATTTTTTAAAGAAGGTTTTGAGGCTGCCAAGGGGCACCGGAAACTTCTCGGTTCATGAGGAGTTAGGTGTACCCTTTCTTAGTGATAAAATAGCAGCACACCCCTTATTATGTTGGATGAACTCTTGGCTAAAAAACGATATACCTCTTACTCACGATATATTAAGAGAAGCCTTAACTTGGGATGGTAGGCTTAAGGTCCCGTGGCTGAAGTACATAAAAGACTGCCTTACCGAATTGGGACGGCCGGACCTGTTCTCAATTCCAATTACTATAACTAAAGCAGATGTTACATATGTGAAAAAAACATTTATGGCAACTAGGTACCTTGCTTGGGAGGAGGGTGAGCTTTTGAAAGACAGTGTCAGGAAACACGTCCTACTTAAAACATTTCTACAAATGGAACCGTATTTATCATGGCCAATGTCTGGCTACGATCGTTTCCTGTTGACAAGGTTCCGTTTTGACCTGTTTCACCTCTTACTGGCGGTGCCAAGAGGGGCCCATCGAGGTCAAGTGTTGCCTGCTTGCGGCTGCGACGGAAAGTCTCAGCAAGATTTGGCGCACTTTTTATTCATTTGTCCTTATTACTCAGTACCTTGGAGGCTATATTTAAAGCCTTGCTTAAAAAAACTAAAATTCACACAGATTAAACCAGCACTTTATTTCCTTCAACTCCTGAATTGTGACTGCACTCTATATGTATGCAGTTTTTTGAAATTAGCTATCATCTTCAGGAAAAGTATGGAGGGATAACTATGCTGCTATTATCGTTGTACTTTTTAATCTTTTTAACTTTGTATAATTATTTATATTCTTAACTTGTTTATCCTGCCTGTTCTCTTGTTTATAAAGTTTACATAATCTGCCTGTCTCACAAATGAACTGGATAGCTTGTTTTTAAATTGTTTATGAAATTTGTTTACTGAATGTATGTTTATTAATTGTGCTTTTATGATTGTAAAGATTACAATCGAATAAAGTTATTACTACTACTATGTCAGATGTGTTGGAGCAGGAAATCCCCCCGGATGCTAGATGGCATATATTGTGTGTATCTGGGGAACTGAATTGGCCCAAATATCAAAGAATCTGGCTACAGGTGGCTGCGATGGTTGCTAAGAAGAATATAGCGGGGGCGTGGGGGGCAATTCAACCGCCTAAAGTCTCCCAGTGGAAAAAAGACATGGACTGGTGCTGTGCGGCAGAAAAGACAATTTATGAAAGCCAGGGATGCCCCGAGAAATGGGCGAAAATCTGGCAGCGGCAGGAAGACTACAGGGGGTTCGGGAGGTATGGTCTAGTTAGGTGTGGAGGGCGCAGGGGCTGAGTGAATTGGACTGTTGAACTCCAAAGGGACCATTAACACAACGACATGTCTTTGTATATTAGAATGTGTGTGCCATTAACAACGGACGTAACCCAATGTAAGATTATGATCATGTTTGTGAATGTTGACCATTGTTTAATAAAAAGACGTTTTCAAAAATAAAAAATAGGCATTTCCCTACAAAAGAGTTACCAGATGACTCCATTCAACCAGTGCCTAAAGCTCCAATTCTGGGCCTTCATATTACAAATTAATGTACCATGATCAGGTTACCAGAGTATCCAATGCTCCAGTTCTGATATTTTGTTCTTCATCTTCATGTATTCAGGCAGTCTTGTTACCAGATGCCTTTGTGACACTCTCGTCCTTGACGTTTATTTAGCACCCTAATGCATTCATGTTGTAGTATTGATAGATTACAAAGTAAAAGTTCGGGACTATCATTCCTGTCCTGGAGTTTTATTTATTAACCTAATGCACTCTGGGGCATATCAACAACAACCGGCGATAATTATCGCTGAGCGCACTTATCGCTCGGATAATTATCGACGGCTAGCGCCGATTTTTATCGCTGAGATAGCGTGCTATTAGCAACGCTTATCTCATCAGCGATAAAAATCCTAGCGCTAACTGGCTAACGTGAGATTATCGCTGGAAACCCAGCGATAATCTCACGTTAGCTAGTTGATAGGGCCTCACAAACTTAGCCATGATATCCACCTTCCATAGGATATCATGGCTAAGTCAGTCCTGAAGCAGGTGTTAGGAAAGTAGCGATAACAGGTGTTATCGCTACTTTTCCTGACGCTATGCTTCATAGCGTGGGGCTTGATGATAGGAGAAATGTCGCTTAGCGACATTTCTCCTATCATGTCAGGTCAGGAAAGCCCACTTTGCATCTCATTAGAGATGCAAAGCTGGGCGTTAGGAATCCCCCCGCTAAAGCAAGGTTTCACGCGTTAGCGTGGTCTTGCTAATATAGCGATAAAATTATCGCCGCTTTTCGGCCGAAAACGGCCGCTAAAGCGGCGATAATTTTTTATCTCCTCGTTGTAAATATGCCCTTCTGTTAGTTGTAGTCTTTCTAATCATGCAAGAAAACTATTGGAATTACATTTCAGATTGCAACCCATGGTTTCATCTGGTAACCGTAAATTCATCCATAAAACTCGACGCACATTCAAGTTGCTCTCAGCAGCTGCGTGGGCACACTGGCTGCCAGAATCATGTTTAGCTTTTATTTCTACTTAATAAGTACACCGTTTTATGTCTGCTTTACACGTGTAACAGCATCTTGCTATTCTCTACACATTGTTTTCATAGGTTATTCTTACACTGACAGACTTCCACAAGCTGACACTGAAAAACGAAAATCCATAGACTCTTCCTAATAATATAGAATTAAGAACAATTTCTCATAAATGGGACATTACTTCGAAGCTAACTTATTCCCCATTTAAGCACTTTTTTAAGTGCCTGCCATCCTCACAAGCCAAGCAATGATGGGAAATAATAGCATTCGAGCACTACTTCTCTGAAACTCTTTAAAAAACAGCAAACGTGTAAGGTCTCTCCTAATTAATGCATGCAATTTCATTTTGTGCCCCTGCCAGTATGTGTCAAAATGATTGGAATATGAAGCATAATTGAAATCTATGTAAATTCCCTGTCTTCGAGATTCGAAAGATTGGGTGGTCTGCTGCGCTCTACCTCGATTGGAGCAGAGCCCCTTAATGAATAAGAATTATCCTCGCATCCTCTCCAAAACAGACTTTCTGCTTTGGAAGAGCTTTGCCTGCCCCTGGGGAGAGCTGTCATTAATTTCTCAGCGCGAAGTGAGTAAAGTCTTGTAAGCTGGGTGGCAGGATCAAAGTGCAGCATCCATGCAGATTTAATAAAGCTGCCAGAGTGGAGTCAGAGCTATTTAGTATGCATATGTTTGCCAACTCCCCAGTTCTCCGCTCAGAATTACGACAGTTTAGCCATTAAGTAGGAAATAAGTTCTTCTAAAAGTCAATGTGCCACAGTTACATATCATTAAATCAATACAAGAATCTAGAATTTGGCCATATTCAACTGGCACTTAAGTACACCTACTTTGCCATGCCAATAAATGCTTCCACCATTAATGGCGAATAAAGCACAGAACATTTATTTGCCAGACAATATTTTTTTCACTCAAACTATATACAATTCTTCACAGCTTTATGTGGATGTAATTAGGACCCTGATGTTTCTTTGCCTCGAAGCCCAGTTTCTTACATTTTCAGAAATTAATATACTAATTTCTTTATTGGGGATTCAAAAACACAATTATATGATTTCAGGTGCTAATTGATCCATTTTCAAACTGCGACAAATTCCCTTTTACTAGTGGTTGCTATTTACACTAAATATTCGTTAATTCTGAAGTAGTACTGTAATAACACTCTTAATAGCAAAAAATGACAGCTGTTCAGCCAATCAGAAAGCGTATTTTGTAATCAAGACCTGCGGTAATGTCACGTGAGGTTAGATAATACAAAACCCTATATTTTGTACAAGAAAAATACTATCATGATAAATCTTTAATCGGCAAATTGCCATAAAAGAACATAAAGTTAAGACATCAATACAATAAAACACTTAAACGCATCTCATAAAATTGTCTTAGCATTAAAACAATAAAAGATCCATTCAATAGATTCGTGACTAGTAAAGGGCAAACATTGTCCAGAATACTGGCTGAGCTCATGAACGTATCTCGGGTAAAAGGTCCTAAAATCATAGTAAAAAATACACATATAATTCATTCTGCGGAGACCTATTTAGCAGTGCAACCAAGATCTGCATTGTAAAACTCCACTCATAATCTTGACAGCTTTAGGCCATATAAACCATTGCACAGCTCACAGATGCAGGCTCTATATACAGCTATCAAGATTATAAGAGGGTTACCTTTTTTTGTCTGCATCTCCACATATGTAGCAGGAAGCGGGACACAGCAAATGCAATTGGCTGTGATGTGTTGGTTCTTAGGATCCTAGATTCTGTCCTAAAATCCATATTCCCCTTCACATTCTTGGAGTAACGGGAAAGACCACATGGTCCCAGTGGGCCAAAACCTGGCTGGCCTTGGCAGGGGGGGTAGCCAAGAGGAATATAGCCTGGGCCTGGGGGGCAATAGAGGGCCCAACACTGGAATCCTGGAAAAATTATATGGATTGGTGCCATAGGGCAGAACAAGTGGTCTACCAAAGCGGAGGCTGCCCACGCAAATGGGAAAAGATATGGGGGGGGGAGGCATGGGCATGGTACAGAAGCCAATAAGTAGGGCCATGAGGTGGGTCATGAAGTTTTCCAAAAGAAATATTGAGAACAATTCCACCCTCAACTGTAAAGATGACAGCAGCAAGCAATTGGACTCATCACCAGATGCGCCATGGGGTACAGAGGACATTTGTTTATTCACAAAATATACGCCTATGTATGCTGTAAAAAAAGAAATCCATATTCCTAATGCTGCGACATACAGCAATATCCACTTCCTTCGATAGGCCTGGTAAACAGAAGAAGACAACATGCTCAATATATTCCTTTACCTCAAGGCATAGCGGATAAGACATGTCCGACTCAGTGTAGGCGCATTGCCATTTGGCAGTAACTATATGAAGTGGCAAAATCATAATCCAAAATTCAATGTACAGGGATTTACAAGCGGCAGCTCAATCTCATCCATGTACTCTTATAAAAAGTAGACATCATTAAACCTAAGAAATGCTACTGTCAGAGAGCCCACCCTCCCGTTACTGATAATACCACCATCCATGTGCCTCTAATTTGCCCCTTTGAAACAACACTTTGGCACTCTGCAAGCAGTCTCTGGATTCGTCTGGAGATTCTCACACCCGATCTCAATCAAACGACTTTAAATGTAGTGGAACCATGGCACCCTAGCTGCCCCAGTATGCTTTATGGTTTCTTCTAGACCCATCCGATAAGACACTAGCTGGCACATTGACAACCAAAAATCAACTCGCAAAAATACAAAATCGCAAAAATCACCCGTTAGCGAGTGGCAAAAAACGATTCCCAATGCATCAACAGAAATCGGGAAAAAATAAAGAATCGCAAAATAATTCCCCGCTAAAATAAAGAATCTCTAAATAATTCCCCGCAAAAATAAAGAATCGCAAAAAGAAGCCCCGTCAAAATAAAGAATTGCTAAACAATAAATCGCAAATACCGAAATCCCTAATAGCGCCCGGCATGTGCCAATCGCAAATGACGAATCGCTAATGAATGCATCAAAAATCGCAAATACCGAAAATCCCCAAATTCGCAATTTTGCATGAGCAGATTAAGGGGAATCAGAACCAGGAGGTACAGTTGCATAAAAAAAAAAAAAAAAAAAAAAAATACTTAAAGTGCCACAGATGCTAACAATCAGTAAGCATACAAATAGGGCCAGGAGACTCTGTTACCTTGCACAAAATGGCAGCCCTCTACGTGCTTGCAAGGAGGATGCGAATCAATGCAGCAGGACAGCGCAGGAGAAGGGTCCAGGAGAGAGTCTTCAGAGTGGCATCACATTGCTTGGCCAAAATGAGGATGAGGTTTACAACAAGTATCGTCTCAATCGTGCCATGATCATGCGCCTAATTGCAGACCTTGAACCACTACTGCAGCACCAGACACGTCGGACCAATGCTATTCCTGCGCACGTCCAGGTCCTATGCAGCCTGCACCTACTGGCCTCTGGAAGTTTTCAGGGGGTCATCGCCGTTGCGGGAGGCGTATCACAAAGCGCACTATCACGCTTCTTCAACAAATTCATTGATGCCATGCTGACAATGATACATGACCACATCAGCTTCCCCACAACCCCACAGCAGTTGGACTATACCAAACAGGCATTCTACCAGGTGGCCTAATTCCCCCATGTCATAGGATGCATTGACTGCACGCATGTCCCGATCTGTCCACCCTCAGCCAATGAGTACATTTTCCGTAACCGCAAGTCCTACCACTCCATCAACGTGCAGGTCGTGTGCGATGCCAAGCACATCATCACGGACCTAGTGGCACAATTTCCAGGGAGCACACACAACTCCTACATATTCCGACACAGTGGCATCCACAGGCGCCGACTCAATGGAGAATTTGGAGAGGAACTCCTGCTTGGTACGTACACATACCTCTTCATAAAAGGAGCATCACACATGTATATTCATCACTGTCGCTAAGCCTTTGCTTCCATCCTGTAGATGACAGTGCATACGCCCTGCGTGAATACATCCTCACCCCCTACATCAATCCAGAAAAACCACAGGAGCAAAGCTACAACGCAAGCCACATAAGCACCAGAAATGTGATAGAGAGAACATTTGGGATTCTGAAGAGTCACTTCCGAATCTTACATAAGACTGGTGGTGCCTTGCAATACAAACCAGACACCTGCTGCAGGATTGTAGCAGTATGTGCCATGCTGCACAACATCGCAGCCAGAAGGGGGATACCCATAGAGGTGGACAGGAATGATGACTACCGGGATGACCAACCACCCGCACAACACCGACAGGAACACGTTCCTAACACAGCTGAGGGCCAAAGGAGGCGGACATACATCACGCAACATCATTTCTGACCCAGGTAAGAATGAGCCATGACGATATCATTAGTGGTGCTACTGTTTAATGCACAGGAGCACTGATGTATGTGCGGTCACACATAAATGTGAATTACAGTTCCCCCACACAATGAGGACCAAAACATGCCCGTTGTAGTCACGGGTGTGCAATAGTACAATTGGACAGGGCCATGGTTACCCCACCATGGTCAGGGATGCCGTACTGTATGACTAGTGGCGCTTGCCACGAACGCCCATCCTCCTATCACCTGTCTCCTCCACCTCACCACGGCCTGTCCCTGTGGCTGTGGAGCAGCGCGAACTGCGCCTCCTGGTGCTGGTCTCCACCACGGATACGCTGCTGACACTTGAGGCAGCCTCACTGCCATCCTTCCCTCCCAAGGTGCTGCCACTGAAAGTTCCACTCTGCAAGTGTTCCACTGCAGTGGTCACCTGGCCTAAGGCCTTTGCCACGTCACCACAATAATGGCCGAGGTCCACCTGCAGTGACACGGAGCGTCGGGCCAATACAGCAGTGCTGTTGCACAGCCTAGTGATGGCCTTGGTTGAAGCAGTTGAACGGAGCAAGTTCTGTCTGTGCCTCCGTCGCTCACTGTGATGCCCTGCTCTGATGGCACGGGTGAGTTCCTGGAGGTCCTCACTCAGTTTTCCATTCCCTTCTGCCACAACTGTGGTCATGTCCCGCACTGCGTCTGTCTGGGTACACATTTGCTATGCAAGGCGCGACATGTGTAGGCTAATGGTCCCCATGTGTCTCCCCTGCAGGCGCTGGACATGCAGCATCTGTGCCTCGATGCCACCATATGGGGAGCTTGCCTGGTCGGCTACATCAGAAGTACTGCGCAGGGACCTGTGCCGCTGCGTGACTCGGCCACGTGCTGGTGGTGGTGCTGGCGATGTGACAACTGTCGGACTTGGCCCAGTTGGTGTTGCAGGACTCGGGCATGCATCTATCCCCTGCATGGGGGGGACTTGTGCCCTGCGTCTTGGCGGTTTGGTTGCAGTTGGCGCAGCAGGTGGTGGTGGTGGTGGTGGTGTTATAGTTGCTGGTGGAGGTGGGGATTGACCCTCCTGCGGAGTGTCGCCATCAGAATCAGCTGGTGTCTCCGAGATGATGAGGCGGCCGCTGTCATCTGAATCGCCAGGAGATGCATCTGTGTGTGAAACAGTGCATGATTAGTTGGATTATGACTACATCTGTTTGTAATTTTTCATACATGTCCTTCTATTAATTACATTATTTGAGTCTATGTTTTGCTTCTACTGCTGATCAGAATTATTATTGCATTTATGACTATACTTGCACACCTGGCTGACATGACTACGACTCCCATGATGCACTACTGATATGAGGGAATATGTGTGGTGCACCTCTGCCTGCACACTGTGATCAATCTGGGGGGATGGGAATGGGTATACAATATGCAGAGAATGGGCGCAGGCATGCATCTTACCTTTTTCAGTTGTGGCTGCGCCGGAGGTGTCCATCTGCGTGACTCCAACAACCGCCTCTGGCTCGATGGTCCCCTCGACTAGCTCCTCAAGGGCAGTGTTTGCAGGCACTGTGGATGGCCCCCCTCCTGTGCCAGCTGCCTCCCTGACCCTTTCTGCGATCCTCTCCTTGGCCCTTTTCCTGAAGTCGTACCACCTCTTCTTTAGTTCATCGATGCTGCGGGGCGTCACTCCCACGGCATTGACCCTCTACCTGTTGCGCAGCCATATGCGTCTTTTCTCCACCTCTGGCACCTTGAGAGACAGCTTTCCGAACAGCCTATCATGCTTGCTGCTCACCCCCTCGATCAGGTGCTCCAGTTCCCGGTCAGAGAACTTTCTCTTCCTCTTCCTGGCTGTTTCAGCGGTGCCTGGTGCATCCTTGTCCATCCTGGTGGGGTAGGGTGGAAGTGTTGTCATTGAGGATTCTGTAGCCTCAGCCTGTGTCCTGTTCCTCCTCCTGTGAGCTCCTCAGGCGAGTAAATGGGGGTGGGGCAGCTCTACTTCCTATTAGTAATGTCATAAGACCATTCCCAGAGCGACCCGTTTTTTGCGATTTCGCTATTACCGATTTCGCTATTACCGATTTCCCTATTACCGAAATCGCTAATACCGATTTTGATAATACCGAAATCGCTATTTGCTAATCGGTGTTTGCTCTTCTCGCTATTGTGGATTCGGTAAATATTAGCGATTTTTAAGAAATCGCTTTTTTTTACCGAATCTGTTGATGCATTCAGAAATGCGATTCCGTAATAACGATTCCTTATTTCTCGCTAATAAGGAATCGCTTTTCCGAATTTTTATGCATGTGTACCTAGATCCACTACAACAGTGGTCTTACTCCTACTCTATGGGCGAGGGGTCTGTGTCCTAATTCTAGCCAGAGAGGAATAAGTGGGGTACTAATCGAAAGGCTGGTGAGGAGTCTAGGAAAACAATTCTTCCCAACTCCATTTGACTTGCATTGTTGTGCCCCCAAAGTTCCCCACCATATAAAGACCCCCCCCAAGTGTTTGAGAGATATATATTTGTAGGGCCGGGGAAATCAAACTAAAAGCAGAGTCATGATGGATCCTCAGGGTACCCCTTGAATAGTGTTCTAGCCGAAGTCTACACTTCTGTATCTGGATGACCAGCCAAACTGCACAGTAAATGTCTACCTTAGTAATCAAATGTATGGACCCTCTCCAGTGGAATACCCTGAAGAGCCAGATGTGGATGGGTCATGGGACCTGGGTTTAATACCATGTACTTAGTTTCAACAAGATTGCTCTCGAGCCCTCTCTGTCAGCAGAAAAATTCAAACTGGTCAAACAGGATTTTAATACCCATAGGTGATTTGGAGACCAGTAAGGTGACACCGTAAACAGGAGCTCCAGGACTTTTCTGTTTGCTAGGTTCGGGGCATCATGCTTCCACAGCTCTAACTGGCCTTCCAAGTCATTAATATATGTTAAAAACAGAGTCAGGGCTAAGATACATTTTTGCCTTACTCCCCGAGTTACTGGAATGGGTACTGCCAATTCCCCAAGGTAGCTGCATCTAATCTGTGCATTCTTACTCAAGTACAGCCTACTGATAACAAAATATTTAGGTACTCTCTGATCTAGATGGATACTCCACAGGGCCTCCATTGGAACAAGGTCGAAGGCCGACCAAAGGTCAACAAACTCTACAAATAGACATCCACCCCCTATTGTTACATATTTCCAGTATAACAGGTACAAACTAAAAACTTGGCCAGTGGTACGAGTCATGGCCCTGAACCCAGATTGTAAAGGTGTCAGCAAGTCCTTGTCCTCAATCCAGTTATGCATTCTGTCTAGCATTATCCAACTGGAAAGTTTCTGGGTGCTGTTGATAAGGCTAATTAGCCAGTAGTTGGAAGGGAGGGACATCAGTCCATTCTTAAAATCGAAGATAATCTAAGCCCCTGCAAATGTATGGGGTATTGGTAACCCACCCATGATGCTATTAAAATACAAGGCAAAATAGGGCCTCCACATATTTTTGTTGGCTTTAAACAGGTGCCCTGGTACCATGTCTAGCACTGGTGCTTTTCCTCCGGTAATCAAGTCTATCACATTAGTAACTTTGCTGGCAGTTATTGGACAGATATTTCTGACATCCTGCTCCCCTAGGTCTGCCCCAGTTGGAGCCCTGTTCTCTCGACTGCCCCCTGTTAACAATGCAACTTGTGTTTCCCCCAATTCACACTTGTGGCGGTCTTCCTCATGTCACCTGCATAAAGATCCGAAAAGTGATAAGGCTCTAGACCCACCTTTGATTGCAATCATCAGAGAGAGCCTTGCTAGCCTACAAGCCTTAATGTACAGGAGGGGCACTTTATGTCTCTTAGGGAGAGGCCTAGACTCTACTAAAAAAAGTACTTTAGGTAGATAAACAAGGAATTATGTATTGCATTAAAATCCACCCAAGAGGCAGCTGCAAGAGAGTTCCCTCCCAGGTACAGTACAGCTTCCAGGGCAGTGACCAGATCCTCCGAAATCTGTGACTGAATGGCTGGGGCGGCAGGAATGGGACTCCATTTCAGCCTATGATGGTTCCTAGTGGGTATAAATCTCCTTTCAAATGGTTTGTTACTATAGGGAAACATGTTGGGACCTACTGGGCTCACAGTAAGTTCCAAAGCATTGTGGTCGCTATTCTGTCAGGATATCACCATCTACATCTATAACTTGTGGCTGCAACCTGATATCCATTAGTATATCATTAATACAACAAGTGCCACAAAACTGATTAGATGTGTGCCTCCCATCTTTGTCAGAAATGTTCTCCCATTTTAGGCTTGAAGGCCATTATTAAGCACAAAAGCATTTAGTTGTAGGGCACCAGCAGACAATTTCCTAATAGGCAAGAGTGCAGGCACTGCCCAGGCTTTGTCCTCTTCCCCACTAATGGTACCAGCGATGATGCAGAGAGGTTCAAAATGACAATTAAAATCACCTGCCACACATTTGTAAGATGCAAAAACAACAGTTGATGGACAGAATGCAGAACAATGTCATACATTCACCCCAGTACAGAGATCTGGGCCTAAATCCATCATTTTATTGCTCACCAGGCCATTTGGTATCGCTTTGTTCGCCCTAAGTTGGCAGGGTATGCCCAGACGTGGGTCCCTTGCTCACTTTGCCACTGGATTCAAGATAGCCTGGCTGATGAGGGTTATGAACCCGAAACCGGTCCCAGGATGCTTGTTTACGGTCCAGTGAAGACATGGCTTGGCAGTTCCGGCTGGACTGTTTCCATGAGGCACAGGGTCAGACTGATTTGCATATGGCCATGTCTGAACTGGGGTGGTGGAGTGAGCTAAAGAACGATGATGGATTAAACCCAGATCAGTTGACTGGGGGTGAGTGTTTGATTTGCTCAAACGCTCCGGCCATCATCCCCTTTGGTATCGCTTTGTTCGCCCTAAGTTGGCAGGGTATGCCCAGACGTTGGTCCCTTGCTCACTTTGCCACTGGATTCAAGATAGCCTGGCTGATGAGGGTTATGAACCCGAAACCGGTCCCAGGATGCTTGTTTCTGGTCCAGGGAAGACATGGCTTGGCAGTTCGGGCTGGACTGTTTCCATGAGGAACAGGGTCAGACAGATTTGCATATGGCCATGTCTGAACTGTGGTGGTGGAGTGAGCTAAAGAACAATGATGGATTAAACCCAGATCAGTTGACTGGGGTTGAGTGTTTGATTTGCTCAAACGCTCCGTCCATCATCCCCTTTGGTATCGCTTTGTTCACCCTAAGTTGGCAGTGTATGGCCAGACGTGGGTCCCTTGCTCACTTTGCCACTGGATTCAAGATAGCCTGGCTGACGAGGATTATGAACTCGAAACCGGTCCCAGGATTGTCTCCGGTTCAGGGAAGACATGGCTTAGCAGTTCGGGCTGGACTGTTTCCATGAGGCACAGGGTCAGACTGATTTGCATATGGCCATGTCTGAATTGGGGTGGTGGAGTGAGCTAACGAATGATGATGGATTAAACCCAGATCAGTTGACTGGGGGTGAGTGTTTGATTTGCTCAAACGCTCCGTCCATCATCCCCTTTGGTACCGCTTTGTTCGCCCTAAGTTGGCAGGGTATGCCCAGACGTGGGTCCCTTGCTCACTTTGCCACTGGATTCAAGATAGCCTGGCTGATGACGGTTATTAACCCGAAACCGGTCTCAGGATGCTTGTTTCCGGTCCAGGGAAGACATGGCTTGGCAGTTCGGGCTGGAATGTTTCCATGAGGCACAGAGTCAGACTGATTTGCATATGGCCATGTCTGAACTGGGGTGCTGGAGTGAGCTAAAGAACGATGATGGATTAAACCCAGATCAGTTGACTGGGGGTGAGTGTTTGATTTGCTCAAACGCTCCGGCCATCATCCCCATTGGTATCGCTTTGTTCGCCCTAAGTTGGCAGGGTATGCCCAGACGTGGGTCCCTTGCTCATTTTGCCACTGGATTCAAGATAGCCTGGCTCATGAGGGTAATGAACCTGAAACCGGTCCCAGGATGCTTGTTTACAGTCCAGGGAAGACATGGCTTGGCAGTTCGGGCTGGACTGTTTCCATGAGGCACAGGCTCGGACTGATTTGCACATGGCCATGTCTGAACTCGGATGGTGGAGTGAGCTAAAGAATGACATTGATGATGGAGTAAAACTCAGATCAGTTGACTGGGGGTGAGTGCTTCATTTGGTCAAATGCTCCATCCATCATCCCCTTTTGTATCGCTTTGTTTGCCCTAAGTTGTCAGGGTATGCCCAGACTTGGGTCCCTTGCTCACTTTGCCACTGGATTCAAGATAGCCTGGCTGATGAGGGTTATGAACCCGAAACCTGTCCCAGGATGCTTATTTCCGGCCCAGGGAAGACATGGCTTGGCAGTTCGGGCTGGACTGTTTCCATTAGGCACAGGGTCAGACTGATTTGCATATGGCCATATCTGAACTGAGGTGGTGGAGTGAGCTAAAGAATAAGGATGGATTATACCCAGATCAGTTGACTGGGGGTGAGTGTTTGATTTGCTCAAACACTCCGTCCATCATCCCCTTTGGTATCGCTTTGTTTGCCCTAAGTTGGCAAGGTATGCCCAGACTTGGGTCCCTTGCTCACTTTGCCACTGGATTCAAGATAGCCTGGCTGATGAGGGTTATGAACCCGAAACCGGTCCCAGGATGCTTGTTTCTGTTCCAGGGAAGACATGGCTTGGCAGTTCGGGCTGGACTGTTTCCATGAGGCACAGGGTCAGACTGATTCGCATATGGCCATGTCTGAACTGGGGTGGTGGAGTGAGCTAAAGAATTATGATGGATTAAACCCAGATCAGTTGACTGGGGGTGAGTGCTTCATTTGCTCAAACGCTCCATCCAGCATACCCTTTGGTATCGCTTTGTTCGCCCTAAGTTAACAGGGTATGCCCAGACGTGGGTCCCTTGCTCACTTTGCCACTGGATTCAAGATAGCCTGGCTGATGAGGGTTATGAACCCGAAATGGGTCCCAGGATGCTTGTTTCTGGTCCAGGGAATACATGGCTTGGCAGTTCGGGCTGGACTGTTTCCATGAGGCACAGGGTCAGACTGATTTGCATATGGCCATGTCTGAACTCGGATGGTGGAGTGAGCTAAAGAATGACATTGATGATGGAGTAAAGCCCAGATCAGTTGACTGGGGGTGAGTGCTTCATTTGGTCAAACGCTCCATACATCATCCCCTTTTGTATCGCTTTGTTTGCCCTAAGTTGTCAGGGTATGCCCAGACGTGGGTCCCTTGCTCACTTTGCCACTGGATTCAAGATAGCCTGGCTGATGAGGGTTATGAACCCGAAACCTGTCCCAGGATGCTTCTTTCCGGTCCAGGGAAGACATGGCTTGGCAGTTCGGGCTGGACTGTTTCCGTGAGGCACAGGGTCAGACTGATTTGCATATGGCCATGTCTGAACTGAGGTGGTGGAGTGAGCTAAAGAATGAGGATGGATTATACCCAGATCAGTTGACTGGGGGTGAGTGTTTGATTTGTTCAAACGCTCCGTCCATCATCCCCTTTGGTATCGCTTTGTTCGCCCAAACTTGTCAGCGTATGCCCAGACGTGGGTCCCTTGCTCACTTTGCCACTGGATTCAAGATAGCCTGGCAGATGAGGGTTATGAACCCGAAACCTGTCCCAGGATGCTTCTTTCCGGTCCAGGGAAGACATGGCTTGGCAGTTCGGGCTGGACTGTTTCCATGAGGCACAGGGTCAGACTGATTTGCATATGGCCATGTCTGAACTGGGGTGGTGGAGTGAGCTAAAGAATGATGATGGATTAAACCCAGATCAGTAGACTGGGAGTGAGTGTTTGATTTGCTCAAACGCTCCGTCCATCATCCCCTTTGGTATCGCTTTGTTCGCCCTAAGTTGGCAGGGTATGCCCAGACGTGGGTCCCTTGCTCACTTTGTCACTGGATTCAGGATAGCCTGGCTGATGAGGGTCATGAACCCGAAACCGGTCCCAGGATGCTTGTTTCTGTTCCAGGGAAGACATGGCTTGGCAGTTCGGGCTCGACTGTTTCCATGAGGCATAGGGTTAGACTGATTTGCATATGGACATATCTGAACTGGGGTGGTGGAGTGAGCTAAAGAATGATGATGGATTAAACCCAGATCAGTTGACTGGGGATGAGTGCTTCATTTGCTCAAACGCTCCATCCATCATCCCCTTTGGTATCGCTTTGTTCGCCCTAAGTTAACAGGGTATGCCCAGACGTGGGTCCCTTGCTCACTTTCCCACTCGATTCAAGATAGCCTGGCTGATGAGGGTTATGAACCCGAAATGGGTCCCAGGATGCTTGTTTCTGGTCCAGGGAAGACACGGCTTGGCAGTTCGGGCTGGACTGTTTCCATGAGGCACAGGGTCAGACTGATTTGCATATGGCCATGTCTGAACTCGGATAGTGGAGTGAGCTAAAGAATGACATTGATGATGGAGTAAAACCCAGATCAGTTGACTGGGGGTGAGTGCTTCATTTGGTCGAACGCTCCATCCATCATCCCCTTTTGTATCGCTTTGTTTGCCCTAAGTTGTCAGGTTATGCCCAGACGTGGGTCCCTTGCTCACTTTGCCACTGGATTCAAGATAGCCTGGCTGATGAGGGTTATGAACCCGAAACCTGTCCCAGGATGCTTCTTTCCGGTCCAGGGAAGACATGGCTTGGCAGTTCGGGCTGGACTGTTTCCATGAGGCACAGTGTCAGACTGATTTGCATATGGCCATGTCTGAACTGAGGTGGTGGAGTGAGCTAAAGAATGAGGATGGATTATACCCAGATCAGTTGACTGGGGGTGAGTGTTTGATTTGTTCAAACGCTCCGTCCATCATCCCCTTTGGTATCGCTTTGTTCGCCCAAACTTGTCAGCGTATGCCCAGACGTGGGTCCCTTGCTCACTTTGCCACTGGATTCAAGATAGCCTGGCAGATGAGGGTTATGAACCCGAAACCTGTCCCAGGATGCTTCTTTCCGGTCCAGGGAAGACATGGCTTGGCAGTTCGGGCTGGACTGTTTCCATGAGGCACAGGGTCAGACTGATTTGCATATGGCCATGTCTGAACTGGGGTGGTGGAGTGAGCTAAAGAATGATGATGGATTAAACCCAGATCAGTAGACTGGGAGTGAGTGTTTGATTTGCTCAAACGCTCCGTCCATCATCCCCTTTGGTATCGCTTTGTTCGCCCTAAGTTGGCAGGGTATGCCCAGACGTGGGTCCCTTGCTCACTTTGTCACTGGATTCAGGATAGCCTGGCTGATGAGGGTCATGAACCCGAAACCGGTCCCAGGATGCTTGTTTCTGTTCCAGGGAAGACATGGCTTGGCAGTTCGGGCTCGACTGTTTCCATGAGGCATAGGGTTAGACTGATTTGCATATGGACATATCTGAACTGGGGTGGTGGAGTGAGCTAAAGAATGATGATGGATTAAACCCAGATCAGTTGACTGGGGATGAGTGCTTCATTTGCTCAAACGCTCCATCCATCATCCCCTTTGGTATCGCTTTGTTCGCCCTAAGTTAACAGGGTATGCCCAGACGTGGGTCCCTTGCTCACTTTCCCACTCGATTCAAGATAGCCTGGCTGATGAGGGTTATGAACCCGAAATTGGTCCCAGGATGCTTGTTTCTGGTCCAGGGAAGACATGGCTTGGCAGTTCGGGCTGGACTGTTTCCATGAGGCACAGGGTCAGACTGATTTGCATATGGCCATGTCTGAACTCGGATGGTGGAGTGAGCTAAAGAATGACATTGATGATGGAGTAAAACCCAGATCAGTTGACTGGGGGTGAGTGCTTCATTTGGTCGAACGCTCCATCCATCATCCCCTTTTGTATCGCTTTGTTTGCCCTAAGTTGTCAGGTTATGCCCAGACGTGGGTCCCTTGCTCACTTTGCCACTGGATTCAAGATAGCCTGGCTGATGAGGGTTATGAACCCGAAACCTGTCCCAGGATGCTTCTTTCCGGTCCAGGGAAGACATGGCTTGGCAGTTCGGGCTGGACTGTTTCCATGAGGCACAGTGTCAGACTGATTTGCATATGGCCATGCCTGAACTGAGGTGGTGGAGTGAGCTAAAGAATGAGGATGGATTATACCCAGATCAGTTGACTGGGAGTGAGTGTTTGATTTGTTCAAACGCTCCGTCCATCATCCCCTTTGGTATCGCTTTGTTCGCCCAAAGTTGGCAGGGTATGCCCAGACGTGGGTCCCTTGCTCACTTTGCCAATGGATTTAACATAGCCTGGCTGATGAGGGTTATGAACCCGAAACCGGTCCCAGGATGCTTGTTTCCGGTCCAGGGAAGACATGACTTGGCAGTTCGGGCTGGACCGTTTCCATGAGGCACAGGGTCAGACTGATTTGCATATGGCCATGTCTGAACTGGGGTGGTGGAGTGAGCTAAAGAATGATGATGGATTAAACCCAGATCAGTTGACTGGGAGTGAGTGTTTGATTTGCTCAAATGCTCCGTCCATCATCCCCTTTGGTATCGCTTTGTTCGCCCTAAATTGGCAGGGTATGCCCAGACGTGGGTCCCTTGCTCACTTTGTCACTGGATTCAAGATAGCCTGGCTGATGAGGGTTATGAACCCGAAACCGGTCCCAGGATGCTTGTTTCTGTTCCAGGGAAGACATGGATTGGCAGTTCGGGCTGGACTGTTTCCATGAGGCACAGGGTTAGACTGATTTGCATATGGCCATGTCTGAACTGGGGTGGTGGAGTGAGCTAAAGAATGATGATGGATTAAACCCAGATCAGTTGACTGGGGGTGAGTGCTTCATTTGCTCAAACGCTCCATCCATCATCCCCTTTGGTATCGCTTTGTTCGCCCTAAGTTAACAGGGTATGCCCAGACGTGGGTCCCTTGCTCACTTTGCCACTGGATTCAAGATAGCCTGGCTGATGAGGGTTATGAACCCGAAATGGGTCCCAGGATGCTTGTTTCTGGTCCAGGGAATACATGGCTTGGCAGTTCGGGCTGGGCTGTTTCCATGAGGCACAGGGTCAGACTGATTTGCATATGGCCATGTCTGAACTGGGGTGGTGGAATGAGCTAAAGAATGATGATGGATTAAACCCAGATCAGTTGACTGGGGGTGAGTGTTTGATTTGCTCCAATGCTCCGTCCATCATCCCCTTTGGTATCGCTTTATTCGGCCTAAGATGGCAGGGTAGGCCCAGACGTGGGTCCCTTGCTCCCTTTGCCCCTGGATTCTAGATAGCCTGGCTGATGAGGGTTATGAACCTGAAATCCGTCCCTGGATGCTTCTTTCCGGTCCAGGGAAGACATGGCTTGGCAGTTTGGACTGGACTGTTTCCATGAGGCACAGGGTCTGACTGATTTGCATATGGCCATATCTGAAATTAGGTGGTGGAGGGAGCTAAAGAATGGTGATGGATTAAACCCAGATTTGTTGACTGTGGGTGAGTGTTTGATTTGCTCAAACGCTCCGTCCATCATCCCCTTTGGTATCACACTTTTGTAAGAGCCAGCAGAGAGGGAAGGCAAATGAACATTGATTGAATCAGTGATGGCTAGGTAGGCTTTGTTGCTTTCATGCCTACAATACACAGTATACAATCTAACTATGACACCCAAAGTGAATTTCATGAGGACACACAGCACATCAATAGTGTCAAGTTCAATTACTTTAAGTGTACATTGAAGGGTGGTTGTAATCCAGATCATAAGGCCTCCCAATGGCTGGGCTTTCCCAGATGAAGATGCTGGTTGGTCAAAGCTAGAAAAGCCAGGTTGAAATTGTGGGGCAACAGCCCAGGTCTCCTGAAACATAAAAATATCAAATTGGTCAACAATGTTGCACCAATCTGGGCATGCAAGTTTGTTCATAATACCCACAATGTTCCAAGAGACAAGCTTTGTGCACGCTTTTGCATGAATCATAGGGCTATTACTTGCAGGCAATCTAAGGGCATCAGCTACTAAAAGTAAAGAGGCCTCACTTACGTGCAATTGAGACATTTCACCAATAACAGGGGGGCAATTGGGAACAGACGCTAGGTGAAAGGAGCCCTCAACCCCGGGAGTCTGGAATACCTCAGCACTGGGTTTGGCTTTAGTAGCCCCTTCCCAGCCAATGGAACTGTCTTGAGCCAAAGAAGAAGAACGTTCTAGTAGTGGTAAGTATCTGTTAAGAGTGGGAACAATGAAAGCACCTAGTGCATATGCTCTATAAGGTAAATTACCTCTCCCACTCAGCTGCCTTGTAGAATTTGGTTTGCAAAAATATTCTAGGGGATCAATTCTGGGAGCAGCTCCTAGTTTTCCCTGTCTGCAGCCAGTTTTAATTAAGCGAAGAGCAATGTATGGGTGCCTACAGTTTATTATTACCAATAGTCTCCTTCTATTGATTTTACAGATTTGCCAATCCACCCACTTCTTCGGACCAGTAGTACACCATTGTATTCAGAGACCGAGACCTCAGTGTTCCATGTAAGCCAATGGCAAACTTTATTGTTAAGTTCCATATATGAGTCATCATTAGTAGAAATGGCAGTACACCAACCAAAACCACCACATACTGGCAGCAATCAAGTGGCAATTTCAAGCAGGGCTGCAACCTGTCATACATACCTGGGATTTTGGTTCCTGGAAATGAGGTCTGTTGGCACAAATAGCCCTTTCTTGACTTTTGCCCTTGGCCAACTTTACTGCAGGTTGGAGTGGGCATAGACCTTGCCCCCTGCACAGGTATTTGCTGTGGGAGTGGATGAGTCAATGAGCAGCAGGAACCTCCACTCGGGTTAGGATTGATGTTAGCACAACTGGCCCCATCACTTTAGGGAGCATGGCTTGGGATTGCATAGATCTTGGAGGAGCCAAACGTAGATTTAACTTGGAAGACATATTCCTCAATGGCACCTTACAGGTAGCATATCCAGTCTATCAGAAGAGCAATTGACGAAGTCACAATGGTTTTAACTTAGACAATAATGTGTTCCCAGTTCAGACTGTGCACCCCACTTCTTCCACTGGGGCTGGGAGTTCAAATCAATTCAGACTGCTGGAGGCTAGACCCTGTTGATTTTGTAGAGCCCTTATTTTTTAGCATTACCGGGGACTGGCCCTTGCCAGACTAGTGCTCCTGGGCACATCTGAAGGGGACATCCTGTTCATAATCGATGGGGGAGCTATGCTGCCACTCCCAGGATGTGGTGAGAAATGGCAGTGCCCGGCAGTCACCTCAGAAGTACCAGGCTGTGGTTGTACCCCACTCAGTTCAAGGGAACTAAGCCCTATTCCCATATCAAGGGACAGGCACCTCTCCGCCAGATCCATTTCCTAAGCAATTACACTCACCGCTCCAGCCATGAATGTATATAACATTGTGCCAGTCTAGGTTTTGGCAGCAACATTGCCCTTTTCGCCAGTCATTTTGTGCTTACCCATAGCTGTTGTCAAAGGATGTTAATGGAAGCAAGTCAATATGGCCGAGATGAACTCACCAATGTTATTTCGGCCCAGCAATCAAAGGGGCCAAGGAGGGTGGCCCAGCCACTACCGGCCTATGACGGACAAAGACTGGGACGTTTTGGCTAGGTCTTACCCCAGGAGCATGTCTGGGTGCATCCCACAATGCAGGAAGCAGGTCTCACTTTTAAGCACGATTCCGGATTGGCTCCGCCCCTCCTGGGCGTGCTGTAGCTATGGTACGAAGTCCCATCCCAGCAAAGTTCCTACTGGTAGGGAATACTGTGGGCAGGGAACGACTCTAGTACACCCACGCTGTGTGAAGTAGGTTGTGTTTCTGAGCACATTTCTGGATTGGCCCCACCCCTCCTGGGCATGTTGTAGCTGGGGGGCATATTCCCACCCCAACACAGTTCTAAATGGTAGGAAAAATGGCAAGCAGGGAACTGCTGTAGGACACCTACATTATGTACCCTCAAAGAAAGCTTTCTGTGCTATCCATGTCTTTGAAGGCTGCCTGGTGAGACAGCAAGATATAAAACAGTGGAGAAGAGTCCACACAGGCTGCCCTCACAACATCGCTTGAAGCAGTGGGGGGGATGGGAGATAAAATGAGGAAATCTGGACAGGCAAATTTGGGGGCATGGGCAGATAAAAACATTATTGGAGATAGGAAAACCAGAAGCAAATGAGAAGTGAAAGCTTGTTAATGGTCATTAGGTTGTGAGAAAAATGCCTGAAACCAGGTTCACTCCTCAATTAATTAGTTTTATGGAACATGTAGTAGGGCAGTGCTACGCTTTATTTTACCTCAGCCCCACCCTTCCCCAGCTCTCACCTTTGATAGAGGTCCTTGATAGTATTCCCCTTCTACAAAATGAATAAGGCTTTAACATGGACCTAGCCTCTGATCTGACTCAGGGGTCCGTCTTCACATTCTGCAGAGGAGCCACATCATTTTTTGTTTCAACATTGGTGTTAAGATCAGCCGATTCATTTCAATGTGTAACAACACACATAATAAAGATCAAACTTTTTTGCATTTAGTGCTTTATCTCTTTGCACATCTCAAAAATAGACAGAAAAGATGTGTATCGCGGGGGCGCAAGAGGGTGCACGGCAAGATGGCTGAGCTTTAGTTGCGCTACCTGGCTGATCCTCTATCCGACAAATATCTGCTGTAAATCGTGGCACCAAGTTAACAAACCCTGCAGGACAGACAGGCAAGTCGCCCCTGAACCGATTGGCACCACCACGGGCCGAAATCGTCTCTGCACAGCAGTAAGAATCGACTTAGTAAGGCCCGGACGACAAGGACGCAATAAGGCGGCCGCCACATTGATGCGCTGAGCTGAGCGGACAGTGACTATTGCCCAGTGGTGGGAGATCGAGAGCTGCGCTGCTGATTGCTCGCGCTTCGCTAGCGCATTACGAGTTGAACTGCTGTGGGACTCACCTGGGAGGTGCCTTGCTCCCAGCGGCTGACTGAGTGGGACCTGGCAATGCTGTGCAGACACGAGGCGATCCGGCGACAGTGGGGAAACCTGGTACGGGCCCTGCACACTGCTGCAAATTGATTGGGGGCATGGCCTTGCCTGAGCCTGCAGCTGCGGTGGCAGGTGTGGGTCTCTGTGCAGGGCTGGGGCCTGCGAGCTGCGGCTGGTGGGCCGGTGTGGGCATTGTTGGGGCCTGTGAGCGACTGCTGTGGGCCTGGATTGGGCCCCGGGCAGAGTGGACGCCCAGTGGCCCTGTGACGCTGAATTTATATGCTGCACGGAGCCACCACCACCTGGGAGACACTTCACTAACGGAACCTGTATCCCCTTCCGGCTCGACAAGTGTATAATTTAGGTGTGCCGTGGAGGCCTAGCAGGTGCATAGGGGCCTGGGACCCACGGACTCTGTGTGCCATTACAGTGAACCACTTTGCATTAAAGCCTCACGCTGGAGTGAGCCCTGACAGTGGTTTATCTACACTGCATTGGTGCAGGCACAGACACTACATGCCCATTATTAGGGACACGGCAGTCTGCCTGGGTACATTCGCAATCTGCTACGCTATGTGCCTGCTGCACACTACTCCTCATATATAATCTGATGGCTGTTGCGAACTTGACTCGCCGCCTTACAACAGTGGTGACAGCTGGAGTGCGTGGAGCTGCCTTCACCTAGGTGCACATCTGCTTTCGGAGCCAATACTGCTCTGTCTGCCCAGTGCGTGCATAGCATAGGGGTGACGTGTGCCCGGCGTCTTGGGCCTGCGGACCCCATGGGTCACCGCAGGGCCCACCTGTGCATTAATCCTCATGCTGGGGTGGACTCTGGTGGTAATATCTTCACATCGTACCAGCGCAGGCATTGATCCTGCATCCCCTCCATCAGGGACATAGCCTAGGCATTGGGCCCCTTTGGAATCTGCTACACTGTGGGACTGTTGCACGCTACTTCCAGTACACCATCAGACGGCTGTGCAAACTTGCCTTGCTTCTTTTCTACAATGGGTAAAGCTGACAAATCACAGCCTCGCCTCACGTTTGAGGAGCGCAAATCTGGCAAAGCTCAGAATAAGGCAGCCTCCGACTCAGAGGCGGACGCCCAGGGGGATAGTAGATCCACACTGGAGACGACGCTCTTGGCCATGCAGCGAAGTCTTCAATCTATTGAGAGGACAATGTCGGCCCTATATCACAGATTAGATCATATGTCCGCTCAACTAGAAAAGCAGAACACAAGAATGGGCGAGGTCAAACAGCAGGGCTCTGCCAAGGAGGATGGTCTTGGCAAACTATCGGGCAAAACGCTCAATATGGAAAAGGTGTTAGCACTAATCCAAGCCAAAAATGAGGACTTAGAAGCCCAGTCTCGCCGCAACAATATACGAATCACGGGCCTGCCGGAGTCCACCAACACAGGTAGGATCGAGACCTTCATTGAGACCCTGCTCAAAGATACCTTTGGCCCGGAGAACTTGTCCACCATGGTTATTGTTGAGCGGGCCCATCGTTCCCTTGCAGCGAGTCCAGTCCCTGGAGCTCCACCCCACCCTATAATTACTTGGCTTTTGAATTATAAGGATCGAGACACTATACTGCACCTGGCATGAGAAAAGTGCACCATTGACTACCAGGGGAATTCACTGTCCTTTTTCCCTGCTTTCACGGTGGAAGTTCAGGCGGCGCGGAGGGAATTTGGCACGGTAAAAAAAATCCTCCAAACTGAAAGCGTTCCCTACGCTATGCTGCACCTGGCCCGCCTAAAAATTGGCCAAGATGGAGACTGCAGGATTTTTACCACTCCTATGGCTGCGATGGAGCACGCTAAGAAACTGAAAAAGAGGCGAATTGCGACAACAGTTGATTCTCGGGATGATGAACAGTAGGGCGGTTGAGCGATAACAAAATGTGTGTTCACCTGCTGTTTCTACAGGGACGATGTCTTCAGCTCATGTTGAAAGCCTGTGAGGATGCTGCAATTGTCCTTAAGCAATGGGATGACCTTTGCCTGCTAGTTTCATTGATGCATTATTTGTTATTACTTTGCTTATAGTACTGTAGCACAGATACTAGACCTGATCAGCCACCTCCTGAATCATAGGAGGCTATAGTAGCACTCTGCGCTCCCCATATGGGAGTTCCACACAGGTTGCAAACTAGATGTTGTTTAAGTTGGGGATTGTTTATCCAGGGGAGGGATTGCTTTAGCAAGTTGGGCATGCTGAATTGGGTGGGGGGACAGGGGTGGGTTGGGGGGCATCTCTTTTTAACGGTACTGTCACTGAACCTCTATTGCCTGACACTGGTACTAGCACTTAAACCATTCTTTCGTCCATTATTTGATATGACTTAGTAGTAATATAAAGTTCCTCACTTGGAGAGGGTGGTAGGTCCAGTCGCTCGCTGGCCCAGAAACTGGCAGCACCCAGGAGCCAGGAATATATCACTGAGCTGCTAGATAGGGAGTGGGTGGACCACTTTAACACGCCTGACATTAGCGGGTTGGTATTGGACTTCTACTCTGAACTGTATGGTGATCAAGCGCAGGCTTTCGGATACAAACAATTACCTTGATTATATTGAGCTGGGGTAGTTGTCAGTCGGCCAGCGTGAATATGGCACGCAGCCCTTCGATGTAGAGGAGGTTAAACTAGCCATAATATCACTCCCCACCTGTAAGGCAGTGGGCCTTGTTGGTCTCCCGAGCGAGTTCGATAAGGCCTATGCTGAGGAACTTGCATCTAGACTTTTGGATGTGTTTGTGGAGGCGTATGACTGTGGAACACTCCCCTCCTCTCTGAAAGAGGTGCTCATTGTCATGCTTCTTAAGCCAGATAAGGAGGCAAATGGGGCGACTCCTATCGACCTTTATCTCTCATCAACATTGATGCCCAAATTTTGGCCAAAATGATAGCTAGCAGACTCCAGCCCCTCATCCCTAAATTAGTCCTCACCGACCAGTCGGGCTTCGTCCCCGCTCGTGCCACGAAACATAATCTGCGTACGGTGTTTGCAAAATTGCATTACTTTGAGTCGGACTTTCAGGAGGTTGCAGTGCTGCTCGACGCAGCCAAGGCATTCGACTCACTGCTATGGGAGTACATGTTTATTGACCTACTTTGAATGGGCTTGACACAGTTTTTCCTTAAATGGATCAAGCAATTATACAATGTGCCGGTAGCGCAGGTTTGTGTGAATGGATGGCTTTCAGACACCTTTCCCATAAAAAGAGGCACGCGACAGGGATGCCCCCAATCGCCGATGCTATTCACGCTTGCACTGGAGCCCTCGGTTTGTAAACTCGGTCAGCAACATGCACAGGCAGCATTTTGCTTTTGACAATGGCCCCTGGTGGTCTCGTTGTATGCTGACGATATGTTGCTATATGTCTGTGAGCCTGCAACGTATCTCCCAGAACGTCTGTGCGAATTCGTGAAATTCGAACGCTACTCTGGCTTAGGTATAAACTGGGCGAAGTCGACGGTGTTTCCACTGACCCCGGGCACGCAGGGTGTGGACCTGGATTTTCCACTGGCATGGTCGACTGACCCCGTAAAGTACCTGGGGATCTGGCTGCATCGTGACCCAGATGTCCTGATAACTAGGAATTATGGCCAGGTCACAAAGATCACTCATCAGGCAGAGCACTGGGCCAAGTTGCCACTCTCTCTAGCAGATCATATTGCAGTCGTTAAGATGTCGATACTACCAAAATTGCTTTATTTGTTTGTCAACATTCCAATCCGCCTTCATCTTGCATTGTTTAATACGCTCCAGTCAGCATTGCTAAATTTTGTGTGGGGGGCAAGAAGCCGAGATGTAGCCGGGATGTGCTGGTGCAACCATTCACGCGGGGTGGCTTCGAGGCACCTGATCTGCAGCTTTACTACCTATGTGCACAGGCGCAGTTTGCTCATTTTTGGTACTTTCCACAGTGGTTCCAACCTCATGTTGCATTGGAGGTGGATTTGGTGCTTCCTGTGCCACTTGCGGCACCTGCCCTGACTCGCCGGGATGGAGGGCCAAGGACTGAAATCAACCCTGTCCATTGCATGGTGTGAGCATGGAAGACGCTTGCAACTAGGATGCAGTTAAACTGTCTTTATGCCCTGGCATAACCACTTGCCGCGCACCCGGAGATATACGCGGCACAGGAGTAGGCCGCCTTGCAAACGCTGGGGGCTGTAGGTAACAGTTGGGTGACCTGTATACACATGGCCGGTTTTGATTGCTCTTGAAAGTGAAGGGTGTATGTGCCCAGGGGATGATGCTGGGATTCAAGTATGTGCCAGTGCGGCAGGCGATTAGAGAAATTTATCCTGACTTCCCAGCAGAACCGAAACGAATGCTGGCACTGCAGGCAGTGCTAACAGGAGAAGAACGCAGGGGTCTAATAGCCAAATTGTATAATGCGTCCCTTAGAGGGCGGGAATCTAGTGAATCTCCCTCATACACTAAATGGAATGCCATAATAGGTGACTCGCTGATGCCGGATGTCTGGCAGTTATGCTGCATACTGACTGGCCGCTTGACGGCAAACTGTAATCTCCGCATCATACACTTCAAGTACTTGCACCAGTTATACTATACGCCGCTCCAATTGAAGCATTTTGGACTTCAGGAGAGTGCATGCTGTGTGAGGTGTAGGCAAGATAATGCAGACTTTCTGCATCTTGCCTGGAGCTGTAAAAGAATAAACACATTCTAGATACAGGTCACGAGAGTGCTCGCAGATGTTGTGATGGAACCGGTGGTATGTGCGCCAGATATCTGTCTGTTGGGATGGGTGAAGAGTCTCAAACCATGCAATAGGAGACTGATAGCTGTCTCGACTCTACTTTCCAAGCAGGCGGTAGCAAAATGTTGGGGAGCAAAAACTGTCCCAACACTGAAAAGGTGGGTCCGGGACTTGATCTACAGCAAAGAACAGTTAGGGATATGTTAGACCTGGCATTCTTGACGTGATTACCCCTGACTTTTTGCCTCTACCTCCTCTATGTTTTTGATGCTGTGATGGATTTTGTTTTGCTGGCTTAGATGCTTTTGGCATTTTGCCACTGCTGATCAGTGTCAAAGTGCAAGTGCTCCCTGTATAAAGTGTTATGGTAATTGGTTTTCCACAATTGGTATGTTTGTCTTACTAGTAAAGTCCCTGGTAAAGCACACTATGTGTGCCAGGGCTGGTAATGCAAATGCTACTAGTGGACCTGCAGCACCAATTGTGCCACCCACCAAAGAAGCCCTAAAGAGAGATATCAGGCCTGCCACTGCAGTGCCTGCACGCAGTTTGTTAACTGCCTTTTTGTCCTAACAAGTGCACCCACTTGCCAGGCCTTACCCTTCCCTTTTTATGCACATCAGACACCCCTATAGTAGGCCCAAGGTACCCCCTGTTGCAGTGTATGTGAAAGGTTGGACATGTATTGAGGTGTGTACCATGTCCTAACAGTGAAATACTGCCAGTTTAGTTTTTCACTATTGCAAGGTCATCGTGCCCATAGGACAAAATGGGGGATGCTGTGTAACATGTTTCCAGCAAATCTTCCCATAGGCATAAGATGGAGAAATGACTTTTAATGTGCCCGAATTCAGAATTTAATAACACATCATTCTATGAAGATGTTTTTAAATTGTGTGTTTAGAAACCACACTTTTAGAAGTAGCTGGTTTCTTGTCCTAACCATCCTGCGTGCCTCTGCCTGGTTGTGTATTGACTGTCTGGGTTTCGATGTGACAGTGTCAGAGGAGATGTCCTGACACCAGGGAGGAGTAGGTGAGACAGAAACAGGCTGGCCTGCATTTGGTGTGATGGGAGGAGTAGCCCCCTGGATGTAGTGAGGGCTGTGCTGCTGCCACAAAGGGATGGCGCCACCTCCTGCTGAGCGTCTGAGGCCCAGACCCTCGCTATCAAAGGAAGAGGGTGTGCCCTGGCAGGAAAGCATCCAGAACTGGTTTTGGCCGCACTGAGAGCCCCCTGAACACAAAGGCATTTAGGGGTATAAATGTGAGAGCTGAAACCCCTGAACTCAAGACTGAAATGCAGACTGAAAAAAGATTGAAACTACTTTGTGATCAAGAGGAATCTCTGCAAAAGGAGAACAGCTGAAAAAACTGAAGAGAAGGACTGCCCTTGCTGTGTGTTCTGGGGTGGCCTGCAGTTTGCTGCTTTGACTAAGGAGAGGACAAGGGACTTTGCTGTGTGCTGTGTCCCCCTGCTTGAAAGGACTTTGCTGTGTCCTGAAGTAACTTGTCTCCAAGGGCCTGAGGAGAGCTGGTCCCCTGTTGTGGAAACTCAGGAACATCAAATTTCCAACCGTGTCTCAGCGACACTTGGTGCGTGTGCTTTTGCACGCCTGAGACTGCCATGTGGTCTGTGGTGCTGTTTACAAGGTGCCCCGTGACCACATTGCCCCCGCAGCATGAAACATCGTGCACACTGCTGCATTGCTGTTTGTGGCTGGAGCCGTCATCATAACTGAGGCTGCGAGTAAGGATCGCCATCGCCGGCCCGAGTCGCAACGTGCTAAAGGATTTCCCAAAGCTAAGGAAGCTGCAAGGTGAAAGGGATCATGATCGTTGTTCACCAAGAGGAATCTGCCCAAGATCGTCAAAGAAGGAGAAGGCAGTGCCGTAATCCGTCCGGCTACAGCGTCGCCTAGCCACAGAGCTGCAACGTCCTCGGGGCCGCCCAGCAGGACGTCCGACGACCAGAGAGAGACATTGAGGCAGCGCACTACCCAGGTAAAGCTTGGACTCCAGTAGGGAGCTGCAGGCGTGTGTGGCCTGGAGAGGCGCACAGGAGGATTACAGGTGTGCTCTGATCTCTCACCCGTTGCACCGTGTTAGACACGCTGAGTCCCTGAGTGGCCCGTACCTGTCCAGCAGTTCCGGGCCGCCCCTTTAAGCTTACAACTGTTGCCTCTGTTGTTGGGGCCTACTGGTGCCCAAATTGACTTCGCAGATTGGCTTATGGCATTATTCCTCGCATTACGAACTGCATTATTCCTTGCATTATGAACTGCCTGATTCTTGCATTACGAATCACATTATTCTTGCATTACAAACTGCTTGATTCTTGCATTACGAACTGCCTTATTCTTGCATTATGAACTGCATTATTCTTGCATTATGAACCACATTATTCTTGCATTACGAACTGCATTATTCTTGCATTACGAACCGCCTTTTTCTTGCATTACGAACTGCATTATTCTTGCTTTATGAACTGCATTAGTACTTGCATTAAGGACTGTCTTACTACTACTTTACTAACTGCATTACGAACTGCATAGCATTGCATTTGGACTGCATTAGATCATCGTGAACTGCTCATTCATACCGCAAGAACCTTCAAGTGATTGTTGGCCTAATAACCGGCAAAGTGAAATATTACGAATACGCATATATTGGATTTCTATCATTTGGTCTCATCGTCTTTCTTTTGATAAAGATACTGCTATTTTTATAAAACCAGTGTGGTGTCCATTTGTGGTGTTATCACTGTGTTACTGGGAGTGTGGTTGCAAATACTTTACACATTGCCTTAGACATAAGCCTGGCTGCTCATGCCAAGCCACTGGGGGTGAGCAGGGGTTTTCTGAGAGTGTGTCCCTCCATTCCCTGACTAGAAGCAAGGGTCCCTATTTGGACTAAGGTATCTACCTCAGCCAACTAGAGCCCCCAGTTCTAACAGGATATATGCTGAGGAACTTCCTGAGGCATCTCGCCCCAGGGACTTATGGGTACCACTCACTATGTATCTACTAGGAAACCCTTACTTGCAACAGATATAATGTACTATGATGCTGTTTGTATATGGAGGAGGGACTGGGAGTGTGGTCAGACAATAAGAGTAAATGCCACCACCGAGATGCATAAGATGCTATGGATTCCTGAATAATATCTACAGTGCCGGGTAGAGGGGGAGTGGGGAGTGCTGCGGGCTGTTAGTTTTTTTTTTCTTTTTCTTCTCTGGGTGTTGGGTTACGATATAAAAATTGCTATTACTATTATGTACACCAATATACCTCTGAGTCCCAGTGTTGGGGCATGTATGCTCTTTGCTCATATACAAGCTGTTGATGTGTATCGCATTCTAATTTACTAACTCTTGTGTTTCTATCCCTTCTCTTTTCTTCGTTTGGATGAGAACTTTCCTGCTATGCTCCCAGCTGCTGTTGTTTTATACTTTCAGCATTCTACAGGAATTATTCTCTCCCATTTTAAATGCTCTCATTTCTGCCTCCCCTTTTTTCTCTCTTGCATGCTTTTAACCTATTCACTCAAGCTTCATTGTGTGTCACTCTTCCCCCTTCTGCTCCTCTGAAGTTGGTCTTCCCCACTGATCTCCCCCAATTAATATATAAGGACTGTCAATTCTATACATTATTTTATTGAGCATACGTAAGTAATTGGGAACATTGCCATCAATTGTTTTCTTATCACAAACTTTGCTCACAACGCAATTGTATAATGTTTCCAGAGACCATAGTATTTGTTGTTGTTTCTCTCCACTTTCATCTGCCAAACCACAGCATATCAAAATGATCCTGCTTTGCACACCTGATTCTGCAATTGTACTAAGTCTATGGCTCACTGGAGACCTATACAACAATATCTCAGCCTACAAAAAAACACTTGCTTTCAGGCACCTCCAAGAAACCAATATTTTTTGTAGAAACCCTGTTGGTCAAAGGACAGCTCAAAAGCCACCCTACAAAGAGGAATATCCAAGGCTGCTTAGCATGTAAAGCATATGCTCTATAGTAGCCCTGTGATTGAAAGTGCATGTACTTTCATAGGTTGAAAGCAATTCTGTTCAACTTTATAATGCATGTAGTACCAGTGACATAAAAAAGGTGAGTACCTGGCTCTAAATAGGGTCATGGAGACATTGTAATTCACACAATTTCTGTAAAACGGAATAGGTGAGCCTACAGCATCATTTCATGCTCCATTTTTAACTGTTTAATACTTCAGCTTATGATGGAAAATGCAGAAAGATTCAACGATATGTGTGACAAATCAAGCTGTTGGTTGAGGGGTGAGACCCTACTCAAGTATCAGTCATATTCCTTGTCAGGGTGAACCACAAAAAAGTCACCAAATTAACATGTTCTTAACCCTATGGTAGGCAGACCCAAAAGCATTCAGTCTTAACTTAGAGTCAACGTGTAAAGTATTTATGCAGTAAAGTAAAAACACAGGACAAGAAAAATCGCACACCCTTTTAGAAAAATAGATTACATCTTAATGAATCCAATCCAATCAGTAGCAATGGAGTTATGAATTTTAAAGTGAAAAATGGTGCCTAAAAGGTAAAAGCAGCAACCGTGGACATTTAGTTGCCCAAGACCAGGGCAAACTAGAACATTTTGGCTGATCACAATGGAGCATGGTGTGGACACAAGAAGTGGATTGTGCCCAGCTTTGCTTACCTTCGACTTACTAAATTTCTGAGAAGGTAAAATTCAATGGGGCAAGGCAGCCAGCGGTGTCCGAGGAGGAGGCTTTATCATTAAGAGTTTCTGGACGTAGTCGCAGTGAAGATTTCCACATTCAGACTTAGTCTCCAGGGATGTAGCTTGGTCAGTAAGATGAGGGGTGATTTTCCACAGATGGTATGCCCACCTAGAGGGGAATGCCTATGTAAACATTATTTTTGGCTAAATTTTGAAGTAAGTTACACTCTGACACCACTTCGTGGTCTAGTGGCAAAGCTGCTCACTGTGCAAATCAGAGGCATATTGATGAAATATCAAACAGGCACAATGGTCGGGTATGTACTCTCACTGGGTGTGTCTGCAAAGAAATCTTCTATGTTCGGTTAAGAAAAGAACACTGTGCTGTTTGCATTGCCCTACCATTTAAAGAGAATGTCACTCTCTGCACTGTATTTTCATGCAGATGGCACTCAGGACTAAAAAGGGTCTTGAAAACCCATCACTGTTCACTTGCATCCTGGCAAGCAAAGACCTATATACACATTAGTGGAGATCTTCAGGACATCCCTGCAGAAAAGTCTTGAATTTGAAACGGTCTAGTTCTAACTTTTTCCGCCCTTGGCTCCTTCCCGTCCTCTTGCTATCAGATCTCCTGGTCTATTCACTGAACCTATCAGGTTGGGCGGGGTGAGGAGACACTCTCCACGACTCGCCTCAAATGACAGCCGCAGCGGGGGAACGCAGCGGCCACACACAGCGGGTGCGCCGCCAGCACGCTGAAGGCGCGCCAAAGGCAAGCCCGTCTGCACCCATCTTCATCCGACTTGGGCTAGGGGCTTTACACCATGCCCGTTTCTTCCATTACTCTGCATTGGAATTGAAATTGCTGCAAAGTAATTGGTTAATTGACACCAATACCCGGGCTACTCTGGATAAAGCGGGGATTCTCAAACATAGAGACACTTACCCTGAAAACTACCATGAACCTCCCTGCCTGGAGGATCATTTCAAAGAAATTCGCTGGCACAACTCTGCCTCCCCCAACCAACAAGAGCTCAAGGGACTTACAATTAGTTATTTGAACACTCGTTCGATGGTGAAACACCCGCTTACAATATTTCCGCTTTTAGATTCTGATAAACTGGATATCCTCCTCCTCACTGAAACGTGGCTTACTGAAGAGTCTGCCCCTGACATTCTAGCAGCTGTACCTGATTGCTAATATATTCTTCAGGCAAACAGGACTGTAGGTAAAGCCGGGGGGAGGGGTTGCAGCTATTATCCATCAGAAACTTAATTTCACCTCACTAGGGATCACAAGTCCACCCTCAGTTGACAGCCTAGTTTTGAAACTTGAAGCTCCTCAATCCTCTTTTATTTGCGCCTTATTTTATAGACCCCCTTATCACATGCCTACATTCCCCCAGTTACTAGGTGAAATGATCTTTCATCTAGTTATCAATCATGCTAGAATTCTTATAAAGTGAGATTTTAACTACTGGCCCAACGATGTACGGGAGAGTGCCAGCTCTATTGAACTGGCAGTCCTCCTCTCTGGAATGAATTGTAAACAGCATGTGTATGCAGCTACTCATATAATAGGGCACATTTTATACCAAGTCTGGACATCCAATTTGAACATCTCTAAGTTAGTGATTTCTATTTATACTTGGTCGGATCATCATTTTATCACATTTACTATCTCCATTGTTCTCTTAACCAAACCCTCACAAATAGTAAATCATATGACTAGAAACTGGAGTCGCGCAAATATTGGCGATTTTAGCTAATTATTAACTGCTACCGCCCGACAGCACAGGAGCCACTTCACAAGCAGGTAGACAGCATTAAGACATGGCTTGAATCTGCTAGTGATAGTATTGCTCCTCTCAAGAAAACCAAGATCATGAGACCCCATGATGCCCAACGTTGGTTCTCCGACTACTTAAAATCAAAGAAACTTGCTTTGAGGCAAGCAGAACGTAGTATGAGACGCCACTGTTCCTCAGATAAAAAGGTTATATTCTTAACCCAGCTTAAAGAATATAAAAACGCTATTCTTCAAACTAAGGCGGATTACTTCTCCATGAAAATCCTAAATTCGGCAAAGTCCAAGGATATTTTCTCTATAGTCGATGAGCTTGCTAAACCAGATAGAGTCATGACAAAACATGTCCTTTCGTAATCCTTATGTGACTCTCTCAATACCTATTTTATTGAGAAAATTGCCACTAATAAGGCTAGCATCCCTACCCATACCTCATCTACGCTTTCTCCGCTCACACACAAAAACCCACTTTTACTTGATCAAATTCCTCTGATCTCAAGGGAGGTATTCTTTGATCCGCTTAAAAAGGTTGGTTCCGGTTCCCATACTGATAGCTGTCCCCCTCACATTCTACTGGAAGTTTTTCTTTCTTGCCCGGACCCCCCTCTCTCACTCCTGAACAAATCTCTCAAGCTGGGTATAGTCCCTAATTCATTCAAAAGTGCGGAAATTGTTCCAATTTTTAAGAAACCTAGCTCTGACCCTCTGACCCTCTGGTCCTCAGCAACTATTGTCCCATCTCCTTGCTGCCCTAGCTAGGCAAAATCCTAGAGGCTCATGTAGCAAACTGTCTCAGCTCCTTCATTGAACACTCTCACTTTCTTGACTCTCATGAGGCAGGTTTTAGACCTGCACACTCAACTGAGTCAGTTATTCTCACAGTCATGGACGAGCTGAGAAGGGGGGGCTGACAAGGGTATTACCCAGGCGTTGGTTCTCCTTGATTGTCAGCAGCATTTGACACGGTTGATCATGGTCTCCTGGTCAACTGTGTCAACTGTGGGATCCAGCGTCTGGTGTTGAAGTAGCTTTCTTCTTTTCTCAGCAATAGATTTCAATCGGTTTGTCTTGCCAACTTCTCCTACAACAAAATTAAATTGACCTGTGAGGTACCTCAGGGTACCTCCCTTTCACCCCTTCTTTTCAATTTGAACTTACTACCCTTGATCTGCTCTCCAAGAGAAAGAAAGGTTGGAACCTTTAACTATGCTGACGACCTTCACTTGGTATTTGATATCAATTCATCTGCAGTTTCTGTATCTAACTTTCAATCCACTCTGAATTTTATCAGTGACTGAATGAATAGCAATCAACTAAAACTGAATCCTGACAAAACCGAGCTGATCCTTACGGGTGGGCCAGACAACCCGTGGAACTTCAGCTTTTGGTCTCCATTGCAGGGAAATCTCCAACTCCCAGCAGGCTCTACCAAGAGTTTGGGTATTGTGATCAGAAACAATTTCTCTATTAAAGCTCAGATTAGCTCACTGGTCTCTACTTGTTTCTTTCAACTGCGAAGAGTCCGGAAGATCAGTAGATTCCTGACTACTGAAGCCCTGATCCTGGTCATCCTAGCTCTTGTGTTGCTTACACCAATTCACTGAATGTAGGTATCCCAGCATATCAATTGCATCGCTTGCAGCTGGTGCAGAACCAAGCGTCCAGGTTGATCTTTCGCCAGCCCAAATGGCACCACGTTAGACCGTTGATGAAGCGTCTACATTGGCTTCCTGTGGCTAAACGCTGCGCCTTCAAGCTGGGCTGCACTATCTTCAAAGCCCTCTCAGGTAGCAGCCCAGGATTTATCTCTTCTAGGATTCAATGCTATACCCCTTCCCGGGACCTGCGTTCTTCCCATTAGAACACAAGAAGCACAGGGGACTAAGATTAACGGTCTTGGCCCCACAATTTTGCCACTCGCTTCCTGTGGAGCTGAGGTCTGTGACTTCTTATGCACAGTTCAGGAAACAGCTTAAGACCTGGCTGTTCTCCCAGGCATATGACTAAGTTAATTCTCTAGTTGTTGCAGCCTCATCTATGACATCCAGCACCATGAAACCGTTTGTTGCATGCGCGCTTAACAAATGCCTTTAACATAACATAACATAACAGAAAAGAGACTGCACAGTTCCTGCTACACTGTCACTGGCTCTTCTGGGACTTCCCCAAATGTCCTTTGGAGAGTGAGCATGGCTATAATGTTGAGGTACAGAATATCCTTGGAAACCTCCATGTCCCTTTCCAGATGCCATTCGGCAGCACATGTTCTGCGACATGTTTTTGATGGTGTAGAGGTATTTTTTTTCCCAAGTGCTTTTTTGCCCTTACATTCCATCTGTAATATAGAAAAGACCCTCAAGCAAAGGCCAGACCCCCATGCAAATTATGTAGTACCCCTGAGTCTGTCAGAGATGTGTCCACACTTATTGTTAGACCTGGCAGCCTGAGGGTGTTTTCCTCCCGACGTTTTGCCTTCCTTCTCCATTGTTCTGACCTCATTTATGCTGGTATTAGGGGTATGTGCACTTTGCCACTGTTAACTAGCTCTAAAATGCTTGTGCTCTCTCCCCTAAACATGCTATTATTGGCTCCTCCCGATTTGGCTTGTTTAATTTACCTATAATTTCCTGTATAAAGCACTAAATGTGCCCAGGACCTGTAAATTGAATGCTACTAGTGGGCCTATAGCACTGATTCTGCCACCCATTTAAGTAGCCCTCTAACCATGTCCCAGGCTTGCCATTACAGAGCCTGTGTGTGCAGTTTACACTACCATGTCGATCAGGCAAAATGCATCTTTTTTGAGGCTCCAACATTCCTATTTTTGCATATATGTCACCCCTAAGCTAGGCCCTAAACATCCCAGAGGGCAAGGTGCAATGCATTTCAAAGGCAGGACATGTACTTTTAAGTTTTACATGTGCTGATCGTGAAACACTCTCCATTTCATGTTTGCACTATTGCAAGGCCTATCTCTCCCACAGGATAACATTTGAATTACCTTATTACATTTTATAAGTGTAATTTCCAATTGGGAAGAGATAAATCCTTCAAGTCTGGAGTCTCTGGAATCACAGTTTATAATCCAAATTGATGGTGAAGTCAGAGTTTAAATTGCAATTCTGAAAATGCCACATTTAGAAAGTTGGCATTTTCTTACTTTAGTCACTTGGTGTTGCAGCCTGTCTGTGGTCACATGACTGGGAGTAGTTGGCAGTGGGGCTTTGTGTATTCCCCATATGCAGCCACGGACAACCAGAGCTTAGGTGGGACAGAATGGGCTATCCTGACAGGATGGGAGGGAGTTGCTGGGCCCAGCCTCACCTAACCTGAACAGTCTGTGTCCTGCCCCATTCAAAGGGCTGCAGACCCCCTGTAGTTAATCTAGAGCCAGGGCTGATAGGGAAGGACATCTGTGAACTTCAAAGGCAAGTCTTTAAAGTCTCCCTCACTTTAAATGCACCACTGGGAATGCGTACTGGACCTCTGACACCATCAAAGGAATACATTTCTGACCTGTAGATACTCTGCCAGGAAAAAGGACTGCTGTGCTGTTGAAGGTCTTCTACTCTTGTGGACTGCTGCTCTGCTGGACCCCTGCTTTGCTGTGCTGACCTGCTGGTCTGCTACCATCCAATCTGGGTGAGAAGGACTGGACTTGTATCACTTGATACTAGAACCCAGAGTGACTCCAAGGTCCAGATGGCTGGCCTCCTGCTCTGAAGAATCAGGGGCTTAACAGGCTTCCAACTCCTGTGCTTGGACTCTGCCATCTGTGAGTATTTTCTGCCAAGTGGTATCACCCCAGTCCTGGACCCTTGGTAAATGGTCCTAAGGTGCTTGCCAGTGGAACCAACACATTCTCTCTGCTGAGTGAGTCATCCCCGAGCAGAACCAACTCATCTCCTCAGCTGAGCACCGCATCCCTGAGCACAAACTATGCATTGCTGCTGTTGCGTTGATTGGACTCATCACAAAAGACTCGCATCGCCGGCACCTCCCAAATCTTCAAACCGATGCATCGCTTTCAGCACTGCCACTGCACAATGCTTTTCCAGGCACCTTTTCCTTGGCATCCCTCATTGACAGCAGCCGCGATGACAATTCTGAAAATCTGCATCGCAGCTTCATCGCTGGTCTGTACTGATGCATTGCCTCAGCTGAGTTTCACATCCTTGATATCGGACTTCAGGTCACAAGCCCCGTTGACAGGATGCTTGACGTTGGTGCATCAGGACCTAGCACTGCACCCTTATCGCATCCCAGAACCAACACATCGCCTCTGCCTCTTGATGCATCTGAGACGTGGATTCACGCTTCCCAACTAGGTTTTAAGGTACTTTGCTCAGTTGGCCTAACTGGGTCCCTGTAACTGGCCTGCTCTCCATTGCGGTCAGTCTGACCTTGTGACTTTTCCCGGTCCAGCGTGACACAAATATCTTTCTATAGCGCTTTTTGTCACTATTCTTCACTATAAACTGTACATTTCAATATCTCCAGTTCTACTAATTGGATTTTTGTCATTTTGGTCACGTTTAATTTACTACGGCTTACTCTTTTTTTCTGAATCTGGTGTGGGATCTTTTTCTGTGGTTTTGTCCACTGTTTTACTGTTTGAAGTGTTGCACAAATACTTTACCCATTACTTTTAAGTTTAGCCTGACAGCTCTGTGCTAAGCTATCAGAGGGTGAGCGCAGGTTAATCTAGTGTTTGCCTTTCTCCTAGTAGGATTTTGTTTTTCCTTGGCCAGGGCGCATACCCAAGTCAACCTCCAACTCAATGTCTAACACTTATACAGTCAAATGAATCATCCAGGCAACCATAATGCAGGTACATTGGAATTTAAACAGAATTTTTAAAAGAAGAATCCAGAAAGATGGCACTGCAGTAGTGAGTGTGGGAATGGACACACATATTGAAAAAAGAGCCCCCATGCTGCATTTTCATAAAAGGGAAAACATGACAGGCAGGGCAAAAATGATAAAAGAACTTCTTTGACACCATTGACACATGGACACTTAGATAAGCTAAGCAGTAACCAAAATACCTACATTTCTCACTACCAACAGAGGATTGGGTCAATTTTCAATAATGTTCCTGTTTACATTTCACATGTTTTACTTAACCTTGCATTCTGTAAGATTGGTTGCTTTTTGCAGAGTGCTGCGTTTTTGTATTTTTTTTTCATGCTGTTTATTTCTCATGCACAGTGAATACTGTGAACTGTGTCACCTCTAGCTCTCTGTGTGAATTGAGGTTGCGTCCGGTTGCCCATAGTGAACCACAATTCAGACCACTGGAGCTGAGACTCAAAGTTACTGTAATTATTCACAGTGTTTGCCAGTAGGTTGTAAGTTGTTCAGAGTACATGATCATCAAATACCTGGTCACTCTTAGAGCATACATTACATTAGTTACATGTGCCAATTGTAATTCAGTGCAAAAGAGTGTCAAGGAAATACTCAGCAGTTGAAATACTGAAAAGGCAAAAGGAAAGAATAAACAGTCCTTACAGGAGAATGGGTGTGCTGTATGTGTGGGGACTGTGAAGTGAAGGAGCTCCAAGGAAGTATGTGCAAGATCAATTCATTAAACTTGGAATAATGAAAGGCTAACCTGGACTTGCCATAAGTGAAAGTCTTAACTACAGATTGTGGCAAATCCAATTAGCCATCAGGTCTTCCAAATCATAACTTAAAGATCCTGGCATATTTTATTAGCCCCTAGGACCAGGCAGCAGGTAATTTCTAGGCAGGTAATCACTCCCTTATCCATCACTAACATTGTACTCTCTTGAGGGAGCTTTCTTGATGTCTCATGCGAAAAAGGTTCTTAAACACTTTCTCTTGATTACAAGGGAAAAAGTTGCTAAACAGAGGACTTCTATTGAAGCAGTAGCAATATCAGAGGAAGTGAAATGCGATTTTTTTAAGGCACTGCACTAGGGATGCACCAATTTGTTTTTAAGTAATGAGTGAAGGGGCAGTGCTGAAGTCTTAGCTCACTAACCTTGAAAAAGTAACTTGCAGAGCCTTATCAGTGGTATATGCATATAAATACTGCAGCAGGTTTGGAATCACCCATTTAAAGATTGGATCAGTTGACATTATTAGCTATCAATGTGCCATGAAACTATTCTATTAGTCATATTTAAAGACTTTAAAAAAACGACTCTACCTCATGCAGCTCTAAAATTGCAGCCATATGCTTTTCATTAACATGCAGCTCCAGAATTTTTGCATCTTAGTTCAAGCACACACTTGACATTAATCGCTTCCTGCTGTCAAAAGATGGTAGAGTTCTCAGATGAAAGACTGAAACAGAAATAGTTGGTGAGAGAAAACCTGTAAAAATGGAGTATGGTGCCTCCTATATGGACTCTAGTTTCATCGGCATTGCTGTTAAATTCAGCGACTGTGGATGGTTTGTGGTGTGACCTTAGCTACGTGTTGCTTGAAACCAACCAAACAAAGGTGTTAATTGAGAACGATTCTTAGGCGGCTAGCAAGAAAGTGTAGAGATTTTTTACCACTAACTTGCATGAGATGACGTAACAGGAAAAATGAGTGATAAATGTGGCATCCATCTGGGCAATTGCATTGAAAACATCATACCAAATAGCACACCATAAGGTGAAAACAAAAAAGCTTTTTACAGCTGCAGAAAAAGTGATAATTTTAGCAATTCTCAACGTGTCTAGGACAATACTTGGTGAGAAAGCAGTAAAGTAGTTCAAAGCTATACTAATCTCAGACACAACAGTCACCCCCACATCTCTGACATGCCAGAAGATATCAGCAGACAGAATATAGCCACCTGAAATCAAGTTTGTTTGCTTGGCAGATCAATGAAGCAGCTGACTTAGCAAATGAGGCCCATTTAATTGCTTAGGTCGGATACTGATGTGAAACATTAATATTGGAAGACTTTCTATTCTGCAAGCCTATCAAGGGTTAATCAACAGCCTCTTACTTGTTTGACATTATCAATAACTTCTTGGTCTCGATGGCATACATTGGGTGAACTGTATCAGAATCTGCAAAGATGGTGCCATATGTGGCACTAGGTCTGGCTTAAAACTAAAGTGTTGAAAGTGTCTCCGCATATTCTGTTGACTGACTATATCCCACACCGTGAACCCCTTGCTTTCCGAAACATGGACAGAAAACATGGGGATATTCTGAATTCTGCTGTAAAAGTAATACATTTCATCAAGAACAACTCTCACAAAAGCTCATCTAATTGCAATGTTATGTGCAGAAATGGGAGCTGCACATGATGGCTTGTTGTTTCACACAGAAGCAAAGTGGTCATCCCAGGAGAAAGTGCTGAATCATATTTTTGAATTAAGAAAGTAAGTAAGGCAATTTCTTTTGGGTTCTGATCCCTGCAGAATGAAACAACTATAGAATCCCAGCTGGCTTGTGCTTTTAGCATACCTTGCTGACATCTTCGAGAAATTTAATTCCCTGAATCTGTATTTGAAAGCAGCTGAAATAACTTATTTTACCATGAATACAAAAATATCTGCATGAAAGAAGATGCTGGAGTAATGCAGAAGAACATTTAAAGGCTCTTGAGGAAATGGATTATGAAATTCCAAGTGTTGCTGAGTTAATACATAATTACCTGATGTTGCTCAGGGACAGTTTACAAAAGTATTTTCTTTACAAGAAATTGGGTTCCAGGTTGGTTGGTGTGTGAGCCCTGGTCAAGCAGTAACCACAATCCTAGTCAGGATAAGACATCTGTAAACCCCAAATTAACCTGTGCTCTGCCTCTGGCAGCTTAGCACAGAGCAGCCAAGCTTAACCTGAAGGGAATATTGAAAGCATTTGCATGACACTTTAAGCAGAAAAAACAGTGAAAATTCCACACAAAAGATCCCACATCAATTTCGAAAATTAGACAATATTTTAATAAATAAAACAAGACCAAAATGACAAAAAGCCAGTAAGTAGAACAGGAGATATTGATTTTAAAGGAATAAGTGGAAATAGCACCAAAAAGCACTAAGTGCCAGCAACAGATATCTAGTCATGCTTGACTGGCACAAAGTCAACAGGTCAGGCCGACTGCAATGGAGTGTGGGCCGGCTACAGGGAGCGCTTAGGCCCTATGAGCAAAAGTGTGTTATTCTAGGCTGTATCAATGTCCAAGATCCTGTCGATGGAGAGGCTGCAGTGCGCAAAAGGGGGTGATGCACTGTTCCTGGTCATGCAACAGAAGCGATGCGTTGACTTCGATGCAATGTGGAGTTTCAGTTTTGACGGTGATGTTTTCATCGACAGAGATGCAAGGACTTTTTCCTAAAGAGCGTAGAGCGATAGTTGTTCTGAAGGTGGAGTGGTGTCTTCGAGCCATGCAAAGACAGCAATGCAATGGTTCTGGTCCACGCAACAGGGTACAATACGCCGGTTCCAATCCACACAGTGGCGATAATGCTTCAGTGCCGGTACCATCTCCGCAGCAGTGACAAAGGATTGAGCAAGCACCTTAGGCCCACTTCAAAGGGTTCAGGTCTGGGTAGGCATCCCTTGGCAGGGCAGACTCACAGATGGCAGAGTCCAGTTGGAGATGCAGGATAGTTCAAAGTCTGAGATGGCCCTGGGACTTCAGCTCAGTAGGCTAGCCGATTAGCCCTTAGAGTCACTCTGGTTTCTGCGGGTCAAGTGATGCAGGACCAGTCCTTTTCACCTAGGCCAGAAGAGCAGTGGTTGCAGGTCAGAACAGCAATCAATAAGAGTGGCAGTCCTTCAACAGCACATCAGTTCTTCTTCCTGGCAGAGTATCCCCAGATCCAGAAGTGTACCGAAGCAGTAGGGACTATGGGCCAGTTATTTCACTCAGTGGTGGTTTTGAAGCATGGAAGACTTCAAAGAAGGATTTTTGAAATGCAGAGATGTCCTTCCTTCCTGTCTTCATTCCAGACTCACTACAGGGGGTGAAAGTGTTGGGCCCATAAATTATTGACCTGTTCCAGAGACACAATATAATGGTTCTTTTTGCAGTATGAACGCGCAGAGGGGAGTAATTTGTTATTTAACCAATCAGTTAAACAAGAATCCGTTTGAAAACATAGTAACCACAGACAACAACATAAAGTTAGTCTGCTTTATTACAATGCCAAAAACAACAGGACATAAAGACACCTCAAAATAAGAGTGTATAAATACATCGGAATTAGCATAAATCCAAATCTGTGTATCCAATTTAGACAATGTAACATAAACGCTACTGTTAACTAAAGAAGCAGAATGCAGATGATCAGAAAGCATGAGTCCAAGTTTCCCTGCCTCGACAGTTGATGAGTGAAAAGCATTAATCTATCCCTGCACTAACATTAAAGTGACATCCCTACTGAAGCATCTTCCGGAAGAAGGGATAAAGGTGTCAGCATATGGAGTCTTCCTAAGAAGTCTCTCCACCATCAGTGGGTCATGTAGCGTAAAGCTACCATGACAGAGCTTGTTTTCAGATGCTCTTTCTCCAAAGCCAGAAGAAAAAGAAGTGGGCACTTTCCCTACTCCTATCATCACATTATTGCAGGCTACTTTCCTAAGATTCATTGGGGGTCACGCCATCTGCTCTGGGTACAATCCCAAAGGTAGTTTTCCATGGGACAACAGTGTTCTTATCTCCCAACAATTTGTCTTTGGTTCCCAGGCCTTCGTCTGCGTGAAGCACAACAACCTTCCTTTATCGATTCAAGCCACACGATGTAACCTTTTTCTCTACTTGCTTGACTAGTAAGACAAAGACGTTACTCTAGCTAACAAAAACGTTTTTTTCACCTGCAAACACAAATGTGAGAAAGAACAAATTCTACAGCACAAGAAATTCAGAAGTGTTAATTCTAAAGCAAGAGTTTTTAGGGAACTGCATTTCAGGCCTACAGTATTCGGCAAAGAATAATAGGAACTTTATGAAATTGCATAGAAGATAAGGCACTTTTGATTAATGTGTTTAACTACATGTAAAACGACTCAAATAATAAACATTTTTAGTCCATGAATAATTGTCAGTTTCACAACACGAGTTCTTCCCATTAATGCTTTTAACTGGTTACATTTCGTTTCCACATTCATTTTTCCATGTTACCCTCAAATGGGCTCAGCAGGTTCAGCTTAATACATTTCACAATTCTAACACGTCATGTTAACACAACAAAGGGTTATAGGCGGGTGGGCCCTACACGTGTGATTACAATGCACCCCTACAAATAAAATGCAATTTCTGCTACATCAGGGGAATGCAGCCCTTTGTGTGGGGACAGGGCACAGCCTATTTATGTGTAAGTGTGAGGCTGTGCCCAGCCCCTCCCGCCCATCCTCTCAGAATAGCCCATCAAGTAACACCTAAGCTCCCATTGGGTGTGGCTGTCTTGGGAGAATACACGAAGACCAGCTGTCACCCAGCGTATATATGCAGTCGGAGACCAGCTGCAGGAACGCAGGGCCAAGAGTAGGAAAAGGCCAACTTTCTAAAAGTACATAAAGACAAAAAGGGCAACCCAGTATTTCGTCGGGGACTTGGGTAAACAGTAATACAGTAGGTGAGAGTGCACACACGGTATTACTTCCACAAATAATCGAATTATTTAAGATTCAGTACATCATATTTTGACATTGATAATGAAATTCAGCTGTTGAAAGATCAATTAAAAACATAATTACTTGAAAAGAAAGACATTTTTCGAAACAGGTGTGTAGATCAATATTTTATATTGTAAAAGTTTATATTATATATATATATATATATATATATATATATATATATATATATATATATATATATATACACAAAAGGGATGCAGAATGTCTCTTGACAGATATTGTGCTAGCTTCACTTGGCACATAACATTTCTTTGAGAAATGCTGAATATATGTTTTAAAGACACAAGAAATATTTACGAAATTATATAGGTATGCCATTAAGAAAAGTGAGATTTGTTGTTTTCAGTTTTAGAACCATACTGAGGCATGTGCATACTGAGTAACAGAATAAGGAAGTGGGGAACCCAATATACGCTTGGAGGCTTGGGCAATCAAATCAAATAATAAGTAAAAGGTGCCTACAAGGGATTTTGTTTGAAGATTATTTTGGTTTGGAATAGATGTATACATTCATGACTTGTAGGTGGATCTGTACATCCTCTTTCATGGTGTTTTGTGATATTTGACTGTACCCTTTCTGATTTTATCTACATATTAAAAAAAATATATATTTTCTTGAAAAAAGATATTCCTGTGTCTTTGAAATTTTCTTTGCATTTATTAGATGTGTATATCTCAAATAGTTTGATGTATGCATTGATTGTTCAAAGGTTCAAGACCTGTTGGGGTTTTACATGTCAATTATATCAGAGTAAGAAAATCTAAACAAAATCCCTTGTAGGCACCTTTTACTTATTACTGAGTAACAGAGCAATGTGTGCTCTTAGAGAGCCATGTAGGCAAACATATATCAAGTGTGATATCTAGATTTATTCAATCACCCAGGCACTACACATGCACTCTTCCGATAAGCAGGTACTAATTCCGTACTCATTGACCTACAAGCAGGAAACACTCATGCATTCATCAGATCACCCAGATAGAAATAATATAGTCATGCAAACACACAGGCGCTAACTATGCAGATATGGGACCATGAATGTAGTTCCTACATACTCAGAGAATCATGCAGGCAAATACCTATATTCTGAGGGAATCACCTAGGCACTATCTATGCACTCATCCGATCATCCAGGAAGTATTGTTGTACTCAACCACAGAGACATGTATTTACAAGTTTTAATGAGGAATATTTACTCTTTTGGAACCATGTGATGAATTATATATGTAAAATGTCACACACTGTGTGCATGTGCCGGAAGAAATAGAGAGGTATATGCTGTGATATGTATTAATGTGCAGATTTGTATATGCAGTGTTTCTCAAAATATTAATTTGACACATCTAAGCAGAAAAATACTGATACAGTGGTAGAGAGGAACAGAAATAGCTCTTATGTGGTGTTTTCAGATTTACAGTATTGAGACACTGTATGTACTTTTACCATTTGGTTGATGTTTGTTTTAAAATTTAATACAAAAGGGATAAAGTTGTCTTTTACCGTGTATAAGTGAGAACTCAGTTATGGTGCAGCTGTGTTGTAGGAGAGGGTGCTTTAATATTAAATGGTAACTAATAATTACATTTTTGTGTTTTGGCTTGGGTTTGGTACATTGAAGTAAGTGCTTGTAGTTATGTAGCTAGGTTCATCTGTACATTTAAAACTGCAACATATCATAAAATTTGTTTTTTTATTATGCGTCAGCCAATAGTAAAGTAGTTGCAATGTTGGCTAGAATAACTATTCAAATATACTTATTCTTTTTTACAGAACAATATCTGCATAACTACTGACAGGATGCCACCAAAAGTTCGGAGGAAAAAGGAACAGAAGCAACTACAGTATCTAAGGAGAACTGAGACACAAACGGGGCAAAATGAAGAAAAAGTGGTGAAAGAAAAAAGAAATACTGGTAAGAGGACAAAGTCATTTCTTAAAAATATATGTGAACATTTCAAAAGATTACAAAATATTGAAAATAAAATGCAGACTATGCGAAAGAATAACAGTGGACAAAATCTACATGACAGGAACAGGAAAGAATGTAACAAATATGGACACACCTTAACTAGGAGACAGAAGCAGTTTTAGAAAATCCAGGAGCCTGAGCCAGGATGTTTCATAGTAGAGTAGATCTAAATCTACTGACAACTATAAAAAAAGAATAGACAAGGGAGAGAGGCACTGAAACAGTAAGAATGAATTCAGAGTGGCTGATAAGGCATTTGTATTGAAGGTGAAGCTTTTCATGTTGATTATAAATAGAATGAAGACTCTTGACAAAATGGTGTTGGGATACCACCTAAATGCTACATTTAGGGATGTTAAAGGAGGAGACAGGTAGTAGCCAATGGGCTAGCTACCTATAAGGGTATCTACACCCTCTTTGTGACTACTTTCTGTAGAAAGGGGCACTATCATAGACCTGATAGGTTTTTTTCACACCATACCGAGATGGTGGATTTTCAGGAGAAGGGTTAACATTGCCTGCCACACCTTAGGGGTGGTGCTGGCTGAATGTGGACACTACTCCTTGTCTAACTAATTTTACTTCCTGACCTCCTACCCAATGTGGAGCAGGACAGGGGGGTTGGCATCCTCGACTATCTGGGGAAGCCTGGGCTGCACTTCAAAGGCAGCATTGCCTTGAAGCTTTCCGCTCTAGAAGACCATTCTGTCCTGGAGGAGCTGTGAAGCACCTCCACCAAGACCAGCCTTTGTGTCTGTCCTCAGAGAGTGTGAGCTATCCTTTCAGTAGTTTCAGAGATATTTGTGTTTAAGAAATATAGACATCCGGGAGCCCAACAGCCTACTGAGACCCTACTAAAAATTTGATTGGCTGCCAACACTTCAACCAGGAAGTGTTGGCAGCCATCTTGGGGCTCGGTCCCATGAAAAATATAGAAAAAATAAGAATAAGAGGCAGGGTAGAAACACCTTGACCCACCCTAGGCCTCCTGGGGATGTCCCACTGAGACCCCTATGCCAAAAGAAGCATTTTCTTTTAATTTTCAACATGATCTGCAGGTCCAGATATTTACCTGAGCTAACTATAACTCACACCCACAATGCACTGCTTATGATCTCACATATTACATCATTCATAGCTTGACCATTGACATCACTGATGACATCTTAAATGACATCACTGATTACATCACTGATAGCCAGTGATTGTGAGTGTTTTCTAAAATTATTAAACAGATATACTAAGGTATCAGAAAAGTTAAATTAGTTTACTTTGCGTACTTTTAATAAGTGATTCTATTTTAAAACATGGATTTTGTGAGTGTCTGTATAACTGTGTATCTCCGTATGTTAGGGGCTGTGTGTGTGGCTGTATGGGTGAATAAGTGGGTATGTGATTAGTTGTATGGGTGACTAAGTGGCTGTGTAAGTGTCTGTATGGGTGAGTGAGTTGATGTGTAAGTGATGTATCGAAGAGTGAGTGGGTATGTAGAAGACTATATAGATGAGTGAGTGGTTGTTTGAGTTTTTGAATGGGTGAGCAGGTGGCTGTGTCAGTGGCTGCATGAGTAAGTGGTGAGTGGCTGTGTGAGTGGCTGTAAGGGTGAGTGAGTGGGTGTGTAAGTGGCTGTCAATGGTGAATGAGAGCATGTGTGAGTGGCTGTATGGGTGAGTGATTGGGTGTGTGAGTGGCTGTAAATGGTGAATGAGAGTGTGCATGAGTGACTGTATGGGTGAGTAAGCAGGTTCCTGAGTGTCTATATGGGTGAGTGTGAGGGTACATCAGTGGCTATATGGGTGCATGAATGTTGTGTAAGTGGATGTATGTGTGACAGAGTGGGTGTGTGAGAGTGGCTGTATGGGTAAGTGGGTGTGTGAGTGCCAGTATGGGTGAGTAAATGCATGTGAGGGAAGCTCCATGGGAGTCTATGTGAGTAACTGTGTATCGCCATATGTGAGTGTGTGTGTGTGTGACCGCATGGGTGAATAAGCAAGTGTATGAGCAGTTGTATGGGTGGGTAAGTGACTGTGTGAATGTCTGTATGGAGAGTGGCTGGGTGTGTAAGTTATGTATGGATGAGTGAGTAGGTATGTTAGAGACTGTATAGATGAGTGAGTGGTTGTGTGAGTTTTTGTATGGGTGAGCTAGTTGCTGTGTCAATGGATGTATGTGTAAGTGAGTGGATGTGTGAGTATCTGTATGGGTGAGTGACTGGTTGTGTGAGTGCCTATGTGAGTGGTTGTGTGGGTGCCTGAGAGGGAATGTGAGGTATTGTATAGGGGTGTGAGTGGGTGTGCGAATGGATCTGTGGATTATGTCATCAATTATGTCCTTTGAGATGTCATCAGTGATGTCACTGACCATGTCATAAGTGATCTAATATGTGAGGTCATAAGCAGTGAATTGCGGTTGCGTAAGCTATAGTTAGCTCAGGTAAATATAACTGCTGAATTGTGATGGTTTTGTGCATGTGAAATCTGAGCCTAACTATAATGTCTCTGTAACCTTTGTTTTTTTCAGTGAATTTCTAAGTTTGTTTTATTCTATTTACTTTAACCTCACTTTGGTTTTTGGGGCGAATGTATATGTTTATTTTTATTTTTGTTCCTAACTGTAACCACTGTGAGTATGTATGTGAGTCTCTCAGTTGGTCTTATGGTTATGATCTAGAACATCAGAATCTCTACTTGCTTCCTGTAGTTGTGTATTCAAATGATTATGGTCTGAGAAAAAGGGAGAGTCAACCCCACTGACTAACTCTACAAGCACCTCCTCATTTGGGACCACAGTAAATATCGTAAGAGTACCATAGTGTCATGTGCGATCTTGGAACTGTCTCAATCACAGCTGATAGTACTGTCAAAATGGTAGCTGTCTGAAATGGTATTTTTGAGGTGGATGGTGCCTATTCTCTTAAGTTTGATGTGGTATTGTAGTCTTCTTTTTGTCTTTGCACTTGTGGATTTATTTATCTATGTAATCTATGACTTTTGAAGCCCACACACATCAGTAGGTTTCAAGGCTTGGGAGAGAACCAGGACGGAGACCTACAAATACAGGGAGTTGGCTAACCTGTGTTCCAATGCTACCCTTGTGTGCGCAGTGAGAAGTAGAGAATTGTATCTGCTTGGATGCCAATTGTATTGCCTCATTGTTCCTCTTTTTTTGAAACTTTGAATGTTTGAAATATACTTCACGTTTTAATGTCCAAAAAGGCAGTTTATATCCTACTTTGTCTTTCTGGGTCACAAACCAAGACCTGAAATGTATTTGATGTCCGAAATGCAGACAATGATGATTTGAAAAAACTTGAGTGTGATGCAGTAGTAATATGCACTGCCACCTTATGAAGAAGACATGAAACAGTACTGGCTCTGCAAAGCCTGTTCGTTTTCAGTTTTCCTCCAAACTAACATTTTACCACCAAACATATAAGCTTTGACACGAAAGATAAGCCTTACTACACCTTCAACGATATTCGGAAATTCGAGTAGCAAGAAAGTACGTGACAGATTCAGGGAAGTGAGGTACCTCTGGTCCTCAGCAACTATTGTCCCATCTCCTTGCTGCCCTAGCTAGGCAAAATCCTAGAGGCTCATGTAGCAAACTGTCTCAGCTCCTTCATTGAACACTCTCACTTTCTTGACTCTTATCAGGCAGGTTTTAGACCTGCACACTCAACTGAGACAGTTATTCTCACAGTCATGGACGAGCTGAGAAGGGGGGCTGACAAGGGTATTACCCAGGCTATGGTTCTCCTTGATTGTCAGCAGCATTTGACATGGTTGATCATGGTCTCCTGATCAACTGTGTCAGCAATGCGGGCATCCAGGGTCTGGTGTTGAAGTAGCTTTCTTCTTTTCTCAGCAATAGATTTCAATCGGTTTGCCTTGCCAACTTCTCCTGCAACAAAATTAAATTGACCTGTGAGGTATCTCAGGGTTCCTCCCTTTCACCCCTTCTTTTCAATTTGAACTTACTACCCTTGATCTGCTCTCCAAGAGAAAGAAAGGTTGGAACCTTTAACTATGCTGACGACCTTCACTTGGTATTTGATATCAATTAATCTGCAGTTTCTGTATCTAACTTTCAATCCACTCTGAACGTTATCAGTGACTAGATGAATAGCAATCAACTAAAACTGAATCCTGACAAAACGGAGCTGATCCTTACGGGTGACCATTACAAAGAAAGGGGTAACCCAAAAGTAATCAAGGACCTGGGTGTTGTATGGTACAAAAGACAGTGGTCCTAAACTTATATTTAAATTGAATCAATCAAAGGTTATGATTTAACATATTATTGAATAAAGTACTCAACATCAAAAGTGCAACAAACAACCATAATCTGGATCACCATATATTTATTTACAGCAATTTTGTGAAAACCAGACAGTAAGTAATACAAATAGCAATTTGAGAAAGGTTGCTCCAGAGGGAGACGTGCAATAAAACAGAGTGCTCAAGAGTGAAGTGATGAAGAGAGATACTTCAACGGAAATGTATAGGAAATTCAATATGTCAAAGCAAAAACATGGGGGACCGGTTGCAAATCACTGTCCTTAGATAACCTGGCCCAATTAAATTCACACAAGATTGTTATATCAGTTCTCACTAGAAATCAATTCTAGGATGGCACGTGAAAGGACAAGATTAAGGGTCCAGGCTTGGTTAAATAGGCGTCGACATTTCGATCTGACTTGTGGCCAAAAGGGCGTTTGATTCCTCGGCCTGGCAGATCTTCATCAGGACTGGACTGGGCAACCCATCAATTAAAAGTGAGGACAGAAGTCCATGGTTCCTTTAGTGAATCCAACACGGGGGTATGCGTCTCCAACGTAATCTTCACACTTAGTTTCCAATGAATATGCCCCGGTGGCGTCAAGGAGATGATTGCGATTCCAAGCCAATAGCAAGAGTCGTAAATTCAAAAGGCTCCAGGGTTTAGATTGACAAGCGCGCCTTCAATCCACGGCCGTCTCCAGGCTTGTAACAATGCCTAATGAGGCATTGTTACAAGCCTGGAGACGGCCGCTAAATTGCTATTTGTATTACTTACTGTCTGGTTTTCACAAAATTGCTGTAAATAAATATATGGTGATCCAGATTATGGTCGTTTGTTGCACTTTTGATGTTGAGTACTTTATTCAATAATATGTTAAATCATAACCTTTGATTGATTCAATTTAAATATAAGTTTAAGACCACTGTCTTTTGTACGATCCTTACGGGTGGCCCAGCCAACCCGTGGAACTTGAGCTTTTGGTCTCCATTGCAGGGAAATTTCCCACTCCCAGGAGGCTCTACCAAGAGTTTGGGTATTGTGATCAGAAACAATTTCTCTTTTAAAGCTCAGATTAGCTCACTGGTCTCTGCTTGTTTCTTTCAACTGCGAAGAATCCGGAAGATCAGTAGATTCCTGACTACTGAAGCCCTGACCCTGGTCATCCTAGCTCTGGTAATCTCCTGTGTTGATTACGCCAATTCACTGAATGTAGGTATCCCAGCATATCAATTACATCGCTTGCAGCTGGTGCAGAACCAAGCGGCCAGGTTGATCTTTATCCAGCCCAAATGGCACCATGTTAGACCGTTGATGAAGCGTCTACATTGGCTTCCTGTGGCTAAACGCTGCGCCTTCAAGCTGGTCCTAAATTAATGATTCATACAAAGTGGCAAAGGCACTTACATGAGTTAATTGATCTGCTAAGTCATGAGCTAGGGAAGAAAACAATTATAGAAAGCTCACAATGTTCAATCTAACATTTAAATATAAACCACAACATCCAAAATTATAAATCACCAAATCTTTACTTCATTTGGACAATTCAATTACAATTTTTAATACAGTGTTGGACTCAAGGTTGCTCCAGAGGGAACGTGCAATAGGTGCAAGTGCTGAGAAGTGAGTATAGGAGGAAAAGAGTAATAGAGCATAGTTGTAAAAGGTATTCTTTGGATTCACAGAGGTGAACGGTTTATAATTCACCGTCACTAACAAAACCTGGTCACGTGCACAATTTGCAGCAATTTATGTTACATGATTATTTAGAGACAATTCAATTGTCTGGCACGAGGAAAAATGGCGTGTCCCAGGTAGGAGGGGGGGCGTCGACGTTTCGACCCGACTAAGGGGCCTGGAGGGAGATTTGAACCTCGCCCATGCGGGTCTTCATCAGGACCAGAAGGGCAACCTGAGTGACTCCTAGACGCAAGAGGGTGCCTAGGGAATTAAAAACAAAAGGGGTGATCAGGATGTTGGGCAGAGTTAAGATGAGTTATTTAAAAGGGGGGGGCCTGAAGGCCGCTTACCTGAGATATCAGGGGCCCGTAATAGTTAGGGGCATGCGAGGTAACAATTCCAGACGTCCCTCGTGATTTAGAGGTGGGTTGTCTGCAGAAATTTATATATATAATGTCACTTAGCAATACGTCTCATTTCAAAACTCAGATAGTCAGGTAGGGAGGAACCATAATTACCTGGGTTCTTCTCTCAACGGGGTATGAACCTCTTTAGTTGATCAGGTTCAGGAATGAACTGTCAGTGAACAAGAGAAAGCATTAGCTTTTCAAACCCTGACATGCAAGGTGACCGACTAGAAGAGTTAGCAGGATTCACGTAAAAGAATTGAGCCATTTACCGAACGCCGAATGAATCGGTGTGTAGAAGCCTCTCAACGCGCAGGTAACTGACTCCGCGCTGGACCTCGAGGACGTCGGTTACCGGAGCAATTTCTGCAGACAACCCACCTCTAAATCACGAGGGACGTCTGGAATTGTTACCTCGCATGCCCCTAACTATTACGGGCCCCTGATATCTCAGGTAAGCGGCCTTCAGGCCCCCCCCCCTTTTAAATACCTCATCTTAACTCTGCCCAACATCCTGATCACCCCTTTTGTTTTTAATTCCCTAGGCACCCTCTTGCGTCTAGGAGTCACTCAGGTTGCCCTTCTGGTCCTGATGAAGACCCGCATGGGTGAGGTTCAAATCTCCCTCCAGGCCCCTTAGTCGGGTCGAAACGTCGACGCCCCCCCCTCCTACCTGGGACACGCCATTTTTCCTCGTGCCAGACAATTGAATTGTCTCTAAATAATCATGTAACATGAATTGCTGCAAATTGTGCACGTGACCAGGTTTTGTTAGTGACGGTGAATTATAAACCGTTCACCTCTGTGAATCCAAAGAATACCTTTTACAACTATGCTCTATTACTCTTTTCCTCCTATACTCACTTCTCAGCACTTGCACCTATTGCACGTTCCCTCTGGAGCAACCTTGAGTCCAACACTGTATTAAAAATTGTAATTGAATTGTCCAAATGAAGTAAAGATTTGGTGATTTATAATTTTGGATGTTGTGGTTTATATTTAAATGTTAGATTGAACATTGTGAGCTTTCTATAATTGTTTTCTTCCCTAGCTCATGACTTAGCAGATCAATTAACTCATGTAAGTGCCTTTGCCACTTTGTATGAATCATTAATTTAGGACCATTGTCTTTTGTACCAAGATTTTACCCATGTCCTTAATTTACTGGGTTACCCCATTTTTGTAATGGCGCCTTCAAGCTGGGCTGCACCATCTTCAAAGCCCTCTCAGGTAGCAGCCCAGCATTTATCTCTTCTAGGATTCAATGCTATACCCCTTCCCGGGACCTGCGTTCTTCTCATTAGAACTTGCTGGCTACTCCATTATTCAAATGCAAGAACCACAGGGGACTAATATTCGTGGTCTTGGCCCCACAATTTTGCCACTCGCTTCCTGTGGAGCTGAGGTCTGTGACTTCTTATGCACAGTTCAGGAAACAGCTTAAGACCTGGCTGTTCTCCCAGGCGTATGACTAAGTTAATTCTCTAGTTGTTGCAGCCTCATCTATGACATCCAGCACCATGAAACCATTTGGTGCATGTGCGCTTAACAAATGCCTTTAACATAACATAACATAACATAACAGAAAAGAGACTGCACAGTTCCTGCTACACTGTCACTGGCTCTTCTGGGACTTCCCCAAATGTCTTTTGGAGAGTGAGCATGGCTATAATGTTGAGGTGCAGAATATCCTTGGAAACCTCCATGTCCCTTTCCAGATGCCATTCGGCAGCACATGTTCTGCGACATGTTTTTGATGGTGTAGAGTTATTTTATTTCCCAAGTGCTTTTTTGCCCTTACCTTCCATCTGTGATATAGAAAAGACCCTCAAGCAAAGGCCAGACCCCCATGCAAATTATGTAGAACCCCTGAGGCTGTCAGAGATGTGTCCACACTTATTGTTAGACCTGACAGCCTTAGGGTATTTTCCCCCCGACGTTTTGCCTTCCTTCTCCATTGTTCTGACCTCATTTATGCTGGTATTAGTGGTATGTGCACTTTGCCACTGTTAACTAGCTCTAAAATGCTTGTGCTCTCTCCCCTAAACATGCTAATATTGGCTCCTCCCGATTTGGCTTGTTTAATTTACCTATAATTTCCTGTATAAAGCACTAAATGTGCCCAGGACCTGTAAATTGAATGCTACTAGTGGGCCTATAGCACTGATTCTGCCACCCATTTAAGTAGCCCTCTAACCATGTCCCAGGCTTGCCATTACAGAGCCTGTGTGTGCAGTTTACATTACCATGTCGATCAGGCAAAATGCATCTTTTCTGAGGCTCAAACATTCCTATTTTTGCATATATGTCACCCCTAAGCTAGGCCCTAAACATCCCAGAGGGCAAGGTGCAATGCATTTCAAAGGCAGGACATGTACTTTTAAGTTTTGCATGTGCTGATCGTGAAACACTCTCCATTTCATGTTTGCACTATTGCAAGGCCTATGTCTCCCATAGGATAACATTTGAATGACCTTATTACATTTTATAAGTGTAATTTCCAATTGGGAAGAGATAAATCCTTCAAGTCTGGAGTCTCTGGAATCACAGTTTATAATCCAAATTGATGGTGAAGTCAGAGTTTAAATTAGAATTCTGAAAATGCCACATTTAGAAAGTTGGCATTTTCTTACTTTAGTCACTTGGTGTTTGAGCCTGCCTGTGGTCACATGACTGGGAGTAGTTGGCAGTGGGGCTTTGTGTATTCCACATAGGCAGCCACAGACAACCAGAGCTTAGGTGGGACAGAATGGGCTATCCTGACAGGATGGGAGGGAGTTGCTGGGCCCAGCCTCACCTAACCTGAACAGTCTGTGTCCTGCCAAATACAAAGGGCTGCAGACCCCCTGTAGTTAATCTAGAGCCAGGGCTGATAGGGAAGGACATCTGTGAACTTCAAAGGCATGTCTTTAAAGTCTCCCTCACTTTAAATGCACCACTGGGAACGCGAACTGGACCTCTGACACCATCAAAGGAATACATTTCTGACCTGTGGATACTCTGCCAGGAAAAAGGACTGCTGTGCTGTTGAAGGTCTTCTACTCTGGTGGACTGCTGCTCTGCTGGACCCCTGCTTTGCTGTGCTGACCTGCTGGTCTGCTACCATCCTATCTGGGTGAGAAGGACTGGACTTGTATCACTTGATCCTAGAACCCAGAGGGACTCCAAGGTCCAGATGGCTGGCCTCCTGCTCTGAAGAATCAGGGGCTTAACAGGCTTCCAACTCCTGTGCTTGGACTCTGCCATCTGTGAGTATTTTCTGCCAAGTGGTACCACCCCAGTCCTGGACCCTTGGTAAATGGTCCTAAGGTGCTTGCCAGCGGAACCAACACATTCTCTCTGCTGAGTGAGTCATCCCCGAGCAGAACCAACTCATCTCCTCAGCTGAGCACCGCAACCCTGAGCACAAACTATGCATTGCTGCTGTTGCGTTGATTGGACTCATCACAAAAGACTCGCATCGCCGGCACCTCCCAAATCTTCAAACCGATGCATCGCCTTCAGCACTGCCACTGCACAATGCTTTTCCAGGCACCTTTTCCTTGGCATCCCTCATTGACAGCAGCCGCGATGACAATTCTGAAAATCTGCATCGCAGCTTCATCGCTGGTCTGCACTGATGCATTGCCTCAGCTGAGTTTCACATCCTTGACATCGGACTTCACGTCACAAGCCCCGTTGACAGGATGCTTGACGTTGGTGCATCAGGACCTAGCACCGCACCCTTATCGCATCCCAGAACCGACACATCGCCTCTGCCTCTTGATGCATCTGCAACGTGGATTCACGCTTCGCAACTAGGATTTAAGGTACTTTGCTCAGTTGGCCTAACTGGGTCCCTGTAACTGGCCTGCTCTCCATTGCGGTCAGTCTGACCTTGTGACTTTTCCCAGTCCAGCGTGACACAAATATCTTTCCATAGTGCTTTTTGGCACTATTCTTCACTATAAACTGTACATTTCAATATCTCCAGTTCTACTAATTGGATTTTTGTCATTTTGGTCTCGTTTTATTTACTACGGCTTACTCTGTTTTTCTGAATCTGGTGTGGGATCTTTTTCTGTGGTTTTGTCCACTGTTTTACTGTTTGAAGTGTTGCACAAATACTTTACCCATTACTTTTAAGTTTAGCATGTCAGCTCTGTGCCAAGCTATCAGAGGGTGAGCGCAGGTTAATCTAGTGTTTGCCTGTCTCCTAGTAGGATTTTGTTTTTCCTTGGCCAGGGCGCATACCCAAGTCAACCTCCAACTCAATTTCTAACACTTATACAGTCATATGAATCATCCAGGCAACCATAATGCGGGTATATTGGAATCTAAACAGAATTTTAAAAGAAGAATCCAGAAAGATGGCACTGCAGTAGTGAGTGTGGGAATGTACACACATATTGAAAAAAGAGCCCCCATGCTGCATTTTCATAAAAGGGAAAACATGACAAGCAGGGCAAAAATGATAAAAGAACTTCTTTGACACCATTGACACATGGACACTTAGATAAGCTAAACAGTAACCAAAATACCTACATTTCTCACTACCAACAGAGGATTGGGTCAATTTTCAATAATGTTCCTGTTTACATTTCACATGTTTTACTTAACCTTGCATTCTGTAAGATTGGTTGCTTTTTGCAGAGTGCTGCGTTTTTGTATTTTTTTTCATGCCGTTTATTTCTCATGCACAGTGAATACTGTGAACTGTGTCACCTCTAGCTCTCTGTGTGAATTGAGGTTGCGGACGGTTGCCTATAGTGAACCACAATTCAGACCACTGGAGCTGAGACTCAAAGTTACTGTAATTTTTCACAGTGTTTGCCAGTAGGTTGTAAGTTGTTCAGAGTACATGCTCATCAAATACTTGGTCACTCTTAGAGCATACATTACATTAGTTACATGTGCCAATTGTAATTCAGTGCAAAACAGTGTCAAGGAAATACTCAGCTGTTGAAATACTGAAAAGGCAAAATGAAAGAATAAACAGTGCTTACAGGAGAATGGGTGTGCTGTATGTGTGGGGACTGTGAAGTGAAGGAGCTCCAAGGAAGTATGTGCAAGATCAATTCATTAAACTTGGAATAATGAAAGGCTAACCTGGACTTGCCATAAGTGAAAGTCTTAACTACAGATTGTGGCAAATCCAATTAGCCATCAGGTCTTCCAAATCATAACTTAAAGATCCTGGCATATTTTATTAGCCCCTAGGACCAGGCAGCAGGTAATTGCTAGGCAAGTAATCACTCCCTTATCCATCACTAACATTGTACTCTCTTGAGGGAGCTTTCTTGATGTCTCATGCGAAAAATGTTCTTAAACACTTTCTCTTGATTACAAGGGAAAAAGTTGCTAAACAGAGGACTTCTATTGAAGCAGTAGCAATATCAGAGGAAGTGAAATGCGATTTTTCTAAGGCACTGCACTAGGTATGCACCAATTTGTTTTTAAGTAATGAGTGAAAGGGGCAGGGCTGAAGTCTTAGCTCACTAACCTCGAAAAAGTAACTTGCAGAGCCTTATCAGTGGTATATGCATATAAATACTGCAGCAGGTTTGGAAGCACCCATTTAAAGATTGGATCAGTTTACATTATTAGCTATGAATGTGCCATGACACTATTCTATTAGTCATATTTAAAGACTTGAAAAAAACTACTCTACCTCATGCAGCTCTAAAATTGCAGCCATGTGCTTTTCATTAACATGCAGCTCCAGAATTTTTGCATCTTAGTTCAAGCACACGTTTGACATTAATCGCTTCCTGCTGTCAAAAGATGGTAGAGTTCTCAGATGAAAGACTGAAACAGAAATAGTTGGTGAGAGAAAACCTGTAAAAAGGGAGTATGGTGCCTCCTTTATGGACTCTAGTTTCATCGGCATTGCTGTTAAATTCAGCGACTGTGGATGGTTTGTGGTGTGACCTTAGCTACGTGTTGCTTGAAACCAACCAAACAAAGGTGTTAATTGAGAATGATTCTTAGGCGGCTAGCAAGAAAGTGTAGAGATTTTTTACCAGTAAGTTGCATGAGATGACGTAACAGGAAAAATGAGTGATCAATGTGGCATCCATCTGGGCAATTGCATTGAAAACATACCAAATAGCACACCATAAGGCGAAAACAAAAAAGCTTTTTACAGCTGCAGAAAAAGTGATAATTTTAGCAATTCTCAACGTGTCTAGGACAATACTTGGTGAGAAAGCAGTAAAGTAGCTCAAGGCTATACTCATCTCAGACACAACAGTCACCCCCGCATCTCTGACATGCCAGAAGATATCAGCGGACAGAATATAGCTACCAGAAATCAAGTTTGTTTGCTTGGCAGATCAATGAAGCAGCTGACATAGCAAATGAGGCCCATGTAATTGCTTAGGTCGGATACTGATGTGAAACATTATTATTGGAAGACTTTCTATTCTGCAAGTCTATCAAGGGTTAATCAACAGCCTCTTACTTGTTTGACATTATCAATAACTTCTTGGTCTCGATGGCATACATTGGGTGAACTGTATCAGAATCTGAAAAGATGGTGCCATATGTGGCACTAGGGCTGGCTTAAAACTAAAGTGTTGAAAGTGGCTCCGCATATTCTGTTGACTAACTATATCCTACACCGTGAACCCCTTGCTTTCCGAAACATGGACAGAAAACATGGGGATATTCTGAATTCTGCTGTAAAAGTAATACATTTCATCAAGAACAACTCTCACAAAAGCTCATCTAATTGCAATGTTATGTGCAGAAATGGGAGCTGCACATGATGTTGTTGTTTCACACAGAAGCAAAGTGGTCATCCCAGGAGAAAGTGCTGAATCATATTTTTGAATTAAGAAATTAAGTAAGGCAATTTCTTTTGGGTTCTGATCCCTGCAGAATGGAACAGCTATAGAATCCCTGCTGGCTTGTGCTTTTAGCATACCTTGCTGACATCTTTGAGAAATTAAATCCCTGAATCTGTATTTGAAAGCAGCTGAAAGAACCTATTTTACCATGAATACAAAAATATCTGCATGAAAGAAGATGCTGGAGTAATGCAGAAGAACATTTAAAGGCTCTTGAGGAAATGGATTATGAAATTCCAAGTGTTGCTGAGTTAATACATAATCACCTGATGTTGCTCAGGGACAGTTTACAAAAGTATTTTCTACAAGAAATTGTGTTCCAGGTTGGTTGGTGTATGAGCCCTGGTCAAGCAGTAACCACAATCCTAGTCAGGATAAGACATCTGTAAACCCCAAATTAACCTGTGCTCTGCCTCTGGCAGCTGAGCACAGAGCAGCCAAGCTTAACTTGAAGAGAATATTGAAAGCATTTGCATGACACTTTAAGCAGCAAAAACAGTGAAAATTCCACACAAAAGATCCCACATCAATTTCGAAAATTAGACAATATTTTAATAAATAAAACAAGACCAAAATGACAAAAAGCCAGTAAGTTGAACAGGAGATATTGATTTTAAAGGAATAAGTGGAAATAGCACCAAAAAGCACTAAGTGCCAGCAACAGATATCTGGTCATGCTTGACTGGCACAAAGTCAACAGGTCACGCCAACTGCAATGGAGTGTGGGCCGGCTACAGGGACCGCTTAGGCCCTATGAGCAAAAGTGTGTTATTCTAGGCTGTATCAATGTCCAAGATCCTGTCGATGGAGAGGCTGCAGTGCGCAAAAGGGGGTGATGCACTGTTCCTGGTCATGCAACAGAAGCGATGCATTGACTTCGATGCAATGTGGAGTTTCAGTGTTGACGGTGATGTTTTCATCGACGGAAATGCAAGGACTTTTTCCTGAAGAGCGTAGAGCGATAGTTGTTCTGAAGGTGGAGTGGTGTCTTCGAGCCATGCAAAGACAGCAATGCAATGGTTCTGGTCCACGCAACAGGGTACAATATGCCGGTTCCAATCCACACAGTGGCGATAATGCTTCAGTGCCGGTACCATCTCCGCAGCAGTGACAAAGGATTGAGCAAGCACCTTAGGCCCACTTCCAAGGGTTCAAGTCTGGGTAGGCATCCCTTGGCAGGGCAGACTCACAGATGGCAGAGTCCAGTTGGAGATGCAGGATAGTTCAAAGTCTGAGATGGCCTTGGGACTTCAGCTCAGTAGGCTAGCCGATTAGCACTTTCTAAAAGTACATAAAGACAAAAAGTGCAACCCATTATTTCTTTGGGGACTTTGGTAAACAGTAATACAGTAGGTGAGAGTGCACACAAGGGATTACTTCCACAAATAATCCAATTATTTAAGATTCAGTACATCATATTTTGACATTGATAATGAAATGCAGCTGTTCAAAGATCAATTAAAAACATAATTACTTGGAGAGAAAGAAATTTTTCAAAGCAGGTGTGTAGATCAATATTTTATATTGTAAAAGTTTATATATTATATATATATATATATATACAAAAGGGATGCAGAATGTCTCTTGACAGATATTGTGCTAGCTTCACTTGGCACATAACATTTCCTTGAGAAATGCTGAATATATGTTTTAAAGACACAAGAAATATTTACGAAATTATGTAGGTATGCCATTAAGAAAAGGTATTTTTCTTTGAAAAAGTGAGAATTGTTGTTTTAAGTTTTAGAACCATACTGATGCATGTGCATACTGAGTAACAGAATAAGGAAGTGGGGAACCAATATACCCTTGGAGGCTTGGGCAATCAAATCATATAATAAGTAAAAGGTGCCTACAAGGGATTTTGTTAGAAGATTATTTTGGTTTGGTATAGATGTATACATTCATGACTTGTAGGTGGATCTGTCCATCCTCTTTCATGGTGTTTTGTGATATTTGACTGTACCCTTTCTGATTTTATCTACATATTAAAAAATATATATATTTTCTTGAAAAAAGATATTCCTGTGTCTTTGAAATTTTCTTTGCATTTATTAGATGTGTATATCTCAAATAGTTTGATGTATGCATTGATTGTTCAAAGGTTCAAGACCTGTTGGGGTTTTACATGTAAATTATATTAGAGTAAGAAAATCTAAACAAAATCCCTTGTAGGCACCTTTTACTTATTACTGAGTAACAGAGCAATGTGTGCTCTTAGAGAGCCATGTAGGCAATTATATATCAAGTGTGATATCTAGATTTATTCAATCACCTAGGCACTACACATGCACTCTTCCGATAAGCAGGCACTAATTACGTACTCATTGAACTACAAGCAGGAAACACTCATGCATTCATCAGATCACCCATATAGAAATATTATAGTCATGCAAACACACAGGCGCTAACTATGTAGATATGGGACCATGAATGTAGTTCCTAAATACTCAGAGAATCATGCAGGCAAATACCTATATTCTGAGGGAATCACCTAGGCACTATCTATGCACTCATCTGATCATCCAGGAAGTATTGTTGTACTCAACCACAGAGACATGTATTTACAAGTTTTAATGAGGAATATTTACTCTTTTGGAACCATGTGATGAATTATATATGTAAAATGTCACACACTGTTTGCATGTCCCGGAAGAAATAGAGAGCTATATGCTGTGATATGTATTAATGTGCAGATTTGTATATGCAGTGTTTCTCAAAATATTAATTTGACACATCTAAGCAGAAAAATACTGATACAGTGGTAGAGAGGAACAGAAATAGCTCTTATGTGGTGTTTTCAGATTTACAGTATTGAGACACTGTATGTACTTTTACCATTTGGTTGATGTTTGTTTTAAAATTTAATACAAAAGGGATAAAGTTGTCTTTTACCGTGTATAAGTGAGAACTCAGTTATGGTGCAGCTGTGTTGTAGGAGAGGGTGCTTTAATATTAAATGGTAACTAATAATTACATTTTTGTGTTTTGGTTTGGGTTTGGTACATTGAAGTAAGTGCTTGTAGTTATGTAGCTAGGTTCATCTGTACATTTAAAACTGCAACATATCATAAAATTAGTTTTTTTATTATGCGTCAGCCAATAGTAAAGTAGTTGCAACGTTGGCTATAATAACTATTCAAATATACTTATTCTTTTTTACAGAACAATATCTGCATAACTACTGACAGGATGCCTACAAAAGTTCGGAGGAAAAAGGAACAGAAGCAACTACAGTATCTAAGGAGAACTGAGACACAAACAGGGCAAAATGAAGAAAAAGTGGTGAAAGAAAAAAGAAATACTGGTAAGTGGACAAAGTAATTTCTTAAAAACATATGTGAACATTTCAAAAGAATACAAAATATTGAAAATAAAATTCAGACTATGCGAAAGAATAACAGTGGACAAAATCTACATGACAGGAACAGGAAAGAATGAAACAAATATGGACACACCTTAACTAGGAGACAGAAGCAGTTTTAGAAAATCCAGGAGCCTGAGCCAGGATGTTTCATAGTAGAGTAGATCTAAATCTACTGACAACTATAAAAAAAGAATAGACAAGGGAGAGAGGCACTGAAACAGTAAGAATGAATTCAGAGTGGCTGATAAGGCATTTGTATTGAAGGTGAAGCTTTTCATGTTGATTATAAATAGAATGAAGACTCTTGACAAAATGGTGTTGGGATACCACCTAAATGCTACATTTAGGGATGTTAAAGGAGGAGACAGGTAGTAGCCAATGGGCTAGCTACCTATAAGGGTATCTACACCCTCTTTGTGACCACTTTCTGTAGAAAGGGGCACTACCATAGACCTGATAGGTTGTTTTCCCACGATCCCGAGATGGTGGATTTTCAGGAGAAGGGTTAACATTGCCTGCCACACCTTAGGGGTGGTGCTGGCTGAATGTGGACACTACTCCTTGTCTAACTAATTTTACTTCCTGACCTCCTACCCAATGTGGAGCAGGACAGGGGGGTTGGCATCCTCGACTATCTGGGGAAGCCTGGGCTGTACTTCAAAGGCAGCATTGCCTTAAAGCTTTCCGCTCTAGAAGACCATTCTGTCCTGGAGGAGCTGTGAAGCACCTCCACCCAGACCAGCCTTTGAGTCTGTCCTCAGAGAGTGTGAGCTATCCTTTCAGTAGTTTCAGAGATATTTGTGTTTAAGAAATATAGACATCCGGGAGCCCAACAGCCTGCTGAGACCCTACTAAAAATTTGATTGGCTGCCAACACTTCAACCAGGAAGTGTTGGCAGCCATCTTGGGGCTCGGTCCCATGAAAAATATAGAAAAAAAAGAATAAGAGGCAGGGTAGAAACACCTTGACTCCCCCTAGGCCTCCTGGGGATGTCCCATTGAGACCCCTATGCCAAAAGAAGCATTTTCTTTTAATTTTCAACATGATCTGCAGGTCCAGATATTTACCTGAGCTAACTATAACTCACACCCACAATGCACTGCTTATGATCTCACATATTACATCATTCATAGCTTGACCATTGACATCACTGGTCACATCTTAAATGACATCACTGATTACATCACTGATAGCCAGTGATTGTGAGTGTTTTCTAAAAGTATTAAACAGATATACTAAGGTATCACGAAAGTTAAATTAGTTTACTTTGCGTACTTTTAATAAGTGATTCTATTTTAAAACATGGATTTTGTGAGTGTCTGTATAACTGTGTATCTCCGTATGTTAGGGGCTGTGTGTGTGGCTGTATGGGTGAATAAGTGAGTATGTGATTAGCTGTATGAGTGACTAAGTGGCTGTGTAAGTGTCTGTATGGGTGAGTGAGTTGATGTGTAAGTGATGTATCGAAGAGTGAGTGGGTAAGTAGAAGACTATATAGATGAGTGAGTGGTTGTTTGAGTTTTTGTATGGGTGAGCAGGTGGCTGTGTCAGTGGCTGCATGAGTAAGTGGTGAGTGGCTGTGTGAGTGGCTGTAAGGGTAAGTGAATGGGTGTAAGTGGCTGTCAATGGTAAATGAGAGCTTGTGTGAGTGGCTGTATGGGTAAGTGAATGGGTGTGTGAGTGGCTGTAAATGGTGAATGAGAGTGTGTATGAGTGACTGTATGGGTGAGTGTGAGGGTACATGAGTGGCTATATGGGTGCATGAATGGGTGTATAAGTGGGTGTATGTGTGACAGAGTGGGTGTGTGAGAGTGGCTGTATGGGTAAGTGGGTGTGTGAGTGCCAGTATGGGTGAGTAAATGCATGTGAGGGAAGCTCCATGGGAGTCTATGTGAGTAACTGTGTATCGCCATATGTGAGTGTGTGTGTGCGTGTGACCGCATGGGTGAATAAGCAAGTGTATGAGCAGTTGTATGGGTGGGTAAGTGACTGTGTGAATGTCTGTATGGAGAGTGGCTGGGTGTGTAAGTTATGTATGGATAAATGAGTAGGTATGTTAGACACTGTATAGATGAGTGAGTGGTTGTGTGAGTTTTTGTATGGGTGAGCTAGTTGCTGTGTCAATGGATGTATGTGTAAGTGAGTGGATGTGTGAGTATCTGTATGGGTGAGTGACTGGTTGTGTGAGTGCCTATGTGAGTGGTTGTGTGGGTGCCTGAGTGGGAATGTGAGGTGTTGTATAGGGGTGTGAGTGGGTGTGTGAATGGATCTGTGGATTATGTCATCAATTATGTCCTTTGAGATGTCATCAGTGATGTCACTGACCATGTCATAAGTGATCTAATATGTGAGGTCATAAGCAGTGAATTGCGGTTGCGTAAGCTATAGTTAGCTCAGGTAAATATAACTGCTGAATTGTGATGGTTTTGTGCATGTGAAATCTGAGCCTAACTATAATGTCTCTGTAACCTTTGTTTTTTTCAGTGAATTTCTAAGTTTGTTTTATTCTATTTCCTAACTTTAACCTCACTTTGGGTTTTGGGGTGAATTTATATGTTTATTTTTATTTTTGTTCCTAACTGTAACCACTGTGAGTATGTATGTGAGTCTCTCAGTTTGTCTTAGGGTTATGATCTAGAACATCAGAAACTCTACTTGCTTCCTGTAGTTGTGTATTCAAATGATTATGGTCTGAGAAAAAGAGAGAGTCAACCCCACTGACTAACTCTACAAGCACCTCCTCATTTGGGACCACAGTAAATATCGTAAGAGTACCATAGTGTCATGTGCGATCTTGGAACTGTCTCAATCACAGCTGATAGTACTGTCAAAATGGTAGCTGTCTGAAATGGTATTTTTGAGGTGGATGGTGCCTATTCTCTTAAGTTTGATGTGGTATTGTTGACTTTTGAAGCCCACACACATCAGTAGGTTTCAAGGCTTGGGAGAGAACCAGGACGGAGAGCCACAAATACAGGGAGTTAGCTAACCTGTAAAAAGTCAAGTTTCCTCAGTGTTCCAATGCTACCTTTGTGTGCGCAGCGAGAAGTAGAGAATTGTATATGCTTGGATGCCAATTGTATTGCCTCATTTTTCCTCTTTTTTTGTAACTTTGAATGTTTGAAATATACTTCACGTTTTAATGTCCAAAAAGGCAGTTTATATCCTACTTTGTCTTTCTGGGTCACAAACCAAGATCTGAAATGTATTTGATGTCCGAAATGCAGACAATGATGATTTGAAAAAACTTGAGTGTGATGCAGTAGTAATATGCACTGCCACCTTATGAAGAAGACATGAAACAGTCCTGGCTCTGCAAAGTCTGTTGGTTTTCAGTTTTCCTCCAAACTAACATTTTACCACCAAACATATAAGCTTTGACACCAAAGATAAGCCTTACTACACCTTCAACGATGTTCGGAAATTCGAGTAGCAAGAAAGTACGTGACAGATTCAGGGAAGTGAGGTACAATGCCAATGACTTGAAAATCAGATTATATTAATACAAAAACGTTTCAGAACATGAATGCCAATTGGTATAACGACAACCACAATTATCTAATGATGAATCTAATTGGGAAATGCAGGAAGGTATGATATTTAATACATTTCTGTTCATTTGTGAAAGGAATAAACTCCATTAAAGTTGAAATCATTCTTCACAGAAGGAATAACTCGAAAGTAACAAAAACAAAAATTCCCTCCGAGCAGAGCAATAGAGGGGCATATTCTCAAGGACCTATCACCGAGTTAGAGGCACTTTATTGCAGCCAAAGTGGTGATAAATTAATCGCACCATTCACAAGCTGGTGCTGATCAATCAACCAATCAGTGAATTGTAGAGCGCGCTACTCCCCCGTGAGGGTTTCAAGGTGCTGGGGGGGGGGGGGGGGGGGCAAAACAGCTCCGGGTCAGTCAAAGAGCCAGGTCTTGAGGTCCTTCCTGAATGTGTGGAGGGTTGGGGAGCATCTGATGTTGACCGGGAGTTCATTCCAGGTTTTGGCTGTGATGTAGGAGAAAGCTCTCCCACCGGCTCTGCTTCTGTGGATGCGGGGGACCTCTGCCATGGCATGGTCGGCGGAGCGGAGGTGTCTCTTGGGTATGTGGAAACATACTCGGTCGTTGAGGTATTTATGTCCGATGCTGTTGAGGGATTTGTAGGTTTTGGGTGAGGAGTTTGAAGGTGACCCTCTTCTCGACGGGGAGCCAGTGGAGGCTTCGTAGGTGTTGGGTCATATGTTTGTGGCTCGGTGTCCCTAGGACGAGCCTGGCTGCGGCATTCTGGATGGTTTGGAGCTTGCGTAGAAGAGTTTTGTTGATTTTGTCGTACAGGGCGTTGCCGTAGTCTAGTCTGCTGGTAATGAGTGCGTGGGTGATGTTTTTTTCTGCAGTTGGGGGATCCATTTGAAGGTCTTACGGAGGATGCGGAGCTAGTTGAAACTGTTGGAGGCGACAGCGTTGATCTGGCGGTTCATGGAGAAGGAGGAGTTGAGGATTATGCCGAACATTCTCAACGACCAGCCAGAAAAGTTCACAAAATAAGTGATAAGGCGCGTTAGCAGCAGGGATTTAACAGCTGCTCTTACCTGGTGTTAAGTCGAACGACAACCTGCACCATGAAACGGAGCCCAGCCCAGAGCCACACTTGCAGAACAACAGATGCCATGGAGCCACTGATCATGAAGCTCAGAGCCCCAAGAGGGCCACAACACCAATTGCAACCACCCTCAGACCCCCCCCCCCCCCGGCGACCGTCCAGACAAAGAGATATCACATCAACTGTACAAAATCCTGAACAAAACAATTCACCTGATGTGGCACAATCACAACAATCAACAATCATGTGTGGTCAGAAAAAAGAGAATCAGTCATTCATCTTTGAATTTCAAAACAAAACAATTTATTCAAAATAAACCAAATACAACTATGTGGAAGATTCATGGCTGTTCTTCTCTGGACAATATGTAAGTCACAGCCTGCAAGACAAAATTTAAAGATAAGAAGGTGTGTAATGAACTCATCCAAGGACAGAGAGAGAGAGAGAAAGGAGAGAGCATGAAAGGGAGAGAGAGAGAGAGAGAGAGAGAGTGAAAGGAAGAGAGGGGGAGAGAGAGAGAGTGAAAGAGAGAGAAAGAGAGAGAAAGAGAAAGAGAGAGAGAAAGAGCGAGAAAGAGAGAGAAAGGGCGAGAAAGAATGAGAAAGAGAGAGAGAAAGAGAAAGAAGGAGAGAGGGAGTGAGAAAGAGAGAGAAAGAGAGAAAGAGAGAGAAAGAGAGAGAAAGAGAGAGACAGAGAAAGGGGGAGAGGGAGAGAGTGTGCCGACACTGCGGACCCAGGCCACCGGTGTGTCTCCAATCACGTGCCGGTACACGCTGCAGTCCACCAGGTCCCTTATCTGAAACAGATTCCCGAATCATGAATGGCAGAGTCTACATCATTGAACACACCATCAGCGCTTGCCCGCACCTGCGCACACAGTCTGCTACACACCAGCCACTCCCGCCACCCAGCGGTGATTGGCCGCCCCTGCGCAACCAGGCCTCACTGCTCACCTTCCGCCACTGGCGTGTATCCAAGAAGGCCCACCACGTGCCGGTGCAAGCTTCAATGACCTTGGCAGCCTCCACATCATGCAGCCCCGCACCGTGGGCCACAAGGTCACATACCTGATTCTGGGTCTTGATTACACAATGGCAAAGATCATATCAGTGAACACGGCATCGTCGCAGGCTGCACACCCGCCCATCTCTTTAGGTGCCACTAACACTGTGAACTGCGAGGCAATGCCACACAGCGGTAGGCCCGCGCTGCCCCCTGGCTCAGGCCTACACTGCGGTCTGGCAGGGCTCGCACAAATCCTTACCAGTCCGGACCCCCAGGACTGCGCCTCATCGCAGGCTGCATACCCGCTCAGCACTTAAGGTGCCCCTACCTCAGTGCACCGAAAGTCACTGTCCCGTGGCGGTAGGCCCATGCAGTCCGCTGTGTATCCGGTGCCTCCAAGTCTGTGCAACGCAAGTCATGGACCCTTTATGATTGAGTCTCATGGTATGCCAGGCGGACACAGCCATGTCACCTTCAGCAGTGGGGAAGAACTGGGACACGTAATGACGTCGTCCCCCCTTTATTTGTAAGATGAGTGGGCTGGGTCGGCATACACCAGGCCAGCTTAGGGTTGTGAATAAATATCCCTGGTCTCTGGGCGTGGTTCAATTCTGGGATGGACACGAAACCAACTGATGCGTGTGTCTCTGTCGCAGTGTCAGCGCCACACGGCCCGCAATCGACAATGTTGCAATTTTACATGCACCCGGAGAGCGGCCGCGCATGAAGGGAGTGTACAAGGAGCTCAAGACCGCTCGGGCTCTTGGATCATACATGCCAACTGTTGTGTGTGTTTCGCCATTGCTGCACCATAAGCCTAAGGCCTAGCCTCATTTGCAGCGCGAAAGCCACATCACATTTCAAGTATGCAAGCAGTTGGCAGACTAACATTAGGGATGAAAGCACCTTTGTCCCAATAGATAATGCAGAAGGATATCTGCACCTCCGACCTTGGTCTTGTATGCTGCCGGCACCCCTGAGAGAGATATCATAGCAGATGATAACGACTCTCACACTACGCACAGAGCAAATGAAAGAGCAACGTATCCACACCACAAACACAGAAGTCCTGGCTTGAGGTACTCTTGCATAGAATGCCCTTGAACCTTACGTACACAACTGCCCATACGTTGCATACACATCCGACTCATTGCTCCGAGCTGTGGCATATCATCCACATAACTGCCGCAGGCCTGAGGAGTGCTGGTTATACGAGAGCCACCAACGCACTGTCCAAACATCCCGGGCACATGCACAACAGCTGTCACGTGGAACTGTAATGTGACCGAATGCTGCCTGTTAGTGTCTGATGCATTAGTCTGCATGTTGTGGCCCTTGTCTTGCCCGTACCAAGCCGGACATGCACATTAAGTATACGTAACTTCACTAGTGTTCAATTGTGATGAGTGTTGATTAGAATGACAAATCGTGTGCCTCAATGAGCATTGTCCGTACACAGTGAGGGACTGACTGACGCATTTTACTGAGGGGTGAGTCCCTATTGCCAGCTCCACCTCTGTGAGCCAGACATTGTGGTTGGGATAGTTGCTGATAGACCTGTGCTCCTACGTGTCTTCAGCAATGTGAGTATGGTGTCCAACTTCTGCCATGTGGATCAATGTGATCCATCACTACAGGCTGTGTCCACCCAGTTGAGTGTGAGTAGGAATGTGAAGTGATGTTCTGTTGTCAAATGTGATGGGGATACTACTTTAGGCCTGCCAACGACTTAGACATTACATACACAGCCCTATTCCCAACATTGCATAGGGAAAAGTTGGGAAAGTATGCGAGTGTTGTTTCTGTGCATTGAGGCCACAGCTAGTGCACACATTTCCAGTCATATTACTGCCTATGTGTGTCATGGTCACACATGCGCATTGCTTTCATTTCCCAGGGTGTACATTTTTGTCCAATCAATGTCCTTACATGCATCCATACTTTCAAACTTGATTGATTATGGACATGACACATCTGTGTCAATTTTAATGTTTTATTCACATCCGTTAGGGTTGTCGGAGCTGGATCAGTACATGGCCATGCAAACACCATATTACATTGCAGATCAGTGTAGCACCAGCCAGAGTCATTTAGGGATTGACAAGTACATCAGAAGAGGTAGAGTACAGTCTGCAGTGTGATTGCTGTGTCATTGTTGAGCAAACAGAATATGGCAGTCCATGTCGAGGTCCAAGGTGAGTGTCGCGGAGTCTTTCAGGGGACAGTGGGAGGTGTTGTTACAGGGCATGATGCAGTGGGCAGCACCAATATGAATCAGGGCATATGGTGGAGAGCATTGCTACTGTCTCCTTCTTAATACACAGGTGGAATCACCCGCATCCTCGTCCTCTCTGTCATCTGTCTGACATGTGAGTGCTGATATTTGGTCTGCAGCACTGTGTGCCACTGTCACATCAGGGGCCGTAGATGTGTGTGTGTAAGTATCAGCAGCATTAATCTGCGACTGCCTTACTGGCAACAATGCCATGATGAGGATCTGCAGGGCATGGAAGATACCAACAACTTTTCGCTGGTGTGCATCCGTGGCAGCCATTCTTTCTGCATGCATCTGCTTCATGTCCATTATCCTTATCATCTGTGCCAGCTCTTGGCTGACATCGCTGAGGCCACTCTGAGTAGACAGTTGTTCTCCTCTAAGAGGCATGACTCCAGCGGTGTCGGGAATGGATTGGTGGACATCATGGAGCGAACTGTGGGTGTCTGTTAGTGAGTGTAAGTGGTCCCTGATGTGACTTTGACACCCATGGATGTCATCCAGTTTGGCTGCCATGTTGTCGAACCCCACCTGCACATGTTCAGCCACATCCTTCTGGCAAGCTAATACCTGGCCTTGGAATGCCATGTGTTCTTGGGTGAGGTGCTGGGAGCCAGCCATGGACGTGGGTGTTTCCTGCTGTGTGGTCAGTGCAGGGGGGGGGGTCACCGCAATGCAGCTGGCTTGCACTGCTCCTGGGGGTGGGGTGTGGAGACTGTCCACAAGCTGTTGGAGGGTGTCAGGGCAAATGTCCAGGTGGTCCTCTTCATCATCACTGAAGAGATGTCTGGTCTGCTCTGCAGGACGTGTTGATTGTCCCTCTGCAATGTAAAGGGGAGATGCTGGTTGACAGTGTGTTACATGTATGTTGACACATTGTACATGTTTACATACAGACTGTGTGACAATGTACATTGTGACTGTTTGGAAGAAGCTGACTATTTCATGCTGGACAGTGGACATTTGGACTACATCAGGAATGTGAGGTTGTACACGTACACTCTCCTCTCACAGTTTCCTGCTATGCCAGATGTGATTGACCAGTTTCTACGCACAAGCAGAACCAGTTGTGTCCTCTGTTCTGCAGTGAAAGTGTTGCACTTCGTACCACATTATCGTCAATGTTGATGTACTGTTGTTGCTATGTGTGTGTGTGCTGCATTGTGGGTGAGTCGCCCCTGCAGCTGTGATTTTGCTGCCCATTATCTCTTTGAAGCGGTGTGCCCTTGACTTTGGTGCTTCTACAGTGCTGAGATGTTGCAGACTTGGCTGATTTGGGCTCTTGGGCATGGTTTATCTGCAGATGTATTGTTGCTGTCAGGGGTTGTGTGTGCACATGGATGTGTCAGGGTGTGACCTGCTCCTTTCTGGATGTGTTCCACACTCAGCCACCTCAGTGTCGTGGCGTGCAGCATGTCATGATAATTGGACTGCAGCCATGCTATTCGTCATGCAATGTCACTTGCATTGTCAGTGTGGCTCACAGGCATGCAGCTTTGCTGGTTTTCACACGTGTGCATGGGTGGGTTGTGAGATTGCTGCTGTGGGGTCACCTTTATGTCCATAGTGGACGGGGGCCTACTTGCTGTTTGTATGTGTGCTGCAGTGTGCCAAAGGGATCAGGGACATGCTCCAGAGTCATTGTGGGTGTGCAGTGTGCTCTTCTTAATTGTGCATGTGTGCCATTGTGCCCATCTCCCCTCACCCCTTAGTCCCTGTTCAGTACTCACCCTGGTGCTGTTGTGTCAGGTCATGTCGAGCAGTGTCCGGACCCCCAACTCCTGCCACAGTCTCCCCACTGATGACTGTGTTCACCATTTCCTCCATCTCATTTGCATCATTCCAGCCCCTCTTGACCTCTCCAATTGTCCTCCTCCTCACTCCGACTGCATTAACCTTGTCCAGGATGGCCTGCCATATTGCATTTTTATTTGCCAATGGCACGTTGAAGGTGACGAACAGTTGTTGGTGGTGTTCTATCACCTCCGTGATGATGAGCCTGTTTTCCCGCAGACTGAACCTCGTCTTCCTCGTCTTCTCCTTGCCCTTCCGTGATCCCGAGTTCCCAGGAAAGTCCTCCTGGGGACTTGTGAGGTTATGATCGTCCTCTGTACTTCCTCCATGGTGCTATGCAGTTTGATTTATTTTGTTTGTGTTTTTCGGTGTTTTTATAGTGCATTTTCCCGCATGACGTGTGGGAATTGCAGGCCTGTCGCTGGTTATCGCTGTTTTTTGTAACGCGATTGGCCACATCTCGAACTTTTTTCGCGTTTGTTTTTCGCTTTTTAGCGTGGTCATTTGGCGTGTTATCGTGAGACTATTGCATGGCGCCGCTGGGCTGAGAATACAACGTTAACAATAAGGGAGTTGTGTTATTTTTATATAATTTTACATGCTTTGTCAGTCACCCCCTCGCTTATACCTAATTACATTCCAAACCTATTGTAATACTGATATGATGGCCACCTTGTCACTGCGAAGGCAATACTGCTGAGCATGATTTTTACAACCATGTGGACTGCAGAATATCACATGCAGTCAATGTGCCTTTGCGCTGAATTATAATTTCAATTTTCTGTTAATTAGGACCATGCGCAAGGCTGCTTAATATTTTGCCTGAAGGGACTAAAGTCATCAAAATAAGGAAATTAGATTGCATGCACTTTAAATAAAAACACCTGTGCAGTTTTACACTAAATCTTAAAACTTAAAAGCTTCGGTGTGCGTTGTAAAAGGGTGAACCCTGAGACTCTGAGAATGGATTAGTCTTCATGCGAAAAATATGGAAAATACACAGCACAGAAATCGAACAGGAAAATGTAATGAAGTATACACATAAAATGTAATACATCCCTTTTCGTGACATTGTAATTTAGCAGAGCCAATAAACATAAATAGAAAAAAACATTACTTTTTGCAAACAAACCCATTTTGGTTTATGTTTTGTTGCAGTGCACTGTTCTTAGTCATTCAAGCTGTTCGGTGAATGACTTTTAACCGGGTGAGTTTCTCTTTTTATGCTGCACAAATCAGTTACAACGAGCACCAACAAAGACAATAGCTCTGACTTTAACATACCAACGCATGTAAAACCAGTCATTTAAAAAGGTGTTCTTTACATGCGCTGCATGCAAAGATATTGCTTATCTCATTAAGCAATGTTGTGGCTTTCCAAATACTGGAGAAAATATTAGCTACAAAAGGATTGTTTTCTGCATATTATTCATATAAGGGGTATATAAATGAATGTGTGTGCAATATGACAAGTGAGTGTACTTTTTAAATGCTCTATAGGCTCTCACGAATTTCAACGAAATCACTTTTTGGAATGTGAAAACATACACCAAATAGCTAATATCTTTAAGTAATATAAAACTATTACTCAGGGTAGAGCCAACTATATTTATATTTTTAAGAATCTGTAACAATACACCGTGCAAACAGATGTGCTCTCAAGCCTGACCTAAAATCAACAATATGTGACAGCTAATACATCACAAACTTCCAAAAAGGCAATTCTTCATTTAAGAAGACAATGATGATTGTTCGCATTAGAATGAATAAACAAACTAGATGTTGGCCAATGTGGAGGTCAAATATTTGAACCTATCAGATTACATCACTTTTCTTCGTGCCAGGGACATTTTTCCAAATCAATGCAGAGATGGCGCATCTGTTAGTCTGTGTTAATGTGGTTTTTGCGATCATCGGTCCGTTCAAACGTTGTTGCTACTTTGCCTTGCTAAACTGCGAATCCAACCATAATCTAAACAGTACTTATAGTTTTTTTAAACAGTGTGAACACTCAGCTATAAAACAGCCTTTGATAATAATGGCTGAAATACAGATCTAGTAATGACTGAATTTGAAATGTATCTGCAAATTAGCTAATTTGAAAATGTCATTGAGTTTGAATTGAGTGGAACTTTTTAATTGATAGGTAAACGGCAACAAGATGATTCTTCATGACCTACAATATGGATTGCTCATGCTTAAAACAGAAGTGAGGCATACTTCTCCTGCAGATGTGAAAGGCATTAACTTCTGGATTCATCCTTTGAACCTGTCATAAAAAGAAGAACTTATTCAACTAGCAACATCTCAATCGGACATCACTGTGCTATTTTGTAAGAAACAATCCTCCTCAATTTTAGAACAATATACTTAGTAAAGGATGGCAAATCGCCTGTTATGGCCTCCTCTCCCCTGGTGCTTTGATGAAAAAATATCAACATAATACAGATCGGGGTACAAAAATATTATTTTTTAACACAATAAAATATGAATATTAACCTAAAAAAAACAAAGGTTACAGGAACGTTATCGTTAGGTTCAGATTTTACACACGCGAAACTATAGAAATTCAGCAGTTATAGTTATACTTGTCTCTTAAAACTATAACTTGTGTCCTAATGTAACTATAATCATGCCCCAGCTATGCACAGTTTTCTCATTAATAATTTTACAGCAAATGTTGCAGTGATATTATCAATTAGGTCATAGAAGATGTCATGAGTGGTGTAATATGAGGAATAATTAGCAGTGCTTGGCAAGGGGCAATTTAGTTACCAATATAATCATTGCCTTCTGGCGGTTGCTAGTAGGTAGTTGTAGTTTGGGCTTAGTTTCCAATGGAAACATGTTTTTTTGGTTTGCATATAACTTTGGAGTCATTTGATAAATATTCATGACATTTTCCCAAAAAGTGCTCTCCTGTGTCTTGTTGTGAGTGGACAGTTTAAGAGTGATTTGTCAAGCGGGGACCAACAAAAAGGGAGGAGTAGTTAAAAAATGTGATTACAATTATATTTCCGATAGAGATTTTAGACACTTCTACAGCCTGAACCGCTAAACGGAATTACACCAAATTTGACAGAAAGCTAGATCTTGGTTCAGAAAGATCTCTTTTTGAGATTTGGTGCAAATCCATTGAGCAGTTTTTGAAATATTAAAGGAAAATAAATGTATATATCTAGGGACAGGGATCCTCTGCGGATCCAACAAATATAATGCTGAGATCTGATTGGCTACCAACACATCAACTGGGAAGTGTTCAACAGCCATTTTGGGACTAGGACTCAGTCGAGTACAAAAAAAGAGAAAGGGGCAGGGCAGGAATATCCTGACCCTCTAGCCCTGGGGCTAAAACCATATTTTTTTACATTGCCTCAGAAAGGGAGGCGGATCCACGAAACCCCCCAAATGTTTTTGTTAAAAAACAAGCACGGTCTCTTGTTTATAGCTGAGTCCCAGAGGGGGTCAGGTACCTCCCGGGGGCATATATTTTTATTCTGAGGAAGAGCTGCACGCGGCCCCGTACACATGGGTGATATTGGCACTGAGAGCCGCCACATCCCTGGGGCCAGGCCAACCTTAAATAAAGAGGAGGGAGCCCTCCTCCCCAGGCAATTTATTACTCCAGGAACTACCACCTCCCTGGGGCAAATTACTTCAGGGGAGGCTTGCCATGCAGACCCCCTCCTGAGCCTATTAAGGCCACGGGGACCACCACCTCCCCGGGACCGGTACAAAATAGAAATAAGGGGAGGGAGGCCACATGCACCCCCCTACTAGGCAGTTCTATACAGATTTAACACCATACTCATTGAGGGGTTCCCACATGTCTGTGGTTGATTGTTAATGTCAACTATGCTACATGTAAAGCCATAGCAATGTATACTGCAATATGCGGGAAAATGGAAGCTTGATGATGTCATCAGTAATGTCATCAATGATTTCTGTCATCAGTAATGTCATCAGTGATTTCTGTCATCATTAATGTCATCAATGATTTCATTTGGCATGTCAGCAGTGATGTCATAAATGATGTAATAGAACATGTCATGAGTGATATCATATGTGAGGTCATAAGTATGGTGGGGCGCAAGTTATAGTTACTGCTGCCAACTATAACTGGTGAATTTCTGTGTTGTGTTTTTGTTTAACAAGTTAATGTTCACACTGAAAAATTCACCAAAGTATAACATTTCTTTAACATTGTTTAATCATGTGAAAATATATATGTATATATATATATATATATATATATATGTATATATATTATCTACTGGCGGTCGCCAGTAGATAGTTATAGTTAGGACCGTGTTTCCATAGGAAATCTGAAAAGTCTATTTTGAATAACTTTGGCGCCGGTTGACGAATCCTTGCGAAATTTTCAAAACTAATGGGGAGCTACGCTACGCTCCTACCCTGAAAGTATCGGGGTGATTCGTCAAGCGGGGGCTGAGAAAAAAGGGGGGTCCCAAAATGCGTTTTCCCCATGCATTTTTCCATAGGACCTTTAGTCCGAGCTACAGCCCGAACGGCTGAACAGAATTATGTGAAATTTGGCAGAGAGGTAGCCCTCAGGTCAGGGATGTGCCTTTTGCAGGTCTTGTGTAAATCTGTTCAGTATTTCCTGAGAAAATAGCATTTAAATCAATATATATATCTGTGGGCGCGCTCCGTGCGCTTACCGTGCGCTTACGGAAAGCTTACCGTACGCGTACGGTGCCGTGCGCGAGCGCGATTCTGATTGGTTGTTAGATCAAAGTAAACATTCGAATCGGTCGAAACCAGGAAGTATCGGCCGCCATTTTCTGTCTCTCGCACTGAAAAAAAAAGGTTGATAACATGAAAAGGGGGCAACGAAGAGAGTTGCAGACCCCCTAGCGTTCGTCAGGGGGTTCACGAAGGACCAAAAAGTATGAAAAATGAATTTAATAATTTTTTTTAAAAATCGCGGGGTGCGCGTACGGTAAGCTTACCGTACGCGTACGGTAAAAAAAAAAAAAAAAAAAAAAAAGATTTAACAATCACATTTAATATATAAATCTAAGGACCCCCAAGAGAGAAAAAAACAATTGATATTTTGTAAAAAATGGCGAAGCGTGCACGGTACGAAATGCGTGCCCACAGCGCGCGCACGGTGTGCGAAGCGCACCGTCCGCGCAAAAATTAAAAATAAATACATAACTTAGCATTTAAAAAACCGTACAAATTCACTGAAAAAACCATAGGTTTCACACATGTTATAGTTAGGAATTAGCATTTAAAAATCCTTGCAAATTCACTGAAAAAACCATAGGTTTCACACATGTTATAGTTAGCTGTACATTTCACTCGTAAAAAACCAATGAAATTCCACGTTATAGTTAGATCAGGTAACTATAACTTGCGCGACCGCAATCCACAATGTGTCATTTCAGATGTCATCATTGATGTGAAGAGTGATGTCACTGACCATGTCATGAGTGATGTAATATGTGACGTCATCAGCAGTTTGTTGTGGGCGCGCAAGTTATAGTTACCTGATCTAACTATAACGTGGAATTTCATTGGTTTTTTACGAGTGAAATGTACAGCTAACTATAACATGTGTGAAACCTATGGTTTTTTCAGTGAATTTGCAAGGTTTTTTAAATGCTAATTCCTAACTATAACGTGTGTGAAACCTATGGTTTTTTCAGTGAATTTATATATCTATATATATATATATATATATATATATATATATATATATATATATATACACACACACACACACACACATATACACACACATTGATGGACAAAGGCTGTTGATACAGCTGAAATGCATCTCTCCTAGTTGCTGGGTCGAGGAAGGCCCTAAACAATAAAGAAGCTCCGATTCTGCAGTCCTTGTGTGTCTCGTGTGCAGGCTCTCTTTCTTCAAGGGAGTTGGGTGTTGTTTGGAGATATATATATAGATATGTGTGTGTGTGTGTATATATATGTATATATATATATATGTGTGTGTGTGTGTGTGCATGTACGCACACACTCATACATATATAAATTCACTGAAAAAAGCCAAAGGTTACAGCGATTATATAGTTAGGTTCAGATTTTACACACACAAAATTATAGAATTTCAGCAGATATAGTTATCTCAACTATAACTCTCTACTAAGGTGACTATAACAGCTGAAATGCATCTCTCCCAGTTGCTGGGTCGAGGAAGGCCCTAAACAATAAAGAAGCTCCGATTCTGCAGGCCGTGTGTGTCTGGTGTGCAGGCTCTCTTTCTTCAAGGCAGTTGGGTGTTGTTTGGAGATATATATATATAGATATGTGTGTGTGTGTGTGTATATATATATGTAGCTTCTTGTGGGTAGTAGTCAGCTGTGACCAGACTGAGTGTGCTCCTGTTTGCTTATGTCGGGCTTCTAGATCCTTCAGACTGAGCTGAAGCTCCGTGCATTTTCCCATAGGAGGGCATTAATCCGAGCTAAAATAGCTATGAAGGCTGGGAGCACAGATTTAAGAGTCCATAAAAGAGATGGGGAAACATCAGGCATATCATTAGCCTACAAGGAAAGAGTAATTTGTTCCCGTATTTCAGCCTGCACCGATTGGTGCTCAAGGATAGTGTTGCTTAGCTGCCACAATCAGCGTGGGGAACAGGAGGAGGAAAATAATGATGGTAATGGGGAAGTCAGAGAGAGCAGACACTCCAATGGATTTATCCTGCACATAAAGTTGGAGAGGGGAGGAGGTCAAGAAGTAATCAAGTTGGGCGTTGGATTGACGCTCAGCTGAATAATGAGTAAAGTCACAGGAAGAGGGATTTCTTGCCCTTCAGACATCGACCAGGCCTATCTCGGAGAGCCATCGCAGTCCCTCAGTGGAAAAAGCATCAGTGAGCCCAGTTCTTTAGAACGAACAATCCAAGGTAGGATGGACCACCAAATTGTAGTCTCCACCCATTAGAAGATGTGCAGTGAGAGATGCTGCTACTAGGGCAATTGCCTTGTGCACAAAAGTTTCTTGGTGTTCATTATGGGTGAATATCATCTAACCAACAAGGGTAATGCTTCTCACTTGAATTTGCAGAGCTAGAAGTCGCCCTGATATCTCTGTGACTGTGTCTAGAATACCTCCGGAAAAGCTATTCATGAATATAATCACAACCACTGCAGTTTTAATGGAGCCAGAGAAGTGAAACTGACATGCGTATCTTTTAGACCTGAGGCGCGGGCAGTCTTTCTTAAGGAGTTTGGCCTCCTGAACCATACATATGGCCGCTCTGGTCACCCAGAGCATAGCTAGGACTGCCAATTACTTAGTGGGGCATTGAGGCCACGAATTTTCAAACTGTGTATTTCAAACATAGCGGCCTAGGAAATTATGCAAATGTTGAATGTCCAAGGCGCGAGGATGCCACTGTATGGAGTCATGTGTGTTGAAGCCAATTCTAAGCTTAGGTGCGGTATAAGCAAATACAGGTGAGCTGGGGACTGGGGACAAACTAGCAACAGGAACCAAGTTCCAAACAGCAGAACAAATTGAACAGAGTGACACATTTGTCGCAGGTAAACTAACATCTTCAAAAGTCTTCTCAACTCTTAGGACATGTGGGAACCCAATGAAACCCCCCTGCATAGTAAAGAGAGCTAAATTGTCATGTCAGGCCCCACGGTGTGCAGCACAAAGGGGCACAAAGGAATGTAAGGAACAGCCACAGTCCTCCACAGTCACAGACCCCCAATCTCATCATTCAGTGTCTCGGAGGCTTTCAGCTGGGCCTTGTGTCTGCAGGTGTTGTAAGAGGGCCGGTTGCTCCTTGTGACTCTCCTTTACTGAGGGTTTGCAGGCCGTGCTCCGTGAGAGTTGTCGGGTCCATCGCCGTTGTTGTTTGGGGGTGGCCGGCCAAGTCTCGGCGTGAAGGGGTGGGAGAGCATATACTGAACTCACCAAATGCAAGATGGCATCTACCTCCTATGAAAAGTGATACAGAACAGGTAACCCCATATAAATTTGACCCTTTGGCTTGCAGAAAGGACGTAACTGGGCAGAGAAGGCATCTCTTTTGAAGTGTTATCGGCGGCAAGTCTTGGTATAACCATAATTTCACACCCTTCAAAGGTGATGGGGCCACAAGTCTGGGCCGCTTTCATGGTGTCCTCCTGCTGCTAATGATGAACACAGGTGAGAATAGCAACCCCTGTTCCAGTATAATGGGAGAAATCTAACTGAAGATCAGAGTTTGTAAGACTGGGGAGCATGTGCCGAAAGAGCTCTGTGATAGATCCCTCAATGTCATCTCCCTCCACCCTGTCGGGCCCCCTTATGTGGATGATGGAGAAGCGGGAGTCTTTAAGGTGGGCTTGGAGGTCTATTTTCTGATACTGTAGTTCAACCACCGCCCAGCAGAGTGTGTCAAGCTCTTCCTAATACCCAGATCGGTGAAGTCATGCCGCACTTGATGGAGGCTTGTAAAGTCCTCTCTCAGAGTCCAAATATGTTCTCTAAAAGTAATTTAGTGATGGGGCCTCCAGCTCGTCAGTGGCAGGGCCAATGGTCACGAAGCTGGAGTGGCTAGCCCCATCCTCGCACCCACCCTTGTGCTGGTCAGGCTTCTTGGTTGTCGCCTTAGCAAAAAAGTCTTTCACATTTGAGTCCTTTTTGTGACCTTTATTAGAAGCCATGAGGTTAGCTTATGTGTGTTGACCTTTGAACTGGCAAGAAGGGCAGCAGCCCTGGGCCCCTGTCTAGATGCAGAGAATAGAAAGAAGCCAAGACAGAAGGGGCGACAAGGGGCTCAGTCCACTCCTCAGCGAGGTTGTCCCTAACTACGCAGTATCCAGTAGCGGCCTCACTTCAGTAGGAGGAGCCGGTCAGTATTCCACACCGTCTCTGTCTTGGAGGGTGTGTATGGGAGGAATGGTTCTAACACAGGGAGTGCCAGGGCAGGACCCATCGAATTGTGTGTGCATTTTGCCTTGGTGGCACAGATGACACCAAACACTACCCGAATAGGATCTGCTGGAGCGTGATTGATGAAGGTCACAGTCGGTTGGAAGAGATGGACCCTGGTCTGTTCAAGGCAGTAATTCAGGGGTGAAAAAGGTCTGTGGTGCACATGAGGTAGAGGACACAACTAGGGCCGCCAATCAGTAGCATGCAAGAGCCATAGCCTCCGCAGTCCTCCCTTATTTTAGGCCCCACCACCCCTGCCAACAGCTGGTCACTGTGGGAGGCAAATACAGAGATGGTTGAAGGCGCAGGGATGGGGGAGCAGAGGTTTCAGTCCTGGGAGGGGAGGAGGAATCCAAGGGGCAGAGCTAATTAGTGGAAACAGAATTCACAGGCCGCCCTTCCTTCCTGCCCTGTACCTCTGGTTCACCGGTGGGAGGTGGTAGCCTCAGGCTGAGAAGCTTGTAGGTGAGGGCAACACTGGTTTCTCGGCCTGGCCCCTAGTTCTCTCTGCCCTCTGTAGGATGAGACACTGGGGTCACAATGATGAGTTCAGGGAGGCCAGCACGCATGAAGCAGCAGCGGTGGACAGGTCATTGGCTTTTAAGTACTATGACCAGCTCCGCTGTGTACAATCATAGGGTGCCACTGGGCTGTGCTCAGTCCCTGGAATCTCCGTAGGGCCGACGCATGGGCCCATCTTCCATCTTAGGGGCCACGAAGTAGTCAGTCCTTGCGCATTTGTCAAAATGGGTCTCTCTACACCCCTGCAAACTACTGGTGTCACCACAGGTGGGGACAGATGCAGGCGTTAGGGCTGTGTTAGCACAAAAGATGACCACTCAGTCCCACACCACAGCCCCCCAACCCTCTGTAAGAGGTGAGTGCTGGGGTTCCAATGGAAATGTTGAGCAGAGCTGCCAGCCTGCATGCGATGGCGTCAGCCACACTTCTGTCCAGTGATAAGTAGGACAGCCACCGATGGATGGATTTGTTGTGTGCCCCTGGTGGGGTTCAGGCACCAGAGTCTCTGCTGGTCTGTCCACCATCTCATGGGCCGCAGCGCAGTTGGCCTTTGTGCAGCTGGTCAGGTGGTGTCCTGCACTCCCCCGCACCCCCTCAGTATTAACACAGCATCCCCATCACGGGGGGCCCTGTGCCAGCAAAAAGAGCAGCAAACATGCAGACAGGATGGAGATACAAAGTATCAGTCAGAGGAGCCCTGTTAAGATGCTCTTACTCCACCGCCATCTTGGCCACGCCCCCCCATTTAACAATTTTTTCTTCACTATACTCCTGTAAGAGTGGTAATGGAGTTGGACCAGTGGAAAATGTCATTGCATGTGTGTAAACTTTCATAGATCCCATGCTCTGCCCATTCCATGTACATTTTCCAAAAGTCACAAGCACTATGTCATTGAGTTTTTGACTACAGGATATAGATTTGAGTAGAAAAATGTCTTGCCATAACTGTTTGCCATGGTCTCGGTACATTTTTCTGCATGAACCAACTTTGTGACTTACTGGAGTGACTATTGTAAAGAAGATTCACTTGAAAGTCAATCTATATAGCAAGAAAAAGGTATTTTGTTATCACTTGGATACATTTTTACTGTGATGCAGAAGACAAATGTGGCCATATCACCATCCCTATTATGGAAGCTTAACATGTAGTACACATTCAGGATGTGTATCGTGGGTACCTCTAGTCCTCAGACTGTGGGACTCAGTGTTCTTCGTAGACACAAAAGGATGTCAATTTTGCGCGGGTTTCAGGTAAGGAAGAAATGTTTTCATATTGTATATGTTAATGATACATAAACATTTAGCAGTTTCTTGTTTTATGAAGGGGCGGTGGGCGACAAAACATGTCATTTTACTAAATTAGGGCTCAGCATACAACCTTCATTGCTGCACATGAAGGTTCGTCAAGGGCCTATAGGTAAGTTATGGCTGGATGCACTGGTCAGCTGGCTCAGCTTGAACTTTGATATGGTGTGTTGAAAATAATGCACAGACCTGTTGTCTTTTTCAGAAAATACTGAAAAACTAGTTCAAAGCTCCGCAATTAGAGTATCTCTAACTTGGGGGCATATTTACAAGCCCCTATTGCCATAGCAACATAACTTTTTTGTGACGTTCCTGTGGCGATACGATAAGGACCCCTTTCACGCTATACTTAGCCAGTGGCAGCTCGCATAGGGCGTGCTGCGGGGTAGTAAGGCGAGGGAGGGGCAGGGTGGGGGATAGAAAATTACTTTCCTCCATTCCGTCGTATATGTCTGAGTTTACTACCCCCAAAACCCTTTGTTGTAAATATTGTGCAGCCCTGCGTTTCAGAAGTGGCGGAGCGTGGCGTCAAGCCAAGGAGGTTTACTCCACGCTCCGCCACTTCTCTAGTAAATATGCCCCTTAATTTGTAAATGAATAAGTGCAGACTCGCTATCGAAGGTCTAGGTGCCATTGCTGTGTAGTCTTGATTTCACCTCATGCCGCTTTAATCCACCACCAAACACTCCCTGTCTCTTTATCTCATTCTTGGAGTTTCTTTTTCACTCCTGGTTTCTGCCTTTGTCACTGTTCTCCATTTCTCTCTTTCTCCTTCGTTCCCTTATGTGTGTTTTTCTCTATCTTGCTCTGGTTCAAAGTATTTTAAGGAAATATAAGTGCCGAGCCTCTAAACTGAGTCCGGTAGGCCCCATCTGCAATCTGCTCAGAGCAAGCACTTCCCTCCACGGTTTATGCTGCTTGAAATTCCAATCCTGCGGCATAAGAACATGCAACTTAAATTTCAAAAATGCAAGCAAAGTGAAAGAAAAATGTCACCCTTTAAATGTGCAGTAGATTGGGATGAGTGCACATATTCAAGCACATTAGCGTAGTCAGTTGATTATGCTTCTAAAGCTACATAAAAAGGTTGGTATACTCTCAGCTGACTTGTAAAACTGCTTACCAACTACACTTACAGCCTACAGGTTGGTTAGGAATGCAATATATCCCTACTTAAAAATACACCCACTCGATTGCCGATTCTACTGAAGTGTAGGAGGGAATTAGCGATTTAAAAAAAAAGTCAAACATACTGTGCACTTCAGAAGTAACGTATTTATAGACAATTTGACAACTCCAATTACCTGGGCCTGCCTTGTAAGCTTGATTGGTCCACAGAGAATGAAATAGGTAATTGCAAATCAAATGCCTGAATGGCTGAATGGGCACTGAGGCGAGCGGGCTATGGGGCATACGAATCATTAAATCACTGTTCCTGAACAAAAAAATAACGCATTGATAATGGTTTTAACTAGGTGGATAAAATGGTGCAGAGAAGGGTAAAGCGCCCATTACGTCCTAATTTGCTGGCTTTGCATATCTCGTGATCGACTTCTACCCTCTTTCTAATGCTAACTTGTAATTACTCTTTGGAATACTTTGCACACCTGGTTGGTAGGAATTCAGAGATTGCATGCCTTATCTGTAATTACATTGTGAAACGGTTCTTAGAAAATTGTGCCGTTCTTTTGTGTTGAATTACTCTAATTCTGCAATAATTATCATTACCAGTGACTCTTAGATTGGGCAGACAATGCATTCCTGCCAAATAATGCAAAAAGAAAGAGTTTTTAATGCACATACCTTTTCAAAGTGATTAATACTGATGATGCAAGCTATTTTTGAATCGGTAATTGTTTCTATCACTCTTCCTTTGGTGGAACCCTAACTTGCCTCAGAAATATTATTTTATGGCAATATTAATTACATGGAGAAGGACAGTGCTATTGTTGTACTTAAATATTTAATTTATATTCCCTCACAGAATTTATCTTTTTCGTTCACCGAAAGAAAACCAATGTTTTAAGGCACATTTTTCCAAACTTAGGGGCAGATTTACAAGCCCCTTGCGCCACTTTGGCGTCACTTTTAACATGGGGAAAAGTGACGCAAAAGTGGCGCAAGGGGATTGTAAATCTGCCCCTTAGAATATATTTATGACCAGGGGGCAGATTTATGAGCCCCTTGCGCCACTTTTGCGTCACTTTTCCCATGTTCAAATTGACGCAAAAGTGGCGCAAGGGGCTCATAAATCTGCCCCCAGGTTTATAGGGAATATTGATGTGCTGCATAGCCGAACTTAAAGTAAAATGAAGTTATAAAATATGGGAAAAGACAAGGGGCTGATTCACAAGTTAATTTTTTAATATGGGGACTAGGACTCTAATAGTGATCATTTGTGAAATCACAATTGCTTTTCACAAACCTCTGGAGAGAGTTCTCCATAACGAGCACAAAGCCCTCCACAAACAGAGTATCAGGTTTTAGTTGTAAGTCTGTGAGGAGAAAGGGGGGTGTTGTGGAAAAATGGGAATATCTCCTAATAAATGGGTGGAGATAAGGGAAATTCGTGAAGTGCTTCGTGAGCGACCTGCGCAAAATAAAGCACACCCACAAACCGGTAAGACAATTGCTATTCACAAAAGTAGTTGCACCTACATCTGCTCCAGCAGTACCGCTTAAAACAAATGCTCATATCTACTCTATGAAAGAGTTTGGGTAAAGCAAGCATCACACGTGGACCACCGTTAGATTTGCACATTTTTAACACTGCATAGCAATCACATTGATTTCAATGCATTGCAAAAAGGGAAAAAACTGTCTGAGCTATATCTTTTAAGGCTCGCCTGCTGCTGCTTCCGTCCTTTGAGATGGTGCTGTTAAAGGATATCTTGCCTAATTACACACAATTGTCAAATTTACGCAGAATCACGCATCATTAATTAAAATGCAAAACTCTAATTTTGTGCTATATTTTAGCAATACTCATAAAAATTAAGAGAGGCAATACATAACACTAACACCATATAAGAAGAAAAATGCAATAATTTACACACTATAATAAACAATAAATAGTGTTCATAATGAAATTAAATGGTAACACATTGTTCAATTCATAAGAACAATTATTCTTTGCAAAAGTAATATTATAAACATGTTGCAACCAAGCTTCAAACAAATTCATCACAACTGATACCGCAAGGAGGTGAGGACTTTGTCACCTCACCAGCTGTTGAAAGTCATTTCAACATCAAACAATCACACACAGGCTGCCCACATAAGAAAGCAAGGCACATAAAAATAATTTGTTCACCATGTGTTTGTAGCTTTGCCCTGCAATTTGAAAAATAATTATTTGAAGAGTAGAGAAATTGTTTACAGACAGAGGATAAGCATCTTTGGCATGACCAGGGAAGCAGTTAGCTTTAGGCAGAGCATCTCTCTAGATGTGATCCTTCACATGGTTGCATCCTGGAAGCAGAAGATCAAATCACCAACAGTCCACTGCCAGGGATTTCAGATGGTGCACAGGTGGTCCCCGCAGTATGCCGCACAGGGTTTCCCTTGCCTTGCCCCACACCAATGCCGCCACCTAAGAGGATTCAGAGGCATGGCTGCTGTTGAGAAAAGTGGAGATGAGCTCTGGCTGCGGTCTTGTTGAATCGCCTACCCACCTTGGTAATCAGCTCGGGAGGAAGTGGTGTCCTGTGGGAATCAGACAAAGCAGATTATAGCGCATTGTGTCACACAACATAGTTTGCTCTGGCACTACCCATTAGAAGATCTGGCAAAGATCCCCCCTTGGCTTTCCCCTCTCTCTCTTTTAGAAACTCCCTGCCTGAAGAACGTCATGGTGTTCTGCATTTTTGTCGCTCAAGAAAAGTGGACGACCTTCTTGAATCAAGCCAAAGTAAGCCAAGCATTTTTGTTTAACTGAGGAGAGACATTGCTGCCATTTATTTCCTTGTCCTGTTTTCTCGGCAATGGCATATACAGGGGGCTTGGTTAAAACTATGCCAATAAAATCACCCAGGGGAGGCAGTAAAGCTAATAGGGCAATCCCTGCTGGGAGATGTGTGCACTTGGCAGGGGAAGACTTTAGAGATACCAGCATAAATTGCTAAGGAGCATGAGGCAGAGAGCAGTAGAGAACTCTCAAGGGATGCTGTGTTCGAGTTGGCCAAGGGTGGAGGATATAACCTCTGAATCAGCATCACAAGACTCTGCAGTACAGCTATTAGACTCAAAGGGTCCCTTAGAGTCCAGAATAGACCCTAGCCGACCTAGCGACTCACAGCTCAGCAATGTGACTACTACCATGCCAACAAAAGAGGGGCAACCACGCGGGGATGATGTTGAGGGGTAAGTAGCTCAGGCAAAGTTTTCTGGATCATAAAACCAGTGGGAGCCACCTACAGGCAGTACGAACTTGGAGTGTTTCCCCTCTTTCATAATGAGTCAAGTACACAAGGTCCAAAAAATGTGCCAGACTCAGCATCTGATTTGGAGCTATCTCCTCCTGCACATATGAGTTCGGATAGTTACAGGTATTTATGAACACAAGGAGGACACCGATAGCCCCATCACTTAAGTGAATAACTTGATCAAAAAGTATGTCCTGCCTGATCCCTCACAAGACTAAACAATTGTGCCTGTGCACCAGATGCCTGCTCAAGCTCCGGCCAACTCCAAATGCCCTTGTACTTTACTGGTACATTTTGCCATTTTTCAGGTCACAGAGAACGTTTTATGGAAGGCAATGCAAGAGAAAGCATTTGATGTGAATAATGAATACTCTTTGGTATCTTTTTGGGTATGACTGTAGAATCTGCTCAAAAGCAAAGGACTTACTACCAGTACTTTGGCAGGCAGGAGTGCAGGTGACCATTATTCACCCTGTCAAGATGAAAATTCTTCATAAAGGCCAGTTTAGTCTGTTCTCCACCATTGAGGGTGCCCACAGTTTTCTCAAAGATATTGTTGAAAGCCAATAGACTTGGAAGAGTTTATATCTGAATTGAAAGCTTAATTATTTTCTTATTTTTTTCACTTGGGTAGGTGAATGGGACAGTGGAGGGGGGGGGGGGCAAGGAAGCAGGGCACAAAACCATGGTGTCAAATCGGGGTAGTTTGGGATTCAGGGGTCTCAATGGGGGGGCTCAAGAGAGGAGGTGGGCACAGGAGGTGTTGGGGGCACACGAGCTGTGGGGGGCAAAAATGTACAAAATGGGAAGAGTTTGTATGATGAGAAAAACTAAGGGGTTGAGCAGGTATGGATATATGTCTTTGTTGGAGAGTGACTCAGGAATATTTTTGTGCAGTTATGAATACCTAAGGACCATCTTATGGGCCAGTTAAGGCAAATGGCCTTTTAAGCACTTTACATACTTTAGCATGATGCACTTTGTCTAATAGCCACAAAGTAACAATCAAGATTGGGTCTGCTATTGTCTATATAGACAGTATTTTAATATTAAATAAATACAAACAAAACAGTATACAATCAGTGAGTGTGCAGGGCGTGAAGGGGTATTGGGAAATCAGCCGATTTCCTTACCACAGGCAGGTGACTTAAAAGTGACTTGCGAAGTGAAATGCAAATTAGTCGAATACAATACAAGGAACATCTAGTACTCAACAAATTTCACATTTTAAGTTATGAGTTTATGAGTTGACGACGATTCGATTCCCAACCTGGTTATGGGATCATCATCAGGACTTAAGCATAAAGCAAATGCCTGGGAAGTTGCTCAAAGCAAGCTACCGATGGACGGTCCCAGAAAGTAGCAGAGTAGGGTGTAAGCACGGGAACACATGAAGCAAAGGCAGAAATCAAGGTAGACAGCAGGCCCAAGAAATACAAATACTGAGGCAGGGCCGAGCCTGTTGACTTGGCAGAGCCTTTTGACTGGGCAGATGAGATGTCCTCTGGCGTCGAGACTAGCGGCCAGCTTGCTTTGAGCAACTTCCCAGACATTTGCTTTATGTATGTATTCTCCAGACAGACAAATAGAGGAGGTGTGCACTGGTGGGTAGAATAATAAACAACGTTAGAATCTCGATCACCACAATATTGCCCATATTGTAGACGATCCAGCCGGCTGTCATAACTTTTTCAGGTTTTGTCATCTATCCCTGGAACTTTAAGCCTGGGAGGGGATTTGAATTTACTTCTGAACCCAATGTTAGATTTATCCACTATTACTCGAAAACAGAACAAACCATGGTCTGCAAAACTTATACTTGACTCTATGAAGGTTCTGAATTTTGTGGATGGCTGGAGAAAAATATATACATCCAGGTGAAAATGGACCTGTGCCTCAGAAAGGCATAAATCAGCAGCAAGTTTGGATTATTTTTTGCACTCTTTGGAAGTAACTTTAAGGGATTACATACGTGGGCCAAATGGATTTTCAGACCATTCCCTAGTAGCTGTCTCAGTAATGGGGCTGCAGATTGATAAGTCAGGTGCTAGATGGACTTTCAGTAAGGTCAAGTTAGAGGGTGAGGTTAGGTCTAAAGAGACTGAGGATGATATTGCCCACTACTTCAAGGTCAATCAGCATACAGCTAGCCTAGAAATTATATGGATTGCCTTTAAAGCAACCTTACATTCTTGTATAATTTCTAAGAGTATTGTTAAAAAAAGTGCCTAGCAGGAAGAAGAACCAGTGAAAAAACGTTGTGGCATAAATGTCTCAATGATCAACAAGTGCTCAGGAATATGAAACTGTTAATGCAGGATTACTATTATGAGCAAGCCTATGTTGCTAATAGTGCCTATTAAGAAAATGTATTTGAAGATAGCGATTATACCTGGAAGGCTCAAGAGAAGAGGGCCCAGAATAAAATTATGTCACTCTATGATGAGAAGACTAAGATCCATATTATTGATCCAGGGCAGATTCAGGCCTAGTTTCTGAAACATCATGAACAGATATAGTGTTAGGCAGGAGATTGATGTTGAACACCTTGGACGTTTCCTGAGTAGTCTCCCTATTCCCAAGCTAAAACTAAATCGAGCACTGGATTTCAGATCTGCAATCACATCAGAGGAGGTCATCAGATGATTAGCAAATGGGAAGGCCTGTGGGGAAGAAGGCTTACCGGTTCAATTTGATAAACAAATATACCTATCTCTGTTGAAATCTAAAGTCGCACAATTCGCTAACCATATTATAAATGGTGATAAAAGTCCTTCATCACATAACACTGCCTTTATGGTTAGCTTTTTGAAAAAAATAGGAACCCAGAGAACCATAATTTGTATCAACCTATTAGTGTACTGAAAACAGACTATAAAATAGTGTTGAAGTTATTGGTCAACCAAATGAATAATGTAGTAGGAGCCCGTATTCATTGACATCAGTATGGGTAAATATTAGGAAGACAACTCTCAACAAATGCAATTTGTTTGGTTGAGGCTTTATATTGTTTTAAACAAAACAAAAAAGATAGCAGCACTGGTGTTTCTATTAGATGCTGAGAAAGCTTTCGACCGGGTTTGTTGGAAGAGCCTCTTTTTTATTCTTGAAAAGTGTGGCTTTACTATAAATCTTAATCAGGCCATCTCCAAGATTTATGAGGTTGTAATTGCATGATTAATTATAAACTCTAATGGTATTGGCACCTGTAAGATCAATCGGGGCAACAGACAGGGGTGTCCTCTTTCATCCATCCTTTTTGCAATTTTCCATGATGATTGATAATGTGATTGCTATTAGAACAGATGAGTGTATACAACCCACTTGGGGGAATGTGAAAAATCGATTTATATGCCGACAATGTGACATTGTTTTTAAAACTTGATGTGGTGACATACTGGTGGCGCAGGGGGCTTGTAAATCTGCCCCAATGTGTTTAACTTTTCTTTGTTAAAAGGTGCTAACCTCTGCCGGGTGCAATTTTACATGACGTGACTGCTTTATAGAACACCTAATTTTTGGCATAGGATTAACACTCACATACAGGCAAAATGTTTCAGATGTCTAAAAAAAGGTGAAGGGAGCTGGATTCATATTATGTGAGATTGTCCAAAGATTGCGGGATATTCGGCCTTTGTTAATAAATATTGTACACATACATTGAATATTGATTTTGCTCAGGTTGTTCAAACTATCTTATTGGAATATTCCTCAGATGTTAGTATTCGGATGGTAGATAAAAATAAGTTGTTCTAGGTTACTTTGATATCTAGATACAAAATTGGAATTCTGAGGAACTGCCCACTGGGGAATATTGCAGGGCTAAAATGTTTTTTTTTTTATTGAGTAGAAAGAAAAAACATAAATACATTCATTTTCTTATTATCAAAGGGAAGAAAACTGTTTTAAACAGTTAATGGTGATATAACACTTAGCAGCAAACTGCAGTTGCTCATTATACATAATGCATGTTAGTTAAAACACGACCTTGAATCCGAGTTCACATAAGTGCATACAACTGAATAGAACCAGCTTTCAAACAAATTTAACCATTGCTCTGTCGCCTCTACTCTCAATCTGAAGTGCAGATACTGCATGTGCAAAGAGCAAGTGAAAGTGCTAGAATGCTGTTCGATCCTAAAGAATACTATACCATTCCATTCCTTATATAAATACTTTCAAACGAGAAAAGTGCATTAGTGCTTCTAAATGTACAATTGTGTGTAGATACATTCAGCCGAGAAAAAGAACAAGATAGCTTTAAAAAGTGAAATTTCGAGAACGGGGCAGATTCTGATTCAGGATGACTTAATATACAGTAGAGTAACAATACCAGAATTTACATGATTTATTTCAGAATGATGGTGTAAGCTAAGGGACCTCCCCCTGGACACTATCTACTAAGCGGGTATAAAACTTTTCACTGCCTTTCGAGCTTATTTCCAATATTGTCAGATATCATTACATCTTTTCAGTCCCCCTACCCGCTTTGCACATGCCTTTTCAAAATTCATAGGGTGGGACATTTTATTCTTCCAGTCTAAGACTGTAGGGGCCTTGGCAGTCCTCCAATTCTGAAGAACAAATGAGCGAGCAATGGTCAAGTCTGCAGATATAAAATATTGTTAACTCTTCACTAGTTGTTGGCTAATTTTGGAAGCGTCAAATAAATCTAGGGTAGCATCTGGCAACAGAAAGCAGATAATAGCATGACCAATAGCCTCAAATGTGTAAGATGCGGCCATACAAAATACGTGTGGAACCAACCCCCTCCACCTGATCGATGACACCAGAAACAATTGTTTGAAACCACAGGATACATCTTATGGAGATTTTCAGGGGTATAATATGACAACCATCTTGACAAGAATGACCTTCTTTTGAAATTAGCTGCCCAAAGAGATTTAATACCAATCTCTGCAATTAGTTGCCAATTGCTCACTGATATATGATATTGGAGGATATTCTCAAGAACGTGTGATAACTATCGCAAAATTTGCTTAACGCAACTTTGCACATCGCAGTCTATCGCAGGAAAATAACACCGTGTTAACGTTATATTCTCAACCCGGTGTGCGATAGTCTCACGATAATGCACCAAATGACAGCGTTAAAATGAACGTGACACAGAAAAACATGAAATACGAACGCATAAAAAGTTGCGATGTGGTCAATCGCGCTACAAAAATCAGTGATAACCATCGACAGGCCTGCAATTCCCATGCGTCATGCAGGAAAATGCACTATAAAAGAAAAACAACAAAAAAGGCCCCAAAAAATAAACTGCATTGCATCATGGATGCACCCGGACCGAATACAGAGGACAACGCAAACCCCACGAGCCCCAAAGACGACCAGCAAGGAACATCGGGGTCAGGGAAGGCCAAGGAGAAGAGGAAGACGCGCGTTCAGTCCGCAGGAAAACAGGATCATCATTACGGAGGTGACAGAACACTACCAACAACTGTTCGGCACCGCAAACGTGTCATTGGCAACAAAGACGCAAATATGACAGACTATCTTGGACTATGTGAAATTCGATGCCAACATGAAAGCAGCAACGCTCATTGGAGGTGGTGGTCCAGTGGCACACCAGGAGCTGGATGACATGGAGAAAATGGTTGCCACATTCATCAGTAAGGACACGGTGCCAGGAGTTGGGGATACGAGCACTGCTCAACATGACCTGACACAATATCAACAGGGTGAGTACCGACCAGGGATTGGGGAGACGGGGGGAGATGGGCACAATGGCACACATGCACAAGTAAGTAGAGCACACTGCGCACCCACAGTGGCTCTGGATGATGTCCCTGATCTCCATGGCACACCACAGCACACACACAAACACCAAGTATGCCCCCATACCCCATGTCCCCAAAGGGGTCCCACACCACACATCACCAATCTCACCACCAACACATGCACACATGCGAAACCCAGCCAAGATGCCTATTTGTGAGCCACACTGACAATGCAAGTGACACTACATGACAATCAGCATGGCTGCAGGCCAATCATCATGACATTGTGCACACCACGACCCTGAGGTGGCTGAGTGTGGGCCACATCCAGAAAGGAGCAGGTCACACTCTGACACATCCACGTGCACAAACAACCCCTGACGTCAACAACACATCTGCGGACAAACCATGCCCAAGAGTCACAACTCAACCAAGAGCCTTAAACATACCAAGTCCGGTACATCTCAGCACTGTAGAAGCATAGGAGGCAAAGGCACACTGCCTGAAAGGGATAAGGAGCCACAAAATCAGAGCTGCAGGGGCGACTCACCCACAGTGCTGCACACACACATAAGAATAGGAGCACCTCAAAATTGACAACAATGTGGTTCAAACTGCAACACTTTCACAACAGTACACAGGACACAACTGGTGCTGCATGGGTGTACAACATGGCCAATCAACCCTGGCATAACAGGAAACTGTGAGATGACAAGGTATGAGTACAACCTCACATCCCATATGTCATACAAATGCCCACTGTCCCACATTAAAGAGGCAACTCACCACAAACAGTCACAATGTACATTGTCATGCAGTCTGTATGTAAACTTTGCCAATGCGTCAATATACATGGAACACACAGTGAAACTGCATCTTTCCTTTACATTGCAGAGGGACAATCAGCACCTCCTGCAGAGCAGACCCTACATCACGTCAGTGATGATGGAGACAACCACCAGGACATCGACCTGGACAAACTCCAACGGTTCATGGACACCCTCCGCACCCCACCTCCAGTAGCAGGTCAGCCCAGCACCATCAAGGTGAACCCACCCCCTGCACAGACCACACAGCAGGAAGCACCCACCACCACGTCTGACTCACCGAAGAACACATGGCATTCCATCACCGTGTGTTAGATTGCCAGAGGAGGCTGGCTGAACAGGTGCAGCTGGGGATCCAACTCATGGCAGCCAAACTGGATGCCATACGTGGGTGCCTAAGTCCCATCGGGACCACTTACACTCCCTAACGGTCACCCACAGTCCACCCCATGCCCTCCAACAATCCATGGCTGGTGTCGCTGGAGTCATGACTCGAAGACGACAACTGTCCAGTCAGAGTGGCTACAGCGATGTCATCCGTGATTTGGGAAACATGAGGAGGGTCGTGGAGAACATGGAGCGGATGCAGGTGCAAAGAATGGCTACCACGGCGGCACACGAGAAAGCTGTAGATGGGATCTTCCATGCCCTGCAGATCCTCATCATGGGAGTGATGCCACAAGACATTGCGCAGATGAATGCTGCTGCTACTTCTACATCCACAACTCCGGCCCCTGATGTGTCCGTGTCACACAGTGCTGCAGACCAAACACCACCACCCACATGTGAGGCACATGAAACGTCAGAGGCCGAAGATGAGGATGAATCTGCCTCAGTGGTGAGTAGGAAGCAGTAGCATTTATCTCCGCCATATGGCTTCTGTTAGGGTCTGCCTTCACAATCAAAAGCATGCTAAAACTCAGGTGTCCGCCTAATGTGGATTCTTATGTTTACTAGCCATGTGTGTGGTCTGTTTTCAAAATCAGAAAATGCTCATATTCATGTGTTTTGCAGAAGTTCGTTTTGTATGTTTATTTTTTATTAATCATGCATGAGTGTTATTTATGATGTCAGCATGTTCATTTGAGTTAGAATCACCCTTTTTTTTTAGAAATACGTATTTTTGGAATATTTGCATTATGATTTAACCATGAGCACATGTTTTCTAACCTTTGCGTGTGCCTCGAGTTAAAAACGCTGCACGTTTTAAAGGCATGAGACTCATCTGCAGGAATACGTCCAAGAGTCACGTTTACTGAAGCAGTTGACACGTTGTTAGAACATGGGAGGCTTGCTGATCAGAAAATCCGTTACGGCGGCACGTGTATTCCCTGGTGCGTCTTTCAGCAACCCCACCCCGTTACCTAGACTATTTAAACCCCAAGCAAGCGCAAGGTGCTGCTTGCGCTCGTCAGTTTTATCCAGCTTACCTGAAGTCTTCACCTTCCCCCGGACCTTCGGCAATTCAGCCTCTTCCTGCTTCCGGATTCCAGGATCGGGTTTCCGGTCCTCGCTTGTTCGTCTTCCCCATCGGATCGGCAGCAACCGGGACTTCATTCCTTTCGTTCCACATCTCGCATCCAGTTCTTCAAGAGATCACGACCTGGAAAAAAGAGAAACACAGTGAGTTAGTGGTTGCGTGCACCACACGAACTAAGAAGCAAGTAAGTCATTGTTTGTCTCTTCAAAAAATCGGAAAGAAAGAACAATACTCATCTTTGAAAGGCATCTTCCTCAGTTTTGGAAACAACTCGTTTTGTAAGCCTGAAAAAGAAAGCAAGAGAACTTTTAAGCTCAAGAAAGAGCAGACATTAAACAATAGACTCATTAGTAAAGTGTAGTTGTGTAAGTTTGAAGACATCTAAAAGTTTTATCATATAATGCCATGATTCATTAGAACACAGTTTAACAGTGTTTGCTTCTATTGCAGAGAAATAGTACAAAATCGCAAAGTACAAATTCCGTGCATTTACTCAACAATATTCTGGCGGCTATAAGACCAGAACTCAGAGGTATGAATGTTAATAGAGGTGATTAATAGAAACAAGGTATTTAGGCTAATTAGAAATATATGTTCATAAGTGTTTATTTGTGTTTTTTGTTACCCGAGAAGCAAGACCAGAGGGGTTAGAATAATTGCGACGCAGTTGAAGAGTGAAGAATCTCTCTCTCTCTCTCTCTTTTGTTATTTTGTCCACTTCCCCCTTCCCTTAAGTGTTCGCATTCAGTAAGCCGATATATAATTTGGCTTGTTGGAGGTGAATCCTTGGGGGCAGCCGAGAAAAATCTTCACGTCTCTCAAGGTAACACCCCGGACTTCAGGTGAGTGAAGGTTTGACAGAAGCGCAAGCCTTTACAAAAAAGGGTTTTTTTTTTTGTCCTTGAGAGACATGGATTTGGAAGACGAAGGTATTAATAGCCAAGCAATGGCTCAGGCATTAGATGAAGATGTGGAAAGGAATAAAACAGTCACAGATATGATGCAGAAAATGCAATTGGAAATAACAAAGTTAAAGCAAGAGAATTTGGTTTTACGACAGGAAGTGGTGCGTTATAAACCTAGGGAATCACTATGGGATGCTCCTTTTCCCTCTTCTTTCCCAGAGTCTTCTGAGTATAGTAAGAAGACTAAAGCTTCTAGGGGATTTTTAGAGTCAGACACCAATGTATCCCCAGTACAAGTCACAGTGTCAGTACCTAATGTTGTTCCACTATCCGCTCCAGAACGCTTTTTTGGAGATAGTAATAAGTTTAATGTATTCATCAGTCAATGTCAATTACATTTTATTTGTAAACCACAGTTATTTCCTACTGATGCAACAAGGGTGGCGTTTGTACTTTCTTATTTGGGAGGTGCAGCAGCCAACTGGTCTATACCTTATATTGACAGAAATGATCCAATTTTGCATAACTGGCCTCAATTCAAGGAAACAATGACTAAATTGTTTGCACGACATACGTACATTCAGGCTAGTGATAATGAACTATTGAATTTAAAACAAGGCAAACAAGATTTGTTAACTTATGTCACAGCTTTTAATAGGTTGTTGACGGAGACTCAGTGGCCAGAAGAAAAGTGCACTTCATTATTTTACAGAGGTTTGCGCGATGACCTAAAAGATGCATTAGCACACATCGTAAATCTCCCTGATAAATATTCCGAATTTGTGGATTTAGTTGTCAAATTAGATCATCGTTTGGGTGAAAGAAAAGGAGATAAACCAAGATTTGAGACAAGGTTTACAGTACTAAAACAAGATAAGAAAGAATCAGAAACCAAGTCGGGGGATGTTGAACCCATGCAAATAGGGTCTATCAAAGGACCGCTGTCCTCAGAGGAAAAAGATAGAAGAAGGAAACTGAATTTATGTTTGTATTGTGCCCGGTCTGGACATTTTGCAAAAGAATGTCCAATTAAACCCAAGGGCCCTAAGAAAGTGAATGTAGTCACACAGAATACAGTAGAACAGGAAAACTAGGAAACTCGTCAAGAAAGGAGGTCACTTGCACGAGTAAGAAAGGTTCAAAGATCTCCAACATGGCCAAGATGGTACCCAAGATACCCCGACATTTTGTTATTCAAGTGGTATTGATACTTAGCACTCATATACGTCATTCAATCCCAGTCTTGTTGGATTGTGGAGCCACCGGTAATTTCATAGATATTAAGTTGGCTCAAGATTTACAGATACCGACGGAGTGGAAAACTCACCCGGAGTCTGTTTGTGCAGTAGATGGTTCGGCGTTATCTTCTGGTATGATAACAAAAAGAACAACTCCCCTTATCATGGTTTGTCAGAATGGACACACTGAAAAAATATCTTTTGATTTAATCGATACACCTACATTTGGTCTTATCTTAGGGGTACCTTGGTTGTCTTTACATAACCCTAAAATAAACTGGTCTTCTAGGACAGTAACTCTAGATTCCTCGCGATGTTGGGAATTATGTTATCAGGAAGCTTCAAACGATTTTATGACTATCTTGCATTGTGCACAAACAGTAACTGCTGTTCCTATCATCCCAACTGAGTATCAGGACTTTAAGGATGTTTTTGATCCCGTCAAAGCAGCCTTATTACCTCCACATAGATCATATGACTGCCGAATAGATCTAATACCTGGAGCACCTCTACCCAGTAGTAGAGTGTATGCCCTTACTGAGGAAGAAACTAAGTATCTAAGGAAGTATTTGGACGAACTTTTGGCGTCAGGTTTCATAAGGCATTCGACATCGCCGGTATCTTCGCCACTATTTTTCATTCCAAAACCTGATGGTAGTCTTCGCGCCTGTATAGACTATCGCGGATTGAATAAAGCTACTATTAAAAACAAGTACCCTTTGCCGCGCATACCTGTCCTGTTAGATCAGTTGCGTCATTCAACCATTTATACAAAATTGGATCTGAGAGGGGCATATCACCTTGTGAGAGTAAAGGAAAACGATGAATGGAAAACAGCTTTTAAAACTAAATTTGGTTTGTTTGAATACACAGTGATGCCTTTTGGTTTGTGTAATGCGCCTGCAGCATTTCAGTATTTTATTAATGAAGTGTTGCATGAATTTCTTGATGTGTGTGTAATCGTGTACATCGACGATATTTTGATTTATTCAAAAGATAAAGAACAACATATCCACCATGTCAGAGCAGTATTAAACAAATTGTTGGAAAATCATTTGTTTGCAAAGTTGGAAAAATGTATATTTAATACTGATACGGTTGACTTTCTTGGATATTGTCTGTCACCTGATGGAATTATGATGGATCCAAGAAAGATGAGCGCCATTAGAGAATGGCCAGAACCTATGTGTGTAAAAGAAGTGCAGAAAGTGTTGGGGTTTGCTAATTTCTATAGACGCTTCATTCCTCAGTTTGCTGAAACAGTCTTGCCTCTTACTAAGTTATTGCACAAAGGTCAGGTGTTTTCTTGGTCTAAACAAGCGTCTTTAGCATGTGAGTCCCTTAAACAAAAGTTCACAACAGCCCCTTTGTTAAAACATCCAGATCCTGATTTTCCATTTTTTGTAGAGGCAGATGCTTCACAGATGGCTGTAGGAGGAGTGCTTTCTCAAAGAGATGCTCAAGATGGACAGTTACATCCTGTAGCTTTTTATTCGAAAAAATTGCTTCCAGCCGAACAGAATTATACAGTAGCTGAAAGGGAGCTTTTGGCTATAAAATTGGCATTCACAGAATGGAGGCACCATCTGATGGGGACGAGAATCCCAGTCACTATCTTTAGTGATCACAAAAATTTACAGTTTTTTAGTTCAGTGAAAGCATTAACACCACGACAAATGCGATGGTTAAATTTCTTTAGTGCTTTTGATTTCGTGATCACTTATAGACCAGGTACTCAACAGGTACAGTCAGATATTTTGTCTCGATATGGTTATACACAGGACTCTAAAAAAGATTTGACAGGACCTCCCATAATCCCTCCACAAAAAATAGTAGCGCCGCTGCTTCACCAGGAGTTTTTGACAAAAGTGAGGGCTGAACATTTGCTAATGAATGCACAAGAGTGGCTGAAGGATCCTCATCATTCAATACAGGATGGTTTACTTTATCACAAAACCATGTTATTGGTACCTACGAAGGAGTTACAAGAAAAAATTATGGAGTGGCACCATGATTCTTCGTTGGCCGGTCATCCAGGCTATAAAAAAACGCTGGATAATTGTAAAAAACATTTTTGGTGGTCTTCCATGATTGCAGATATAAAAGAGTATGTAAGTACTTGTGCTATCTGTGCTAGAAATAAATCGTTACACAAGGCTCCTACGGGTTTATTACAACCCTTATCTACGCCACCTCATCCTTGACATACTATCAGTTTAGATTTTATCACTAATCTACCCGAAACTAATGCTTACACAACTATTTTAGTAGTGGTAGATTATTTGTCGAAAATGGCACATTTCATTCCATTAAGAAAACTTCCAACGGCTGCAGAGTTAACTGATGTATTTCTTAGAGAAATAGTAAAGTTACATGGATTGCCCACGAAAATTATTTCGGACAGAGGCAGTCAATTTACTTCTAAATTTTGGACACATTTATGTAAGACTTTAAAGATGGAAATCGCTCTTTCTACGGCCTTCCACCCAGAAACAGATGGCCAAACTGAAAGGGCGAATCAAACTTTGTTGCAAACCTTACGATGTTTAATGGCAGAGTTAACTTCAGAATGGGATAAAGCTGTACCTATTGCTGAATTTATTTATAATAATAATGTACATTCAGCAACACAGTGTACTCCATTCTACTTTTTGAATGGTTACCATCCTAGAGTTCTACCAATAACTATTAGTCCTTCTTCACCTCCAGGAGTCACAGAAAGACTCTCCTCATTGTTGAAAATACAAGAAAAAGCAATTAATCATTTAAATAAATACAAGGAGGTGATGAAGAAGCAAGCAGATAAACATAGAACTGAAGTTCAAGAATATCAAATCGGACAGAAAGTTTGGCTCTCAACTAGAAATTTAAAACTATTGGGAGTTAGGAAATTATTACCTAAGTACATTGGGCCTTTTTCCGTAATCAAGGTATTGACTCCTGTGACAGTGCAATTGGATTTACCTCCAGAATATTCCATTCACCCTACCTTTCATGTTTCCTTGTTAAAACCATACAACCCAGACACTAGATCAGAACCCCCACCTCCACCACTTCCAATTGATGGACATTTGGAATACGAAGTCCAAAAGATTCTGGATGCGAAACGTATACAAAGAAAGTTGTATTACTTAATTGCTTGGAAAGGTTATGATTCTTCTGAGAATTCTTGGGAACCAGCATCATTTGTTCATGCTCCAAGGTTATTAAGACAATTTTATCTACGATTCCCACACAAGCCGCGTCCAGTAGGGGGACCTTTGAGGGGAGCGACTGTTAGGGTCTGCCTTCACAATCAAAAGCATGCTAAAACTCAGGTGTCCGCCTAATGTGGATTCTTATGTTTACTAGCCATGTGTGTGGTCTGTTTTCAAAATCAGAAAATGCTCATATTCATGTGTTTTGCAGAAGTTCGTTTTGTATGTTTATTTTTTATTAATCATGCATATGAGTGTTATTTATGATGTCAGCATGTTCATTTGAGTTAGAATCACCCTTTTTTTTTAGAAATACGTATTTTTGGAATATTTGCATTATGATTTAACCATGAGCACATGTTTTCTAACCTTTGCGTGTGCCTCGAGTTAAAAACGCTGCACGTTTTAAAGGCATGAGACTCATCTGCAGGAATACGTCCAAGAGTCACGTTTACTGAAGCAGTTGACACGTTGTTAGAACATGGGAGGCTTGCTGATCAGAAAATCCGTTACGGCGGCACGTGTATTCCCTGGTGCGTCTTTCAGCAATCCCACCCCGTTACCTAGACTATTTAAACCCCAAGCAAGCGCAAGGTGCTGCTTGCGCTCGTCAGTTTTATCCAGCTTACCTGAAGTCTTCACCTTCTCCCGGACCTTCGGCAATTCAGCCTCTTCCTGCTTCCGGATTCCAGGATCGGGTTTCCGGTCCTCGCTTGTTCGTCTTCCCCATCGGATCGGCAGCAACCGGGACTTCATTCCTTTCGTTCCACATCTCGCATCCAGTTCTTCAAGAGATCACGACCTGGAAAAAAGAGAAACACAGTGAGTTAGTGGTTGCGCGCACCACACGAACTAAGAAGCAAGTAAGTCATTGTTTGTCTCTTCAAAAAATCGGAAAGAAAGAACAATACTCATCTTTGAAAGGCATCTTCCTCAGTTTTGGAAACAACTCGTTTTGTAAGCCTGAAAAAGAAAGCAAGAGAACTTTTAAGCTCAAGAAAGAGCAGACATTAAACAATAGACTCATTAGTAAAGTGTAGTTGTGTAAGTTTGAAGACATCTAAAAGTTTTATCATATAATGCCATGATTCATTAGAACACAGTTTAACAGAGTTTGCTTCTATTGCAGAGAAATAGTACAAAATCGCAAAGTACAAATTCCGTGCATTTACTCAACAATGTTCTGGCGGCTATAAGACCAGAACTCAGAGGTATGAATGTTAATAGAGGTGATTAATAGAAACAAGGTATTTAGGCTAATTAGAAATATATGTTCATAAGTGTTTATTTGTGTTTTTTGTTACCAGAGAAGCAAGACCAGAGGGGTTAGAATAATTGCGACGCAGTTGAAGAGTGAAGAATCTCTCTCTCTCTCTCTCTCTCTTTTGTTATTTTGTCCACTTCCCCCTTCCCTTAAGTGTTCGCATTCAGTAAGCCGATATATAATTTGGCTTGTTGGAGGTGAATCCTTGGGGGCAGCCGAGAAAAATCTTCACGTCTCTCAAGGTAACACCCCGGACTCCAGGTGAGTGAAGGTTTGATAGCTTCACACTGCTTGGTTCTGCACTCTGCATAGTGCTCTGGAATAATACCTTACACTGTCCCCCGACACACCCAGCCACACTAACCTTGCACTTCGACAGGCACTGCCACATATCGTTTGCAAAACAATGACACAGCAATCAGCCTGCGGACTGGAATCTTTCTCTTCCCAGTAACTTGTCAATCCCAATAGGACTCTGGCTGGCCCTCCACGGGGCAAAATTGTAAAGTGTTGTCTGCATGGCCCAGTACTAAGACAGCTTCAACACTCCACTGTACGTGAATAATACATTCCAATACATACAGATGTGTCATGTACATGATTAATCAAGTATGAAAGCATGTACGAATGTAGGGGCAGTGATTCCCCCTTACGTCCATGTTGCCCATGTTGTGGGACTTGAGTCACAGGGTGCATCCCTGCATCATGGTGGTATACATCTGACCCCAAAAGAAGCCTTGTTGTCAATTGTAGGTCACAAATGATAGCCTATTTGAAATTAAGTGGGACACATGTGAGATGGTGATGTGTGGGATTCCATACTATCCCTGACCCACAGAATTGGCATTTCGAATATGTGACACCCCAAACAGCCTCTCTGTACAGAGGTGACACACCCAAAACCTATTCCAAATTTTCGAAATTGTTAGCATTACATGTTGCACTTACACTTGTCAGAGTGATGTGCCTGTACACAGGAGTGACATGCACCCAGGAGATGTGTGTTTGAAAGAATATATTTGCACATGCTGTGCCTGTGTTCATTTTGTACTGTCCCAATGTCTGCTAAGGACTGTGACAATGTGACGTGCTCATGTGAAGAAATTGTCAATGATGGTGTTCCTACCAGCTATTCCTTCTGCAGATAAAGTGGGGTGTGGTTCACATGCCTCATTTTCTTCATCATCGTCCAGTGCATCTGGCACTTGTAGCCATGGGGCATTGGTGCGTACACATATGTTGTGCAACACACAACATGCAACGATCATCTTGCACACGATGTCTGGGCTGTACAGGAGCCATCCACCTGTGATGTCCAGGCACCTGAAACATGACTTCAACACGCCAAATGTGCATTCCACGATGCCCCTGGTGTGTTTGTGGGATGGATTATACTGCCTCTGGGCCTGTGTGTTCGGGGCTCGGAGGGGTGTCATCATCCAAGGGCAGAGTGCATATCCTTGGTCACCTGTGACAGTGCAGAGAGACATGAGTCAATAGTTGGTTCAGCATGATGTGTTGGCAGGCTCACTGGTTCATTGGTATGTGATATGTGTGTCTTAGTGATTCTTGCTTGATATGTACTGCTTGTAGCAAATGAGAGGCATCAATGTGTATTACATAGCCTCCCTGCTGCACCTCCCTCCGCCGAGCCTATTTACTATTGTGCACAGCGCGGTTGCAGCACTTGCACTCCTAGGGCATACCATTGTCATGCCTGTCTGCGCATGTCCACAAGCCTGACAGCGACACTGTGATGTTGTGCGTTGAAGGTGGGTGGCCATGTGTGTGTAAGCCTATGATAAGGACAGGGCGGACACAGATGTAGAGTTCATGGCTGGCTGAACTCGCGATGCGGTTGACGGTAGACCTTTGGCTTATGCTGCGGTAATAGCAACATACACAATGTCGCTTGCGCTCCTTCATTTACCCCTTCGGCCGAGCCTGCACTCTGGGGGCATGATACTTTGCAACATTGTCCATTGCGTGACGGGTAGCGCTGACAATACAACAGAGACACACGCATTAGTTACTGCCTTGGCAAGTCCATAACTTAAACACCCCCAGAGCCCTGGTGTCCCTCATGCATACATAATGACCACGGGGGGTGACTTGACTGGGGAAGATGGCGGATGCATGAGCAGAGAGGTTCGCATCAGCCGATTACTTCTCCTCTAGAAACGCACAGCCGGGGCTGTTTTGAGCATCCCTACTACCACCTAGAGGATTAGTTTGTTGCGGAGAGGACTCAGTCCAATTTTGAGAAACATCATAGCCGTGCTCTGGGGGCCGCAATATCCAACGAGGCCTGAGGTACAGAGACCACACAGACTGACAGCTGAGGCGGCTACGGCGGATATCCACACCGTGGCTAGAGCGCTCCGTGAAGGCCAGAAGCGTAGCTGACAATGTCCCTGGGGTCTACTGGAAGCAGTGGCGACTGAGAAACACAAGGAAAGAGACGGGCACTGCCCGAGGGTTGCCGGCAGTGCTCGGAGCATAGACAGCCCAGAATCTTAGGCTCTAAGGCAGAGAACTGAGCGGCCTGGCACCCCTACCATACGAGCATCACTGGTGTAGTGGCGGCGCCGCTACGGAACGTACCGAAATAGATGCTTGATTGGGGGACGCTACTGTGGATCAAAGCCCCCTTAGTCAGTTACGTTGTGCCCGGTGCCCACGGAGTGGGGAACGCATCCTGGGGTTGTTGGCGGCACTTGGGGAGAGTGGGTAGTATGGCCTTGCAGGTCATTGCTGTGCTCACCCGGGTTCCTGAAGGAAACGGCACCTTGCAAGGGATAGCTCGGAGCCACATGATCGAGACCAGCCGAGGTCAGGTGAGAGGCCATTAACGACCAGACAGGGAGTCAGGCCTTGGACCCAAAGCGTGATAATAGAGGTTGCCCACGAGCAGAGAGCAGGACGTGTCGTCACTGTGAGACCAGGCGAAGGTGACATAGTGGGCAGCCTGGGATTGACACACAACTTGGGAGACTTCTCAGGGGGAGAGTGGTGATTAAACTGGAAGAGTGCATATACCCATATTACGGGAGCATTAAAGATAGAGTCCCCCTCCCCTATTGTGTGCATTCACATTTTTGGCTGACGGAACTTCCGCAGGAGCCCAGAAGAGGGTCCACTGGGTGTAGAGGCACGTGAACAAAGGGGTGCTGGTCCTGGTTGGTGATGGGACACCTACACGCCGGGGGAATACCCTGGGGGTGCTGTGCTGGGACTCGACGGAAATGCAGCACGGTCGGAGCTGCCCTCGCAGTGCACTGGTGTGCCATTATGGGTAAACCCAGGAATAAGCCATCCTGGAATCCACCGGACCCAGAAGATAGTGCAAACAAGCAAGCACAGACAAAATCAGAGGACCCGGTGCAGCAACTTAAACAGATACTCGATGCCATAGCTGACACAAAAGCCACCCTTCATCAGGACATTAGCACGGTGGCAGTTGGGCTGGGCCTACTACGCGAGGAGCACAAGAAACATTGGGAGAGGGTTAATCCTATCAGATGAATGTTGCAGGATTAATGCCGGTGCCAAAGACCACGGAACAGCAGATGAGAGCCCTCGTGGACAAAGTGAGTATACTAGCGCGAAGGGCTGAAGATGCAGAGGGGCACAATCGGAGGAACAATGTCAGAGTAGTGGGTCTGCCGGAGGGAACAGAAGGGAGCGACATGGTGTCCTGCCTAGAGAACTTGTTTAAGACTGAAGTGGCCCTGGAGGGGCTGTCCACCTTCTATACTCTGGAGCGGGCCCATAGGGACCCTGCTAGACCATTGGCTCCAGGAAGACCTCCAAGACCAGTGGTGGCCCGTCTGCTTCACTTTCAGGATAGGGACTTACTACTGCAGAGAGCAAGAACTGAGGGCCCCTTCACTGTGGACAACAGCAGAGTCACCCTGTTCCCGGATTATACACTGGAGGTTCAGAGGAAATGGGCCTCCTACGTGGAGGTCAAGAAGGCGCTGAGGGAAGAGGGCCTTCAATACTCTCTTATGTTTCCAGCCCGATTGCGAATAGCTTTCGAGGGAAACACTCACTACTTTAACTCTTCCACGGAGGCATGGGACTGGTTGGAAAGTTACAAGGCCGGAATGCCGAGTGGTGTGAACCGGAAAGGGGCGAGGCCGAAGACCACGATTCCCGAGACACGCATGTACCGCTGACCGTGGAGGAGGACCCCGAAGAATCCATCCTCCTCTCAAACAATGAATGAATGAGCCGAGGCCCTACAGGTGGTGGTGGCACTGTCACAGATTCGGAGCCCTACCCCAACAGGCGAAGAAGCCAGATCTACCAAAGAATCGGCTGATAATGACTCGGATACATCTCAAAGTAACAGTGTGCAAATGCCTGTGGTAACACCTCAAAGTGTTGAGATATTGTTTGATCAGCTATGATACGATAGAATTGAGTGTGATTTGAGTGGCCTTGAATTCAAAGTGTCTTATAAAGACCCTGAGCTAGCTTTGTTTAATTGTAGCTGATGCACTGCAGCCTGGGTATAAACCTCAAGGCAGCTGCGCTCCCTTGTACCTCTGAACTAGTCAAAGGATTATCTATAGTTTAACATAGTTTGGATGGGAGCTCGTTTAATAGTAACTGTAACTGGGGAGGGGGAGTTGGGGATTTGGGGTTTTTAAGGGAGTTGTTGGGGAAAGGCATGTCGCTAGCACAGATATTGGCTGGGCACAATTAGATAAGTGGCGATGGGTACAACTAATGACTTAAAATGTATATCATGGGATGTGCCGGGAATGCAATCAATGTGGCGCCGACAAAAAATTCATGTATATTTGATTTGTGGGGGGTTCAGATTGCACGACTACAGGAGACCCATTTACAGGCAAAGGAGGGAGCAGCACTATAATGCCGTTGGCGTTACCAAGTGTTTTATACCACCTTCTCAGCATTTGCCAGGGGAGTGTTGATCTGGTTGAGGGCGGGTGTTCCCTTTCAATGCATGAACAAAATTATTGATCCAGAAGGTCGTTATGTTGTGATTACTGGAAAATTAGATGGTCGGGATATGGTTCTGGGGAAAGTCTATGCTCCGAATACAGAACAGCCTGCCTTCTTCTCACAGCTGTCCAGGAAATTAGCGCCTTTTTATAACGGATCAGTTCTGATTGGGGAAGACTTCAATTGCATCTCTGACGTGAACTTAGACTGCTCGCATCCTATGCTCTATAATGCGCCCATTCGTAAGGTTTTGGAATCAAGGCGCAGATGGCAAGAAAAGTGGGGACTGTAGATATCTGGAGAGCCCAACACGCTGGGGACCGAGACTATTCCTATTTCTCTGCATTACATACACTACATGTTCAATTGGATGCGTTCCTATCCACTTCGGATGTGTATGCGGGGGTGCAGAGTAGCGAGTATCTTGCTAGAACACTATCTGATCATAAAGCATTATTAATCCGCTTACAGTGCTCCCACACACGAGTCAAGATACCTAGATGGCGTATGAACCCTGCAACATTAGGGGACCAGGTATTTCGGGAAACACTCCGCACCATGACACTCCAATATTTTCAAGACAATGTTGGGACGGCGGCGTCTTCCTCAGTAGAGTGGGAGGCTTTTAAAACCGTTATCAGGGGTTGCAGCATCGCAGAAGTAGTGGGGGCACGCAAGGTGCTACTGAGAGAGGTGCAGGATGCAGAACATTGACTGCGGGAGATGGAAAGAGACTACTCAGAGGGGCCAGACAGACAGCGGAAGCTTCTAGAAGCAAAGGAAAAAGTAGCAGAACTAGTGGAGCACTTACGCTGTTTTGATTATAAAGCCTATATCGTGCATGCTCATGCGGAGAGAGACAAAAGTGGGGCCCTGTTGGCATGGCTGGCTAACCCGAATCAAAGGGGTTCCCCGATTCTTGAGCTCAGAGATCGGCATTGGGAGGCCTACTGCACTCAACAGGGTATAAATGAGCTATTCCTCGAGTACTATACAGATCTCCATAAAAGTAAATCGAAACTTACAGCAGATGCCTTGAACGAGTTCACGCAGGCAGCCAGGCTGCCATGTTTAGAGAGAGAGCAGGTGGAAGCATTTGGGCAGGATATTGAACTTAGGGAAGTAAGAGGGGCTGTTGTACACATGGAATGGAACAAAATACCAGGGACTGATGGGCTCCCGTTAGAATATTATCTCACTTATATCAATCAGCTGACACCTAGATTACTTATCCTCTATAATGAGGTAAAGCAGTTGGGTCACCTACCCGCTATGACTCAAGAAGCAGTCATTATACCACTCCTTAAACCTAGGAAACCCCCATGGAACAGATCTGCCTACCGCCCTCTATCCATGCTCAATATGGATTATAAGATCTTGAGCCGGATCCTAGCCACTCATCTGCTCCCTTATATGATGACCCTAGTGCATAGGGATCAATCGGGGTTTTTTCCGACCAAGAATACGGCTTCGAATGTCCGTCGCTTATTGCAGATCTTGGAGGCCAATTAGTATTCAAAAGACAAGGCCGCAATCTTTGCGGTTGACATTAAAAAGGCCTTCGATAGCCTTGAATGGCCCTACTTATTCCATGTCATGCATACCTTCGGAATGGGGGATAAGTTTGTAAAATGGACGGCCCTCTTATATAAACATTCCACTGCACGGGTCAAAACGGGAGGGTTGATCTCTGACACCTGTGAGGTCACTAGAGGTACATGGCAAGGATGACGGTTATCCCCCCTTGTATTTGCCTTAGCGGTTGAACCACTGGCGGCCAAGTCAGAACTGACAGTCATTATTCGGGCCTATGCCTACATGGAAGAGACCATCATATTGCCCTATATTATATGCTGATGACTTGCTAATGTTTCTGGAAAACTCGTGAGAAGCGCTTCAGGAAGCGAAGGCACTGCTGAATGAACTTGGAACGGTTGCAGGGAGTAAACTGGGTGAAGACCTGTTTATTTCCAACCAAGGGGGAAACAGTTGGCTCACTAGAGACTGCAGGAGTGAAGTGGGAGTACAGATGTATGACATACCTGGGCATGAGGATATATCATGCACAAGGGGATTTATTAGAGGGCAACATCAGTAGGGCAATAGAAGGACTGAAGGGTAGTTTTGAGTTTTGGAGGACGCTCCCACTGTCAGTCGCGGGTTAGGTGGCCTTATTCAAAATTGTGGCTCTCCCGATACTTTTGTATTATTTTGAGACCTTGCCGGTCTGTATCCCAGTGCGTTACTTCAAACAACTCAAGACCATGATCATGGGGTTTCTGTGGGGCGCCGGCAGACGGAGAGTAGCACTGGCAGTGCTGATGCGACCCCGGTCATCGGGGGGATTGGCAGTACCTGATTTTGAGACCTATTATCTAGCAGCCCAGTTACAATGGCTCACCCAAACCATAGCGGCAAGGTTAAGGGGGAAGGAGGAACTGAGGAACGGAACACCGGAGCTAGGGGTGCTCTCTCAGATTGTGTTAGACCTCTCAATTCCTACCAGAGAACTTCCAGGGGACCTCAGAACAGCAAGACAGTGTTGGAAACGGAGCTTGAAGAGAATGGGGACTGCCGTTCCTTATGCACCGGACATTGCACTGTCCATGTGCAAGGTACTGCATCATGGCAGCACTAGGGGAGGCCTGGAGCGGTGGAAAGAAAACAGCTTGACTAAAATAGGGGCTTTGTATGAGGGCAGAACTATGATTCCCTTTAATGATCTGACGGAGAGGCATGATTTATTAGAGGGGACTTCCTTTTGCACGCTGCACTTACAGCGGCTATCTGTCAGCATTGGAGGGAGGGCCTTAGTGAACCTAAATTGTCTCTAGGCTGTCAATATTTGGTAACGGCGGCAGGAAACTTCAAAGTGGTCATATGCTTGAATAGACGACTGACGCAGGAGATGCTAGTACCGATGACTTTGTTGCATTCAAGATGGGAGGCAGACCTGGGCATGGAGATTCCGGACAAAGACTGGGCCGATATAGTGGATAGGGCGAGGAAGGGCACTAGAAACGCTCAATTCCAATAAATACACTGTTGCATTTTACAAAGAGCCTACCTCACCCCAGTGAAACTTAATAAATACTTTGATACAGGTTCAGAAACTTGCCTGCGGTGTGGCAGGGAGGGAGCTGATTTTCGTCACATGTTCTGGGGATGCACACTATTGGACGTTTACTGGCCCAATGTGGTGGCTCTTCTTAATGCAATTACGGACAGGAAATTGGAACCGGCCATGGGACCGTGTATGCTACATTGGTTTCCTCACACAGCCAAAAATAAAGTCACTAGCAAGTTTATAGACTTGGGTCTTCTATTGGCCAAAAGGGAGATCACTAAGCATTGGAAAACGCAAAAGGGCCCTGACATAGAGCGCTGGAAGGAAGAGTTCATTAAGTGGGCTGAATGTGAAGGTTTAATCAGGATGCAAATGGCAAAGAGGGTGAGGAGCGAGAAGGCACTGGATGTGGCAAAGGCTTGGGAAACCCTGGTAGTGCTGGTAAAGAGCCATGATAGTGACAGTGACGCAGACCCTGGGACACCTGCCCCTGATGTGAACGACCAAGTATAGTGTCTCTGAGGTTGATCAATGGAGGGAGACCCACGAATATAGCGCACTGTGAATTCATAGTTTTTAGGTAGTACCCAGCACTCTGATAAGGTTGACTTATTACAAAGATACACCATTGTTGCCATGCACTGTAAGATGTACAAAGGATCTGAAGTGACATGTCTGAGGGGGAGGGAATGGAGGGGGGATAGGTTTAGGAAGTTAGAGTAGAGTTACATTTTGTTAAAGGCAGGAATGAATGTAATGAGAATGATTCACAATGTGAAACTAAGGCTATAATATTTGCAGGCGCTCTAGATGGAGGGTGGGAGGGCGAATTGCTCTTGTAAATAGAATATCCCGAATGATTGCAACTTGTAGGTTGCCTCTGCATTCTCCTGCTTGAAAGTATCTTAGTGTAGGAATTAACAGGATATATGTGTGTACAAGCTTGTAAACCACAATAAAATGTGTTTAAAAAAAAATGCATACATGACGACCACACGGACACACTTAGATAGTTTGCGGAACTGGCTACGGCCACATGTGTCCGGCCCCTTTTATTGCCAAGGGTCCCATGTACAGTGACGCCTCTGCTGGATGGGTGTGGGGTGAGTGTAATTTGTATTTGTAATTTATGTTTTTTTGTATCTCTTTCACTGTAACTTTTTTCTCTTAAAATTACTTATGGACAGTATCAAAACCTTTGGATTCACGGATGAAGACTATGCACTCCTCCTAGGTCAAGCAACAGACTCTAATAGACCATTCTCCTTGTCCAAAGGCCCTAACGAAGAGTGGACTAAACTCTTTAATCTCAAGAAAAAAACGAAACGCACAGAAGCACATGCCAATTTTATTCTATAATACCTTAAGGCGGGAACCATCCCCATAGGTCTTCGGGTAAGGAATATTCCCAGACTATTTGTGGAGATCAGACAATTTCTAGAGAAGTGGGCCCTGATCTCCAATAGATGTTCAAGAGATTGGATGATCCTCATTATTGAAACAGCCAGGGAGGTCATCCAGTTATTGAACAAGGAGATTTCTGAGTCGGAAGATAAACTCAAACTTACGAGTGGTCTGGAAGAAGGTAAGAAAAAATTGGAGGAAATTACGATCGAGATAGATTCATTCAGTGAATATCTACTTAAGAGGAAAACTGAGAAACTTAGAAAAGATATCAGACTTTTCTCTCAAGAACGGGCGTATTCGTATCTTTCTGAGCATTTTTACGCGCCATCCAGTGAATACACTACTGGCTTACAACAGGAAAATAAATGCATCGTTACATTCTCAGAATCCACAGATTCCGATAGTGAGGGTTCCCCCCATTACAACCCATAACATAGATTTGGCCCAGAGAAATATCAAGGTGAAAATAATTTTTTAGGGAACCGAAGTGGCGGCTTTCGTCCAAGATTTCATAATCAATATCAGAACCAATAGCAGGGTCAATTCTAGAACTCACATCAAAGGGGTCACTTCCTCAACACAGAGATTCTAGGAATCAGCACAACCACAGAGATACATCCGTACACGTCAGAATCAATACTGGAGAACATAACCAAGATCCCAGTATTTAACTTATCATCCCATCAAATGGACAATTCCACTGAAACTCTTTTGACTAAGGGCTATCATTTGTTCCATCAACCAACTTAAACAAATTCGAGCTCATGAAGGACCTTCATGCGTTCTTTCGTAAAGTTAGACTTAACATTTTTTTTAATAACATCTCTGAAACCGAACCTAACGATAACCTATCCGGTCTCAGACCACCATCTAACTTCACACCTAATATTGAACAGGTGGGTAAAGAAGTAGAACTGTTTGAAAAAGCAATCCTCAACAAAATTCAAAAGATCCTCAAATTCGTTCTTTTCCCGCAACACAACATCTCTAGGGAAGAAAAGATTGCCCTAACCACTCTTAAGGAGAACACAGATGTGACGGTAAAACCATGTGACAAAGGTGGGGGAATTGTCATTTTTAATACCAATGATTATAAACACAGGATGGACACCCTACTGGGGTCCCCCAAACATTATACCAAAATTACCAACAATCCTGAACCTAAACTGAACTTAGAATTCTCCGAATTGTGGAAACAGCCATAGAGAGGGGAGAAATTTGCCATCATGAGGCTGAATACCTTACACCAACTTTTACTAGGTTCCCCATCATTTATGTGGTCCCGAAGATACCTAAGAATCAAAAGAACCCCCCTTTGAGACCCACCGTTTCGACAATAGGATCAGCTACCAAACCCCTCTCAAAATACATTGACAAATTCTTACAACCACTGGTCACCTCTCTCCAGTCGTATGTCAAAGACACAGGACATTTTATATCTAAAATTGAAGGACTGCAATATAACCACAACCAGGAAATCCTAGTTTCTATGGATATTGAGTCCCTCAACTCAAATATCCCACAGAAAGAGGCCCTCAAAGTAGTTAAGAATATCATCGAAACAGAGACGACTCTTTGTAACAACAGATTTTTTGTTTGAGTGTCTAGAAATTGTATTGGAAGAGAACTTCTTTCAATTCGATGGAAACTTCTACCATCAAATACAGGGAGTCAGCATGGGGGCGGCCTGTGCCCCAAGTGTTGCCTGTTTATATATGGGCCACTTTGAAAACCAGAATATCTACAATGAAGTTGCCCCCTTCTATGAAAATATCCGTGATTGGGCATGGTTCATCGACGATATCTTCTTCGTTTGGAGAGGTGACCAGGATACACTCAATGAATTCATCCTGTGGATCAATCTGGCAGACCCCAATTTAAGATTCACGGCTCAGATGAGTAATCAGAAATTGGAATTCTTGGATGTTATCATTGAACACCAGGATGCCCAATTAAAAGTATCACTCTTTGCAAAACCCAACTCCAGAAATACGCTTCTCCATTTTGACAGTTTCCATCCTCATAGCCAGAAGGATAGCATTCCGTTTGGCCAGTTTCTACGTTTTCGTAGAAACTGTACCTCCAGTAAAGATTATCTTCATCATTCTGAGATAATGAAACAGAAGTTTATCCAGAGAGGATATCCTAGGAAACTAGTCCGAGATGCCCTCAAGAGAGCTCGGTTCTTTAACCGAGATACTCTATTTACTCCCAAGGAGAAGAAACACACAGTACAACTTGTTTGTGTCACAAAACATTCCTCGATCAACCACAAGATTCGTCACATTATCAATTCCCAATGGCATCTACTCAACCTTGACAATCAAACACCCAGAACTCCTAAATCACTTTTTGCATTTAGGCGAAATAAGAACCTCAGAAACCTGGTAGTTAAGGCTAAATTTTCTCAACAGAAACACACTTTTATACAGAAATCCATTACCGGAAATCAACCTATCCGAGGTCACCACAAGTGCGGAACATGTAACGCTTGCCCCAATGCCATCGTGAACAATAATATCAAAATCCGCAATCGCACCATTCAGCTGCGTGAACTGACCAAATGCAGAACCTCTAATTGCGTCTATGTTATCCTGTGCCCCTGTGAACTCCCCTATGTTGGAGAAACAGCTAGGGTATGCAAAATTCGCATAGGGGAACACAAGTCTAACATTAGACGCAGGAATGTTTCAGCCCCTCTGGTGTCTCACTGGAAAGAGGCCAAACACAATGAAAATGACTTACGCTATACCATTTTGGAAAAAATACACTGCCACAAAGGCAATGATAACAACAACAATCGGAAAAAACGGGAGGTAATCTGGATTTTTCTTTTGGACGCCAAAAACAATGGCCTGAATGAATCCCTCCAGTGGGAAAAGGCTATTATATAAATAGCATTTAATCATTCTTTGAATTCAGGCACTTTTTGGTTTTCATTTTGAACCGGCTAGATCTTATTATGCGTCATTAATACCTGCTGTCCTTCTCGAATATTATCATCCATTCTACCCTATGGATCTCTGCCCTAGGGCAATTGCTTACCACCATGATGGCCTTTGGACAGGGTCCCTCTGTATTTTGGTTTTTTGCCTTTGCATAATAGGCTATTTCATTCTTGAGCTATTTTTTCTCATTTTTTACAGTGTTTTTTTCCACCTAATTATTGTCTTGGTTGGTACCATATCGTATCCCAAAATCGTATGTTTTTTAGGGTTTCATCTGTTTTGAATTTTCCTTGCGGATTGTATTATCCGCTTATGGTTTCCAATAGTATCCTGTTTTGGGTTCCTGTCCGTTTAAATCCTGACCACCATCACGTGGATACGCCTCCCAGACATGCTCAAACCAGTCCGCCCCCTCGGCATTATTTAAACCCCGCGCTTTCTCGCGTTTGCAACTGTTATCGGCAGGGCTTTGTTTGAATTACCTTATCGAATGGCCATCTCTTTTATCCCTTATCGGTCACCTGTCAGGTGAGATGTCCCAATTATAGTACTCACATTTACTTTGTATTTCGTTCTCATTAACGCTCAATGTTTTTGCTTAGCTCCTGTTTATTATCTTTTCAGGAGATTAAAATGGAACTTTAAAATCACTCACAGTCGGCAGGCAACATTTTCCGGATAACATATACTTTTTTCATCTACACGAGACTGCTCAGCATCCTTAAGGTACCTTTTTCGGGGTGGTTATGATTAGGGGTACTTTCTCCGTTACGCATACATGTTTACCCACGATGTTTTCATCTTTGACAACATGTATTATAACCTGCGTCTTAATTGTGAGTTCAATTCCGATATGGGTTATCTCTACAAACTTTCTTTAAGGGTACTTTCTTCGTTACGCATGCATGTTTACCCACAATATTTTCATCTTTGGCAACATGTACCGTAAGCTGCGTTTTAATTGTTGAGTTCAATTTCGATATGGGCTATCTTCACTAACTTCCACTTATATTTTTATTTTCGTACAAACAACGATTGTTTTCCATTACAGCTAACGGCAGTTTAGGTTGTAGCGTGTTAATCCCAGTTTCGCTACAACTTTCATATTATACTTCATTTCCGTTCAAAGTACGATCGTTTTATACTACAGTTATCAGCTGTCTATTTCACAGCTTGTTAGTTTTAGTGCGATTATTATTTCACCATGTTCATATGTTTCATGTTTTAATTTCTGTTCTCATAGATCCTTAAAAATCTACACGGATCTTTCTGTAAAACTGAGTATTGATCCACTAATCCCAACCTCAACCATCGCATAATGCCGCCTGTACTTACCGAGTCATTGGAGACTTACAAGGACAGTTTTATCTGACCTTGTTACCTTATATGACCAGTTTTGTTTTCAAGAACAATCTTATTTGAAAATATTGCCTTTTGTATCCTGCAAATTGATACAATGTAATGTCACTCTTCGTATAATACCGCCTGTACCTACTGAGTCATTGGCGACTTACAAGGACAGTCTTATCTGACCCTGTTACTTTATACGACCAGTTTTGTTTTCAAGAACAATCTTATTTTAAAATATCGCCTCTTGTATCCTGCAAATTGATACAACGGAATGTCACCTTGTTATCGTTTGTTTCATTTTCTCTGTTCCCTTCAGACAGACGTCAGCCCAGAGCGAACGCACGCATTGTGTGAAATCCTTTTCATTTCCAACGTGTTTACATGAACTCCTGCCTTGGCCTTGGCCTTTATTTCATTTAATTCCCAGGCAAGCTTATGTGTTTCCATTCTATGTTAGTTTCCCTTGATTGGCATATCTTCATCGGTGTTGCACATCGAGTCGTGTGACATTTTTTCTATTTTCTATTTACTTTCTAGATACATTGGAGCCATCATTCTCAACCTTTTTTGGGGTTTATTTTCACTGCCTCTACAACACTTTCACGTCTAGGTGAGTTTTTTTATTAAAGTTTAAATCTGTCTTTGTCTACTCCTCTCCTGTAGAGTGAACTAAAGGAGTTGTCTTTTGAATCTCGTTTCTAGTCTATGCTGTGCTGACTATGCTTTTTCCAAATTATCTTTACAATTAATCTTATTGTGTTTTTTCTGTCTGTTTTGTTTTTATTCGTTTTTCTTTTATCTTTGCTCAGAAAAAACTTTTTTTCTCTTTTGTGTCTTTTCAGACTTATCTCTTGATTGTTTGGTGTTTTTTTGTAATTCCTTGGCTGATCAACTTGCTTTCTCCTTATCTTCGTTATTGTCTTATTCTATCTCTTTCTTTTAACAACCTGTTGTTTTTGTGTAAAGTCATTTAATTACGTGCAGTTTCAATCCTGTTCGGGCGATCTTATCATGCATTGAACTTTGTTGTCCTCAGGCCACGCCATTTATGTTTTGATAGGCGATTAACTAGTATCACTGCCACGTATATATTTGCAACAGTTTCCATTGTTAAGTCCTAACAAATAAACAATATGCATGTTTGGATATCTTTTTATCACTCTACAGGCCCGCTGGACCCCTGAAACATACATTTTTCAAGCCCTGAGGAAGGTGACACCCCAGATAGGGGGTAACAGCACCGAAATGCGCGTAGGCGTGTTCTTTTGTCTTGTTTCTTTGTTCCTTGAATTGATTCAAATTATCTGCATCATCTTTTTGTCAGAATATTTTCTTTGATACAGATTGAATGCCTTAGTGACAAGTGTGCAGTATCTAATTAGGTTGTGAATGGGATTTTGAATGCTAGATTTGTATGAATGAGGCATGTCAGGTTGTCCATTGAAATTGTTACCTTGTTGGGGCTATTATCATTGTTGTACATATTTTATTATATAATAACTACAAATTTTGACACTGAATCATTGTGTTATGAATTTCAATAAGACATTAATAAATGTTGTCATAATAATTCATTAGTTCAATTGTGCTTTTGTCCCATATCTGGTCTAGCCTGAGTGACTTTTTTATTCAACGACTTATTAGCGTTTATATAACTCAGATAGGTGGAGCAACTTCTTGTTTTAGTGGGGTGAGTGTAAGCCAGCCGTCATGGAGTTGTTGCTGCTGGCAACAACTTGAACAGTGATCACTATTTAAGTGGAAACTGAAAACACCAACATAACACAAACAACTGCGAAGCATCATGGTGGTAGCCGGAGCAAGTACAGAGGTCACCCAATATGCAATCAGAAGGGTCCATGAGTCAAAGTGCATTGATGTTGGGGCAACAGAGCTGAGTGTGCTCATGTTAAGTGATTGTCTAGGGTTGTGTCCCTTTGGGATATTCCTGCTGCAGATGCAGTGGGGTGCGTTACACCTGCCTCATCTTCCACATCTTCGCCCCAGATCTTCCCCACTGCCTGAGGTGACATTGCTGCATGAACTGTCCACAGCACAAAAGTCAATCAGAAAGGGGCCATGAGTTGTGGTGCACTGAGTCAGTGGCACATGAAGAGCTGAGCAGGGTATGAAGCTGATGATAGCATTAGCATTCACGACAGGTGTGAGCAACTCTGGTAGTTTTGCTGTAAGACTCTTTCTACTCTGGCAGTTGTTGGTTGGAGGTGGTCCTGGTGGTGGTGGTGTGTGCCTCCTGTGGTGATGCATTGTCCGGGCAGGTCAGGACTTGATTTGATGTGTGAACCTGGTGGACCGCAGTTAAGGCTGGTGGCAGTGGTCAGCGCAGAAGCACAGACACATGGCGTTGAGGACCCCCAGGCCATCAACCCAGAGGCCATCCAATATTCAATCAGACAGGGTCCATGATTTGAGCTGCACAGAGTAAGTGGACCCGGATGCAGTGCGGCCGGCACAGGCACACCCGCAAGGGACGGTGACTTGCGGTGCACAGAGGTCAGGCCACGAAAGCTGAGCGGGTCCTCGTCGGTGTCCAAGGTGAATGTCGCTGAGTGTTTCGGAGGACAGTGGAAGCTATTCTTCCATGGCATGATGCAGAGGGCAGTACCAAGCAGAAACAGACAAAATGGAGGAGATGAATTCTACAGACTCATTCTTAACACCGAGTCAGCATCAGCTACATGATGATGAAGACAACCCCCAGGCCATATACGCAGATGCCACCAAAGTCCAACCAGAGAGTGTCCATGACTTTCGGGGCACAGAGTCAGTGGCACCAGAGCTGGAAGGGGATGCAGTCTGCGATGATGCCTGTACAATGATGTAAACTCTGCAATGAAGAAATCAAGACTCAGTTCCAAATGTGTGACCTACAGCACCGCAGTGAAGGCCGAAGGCAGTAGTCAGCAAGGGAAGACAGACAGGTGTCGTTTGGATGCTATGCACAGAGTTGGTGGCACTACGTCGAAGGAAGTACAGTGATATAAACTCAGCCATAAAGTGTGTACTCTGCCATTGCATAATCAAGACTCAGTTCCAAATGTGTGACCTACTGGACTGCAGTGTAGACCGGAGGCAGCAGTCAGCGCGGGCCAACCACTGTTCAGCAAGCTGCTCCTGGAACTCTGACACACAACGTTGAAATGGCATGTGGAGATGACTTGTGGTTGACGGAGGTAGAAGCACCAGAGCTGAGCGGGTGTGCTGTCTGCGACAATGCCGTGTCCTGCCTGGTATGGACCGGATTGGATAGGCATGAGGCCTGCTGGACTGCAGTGTAGGCAGCACACAGGTGACCCCGCGGTGCTGGACCGCAGTGTAGGCCAAAGGCGTAGTCAGCAAGAGCCCAGACATGTGTGGTTGGAATGCTATGCACAGAGTTGGTGGCACCACATCGAAGGGAGTATTGTGATTTAAAGTCTGCATTCATATGTGTACTCAGCCATTGAATAATCAAGACTCATTTCCAAATGTGTGACCTACATGACCGCTGTGTAGGCCGGTGGAGTACGTCAATGAGAAAGGAGTGCTGCAGGCTTTTCTCGGGAAGGACAGCGATGGTCTGAGGAGACTGCCAAGGTCGCAGGCCTCGTGCTTGGAGCTTGCACAGGCATGTGGTGGGCCCTCTTTGACACACACCAGTGTCGGAGGGTGAGCAGTGTGGCCTGGTTGCGCAAGGGCAGCCAAGACGGGTCTGGGGACCTGCGGCCAGGGGTACAGCAGGCACACATGGTCGCATGCACCGCCGCTTACAGCTTTGGCCTTGTGGCATGCTGGGAGGCACTGCCCTGGCAGACACGTTAGCCATTCCGGAAGAGAACTACGCACAGAGCTACGGGCTTTTTATTCACACCCACGCTTACAGGGGGGAAAAAATAAGGAGCTACTTTCCCCTCTCTTCCCCACAGCCTAGCGTAACATGGTTGCGTCCACTGTTCACCACACTCCAAACTCCAGCAGTATATGTCGACATGGGCATGTCTGAGGTCTGCATACTGCAGTCTGGCCAGCACATCCACGCCACACTTGGCACTGTGTACATTCTCATTCATGGGTCACTTGCCTCCTTCGCACATGCATGGTTCCCACCTCTCCCCACATTCTGCTATTGTGTGGATGAGGTGCCATGCCGTTGGCTCATGTACATGGCTTGCCCAGGTTACCACAGTAAGTTGTGCTGTCGTGTCTGGTAGGTGGGCATGTTGTTTGGCATGTTGTGTGTGAGTTTGTAACATGTGCATTACTAGAGTTGTGAGTTGCATGATTGTGAAGTTGAGGTGTGTGGTGTGTCCATTTGGTAATTACCAATGACCAATGCATTCCCATAGGTGCCAGCCTCAAAGCGTTGGTTGATGATGGCCTGTCAGAAGATGAAGGGATCATGCACACTGCCTGGGTAGTTGGCGACGACATTGGTGAAGAGTCCCCGGTGGTCCACTATTGTCTGCACATTGATGGAAGGTGGGTGCTTCCTGTTGCGATAATTGTGTGCAGTGGTGGCAGGGGGCGCGAGGAGTACATGTGTGCAGTCGATTACCCCCAACACGTGCGGGAAGGCAGCTATGGCTTAGAAGCCTTGCTTAGTTTCTAGCTGTTCCTGTGCAGTGTGTGGAAAATGAAGGTACCTGGGTACCAAGCTGATGATGGCATCCAAAACAGGTGTGAGGGACTTTGATAGGGCTGGCTGTGAGACTCCTCCGACTCTGGCAGTTGTTGGTTGCAATGTCCCAAAGGCCAACATGTGCAGCACAGCCAGCAGCTTTGTCTGCAGAGGGATGTTGGTTCTCGGCTGTATTGGTACCGTCAGCCTGTGGGCAATAATGGTCAGGATGCGTAGGATGGTTGTCCTTGTGAGCCTGTAGTGGGCAATGACATCCTCTGGTGTTAAGTCTGTGAGGCTGGTGTGTTTACTGAAGGTCTGCTGTCTTTGTCTGAGCTGCCTCTGCGGTGGTCTGGGGTGGGTGGGGGTGAAGGGGGGTGGTGGCGGGCCTGGGTGTGGTGGCGGTGGGTGTTGTGGCCCTCTTGGAGCTCCGAGCTGCATGATGAGTAGCTCCATCGCATCTGTTGTTCTTCAGGTGCGGCTCTGGGCTGGGCTCCCTTTATGGTGCAGGGTGTCGTCCGACTTAACACCAGGTCGGACCAGGTGTTAAATTCCTGCTGCTAACGCGCCTTATCGCCGATCTGGCTGTTTGTTGAGAATGTCACAGCTTTTTGCACGGGAATGCCTACTCTGCATCTCATTAGCGTTAGTTGCCGGGGTCATCTGTGGTGATTTATTTTTTTAGGTTGCTATCGCAGGAAAACTGGTAAATATCGGCTGTTAGCACCAGCTTGTGAATGGTGCGATGAATTTATCGCCACTTTGGCGGCGATACAGTGCTGCTAACTCTGCGATAGGTCCTTGAGAATATGCCCCATTGTGTTTTATCAGCTACTCTAGAAAGAAAAGTAGCTATGTTTAGATTCATGGAAAGATCCTTCAACAATCTATACCAATTTCTGATTCCTGACATTTTGCTCTTCCCAAGAGTACTACGACCTGATTGGGGACCTTGTATTTCATCTTTACAGTGGCCTTGCAGAAAGTGCTTGATCTTAATAAAACATAACATTTTTTGGATACATTGAGGATCACCCTTTCTATTAATTCTATGCATGAAATATGAAATAGATTTTCCTTGTCGAAAGAAATCTCCCAAAGTTTTGAAGCCTAACGAGCTCCCGAATCGAATCTCCTGATCTGGCAAGGAAAGGTCCAAATAGCTGCTCTGCTGCAAGAAGACTAAAATACCATTGAAAGGAGACGTGTAAAATTTGCTCGAGGCACCCATTCACCCGTAAATATCTCGAAGAAACCTGAATCATCTTCTCAAAGAAAAACTTATCTAGTGTCCTGTCCCCATTTAAATAGCATGAGACTGCATCCAGTTAAGCAGCCTGATAATAAATACACATATTGGGACATGCCAAGCCTCCTTGGGATTAATCGAGTTGTAGGACTCCCAGCTTAACCCTCGCAAATAAAACTCATAAAATCAGAATCTAGGTGCTTCGAAGGAAGCTGTTGATGATTTTAATTGAGACATTAGATAATACAAATTTTAGCAAAGGCAAAACTGACCCTTTTATCATTGAGATGTGGCCTTATATAGTCAAAAGGAGCAGAGACCACCTATCAAGCAATCCCTTGATTTTACATAGCATTTTTCCATAATTCAGGTGGAAGAAGCTAGAAAAAATATTTGTCACAACTATACCAAGATATCTGATTGGGGACACCATCCTTGCCCGAGACTGTAGTGTAATCGGGAAGTCGTCAGCTGTCATGTTTAAAATCAGTAATTCTGTTTCGCTTTGATTTATCTTATATCCTCAGACTTAGTGAAGTCTGCAATTGTCTGAAAAGATTGTTTTATATCATCCTCATCAAGCTGGAAATATAAAATCATATCATTTGCAAATGGTTTGAGTCTCACAATCTCTTCTATGTGAGCCTTTATAATATTATACATGATTTATATTCCCATGGTTCGATAAAAAAAGAGAATAAAATCCGGGAGAGGGGACACCCTTGATGCACTCCTCTTTTAATCATAATTTAGTCCCATAATATAGATTTGCGAGCATTGAAATAAACTGTGAAGTAAAAACAACATTTTTGGAGCGTATAAAACAAGGCATCCCAGTTTAAAAGGTCAAACGTCTTTTCAGCATGAACTATCATAACTAGAACTTTTATGTGGTTCACTGAAAAATAATCTTTTGCCTGAATTAAAAACTGAGTATTTGCTGACATTAGTCAACCTGCCACAAAACCACTCTGGTCTACATGTATTAGCTGTTGTGCTGCTGGCATTATGCCATTGGCAGCCTAGAGCTTCATCAGCAAGTTATAGCCCATATTAAGCAGACTGATCGGCCTATATGAAAGGACAGATTTAGGATTATCTTTTTAAAGAAATTAAACTGTTGCTTCTTGAAAAGTTGGAGGGATTTTACCCCCACTTTGATTAAATTGAATAAATAAGCTAGAAATGGCACAAGTTCGCTAGAGAATATTTGTAGACCTGCCATTTTTGGTGTGTCTCTCCTGTCTTTTTGCTTTCTGTCCTCCTGGTTTTGGTGATATGCTGGACTTCGTTTTGCTGGTTTAGTATCTATGCGCACCTTCTCACTGCTGCTCTTTCTTAAGGTGCAAGTGCTTCTACTGTAGGTTGTGTCATAATTGGTGTTTCCCTGATGGGCTTATTTAGATTTGCTACTAAGTCCCTAGTACAGTGCACAGTGGTTGCGCAGGGCCTGTAAATTAAATGCTGCTAGTAGGCCTGCAGCACTGATTGTGCCACCCATACAGGCAGCCTTTTCAGAGGGTCTGCGCACAGTTTTTACTGTCATGTCGACCTGGAAAGTGCACCGACTTTTGAAAAAGAGGAACCAGGTGCTTGATAAGGTCCAGCACACTTGCTCCGTCTATCAATAATCTATTCATAGAGTGTGAAGTTCCGCTAGGAAAACGGGAGAGGGGGAGCTAATTCTGTTCAGAATTAAAGGAGTAGGCTCCAAAAGGAGCAAGTGCCCTCACACACCCCAAAAGGTGTCATGTTTCATCATTTGAGCAAGCTCCTCATCAGGCCGCTGCTGCTATGCCTGGCAGATGCCTGCAAGGGATCAAAGAAGAACCAGCTAAGCTGTGAATAGGGACTGTCACCTTGCCTCATGCTTTGCTGTGCTTGCCTACAGTGTCTGCTTCTGTCTTGGGTAGAGAAAGGACAGGACTGAACTTTCTATAAACTTCTTCATTTAGGTATCTCCAAGGGTTTGAAGTAGAGCTTGACCCCTGTTCAAGAAGTCTCAGGAACAGCAAAGACTTTGCCTTCCCATGGTTACCGCCTCTGGGATCGCGTATCTCAGTTGTTACAGAGGGTAACCACAACCCGGCACCATCACCAAGACCGCGGATGGGTCTGTGACCTGAAGGCACCACAGAGGGCACCGCCGCACGTCATGCCGCAACCCTGGTCTCACCGATGACGATGTCCGCCGCCACCACTGAGCTACTGCTTGCACCGCGACCTGTGGACATCGTGCTCCCACCACCTCGCAACACTCTGCCACCCTGGTCTCACCGATGACGATGCAAGCAGCTAACATTACTGCTGCAGTCTGCACCATGGTCTGGGGGCACCACTCGTAAGCTACACAAAACCACCTCATTCCACACCGCAGTTGCAACCAACCGATGCCAGCCCCATCAACCGCCGATCTCCGACGTATGCAGTTGCTTGTACCATGACCGTCAGCACCATGACCAGCAGCGCTCCACTTCAAACCACAGCCCTCATCTCACCGAAGTCGCTTGACAACCGCCACAGAGCGGCTACCTACTCCCAAACCTGTGAGTGCTGCTCAGCTCCGCTACACAGCGCAGCATCGATGCCTGCCATCACCAGCCCACATTGCCACAGTTGGCTGTAACAAAAGATACTGTTTAAATGGTCTTTCATTACCGCAGCCGGGCAGCACTGTTGTGGTAGGCCGGAACCATGGGATTTGTTGATCCGCGCCGCCATGGTAGCCCCGGACAGAGCACCTAAAAGATCAAAGAACCAACCACGGGCATCAGGTTGTGTGAGACTAGGGCACAGTCAAAGGTTAAGGCCTACCGCGATGGAGCACATGTCAGCCACACGAGGTGGATAGGGCCCAGTCTCGGCTTACCTTCTGACTTAGAAGAAATTTAGAAGAAAAGTTCCTGGGAAGGTAATGTTTAGTGGGGCAATGTAGCTGGTGGTGTCCGAAAAGGAGGCATGGTCATCAGGGAGCCGCAGGATGGAATCGCAGTGAAGAGTTTTACCATCGCACTTAGTCAATTTTTTTGAAGGCAAAATCTGCAGCAGGACAAAGTTACTGGGCGTAGCCAGTAAGGACTCTATGAGGCAAGATACATTCACTGAGGGAGTCTGGCTGAACAGGCTAAGCCTTCTGCCAAGAAGAACATAGCAGAAACTATCACAGAGTCAGACTGGCTGGCAATGATCCTCGGGCGGATCAGCAGGCAGGTAGGTCTTCTGTCAGTTCTCATGCCTCTATTGGACAAGAATGTCCCAACTGTTAGGGTTAGTGGGGAGCAACACCTTCAACGCCACTTCCAAGGGTTCAGGACTGCATGGGCACCACTTGGGGAGTCTGGACTCACTCCACCAGAAGCCAGGTGCAGGGTTCAAGATCTCTGGAACAGATTATGTGCCTGTATCTCACATTGGAGGCCAGCCAACTAGTCCTTGGCATCACTCTAGTGGTCCTGGTTTAAAGCAAGGTAGGACTCAAACAGCAGGAAATTTCTCTGAGGTTGAAGACAACTCTCAATCAGCAGGGGCGTCCTCTAGTAGAAGAAGGGCAGTCCTCTGGGGATCCAAGCCAATGCTTCTGATGTTCTGCACAGGTCCAGAAGTGTACTGAAGATTTGTTCTGAGGGTCCAATATTTATACCTGGTGCCAGCCTTAGAGCTGGTGGAATCTTCTAGGCTACACCACATCTGGTTTGGTAAAGTTCATTCCTTTTCCTGCCAAACCTTTAAAAAGTCTAGGGTCACAAAAAACTGGTGTTAGATAAGCCTCTGTGAAACGCAAGTGAGGCAGGCAACAGCTCCACCCCCAGAAACCCTGCCAAGGTGGTGCTTCCTGCCCACACCCAATTGTTCCACTGTCTGAGCGGAATACACAAAGCTTAACAGCATGGGCTTGTGACCCAGAACAGTCAGCAGGAGCCAATTGGTTAGTACAAGAAAATACCAACTTTATAAACAAGGTATTTTCGGAATTCTGACTTAAAGTCCAATTTTACCATTAAAGAATTATTTTAAATTACAATTCATTTGAGACCAGACATGACATTTCTACCTGTTCCAAATCAAATTCAGCACTTATAAAATGGGAATGTAAAACTTAAAAAGACATGTTCAGATTTTTAAACCCCATGGTCCCTGGCCTATGAGCCTTTAGAGCCTATCTTAGGGATGGCTTATAAGTATGAAAAAGGAAGATTTGGGCCCGGGAAAGGTGTATATTGCCAGCCAGGTTTCATTGGGAGTTTAATATTGCACTACAGGCTACATTGGCAGGCCTGAAGCATATTTTGAAGTGCTATTTTATTCAATGAAACAATATGTGCTGCACACCCACTTGAAGCATTTAATTTACAGGACCTGGGAAAATTCAGTACTTCCTTACCAGGGACTTGTAAATAAATTAAATTTGCCAAATTTATGGCAAGCCACTTTTACCAGGATTCAGGAACAGGGCACAAGTACTTTAGCACTCATTAGCAGTCCTAAAGTGCACTGAGTCAAAATGCCAACAAAAACGAAATTCAGAAAACAGGCTGGGAGAAGGAAAAATGTGTAGGGGAAGACCACACCATGCAAGTCAGGTCTAACAATGAGTAAGACTATCACTAAGGAATCTGAAGGTGCCATCAAGATCATCATATCCAGTCCTAAACAAATTGAGTCAATACTCATCTTTCACTTCTGTATACAAGCACAGGCAAGTGGTTAGATTTAACCCCAGCTTCCTCTTGGAAAGCTAAAGAGAATTCAAAGTATGGCAGTTCAGCTGGATGCTCGGCTCAAGAAATTTGACCACATCTTTAAGGCACATCATCTAGTCTCCACTGGCAATTGATTGTGAGCAGCATTTAATTTAATGATTTTTATAATCTGCACTGAGCATTCTCTAGAACTCTGCTCTCAAGTTACTATCCTGCTGGTGTTCACAATATACAATAACTAGATCACTTAGATCAGGTGCTGTGCTGCTTCTCCAGGTCCCCTTTCATCATTGCATCTGCTCTGGAAGTAGACATTTAATTATTTTGGACCCAACACTTTGGAATGCCCTTCTACTTGAGCTTCAGCAAACCTCTTCATTCTCTCTGTGTGTCAAGAGATTACAAGCCTATCTATTATGTTAAGCTTTCATTGGCCCTGCTGTTTAGTTTACTATTTATAACTATTCCCCTGCTTGGTTCGGGTGCCATGATACACTAGAGTTAAAGTTTGTACTCTATCAATAATATCAAAAGGAAATAAATAAGGTAAATCCTTTGTGTGTAAAGCCCACAACCATAGCAATCAGTCAGGCATAAATACAACATATCGAAATCAAAAACAAGGAAAACAACTGGTATTAGAACCTCAGTTCGAGTTGCAAGATTAAACTTTACACCAACAGGACCATACAATCTCACGATTAAACATCACAACTAAATTACTCTGGTTGAAAATCAATCACAAATTGAGGCTAAGAGTTGCATTACCTTTACCTTATAGGTCAGGGGCGCTCCTTCTAGGTCAGTCTATAATGAGAGCATTAACATCAAATGGTGGCAAGTGACTAGGAAACATAACATAATTATATATGTAAAATTAATTAGTTGCAGAAACACTTGGATGATTTACTTTAACAACAAAAGAGGAGTTCAAAACACCACCCAGAATCAACGGTACGAAGAAAATTAGAAAAATAAATAATTGTTTATAGATGCATATCAACAAAGAAGATGACTCGCACAGGTATGGTTGCAATGAAAAGTATTTTTTGAAGTTCTATTTAATAAGAAGAGTTCCTTTTATTAACCTTTTATTAAAATGTACTTTCCCAGTAGATTAACAAAAGACGTGTATTTGATTATTGCGCTTTATTTGTACTACTATCAGTTGCTTCGAAATTACAGTATTTAACCCATCTTTGAAATCTTTGCTTACAGAGAAAAGACACTTTGAACATCTGCTTTTTGTTTCTGATTTGCATTTCCATTCCTCATGATTAAACCCGTCACAATGTTTCAATGGTGTTTCTCAGTTTACTACATCTTACTAGAATTTACAGCAAAATTGTTGTGTATTTCACCTTTACAGCTTACATCTGCTTGTATTGTACAACACTAATCTTTTCTCCAATAACAAGCACTAACAAGCAATTAGTTGTGGATATTGTTTCGTACTTACACACAGAGACAGAAATTCGCACACTGACATGGATCACACACACACACACAAATACACACACAAATACACACAGGCAAAACAACACACATTTATTTTCAAGTATTTATTTAATGGTTTTGTTAATATTAAAGATGGACCACAAAGAGCATCATGCTCATACAGTGCAACACAGCTACTGACATCCATTGATACACAATTCAACACTTAGAGATATATGCATACACAAAAATACAGGTATCCATACATAGAGACCTATAAGCACCCATGAATACACATCACTAGATATGTAGTCTTTCAAACATACAGATACCCGTGCAGTCCGATCAAAACACACAGAGGCTTCCAGGCACAGAACCGACATTCAGATACACAAAAAGTCCCTCTCAACACTTACGCAGTCAAACAGTACACAAGCAGACTTACATAGATGTCAATATTTATGAATGGGGAGGCAGCTGGTTAGGCCAATAAAGGATACCATCTGCATTAACATTTGGGACCTGTAGATGAATCAGTTGGTTGCATTTTTATCAATGATGGCTCTAGAATATTCGACCAGTGTGATTGTACTTTGTATAATTTCCTTGAGAAATTATCAGGTGCCATAAAATGAAACAGGTCCTCAGGATCTCGTTTAATTGAGCAAAATATCAGGATATTAATTTGTCTTAGGTGGATGTTCTACTAGGCCAACCTTTACCGCCTAAAGGGAGCTCCTGGTGGACAATACAGTCCATCCAAAATCCATCTTTCTCTGCTCTCTCAATGAGGTGTGTGAGAAGGTCATCCTTTTTGCCCTGATCACCCCCATTTTCTGACTGAAACTGGTGGTAACTTACTCTGATTGTGCAATTTGGCTCTGCTAACCAGACTCAGGGCCAGTGCTCCACGTAAAAGGTATATGGTAATTAGGTGTAATTACAATTGGTATGGCATCCTACCTGTAAGGTTCTTGTATATGGTACTGCATGTAAGTTAAGAGGCCAAGCAGATTTAATGGACTTAAGTGTGCACTGCTGTGTTGCCTGCTGTCATTTGAAAGGCAGCCCTGCTTTGCAGGCTGCTTTTAAAATGTAATTATATTGCAAATTCGACTTTGGAATTAAAGGTACTTTCAAAGTCTTAAACTACCTTATTTGTACATGTAACTCACCTTTAATGTCTCCCCTAAGTGCCCAGGGGAAGGACTCCTTGTAACTATAAGCAGGGGCATTGTTAAAATATGTTTTATATGCTCTTGTGAGGGAAAAACTATGTTTTCCCATTGTAGCACATGGGCTCCATGGGGTATCATGAGAATATTTAATAAAGTATAACTATTAATAAGAGTGAGCTAAAAATATACGTCAAAGTATTGAAATGATAGTTAGAATAAATCCAACAACTTTCCGAGGTTAGATTTGTTATAACTATCACAGCAAATTGGTTATAGAACTTTAACTTTTGATGAACCAAAATCCAGCCTTCAAGCAGCCACTCCTATTTGGCCCGCCTTTGACAGGCTGAGCCAAACTGCTCTGATGAGGTGTGTAGTGGCCTGCATAGAGTCAAAGAACATCTGATGGGAGGAGATCTGCATCTGCAGAGCAAAAGCCAGGAAGTGTTAGAGTAGCCAAACTGGTCTTCAAAGAGGGAATGACTGTTAAGACAGGACAGAGACTCATCCCCACATACTGCACCCCCAGTAGACAGGAACCCGAGTAATTGAATTAGCAGAGGGGATTGAAGGGGAGTGTTAGGGGAACTTAGCCACACCAGTGGGTTGGTTTAGCCAGATCTTAAACTCTCAGAGAGAGTTTCTTCATTCTGGATTTAAAAAGAACAGAGGTTTCTGGGACTAGAATATGCCATATTTTGGAGGAAGCTGTCATACTTCTGGGTGGCACCCTGTATCCCATTAGTCAGGGGTACTCCCCTGATTGTCAACCAAGAACACTGGATAAATATGGACGAGCAGCACAGCAACTTGGATCCCTGCCTGAAACTACAATAGGAAGAAATACTGCCCTCCTGGAACCCTGGCATGCACAAAGAGGATTGCAAAATGCATAACTGCACCTGGTGCACCCTATGGAACTACAGCAATAAGGATTTGCCTTGCTTTGAAAAGTGAACAAGTGAACTTCCTTAAAGCAACAGGTTAAAAAAGCTCCACCTTTATCATCTCTAACAAGAAGAAACCAGCAGACCACCTTAAGCTGGACTTTAAATGATTTGGCCAGGTGCATTTTGGTAGATATAATCCCAACATCCCAAGGAGCATCTGGAACCTTAGATTGGTGTTGTGTACATTTTGGAACACCAAAACGACCTTCTGGAGGAAGATCCAGAAGTGTGAGAATATTTGGAGAATTTTTTGTCAAAAACGTCCATAAGGGGACCGACCCATCGATAAGAGTCAAGGTGGCGACTTCGAATCGTGACTCGGTCTGAGATTTGGGTTTGCCCCGCTGAAACCCTGGAGCTTTTTGTCATTAACGAGACTCCCATGAGTTGACTGAGACACTGCACTGAGCCAAGCCACCATGGTCAAACCCAAAGCTGGCCTGATGAGGAGCCTTTTGAGACAAAATGCTCCAAAAAAGTTACTAAGTCAGAAGGTAAAAATCTGTCCAGGCCCTACCGTGTAAGTGTATCCGACTCGCGCTCCATCATGGTTGGCCTGAAACTTTGACTTTGTACCGGTGAAGCGTGACCAGATGTTCCAAAGTGGGACTTTTAGTCACTAAAACATATTTATTCTTTGAAAATTGATATCTCCTGTTACCTACATTGGATTTTGGTCATTTTGTTGTCATTATATTCATAGAAATATGTCAATATTTATAAATTGGTGTGTTATTTTTATTGTGTGTTGTTTCTTACTTATTTAATGTGTTGGTGTTTTTAAATGCTTTTCACACCTTCTCCTAACTTAAGCCTGCCTGCTCACAGCCAGCTACCAAGGGTTGGGCAAGGGAATAATTTATTGAGACCTTGACTGGACCTTATATTGTGATTTTGTACTTTTTACTTGTGGTAGGTACCTACTTACCACTAATAATGAACCACATTTCAACAAGGTGAGATAACCAAAAGTGAGATGAACATTCAGGAATAGCAGAAAAAACACACACACACACAATTCATACACTGCGAACCGTCAGGAGCAATAAAAGATCCTAAAACAGTGGTAGGCGGTGTATCAGCGTTCACAAGCAAGAATCAAGGTGACACAGAAAAGCTATGCTCAACCCTCATTTTATGGTTGGGGTCTGCTGGTCCATAGAAAAGTGAATAACATCTCATCTGGGTTTCGTAGCATCACTGGGCCAATGGAACCAGAAGGGACAAATCTATGTACTGAAGCCAACAGGTAGCTTACAGCCCCAAATAGATACTCTCTGCGCGAGTTCTGCACATGGTCACACACACAAGCCTTCTTCAAACAATCTGGATTCATTTAGCATGCACGTCAGCTGGTTCCTCAATACCTGCATTGAAAGGTTGGGTTAGAGGATGACTAAGTGTAATTAGATGACAACCAAAGTGCGTATGCTGATGATTGGCTTTTGCTTATGCCAAGACTGGTGGCGGCTATGGTGTACTAGAAAAGGATAAAATATTGGGAACAAAGATTAAAGCAAGCAAATGCAAATATCTGACACAGGAAGCGAGTATGCTTGAAGTGCTACTGAAGACCAGATCTTCTGACACCAGGGTACGTGACCTGGTGATTAGCTACTCTTTATGCCAAGGCATTTGGAGGCTGTGGGATACCAGAAAACAATCAACCAGGGTGAATAAAGTATAAAAGAATCACATTCTAGCACTAACAAAGGAAGGGACCATACTTACCATGCAGAACTCCACATAAACCAAATGTTTATATGGGCTTTTTGTTCTTTGGTGAGACCTCGTCTGATCTCTTTTAAGCTAAAGTGGATGCTTTTTGGCACTGATGCTTATGTCTCTTGGCACCTTGAGCTGGCTTGATGCTTGCATGCAGACAAGGTCAGTAGCAGTAGCATCAGGTTTAGTTTTGACTATGAGAGAAATGGAAGGACAGAGCTTCACACTTAGGAAGTACCACAATCCATAAGTCTTTGCTGAAACAGGTCTTCCTCACCAACAATCAGTAGCAGTGCACAGTGAACTGTTTGATAATCCAACCAGTTATGTTGCGGAAGATTTTCCCTCTTAAAGGGGGCTCCTGGGAATACCAGGTCTTGGTCTGTCTCAGAACACATTGTGAGTGCTGGCTCTTATTGGGCACCAAGGAGGTTTAATATCAAGGGACCCATTTTGATGGAAAGTATTGTGTATCCCTCAGACACTAGGGAACGGTTCCATCTACAGATGGTCATGGGCTGGTGTTCTCTCTAGAATATGTCATTGCCTACACTGCTGAATTCTGCATTACCTAGGCAGCACTTCTCTTGATAGGCATCTGAACAACCATAAGGAGGGACATTTAAGCCCTTATTGAAATAGTGTAGATGTGCAGCACCATCATGCATGTCTGTTTGACCATGGTCTATTCCTGAGAGGGCTCAATAGCACATCACACTGCTGGTTTGATTTTTCAGTCTAAATTAACAATTGTTTAATGGTTATGTAGGGGATTTGGCAATGGCGACATTGATCTACTGGTACTCTGTCAAATGTTAGAGTCAAAAGTGGATTTACAGTTTTTAAAATCTCTTTTATATTGTGTGGCTGCACCAAATTTCAATAGTTAGTAATACGTAGCTTATAAATAACTCTAATGAGTTTCCATATGGCACAGAAATAGAGTGTACATTTTGAGGTGGGTGTTCTGGCTCCTACAATATTTATCTGTAACAGTCAAGCCCTCCTAAAAGTCACCTTCCTAGAGGAGACCTGAGACTTACGTCTCCTGGGATTGATAGCACCCTTGTTGAAGTCCTTGTTTAGTTTTTTTCAAATTTGCCTAACAATATTTAATTTGGTATTTAAGTTATGATAAGTTGTAAGGGGCCGGCATAGCTTTGATTACTCAGAAGGAAATCATAGCTAATACTATCAAATTGTCTGGCTATCGCTCCCTTGAAGCTATTACTTGTAGGTAAATTATCTTTCATTGAATAGTGTGGATGTTTGTTTCTCAAATGCAGATATTCAGGGATGATATCTAATTAATTGATATTAAATTAATTAATCAATGAGTGTCAAATCCAGATCTCAGTACTGGGGTGAATGTTTGCCATTGTTCAACATTTTGTCCATCAATTGTTCTTTTTGCATTTGTCACCCGAGTGGGACGGGTATGCCCAGACGTGGGTCTCTTGCTCTCAATGCCACGGGAGTCAAGCTAGCCTGGCTGATGAGGGGTGAAACCCCTCCTCGGATGCTTGTTTCCAGTCCAGGGATGACCTTGCCTGGCAATTTGGGCTGGACTGCTCCCACTGGGAGCAGGGTCAAGTCTGATTTACATATGGTTGGGTTTAAAGTGGAATGGCATGGGGAGCAAAAAACGATAGATTTGGGCCCAGATCTCTGTAATGTCCATCAATTGTTCTTTTTGCATTTGTCACCCCGAATGGGACGGGTATGCCCAGACGTGGGTCCCGTGTTCGCCATGGCACTGGAGTCAAGCTTACCTGGCTGATGAGGGGTGAAACCCCAAAACCGGTCCTAGGATGCTTGTTTCCTGTCCAGGGAGGACCTGGCATGGCAGTTGGGGCTGGACTCCTCCCATTGGGAGCAGTGTCAAGTCTGATTTGCATATGGTTGGGTTTAAACTGGAATGGCATGGGGAGCAAAAAACAATGGATTTAGACATTGTTCAACATTCTGTCCATCAATTGTTCTTTTTGTAAATCCTGACTATAGGCAGCTGTAACATTCAGCAGGTCAAACGGGGGACACTTAAGATATCTTCCTTTTTAGGTCACCTAGGTGCTATGGGCCTAAAGCAATGGATTATTTCCCTTTGTATTGTGAGAGTACACATCCTAAACTGGATGTTAAGCTGAAGCGTTCTGTGTATTAATGACATGATACTGAAATCAGAGCAACGGTCTGACAATAATCGTATTTCATCTATTTTGGTCTTTGGTGATGTACCCAGCAAATGCCCATGTATAGGACAGAGTACTAGGGTGATACGAGGAACTCAAAATAGCAATTCATGTGGCTCAGGTTCCAAAGTCTACGTGATATTAAATGACAACTCAATTGAAGAATTGACTAAATGTTGTCCTTATGCTCTGTTATCCATCTCAGATAAAATGGAGACATTTAAGAAAACATTGGTGAGACTTTGCACTTGAAGTGAAAGAGGAACATGATCACTTCTAGGGTCACAAACACACAACAATGACCACAACACAAATTACCTTGATGATCTTTTGATACCAAAAGGAACAGGTTTCCAGCTTTAAGCAGAAGACATTAGGCTGCTGTCACCAGTCAGTCTAAATATGGAGGATGACATGTAGAGACCGATGATATGATTTAAGATTTGATAGTTGGTACTCCATCCGCAAAGGCTGCAGAGGATCACTTCTGCCAGACTGATGGACTACCCTCTACCAGGTGTAGAGATGACAGGTGGCCCAGCAGCCATCTCAGTACTTCAATAGTACTGCTGTCACTGTGGCTCTTTCCAATAAACAAACTTTTGGTGGATGCGTGCCATCAGTTTTGACTGCCATTCACTAAACTATTCCAAAGTTGTTATTTTTCAAAACAAAAACGAATGACCACTACACCCTGGAAGTTTTCTTCAATTGGGGGTCATTTCTTTTTTGTTTTTATGTCCCTCGCCACCAGATTTTTCTTTTCAGTGATGGATAGAAAAGAATTGCTTCACACTGTCCACCATAAATAGGGTGGGCGGTGTAATGCCCTTCCACCAACAGCCCCTACTCTGTCCGGCTGTCAGAGCAAGCTTTCCAAAGACAGAGCCAACAGTGATGCCATCGATAGAACGTTTATGGTCTGCCCAATGATCAGACCAAGAGTTTGGTGGACATATTATTCTGTTATGGTTGTGATGAAATATCCTGCTTGCCAGGCGTTTAATTTCATAATGGTGACTGGAAGAACATGTCAAATATTTTTCAATCAATCATCATTCAAGAGGACACACACACACCAGTTTTGATGTTTTGCCAGCCAGCAAGTCACAAGCCAAATAGATTTAGGTTCGTGCCACATGTTCATGTTTCAATGTTCTCACAGATGAATGCTATCTTTAGTGCAAAATGTATCCTAGTGTCAATTTTTTAAGCAAGAACGAATTTCATGCTAAAATTATAGCACAGCATATCCAAGTGTCATGAGCAATAGCCTCCCGCATTCTGGCAGTTTGTGTTGTTCCTCCATGTACACAGTAAAATGTTACCACAAATTGCATGTAAATATTTGTTGTGGTGTAATGGCATAAATTTAACAATTTCGCATAGGAAGTGTGATGCGAAATTCCTTAAATAACGGAAATTGCACCTGCGTATCTAAAATAAAGCAGAAGATGCAGGTAAGCCATGACATTCAGCTGAGCACAACTCTGTCCTGAAGTCCGGCTTCAACCCAAGTGGGTCGCACCAACCCATCCACCACCTCTTGTGAGGTGGGCCTATGATTTAACTGTGTGCTCAGCACTGACTAATGTTGGTTCCTTATGATTTCTCCATTGCAAACCCATCAAAGCAAATTTCATTTTGTTTTGAGGTACGTCAGTACAGACTGTGGGGTATATTCACAAGGAAGTGGCGAAGAGAGGCGTTAGCCTTCTTCGCTTAACGCCTCTTTCCGCTGCACCATATTCACAAGGACATGGTGCAGCCTTGCTTTACCCCCTGCGATGGCACAAAGTTTTACAACTTAGCGCCAATACAGGCACCCTTGCACCAGAGTGCAAGGGTGAGGTAAACCTTCCTGTACATAAACAAACCATGGCATTTTGCATTTTCAAGGCGGCACACACAGAAAATGCAAAAACGAGGAGAAATAAAGCATTTCTCCTCGTATTGCCAACTTAAGACCAGGGTTTTCCTGGTCTTAAGTTTGGCGTTAGCTTCTATTTACACTGCCCTTGTGAATAGGGGACAGCATAAATATCCATGGGTGTTGCGGTGGAAAGCCCACCACAGCACTCACTGCACGCCCCTTTCACGCTGAACACATTGTGAAAGGGGGCCTATTCGCAAGGCAGCATTAAGCCACATTAAGTGCCTGAACGCTGCCTTGCGAATGGGGTGAGGCCCCTATCGCCACCACAACGTCACTGAAAGTGATCTGGGGGGGGGTGATAGGGGCTTGTGAATATACCTCAATGTGTGCTGCTGCTCTTGTTGACCTCAAAGTGTAATAATGGGATGAAGTTGAAGTTCTAGAAGGCAATGCCTGTTAGCCCATCTTAATGTTGATGTCTCTTAATTTTACATTTTGGTATGGCCACTGCCAAATTATTTTCTGACATTCTCCTCCTCCCTCACTTTAAAGTACTACCTTCTCCAAAGATGAATAAATCACAACCCCGTAAATTTGGAGCGTACTATCGAAGGGCATAGAAAGTGACTCTAAAAAGCAACCTATGCGGGCACATGTGTCCTAAAGACTGTAAAAAAAAATAGGAAAAGGGTAAAGCATCTTTTGAAGGTACTAGCCCTTTCATGAGAATCATAATTGAAATCTAAATGCAAGAATCCATCAAATGTATACTGCAAAAATACCACACTGCAATAAAGTGTGAGCCCTGATTAAGAATATGATGTTGAGTCCACCCAGGGCACAGCAACACATTTCTGCTTACAATTTTAATTAAGGGTCTTTGGTATAATTATAAATACTGCTAGAGTTATCTCTGCACCACAAAAAGACTCAGGCCTTGTTTAAAGTACAAAGAAGTTGTTAAATCGAGCAATCTTTTAGATAAATGCTAAATCCGGAGTAAAATGCTTCCACTGGATTTACTTCTCTATCCACCACCAAACTACCCTTAGAATCATTAAGAGCAGATTCAGACGGACATACATCCGCAATGAGCAGCTGGTTAATGCTAGAAGTGCCTAAGGCACTTTACTTTACAAGCAGCTCGAGTATTTTCAGAGATGCAGTCTGACAGTTTTCCTGTTGGCCAGACACGTAGCAGAATAGGTGTGCCGCCGAGCTCCCTGTTAATGTGGAAGTATCACATGCATGGACTTGAATGGCTCCAGAGTGCCGTGTGGGGGGAGAGACGGGGCCTGCTAATGCCCACAGTCCTCCATGTAAGTAATGAGAAGAGTGCTTTTGATGGACAGGCTTTAAAGGTTCAGTACATAAGGATGTATTCCAATTCCTTTTTATTTCTCCTAAACGGACAGATGTGTATGCATAAGGATGAATTCCAATTCCTTTGTATTGCTCCCAAACGGACAGATGTGTAAAATTGTCCACACATGATTAATGTGCCAAAAATTGAGAAGTCCCTTGGAAAAAGGGCCTTGAGCATCCTGGGGCAGATTTATAATAACTGGCGCATCCCTGCATATCAGCAGGGATGCGCCAGTTATTTTGCGCCCCAGCTCCGCCATCATGAATGCGCCGCATTTATAATGCGGCGCACCATGGGGCAAAAACGGCACAGATGCGTCACGCATCTGTGCCGTAAAAGTGGCGCATTGCTGGAGTTGCGTCGCAAGCGCGACGCAGCTCCAGCAAGGCTCTGGGGGGCCCTATCTGCACAATGCTGCGTCAATCCTTACGCCTGCTTCAAGCAGGCGCAGGGTTTTGACGCAGCATGGGCTCAAAAGTGACTGAGTGAAATCTTGTAGATTTCACTCAGCCACTTTTAGGAGGCGTTCCTGCGCCTGAACGCCCCCACCTGCCCTGGAACGCCTACATGTGGCGCAGGGCTTTACAACGTGACGCATCTCCCAGATGCGTCACGTTGTAAATACCCCGCACCATGGCGCAGGATTTGCGCCGCTGCTGCGTCACAAAAGTGACGCAACGGCGGCGCAAAAGTGGCGCAAGTGCAACATAAATCTGCCCCCTATGTGTAAATGTATTTATGTATGCATGCATCTATGTGTCTATGGTTACATGTTGTATTTGTATAGCGTGAACCCAGCCAAAATTCATCAGAGTGCTGTGCTAAGTTGAATACACAGACCACGGGGGGAGGCATTAGCAGGTTTGTGGACTATTCCTGCAACTGATTTCGATGCATCCAACAATATTGTCAAGTTTTAAGTGCAACCCGTGTTCAGGATGCTCTGGGTGAGTGCAACATAAGTAGCCATTATCAGTGTATTTAGCACAATCTTATGCATACACATTGGCCCAGGTATACTATTCATTTGTTCGGGTGGCCACATGATGCTACGCATTGCTACATGGTGCAATGTGTCACAAAACAGTGTCTATGATCTTTTCCTCACAAAAGGCTACTAGAGCCTACAGCATTACGCCACTGGATTGCAAACCAGTTTTGCGGTGAATATGGCAACGTCTACTTTATTTATGCACATAGGGGCAGATTTATGACGACTGGCGCATCCCTGCATATCAGCAGGGATGCGCCAGTTATTTTGCGCCACAGCTTCGCCACCATGGATGCGCTGCATTTATAATGCGGCGCACCATGGGGCAAAAACGGCACAGATGCGTGACGCATCTGTGCCGAAAAGTGGCGCATTGCTGGAGTTGCATCGCAAGCGCGACGCAGCTCCAGCAATGATCTGGGGGGTCCTATCTTTACAATGCTGCGTCAATCCTTCGCCTGCTTCAAGCAGGCGCAGGGTTTTGACGCAGCATGGGCCTAAAAGTGACTGAGTGAAATCTTGTAGATTTCACTCAGCCACTTTTAGGAGGCGTTCCTGCGTCAGAACGCCCCCACCTGCCCTGGAACGCCTACATGTGGCGCAGGGCTTTACAACGTGACGCATCTCCCAGATGCGTCACGTTGTAAATACCCCGCACCATGGCGCAGGGTTTGCGCCGCTGCTGCGTCACAAAAGTGACGCAACGGCGGCGCAAAAGTGGCGCAGGTGCAACATAAATCTGCCCCATAGAGTGTATTTGGGGCAGGAACAGCAAAAACACCTCTACGTAACCCATGAAAAGCCAGATCTACCAACATACTGCTAACTTGCTTGGAGTGAAATCCTAATGTCAAATGAATGCTGATACAAGCAATGCGAGAGTGGAAAATCTCACCATTCGTAAAATACACATGGGCTGTTGTCTACCAGCTGAAATATCTACTGAGGGGTGGGCCTTGAGTATAAATGTTTCACAAGACTTAACTTGCACACCTTTGCACTCTGGCATAAAGCTTTGCATCTTGAAAACACTGCCTTTTGTACAAACATAGGCAATTACATCATTGGCCCGCAGTCGTTTGTAAATATGGCACTGCGGAATTTGTAGTCATCGTGTAACACAGTGTCGCATATGTGCATTCAGTGCTGTTCTGTGCAATTTTAATTCTGAACATTTATGTGAATGGAGGGCCTCATTTCTGAGTTTTTGCCATAGGGCAGCGCCGCAGTCCTTCCTGCAGCGCTGCCCTGCCGAAAAAGAAAAGGGCAGGAATGCGCCGTATCTATCAGAAATTGCACACTTCTGTCCTTTTCCCCTGCCCTGGCGCACAATGGACTGCCGTGCGCGAATGCAGGCACCTTTGCACCATGGTGCAAGGGTGCCTGCGGTGCGGGGATGATTTTTTTGGTACAGGAAGGGAAACCTTCCTGTACAGAAACAATCACAAGATGCTTTTTCCACTTTCTAAGTATGCTGCAGCACACATACAAATAGGTAAAACAAGGAGAAATAAAGATATCATAAGTCTGGGGCAGTGTCAAAAAGTAATTGATGTTTCCGGGAACACCCCCAGCAACACCCATTGCACACCCCTTTACACAGAAAACTGCATTAAAGGGAACAATATTTACAAGGCAGCAGTAAGCCAAACAAAGGGGCTTAGTGGTACATGGTAAATATGGATCAGACTCCTGCGCCACCGGAGCATAAACAAAAACTACGCACCGGTGACGCAAGGGGCTTATAAATAAATAAGCCCTTGAGTAGGCATGTATTATGCTTTCATTTTTAACAGCAGCCGATTTGAAATCCTTAGATTTAACAATTCTTTCTTGAATTTGCACCGAAGCTTTTACCATTTTTTCCACCCCTAGTTGTTCAGTAGTTGCTCATCAGCCCAGACTTCTGTAAATAACCTGATCGTGGTTCTTAGGAGTAACATTACGTATCGAAAGCTTTGTACCTTTTTTTATTACAGCATATACACATTATAACATACACTTCAGATAAAAACGTATTTTGAAGATTAAATATTGTGCATTCCTTTTTTAAGGATATTAGATTATGAATAGGAATGATACCATACAAAAATCCAGATTTTTACATATCCGTACATTTCCATTAACTATTGCCAAGACACCATTGTGTCCTTCATTTGAAATCCGCCTGATTCTTTTTGAATAACGTTAAATATAGAAAACAAATGGAAAATCATTTACTAGAAGTACAGCATATGCTGTGCATGAACAATTGACTCCAAAACTATTTGCAGATGTTCCTCTCGAATTATTTAATACTTTGTGTCTACAATATGTGTATCTACACTCTTGAAAATTAACTGGCTGACACTTTTAAGAATACCTTCTTGTTTTACTTTATTTCTGCTCAGCCTCCCCCTCGCATTCCTCCAGCTGTGGACTGTGCTGTCAGCATGTCTTGCTAGGTGTGTGTCAGCAACAGACTTTATTTGGCAGCTGTCATTTCAATTTCATGACGTTAAGTCATTTCGGATTTGCAATACCATTTTCTTTGAATATTCTGAGCACTTTAATGTTATCACCATTAAAGTTAACATTCATCTTGACAGTCTGTCGAGGTGATTGGTGGAACATACATTAAAATATTGTCTCAAAATGACTTTTCTGCAAGTACTATCTTCTCCCTTCGAGCTCCAAGTGACATATTTTCATCAAGTTGTCTGCCAATATATCTTGCACATTGAGATACACGCCATAGTCAAACAACGAGATGGACATGGCTGACAGAACACATATTAGGTATTTCGTTTGTAAAGACGGGCCAGTGTATGTTTTTTTTTTGCTGTGCTGTAAACTCTTCAAAGAACTTTAAAAAATAGGAAATTAGTATTTACTCATCTTCAGTCTATGACTGATAAAAATGTATTCGCCATGACAATCTATATTAAATTTGTCTTTTGAAATCGTATATTAAAAGAAAGTAGAATCAACAAAGTAATATAATAATATGTTATAGGTATAAATATTATATGCGAGCCAATACCCTTTCTTCCACCATGATTTCACTGACCTACATGGCGTTCCCCATCTCTGGCCATCACTGTGTTTAAGCCACTCTGGGCCATATTCTCAATGAAGTGGCGGAGAGAGGCGTTAGCCTCCTTGGCTTAACGCCTCTCTCTGCGACTTCGGAAACGGGAGGCTGCACCCTATTCCCCCTGCGATGGTGCTAAGTATCACAACTTAGCGCCAACGCAGGAACCCTTGCACCAGAGTGCAAGGGTGTCTGCAAGCAGGGAGATTTGTTTATGTACAGGAAGGTGTCCCTTCCTCCACATAAACAAACCTAAAATGCCAACCAGTTTGTAACTTACATGTGTGCTGGTTCATGCAGTACACATGTAAGTTACAATACGGCATTTTAAAAAAAGGTTTGTTTATGTACAGAAAGAGACGCCTGATATACTTAGGATAGCCTTTATGATAAATCTTTATGTTCATTTTATGTATAGGAACATCATTGGCTCTGGGGCAACATTTACAATAATTGTTGAAGTATAATTGACCTGAAATGAGTAAGAAGTATTGACTAAAGGACATAGAATACATCACGTTACTAAGATTTGTTTTTCCATGGCTTTCAGAACATGGTGGGTGAAGTTGTGGGAGAAGAGAGGTGAGCCTGTAAACAATATATTTCAGCTACAGAAAGAAGATAATGGAAGGTGGTGTTCTGGTAAGGGCAGGTAGGTACCTACACTTAGCATTGACACCAGAATCACAAATAAGGTTGAGTTAAGTTCTCAATAAATAAATCCTTGCTCAACCCTTGGTAGCTTGTGACAATCATGGGTTGGAGGACCAGGTTCAGGGTCTTGCCTCTGACCTGGCGGGAGGGGCAGCTGTCACCAGGGTCCTTACCATTTTGTCTTCCAGGGGTATCACCACGGGTGGGATGGTGGCAAACTCTAGGAGGTTGGGCAGGGGATGAAGAACTCGCCCCTGGCCCCAGTTCAACACAAAGGTGCAGACCTTGGGTTGGGAGACCAGTTGCAGCGTGGAGCCCGTGAACTGTTGGGAGAATTGTGAAGGACACCTGCCACAGGTTCCCTGACAGTTCTGGATTCTGGGGATACAACTCCTAGGAGGAGGGTGAGGAACTCCAGAAGGAGATGTAGGGGATGAAAGCCTTGCCCCTTACCCCTGTCCAACGTAAGGGTTCAGAACCTGGGCTGGGGGACCATTGTCAGGGTAGAACCCCATAACTGGTAGGAGGTAGATTGGAGCAAGTATGCAATGCACCTTGGGCTACGGCCTCCCACTCTGAGAGATTCTAGAGGCCAGAAACCCCTGGATGGCCCCAGGGCTGGCTCTGGCCACTGACAATTAAGGATTCCCCCTGGGTTAGCTTAGTTTCTCCTGAGAGCATAGACAGAGGGATCTAACTGGATTCAGAGTGGCGCAGAACTAGAACGTGCCACAGCAGTTGCGGGCCAGGTCCATGCTCTATCACCCTAAGGAGGAAAGCCCATCAATGTATTGATTAGTGTACCTTGGCTTTAGGCTGAAAGGGATTTGAGTTGGGCCTGGCTCCTTTTTCAGGGTTATCCCCAAAGTTTTTGCACGCCTACTCTATTTGTTCTGACCTATTTTTGTTGGCTTTGGGACTCTGGGACCTTTACCACTGCTATTCTGTGCTAAAGTACATGTGCTGTCTCCGTTAAACATGGTAAGAATGGATTACACCAGTTTGACATATTAACTTCTAAGTTCCTTGTACCGTGTTATCCCAGATACCCAGGGCTGGTAAATTACATTTTACTAGCGGGCCTGCAGGGTTGCTTGCGCCACCCACAAAAGTAGCCTTTCAAACCTGTCTCAGGTTTATTGTCATTTAAAGTTACTTGCCAAGCCTGAAACTCCCCTTTTACTACATATAGGTCAACCCTAAAGTAGGTCCTAGGTAGCCAAATGATCAGGGTGCTGTGTAGGTCAATGTTAGGACATGTGCCTTTATTGTGTGGCGTGTCCTGTAAGTGACCAACTCCCTATTTCATTTTCACTGCTGTGAGTGCTGCTCCTCGCACAGGTTTGCATTAGGAATTCCCTGATTGTTTTTAAGTGGTAATTTCTGACCTGATGGACTAGCGTTGCCATGTTTAGTAGGTTTGGAATAATGGTGAGAAATACTGCCTATTGGTGTAAGTAGATTTTTCATTACTATGGTACCACTTTTAGAAAGTTGTCATTTCTATGTGGGTATGACTCTTTGTGCTATGCAGCCTGACTACAATTAATGTATAGGGCAGAAGGAGAGCTAGGCTTTCTGCATACTTTCCAGAGAGCCATCCCACAGGAAGGGCTGGGTGTAATATGGTTACATCTTCATACTGAATGGTTTTCCTGGGTTGGGAGAGAGGGAGGTCGGGCGCAATTCCATTTGTATAGGCCAAGCCCAGACCTCACACAAAGGGCACGTTTACCCCTACTGATGATTAGAGACAGGACTGGGATAGAGTGGCGGTGTTATGCACTTCTAAAATTCTTTTGCAGTTACCAAGACATTTTGAGTATAAGTACAGGGGCTCTGACCACATGTTTCTAGACACTGCGTGGGAGTTGTAATAATGCTGTTGGCTCTACATATGGCACCAGAGGATTGCTATCCTCCCAGGAAAAACACCACTTGGACTTTGCTTTGTTTTGCTGGCCTACTTAGCTGCTTGACTGCTAGAAAGACTGCCACCACTGAGGAAACCAGTGTGCTATACTGCTGCCTGCCTCCCTACTTTGTGCCCCCCAGTTATTCTCCTGGGACCTATAAGTGCCCAGAACTGGAGTTTGGCGACCTAAAACCTTCAAGGTCAGCATATGGTGAGTGCCTTGCCTAGGGAAACAGGCATCTTGTGCCATTAAGTGCATGTCGAGTACCTTATTGAGTAGAGAAGTGCAAGGAAAGGGCTTTGCCTGAGGGGAAAAATTATTGTGTGAGCAAAATATCGTGTCAGGAATATCAAGGACAACAATATTGTGAAAGTAAGGTTCTATAAGTGAGCAAAGTTTTACTATATATAACTCCACATATATGTACTTTGACAATATATATATATATATATATATATATATATATATATATATATATATATATATATATATATATATATATATATATATTTATTTATGAGGTTCATATTGAGCTGGCCAGACCCGAAGTTATCAGAGCGCTTTACAACATTTATTAAAATGCAAACAAACACATAATCAATAATATACATAGCTTAGAGTAGAGAGGTAGGTGCTGTAGATTCCTTCTTATCAAAGTCACTAGATACTACATTGCATAAGATTTTAGTTAGGCGTCAGTTGACTATTCATAAGAGTTCGGTTGAGGAAGAGGTCTTTGAGTTGGCTTTTGAATTTTGTGAAGGAGGGGTTAGTCCTGATATGGACTGGGATGAAGTTCCAAATTTTGGGTGCATTTCCAGAGAAGGAGTGAGATAGGGCTTTTTGTTTGTGAGTTTTTGGAGGAATGAGAAGTAGAGTGTTTGTACTTCTGAGATTCCTTGTCTGACCTGCCTTCTTGAGTTTGACGGCCGGGTAGGCAGGTTTGCCAGTGTGCAGAGCTTTGTGTGTGAGACAGGCAGTTCTAAAGTTGGCACGGATTTCGATTGGGAGCCATTTTAGGTATCTGAGAGAGGGAGAGATGTGTTCATATTTCTTTACTCCAGTGCCCATCCTTGCTGCTGCATTTAGAGTTGATCTGAAGGGAGCTAAGTGAGATTTTGCAGTGCCTGTGAGGTTGAGGAATGCGCTCTTAGCGGTGTTCTTGATACGTTTGACCATGTCTAAGTTTGGGTCCAGAGTGATTCACAGTGATTTTACGGAGTCGGCCGGAGTGAGATTGCAGTTGATAGCATCAATGGACTTTAACCACTCTTTGACTTGGAAGGTCTGCTCTTAGTTGGATATGAGAAGGATTTATATGTATATATATCTTTTCAAGGAACAAGAAGTGGAACTAAGAATAGTAAATCTGTAGTTACTTATTAGCACTTACCTTCTCAATATTTTGGTCCTCGATATTCTTGACACAATAATCTGTTCACACGATATTTGTGATTCAAATATTCTCTCAGGAATCCAGACCTAACATGCATCCATAGTCCAAGGCCTTGGAAACTACGCAACCCATTTTAGGTGTCATCTTAGATGTGTGACGCTGTGGTCTAGTTGTCAAGGCCATGCTCTACCTGTGCCTCTTCGGTGGGTCGAGTTTGCTTGGCTTTATATTCATATAAATATTTCTCTAGGTGTGCCCTGGAATCACATCAAATTTTATAAGTGAGTCAGCACTAAGGTTGTGACCATAGACTGAGCACTCCTAGCAGCAAGGGCTGTTCTTTCTGTATAGTCCACTGACATCTGTGGACTATGAGCATTTTAGAGACCATTGTGGAATTATGATTCGCTGCCAGCTCAGGTGATCTTGTTCCACATGTGCCATTTCCTATGCAACAAGTGGTAGAATCACCATTCTGTGAGCAGCATGAGACTAAAGAGGGTGATGCTCAATACCACTGCTCCATGTTGACTTACAATGGCACAGTCAAGAGAGCCAGATCTATCTAGGCCATTGCCTGCACCTGCACAGAAGGAGGACAAAGATGTGCAGTGGTGTATTCCTTCACCCAAGCAGAAGGGGAGAACAATATCAATATATGCAGGGTAATGGGCAATCTCTGTGATAAATAACTGATAGAGGCATAAGAGGCTTATGCTCCCTCAGAATCTCAATCATTCAAAGACACACTATTAAGCATCAGTAAGAATACACTAGTTGGCCAAAGCATAGAGCATGTGCGGTGGCATAAGAGAACACAGCTTTGCCGAGCACTCCAAAAGTGATGCTGCAGAAGCAACCAGATGAAACCAATCCACATCTGAGAATGCTTACACTCTACTTCATTGAGTGCAAGACCACAACTGGTGTAGAGAGAAGAGTGATTGTTAAGGTGAGAATCCGACAGAGTAACACGTTTTCATAAGTTCTACCAAAAAGTGTCAGTTTGCCACAAAAGTTGTGTGTGACAAGTGAAAAAACATAAAAAAGTAATACCCCCGCCAAAAACATTTCAGCTAAGACCAACTTACAAAAAACAAACATGTTTCTATTAACGTATTGACCCTTTATAGCTGCCTATGGTGGGTGCGCTATAGCGGGTTGCCAAATACAGTGCTGTGTAGAAAATCACTACTGCAGGAGCTGCAGACAACCCACAAACATGCTTGACTGAAGACCACGTGCAGCAAGCTTTTGCAGCCACAGGCCAATCCTTGCAGCCAATCTTCATTGCACATGGCTGGAGAGCATGTACAGTGCCCAAAGCAGGGCAAAGACCAGGCCCTACAGTGAACATCATGACTTGTTGGTTAGCTGCATGGCCTGGCCTGTGACCAATAGCACACTCAAATGCATGGTTGGCCAAACCTTGCTGCACAAAACCTCTGGAAATATGCAGAGGTCATTGACCAGTGAGGCTGCCCTGGTATCGAACCTGCTGTGCCAATCTTCTGTACATGTTTAGTAGGAGTTGACAACTGGGCTTAGATTGAGAAAGTGGCATGTAACTAATGTTCATGATTCTTTATTTATCACACACTTTTATTGATAGGTGTAAGAAAGTGTATTATTAGCTGGGATGGATGATAGTCCAACTAGAGTAATAATTTCACTGATCATATAGGTCTAGCAAAGGTTTCACTAATGGAAAAAGAATGCCACGTTTAATAGGCAAAATGACACCAAAAGTCCAATAAGGGAAATTGGAGATATGAATTGTTAAAGATTTAAGTAGAAAAAGCACCATCAAAAAGAGCCCGATGTAAGTCAATGATCACGCTAGACCAGGGTCAAGGGCAATTTCAGGTCAACCACGATGGACACAGATCATATACATGAGGTGGAATCGTCCCAGTGAATGTCTGGAAGTCAAAATGTCAAAACAGTTTCCAAATCCAACTTTAGGAATGGACTTTGTCACTTTCTTGCAGAAAAACTTTTGAAATTTCTTCTAGGTTCCATCGCAGAAAGGTACTTTGTAATTCTTTTAAAAGAAAAATCTTCCCTGAGTGGGTCGTTAAAACTGTACCCACCATCATGCAACTGAAATCTGGATACACGAAGCAGGTAGATACCGCTGGACCTCCGGAGCTTTGGAGATTTCTCACTGAAAATGCAGAATGGAACCTATATGTTTTTTCAGGGGTGTCAGGATCTTTGCGCAGAATGAAGCTGAAATCCAATTTGATGCTGTTGAACTGCTGGTCAGATAAGTTTTTGGGCTGGTCCCATTGAAGCTCTTTGGCTTCGGAGGAAAAGTTTTCTTAGGTTCCAAACTTATTCTGGCTCCCCAAGTAACCTCAGGCATACACTTCTAAGGCCATCAGGACCTCAGGCGGGAACTTAGAGGCTCTCAGTTCTATGAGGCATATGTCAACTCAAGGTCCATTCCATGTCTAGTTTTCACTGATCAGCCAGGCACTTCATGAAAAAGGCCTCTTGGAGCTTCTGTCCCTGTAGCCACTCAGGAGATAAGTCAGCTGCCCCCTGGAGTCCATTGCTTTTCCCTGGGTAAGTGAGAGATGATCGAGCCCTTTAGGTATCCTCATAGGTCTCAAACAACTGGTGAAGCCCTTTTTCTGTTCTTCAACAGGCAGAAATAGATTTCTAAGGACAGTGCCTTGGGGTGCCACGTTTATGTCTGACACCAGCTTGTGGGTGGGGTTGACTCCTGGCTCTTCCCTAGCTAATAGGGTGAAGGTTTCCAAGGGTAATCCCTCTTCACTTTTGCAGCATTTTCTGTCTGTCCTTCTGCAAACAATCCCACAGTGCATTTAGTTACCAAAATCCAAGATGGGTGAATCCTTTCTCTCTTGTGCAGAGGTTATGTGCCCATCTAGAGGTGTGCTCAGGGTAATGAGCAGTTCCTTCCTCTGTGGTCACAAACAATTGAGTCCTGGGGGTATGAGTTAGCCCTATCGGTGTAGTGCAGCCTGACTATTTGGACGAAGACTGGGCCTTCCCACGTGTCACTTGACCCAACTCACCTGCTCTTTCTGCCAGGGGAAGAAAACATCTCATCACCCCAACGCCATTTTCCCTGTTCTTGGAGCGGTTTTCACATTTCATTATGGCCAGGAACTTGATTGGTAGCTGAGTGCTAATGTTAATTAGCCTCCGGGAGCTTCAGGCAGGGAAAAAATTAAATCTGACCATTGAATTGGGCTTTCAATAAATATTAAAAATACTGATTTAAATACTTTTCTAGCTTGCTACAAACGTGAGATAGCAGAATTAATATTTTAACCAGTACTCTAGTTTTTGTTACTAGACAGCCAGGGCCAGCCAGAGTGAAAATAGCTTCTGGAGCCTTGTCACTATTGGGATATGGGAACAATACCCTTCTACATGTACCACTTTTACATCACATGCACACTGCCTTGTGGGCTGTAAGTCCTACATAGGAGTGACTTCTTAACATTTAAAAGGGAGTTTTTTTCTTGTTAAAAGAGCTATTTTGACAGGTTGGACTGCAGGTTTCAAGTCTGTTGTCAGTAAAAACACAGGTGCCGGCATAACCTTTCTTCCCTATAACATGGCACATCCACCATCACTGTGACTTTACCCATGGAGTCACGAGTTTCTCGGGGTCAAAAAGGCCAATATTCAGATAATAATCTGTAAATGTAGTGGAGCACCGATCACATAATGAGGCCCTTGGACCTTTCGGTAAGAACTGTTTTTTATTTTCTCTATGCCTTCATATGAAATTGTGTGTTCACCTTGAATAAAAGCTTTATCATCTTCTTCAATCCACTTTCAATCCACTTTATTCGATTAATTAAAATCATAAAGGTACAATGCACAACAATACACAGACAAAACAGACATTTAAATGTAATATACAAAAAAACACTATCACTTATGAGGTCATCATGTGCAATTTTTCAAAATTTAAAAATGTCCATGAACCTAATTTAAGCAGAATTTGGTAAAAATATTGCATGATCATTATCCTTAAGGTGCAATATAAACAGTCACAAAATCAACAAGATGAGAAATGAATTTAAGAAAAATATCCAAACAACATGAGCCAAATCCAACCAATTTAAATATATTATTTGAACCTTTTATGTGTATACTGACGTTGTAACTGAGATAGTCATCAAACTACCTTATTATAACAAGCTATGAAAAGTTTTTTATGTTTTAAATAATTAATTTCTCTTTCATATTGGTTGTATTTTGTTTTGTGTTTCTCACCTGAATAGGCATGCAGGACGTGATTCCAGTCTTTCGTTCATTATAATGCACACCACAAAGCCATTTATTAACATAACATACACTACTGTGCAGTTCATCACAGTTGGAAATGCAATGCTGTTTACATCACTGTCTATAAAATCAAAACTGAGCATTTAATTATTTAAATTAGCCACAACTTTGCATAATTAGAGCATATTTCAAATTGCATGTGTGGTGAGCCTATTATTCTATATTTTAGTACTGGTTTAATGTGATTATTTTTGCATCTTACACTCTACATATGTATCTGACTTTGAGAAGTATAAGTTAATATTACTGTGCTTGCTAAGATACCCCATTGGTAACTGTTAGATATTGTGTTTTTAGTTGAGGGGGTGTCACAAACAACAACCACAATCCATGTCAGGTTGAACCACAAAACGTCACTAAACTAACCTGTGCTTAACCCTCTGGTAGCTTGGCACAAAAGCAGTCAGACTGAACTTAGAGGCAATGTGTAATGTATTTATGCTGCACTGAAAAAAGAATAAAGTAAAAACAGAAACAAAACCCAAAATTCCAAACCAATTTTGAAAAATAGAGTGAATTTTAGTGAATCATTTGACACCAAAATGACAAAGATCCAGTCAGTAGACATGAAATGATGATTTTCAATAAAAACTAGTGCCTAAAAGATCAAACACCAGCCGCAGACATTGCGCGAGAACCATGGGCAAAGTTATGACCAATTGCGATTGAGCTTGGTTCGGATCCATCCGGTGGATTGGGCCCGTTCTCCGCTTACCTTTCGACTTAGAAGAATTTTGAAAGAAAAATGTCTGAAAAGGTCAAGTTCAGTCAGGCACGGGAGCCTGTGGTGCCTGAGAATGAAGTGTCATTGTCAGGAAGCCACTGGAGAAAGCTGCGGTGAAGATTTCTACATTTGGAAATCTCCAGTGGGATAAAGCTGCATGATGTAGTTGACAAGAAGTCCATGAGGTCGGAGACAGAAACCCCTTCTACAATGAGCCTTTGAACAGGACTCACTGCTGCGGAGAAGAACGTAGCGGGAGCTACCGCAAAGTTAGGCTGACTTGCAATGCACCTTGGACGTATTAGTTCTCTCAGATCTAAGGGCACTTTTTTCATGATAAAAGTCCCTATTTTTGGTTGTAGGCTGTGTGGGTACCTTTAGCATCACTTCCAATGGTCCAGGTCTGGGTGGGCATCACTTATAGGGTCAGATTTGCATCACACAGGGTCCATGTGCAGGGTTCAAGTTGTTTTGTGTCTCTGTGTGTAGAACAGGAGGCCAGCTATTGGAAATTGGAATCCTGTTTGAGATGGGTGAAACAATTCCTGTCAGAGTGAAGTCACAAGCAAACCCCAAATTAATCGGTGCTTAACCCTTTAGTACCTTGGCACAAGTAGTCAGGCTTAACCTAGAGGCACTGTTTAAAGTATATATGCAGCAGTTCAAACAGTAATAAAGTGAAACACAACACAAGAACTTACTAAACAATTTAAGACCAATACAACAATATTCCAATCAGTAGAACAGGAGATATGTAATTTTAAAGATTTAAGTGAAAATAGCGCCAAATGCACAAAGCTTTAACTATGAATCTGGTCGCTTCAGACCGTGACATAGTCACAAATTCAGCTGACCGTGATGGAGCGCAGGCTGACTATAAGGACCCAGGCACAGTTCCAATGAGACTGCAGGCTGTCTGAGTCAGCGATGCACCATGCAGCAGTCTAGATGTGGAGTTTTGTGATGCGCAACGCTACATCAGTTTTGCTGGGGCGACAGCTGAGCTGGCAGAGCACCTTCGGGCCCTCTTCAAGGACTCACAGCTGGCAGAGACCTGACGCTGGGCACATGGTTGTAGAAGCCTGTTCTGCCTCTGAGTCTCTGATGAGGGGATCAGCCAACTAGCCCTTGGAGTCAGTCTGGTGGTCCTGAGTTCAAGATGCAGGTCCAGTCCTTCTCACTCAGCAGTAGGGCAGCAGGGCGGCAGAGCAGGTCAGCAGAGTGGCAGCCCGTCTTGCAGCAGAGCAGCACAGCATTCCTTCTTCTGGGTCTTTCACAGGTCCAGATGTGTACTGAATAGATGGGGTTGAGGGTCCTTGGTGACCACTTTGATGCAGGAGAAGGTTCTGGAGGTTTCTACCCCTATGAGGTGTCAGGGATCCCCTTCCACCCTGCCCTGGTCCCAACTTGTCTGGAGACACAAAAGACTAGTGCCAAACACTTTGTCAGTGTATTCAGGCTTGCCTTTGTGATATGCAAGTGTGGTAGGTGACAGGTCCTCTCACTCGTTAATTTAGAGTGACCCATACTGCCAACACCTAGCCTCCCTTTGTCTTACTGTCTGGGACTAAAATACCAAGGCCAACTTTCCTCTACACCTAGTCCTGTGACCCAGGGGCAGGCTGCAGGTACCAAATGGCTAGGGAAAGAAAATGACAACTTTCTAAAAGTGGCATTTTCAGAACTCTGACTTAAATTCAACTCTACCATAAAAGAGGGCTTAAAATTAGAATCTTGTAGACACCAAACACGACCTCTCCACCTGCTCCCAATTGAAAGTTATCAATCATTGAATGTAAAAAGGAAACCCAATGTTATCCTATGGCAGAGGATTGCCTTGAGCAGGGAAAAACTAATTTAAGAGTTTTTCACTACCAGGACATGTAAAACTTAAAGGTACACACCCAGCTTTTTTAATACAATGCACCCTGTCCTCTGAGTTTTTTCAGGTACTAACCTAGGGGTGATTTAAATGTATTAAAAAGGAAGGTTTGTTTGCCAGGTTGAAATGGCAGTTTAAAATAGGCCTGGGCGAAAATTTCGTTCCGTTCGCGGAAATTGCGATAATTTGACATTTTCGCAATCCGCGGAGAGCGCGAAAATGTCAAAAATTCCGGTTTCCGCAGCTTGGCGATAATTTGTTTCTTGCTCGCGCTGTAAAATAATACATTCTCGCGCGCGCGCGATCGCCACCTGAATCCCTGCGTTCCCCGACAAGTTTTCTTGATCCGGTCGCGTTCTCCATGAGATGTTGTATTGTTTTTGCCATTTGCGCTGTCTCGAGACAGTTCGCGCCCGCAGTGACGTCATGCGTCGCGCGATCACGTCTTTCTTCTCGCGATCATGTACCGCGAGACAACTCAAAACAAGATGGCCGCGCCCGCAAGCAACCACCTGGGTAAGTTGGCAACCATGCAGAAAATCTCGCGAACATGCCGGAAAAAAACTTCAGCATCTTCGCGATATTTCCGCTTGTTTGCGATAATTTTAAACATTTTCGCGATAATTTGCGAAAGTTAATTTCGCAAATTCCGCCCACCCCTAGTTTAAAACTGCACTCACGGATGGCAATAGCAGGACGCATGTTTTACAAGGCTACGTAAGTGGGTGGTACAATCATTGCTCTAGGTCTACTAGCAGCATTTAATCTACAGGTCCTGGGTATATGAGGTACCAATTTACTAGGCACTTACCGGAAAATATAATGTACAAATTAGGTATAAGCCAATTTTACCATGTTCAGGGGAGAGAGCACAAGCACATTAGCACTGGTCAGGAATGGTAAGGTACACAGAGTCCTAAGGTCAACATAACCAAATTCAGCAACAATAGGAGGAGAGGAGGCAAAAGGCTTTGGGAAAGACCAGTCTAACGCAGACAAATCTAACACCAGCCAACTTGCCCTTGGAGTCAGGTTGGTAGTCCTAGGCTCAAACAGGAAAGTCATCCTCCAGCAGCAGGGTAGTCCTCTGAGGCTTTAAGATAGGCTTCCAGCTGCAGGGCAGTCCTCTGTATTGCAAATCAGGATTCAAGCAGATAGGTGTTCCTCCAAAGAGCAGGGCAGGCCTTCTGAGTGTCATCCTCAGTGCCAGGAGTGAACTCATTTTTGGGTCTGAGAGTCCTATTTGGTGCCAGCTTTGAATTGGAAGAAACATCTGCAGTTTTCCTTCAACAGGTGGAGGTAAGCAACAGTCTCCTAGGAGTCTGTGGTGACAAAAGGTTAATGTGAAGTATGCTGTGAGTGTGCTGAGGTAGCTCCTTTGAAATGTAAGTGGGCAGGAAATAGCTCTGCCCCACACATTCTGGCAAGATGGCCCATCCTGCCAACAACTATTCCCATTTTCTCACTGTCTGCAAGAAATGCACAAAGTCCATCTTCCATGCTCATGCTGTAGGCACTAAATGGTTAGGACAAGAACTACTTGTTCCCAAATAAATGGAATCACTAATTAAATGTAATAAGGTAACTTAATGTTATCACATGGGAGTGGGTGGCCTCGCAGTGATGAAAAGGGAATCTATAAGTTGTTCACTACCAAGACATGTAAAACTTAGAAATTGTTGTCGAACTCTTTAAATACAATGCACCCTTGGCTTTGAATTGTTTCAGGCCTATATTAGGGATGAGTTATATGTATTAAAAGGGAGGTTTAGGCCAAGGGGTTATTTTGCCTGGTAGAATTGGTAGTTAAAAACTTCACACAGGCTACAATGCCAGGCATATGACATGTTTGAAAGGCTATTTAAGTAGGTGGCACAATAATTGCTGCAGGCCCACTAGTAGCATTTAATTTACAGGCCCTAGGTACATGTTGTACCACTGTACTAGAGACTTATAAGTTCAGAAAAGTGCCAATCAGGTGTAGGCCAATTTTACCATGTTTTAAGGAGGGACCACTATCACTTTGGAACAGGTTAGCAGTCGTACAATGCTCAGATGCTTAAAGCCCACAAAAACACATTGTAGCAAACAAGAGGGGAGTAGACAAAAAATGTTAGGGGAGACCACCCTGAGGATGACAGGCCTAACAATGACCAATGAAACGTATAATGGAGAGAAAATAATGTAGTGAGCAGCAGTGTGATTCAAATATAATATTTTAGAAATATACTTCTAGTTCTAACAACTAATGCACAGTCATGAAATGTACAGCATAGTGTACGCTCAACTGAGCAGTCTAAGTTTGAGTGACTAAATAATTCTGACCAATACAAGTGCCGAATATAGGTACAAATCTCTGATAAAATACTTTAAATATATTCTCAAAGGAGATTCGTCATCCTGACAAGTCAAAAATCAAAATACACAACAAAAACAGTAATGCAGTACAGTAAAGTGATTGAACCTGGTCCTATAAACACGGTGTTTGTGTGCACTAAACGATAGCAACCACCTCAAGTCTCCTGAAAATGAGAATACCCAAAAGTACCGCCAAGCAAACACTGTAGAACAGTTATGTAATGATCACAAATGTTCTATCTCAAGGGCAATTTCAAACGTATCCATTCAGGATCATGATGATCAAAACCCCTGCAAACCTCTAATATAAATGCGACATAATGGAAAATCAGCCCTTACATTATAAACCGGTAAAGAAAAACAAAAGTGTTGTTGCATTCCAGAAACAGAGAAAAGTGTTTAGAGAGATTAACATATCTTCCATTTATGGCTTAGGTGGTAGCAGTTCCTCAAAGTAAGGACATACTTGACCTGTACATCCTAGTGATTCTTCACATCTAGCCTTCTTGGTGAAGGAGGTCTCATAACGGTTTGACCTGCTGCGACAATAGTGTTTCGGTCTGAGGGACCAGAGGCATGCACTAAGACTAACCCTGGGCGTAGTTCGTGAAGTAGCACTTCGCGAAGCTACGCAAAGTGCAGTTCGCACTACGCGAGCTACGCGTAGCACTTCGCGAACTGCATAGTACTTTGTTCGCACTGTGCCAGATGTCGTTTTCAATGATTGCACAGTGCGGACAAGCAACCGGCACTGTGCAATCATTGAAAATGGCATCTTGCACAGTGCGAGCTGTAGTTTTCTGCTGCTCGAGTAGATTTTTACTCGACCGGCAGCTTTCTCAACGCAAACTGGTAGTTTCTCATCGCGAGCGGTCGCGAGCATACGCCACCACTCGCAATGAGAAACCTGACCTCCTCGCGTTGGGAATCTCGCCGGGAGGTTTATTTTCCATGCTCGCGATTGCCAACTTGATGTTGCTGATCGCGAACAAGGAAAAAGTCTCGCCGGGATGACATTTTGCTTGCTTGCGGTCGCCAACTTGACGTTGAGGACCGCGAGCAAGCAAAAAATGACCGCAGCACTTCGCAACACTACGCTACGCGTGTTCGCACTGTGCTACGTGCAATACGCGTAGTGCGAAGTAGCGCGAACTTCGCAAACTACGCGAGCGTAGCGTAGTGCTTTGCCCAGGCTTAACTAAGACCTCACAGACCCTTTGTCATCCAATTATCAGTAGGTTAACTGGGTGCTGGTCCTCCACCCACAAAATTGTGTCAAAGGACAAAAACATTATTATAGGGTTTGTATTCACCGGAGCATTGCACACAGCTCACTTGAGCTTTAGTAGTTAGTTTTTTACTCAGACTTTGGGTTGTTTTCGGTGAGGAGTATAGAGGACTTTAAGGATCAATTTTTGCATCTAGGGAGTCCTTGATCAGCCTTGGATTTACCATGCAGGCATGGTCAGCAGCAGCAGAGCAGACCAGCATTCTTTATGAGGGCCTTCCCACTTGTTTCCAGACAATAGCAAGTTTACAAAACCTCTGAAGGAAATATCAGCAAAACGTGCACAAGGGTGTGTTGAAACAGTGATCAGTAAGGTGGAGGGGAGCTCCAGCTTATATTTGTATGTCATGGTAGGTTGACAGCAGCCAACCGCTAATTAGATCTATTGTTTTCCTCTACTGTTCAAAAATACAAGCAACTTATGGACTGCTTTTCTTTTCTCAGTGGATTCTGGGACTTCTACGGCCCTACTCTGCTGAGAATTGTTGGATATTAACATTTGTCAAGTTCCAGAGCATGAGAACAGGAGAGAAAAATTAATTCCATACTGTTTTCTTGGGGTAGCATTCTTTCCTTGCATTCACTAATCTCAGAACAAATTTAAAGATTGTAAGCAAAATGACAAAACTAAGGAGAAGTCCACTGCTAATAATTCCAAGCTATAGGCCATGTGTTCATGTTTGGATATTCACGATCATTCTTATATTCTCCACTTAGGCCCATGTTGCGAAGCAACTTATTTCTTACAGTGTACTCACAAATAACATTTCCAAGCTGTGACCATTTGCACGCACAACAATGTGGATTTGTTTCTCTGAAACTAAACTTGTTTTACATCTAGCTTTGCAAAACATTATCACAACACCCTGGACATCATGTAAATGGTCTTGTTCCGTACTACGTACAAATGTCATCACTATCTTCATCCATGAGGTAACATATCCGCAACACCACTAATGTATGCGTACATCACAAGACTGCTTTCTTTTTTAAAAGATAGGGATCACGATAAATTAGTAGAGGAGGTACTTACATTGATACAGAGGGTCCTTGCATGCTGAGAAATCTAGCAGCGGTCTGACATCTCGTGAGGTGTGTCCAGTTCGACACCAAGACGGGGTCATTAGCTAGTCTATACCATCAGGTAATGGGGTTGGATCGTCCCTTGGGGGATTCTTGGCTTTACACTTAGAAACACTCTAGATCCACTTAGAGTAGGGTCCGCACTGTAGGAGTACGCCTTATTACAACTTTGTTTGATATGCCTGCCTTTATACATTGCTTTAGCACCATGGTAGAACTCTACCTACTATTTACGTTATTGGAGCTTGAAATCACGTTTTTCTGCTTCTGTCTCCTAATCACTGCAGCACACTTATTTCATGCAAGAATAACATTGGTGCAATAAATATTATTGAAAATGTCCCACTGTGTATTCTCTGTATATTTCTCAGAGAACAAGTGAGCACAAGTGACTGAGCTAAAGGTTTGTACTGTTTCCATGATCCTTGAATGGACAGGGTTGTCATGTTCACTTGCTGCCAGAAACCATACACTCCATGTTAGATTAGGGGGGCTTATGGTGGCACCGTGAGCTAGCTGGTCTATAGGACCACATATCCTGTTGGGGTGTGAGGAATCAGTTTTGGCACCAAGCCCTTAGCTTATGCTGTCCAAACAATGCGCAGGTCCTATAGATCAGTAGGAACTACATGACACAGAGCTGCCAGTGTTGGTTAGGCACTTATTTAATGGTCAAATCTGAGTAGTTCAGTCGTGCATTCTCAGAGTCCCCTACTCACATTTTAACCTGAAATGTTAGTAGTTGGAAGGGAAATAAATCCACCTCAGCTCAGTAGGTATATCATATGTATTGGCTTTAGTTTAAATCAAGCTGGGAGGATTAGAAGTTCCCAGATCGTGCATACCAAATCTCAAATTCTATACGATTTTTTACAAAATTATGCTACTGTGACAATGACCGAACAAGATGATGACACTGGAGAACAGTTAGTTAAACTAAATATTTCAGAAAATTGCATACAGGCAGTTACCATGACATTATTACAATATGGTCTCCAGGCAATGAGTGGAGAGGTTACCTTCGTTGTTGAGGCACACAAAGCATTCATAACAGAGGTATTATACTCTTGGGTTAAATTCCCACCTGCAGATGAACACACACAAATGTTTCATGACTATATTGAAGATGAACCACCAGATGAGCATTTCTCATACGTGGACTTAGAAATCCTGTTAACTTACCAAGAGCACATTAATCGGTTTATAGGAGCCCTACCCCATACTACAGAACACACAAGACTCTGTCCGCTCAGCAGAGAAGGAGCAACATGGCCGGTCTTGGCTTCATACTCACCACATTCAGACATTGCTGCCCTCACACCAGCAGACATGCGCAAATTTTACAGTGATTAAGTAAATATTTATAGAAATCTGACACAATATGTAAACAGACCATTGACAGTCCAACCTGCGGTGGCTGCTCAGGCTACACAACCATACATGGCCACCACCTGTATTAGCCCACAAACACTGAATGCAATTATGGGAAAGGTTCCCACGAGCCAGGAGCAACGCCAGTTCTGGATAGCACTAAAACATCTCAGCTTGAAGCATTTTTTCCCCATAGGGGCCTGCATGAAAAACATAGAATACTGACAATTTGCTTGATATTGGGGATGGCTCCCCAGTTAGAAGATTGTGCCACTTGGGGTACAGTCTTCATAGCCATATATACCAGAACGCATGGTACCCCTTTAATAACATTCATACCAGATGTACTAAAACAAATTCAGAATGATTATGGGGCAGAACCTGCCTTAGATCTGGGGATAAAACTGATGGCCAATTTTGCCCAGGTATCTACCATTATGTTGAGTAACATAAAAGGGGAGGCATCAGCAGTGGCTATATGCCAATTCATGAGGGAATTCACTCCTGCACAGCAGGAGTGTGAATTACCTAAGATTATAAAAGAAACATATGGCTCTTTAGACGGAGATAATCAGGGAGCCAAACCTGGAAAACCAATAGTTAGGAGTAGTTCTGAAAAAGATAACTCTAAGCAAGCACCCGATTCTTCAAAGAAGAAATAGGATAATAAACAAAAAAATAAACAAAATAAGTCATGGGGTGGATGTCCTCAACAGGAACACACAGAACGAAGATATAATTTGTGAAACCATGACAATATTAGAAAGCCTGACAGGTATCAGGATACTGATACACGTTCATCTCCTTCCTTTCGGGAAACATCCGAAAAGCGTTCGGAAAGAGACGGACGGTCAGAATATAGATCGGAAGAGCGAGTCAAGCTGAAGAGGGAGACACATCGCACTTCGGACCACATCATTAAACAGGAAGGAAAACAAAAGACTTCCAAACCTCAATTTAAAAAGAAAAAGGTAGCCGGAATCAAAGTTAGAAATGCCCAGCTGATGAGGACACTGCTTCCGAACGGGGAATGGGCAGTGATGATGCTGGTCAGCACGGCAGATGTCACTATAGCTCGCCAGAACCTGAGGAATTTTCTGGGGGTAGTAATGCTGAGTGAGCATATCACAGTGGAAACACCTGATAAAAGGGTACGTGTCCCACATCGTTTATATGAAATAACTCTCCAAATGGAGGGGGGCATACCAAGGAAAGAGAAGGATCGTTTTTAGAGAACCTAACCCATGGTTATGATATTCTTTCGGCCTAAAAGGATTGGCCACCTGAGTTTGTGATGGATTTACAAATGGGGGAAGAAGTTATTTCACCTGCCTTCTCCGAGCTCATTCCAGAATCAGTTAAAATGTCATACGTGCCGGAGTGGGCGTTAGCGCTAGCTCCTGCAGTTTACTGCAACCATGTTGCGTGAGATGATAAGTCACCGCCTTACGAAAAACCATTAAAATTGATTAATCAACCTCAGAGACAATACCCGATTAAACATGAGGCAAAGAAGCAAATCAGAGAGATCTTAAATCAACTTGAATACGAGGGTGTGACAGAGAATTGCACCTCATCAATTAATAATCCCTTGTTTCCTGTAATGAAACCCGATAATTCATATCATCTAGTATTAGATTCCAGACACTTAAACGCATCCACATGCACATTTGCAGTACAGAATGCATACAGTGCCGCACTAATGAATAACATAACAAGAAGTACAAAACAATACTAGACATCTCAAAAGGATTTTTTTCCGTCAAAATATAGCACCTCAAAGCAGATATTTGACATCATTCTCAGCGCTAGGCTCTCAATGGCAATTTTTTTTTATCAACTACCCCAAAGAGGCTTTGTCTTATATAGACAGACGATGAATTAATTGAACACTTGGCCAGAGTGAACCACATAATACTTGGGTTTGCTTACGTAGGTTACACATTCAATTTAAAAAAATCTAAAATTGCCCGCCTCAGTGTCCTATTTTTCGAATACAAATTGTCAAGTGAAGGCGAAAGCCCGCCGGCACAATTTTCTAAAAAATTTGCAATGCTCCAAACTCCAACAAATCTGAAACGACTACAATCCATTTTGGAATTCTTGACTTTTGGCAGAACATTCATTTTGGATTATGCAGAAAGGGTGAAACCTTATCTTCGACCTAATTAGACCTGATTTTTCGGTGCACCATTGGACAAAGGATCATACGGATATTCTACATTCTGAACAAGCTGACATGATAGCTTCCAAACATTTACACACATGTGTTAATAAGACTAACCTGGTGATCCGCATAGCCGCTGGACCAACTGGGTACACCTACATCACTTTCAATGAAGGCGATACAGTACATATTGCATACAAATCACATTTGTACACAAATTCTGAAATGTGTTTTGCACCTACTGAAAAGATACTCACAGCAGTACAGACTTCTGTAGTGAGAGAGAGCGCTAGCGCAGGGGAAACGTAAAATTGTTGTGACTCCGGTACCAACCTTGGAGGCCGCTACAAAGGCAAGCATCCTGAATGATCAAGGTTTCTGTGGAATGAAACCAGGCATTGCTTATCTGGTGACGGTTAATTCCATAGTCACTTGTTGTACACAAGCACTGTTTCCACCTGCCCACACAAGTAGGGAGGCAGCGCTATGGCCTTCAATAAATGTTTCCAGCATAAAATTTGACTCCATGAGCAAACTGAAAGCCATGCTTTTACAAAAGGATGTGGCCTTAACTACAGCTAAAGAGACGTTTTATCTCCAGGTTGCAAAGTCTTCATCGGAGATACAGATGCTACTCCACACTAACTTCCCGCTGCATTTTGGGGTGTTGGTCCATTGTATCTTTAACATGTCTGATACAACAGGAATAGTGCACTTTATAAAAATGTATTTGCTCTGGTTTGGTTAGCACCTTTCAGACGATTTTCGCAGCTATACCGTATTTCATCCACTCCATGTTAGGAAGTGTTTTGGAGGGCTACCGCTTGTCCTGCCACATGGAATCTTTTATTATTTCCTCCCCTCAATGGACGTCTCAGTTCTCCGCAATGGATTGTACCTTGAGGGATTCTTGGCTTTACACTCACACGCACTCTAGATACACTTAGACTTGGGTCTGCACCCTAGGAGTATACATGATTACTGTTTTTTTAATTTTTTATGCCTGCATATCTATACATTGCTTTAGCACCATGGTAGAAATCTACCTACTATTTACGCTATTAGTGCTTGTAATCAGTGCAGCACACATATTTTATGCAAGAATAACATTTGTCAATAAATAATATTGAAAATGTCCCACTGTGCATTCTCTGTATATTTCATTGAGAATAAGTAAGCACAAGTGATTGAGTGAAAGGTTCTGTACTGTTTCCACAATCCATGAAGGGACAGGGTTGTCAAGTTCAGTGGTTGCCATAAATCATTTGCTCCTTGTTCGGTTAGGGTGGCATATGGTGGCACTGTGAGCTAGCTGGTCCATAGGCCAACATATCCTGCGGGGGTGTCTGGAATCAATCGTGACACCAAGCCCTTAGTTTATGTTGTCCAAACAATGTGCAGGTCCTATGTATCAGTAGGAAGTACTACACAACATCATTGTTGGATAAACCAAATGCAGTCCTGACGAGCACTAGACTTGCAGTTTGAGGGGTGCTTCAAGTTGTGGTTCCCTCAAATTGTTTTGAAAATGAAAATCCTGTTAATTTACCAAATACATGTGATGATGAAGGGTGAAAAAGGATTGAAAACTCTGAGGGCTGCACATGTGGTTAATTACCTGTTAAACAAAAGAAAGAGATGATCCTCATAAAGAGCTATTGATCCAAACTCTGATTCAGCCTCTCTGTTTACCCATATCTGAGTTTGGTAACGGGTAAGAGAACACAAATTACTAGTAAGTTTAAACACAGAAGATAAGTAAGAGAAACAAACACCAAAGACTGGGGCTTATCCGGTGCAAGCAGATAGCAGGCTATGACTAAGCCCCTGGTGTACCACGAAACCAATACAAGAGCCAAAAGTGAACACCACTGCAATGAAGGATCAAGAATGGATAGGAAGCATAAACCTGACAAAACTGTAAGCAAGATGAATAACAAGGAACAGAAGGAAAGTGAGAAAGGCAACAGAGGGAATAAAATAGGGGGAAAACAACAAAAGGAAAGAAATTAGTCATGGCCGGTGCAAATTAAATGTGAGTAATGAGGACTCCCAACAGCCATTGTTGACAGACAAGTGAACTCAATGTGAATCAGACCTAAATACTCTAACTACCACTATTTTTGGAGTCACCTTCTTTGTCCTGGGTGCAAGAGGGAGAACTGCCATGCCAGAACCTCTCTGAACTGGAACACAAGCAACACAGGACCGGTTTCACCCTAGTTAGGGCTCATCAGCCATTCATAGCTTGGTTCCACAGTATGTATGGGACCCACAGGCTGCACTTTTCTCATTGGAGCAGGGTCAATACTGATTTGCATATGGCTGGGTCCAAACTGTGGTGGCTTGGTGTGCAAAATAACGATGGACAGGGATCCGGCTCAAGTAACTACCAGTGATTGAGATTAATTAAAATATTTCACCCATCACTTTGTTTATTACTGCCCCAGGTTCTTTCTCACAAAGTTTAGTGTTTTTTTTCATGCTTTTGTTTCAAACTCAGCTTTAGGCTTCCTGCTCACCATTGAGATTTCTGGTGAATTTTCATAAGAGGATCAGAATACTGATCCTACTTCAGCTGCAATTTTTTGTTCTTGAAGTCATTCTGGCTTGGTGGTTGTTCTGTAATGGGCTGACCGTTTCATTTTACATAGGGTAGCTTAGTGTTCAAACTAAAATTCCACCAAAAGTGTGTGGGATTTGGTAACCTCTGTGAAAATGCAAAATATTAAAATTAAAAGCAACAACAAATGCATGAAATACAAGTGAGACCCCTTATTAAATTTGACACGCCTTGCGGTGCAATCAACTTCTGCCTTGTGAATACTTTCAAAACTAACAAACTTTCAGATAACTGCATCATAGAGTCAAAAACCAAATTAATATGTTTGTTTGTGACCACAAAGGCTTATTAAAATGGATTTGTCATCAGTCAGATGAGGATAGAGTGCATTATGCCAAACACACACTACATCAGGATAACATTGAGAGTAGTGTCTAGAGTGCAATGAAGCCCACTTCATAACCAGACATAATGATAACAGGCAAGGATATATGATCGACATTGTGTGACTGAAAAAGTTGCAGGCATAAAGAGTGACCATATAAATGCTTATCACATTTTCAAATGTGTCAGCTGCTACAAATGTTCTACCACCGGGTTTACCACTTTTACACTAGAGTGGCCATACAAATCTGTTGTTAATTTTCTGTGGCTGTCATGCAGTCACATATTTGTTTGACTGGCTTACTATTTCATTGAATGAAAACACTGGAACACCTTTCCTTTTGTTGTTAACTTCTCTCTTGTAGATGTCTTTGTATTTCTAGATATTACTTTTACCATTTTGTAAAGAATCAGTTAAAATGTATGTTTTCTTTGCATCTTTCACCAGTTGGTTGCATACAAGGAATGTTCTTTATGATGATAAAAGGTGTAAGCCAAAGTCACAAAAGAATGAAGATAGCTTTATCCAGCTGGATTCTTATAATTAGTGGCATTCAAATGCCTAGGTGGTGGATGAAAAGGGTGATGCTCTGGTTTGTTTTCTGCAGGCGTATTTTAATTACATGTACAAAAGCTTACTTGTTCTGCCAAAGGGACTATTAAACACATTGTGATGGAAAACAAAAAGTGGAAGAACAGGGCAGTGGTCAGTAAGAGAGTGGGTAGGTGGTAAAGAGTCAGAATAAAATACAAAGCACTCAATAATAATAGTGGCAACTTCAGTTGGTAGGTAAATAACATGTGAGCAGACTTAGTTCAATCAATCAGTGAGTGAAAGATCCCCTTGGTCAAGAATCATCTGGGCTCATAATCAGGACTTGAATTGTATTAAGATAATAACTTGAAACCAGTCTAATGAAAATAAAATACATGTGGTTTGTGATGGCAGACTGACTTATCAAAAACACAAAATAAAAGGTAATTGAAAAGATGATAGCGTTGTTCTATGCAAGCATTATTTTACTGAGAAAGCCTGTTGGACAGTGGATATCCACCCTCTGTTATGCAATAAGGCATGGCCTACACATTACAAAAAAAGTTATTAAAAGGCTCAAATATAATAAATGTGTAGTTCAGTGCAAAAATAAATCATCATACACATGTATATAAACACAATAATACATGTTTTATAGGTGAGCCTGAACTGAATCAAACCATGGCAAGTACAAAGTACACTTTTGTGTGTAACTCAACAGTAATATTATAGGTGTTAGACCTGGCATTTTTTGGCATGGTTTCCCCTGTCTTTTTTATTCTGACATCTTGTTTCTGATTGTGTGCTGAACTGGTTTTAGGACTCTGAGCACTTTATCACTGCTGGCCAGAGCTAAAGTGCATGTGCTCTCCCTCTAAAATGTATTGACACTTGGTTTCTCCATGATGGGCATATTTGTTTTACTAATAAGTCCCTAGTACTGTGTGCCCAGGGACTGTAAATCAAATGCTACTATTTGGCCTACAGCATTCATTGTGCCACCCACATGAGTAGCTTTGAAAACATGTCTCAGGCCCGCCAATGCACAGCCTGGGCATGCAGTTTAATACTGCCATTTCGACCTGCAAGGACACTTATTTGCCAGTCCTAAAGCTTCCCTTTTATTACATATAAGACACCCCTAAGTTAGGCCCAAGGTAGCCCCATGGGCAGGGTGCAGTCCATTTACAAGGTAGGAAATGTGCTTTTAAGTTGTACATGTCCTGGTAGTGAAAAACTGCTACATTTGTTTTTCAAGAAAGCAAGGCCTATCCCTCCCATAGGTTAGCATTGGAGCTGCCTCGTAACACTTTTCAAGTGTGTCTTTCAATTGGGAACAGATAGAAAATTGGAGTTTGGTGTCTCTTGAATCACAATTTAGAAACATCTTTTTTAGTGAAGGTGGTTTTTAAATTGCTGGTCTGAAAATGTATCTTTTAGAAAGTTGGCATTTTCCTACTTTAATCACTCTGTGCCTCTGCCTGTCCCTAGACAGTTGGATGACAGTTGGGCTTTGTGAATTGTCTCTAGACAGTCACACACAAAGGAAGCTGAGGTGTACCCTGAATATCCTGATGGCCCATCACCAGTCTGATGGGTCTTCCTGAGCTGAAGTGGTGGGAGGAGTTGACACTTACACCTGAATAGGGCTCTGCCTGGCCCCCCTTGAAGAGCTGCATACTCCCGGAAGTGTGTCTGGAGCAAGGGCCAGGAAGTGCAGGGTCTTGCACACTACAAAGATCTTTCTTTTAAGTCTCCCTACTTAAAAGGCTGAAATGGGTATAAGTACCGGACCTCTGACACCATATGCTTAGAACACTTCTAGACTGAGGACATTCTGCGACGATGAAGAGCTGTTGTCTTGCCAGGAGGAACTGCCACTTTGCTACTTGCTTTGCTGAGTTGGCCTGCTGTCTCATGCTTCTTGCCTGGGGGTGAGAGGACTTGAGTTTGCTCTCTGCATCATGCTTCCAAAGTTTCTCCAAAGGCTTGAGTTGAGCTTGCCTCCTTTTGGAAGTCTCAGGGCAAACAAAGACTTCACCTGCAGCACTTGGTCTCCTCTGCTGAGAGCCCTACTTTGCCAAGTGGTGTTATATCTGGTTCCTGGGCCATTCGGAGTTGGTTTGCACCGCTGCTTGCACCGGAGCCATGGTCCCCACTTAATACAACAACCACAACTTGCTACGCAGACCCCGATGGCGCATAAGCCTGTGTTTCAAGCACCTGGTCACCGAAGTCTGTGACGCCCAACTCCAACTCTGCCGCAGATTTTGCATACTAAGCAGCAATTAAAAAAGAGAACTGTAGGCTTTAGTTTTTTTTAAAGGGGACGGGGGTTAAGTGGCACCCTTCCTGAGCCTCATTAGGGCCTGGGGACCGCATCCCCCATGGTCCTATTTGTTTTAAAGGGGAGGGGACCACGTAGGACCCCTCCCCAAGCCTTATTAGGCCCTGGGGACCACATCTGCCAAGGCCCTTTTTTTAAGGGAAGAGGGATTGCATGACCCCTTCCCCAAGCCTACTTTGGTTCTGGGGATTCCATCCCCCAGGGCCCAAATTAATTAAAAGTGGGTGCCACGTGTCCATCCAGGGCACCCACCATGCACAACATTCAGGCTGTTGTGGGAGCCCCAGGGCCCTGCAGCACCAGCCGGACCCCGCATGCTGCGAGAGCCGGCATCACTCCCACCCACAGGGAGCATCTATTTCAAGGCTGCTGCCAACCGGCGTAAGCATTTTTAAAGCTCCTGCCCTCTAGAAGCATCCTCTGTGTTTGCTCCCATTTGACAAGAGTTTCAAAAATTCTCCCACCAGGTGGGCACTGCTGCGGCGAGGGACACTACAGTATTGCGATGGGGCTGGCTCCCTGGGACACAGCAAGTGAGCTGGGGGGAGTCTCCGTGGTCATTAATTGGTCATGGCGGGGGGCCACATGGCCCCCTCTTCTTAAAAAATATTGTGCGCCCTAGGGGATGGGGTCCCCAGGTTCAAATGTTGCTCAGGGAGTGGGTCTCCCATATTTATTAAGTTGGGCCCTGGGAGATGGGGTCCCTGAAGCCAAAGATTGCTCCAGGTAGGCATACAGACAACCACGTCTCCTTAATTAAAGAATGCGGCCCCAGACCATCATTTTTTTCCGATCCAGTGGGAGTCCCATGGGATTCTGGCAAAAATTGCTGTTTTTTTCAGTTTTTGCTTTGTGGTCCCCTTCCCCTTATTAAATTAATTGTATCCCAGAGATGAAGGCTCTCGGGCGTAAAATGCCCCAGGGAGGGGGGCTGCATGTCCCCTCTCTTTAATTAAAGAATGCTTCTCGGGACACAATTGTTTTTTTTATTTTTATCCCATTGGAGTCCCGCAGGATCGTGCAAACAATTGCTGGGTTTTTTCCATTTTGGCGCTCACGAGAGTCCCTCGAACCCAATTGTCCAGAGATACAAATATTTTTCAACCTGTATTTCCCAACAAATACTGGACGGATTCACAACCAAATCACAAACAGCACAATCTATGGACAAAGATCTAGCTTCCTGCCACATTTGGTAAAATTCTGTTCAGTAGTTTTTGTGGTAGAGCTTCTTAAAGTAGACTATTGAAAATGCATGGGGATTTTGAGTTCAGGGTCTCCCCTTTTTTCTCGGCTCCCACTTAACGGATCACACAGAAACATTCCAAGCACGAAGCAGGCATGAAAGAGCATTATTTTGGAAAGTATTCTGGAGATTTGTCAATGGAAAAGCTGACCTAACTATAGCTACTCAGTGGTGACCACCACTGGGTAACATATATAAGTCCTGCTCAAAGGGATTTGCTGCTATGGAAAAGCTTTCAGAGGGAGCAACCTGAATTTTGGCCTCGGAGGTCTTTGGGGTAAAAAAGCTTCCAAGGATGTTAGGAGGAGTACACTTTGACACAGCCGAGGGACCAAGGACCTCGGGAGCAGCATGTAGGGGTCAAGAATCACACCAGCAGAATCCACCACACGGGTCCAACGCATGTCCAGTTAGAACTGGTCAGCTTAACTCTTCATGGAAAAGGCCTCTATCAGCTTGTTGTGCCCCTGTAGCTTAACAGTAGATCAATCAACTGAAACATGAATTCCAACTTGTTATCCTGGGTAGAAATGACAGAAAATCCAGCCTTTCAAGTCTCCTCACAATAGGAGGTCCACCCCTTCTTCTGTCTTGAACAGTTCAAGTAGTGTTCTGGAGATGATGCTCAGGGGTGCGATATATATGCCTAGCACCAGCCTGTCTGTGAGGGTGACTCATGGCACCTCCCTAACTAATAGGGAAAACATTCCGAGGAATATCCCTAACCATGTTTGCAGCAATTCATATGTCCCCTTGTAAGAAATTGGGTTACTGGTTGACTGGGGTGTGGGCCTGGTCAAGCAGCAACCACAAGCATTGCCAGGGTAAGGAAAAGGCAAATAACAAATTAACCTGGGGCTTATTTACAAGTCCCCTGCACCACCTTGCGCCGCTATTTTTTCACTTTTTTGATGAAATGCGGTGCTACATTTGCACCATATTTACATTGATACAAATGAGTCTTTTTTAAGGTTCTGATGGTGTCAACCTGCGTAGGAATCAGCGGCACCATGTTTAATTCATGCAAGGTAGGCGTTCCATGGGAAATGGCTATCTTAAAAGTGACGCAGTGGTATCTACCACCATTTTTCTGTTATGGGTCACTTCATCGCCAATACATCACAATCTCTATGCCTGCTAAACCCAGGTGCAGGGATGAGGCATTAGTTGTACCCAAGGGACCACACCAGCTGCAATGACTTGAATGCAATATGCATTCAAGTCACGAGGTCAGTGGATCCTAGAAGGTAGGTATGTGCACGTAATGTCACAATTTGTGACATTATGTGTTGATGTCACACATACAAGTGGGCACGATGCCCACTTGTATGCATCACATCCAGGACCAATATGTTTGAACGCAAGTTGACCTTGTCACCTATTCATTCTCTAACACATTGGTCCCCTTCAATAGATAATGCGTCAGTGAAAACTGCATTGCTCGAGTTGAGTTGCTTTTCCCACTAACTCCAGCAAAGCGCCAAATTGGAAAATACAGGCTTCATTTCAGCTGTTTTGTATATTGTGTACATATTTGTATGTCTCTTACTACATGTGTATAATTTCACTTAGTCACGTATGTCACTTTGTTGCACTTTATTCACTTTATCTTCATGTCACTGATGTAATTTGATGATTATTGAATTTGATAGCCCTACATGATTCAAAGAGTAAAGAACTATTTTGATATATAAAAAAAATGGTTCCATGTGTGTTCTATCCTGAAGCCTATAAAGAAATGTATTAGACTAATTTCTGCATGATTAATACTGCATAGGTTTAAAGAAAGTGTTCTATCAGACAAAACCATTTGTAGTTTGTTTTGTATGACAAGGCAAATACTATGTGGAAGAGGTAAAGCAACTGCATACCTCTTGCTCACTTCAAGCCTGGAAAAAGTAAAATAAGATCACAGAAACACCTTATTCTCCCCAAGAAAAGAAGCCTTGAGCCACTCCAGGCTCTCTTTCAAACAATCTAGCAATATGTAAACCTAAAATGTCCAGACTCAGCAGAAATGACCTACTAAAAGTGCTGCTATGAGACAATGCAAAAAAATACAGAAGGAACCACATACAAAGTTGTGATTAATGGACTAGGCCGAAGCATCACAAAGAAACACAGCCAAATCGTCATTTCAACCATCCTTACTCCAAACAATAGCTTTTACTTATCAATCCTCCTATGTTGACCACTTCATAACTAATGTAAGATCTGTTTACTTGCTTCCTTTCCTGGATGAAAAATATCGGCAATGCTCACTTGACCCAACTATCGACCAACATACCTAACATTGCTCTACTAGCTTCTCAATACAATATTAAATCCACTGAATGTACATCACTGAAACATTAACTCTCCAGCTTTTGTATCACGTACAGTTGTGCTGGATGGAGTTGATAACTTCTGTTCTTTTTTTGTTTATACTTTTTCTACAATATAATTGGCCACAAGATATTACTGTCTATCTTTTCCAATAGTATAAGGTGAAAGTGGTCAGTCCAGAAAAGCTCTCCAGTCTTTCCTATTTTATTAACACATTTTGTGCACGTTGATACTTTTAGGTCTCCTACTCTGCCCTTGTAGGTCTCACTCTCTTGTCAAAACGTACATAGAACTGCTAGATCGGATGCTGATAGAATGACTGATGACCATACATAAGTACCAACTAACTATAATTATGAACTGCAAGTTCTGTAGGTGTCACAAACAAGATAAGCCATCAGGGCAGGTAATCAGGAGAGTTTCTTAGCGATACCTGATAAGGTGCTCCTTGAAGAGATTAAGCTTTAGCCTTTTCTCTGTACACAATATATATTTTAATTAATATTTAGTAATTATCTCCTTTTCAATTTGTCATACATCCTGCTGAAGCTATGGCTTCACCTTCACCATTTATGGCCTTATTCACAAAGCATTTTCTGGCAGTTGACTTAGGGGTGACTTACTTAGGAATTTCTTGGTGTTAGATATGATTTATTCAGGAAGAAAAAATAGTGACAAGTGAAATCCTTGAATTATTCTCAGCTGCTGGTAATTACCCAGGGCGGCATTCCAATCCATTGTGTTTTTTTATCAGAATGCCCCTACACACAAGGATGAACCCTCTGCAAATCAGTCTTGGTCCTAATCCAATCGGAACCCTCCAGTTCAAACTACTTGGGCATTCCCAATCTGAATCTGAGCACAGGTAACCAAGTACTTATTCATGGATCTAATACACAACGCTCAGTTTCCTGAGTTCAAGAGTAAGTAACTAGGAAGTTGGGAGTAGGACGATGCCAAAGAGAAAAATACTTATGATTTACACCGATGAGCCCTGATTATGCATACGCAGTTAAATTCAGATCCTTGTGCAAATCTCTCTTTGCTCAGGAATTGTGATTTTGAGATTTGTGGTCACCCCTGAAATTTTCTATTTGTGAATTTCGGCAGGTGAAACCTGCCAAAACTTCCCAAGAACTAGAGGTGGATGATGATGAATGCATAACTTGTTGTAAAAGGCACCAGATTCTGCACATAATTCCTCTTTTTCAAGTGGAAAATGAGGTTGAGGAGGTATTACCCACACCTGCTAAATACTGCACCCTATGGTATCCGAATTTACCAGGGATGACAAATACTTCACCCCGTCTAGCCCAATAGTTATCAGGGCCACAGGTCCTTGTTATGAGTCAGAATCTGACTCAGCTGATTTTGTGCCTTAAAATGTGTATGTCCCAGTATTTATCTGGCCTTTTCCCCCTGATAAATATCAACAGGTTTGACCTCCTAAAATGTATCTGGGGAACTGATTTTTATCACAATTTATGCAATTGCAATATGTTTGGTAACAAGATTTACTGTACATATCAGAATAACAGCTAATTTAATGAGGCCATAGTGCTTTATCCAGTTGAGTACTGTATGACAGACCCTACAAATCCTATCCTTTCAACATCTCTCCCCACCTCACTCCAGAATGTATCTCTTTCTGAATCAATTATCAAAATAAGTCTTAATGTTCAGTATTTATGCCTACACATTATTTCGGGTCCTATGTACTAACATATATTTTAGCGATTGATCATTTGCACTAAATCACATCTACTATTGGTATGCTTTCTCTATTCACAATTTCTTAGGAGTCATATTCACAAATAATGATGGGAAGAGGTTACAAATAGAGACTAGAAAAAACCTAATGTATCACAGACTGCATTTGATTGCATCATAACCAGGAAGTGAATTTCCTGGACCACATTGTGTGCTTCCACTTTGGACAGGACACATCTCATTCGAGCAGGAGAGGTTTGCAGATATTTCAAGATTTCCAGGAGCAAATGCAGGATAATAAAAATACAAAAGACAGCAGATGTTTTCAGAGGTGAAGCTGGAGATTCTTGTTGAAGAATACGGGCCTAATTTATATGTTGGTGGTAAAGAGAACAGGAGTATCCTTACTGCCAACATAATTGTCCGCCCACCGGATTTAAATGAAGACAGACCTTAGGTGTAACTAGGGCAGAGACTGGTATGTCTCCAAAATGGTTACACCCTCCGCTGACCTCTGTGTCGACCCACCTAATAAAGATGGGCAGAATACAGGTCATTTTTAACTGCCCATCACTGCCAGGAAAACCCTTGCAGAAATTAGCAGTGAAACCTGTCTAATGACCCCCTTACCATGGAACATAACTACATGATGAGTGAGGCATTTTTTTGATTTTATAAAAGAAAATCCCACTTTGGGTTTTTCTTTTTTGAAATAAAAACAGCATATTTTGGCGAACGCTCCATCATGTTGATGGAACTAGGCCTCAAACTTAAAACAGCATTCACAGGAGCCTCTCTGATGGCAGTTGCTGCCAATGCTGTAGAAATGATCATTGGCTTGGTGGTCATTTCCAAAATTAGCAGGCAGTTTCTATGTCAGGTGGACAGAGTAATGTACTCCATGACTGAGTTAACTCCATACACCAATGTTTAAATGCGGCCCTGTGTTTTAAATAATGTCAAACATTTTGGAAAAACGTCATTAATGGAGCCTGTACTGGAGTTTGCAAAAACATTGGTTGAGCATAGAAGAGAGCACCATCATCAAATGCACCATTGATAAGATACGTAATCTAATAGTCTCATACCAAACAGAAGCAGTCACAAAGAATATCTAAAGCTGATCGTACAGGTGGTGGATTAAAAATATAAATTATTATTAAAATGAATTACGCTAAAATAATATTTGTCTACAGACAGAAATCACTGTAGAAGAAGAATATTGTGAAGGGGAGATGATATCGGTGTACCTATTGAGGATTTTGAAATGAGAGAAGCTTCTGATCCTCAACCTTTAACATCAACTTTAGATAAAAAACAACCTTCAGACTCAAGGACTGAAATGCATTGACCTACACATACTTTTAGACATACACCTACACATCTTGCTATAATTACTTCTTCAAGCATATGCATTATCTGAACTAGATTGCTTCAAATCCATAGAGGGAACATAATGCCTAGGTCAAATGTGTCACAGAAAATACAGGCTGAATTACAATCTGCTCACCAATCCCAAAATATCGAAAAGTCTCTGTTGTATGTACAGAAACAGCAGCTAAGGGCAATATATTCTTTGGTCCAATAAATGAGTGAGCCAGGGGGAAGCCATGTGATCAAGTCATCATCAGATTAATAATTCAAATGAGGCAATGTATGCTAAAATCACTGCATTATCGAAGGCAGTAACCACAGTATGTGGATTAATGATTATGGATAGAGTTGATGTCAACATCATAGGCAGTTAGGCAATATATTGCAAGGGTTTGGAAGATCTGTAAATCGCCTTGACACTTCTAGGAGTCTTGTATCTCATAGATCTGTTAATTTACAAATGTAGCTTATCTATTTCAGCCATGTTGCCAACGGGCTGGAATTACAAATGTTTTGTCAGAGATAGAAATTACACATGCTAGAAGAGGTGAGGGAAGTGCTGTGGTAGGGAGTGAGGAGGTGTCAAGCCACTGCAGTTTGTATGTACAAGGGCATTGTAGTTTAAAGCTCAGGACAAAAAAAAGTGCAGGTGTCAAGGGCACTCCTACATCAAGTGAAGGAGTGACTGTAATGAAAGGTAGAAAAAGAAGACAGAAATGTTAAACTGTTTCTTGCTATATGTACGTTTCCTGTGACAACAAATCTCAAACAGAAAGTGTGTTTATAGTTTCCATTTTTTTTTTTTTTTTTTTTTTTTTTTTTTAAAACCTTTATTCGTGCATCTTAAAAGAACAAATACGGGCCTACAACCGTCAGGCCGGCCACGATACAGTAAAGCACTGATACCCACATTACAGCCCCCGTGCATCAACGGTCAGGATTAACAACAGGTTATGAGTCACATACTGGAGATATCTTTGAAACCCGGGGAAGGAGAAGTGAAGGTTAATTTTAAGTTTTTTGATAATTTTATCAGAGAAAAAAGTCAATGAAGGATAAGAGCAAAGTAGATTCGAGTCCGCAAGATAGCTTCACCACACGGGCGAGCAGCAACATCAGTAAGAACAACAATGGGAGTAAAATCTCAATCAGTGAGGCGGTGCAGAGATATATCAGGATAGTCACATGAGCAAGTACGCGCCCCTCCAGAGCCGCCCCCACTCGATCCACCCCACACCCGGACCCCGAATCGAAGAAAGTAGAGCACAGAGACATAAAAGAAGAAAGGCCCATAGAACTAATTGAGAACAGAGTATTACCCCCCCACCCTACACCAATGCGGAGGCTACGGCCTACCCCCCCCAGCATAGTGCCTGTCGCCCAAGGAACCCGAAATATAGAGAAGAGAGAAAGTAGGAACAGAGTAAAGAAGGGAAGAAAACAGAAAAGAAGGTGGGGAGGAGCCCACTAGACACCAGAGCGCCCCGAACCATCAGCCAGTTATGGCCCCCACACACTGAGAGCCCTCTACGCCAAAAACGGCATGCAAAGATACCATGGCACCACAGTTTAAGCAAGGGATACAAGTCGCGACAAGTGCGCGCAAAACATACATACAGTCCCAGTCCCAGGCCAGCCCGTCCATAAACCATAGCGATAGAAGTCAGACTAGCCCTGGCCCGATCGCGGGCTTGGGATTAAACCAGCTCCTGCGTGAAGGCCCCGTGTCCCGAGCAGACAAAGACAAGATGGCCGCTTGTGAGAGGATGGGGAAGTAGGATCACGAAATGGCCGCCGACCATCGATTGAGGTCCCTTGTTGCACCACATAAAATCCAAACCTGGCAAGTAAGGTACAGGAGTTCCACAAAAAGGCAGCAGTGGGCCACCGCGGACGGTCCCTCGAAGCCGTTAGGTATCGCTCAGCAGGATAGCCTCGCGGACGCGATGAGGCAGGGAACAATGAAGCAGGCAGCCATGACCAGGGGGACAAAGTATCCGCAGTTGAGGTGGAGAGCGGTGGACCCTGGGCGCCGGGAGCGCTAGATGAAGGCACCAATGTAGCACAATCATACACCGCCGCTGCGTCCCCGCAAGAGGACAAGAGCACCGGAGGACCCACGCCCTGTGGATGACAAACAGTGCGCTCACGGCCCGCAGCCGACAGTATGGGGTCAAACCTCTCACTCAGCGCCTGCAGGCCAGCGCACATCTGTAGTTGAAAGTCCCGCAGGACAGCCAGAACGGAGCCGCATGTCAGCGGAAGCTGGGCCCCAACATCGGCAGCAATCCGGGACGGCACTGTGGAGCTGGTGTCCGGAAGAGGGAGGGCGAAGTGGGCAGCGGGCGAGACCGGAGTATCACCCCCCAGCCGCGAGCAGGCACTCAACGCCATGTTTTGCCGCTATACGGTGCAATGGCCAGGGGGGGGGGGGGTCGTGGCAAGTGGTCAATTCCCCTCAGGTCTACGCCGCAACAGGAAAGGCCGACAGTCGCTTATCTTCTCGCCGGTCCCCCTCGCCGCTGGCTAGGCAATAGGCAAAGGGGGCAGCAGCCCCCCACAGCTCGGTCCTCAGAGCGGGGCAGGAGACTCACCGCACCGGGGCCCACCCCACCGCTCCAGCCCGTCAGGCACAGGGTGCAGAAGGTGTCCGGCCGTCTCTCCCCGGGCTCATCCGGCAACGATCCATGGTGCGAGGCGAGATCGGGACCGCGGGGCTCAGGTTAGGGCTAGCTGGTCCGGTAACTGCGGAGCTTCCAGGAGGCCGGCAAAGGCCGTAAGGGCGCAGGGTTTCAGTGCCGAGGACAAAAGCACCCAGAACTCGGGCATCCGGGCGGGTTGAGACTCCGGGAAAGCAGCAGCGCGGTCAGCGCGTCTTCGCACACGGTGCACCTCGAGAATCGGCGAGGATGGGCATCAGGATAGTAGTCCGAGGCCACGGACCGACGGAGCCGGGCGCTCAAGCGTCTGCTCCGGTCGCCATCTTGGCTCCTCCCTTTATATATAGTTTCCATTTTTAATGTGCATGTAGAAATATATTGTAGGACGAATTTAATAAGAATGTCTTCAATGACCTGTGAATAAACAGAAAAATATATGTTTTACTATTGATGATATTTCCTCTGATGAAGTTAAAAATAAGAGCATTGATCATGAAATTTCTCACCCTAACTGTAGTTGTTGTTTAATTTAGTTCGGGATGTCCTTCCTTCAATTGACCTGTTTGCATCCTTATCTTGGTTTAGTTAAAGAGGGAGGGGGTAGTGTATCTTCATTTTCACAATCAATTCTCATGCAATGCTTCAATTGGACAAGTATGTCTGGTTGCTGTATCATGCAGCATTGCACAACATGTCACAATTTCCATCAAATGTCTGGTGCATACTACCATGCTCTGCCACTTTTATGTAAACATTGGAAACGCCCCTTCAACAATCCAAATACACATTCAATCACAGATTTGTGCATGCCTGTGTGCTATTTCATATCTTACTCTCCCTTGGTGACTATGGGTTTAGTTATGGTGCCATTATCCATAGTTGAATTGCATATGCACTGCCATCTAAACTAAGAATATGCTGATAAATAATTGTTTTGACATGTTTGTGATTTTATAACAGTATACCTGATACCTTGTAAGAAAGTTTATGAAGCAACACAGTACGTGTGTGTTGCTTAGGGTAAAAAGCTACTGACAATAGTTATAGGCTTGATTGTTTACAAAGAAAAGTTATGATAAAGGCAGTAGGCCTAACAAATTGGTTGTGAAATGCATGTGCATTTAAGGATAGTTATTTTTCTGTATTAAAGCCTACGTATAGGAATTTTGTAGCATGGAATCCCATGGATTACCGTAGTAGGCAAGAATGTTGCTGCTGGTTTCCCCCTCTGAAAAACTGTGGGTATAGAAGATCTGTACTGTTCGAATCTACGTTAGACCCTCTTTGGAGAGATACTATTGTGGTTTTCCAACAGTAATTGTGTGTACCATTTACTTTGATGACCCTGTCTGATTTTCTCGTAGGAAAGCTGATGCTCAGTACAGGAGGCCTCATTTAGTTATGGTGTTATTACATTGATAACAGCTACAGCCCTCATTGGCTCACTAGGAAAAATATTTATTTTGCCATAGGTTTAATATGTTATTATGAAAAGCTAAACACATTAGGCTTAATATATCAAGTATGAAAAATGATAAAACAAACAGGTTTTTAAGAGTATATTGTCGTTTTTCTGTATACTGCAGGTAGGTATTTTGTTACACAAAATGTCCAATTTGCTTTCTAGGGAATGATTTTGGTAGTATTAACAGCTTCTGACAAGCCCTAGGGGGAGAACATTTACACTGTCATAATTCTTGTTAAAATCTTTTCTTAGATGTCTGCCAATATCTTGTAATAAAAATATAAATAATACAAACATCCATATGTTTCTAAATATATCCACATGGATTCATAGAACACCACTGGGTCCACTCTGTTTCACATTTGGTCTGTTTGACTGTAATTTACAGTCTATTTAAATCCAAGACAGTACTGCATGGGGCAATGGTTCAGTCTGCATCAGTCATTTGCTGTTCTGCCCTGTGAGCTATGACATTTTCTGATCACATGTGTAAATACACCAGAAAATGAGTGTGCTTGTTAGCTTGATAGCCAGCCCTTTAATTTTCATTTTTCTCATGATTAGTTTCCCGTTCATTTATTTGCTTCTTCTCTTGTTCTTTTAACGTTGCTTAAGAGCATACCACAGCTCTGCAGTCAGTGCTAATATGTTTCCTTGCCTCTCCTTTAATCTGCAGTGTGTACCAATCCGTATAGCTACTTCTTCTAAACCAGAAGATGATTATAGAATGCTCTTGTCCACAGTGTAACATTGTTTTACCATTCCAAGATGGCCAACACATTGGTTTCAAATGTGGCATCCATGCTTGAAGTTTAAGGATTGATGAATGGATACATTAATTAGAAGATGAGTGACAGAGTGCGTGTTTAAAAACTTAGTTAGTGGCTACACCCATCAGTGAAACAAAAGGCACTGTCATTAATATGTCAGGCCTATTAGCATTGACATTGCTTGTTATATGTTGCGCCTGCTTACAACCTGCATCTACTTGATGGTAATGAGCAAATGCAAAAAGCTGGTTCTGTAACTTTTCGCTAAATGTTAATGTTCAATACATAAGAATAGCCAATCGCAATCGGCAATTTTGGAAACCTATTTGTGAATTGTTAAATGGTAATGTTGCAAAATAATGAACCTGTAAAACTTTGATTTGTTATGCAGTTTTCAGAAATCCTTAAAATGTTAGCCTTCTCACATACTGAGGAACCATTCTAGTGGTCACAAACCAGTTTAGGATGCATTTTTTTAACATAAGGAACTTAGCTGTGTACTTCACTTGGGGTAAGGTATTAGACAAGGTTGGGTGTGGATTGTTCCTTTTTTCAGGTTTAGTGCTTCACCTCTCTTTGGGAAAATGTAGTTGCTTCTCAGCATGCTGAAAATACACCTAAAACTATAATCAAGTAAACAGGGCAGGTTTTTTGCATTATCTCAAATTATTTTTCGGTTTCTTCTGTCATGTAAGGTGGCAAAACTATTCGATTTAAGAGCAAAAATATGATTATAGATCAGCACAGAATAATGCTTATCAAAATTAATAGAGTCAGCAATTTCTCGTTACTCAAGCATGAAATATCACCAACTGTGTGAGCAGCATTCAGCTGTACTTTTTAATTCAGTTTTTTCAAAATGTTAAATATGAAAATCAGCCTCCCCTTCACTTGGCATGGCATTAATGTGCAACATGTACTGTTCTGAATGGTTTCTTCTGTATAATTGCAATATATTTGCTAACCTAAAACCTGTGCCCTTTTGCAAGACAAAATTAAATGTTTTCATTAGGTTTAACTGTTTTTTTTTCCCCTGGGACAGAGTCTATTAAGCAAAAGAGCATTTTTTAAAAATTCACACGAAAAAAAGGCAATTTATGTGTTTCGTAAAGTGAACATAATGCACAGGGGATAGAATCAGAATCTCGTGAACTTTAAATGAGAGTTTGAATAGGTCAAACAAATTTCAGAAAGAAGAGTCGAGGGAACAAAACGTTTTGGAGTAACTTAGAAAACCGGAATCTTATCTTTTTAAGTTTTAAAGAGGATTTTATTAAAGTTCATTTACAACATATTATCAACAAAGCATAATATTAAAACCTATCTCAAGTAGAAAAATAGAAAAATAGAAAGTCATATTTAAGAGAGAGCAAGAAAAGACAAGAGAGAGAGGTAGAAAAGAAAAAGGTAGAAGGCATCATCAGATATAGCAAAAGCAATTGCAGTAGAAATGTAATCATTGCTATACAGAGCTATATATAAAATGAAAAAGTGCATCAGATGTACAAAAACTCTTCCAATAAAGATATACACAAGTAGTTATAGGTTAAACAATTAAAGTATGTACAAAAAACCATTAGGAATGCCATCATGGGGGTTTGGGAACTTCTTCTGTACACGGATTATGTAGGGGTAGGGATCGAGCAGACACATCCAAGAAATCTGTGATGGGGAGCCATAATAAATCGCGCTTAATAGCAAGTGTAATGGGGTAAACATAGGCTCTATCAAGTCTGTGATGATAACAAACTCCATACCACCAAGCCTGAAAGGAAACACACGAGGTATCCTTCCAAGATTTAGTGATTTGCTGAAACGCTACAGCCAAAAGTAAATCAATAATGGACGTGTTAATGTTAAGAGAGGACCATATGTCTGAAAGACTACCTAAAAAGATATGTGAAAGTGTAAGAGGGAAAGAGGTGGAAAAAATGCTATTAATCTGAGCCCATACCTCAGACCAGAATTTATGAATCTTCGGGCATTTAAATAACATGTGCTTAAGATCCGCCCCTGACGCTGAACAAGACCAGCAAGAGGAGGGAATGGAAGGATCAATTGAATGTAATTTGGCGGGAGTAATCAAAAGTCTGTTGTATATAAAAAATAACGTTTGAGTCGTATTTGCTGCTCTAGAGGTTTTCCTTATCTTAGTCCAGATCCTATACCACAGTGAGACAGAGAAAGTGTCCTCTACATCTGACTCCCAGTCCAATTCTGTTTTAGATTTATCGCGAATACTAGTAGTATCTCTCAATTTTGCATATATCTGGGAAGCAGAAGAAGAAGCCAGTAAGCAAGGAATAGAGAGAGGAGAAAAATTAGTGTGGGTGATGGAGTCAGAAAGAACATTGTACCTGTTTTGCAAAACCTCACGTAGAAGCTCATATTTGGATGCATGTGATACATGCAAAGAAAAACGAGATTGGAGGATAGAAAAAGGAATAAACGTGCCCTTATCAAACAGTTGATGGGTCCAGAATATACCAAGGTCGTACCAGTCCTTCCAAAAAAGTATCCTATTTCGAAGTTTAATAAGAGGGTTATACCACACGGGAGATTGTAAAAAACGCGAACGGTCATCTAAACCAGTTAATAAGAGAGGAGAAAAGGTTTTCCGAGAATTTTTAAGAATAGGGAGAGAGAATTTATTGGGAATATGGGACAGTGATACAAATTCGTCAAAGGTAAAAGGATGAAAAAAAGATGATTCAATCTCAACCCACAAAGGTCTTGACAGGGCGTCGGACACCTGTCCGGATAATAAAGGGATAGAGTGTTTAAGGAAAAATGAAGAATGATAAGAGGCAAAATCCGGAAAATTAACTCCACCCAACTGCTTAGGGCATTTAAGTTTTGCAAAGGACATTCTAGCCTTTTTATGTTGCCATAGGAATTTAGAGAGCGTAGAATAAATATTCTTATAACAAGACTTAGGGATATTAACTGGAAGGTTAGAGAGGTAAAACAAAATAATGGGAACTAACATCATTTTAATCGAGTCTAGTCTTCCCCACCAGGATAAAAACAAGGGATGCCAACGAGTCGTAGAATCCAGTAACAATGTTTGTAGGTTTTTAAGATTAAGCGCTACAGTGTCTTTAATAGAGGATTTAAACCATAGGCCTAAATATTTTATCTTAACCGGACTCCAATGAAAGGAAGAAGTCAAAAAGTCTGCATGGAAACAAAATTTATTCAGGGGGAGAATTTCACACTTATCAACATTAAGCTTATAACCTGAGACTCTCGCAAAATTAGATACTTCAGATAAAAAGGATGGAATAGAGGACTGTGGATTGGAAATAAATAAGAGAATATCGTCTGCATAGGCAGAGAGTTTCAAATACTTATCCCCATATGGGAAACCAGTAATCCCTGTATTCATGCAAATTTTTATCAAGAATGGTTCTAGTGCCAAAATGAAAAGAAGAGGAGAAAGAGGACAGCCTTGCCGGACACCTCTGAAGAGGGGGAACGAAGAGGAGACGAGACCATTGGCCAAGATAAAGGACCTAGGAAAAGAATATAACAAAGAGACATAAGCAAGAAATTTCTGGCCAAAACCAAACCAAACCAGAACTGCAAGCATAAATTGCCAGTTAACCCTATCAAATGCTTTTTCAGCATCTAACGCAACAGCGGCTAAAGAATGTTGATAGGAATGGGATTTACTCAGTACATTAAAAAAGAGGCGAGTATTGTCAGAAAGGTGACGACCTTTAATGAAACCACATTGTTCCTTACCAATTATGCTAGGTAAGATTTTATCAAGGCGGAGTGCAAGAATTTTTGCGAAAATTTTATAGTCCAAATTGATCAAAGAGATGGGCCTATAATTTTTGCATAAAGTATGGTCTTTATTGTCCTTAGGCAGGAGACAAATTAAGGCCTCTTGAAAAGACCCTTCAGATTTTTTGGACGATATAAAGAATGAAAATAATCGATGAAGTTTAGGAACAAGCAATTTAGCAAAATGTAAATAAAATTCTATCGTAAAGCCATCTGGCCCAGGAGCCTTACCTTTTTTGATTATTCGAATGGACTCTAAAATATCCTTAGAGTCTATATCTGCCTCCAACGGGGCAAAGTCAGTGTCTGGAAATGAAGGAGGAGGAATGGAAGATAAATAACGATCAATATCTGTTAACAGAGGAGGAGATTCCGGAGTATACAAAGTTTGATAAAAATTAGTGAATTCTGCCAGAATATCTTCATCTTTGCGAAGAATGAGATTCGATGAAGAGACGATAGACTCAATTTTTGTGCGTTCTTGCTTAACTTTAAGATACTTGGCAAGAAGATTGCCTGCCTTATTTTGCGCACAGTAATATTTGGCACTGGATTTAAGTAGGATTAGGTTAGCAGATTCCGTGGAGAGTTTATTAAAGGAGAGTTTGGCCTTGAGAAGTTTATCTAGATCAGACTGAGACTTAGTTAAATAATAAGAATGCTCTAATTGCTTAATTTGTGTATTAATTAACTGTAAGGAATGGGAAGCATTGCGCCTTTTATGGGAAACAAACGAGATAATGAAATCTCTAGAGGCAGCTTTAAAAGTATCCCATAGTACCTGAGGGGATATCAAAGGAGACTCATTTTCAGTAAAAAATAGGGATGAAAAGTCAAGGAAAGCTGGAGTGAATTTGGGATCTAATAGGAGAGAATTATTAAATCTCCACCTCCTGGTACCTTTTATGGGGGGAAGCAGATCGAGGCATAGAGAAACTGGAGCATGATCAGAAATTAAGATGGACCCTATTTCAGATCTGGTAATATGTTGGATCAAAGCTTTAGAGACAAAAATGTAGTCGATCCGGGACTGTGAAGAATGGGCTGGTGAGTAATATGTATATTCACAAAGTGTAGGATGGCAGAGTCTCCAAGAATCAACAAGGGAGCGTTGGGATATAGTGGATGTAAATTGAGTATGTATAGAGGATGGTGAGAAACGTGAGTGTGAGTTGCGGTCTAGTAGGGGATCCATAACCATATTGCAATCTCCTCCTAAAATCAGATAATCATCAGAAGATTGCATTAACGAGACTAGTATCTGGGGCCAAAATAATTTATCATATGTGGAGGGAGCATACAAATTAAAAATAGTTAGAGGAACTTTATCAATTAATACAGATACAATGACCCATCTACCATCAGAGTCATTGACTTGATTTATAAGCTTAATATTTAACCGCTTATGACAGAGAATTGCGACACCATTACGTTTCCCTGAACCAGGAGACGCAAATACATGACCTACCCAGTTACGGCGTAACTTGGCAACTTCCACTTCTTGTATATGGATTTCTTGTAACAGTACAATATCTCCCTTTAAATTTGCTAGATGAGACAAAACTCGTTGCCGCTTAATGGGGGAACCCAAACCCTTAACATTCCAAGTAAATATACTTAACGACATCTAAATATATGACTCATAACAATAATAACTCTTGTGTATAGGACAATCAAGTAAATGAATATTCAAACAATCATCATATAAAGATTGGAGAGAAATAACATTAGCATTAGAAGAAAAATGAGAGGATGTAGCACAGAAATTTAAGATAAGAGAATGAAAGGAAAAGAAGAAAATAGAAATAGAAAGAGATAAGAAAAAACGAGAGAGAGTCAGAAATAAGAGATGCAATAAATGCCAGGAACATATTTGAAAATGAGATAAAGAGAAAACTAGCAAAACAGTAGGAGAAAAAGAGATAGTAAAGAGAATTAGAACAAGAAACAGAGAAACAACGCCAGCAATATGTGCAATGTAACGGCAAAAAAAGAGGAGAAAAAGAAAGAACATGGGAAAAGGAGAAACTGAGGAAAAAGTAATGAGAGAATAAACTTTACAAAACAACGCCGTTGTGCGAGGAGAAAAACAAAGAACCAAAAGACATGGTAGAAGAACGCAATATAATGCATCATAAAGACATACCACAGGTAAACATTGAGGATGGGGAGGGTGAAGCCACATAGGAAAAGGCAGCATACCAAGACGGACAACTCCAAGACTGACGAAGGTACAAAGGACGACGACCTCCAGGGACAATGAAACAGGCAGGAGGAAGGGAATCAATAATATATCTACAAAGGAAACAAGAAGAAAAAATGTTAACCACCAAAGTTATATACAAGACATAGGGAAGAAAGTGCAAAAAACTAAGCATAACACAGAGGAACACAACAAAGGATAATACATTGGCCGGAGTTACGAGCGAGACATGTCCATAGATTCATCCCTACATGTGTCCAAAAAAATGCTGAAGAAGCGCAGGATCTTCATAATTAGTTGTTTTGTTTTGATACGTGACTTTGAACAGACATGGATGAAACAACCCATAACGAGCATTCAAATTACGGAGAGCAGGCCTCATGTCCAAAAATTTCTTCCGACGATCTGCCGTGGCTTTAGAATAGTCTTGGGCAAAAAATAGGTTAGAACCATTCCAAAGAATCTTTCCTTTCTGCTTGGCGGCTTGTAAGACTTTAAGTAGGTCGGTATACTCCAAAAAATATAAAATAACACCTCTTGGCTTCCCATGAGAGGACGAAGGAGAGGACGAAGCAGAAGAATTCGGCATATGACCCAAGCGGTGCGCTCGCTGGATGTTGAGAGGAGGTGTGGCAGGAAAACCAAGAAGTTTTGGCAAAAAAGAACGGAAAAATAGCAAGGGGTCGGGACCTTCACTTCCTTCCGCAAGACCATAAATGCGTAGATTATTGCGCCTATTCCTGTTTTCCAAATTCTCCACCTGTTGTGTCAGATGCATAATCTCCCTTCGCATCACAGGAATATGGTCTGTAGCAGCTTGAATAGAGTCAACATGAATTTCCAGTGCATCAACTCTCTTCTCCGTATTTGACCAATTATCTTCCAGTTGTTGGAGGCGAAAATTAGTCTCTGTCATGTATGGCTTAAGAGAGCGAATTTCGTCCAATAAAAGTTCCATTGAAAGCGTAGGTGAAACATTAGGAGGAGAAGGAGGGTTGATTTTTGTTCTTTTACCCGAAGATGCAGAAGAGGCAGAGGGAATCTTAGAGAGTGACTTATTACTGGAGCATGAAGAGACGGAAGCCAGAGGCGCAGAATTAGTAATTTCAGAGCCGGGCTCTTCCACCGACTCCTGCAACACACTGTAAGGATTAGGGTCCGCCATAGACAAAGACTTGGGCTGCTGGACGCCACCACGGCTAGTGCGAGGCATTGCCATTCAATTCCAGAGATGGAAAACCAAGAAATGTGGGTAAAATAGCTTGTTTTTAAAAAATTAACCAATGAGGCAGAGATGAGTAACCTACCTCATGAATATACCAAAAGCCAAAAGTCAGTAATTTTCAGTAATTTGACATCACCACGACGTCAGGAAGACATAGAAACCAAGTTGTAGACAATTGAGGCCAAAAAAGCGCTCACCGCTAGTCACATAGACAGATGGATGTGAGGAAAGCCTTCAAGGATGAAACGCGGGAAACCGGAACATCCAAAATGGCGGCCGCGGCGTTCACGGAGCCTCGATAGACGCAGGAAGCCAAAAAGCAGCCGATTCCGCTGTTATTCAGACCCCATGGACGTCACAAAGAGTGCAGGCAGGAATCCGGAGCATGATTCCACAATCTGGGGAGTTCGCCATGAAGGGAAGAAGCCCTGGAGGAAGACGAACGCACTACTCCGTCATGGAGCTCCGGTAGGCAGCGGCCATTTCCTTCGGCGTTCAAGCCACGCCCCCCAACCGGAATCTTATCTGACAAGAGAAATAATCATGGAAAACTTTAGGTTTTTTCAGAGATGTTTTTGATTTATAGACGTTTGATTAAATGACAAGGGTGTTAATAGATGCTTATTTGGAGCAATATAAAAAAAAGACATATAAAAAGTGTGTGTGTTTTGAAATATAAATAAAAAGCCAATGCATGTGATAGTACACACCTGTAACCAATGTATGATGTATTCTTTTGCACAAATCCCCTGAAGACATGCACAAAGCTAATCGTTCTTGTTGCCGTAGCATTGTGGCTATTTGTAAACGAATACATGCCAAAACAGATTCACAGCAATCATAGCTGGAAAAAGACACTGTGTTAACACTTTATTGAATACACAGATGAAATTGTTCATAGACATCTTCATTAACTGACCGATTGAAAACTGTTGTTTGCACTGACTAGTACTCAAATGATATTGGAACCACATTGGAGCAAACAAATGCACTCTGCAAGAGGCTATTATGATGCCCTCTTTAATTTCTAATGGTCAGTTGTGTTCTTCCTGCGATCTCTGAATTGTTGAATCTACTAGACTAAAGGAACATCTAAATGCTGCGCATCTATAGTGGCTCCCTGGTCACACTATTGAGCAAGGTTTTTAGTAGTAATTGTAATTGCATTTATATAGTGCTTAATACCCTTGAAGAGGCGTCAAAGCCCTTTTTTCGGCGAGCAGCATGTTACTCTGGGATCCTAATGGATTATGTCGCTGATTTAACAATTCAGTGTCAGAAGTGTTTTACTTGCACCTCGTGGAATATATCAACACATTGATTGTGACAGGTGAATGTTTATTAACAGGGGCCATTCAGTTGTAACTGATTGCACGCAGTCTGCCATGTGTGGAGACATTGGGCCTGATTACGATGCGGGCTCAAACGGCTCCGACCGTCGGTCGCATCATAATCAGCTGGTTGAATTCCTTTCTGGCCGACCCATTTCGATGGGGTCAGTCGGAAGGGAATCCAATCAGCCGATTACGATGCAGGTCTTTCCGAATGGGCTCCGACGGGCTCTGAAAGCCGGTCTGCCATTCAGAAACCCTGCAGAAATCCCTCAGCCCGCTCTTTCCAACCGAGGGATTACGATGGCAGATTCCCACTGCCTTTCTGTGCCGGCCTTTCAACACGGAAAGGCACTTGGAATGTGTCTTTGGAAGCCCCCAGCAGGGCCACCATGGGTGCAAGGCTGCCATATGGCAACCTAGGGGCACCTATGGCGCCCCCCTGTTGATCCCTGCACCCGGTGGCAGGCACATTGAGGTGCCTGTCACAGGGTGCAGGGATGAACTGCACCTCTGCTTTTTGCAATGAGAGCATGAATTCCATTTGGAATGCATGCTCCGAATTGTAAAGTATAGGATTGGGACCAAACAGGGTTTGGTGGCATCCTACTTCCTGGGCTGGCACCAACGACAGTAGGTAATTTTGGTTCCATCTAAAAACTGATGTAGGATGGACTCCGGTCCGTCCGACATTGGAATCGGTCCCAGTGTGTTGTCTGAATGATGTCCTTCATGAGGGAAGATAAAATGCTACTCATATAAGAAGTATAAGAAGGGGGAGAGGAGCTGGCCTAACGGCTAGGGCGGTCGTCCTCGAATCTGGGGAACTGGGTTCGAATCACTACGATGACGCTGAACATCCTGTGATTCTGGGCAAATCACTTAATCTCCCCGTGCCTAACAAAAATGAACGTGTCCTCAATTAATGCAACTGGTGCTATGTAAAGCGCTCTGATACCCGATTCGGTTCGCGCTATATAAAACTCTGTAAAAAAAAAAGCATGATTCCTGCATCAAGATAAAGGCATAAAGGCATTTCAAACTTCACTATCCTTGAAGCAGAGCAAGGTATCCCTGCCTCATAGCTCACATCATGTTTCAATCTATGCTGAGATGCAATCCCCATTCAGGCGAGTTGTCTGTCCTTGATCATTACCTGAAGGAAACAAGTTGGTCTTTACTGCCAGCTCCCTAGATGTGCACATCAACCATTCATACCAATGTGTAATGTCTGCACTATGAATTTCTAATTCTTCTTCCCTTAGTATTGTTAATCTCTCTTTAGGTCCATGTCAGACATATAGGAAATGAATGGCCACAAGGTCCCCCTTGTGCTTGGAAGCTGGGGCTATGAATTAAGAAAACAGCACATTTTCTGATTGAGTCCCGAAATTCCATCATTGCTCTATGTTTTAAATAGGTGCTGGCCTTTAGGAGTTGATAACCACTTGAATGAATAATAAAGTGTTGCACACCATTTGAGAGGTGGTCAGATACTAGGACCAGGAATGTGTGCTACTGTTCTTACAAAGCGGGAATGATCTTAGAAGTAGAAGAGACTGTTGTGCTCTGCCAGGAAACTGAGTGCTTTGACATGCAAGATTGTAGATCACCTCTTCTGACATGAAGTTTAGAAAGTGGAAAGGTTTCTGGGCCGGGTGACAGCTAAACTTTATGCTTTTCCTCTAGACAGCCACAACACAGGACATTCAGCTGTATTTGTATTCATCTGCATTCTGATGGGTCTTCCTGGGCAGAAGAGAATGGGATGGTCTGGCACTTACAGTTCGATAGATAGTGTCCTGTCCACACACAAAGAGCTGCTTAGCCCCCCTGTCGCCTGGCAAACAGAACTGGATAGAATGAAATTGGTGTGCACTACAGAGAGCTCCTTTGAAGTCACCCTGTTCATCAAAGGCACTTTTGGGTATAAGTACAGGGTCTCCAACCCACTAAAATCAGACACTTTTGGACCTGTAACCAGACATCGCTAGCTCTACATGTGCACATTGCCAGAAGTACTGCTGTGCTGCCAGCATGGACCCCCACTTTGCTAACTTCTCTGCTGTGTTGGCCTGCTGCTTGTTGAGCTGCAGGAAGGACTGCCACTTTGCTAACGGTTTTGTTGTGCTGGCCTGCTACCTGCTACCTCTGCATTGTGACTTTAAGTGTTTGCCAAGGGCTTGTTGGCTTGCCTCCTGTTTCCCGAAGTCTCAGGTCCATCAAAGACTTTATTTCTGTGCTTGAAGTATTACCCCTGCTGCAAGAGCTATCCTGCAAGAACAAGTACGTTTTCATGGCTCCAATCTGCAGAAGGTAAGGTCTTTATCTCCCGAGGGCTAAACTTTGTCCGCTCTTAGTGCTCTCTCCACTCCTGTGACATGCAAGCTTCAGCGCCACGTGCTGACTACAATCACTGCCATCGAGCCCGAGACGACACTGCAGAATGCAGCACATATGGAAAGAGGACTAAACAAGGAGAAATAATATTTCTCCTTGCTACGCCTCACCTTGGAAAGCATAAGGTTTTGGCACTTCCCCAGGTTTAAATGCAATAACACTCCCCAGCACACGTCGAAGTTGTGAGAACGGTTTAAACAGTACATTCAAGGCTAAGTCTTCTCAGTAATGAATTTTATTTCTGTGGTGATAATTCCAACCCACAAAGGGTGTCTGTATTCTGTGGCGTCCTTTAACCCCTTGAGTGCCCCGCCCTTTCCACGCCCTGTGCAGGGCGTTTCATTAGCGGGCGGGGCTCATGACGAGATATTCTCGTCATGGGCACAGCGCAACCGCCGCCCATGACGAGACTCAAGGGGTTAAACAGAATTCCTATGTATCCAGCAATTCTGATATGTTCTGGTATTGTAAGCGTCTATCAGTGTCTCTATCCTGTGGACGCTGTCAGTCGCATGTTGTCGAGTACTCAACACAGGTGATCCTCAAACCTGCTCCATTTATATAAATGCGTGGTATCACATCGGCGTGACTGGAGAAGCATCAAAATCCATGACTGTTGCATGGGAACACCCATCGCAATGCCCATGGAACTCCTCCTGAGTGCAACGCCATGTAACGCCATGCAAAACGGCTTTGTGTGGTCTCAGAGATATTATTTAAAGGTTTGCCCTGCTGGAGCGTCACAGACAGTGATGCTGCGGCGGCGCAAAGGGCATAACTTGCCCTATGTGTATTAGCTTTAGACATCACAAATGCAAGAAAACAGGTCCTCAGCTCTACGCTGATCCAGCGCAGCTCTTCATGTTGTGCCCCTTGAAGCCTCTTTACACATCTGCTTGCTTCATTTATTGCAGGTTTGAGTGGGAGTTCTTCAGAAGGATCCCTTGTGGGAGGGAGAAACAGTTCAGATAACTTCGAGATTGAGAGTGAAGCAATACATTAAACCACCAAAGTTGTTTTCACTCTGCAATTTTGCGTGGGCCAAGGTTGCCTACTGCCTGCCCCCCAGTTAATTCTAACATATTCACTGTGAGCATAAATCGTGCTTTGGTTTTCGAACTGGGAATCAGCTTAAATTAGAGCCGGGATGTTGGGGACACTTCAGTTGGAGTTGCTTACATACTTCAGGTTCAGCGCCAGTTCCTTTGAGATTAGCAATGACGTTTACCGTTTAATGTCAGAGCTTTTTTTAGAATGTACTATTTCACAAATTAGACACATACCTCAGCACATACACATACTTATTTTACAGAGATCCAGGTACCATTTCAGTGCACTATATTTATGAAGAAACAAAACATGTTGTGCGTCAATGAAGTTAAACACAAATTGTAAATCAAGACTAATGGCTTTAACTAATGTGCAAGCAATAGCACTATCAAAATATGAATGATGATCAAGATATTTCCAGTTAAAAAGAGAATCTCATTAAAATGTGAAGGGTTGCTGTAAACAGTGTCTGCCAAATATTGTTTGTCATTCTAAGTCCGTTTACTTCTGACTCTAGGATGGAAGCCCATATATTCTTAAAATATTCTTTAGTTCTCAGCCTATAGAAGATTTTTTTATGTTGGCTGTCACACATTTTTGATATCCAATCTTCTACTATGGCCATTCTTTCAACTATCCAATGTTCTAAAGTTAGACTTATCCTTTTGACAGTCTTCCTATTAATCAAAAACTTAGCTGGATAAAGAACCTCTTAATTTCCTGTCATGCAGCTGAAGGTAATTAAGACATATCTCCATCTTCTTGGGCGTGTACCAGAATCGAATTTTCAGCAATATTTCACTCCAAAAGTTAGCTAAGGCTAGACATTGCACAAGTAGATGAGAGAGGTTCCGATTAGTTTTTTACATCTCCAACATCTGTCGTTTGTTTTAATTTACTCCAAACCGGGTTCGAAAATGTTCTGAAGCAAAGCCTTTGGCATTTAAGTCAATGTTGCTCGAAAAAGCATAGTTAAGGAATTACAATTACAATTTCAAGCTCTTACATCTAGTCATTTCTGAGTTTTGTGCAATTTACATTGATGAATCCATTGATATTTTTGTGAAAAGTTTAACTATATCTCACTCAGGAGTCATTAGCCACTGATAATGTTCCCATATTGCTCCGAGACACCCAATCTCAACCTGATAAACTTAACAATTCGCATGTTTCCATCAATCCACTTCCCTTTAATACTCCTAATAAGGAAATTGATATGATCACTGTTTCCTCTCAATCCGAGGCTAAGGCTACCAAAAAGAAGTTGGGGAGGGTGGCTGTGTCCAAAGTTCATAGACCCCCTCCTACTAAAAGAAGAAAGAGGCTAGGAGACTCTTTAAGGAACAAGATTAATCATTCTGACTTTGGCAAGGGACCAAGGCACATTTTAGACACTGTATGCATGCCAAAGTCTAGTGCACCACCTATTTCATCTACAGTGCCCCTTATGGCGACAAGCACCATTGTTCCATTGGCACCCTCCTCCTCTGATTCAAACTGTCCCCCACATTGTCCAACTAATGAAGGTTTGCATGTTGCCCCTCTTGAGAGCATTGAACAACTACTAAGGTTATTTGCTCTACCCATAATGGAAAGATTAAAAAATATTAAGCAACGCCTGGGGGATCTAGAATTGGCTATCACTGAACACGTGGGGGCACGTAAAGATCAGGCACATCTAGTTTTGCTCCCCCCGCGGCACCAGTGACATCCTCCATCCACACTAGGAAAAACGATAAGGTCATCTCTGATAGCCAATCTATGGTTACATCTCCCAATACAGCTCAACATTATTTGGTACAAAAAGATATGGGTGAAGCGCCAAAGGGAGTGTTAGAATCTACCTCAGGAAACATCCTAAATGTAAGGGGAGATACTTATTCTTCAGCTAGGGCAGTGGATCAACCGAGGCATCAAGTTGATCTACCCCCAGAAGCGGTCCCATATGTGGTAGTGCTTACGAGAGTTCCGCCATTGGAAAAGGGTAAAAAGGAAGGCTTTTTTGAGCTTAAAAACAAGACCATGCATTGGCTTACCCTAAACAGGCCCCTTCCCTTTAATGTAAATGGGGAGATACTGCATGTCCGGAGACTTCCCTGGTTGGGACGTAGAGCTAAGGATACTGAGGGGGATATAATTATTATTAACTTTAGAGACCCCAGAGTAGTTACACATATCCTTGACCATACTCCGACCAAAAACTATGGGTCCATTATGCCTCGCGAATTGACATACTTCTACCCAAGACCCTTAGTCTTTCAAAGGGCATATTCCAGGGCCCCAGCTAGAATGCAGTCATACCCTCCTGTATTATCTATACCCTTTGATAATCAGCACCTCACCCATGCACCTATCCCTGCGGCTCACGAAAGTGTATCTGATTGGGTCACTGTGCCCTATGGGAGCCACCGATACGGTTCCAGGAGGATTGATCTTTGGCCACCATTTACCCCCCTGGAAGTAGCAAATAGATTCGATGCCCTCTCAGGCTTTGATGACTTTGATTGACAGAGGAGATCCCTAATTAGTGGGCCTACCACTTTGGGCCACCAGGCTGTGGATACCGAGTTGATTCCCCCACCGCAGACCTTCTCCCTGCAACAATCTATTCCCTCTGGAACAGTCTCATCCCAATCTGATCTATACGTATTCCCTTATGAGTATGCCTCTGTGCGAGAAGAGGGATTTGCTACGATTAATGATCCCTGTAGCCCTTTGCCCCATGATCAAGCTAATCAAGATCTACTGACCTGCCATGTAAAAATCCTTTCCTGGAACGTGGCGGGCATTAAGAGTAAACTGCCCATTCATGAATGGGGCTCCTTTATGGCCCTCCACGATATCTGTATGTTACAAAAAACTTGGGCACTGAAAAGTAATCAAGCCAAGGGTTTTGCTACATTTGATGTCGTGGCTAGTAAGGGTGAGAGGGGTAGACTGGTAGGGGGTCTGTCCATATGGATTGGTACGCACTTAGGAGTGACTGCAACACAAATAAGTACTAACTCGCAGGATGTTCAGTGTGTATTGCTGACTACACTAGATGGGCAAAATATTGCATTATTTAATGTATACTCAAGGCCAGTTAGGCGGGGTTTTGTTTCAGAGGCCATTGAAACTCTGATGACTCTTATCCACACAATGGACCCATCCACTGTGTTGATCGTGGGCGGTGATTTCAACTGTCACTTTGAGCCACTGATGGACTTGTCCATGGGTGACTCAGATGACGTTGATTCATTGTGGGGGATTCCCCATCCACTGGTTCCCCGGGTCAAGGTTTGGACACCGCTAGTTTTACAACTGCAGTCATTTGCACTAACAACTTCATTTCGAGCCTGTAATGGAAGGGTGGAACCTGACAGACCGGGAAAGGTGACATTTAATCGGCACAACCAGTCTTCCATAATTGATTACATCTTTTTAGAGGCCAGGCACTGGGATAAGGCGCTAGAATTTAGAATTATTGAAAGAACTGACAGGGACCACAATGCCTTGGTACTCTCACTTAGGGCAGGGAGCTTTGGGCTTAAATGCCAAACTTTGGCTGAACATTCTGTCACCGTGCCTTTAACTATTTCAAATTGTAGACGAAGAGTTAAATGGCTAGACTTTCAGATGTCTGATGCAAAGTTAGCCGCCTTATGTAAGATCATTATCCCTTACATAGAAGAAATGGGAAAAGTTGAACAACTAGGCAGGGCGTCGGATATTCATGTCAACCTGGTGGCAGCAATTAAGGACATCTTTTGTCCCGTGAGGAGGGCCAACCTTCAACGGACTTCGTCCCCACAGTGGTATAATGCCTCCTGTCGAGCCACCAGGAAGGCTCCTATTAGAGCCTTAAAAACTAGTAATAGGGAAGCCATTAAGCTACATCGCTCTGCGTACAAGAAGGCGCTTAGTGATGCCAAAAAGGATTGGGAAGTTGCCAAGTGGGAGAATCTGGGCTCTGCACTTGGTAACAATAACTCAAAACTTTTTTGGACCATAGTAGCCTCTGGACTTAGCGGCCACAGTTTGGCCCCCGCCCCTAACATTGCCCCCTCCGCTTGGGAAAGCCACTTCTGTGCCCTTTATGGCACTTCTGAGTGTGGCGATATGGTTAACAACGTTATTGAATCACAGCAACCCTATAGCCCTAATATACTTGAAGAACCTGCCCGGTTAACTGTTGCTAGCCAATGTCTCATACCTGAGGAATTAATCACTCTCCGTGAGGTTGAGATCGCCCTAGGAAATCTACTCCCAGGAAAAGCTCCCGGCCTGGATAAACTGCCTGGGGACCTTTTTGGGACACAACCAAAAATTTGGGCTCCTTACTTGGTCACCCTATTTAACGGGATTTTGCTGGGCGACGATTTGCCGCCTACTTGGCTAGGAGCCGAAATTGTGCCGATTCACAAAAAGGGTTGTCCTTTAATCCCCTCAAATTACAGACCCATCAGTTTAATTGATACATCACAAAAACTGATGGGGAGGGTTATTTTGGACAGGATCCTCGGGTGGATTGAGGAAAAGGGGATTTTATCCACTCTCCAGGCAGGATTCAGGCCTGGCACTTCTACTTTAGACCAGATATTTCGCCTACAGGTCCTGTATTGGAAAACAGCTAAGGTGGAGGGTGGCAGCCTCTACCTTGTATTTGTGGACCTGCGGGCAGCTTTTGACCTGGTCCCGCGTGGGAAACTTTGGAATGTCCTTGCGGAAATGGGTCTCCCGCCGTATCTGTTAGCCATTCTTATAAAATGACACCAAAACAACTTTGCTCAGGTTAGGTCTGGAAGGAATGGAGAACTCACAGAACACTTTCCAGTCTTGAAAGGAGTTCGCCAAGGGTGTGTCTTGGCCCCTACCCTTTTTAGCCTTTATATAAATGGCCTTATTGAACATCTGAATGGTGCACCCAATATCGATGCACCTAGATTGGTTACAGGCAGAGTGCCCACTTTGATGTTCGCGGACGACACACTTTTGTTGTCCAGAACATCATCGGGCATTCAAAATATCCTCGATGCCTTTGTAGAGTTTTGCCATCTTCGGGGGCTGGAAATCAACATAGGAAAAACAAAGTTTATGATTTTCAACCCCCCAAAACGTACCCGCCCTAATCCTGTGCTTTGTGGTAGCCCTCTGGAAAGGGTTAAAACGTTCATATATTTAGGCGTTACCCTTACTGAGAAATTTGATTGGCATAAACACATTGATAGATCAACGCTTAGGCTTACCCAGCTAGCAGGGGGACTAACTAAAGTTTTCAAGGAATCTACATTCAGGCCGGTCTCCCCTGCACTTACAATTTATAGTCGCCAAGCAAGAATGTCAGCAGTCTATGGGGCTGAACTTTGGGGGCATATGCAGTCCCAGTCTCTTGATCTTAAAAGGGTGGAACAGTCTTTTGTTAGAAACTTAATTGGTCTACCGCCCAGTACACCGCTGATCCCTCTTAGATTTGATCTTGAATTAACCCCTATAGAGGAGATAATAGGCGCTAGGCCAATTATGTACTGGAAGAGGCTATGGTCTGTCCCTGAACTGGCTGACTATAGAGCTGAATTCATTGAGATTTGGCCTACCCTTAGATCCAAAATGATCCCTTGGCTTAGACATATCAGAGGACTCTGTACCCGGCTTGGTTTCCCCGGATTATGGGACACGCCGGAGATTAACTGCCCTGGGATATCTAAGAAGACACTCCTCTCCTACATTTACATGTCAAATCTTCAGACGCTGATGAGTTCACCCTCCGTGGGTAGGTTATCATCTGAGTTCCTTCTAATAAAAACAGAGCCTAGGGCCGAGGTTTTTATGGACTTAATTGAACCCCCAGCTGCCCGTAAGCTGTATGTTCAGCTGCGTTATGGCACTCTTCCTATAAGATCTTTCACTTCTAAGTGGACTAAATCAAATATTTTAGCTTGCCCTGTATGTACTTACCATACTGAGAATATTTCCCACGTTTTGTTTTTTTGTCCCGCTTATTCTGTACCTAGAAAACGCTGGTTGATTCCTATTTGTAGGATTTTGGGTTTTTTGCATTACACACATGCTTTTAGGATATTGACCTATGACACCCACCCTCCCATTGTGTTTGCTGTTTCCCGTTATTTGTTGTATATGTGGCGTATTAGGCAGAATCTTTTTAATTAATTGTTTTACATGTTTTTTTATTCTCCTTTTGTATGTATCTGTACTTTTAATGGTATTTCGACCAAAATAAAGTTACTACAACCCTATATCTCTTTGGTCAAAAGTAATTTATTGGTAATGTATTAAATAATGTATTAATTTAATATATTTGACCTATTTTATTTGTTTTCCGGGATTATTTTACATAGAAGGTATTCATTCATAACAGCTCTTAATATGAGATCAATTCACTATTGAGTCTTTGGCAACTGGTAATTTTTATCAACATGATTGATATTTCACCCGTAGTTTCATCATTTCCTACATGTTGAAACATAAACACTCTCTCTGAATATATATATCCAAGGAAGCAGGGGTCTCCAATTCACATGCCGCTCAGCCTGATTTTTTAGAAGGTGTGTCCTGTTCACCGTGACCAACTGAGAAAAATATGCAGCTCCAATCCTCTATAAAGTCAACAGATTTTCCAGGAATACACTCACCAGAGAGTAAATTATTTTGGGGGGAAATTATCGCACAAACAAAACCAACGCTTTTGTACTTATACCCGTCTCGGTAATGGTCAAAAACGGGCGCTAAAGCGGCGATAATTGTATCGCCGGCCCTTGGTAATATGCCCCATAGTCTCCTCGGTTGGGCACAGGTTTTTCCAAGTTTAGCAAACCCTTTAAGGTGATTAAGGTTTTTAAGAAAGCCATTAAGACCAATGACCACAGGGTGTGGAATCTTAACAGGGGTTCTAAATCTCATCCCACTGTTGTATCTGATCCCACCATTTCTACCTCTGTGTAAATTCCTGAAGATAGGAGCTTGAGACCTCATAGGGCCCTCAGTCGTCCTGCCAGATTGTGGGACTTTGTGTAAGGTCCTGAAACCTTGAAGTCATATTTGTAATGCTGTTTTCTCTTTATGTTGTTTTTACACTTATGCTTATGCTGTAGTTTTATTGTATATTGGGGGAAGGTGATGTAGTGTCTTGCTTTATCAGAATGTTACCATTTCACCATAGAACATGGAACCCCAAGGTTGCTAAGGAGGACTGTGAAACTTGTCAGTTGACAGTTGACAGTCTCCGGTGCTGGATGGGATCTCTGTTGTCTGCAACTTAATAAAGCCCAACTCAACTCTACTTCTACAGTCTCCTATGTTCCTGTCGAGGTGAATCCTACACTTCTTATTTACATATATATTAATTTATCTAAAAAAGAAAGGTTAAAGTGATTTTATAGTGAAGTGTTGAAATATTGTGGCCAATGATGTTTAAAAAAAAACTGAAATTCTTCAGTTATAATGCGCTCAGCTAACAACAACTTTCGCCCCCCAACATGCACTGCTTATGACCTTGCATTTCACCTAATTCATGGCACATTCGGTGATATCATTGATAACATCACTGATAACATCTCAAATGACTTTTTATTATTTGGAACTTGCACAGATGCATGGCACAGATCCCTGGGGAATTCTGCTTTACGTCCTGTAGGGCACCATTGGGTCCCTCTGGTTTGCTCCCATGAGTGCCAGGGGTCAGAGTGTCCATACTCTACCTCCTTGTGTGTTTATTATTATTACTAGTTGAGGATAATTGGGACCAGAACCATTCCTGCAAGACTGAAAAGACTGAAGGTAGAAAAAGCTCTCTCGGACAAAGAGAGGCTCCTATTCTTTAAATGTACAGTACCGTGTGACACTAGCGGGGTCAACTTTTCAGATGTCACTAAAATGTTATCTTATTCATGATTTTCTTTAAATGTGTATAACTCAAAAATTACAGAACAGATTTAAACCAAATATTGAAATGTAACATGCTAACTAAAGTTCTAACTATCAAATTTGGTGTAATTCTTTCAGCCATTTTTTCTGTGTTGCCACCAAAATGCCATATTGCAAATAACATAGGAAAATTATGTTTTGAGACAAACCCACCAAACCCCCACCCACCTTTTTTCATGGCCTTACTTGACAAATCACCACAAAAATTCAATAAAGGAGCAGAAGTGAATGGCATATAGATAGATAGATAGATAGATAGATAGATAGATAGATAGATAGATAGATAGATAGATAGATAGATAGATAGATAGATAGATAGATAGATAGATAGATAGATACTCACTTTCTTTTAGATCTTGAAGGTTCTCCTTTGATATAGTACAGAGTGTTGGTAGCCACAACATTTTGCAGACCTATTGCCCCGGTAACATTGGCAGAGGATGGAAAGTTTAGTGGCACAAGGTCAAGGGGGTGCAAAGAAAAAAGGAGGGGTCCCAGAGCAGAATTGGACCTCAATGCATTTTACATAGACTTTTTGCATTCGACTTAGCACAAAAAACAGTCATTTGGAGTTTGCTGAAATTTGGTAGGATTGAAGATTATGGTGTGCAGATGATCCTTTTTTGCAGTTGTGACAAAAATATATAAGTATTTTTAGAGTTATTAGCATTATAAACTTTAGTGATATGTGTTGGTGCAATAGTTTTGAGGTAGTGTTGAAGTAGTGATCCAACACGAAGCCAGAAAAAGAGAGAGCAAATTTACAACTATCCCTCCTTCGTCACAGACCCGACATCACACAACTTCATTCAAACACACATTCATTGGTGGGGCCCATAACACCAACACTCACACGTCTCTGACACACGAGTCTGCACACAGGAGGGATGATGATATTGCGCTGGACATGTGGGGGGGTACCTTATAACTTATAGGGAAAGAAAAGGTATTTTACAGAATATACATTAACATTCGCCACCTATAGATTCCTAATCCGAAACATCAAGGCACTCCACCCACTTGGTCGACGGACCAATTAGTTGGATCAGTTGATGGTGATTTAGAACCAGCTAAGACACATTTAAGACTCAGAATCCTTTAATCTCTTTAACGAAAAACCACGAACTCATAATTTTTATTAATCAATATTTGTTTATCTAAATTTTCGTTGCAAATAATATTAGCATTTGTTTCATCAAAGTTTTAGAATTTTCTAGATCAATGTATTTAAATCACAGGACATTATATTTACCTATTCTGGCTATCTGGATTTTCTCTAATTCATTGGTTCTGCATAATCGAATTAGCCGTTAAATTCTCCAAATAAGCAGGCCAATGCTTAATGTCCAAAAGTTCTTTGCTCAGCACATCACAGTCCCAAAGATCGCCAAAGGACCAGAAGTCGTGCAAGCATCAGTCATCGCTTGTGGGGTCAAAGAGGGTATGCAGTCATAGTAAACGCCGAATGCCTAACCCCTCCCTAGTCTACTACTCTTTTTATAATAAATTTCGGGATAACTTGAAACATTTTTAGGAGGAGAAAGTCTGTGATTGGCTAATCAAAACCGTTCGATATTTGTTCATTATAATTTCTCATGTATTTTGCTCTTTAGGTCCATGTCAGACATATAGGAAATGAATGGCCACAAGGTCCCCCTTGTGCTTGGAAGCTGGGGCTATGAATTAAGAAAACAGCACATTTTCTGATTGAGTCCCGAAATTCCATCATTGCTCTATGTTTTAAATAGGTGCTGGCCTTTAGGAGTTGATAACCACTTGAATGAATAATAAAGTGTTGCACACCATTTGAGAGGTGGTCAGATACTAGGACCAGGAATGTGTGCTACTGTTCTTACAAAGCGGGAATGATCTTAGAAGTAGAAGAGACTGTTGTGCTCTGCCATGACACTGAGTGCTTTGAAATGCAAGATAGTAGATCACCTCTTCTGACATGAAGTTTAGAAAGTGGAAATGTTTCTGGGCTGGGTGACAGCTAAACTTTATGCTTTTCCTCTAGACAGCCACAACACAGGACATTCAGCTGTATTTGTATTCATCTGCATTCTGATGGGTCTTCCTGGGCAGAAGAGAATGGGATGGTCTGGCACTTACAGTTCGATAGATAGTGTCCTGTCCACACACAAAGAGCTGCTTAGCCCCCCTGTCGCCTGGCAAACAGAACTGGATAGAATGAAATTGGTGTGCACTACAGAGAGCTCCTTTGAAGTCACCCTGTTCATCAAAGGCACTTTTGGGTATAAGTACAGGGTCTCCAACCCACTAAAATCAGACACTTTTGGACCTGTAACCAGACATCGCTAGCTCTACATGTGCAAATTGCCAGAAGTACTGCTGTGCTGCCAGCATGGACCCCCACTTTGCTAACTTCTCTGCTGTGTTGGCCTGCTGCTTGTTGAGCTGCAGGAAGGACTGCCACTTTGCTAACGGTTTTGTTGTGCTGGCCTGCTACCTGCTACCTCTGCATTGTGACTTTAAGTGTTTGCCAAGGGCTTGTTGGCTTGCCTCCTGTTTCCCGAAGTCTCAGGTCCATCAAAGACTTTATTTCTGTGCTTGAAGTATTACCCCTGCTGCAAGAGCTATCCTGCAAGAACAAGTACGTTTTCATGGCTCCAATCTGCAGAAGGTAAGGTCTTTATCTCCCGAGGGCTAAACTTTGTCCGCTCTTAGTGCTCTCTCCACTCCTGTGACATGCAAGCTTCGGCGCCACGTGCTGACTACAATCACTGCCATCGAGCCCGAGACGACACTGCAGAATGCAGCACATATGGAAAGAGGACTAAACAAGGAGAAATAATATTTCTCCTTGCTACGCCTCACCTTGGAAAGCATAAGGTTTTGGCACTTCCCCAGGTTTAAATGCAATAACACTCCCCAGCACACGTCGAAGTTGTGAGAACGGTTTAAACAGTACATTCAAGGCTAAGTCTTCTCAGTAATGAATTTTATTTCCGTGGTGATAATTCCAACCCACAAAGGGTGTCTGTATTCTGTGGCGTCCTTTAACCCCTTGAGTGCCCCGCCCTTTCCACGCCCTGTGCCGGGCGTTTTATTAGCGGGCGGGGCTCATGACGAGATAGTCTCGTCATGGGCACAGCGCAACCGCGACCCATGACGAGACCATCTCGTCATGGGCACTCAAGGGGTTAAACAGAATTCCTATGTATCCAGCAATTCTGATATGTTCTGGTATTGTAAGCGTCTATCAGTGTCTCTATCCTGTGGACGCTGTCAGTCGCATGTTGTCGAGTACTCAACACAGGTGATCCTCAAACCTGCTCCATTTATATAAATGCGTGGTATCACATCGGCGTGACTGGAGAAGCATCAAAATCCATGACTATTGCATGGGAACACCCATCGCAATGCCCATGGAACTCCTCCTGAGCGCAACGCCATGTAACGCCATGCAAAACGGCTTTGTGTGGTCTCAGAGATATTATTTAAAGGTTTGCCCTGCTGGAGCGTCACAGAAAGTGATGCTGCGGAGGCGCAAAGGGCATAACTTGCCCTATGTGTATTAGCTTTAGACATCACAAATGCAAGAAAACAGGTCCTCAGCTCTACGCTGATCCAGCGCAGCTCTTCATGTTATGCCCCTTGAAGCCTCTTTACACATCTGCTTGCTTGATTTATTGCAGGTTTGAGTGGGAGTTCTTCAGAAGGATCCCTTGTGGGAGGGAGAAACAGTTCAGATAACTTCGAGATTGAGAGTGAAGCAATACATTAAACCACCAAAGTTGTTTTCACTCTGCAATTTTGCGTGGGCCAAGGTTGCCTACTGCCTGCCCCCCAGTTAATTCTAACATATTCACTGTGAGCATAAATCGTGCTTTGGTTTTCGAACTGGGAATCAGCTTAAATTAGAGCCGGGATGTTGGGGACACTTCAGTTGGAGTTGCTTACATACTTCAGTTTCAGCGCCAGTTCCTTTGAGATTAGCAATGACGGTTACCGTTTAATGTCAGAGCTTTTTTTAGAATGTACTATTTCACAAATTAGACACATACCTCAGCACATACACATACTTATTTTACAGAGATCCAGGTACCATTTCAGTGCACTATATTTATGAAGAAACAAAACATGTTGTGCGTCAATGAAGTTAAACACAAATTGTAAATCAAGACTAATGGCTTTAACTAATGTGCAAGCAATAGCACTATCAAAATATGAATGATGATCAAGATATTTCCAGTTAAAAAGAGAATCTCATTAAAATGTGAAGGGTTGCTGTAAACAGTGTCTGCCAAATATTGTTTGTCATTCTAAGTCCGTTTACTTCTGACTCTAGGATGGAAGCCCATATATTCTTAAAATATTCTTTAGTTCTCAGCCTATAGAAGATTTTTTTATGTTGGCTGTCACACATTTTTGATATCCAATCTTCTACTATGGCCATTCTTTCAACTATCCAATGTTCTAAAGTTAGACTTATCCTTTTGACAGTCTTCCTATTAATCAAAAACTTAGCTGGATAAAGAACCTCTTAATTTCCTGTCATGCAGCTGAAGGTAATTAAGACATATCTCCATCTTCTTGGGCGTGTACCAGAATAGAATTTTCAGCAATATTTCACTCCAAAAGTTAGCTAAGGCTAGACATTGCACAAGTAGATGAGAGAGGTTCCGATTAGTTTTTTACATCTCCAACATCTGTCATTTGTTTTAATTTACTCCAAACCGGGTTTGAAAATGTTCTGAAGCAAAGCCTTTGGCATTTAAGTCAATGTTGCTCGAAAAAGCATAGTTAAGGAATTACAATTACAATTTCAAGCTCTTACATCTAGTCATTTCTGAGTTTTGTGCAATTTACATTGATGAATCCATTGATATTTTTGTGAAAAGTTTAACTATATCTCACTCAGGAGTCATTAGCCACTGATAATGTTCCCATATTGCTCCGAGACACCCAATCTCCACCTGATAAACTTAACAATTCGCATGTTTCCATCAATCCACTTCCCTTTAATACTCCTAATAAGGAAATTGATATGATCACTGTTTCCTCTCAATCCGAGGCTAAGGCTACCAAAAAGAAGTTGGGGAGGGTGGCTGTGTCCAAAGTTCATAGATCCCCTCCTACTAAAAGAAGAAAGAGGCTAGGAGACTCTTTAAGGAACAAGATTAATCATTCTGACTTTGGCAAGGGACCAAGGCACATTTTAGACACTGTATGCATGCCTAAGTCTAGTGCACCACCTATTTCATCTACAGTGCCCCTTATGGCCACAAGCACCATTGTTCCATTGGCACCCTCCTCCTCTGATTCAAACTATCCCCCACATTGTCCAACTAATGAAGGTTTGCATGTTGCCCCTCTTGAGAGCATTGAACAACTACTAAGGTTATTTGCTCTACCCATAATGGAAAGATTAAAAAATATTGAGCAACGCCTGGGGGATCTAGAATTGGCTATCACTGAACATGTGGGGGCACGTAAAGATCAGGCACATCTAGTTTTGCTCCCCCCCGCGGCACCAGTGACATCCTCCATCCACACTAGGAAAAACGATAAGGTCATCTCTGATAGCCAATCTATGGTTACATCTCCCAATACAGCTCAACATTATTTGGTACAAAAAGATATGGGTGAAGCGCCAAAGGGAGTGTTAGAATCTACCTCAGGAAACATCCTAAATGTAAGGGGAGATACTTATTCTTCAGCTAGGGCAGTGGATCAACCGAGGCATCAAGTTGATCTACCCCCAGAAGCGGTCCCATATGTGGTAGTGCTTGCGAGAGTTCCGCCATTGGAAATGGGTAAAAAGGAAGGCTTTTTTGAGCTTAAAAACAAGACCATGCATTGGCTTACCCTAAACAGGCCCCTTCCCTTTAATGTAAATGGGGAGATACTGCATGTCCGGAGACTTCCCTGGTTGGGACGTAGAGCTAAGGATACTGAGGGGGATATAATTATTATTAACTTTAGAGACCCCAGAGTAGTTACACATATCCTTGACCATACTCCGACCAAAAACTGTGGGTCCATTATGCCTCGCGAATTGACATACTTCTACCCAAGACCCTTAGTCTTTCAAAGGGCATATTCCAGGGCCCCAGCTAGAATGCAGTCATACCCTCCTGTATTACCTATACCCTTTGATAATCAGCACCTCACCCATGCACCTATCCCTGCGGCTCACGAAAGTGTATCTGATTGGGTCACTGTGCCCTATGGGAGCCACCGATACGGTTCCAGGAGGATTGAGCTTTGGCCACCATTTACCCCCCTGGAAGTAGCAAATAGATTTGATGCCCTCTCAGGCTTTGAGGACTGTGATTGACAGAGGAGATCCCTAATTAGTGGGCCTACCACTTTGGGCCACCAGGCTGTGGATACCGAGTTGATTCCCCCACCGCTGACCTTCTCCCTGCAACAATCTATTCCCTCTGGAACAGTCTCATCCCAATCTGATCTATACGTATTGCCCTATGAGTATGCCTCTGTGCCAGAAGAGGGATTTGCTATGATTAATGATCCCTGTAGCCCTTTGCCCCATGATCAAGCTAATCAAGATCTACTGACCTGCCATGTAAAAATCCTTTCCTGGAACGTGGCGGGCATTAAGAGTAAACTGCCCATTCATGAATGGGGCTCCTTTATGGCCCTCCACGATATCTGTATGTTACAAGAAACTTGGGCACTGAAAAGTAATCAAGCCCAGGGTTTTGCTACATTTGATATCGTGGCTAGTAAGGGTGAGAGGGGTAGACCGGTAGGGGGTCTGTCCATATGGATTGGTACGCACTTAGGAGTGACTGCAACACAAATAAGTACTAACTCGCAGGATGTTCAGTGTGTATTGCTGACTACACTAGATGGGCAAAATATTGCATTATTTAATGTATACTCAAGGCCAGTTAGGCGGGGTTTTGTTTCAGAGGCCATTGAAACTCTGATGACTCTTATCCACACAATGGACCCATCCACTGTGTTGATCGTGAGCGGTGATTTCAACTGTCACTTTGAGTCACTGATGGACTTGTCCATGGGTGACTCAGATGACGTTGATTCATTGTGGGGGATTCCCCATCCACTGGTTCCCCGGGTCAAGGTTTGGACACCGCTAGTTTTAAAACTGCAGTCATTTGCACTAACAACTTCATTTCGAGCCTGTAATGGAAGGGTGGAACCTGACAGACCGGGAAAGGTGACATTTAATCGGCATAACCAGTCTTCCATAATTGATTACATCTTTTTAGAGGCCAGGCACTGGGATAAGGCGCTAGAATTTAGAATTATTGAAAGAACTGACAGCGACCACAATGCCTTGGTACTCTCACTTAGGGCAGGGAGCTTTGGGCTTAAATGCCAAACTTTGGCTGAACATTCTGTCACCGTGCCTTTAACTATTTCAAGTTGTAGACGAAGAGTTAAATGGCTAGACTTTCAGATGTCCGATGCAAAGTTAGCCGCCTTATATAAGATCATTATCCATTACATAGAAGAAATGGGAAAAGTTGAACAACTAGGCAGGGCGTCGGATATTCATGTCAACCTGGTGGCAGCAATTAAGGACATCTTTTGTCCCGTGAGGAGGGCCAAACTTCAACGGACTTCGTCCCCACAGTGGTATAATGCCTCCTGTAGAGCCACCAGGAAGGCTCTTATTAGAGCCTTAAAAACTAGTAATAGGGAAGCCATTAAGCTACATCGCTCTGCGTACAAGAAGGCGCTTAGTGATGCCAAAAAGGATTGGGAAGTTGCCAAGTGGGAGAATCTGGGCTCTGCACTTGGTAACAATACCTCAAAACTTTTTTGGACCATAGTAGCCTCTGGACTTAGCGGCCACAGTTTGGCCCCCGCCCCTAACATTGCCCCCTCCGCTTGGGAAAGCCACTTCTGTGCCCTTTATGGCACTTCTGAGTGTGGCGATATGGTTAACAACGTTATTGAATCCCAGCAACCCTATAGCCCTAATATACTTGAAGAACCTGCCCGGTTAACTGTTGCTAGCCAATGTCTCGTACCTGAGGAATTAATCACTCTCCGTGAGGTTGAGATCGCCCTAGGAAATCTACTCCCAGGAAAAGCTCCCGGCCGGGATAAACTGCCTGGGGACCTTTTTGGGACACAACCAAAAATTTGGGCTCCTTACTTGGTCACCCTATTTAACGGGATTTTGCTGGGCGACGATTTGCCGCCTACTTGGCTAGGAGCCGAAATTGTGCCGATTCACAAAAAGGGTTGTCCTTTAATCCCCTCAAATTACAGACCCATCAGTTTAATTGATACATCACAAAAACTGATGGGGAGGGTTATTTTGGACAGGATCCTCGGGTGGATTGAGGAAAAGGGGATTTTATCCACTCTCCAGGCAGGATTCAGGCCTGGCACTTCTACTTTAGACCAGATATTTCGCCTACAGGTCCTGTATTGGAAAACAGCTAAGGTGGAGGGTGGCAGCCTCTACCTTGTATTTGTGGACCTGCGGGCAGCTTTTGACCTGGTCCCGCGTGGGAAACTTTGGAATGTCCTTGCGGAAATGGGTCTCCCGCTGTATCTGTTAGCCATTCATATAAAATTACACCAAAACAACTTTGCTCAGGTTAGGTCTGGAAGGAATGGAGAACTCACAGAACAATTTCCAGTCTTGAAAGGAGTTCGCCAAGGGTGTGTCTTGGCCCCTACCCTTTTTAGCCTTTATATAAACGGCCTTATTGAACATCTGAATGGTGCACCCAATATCGATGCACCTAGATTAGTTACAGGCAGAGTGCCCGCTTTGATGTTCGCGGACGACACACTTTTGTTGTCCAGAACATCATCGGGCATTCAAAATATCCTCGATGCCTTTGTAGAGTTTTGCCATCTTCGGGGGCTGGAAATCAACATAGGAAAAACAAAGTTTATGATTTTCAACCCCCCAAAACATACCCACCCTAATCCTGTGCTTTGTGGTAGCCCTCTGGAAAGGGTTAAAACGTTCATATATTTAGGCGTTACCCTTACTGAGAAATTTGATTGGCATAAACACATTGATAGATCAACGCTTAGGCTTACCCAGCTAGCAGGGGGACTAACTAAAGTTTTCAAGGAATCTACATTCAGGCCGGTCTCCCCTACACTTACAATTTATAGTCGCCAAGCAAGAATGTCAGCAGTCTATGGGGCTGAACTTTGGGGGCATATGCAGTCCCAGTCTCTTGATCTTAAAAGGGTGGAACAGTCTTTTTTTAGAAACTTAATTGGTCTACCGCCCAGTACACCGCTGATCCCTCTTAGATTTGATCTTGAATTAACCCCTATAGAGGAGATAATAGGCGCTAGGCCAATTATGTACTGGAAGAGGCTATGGTCTGTCCCTGAACTGGCTGACTATAGAGCTGAATTCATTGAGATTTGGCCTACCCTTAGATCCAAAATGATCCCTTGGCTTAGACATATCAGAGCACTCTGTACCCGGCTTGGTTTCCCCGGATTATGGGACACGCCGGAGATTAACTGCCCTGGGATATCTAAGAAGACACTCCTCTCCTACATTTACATGTCAAATATTCAGACGCTGATGAGTTCACCTTCCGTGGGTAGGTTATCATCTGAGTTCCTTCTAATAAAAACAGAGCCTAGGGCCGAGGTTTTTATGGACTTAATTGAACCCCCAGCTGCCCGTAAGCTGTATGTTCAGCTGCGTTATGGCACTCTTCCTATAAGATCTTTCACTTCTAAGTGGACTAAATCAAATATTTTAGCTTGCCCTGTATGTACTTACCATACTGAGAATATTTCCCACGTTTTGTTTTTTTGTCCCGCTTATTCTGTACCTAGAAAACGCTGGTTGATTCCTATTTGTAAGATTTTGGGTTTTTTGCATTACACACATGCTTGTAGGATATTGACCTATGACACCCACCCTCCCATTGTGTTTGCTGTTTCCCGTTATTTGTTGTATATGTGGCGTATTAGGCAGAATTTTTTTAATTAATTGTTTTACATGTTTTTTTATTCTCTTTTTGTATGTATCTGTACTTTTAATGGTCGTTCGACCGAAATAAAGTTACTACAACACAATATCTCTTTGGTCAAAAGTAATTTATTGGTAATGTATTAAATAATGTATTAATTAAATATATTTGACCTATTTTATTTGTTTTCCGGGATTATTTTACATAGAAGGTATTCATTCATAACAGCTCTTAATATGAGATCAATTCACTATTGAGTCTTTGGCAACTGGTAATTTTTATCAACTTGATTGATATTTCACCCGTAGTTTCATCATTTCCTACATGTTGAAACATAAACACTCTCTCTCAATATATATATCCAAGGAAGCAGGGGTCTCCAATTCACATGCCGCTCAGCCTGATTTTTGAGAAGGTGTGTCCTGTTCACCGTGACCAACTGAGAAAAATATGCAGCTCCAATCCTCTATAAAGTCAACAGATTTTCCAGGAATACACTCACCAGAGAGTAAATTATTTTGGGGGGAAATTATCGCACAAACAAAACCAACGCTTTTGTACTTATACCCGTCTCGGTAATGGTCAAAAACGGGCGCTAAAGCGGCGATAATTGTATCGCCGGCCCTTGGTAATATGCCCCATAGTCTCCTCGGTTGGGCACAGGTTTTTCCAAGTTTAGCAAACCCTTTAAGGTGATTAAGGTTTTTAAGAAAGCCATTAAGACCAATGACCACAGGGTGTGGAATCTTAACAGGGGTTCTAAATCTCATCCCACTGTTGTATCTGATCCCACCATTTCTACCTCTGTGTAAATTCCTGAAGATAGGAGCTTGAGACCTCATAGGGCCCTCAGTCGTCCTGCCAGATTGTGGGACTTTGTGTAAGGTCCTGAAACCTTGAAGTCATATTTGTAATGCTGTTTTCTCTTTATGTTGTTTTTACACTTATGCTTATGCTGTAGTTTTATTGTATATTGGGGGAAGGTGATGTAGTGTCTTGCTTTATCAGAATGTTACCATTTCACCATAGAACATGGAACCCCAAGGTTGCTAAGGAGGACTGTGAAACTTGTCAGTTGACAGTTGACAGTCTCCGGTGCTGGATGGGATCTCTGTTGTCTGCAACTTAATAAAGCCCAACTCAACTCTACTTCTACAGTCTCCTATGTTCCTGTCGAGGTGAATCCTACACTTCTTATTTACATATATATTAATTTATCTAAAAAAGAAAGGTTAAAGTGATTTTATAGTGAAGTGTTGAAATATTGTGGCCAATGATGTTTAAAAAAAAACTGAAATTCTTCAGTTATAATGCGCTCAGCTAACAACAACTTTCGCCCCCCAACATGCACTGCTTATGACCTTGCATTTCACCTAATTCATGGCACATTCGGTGATATCATTGATAACATCACTGATAACATCTCAAATGACTTTTTATTATTTGGAACTTGCACAGATGCATGGCACAGATCCCTGGGGAATTCTGCTTTACGTCCTGTAGGGCACCATTGGGTCCCTCTGGTTTGCTCCCATGAGTGCCAGGGGTCAGAGTGTCCATACTCTACCTCCTTGTGTGTTTATTATTATTACTAGTTGAGGATAATTGGGACCAGAACCATTCCTGCAAGACTGAAAAGACTGAAGGTAGAAAAAGCTCTCTCGGACAAAGAGAGGCTCCTATTCTTTAAATGTACAGTACCGTGTGACACTAGCGGGGTCAACTTTTCAGATGTCACTAAAATGTTATCTTATTCATGATTTTCTTTAAATGTGTATAACTCAAAAATTACAGAACAGATTTAAACCAAATATTGAAATGTAACATGCTAACTAAAGTTCTAACTATCAAATTTGGTGTAATTCTTTCAGCCATTTTTTCTGTGTTGCCACCAAAATGCCATATTGCAAATAACATAGGAAAATTATGTTTTGAGACAAACCCACCAAACCCCCACCCACCTTTTTTCATGGCCTTACTTGACAAATCACCACAAAAATTCAATAAAGGAGCAGAAGTGAATGGCATATAGATAGATAGATAGATAGATAGATAGATAGATAGATAGATAGATAGATAGATAGATAGATAGATAGATAGATAGATAGATAGATAGATAGATAGATAGATAGATAGATAGATAGATAGATAGATAGATAGATAGATAGATAGATAGATAGATAGATAGATAGATAGATAGATAGATACTCACTTTCTTTTAGATCTTGAAGGTTCTCCTTTGATATAGTACAGAGTGTTGGTAGCCACAACATTTTGCAGACCTATTGCCCCGGTAACATTGGCAGAGGATGGAAAGTTTAGTGGCACAAGGTCAAGGGGGTGCAAAGAAAAAAGGAGGGGTCCCAGAGCAGAATTGGACCTCAATGCATTTTACATAGACTTTTTGCATTCGACTTAGCACAAAAAACAGTCATTTGGAGTTTGCTGAAATTTGGTAGGATTGAAGATTATGGTGTGCAGATGATCCTTTTTTGCAGTTGTGACAAAAATATATAAGTATTTTTAGAGTTATTAGCATTATAAACTTTAGTGATATGTGTTGGTGCAATAGTTTTGAGGTAGTGTTGAAGTAGTGATCCAACACGAAGCCGGAAAAAGAGAGAGCAAATTTACAACTATCCCTCCTTCGTCACAGACCCGACATCACACAACTTCATTCAAACACACATTCATTGGTGGGGCCCATAACACCAACACTCACACGTCTCTGACACACGAGTCTGCACACAGGAGGGATGATGATATTGCGCTGGACATGTGGGGGGGTACCTTATAACTTATAGGGAAAGAAAAGGTATTTTACAGAATATACATTAACATTCGCCACCTATAGATTCCTAATCCGAAACATCAAGGCACTCCACCCACTTGGTCGACGGACCAATTAGTTGGATCAGTTGATGGTGATTTAGAACCAGCTAAGACACATTTAAGACTCAGAATCCTTTAATCTCTTTAACGAAAAACCACGAACTCATAATTTTTATTAATCAATATTTGTTTATCTAAATTTTCGTTGCAAATAATATTAGCATTTGTTTCATCAAAGTTTTAGAATTTTCTAGATCAATGTATTTAAATCACAGGACATTATATTTACCTATTCTGGCTATCTGGATTTTCTCTAATTCATTGGTTCTGCATAATCGAATTAGCCGTTAAATTCTCCAAATAAGCAGGCCAATGCTTAATGTCCAAAAGTTCTTTGCTCAGCACATCACAGTCCCAAAGATCGCCAAAGGACCAGAAGTCGTGCAAGCATCAGTCATCGCTTGTGGGGTCAAAGAGGGTATGCAGTCATAGTAAACGCCGAATGCCTAACCCCTCCCTAGTCTACTACTCTTTTTATAATAAATTTCGGGATAACTTGAAACATTTTTAGGAGGAGAAAGTCTGTGATTGGCTAATCAAAACCGTTCGATATTTGTTCATTATAATTTCTCATGTATTTTGCTCTTTAGGTCCATGTCAGACATATAGGAAATGAATGGCCACAAGGTCCCCCTTGTGCTTGGAAGCTGGGGCTATGAATTAAGAAAACAGCACATTTTCTGATTGAGTCCCGAAATTCCATCATTGCTCTATGTTTTAAATAGGTGCTGGCCTTTAGGAGTTGATAACCACTTGAATGAATAATAAAGTGTTGCACACCATTTGAGAGGTGGTCAGATACTAGGACCAGGAATGTGTGCTACTGTTCTTACAAAGCGGGAATGATCTTAGAAGTAGAAGAGACTGTTGTGCTCTGCCATGACACTGAGTGCTTTGAAATGCAAGATAGTAGATCACCTCTTCTGACATGAAGTTTAGAAAGTGGAAATGTTTCTGGGCTGGGTGACAGCTAAACTTTATGCTTTTCCTCTAGACAGCCACAACACAGGACATTCAGCTGTATTTGTATTCATCTGCATTCTGATGGGTCTTCCTGGGCAGAAGAGAATGGGATGGTCTGGCACTTACAGTTCGATAGATAGTGTCCTGTCCACACACAAAGAGCTGCTTAGCCCCCCTGTCGCCTGGCAAACAGAACTGGATAGAATGAAATTGGTGTGCACTACAGAGAGCTCCTTTGAAGTCACCCTGTTCATCAAAGGCACTTTTGGGTATAAGTACAGGGTCTCCAACCCACTAAAATCAGACACTTTTGGACCTGTAACCAGACATCGCTAGCTCTACATGTGCAAATTGCCAGAAGTACTGCTGTGCTGCCAGCATGGACCCCCACTTTGCTAACTTCTCTGCTGTGTTGGCCTGCTGCTTGTTGAGCTGCAGGAAGGACTGCCACTTTGCTAACGGTTTTGTTGTGCTGGCCTGCTACCTGCTACCTCTGCATTGTGACTTTAAGTGTTTGCCAAGGGCTTGTTGGCTTGCCTCCTGTTTCCCGAAGTCTCAGGTCCATCAAAGACTTTATTTCTGTGCTTGAAGTATTACCCCTGCTGCAAGAGCTATCCTGCAAGAACAAGTACGTTTTCATGGCTCCAATCTGCAGAAGGTAAGGTCTTTATCTCCCGAGGGCTAAACTTTGTCCGCTCTTAGTGCTCTCTCCACTCCTGTGACATGCAAGCTTCGGCGCCACGTGCTGACTACAATCACTGCCATCGAGCCCGAGACGACACTGCAGAATGCAGCACATATGGAAAGAGGACTAAACAAGGAGAAATAATATTTCTCCTTGCTACGCCTCACCTTGGAAAGCATAAGGTTTTGGCACTTCCCCAGGTTTAAATGCAATAACACTCCCCAGCACACGTCGAAGTTGTGAGAACGGTTTAAACAGTACATTCAAGGCTAAGTCTTCTCAGTAATGAATTTTATTTCCGTGGTGATAATTCCAACCCACAAAGGGTGTCTGTATTCTGTGGCGTCCTTTAACCCCTTGAGTGCCCCGCCCTTTCCACGCCCTGTGCCGGGCGTTTTATTAGCGGGCGGGGCTCATGACGAGATAGTCTCGTCATGGGCACAGCGCAACCGCGACCCATGACGAGACCATCTCGTCATGGGCACTCAAGGGGTTAAACAGAATTCCTATGTATCCAGCAATTCTGATATGTTCTGGTATTGTAAGCGTCTATCAGTGTCTCTATCCTGTGGACGCTGTCAGTCGCATGTTGTCGAGTACTCAACACAGGTGATCCTCAAACCTGCTCCATTTATATAAATGCGTGGTATCACATCGGCGTGACTGGAGAAGCATCAAAATCCATGACTATTGCATGGGAACACCCATCGCAATGCCCATGGAACTCCTCCTGAGCGCAACGCCATGTAACGCCATGCAAAACGGCTTTGTGTGGTCTCAGAGATATTATTTAAAGGTTTGCCCTGCTGGAGCGTCACAGAAAGTGATGCTGCGGAGGCGCAAAGGGCATAACTTGCCCTATGTGTATTAGCTTTAGACATCACAAATGCAAGAAAACAGGTCCTCAGCTCTACGCTGATCCAGCGCAGCTCTTCATGTTATGCCCCTTGAAGCCTCTTTACACATCTGCTTGCTTGATTTATTGCAGGTTTGAGTGGGAGTTCTTCAGAAGGATCCCTTGTGGGAGGGAGAAACAGTTCAGATAACTTCGAGATTGAGAGTGAAGCAATACATTAAACCACCAAAGTTGTTTTCACTCTGCAATTTTGCGTGGGCCAAGGTTGCCTACTGCCTGCCCCCCAGTTAATTCTAACATATTCACTGTGAGCATAAATCGTGCTTTGGTTTTCGAACTGGGAATCAGCTTAAATTAGAGCCGGGATGTTGGGGACACTTCAGTTGGAGTTGCTTACATACTTCAGTTTCAGCGCCAGTTCCTTTGAGATTAGCAATGACGGTTACCGTTTAATGTCAGAGCTTTTTTTAGAATGTACTATTTCACAAATTAGACACATACCTCAGCACATACACATACTTATTTTACAGAGATCCAGGTACCATTTCAGTGCACTATATTTATGAAGAAACAAAACATGTTGTGCGTCAATGAAGTTAAACACAAATTGTAAATCAAGACTAATGGCTTTAACTAATGTGCAAGCAATAGCACTATCAAAATATGAATGATGATCAAGATATTTCCAGTTAAAAAGAGAATCTCATTAAAATGTGAAGGGTTGCTGTAAACAGTGTCTGCCAAATATTGTTTGTCATTCTAAGTCCGTTTACTTCTGACTCTAGGATGGAAGCCCATATATTCTTAAAATATTCTTTAGTTCTCAGCCTATAGAAGATTTTTTTATGTTGGCTGTCACACATTTTTGATATCCAATCTTCTACTATGGCCATTCTTTCAACTATCCAATGTTCTAAAGTTAGACTTATCCTTTTGACAGTCTTCCTATTAATCAAAAACTTAGCTGGATAAAGAACCTCTTAATTTCCTGTCATGCAGCTGAAGGTAATTAAGACATATCTCCATCTTCTTGGGCGTGTACCAGAATAGAATTTTCAGCAATATTTCACTCCAAAAGTTAGCTAAGGCTAGACATTGCACAAGTAGATGAGAGAGGTTCCGATTAGTTTTTTACATCTCCAACATCTGTCATTTGTTTTAATTTACTCCAAACCGGGTTTGAAAATGTTCTGAAGCAAAGCCTTTGGCATTTAAGTCAATGTTGCTCGAAAAAGCATAGTTAAGGAATTACAATTACAATTTCAAGCTCTTACATCTAGTCATTTCTGAGTTTTGTGCAATTTACATTGATGAATCCATTGATATTTTTGTGAAAAGTTTAACTATATCTCACTCAGGAGTCATTAGCCACTGATAATGTTCCCATATTGCTCCGAGACACCCAATCTCCACCTGATAAACTTAACAATTCGCATGTTTCCATCAATCCACTTCCCTTTAATACTCCTAATAAGGAAATTGATATGATCACTGTTTCCTCTCAATCCGAGGCTAAGGCTACCAAAAAGAAGTTGGGGAGGGTGGCTGTGTCCAAAGTTCATAGATCCCCTCCTACTAAAAGAAGAAAGAGGCTAGGAGACTCTTTAAGGAACAAGATTAATCATTCTGACTTTGGCAAGGGACCAAGGCACATTTTAGACACTGTATGCATGCCTAAGTCTAGTGCACCACCTATTTCATCTACAGTGCCCCTTATGGCCACAAGCACCATTGTTCCATTGGCACCCTCCTCCTCTGATTCAAACTATCCCCCACATTGTCCAACTAATGAAGGTTTGCATGTTGCCCCTCTTGAGAGCATTGAACAACTACTAAGGTTATTTGCTCTACCCATAATGGAAAGATTAAAAAATATTGAGCAACGCCTGGGGGATCTAGAATTGGCTATCACTGAACATGTGGGGGCACGTAAAGATCAGGCACATCTAGTTTTGCTCCCCCCCGCGGCACCAGTGACATCCTCCATCCACACTAGGAAAAACGATAAGGTCATCTCTGATAGCCAATCTATGGTTACATCTCCCAATACAGCTCAACATTATTTGGTACAAAAAGATATGGGTGAAGCGCCAAAGGGAGTGTTAGAATCTACCTCAGGAAACATCCTAAATGTAAGGGGAGATACTTATTCTTCAGCTAGGGCAGTGGATCAACCGAGGCATCAAGTTGATCTACCCCCAGAAGCGGTCCCATATGTGGTAGTGCTTGCGAGAGTTCCGCCATTGGAAATGGGTAAAAAGGAAGGCTTTTTTGAGCTTAAAAACAAGACCATGCATTGGCTTACCCTAAACAGGCCCCTTCCCTTTAATGTAAATGGGGAGATACTGCATGTCCGGAGACTTCCCTGGTTGGGACGTAGAGCTAAGGATACTGAGGGGGATATAATTATTATTAACTTTAGAGACCCCAGAGTAGTTACACATATCCTTGACCATACTCCGACCAAAAACTGTGGGTCCATTATGCCTCGCGAATTGACATACTTCTACCCAAGACCCTTAGTCTTTCAAAGGGCATATTCCAGGGCCCCAGCTAGAATGCAGTCATACCCTCCTGTATTACCTATACCCTTTGATAATCAGCACCTCACCCATGCACCTATCCCTGCGGCTCACGAAAGTGTATCTGATTGGGTCACTGTGCCCTATGGGAGCCACCGATACGGTTCCAGGAGGATTGAGCTTTGGCCACCATTTACCCCCCTGGAAGTAGCAAATAGATTTGATGCCCTCTCAGGCTTTGAGGACTGTGATTGACAGAGGAGATCCCTAATTAGTGGGCCTACCACTTTGGGCCACCAGGCTGTGGATACCGAGTTGATTCCCCCACCGCTGACCTTCTCCCTGCAACAATCTATTCCCTCTGGAACAGTCTCATCCCAATCTGATCTATACGTATTGCCCTATGAGTATGCCTCTGTGCCAGAAGAGGGATTTGCTATGATTAATGATCCCTGTAGCCCTTTGCCCCATGATCAAGCTAATCAAGATCTACTGACCTGCCATGTAAAAATCCTTTCCTGGAACGTGGCGGGCATTAAGAGTAAACTGCCCATTCATGAATGGGGCTCCTTTATGGCCCTCCACGATATCTGTATGTTACAAGAAACTTGGGCACTGAAAAGTAATCAAGCCCAGGGTTTTGCTACATTTGATATCGTGGCTAGTAAGGGTGAGAGGGGTAGACCGGTAGGGGGTCTGTCCATATGGATTGGTACGCACTTAGGAGTGACTGCAACACAAATAAGTACTAACTCGCAGGATGTTCAGTGTGTATTGCTGACTACACTAGATGGGCAAAATATTGCATTATTTAATGTATACTCAAGGCCAGTTAGGCGGGGTTTTGTTTCAGAGGCCATTGAAACTCTGATGACTCTTATCCACACAATGGACCCATCCACTGTGTTGATCGTGAGCGGTGATTTCAACTGTCACTTTGAGTCACTGATGGACTTGTCCATGGGTGACTCAGATGACGTTGATTCATTGTGGGGGATTCCCCATCCACTGGTTCCCCGGGTCAAGGTTTGGACACCGCTAGTTTTAAAACTGCAGTCATTTGCACTAACAACTTCATTTCGAGCCTGTAATGGAAGGGTGGAACCTGACAGACCGGGAAAGGTGACATTTAATCGGCATAACCAGTCTTCCATAATTGATTACATCTTTTTAGAGGCCAGGCACTGGGATAAGGCGCTAGAATTTAGAATTATTGAAAGAACTGACAGCGACCACAATGCCTTGGTACTCTCACTTAGGGCAGGGAGCTTTGGGCTTAAATGCCAAACTTTGGCTGAACATTCTGTCACCGTGCCTTTAACTATTTCAAGTTGTAGACGAAGAGTTAAATGGCTAGACTTTCAGATGTCCGATGCAAAGTTAGCCGCCTTATATAAGATCATTATCCATTACATAGAAGAAATGGGAAAAGTTGAACAACTAGGCAGGGCGTCGGATATTCATGTCAACCTGGTGGCAGCAATTAAGGACATCTTTTGTCCCGTGAGGAGGGCCAAACTTCAACGGACTTCGTCCCCACAGTGGTATAATGCCTCCTGTAGAGCCACCAGGAAGGCTCTTATTAGAGCCTTAAAAACTAGTAATAGGGAAGCCATTAAGCTACATCGCTCTGCGTACAAGAAGGCGCTTAGTGATGCCAAAAAGGATTGGGAAGTTGCCAAGTGGGAGAATCTGGGCTCTGCACTTGGTAACAATACCTCAAAACTTTTTTGGACCATAGTAGCCTCTGGACTTAGCGGCCACAGTTTGGCCCCCGCCCCTAACATTGCCCCCTCCGCTTGGGAAAGCCACTTCTGTGCCCTTTATGGCACTTCTGAGTGTGGCGATATGGTTAACAACGTTATTGAATCCCAGCAACCCTATAGCCCTAATATACTTGAAGAACCTGCCCGGTTAACTGTTGCTAGCCAATGTCTCGTACCTGAGGAATTAATCACTCTCCGTGAGGTTGAGATCGCCCTAGGAAATCTACTCCCAGGAAAAGCTCCCGGCCGGGATAAACTGCCTGGGGACCTTTTTGGGACACAACCAAAAATTTGGGCTCCTTACTTGGTCACCCTATTTAACGGGATTTTGCTGGGCGACGATTTGCCGCCTACTTGGCTAGGAGCCGAAATTGTGCCGATTCACAAAAAGGGTTGTCCTTTAATCCCCTCAAATTACAGACCCATCAGTTTAATTGATACATCACAAAAACTGATGGGGAGGGTTATTTTGGACAGGATCCTCGGGTGGATTGAGGAAAAGGGGATTTTATCCACTCTCCAGGCAGGATTCAGGCCTGGCACTTCTACTTTAGACCAGATATTTCGCCTACAGGTCCTGTATTGGAAAACAGCTAAGGTGGAGGGTGGCAGCCTCTACCTTGTATTTGTGGACCTGCGGGCAGCTTTTGACCTGGTCCCGCGTGGGAAACTTTGGAATGTCCTTGCGGAAATGGGTCTCCCGCTGTATCTGTTAGCCATTCATATAAAATTACACCAAAACAACTTTGCTCAGGTTAGGTCTGGAAGGAATGGAGAACTCACAGAACAATTTCCAGTCTTGAAAGGAGTTCGCCAAGGGTGTGTCTTGGCCCCTACCCTTTTTAGCCTTTATATAAACGGCCTTATTGAACATCTGAATGGTGCACCCAATATCGATGCACCTAGATTAGTTACAGGCAGAGTGCCCGCTTTGATGTTCGCGGACGACACACTTTTGTTGTCCAGAACATCATCGGGCATTCAAAATATCCTCGATGCCTTTGTAGAGTTTTGCCATCTTCGGGGGCTGGAAATCAACATAGGAAAAACAAAGTTTATGATTTTCAACCCCCCAAAACATACCCACCCTAATCCTGTGCTTTGTGGTAGCCCTCTGGAAAGGGTTAAAACGTTCATATATTTAGGCGTTACCCTTACTGAGAAATTTGATTGGCATAAACACATTGATAGATCAACGCTTAGGCTTACCCAGCTAGCAGGGGGACTAACTAAAGTTTTCAAGGAATCTACATTCAGGCCGGTCTCCCCTACACTTACAATTTATAGTCGCCAAGCAAGAATGTCAGCAGTCTATGGGGCTGAACTTTGGGGGCATATGCAGTCCCAGTCTCTTGATCTTAAAAGGGTGGAACAGTCTTTTTTTAGAAACTTAATTGGTCTACCGCCCAGTACACCGCTGATCCCTCTTAGATTTGATCTTGAATTAACCCCTATAGAGGAGATAATAGGCGCTAGGCCAATTATGTACTGGAAGAGGCTATGGTCTGTCCCTGAACTGGCTGACTATAGAGCTGAATTCATTGAGATTTGGCCTACCCTTAGATCCAAAATGATCCCTTGGCTTAGACATATCAGAGCACTCTGTACCCGGCTTGGTTTCCCCGGATTATGGGACACGCCGGAGATTAACTGCCCTGGGATATCTAAGAAGACACTCCTCTCCTACATTTACATGTCAAATATTCAGACGCTGATGAGTTCACCTTCCGTGGGTAGGTTATCATCTGAGTTCCTTCTAATAAAAACAGAGCCTAGGGCCGAGGTTTTTATGGACTTAATTGAACCCCCAGCTGCCCGTAAGCTGTATGTTCAGCTGCGTTATGGCACTCTTCCTATAAGATCTTTCACTTCTAAGTGGACTAAATCAAATATTTTAGCTTGCCCTGTATGTACTTACCATACTGAGAATATTTCCCACGTTTTGTTTTTTTGTCCCGCTTATTCTGTACCTAGAAAACGCTGGTTGATTCCTATTTGTAAGATTTTGGGTTTTTTGCATTACACACATGCTTGTAGGATATTGACCTATGACACCCACCCTCCCATTGTGTTTGCTGTTTCCCGTTATTTGTTGTATATGTGGCGTATTAGGCAGAATTTTTTTAATTAATTGTTTTACATGTTTTTTTATTCTCTTTTTGTATGTATCTGTACTTTTAATGGTCGTTCGACCGAAATAAAGTTACTACAACACAATATCTCTTTGGTCAAAAGTAATTTATTGGTAATGTATTAAATAATGTATTAATTAAATATATTTGACCTATTTTATTTGTTTTCCGGGATTATTTTACATAGAAGGTATTCATTCATAACAGCTCTTAATATGAGATCAATTCACTATTGAGTCTTTGGCAACTGGTAATTTTTATCAACTTGATTGATATTTCACCCGTAGTTTCATCATTTCCTACATGTTGAAACATAAACACTCTCTCTCAATATATATATCCAAGGAAGCAGGGGTCTCCAATTCACATGCCGCTCAGCCTGATTTTTGAGAAGGTGTGTCCTGTTCACCGTGACCAACTGAGAAAAATATGCAGCTCCAATCCTCTATAAAGTCAACAGATTTTCCAGGAATACACTCACCAGAGAGTAAATTATTTTTGGGGGAAATTATCGCACAAACAAAACCAACGCTTTTTTACTTATACCCGTCTCGGTAATGGTCAAAAACGGGCGCTAAAGCGGCGATAATTGTATCGCCGGCCCTTGGTAATATGCCCCATTGTCTCCTCGGTTGGGCACAGGTTTTTCCAAGTTTAGCAAACCCTTTAAGGTGATTAAGGTTTTTAAGAAAGCCATTAAGACCAATGACCACAGGGTGTGGAATCTTAACAGGGGTTCTAAATCTCATCCCACTGTTGTATCTGATCCCACCATTTCTACCTCTGTGTAAATTCCTGAAGATAGGAGCTTGAGACCTCATAGGGCCCTCAGTCGTCCTGCCAGATTGTGGGACTTTGTGTAAGGTCCTGAAACCTTGAAGTCATATTTGTAATGCTGTTTTCTCTTTATGTTGTTTTTACACTTATGCTTATGCTGTAGTTTTATTGTATATTGGGGGAAGGTGATGTAGTGTCTTGCTTTATCAGAATGTTACCATTTCACCATAGAACATGGAACCCCAAGGTTGCTAAGGAGGACTGTGAAACTTGTCAGTTGACAGTTGACAGTCTCCGGTGCTGGATGGGATCTCTGTTGTCTGCAACTTAATAAAGCCCAACTCAACTCTACTTCTACAGTCTCCTATGTTCCTGTCGAGGTGAATCCTACACTTCTTATTTACATATATATTAATTTATCTAAAAAAGAAAGGTTAAAGTGATTTTATAGTGAAGTGTTGAAATATTGTGGCCAATGATGTTTAAAAAAAAACTGAAATTCTTCAGTTATAATGCGCTCAGCTAACAACAACTTTCGCCCCCCAACATGCACTGCTTATGACCTTGCATTTCACCTAATTCATGGCACATTCGGTGATATCATTGATAACATCACTGATAACATCTCAAATGACTTTTTATTATTTGGAACTTGCACAGATGCATGGCACAGATCCCTGGGGAATTCTGCTTTACGTCCCGTAGGGCACCATTGGGTCCCTCTGGTTTGCTCCCATGAGTGCCAGGGGTCAGAGTGTCCATACTCTACCTCCTTGTGTGTTTATTATTATTACTAGTTGAGGATAATTGGGACCAGAACCATTCCTGCAAGACTGAAAAGACTGAAGGTAGAAAAAGCTCTCTCGGACAAAGAGAGGCTCCTATTCTTTAAATGTACAGTACCGTGTGACACTAGCGGGGTCAACTTTTCAGATGTCACTAAAATGTTATCTTATTCATGATTTTCTTTAAATGTGTATAACTCAAAAATTACAGAACAGATTTAAACCAAATATTGAAATGTAACATGCTAACTAAAGTTCTAACTACCAAATTTGGTGTAATTCTTTCAGCCATTTTTTCTGTGTTGCCACCAAAATGCCATATTGCAAATAACATAGGAAAATTATGTTTTGAGACAAACCCACCAAACCCCCACCCACCTTTTTTCATGGCCTTACTTGACAAATCACCACAAAAATTCAATAAAGGAGCAGAAGTGAATGGCATTTAGATAGATAGATAGATAGATAGATAGATAGATAGATAGATAGATAGATAGATAGATAGATAGATAGATAGATAGATAGATAGATAGATAGATAGATAGATAGATAGATAGATAGATAGATAGATAGATAGATAGATAGATAGATAGATAGATAGATAGATAGATAGATAGATAGATAGATAGATAGATAGATAGATAGATACTCACTTTCTTTTAGATCTTGAAGGTTCTCCTTTGATATAGTACAGAGTGTTGGTAGCCACAAAATTTTGCAGACCTATTGCCCCGGTAACATTGGCAGAGGATGGAAAGTTTAGTGGCACCTGGTCAAGGGGGTGCAAAGAAAAAAGGAGGGGTCCCAGAGCAGAATTGGACCTCAATGCATTTTACATAGACTTTTTGCATTCGACTTAGCACAAAAAACAGTCATTTGGAGTTTGCTGAAATTTGGTAGGATTGAAGATTATGGTGTGCAGATGATCCTTTTTTGCAGTTGTGACAAAAATATATAAGTATTTTTAGAGTTATTAGCATTATAAACTTTAGTGATATGTGTTGGTGCAATAGTTTTGAGGTAGTGTTGAAGTAGTGATCCAACACGAAGCCGGAAAAAGAGAGAGCAAATTTACAACTATCCCTCCTTCGTCACAGACCCGACATCACACAACTTCATTCAAACACACATTCATTGGTGGGGCCCATAACACCAACACTCACACGTCTCTGACACACGAGTCTGCACACAGGAGGGATGATGATATTGCGCTGGACATGTGGGGGGCTACCTTATAACTTATAGGGAAAGAAAAGGTATTTTACAGAATATACATTAACATTCGCCACCTATAGATTCCTAATCCGAAACATCAAGGCACTCCACCCACTTGGTCGACGGACCAATTAGTTGGATCAGTTGATGGTGATTTAGAACCAGCTAAGACACATTTAAGACTCAGAATCCTTTAATCTCTTTAACGAAAAACCACGAACTCATAATTTTTATTAATCAATATTTGTTTATCTACATTTTCGTTGCAAATAATATTAGCATTTGTTTCATCAAAGTTTTAGAATTTTCTAGATCAATGTATTTAAATCACAGGACATTATATTTACCTATTCTGGCTAAATGGATTTTCTCTAATTCATTGGTTCTGCATAATCGAATTAGCCGTTAAATTCTCCAAATAAGCAGGCCAATGCTTAATGTCTTAAAGTTCTTTGCTCAGCACATCACAGTCCCAAAGATCGCCAAAGGACCAGAAGTCGTGCAAGCATCAGTCATTGCTTGTGGGGTCAAAGAGGGTATGCAGTCATAGTAAACGCCGAATGCCTAACCCCTCCCTAGTCTACTACTCTTTTTATAATAAATTTCGGGATAACTTGAAACATTTTTAGGAGGAGAAAGTCTGTGATTGGCTAATCGAAACCGTCCGATATTTGTTCATTATAATTTCTCATGTATTTTGCTGTTTCACTGCCGGAGTTAACATAGTACTTATGTAACAATATTTCTTGGTTTGCTTGTATGATCCAATTGTTCATTTTAAACTGGTTTTTCACTGTCCGAGGTTTTGGCAGTCCACCAAGATCCTATCATTGACAGAGGATATGGTGTACAGGGTTCGTTAGGAAGTTCACGAAGCCATCCGAGTCTGCGCAATAGGTGTCGTGCTCACAAGACGGTGGCCACTTCTGAACTCTATTTCCGCCGCCATTTTGGGGTAGGCCCAAATGCTAACTTAAGCAAAACGAACACAAAAGAATAATTAATACAAAGAAATGATGCTTCTAATGTTACACCCTCAGTAATCCCTTTATGTATTAATATTTTCCTAGCTTATAGCGACATTTAAAGCAATAATATTTACCCTTTGGATCCAACCTAGAATGCAAACATCACGTAAGCAATATAAACCATGCGATATCTAATTACCACATATACTACTATTAATATGCGAACGTATTTTAGTCATTTTAGTTATTTTGCCATGCAAATGCCAATTTCCCACGTGTAAATTGTGTATGCAAAGGTTAAGTTAATTTCATACAGCAAACCGTTAGTAAAATTTAAATCAGTAGGTTATATAGTTAATCTTTATATGCAAATAGAGGAGGTATACCAAATTTTGCTATACCTGCTCCATCAGTAGTACCCAGTGATCTAGCCCTTAAATATAGGTATTAGGTTTCCTGTTTTCCCTACCTATTCCCACTTACTGTAAGTGGGAATAGGTAGGTAAATATATATATTTATAAGTGTCTATATAAATCAAATCAATCAAATCAAACCAAAAATTACTTTATTAGCTTACATCTTAATAACCATAAAAGCACAGAGTAAAAATCCTTATAAAACATTCTGTACAGGGTAAAAGTTACAATAAATTCCATTTTTATATACAACTATTCATTATCAAGATATCATGTAATAATTGTTTTCCTATGCTTAAAAACACTTTTAAAAAAAGCAGTAACAGAGGCAACAGCAAATACTGTGTCTAGCTGTTGTAAAGCCAGAAAAGCTGGATGACATAGCATCAATCCTTTCCCTTTGTAGAGAATAAAATTTACAGAAAAACAGGACATGAATAGTCGACTGATCAGAGGTGTTGTCACACAGACATTTACATAACAACTTTGACCAATCATTAATAATAGGAAAACTTAATCATCTATACAGGGTCCCCAGTCGAAAACGGATCAATAAGAATCTATCATACTCATTGGTTATCAGGCGTAAATATGGCTGCATTAAAAAAGTCGTTAGAGTAAGGTTATGGGCTTGTACTATTATCTTACTCGACTCTGCACTATGTCTCCTTTCAATCAGATATTGCAGGCAATCATTCTTAAGTTCTTTCCTGGTATATCCTATCATAGTGAGTGGTTCATCGTAAAAACTTCGGTGTCCTATGTTGCATAAGAACATTTTCACATAAGAGAGCCATCTAATATTTAGCACTCCATCTAGGCCAGCACAGTCAACTAGGATTTTACGATTAAAATGTGTTTCTTCTGTAATCCATATTCTGTGCCACAACAGAACTGGTTGAATTTTTATATTATCCTCCAAATAGAGGAGACCTAATTCCGTGTGGCAAACAAACGAAGAATTACTCTTTGGAACTGTTAATAAGAATCTCAGGAATATATTTTCAGCTGCCTGTAGAGAAGTTACATCTACGTAGCTTCATATACCTGCTCCGTATGTGGCTACAGTCACACTTTTTGCTTTATAAATGTTCAGTAACTCCATCGTGGGGCGTTTACCTAATTTCCTGCTAAAACATGAGCGCAGACAGAGTTTTAATGTACAACAATCTTCTTGATTTTACTGCCTGCACCCATGACCCAGATCGATCAAATAAAATTACTAAGTAGGGAAAAACCTTAGTGCTTTCAATCCTCTTCCCCTCTATAAAAATAGTTCTTGTTCTAATACTACCCGCTCCACAATTCATAACAAAAGATTTCGTTGAATTAATGGAGAGTCCCCTTTCCTTCATAAATTTCGCAAAGCTGGTCACTGCTCTTTGTATTCCTATTGGTGTGCGGACTATAAGGACCGCATCATCAGCGTATAGTAATGCGGGGATTGGTCGTTTGCCTACCGCTGGAAAGTCTATATGTTCTTTGACTAGTACTTTTTCAAGATCATTTATATAAAGTGTGAAGAGGAAAGGGGCAAGGACGCAACCCTGTCGCTAACTTTAAAATACCCTGTACATTGCCCACCCATACCATATCGCACACTAGCCTTTGCCCCCAAATATAATTCTCTTAAAAAGGAAATCATCGCTGGTTCGAGACCCAGCTCCTCTAAAATCAGCCATAAATTATTGTGCCTCACGCAATCAAATGCCGATGATAAATCGACAAACGCCAAGTATAAGGCTCCCTTTTTTGATTTTATATATTTATTCATGATTATATCTAAACTAAGACCTTGCTCTATTGAGCCAAGCTTCTTGTGAAAGCCATACTGCAAGTCACTAATTACTGATCTTTCATCTGCCCAACCCTGCAATCGATTTAATATTACCCGGCCCATAATTTTCATAGTTGAGTCCAACAAAGATATCGGACGATAGCATGCCGGGTCCGATCTATTTCCCTTTTTAAAAATTGGTACCAAAATTGATTCGTACCATGATGGGACAAATCCAGATATGATAGTTGCATTAAGCACTTGTGTCAGTAGCGGTCCCCATAAGGTGGCATTAGATTTAAAAATATCAGCAGGAACACCATCTGGGCCTGCTGCCTTCCCACCCACACTAGATTCAATAGCTACATTTACCTCGTTCAGATCAAAATAGAGCAGGTTATTATGATCCTTCATAAGGTTACATTGCTGCTTCTTTGAGCCTGTATTTGTATTTGTCTCAATGCACGTTTCCTCATATAACTTAGAGAAATGCTCAATCCACTGTTGCTCTGGGATTGCAACCTCAATTGTTGCTAGTTCTTTATCTCTAAGGAATGGTGCATTAACTGCCTTCCAGAAGGCACTAGAATATTTTGATTCCGCCGCGTCGCGCAGAGATATCCAAGATTCTAATCTTAACATATCTCTTCTCTCTTTTAGGGCACTCTTATATTCTTTTCGGGCATTTCTAAACATATTTCTGTCCTTTACTTCTATGTGTATGATTTTCTTGAGCTTTCTATAGGCCTTCGTACATTTCGAATCAAACCACCCTTTAGTTTTGATCATTTTCCTTTTATTTGTGTGAACAGTAAGAGCTTTCTTTATATAATCTGTAATGAGTATGAAATTATCCACAATACCTTTTGGGGATGTAAGCTCATCCAAGCATACCATGATGCTAGGATAGCAATTTTTTACAATGTTAGCCATGAAATTTTTTGGTTCCACCTTATCCCAACTAAGGGAGTAACCATTTTGTCTGGTTAATAATATATTTTCTGTTCTGATATTACAACCATTGGTCCTTCTCTTCCTATCATTAAAGAGCAAAATATCCACACTCTGGGCATAATGGTCGCTCAATACTATCTGGTGGTTTATAAAACCTTTAATATTTGAGCAATACCTATTGGGAACGAGTATAAAGTCTATTGTAGACAGAGTACCACACCCATTAAATGTGGGGGGAAAAGAAACAGGGGGAGTTCTTAGGATATTAGCAAAGCCCAAATCAAATTGAAATATTAACCCCTTGTGTGCCACGCCCTTTCCCCGCCCTGTGCCGGCCGTTACATTAGCGGGCGGGGTTTATGACGAGCTGGACTCGTCATGGGCACAGCGCAACCACGGCCCATGACGAGTCCAGCTCGTCATGGGCACACAAGGGGTTAAATCATTTAAACTGTCACCATATTTTGTATGTGAAAAGTGAGGAAGAGTCATCTCCTTGTCATCAGTAATTCCACAATTCCTTGTGTCAACATAATAACAAGGAGAGATGTTAAAATCGCCCCCCCACACTACAATCAGATCTTTCTTCTCAACTTCCTGTAATTGTTGTAGGTGAGAACCTATGGCCTTCACAATATCCTCAAGTGAATTTCGTGGGATATTGTTATAATAGTTTACCAGTATTACTATGCAATTTTCGTTTACCCTAAATCTAATAATCTGGTAATAACAATCCTCAAACATCATGTTAACATTTTTAAAGGTTACTAAATTGGAAACATAGGTACACAACCCTCCCTTAGTCCTGCCATGTAGGGAGGTTACAGCTGGTGTATGCAAGGTTTTGTATCCATTAATATGAATCGGATCAATAGCCCATGTTTCCTGTAAACTTATCAGATCAAACTTCTGTATAAATTCTACCCATATTTCATTTGTCACTTTTGATTTTAAGCGTTACAACAAACAAATGATGGACGGAATGCTGACAATGCAGACATTCTCCCCCAGTCAAGAGATCTGGGTTAAATCCATTGTTCTTTTGCCCACTACGCCACCCCAGTTCAGACATGGCCACATGCAAATCAGTCTTGACCCTGTGCCTCATGGGAACAGTCCAGCCCGAACTGCCAAGCCATGTCTTCCCTGGACCGGAATCAAGCATCCTAGGACTGGTTTCTGGCTATCAGCCGTCGTCAGCCAGGATAGCTTGACTCCAGTGGCGTAGCGAGCACGGGTCCCATGTCTGGGAATACCCATCCCACTTAGGGCGAAAAGCGTTACAACAAACAAATGATGGACGGAATGCTGACAATGCAGACATTCTCCCCCAGTCAAGAGATCTAGGTTAAATCCATCGTTCTTTTGCCCACTACGCCACCCCAGTTCAGACATGGCCATATGCAAATCAGTCTTGACCCTGCGCCTCATGGGAACAGTCCAGCCCAAACTGCCAAGCCATGTCTTCCCTGGACCGGAATCAAGCATCCTAGGACCGGTTTCTGGCTATCAGCCGTCATCAGCCAGGATAGCTTGACTCCAGTGGCGTAGTGAGCACGGGTCCCACGTCTGGGAATACCCATCCCACTTAGGGCGAAAAGCGTTACAACAAACAAATGATGGACGGAATGCTGACAATGCAGATATTCTCCCCCAGTCAAGAGATCTGGGTTAAATCCATCGTTCTTTTGCCCACTACGCCACCCCAGTTCAGACATGGCCATATGCAAATCAGTCTTGACCCTGTGCCTCATGGGAACAGTCCAGCCCGAACTGCCAAGCCATGTCTTCCCTGGACCGGAATCAAGCATCCTAGCACCGGTTTCTGGCTATCAGCCGTCATCAGCCAGGATAGCTTGACTCCAGTGGCGTAGTGAGCACGGGTCCCACGTCTGGGAATACCCATCCCACTTAGGGCGAAAAGCGTTACAACAAACAAATGATGGACGGAATGCTGACAATGCAGACATTCTCCCCCAGTCAAGAGATCTGGGTTAAATCCATCGTTCTTTTGCCCACTACACCACCCCAGTTCAGACATGGCCATATGCAAATCAGTCTTGACCCTGCGCCTCATGGGAACAGTCCAGCCCGAACTGCCAAGCCATGTCTTCCCTGGACCGGAATCAAGCATCCTAGGACCGGTTTCTGGCTATCAGCCGTCATCAGCCAGGATAGCTTGACTCCAGTGGCATAGTGAGCACGGGTCCCACGTCTGGGAATACCCATCCCACTTAGGGCGAAAAGCGTTACAACAAACAAATGATGGACGGAATGCTGACAATGCAGATATTCTCCCCCAGTCAAGAGATCTGGGTTAAATCCATCGTTCTTTTGCCCACTACGCCACCCCAGTTCAGACATGGCCATATGCAAATCAGTCTTGACCCTGTGCCTCATGGGAACAGTCCAGCCCGAACTGCCAAGCCATGTCTTCCCTGGACCGGAATCAAGCATCCTAGGACCGGTTTCTGGCTATCAGCCGTCATCAGCCAGGATAGCTTGACTCCAGTGGCGTAGTGAGCACGGGTCCCACGTCTGGGAATACCCATCCCACTTAGGGCGAAAAGCGTTACAACAAACAAATGATGGACGGAATGCTGACAATGCAGACATTCTCCCCCAGTCAAGAGATCTAGGTTAAATCCTTCGTTCTTTTGCCCACTACGCCACCCCAGTTCAGACATGGCCATATGCAAATCAGTCTTGACCCTGTGCCTCATGGGAACAGTCCAGCCCGAACTGCCAAGCCATGTCTTCCCTGGACCGGAATCAAGCATCCTAGGACCGGTTTCTGGCTATCAGCCGTCATCAGCCAGGATAGCTTGACTCCAGTGGCGTAGTGAGCACGGGTCCCACGTCTGGGAATACCCATCCCACTTAGGGCGAAAAGCGTTGCAACAAACAAATGATGGACGGAATGCTGACAATGCAGACATTCTCCCCCAGTCAAGAGATCTGGGTTAAATCCATTGTTCTTTTGCCCACTACGCCACCCCAGTTCAGACATGGCCATATGCAAATCAGTCTTGACCCTGTGCCTCATGGGAACAGTCCAGCCCGAACTGCCAAGCCATGTCTTCCCTGGACCGGAATCAAGCATCCTAGGACCGGTTTCTGGCTATCAGCCGTCATCAGCCAGGATAGCTTGACTCCAGTGGCGTAGTGAGCACGGGTCCCACGTCTGGGAATAACCATCCCACTTAGGGCGAAAAGCGTTACAACAAACAAATGATGGACGGAATGCTGACAATGCAGACATTCTCCCCCAGTCAAGAGATCTGGGTTAAATCCATCGTTCTTTTGCCCACTACGCCACCCCAGTTGTTTCTTGTAACGCTTTTCGCCCTAAGTATGAGTTTTTTTTTAACCAACTTTTATTGATTGTAAAGGTCTTGCCAGTGTCATTACACAGCTTATTCGCCTACAACCATATAGGCCGGCAGCAAAAAGCCTCAGATTTCCAAAGACGGAGGCGTAAAAAAGAGAACAATGAGGTCTTTCTGAAACCCAAAAAGCAGGCCCATGTACAGTTACCAATGAACAGGATCTCCCGCCTTATAAGACACTATGCCCTGCTTAATCCACCTGCCTGGCAGACATGTTTATACAGTTGCAACATTGCCAAGTTAGCTTGAACATACTGAACTTCACCAATCGCGCCCCCGAGGGCCAATGACCCCTTATCCTATAGAGCTCATGTATCCTGGTTTCTATACATTTCTCATTAGGGCTTAGCTGTACCTGAATTTATTCCGTCCTGTATAGTGTATAGTTCAGCCGTATCAAGCAATGTGTCCCAACGTTCAATGTCTGCCCGAACGAGCAGCGCAGAAGTGGTCCCTCTACTGTGCCCCATTCGTGTTCTTCAACAGGTACAGCTTAAAAAGGTTTATATTGGCTAGATTTTGTTCCGTGTAGGCACAATAGCATTCGTCAGTGACGTACAGGGCGTTGTGTGGCTCAGCAACCAGCAGGCAGGTCATGACAATATAACAACAGGATATTGAGCACTCCGTCCTCACTAAGCTATGGCAGTGTTGGAGCTATCCGCTACTGTTCCTGCATCGAGGGTTGACAAGAAGGTGACCGACCAACTGGGGGAGGGATCAGAGCGAGGCAAAGGGAAGGGGGGAGTACAGGGGCAAAGGAAGCAGGCATGGCGGGGGGGAAGGAGTGTGGGCCCCACTATTGCTATCTGATGGTGGCTGTGAGTTTAATCTTCCAGAGTCAAGGTCCTCTCTTCTGGGCGGGTGGCTGCGAGGGGCGTATACTGCAAACTGTCTGCAGGTCTCCAGAAACCCCCTGGGTCTGTAGGACCTACTACATCGCCAAAGAACTTCAAGGCCCGGAGTCGTGGCGGATGTAATATAACATGCTCCAGTCGCCCCAGGTGATCCACCAAAGGCTTCCAGAGCGTCCTGTACTTGGTATCTCGGAGGTGTAGACGTGCTGTGAGTAACTCCACCGCCACCACATGCCACAAGCGGGTAAACCACACATTTATGGAAGGCGTTTCTGGTTTCTCCCAATAAAGAGCCACCGTTTGTTTTGCAGTACCCAGCCTGTGGAGGCTAAGGTGTCGATCGCAGCCCGTCATAGCTCGCAGGGTTACTGGTCTAAGGCCCAAAAGAACTACAAGTGGATCCTCCGGCAGGGGATACCCTAACACCTTTTTAATATGACTAAGGACCTCTTTCCAATAGGTAGCCAGGAGAGGGCATGTCCACCAAATATGTATGAAGTTTCCCAGCGCTTGAGTGCAACGCCAGCATAGGGGGGATGCCTTAGGGAACATTTTTTGAAGTCTAGCGGGGGTGAAGTACCATTGGGTCAGCACTTTGTAAGCCGACTCCTGTTGGGGAATGCTACGTAAGATTTTGGGGATGTCGCCCCAGAGCCTTGCCCATTAGGAAGGGGTAACACCTGAGCCAGAAATGTTTTGCCATCTCAGTTGGTATGGGTGAGGATCCGGGCGCTGTGCATGTTGGAGCACCTTATATATGCGGGAGATCAGCCCCTTATAAGTGCCGAAGGTTCGTGCCAGCTGCTCGAACGGGGTGTAGGGCCGCGTGGCTGCCTGCGTCAGAGAAAAGCCCTGTATCCAGTGGCGTGGCTGTATATACTGAAACTTGTCTTTCTCCGTTAGCCCAAACTCTTGTTTGCATTGAGCAAAGGTTTTAAGATGCTCACCTAGGAATAGGTCACGTATCGACCTGCAACCTGTTTCCGTCCAGTTCGCAAAGTGGGGTGGGCGACACGCCGGTGGGAACTGCGGATTTCGAGCGATTGGGATGTGCGGGGACGGGAAAGTGGTCAGGCCCCTGCGAACTGCCACCTTGTCCCAAATCTCGAGGACCTTTTTGGTAGGGACAGGCATTTAAGCGCTGCGATGGCGTGCCTACCGGGGCAGCCAAGCATGGGCCCATAGCGGGCGACTGCCCTATCCATGTGAAACCACACTTTTTCCCTCTCCCACGCTCCCCATTCCAGTACAAAGCGGAGGTGCGATGCCCAGTAGTAATCGAGTAGATTAGGGCAGGCAAGTCCGCCCCTATCCCGGGGGAGCTTCAGGATTTTATTAGAAAAGCTTGGTTTCTTCCCACCCCATACAAATGCGACAAGTTCGTGTTGGAGCCCATGGATTTGATGCTCCGGAATAGGTGTCGGCAAGGTTTGAAAGAGATAGAGGATCTTCGGTAGTTTAGACATTTTCACCGTGTTGAGACGGCCAAGCCAGGAAAGTGGCAGGACCTTCCATGCGCGTAAGTCGGCCAGGACTGAGAGTTTGTATTCCTGCCAGTTGGCCTGCGTCCAGGTGTTTAGGTCCGGAGTCAAGTTAAGACCCAGGTATCGCACCGACTTGCTCGCCCATTGATATGGAACAGAAGCTTGGATCGCCGTAAGCTCCCCATCCGGGATCGTATTATTAAGGGCCCAGGACTTTGCGTGATTGAGTTTAAGCCCGGAGGCGCGTTCGTAGGTTTGGAGCAACGAGTGCACCGCCGGCAGCGAGCATAAGGGATCGGAAAGAGTGAGAAGAAGATCGTCCACGAAGAGAGCGATCTTATGCTCTACGCCGCGGAGAGAGATACCGCAGATATCAGGGGACCGACGTATCATAATGGCAAGGGGTTCCACCACGAGGGCGAACAACAAGGGCGACAGGGGGCAGCCCTGCCGAGTGCCCCTGCAGATGGGGAGAGGCTGCATGAGCTGGCCGTTGACTCGCACCCTGGCCACCGGTGAGATATAGGGAGCCATAATACGCGCCACCATCTTAGGGCCCAAACCCACTTTCCGCAGGTCTGCCCGGAGGAAAGTCCAGTCCACCCGATCAAATGCTTTTTCAGCATCGAGCGATAGTAGGCAGGCCGGTATTCCCCAATCTTTAGCCTTCCCAACAATATGCGCTATTCAGCGCACGTTGTCCGTGCCCTGATGTTGATGTATAAACCCCACCTGGTCGGGCTCAATGAGGTTAGGTAAGTGGGCACTAAGCCGTTTAGCAAGAATTTTAGTGTACAGTTTTAAGTCCGTATTTAGCAGGGCAATGGGCCGATAAGAGGAGCAATGTGTATGATCCTTCCTGGGTTTCGGGATGAGGGCTATTGCGGCCATTGCCATGTCCGATGAGGGCCCAACCGACTCTGCGAACGAGTTGAAGAGACGCAAGAGATACGGCTGTAATTGCGGCAGGAAGACGCGACAGAACGACACCGGGAGCCCGTCCGGGCCAGGCGTTTTGACGAGCGGGAGATCTTGCAGGGCACGAACTATTTCTGCCTGGGTGATAGATTCCTCCAGAAGCTCAGAGTGGCGCTCGCTCAGCGGTTCCCAGTTACATGCGTCTATGGCATCAGAGATCAGATCCGCTGCGGGCGGATCGCTAGCATATAGAGTCGCATAGTAGTCACGAAACGTTTGGAGCTTCGCTGATTCCGCAATAGCCCATGACCCGTCTGCCTTCTGCAGTTTTGCGATATGGGCTTTGGCTGCCCGTGTTCGTAGGCGCTGCGCTAGGACAGTGCCTACCTTGTCGCCACCTTCGTAGTAGCGCTGCTTGAGCACAAGCAGGGCGTGTTCAGCCTTGTTAGTTCTATGCGCACGGAGCTGGCCTCGAAGGACGGCTAGGCGTCGCTTGTGCGTCGCCAGCGGGCGCTCCTGATCCATCTTCTCAAGCGTCTTAATTTCGCGCGCAAGTTTGGTCTCGTAGAGCTGGGCCTCACGCACCCTAGCGACAGCTATAGCTGTGAGAGTACCTCGTATCGTGGCTTTGAAAGCGTCCCATAGGAGGGGGAGGGGAGTTCCCGGTAAATCATTGTCTTCAAAATATGCCAGGATGGCCGCCTCAATTTCCTCCCTATCTACCGGAAATCGCCATCGGCTCGACCGCATCGGGTGGGTGGAACACTCCCGTAGAAGCAGCTCCACATGGGCGTGATCGGAGATCGAAATGTTAGAGTGAGACACCGAAATGGTGTCTTTGAGCAAAGAGTGCGACACGAGGAGAAGGTCTATGCGAGAGTAGGAGCGGTGTACATGGGAGTAAAAGGTATAGTCTCGCAGCCCCGGAGAATGATACCGCCAGATGTCGACCAGGTTTAAGGTGGCTAGGGACTTCTTCACTGCCGCAGACAGTGACCCCTGACCCTCTGGGCCGGTCACCCCACGCACCGTGCACACTCCCCGTGAGTAAGCCCAGGCTGTCCCCGATCCCGCTGAGTGCCGCCGCTGCCCGTAGCTGTGCTCCTGATCGTTTGTTTTTTTGTCACTGCCTCTGTTGCTTGTTTTTCGTTTTTGCCTCTGTTGCGTGTCTAGTATTTAGCACTGTAGAGTTTTCTTTGTATTTTGCCTTTGCTTCTTGTTGTTGCCTCTGTTTCAGCGTATTTGTGCCCCCTGCCGCGTTCCCGCCCTCTCCCCGCTCCCCGCCGCTGCTCCCCTGCGGCCCGCCCCTTTCTTTTCTGTATCCCTCCCATTGGCCGCCCCGCTCCCGCCTTCCAGCTGCTCCTCCCTCCCACTTGGCCATTTATGGCGGAGTGCACGCGGTGGTGATCAGTGAACCCTGACCCTCAGGGCCGGTCACCCCACGCACCGTGCATACTCTCCGTGAGTGAGCCCAGGCTGCCCCCGATCCCGCTGAGTGCCGCCGCTGCCTGTAGCTGTGCACCTGATCGTTTTTTTTTTTGTCACTGCCTCTGTTGCTTGTTTTTCGTTTTTGCCTCTGTTGCATGTCTAGTATTTAGCACTGTAGAGTTTTCTTTGTATTTTGCCTTTGCTTCTCAGCGTTGCCTCTGTTTCAGCGTATTTGTGCCCCCTGCCGCGTTCCCGCCCTCTCGCCGCTGCCCACCGCTGCTCCCCTGCGGCCCTGCCCCTTTCTTTTCTGTATCCCTGCCATTGGCCACCCCGCTCCCGCCTCCCAGCTGCTCCTCCCTCCCACTTCGCCATTTATGGCGGAGTGCACGCGTACGCGCAGCAGTCACGCGCAGCGGGCGTGCCGATGGTGCGCCGAAGGCGCGCCAAAGGCAAGCCCGTCTGCGCCCGTCCGCGCCTGGACCGCGCCCAGCGCCAGGACCCCTGGCCCCCGAGGATGCCAGCCCACACGACGGACTTACGACTCCACCACTCTCTACGCACTCAACGCCGGCCGAAATCCCGCCTGCTACCGAGCCACCCCGAGACACACCCACGGACCCTTCACCTGCCAAGCCTGCAAGTTCTCCTGCTTCCGGACCTGCACCGCTCCCGCCAAACCGAGCCCCAGCAACCACCGCCTGAAGTGCATCCTGCTCAACACCCGATCCGTCCACAGGCACGCCATCGAACTCTGGAACCTGCTCGACACTACAGCACCAGACGTCGCCTTCCTCACGGAAACCTGGATGAACGCCTCCTCAGCGCCCGACATCGCCATTGCCATACCGGACGGATACAAGATCACCCGGAGGGACCGCGTCAACCAGACGGGAGGAGGCATCGCCATCGTACACAAGAACACCATCCGCATCACGACCAACTCCGACGACACCTTCACCGCCACCGAACACCTCCACTTCCAGATACACACCGACCCCAAGACGACCCTCAGAGGCACTCTCATCTACAGACCCCCGAGACCTCGCACACAATTCAGCGAAGACATCGCAGACTTCATCAGCCCGCACGCCCTCCCCTCCGCCGACTACATCCTCCTAGGGGACCTCAACTTCCACCTGGAGAACAACAATGACAACAATACCACCACCCTGCTGGACAACCTCGCCAACCTCGGATTCAAGCAACTGGTGAACACCCCGACCCACTACGCCGGCCACGCGCTTGACCCCGTCTTCTCTTCCAGCAAGCACATCTCCTTCAGCCTCTCCACCGGACTTCATTGGACTGACCACAGCTGCGTCCACTTCAGCTTCAGAAGAACCACGACCCACCACCACCCGCAACAGGTCCCTCGTCGGAGCTGGAACAAGATCATCGCCGAGCAGCTCACCGCCTCCCTCAACCAGAACCCTCCCACCAGCACAACGGACCCCAACAAAGCAGCCAGCAACCTCACACAGTGGCTGACCGCCTGCGCTGATGACCTCGCACCACTGAAGAACCCTCCCAGCAGACCCGGCAGCAAGAAAACCCCCTGGTTCACCGACAAACTCAAGGACTCCAAGAAGAACTGCCGCATCCTCGAGAAAGCCTGGCGCCACGACCAGACCACAGACAACAGGACCGCCCTCAAGCACGCCAACCTCAACATCATCTCCTATGCCGGCGATACCCAGCTGATCCTCTCCCTCACCAACGACCCCGACACCGCCAGAGCCAGTCTACACGAGGGGATGAAAGACGTCACCGAGTGGATGAAGAACAGCAGCCTGAAACTGAACTCAGACAAGACGGAAGTCTTCATCCTGGGATCATCGCCCTCCACCTGGGACGATTCCTGGTGGCCCCCTGCCCTGGGCACCACTCCCAATCCAACGGACCACGCACGCAACCTCGGCTTCATCCTGGACTCCTCCCTCTCGATGACCAGACAAGTCAACGCCGTCTCCTCTTCATGCTTCAACACCCGGCGCATGCTCCGCAAGATCTTCCGATGGATCCCCACTGAAACCAGGAAGACCGTCACCCAGGCACTCGTCACCAGCCGACTGGACTACGGGAACACCCTCAATGCCGGAACCACAGCCAAACTTCAAAAAAGACTCCAACGCATCCAGAACGCCTCTGCACGACTCATCCTGGACATCCCACGACACAACCACATCTCCGGCCACCTGAAAGACCTGCACTGGCTCCCCGTCGGCAAGAGAATCACGTTCAGGCTCCTCACCCACAAACACAAGGCTCTCCACGACCTGGGCCCAAAGTTCCTCAATGACCGCCTGACCTTCTACACGCCCACCCACCAACTACGATCGACCAGCCACACCCTCTCCTCCGTACCACGCATCCGCCGAACCACCGCCGGAGGGAGATCCTTCTCCTACCTGGCAGCCAAGACTTGGAACTCCCTCCCCATCCACCTTCGGCTGACCCAGGACCACCTCTCCTTCAGGAAGCAGCTCAAGACCTGGCTGTTCGAGCAGTGACGGACCCCTCCCCCCAGCGCCTTGAGACCCTCCCGGGTGAGTAGCACGCTATACAATTGCCTTGATTGATTGATTGATTGATTGATTGAGACATGGCCCCCACCCCATGAAAAGCACCCCCACAGCGGTCCAGCTCCGCATCCCATACCAAGTTGAAGTCTCCTCCGACTATGAGGTCTGAGTTCACCGGCTCAAGGTGTTCCCTGATTATCCTGCGCAAGAAGGCATCCTGACCCTGGTTGGGGGCATATATATTACACAGAGTGAGTGTGCGGTGCCCTCTCCGGACCTCTACCCGCAAAAACCGACCCTCAGCATCTCTAAGGACTTTAGTATCCCCTTGAGGTATCCCCGCCCTGCAAAGGATAGCTACCCCCGCTGTCTTGGTGGCCGCCGAGGACCAAAACTGATGGGGGAAGCGTGGGTGTGCCATCCGAGCCACATCAGACTTGAGAAGATGGGTCTCTAGGAGGAGGATTATATCAGGGCTCTGTAGTAGCAGATACCGCCATATTTGGTGTCTCTTGTTGGGTGAGCTGAGCCCTTTCACATTAAGGGAGATGATCTTCCAGGAAGGTGCAGTAGTCACCCCCCCCATGCAGCTGTTCCACCTGTTTACAAGTCCCCCCCGCCAAGAGGATACTGAGGGATGGGAAAGAGAGGGAAATGGATAGGAGCAGGGAAAACAACTAGAACATTGGATCGGCCAACATGGCCAACAGAACCTATTCCAGACTAGGGAGTAGCCAGGCACAACGTCACAGGCTGCCCCGGAGATGTCACTCTCCCAGAAATAGGAGTGGGGATTTGTCATCGCTTATCTATGAATCCATAACGCCGAGGGTCCGCTCCGGGCCACCGCCTCAGCAGTACAGGTGTTGCGCCGAGGAGTAGGCAAAGGTGCGCCCCTAAGGGAGGGATCGAGGGCGTCGGGGGGGAAATCAAGGCGGCCGCAGGCTGACCATGCCAACAGCCATCCCAGCCCCAAAGCTGTCATCAGGTAGGATGCTCCGCAGCAAGAGAATTTATTTGGGAGCAGACGCCTGCGATCCAGATGGTGACGGGCCACCCTCCAGGGATTTTATGAGTTCTATGATATCTTGCTTGTCTCGGGAGGATCTGCTTCCATCGCGTGAGGAGGGGTGCCTTGGGCGGCGCACCGTGGACCACTGCGGTTTCAGCGGGACTCTGAGGTTGGCAGAGCACCGCGAGGGGCTGGCCGGTGGGGTATCTGGGATTTGAAGCAGTTGAGCCGCCTCTCGGTAGGATCTCAGTACACGGCGCTTGGATTCCCACTGAAACATGAGGGCGAAGGGGTGGGCCCATTGATAACGGATGTTGAGTTCCCGCAGTTTGTCCGTAATGGGTCGGAAATCCCTCCAGCGCCGGAGAGTCGTGGGGGCCAGGTCTTGAAACAACTGAATAGGCTTACCCCCGCAGAGTATTTCAGGTTTATCTCTAGCCGCTTTAAGGATGGCTTCTTTTTCGACAAAGAAATGGACCTGTGTCAAAATATCAGGGATAAGTCCTGGCCTCCCAGTTGATCCCGAGACCCTATGTGCACGGTCCAGAGTGGGTGGTGAAGCATCATCATCTCCTCGGATGTCATGAAGCAGGTCTGCCACAAATGACATTATATCCGCTCCTTCTGCTCCAATTGGTACCCCCCTTATGCGTATGTTGTTCCGGTGCCCCCTATTTTCCAAATCCTCCTGTTTAATCTGAAGCTCGACATGTTGTTCTTCCAAAGTTGCAGGCCGCAGCCATAAGTGTTCTTGGTCCTCTGTGCGAGCATCCAAGGTCTTCTCCAAGTCGTCCACTCGGCCTCCCAGTTCCCCCACAACTCTCCGAAGCTCCTTAACACATGCTTGGACTTCCGTGCGGAGTGATCCAATTTCTGTCTTAAGCTCCTGCATGAACAACGCCATGAAAGACTGCGTGACCGGTTCTGCAGAGGTTCCAACTCCCGACGATGCAGCGCCTGTTAGTGCTGCGCTCGGCTTGCTCCACAAGTCTTTGACTGAAGCATCCTTGGGGGCCTCTGGTGGCTCTTTCCCTGGCTTCGTGCGGGTCATGTTGCAAAAGCGCGGGAGGTCAGTCTCTCAGTGAGGAGGAGCGATAACCCTGGTTCCCTCGATCGCCCAATCAGCGCAATGCTCGGGCCTCCCAGCCACGGGACCCAGGAGTGGTAGTGGAGACCCAGCCGATTAATCAGTGGCCCAGGGCGCTGTGTTCCAGAAGGCCCTCCAGAAACAGCGCTGCAGAGACGAGGCTAAGGTAGTCAAGCTCCTCACAGGAAGAGGGGATGCAGCAAGACCCCGGTCTACAGCGTTGCTCAGAACCGCCAAGCACTCCACATGGCCTCCAGGAGTATCCCCGGCTCTGCTAGCCCCACATCCCCGGCCCCACCAACTCAGTCCATTGAGGAGGATGCAGTGGGGGCGCCCCAGCACTCAACGAATCGCCACTCTAATCACAATCTACCAGGTGGGGCCACGGCTGGGCGGCCAGCAGGGCCAGGATCCGGGGCTCACCCCCACCCCCGTAGAGCAGGGCACCTCACCCCCAAAGAGGGCTCCACACCCCAGGGAAGCCAGAGGCAGTCAACAGCCCAGATTGGGTGCGGTGGAGCATCCAAAGCATCTCCCCTCCTGCAGACCAAGCCACGGTTCAGGGTAGCTCCGCCACTGGTCATCCACTATAGGTCATGTAAGGCCCAGGCGAGGGTCCACCAGTTTAGTCTTTCTAAGTGTACTCCCCCACGGGACCCGCTGCCAACAACGGACCTGTCCCTCCCGGCTGGCAGGAAGCTCGCGCTGCGTGGTGCAAGGCCCCTCTCCGCTCTCGAAGGCCTGCACTGCTCCCTCTTGCCCCAAGCAGGTCGTGTGAGTAGTGCCCCAGGTCCAGGCGCCCTCCTGTGAGCCCCCACTAGGCCTCAAGTCAGGTCGCCAACACAGCGATGTTGCTGCTGGTTCAGGGACCCTCAAAGCAAATCCCAGGGGTGGCTCACTGTGCTGGAAATGGCTGCCGCCTCGTGCGGTATGGCCTTCCGGCTGCCCGCAGCAACGCGAGGTGTCGGGGTCTGCTCCTCACCGCTCTGGCAGCTCGCTCGTCAGCCCCCGCTCCTGATCGTGTACTGGTGGGCGCAGGTCCCCAGTAGGTCCCCAGGGTGAGGTGTAGCAGGAACCCCCTACCAACCCAGAACCAGCTTGCCGCCTCGTGGCCAGGGGGTGCAGGTAGGGGGGTGCAGGATAGTTCTCACCGCCTGCACAGGGTGGGGGGTATGCGGTCAGCAGGCAACAGTCCGCCGGGATCCGGGCACACCAGGAGCGATGCTCTCCCCCAGTCGCCTCGCTCACCAAGCTGCCTCGTGGTCTATTCTCTCCGCCAAGGCCCCACTCGCTCCAGCACACAAAATGGCTGCAGGCGCTCTTCTTTCTCCCTGCAACCGATCACACCAGCCAGGTGACACCCTCCGGAGGCCACTGCTTACGTCCCTCCACTCCGGGCTGCCTCCTCCACTCAGCGCCGTCCACGGCCTCCACCTGTCAGCGCTGTCGCTCCGGCCCGCGACGACTTCCCAGGGCCCCCAGGAGTTCCCGGCATACCAGGTCTGGATGCAGAAGATGGCGGCTGCCGCTCCGTTCTCGGGGTCCCAAGGCCCCACAGCTCCTGCAGCCGGGGTCCGCAGCCGCAGGGACCCTCTAGGCGAAGCCTCCCCGGCAGCACGGTTCCTCCCCTGCCCGGGTGTCGCCAGGCGCGCAGCTCGGAGGTAGACAAAATGGCGGATAGTGCGGCCGGCACCAGACTCTCCGTCTTTGCGATGTGGAATGGTGCCCACGGCTATCACCGACCCCTCAGTCCGCTGCCCTCAGTGTTCTGCCCTCCAGGAGCTTCAGTCCGGGTCCAGCTTCCGCCGTCACACCGCTGTTTGAGGCGGATGATTGCAGCGGCGGCCCGGAGCGGTAACGGCTCGCGTCTCACTCCATTCCCGGCGAGACCACGCCCCTACATTTTAACCTAAAACATAACCTTTGACATAGTATGTCACACAATTCTGTACAGAGTATTTTCACCTCACTCGCTCTACTACATTAACTATAATTTGTTACTCTGCCGTGCACTGTGTTCTGAAAAATCATCTCAACTGAGATGTCATAAGTGTTGTTATGAAAGCTATGATTTCATATGGTATAAGCAATGTGATAGGCAAGGGTATGACCAGTGCATTGAGCAAATAATGATGACACAGGTTTAAGTAAAGATCTGAAATTTGGTTGGCTGATCAGTATTTTTATGGAGGGAAGGTTTTTGACCTTTCAGTATGCAGTTGCTCATTTGTCATGTATTAATAGAATGTTTCTTTTTTAATCAAAGTGCAGAGCAGTCATCAAGCTATTTATGTTGCTGCAATTTCTACATGTTAACATAGGTTTGTATCAGTTTTTATGTGCAGCTAATTCAGAGGATTTTTCAAAAAGTGTAGCTTTCACTGTAAAATTATTTATATCTAACTATTTCTGAAACATTGATTAGGTTACATTTTATGATTTGGCAGCTAGTGAAGGTTTTAAAATGTGATTGTTATATTATTGCAACTTTAATGCCTTTTCAAGATTTACGTCTGACTTGGTATCACCGCTGTTACAAATTCCATGAAATATATATAGAGATGACTTTGACTTCCCCAGAGGAAGACTTATCTTTGACCTCATGCAATTGGCTGCCTGGTGCATCACGCCACCTTCATAGAAGTGGTTCTATTGGCATGAATGATTGACTATTTCATATATAAATGTACACTCATTCATCACACTGTTTGTCACATTTGTCTCTTATAACCATGTTACACAGAAAGTAATTGTTTATGTTACTTTTTTAATAGCAATGGTAAAGCCAATAGTTCTGGCTTTAATGTGGTTATCAGCATTTGTGGATTAAACTGCATTTGCGTATGCCTGTGTTTTCCTGTGTTAGCACAACAAAGCCAGAACCATTGGCTTTTCCAATGCTTGTTTATAAAGCCATTAGCATATATTATCTATTTTTGTTTATAAAATATGTGTTGAAATAAAAAAAGACATATAATATGTTTGTTAATTAAAGTATAGGTAATTTGCACATAACTGATAATAAGTGTGGTGTCCAATGAAATAATATTCAAATGAATGTCCCATTCCTTAACTTTATTAAGCAAATATAGCAGGACTAGCACTATTGAGGATACCCAAGTAACCTCTGTTGCCAGGCAGTATGTGGTGATTTAATGGAGGAAGGAAGACAGCTATACCAGAACTGTTAATAAATATAAAAGAGCATGCTGTGTGACTATCAGTTGATTCCCATCATAGGCAATGTCATGGATTGGAGCATGTAAGATTTACCTAAGTATTTTCAACTTCCTTCTGAGTCTATTGTCTATGCCTCCAGTGTTTTTAAGCAAATTAGTGGCAAAGCTATGCAGGACATTGGATGATACATAGGGCTTGATTTTCTAAGCATGGCATAGCAATTCTATGTGGGGGATATCACCCACGCGATTCCTAGTTTACTGGGTGTTGGCTCACACATAGTGTTTCTACCTGCTTTTCTGTGTGCATATTCCTCTGTGCTGAGAATTACAGCTGGGAGTGACAGTAAACAGGCAGGAAAGGTCCTGGTATTTTCCCGGTCTCCATGTTATTCTCCATTCCACCTATCCAAACTCCCAAATGCATGATACAGTAGTGGGAACATCAGCTGAAAACATGAATTATTTTATTTAAAAACATCAGACTCAGTTACTTGGTTATAAAAATAAAATAACCATATTTCAACTTACCATGAGTAGAAAATATATTTACCCCCCTTCGCATTAAAAAAAAATGTTTAATCCTCAATGATTTTAACAAACAGTTCACCATAATGCCATATTTAGAAATGTTGCCACTCAAATACGTTGTTATCAACCAAACACCAACCTATTTCATAAGTATTCAAAGCTTCTTGATGCTTGAATTCAGAGCGAGGCTTTCAAAGTAAGCTAGATCTAGGTGTGACTATTGCTAAACAAATTCAGTCTTCTGTCGATGAAAGATCACAGTTTAGGGACAGCTGCTCCATGCTAACAGGTTTTAAGCCGCTAGAGACAGCTTTATCTAAAGTCAAAGGTTATGCGGTAACTAAAAAGGGTTTGAAAGACTATGGAGAGGTTTGCTCTGCTCCTTTGTTAAAGAGCTTGTTTATGGCAGCTCGTCTTTTAATTGTGTATTAATTGTGTAGTTTAACACATAGGAAATGGTTGATTCTTTCTTGTGAACCTTTGATTTGTCAACATTCGGGTCAGCCCCTTCAACAATTACTATATTGGAAAACTGTTCACGTTTTGGATCAACCTCGGGGAAGCATACGCAGAGCAGGCAGATTGTTAGAAAGCAACAAAGTTGTGATGTTAAACAGTCAGCTCCTCATTGAATCCTTGGACCTGTTATCTATCTGATGTTAGCTATAGAATGGCAGGGAAAGGCCATTGTATTATGAGGAGAATTGTTTCATCTACAACGGTTTCCACTTCAAAATTATGAGGGATCATAGTGGAATGTTTCATTTCACCATCCCTACAATTGTAATAAAAAAGTGAGCACTACTACCTGAAATATACATCTGCATTATGCCCTCTTTGTCATCATCTCTGTAATCACATCTTCTGTTACATGGACCCCCACTAAGAAAATAACCAGGCTGGCTACATTGAGGTAAATTAACTTCATCCACAAAGGCTTAGGGCTTGATTCTGAGTTTGGGGGTTGGCGTACCACTGTGGCGGCAGTCTGAAGAAGACCGCCACGGCACCTGTCTCCTGCCTGCCATATTACAATGTTGCCAATGGGCCAGCAGCGGTCTTTCTGAAGGCGGTGAATGTTTTTTCATAATTGTCGATGCATGTGTGTTTATTTTGACTGCCCAACTGTTGAATGTACACATATGCATGACACATGTGATCCCTAGGGTAGCACTCTGGGCAAAGTTAACGAAATGGGGAATCCCAGTCAAACTACTGTAGGCCATTGTTCAATTACATACTAACACCTGGATACAAGTTAAGCTTGGCACTGCCACACATCTGTCTTGAAAAATTTCAACAACACGAGGAGTGAAACAGGGGTGTGTGCTAGCCCCATTGCTCTTTAACTTGCTTATTGCCGACCTCTCAGCCAAACTGAACGAGATAAATAGCCACTCCTTAAGATTGGTGGTGTGCAGTTAAGTAACCTTCTGTATCTCGATGACCTTGTTCTCTTCAGTCTTACCCGAGTAGGGCTGCAACGATTGTTAAATAAACTATATAGTTATACCGTTATGAACGGCCTAGAGGTTAACTTAAAGAAAACTCAAGTAGTAATATTCGGCAGAAAACATTACGGAGGTGGTGGCTGGATGTACAACAATTCTGGTCTTGTTGTAGGAAAACCCAATAAATACCTGGGGGTTAACTTTGACTCCAGGGGCACCCTCGCCAAACACCGTAGCGACATTTCAATGAAAGCCACAGCGCTCCGACTGAATTTCTCAAAACTCTCAAAAAAACTGATGGGTCCGAGTCTAACCCCAATGATGGAAGTCATGAAAGCCAAAGTTGGCCCCACGCTGTCATACAGTATTGAAATTTTCAGGGGAAAAATTAGCACAGATTAGATTAGAACTGGGCCTTTTAAATTATGAAATCTCCAGCTTAGGTACCTATTTAAATCTGTGCCATAAGCTAAGGCAGGCTGAAGCTGGGTCCCTTGAGTCAATGTTGTGGTTGGATATTAGCTTTAATAATACAAGTGGGACCTACTGTAAGTTCTTCAATGAATGTGTACAGCAATTTTCAGCAAGCGACCTTTGGAACCTAAATCCCAGTCAAACAGCTTTTAAAACTAGCATCAAGAAGCGCATTCGCATGCTGTCCCATACCACCGACAAAGCTTTTCTTGCCAAACGCAACCATGCATGGGCAGTAATTAATTCTTATCAGCTGGCTTCGCCGTCATCATATCTGCTCTGCACATATCCTTTTTATCTAAAATTGCGATTTATGGCGCTTAGACTGGGTGAATGGCACCTGCTGAAACATTTACCTATTTGGCATCGCACGTCAGACAACCAACAGTGCAGGAGCTGCGGTGCCCCGGTGGAATCTATGGAGCATGTTGTATGCCTCTGCCCTGCACTTTTGACTCAGCGCAGATTAAAATTGAGGCCAAAATGGAGTAGACTGGGAGTTCGGTCCTGTAGGCAGGCAATCGTTGCGGCTTTGAACCCAGAGAACACAGCCTTAAACATAAGTTTTAAAATTTTTATTCACTGTGTATATCGTAAATTTAACCAGCAAAGTGCAGGCCCAGTAGCAATTTTAAAGAGGGCTACAGGTGACTAAAACAAAACTGTAGACCCACAAAGTCTTACCCTGGTCTCCCCTGTGTTCTCTGTGCCTGCAATACTAGGGTATCCGAACCCGATGATTCTTCATCAATATCGACATTTGACAGCTGTTTTAATGAAATGTTCACACTCTCTGGGTCTCTTTGTAATTCTGGGTCTTCTTCACAAACTCTGACAGTAACACCTACATTTTTGTTACATTATCAATCTTTTTAAAAATATTTTGCTGCTACTTAGTTTTAAAACTCGCATTTTTATATCACTTTGATCATTTTAATTACTTATTCTGTATATGTATGTTATGTATGTCCTGCTTTTATGATTATATTTTTAATCAAATAAAGTTACCTGCTCTACAATTTGGTAAGAAAAAAAAATGACACATGTGAAACAATACCAATACCTATTGCTGGAGTCTAGATCATATTTGCCCAGTCCAGTCAATGGGTAAATGGTAAAAAACAGACTTACATGGATTTCGCTTCTGTGAAGGGAGGGCCTGGAGAAAGGAATCCAAGACAGAGACTGAAGGGAAGAAAAGAAGAATGGTGAGTATGCACTTCAAATCCTTTGTTTCCACAGACTCAAAGCAGGCGTTCCCCCCCCCCCCGCTCCCTCCCCCCCCCCCGTCATGGTCAGCTCATCGGAAAGCCAACTCGTAATTCAGAAGGCAATTAAACTTTTCTGTGTCGCCCTATGACAGCTAGTTTCCTTCAACTGAAGCAATGATGGTCTGCGAATGGCTGCCAGTGTCGCTGGTGCTCCAGAGGTCTTTCGAACATCCATCCGAAAACATTGTAATGCAGTTGGTTGGCAGCCGAGTCAGTGGCAGTGAATCCAACTTGACTGTGGTGGGACCGATAAACTCGTAATCAGGCCCTTATTGTGTGCACTGCTGCACCAATGCAAAGACCTGGCCCAGCCAATGGGAAATTATTTCTTTCTTCCAACCCTAGCAGGAGCTTTTGGCACTGTCTTTGAAAAATTATATTTAGGCTTATTTATACCTGAGCCTTGATCAGCTCCTGCTGGCGTATATTATCTAACATTCTTTATTTGCATCTCAACAACTGATATTTTAATTGATTAGTCTGCTTTAAAGCATGCAGCATGTCGTAGCATAAAAGGCTTGCTTTCCAGAATATTTGTAACCTGCGGGATACCAAAGTGATACCACAGCTTTGAGTTTTGTGACTCACAGTCATGTTCTCAGCAGTAAAAGTGTCAATTATCTGCAATGCTAACAGGGCTGTCATTGTTTTGTGACATCAAACAGCTTCCTTTTTGTTGATCTATGGCATTAATTGGCCTTCGCTGTGAAAGGTAAACATATTTTACTGCAGGCTAGCACAAATGTGAATTTACATAAAACGGAAAAGAAGGAGGATTTATGAGGCACTGATTGGTGTACGCAAACATATGATGCACACAAACACAGGCATCAAATCCCAAAACCTTGGCGTTGTTTCTGATTCTTCCCCAACTCCAATTGAGGCACAACCTAGATTTGGTCATTGAGCTGCTTTTATTTTGCACCCTCATGTCCAATGCACTATCTTCTCAAAGGGACAGAGAATTACATGGGCAAAAATTTTGGGGCACATTCAAGAAATGTCGGAGCGCAGAGCTGCACCAAATTTGGCAGCGCTGCGCTCGGACATTTTTAAAACGCAGGCATGCGCTGTATTTTCAAAAATAGGGTGAACCCCTGTGTTTACCCTAGCGCCCGCACAAAAAAAGCTGCCTAGTGCCAGCAAAGGCTGTGATGAAGACATGATTGTTTATGTGCAGGAAAGGACACCTTCCTGAACTAAAACAATCAATTATGGAGATTTGAACTGTCTATATGTGCTGCAGAATGCACACATAAAAAAAGCAAAATCGCCATTCTAACGCCTGACATTCCATGACATTGGTTTTTGCCGCTGCCTGAGCCTTGTAAACCTAGGGCAGCGTCAAAAAGCAATGGATTTTGCGGTGGAACGCCCACAGCAACATTCATTGCACGCCCCTTTGCCACAGAGGACTGCAGCGGGAAGCGGCATATTTAAAAGGTGGCGTTAAGCCATGCGAAGTGGCTTAGTGCCACCTTGTAAATATATGGAAAATGGTGCAATGCCACTGGAGCGCCAAAAAAGTGATGCTTTGGTGGCGATAGGGGCTGGTAAATATGTGTAGATGCAGGCACTATGTGATGCTACTGACACCCTTCATTTGGTTCAGTCAAAATGCACTGTTTAGAACATTTGACATTCCTTACTAGGTCTTTTGACATATGTGCTAAGTAGGGATCGCTGACAGAAGTTACTAGACCCACAGATGCATGTACCGCCCTGGGCTACTGGCATATGTTACTAGGTGTTTCATCGGTGTGGACCACTGATGTTACTGGGTCTATTGATGCATCCTCAGTATCCTTTACTAGGCTCATTGATGCATATACTGTGGGGGACACTGATGCATCATACTAGTCTTATTGATGCATACAATACATGTGATAATTGACACCCTTATCGATCCTATTGATCCATGCTGTCGTAGGACCACTGTCAGCCATTATTGAGACCATAGATGCATAGACTGTGCAGGGGCCACTTACACCCACATTCTGGGGTCCCTGAATCATGAGTTTCATATAGCCATTGATGCCTCTTACAGGATTCATTCATTTATGCACTCTATGGGAGTCACTGGCTCCCTTTTTGTTGCATCCATAGTGATGCACATTGTTAATAGACCTATTGATACATGCACAAGTCAGACCAAAGAAGTATGTTGTTAGGCCCATTCATGCATGCACTGCAGATCTTCCTGAGCACTAGCACATCTTCCTGAGCGCATTAATGCATGTTCATTTGCATTAGTATGGGAAACTGCAATGCGAATTGGCATGAAGACATGATGGAGCAGGGTTTTTACTTAAAAACCGAATACCTGTTTCATTTTCGCATGTTATAACTAAAATTACTACTGATTAATTATTAAGTATTAAAAGTTTGTCAAATGTTGTCTAATCAACCTTATTAACAAGAGAATTACACGTGGGAATGCTATTGCATGGCTAAATAACAAGTGAACTAAGTTGGTGAGCAAACTGACAGAAAACGATGTTGCTTATGTGATGTTATGGTGTTTTGCGCTTATAATTAATTTGCATTAATGGCTTTTGATGTCGCAAATGGCTAGATAAATACACACACATAAGGGTATTAGCAGGGGAATAACACTGTATAATCATTTCTGTGCAGTAATTCTGTTTTATGTTTATTTTTGCTTAAGTTGTCCAATGTGGCCTACCCGAAAATGGCTGCCACCTACAGCCTGCACTCGAGTAGATGGAATTTTACAAAAGGCTTCGCTCTGCCTATGACCTTGCACCTCTGATGAACTGAAAAGCCATAAGCAAGATGACAAGTCCGGGACATCTGCCAAAAGCCCCTGGAAGACGGAAAAGTTGATACGAACTTGATGTGAACCCACAATTGAAACAAATTCACCTAGTAGAGACATCCGTAAAAGTATCGAATTAGTCATGGACGTTCAATTCTGCTATTCATTAGTTGGGACAATCTATGCGTGAGAACATCTCGCAGAATAACGAAAAAGTACCAAGATGACATTATTTCTGCCATTCATCCGTTCTGAATAAAGAAATGTAACTTTATAGAATGTAAATTTTAGTATTAAATAATAGTAGACTAGAGAGGTCTAGCGCCACTTCTTCCCGAGCTGATGATGCGAGGTCCCTATGCTGACGGAGAGGACGATGACTCTACATGACGACAGAAGACTCTAATTCTTCTACAGAGGACCGGTTCTGACTTAGGATCTGACATTTAGACAGAATAGGTAAATATGAGAGAAATGAAATTTGCATTTAATTGGCTTTTCTTGAAATTTTAGATAAATGAACAATCTGTTTGAATTCCTGTCTCGGGTGGTTATTTCTGGTCATGTTTGTTGATTTTATTGTGTATTCTTTGAAATGTATTTTGTTAGATCTATAAGCAACTAGCTGGTCGCATTGACCTCAAAGTACAGGCAGATTAGATAGAGCATATGTGGAAGGTGTTTCTCCTTTACAGGACACGGATAGTGTGATTTAGGGTGAATGTTGGTGTAATGGGCCCCACCAGCGTGTGATGTGTGTAAGCGTGTGTGACTGTGAAATCATTCCGTCCGTGGAAGTAGAGGGGATTCGGAAGCTCTGATCTGCACCAGTTTCTTGGTAGCAGAATGATGGTTAGCTATTGTCTTGATCTAGCGAAATTGCGTGTATATAGGCTTGTTGATTATTGTTGATATTTGTACTAACACTATATGTTGAAGTCGTATTGAGTTCTATGTATTGTGAACGGCTTCTGGGACGTAGGGAGTCGGTGACAGTTCCGTAGTAGAGCAGAGGGAGTGTTGCTCTCGGAAAAAGGCGGGATTGTTGGCCCTGTATGCAGACAGGGAAAAACGTGTGACAATTGAAGTTGCGCATCGCATTGTCTGGGTTTGACAAGGTAGCATCGCCATGTGTTGCCATTAGAAACGTATTTCTGTGTGAGAGAAGTGTACATGATAGCAAAGGTTATCTGTGAAACTCTGGTCTTAAGTCCCAGGGATCCGTAAGGTATTCCGTTAAAGCTTACCGCTGGAGAAGTAATAGGTATTCTCGGAGCTTGTTAGAAGGACGGGGCAGAGGTAAGCACTGCTTTGTTAACGTGTGATATAATTCTGTAGTAGGACAGACTGTTCGCTGTTCTCGGAAAGACAGAATTCTGTCTGAATGTACTACATTTTCTGGTGTGTAAGTGCGTGAATGAGAAGGCATTCTGGTTAATTGTGAAACTCTTAGGAGCATTCCGGAGGGCAACAGTTAATTGATGCTTGTTAGAAGGGTAAAGTAGAGGGATGTGCTACTTTATCAACGGAAGTAACGATTCTGTAGTAGGGCAGAGGTAAGCGCTGTTCTCGGGAAAGGCAGAATTCTCGTGGGAAAGGTCTTTTACTGTTCTGTGGCTAGCGAAGCAGACAATGGAGATGTTTGTATGTTGTAACTAACAGACTCGTAGAAGTTGAAACAAAGTCTACCAAGTCGTTTTGTAAAGGAGGGGTAGACGGAAGAGATAGGAGACAGGAGCAGAAGCGACTGCAGCGACTGCTGACGTCAGGGAGACCGCGCTGTGATTGGACAGTGGGTTAGAACGGTGGAAGCGCAGAGATTGGTGTGCTAGTGTATGCCGCGCTAGGATTGGGAGACATACAGGGTGACGTAGACGCTCCAGGATTGGTGCGTTAGTGTGAGTCGTGCTGGGATTCGCGGACTGGGTAAGTGACATAGATGCTCCAGGATTGGTGCGTTGGTGTGAGTCGCGCTGCAATTGGACAAAAGATCGTACAGCTGTAGTAAGAGTAAACAGCTAGTGGAAAATAAGAAAGATGTATTACCATGCTGAGGAAAAGAAGAAAAAATCCTTGCTTAGTAAGGTTAAAACCTGGTTTGACAAGGATAAAGACATAGTGACAAGGGAAGGACAATTATTGCCCCCGATAAGAACCCCGGCATCCTTCATGGTTGGGAAGTATATGTATCATACCTGTATTTGGTTAGATAACTGGGTAAAATACACTAAAGATGACGGAGTGTTAGCGTTCCCAGAACATGGTTCATTTAATCTGGCCATACTGAGGAACTTACGAGAGCAGATGATGAATCTAGAGCCTCGGCCTAGGCCGACGCAATTTGAGGCATTGACTCAATGGGAAGACGAAATGCATGAACGAGAAAAGCAGAGGAGTGGAGGTAGTTATAGGTACATGTTTGGGCAGAAATATGATCGTGAAACCCATCATGACCGAATGAGACGATGGCGTGATGCCAGTATGACTGAGGGATTATATCCTGTAAGAACAGCAGAGGAATCAGGAGGGAGAAAATGTACAGAGAAAGAACATAATGTAGAAACCAGAAGATATGGGGCAAATGAGTCTGATGATGATGTCTTAGAGGACATGCTCTACAAAAGACCACCCCCGTATAGACGAGAACCGGAGGTAGGAACAGCAGTTACCCCAATGAGAAACACCCAGCGGATTATAAAGACAGAGGCTACAGCCCCTGAGTTGAAAAGCAGTTGTTCTCTGGCGGAAAGAGAAAGAGAGAGAGATAGAGAGAGAGAGAGAGAGAGAGAGAGAGAGAGATAGAGAGAAAGATAGAGAGAGAGAGAGAGAGAGAGAGAGAGAGAGAGATAGAGAGAGAGAAAGAGAGAGAGAAAGAGAGAGAGAAATAGAGATAGAAAGAGAGAATGAACTTGAAAATGAAAAGACCAGAGAACTAGCAAGAACTACATCTGAACTAACAGAGAAAATCAGGGAGCTGACTAAGAATCTTGAGGCTGTTACAGTGCCTGTGACAATAGGCCCGGTTATGCCGATTTTTGATAAGCAGAGGACGGGTGAAAATGGTTTGACGGTGCCATATGTGGGCAATAGGTTGATTGTACCTCCGGAGCAGGCAGAAATGAGAGCGGGAGAAACACAGTGGAGAACAGGGGAAAATCAGTGGAGACATACCGTATGTGGAGGGGAAATGAGTGTGCAGACTAACTCAAGTTTGAATACTGGATGTATGGAAGGGAACAGAGGATCAATTTTGGAACCGCAAAGGGTGACAGAACCAGGGGGTGCGGAAAAATCTGTGATAACTGCTGAAGATTTGAATGATTGGCTGAAAACATTACAGAAAAAGGAGAAAGAGTCACAGGGAAGAATGGATGTAGCTAGGCTACGTATGGAAATGGAGTTGATAGTAGGAACCATACCTACAGAAACACTGACGAATTATCAGGAAGGGGAGATCCTCTTCCTGTGTAAAAGCATCACATGGAGAGCAAAGAACATACATGACAGGTTGAAAGGATTAGACAGTGAAGTGGGAATTGACATGGATAAGGTGAAAGCTTTACAGAAGACATAGCGAGTGGATTTTTCAGACAAGGATATTGAGAATCTGAACAATGCAGGCCGAACAGGACAGATTAAGGAAATGATTGCCTTGTTGAAGAAATGGGGAGATGTAGAAAGATGGAAAGACAGATGGTATCGAAAGCGAGAGGATGGGGCAGATAGACCTTACTCGGCATTTCCCCTGACAGAAAAAGAGAAGGCAGTGACAGCTTACCCCATGAGAGAGATTCCAGGAGGTGGGTACGTACATGTCCCATGGACCAGACAGGATATTTTATCATTTACGAATGATTTCCCTCGACTAAGGGAAAAGCCTGTTGAGTGGTACAGACAAGTCGACAGATTTGTAAAGCTATCAAAAGTACTGTGGATTGACCTGAATAGTCTGTTTGATATAATTGTACCAGCAGATCTTTGGGCAGAATGTAAAATAGTCATAGACTGGCCCACTAAGGAATACCCGAGAGATCAAAAAACAGGAGCTCCAGACCCGGAGGTAATGAAGAAGTATGAGCAGGTTATGGCCTTCTTGAAAAATAAAGTACCCCCCAAGGAGACAGACTGGGTTAAAATAGACCGAACACATCAGGAATTGAAAGAATCAGTCCATGCTTACTATGAAAGACTGATACTAGCTTTTAAGCAGTTCAGTGGAGATGAACACCTGGGTGACAAGGATCTGAGTCATTTTGTGTATAGATTTGTGTACGGTTTGCGGCCTGAAATCAGTGAAATGATACGGCAGCACACCGTGGATTGGCAGAGTAAGAAGATTGATGAGATTTTGAGACATGCAAAATACTTCAGTGATGAGATTGAGGCAAAGCAGAGAAAGCTAAAAGAAAAGGCAATGTGGGCACAGGTGAAAGTTGCAGAAAGGCAGGAAGCTCAGCTGGTTGAACAGGCAAATAACCCAGGAAATAAACCCAGGTTTGGTCCAGGCAGGAAAAGGGAATATAGAAGAAGCAAAGAAAAAGTTCCCCTGCCACAACTGTGGAAAATTGGGGCACTGGAAATCCGAGTGTAAGAATCCACCGTCTACTAACGATGATAATTCATCATTGAATTCGCAGGTGCAGAGTGAGGGGTGTGATCAGCATCGGCAACAGCAGAAGGCTGATAAGCAGCAGAATCAGGTGCCAAAACCACCCTTGCCACAGAGAAAAGGATCCCAGAAGTACAGTCAAGAATCGGGGTTCTACGATGAAGAGCAGGTAATCAAACCAAAACGCGCAAGCGCTGTATCTCAGTACTGGCTGAAAAATGAGGTAAGTGACTCTGAGGGAGACCTCTGACGGTGCCGAAGAGAGGAGGAGGAGTGCGTACTTGGCGCAACTCTGGAAATAGACCAGGCAGGACCTTTTGTAGATGGGAAAATTAATGGTGAAAGTATCCCTTTCCTAGTTGACACTGGGGCCACGAGATCAACTGTCAGGTCAGCTGATATAAAGAATCTTCCTCTCTCGGACGAAGCGATCCAAGTGGTTGGTGTGTCCAACACACAGATCAAAACACTACTTACTGAACCAGTAAGGGTTAGAATAGGGAAATTTTCAGATATGCACCGATTCGTGGTGTGTGACACAAGTCCTGTGAACTTGCTAGGCAGGGATCTGCTGTGCAAGATGAATTGCACTATTTTCTGTACTCCAGATGGTATAACCTTTGAGACACCTGATGAGGATGTGCTATACAGAATGACCATGGATAACAGAGAATGTGAGGCTTTGGGAACATATGCAATATTTAATCCTGATGCATTACGCCCAGAGTTGAAACAGACAGTGAAAGCAGCAGTTTGGGATTTTACTGGAGAAGATGTGGGTCTGATGAGAAATGTAGATCCAGTAAAGATTACTGTAAAAGAGGGAGTGGTTTACCCAAACATGCCGCAATACAGATTGACACCTGAAATAATTGAAGGAATAACACCCTTAATTGAGAAAATGATCCAGCAAGGGGTGTTAAGAGAAATATTGAGCAGCCCATGTAATTCACCGATAATGGGACTGAAGAAACCTAATGGAAAGTTCAGAATAGTACAAGATTTAAGAAAGATTAACAAGATTGTTGTGCCATGTTGTCCTATTGTGCCAAATCCATCAGTGATTTTGTATCAGATTCCCCATGATGCAGAATGGTACACGGTAATTGATTTGTGTCATGTTTTCTTTTTAATCCCATTGCATCATGACAGCCAGCCAATATTTTCTTTTAGATTTGGAGAACGGATTTTGGCATGGTGCCGAATTCCACAGGGGTATACAGAGAGCCCCTCAATATTTAATCAATTGCTAAAGAAATCTCTGGAAAGTCTGACAATGCCTGAAAATTCAGTCTTGGTCCAATATATTGATGACCTACTTGTGGCATCAAAAACACGTGAAGCTTGTGAAGTAGATACCATTGCATTGCTGAATCACTTGGCAGATGAAGGGTTAAAGGTATCTCCAGCCAAATTGCAGTTCTGTAAGAAAGAAGTCCAGTATCTGGGACACAATATTGAGAAAGGCCTGAGAAAAGTGACTATTGACAGAATTAAAATCATTAGGGGAATGAGAGCCCCAATGACACAAAGAGAGGTGAGAATGTTCCTGGGAATGGTGGGTTACTGTCGTCAGTGGATAAGTAATTTTTCCCTGATTCCCAAACCATTGATTAAATTGACCAAAAGTGAGGTGAAAGACCCATTAGAACTAAACCCAGAAGAAATGGCTGCATTCAGAGAGCTGAAAGACAGACTTTGTGAAGCTCCTGCCCTAGGAATGCCTGATTATGAAAAGGAATTTGAGCTGTACTGTAGTGAGAGAAATGGATGTGCACTTTCAGTGTTAATCCAGAAACACGGACGTCTGAGAAGGCCAATTGTCTATTTCTCAGCAACTCTTGACCCAGTAGCTGTGGGTTTGCCAGGTTGCCTGAAAGCAGTAGCTGCTACCTGCAAGAGTCTGGAACAAAGTGAGGGAATCATAATGGGATACCCTGTACGTATTATCTATTTTTGTTTATAAAATATGTGTTTAAATAAAAAAAGACATATAATATGTTGGTTAAATAAAGTATAGGTAATTTGCACATAACTGATAATAAGTGTGGTGTCCAATGAAATAATATTCACATGAATGTCCCATTCCTTAACTTTATTAAGCAAATATAGCAGGACTAGCACTATTGAGGATACCCAAGTAACCTCTGTTGCCAGATAGTATGTGGTGATTTAATGGAGAAAGGAAGACAGCTATACCAGAACTGTTAATAAATATAAAAGAGCATGTTGTGTGACTATCAGTTGATTCCCATTATAGGCAATGTCATGGATTGAAGCATGTAAGATTTACCTAAGTATTTTCAACTTCCTTCTGAGTCTATTGTCTATGCCTCCAGTGTTTTTAAGCAAATTAGTGACAAAGCTATGCAGGACATTGGATGATACATAGGGCTTGATTTTCTAAGCATGGCATAGCAATTCTATGTGGGGGATATCACCCACCCGATTCCTAGTTTACTGGGTGTTGGCTCACACATAGGGGCTGATTCCGATCCTAGAAAAACACTGTACAAATCGCGGTATGGAGCGTTTTCTCCATACAACTCGTACTTGTAAGGATTCCCCTACAACCTAGGAAGTACGATCCGTACAAATAGACGCTCTCCATGCAAATTATAAAAAAGACCATACAACTCGTAAATACAAGCGATTCCGATTCGGATTGCCCTGCACGCGACGTTCACATGTATTCCCGGCAGCAGTTTACAACCCGTCAAGTACGATTCGTACAAACGGCACTCCGTACGGCTCTTTTTTTTACAGGAGCCAAAAAGTGCCGGGAAAAAATTGTAGGCCCCGAAAACAGTACGAGACGGACCCCCCATGTACGCGTCGTACACCCCATGAATACAGGGGTACGGTGCGTATGTACGGTGCGTACCGATGACACAGAAAGTGGGGTACGGTGCGTATATACGCGCTGAAGGGGTACTGGTCGTGTACGCACCGTACAAGCACCGTACCCCAAAATCGCTTGTGTACGCACCGTACCCCAAAAGTGCGTTTGTACGGTGCGGACCCCAAAATCGCGTATGTACGGTGCGTGCATGCGCGATGTTGGGGTACGCTCCATACACACGCTTTGCATGTGGGGGGACCCCTGTATGCCTCATACCCCTATACAGCCCTTACCCCGGTACAAGTCGTACCCCCAGAACGAGTCATACGAGGGTACGAGGCGTATAGGGTTTCGCTTCGTAGCCCGGTACGAGTCGTTCCCCGTATACAGGCCATTTTCCATACAAATCGCATGCTGACAACCTGGTACGATTCGTACTTGTTGGGTTGTACTCCCTTTTTACAAATTGTATGGTCTTTTTTACAAGTCCGTGTCGTACAGCTTTTCCCAATCCGATTTGTAAGGATCGGGCCGATCTGTATGTATTTTTCCAGTACGAATCGTTTTACACGGGTTGGAAGGGACTTGTACGATTTGTATGGAAAAAAATACGGATCCGACTTGTATGTAAAATAAAAGTCCAGGATCAGAATCGGCCCCATAGTGTTTCTACCTGCTTTTCTGTGTGCATATTCCTCTGTGCTGAGAAATACAGCTGGGAGTGGCAGTAAACAGGCTGGAAAGGTCCTGGTATTTTCCCGGTCTACATGTTATTCTCCATTCCACCTATCCAAACTCCCAAATGCATGATTCAGTAGTGGGAACATCAGCTGAAAACACTAATTCTTTTATTTAAAAACATCAGACTCAGTTACTTGGTTGTAAAAATAAAATAACCATATTTCAACTTACCATGAGTAGAAAATATATTTACCCCCCTTCACATTAAAAAAAATATGTTTAATCCTCAATGATTTTAACGAACAGTTCACCATAATGCCATATTTAGAAATGTTGCCACTCAAATACGTTGTTATCAACCAAACACCAACCTATTTCATAAGTATTCAAAGCTTCTTGATGCTTGAATTCAGAGTGAGGCTTTCAAAGTAAGCTAGATCTAGGTGTGACTATTGCTAAACAAATTCAGTCTTCTGTCGATGAAAGATCACAGTTTAGGGACAGCTGCTCCATGCTAACAGTTTTTAAGCCACTAGAGACAGCTTTATCTGAAGACAAAGGTTATGCGGTAACTAAAAAGGCTTAGAAAGACTATGGAGAGGTTTGCTCTGCTCCTTTGTTAAAGAGCTTGTTTATGGCAGCTCGTCTTTTAATTGTGTATTAACTGTGTAGTTTAACACATAGGAAATGGTTGATTCTTTCTTGTCAACCTTTGATTTGTCAACATTCGGGTCAGTCCCTTCAACAATTACTATATTGGAAAACTGTTCACGTTTTGGATCAACCTCGGGGAGGCATACACAGAGCAGGCAGATTGTTAGAAAGTTACAAAGTTGTGATGTTAAACAATCAGCTCCTCATTGAATCCTTGGACCTGTTATCTATCTGATCTTAGCTATAGAATGGCAGGGAAAGGCCATTGTATTATGAGGAGAATTGTTTCATCTACGACGGTTTCCACTTCAAAATTATGAGGGATCATAGTGGAATGTTTAATTTCTCCATCCCTACAATTGTAATGAAAAAGTGAGCACCACTACCTGAAATATACATCTGCATTGTGCCCTCTTTGTCATCATCTCTGTAATCACATCTTCTGTTACATGGACCCCCACTAAGAAAATACCCAGGCTGGCTACATTGAGGTAAATTAACTTCATCCACAAAGGCTTAGGGCTTGATTCTGAGTTTGGGGGTTGGCGTACCACTGTGGCGGCAGTCTGAAGAAGACCGCCACGGCACCTGTCTCCTGCCTGCCATTTTACAATGTTGCCAATGGGCCAGCAGCGGTCTTTCTGAAGGCAGTGAATGTTTTTTCATAATTGTCGATGCATGTGTGCTTATTTTGACTGCCCAACTGTTGAATGTACACATATGCATGACACATGTGGTCCCTAGGGTAGCACTCTGGGCAAAGTTAACGAAATGGGGAATCCCAGTCAAACTACTGGAGGCCATTGTTCAATTACATACTAACACCTGGATACAAGTTAAGCTTGGCACTGGCACACATCTGTCTTGAAAAATTTCAACAACACGAGGAGTGAAACAGGGTTGTGTGCTAGCCCCATTGCTCTTTAACTTGCTTATTGCCGACCTCTCAGCCGAACTGAACGAGATAAAAAGCCACTCCTTAAGATTGATGGTGTGCAGTTAAGTAACCTTCTGTATCTCGATGACCTTGTTCTCTTCAGTCTTACCCTAGTAGGGCTGCAATGATTGTTAAATAAACTATATATTTATACCGTTATGAACAGCCTAGAGGTTAACTTAAAGAAAACTCAAGTAGTTATATTCGGCAGAAAACATTACGGAGGTGGTGGCTGGACGTACAACAATTCTGGTCTTGCTGTAGGAAAATCCTATAAATACCTGGGGGTTAACTTTGACTCCACGCCAAACACCGTAGCGACATTTCAATGAAAGCCACAGCGCTCCGACTGAATTTCTCAAAACTCTCAAAAAAACTGATGGGTCCGAGTCTAACCCCAATGATGGAAGTCATGAAAGCCAAAGTTGGCCCCACGCTGTCATACAGTATTGAAATTTTCAGCGGAAAAATTAGCACAGATTAGATTAGAACTGGGCCTTTTAAATTATGAAATCTCCAGCTTAGGTACCTATTTAAATCTGTGCCATAAGCTAAGGCATGCTGAAGCTGGGTCCCTTGAGTCAATGTTGTGGTTGGATATTAGCTTTAATAATCCAAGTGGGACCTACTGTAAGTTCTTCAATGAATGTGTACAGCAATTTTCAGCAAGCGACCTTTGGAACCTAAATCCCAGTCAAACAGCTTTTAAAACTAGCATCAAGAAGCGCATTCGCATGCTGTCCCATACCACCGACAAAGCTTTTCTTGCCAAACGCAACCACGCATGGGCAGTAATTAATTCTTATCAGCTGGCTTCGCCGTCATCATATCTGCCCTGCACATATCCTTTTTATCTAAAATTGCGATTTATGGCGCTTAGACTGGGTGAATGGCATCTGCTGAAACATTTACCTATTTGGCATCGCACGTCAGACAACCAACAGTGCAGGAGCTGCGGTGCCCCGGTGGAATCTACGGAACATGTTGTATGCCTCTGCCCTGCACTTTTGACTCAGCGCAGATTAAAATTGAGGCCACAATGGAATAGACTGGGAGTTCGGTCCTGTAGGCAGGCAATCATTGCGGCTTTTAACCCAGAGAACACAGCCTTAAACATAAGTTTTAAAATTTGTATTCACTGTGTATATCGTAAATTTAACCAGCAAAGTGCAGGCCCAGTAGCAATTTTAAAGAGGGCTACAGGTGACTAAAACAAAACTGTAGACCCACAAAGCCTTATCCTGGTCTCCCCTGTGTTCTCTGTGCCTGCAATACTAGTGTATCCGAACCCGATGATTCTTCATCGATATCGACATTTGACAGCTGTTTTAATGAAATGTTCACACTCTCTGGGTCTCTTTGTAATTCTGGGTCTTCTTCACAGACTCTGACAGTAACACCTACATTTTTGTTACATTATCAATCTTTTTAAAAATATTTTGCTGCTACTTAGTTTTAAAACTCGCATTTTTATATCACTTTGATCATTTTAATTACTTATTCTGTATTTGTATGGTATGTATGTCCTGCTTTTATGATTATATTTTTAATCAAATAAAGTTACCTGCTCTACAAGTTGGTAAAAAAAAAAAATGACACATGTGAAACAATACCAATACCTATTGCTGGAGTCTAGATCATATTTGCCCAGTCCAGTCAATGGGTAAATGCTAAAAAACAGACTTACATGGATTTCGCTTCTGTTAAGGGAGGGCCTGGAGAAGGGAATCCAAGACAGAGACTGAAGGGAAGAAAAGAAGAATGGTGAGAATGCACTTCAAATCCTTTGTTTCCGCAGACTCAAAGCAGGCGTTCCCCCCCCCCCCCGCTCCCTCCCCCCCCCGTCATGGTCAGCTCATCGGAAAGCCAACTCGTAATTCAGAAGGCAATTAAACTTTTCTGTGTCGCCCTATGACAGCTAGTTTCCTTCAACTGAAGCAATGATGGTCTGCGAATGGCTGCCAGTGTCGCTGGTGCTCCAGAGGTCTTTCGAACATCCATCCGAAAACATTGTAATGCAGTTGGTTGGCAGCCGAGTCAGTGGCAGTGAATCCAACTGGACTGTGGTGGGACCGATAAACTCGTAATCAGGCCCTTATTGTGTGCACTGCTGCACCAATGCAAAGACCTGGCCCAGCCAATGGGAAATTATTTCTTTCTTCCAACCCTAGCAGGAGCTTTTGGCACTGTCTTTGAAAAATTATATTTAGGCTTATTTATACCTGAGCCTTGATCAGCTCCTGCTGGCGTATATTATCTAACATTCTTTATTTGCATCTCAACAACTGATATTTTAATTGATTAGTCTGCTTTAAAGCATGCAGCATGTCGTAGCATAAAAGGCTTGCTTTCCAGAATATTTGTAACCTGCGGGATACCAAAGTGATACCACAGCTTTGAGTTTTGTGACTCACAGTCATGTTCTCAGCAGTAAAAGTGTCAATTATCTGCAATGCTAACAGGGCTGTCATTGATTTGTGACATCAAACAGCTTCCTTTTGGTTGAACTATGGCATTAATTGTCCTTCGCTGTAAAAGGTAAACATATTTTACTGCAGGCTAGCACAAATGTGAATTTACATAAAACGGAAAAGAAGGAGGATTTATGAGGCACTGATTGGTGTACGCAAACATATGATGCACACAAACACAGGCATCAAATCCCAAAACCTTGGCGTTGTTTCTGATTCTTCCCCAACTCCAATTGAGGCACAACCTAGATTTGGTCATTGAGCTGCTTTTATTTTGCACCCTCATGTCCAATGCACTATCTTCTCAAAGGGACAGAGAATTACATGGGCAAACATTTTGGGGCATATTCAAGAAATGTCGGAGCGCGGAGCTGCACCAAATTTGGCAGCGCTGCGCTCGGACATTTTTAAAACGCAGGCATGCGCTGTATTTTCAAAAATAGGGTGAACCCCTGTGTTTACCCTACCGCCCGCACAAAAAAAGCTGCCTAACGCCAGCAAACGGATCCTGTGATGAAGACATGATTGTTTATGTGCAGGAAGGGACACCTTCCTGAACTAAAACAATCAATTATGGAGATTTGCACTGTCTATATGTGCTGCAGAATGCACACATAAAAAAAGCAAAATCGCCATTCTAACGCCTGACATTCCATGACATTGGTTTTTGCCGCTGCCTGAGCCTTGTAAACCTAGGGCAGCGTCAAAAAGCAATGGATTTTGCGGTGGAACGCCCACAGCAACATTCATTGCACCCCCCTTTGCCGCAGAGGACTGCAGCGGGAAGCGGCATATTTAAAAGGTGGCGTTAAGCCATGCTAAGTGGCTTAGTGCCACCTTGTAAATATATGGAAAATGGTGCAATGCCACTGGAGCGCCAAAAAAGTGATGCTTCGGTGGCGATATGGGGCTGGTAAATATGCATAGATGCAGGCACTATGTGATGCTACTGACACCCTTCATTTGGTTCAATCAAAATGCACTGTTTAGAACATTTGACATTCCTTACTAGGTCTTTTGACATATGCGCTAAGTAGTGATCGCTGATAGAAGTTTCTAGACGCACATATGAATGTACCGCCCTGGGCTACTGGCATATGTTACTAGGTGTTTCATCGGTGTGGACCACTGATGTTACTGGGTCTATTGATGCATCCTCAGTATCCTTTACTAGGCTCATTGATGCATATACTGTGGGGGACACTGATGCATCATACTAGTCTTATTGATGCATACAATACATGTGATAATTGACACCCTTATCGATCCTATTGATCCATGCTGTCGTAGGACCACTGTCAGCCATTATTGAGACCATAGATGCATAGACTGTGCAGGTGCCACTTACACCCAAATTCTGGGGTCCCTGAATCATGAGTTTCATATAGCCATTGATGCCTCTTACAGGATTCATTCATTTATGCACTCTATGGGAGTCACTGGCTCCCTTTTTTTTGCATCCATAGTGATGCACATTGTTAATAGACCTATTGATACATGCACAAGTCAGACCAAAGAAGTATGTTGTTAGGCCCATTCATGCATGCACTGCAGATCTTCCTGGGCACTAGCACATCTTCCTGGGTGCATTAATGCATGTTCATTTGCATTAGTATGGGAAACTGCAATGCGACTCGGCATGAAGACACACCGGGGCAGATTTACAAGCCACTTGTGCCACTGGTGCGTCACTTTTTGTGTCGTATCGGGGGCGCATTTTACTGCTCCATATTTACAAGGACAGGAAAAGCCACCCTATGTGACTCTTCCTGTCCTCGTAAATATGGCCCCTTTGCACGCAGCACTTTGTGTGAAAGGGGTGTTCCATGGGTGTTGCTGTGGGTGTTCACATGCAACACCCATGGAACCAGACACATTTCCAGACTTACGAGGAATCATAAATCTGGAAATGCGTGTGAATACTATGCCTCCCCAGGGGAGGCGTAGGGAGGCGCAACGAAGAGAAATGTATTCATTTCTCCTTGTTTTCGTTTCCTCTTTCTATGCATGCTGCATTCTGCCACACACATAGAGAGAGAAAATCACCTCTAATGATTGTTTTTGTTCAGGAAGGGATCATTTCCGGCACATAAACAATCATTGAAACAATGAAGTTTTTCATCTTCTATGTGTGCTAATGCAGCACACATAGAAGTTGAAAAAAGGCATTTCAGATTGTTTTTTCCTGAACTAAAACAATCTCCCCATGACTCAGGCATCCTTCCACCATGGTGCAAGGGGGCCTGTGCCGACACATGGCAGTAGTTTGTGCGCCAGCGCAGGGGCAGCACAGAGATGCGACATATTGTTGTAAATATATTGCATCCCTGTGCTTTGAAAGTGACTCAGTGTGATGCAGTCAAATGGCTTGTGGCACGCACTGAGTCACGTTCTTGTAAATCTGCCCCACCTATTGGAAGCCAGACATATTGGCTTTGTTCGTGTGAGAAATAACCTTGAAAGATATACGGTAAATCGCCATTCTAATACATTTTAACCAAAATCTAAGGCTGTGGTTTCATCGCAATACTTGTAACTGGCTTTCAAGCAGAAGCAAGATAGTAGCAGTGTACAATCGTCTGTGAGGTAATTGAGAGTGTCTGCCTTTTTAGGCGGGAACCTTTGGGTCTTTGTCAAGCCTCTAAACCCAGTAGAGACATCAAAAGCTAGTGAGAAAATTAAATAGTGTCCGCAGTCTTTCAGAACTTTCTTTATAATGGTGCACCAAGGCAAATAACAAAATACTTTGATATCATTTTAAATATATTTAAAAAGAAAAACATATGTTTATCAAGAAAATGTACTTCAATATATGTCCATTTAAAGCCCACTGACGGTAGTTTTTTCATGTTTCACAATACACAATGCCACATTTCAGTATTATATGTAATGTTATCACTATAGGTGGCATGTTCCGTGATAAAGTGATGGCTTGTTGTTTAAGACAAAAAGTGGCTTAATGAATATCGTGATCTCCCTGTGTGAAGACCGCGTTTTATTTCTATATTTTTGCATTTCACCCAGACTGGAACTCACACAACAGATCGTGCGAATCAAATGCTATATGTGATGTTTAGGACACTGTCTGCATTTTGTAGGTGCAAAGTAACAATGTCTTAAATATAAATGTTTTTCAGGTCCTTAATAGTATGGATATCAGTGGCATACAGACGTGCGTCTGTGAATTCTAATGCAAGACCGTGAGACCGTCTGGACAGTTATTTCTGTCATCTGTGATGCAAAATCATAATCTTGTTAAATTTGAAAAAATTGAGTATCGCCTTATTTGGACAGTTTTGAGAATGTCTGGCAGCAGAAACATATGCGATTTGATCGTAGCCTTCTGGAAAGCAGATTTAGAAAAATATATAAATAATCATGTTGCAAATTTTGCGACAGTCAACTCGTTGGTGTCCATAAACCACGCACACTTTTCTTCCGCATTTTGATTTTCGATGTCATGGAGACCTCAATGTGTTTGCCATTTAATAGATCAAAACTGTACACATCTGTATACCTGTAAGGGAAGTGTAAATAATATCACTGCCCTATCTAAACTAACTGCCCTTTCCTTCTTAGAAAAAGGATGTACCATAAATAAAGGGTTTTATTTGTCATGTTTCAACTGATCCATAAAAAACAACATTTTGAGGGCGGAATTTAATTCAAACCCCGTTTTCTAGCAAACATCCTCATCAAAAAACATAGAACTCACCGAGGGCAAAGACAGCATACACGTTCTTGTTACCTCATTACACATAACCCTAATCTGTGCCAATGCCTTACTCGGAGATTGGACTAACCACTGCACTACCCCCATTCCACATCAATGACAAAAACAGGCCACAGATATTACCAAAACCTAGAAAGTTTTCCAAACGATCACATACAAATCACACACAGAAGCAGTCAACCACCCACACACTTAGCATCAGGGGACCCTGACATTCTACTATGCAATACACTCTTCTTTCTTTGGAAGGGGAAGATGGGGTCAGGAGACATGGGCAGCAGCATAGGGGATTTATGAATGGACACTAAAACCTAAGAGCTTCCTATATGTTACAAGGGACTTCGATAAAGCAGTACGCAGAGTAAGTAGCACATTATGTTTAACTGGTTGTTGACATATCATGTGAGGACCACATCAGCTAGTGCCCTATACCTTCTTTATTGAAAGTCATTTTTAATGCAACTTTTTGTTTAAGTTTTTTGCTTAACTGTTAGACCTGGCATCATTGGAGTGGGTCTCCCTTCCTCTTTTCGCTTCCTATCTTTTATGTTGGCTAGATTTAGATTCTCTGGGCGCCGTGCCACTGCTAATCAGTGCCACAGCGCGAATGCTCCCCGTGTAAAGATGACTGTATGAATTAGGATAACCATAATGCCTAGGTCTGTGTAGCATGTTCTAATAGCGAGTTACCCTCCATTTCACTGTTACTATCGTTAAGCTATCCGTTCTCATAGGCTAGAATGGGCAGGCTGACGATTACCTTCTATAATCCTATCTGACCCCCAGAACCTAATAGGAACTTCGAGTTTGATATGTTTATGCTCAGGACATTGAGATACACCTTTTAGTAAGAACCATTTATATATCCCATGTTCGAAAATAGCTCTTCTGAAAACGCGGTATTTTCTTGCCTGAGCTTTCCTGTAGGCTTTGCTAGTATGTGTATTGGCCGTCTGGTTTTGGAGCAGCAGGGCCAGCTGTGTCAGACCTGGCCGGAGAGAGAGATCGGTATTCAGAGCATGGGGAGGGGTGACTCTTTGATCTGAGCAAGACCGTGCCTGGCAAGGTGAATGATGGCTCCACCCCCCCACTGGGTGTCTGATAGCAGACCCCCGCATTCTGAAAGGGCAGGATGTCGCCATATAAGCAAGAGTTCCCCGACCCCACCAAACCGGTTATGACTGGATTTAGTGATTTGTGGCTTTAGAGAACAAAGACTTTTTAGGTATAAAACACTGCGCTGGAACCTTGTCCAAGTTTGTTCGTTCTGGATGTCAAGCTGAAACTCTGTCCGAGTGAACAGAGGAAAGGACTTTTGAAACTTTCACCAAGCTTGCTGAAGAAACTACCAGAGGGCCTGATTCGAGAGCGCCTCCTGCCGAAGTCTCAGGGACATTAGACTTCACCCCGTCAGCCGTCGGAATCCCTGTGCGAGGAATTCTGCTTGCAGGTGAGGCCTCCGTCGAGCAATCCGGAGCCTCTAGTTCTACTGTGAGGTAAGTGGACTGGGAACCTTTGCTGAATCTGTGTGGGCCGCTGCAGCTAAGAGAGAGCTGTCGCTGCTGAGAGCCCGCCTGAATTTGAACCTCCGGAACCTTCGCTGAATTTGTGTGGGCCGCTGCAGCTAAGAGAGAGTTGCCGCCGCTGAGAGCCCATCTGAATTTGAACCTCCTGAACCTCTGCTGAATCTGTGTGGGCCGCTGCAGCTAAGAGAGAGCTGTCGCCGCTGACAGCCCACCTGAATTTGAAGCTTCGGAACCTTCGCTGAATCTGTGTGGGCCGCTGCTGCTAAGAGAGAGCTGTAGCCGCTGAGTGCCCACCGTTGTGCCAGCCTGGTCGAGACCATCCCTCGTCCTGTGGGCCGCCGCAGCTAAGAGAGAGCTGCTGCCGCTGAGTACCCGCACCTTTGCCAACTTTGCATCATTGTAATCTGTTCTGTGAGCCGCCACAGCTAAGAGAGAGCTGCTGCCGCTGAGTGCCTGTACCTTTGCCAACTTTGCATCATCGCGATTGGTCCTGTGGGCAGCCGCAGCTAAGAGAGAGCTGCTGCTGCTGAGTGCCCCCACCTTTGCCACTTTGCATCATCGTGATTCGTCCTGTGGGTCGCCGCAGCTAAGAGAGAGCTGCTGCCGCTGAGTGCCCGCACTTTTGCCAACTTTGCATCATTGGGATCAGTCCTGTGGGCCGCCGCACCTAAGGGAGAGCTGCCGCCGCTGTGTGCCCGCTTCTTGTTCACCATTGTCGAGGATTGTCGCTATCATCTCGTGGGCCGCCGCAGCTAAGAGAGAGCTGCTGCCGCTGTGAGCCCACCATGGAGCTGCAAGACGAGAGTCATCACCACCACCAGCCCAGGACGCTGCAGCTGCGTGCTGCTGCCGCTGAGAGCCCGCCTGTCCCCGAGTGCCAGAATCATTGTGGGTGCACGCTGTGGACCGCTGCAGCCAAGACCTGTGGTCGCTGGAAGTCCGCCTGTCACCATCTCCGCTTCTTCAAGAAGCTGCGTGCTGTGTCCCCTTTAACCGCAGGTATCTGGTGCGCAAAGGGTTGCGTAGGCCGCGGCCTTGAACTCAGTCAGTGTCACGTCTGATGAATACGTTATTGCCTTTTTGAGTCCCTACTGGGTTACGTGCATTGTACCTTGTTAAAACGCTTTGAGAGTCTTGAGTTAAACCTTAGATAAAGATATCATTTTTCTATACCTACTTGAGTTGTGCCCTTTTGTGATGTTGTTTCTGCCTTATTGTGCATGGTCATAAATGCTTCACACACTGCCTCTGAGATAGGCCTAACTTCTCGTGCTACTTACCACAGGGTTGAGCAGGGGTTGTCAAAGGGGGTAGCCCACTTGCCCTGACTTAGGAAGAAGGGTCCCTATTTGGACATTGGCGCCAGCCATTGCCAACTAGAGACCCCCATTTCTAACACTGGCGGTCAGCGGTGAGGATCAGGACTTGCATTCGTGATCTACGTACAATAACTGGTAGGTTCACACCTTTGAGGAGGAAAGATTAGATAACTATACTACCAGACAGCTGAAGTCATTTTGTAAGCAATTCGCAGTCCCCGTGATAGGTCTCTCTAGGAAGGAGGAGTACCAGAAGGCGCTGAAGGGCTGGTGGGAAACGAGAGTCCGCTGGGGATGAGGAAGAGAATGCTGGAGGGCAGCCGGATAATGCAGTAGAGGGGGGGAGATAGGACACCCTCCAATCCAAGTACTAGTGTATCCCAAAGGAGCCTGACCCCAGAAGAGCTGGAGGACGGGGAGGGATATAGTTTGGAGATGGCTAAATTGGAAGGTCAGAAGGACCTTGAGAGTAAGAAGTTAGACATTGAGAAGAATCGATTGTCAATTGAACTTGAGAAAATGAAAATGGAGCATGAGAGAATGTTGAGGGAGATAGAGATCAGGGTGAGGAGTGTCCCGGTCTCCCCCTCTGGTGGCAGCATACCTTTAGTAACTCCTGAGAGTAGAGTTTATATTCCTAAAGATGTCATGAAGGATTTTCACAAGAGTGAGGATATTGGGCAATGGTTTGCCGAATATGAGATAGCAATGGTGTCCCACCGGGTGCCTGAGAAGGATTGGGGAGCGGGGTTGTGGGGATGCTTTGTGAGTGATGGTAGGGGTACCCTGTTGGACCTGACAGAGGAGAGCAGGATGGTGTATGCCCATTTGAAGGAAGCTTTGATGACCCCTTATGGTTTGACCCCAGAAATGTACAGGCAGAGGTTTAGAACCTGTAAGAAGTTACAGGGTACAACATGGGTTGAATATGTGTCTTATTTCTGCAGAGCAATGGATCGCTGGGTAAAAGGTAGCAAAGTGGAAACATTTGAGCAGTTGTATGATTTGTTTCCGTGGGAGCATTTTTCTAATAACTGTTTTCCAGAGCTACGCCAGCACCTTATTGATAGCAAGCTGACTAACCCTAGGAAGCTTGCTGAGGAGGCAGACCGCTGGGTGAGCACCCGTGTCCACAAAGGTTTTGTGGGAGACTTTGCCAGAGGTGGGCAGGGTCCCCAGCAGAGAAGTGGGAGGGACAAGGGTAAGCCGAGGGAGTTCTAGAGAGGGCCCCAGAGTAATTTCCAAGGGAACCAAGAAATGGTGTCCCAGCCTCCCCCGGAGAAGAAGCCAGTGTCACCGACAGGTAGGCCTGTTCAGAGGGGCCACTCACTTGTTTCAAGTGTGGTTAAGTGGGCCACCGGTATTATGATCCCCAGTGTCCCCAGAGGGACCCCAATGCACCCCCTCGTGCACCACCCCATGCACCAACCCGCCAGATTGCCCATGTAGCCCGGGGGGGAGGAGATGGAGGTCCAAGGTGGGTGGGTTCCCGTAGAGTTAACCTTTGTCTCGCTAGGAGACTTTGAGAAGGTCCCGAACCCCACACTGCCTAATAACACTAAGAAGTACCACCAGTGGGTGACCATCAATGGCCATCGGGTGGAGGCTCTCAGGGACACCGGAGCTAGTGTGACTGCTGTCAGCTCCAGGTTGGTGTCCACAGAGCAGGTTGTCCCCCATGCATTCTGCCCCATAGTATCAGAAGACAACTCAGAGAGCCAGTGTGAGGTGGCTCAGGTTCCCTTCGAGTGGGGGGGGGTCTCATTAACTCTTCAAGTGGCTGTGAGACCCGCCATGCCTGTAGACTGTCTGTTGGGCAATGCTCTAGAGAACTCCCCGTGGGCTACGATGGAGAGAAAGTCTAATTTGGAAATGTTGGGCCTGCCTTAGTGGGCGTGTGCAACCACTCAGTCCCTGACAGCTCAGAAGGGTGTTCCGGAGGGCCTGGAACCTGAAATTATGGCCCAGGCCCCTGCCTTAAAGAGAAGGGGTAGGGGGCATGGGAAACCGGCCCCGCGATTCCCAGGGTCCCAGAGGGAGCAGACCCTGAGGGGGATGCCCTGGAACCTACAGGGAAACAAGTGGCTGAACTGGAAGACCCATCAGAGCTGGCCCATTGGCAGCAGGAAGGGGGGCCCTCCAGGGAGGAATTTCGCGAGCAACAAAGGACCTGACCTTCTCTTGAGGGGGTGCGGCGCCAGGCCGCTGCCCAGGCAGCAGGTGATCAAACAGGGTCGCATTGGATCTATTGGGAGAATTACCTCCTTTACAGGGAGCCTAAGGTTGCTGAGCCTGGGTCAGCCCATATGCTGGTGGTACCCCAGCACTTCAGGACCTTCCTGCTGGGGTTGGCTCGTGATGTGCCATTGGCCGGACATCTGGGGCAGACCAAGACCTTTGAGAGACTGGTCACCCACTTCTATCGGCCCCAGATGCGCAAGAGCTCAGATTCTCACTGCAGGACGAGTGAGACTTGCCAGAGAAGTGGGAAGAGTGGGGGGAAGATTAAGGTCCCACTACAGCCCTTTCCCATTGTGAGTACCTCATTCGAGAGAGTGGGCATTAATATTGTGGGGCCGCTGGATCCCAAGACAGCGATGGGCAACAGGTTCATCCTGGTCTTGGTGGACCATGCCACCAGGTACCCTGAGGCCATCCCGCTCAGGACAGTGACGGCCCCAGTGGTGGGACGGGCACTGATGGGGATTTTCTCCCGCGTGGGATTCCCCAGAGAGGTGGTGTCCGATAGGGGAACTAATTTTATCTCCAAATACATGAAATCTCTGTGGGAGGAGTGTGGGGTAACGTATAAGTTCACCACTCCTTACCACCCCCAGGGTAATGGGCTGGTTGAGAGATTCAACCGGACCCTTAAGGGGATGATTATGGGCCTAGGTGAGCAGCCCATGAGGTGTAAGTGGGATGTCCTCTTGCCATGCCTGTTGTTTGTTTACTGTGAGGTGCCACAGAAGTCCTTAGGGTTCAGTCCCTTTGAACTGCTCTATGGTCACCCGGTAAGAGGGCCTCTGAGTCTGGTCAAGGAAGGCTGGGAGCAATCTCCCAGGAAACCTCCCCAGGATGTGTTTAGTTACATGCTGGCCTTCAGAAAGCAGACTCGGCGTTTCCGGAAACTTGCTGAGGCAAACCTGGAAGCCAGCCAGGAAGAGATGAAATGCTGGCACGATCAGAATGCCACTCTGATCGAGTTTCAGCCTGGACAAAAGGTCTGGGTCATGGCCCCAGTGGAGCCCTGTGCGCTCCAGGATCGGTGGACCAGCCCCTTTGAGGTGGTGGAGCGCAAGAGTCCTGTTACCTACATGGTGGACTTGCAGTCTCCCAGGAACCCTTTGCGTGTCCTGCATGTTAACCGCCTGAAGCCCCACTTTGAGAGGTCTGAAGTGGGCATGCTTCTGGCCACAGATGCTGGGATGGAGGAGGAGAGCGAGCCCCTTCCTGACCTCCTGTGTGCAGGTGAACGAGATGGGTCAGTAGAGGGTGTGGTCCTCTCCACCACACTGACTCCTGAGCAGCAGGGGGATTGTCGCCAACTGTTGGGACAATTCAGTGATCTGTTCTCCCTGGTGCCTAGTGTCACTGATTGGTGTGTCCATGACGTGGACACTGGGGACAGTCCTCCCATTAAGCACAAGGCTTACTGAGTGACTGACCGGGAAAGGGCCTACATTAAGGATGAGGTTACCAAAATGTTTGCCCTTGGGGTGATTGAGTCCTCTAGCAGCCCATGGTCCAGCCCAGTGGTCCTGGTCCCAAAAGCTGCAGCGCCTGGTGCCACCCCAGAACTTCGGTATTTCGTGGACTATCGGGGCCTCAATTCAGTCACGAAGAGCTGATGAGCTCGTAGATCGGTTGGGGGCTGCCAAATACCTCAGCACATTTGATTTGACGTCTGGGCATTGGCAGATCGCCTTGACCGTTGGAGCAAAGGAGAGGTCAGCATTCTCCATCCCTGATGGGCACTCCCAGTTCCGGGTGATGCCCTTTGGAATGAAGAATGCCCCTGCCACCTTTCAGAGATTGGTCAACAGGGTGTTGGTTGGGCTGGAAGACTTCAGTGCCGCCTACCTGGATGACATTGCGGTGTTTAGCTCCTCTTGGGAGGACCACCTGCTCCACCTCTGGGAGGAATTGATGGCACTGCGGAAAGCAGGCCTCACAATCAAAGCCAGTAAGTGCCAGATTGGGCAGGGTTCTGTAGTATATTAGGGGCACCAGGTGGGGAGCGGCCAGGTGGCTCCCTTTCAGCCCAAAATTGAAACTATCCTGGCATGGGAACCCCCCAAGACCCAGACGCAGGTGAGGGCCTTCTTAGGACTCACGGGATACTACAGGAGGTTTGTCAAGGGATATGGCAACATTGTTGCACCCTTGACTGAGCTGACTTCCAAGAAACAGACAAAGAAAGTTAACTGGACTGACACCTGTCAGAAAGCTTTTGACGCCCTGAAGACTGCCATGTGCACCGCACCCGTGCTTCAGGCGCCCGACTTTTCAAAGGAATTTGTTGTCCAGACAGATGCCTCAGAGCATGGTATAGGGGCTGTTCTGTCACAGATCAATGAGGAGGGACTAGACCAACCGGTAGCCTTCCTAAGCAGGAGGTTACTTCCCCGGGAACAGAGGTGGAGTGGAATTGAGCGCGAGGCATTTGCTGTGGTCTGGGCGCTGAAGAAGCTGAGACTCACTTCCGGGTTCAGACAGACCACAGGCCCCTTAGATGGTTAATGCAGATGAGGGGTGAGAATCCCAAGTTGTTGAGGTGGTCCATTTCCATACAGGGTATGGATTTCACGGTGGAACCCCGCCCTGGTACAGAACACGCCAAGGCTGATGGTCTGTCCAGATTTCTCTGCCTTAGTGATGAGAACTCCCAAGGGGATAGTTAGTTCTCCCCACATTTCAGCTGGAGGGGACGCATGTTAGACCTGGCATCATTGGCGTGGGTCTTCCTTCCTCTTTTTGCTTCCCATCTTTTATGTTGGCTGGATTTAGATGATCTGGGTGCCGTGCCACTGCTAATCAGTGCCACAGCGCAAATGCTCCCTGTGTAAAGATGACTGTATGAATTTGAATAAACATAATTCCTAGGTCTGTGCATCATGTTCTAATAGCGAGTTACCCTCCATTTCACTGTTACTATCGTGAAGCTATCTGTTCTCATAGGCTCTATCTGTGCTTGCACCTTTGCCAACTTTGCATCATCTGGATATGTCCTGTAGGCCACCGCAGCTAGGAGAGAGCTGCTTCCGCTGAGTGCCCGCACCTTTGACAACTTTGAATCATTGTGATTCATCCTGTGGGCCGCCGCAGCTAGGAGAGAGCTGCTGTCGCTGAGTGCCCGCACCTTTGCCAACTTTGCATCATTGTGATATATCCTGTGGGCAGCCGCAGCTAAGAGAGAGCTGTTGCCGCTGAGTGCCCGCACCTTTGCCACTTTGCATTATCGTGATTCGTCCTGTGCGCCACTGCAGCTAAGAGAGAACTGCTGCCGCTGAGTGCCTGCACTTTTGCCAACTTTGCATCATGGTATCTGTCCTGTGGGCTGCCATGGCTAAGAGAGAGCTGCTGCCGCTGTGAGCCCACCACGGAGCTGCAAGACGAGAGTCATCGTCACCACCACCACCAGCCCGGGCAGTCGCTGCAGCATGCTGCTGCCGCTGGGAGCCCGCCTGTCCCCGAGTGCCCGAATCATTGTGGGTGCACTCTGCGGACCCCTGCAGCCAAGACCTGTGGTCGCTGGGAGTCCACCTGTCACTGTCTCCGCTTGTTCGAGAAGCTTCGTGCTGTGTCCCATTTCAACTGCAGACATCTGGTGCACAACGGGTCACATAGGTCCCGGCCTTGAACTCAGTCAGTGTCACGTCTGGTGAATACGTTATTGCCTTTTTGAGTTCCTACTGGGTTACGTGCATTGTAGCTTGTTATAACGCTTTGAGAGTCTTGAGTTAAACCTTAGATAAAGATATAATTTTTCTATACCTACTTGAGTTGTGTCCTTTTTGTGGTGTCGCTACTGCCTTATTGTGCATGGTCATAAATGCTTCACACACTGCATCTGAGATAGGCCTAACTGCTCGTGCTACGTTACCACAGGGTTGAGCAGGGGTTGTCAAAGGGGGTAGCCCACTTGCGCTGACTTTGGAAGAAGGGTCCCTATTTGGACATTGGCGGCAGCTATTGCCAACTAGAGACCCCCATTTCTAACATTAACCTTTCCTGTAAACAGCCAGTTGGTATGTATCGACAACTGTCAGTGTAAAAACCTTGCTTGAATATTAGCTTCCTGATTAAATGATTGTTAGACCTGGCATCTTTTGGCCTGTTTCCCCAGTCTTTCTGCTTTCTGACCTCCTAGTTTTGACTCTGTTTTTGCTGGTTTAATGTCACTGCACACTTTCTCTTTGCTGTTCAGTGTTAAACTGCAAGTGCTCCTACTGTATATTATGTTATGGATTGTTGTTTCTATGATTGGATTGTTTGATTTACTGGTACGCCCCTAGTAAAGTGCACTGAGTGGCAGGGCCTGAAAATGAAATGCTACTGGTAGATCTGCAGCACTGATTGTGCCACCCACAGAAGTAGCTCTGTAAAGGTATCTCAGACCTGCCACTGCAGTTTTTACTGCCATGTCAACAATGCAAGTGCACCCACTTAACCTTCCCTTTTATTACATGCATGTCACCCCTAAGGTAGGCCCGAGGTACCCGTATGGGAAGGGTGCAGTGTATGTGAAAGTTAGGACATATAATGCTGTGTGTGACATGTACTGATAGTGAAATACAGTGTATTTCATTTTTCGGTTTTGAAAAGCTATGTGTCCCATAAGATAGAATGGGAGTTACTTTGTAATATCTTACAAGTATAACTTCCCACTAGGACAAGATAGAGAAATGGAGTTTAGTATACCTGAACTAAAAATGTAAATGGCATCTTTTAGTAAATATGATTTTTATGTTGTGTGTTTAAAAATGCCACTTTTAGAAAGTGTGTATTTTCTTGCTTAACCATCTTGTGTGCCTCTGCTGGGTTATGGATTGACTGTCTGGCTTTGGAGTGACAGGGGCTGGGTATGTGCATTCGCTGTAGACAGCAACTGGGGGGGGGGTGAGGTGTGTCCTGCCTTTCCTGTATGAATCAAGGCTGGGCTGAATAGACCTGGGCTGCATTTAGAGTACTGGGAGGAAATCTCCTTGCACCTGAATAGGCCTGGTCTGCCTTACCCAATGCTGTCTCCACCTCCTGCCAGTAAACTGAGCCAGAGAGGGCAGAAATGGTTTGGACTAAGCACAGAGACTCTTTGCCACAAGAGAACAAAGGGGAAAGTGGTATAAATATTGGGGCACAGACCCAAGAACTCTTTTGGACTCAGAAACCTGCCAAGAAGAAGAGCTGAGAAGCTGTGAGGAGGAACTACCACTTTGCTGTGTTGGCCTGCAGTAGCTGCTTCTGTCTTGGGCTGAGAACGGACTGGACTGAACTTTCTGCAACTTCTTTGTTTGAGGTTCTTCAAGGGATTGAAGTAGAGCTTTCCTCCTGTTCAAGAAGTCTCAGGAACAACAAAGACTTCACCTTTCTCTGGGTACTGCCCCTGGGACCGTGTGTCTCAGTTGCCACAGAGAGAAACTGCAACCTGACACTGCCACCAAGAGCGCTGGTGGTTCTGTGACCTGAAGGCATCGCAGAGGGCACCGCCACCCTTCGCTCCGCAACCCTGGTCTCACCGATGACAACGCCGACCGCCGCCGCCACTGAGCCGCTGATTGCACCACGACATGTGGGCACCACACTCCACACAGCCTCACTTCACTCCGCTGCTCTGGTCTCACTGACGACACCATTGCCAGCTGACATCACTGCTGTGATCTGCACTGTGGTCTGGGGTTACCGCTCATCAGCTACACAGAGCACCGCCCGTCCCACACCACAGATGCGGCACACCGACGCCAGACCCATCAACCGCAGATCTTCGATGGACGCTGCCACTTGCACCATGACCGTTAGCACTGCATCAAGCACCACCCCGCTTCGCACCGCAGCCCTGGACTCACCGATGCTGATGGACGACCGCCACTGAGCCGCTGCTTGCACCGCAACCTGAAGGCACCACACGCTGAACCGCTCCACTTCACTGTGCAGCCTCAGCGACAGCCACCACTATAACACACCGCCACAGTCAGCCACAAGTCTTCAGACACCGATGCCGGTTGCCACCACCGCGGTTGATGGAAACTGTTGGATTTGGTTGTTTTTAGAACTGCTGTAGCACCGTATGGAGCTCCCGACTTCAAGGAACTGAATTTTTAAAGTTATTCTTGCAAAGTGCATATTTTGATTATTGTATGTTGGATTTTCATCATTATTGTCTTGCTTTACACATATAAATATTGGTTATTATTCTAAAACTGGTGTGGTGTCCTTTTGTAGTTTTTTCACTGTGTTGCTGTTGGTTATGTGCAAATGCTTCACACATTACCCCTGAGATAAGCATGACTGCTTATGCCAAGCTACCAAGGGGGTGAGCAGGGGTTATTTCAGTGTATACCCCTTATCCTGACTAGTAAGAAGGGTCCCTACTTGGACAGGGTAACAACCTGCCAACTGAAGAACCCCATTTCTACCAATGATGTGTTACTCTAATTAATTTAGTGGAATGTTTCAGTTTGTAACCTTAACAATTGTTGAAGTAAATAATGTTATCAACTAAAACAAGCATTGGCATAGCCAATAGGTCTCGCCTTTGGGACATTATAAGTGTTTAGCCATGCAACAGTTGATGTTGAACCAAGGATATTGTGCTGCATAATTAAATACTTATAAGGTCCCAAAGGCGAGACCTATTGGCTATGCCAATACTTGTTGCTTGCAGGAATCGGGAGGCGGGAGACTAGCCTTGAAATCGGTAGTCTCCCGCCTGAATCGGGAGGGTTGGCATGTCTGCAAACGACCAATGTTCAGGTCCCATTGAAAATGGAGATTGTCCTGAGGGTACTGTTTTAAAAGACAGAAGGAAAGCTGTTGCATTTGAAGGCAAATTGGCCTTATCGACATGAATAAAGAAAATTGATTGAACCCGTCATTTCCTTTGGTCTTAAATAAAGCAGATGTAGAATGAACTATGAAAAAAGCATGTTTGGTGCACTCAGTGCCACTGTGAATACCTGGGTGGTGACTGAGGATGTCATGCGACACAATAGCAGCCCAATTCACCATCAAATGGAACAGCTTTAACGTCTGTCATTTAACACTGCACCCTCAGGACAATCTCCATTCTGTGCGCAGTTGAAACCCACTTCCCACCCAAAGCTGGCTGCCAGCCAGAGCCTGCTGCTGTACCATCTGGGATAAACAGCGCTGCCGTGTGACGCCACTAACTGCACCCCCAGCACATCCGCCGGGGGATCGCTATGCGTTTTAAACAGTGGTATTGTGTGGCAATAGAAATGGGACTACCCAAGTGAAAAGTAAAATGCGTATACCACGGTCTTATACTGGTTAGAAACATCGGAAACGCAACAATATTATAATAATAATAATCTTTATTCGGTTATATACAAACAGTTATAACCATAAAAGCTTTTACACAAAGAAAAACATATTATCCTCAATATACACACAATATGAAATTATTTAGTTTAACACAAATACTTTCAACCCAAATTGGGTCTGTGATTATAAATACACTTTAGAAACATAGCTACACTTTTTGTGATCAGTGTAGTATTCAAAAATTGCAGGTGCAGCATAGCAGGACGACATCTTCTAAAGCCAAGCTTTCTTAACAACGGGGTCAACCATAAATTGCGATGGACAACATAAAATTTACAAAACAAAACAGTGTGCATGGTTGTTTGTGTTGAAATTTCATCGCAAGGGCACGCCACTAGAGTTCGTTCCCAAGAGTTACATTTTGGGAAGGCTACAAGCCTATGGAAGACGTTTAATCTGAAACGTGTCAGCAAAAAGCGCTCAAATTGGGACTCAACATAGGTCAAGTAAGGTTCAATGGTGAGAGAAGTCTCAACCATCAAAGAGTGTTGGACCGATATTTTACTTGACTCTTTTGTGATCCGTAATTCTTCCAGATGAGAAAGTGCTCTTATTTTTAGGTCTTTCTTCGAAATCTCGGACATTAATTCGGGATTATCATAATATTTGATCAAATCTAAATCATTGAAAAACTTTTTTATATACAGTAGCCATTCTATTTTTCCTGCGTGCTCCAGCGTCATGCAATCTGCTATGATCTCCTTTGTGAATAGATTTTTTGATGACATCCAAATACGGCGCCACAATAGAAGAGGTTGGACTTTAGCCAGGTCTTCAATGTGGGCCATACCAAGTTCGGCATGACAGGAAAACGTAGACACACGATTTGGAGTCATCAGGAGAAATCTCATGAAAACATTCTCTGCAATTTGAAGTACGTTCGTGCTTTTATGGCCCCACAAACCTGCCCCGTAGAGTGCGATAGAATGGCATTTTGCTGTATAAATACGAAGAAGTTCTACGGGTGGTCTTTTCCCTAGTTTCTGTGAAAATTTTATGAGTGCCATAATTGCGCGCAAAAGATAATGTTTTCTAGCATTGATGGCCGCTTTCCAATTAAGTTTTTCATCAATCAATACTCCAAGGTATGAGTATTTATTAGTGAATTCCAGCTTCTCTTTGTTTAGGAATGTTGACTTTCCCCTTTTCCTGTCCTTTCCCGCCACCATTACATAAGTTTTTTTGATATTTATTTTGAGATCTAGAGTATCCATAAACTGGGCATACCTGTCAAGGGATTTCTGTAACTCTCGCGGAGTGCGCGCTAAAATTACCGCGTCATCCGCGTAAAGAAGCGCTGGGATAAGACGGTCTTTTATTCTAGGGAGATCCTGGGCCCCCCTCAACATTGCGACCTCCAGGCCGTTGGTATACAAAGAAAAGAGGAAGGGGGCCAGGACACACCCCTGCCTCACACCGCGTTCCACCCGAAATGACTCAGAAACTTCGCCCTGTGTGCCAAAACGGACCCTCGACGTAGGGTTAGAGTATAATGTAGGCCTGGGCAAAAATTTCGTTCCGTTCGCGGAAATTGCGATAATTTGACATTTTTGCGTTCCGCGGAGAGCGCGAAAATGTCAAAAATTCCGGTTTCCGCAGCTTGGCGATAATTTGTTTCTTGCTCGCGCTGTAAAATGATACATTCTCGCGCGCGCGCGATCGCCTTACCTGAATCCCTGCGTTCGCCGACAAGTTTTCTTGATCCGGTCGCGTTCTCCATGAGATGTTGTATTGTTTTTAGCCATTTGCGCTGTCTCGCGACAGTTCGCGCCCGCAGTGACGTCATGCGTCGCGCGATCACGTCTTTCTTCTCGCGATCATGCACCGCGAGAACAACTCAAAACAAGATGGCCGCGCCCGCAAGCAACCACATGGGTAAGTTGGCGACCCGCAACCATGCAGAAAATCTCGCGAACATGCCGGAAAAAAACTTCCGCATCTTCGCGATATTTCTGCTTGTTTGCGATAATTTTAAACATTCTCGCGATAATTTGCGAAGGTTAATTCCGCAAATTCCGCCCACCCCTAGTATAATGCCCGAAGGAGGGTTACAAGGGCTGGATCTATTTCCATGTCAGTTAGGACAGACCAAAGTTTTGAGTGGGAGACGCAATCGAAGGCCGCGGAAAGATCGACATATACCATATACAATCTGCCTTCTTTTGCTGTTACGTATTTCCCCATCAATAGGCTTAAATTCAGTGCCTGTTCTATAGTTCCGAATCCTTCTCGGAAGCCAAACTGAATATTTGATAGTATATTGTGGTCTTCTGCCCAGTCTTGAAGTCGTTGTAAGACCACTCTACCCAGGACTTTACCGAGGGAATCCAGGAGTGATATTGGCCGATAACAGGAGACCTCGTCTCTGTTTCCCTTCTTAAAGATCGGGATCATAATTGATTGGGTCCAAGATTCAAGTAGCCCATGCCTCATTGTCGCATCAAACACCCTTTTTAGGATAGGTGCCCATAAGTCAAGATTAAATTTAAAGAAGTCGACTGGGACGCCATCTGGACCGGGGGCTTTTCCTCCTTTACTTGCTTTCACTGCCTTAATTATTTCGTTTAGTTCAAAGCTTAGAGGGATCGGAAATAGGGTGTCTTGGGGACTATCCTCCTTCTTCTCATCTAGGTCTATTATTTGAGTTTTACTGAACACTTTAGCAAAATGGTTTACCCATGTCGGGCCATCAATCGCTACATCGATTGAAGGCTGGTCGCTGGAGTCGGACAGGAAGGGAGTCTTCACTATCCTCCAGAACATCTCTCCATTTTTGGACTGAGAGCTCTCGTGCAGTTGATCCCATAGGGAATCTTTTATTTTCCGCTTCCTTAATCTGCAAACTAGACGGTAAGAGGTCCTTAGCCGGCGAATTTCATCTTGGTCTCTTACAGATTTTGACAATGCTTTTTTCAAAAGTTTATGGGCTACCGTGCATTCGTGACTAAACCACCCTCTTTTATGACCTTTCTTCCCTTTATTATTACAAGTTAAAAGATTATTTACTTTCTTTAAAATAACACTAAAATTAGTTAATAATACTTTTTGGTTGGTGTTGCTATCTAGACATTTCATGATCGCCGGATAGACGGCTTGGACCACCTTCTTGGTTATTAATTCTGGTTCAATCTTGCCCCAGCTTAAGGCGTAGCCATTTTGTTTTGCCAAGCGAATGTTATTTTGGGCAAGAGCAGACATCAGCGAGTATGGTTTAAATTTCCCTGCATCTAGGGTTAGATTAAAAACCAACGCTGCATGGTCACTTAATGTGTTAATTATTAATCTAAAATTCTGTGCTCTGCTGCCCAGCGTAGCTGTGATCAAAATATAATCAATTGTTGTCTCCCACCCTCTCCCCAGGTATGTAGCCTGCAATTGTCCTGATATGATATCGGAACTATTTAGGATCATTAGGCCTAGTTCCGACATCATTTCATTAAGTAATTCTCCTAACTTTGTATGACTGAAATGGGTCTCGTGGTTATCAGTTTCTTCCCCATCCCCACAAGCGCAACAGTTTGACACATTACAGGGGTGGTGATTAAAATCACCGCCCCACACAATACTAGGGACGACTGTCCCTTGTATTCTACTAATCAATGTGAAAAGTTTGTTACGGATGGTCTCAAGTAGTTCTGGTCTCTCTGATTCTGGAAGGTTATCGTACGAGTTTACTAAAAAGATAACCCCCTTCCCCTCGAACGAGAGTTTTAGAATCTGATAATTAATATGTAATCTCAGGGGAGTGACTTTTAGCCCAGGTATGGTGTTTTTTATAAATATCGTCAGACCCCCCTTCGCCCTACCATGTATGCCTGCAATAGCCGGTGAAAAATACGTTTTGTATCCCAACAGATGTTGTTCGTTGGTAGACCATGTCTCTTGAAGACAGATTACGTGGTGGTCTTCAACAAACTTCATAAGAGTCCCATCCAGTACTTTATCTCGTACACCCGCAATATTCCATGACATAAACTGTACATTAATACAAGCGTTTCTTGGGTCTGAGCTTTTACAAATATTAAGTACTTTGTCTGCAGGCGAAATTTCTGCCACTCTTAGATCTGTGACCCCCGCCTGTTCGGGTGATAATTGATGTGACCTCGATAAAAAAGAATCAGAAACCCTATGCTGTAGAGGGATTGGTACAGAGGAGGGGGTCCTAATTTCTTTAGATCTAGTTTCCACGGATTCAGATACATGGTCCGAAGCTTTGGAAGACGGATGATGTGAAGCGATGAATTTTCCAATTTGGGTCTCTTTGATATTAAGTCAATCTACATCTTCCAAACCGCACAAGGCGGCATAACGATTAGAGGTAGGGATATTAAATCTCTGGTATATCTGAGAGTTATTATTCCTTGGAGCCTGGTTTGGAGCTTGGAATAGTTGGTAGTTATTGCTCATAGGTCTACTATTCAGCTGTGGATAGAAAGTATGGTTATGTACAGCTTGGAAGGAGAAACGATGATCCGTTTTACCCCAATTCATAGGAAGATCTTGTTTAACGTCTGGAATGGAGTAGGCGATCAATTCTCTAGGGTAGAAATAGTCAACCAGGTGTGTAGCAATTGCGACCTCCCCTCTAGCCTCAAACCAATCACCTATGCATCTGACCGCTCTGTGATCTCTGAAATTTATGATTATCACATCGCCCTTCTTATCTTTAGGTCTAGTACCTACCCAACATGTACGTCTCACCATAAGAATTTCCCCATTTATATGCGCAGGGAGGGGTCTATTTGAATTCAACCAATGCATAACTTTATTTTTTAACGCATGGAAGTCCTCCCTTGCACCTGGTATTAGTTCTGGGACCCCTGTCATGATGACCGTATATGGGGCTGATTCGGGCGGTAGGTCCACCCTTCTGCTTACTGGGATATATTGTGGCTGGATTGACCAATCATACTTCTCATGATCTGTTATGTCCTTTTTCTTCATAATGGTTGTTTCCGAAGAATGAGTTCTATTTTTACTTTTTTGTTCTTCGGTGTCCTGACTAGTGGCAAATTTCTGTTTGTTACCCATATTATTGACCCCTTTAGTGTCTCTACTATTTGTTGTGAGCTGTGTCCTGCCGTGATCTGCTGTATTATTAGATGGTTTATCCGCGGAGTTTGCCTCCAAAATAGTGGGCGAATTTGTCAAATGATCATCCGTGGGGAGCCGCACTACCATGGGGGGGGGAACATGTTCCTTCACATTATTTTTAATCTGGGTATTTATTGATTCAGATATAAGTAAATTATTCATTCCCACTTGTTTACTTAAATCCTCTAGGTGGAGAGTTATTAATCTGGACCTTTCAAGAAGGGGAAGCAAAAGGGATTTGACCATTGTCTCTAGTTTGGCGAGTAGATCGCTCAAGATATCCGGGCTGAATAACAATCCTGAAGTGTTTGTGCACAAAAGAGGAGTGTTTGTTGCTACGGAACCTACATGTTTCTGTTTTTGTGTGAGCGATTTAACTTTTTTCTTTTTCATCAAGAGTGGTCTAGTAAGTATGCCTCGTCTCCTTCTTGTTGGTGGTCTAATTACCACAGGGGGGGGGGAAATAACTAAATTTGGTGAGTCCGAGAGCCCCGATAAGGTAAGTGTAATAATATTATCATCAGGCTGAGGGACCTCACCGAGGGGATTAACATGTGACGTATTTTTTGTTATTCCTGGTGTTGAGTAGGATCTAGAAATTCCGGTACCCACATTCACCACTTCTGGAGATAAAATTTTGCCAATTGTGCCCAGAGAGGAACGTTTGCCTGTTAGAAGGTCTAAAGATAGTCGTTTTTCCGTATCCGCTATCTCCTTCTCCAAGACAGTGGTCACACGCTTAAAGAATTGATCGATAGTGCCAGATACTGGGCCTTTCGATGTGTTTACAGTTAGGGTACGCGACTTATCAACACTTTGAGACATGATATTATGTTGCGGTAGAGCTATAGCAACAAAGATATCACAGTGAGTCAGTGTCCACAACAGACGAAGGTTTCAGGCAATTTAAAACAGTATGCGATAGATGCTCTCACCATTCAATGAAGGTTAGGGAGGTGGCCCGTCCCGTCCACGATCGTCCTCGGACGGCCTCAGACGGCCCACCCTTTGCCCAGGCTTCGCCCCAGTCTGCGCCCCGCTCGCGTCCCGCTCACGCGAGGAGGGGCGGGAGTTAAATGGCGAGAGGAGGAGGGTCCGGGAAGAGGCACCAGGTGCGTCCTGTGATGGCGAGGCAAGGCACCCTGGGCCTCGCAGTCCCAGCGCGTAGCCACAAGCAGCCTTCAAGCAGTTATTCCGCCGGCAATCTTCCTTCGGCACCAACCACTTTAAAAATCAGCGTCCTTTAAAATATCCACGTTCTACGCCTACGAGCGGCACCCACGAAGTGGGGGCCGCCAGGCGTTTTTGAAGAGAAGAGTTGATGGGAGGAGGGTCCGGGAAGAGGCACCAGGTGCGTCCTGTGATGGCGAGGCAAGGCACCCTGGGCCTCGCAGTCCCAGCGCGTAGCCACTAGCAGCCTTCAAGCAGTTATTCCGCCGGCAATCTTCCTTCGGCACCAACCACTTTAAAAATCAGCGTCCTTTAAAATATCCACGTTCTACGCCTACGAGCGGCACCCACGAAGTGGGGGCCGCGAGGCGTTTTTGAAGAGAAGAGTTGATGGGAGGAGGGTCCGGGAAGAGGCACCAGGTGCGTCCTGTGATGGCGAGGCAAGGCACCCTGGGCCTCGCAGTCCCAGCGCGTAGCCACAAGCAGCCTTCAAGCAGTTATTCCGCAGGCAATCTTCCTTCGGCACCAACCACTTTAAAAATCAGCGTCCTTTAAAATATCCACGTTCTACGCCTACGAGCGGCACCCACGAAGTGGGGGCCGCCAGGCGTTTTTGAAGAGAAGAGTTGATGGGAGGAGGGTCCGGGAAGAGGCACCAGGTGCGTCCTGTGATGGCGAGGCAAGGCACCCTGGGCCTCGCAGTCCCAGCGCGTAGCCACTAGCAGCCTTCAAGCAGTTATTCCGCCGGCAATCTTCCTTCGGCACCAACCACTTTAAAAATCAGCGTCCTTTAAAATATCCACGTTCTACGCCTACGAGCGGCACCCACGAAGTGGGGGCCGCGAGGCGTTTTTGAAGAGAAGAGTTGATGGGAGGAGGGTCCGGGAAGAGGCACCAGGTGCGTCCTGTGATGGCGAGGCAAGGCACCCTGGGCCTCGCAGTCCCAGCGCGTAGCCACAAGCAGCCTTCAAGCAGTTATTCCGCCGGCAATCTTCCTTCGGCACCAACCACTTTAAAAATCAGCGTCCTTTAAAATATCCACGTTCTACGCCTACGAGCGGCACCCCGGAAACGCAACAAAAGAAATAAAAAGTGTGTGCACGTTTATACATACCGCAACGAAGCAAAGCAACTAAAAGAAAAACGCAGTTGCTCTGCTTCATAGCGGTATATATTTTAAATGTGCACACTTTTGTTGTGGTATGTATTTTAAATGCACACACACTTTATTTCAGAATAAAATACCACTTTAGAAGGGTGAGCGATGAGAAAGGAGCCAGACAAGGCAGTCCTAGCCATCCAGCTACCAGACATTTCCGCAAAGACATCCCCGCAGCCAGCTGCCCCCACCACCGAAGTAAAAGTTTCCTTCCAGGGGGTGTGTGTGGGGGGGGGGCGGGGGGGAACCACAAGCTACTGTTTTACATCTGACTGGAGAGGAAAGCTAGGCGCTGCCCCTCCTCAACGCAGTGAGGCAGAACCCACCTAGCTTATGCACACACTGAATCGTCTGGTGAGATGCTGGGCTCCTGGTAGGTACAACAAGAAAACCTGCATGTTGTCTCTTCTGCAAGTTCTGGACAAAATGGTGCAGAGAAGCGGCATGCCAGTCTGTCTCTACTCTCTTCTGTGGTAAGATTCTGTGCTTCGGTTATCTTCAACTTAAATCCATCTGAAAGATCTCTCTTGTGAATTGCAGGCACGTGTTTTCAGAGACGTAACAGCACATTTAATTTTTTTGAAAGCACAGCAGTCCTCGAACATACACCGTAGTGCATGACTCAAAAATTGCCTTCGCGTTTCTCGGCTGCTCAGTGACGGGTGGAACTCGCCAGATCGGTGCCATCCAGTGCCAGCAAAAGTGGCAAGTGAATAAGCTGCTACTCCTGCTGCCTCAGCTGAATATGTGCGCAACAGAAATGCATCGGGATTATTGCGAACGTGAAATGATACGTTGTACAGGACAGGGGAAGCACGAAGTGGAAAGGGAGGCTAAGAAAAGCAAGCATTGGCCGCGCGCGAGCGGCCGGAGACGCAAAATGTGGTGGGGGAGGGGGAGGGGGAGAAGCGGGAGTTGTGTGTGCGCGTGCGTCATCGCGATCGCTCTGAAAGTGAAAGTGATTGCGATGACGCACAAGAGTTTTCAAAGTGCTGCTGGCGGCCGGCTGCGCGCGTGCACGATCGCGTGAACGCAAGCGTTAGGCCAGCCAGCAGCACTTTGAAAATCCCACATACAAAATGTCTCTTCGAGCCAGCGCAAGCGCTGGGGCTCAGCGAGACCTAAAAACTTACAAGGAGGTCAGAAGCCTCCAATAAGAATTACGACATAATTTCCTTCTGATATTGGCATCTTGAAAGGTGTAAAGTTTGCTACAATGGACATCCCAGAAATATTGAAACCCTACACATGCATGATAGCCTCAATCTCAGGCAACCCAGGGTAGCATATCCATGGACATGTTTCTGTAGGAGGCATGCTGAAAGCTTGTCAGCCTTAGGGTGGTCTTCCCCCAAACGTTTTGCCTTCCTCCTCCACTTTTTGGTAATCTTGTTTTTGCTGGCCTTCGGACACTGAACAGTGCTAAAGGGCATGTGCTCCCTCCTGAAAACATGGCAACATTAGCTTACACCCAATTGGCATATTTAATTTACTTCTAAGCACCTAGTAACATGATACTACTTGTATCCAGGGCCTGTAAATTGAATGCTACTAGTGGGATAGCAGCAGATTGTGCCACCCACTTAAGTAGCCCTTTCAAACAACTCCCTGAAACACAGACTGAGATGAGGACCTTCCTTGGCCTGACTGGATACTGTAGGGGATTTGTTAATGGATTCAACACTATTGTTGCCCCCTACACAGAGGTGACTTCAAAGAAAGAGCCCAGAAAGGTGATCTGTAGAGAGGCCTGCCAGAAAGCCTTTGACACCCTCAAGGAGGTTGTTCGTACAGCATCTGTACTCAAGGGTACTGACGTCTCTAAGTAGTTTATTGTGCAGACAGACACTTCATAACATGGCATATGGGCTATGTTAGCACAGTTAAATAAGGAGAGCCTAGACAACCAGCAGCGTTCGTAAGCAAGAGGTTACTTCCCTGTCAACAGAAATAGAGCACAATTGAAAGGGAGGTCTTTGCTGTGGTCTGGGCAACGAAGATGCTGAAACCATACCTGTTTGGTAATCACTTCTGGGTTCAAACAGACCACAGGCCAATCAGATGGCTCATGCAAATAAGGGGTGACATTCAAAACTGCTGAGGTGGTCCATCTCCCTACAGAGATTGGACCTTAAGGTGGTGCATTGTCCTTGGTCAGACCACAGCAGTGCTGATGGTCTATCCAGGTTCTTTCGCCTTAGTGACGCGTATCCCGATGGGGTTGGGTAGTTCTTCCCACTTTCAGCTTGGGAGACACATGTTAGACCTGTCAGCCTTAAGGTGGCATTCTCCCAAACTTCCCTTCACTCCCCTTCATTTTTGCTGGCCTAAGGACTCTGCACACTTCATTACTGCTAACCAGTTCTAAAATGCATGTGCTACCTCCTTAAATCATGGCAACATTAATTTATAACCAATTGGTATGTTTAATGTACTTATAAGCCCCTAGTAAAGTGAACATCTGCAGGCCCTTGTACCCAGGGCCTGTGAATTAAATGCTACTAGGGGTACTGCAGCACTGATTGTGTCGCCCACTTAAGTAACTCTTTCCCACATGTCTCAGGCCTGCCAATAGAGCGTGTATGGGCAGGTTTAACTGGCATGTTGACATTGCTAAGTAAACTTTTTGGCAGCTCAAAACCTTCCTTTTTAATAGTTATAAGTCACCCCTAGTCTAGGCCCTGGACATCCCAGAGGGCAAGGTACACTGTATTTGAAATATTGAACGTGTACTATTCAGTTTCACGTGTCCTGGTAGTGAAAAACTCTTAAATTAGTTTTTCAATTCTGCAAGGCCTATCTCTCCCATAGGATAAAACTGAAGTTCCCTTCTTACATTTAAGCTGTAATTTCCAACTGGGAGCGGGAAATCAGTTTATGTTTGGTGTCTTTGGAATTGTAATGAAAAATCCTCCCTTATGAAAATCTCAGATTTTTAATTACAGTTTTGAATGTGCCACCTTTAGAAAGTTGGCATTTTCCTGCCTTAGCCATTTGGTGCCTGCAGCCTGTCTCTGGGCCACATGACTGTGTGTAGTTGACATTTGGGCTTTGTGTATTTCTCCTAGACAGCCACACACAATAAAGAGTTTGGGTGTCCCTGGATGGGCCATCACTGGCAGAATGGGATGGACTATCTAAGCAAGTCCTACTTACACTTGGATAGGCTGTGTCCTGCCTCTACACAAAGGGCTGCATACCGCCTATAGCTAATCTGGAATCAGGGCCAGGATGGCAGGATACCTGTGCATCTCAAAAGGGAACTACCAGATGCTTCTCCCACTTCAAAGGTAAACATGGGTATAAATATTGGGCCTCAGACACCAACTCTTCAGTACACTTCTGGACCTGTGGATACACTGCCAGGTAGAAGGACTGTTGTGCTGCTGAAATGACTGAAACTGTGCTGAATTGCTGCTCCGAAGGACTACTGCCTTGCTGTGCTGACCTGCTGCCCTCCTGCCTGGGTGAGAAGGACTGGGCCTGCATCTGTTGAACCTAGGACCCTTGGAGTGACTCCAAGGGCTAGTCTGCTGGCCTCCTGTTCCGAGCCATAGCGACAAAACAGGCTCCCAGCCATCTGCACCAGCAGTGGTGCCTATTGGTCCCAGATCCTTGGTGTAGCCTCAGAGAGGCTGAATTGAAGTTTGTGGGCTCCTTGCAACCAGAAAGGGCCCATTGGTGCTGAATCCTTGTCACTCACACAGCTCGGCAAAGCAAAACTCAGTCAGCTCAACCCTTTGCGCTACAACATTGACCGCTCGAGGGGAGTACCACCACCAAGCTTTGACCTGACCGCTCGCAATGACGACAAGATCTTCATGCTACAGCCACAACATCCAGCCTGCACTTCGCGCTATAGCTACAATCATCCGCGACACTTCCCTGCTATCTCCTCCACCACAAACGGGATTCATGGCACTGGACTAAGAAGATCATGTTTTTCAGCTGGACTGACCTGGTCCCTTTGTCTGACCTATGCTCCATTACAGTTGGCCTGAACTTGTGACTTTCTCCCAGTCTTACATGACCAGATTCCCTCTGTTGACACTTTCTTGAAGAAAAAGTGACTTATTACTATGGACCAAAAGCCTTTTAAAATAAGTATTTTTTAAGGTGAACATTAGGACATTCAATATCGCCTGTTAATGTTGACTGTGTGGCTGACTGCTGCCATAAAAAAGAACCTAGCGACTTTTCATGATTAGGTATTATTTTATGCATTTGTTCTGTATATGGTGAAACTCTTTAAAATGTTGATTGCTTAGGTTAAATTTGAGCCAAATTTGCTTTTGAAATGCATTAGAGGGAAGACTCGGTGCTCACCTGTAAGTTTTACCCTGGAGGATGTAGACTCCAAAAGAGTGGCAAAACCATTGGCTAGAGTGAATGGAAATTTTGATTTCATAGCCTTAAGTAAAGATGCAAGCGATGAGCATTGCAGTTTTGACTGTAGTAACTTGAAAGCTTCACTTAGGGAGTTGACCTTTGGTTTCAGGGTTAGCGTGTGTTCCAGAAAGTTTTTGCAATGGTCAAATATGATCCAGCGGTATTTATATGCCCCCTTTTTAAATATTTTTTGTCAATAATCATTGTTTAGGTTTTATCTACATTGATTTGCAAGTAGGTGCTCTGGCAGTATCTGTTAAAAGTGTCCAATAATATTTGCAGGCTTATCAGAGTTTTGCTTAAAAGGCCTGTATCATCTGTGTAGTATTGGAACCTCTAAGCTCCCTAGTTCTAGAGCATTAGCAGCTAGATGTTTGATGGCCTCATAGAGATCAGAGATGAAAATACTGAACAGGGTAGGGACAAGCATGCCGCCTTATTTGAGGCCATTGTATGTATTGTATGTTGCATCAATTCAGAAATTGTGCCCTTGCTGCTCAACGTATTGTGAACCAACATGTTAGCATAGAGGGATTAAATTACTTTTAGTAGGGTTCCTGGGTTGTTCCATTTTGCTTACTTTATCCCATGCAGGTCCTGCAGGACTTTGTCGAACGTTGCTCTGAAATCATAGAAGGAAGTAAACAATTGTGCTTTTATTGAAATTGCTTTGGACATGAGGATGGGCAATGTTAATATATTGAGCTCGGTGTCAAAGGCCGGTCAGAATCCAGTTTGAGTTAGTGGTATTCGGCCTTGGTCTTCTGCCCATTTTTTGAGATCCTGTAAGATGTATTTGTCAAATTATTTTGCCCCAATAACTAAAAGTGCAAATTCAGCAATAATTAGCCAGACTTTCAAGGTCACCATTTTTGTAGATAGGCTGAATTATTGAACATTGCCTTAATTGGCAGATGTTAAAAAGAGGTGTGAGATCCTTAGACTAGAATTCTTTGCTATGTTTATCAAATGTGGCTGGTATCCCATTGGGGCCAGGAGCACTATATTGGCAGCCCTTCCTTATAACTAAAGACACACTGTTAAGCTGATTTTGTGAGATTTTTTCTGCTCCCAGTTTTGAGAGATTTCCGGCAAGGAGTGACAGAGGTCTAGTGATAGCATGCTGCTATAAGGTGGTTTTTCATATATGTTATGTATAAAGGAAACCTAATGTTTCTCTGTGATGTTCTGTATTTTTGCAATGTAATGTTGTTGTTGCAAAACATATACTTTTTAAAGTATTTTTATTATGTGTTTTCTATATTTCATGCTCATTTTTAATATGAGTATTTGAGCTTTTATATTGTTTACATTTGTATCATTTTTTAGGGGTGGGCTTAGTGGTTTACAGGGAAATGCGATGGGGAGTAATTTTTAAATTTGAATTTTATCATGTATCTTAATAAAATTGTATAATTTATCATTTGTGTGAATAAATTACATTTGTTATATTTGTCTTCACCTGAAAGAAACGTAGGCGAACCAAAATCATATACACGGAAAAGCTAAGTTAAAGCAATGCAGAATATTAATATTAGAATTTGATGCTCTTTAATCTCTCTAATGGATATTTCCTGATCATTGATTACCAGGATTGAAAATGCACATTTCATTTGGATAGACATAATTAAAACAGCTGAGATCGATATGGAGATATTTAATATAGTTTATGGAGAGTTAAGTAAATTTAAATGCATCAACCAATTCCCAAAGTCAAAGTAGAGTTCAGGAAGGGGCATGGAATGGACCTGTTCAAGCAGTCTTCCAGAAAGGACGAGACCACTAGAGGCATATACATATGCAGCAGTTCGGAAAGGAAACCAGGTGAATCTGCGTCAGGCAAGTCCAATATGCAATGAAAGTTCTGCAAATCTCCATAAGGGATAGTAAGGGAATAACTGGCAATTCATTCAACACTTGCAGTGTTCACCCGTTCATTAGCTAGTCAGTTCACCAGTCCTCAAAGATTCACTCCTCTCACTCTTGCCCTCCACTCCCCGAACTCTCTCATCAGGCAATATTATATTCTTAAAGTTCCAAGGGTGACACCTCCTGGAATCACCTAATTTGGTCAGAACACTCAGTCCATTGGTCAGTTCATATAGGATGGGTGTCAGGCAACATAAGGAAGACACAAATTGTAGAGAAATAGGTGGCACCATTACGCAGTCCTTAAGCAAGCCAATAAGTGAAACATTTGGAGAATGCTCCTTTAGCAAGAGCACATGAGGAAGTTCAATAGTACAGTTTCCCATACAGTTTGTGTCAGAAAAAATGTAGCGAAGTATCTTATTCAGTGCATGAGAACTCAGGAAAGAAAACGCAGTTTCACGTTATTTGTTAAATTAAGGAATTTTCTCACAAGCAGTAGATTCATCAAGTCAAGAAACTTTACGTATGCACTTTGGCCTACATTAAGTCATGCTAATATAACGTAAAATATGCATAATATTAAGCATGCATTCATAGGAAATATACGAATGTCGTGATTCTAGTATAACTATGATGCACTTAAAATCATTAGGGCCCGATTCCGATCTCGGTCGCAAGTCATTCTAACCGAATCGGTTCTGGCATGCGTTCCGACCGACTCGTCCGCCAGCCTTTCGAGCGATGGAGGACGATGCATTGCATGTTAAACTCCTAACGAGTCATACAGAAAGCAATCCGTCCAACTGAACCGTCCGGAAACTGGCCCGATGTGACCGACTCGTTCGGAAATGCTCAAGAATAACATTTCATTTACGAATAAGACCCGGTTCAACCCGCGAACAGATGATAATGCATCAGACTCAGTTCTGTAAACATGTCAGTCTGTGGGGAATAGTAAAAAACAGCCAAAACAAGCATTGGCAACACCAAATTAAAATAATAATAATAAATTAAGCCACACCCACAAATCAACCTATATTAAGGGCCAACACCATGATCATGATCCTTTGCTACAACTGCTCATAGGTCCAAGGAGACAACACACATTCCCTGCTCTCTACCTCCCTGCCTCATACACTCACACTTCGCACACCACACAACTTGCACAGATTTTTCCACATACAAATTCTCAAAAACACACACTTTTTTCACATTCATCCTCACCTTCACCTTCACACTCGCCCTCACCCTCACCATGGCCAAAAGGAGGCAGCCACATTTTACAAATAAGGAGTTGGAAGTGCTTGTTGATAAAATTGTCACAGTAGAGCCACAGTTATTTGGTAACCAAGTCCAACAGACCCCCCTGTCCCAGAGTAATAGGATGTGGGGGAGGATAGTCAACAAAGTGAATGCTGAAGCATCTTGCATGCGCACAATGGAGGATATCAGGAACAGGTACAACGATGTGAGAAGGGTCAAGAAACTGCTGGCCAGGGAACACGCCCAAAGTCAGCAGACTGGCAGTGGCCCTCCTGCAAAACCTGTCCACTTCACTTCCTAGGAAGAGAAGGTGTGTGCCATCATTCTGCCAAAGAGCGTCCAGGGACTCAAAGAAGCACCAAAGACTGGTAAGTAACCATTCCACATTCAAATGAATTTACCAATTACACCCTTAGAGCCATCACTGTAAAGGATAAGGTCAAACAAATGACTGTTGTAACATAGAAAAAAACTAGAGTCAAAGAGCATGTGATATGTATGTCACATTGATAACAAATATACTTGCAATGAAATTGAAAATGCACCAAACTATCACCATGTACATACTTCTCACAAACTCACACCAAGGCCTTGTGCTCCAAACAACATGCACCAGTGTCAGACATCTTGCTAGTACTGTTCCACTCACTGTGAGGGACACATAGTTTCTGTTGGGCTGTTTGGGCAGTGTGGGAGGAGGAGTGTTTGCTTTGAATACAAGTCCCATGGGGCCTGTGCCCAGACCCACCTTCCTGGCCATCGGAAACAGCCTACTGGTGACTCAGCTTTCCTGTGTGGGAGTGGAAAAGTACTGGCAAGATGGCTGACACTGTACATCTTAACTTACCTCTTTAAATAATTTATCATAAAACAAACAGAATGATAATTTTCATACACTCACAAACACACGTGCACATTGTTCACCAGCAACACAACAGCAAACAGTTGGGGTTAGTTACCTTCTCTCATTCACCTCAGACCACAGTAAGCAACCTAGCCGCCAGTACCTTGTACGTTATTGAGGAGGCAAAACTGGTGGGAAAACACCCACCTGCCGGTACATCTGCAGACTAGGATGGCACAGTCTCAAAAGAAAGGGCACGGTCACTCTACAATATAATCCAGGTAACCCTGGCGACTGTAGATGGTGGCAATGAAGGAATGGGGAGTGCCCAGCACAGTCTGGAGAGATCCAGAGAGGCATAATCATAGGACCAATATTTGTTACAGGGGATACAGTTTTTATATTTCATTATCCATTCTCACATATCTCAGCATTTGACCATCTAAAAAAAATCCTATTTTGCTTTATTCCTCCTGCTCTGGGTTCCACTCAAATCCAGCCTGGATATCGAGAAAAACGAGGACAACCACTCTACCCACTTTTTGCATATTTCCCTCCTGGCCAATAGCATAGCGTAGAAAAGGAAAGACCTTGCTTGGCCCGTAACTTCTCTGGATATCCCAAAAATTATCAGAAAGAGGCTTATTTGAATTTGGAGGCTTAAGATATCTGAGATAGTTTTGCCCACTTTTACCCAGAAGTCTGAAATGGCCCGGCACTCCCTAAACATGTGTAAATCGGAATCTTTCTCCAAGCTGCATTTCTTGCATCTAACGGGGGGGGGGCATCTGTCATCTTTGACATTCATAAGGGGGTTAAGTAGGCCCTGTGAATCGTAAACAGGTGATTTCTTCTCAACCATGATGATTTAACAGTGGCAGACAGAGTACTAAAAGATGTTTGTCAAAGATGTCCCCAGGGTTCATCCGGTAGGCAGGCACCCCGCAGTTCCTCGGCCAGTTTAAAATCCCCATCGATCGCCTCTTCAATGCTCCAAAACCAAATGCAGACCTCCTTCTTCCCTCTTGGTCTTTCTACCAGCTGTTCCTCTAAGGTGTTACCTATACCTATAGGTGATTTCAGATTTTGGGCCCAGCTCTGAAGCTGGATGTATTTAAATTTGGAGAATCCCCCCTCCACAATGGTGTGAAGCTTTGACCAGAGTAGAAGTGTGCCCTCTAGAGTTAGATCCCCCTCCAAGTGGCAGTGCTATTTTATCCTTCAGGCACTCCGGTGCACCAGGGGAGTCCCACAGGGGGGCCATACTCAAAAAATAGCTGAGACCTGTCAGCCGTCTAATATTTGCCGATGTTCTTGCCATTCCCTGTAGAACTTTTAATGTGATCTTCTTGAAGAATTTAGGTTCTCCATATTTGAACAGGAAACCATCCTGGGTCAAACTGGGGCCCTTTAGCATTGCTGAGAACATTGGCCCTACCTCAACCCTCTCTGGAGTTTTTAAAAGCATCCTCAAATGGGATAATTGAAAGGCCCAAGCATAGTATTGCAGATCCGGCAGTGAGAGTCCTCCCTTCTCCCTCCTACGCCTCAACTTGTTCCAGGCAATTCTGGTTCCTCCATAGGTCCATATGAATGAATTGATGGTCTTCTGAAGCTTGTCTATAAATGATTTCTCAAAGTGTAGTTGGATAACATTAAAAAGGAAGGTAATTTTAGGAAGCACTACCATCTTGACCAGGTTTACCCTGCCAAAGATGGAAAGGGGGAGGTGGGCCCAGGTCTTCATGAGCCTCTGACACTCCTTTGTTACATTGGCCAAATTGATCTCTTAGATTTTGTTAATATCCTGTACTATTCTGACCCCCAGATACCTCATGTCTCTCTAGGTCAGATGTTGACATTCCCCCAAGTTCCATGACATAATCTGGGTCTTCCTAGCATTTATCTCATACCCAGATATCTGACTAAAGTCTTCAGCAAGCTTTATTACTGCCGGGAAGGCCAGAGAGAGGTCCGAGGAAAGAACCAGAACGTCATCGGCATTCCTCTCCCACCCACCATGCTTAAATGATAAAATACTGAAATCCCCTCTTAACCGCTGGGCAAATGGCTCGATGTACAAGTTAAAAAGAAGGGGAGATAGGGGACATCCCTGCCTAGTACCCCTTGAGATTTTAAAAGGACCGGTTAAATTGCCATTAACTAACAGTTTAGCTGATGGGTCTTGATAGATCAACTGGATGGCTCTGCAGAACTTTTCACCAAGAGTGAACTTCTCCAAAACCACCGACAGATACACCCAGTTGACCTTATCAAAGGCCTTGGTGGCTTCTAGAGTCATACCTGCGCGGGGAAGCGAGTAGGTTGTGGTCAGATCTATAGCACCTATAAAAGCATCATATAGATTTCTGCCCTTGACAAAGCCTTTTTGGGTGGGGTGTAGCATATCTCCTGCTACTGATCCCAGCCTATCCGCCAGGATCCTGGCAAAGATTTTATAGTCTACGTTTAGCAGCAAGATAGGTCTATTTGACCCACAACTCGCTGGATTCTTCCCCGCCTTTAATATCAGGGTGATAGTTGCCTCGCCCCATGAGCCTGCCAGCTTTGCTCCACCACTTAAAATCTCATTAAAAAGCTGTGTCAAAATTGGAGCCGACACTTCCTCCAGTGATTTATAGAGCTCTATTGGCAGACCATCCGGTCCTGCTGCTTTTCCCCCTTTACAGGCTAAAATGGCCCTCTTGACCTCTTCCTGTGAAATATCCTGCTCTAGAACTTCCTGTTTGATTGTGTCTAAGGGATTGAGCGTGCTCCCATGCAACCATTTCACAACCTTGGATCTATCCACCACCCTGTCTTCTCGGTATAAATTCTGAAATAAATCATAAAAGGCGCCCCCATCTCCTCATCCGTAGACAGAACAGTAACCCCATCCACATCGTCGATTTCTTTGATCAAGTTGCGTGTCCTATCTGATTTTACCTTCCAAGCCAACAGCCTACCTGCCCCCTCGCCATACTCAAAATGGGCAAGGTTACTTGCCTCCTATCTATGCATAACCCTAGTCTGAAGGATGGTATTTAACTCCTCTTTTAGAGGCATATTATCAAGAACGGCTCTAGGGTCAGGAAACTGCCGCTAAAGCGGCGATAATGGGTTGATAATATGCCCTTGAGAATTCCAATAGAAGCTCAGATTCACACTAGAACATGGGCTTCTATTGGAATTCTCAAGGGCATATTATCAAGCCCATTATCGCCGCTTTAGCGGCAGTTTCCTGCAGCTAAAGCGGCGATAATTTTAATGCCGTTCTTGATAATATGCCCCTTTGTTCTTTCAATCTAGCCGTATTTTCCTGCTGTTTCTCAAGATCGGCCACAGTGTTTAGACCGAACACTACAATCTTCATCTCTGCTTCCTTTTGAACAACCTCTTCTCTGTGTCGTTTATTCCTAAAGCACACCCTGCTAGTGATGGTCCCCCTTAAAAAGGCCTTCAGAGATTCCCAAACTATAGTGGTCGAAGCTGATCCTATATTATAGCCCAGAAAGCACTCCGTCTCATAGGACAAATGCTTTGTCTCCTCAATATCTAGAAGCAGAGTGCAATCAAAAGTTCAGACTCTAGTGTTCTGTCCTGCTTTCCAAGTCCAAACCCAGCCATACCCCCGAATGGGCAGATAGATGTGGTGTCAAATAGCCAATATCTTTGATTTTCCCCCTGAGACTATGGCTGACCAAGATAAAATTGATTCTTGATTCATGGCCGTACTCTCTATTATTGTAGGAGACTCCTAACTGATGGCCAGATCTGTCTCTCCATATATCACAGAGCCCTGTCTGCGTCATCGTTGAGTGGAGATATGACAGAGATTTGGAAGGTACCGTGGCTCTGCTATTTGAAGACTTGTCAAATTTGGGGTTCAAAACAATGTTAAAGTCCCCAGACATAATTACTGGATCTGGGGAATCAAACAAATTAGCAAAGAAGCAAAGATAGCTTTAAGGGAAGAAGGGTCATCTTGGTGTGGACCATAATAGCCCATGAGAGTGAAAAGAGAGGCTGAAATAATTACCTTCAGAATTACCCACTACCACAAGGATTGACCAAAAAGTACAACACACATGCTTTTGCTTGTTTTTTGATTAGTATAGCCACCTCTCTGGTGTTAGCACTCTTGTTAGAACAAATCATGTCTTCCACCTATTTTAATTTTTTAAATATCTCGGTTAACTCTTCCTTCGAGAGGTGGGTTTCCTGAAGAATAATGACCTGAGCGGGGAATCCCTTTTATATTGTAAAATGTTTGCCTTTCTAAACTTGACGTGTAGCCAATTCACATTCCATTCTCACGGAGGTTCAAACTCGAGAGAAAAAAACTGAAGAAAAGCTACAGGCCAACCCTAAAAGCTGTAGACTGATTTATTACTAGATGTGTCTCTATGAAGTTATCCAAATAGGCTATTTTAATTGTAACAGACCTAGGTTATTGTTTGCGTGCCCTACTGCTAGTGCCCTCCCACTTTACTCACACAATTCAGTGCCTTTTCGCCTAGGAGCGGAATTGGTAACTGCGCATTGCCTTTCCCAAAACTTTCTAGTAGCTAGTCAGCCTCTCGTAGTGACCTTACATTATGCATCTTGTTCTTATGCATAACTTTCAGGGTCGCTGGGAATTTAAGCTGGGCCACTGCCCCTAGCTTTTTGAAGTCATCTAGCTTTCTACCCAACTCCCATTGCCTATAGAGAGTAGCCCGGGCCAGGTCAGAGAGTATTAAAAATGAAAAATCCCTAGCCCTCAACAATTTTACCCTTAAGGCCATATTGAGGATCTATTCTTTCAGGGAGTTGGTGTGGAGATTTAGGAGGATTTTTCTGTGTTTAGTTCTGTTGGGGTTTCTTCTAAATGGGTCGCTGTGCGCTCTTTGAATATCCTTCTTCAGATCTTCTTCTGTTTCCTCTATCTGCAATGTCTCCTTCAATAATGAGACAATATAAGATTTGAGGTCTTCCCCCTCCTTCCCCTCAGGAATATTCAAAATGCACAAATTGCTGCTCCGGGAGTTATTCCCTAGGTGCTTCAGTTGTCCTCAAAATGCCTCATCCTCCCTCTGGAGGACTAGTATGTCTGCTTTTGCTGCACTGAGTTCATCTTTTAGTTCGCTTACAGAGTTTTCCAACTTGTCCGTTCTTGTATTAAGGAGGTCAATCTTCCTCTCCAGGGACTCAAAACAATTCCTGATCTCTCCTTGATTGGCCTCAGACACCGAAAACCCCTTCTTAATGTCCTCCTAGAGGGTAGACAATAGAGCTTCCAAAGATGCTACCGAGGTCCCCATTGCATCTTTAAAGCCTTTTTCAACAACCACGGCAAAACTCCCTCCCACAGCCTGGGAAGCCGAGACTCTGTGGCTCTCGGTTTCGCTTTCAGTGTCCCCAACTGCGCCAGTCTCTACTATCTCATGCCCCTGCATGGTAATGATGGGAAATAATGGAGAGCCCCCTGAGGCCTCCATTTTCTCCGAACTGGACTCTCACTAAGCAGAGCTGCTGACCCCCTTCTTAGCGCTTCTCCCTGTTTTACAACATTGAGCACAGTAGGTTTTACCTTAAAGTATGACCTAAGGGAGGGAGTAATCCTGACTTTGTGGTCTAAATGGTTAGTTTTTGCTTTCCCAGCCTTTATGCTCCTACCTTTAACCACACGCCACTGAAAGGCAGAGCAGCTTCCCTGACTGCCAGTTTGAAAATGGGGGGGAGCTCTTCCTACCTCCTCCAACAGCAGACCTCCCCATCCTGGGAACCTGCTTATTGCCCTTTAAACCTGACTTTTGGGGTCCATGGGAAGCCCCCCGTGCCCTTTACCTTCTTTTGCTCCCTTTACTGGGAGCACTGCACTTGATTGCGCTTGGTCCAGTGGATTTACCTGTGCTTGTTGGAGGGATGAGGGTGTCTTCATGATGGCACTGACTTTGCGCACTTCTGCCTCCTCAACGACGATAGCCGCCTTCTCCACGGCCGAGAGAGCACGACAGGTGCTGCCGCTGCTGACCCGGAAGAGACCGCGCGCTGCTGCTCTGCGGCCCCTCCTAAGCTCCAGGGCGGCTGCCTCCCACCGGGTGGAAGCAGTGGAGGCAGCCGGCAAGGAGATCACAGCGGGTGCCGGAGCAGCGTGACACATGCCCTGATGCTGGAGAAAGTAAAGACAAGAGCAAAACTGTCCGTAGCCTTCAAAGATGCAGGTAAAGGCAGGCGGATTCTGGCTTCGCCTGTTTATTTTCGTATCATGGGACGCGAGTGCCTCTGGGGAGCAAGCGGCAGCTCACTTAGCGGCCGGATAGTTCTCCTCCTGCACCCTAGGAGAAAGAATACCATAATTACACTCATGTGAAGAAGTTGTCGATAAGCTGTTTTCTCAAAAACATGCCATCATCATCATCCCCACTGTCATCATGTCCCAGTCCAGGATTCTCCCTTGCTGGCGGCTGCTGGTCTCCGTCATCCTGTATGAGTGGTATTTCCCTCCCTATAGCCAGGTTGTGGAGCATGCAGCAAGCAACGATGATCTTGCACACCTTCAATGGGGCATATTGTTGTGCTCCTCCCATCTGATCCAGACAGCGGAATCTTGTCTTCAGAAGGCCAAAAGTGTGCTCAATGACTCGCTGACTCCTACTGTGGTTCTTATCAAACCGCACTTCTGCAGGTGTGACTAGGTTACGGAGTGGTGCCAGTAACCAAGGCTGGTTGGGAATCTAGAGTCTCCCACATTGAATACAGAAAAAAGATTCAGTTGTCTGACAACAGACCCCTATTTGACATACAATGAACACATACCACAACACACATGTGCCACATCACCTATCAACAAGCCAGGCACGGTCAGGTTGTGTTTGAGACATGAAACGGGGGTTGACGCAGTTCCTCATGATAAATGCATCATGTGTCGATCCTGGAAAACGGGTACAGATGTGGAGGATGGATATGTCAGCCAAACACAACACCTGGAGATTTGATGGAGTGGTCATGCTTGCGGATGCAATACACAACCTCATTTGCTTGTGGTGGGACCAAAGCAACATGGATGCCATCAATTAAGCCAATGATATGGTGTATCTGTCCCAATGCATAACATTGTGCCTTGATGTCTGTCAACTCTTCATGTTTTGGGAACTTTATGTACTGTTCCAGGTAATGGAGCAATGCCTCCAAAACATCATGAAGAACACAGTTGAACATGGTTTGTGACATCCCACCAGAAGTGGCCACTGTGTATTGGAAAGTACCAGTGGCAAAAATATGTAAAGCTGCCATGACCATCACTATGGGTGTCAGGGCAGTTAGACACGTGCCACCAGGCTGCAGATGAGGTGACAATTGCACAGACAACTGTTCAATTATTGGGCTTGTGAATCTGTACTTCCTGATGGTGTCACTTTCTTCCATGGTCTGTAGGTCTGGAAAGGGCCTGTACACTGGAGGTCGTCTGTGGTACCTATGTGTAGAGTGTAAACACATTTGGTGTCAGGTCACAATATACCAAGCAACATGCATTGAGACAAACAGAACATGAAATATGCACATAACTGAAGCTACAGAACATTAGAAATACAAAATCAAATTTGCACAGTACCCTTCCCAGATATGTTACCAAGGTATGGTGACACAGCAATTAGAGTGGTGTAGTGTACAAATCCCTAGTGTCTGACATCATCAGTGTGAGCAAGAATCACTTAAACAACAGTTCCACAGAAAAGTCAGTAAAGATTTCAGAATCTGTGAACAATTACATGTTTAATAGGTAGACAGAATAGGATCATGTGATGCAAGAGATGTGTGACACCTGATATACACTGTGTCTCACAAGCTCAATGACGCCCACCACTGTCACAGTGTGGACACTGTCATGCTGTCATGTCTACATTACACTTACAATCACATACACAAACTATGTCCAATGTTGATGAAGCCAATGTATGTAACATCACCATCCACTGAAGTCTTGCACACATAGATAAATTAGTAATCCACATTACGCAAACAAGCTGAAGAGGCAGATTAGTGTCACTGTCTACTCATCCTAAGTGTAAAGCTTTTGCCATTACTTACACAACAGACATCTACAGTCAGAAATCACTACAATTGCACAATGGGACATATAGTCCCCAAGTGCTGTGACAATGCAGGAATGCACTTGTACATCCACAAAAATTCAATTGACACTGTGACCAATCCTATGCGGATTACTGATTTTCTCAAGCTACATGCTGGAATTTGCATATGAAACAGTGTGTCATGTGCCCCTCAAGGTTAGCTCCTCACAGGAGTACGTCTCATTCGTTAAAAACTCCATTTAAAATGATCATAAAAGTAATCCCCAAATATAATGTACAAAAATTACAACAATCACAGAAGTGTATGCTATGCTGACCGATTCCTCCAAGGACGCGGTATCCACATTAAGGGTGGGCGTAGTTCGCGAAGTAGCACTTCGCGAAGCTACGCAAAGTGAAGTTCGCACTACGCGAGCTACGCGTAGCACTTCGCGAACTGCGAAGTAACATGTTCGCACTGTGCAAGATGTTGTTTTCAATGATTGCACAGTGCGGACAAGCAACCGGCACTGTGCAATCATTGAAAATGGCATCTTGCACAGTGCGAGCTGTAGTTTTCTGCTGCTCGAGTAGATTTTTACTCGAGCTGCAGCTTTCTCAACGCGAACTGGTAGTTTCTCATCGCGAGCGGTCGCGAGCATACGCGACCCCTCGCAATGAGAAACCTGACCTTCTCGCGTTGGGAATCTCGCCGGGAGGTTTATTTTCCATGCTCGCGATCGCGAACAAGGAAAAAGTCTCGCCAGGATGTCATTTTGCTTGCTCGCGGTCGCCAACTTGACGTTGAGGACCGCGAGCAAGCAAAAAATGACCGCAGCACTACGCAAGACATGGTATCCACATCCGTTCTGAATCGGTCACAGCCATTGGCTGTTGGTTGTTTTGGTGACCGATGCACGTTTAGGCTGTAGTCGTCATCGCGTGGAAACCAACTTGTTTCCCTCTCATCACAAATGTATCAAAGTCAATCGTGGTCCGATGTTGAGTTTTTGAACGTTGCGGTAGGTGTGTTGTTTGCAACCAATGTAATGCATTGGACCGATTTGGAAAATACGACTGACGTGAACTTTTATCACTTTTGTGCATGGATTTGAGACTGCCTCTGCTGTTTAGATATAAGTCTGAGTGTTACCTAGAGACTTCACTTGACTGCACTACCTGCCTCATTCCTGCACCTCCTCATGTCTCTGCTGTTGTTCCCACATCCTCTGGGAGCTACTATGGCACAGACACAGCCCAGGGCCCAAGCTTTCTCAGAGGAGGAGAACCAGGCCCTGCTGGACACACTCCTGACACCGCACAGCCAGATGTATGGCAAACCAGAGGAACGGGTGAGTGTTGATTAAAGTGCATTACCATTGGACATGTGGAATAACCATGCACTACAGGCATTAGGATTTTCATTTACAAAAAATCAATTTGTGTTTTTGCAAGTTTAACAGGGTGTAGGGAACTGTTCTGGGCAGGTAAACTGCTATAAAAGTGTGTGTACTGGGGAAAACATATCATCACTGTTCTCATGGGACAGAGTTGTCATTGAACACAGGACTAATGCACATGATGCCATATGCATACCCCTTAGACATTTTCCCAATCTGACGATGACCTATATGTAGAAGTGGCTGACTCAGAAACATGGTGCATGTTGTTAGAAATAGGGTCTCTAGTTGTCAGAGGTAGGCACTTTTGTCCAAATAGGGACCCTTCCTCCTAGTCAGGATAAGGGAGTTACACTCCTAAAATAACCCCTGTTCACCCCCTTGGTAGCTTGGCACGAGCAGTCAGGCTTATCTTAGAGGCAGTGTGTAAAGCAGTTGCACAGAACCAACAATAATACAGTGTAAGCACTACAAAAAGGACACCACACGATTTTAGAAAAATATCCAATATTTTTAGATACTTAAGACAAGACCAGAAATGATAAAAATCCACAATACAATACTTAGAAATCTTCAGTTACCAACATAAAATTGAAATACAGTTCCTTGAAGTCGATAGTTCCGCCCGGGCCTATCACGGCGTCGTGAACAAACAAATTCAAACAGTTCTGGCTGACCGCAGCGGCGCAGGCCAACTACAGTTTTGGGAAGACCTTTAGAAATGCAGGGAGTCGGTGGCATCTCGTTGATCTCAAAAAGCACGGCAGCCGCAGGCGTCAGTTCCGGAGTCATCGGGCCCTTGAAGTCACACGCGTTGCAGATCGAACTCACATGCGGTTGAAGTCAGGAGCGCTGGTGTCAGCAGGCGTCAGGTGCTGTGGTGTGAAGTGCAGCGGTGCGGCGCACGATGCCCTCAGTTCACGGTGCGAGCAGCGGCTCAGTGGCGGCCACAGATGGTGTCGTCGGTGAGACCAGGGTCACAGTGCGAAGTGATGCGGTGCCCGTCGTGGTGCTGGCAGGTCACGGTGAAAGCAGCGACATCGTCATTCCTGAAGCACTGTCGTCAATTGGCGAACTGGAGTCAAAGGCGCCGAGATAGGTAGGCCAAGGCTGCAGTGTGGGATGAGGGCGGTGTGATGTGTAACTTTGCGAGCGGTGCCCTCCAACCACGGTCAGGCAACATCATTGATGTTGGTGTGAAGCATCATTATCGGGGATACCAAGGTGGTGGCGTGAAACAAAGCAGTGTGGAGTGCGGTGCCCACATGTCGTGGTGCAAGCAGCAGCTCACTGGTGGTGTCAGATGGCGTCGTCAGTGAGACCAGGGTTGAGGGGTGGCATTGTGGTGGTGCCCTCTGTGGTGCCTTCAGGACACAGAGTCGGCAGCGGTGTCGTAGACGACGTCAGGTTGCTTTTTCTTCAATTGCAGCACAACACACACAGTCCCCAGTGCTGAGGGCAGAAAAACTTGAAGTCTTTGTTGTTCCTGAGACTTCTTGAACAGGGGGGAAGATCTACTTCAAGCCCTTGGAGATAGTCAAAGAAAGAAGTTGTAGAAAGTTCAGTCCAGTCCTTTTACTGCCCAAGACAGAAGCAGCCACTGCAAGCCAACACAGCAAAGCACTCAGCAAAGTGCTAATTCCTCCTAACAGCTTCTCCAGCTCTTCCTCTTGGCAGTCTTCGTGGTCCAAAAGAGTTCTAAAGTTCTGGGGTCTGGACCCCAATATTCATACCCCAAACTCCTTTGTCCTCTCAGGCAGAGAGTGTCTGTGCTTAGTCCAAACCAGTTCTGTCCTCTCTGGCCCAGCTTCCTGGCAGGGGGTAGAGACAGTATTGTTCAAGGTAGACAGGGCCTATTCAGGTGCAAGGGAAATCTCCTCCCACCACTCTAAATGCAGACTGGGCCTATTCAGGTGCTAGTGACAACTCCTCCCACTACTCTGAATGCAGCCAGTTCTATTCAGCCGAGCCCTGACTCATTCAGGAAAGGCAGGAAACCCCCCCACTTGGTGGTCGTCTGAGAGAATGCACCTTCCCAACACCTGTTACTCCAAAGCCAGACAGTCAATACACATCCTAGCAGAGGCACACAGGATGGCTAAGCAAGAAAATACCTACTTTCTAAAAGTGGTATTTTCAGACACAGAATGTAAAAATCACCTTTACTGAAAGATGCATCTTTAGATTCTGAGTTCAGGCATACTAAACTTAATTTTCTTAGTTGGTCCCGATGGGAAGTTATATTTATAAAATGTTATAAATTAACTCCCATTCTTTCCTATGGGCCAGATAGCCTTTCAAAAGCGAAAAACGAAATTGCCACTATTTCACGATCAGGACATGCCACACACATCAGGGCATGTCCTACCTTTCACATTCACTTCACCCTGCCCACAGGGGTACCTTAGGCCTACCTTAGGGGTGACTTACATGTAAGAAAAGGGAAGGGTGGGGCCTGGCAAGTGTGTGCACTTGCCAAGTCAACATGGCAATTACAAACTGCACGCAGACTCTGCAATGGCAGGTCTGAGTTACCTTTTCAGGGCTTCTCATGTGGGTGGCACAATCAGTGCTGCAGGCCCACTAGTAGTATTTGATTTACAAGCCCTGGCACACCCTGTGCACTTTACTAGGGACTGACAAGTAAATCAAATATCCCAATTATGGAAACACCAATCCATACACAATTTTCACTGAGATCATATGCACTTTAGCACTGAATAGTAGTGGTAAAGTGCCCAGAGTCCTAAAACCAACAACAGCAGGTCAGGAAAAAAAAGATGGAAGACGCAAAAAGTTTGGGGATAACCCTGCATAAAGGGCCATCTCCAACACATGTGAACTAAGGGACTGTCATTATGTCATCCTTACACCTCAACCCCCTTGAGAAGGCAAAGATGTGGAGGACCATCACCCTCGGATGGTGCGCAACAGAGGGTTGGACACTCGTCCTGTCTGCCATTGCTGCAGGAGGTGGCAGGACCTTCGTAGCTGGGCCAAGAAGATTGCTGAGGGCCAGCTGAGCCTGTTACAACCTGGCTAGAGAGGTGGGCACCAAACCCTGACCCCCCTACTTGCTTTGCATACCAGCGGTGGTCTTCCCTGACCTGGATGGGCATTTGAAGGCCAACCAGCAGCAAGGAGGGGGTGAGTATGTGCCTTGTTACACTTCTATCTTGAAGGGTGCATGTTGTCATATCTTAGCCTAATAGAACTTTTACAGGTCGTACGTCTGCCAAACCCACATTCATCTTCACAAGAAGCATATGCAGAGGTATCATTAGATGGCTGGTTATTCCCCTTTCATCAGGGACATGTGAGTAAGTCATGTTCAGGGTAGTGACAGTAGTGCCATGCACATGCGTTCAGCAACTATTCTGAACACATGTGCATGTGAATGAGCTCCAGCAGGAATGCCATAGCTTGACATGTGTCTGCCCATTGACTGATGGGTGACCCTGTTCACAGTGTGGTTTTGACAAGTCAATGAAGTATGTTGTAATTGGAGCACTCACTTATGGTAAGCCCAAGCTATACATACTAGCAGCTTGTGTTGTCTCTGTTCAGGCCTAGGTGAGTTTGGCTTGGTCATTGTGCCAATGTTTGGTGCCAGCCGTGCTGCTAAGTGTAATGACATGTATCCCATGGGACAATCAAATCTATGTTAACTCTGGTCACTCTGACCTTACATATGAGATTGTTTCATATTCAATTTTCTCCATTCAAAAGAGTGAGTCCATGTGTATGACTCTGTAAGGGTGACAACATAAGCCATTCAGTGTCAAACACAGGTTGTCACTGGTCAAAACATGGCTACAATTGTGAGGTATGATGTGAGGGACACAGTCACAACAGTTGACATGTGTGTAAATGCTCTTGACTTTTCCTACTTGAAGGCTTTGTAAACCATGTGTTTGATGCATCACTGTCATTTTCTGAGATGTCAAATAAGCACGTAATTCGAGTTAGTTACCAAAATGATATGTTAAACAGGAGCAATATCAGCTGTAGAAAGTGTGCAATATGTCTAATCGAAGTGAGGGACATTCAGACTCGGCCCACACAAAGGGGGGCTTGTGTAGTCTAGACAGGATTGGTAAACAGTGTTGATTGGACTCATGATGGATATTGGTTCAGTAACAATAGTCTCTACAGTCAATGCACCCAGACGTGCCAGTGGAATGGTGTTCCACCTGAAGCATTGTCATCAGACTTGAAAGTTTGTAGACCATTATTCCCATATGTGAAACTTGAGCTGTTTTCAATGTACAAAACAATCTGATTCTGCTACTCTGTGCATAGATGACACAGGACAATGCGCCAAGTGCCTGTCACGCTAGCTATGCCTACTACCTAGGTGTCTCCGCAATGAGAGTCAGACGTGTGAACTGACAGTAGAGTAGCTAAGTTACTGGACAAATCGGATCAATTACTGTTATCTGTGCGACATGACTCATGCAATGCCTATGTAATGTGAATGTTCAACAAGGAAGACATTCTAGCTGTGAAAAGTGAGCAGAAAGGATACCATGTCTCAATTAAAGTCAGGGAATCATATTCCCATTGCGATGGCTAAACTCACTTGCAGGAGAGGAGACAGGTATGTCAGGACACAAGACAGTCATGAACACAAGACAAAATATCCCCTGCTACATAGTGAATTAGTCGACCTCATGGTTATGTAATTTGATGTTGATACACCCAATGTTGCAGATCACATCATGTATGATTGAGCTATGGTCAATTGGTAGACTAACAAGTGCCATGTATGTTAATGTAGCAAGAGCTAAAAGAACAACTCAATCTTATGTATTTTTTTGGATCTGTGAAGATTTGTGATGTTACTTATGTGTCAAGTAGATATGGATGACTTATGTAATTCATTTTTATTATTGGTCACAGCATCCTAAATAGCCACCACAGTGCCTCAGATGTGTTGGGAGCAGTCGTCAATCTGGGTCCAGTGATGAGTAGTCATTGAAGGAACCCAGTGATGGAGAAGGTGAGGGGAGCATCACTGGAGGCAGCGCTACAACTCCATCAGCAGGCTCAGAAGCAGATCACAGCTCCAGTAAAGACTACCATATGGTTGTGGGGGAGACAGTGATTGCAGCATCAACCTCACAGTCTACTACCACCACCAATACCATCTCCACCCTCCCCGCTGTTCCCCATCCCACTGTCTGTGGCCACTCCTGTGGCAGGGGAGGCATATCCTTTGGGCCAGGCACCTTACCCCTGGCCTCTGTCTCCTCTGCTGCCCTCAGTGTGGAAGCCAATGACATCCTGAGGCAGATCTCTGTGGGGCAGACATCTGTGCTGAATGTCCTTCATGCCCATACCTCGCTTTTGACAGAAATGTTGTAATTCCTGGAGGGCATTCACTCTAACATGTCTGCCCTACAGAGATCCAATCAGGCTATGGCCTCCACACTGACAGCAGCAGTGTCCCTGTTCCAGCACTACCTTCTCCCTCCTAACTCTTCTCCATCCACTCTCCCAACTACCCTCCCTGACCCAAGCACATGCAAACACACACAGGCGCACACCTCAACATCCACATGCACCACATAAACACACAGATAAAAGTTGCAAACCACACACACGCACACTAAGTAGACTGAAAGCACCCTGTCCACCAGGGACTTGACAGCAGACAACACACCACATGCATCCACAGGCACTCCCCATATCTCACAACACTCTGCCACCAAAACCCCTCCCGTTTCCTCTCCTGTTACCCCCTCAGCCCAGGCATCCCACCTTGTTCCCATTGAATTCTTCCCTCCCCAAACCTACACCCCCCTTGCAAGAAGAGAATATACCTCCCCACTGACCCAGCATCATCATCTTCCCCCCCCAAGAAGAAAACACATGAAAAAAACAACTCCCACCAGAAGATCCACCCAGTCTTGGAAGGAAAAAACAGCTCCAGAAACCTGTGGTTCCCCAGACCTGCCCAGTACTTCCGGCACCAAAAAAACACCAGTAAAAATACCTGTCCCATCCCCATTCCTGACACACCCCTTAAATAATTCAAAATCCTCAAATTAGTTATGGCCACCCCATCCCTACCTCCATCTCCCCCTATCACTACAGCTGCCCCCTCAATTAGAGCCAACCACTGCAGTAGAGTCACTCCCTCCTCTATCAGAATCTACCACTGTAGTGGACCCTAACACCCCTCCTATGCCATCACTCCCAAAACCCATCCCAGTCCCCACTGGTTTGTCCCCTTTGGTGCCTGGTATGCCCCCTAGATGTCTCTCTCAGGGGAGGAGTCCCTTTGTTGGAGAAGTGTAGGCAAGCAGTGAAGGCTAAGACATTTGTGGCCCTCAAAGCCATTGACTCTTACTGGACTGGCTATTGGCATTTTTTCGCATCACCTTTCCACATATCGTTTTGCTGAATATAGCATTTTCTATTCATTTTTTCATATTCTGTGTCCTCAAAATGGATTTCTTTTTAACACTTATTCATGTGTAATATGTGGTGGAAGTATACAATGATGTAGGTATGGTGTGTTTTGCATATGGTCTATGGGGTACAAGTAGTTGGTCAGTATGTATCCTAGATTGTTATGGCTACTTTGGCTAGATGCCATTGTCGCCGGGACACTTTCGAGTAGCTGCGCGCTTTATAAATCAAAGATAACATAACAAAGATAACATTGTCAACATTGGTTTTGTCTCTGAGTGTAACATGAAGTCACAAACCCTTTCATTTTTAAAACAGACTTACACATAGGTCATGCTTTCATTTGTCAACATAGTGCACATGTCTCAAAGTGCAACAGTTTAGGGGAAGCATGCTGCATATGTTTGTGATGTGCAGAAGGACACCTGTCTGATCAACACACCTGGATACATATAGAGTTTGACTACATGGCAGTGACTTTGGACACACCCATGTACACAAAGTGATGTTACATTACTTGTATGTGATTTGATGGTGGTGGACCCATATCTGTGTCTTCTTCAGATCTTGTATTATAGTGGCAATGTCAACCTTTCCACTGGTGGCTACTGTGGATACAATCCCTTCATGGCTGTGAACACATCTGATGCATTACCTGAGCCCATGGTGAGTGTAACATGAGAAGTATCCTCACATTCTTTTGACCCTGTTACCTTAACAGGACTCCACTTAATGCAGTGATTCTTGTTAGGCAATGTGTGTGTTGTCTCAATAGTCCACTGCTTACTCATTTATAATTCAGTCATGCCATCCTGCTTTTGTTTTGTTTTGGGACATTATATGTATGGTGTTTATGAATTGGCCAAGGTTGAATTTCATATTTACAACCACACACAAGTCGTAGTTGAGCATATGAATTGTGTGTAATTTGTATTTTGTGGATGACTGACAATGGTGTATATTTCTGCTATGATTGATGCAGTTCAATGTCACTCCAAGCTGATCTATAAGTGCTGTGATGTCTGTTGGACTGCCAAGTACTATATGTGGGAAGGCAAGTGGACAGTGAGTGCACAGAAAGGATGTGTGTCTGTTTACTATGCACATGCTCCGAGATTGGGTGTCTCTACCATGCTTTTAGTTGCCACACATGGGAGGGTGTGTTTATATGAATATGCGTCCTAGCTGCAGATGTATTGTCAAGGGTTCATGTTGCATGTGCTGAACTTTCTGAAACAAATGTAAAGGTGATAGTGACTAGTATTTCAATTTTTGGTGGAGTGGAGATACATACGTTGTGGTGTCAGGACACATTTAGTGATTGTCAGAGAGTTTAAGGTGAGTTGAGTGCATAGGCAGATCTTGTGTAAGAGACATGAGGTATCCACATTCACCCTATGTGAGTGTTTACAGATAGAATGATGAGATTCAGAGTATGCAACTGTTTAAATTCTGTGCAAAGTTTATTCTGGCAGGAGGTGAGCTGTTGTCTGTGCCTCTACAGTGAGGGATGACTGAAACCAGGCAATTCCAATCAGTGAGGATAGATGTGCATACGTTGATGGTGGTATGGAACATGTAAGTCATCTGTGGATGTGACAGAGCCACAGTGAGACAAAGTTCAACTTGTCATTTGTGACAAAGTGGATAGGTTTATGTAAAGGGTATACACCAGTTGTGTAATTTAGGGTGCTGAACAGTGGCATATGAGAGGTGGTATTTGAGGCATGTTTTTTACCAATATGTGGAATAATCTGTTTCAGAAATGTCAATCTGAAGAACTTAAACAGAGTATTGTGGGTGTCTGTTCATATGCAAATGGTTGAGGACATATTCATTGAACAATGTCAGTGTCTTATTGTGAGATGTGTTGATGTGTTAAGTGAGCATATCAGAGTGGTCTATGATGCTGCACATTGCTAAATGAGTGCTGTCTGAGCCATTACTGAGGATGCAACTTGGTGTGAGAGTGGTCCATTTGACATTTAAAGCTTGACATATGCTGATGAGGTGATGACGAGTACAGTACATTGTGTAGATGTCATGTATATGAGAGGTGTTGTGCACATAGTGATGAAGAGTGTTGCTGTGAATGTACATGTGGATGTGAGAAGGGCAGCACCAGTGTGAGATATTGAGATTCATTTAGGAAGAGTTTGAGTACAAGGCAGGAGCTTGTGGGGCAGACATGCTTTTTCAGACAAATGCACCTGAGTGGGCTTATGACGTGCTTGTGTATGTATGATAGTTTTGAGAGATGAGCTTGTACTTTGAGGTGGACGTGGGAGAGGTCATACACGAACAAGGAGAGATTATGCAGGCCAAGAGGTAATGTTGAAATGTACATATGTGTTGATTATGTGTATGTAAGCAGGCAAAAATAGTTGGCCAATGAAATGCGAGGATCTAGTATGTGTTTGCTGCAGCTTGGTGTCTGCCACTGAATGTTCATGACTGATTGTTGAATGTCCGCTTTGAGTGCAGTGCCATATGCAAAACCTATAGTCCTCACAGAACAATTTGCCTCCACCTAGCCTTGCCTTGTCTGAGTTGTGTGTGGCCATGAGTGGCGAGTTCCCCTTTGAAGGTAGATGTTGTCACTGATTGATCATTCTTCATCTGGGATACTGCCCTTGGATGGAGGTGGATGTTGCTAATGTTGACATGTCATGATGCATAAACTTTGGATGGCAGTCCATTGCTTAGATGTCTATTGCCCCCAAAATGAGAAGTCAAGGATGTGTGTTGTTGGGCCACCTGGGGTCAGACTACTCCTGAAACGCAACCCAACACTTACCAGGAGACTACACACACAGGTGTACTGATTTCACTCAGACTAGGAATATCAGAGGTCTGGGGACACCAAGGGAGATGGACTCATTGTAATGATATCTCTGGTTGTGCTTATGTAAATACAGCGCGCTGTCACAAAACACATATGTGACACCGGAACATTACACCCAGTTCCATAAGTGTTTTCATCGTCAATGTAGTTTACCGCCTGTAATCTAGGTTGGCAAGTGTGGCCCTTGTGTGGGTCCATATGAGGTTCCATTTACCACATTGAAACGTGACACAGAGGGCACTATGTCTTTGTAGAGGGTGTCCTTAATTTTTTAAATATGAAAGGTGAAGTGTTTCATGACCAAATGTGGACAGAGCAAGCTACATATTGCACAAATCCCTCATCCTCCCGAGGTGGACCCATATCCCTTGGCTTGAGTATGTCTATGTCAATTGTGTCTGAGAGCCACAGGTTAAGGCTTCCCCGCGGCAACCTCTCCAATGGGGGCAGCTCAGCTTACACGATGTGCTGTTTAGTGGTCCCTCTAACACTGTCAGTGGAATCTACGTCCGGAGACTCATGTGTAGTCCTACAACTCTGCAGTACACAATCTGCACATTCAGAATGTAATTATTGTTTAGCAGCACACACTACAGCCTGAGTAGGCAGATGATGAATTGGTGTGAATGACATTCTCAACAGATGACCCTAGACACATACTGTCCAGTCTCAATGATGCCTATGAGATTTTATTTGGACACAGGTGACTGTTTTTCTCTTGGACCACCTTGAGTGATTGGAGAGACACACAATCCATGTAGCAATTTCTTCACTGTACATTGCTGAAACACAACAGTGCCATGGTGGCTGGCCTGAGTAACAGTGGCGTTTGAATGGCCAGGGTCCACAAGGGGCATGATGATCTAGCCTGGCTAAGCATAGTGTGCCCCAAGATAGTTGTATCCTTTAGGTATTTGAGTGCGTTGTGCATGCTCTCTGTGCTGTGTGCATCTTACTGATTGTATTTACGGGATCAATCTGTCTCAGTCCTGCTTTGGATCTGTGCTGGTTCCTTCCCATACTGTTCTTCCTTAGACAGCCAACATCCCATTCTGGTTGTGTATCCCTATGATGACCTGTTTGTACACTGGTGTACTCATCATGACACAGGATGTAGGACTGTGTGATTTGTAAGAAGGGGAAGTGTAGGTCCTGGTTGGACTGTAATAGTCAAATTGTTGTTTGGAGACATGTATTGCTCTGTCAACAATTTGTGCATCGGGTAAAGTGAGGTATGAGATATTAAATATCCTAGGCCTAGGTTATCCATCAGATTGGGTGGATGTATTGTCTTGCCACTTGGTAGATCAGCTATTGCTTTTGACTTCTCCTTCCTGTGTGATTTATACATGTTGTATTTTCTTTGGCAGATATCCAGAGTAAACCATGTACTTCCTCTAGGGTGTTTGTGACATGGTAAGGTGATATTGATGAATGATGTAACTTCCTGCACTGTGACTTCCTAGGACATGACATGTAGTGGTCTTTGTATGCATTTCAGATCTTGGGATTTAGCCTATATCACAAATGGATGTATATGCAGCCAAAGTGCCAGTGAAGATGTCTCTGTGGGCATACTTTGATGAGTACATTGGAGTTCTGTTGCCCTGTGAAGTTTCATTGTGTGTTGTGGTGGACTCATGCATTCACTTTGTGATACATCCTTATGTGTGACTATGGGCATTCCTGTTCTAACATCAAATGTGTGTTTCTTCTAGTATTTAGCGGTCTGACTGTACCTACCTGATGATGACATTCCCTGATTTGAAATGCACAGCATGCTATGGTAGCAGGGTTGGGATGTTTGGGCACTCTCAAAGTCATTGGCACACATTCCGTGATCATCCCTTTCATTGTATCCTCTGTGCATTTCCTTGGCAAGGGATGTTTCCAAAAGCACACTGCAGCTGATCAAGGGGGTGTGGTGTAGTTTAGACTGGCCAAATGAAACTTGTCTCCCTGCGAGGCCATTACATGCAACACAACCTCCCTGCACCTGCACCTACCATGACCTGACAGTGACGGTGGTTGGGTGAGTTAACACTACTTCTGTCAGGGAGTATGAGCCAAGGTGAGTATGTCCCAAGGCTGGATCCCAGCCTCAATTTACAGCACAGTTGTGGAGCAGACAACATACTGGCCCCACATTACAGTGGCCTGGTGGTGACTGTGGAAGTAGTCAGTATCTTGGCGTGGTTTACATAGGCCCAAAACATTGTCCCACACGTGACCCTGGTGCACTGACCCATCGACCAATGCTTAATTGGCGGCATTCCTATTCCAAGCCTATACGGAACACTTTCTCTTGGAACTAAATGCCCATAGGGCACAATGTGTTTCAGCCCCCTGTTGTGTGTGTCAGCCCAGACTGAGACAGCTTATCCACACACACAGACAGTTCTTGAGCTGCTGTGGGTGGCTGGTCTTTCGTCTTTGCACATCAGCACCTGAGTGTTTCACATGTTTTTAAGGGACCATTTACTAGCTGTTGTGGGTTTGTTGGTTTTTCAACAGTCCCTAATGCACCAGCATCTCCACTCTGCACATTCCTTAAAGTTGACACTTGCAATTGCTGCCACAGTGTGAGAATGAATTTCCTGCCACGTAACTGTATGCTTTGTTTTTTTGCTGTTTTCTACAGTTTGTACTCCACCCAGAGGTGTTGTGGCACTTTGCATGGGCACCAGTTACATTAGTGTTGGCTCTACATTACTGGGGGTATTTGCCCCCTAGCCTTGCTGGTGGTATTTGCCTTCCAACCCCTAGTTTGGCTCTACATTACTAGGGGTATTTTCCCCTCAGCCTTGCTGGGGTATTTTTCCCCAAACCCCAATTTGCTCTACATTGCTGGGGGTATTTACCCCCAACCTTGCTGGTGGTCTTTTCCCTCCAACTCTAGTTTGGCTCTACTTTGCTGGGGGTATTTTCTCCCCAACCTTGCAGGTGGTATTTGCCCCCCCAAACCCCAGTTTGGATCTACATTGCTGAGGGTCTTTGGCCCCAAACCTTGCTGTGATTTTGCCCCCAAAACTCCAATTTAGATCTACATTGCAGTAAGTAATCTCCCCCTTTGACTGACTGTAGTTGCGCCGCTGCTTTCTCTTCTGTTGTCTTTTGCAGGGTAGTTATGTTCTTCTATATGGGTCGACTTACCTTCGTCGATGACCTGCCGATTGCGGTTGTAGTAGTGCTCAAATAGGTAGAGTATAGGATTGACATGCACAATGGGATTCATGGCTGCACCGTCTCGTTTGAAGGAATCGTGTTGTTGCGCAAATCGGAGATGAAATACTCCCCTTCCGGATGCTCTGACGTGTTGGTTGTAGCGACCGATTCGGCACATAGGAAGAACGCATCATACTTGCATGTTAGGAATCAGCTCCGGACGACTCCATTCAGCATTTACAGAGCCTTCTCATTTAAAAAATGTGGACAGATTCGGAGTGACCGAGTCGTTTGGTAAGTGAAGGGTTTTGGGCATTGTACTTTGTCATTTGGTAGAATCGGATCCCAGGACATGTCGGTTGGAAAGTCCGGCTCCGAATGGCTCTGAGATGGCCTTCTGACTGAGAACAGAATCGAGGACTAAGTGTGGTTACAAATAATATGTGTCAGTATGATGCATTACTATATTGAAAGTACTTACGTATAAAAATATTTAAAATTAAGTTTTCTATGATGTCTATTGCCCCCAAAATGAGAAGTCAAGGATGTGTGTTGTTGGGCCACCTGGGGTCAGACTACTCCTGAAACGCAACCCAACACTTACCAGGAGACTACACACACAGGTGTACTGATTTCACTCAGACTAGGAATATCAGAGGTCTGGGGACACCAAGGGAGATGGACTCATTGTAATGATATCTCTGGTTGTGCTTATGTAAATACAGCGCGCTGTCACAAAACACATATGTGACACCGGAACATTACACCCAGTTCCATAAGTGTTTTCATCGTCAATGTAGTTTACCGCCTGTAATCTAGGTTGGCAAGTGTGGCCCTTGTGTGGGTCCATATGAGGTTCCATTTACCACATTGACACGTGACACAGAGGGCACTATGTCTTTGTAGAGGGTGTCCTTAATTTTTTAAATATGAAAGGTGAAGTGTTTCATGACCAAATGTGGACAGAGCAAGCTACATATTGCACAAATCCCTCATCCTCCCGAGGTGGACCCATATCCCTTGGCTTGAGTATGTCTATGTCAATTGTGTCTGAGAGCCACAGGTTAAGGCTTCCCCGCGGCAACCTCTCCAATGGGGGCAGCTCAGCTTACACGATGTGCTGTTTAGTGGTCCCTCTAACACTGTCAGTGGAATCTACGTCCGGAGACTCATGTGTAGTCCTACAACTCTGCAGTACACAATCTGCACATTCAGAATGTAATTATTGTTTAGCAGCACACACTACAGCCTGAGTAGGCAGATGATGAATTGGTGTGAATGACATTCTCAACAGATGACCCTAGACACATACTGTCCAGTCTCAATGATGCCTATGAGATTTTATTTGGACACAGGTGACTGTTTTTCTCTTGGACCACCTTGAGTGATTGGAGAGACACACAATCCATGTAGCAATTTCTTCACTGTACATTGCTGAAACACAACAGTGCCATGGTGGCTGGCCTGAGTAACAGTGGCGTTTGAATGGCCAGGGTCCACAAGGGGCATGATGATCTAGCCTGGCTAAGCATAGTGTGCCCCAAGATAGTTGTATCCTTTAGGTATTTGAGTGCGTTGTGCGTGCTCTCTGTGCTGTGTGCATCTTACTGATTGTATTTACGGGATCAATCTGTCTCAGTCCTGCTTTGGATCTGTGCTGGTTCCTTCCCATACTGTTCTTCCTTAGACAGCCAACATCCCATTCTGGTTGTGTATCCCTATGATGACCTGTTTGTACACTGGTGTACTCATCATGACACAGGATGTAGGACTGTGTGATTTGTAAGAAGGGGAAGTGTAGGTCCTGGTTGGACTGTAATAGTCAAATTGTTGTTTGGAGACATGTATTGCTCTGTCAACAATTTGTGCATCGGGTAAAGTGAGGTATGAGATATTAAATATCCTAGGCCTAGGTTATCCATCAGATTGGGTGGATGTATTGTCTTGCCACTTGGTAGATCAGCTATTGCTTTTGACTTCTCCTTCCTGTGTGATTTATACATGTTGTATTTTCTTTGGCAGATATCCAGAGTAAACCATGTACTTCCTCTAGGGTGTTTGTGACATGGTAAGGTGATATTGATGAATGATGTAACTTCCTGCACTGTGACTTCCTAGGACATGACATGTAGTGGTCTTTGTATGCATTTCAGATCTTGGGATTTAGCCTATATCACAAATGGATGTATATGCAGCCAAAGTGCCAGTGAAGATGTCTCTGTGGGCATACTTTGATGAGTACATTGGAGTTCTGTTGCCCTGTGAAGTTTCATTGTGTGTTGTGGTGGACTCATGCATTCACTTTGTGATACATCCTTATGTGTGACTATGGGCATTCCTGTTCTAACATCAAATGTGTGTTTCTTCTAGTATTTAGCGGTCTGACTGTACCTACCTGATGATGACATTCCCTGATTTGAAATGCACAGCATGCTATGGTAGCAGGGTTGGGATGTTTGGGCACTCTCAAAGTCATTGGCACACATTCCGTGATCATCCCTTTCATTGTATCCTCTGTGCATTTCCTTGGCAAGGGATGTTTCCAAAAGCACATTGCAGCTGATCAAGGGGGTGTGGTGTAGTTTAGACTGGCCAAATGAAACTTGTCTCCCTGCGAGGCCATTACATGCAACACAACCTCCCTGCACCTGCACCTACCATGACCTGACAGTGACGGTGGTTGGGTGAGTTAACACTACTTCTGTCAGGGAGTATGAGCCAAGGTGAGTATGTCCCAAGGCTGGATCCCAGCCTCAATTTACAGCACAGTTGTGGAGCAGACAACATACTGGCCCCACATTACAGTGGCCTGGTGGTGACTGTGGAAGTAGTCAGTATCTTGGCGTGGTTTACATAGGCCCAAAACATTGTCCCACACGTGATCCTGGTGCACTGACCCATCGACCAATGCTTAATTGGCGGCATTCCTATTCCAAGCCTATACGGAACACTTTCTCTTGGAACTAAATGCCCATAGGGCACAATGTGTTTCAGCCCCCTGTTGTGTGTGTCAGCCCAGACTGAGACAGCTTATCCACACACACAGACAGTTCTTGAGCTGCTGTGGGTGGCTGGTCTTTCGTCTTTGCACATCAGCACCTGAGTGTTTCACATGTTTTTAAGGGACCATTTACTAGCTGTTGTGGGTTTGTTGGTTTTTCAACAGTCCCTAATGCACCAGCATCTCCACTCTGCACATTCCTTAAAGTTGACACTTGCAATTGCTGCCACAGTGTGAGAATGAATTTCCTGCCACGTAACTGTATGCTTTGTTTTTTTGCTGTTTTCTACAGTTTGTACTCCACCCAGAGGTGTTGTGGCACTTTGCATGGGCACCAGTTACATTAGTGTTGGCTCTACATTACTGGGGGTATTTGCCCCCTAGCCTTGCTGGTGGTATTTGCCTTCCAACCCCTAGTTTGGCTCTACATTACTAGGGGTATTTTCCCCTCAGCCTTGCTGGGGTATTTTTCCCCAAACCCCAATTTGCTCTACATTGCTGGGGGTATTTACCCCCAACCTTGCTGGTGGTCTTTTCCCTCCAACTCTAGTTTGGCTCTACTTTGCTGGGGGTATTTTCTCCCCAACCTTGCAGGTGGTATTTGCCCCCCCAAACCCCAGTTTGGATCTACATTGCTGAGGGTCTTTGGCCCCAAACCTTGCTGTGGTTTTGCCCCCAAAACTCCAATTTAGATCTACATTGCAGTAAGTAATCTCCCCCTTTGACTGACTGTAGTTGCGCCGCTGCTTTCTCTTCTGTTGTCTTTTGCAGGGTAGTTATGTTCTTCTATATGGGTCGACTTACCTTTGTCGATGACCTGCCGATTGCGGTTGTAGTAGTGCTCAAATAGGTGGAGTATAGGATTGACATGCACAATGGGATTCATGGCTGCACCGTCTCGTTTGAAGGAATCGTGTTGTTGCGCAAATCGGAGATGAAATACTCCCCTTCCGGATGCTCTGACGTGTTGGTTGTAGCGACCGATTCGGCACATAGGAAGAACGCATCATACTTGCATGTTAGGAATCAGCTCCGGACGACTCCATTCAGCATTTACAGAGCCTTCTCATTTAAAAAATGTGGACAGATTCGGAGTGACCGAGTCGTTTGGTAAGTGAAGGGTTTTGGGCATTGTACTTTGTCATTTGGTAGAATCGGATCCCAGGACATGTCGGTTGGAAAGTCCGGCTCCGAATGGCTCTGAGATGGCCTTCTGACTGAGAACAGAATCGAGGACTAAGTGTGGTTACAAATAATATGTGTCAGTATGATGCATTACTATATTGAAAGTACTTACGTATAAAAATATTTAAAATTAAGTTTTTAAGACTTCGTTAAAGATGCATACCATTTCTATATGTAATAAATACAATCAATGTAAGTTTCATGGAAGCATTATTAATTAGGAATGTGTAACACCTACTTTTCTTTTTGTCATTTCAGTGCACACATAACTGGTAAAGTTAGTAAGGTTCATCCTCATAACTAGGTTTATTCATATCATTTGATAAATTCTTATTAGTTATACATATATACATATGAAAATAATAATGATTAGGGGATGAACTCCATAACGTGAGAGTTAATCATTCACACATTTCTAGCACATGTCAATGAAAATAATATGCTTCGCATCAATAAATCACAGTCTACATTACTTGTACAGATGATATAATCTAGTCTATATCTTTATCTGCATGCTTTTAGGATTCAGTAACTAAAACTCTCACATTTTGCTAATGTTTCTGGAACATGTAGTTGGTGCACGTTTATTATTTTTCTCTCAAACATGTCGGAAATCAATTTAAAAGTTTAAATGTCATTTTCGCCTCCAACCATGGCATTTGGGATCCTGGTGGTTTCCCTTTTTAAAAAACCAACACTATTATTACTGTCCATGAGGACTTAGGCAGACCTATCTTGCATGCCAAATTGAAGCATGAGGCCTTATTAGATGGGATCACTTTCATCACAGTCACTTCCTCTTCCACCAAAATAGTGATATTGATTGGAAAATGAGAGGGTTCAGATACCTCACAATTGCTGGCACTGTTTGCAGGAATAACATTTAGCTAAAATGAGCTACCCATACTTCTGGGATGATGCTACAGTCCAAGGATTTCCTAACAGAGGTAGAACGTGGATTAAAATGTACAATATTCCAAAAGGCCTGGGTGTTCTTTAACAAAGAAGATGGCAGCAGCTTCTTCAAAGTATTCTTCTTCACTTCTTCTTTCTGTTTTCTCAGAGCCACTTTATACTCCATTCTACAAGAAGCTACCTCCACTCTATCTTACAAGGATTTCCTCAATGCACAGCAATGCTTTCTGTTCACCAGTCTACACATGTGATCAAACTAAGGAGGCTATGTGAGGCTCCTAGTGACTCCTAGGTTTCAAAAACAGGGACCGTATATGGACACTCACATTTCCCAAAAATTTCACAATAGGCTCAAGTCCAGACTCACGTTACAAACAACCATAAATTTAACTCCGACAACTGGCCACTAGGGAATGGAAGATTTCAAACAGATTGGCGTTCTTCCAAATCAAGCTTCTCCCAATTATATTTAGTAAAGAGACGGACATTACCCCTAGAGTCACACTTGTAACTAAAATCTGTGAATCACAAAAATGGAGGAACAGGGGCTGTTTACAATAGGTCCAGCATACATAGCCCGGGTACAAATGAATAGTTATGGAAGTATGCAGTTCCTCAAAAGAGCTAATAGTGAGTAGAGAGATGTACGTGTCCCCAAAGTCAGGAGGAGAGTTCTCCTTAAGGAAAAAGACCCTCACACATCCGGCAGACTAGCTGTCATATGTCGTCAGCATGTGGCCCAGATGTCAAGTATCATCATAGGGTCTGCTCCGAATCAGGGCGGCGCTGCAATCCCCGATCGGCGACCTCAGTGGCGCCTTTTAGTGGAGATCTTTATTCCATAGTTGCCGGTAGGTGAGTGCAAGAGAGGGCCCTAAAGTGAAAAAGTGTGTGGTGAAGGAAGTGTGTTAAAAATAAGTCGTGGGAAACCTAAATAACAAAGTTTATTAAATAACGGGGGTCCCACTCTTAGATTAAAAACAATAAAGTGCGTAATATTCCAGTTAAAATGACTGTTTTACGCTATGGTAATGTGTGGTCAACATGTTTCTTGCATTAGTTAAATAACCGCAATTCTTCAGGACCAGGTGATTCACACACTTATTGGTAGTGGTAGTGACTACTGTGACACTTACCACACGTACAGCACCCTAATAAGTGGTTACTAGTGAAGGTGAGGTACAACGCCTGAAAAAGAAAAGAAAATACAGGGACACAAACATACATGTAAATAACATTTGCATTAATACACATATTGTAGATCTCATCTTAAAAACTGCAACCAACAGGTGTCATGCAGTGTCAATACTAACTCGGTGTTCAGCTATATGGTGGCGCTATGTTAGAACACCCTTAAGAAGTGGACTAAAAGTAGAAGAATTTTTTTTTTTTTAAATTGAAAAGCCCACAATGTGATGAGTGCTCTGGCAGAAACTACAGGTTGCCCGATGAGGAGGGTACACAGTGGCAACAAAACAGTGGTATAAACTAATTGGAAAAATCCACTCACCCTCGAATACAGGGCTACGATATCCAACGAGCTGGCGCTGGATGTAGACACCGGATAGTACAGTGTCCTATTTGTACAAAAAGCGGCGAACATCAAGGAAAAGGAGAAAGTGCAGCCGCAAAAAGTTGCTGTGAGACCAGCTTCCTGTCAAGCTCCATGGACAACGTATAACGTATAAATCCACACAAATATGAGGACACAGGTGCTAAGACCTGCAAGGGGTTACTTACAGAAGTCCGCAGAACGGGACGCCTTCTCACCTACCCTAGGTCCGCGCCGACTCGGGGGACGTTTCTCGAATCTTGCAAGGGGATTTTCAAGCGGTCGTCAGCCAATAGGAAGCGCGAACCAATTGGTTCGTCAGATGGAAGGGAGGAGAACTAGTATGCGGAGTATACTTCCGGTTGAAGAAATGAGAGAGTGTATGTGTTGACATTTGCGTGTCACAGAGCGTGCCGCGTCACTACCAGGAAGTGACGACAGAGAGGCACGTAAATCAACAGAAGTAATACGCGGGAAGCCCTTCTAGGTTGTCAAAGCAAACAGGTTGTCATAGTAACCCTGTGATGTTGGGGGCGTGTCACGTCAGTCCGAGTTGTTAGATCATGCGGCACTGCGCGGTTCAGGTAAAGCTAAATAATGCGCTCGTGAAAACACGGTTCAAAGCAACCGTGTCGCCACCACATCGTATGCCAGAAAAGTGACGTTAGTGTATCGCAGGGTACCTGGTGACAAAAGGCTACTATAGAGTAGTGTCCAAGTGTAACGGCCTCAACCAAGTTCAGAATATCCACGGAGAGGAGTGTGGTGTGGAAGCAGCTGGGGTTGGGAGAGGCCGGAGGCAGAGTTGGCCCCTCTCTGTACGGATCTCTTGTTTGCTCCATTGGTGGGCCACGAACTCGGAACTGCAATGTCCTGCATGTGGGGCTGCGATGGAATCATCTCCCCACTTTTTGTTTGTTTGCCCGGCATTTGTCATTCCAAGGCGCGTTTGGCTTAGACCAATGTGTAGACTGCTTGGGACAAGGAGCAGCACTGTAGCTCTACGCATTTTGCGCACTAGCTCTTTGACATTTGTCTCTGTTGCTCTGGCAAAATACCTGGGCTGGGCATGGGCATTGAGGAGAAAATTAATTAAGTACTCCCTTGACGATCACTAATGAATTCATTGTTCGGGCCCTCCCCACTTCTAAGCTGTACTAGGGACAATTCCATTTTAAACAAAAAACTTTTTATTCTTTGTATCTCAGTCTGTTGTAATGTTTAATGTCTTTTTAACATGGCTCTCTCAATAAGCTATTTTTAGGTATTTATTGAAATGTATGTTTTATTGAAATGTACGTCTTCTATGTTTGTGTCTTTTATGGTCGTATTTTTAAATCGAATAAAGACTGATTTGATTTGGATCTCTTGTTTGCTCCATTTCACGCACGGTAAAGCAGAGGTCTCAGCCAAGACCAGTAACCCGTTTACAGCCTCAAAGTGAAAAGTAAAGACCGACCCGAGGGCCGGGAAGGGACCACGGAGCAGCAGCAGGCGGATAAACAGGCAGATTAGATGCTGTTAGTCCCAGCCTGCCACCTCCAATTTCTTTACGGACTCACCGCAGAGAAGCCGCACAATACCTTACCACTTTCTTTAATCTTTTTTGTCTCCATTGATGCAACCAGAACGTCCAGTCACGGAGTTATCATTTTGAAATCCAGAGACGTTAATGAGCAAAAAGGTACGCTGTACCTTTAAGACGCGCAGAGAGCACGTCCGAGAGTGTCGAGTAACTTTTTCTTTTTTTTTTTTTTTTTGATCTATTTTGTTTATTGGGTGAATTCCACGGAGAACAAACTTTCTGTGTGCACGCTTTTCGTGCAGCTAGCAGCGGGATCTTCGAGGACACAGAACACTATCCTTGATCATACCCTCTTTGCAACCGACTGTGAAAGAAGTGAAAGTTCCGGGCAGGTTTTCTTTTCACCATTACTCCTACAGAAGTAAGTTGATTGTTACAAGCTATTATGGAAAACTAACGCCTTTAATGACTCTGTTTGGTGGCACCTAAGCTGACAAGCAACCGGACCTACCAGGCAATCTTTTGGGGGCAGACCACTGGACTACCAGGACCGATACGGGACGCTGACGCTGCTGTTCCCCTCGCCGCCACTTTCCTTGTTGGCCGCAGTGGGGGGGAACTACAGCTCCCGTCATCCTCCGCTCCCGACCTGCCTTGTTTCCGGCCACAAGCGCGCCCGGAGGCGCTACATAAGCAGAGGCTCCCTCGGTGGAGCGGGCGGCACCTAAGCTGACAAGCAACCGGACCTACCAGGCATTTTTTTGGGGGCAGACCACTGGACCACCAGGACCGATACCGGACGCTGACGCTGCTGTTCCCCTCGCCGCCACTTTCCTTGTTGGCCGCAGTGGGGGGGAACTACAGCTCCCGTCATCCTCCGCTCCCGACCTGCCTTGTTTCCGGCCACAAGCGCGCCCGGAGGCGCTACAAAAGCAGAGGCTCCCTCCGCGTCGCGGGACGCGCGCGGGCGGCGCCGGGCAGAGCCCGGGCAGAGGGCGGGCCGTCTGTGGCTGTCAGGGGCTGCAGGAGGCTGGGCTGGGCTACCCTATTGACCACTCGACTTGGACATCCTATTGTGAGTAACGCCAGTTGAGACTCTGTGAACATCGATGGTTATAATATAACCTTTATGTTTGTGACTCATTCAGCGCCCTGGGTGTGGAAGTTGGGTTTGTTATCCTTAAGCGAGGCACAGTGTTAGTGTTGCAGAAGGCGGGTGAATAAAACAACCCACGATACTCTTATAGATATTGACCTGCAGTTGGGGGAAGCATGGCCGGCAAAACACAGACACGATCATTAAGACCCAAGCGTTGTATTGTCGATGCTTCCCAGGTACAGAAAGAAGTTAATAGCTCGGTTTTTCCTGTCATAATGCAGCCCACAGCCATTGACCGCATGCTAAAAAGAGCGCTATGGGCTGTATCTAGTGAAATTGAGCGTACCGAGAGACGTCTCTCTTTAACTCCTGACCCTGACCTTGCCGAAAGAACACGAGCCCAGGAGCAGGAGATCCTGCTTATCTCACCCCCCAGCATCTTAGAAACCAGCGAGAGGGACATCCCATGTGCCCAACCTATGTTCATTAGTAATAATAAGGAGGTAGGTCATACTAAACGCACTACTACACGCATAAAAAAGAAATGCGCTCCCAAAAAGCGAAAGATTACTAATAGCGTAGCCCCTTCTACTAATCCAATTAATAGAAACTCTTGTGGGATCGACCGTGCCACCCAGACAAGTCCCCAGACAGATGCTCCAATCTGGTTAAATAAGATCATGTCAGATCTTCAGGCCCAGGTAGAATTATTGATTATTAATCAATTAAAGCCGGTCACAAGCAGACTGGACAAAATATTAAGTGAGATAAAGAATAGAGCGTCTAAAGACCCCTTGGTAGGTGTCCCAAGCACTCACACTAGCCCCTTAGTGACCAACCCAGTTACTAAAAGGGTGACCAATGCCAACGATAGCAGGAACACACACACAATTTTAGCACAAATTCATGACCCTCCAATCTCTTACGGACAAGTGGCCAGCAAAGACACCTCTAGTGAGAGTAAACGGTGCTCTGACAAAGGTCCAGGGAAACAGAACGTAGATGCACAGCCTCAGCCCCTGGCTGGTCCTACAATTGATGTAGTTGCCCACGAAGAGAGGCCCTCCCCTATACATAAGCAACTCCCCACGATAAACCTTCCCCCTGAGGCATGTCCGTTGGTTGTTGTGTTCGCAGGCGTTCCAGAACTTAAAGAAGCACAGAAAGAATCCCATGAGGAGCTAAAAAATAAACTCATCTTTTGGCTTAATCAGAATAAACCTATTGCCAACAACCAGGATGGGGAAATCCTCCTGGTTAGACGAGTGAACTGGATAGGGAGGAGCCCGAAAAATATTGAGGGAAACTGTATCATCGCAAACTTCAGGGACAGCAGGGTGGTTGAGCATATTCTGAGCCTGGGACCCTCTGGAAGTATGACAAGTATAAGGCCCCTGCCACTTAGTTTCTTTTATTCAAGGCACCAGGTATCAAATGAGGGACAGCATCATGTTTGGAGACACTTGGAGGGACGACACCCTGGCTTAAATAGAGGTCTGAATTTTTCCCAACAAGCTATGGGGGTATGGGATGGAGGACACCCGTCCGGGGTAAACAGGTTCGCCCCATTAAGGTCACTAGAGGAGATTGATTGACTATTCGACTCTCACTCTTCTTTAGGACAGGCTGATATGGACTATATAATATCTGACCAGGTAGGCCTGCTAGATGAAGTCTCTTCGGGATATGGCTTATCCACTGAAGAAGGGCAACCAGCACCTGGGGGGGACAGGCCCAGGATTTTAGTAAAAACTCAAGGAGCTTCAGATACTCTTGGTGTGGGTTATGTACAAACATCCCCCGAGTTAGTCACTATAGCGATTAAGCGAAGAAAACAGGATAGTGACACACAGATACAATCCCTTGGAAAGGAAAACGGGGGGCGATTTATTATTAGTCAAGAATTGGTAGTGGTAGGGCCCGTTACCATTGAAAAAGAGGGTTTGAGCATTATCTCGTGGAATATAGCAGGTATTGCAGGAAAATTTAACAACAAGGAATGGCAACAGTTTATGACCCCTTTCCATATCATCTGTCTGCAAGAAACCTGGGCCACGGATAATACTCACTACCAAATAGTCGGTTACAAATACTTTTTCGTACCCGCCCAGAAAACCCCCTCTGGCAGGGCCAAGGGTGGCCTGCTAACATATATTGACCTAAATATAGAAGGCAAATGGTCCAAGGTGGATTGGTTCACATGGAACATACAGGCCCTTAGGTTTAGAAACAAAGGGTTGGGTCTTGTTTTGTTCAATGTGTACAATGCCATTGCCTCGGATAATGATTTTTCTACTCTGAAGGAGTTGGATGCCAGGCTGAAACATGAACTCTCCCTAGCCCAGGGTGCTTTGGCCCCTCTGTTACTAGTTATGGGAGACTTGAATTGCCACTTATGCCCGGGGTTGTTCCCCTTTAGTGCTAATTGGTCTAAATGCTCCATAGAAAAGGGTCCCCACTTTAGCCACTCTTCAAGTGGCATGGAATGGGGTAAGCTGATTCATTCCTATGACCTTGAGCACACAGTTGATATGATTACCCTGGGACCGGACGGCACTCTCCCCCTACTTTTAAGGGGAGAGGGTGCTCGTCCTATATAGATTACATACTTGCCTCGAGAGGCTTAAAAAGTCGCATTACCAAGGTAGATATTGAGTGGAGCCCATTAGCGATCATAACCCTTTGGTTATGGAGCTCCTGCACCAAGGAAAACAAAAAACTAAGCCAGTGGATGGCACTATTATGGAATGTGTGACGGCACAGGGCAGAAGGCTTAAGTGGGCAAAAATAGATGGGCCCAGATTTTACAAAACCCTGATGGAAAAAGGCAAGTCTCTCATTGATGAGTGCTTAGACCCGTTGGTGGCTGGGGCTTGCCTTATAAAAGCGTTTGACCAAATAACGTGCCTGGTGAACGAATTATTGTTGGCCAAGGCCCCTATGAAATCTCACCCAGATTCACCAAAATGGTTCGATAGGGGTTGCACACGAGCACTGAAGAACCTAAAAATGGCCCTGAGTGGCAACCCGAGGGACCAGGCTGTAGTAAAAACTTGCAGGTCAGCTTACAGGAAGGAGCTAAAAAGACGGAAAGTCACGCTGCAGGTGGAAGCATGGGCGGCCCTGAGGGAGGCATCCGAAAACAGGGATATCACCGAATTTTGGAGATTAATAAACTCCCCTTGTTTTCAAGACAATAATGCCCCGGAGATCGCCTCAAATATCCTCCCCGAACAATGGATTGCCCATTTTGAGGGGCTATATAATCATGGGAAGGAGACTCTATTAAAGGAGAAGGGGACGAACATCATGAGTAATCAAGTGGTATTCTCTTTGGAAGAGATTAGATTGGGTATTGAGGGACTCACCAAGAACAAAGCCCCGGGCCCAGATGGGACCCCCCCAGATTTATTCTTGAGTCAAGTGGATCTCTGGGCCCCTATTGTAACTAGAGTGATAAACGCTGCTATAATGACCGCCTTGCCACGATCATGGTCAACGGCCATTATAGTCCCTATTTTCAAGAAAGGGAGCAAAGATGATCCTCAATGTTATCGGCCTATCTCTTTGATAGATGTCACTGCTAAAATTTTGGGCAGGGTAATCTTGACCAGATTGACTGAGTGGGCTGATGATAATAGCATAATCTCAGATGTCCAGTACGGATTCCGGACTGGCAGGTCAACCAGCGATCAATGCCTGAACCTATATATGCTGGTAGCAAAGTACACCAAGACCAGCAACGAAGCTATGTATTTGGGGTTCATGGACTTGGCCGCTGCATTTGATCACGTCAGCAGGAATAAGTTATGGGCAATAATGAGTCAACTGGGAATTGACCCCGGGTTAATCCACATATTGAGGGAATTACATAGCGAAACCTCGGCTAGGGTACGGTACAACAAAGATGGGGGTTTGACAGAATCTTTTGGATGCACAAGTGGAGTAAGGCAGGGATGCATCTTAGCCCCTTTTTTGTTCTCACTGTACATTAATAACCTGGAACAATTCCTCAATAATTTAAAAGCAGATTGCCCAAGGGTTGGGACCCGTAATATTCCAGTGCTGCTGTACGCAGATGACGCGGTCCTGTTGGCACGGACCCCCAATAGCCTGCAGATCCTCATCGATGGGTTTGTTAAATTCATGGAGACAATTGACCTGTCTGTCAACTTAAAAAAATCATATGTAATGACAGCAGGCCATAGGCCATTGACCGGTTTCACCTATAGGATTGGCACCCATATCCTTGAAAGGGTGCAAACATTCTCATATTTAGGGGTGCTATTCGATGAATCTCTAAAATTCACATCCCTTGCACAAGAAAGAAGTGGAAAACTGGTGGCATCTTTTGGTGCAATTTCCGGCTATGGGAGAAAAGTTGGCCGGTGGAGCCCAGAACAAACAATAAATCTGTATGGCTCAATGTGTTGCCCAAAAACTATGTATGGTTCAGAAGTATGGGGTTTTATAAACTTGGATGGTATACAAAGGGAAGAAAACAAAATACTTCGTTCAATATTGAACGTTCCCAATTGCACGCCAGCTGTTATTGCCCATAAAGAACTTGGAAGGCCCTACATAGAGGATTTGATCAAGTTCAGACCAATTCTGGCCTGGCTTAAATTATGGACGAATCCTGAAGCAGCACTGAGTAGGATGATCATGCAAGATTGCTGGGGAAGAGACAAATATCTGAAAATCCCATGGATCAGCTATATTAAGAACACTTTGGAAAATATGGGTCACCTAGAGATGTTTCTCAACCCTTTATCGATTACAGTACAGGATAAGTTAAAATTAAAGAGAAGTTTCCAGGAACTAAGAGCAGCGGACAGGAGCACACTAGAAGAGACTAAACCCTCGGTGAGCGCCCATAGCAGGCTTGTAACGACCAGTGGGTTGGAACCGTACCTGTGTGTCCTTTATAATGCCCAAGAGAGGTTTTTAATGGCACGTTTTAGGCTAAATTTTTTACCTTATTTATTAGCAGAACCAGCTGGTTTTAGTAGGTCAATTGAGCAGAAGGGTGCCTGCGGCTGCGACAATAGGTCTCCGCAGGACACCCTCCATTTTGTACTTTTATGTCCTATTTATAGCCTCCCTAGACGTAGATTTTTGATAGGCATTTTGAAAAAGGAAAGATTTACTCGGGCCAAGGAGGCATTGACTTTTCTACAAAGGGCTAGCGATCCGTTGACTTTATGTGCTGTGATAAGTTTTTTAAAATTTGCATTTAGACTTAGAGTCTCTAGAGGGTAGCTCTAATCAGGAAGACTGTAGAATTGGTAGTTTGTTAGTTGTAGGTAACCCACTTTTGAGGATTGTATGTGACTAATGATTTACGTGCACACTTATAGTATCATTCAATGTTCTGTAAACTGATTTAATATCGTTTTAATTGTATAAATGTGTAATCTTTTATGATGATTTTTAACCATCGAATAAAGAACTATTGAATTGAATTGAATTGAATATCCACTATAGACAGACAAGTGGTGGTATAGTCTACTATGTCAGATATTGATGAGGCTGCTCCAGGGGATGTCTTCATTCAATCCTTCAATATTTGTTATTTAGGTTTCCCACGACTTATTTTTAACACACTTCCTTCACCACACACTTTTTCACTTTAGGGCCCTCACCTGCACTCACCTACCGGCAACTATGGAATAAAGATCTCCACTAAAAGGCGCCACTGAGGTCGCCGATCGGGGATTGCAGCGCCGCCCTGATTCGGAGCAGACCCTATGATGATACTTGACATCTGGGCCACATGCTGACGACATATGACAGCTAGTCTGCCGGATGTGTGAGGGTCTTTTTCCTTAAGGAGAACTCTCCTCCTGACTTTGGGGACACGTACATCTCTCTACTCACTATTAGCTCTTTTGAGGAACTGCATACTTCCATAACTAAAATCTGTCACATGTATGAGGAAACAGCATTTACACCGTGGCATTTATCATGTGATGTGGTTACCACTCATCCTTTACCACTCAAAACCTTTACAATGTATTGCCTTTACTATGCAGGCCTTTACCACTCATAATCCTTTACCATGCATGCCTTTGGAATGAAAAATGTAAGTATATATCAGGTAAGTGAAACTTTTTTAAATATATTTTTTATTCGAGCAGAATTTATAAAAGACAGCAACATTTCAATCATCTACTATGAATAATTTGAATTACGATTCGCAAAGTGGGGGTATAAATATACATAGATAGTATAAACCGAAGATAAAAATACTTTGCAGAAAAAGACACCTCAAGACATTATTAAATGCAGGAGATCTAAAAAGTGGAAGTTTATTACTAAGGTTCCGTAAAAGTGCATATAGAGACTGGAGTTGAAAAAATATTCATTCCTTCCAAATACAGTAAAGTGCATAGGCGGATTTTACGACAATGTCCATATAAAGCTAGTAATATTCATTACTACTGATCCTTGCAAATATAGTAAAGTGCTTAAGCAGAACAGAATAGTGACCAGATGCCAATGTTGCTCATGATCATATTACATATTAAAATGGAAATCACTTCAACAATAAAGTGCAGTAAGCCAACAATGATATTTTAAATCACATTAGATTGGATTGACCACTCAGCCCTGTGGCATAGTAGAGAACTACTGAAGCCCTGTCCTTGAAGACATGACACAAGATTCAACTTAAAGGGATCTCAAACTATGCTGAACCTCAGAGTCCTTGTTTTCAATTAAATCAAAATGCTGCCAGGATGCATTAAATCACTTCAAGCCCTCTTAGCGTAGGCTACTTCAAATTGCCTTGACTGATCAATCTGCAGGTTATCCAAATTTGTATAATCAGAGAGTTGGTTATAATAAAAACTATTGACAAAGTTCAAAGATTGCCCATTTTTTAGAAGACCGAAGGGTACCAAGGCAGGATCTAAATCAATTGTTACCTCCATAGCCAAACTTAAAACTGAAGACAACTGGACCCAAAAGGGCATTAACATAGGGCAGGAGTAAAAATGTGTAACCAGCCCCCTTCACCCTGGTGCTTAAAATGAAAGCAGCAATTATCAAGTGCCGGAAACATTCTATTTAAGGCTGCTGAAATGTATAGGGCATCCAATGAGAGAGGAATGACATCCGTTCGAAGTTCACCGCTCTCAAAGACTTATGGCCTAAAAGTGATATGGTCTGCCAATCTCCCTCTGACAATTGGCAATGTGTTGTTAACTGAATTTTATCTAAAATATTGTTAATAATATTTGGTTGCAACTCTAAATTCCATATTAGCTGATACCAATTTCCTATCTCAACCATCCTAGACCTAAAAAAAGCTTGAAATACAGTGGGCATAACAAGACTGGGATCGAAATGCTGAGCCCTAAAAAAAGATAAGATCTGGTGATAGCCCAGGAAACATTGCGGCATGTATTTACCACACTGAGCAGAAATCTCAAGGCATGTCATTCATCTACCATGAAGAAGATAATGCCCCAACTCCCTGAACCAGGAATGATCATAAAGGTTAACTACAGCTGGGGAGATTGTTAAGCCCAGATGTCCTAATTCCTGAAGTCTGAGAAACATCCAGACTGAAAAACATTTTTGGGATGATATATGCTCAATAATCTGACACATAAATCTAGTAAAACCTTATATCTGGATTTTTGGAGGAATTTTGTAACCTTAATATAAATTGGCAATTGAGTGCTGGCATCCTGCATCATTTTATCGAAAAAGGAGTCCAATGTGCCACTGCCGTCCAGAACCCTTGCAAACAAAATCAAAAGGCAGATTGTTAGTAGCTTTGAAAATGGGGAAAGGCCAACCCACCTTGTAAGGTATCCAGCTGGAGAGCGGAATATTTAACCCTAGGTGCTTTGTTGTTTCAAATGAACCACTTAAAGCGCACATCCAAATCAGCAAAATAACTACTATTAACTTTAATGGGGACGTTGGAAAAAAGAAACAGCGACAACAGGAGAACAGACATCTTTATAAGAGCCGCTCTGTTGACCACAGTCAGGGGGAGCAAGATCCATCTATTGAGCAGCCCCTTTATTTTATAAAACATTGGGAGATAATTCAATTGAAAAAAGCTTGGAATATTCTTGAGGGAAGTATACCACAAAACAATAGATGAGCGTCTGATCTTGTGCTAGTGGATGCAGAAGGGCTGGAAGAGCACTAGCAGGAGCATTAAAGAGCAGAACTTCTGTTTTTTTATTGGATTAATCTTATATCCCCTGATGTCCTGAAACCTATCAAATTTATTTAAAACCTGCACAATATTACCCATTTCTGGTTTCAAATAAAGAATAACATCATCTACGAACCATTTTAGCTTAGTCATAACTAAAAGAGGGGCCTCAATAGCCTGGGAAGCCCTGGACCAAATCCTGAGAGGCTCTATGAAAAATGTAAATAAAATAGGTGAGAGGGGGCAACCCTGACGAGTCCCCCTGTTTATTGCCACAGTGCCTTCTAGATGGTAGTTAACAAATATTTGGGCATAGGCCCCATGGCAAACCTTTGATAACATTCTGAAAAAGTGAAGAAGAAACCCAAATCTTTCCAAGCCGAAAAACAAAGCATTCCAGATAACCAGATCAAAGGCTTTTTCCACATCGATTGCCTGGAGTACAAAACATGTATTCGCGGCTATCAGCCATCCAGACACAAAACCTTATTGGTCCCTATGAATTAAACCTGAGCAAGCGGAGTGATATGATTTGCCCATAATTTCAGAAAGAACTTATAACCAGCTGTATGCATACTAATGGGCCCATAAGAATTAATGTCTTCAGGATTCTTGCCCTTTTTTAAAAAGCTGACGATAGTTGATTCCTTGAAAAAATATGAGACTTCGCCCTCTTCTTTAATATAATTGAATAATTCAGTCAAGAAAGGCAACAATTCAACAGCGAAAGTTGTATAAAATTCAGCTGGGAAGCGTCACTGTCACAGGCCTTGCAATTAGGTATTGTGGCTAAAGTGTCTTTCTCCTCCGTGAGTGAAAAAGTGGTGATAAATTGGTCACCCTGGGTATAACACAGAGATGGTATTCTAATAGCCTGAAAATATTGAGCTACACTTCACAGTGAAGGTGAATATCTGGTTTGATATACAAACCTGTAGTGCTCAACAAAGACCTGAGAAACCTGATCCTTATTCAGTACTAGGCCACCCAAAGCAGGATTCTTAAATTTCCTAACAAACGCAGCCTTTTATTTTACCAAGGATGACCAAGCGAGATACCACCTGATCTGTTGGCTTTCTTCTTATAATTGCTGATGAAAAGCCCTAGAACTAGTAATTTCTTGCAACACAAAGAAATCCCTCAAATCTGCTTGGCCTTTTCATAGACCGATGAGTGTCTACTTAATTGTAATGTATGATCTACAGCGAATTGCATCTGAGCAATTTTCTGTTGATGTTAAGAGCTTCCCATATGGAAAACCAAGGAGCTGTGACACTGATTTAGTTGAAAAAATTCCTGGATTAGTTTCCTCATAATAATTAGCCATTGGTGATATGATAATAACGAGTGGTCCAACTGCCACCTGGACCTATGGTTTTGCGTTGCCTCGACCTCTCTATATATATAACTGGGATAAGCCAATGATCATAAAAGGAATTGGCCCAGATATCAGACCCTACCCTTGTGATCGAATGAGAAAGTTAAAAGAAATTTATAGAGAAGCAGTGTGATGCCAATTTGAAAAATAGGTGAATCGTTGAATACCAGGGTGGCCAGGCCTCCCAGGATCGACAAAATGGATATCATTCTTAAGGGTATCAATAACCTTTTTAGTTCAAGGCTTTGATTGTTTTTTTTTGTTTTATTAAATGTACCATTGACAAGTTCCTGAATGCAATTAAAATCCCCCCCAAATACTCTGCACGGCCGCTCCCAATGCAATATTACAAATCTTGATGCAGCAGAGGTTCATTCTCATCCATCACTGGGGCATATTCATTTACTAAATTGAGGAGGAGACCATTAACCATTGCCTTTACCCAAAGCCAGAAACCCTGAGGATCCCTTATTATATCGCTAAGAACCTAATCCATACATCTGCCCAAATGGATTGTAACCCCTCTTACTGCAAGACCAGCTTAGGTAAATAAAGCATGAGAATACTACCTTGGCATATGAACCTTCAGCGAGTTGACCTTAAGATGAGTCTCTTGTAAAAATAATACTTCAGGGGAAAAAAGGCCAGCCATCTCATCAATGCACAACATTTGCGTCTATTGACCATACCGTTTACATTAGACAATAGAATTCTAACTTTGTGACCCACTTTCAGACATATTGCTTATTAGAAAAAGAAATATTAGAACTCCTTGACCTTAACCAAAGACAACTCTGAATAAACTGATTGGTTTTTTATATATATAAGAGTAACATTTCCGTCCCCCTCAGCCTTTTCCACTGGGAATTTATAACAAATCTGCTACTTTTTTGATACATGTGCCAATCCTCCAACCCTACACCCTACCCTGCAACCTCCCAGTGAACCCACAAAAAACATACCATACAGAAACCACAGAGAGAAAAAAACAGCCACAGCGAGAGGGGATATGCACACAATACCCCTCCCAAAGTGTGCCTAACTAAGCTGGGTGCCATGACACTGCACCCTTCTGCACCCACACCCCTCCTTCCCAGACCATCACCAATCAGGAAAATTAAACTTCCTGCTTAAAAAATCGTCTGCTAGCTGCTTAGATCCAAACATCATCTGGCAAAAATAGTAACAATAAATCACAGATTTTGACAGAAATCTACTGCAAGAGCTCCTGTGCCTCAGAGACATTACAAAACAGATGTAATTGACACTTTGCCAGAACCTTCAATTTATATTGCGATGCAATTGTTGCTTCTGCACCCTTCAATAAGTGAAGCATTTAGACAAACTCCTTTCGTCGACTGGCTGCAGAGGCAGACAAATCAGAAAGATGTGGCAAATGGGTATGTCAGGTGTAACAAACTGCCTCTGGTGAATTTTCTTTGACATACTTGCTCTTTAACTCAATAGTTCTCAAAATTAACAAGAATTGTACGTGAGTATTTTAAGCTGTGGGAGCGCTGCACAGGGACATGATGAGCTCTTGTTAATGTTAAATCACTCAAAAATTCCATTGGATCATGGGTCTTGATAAATGGATCGACCCACTGAAGCATTTGTTTGCCCTCACAGCCCTCCGGAACCCTGACAATATGCAGGTTGTAATGGCGTGAATAATTTTCAAGTTCTTCAATCTTATTTTCCAACAAATACTGTTGTTTATGAAACTGGCCGATTTCCTTCTGTGTCATAACGAGCTGGTCGTCCAACTCAGAAATCCAGAATTTAGCCTCCTTTAGCCTCACTTGGAGTTGAGCAATTAAATCTTAATATTTTGAAGAACCAGGCATGTAAGGCAGATGTCTCTGTCGCTTGAGAGACCTTTAACTCCCTAATCTTGTCCAAGATAAAATTGAGCATATTTTTTACTTCCAATTGCTTAGAGGGTCTTTCAACACCCTGCTGGAAAGCCTCCTGGTGTGACTCGGCTGACAGTTTACCCTGCTCAACCCCCCTGGCTCTGCTGCCAATCTATTCAACTGCGAAACACTAGATTCAGCCTCCTGAGGAGCAACTAAAGACGATTTCAGGGAATCATGATTACCCACTGAAGCCAGAGCAGGTGCTAGAAAGATTCGGGCTCCAAAGAGGTCATGGCTATGTCTCCCCCAACCATCTGCTTGGGAATAGAGGCCCCAGTATTCAGTAGATTTTTGTCACCCTGCAGAGAAACAAAGCCTGCTACTTCGTGATCAGAATGTTTAGTGGCATCTGGAGATGGCAATTATCATCAACGTTTCCTGTGCCTGCAGACACCATTAGCTCTTTTTGTAACAAAGAAATACCGTGAACCTATGCCACTGCCTGAAACCTCTGAATTGTCAAAAACACCTGGAGTGCTTTTGTATAGTCAACAGACTCCACTTTAAGATATGTCACATGAAAGTCAGAGAAGCTTTGAAAGCCAACCAACTACCTGAACCAGACCAGCAACCCCCAACTGGAAGGAAATCCTAGTGCCTCTTATTAACCAAGATTAAACTGCAAGTACTTACCCTCCTGATGGGAATTCTGGCAGGTGCAATCTTCCAATCTCCAAGAACAGTAGCCAGTCCCAACCTGGCTCTCAATATAGTTCTCGGTGCATCCAAGGAGGCAAGCAATAGTAGGCGGATGAGTGCCTCCTCTGTGGAACCATGAAACATCATAGGTCAATGTGGGTTGAAAGTTGCCTCAGGCTGCTCAAGCTACACCTTTCTCATGAGAGCCTGTTGATAATAGCACAGTTCTCCCTCAAGGCCTGGAGAACCCAAAAGACATTTGTACTCAATTTGGTCAATAGCGGCTGCTTAGTGCTATTGGCAGACTGCCCAGGTCAATGGAGAGGCACATTACATGGTGGAGGTGCACGCGCGATGGAAGATTGGACAGAAGCAGCAAACCACGCTGCTGCCTGCTTCAGGCTGTACCTGGACTTTTTTTGCATCTCCAGGCCTTTTGATGTGACCCACGGTATATCAAACTGAGTCACAGGTCTGAAATTCTTCTGAAACACTGTGACTGTGGCAATGCTGACTGCAGGGCGGTGATATTGGGGGCAAAAATGATAAAGAACCATGCTCCTGCAGCCTCCGGCTTTTCCGCATCCCAACACGGAAGCTGTAAGGTGGCTGTGAGGTGTCCAGATGGTGTCTTGATGGTGAAGTGGGCAGGGACTACAAGTGCTCAGCTGCGGATCATGTGGGATCCGCCAGCCAGCCTCTTCCGATCGGAAGGTAAGTGAAACCCTTATTTGCATATATATCCAAAGACAAAACACTCTCAGAATCCAACAGTGTAAAAGGAGCCACACCATACGATGATTTGGCATTAAATATTTTATTCCAGCAGGCATCCAACATGGTGCATTTCAATGCCTCCCGGGTCTTGAACACATGGTATAAAGGATGGTCAGTTGCTTTGCTTTTTAAAACATGAACAGAAGGCATAAACATTGAGGAAGCACTTTAAATAACCTCGATTGCAAAACGTGCATCAAAGGTGGTGATAATCACACTCAGTAGCAAAACACATAATAATTTCTACAGAAAATCACAGAAATGTGCAATGCTCTTATCATTTATGTTCTGAATAGTTCTCCTGGTTAAGGATTGTCCATGAAAACACTTGTCAAATAATTCATAATGTAAAGATTTCAACACCATCCTGGTTGTATGACTACAGTTACCATATTCCCTTGTTCCCTTATCAAGTGCTTCGCTCACAATTTTCAAACTTGAATCGATCTTTCATATCTCATCATGGTTGTATGAACCATAATGTCACATTCCAGGCTCTGGAAATACATTTTATATTGTGCTCATTGGCATCAATATTCTGCACAACTGATCAATAATAGCTGCATTGTCATCTTCATTATTATAAAGCTATACCTCTGCTGAAGGTTTTCCCAGCAAACCCTGGCTGCATGCTGCCATCAAAAATCGAACAAATGTCAGGTGCGGTGGGCATTCTTATATTTTAGCGTCACATGTAAGGTAAAGAGTTTTTATAAGAAGGCTGTCCTTCGCACTGATGTACACAGAAAACGTCTGTGTGGAGGCAAGGTTACCAGTGGCTGGTGGCAGCATCTGGGTGTGTGAGTCTGTGAGTGGGTCTTTAAGTGAGCACATGAGTCTCTACGTAGGTCTGTGAGTGAGTGCATGAGTCTCTGAGTAGGTTTGACAAGGAGTGCTTGAGTCTCTGAGTGGGCCAGTGAGTGGGTGTGTCAGTCTCTAAGTGTGCCTGTGAGTGGGAGCATGAGCCACTAAGTGGGTCTGTGAGTGGGTGTGTGAGTGTCTAAGTGGGGCTGTAAATGAGTGCACAAGTCTCTGATTGGATGTGTGTGTGAGTGAGTGAGTGAGTGAGTCAGTTGGTATGTGAGTGTGTACATGAGTCTGAGTGGATCTGTGAGTGGGTGCATGAGTCTCTGAGTGGGTCTGTGAGTAGGTGTGTGAGTGTCTGAGTGGGTGTGTGAGTGTCTGAGTAAAACTGTGAGTGGGTGCAGGACTGTCTGATTAGGTCTGTGAGTAGGTGCATGAATGTCTGAGTGGGTCTGAGTAGGTGCAGGAGTACCTGAGTACCTGAGTAGGTCTGTAAGTGGGTGCATGAGTCTCTGAGTGGGTCTTTGAGTGGATGCATAAGTCTCTGAGTGGGGCTTGGAGTGGGTGTATGAATGTCTCAGTGGGTCTGTGAGTGGGTGCATGACTTTCTGAGTGGGTGATCTATTCGCAATCACCAATGCATGATGAGTGATTTGTGCTGCACCAGTATGCCTGACCTCAGCTATCCTGGTCCATGAAACCCAGCTTGAGCACCAAGTCTCACAACTACCTGATTTGGAAAACACTTATCGGGTGCAGATAATTTTAACCTTGTTTCTACAGGACAACTAGTGATATGTTAAAAAGTGCATTTGCTGTGATTGTGATACTTATATAATCCTTTGTGGAGTCTCCTTTGTGGTGTGTTTATTGTGTTACTGTGTGGGTGTGTTGCACAAACCCTTTACACATTGCCTCTGATGATGAGCCTGCTTGCTCTACGCCAAGCTAACAGAGGGTGAGCACAAGTTATCTTGGTGTGTATCAGACTTAACTTGACTAGAGTGGTAGGTTCTGCCTGGCTTAGGTGCATATCCTATCCAACTAGAAACCCTATTTCTACCAGCTCCCAATCCAAATTTCTCAATTAATAAATGTAAAAAGGTAACTCAGTCTTAGTGAAGGGGAAATGTAGGCTTTATAGTAATGAAAAACGACTTTAAGAGTATTTCACTAAGAGGACATGTAAAAGATACTGTCCTACTTTTTAAATACAGTGCAGCCTTCCCTATAAGCATTTAGGGCCTACTTTAGAATTGACTTATAAGTATTAAAAAGGAAGGTTCAAGTCTGGAAAAAAGTTTACTTTGCCAGGTCAAATGGCACCTAAAACTGCACTTCAGGCTGCAGTGGTGGGCTTTAAACATGTTTTAAAAGGCTACTTTAGAGGGTAGCACAATGTGTGCTGCAGGTCCACTGGTACCATTTATTTTACAGGCCCTGGGTACACGTAGAACCATGTCCTAGGGACTCACTAGTAAATTAAATATAGCAATCAGGTAGATGCCAATTGTACCATGTTTTAGGGAGCAAGCACCAGAACTTTACCACTGGTTAGCAGAGAAAAAGTTCACAGAGTCATAATGCCAACAAAAACAGATGCAGCAACAGAAGTCACACATCTGGGAGAGACCCTGCAGGGTCCAACACATACACAATTATTTGCTTTTCATTATTGGTATTTTCATGTAAAAGTATAATTCACAGGCCTACGCTAATTTTTCAGAGATATTTATATCCTCAAATCTTCTCAGGCTAACATAGGTTTCTCTGGTTAATTTTCTAGCTCTCACTATGACTCCTTCTAAGGTACAGTGGGGAGTAGGCTTGTAATATAATCAGAAACATTGGGTATTATGTTTTTCAAATTGGTCCTGTCGGCTTTTGTGAGCTTGTACTACCCACCTGAAGTCTTGTAGTACATATCTTACTTCTGTTTCAGGAATGTCAGGATGATGATTGTGCTCTTTAACAGTTTCAACAATTTGAATCTTTGTAGATGCTCTCTGATAATATATATTTGATTTGTATTCCATTCATTTCCATTAATAGTAACAGTAATAATAAAGGTAGAATTAGTAGTGGTTCTGTATTGTCTTAGTTTTCTTTTAAAAACATTTACAATATTGCAAACTTAAAATAAACAGTACAATGGTAAATGTGAACAAGTTTCGCAATAATTGTACTAAGAAAATCATTGTGCTATAAACAAGATTAATAGAAAACATCTGTAAAGCTAATACAATGGTAAAGAGTGAATCCAGATGTTGTTTAAGTCTGCTTAATATATCAAGTTGATTTTAGAATGTTTGAATTCACATCAATGTGCCTGCTAAAAAGAGGGCGAGGGTACATACTTCAGGCATTCTTCAGCTATTACAATAAAATTAATTGCACATCCAATGAAGTTGTTCCGAAGCATAGACCAGTTGCTTCCTTTAGACTTCTAATCAGGAGCGGCCAGTACAAGTAAGGGCGGTGAGGCAGGGTAGGGATGGGACGGGCGGGGAAGGGGGGCAAGTTAACATATGACAGGATAGGGAAAATAAATAAATAAATAAAACCACTTACCTTGCGCTTACCGCATCGCCGACTCAGCTAATGAGGCGAGCGTAAGGTAAGTAGTTTTATTTATTTCTTTATTTTATTTTACCATCCCTGTTGTATGATGACTTTCCCCCGCCACCCTTCCCCATCCCCGCCTCACCCCACCACTCTTACCTGTACCCTGTACCGGCCGTGCCTGCTTCTAATTCTATAAAGTCGATTGATCTTAAATATACCTTTCAGGCTTCATGTAAATTGAGGCATATAGATATAATATATTCAATGGCTTTCCTTGCTAGAACACATCAGTGACAAGGCGATTGATGTTCTCTTTGTTTATTCCAGAAGTCCTCAAATTGTGTTAATGACATATGAAGTAGCTGAAACATATAGGGGCCGATTCCGATCCGGGTCAGAAGGGCACCGAATGTGATCGGTCCAGAAAAACTACGAGCCATTCGCGTGTTTTCTGTCTGACTCGTACAGCTGTACGAGCAATCAAGTACGATGTGAGCTACGTGAAATTCCCCGACCGAGTCGTTTCCGGGTCCGAACCGCTCCGTACGTCTCGGCTGTAAGCTAACTGGGTGGGTGGGATTTACGACCGAGCCAGTACGATGCACGTGTCAGACAGCCGTGCGAGCCGGAGTGACCAGCTTACAAAAAGTCCGGGAAGTTGCCTTTGGGGGACCGCATCGGACCCCCTGTCACCCGCAGCCCTATGACACAGACACAGGGGGAGACCCAAGGGTCTCCCCAACACAGGCATGTACGGTGTGGATGGCACCGACGCGTACCCACTGTAGGGGGCGCCCTTGTGTGAGACATACCCATTCAGTCAATGGGAGCCCATATACGCGTCGTACGACCGGCTCCCATTGACTTCTATGGGAGTCTGACCGACCGGAGTCCGGCAGCATACGTCCGCATTGTACTCGCTCGGTCGGACTACAGGACTCCGGCTCGGTCGGAAAACACTCCGGATCCGGCTCGGTCGGAGAGCTTTCCGACCCCGGATCGGAATCGGCCCCTAAGTGTCACCATCTAGGTGTATTTAGGATCTGTTTAACTTGCAGTTTGCATTCTGCCAGTTTATGAGGGTGTTTATCGTTGGTAGATCATGTTCTCACAGAATTGCTGTCAAGATGATGTGAAAAGATATTTTTCCCATTATAATTGATTTCCTCTTTTTTAAGAAGGCTTTAATGGCTTTGACTTGAAATGCAAAACAGTCACATAGATAGTTCAAAAGATTTGTATTGCTCTGTAAACATATTAATGGTATTCCGAATTCCAGTGTGTGTTAAATTGAGTTATTAATTGAGTGGGGTGCTAACCCTGCTCAAGTAACAGCCCTAATCCCTGTCAGGATGAACCATTAAAGTCACTAAATTCAGCTTTGATTAACACTCTGGTAGCTTGGCACAAAAGCAGTCAGGCTTAACTTTGAGCCACTTTGTAAAGCATTTATGCAGCACACAAACAGTAATAAAGTGAAAACACAACTCAAGAAAAATCCCACAACAATTTAGACAGTCAACATGGTGACCGGTGAGCCCAGAGTGGCTAATCCCTCCCATTTACTGTTCGCACTGATACTTTAAAATTAAGATATTAATTATTTATCATTTGCTTTTATTGTTTTGTAGAGGGAGCACCATTTGGAGTGTTACAGGGCTTGTTCCAACATCATGAAAACCAATTGGTAAAAGATATATGGTTTCATTTCTTTTGCTTAGACGTTATAAGTGGTTCTCCCTTGTACATTAATTTACATTTATCGCATAGTCTGTGGAATTGTTTTAGATACTTTTGCTAATCCTTACAGATACATTGTACCGCAATTGATTGCCACCATAGGATGATCACTTTTGGTCAAATTCCATTGATCCCACCAACCTAGGGGGTCTCTCCCCATCTCCTCTGGTGAGTTATATGCAATGATTAAATGTGTCTGATGCCTAGAAATTATATGATAACAATTGTTGACACGTAATCATCCCCTACAGACTCTTTTTGGGAGAGATTGGCTGTTCCATGTGACCGCTGATAAATATTTTTACCTTGATTTCACTGATCCGTAGAAAGCGTTGGGCTGTTAGCCATATGGGTGAGTTACTGATAAGTGTAAATATACCACTTCCTAGTGACAAGATTGTATAGGACACCAATTACCCCTTCTTTGTTCCATATAGTTTGCCTATTTAGAAGGCAGCCAGGATGATGTGTCTTGATAACGGTTTTCAATAAGACGCCCCCTCCACTGTACTGTTTGACAGTGTTTTATTGCCATTTTCTGCATCAGGTGAGTCATTATAAATTACAAACCAATACTCTGTATACCTAATACATATAAGACAGTGATCTGAATATGTTTCCTCACAGTCCCCCAATTCATACGCCATCAATGATGATGTTCCCTTAGCACCATCAACAAGACGTTCTAATCATATGATCACTGATCCACGGACAGTGTATGTTACTTACGCCATAGAGCGAGTCTATATAATTCATAATCACTGCTATTGCCTAAAATTATATGGGGTTCTGACTGGAATTTGCTTTCTTTGAACTTACCAATCCAGAAGCAAGCAATACTGATGTATAACTATGACCATCATATACATCTTTAAGTGTGCGATTCTTTGTCACCATTTTCAGGTATGTCTATTCTTTATGCATACTATAATTATTTCACATTGATTTAATGTTCACACAATTTATTGATACGTGATTCTTTCATTCTCAATACATATATTCATATATTTCCAATATGACGATGACCCTGGTGTAAATAATCCCTTCTGGGTTGAATCTTAGCTGTGGACTGTTTTTTAGTTTGACTTAGGATTCCAACACTACTACACGGGCTGTGGCTCTATATATCCATCTATCTTTATCAGTGACATGTATATATCTGCAATCTGTATGGCACTAGTGCACTTTATATTCACTTTGTCATTTGCACTGCACCACTATTAGGAGCACCTTGCTCTTAAAAAAGTTTGTTTAGGTTAAACTTTAAGATAGGTTTCTAAAATGAAAAAATACAAATTGTGTCTAAATTACTGTTCAAACCTATCTAATGAAGGTTTCCTATTGATTGCTGTGGAAATCAAAGGCTACACTTCCCACTAGGGACCACTTCTGCCTTCATTAATTGTCCTACCCAGCTCCCAGGGTTACTGGCTTGCCCCTTTTTTCTTGAATTCTGAAGTACACAGCAGGCCACAGCAGGAGGCAGTCCTCCGAGAGTCCTTTAGCAAAGCCAGAAAGTGAACTGAGAAGTCGGTATGAGGGTCCTATTTTTATACCTGCTGCCTTCTTTGAAGTAAGATAAGTTTCTAGAGAATTCCCTTTAAAGTGCTTGGAGGTTCCACCCTCTGCTGATCTTCCTCCAGCTTGGTTGCATGAACAATGAAGTGGTGCGAAGTCTTTGTGTAAAGGGAATGCACAGCCTATTGGTCTGCAAGTGGGGCTGTAACCAGCTCAACCCCCATCCTGCTACTGATGGCCCATTCAGGCAATTCGAATTCCTCTATCATATGGCTGTCTGGAAGGAATAAACAAGTCCAACTGACAACTACACCCAGTCATTTGACCCAGAAACAAAATAGTTAGGACTGAAAAATGCCAACTCTAAGTGGTATTTTCAAAATTGTAACTTAAAATTCGACTATACCATTAAAAAAGACTTTTAAACTACAATTTATTAGACACTAAACAGGAAATCTCTAACTGTTCCGAATCAAAGGTTAGCACTTATTAAATGTAATAAGGCAATCCAATGTTATCCTATGGGAAAAGTCGGCCTCACAATAGTGAAAACAAATTTAGTTGTTTTTCACTACCAAGACTTGTAAAACTTCAAAGTACATACCCAACCTTTTAATTACAATGCACCCTGCCCTTTGGGGGGAGTTACAATAATAAAAGGAATATATGACGATACAACGCGGTATGTTACATCGCGGTTATTACAATGCAAGTCGTTACGACTTGCGCTGGAGGGCGCTGGACTTAGGAATAGTATGATTTACTATTCCAACTTCAGTCTACGTACAGTAGGGAAGGTGTTGGATTAGTAAATCATACTATTCCTTAGGTTAGAGTGCCATCCAGCGCAAGTCGTGTTGTAATAGATGTCTCCCTAATAAAAGGAGTTTAAGGCTTTGCATGGGGCTTATTTTGACAAGTTGAATTGGCAGTTTAAAACTGCATTCAGGCTGCAATGGCAGACCTGGGACATATTTTAAGGAGCTACATATGTGGGTGGCACAATAAGTGCTGCTGGCCAAGTATTATCATTTATAGGACCTGGGTATATGGTATACCCCTTTACAAGGGACGTATAAGTAAATTAAATATGCCAATCAGGTGTAAGCCAATGTTACCATATTTTACAGAGCACAAGCGCATTAGCACAGGTTAGCAGTGGTAAAGTGCCCAGAATCCTCATGCCAGCAAGACTAAATTCAGAAAATCAGAATAGAATAGAAAATAAATAAGTTTGGGGGAGGACCACCCTAAGGCTAACATGTCTAACAAAGTCCAAAACTAGAATGAGGGGTTGATTGCTTGATATTTAGTATTCTTCTTTCACAGTTAAAACAATGTTTTATCCAATTCCAGCAATACTTGAGTACGAATAATTAGTGTGCCTTATATTAATAATGACATTAATTTGGATTTGATTGCATTAATAGTGGAACCTATTGCACATCCTCATTGAGGAAAACTCTGCCTTGCTACCTCAGTCTCATGTCCCTAGAGTGCGAGAAACAAACCCCACTGCAGAAAACACCTTTCCTACTACAACCGGCTATGATGAAGTACTTTTTTGGATAGCGTTCTACAGTCATCAAAGCCTCTAATCAAGAGTGGTTTCCAAATAATTTTAGTACAATTTGTTCCTAGTTCTTGATCATTGTTTTAAGTCGAATAATGTGTTTCAGTGAATATTGAAAAGTACCCTTATGTATGTATTTGTTACTTGCTTCATACTCGCTCTACAAATTGTAGGTTTCATATATGTCTGTAATATAGTCACAAAAAGATATACAAAATGTGTCGATATTAAAAACTGAGTGATACTAAAAACAACCTGACGTGGATGCATTTTCACATGTCTACAACAGAGATAGTAAAACTTAAAAAATGTGCTTGGATTATGAAAGCATATTTAATTTCACACCTATCTTTACAAATCACAATCATATTTTAGATGGGGATGAAAGGAAAGTAGAAACAACTAAATGCGAAGAAAACATTTATTTTAATGATACCGCATTCCCTGGCAAAAACAACTCAAATGTCAGAGGTGATTTTCCAAAATGAAGTGAATTCCCTTTAAACAAGAGGACAGTGAAATTCACATTACAAATAATGACATCATTCTCTTGAATTGATTGAAAAGAACAGGATTCAAACCCACTCCAATATAAATCGTTTCATTTTTTCTGCCTTTCTCCTGCTGGTTAGCTGTCATCCTATATTTTCTCTCCATCATGTCCCTCAATACACGTTAGTGCTCCCCGGGTCAATCTCCAACCTTTCAAAGAATGTCAGATTCACTGCGGATCAGGAGTGGCAGAGCAAATTTAAGTCAATAAATGCTTTTCCTGTGTCTGTGACTACCTTTCCAACCAGGCAATCTTGTTCAGTGGGTGTTTTAAGAGTGTCAGCGTCCAAGAAGCATTTATTAAGCAAGCAACGGGGTTCAGTGACTAAAAACAGTAGCTCCAATACAATGTGCCCATCTAAAGTTCATACAAGGCGTCACTTGCCAACAATTTTCGACGGTGCAGTATGAGTTTTAAAAAGCACTTTTTTGGCGAACAACAAATTCAACTACTTTAAAAACGACACATCTCAAGATAATTTATGATATTAAAAGCCTAATTACTCCACTTTCACTCCGCATTGCTTTGCTGAAGGGCTTTTGTGGTGTTGTTTGAAGTAAACATTGAAACCCAAGCTAGGAAAGCATAGCAAGCATAGGAAATTAAAATTATGTACCCGTCAATCAAGGGACTAACGTTTTATGTGCTAAGCATTTTAAAGTTCGTGAATACATTAGGTCAGTTTCCTTGATTTCAATCAAGTTAGCATAATGTTGTTTTGGCATCCAGCAACACTGCATTTGTCATTCTGCATAGCAAATTGTTCTGCTCTTCTAATAACAAACTAATTTGCAACAGGAACTGAATTCAGAGTTTCTTTTCTTTATATTTGAAGTTTTCATCAAGTGGGCCATTATTTATAATTCCAATTTACATGATTTTGTCTATATGAAAATGCCACTTTGACGTGAGTAAAAGTATTCATAAGTAATAAGTTAGGCAGACTGTGCAGTATGTGCAAACAGTTTTTTCAAACAATTTTTAATTCTTTTTTTTTAAGAGCCAAACAATGGGATAAAATAATAAAAAAATATATATAATGTCTGTCGGTATAAGGTTCTAATACGTCCGAAGTCATTTGATTATTCTAGCTTATATCAGGGTTTTCATTTTACTTATCCAGCCTTGCTTGTGATTGGCTGAGGAACCATGTAGGGGCCATTAAACGACTAAAGCATGAAGACTGTGCAAACATGAGTCTAAAACCACACAATAAATATACAGGGTGGATTACCAACGAGTTGCAATAATTATCGCAAAGCGCGCTTAGCGCTGTTTTTCTTATTGCCGGCTATCGCTGGATGTCATCTCAAAGGCGATAAGAAATCCAGCGATAGCGGCGAAAACACCCATTATCGCGAGAAATCCAGAGATAACGGAGCAGCGATAATAGAAAAGCTCGCTGATACGATAGTGTGTACTTAACCATACAATCCACCTCCCATAGGCAATAAGTCTAAGTCAGGTTTTTTGCAGGCGTTCGAATCATGCGATAATGGGGGCTTAGTGCGCCTTTTGTTATAGCTTCGCTGCTCAGGGGCCGCGTTGTTATTATCGTGATGTTGGTTTTGCGATCATTTCTCATGTTGTCTTAGGAGGGATTCGCCTATTTTGCATCTCATTACCGATATCTATCGCTGTCATGAGATGTGTTACAAATTCGGCTGCTAACATGCGCTAATGCATGTTAGCGATGCCTTGATAATATTGAGATAAAAAAATCACCGCTTTTTCGGCGCTATGTGACGAAAAAGCAGCGATATATCTCTTGATAATATGCCCCCACAGACTCATATTTACAAAGAATTTGCTTAGATTTACTTTTGCCATGTTCCTGGTTTACGACTGAATTTGAGGAAAAAGTCAGGAGTCAATTGGAAATTCTCCTGGGTTATTCCTGGTGTTCAGTAGTAAGACAAGAGTATTAGAAAAGAAAGCCACGTTTAGTCTTAGGAATATCTTTGAAAACAGCCCCCACAGTCCCTTGACGAATTGATGATATTTTTCGTAAGTGTCTATATGGTATCCACATTCATCTTTCTACTACAAGCAGGTAGCATACATAATTCGTACATCCTCAGTCTTGGACTGCACAGCAATCCAACACAACAGGGGCACAGAAACATTTGTCCAGTACATAGCCGTCAATTGGATATAAGAGCACCAATCAAAATAGAGGCCTTAACCCAGGCAGCAATTCATGAACATCTTTGAAATTTAAAGACTGTGACTCACTAAAGAGGTGTTCACATAAGGATCAGGAAAAATACATATGAAAATAAATAATGGAAAAATCGTTCATAATATTAAAAATTCACATTTTTGAATGAATGTATGACTTAATTGTGGCATATTGTTCAGTTGCTTCATAGCTATTTCTTAATTTTTTTATTCTGGTCCTTGAAACTCCTAAACCATTGTTGAATTGCAGAAATAATATGTTGCAGAACTGGCCTTTTTTATGCATGCCCACTATTTTACACCCTACATACTAAACCAGTTACATACCAAAAACCATTTGTTGTGGTATTTCCAGATGTTCTTTTATGTTATGCAGTAGAGCACACTATCACCCAAGAGGCTATCCTGACACTGAGCAGGTGTGAGTCTAGGCACACCTAGGGCCTATTGGACCTACTCGAAAAGCAAGGTCTTCAGCTTGTTGCAGAGTTCAAGAAGTGAGGAGGAGGCTCCTCCATATTTCAGCAGTTCTTTATATGCTTTCTGAGTGATGTAGGAAAAGGCTTGATCTTCGGATCTAGTTTTCCATATGTGTGCGATTTGTGCAAGTGGGTGTCCTGATGAGGAGAGGATGAGTGGAGGTGTCTGGAAGATTTCTGAAAGCAGATGCGATTATTGAGGTATGCTGGGCCAGTGTTATGTGGGGCTTAGAAAGTGTGGGTGGGAAGTTTGAATTGTACTCGTTTGTGAATAGGGAGCCAGTGGAGCTCCTTCAGACGTGCTGTGGTGTGAGTGCACTGTGGAAGGTTTAGTACAACTTGCTTGTGACTAGGGCCTGCATTAGTTTTTCGGCTGTTGTTTGGGAGCCATTTGAAAATCTTCCTCTGCATCTTCAGGGTATGGAAGCATTAACATTGACTTCGGTGGTCATTTTGAGTTTGATGTTGATGAAGATCTTGAGGGTGTCAGTCCTAGCTCTGTTGGCCACCATATGGAGTCCCACAGTGGTGTGCTCTTCTTGAAGATCAGGAGTTTAGTCATGTTGGTGTTCAGCTTTAGACAGTTGGTCTTCGTTAAGTGGCCGTTTTCAGTGATGCAGGCATTGAATTTGATCCGGGCTCTGGTCATCTTGTCCATGCGGGAGAGAACAAGTTGTGTGTCCTGTGTGTAGGAAAGGACATCAATATCATGAGACTGGTTTATACTGGCTAGAGGGATCATCCATGCATTGAAGATGGTCGGGCTAAGGGAGCATCCTCGTGGAACTCGGCAGATGACGTCACGGGCACCCGAGGTGTGCGGTGCAAGGATGACTGACTGGGTCCTTCCAGTCGGGAACAAGCAGATTCATTGGATTACATAGTGCATGTCCTTGGATTCCAGTATCCCGTAGACTTTGGATAAGGATGGGAGACTGTGTCAAATGGTGTGGAGTGGTCCAGGGAATAAGGACCACTGTGTCTCCTCTGTCAAGATTCATGCGGATGTTCTCCATGGTAGCGATGAGGGCAGCTTCTGTGCTTTGGTTGACCCTGAAACCAGAATCAGTGGTGACAAGGAGTTGGAGGTCGTTGATGTATTCGCTGAGGTTCTGTTGATGGTTTTCTCTAAGACCTTGGCCAGGAATAGTAGCAGGGAGATTTGTCTGGAATTAGTGAAGATTGAAGAGTCTGAGAGGGTTTTTTCTGCAATGGTAGCACAGTTGTGCTTTTCTAAGCATCTGGGAAGGTCGCAGAAGAGGTGAAGGAAATTAGAATGGGTGTGAGCATGGTGCTTATAGGTTGCAATCCTCTGGAGAAGGCATGCTGGGGGGCAGGGGCACGATATTGCCTCTGAGTAAATGGTCTTGATGGTAGAGGTGGTTTCTTCTGGGTGAAATGGCCATGTCCTTAGCATAGGTTCTTTGGCTAAGATCAGGAGACATTTGATGCCATCTGTCAGGACCAGTAGTGGGCTGAAGTTACTGTAAATGTAGTGATTGTGTTACTCAATAATTGAGAGGTATTGTTGCAGAGGTCATATGAGAGAGTGATCAAGTTGGTGGTGGCTGATGGTGAGGTGAAATCTTTCACAATGGTTACTATTTCTTTGTTTTTGCTGGCATCGATGCAGTCCATCAGAGTAGGGCATTTGGTGGTCTGAATCATTTGGTAGTAGCATCTCAAGGGGGATTTAATCATGCTCATGTCTGCATTGCCCTGGGTCATTCTCAATTTGTGTTCCAGTTGTTTGTAGTGGTATTTCATCATCTGAGTTCATCCATGTACCAATTGGCCAGGGGTCTGAATCGTGTTGTATTGTTGTGCTTGAAGGGATCAAGTGATTCAGCACAGGAGGCTATCTAATTCTTAAAATTCTAGATAGCTTTGGGGAAGCTGTTGCAGTATTTGGGTCAGTGGGTGTTGAGAGCGGTGCTCCAATCATTGTCAGTGATGCTGTTCCAATTTCAGCAGGCTGGTCTGGCAGTGGTTGGTGTGCATTGGACTGGAATACGGATACTGACCTTGATGATGGCATAGTCTGTCAGGGAGCTGGTGTGGGTTTGTCAACTTGGATATTGCCAAAGTTGGTAAAAATAGGGTCCAGGAAGTATCCGGCAATGTGGGTATGAGTTGGAAATGGCCCTTTTTGCAGGGTTATCCCCAAACTTTTTGCTCCTTCCTCCTAACTTTTCCTGACCTGTTTGTGTTGGTTTTAGGACTCAGGGCACTTTACCACAACTAATCGGTGCTAACGTGCATATGCTCTCTGTGTAAATTTTGTTATGGATTGGTGTTTCCATGATTGGATATTTGATTTACTTATTAGTCCCTAGTAAAGTGCACTAAGTGTGCCAGGGCCTGTAAATTAAATACTACTAGTGGACCTGTAGCACTGATTGTGCCACACACATGAATAGCCCTAAAAAGGTAACTCAGACCTGCCATTGCAGAGTCTGCACGCAGTTTGTAACTTCCATGTCGACTTGGCCAGTGCACACACTTGCCACTCTCTAACCTTCCCTTTTTTTTATATGTCAGCCACCCCTATGGTAGGCCCAAGGTACCCCTGGGGGCAGGGTGCAGTGTATGTAAAAGGTAGGACATGCCCTGGGGTGTGTGGCATGTCCTGATAGCGAATTACAGCCCATTTAGTTATTCACTATTGCAAGGCTACCTGTTCCCCATAGGAGAGAATGGGACGTTTGTTTATAACATCTTATAAACATAACGGGCCCTGGGAACTAGGTAGGAAAATAAAGTTTAGTATGCCTGAACTCAGAATCTAAACATGCATCTTTTAGTGAAAGTGATTCTTACAGTCTGTGTTTGAAAATACCACTTTTAGAAAGTAGGTATTTTCTTGCTCAGTCATCCTGTGTGCCTATGCTGGAATGTGGATTGCCTGTCTGGGTTTTGGATGACAGAAAGCTGAGGAGCAGGAGTGGCTCCAGATAATCTAGGTAGGATCAGAAAAGGGCGGAATAGACCTGGGCTGCAATGAGGGAAGGGGGAGTAGATTTCCTTGCACCTCAAAGGGCCTGGTCTGCCTCTGACAATGCCGTCCCCACCTGCTGCCAGGAAATCACACCAGAGAAGGCAAAACTGGTTCTGGCTAGGCACAGACACTCTCTGCCTCAGAGATCAAAGGATTTTGGGATATAAATATTGGGGCCCAGACCCCTGAACTTTAGAACTCTTTTGGATTAAGAAGACTGTCAAGAAGAAGAGCTGGAGAAGCTGTGAGGAGGAACTACCACTTTGCTGTGTGCTTTGCTTTGTTGGCCTGCAGTGGCTGCTTATGTCTTGGGCAGTGAAAGGACTGGACTGAACTTTCTGCAATCTACTTTTGTGAGTTTCTCCAAGGGCTTTAGGTAGAGCTTGCCCCCTTTTCAAGAAGTCTCAGGAACAGCAAAGACTTCAAGCTCTTCTGCCCTCAGCACTTGTGTGTTTTGTGCTGCAACAGAAGAAAAGCAACCCGACGATGTCTATGAGGCCACTGCCGACTCCATGTCCTGAAGGCACCACAGAGGGCACCGCTGCAACTCTGCACTGTGACCCTGGTCTCACCGACGACGCCTGCTGATGCCGCCACAGAGCTGCTGCTCGCACTGTGAAATGTGGGCACCGCACTCCACACTGCCTTGCTTCACAACAACGCCTTGGCACTGCAGAGGGCACTGCCGCACCGTGACCCTGGTCTCACCGCCTGAGCAACTGAGGCCTGGGCAAATGACTGGTGGCCCACCCAATTGGGTGTTGCCCCTACTCCCAAGGCTTCAGTCAATGATCTGGGAATAAAAATCGATAGGGCTTTGTCGATGAAAGAACATATCATCAACACATCTGCCGCATGTTACTACAGTCTACGGCTTCTGAGGAAAATTCTTCCTTATATGCCTACTTACCATCGTAGGACCCTGGTACAGGCTTGGGTCACCAGCCATTTGGATTACGGCAATGCCCTGATGGCAGAAGTAGGTGAGACCCTCCTAGCCAAACTACAGGTAGTTCAGAATACTGCTGCAAAGATGATCTTAAATCGCCCTGCAGGAACTCCCTCTCTACCGTTACTCAGAGAACTCCATTGGCTTACGGTGAAAAAGAGATCTTTTTTTAAGATCTGCTGCTTCACCTACATCGCCTATAACAACAGAGGGCCTCTTTATCTTCAAAAAAAATTGTTTAAATATTCTCCCTCAAGGAACCTTAGATCTAGCTCTCATGGTCTATTGCTAGTTTCCCGTTTCCGTCTCTTCCGAACGGGAGGTAGATCTTTCTCATATCTGGCCCCAAAATACTGGAATCAGCTTCCCTATGCTTAGGCTATCTGGTTTTAGGTTTAAACCTATAATAACTGATAAAACCCCACCGAAAGGAAAATCGCCCTCACCGGTGTAAACATATAAACACTGAAAAAACACCTTTGCAACCACAAACTAAGTGATGAGTACAGGCCCCAGCTAGGCCCGCAGAATACAAGGGTTCGCTCTCCTGTAACAAAAGCTAGAAGGAAGTTGGCACGGAAACTGCAAATACAAAGACGGAGTTTATGAACCCTTAAGGGTGGTCCTACAACCTACACAACACTCTTCGGTATTGCATAGAGTAGCACAAAGAACTTGCGTACACGGTCCCCTTTTATACACAACAGAGGGGCTCATAAGTGGGTGGATACAACATAGAGCAAAATTCATTACCATTTATGGACATTTTCGATACAGGATCAATATGTGGGCGGAGTTAACAATTTCCTGAGCCCGCGAAAACATGGTCAAACAAAGACTAACTGATAACAGATGTGGTCAAGTCTGGGCATGCGTCAGATGGACAAAGGAGCTATTTATAGACTGTTACTAGGCAGATTACAAGAGCAACTAGCGAAAAGGTAGGACTCTTCTCGTGCAAAGCACGTGGGGACATGACAATACAAAATGGAGTCCAGACATTAGTCAACATAAGACAAGAGACAAGTTCTAAGGAAGGAGAATTCATGTCTTTAGTGAATGCTTAATCATATCGCTGTTTTAGTTTCCAACATAAGTGCCATTCAAAGAAAGGAAAAGATGAGTGAAAGATTAATTGTTATTTCTTCCTGAAGGGGCCAATACAATGTAACTTTGTTGTACAAGGTAGCATCAAGAACGACTGGGCTAACATTACTCTGCTTGAGTTTTGATGTTTAGGGATGTCTCTAAAACATTGTCTCTTCTTCCTCCTGCCTTTTTCAGTTTTGTGATCTTTGGTCTAAAGATACAGTGTTAAGATAAATGTGTTAGGTCTTATTTAGTTATGTTCTAAAATGTAGAGAATTGGGAAATATCAAAATCATATTTGATATTTTGGCTACATTTGATTTCACTGATAGGTAAAATGGCTGGTTTCATAAGAATCTTTCCTAATATGTATCATCACATTTACCCAAACACAGAGAATGTGTGAAATCCTTTGATACATCTGCCCCCTTTTCTAGTGAGTCAGTATTGATTGAAGTGAATTGCCAAACACCCCAGGCTTTAAACATTCAATGCAAGATGTAGTGACAGGTATATGTGAAAAGAAAGTTGTCACTAAACATCTGAGATAGTGGTGATAACAAGACACCAGATGTTTGGTAAACATGGAACGCAGTGTCACATGGAATGCTGCTGAAAAAAGTTCCTACCAAGTTCAATAAAGATTGGAGTGATATTGTTTGTATTTGTAGTAATTCAGCTACGTATATGAAAGAGTTGTATGATTACCTGTCAAATTCGATACCTGAGCTGAAGTGCTTCCCTGAAAGAGATCCTTGTCACTTGCAAGATGGTATGCTGAAAGCATCTTTACAATCTTCAGAGATAATGAAGAATGTTATTGACTTTGTAGGTCATTCTGGTGCAGTAAAAATGTATTTGCATCTCATAAACCCTGTGCATACGCTAACTATACACATGCACTATCAGTGCAGAAGGCAAGCAATATTTAAAATTAAATTACAATTCTATAAACACCGGAAAAACACTGTTTATGTTGTTTCTAATGGCGCAAAAATGTGTAACCACTGATAGCCACTGTTTTTTTGAGGTACTGAAAAAACTGGAAAAAACCCCACCAGAATTTACCAAAAATAGAAACTGAAAACAGGAAAGGCTATGCTTTACAATCCATCCCCAGATATGAGCTGTTTAAGAAAAAACTGAAAGCCTTTCTGTTCTGAACCTTCCTTTAGCCCTCTTTTCCGGTTCTCTGTTTTGGATTGTTAGTCTATTATGCAGCGCCGAGATGCCCCTGGGTAATATGAGCGCTTTACAAATAAAATAACATAACATAACATAACCGCCGACACCTGCTGATGCTGCCACCGAGCTGCTGCTCGCACCGCAACCTGTGGGCACCGCACTCTGCACTGCCTCGCTTCACGACGACGCCTTAGTATCCCCGACGACATCGCTCTATGCCGAAATCGACGCCGCTGCTTGCACCGTGGTTCAAGGGCACCGCTCGTAAAGTTACACAGCGCACTGACCTCATCCCACACTGCAGCCTTGGCCTACCGATGGCGTCACCATCGACTCCAGTTCATCAGCCAACTACAGCGCTTCAGCAACGACGACGCAGCTGCTTTCCCCATAACCTGCCAGCACCGTGACGAGCACCACCTTCATCTCGCACCGTGACTCTGGTCTCACCAATGACACCATCTGACTCCGCCACCGAGCCGCTGCTGGAACCACGACCTGAGGGCGCCGCACGCCGCACTGCTGCACTTTGCACCGCAGCACCCTACGCCTGCCGACGCCAGCACTCCTGACTTCAACAGAGAGAAGTTCGATCTGCAACGTTTGTGACTTCGAGGGCCCCGACGAATCCTGCACCGACCTCTGGAACCGACGCCTGAGGATGCCGCGCTCTCGGAAGCTCGACGAGAGGTCGCCGCTGCCCTGCAGGTCTAAAAGGTACTGTTTGGGGTCTTCCTGACACTGTAGCTAACCCGCGACGCCGTGGCCAGACAGAACTGTTTGGATTTGTTTCCTCACAACGCCGTGATAGCCCCGGACGGAGCTATCGACATCAAGGAACTATTTTTAATGCATAAGTTAAGATTTTGAGGTACCTTTTTGCAGGGTCATCCCTGAACTTTTTGCCTTCCTCCTGTATTTTGTCTGACCTGTTTTTGTTGGGTTTATGACTTTGGGAACTTTACCACTGCGGATCAGTGCTGAAACTGCATATGCTCTCTCTATTGTAAATTGATGTGTGGATTAGTGATTCCATGATTGGTTGGTTTGGTTTACCTGTCAGACCCTAGTACAGTGCACAAGGAGTGCCCAGGGCTGGTAATCCAAATACTGCTGGTGGGATAGCAGCACTGGTTGTGCCACCCACAGAAGCAGCCTGTAAAAGTGTGTCTAAGGCCTGCCATTGCAGAGCCTGTGCAGTCTGGTACTGTCATGCTGACTGGGCAAGTGCACCCACTTGCCAGTCCCTAAACCTTCCCTTTTCTTCATATCAGACACCCTTATGGTAGGCCCAAGGGCAGGGTGCATTGCAAGTATAAGGCATGTTCTAATAGTGAATTACAGCCATTTTCGTTTTTCACTATTACAAGTAGGCCTGGGCGACAAATTCCGTTCCGCTTGCGGAATTTGCGGAATTTGGGTAATTTCGCGTTCCGTGGACAACGCAGAATTGCCCAAAACTCTGCTTTCCGCGGCTTCGCGGAATTTTTTGCTTGTTTGAGATCTCAAAATGCGTGTTCGTGGGATATTTCCCCCGAGCACACAAACAGCGTCGCGAACAAGATAAAAGCATCGCGAACAAGCAATTCCGCTCGTTCCCGGAATTTCTGCGTGTTCGCTGAGATTTTTAACCATTTCGCGGAGATTTGCATAGCGCGACTACGCAAATTACGCCCACCCTTAATTGCAAGGCTACCTGTTCCCCATAGGCCAGAATGGGCAGTTTGATTATTACATCTTCTAATCCTAACTGACTCATGGAACATGGTTGAATTTAGTATGCCTGAACTCAGAATCATAAAATACATTGTTTAGTGAAATTGGGTTTAACATTCTGTGTTTGAAAATACCACTTTTAGAAAGTAGGTATTTTCTTGTCAAACTATCCAAACCTGCCTCTGCTAGGTTGTGTATTCCTTGTCTGGAGTTTGAGTGACAGGGGCTGGGGAATTCCAGGGGGCTGGGGAATTCCTGGAGACAGGGTGAGTCAGCACAGGGCTGAATAGAGAGATCTCCATGTAGATTGGTGGGAGGAGTTGCACCTGGGACCTGAATAGGACTGTGCTTTCCCTCCACAATGCTGGCTCCACCTCCTGTGGTGCGTCTGATGTCTCTGCCCTGCACTGTGAAAGGAAAGAAGGAGTCATGTAAACAGAGTGCTCCAGGACTGACCAGAACTCGTTTGGACTAGGCAAAGGCCTCTCTGCCTTCAGAGAATAAAGAGAAACTGGGTATAAATGTTGGGACCCAAACCCAAGAACTTTAGATCACTTTGGGATACAAGAAGAAACCTTTGCTGAGGAGTGGAACCAGAAGAAACTGAGGAGAGACTATCCCTAAGCTGAAGTGCTGCTTTGGGGATTGCCCTGCAGTGGTTGCCTGACTGCCGAAGAAAGGAGAAAGGACTTTGTGTGAACTTTATTCAAGGATCTCCAAGGGCTTGGCTGCTGAAGTCTCAGGGCCATTAGACTTCAACCACCAGCTCTCCAAGAGTTCTTTTGAAGTGCCTGCAGTTGTGCTGGACTTTTTGAGGACTTGCGTCTCGCAAGGAGCTGTTAAGTGCAACTTAAGAACAGGAAGCGTGTCGCCGAATTGCCGCTTCACAACACGAAGTGCCTCGCATCGCCGGAGAAGAGGATCGACGACGCAGCAGATGCCGCCGCATCACCGGGAAGCGTGTCGCAGAAGAATTGTTGAGTCATCGCAGGCCCACCGAGGCACCTCGCATCGCCAGGAGAAGAGGATTGACGTCGCAGCAGACGCCGCCGCATCACTGGGAAGCGTGTCGCAGGGCCTGTCGCGGCTCATCGCAGGAGATGAGGATCGATGTCGCATCAGAAGCCGCCGCATCTCCGAGAAGCGTGTTGCAGGGCCTGTCGTGGCTCATTGCCGAAGAAGAGGATCGATGTCGCAGCAGACGCCGCTGCCTCACTGGGAAGAGTGTTGCAGGGCCTGTCGCGGCTCGCATCATTTCGAAGCAACTCGCATCTCCAGGGGCAAGGATCGACGTCACAGCAGAAGCCGCCGCATCACTGGGAAGCGTGTCGCAGGGCCCGCCACGGTTCGCATCATGTAAAGCATCTTGCATCACTGGAGAAGAGGTTCGACGCCGCAGCAGATGCTGCCTCATCACCGGGAAGCGTGTTGCATCAAGGAGAAAGCGCCATCTTTGTTTTTTTGCACCAGATCTTCAACACATCACCGTCCTTGAGTGTAAGGGACTACTGCATCACCTTTTCTGCAACACTTTTGTTGCCCTGCATGTCGGATGTTAAGGTACATTGAACTCTGAGTGTCGCATTTACCATCTTAAGAGAACTAAGCTTAATTCTACCATTTTAAAGTAACAGTATTGTGGATTTGTATTGTTTGTGGTCTTGTGATAAGTCTATATAAGGAATACTTATTTTTGATATACAACTTTTGTGGTGTCCATCTGTAGTGTTGTCACTTGATTACTGTATGTGTTCACAAATGCTTTACACACTGCCTCTGAGATAAGCCTGTCTGCTCATGCCAAGCTACCAAGGGGGTGAGCAGGGGTTATTTTAGGAGTGTACCCCCCTTACCCTGACTAGACGCAAGGGTCCCTATTTGTCACAGGTACTTAACTATGCCAACTAGAGACCCCCAAATCTAACAGTACTGTATTGTGGATTTTTATCGTTTTCGATTACTGTATGTGTTCACAAATGCTTTACGCACTGCCTCTGAGATACACCTGTCTGCTCATGCTAAGCTACCAAGGGGGTGAGCAGGGGTTATTTTAGAAGTGTACCCCCCTTTCCCTGACTAGACGCAAGGGCCTATTTGTCACAGGTACTTACCTATGCCAACTAGAGACCCCCAAATCTAATAGTACTGTATTGTGGATTTGTATCATTTTTGGTCTTGTCTTAAGTATATAAAAACATTGGATATTTTTCTAAACTGGTGTGGTGTCCTTTTGTAGTGCGTACACTGTACTACTCTTGGTTATGTGCAAATGCTTTACACACTGCCTGTAAGATAACCCTGACTGCTCGTGCCAAGCTACCAAGGGGGTGAGCAGGGGTTATTTTAGGAGTGTAACTCCCTTATCCTGACTAGAGTGGTGGTTTCTGCCTGGCTTTGGCCCATGCCCTAGCCTGCCAAAAATCCCATTTCTAACAATATGTTCCTTTATTCGCAGGGTGAGGCTCAGGCTTCCAAGGTCTTCAATGAGTGCTCTGGAGTTGAGGTGGAAGTGTCTTCCAGGTGGAAGGTCAGGTCTCTGAGTATAATGTAAATTTTTGATGTTTGTGATGTGATTTGTAAAGTTGATGAGCACACCCGGTGACCTGTTGATGAAAGTGCTGGTTAGAGTGAAGCAGACTGTGACATAGCCTTGAAAGGCAGGTGTTCTATATTGGAGTATAGTGTGTCCGAGGGGCAGCTGACGGTGTTTTTGAGGATGATAGTAATTACACCTCCTTTCTTGTGAAGTCTGTCTTGCCTGCCAGATTTGTGACGAGGAAGTATGACTGTGGTCATGCCAGGTGCTGATACAGAGTTCTGTCATGTTTTCATGAGAAAAAGTAGGTCAAAGGTATTGTCATTCTCTTTGGTGTATTAGGTGAGCGAGCGGGTGTTGAGGGGCATGCATCTAAATGTGGAGTTAACAGACAAAAGACACAGGAGCACACCATATGCAAGTCAGTATAATCCTATGTGTATCTTTACAGTTATTCATAACCAGTTTGAATAAAGGAGTTTCCAAATCAATATCCACGTAGCTGAAGGTCATTCAGAAATACTTTTATTTCTCTTTTAGTAATGCAGCAGCCAACGCGCGTTTCGCCCCACCCAGGGCTTCCTCAAGGATGCAAATGACACATAAAAACATACATTGTAATATATATATAAAAGTTCTCTTTAACAAGTTACAATGCCTCCTGAGGGCAATAACAATTGACTTGTAAGTACAAATTAAAATACATTCATTATTCAAAATTGCATGGTACTAGTACAGACCGACCACCAATCATCCAACAGTGATAGCCAAAAGGCACATCATTGTGAATATCCAGAATCTATAGTTTTACATAAGCCATCCACTAGTTAGAACACACTTCAAGGAAACTAGAAGACCACGACGTCACACCCAAAAGATACATCTTAAATCAAATACATTCTCAAAAACATAATACGAGAATTGATTTAACCACCATCCTGTTATTTTCCAAAATAAAGTGCCAAAGGACAAGAGACAAGTGAAATAGAATCGATAAGTATAGTTCTCCTGACCACATTTATGTCGTAGCTCACACTCTGTTGCTATGTGTGTATTCAGTAGTAATTGTCTCCAATCGACATTGTCAGAAATTCAGTCAGCTATAACAACAGTATGTTATGTTGCGTTTTAATAACCAAAATATTCCATGCGTATTTATATTGATATATAAATGTCCAATGCCATTCTGACTATATCAAAACACCCACCTTCAAGTTTTCATCTGTTATCAATGTTATTTTCTAATAAGCTCTATGTTAGAGTCCATGTATCCCTCAAACTCCTTTTCAATAAGTTTGTGGTGCCATGATATGTTCCACCTATATAAAGAGACATATCATATGTGCAAATCAATGAGTTGTACATCCTTCTTACTTTTCTAATATATATATATCCTACACATAACTATTTTTCTCTTACATAAATAATAATATTAATAATAATCCACATTTGTAAAGCGCGAACAATCACCAGTAAGGGTCTCTAGGCGCTGGGGGCCATCGGGAAGATTAAGCAAGCTATTGCCCAGAGTCACATGGTGCTGGGCTAATCTGCCGCCGGCGCCGGGGATCAAACCGTGATCCCCAGATTCCGGAGTCAGTCGCTCTTCCCTAAATGTAGATCACATCTAAATGTGGAGTGTTTTGTGGGTGGTTGCAGAACTATGTGAGTTTTAGAGGGTGGTGTGTTTTGGTGCTGTCATAGTGGTGAGTGTTGGGTGTATGTAACTGCATGAAACTTGCAGGAAGTGCAGGAGAATGCTCCTTTGGTGTTGTATGGTGTGTCGAAGCAGCAGCGTGTGAAGCAGGTGCCGGGTTGAGAGTGCAGCGGTCACAACATAGTAGTGGTGGGAGATCCAGGGATCCTGGTGCAGGGTGAGGTCCTTAGCAGATGGGTACTGATGGGCTTTCTTTTGGTGAGCCTTTGGTGTCCACTGATGGTCGAAGCTGTGGCAGGGATTAAATTAGTCCTGGGAAGGGAGAGGACTGATGTCACTTTCTCTTCAGATGAGTGATGGGAATGCATTAATGTGTCTACATTATGGATTCTGCAACTCTTAAAGGAAGATTATTCATAATATTGGATATTCTGCTATGTAAAGTGGCAACACTCAGTATGTCATGTTTCCCTGCACAAATTCCAAAAAGTTTTATGTGGCAACATTTTGCAGGAAAATTGAGGTAATACAAACCAATTGTAATCTCGGTTTGGGTGTAAACTAATTTTATTACCCAAATTTGGATAAACACGTGACTCACACCAAGAGCACAAACATTTGTTATCCCAATAGATAAAGGTGAACAAGTAGACCCTTTTTGTTTACGTTTTTGGAGTTTACCATCTTGCATATATTGGCATGTCCCACACATAAGAGCAGTCAACTAAAAAATCATCCAGTCATGCATCATGCATACTAACATTAATTGGCGCTATCACTTGCACCTTAGAATGCTTATAGCGACTTACACTGCACTGATATTCACATCACATGACACTGGATGTCAACACTTCCGGTGCAGGCATGAGGTTAATGCTAGGCCTGGGCTAAAATTCCGTTCCTCTCGTGGAAATTCCGATAATTTGACATTTTCGCGCTCCGCGGATAGCGCGAAAATGTCAAAATTCCCGCAATCGGCATTTTACCGGAAATTCTTTTCTTGCTCGCGCTGTAAAATAATACATTCTCGCGCGCGCGCGATCGCCTTACCTGAATCCCTGCGTTCGCCGACAAGTTTTCCCGATCCGGTCGCGTTCTCCACGAGATGTTGGATTGTTGGTAGCCATTTGCGCTGTCTCGCGACAGTTCGCGCCCGCAGTAACGTCATTCGTCGCGCGATCACGTCTTTCTTCTCGCGATCATGCACCACGAGACAAGTGAAAACAAGATGGCTGCGCCCATGAGCAACCGCATCGGTAAGTTGGCGAGCTGCGACCACGCCTTACCTGAATCCCCGCGTTCGCCGACAAGTTTTCCCGATCCGGTCGCGTTCTCCACGAGATGTTGGATTGTTGGTAGCCATTTGCGCTGTCTCGCGACAGTTCGCGCCCGCAGTAACGTCATTCGTCGCGCGATCACGTCTTTCTTCTCGCGATCATGCACCACGAGACAAGTGAAAACAAGATGGCTGCGCCCATGAGCAACCGCATCGGTAAGTTGGCGAGCTGCGACCACGCAGAAAATACTGCGAACGGGCGGGAAAAAAACTTCCGCATCTTCGCGATATTTCCGCGTGTTTGCGGAGATTTTTTACATTTCTGCGATAATTTGCGAAAGTGAATTTCGCAAATTCCGCCCACCCCTAGTTAATGCATGGGCACAGATAAATGAAGGAACTATAGAGGGGCAACCAGACAACCTGGACGTGCTTGTGTTAACAGCACAGTAATGCTAGTGCTAAATATTGTGATTACTAAACTGAATATGAATGCAGTTTCAAATTCCACATGGTGTCACAGATTACTACATTCTACAGTGGGCAGAGCTTTTACCTGCATGAGCATTGGTTAATACTAGAATGAGATTTGAAGTGTGGTTGTGAACGAATCTGTGAGTTCTGTTGACATGGCACCTGTGGATGTGCATGAAGGTGCACGTTTTCCTTACTGCTCACTGCATTTTCATAAATATATGTATATTTGATCATGACCAAATGTAAATCTTGATAATTTAGTGACCTGCATTTTCAGTGTTTGAGGTGGAGTTAGACTACTGTGTGTGCAGTTGTACTTCTATTTACATTTGTTCCGTCTGCTCCATTCTCTTTCTGTGTAATGTACGTTAGTTTAGCGAAGGAGGTAATTTCGTCCCCAACCTGTAAATGGGGTGGATTCTCGCTGAATCATACTTGTTCAAGCAGTTTTCATCTTTGCACATGCACTGAAGAAGAGGTACTGGGTGTAGATTATACCAAAAATGCTGAATTGCTTATGCTCAGAGATTGAAAGACTACATGCACAAGAAATGCTAAAACTGTGCATGCTTAGAAAAAAAATACTGTGTAAATGCAGCAAAAAATGTTGATGTGCCCCTGCACCTTGGTGGAGATAAATAACTGAATATTTCAGCCGGTAGATGGTTTGTTCCTCTGTATAGAAATCCACAGACACATAGCATAAAGCTCTGGAATTAAGGCAATCAGGTACAGACGAGCATTGCAATGTAAAACATTACATTTTCAGATGTATTTTACAATTGGTTTATGGTTTTTACAAATACTTTAACCTCGCAAACCAATAATGAAAACGCAGATTATCTATTCTTTCAATCGTCATCTAAATATGAATTTAAGCATTTACCAACTGATCTGATTAGTTTTTTCACACTATTGATTATAGCAATCGTTCTAATCAGAACCCTAATTAACCAGTTGGGGGCCTGATGTTCCAAAACATAGCAAATCGCTAACCAGTCACAGACTGGTTAGTGGCTGCTAACTACTGTGTTTTTGATTTACAAAGAATCGTTAATGGCATATTTCTTAAAATAGCACACCTCAAATTAGCAATTCGTTTTTTTGCGATAAAAATATTTCATCACTAATTGCGATTACCAAATAGTGAATCCATATTTCGATATACAAAGCATTCAAAAATACTACATTAATTCAAACACAGCATTTTTCAGATTTACTCACTCTCAACATCGCAGCCTATCGCGGGAAAATTACGCCATGCCAACCAACGGGTCAAATGACCGCGCAAAAATCAATGCCACGCTGCAAAAATGCGAAATGCGAACGCAAAAATACATGCGATGAGGCCAATTGCGGTGCAAAAAGTAGCGAAAACCAGCCAGAGGCTTGCAAATCCCACGCGTTTGGTGGGAAAATGCACCATAGAAACCACAGAAACAACAAACCAGAAACAAGCCAAAGCACGTTGCAACATGGATGCACCCTAACCGAGCGCAGAGGCCAAAGCGAACCCCACAACCCCCACAGACCACCAGCAAGGAACAACGGGGACGGGGACGGCCAAGGAGAAGAGGGAGAGGAAGACGGGGTGCAGTCCGCAGCAAAATCAGATCAGCGTCACGGAGGTGACAGAACTCTACCATCAACTGACTCACAAGTAGACCACCTGGAATGCAGTCGGAGTGCTGAGGAGGCCAATTGAGGAGGCCAAGAGGCGCTGGCATGATGCGACAACCTAAACCAGGCACAAACCCGCTTCCAACAGGAAGGCTGCAACGGCGACAGGAGGTGGCAGTCCTGCGCCACAGGAGGAGCTGGAGGAAACCGAGGCCACAGACATCAGTGTAGAGACGGTGCAAGGAGTAGGGAGTACGGACACACCTCGAGAGGACTTGAGACAACAACAACAGCGTGAGGATCTAAAAGGGACTGGGGGACGGGGGAGATGGGCACAATGGCACACATGTGCAACAATGTGCAGCACACTGCACAACCACAAATACCCAGGGACCTGTCCCCCATCCCCGTGGCACACTGCAGCACACACACATAGCAATCACAGCACATCCCATGACAATGTGGCACAAAGTGTAACACCGACACTGCAGAACAGGGGACAAAACTGGGTCCACCCATGCGCAGAAACAGGCCTATCACATTGGACAGAGCATGGAACTGTAAGATGCATATGTACGGGTACAACCTCACATCAGTCATATAGTCCAAATGTCCACTGTCACAACTCAAATTGCCAGCACCACCCAAACAGTCATGATGTACATTGTCTCACATTTTGCATGTCCACAAGAACAATGTGCCAACATAAATGTCAACACAATGTCAACATGCATCTCCCCTTCACATTGTACAGGGACAAACAACACCTCCAGCAGGTCACACCAGACAACCCAACCCATCAGTGATGCCGGAGATGACCACCGCACCTTCGACACAGATGCCCTAGAACAGCCCTTGGACATCCCACGCAACCCACCACCAGGACCAGAGCAGACAAGCCACTTAGAGGAGAACCCAGACCCTGCAACAGACCACACAGCATCAAGCAACCGCAAGCACGACTGACACACAACACTTCACTGACCCACACATGGCACACCAATGCCAGGTGTCAGAACACCAAAAGGAGGTGGCCCAACAGGTGCAGGTGTGGTCCGAACCCATGGAAGGCATTACAGAACACATATGTGGGTGTCCATTACCCTTCAGGGACCACCTACACCCCACAAAGGTGACACACACTGCCATAGAGACACATGCAAATGCACATTCCCAGTACAGAACCACGCCCAGGGGCAAGCACATATCAGTCACACACCCACGTTGGCTCTGCATACGATGGCACGGTCCACTTCCTCTAGGAAATGAGTGGGCGTCGGCAAAGCTACATGTCCAAGCTCTAACCCGCTGCCTGCGGTGACATGTCTGTGTCCCTTGACCCGGTCACTCCACTCCGCACGGCCCCCGTGTGCCCAGATTCTGCTGCTGCTGCCTTCTTGGCCTTTCTTGCTGCCGCCTCTCCTTAAGGCCCCTGCTCTCCAGGCTTGCCCAGGCTTGCCCTCGCTCTTCGCTCAGTCTTCCCGCTCTTTCCACCCTCCCTTCAGCTCCCCGCCGCTGCTCTCCCTCGGCCCACCCCCTTCTCTTGGCACCTGCTCCCCATTCACCGCCCCGCTCCCGCCTCCCAGCTGCTCCTCCCTCCCACTTGGCCATATATGGCGGGGACCGCGCGGCAGTGAGCAGTGACCCTTGACCCGGTCACTCCACTCCGCACGGCCCCCGTGTGCCCAGATTCTGCTGCTGCTGCCTTCTCGGCCTCTCTTGCTGCTGCCTCTCCTTAAGGCCCCTGCTCTCCAGGCTTGCCCAGGCTTGCCCAGGCTTGCCCTCGCTCTCCCGCTCCGTCTTCCCGCTCTTTCCACCCCCCCTTCCGCTCCCCACCGCTGCTCTGCTGCAGCCCACCCCCTTCTCTTGGCACCCGCTCCCCATTCGCCACCCCGCTCCCGCCTCCCAGCTGCTCCTCCCTCCCACTTGGCCATTTATGGCGGGGACCGAGCGGCAGTGAGCAGTGACCCTTGACCCGGTCACTCCACTCCACACGGCCCCCATGTGCCCAGATTCTGCTGCTGCTGCCTTCTTGGCCTCTCTTGCTGCCGCCTCTCCTTAAGGCCCCTGCTCTCCAGGCTTGCCCAGGCTTGCCCAGGCTTGCCCTCGCTCTCCCGCTCTGTCTTCCCGCTCTTTCCACCCCCCCTTCCGCTCCCCGCCGCTGCTCTCCTGTGGCCCCGCCCCCTTCTCTTGGCACCTGCTCCCCATTCGCCGCCCCGCTCCCGCCTCCCAGCTGCTCCTCCCTCCCACTTCGCCATATATGGCGGGGACCGCGCGTACGCGCAGAGGCCACGTGCAGCAGGCGCGCCAAAGGCAAGCCCGTCTACACCCATCCACGCCTGGACCGCGCCCAGCGCCGGAACCCCATGACCCCGCCAGAGCCAGCCAACCCGACAGAGATACGACGCCACCACCCTCCACACACTCAACACCGGCTGACAGCCAGCCTGCTACCAAGCCAACCCAAAATGCACCCGCGGAGCATTCACCTGCCACGCCTGCAACTTCACCTGCACCCGATCCTGCACCGCACCCACCAAGCCAGGCTCCAGCAACGACCCCCTCAAGTGCATCTTGCTCAACACCCGCCCCATCCACAGGCATGCCGTTGAACTCTGGAACCTTCTCGACACAACATCACCAGACGTCGCCTTCCTCACAGAAACATGGATGAACGCCTCCTCAGCTCCCGACATCGCCATAGCCATCCCGGATGGCTACAAGACCGCGTCAACCAAGCCGGAGGAAGCATCGCCATCGTCCACAGAAACACCACCCGAATCACGACCAACTCCGACGACACCCTCACCGCCGCCGAACACCTTCACTTCCAGATACACACCGACCCCAAGATCACCCTCAGAGGCACCCTCATCTACAGACCCCCAGGACCACGCACACAATTCAGCGAAGCCATCGCAGACTTCGTCAGCCCGCACGCCCTTACCTCCTCAGACTAGATCCTCCTAGGAGACCTCAACTTCCACCTGGAGAACAACAATGACAGCATGGTTGCGTCCACTGTCCACTACACTCCATACACCAGAGGTGTATGTCGCCATGGATATGGGTGTGTTCTGGATACTGCGGTCTGTCCAGCACATCTCCGCCACTCTTGGCATTGTGTACTTTCCCAATCATGGTTCTCCTGCATCCTTCACACATGCCTGGTTGCCACCTCCCTCCACATTTGGCTATTGTGTGGCTGGGGTGCCATGCCATTGATAGCTCATGTTCACGGCTTGCCCAGGTTACCATTGTGAGTTGTTCTGTCGTGTCTGGTGGGTGGGCATGTTGTTTTGCATGTTGGTTGTGATTTTGTGATGTGTGCATTGCCAGAGTTGTGAGTGCATGGTTGTGGAGTTGACGTGAGTGGGGTGTTCATTTGGAACTTGCCAAGGGGCTGTGAATTTTCCTTGGTGCCATCCTGGGAACGCTGGTTGCTGATGGACTGTAGGAGGATGGAGGAATCATGCACACTGGCTGGGTATTTGGAGGGGACATTGGTGGAGGTACCACGGTGTTCAGATGTTGCCTGCACATTAATGTGAGACGTGTGCTTTCTATTGCGGTGATTGTGTGCCGTGTCACCAGGGGGCACAGGTAGGACATGTGTGCTGTGGATTGCCCCCAACACGTGTGTGCATCCAGCTATCCTGCTACGGCATATGGTCCTTGCTTGGTTTGCAGCAGATCCTGCGCATTGTGTTGGGTATATAGGGACTGGGGTACCAGGCTGATGGTGATGTCCAGGACAGGTGTGAGGGACTTGGATGTGGCTGGCTGTGAGACTCCTCTGACTCTGGCGGGTGTTGGTTGGGGGGTACCAGGGGCCAACAGGTGCAGCACAGCCAGCAGCTTTGTGTGGGGTGGGATGTTGGGTGTCCGCTGTGTTGGTGCCGTCGGCCTGTTGGGCGATGATGGTCAGGATGTGTACAATGGTTGTCCTTTTGAGCCTGTAGTGGGCAATGACATTGTCAGGTGTTGGGTCTGTGAGGCTGGTGCGTTTCCTGGGGGTCCGCTGTCTTTGTCTGCGCTGCCTCTGTGGTGGTCCGGGTGGGGATTCCGGGTGGGTGTTAGGGTCCTGGGATGGTGGCGGAGGGTGTTGTGGCCCTCTTGGGTGACCAATGGCTCCATGGCATCTGTTGCCCTTCCGATGTAGCTGTGGGCTGGGCTCCCTTTTGTGATGCACGCTGTCGTCCGACTTTGCACCAGGTCTGAGCAGGTGCTAGTTTCTGGGTGCTAACGCGCCTTATCACCTGTTTTGTGTTCTTATCGCCGATCTGGCTGGTCGTTGAGAATGTTGAGGTGTGGTGTTGTCACGGCTTTTCGCACGGGAAAGCCTACTCTGCATCTCATTAGCGATAGTTGCCGTGGTCATCTGTGGCAATGTTTTTTGCGGCTGCTATCGCGGGATACTGGTGCACCATCTTGTGATTGGGGCGATAAGTTTATCCCAACTTTGGCAGCGATAAAGTGCCGTTAACTTGGCGATAGATCCTTGTGAATATGCCCCAAACAGTATTATCTTTCTTATCATGGAAACAGTGTAATTTTAGGTTTTAATATTTGTGCCTTTGACGTCCAGTAGTTGATCAGTTGAACCTTCCGTGGCCTTCCCTTGCCCTTCTCCACTCTGGTTTCTAGTGCTCCTTGATATAGTTAGCCCAAAAAGGGCACCAGCGACAATACTCGTCACACTTGAGTTCTCCTCAGTTTCCCCAAACAAACTTGCGACCTACTCTCTGCATTAGCAGTTTGAAATTCCTCTAAGGAGTTTGTTACTAGGGTCAGGCTCTTTTCTACATCACCACTGCTGTGGTGATGTAGATGTGGTACTAACTCCACCTGTAGGTGAACAGTTTTCCAACACATAATTGAGGGGACTGTAGCCAACCTTTCAACAGAATGCCCAAAGGTTTGGAGGCGATTGCTGATGTGTCTCTGCAGATGCCTCTGCGGCAGTTCAGTTCAAAATCTTTATTCGGGTACACAAAGTATCCATAAAAGCACAGACATTTACAATAAAAACACATAAATACATAGTAATATGCAATGTTGTGAAAAGGATCTTTGTCTTCAGTGCAATCACAATTCTTAGCAGCGTAATCAATTAATTCAGGTTAATTGGTACTAATAGAGCTACAGGCTTGCACTGTTGTTCTAAAAAAAACTGCCTACGTGAACAGTTACCTCTTCATCAGAAAGTTGATGTAACATCTTGAAAGCTGTCTTAAAATCATTAATATTACGTCTCTTTATAAGGGTAAGAAAGAACTCCTTTGTGTACATTGAATAAAAGCCACAAAAGATAGGAAATGCAGTGTGGTTTGCCCTTATCTCCCATCACAGGGGCAAGGTGTTAGATCAAGATTTCTTTGAAAACCCAGAAGGAAGCACAGTAGGTATTTGATTTTTCCAGCACTATATCAGAACAATAAACTGCCCCCCAGTGACCCGTTGGTGCAAACAGATATCTTGTAACTGAGCTATGTTTTGTCATCTTAAGATAGGCTACCACAATCGACTTAATTGTCTCTGTAATCATTCTTTCTGTGTTATCAAATGTATAAAGCTTGCTGAAGATGTTTTTTGCCAATAGCAATGGAGTGCTCAATACATGCTGATAGCCAATCTTACGAAGACTTGCCTCCAATCCTGCTACCCAGGGCATTGCAAGGCCTTTGTCACAAATGAGACAGTCTGTAATAATGTCTCTCATTAGACTTGCCCCTTTATTTTTCCACACTGCTAACTATAGTTAGGGGAAATCAGGCTTTAAAAAGATTTTCTATATATCAATGGCCCAGTGCAGTGTGACAAATAAAACTGGATGATGAAATGGGGACTGATAAGACATTTCTGCAGAACCTATTTTCTTTGTTTGGATGAAGTCACATTTAGAAATTTCCAAGATCTCTGCACCCTATGTCGCTGTTAGGACACACTGTATTTTGTAAATTTTTAGCAGGGTTATTAGAGCTCCTCCTTCCCTAGGTTAGGGTAGACTAAAAAAGAGTGGCAATAGTCTTAATCATTTTATATCAGCAGTGGCTAGTTTGCACTGACCATAAAGCTGTAGCATCAAAATTAAGTCCTAAGCATGGAAAAGAAATAGTGCATTTTAATTTGTTCTCCTCAATGGCAAGAGTGGACAACTGACATTTTCTGGGACCACAGAACATGATATAAAATTTAGCATAATTTGTATGCATGTCTAAGTCACCCTTAAAGTCCACAAATCCATGTACTCGGAAGCGCAAAACTCTTGAAGGGTGCACCATTACCACAGCATCATCCGCATACAAGAGGGAAGGTAAAGAATACTCTTTGACTTTTGGGACATCAGGAGTAATAGGAGTTGGGGTGGAAATTATTAATACACATAATAAAAAAATGGGGCTAAAACACTCGGGTGTCTTACTTCTCGAAAGACTCATATATCATTAGAGACCACCCCGTGAATGTTGAGTCTGACTCGTGCCTTTATGTCCCTGTTCAAGTCCTCTAAAAGGTGCACCAATGCTTCATCCATCCCATATAAAAGAAGGTTTGACCACAGCTTTGAATGATTTACAGAATCAACCACTGCAGTCAAATACACAAGAGCCAAATACACAGGGAATTGTCTGGCCACAGTATACTTCCTTATAATCAAGGTCAAATTGAAACACTGTTTAATGGTCCTGACCTTACTTCGGAATCCATATTGGGAAGGGTAAAGAATGTGCTCCTCCTCTGTCCCATCCTTGATCCTGTTGTACAGAACCGTTCCTAATATTTTTAGTGTTGATTCTATTAAGGAAAAGGGTCTGTAATAACCTGGCTGCATGCGGTCACCCTTATCGAAGATGGGCACTTTAATGGAGGTTGACATGAGGTCAGCAACGGAGAGTGGACAAGATTGTTAAAAATATTTGTTAATTACAGCACCAAAAAATCAGGGTTACGCTTAATAAGGCCAATTGGAATCCCATCTGGGCCAGGGCTTTGCCATCCGCACTTTGTTCTATTGCATCTTCTACTTCGCTCAATAAAACTGGGACTCCCATTAGCTTAGGACCGTAAGGATTTTGGACTCCTCTCAGATGGTGGTATAAATACTTCTAAATGCTCCTCCCATGACTCGCCAATGACATGACAAGTAATCGGGGCCAGTGCCTGGTTCTTGTGGCTCATATCAGATAAAGCAGACCAAAAAAGTCTGCTGTTCTTTGTATTAGCCTCCGACACCAGTGAGTCCCGCTGTTTGGTTAAAACTTCTCTCTTCCTCCTAGTGGTGACTACTTTATATTCCTTACGTAAAGATGTAACTTCCTGTGTAGGTTTCGCCATAAGGGCCTATGTAACTGTTGGTGAAGCTTAAAACATTCTTTGTCAAACCACATGGGCCTATTATCGGTTGGGCGCAGAGGTCTCATAAATGTCCCTCTTAAATTAAGATAAAGCTGGAAGAAGGCCCTAGTTACTTAGTGTTCAGTATCAACTACAACTAAACCAGCCTCAATCAATATTGAGTTCTCCTTGATCACTTTGTAACACAGTTGGACAGGTTCTTCGACTCTCCATATCATTCTTAAATTGTCAGGGTTCAGTTGGAGATTTGTAGCTGCGCAACCTATCCTGAAACTAGGCTTGGGAGGGTAGTTGGAATACTACCTCAATGTGGTCGTGGTCTCCATAGTGCGATGAGGCAAGTTTCCCATTCAGCAATGACTCCCCGAGACTAGATTAAATCAAAATATAATCAATTGTAGTGCAGCAACCTCTATCTCTAAAGGTGGGGTTGTAAAATTAATTTCTACCTAGTATATCCATCACATTGTTTAAGTCATATGCAGCCAGGTACTCCATCAACTCAGACCCTCTAGTATCAGTGCTATTCAAAAAACATTCTGGTGTGTCTAGGGCATCGATACCGTGGGTGCTTAGGGAGGAAGCCTGCAGTGGGAGCTTGGCTTTAAAATCTCCTGCTAAGCAAAGCCCTACATTATGTCCTTTATATTCAGCAGCACTTTGCAACAAAGCAATATAATCAAAAACTATTGTAAATTTGATTTTGTGGTTTAGGTGAAGTCATTGATATAAAAGTTAATTAGGTACAGTGTCTGACCCCTTGTGCGTCTGACAACCTGGAGATTATCGTAATCGATCTCAATTGCCTTGGTGTCTCCCATAGCAGATAGACTCACCCAGATGGCTAAGCCGCCTGACACCCTCCCTGATCGGGGTGGAGTAGCCAGATTACTATAGCACTCATAGCCATCAACAAACAATTTCTGAGCTACTCAGGTTTTCTGAAACAAAAGTATATCATACTGTTTTATAGAAGTGGTCCACTCAGGAATCATGATCTTGGAATTGCAGACCTGCAACATTCCAACTCAGGACTTTCAACACATATTCACTTAAACCCAAGGTGCTTCTCATAGGTGAGAGAGCAGCAGGATTAAACATTATTCCTGGGGAAATATGTGTTGGCGCATTTGTACCTGCAAACCTAGGGCCATATTATCAAGGAACGGCGATAACATTATCGCCGCTTTAGTGGCAGGAAACTGCCGCTAAAGTGCAATAATGGGCTTGATAATATGCCCTTGTGAATTCCCATAGAAGCCCAGGTTCTGGTGTGAACCTGGGCTTCTATGGGAATTCACAAGGACATATTATCAAGCCCATTATCGCCGCTGTAGCGGCAGTTTCCTTCTGTTAAAGCGACGATAATGTTATCGCCGTTCCTTGATAATATGGCCCCTAGTCCCCAGTCAGTCTAAACTAAAGAGATCGCCAAAAACAAAAAACCTGTTCCAAAGTGTAAATGGTGCTTGAGGGTTGCAAGGATTTGTTAGAGCCATCGGGGCACAAAGGACTTTGGGCTTGTAAAAATAGCCTAGTGGAAGCGAGCAGATTTTAGTATGGTTGTGACCAATATCATCTTTAGAATTAAAAAAATGTCTCACAATTAGTGCTCTGCCAAAATTCACTAGAACACAGTCCCCCTCAATATCCTTTTCCGAGTTACCCACCCTCCGCACCATTAGAATCTCATTCATGTTCCTTGGATTAAAATGCTTGTTTTTAATGAGCCGGTCAGCACTTTTGTTACAGAGCTCCGATCATGATTCAGTTTGTGTCCCCCTAAGAGGTTAAACTCCAGCCAAAACTAACAGATAATGGCATGTAGTAGGGTGAAAATCTAATATATCTATATTCGGAATGGGACATGCTTTGATATCAACTAGTTTAGAGTTTCAAGTTCCAGATAATCCAGGGTTCGAGGTAACTATGTGGGTCTCCTGAGAAGGGCCAATCTCAAAACTGGTCGGACCAGGTATGGTGTTGTTCTTATACTGATCCTGAGGAACTTCCAAGGTTTTTTTCAGTTGTGTTTGCATGGCCAACTCTGGCACAAACAGTAGTATCAGTTATGTGTGGCAGCGAAGTGAAGCCATTATCAAGGGGAGGAAAACTTGTGAAATATTCCTATCAGGCTATCTAAAATGCCTTTTAATTGATCTTAAATTAGTTTGAGTGTCACTTCCAAAGCGGCACAAAAATTTCTGCACAAGGTATCATAGTCAATGCGGTTCGAATTTGAAGAGTGCAATGCCTGCCTTGACTGAGTAATCGTACTGCTTATGGCACCAAGTGGAGATTTGGCCTTGTCACTTAACACTAGCATTCTTGGTCGCTGTTGCTTGTTTTCCAATATGTTTTTTCATCTTGACAGCGGGTTCGTGTTCAACCTCTGACATAATGCCAGATGAGCCATGGATAGAAGTGGCCCTATCCGTGCTATCACAGGCTAATATCCGTGTCTGATTAGATCAGGGTCTCTACAGTACTAGATCTCAAGGAGCTGCCATTTAGGGAAGATACATTCAAAGAATTCACTGGATTAGGACAGACATCAAGTGATAATGACATTCTCTGCTCAGTTAGCGCAATCTCCTTGGATATTATTCCCATGTCTTTGTCTAGCAAGTTATTGATAGTTACAGCCAATCTTTCAGCAGAATGCACAATGTTTTGAGGCATTGATGTGTCTCTGCAGATGCCTCTGTGATGCAGTCTTGAGAAATTTGTGTGGCTGTATCCTTTATAGCCATAGTTCACACTTTAAAGCCTGAGGTAATGGCTTCAGAAATGGTTCCATCTAATTTTGATACCCATCTACTCAGCCCTGTGCTGTGTTGTTTCACATTTTCACAGACTCCTCTTATTGAGGACCTTATAGTAGACCTTATTTATTTATTCTTACATTTTTTTTATTTTACACAGTTTTATATAGCTCAAACTTGACCTGAATTGGGTATCAGAGCGCCTTGCATAGCACCAGTTTGGAGGACACCTTAAAGTCTATCTTTCTCTTTCTAAAATAGGAAGAGGTTGTGGTGGTTGTTGTTGAGCTACTGCTGAGGAGGCAATAATTGTAATTGGATCTCATAATCTAGGGGTGGTGATTTGTCTGCTTAGTGCTCTTTCATTCTCTGTAGGAATGATAATCAAGGTATCAGCAGTTTCAGCTTCTGTGCAACAGGATGCTTTACCAACATTTTCTGGGTCTAGCATTGTAGGAACAGGTTGAGCTGCCGTAGGTCAAAAGACAATGAAACAATTAATTTAATATAAATGATCTGCATGTTTTAGAAATGACCCGTACTAAATCAATATCAACATTAATGTTTAATTTCATGTTTGAGTTTTTACTCAAGCATATAGGTTTAATTATCAGAATATTTTATATAGGCCATCAAGGTACAAATGTAGAGATACAAGTGTTGTAGGCAAGTCTTGGTTTTATGCATATGAACTGTTTTACCCAGTCTGCATTGTTGTAAATATTAGGAAATTTGGAGTAATGATTTCTCAATTTTAATGTATCTTTTTTAAGAAATACTATTTTGACATTTTCAAAATAAATAACAGTCTGGTGTTTTTACAACTTTGAAAACTAGTGGTGATGTCTTCAGGTTGCAATGGTGTCCCAATTAATCCTTCCACAGGGGTAGGTGGATGTCTGTGCACAGTCCTCCATCTGTAGCTACATCCTCTTTTCTTCTGATGTTAACGTCTCCTTGGTGTGGGAAGACAGGTCATACAAGTGTTTCCTGATTTCTTCCAGCTAACTATTTGTGACACCACAGCATTAATGCCTTGTTGGCCAATTATGTGTTTTAGTTGTCTCTGAAACAGACATAAGTATTTTTTAAAAGAGTGTGTCATGTTTAGAGGCACTATTTAACTAAACTATCCAACTCTATGTCACTGAATTAGTGATTTCTCTTCCTGCCTACCTCCTCCTGTGGTTAATGATTTACAAAAGCTAATTAGGGCATACACCCTTTACTGCACATAATATTGTAACCATTTATAATACAATCAATAGAATGGATAAGTTGAGGTGCACAAGAAAGTAGAAGGGGGGTCAATTGGCACCACTCCCTGTGGGAGACAATTGTTAATGCTGTCTTCCTGAGAAATATAGGCAACAGTGCTCAGCACACTCATAAGAGTCAGACGTAGTATGCAGATCTCGTTATGTAAGAATAAGCAAAAGGAATTGCCAGTCTAAATCTACTCAAAGTATGCAGCTGCCAATCATACCTATTCAAAAAGAACTTCTACTTCATTACTGTCAACATTTCAGGTTTGCTTGTAGCTTGTGACACAATTGCTTGCAACTTCTCCAGGGCTACAACAGGCCATGATTATACACAATTCCATAAACATAATGTAATACAATCTATTCTATATACTCTTCCTACCCACACCTCTGTCACCTCATGCTGCTCACATCATTTAGCATTACACCTCAGTTATTAGACATTACAAATGCTATACTTCACCTGCTATGAACATAGTTATCAGCTGGGAGGGAGAGGCCAACAATATCATTGGTCTTGCTCTGAAAACCTGTTGAGTCAATTGATATAAAAACTCATAAAGAGCTCATGTCTTACTTAGTAAATCTTGCTCAGGTTTAACTGGAGTTCTATCTGCTCCACTAATATTCAATTCAGACTGCCTGACACTTTTGCAGACTTAGATTAGAAAACGCTCCCAATGACCACTTCTTCCTAGCGCTGCAGTTTGACGTTAACATGTGTCAGACCAGTGTATAAATTGGAACTTGTGATTCACATTATAGCCATACATGATCACGATTACATGCATTTCCAGAGAATTAGGTTTAACAAGACTTTCCAGACCTCATTCAAGCCCTCATGCAATCATAGAAATTATTCCAATTTACACATCTAGCAACATTCTAATATTTGTTGCTGAATATGGAGAGCATTGAGAAAACTCAAATAAATGTTACAAACAGATATGGCGTTATTCATTTAAACAGAGGATTATTACCTCAGTACATAGTAAGGGAGTCAGATCTCTCAATGGTATCCACAGTGGTTTGGCATGCAAACTGACTGTCTCTCTGACCTTGCTTTACTCCAGTTGCCATTTCCAGCCAATGAGGAGAGTGTGTACGACAGTCCTCCCAGCCTTCTTATGAGTTCACAAGATTCTGACTGGATTTCAAACAGGTTGGAATGCTCTGAACAGCTCTTTACTTGCTACTCCCTAGTTCCATACAGTCTAAACTAGATGTACGCATGGTGTTTCACGTGTTGTCAGCTGTGGAACTAGGTCATTTATTCATTAGAGAAATTTGAATTCATTCGTTGAGGGCCTGCCGGCTTAAATCAATCCATGTGGGTCCGACCAGGAAAATGGGTTCCGAATCCTCACAGGGAGTGCAAAGTGTCAAGATCTAGAGAGCCCTGTGATTGTCAAAAGTAAAAAGGCAAAAGCATGCCGCACAGTGGGAGTGGTGCACTGACTGCTAGGAGACAGATCTGTTGCTATGCTTTGGCTGCTGATCACACCTAAATACTATGATCTGCTTTGGGGTATTCTTACATTTTGACACCACTGAGCAGGCTGATATTCAAGGTAGAGCTTGATTGGCCATATCGCTATATTTATCTACTGAGACCCAGCCCATTCCAGCCTAACAAAGTCAGTAAACTTCAGTCTGTCTCCATTATATACACAGATTTAGTGCATGAGCTGAGTCATTGAAAAAATGCTGCACTAAAGCTTTTCATCTTTGAATTTATTGTATATGCTTGTGTGGAAGGCAGAACTCTATTCAAATATTTATTGCTGAACGATTTCACTTCTATTTCCACTTCTGTTCTGTAAGGAATTAGGTAAGGATTCAAGGGGGAGTGACTACCTTCCTAAGTAATAATTACAAACCTTATAGGGGTGAACCACTAAAGTCATTTTATTAACCTGAGTTTAACTACTTGGTAACTATGGCACATAACAGGCAGGCTTAAATTAGAGGCACTGTCTAAAGAATATGTTCAGTACCAAAACAGTAATAAAGTAAAACCACAATACTATAAAAATTCCAAAACAATTTAGAAAAATAGAGTCAGGTACGATACATAAAATGACATCAGAGCAACACAAATCCAAAAAGAACCAGAGAAACAAATTTAAGATTTTTGCAATAAAAATAGCTCCAAAAAGCACTAAGTGCTAACTGCAGTCAAGTCGTTAAGGTACCTACCAGGGACCTAAGTGTGGTTTGAGGCAGACCACGATGAAGCCAGTGTAGTATACAGGGACCAGAATCAACCTGGTTGGAGGTTTTACCTTGGGACTTCACTTAGTCCCAAAAATGTAAGTCTAAAATCTTCAGTGGGGAAAGGCAGCAGGTTGTAGCCAAGAAGAGCTCCATGAGGTCGCAAAGCCACTGGACGAGGTACCACTGAATCATTTGTTTTTTATTGGGACAGCTCCAAGTGGGACACATTCGAATTTCGCCCCCTGAGAAGGTCCTGCGCTGGCCTATTTCTTTTGGCACCCTTGTCCAGTCAAGATTTTTTCATTGTCATATACTCACTTTTTTGGGGCTTGGATTGTTCCAGTGGAGCAAGGCTGCAGGCTGTAGCCAAAGACCGATCAAAAGGCTAGATACCATCTCCGAGATGTTCAGTTGCATAGGATTTGCAGTCAGGAAACATCTCCAAGTTGGAGAAATTAAATCTCCAAACCAGCAGGAACAAACCTTGGTTTATTTGGCTTGGCATGCAGAATCAGACCTCAGAAGTCTTTGAAGCCAAAACCTTTCTAATGCCTCGGTTTTCAGGGTTGGTAGGATACGTCCAGCTAGACACAATAAAGGTTTCCAGCATCTCAGGATTAGCACTTGGTAGTTGGATCTCACTCCAGCGGTGTTGGAATGTGATTTATTAGTTGGTTTAGGTAGGTACCTACCACTCGCAATAAGGCCACACTTAAAATATAAGGCCCAGTCAAGGTCTCAATAAGTTATTCCCTTGTTCAACCTTTGGTAGCCAGCTGAGAGTAGGCAGGCTTAACTTAGGAGAAAGGTGGTTAAAGCATTTAAAAACACCATTACATTAAATAATTAAGACACAACACACAATACAAATCCAACACCAATTCATAACAATAGGAAATATTTTTATGATTATATGATTACAATGTATTACAAACCAATAAAATCCAATGTATGGAACCGGATATATGATTTTTCAAGAATAAATGCTTTTTAGTGCCTAAAAGCCAAAAGCACCACTTTGGGTCATCTGGTCGCACTTGACCATGACAAAGTCAAAGTTTCATGCTGACTGCGATGGAGGGCGGGTAAGATGCACTTAGCGGTAGGGCCTGGTCAAGTTTTTATCTTCTGACTTAGTCACTTTTTGGGAGCTTTTTCTCTTGATGTCAAGCAAGGCTCCTTGTCGGGTCGGCTTTGGGTGTGATGACGGTAGCTTGGCTCAGTAAAATGCCTCAGTCAACTCCTGGTCGCAGTTCGACGTTGCAGGCTTGACTCTCATCAGCAAGTTGGCCACCTTATGGAACTTTTTGAGAAAAAGTTCTCCAAACATCTGAATCTTGTCTTAGAAGATCCTTTCAGGGTTTCAAGGTGTCCCCAAGACCAATCCAAGTTTTCAGAAGGTCTAAGTTTCTCCTTGGGAGGTTGTGACTACATCTCCCACAATGCATCTGGCCAAATCCTTTAAAGTCAAGCTGAAAGTGGTCAGCTGGTTTCTTCTTGATGGAGATAATGCAGGTAGAATTATTTTAACCTGTTGCTTTCAGGGAGTCCACTTCTTCACTGTTCAAAGCAAGGAAAAGTCCATAGGGCTGTAGTTCCCAGTGTTTGCAGCAGGTGCAGTCATTCAGAGGGCAATCTTATTGGGGCAGACCAGGGTTCCAGCAGGGCGGTCCTTCTTCCTCTTTTAGGCAGGGATCTGAGTTGCTGGGCAGCCCTCCAATATTTATCTGTGCTTCTGGAGTGACAAGGAAGGGGGCACCCCTGACCAATGGAGTGCAAGGTCCAATGCTTTCAAAATCTAAAATGCAGAAACTCTCTCCTGGAGATTAAGATTTGGCGAAGCCAACCCACTAGTGTGGCTAAGTTTCCCTAATGCTTCCCTTCCAGCCCCTCTGTTAATTGGGGATACAGGATGTGGAGGAGATCCTGTGTCCTGTCCTAACAGTCATTCCTCTTTGAAGACCGGTTTGGCTACTCCACCCCCTGCCTTTTACTCTGCAGCTTTGGATCTCCTCCCACCAGATGTCCTTTGTCTCTATGCAGACAACTTCACATCTCATTAAAGCAGTTTGGCTAAGCCTGCTAGGGGCTGGACAATGAGGAGAGGCTGTTGGAAGGCTGCTGGACGGCTGGATTATGGTAATCAGAAAAGCAAGTTCTATAACTTCTTTTCTGCGGTAGGTATAGTAAATCTAACCTTGACAAGTTGCTGGATGTATTCAATTTAATATCTTGAAGTATATTTTCAGCTTGCTCCCGTCAATAGTTATATTTTATTAAAGTATCACCATATTAGTCAACAGAGTCAATTTGCTCCAATGGGGAAAACACAATTGCCAGTTTTTTCATCACCAGAGCATATAAAACATGTTTTATAATGTCCCTGTTTTTCGTTACAAGGCAGCCTACTCCCGGGGCAGCTAGGGAGACCTTAGGGGTGTCTTATATGTAAAACTAAGGTAGTTTATGACTTTGGAAACACCTTTAATTCCAAAGTCGAATTTGCATATAATCTAATTTTAAGAGTTGCCTACAAAGCAGGGCTGCCTTTAAAATGATAGCAGGCAACACAGCAGTGCACACTTAAGTGCATTAAATCTGCATGGCTTCTAAACCTACATGCCGTACCATAAACTAGGGGCTTTCAGGTAGGTTGTCATATCAATTGTAATTACACCTAATTACCATATACATTTTACACAGAGCACTGGCGCTTGGTCTGGTTAGCAGAGCCCAGGGCCCTATCAGAGTCAGTTTCTACCAGTATCAGTCAACAAATGGAGGTGATCAAGGCAAAAAGGATGACTGTCTCACACCAATTGGTCAGTTGGGCAGTTGCAGGAGAATACCTCTTGAAGCTTGTTTTTATCCCTGTAGCTTGAACAGGAAGTCAGCCTTATAGCCCTTGGAGTACACATCTTTGTCCTGGGTACAAGAGGGAGCAGGTCTAATACTTTATGGCTCCTCTGAGGTACCAGAGAGCAGGTCAAGTCTTCTTATGTTCTTCCTCAAGTCAGGAAGTGTTTTATAGGACGTTACTTGGGTTACCAAATTTAGACCTGGCAGCAGATTGTGGGTATTGGGTGACTCCTGGATCCTCTTTAACCAATTGGGTAAAAGTTCTCAGGGGTTACTCTACTCACTTTTGTAGCATTTCATGTGTGCTCTACTGCAAACAATCCCACAGTGGCCCTCTCTACCTAAATCCAAGATGGTGAAACCCTTCTCCCTTAGTGCAGACGCTTTATGCCCACCCCAGAGATGTGGACAGGGAAATGAGCACCCCACACCCCGCGGTCAATCTGAAACTGTTCTGAAGGTATCTTCCTTTCCACTAGGATTGGTGCCTACCTGACTAGAAGAAAAAGGAAAAAGTGCAGGCAAGACCCTTTGAAGTAAATTAAGTTCTTTGGCACAACCCATGTGGTCATCCTACCAGAGGCGCAAAAACACTTCCGCAAACCCAGACCTTTGTCTCTGAGGGGGGCAGTTTTCACACTTCATTGAGGGCTGCAGCTGACTGCTCATGCAAATTAGCCTACAAAGGCTTTAGGCAGGGAAAGGTACAATTTCAAAAAGTACTTTTTCTTTCATTTCTATTATGAATCTGACTCCCCCAATGAATTGGGCTTTCAATAAACATTACAAAGTGTTCTAGAATGGTGTTTCTATTTGTTTCATAGCCAAAATAGCAATATTAAAATGAATAGTGCATTCTAGTGTTTCTCTATTGAATAGCAAGCATTACTACAGTGAAAACCACCTTTAGATGATAGCCTTGAAACACTGCCACTGTAGTGGATGGAACAATAGGTGCTGCAGTCCAATAGTGGTATTTAACATGCAGGCCCTGAGCACAGAATGTACCATATACTGGGGTCATATAGGTAAGTTAAATATGATAATTAGTGGTATACCAATTCAAAAATGTTAAAATGGGGAGTTCAGGCACTTTACTGCTTTTTAACATGTGTAAAGTGCACAGAGTTGTACAGTCAGCAAAAACAGACACTGCAAAAAATCCAGGTGTATGTCACACAAAAGAGGTCCACTACCTACACACTATGGATAATATTAACGATGAAATGAAAGAGCATGGAGCTGTGGTAAATTTTCCAATGCCACACTCCTCTATTTCTCAAAACACAGTGATATGCCGTATTTATGACAATACGGTGCACCCCTGTGTTTTCCCCAGCGCTGTTGCTAACATTAGCTGCCAAACTCCAGCGCAGACACCCTTGCACCATAGTTCAAGCATGCCTGCTTTGCAGGAAATGATTGTCTATATGCAGGGAGGTGTCCCTTCCTGCACAATAATAATCAATAATGCAATGTTGCTCTTTTTATGTGTGCTGCAGAATGCAGCACACATAGAAAAAGCAAAAATGAGGAAAAATAAAAGTATTTATCTTCGCTGCGCCATTCTAACACCTGCTCTTGTCTCAGATTCACACCTCCTTGCAAATCTGGGGTAGCATCAAAAAAAAATGGGTGTTACGGTGGAACACCTACAGCAACATCCATTGCACGCTCCTTTCACACAGATACCTGCGTACCATATTTACAAAGTGTCGGGAAGCCACAAAAAGTGACGTAACGCCAATTTGTAAATATGGTGCACTGCATTCCACCAACTGAATGTCAACAAAAGCGACATTCTGGTGGCGCAATCCCCTTGTAAATATGCCCCTCTAGTTTGATAAGAGCAAAGAGGGACTGGGGCTAGTTGACTATCCTTCGAGCACTCAAATTATCTTGTGAAAAAGAAATTACCCAGCTGACCCAATTGAACTCTGAAATTGCTGACAACGTTTATCATGTGGGCTGTGAGCTCACCTAGATATGTGCTGGCCACTGGAATTCAGCATACATACAGCATGTGCAGTAGTACTAGGGTCAGTGTTATGAAGGACACATTACATGCCAAGTATAGTTTTATTTCAATATCCAACCGTCAGGTAGGATAGTCATTTTCTCTTCTTGCTTAAGGGCCCATGGTGTTCATTAGCTGCTATTGTATGCACTAATTAGATAATGAGATACAGAGAAAATATATCATTGGAGTGGAGAGGTTACTCTAATGGTATGTGAGGCAATAGCCCTTGAAACCAACTACTGTTAAGGCAGAAGTCTTCATTCCATCTGTCTATGTATGTATGTTAAAGCCAAAGGTTCTTTGCATTAGCATCGAGTCAGCCACAAACTCTGTAAATAGGTGATTAAAAGCAGTGCACACAAGATTTCATAAATGATCCAGTGCTGCAGCTTTCCCAGAGAACTATTTAGAACTGTGGAAGCACAATTCTGTATCGAATAATGTTCTCTCCTCCAGCCTCAGCTCCCTTGGCCGATGAAAATATGCTAATCAGCATCCATCATAGAAATGGTGGGGTGGAGAAAAATAAACAATAGTGTGATAACCTTTAAGTAGGTAGTTATCAGCACTTTGCTGACAATCATTGTGATCCTGGGGAGCTTTTTTGCTTGAAGTAGGTGATACACAATCAGTTATTCCAAAGAAACATTGGCACAGATATAAATAGATCTTGCGCAATACAGGGAAACAACACAAGTTGAGCGAGAGGGTGAGAGCAGAAAAGCACGATATCTACTCATAAATGCCCCCAAGTTTTGGAACCCAAGTTGGTGGCCTGCTTCGCTGGGCGTACTTCCGATTCCCACCAGGAAAGTAAAAGGAGTCCTGATTGATGATAAACTTCATTTCGAAGACCAAGTTAATTCAGTTGTCTCGGCTACCACATTTGCTCTGAGAACATGCAAGAAAATGTTACAGTATCTACCAAAGGAAAATCAATGTACAGTAGTGACCGCATTAGCTATGACAAGGCTGGATTACTGTAACAGCCTCTACCTTAACATTCATGAGCGACTGTTGCACAGACTCCAACTTCTACAGAATTCGGCCGCTAGACTGCTCACAGGGACGGCTAAATTTGCCTCTGTCTCCGGTGATATCAGAAGACTTCTCTGGTAACCCATTAAGAAACGGGTGCAGTTTAAATCACTCTGTACTGTTTTTAAAGCTCTTCACAGGGCCGGTCCAGAGCATCTGAAGCAGCAGTTTCAGTGGTATGTCCCCAATAGACCACTTTGCTCTCTAGGAGCAAAATTGGTAACAGTCCCTATCTTTAGAAAAGCCGGCTGGGGAGGTAGGAGCTTTCGGGTGGGGGCAGCCAAAGCTTGGAACGCCCTCCCATTTCAGCTTCGAAATAGCACGGATCTACTGGCTTTCAGGAAAGCCTTAAAAACTTGTCTATTTAGTGTTTAATCTGTGGCCTCTTTTGTGAGTTCCTTGGGAGGTTTTGTAGACCATCAGGTTGCCTTGAGCCCCTCAGATACCTTTGCAACACAGTGAAAGGGTGTCTGCCTCATTTCTAGCACAGGTTTTGTATTGGAAGGGTAGCCTTTCAGTACTAAACAAACTCTAAAACCTTTCCCAATTTGGATGTTTGCTGGTGTGCTGTACTGTGCAGCACACATGAAAAGTCTGAGAAGCATTTCTACAGGTTAACGCCTGATGAATTATTTTTTGGTTCATAACCCTGTCTGCTAATGTTACTATATAGGGCTTTGCATCAAAACCCATGGGTAGTTGTATGGGAACGCCCATGAACTACCCCCTTTAAGCACAGTATGCTTTTTGTTACTTTCTTGCAACTGTCCAACACTGGAAAGTCAACTCTAAATAAACATTTTCTCTGGTTTGAATTATTTTCATGACGCAAACCCAGCACAAAATGTTTGAAATCTTCCCAGTTGACTCTTGACAAATAGCCACACACTCATGCAACACTTTCCCTGCATAAGGTAACACACGGCAGCAGCCGGACAGGATTCAAACTTACTGGCACATTCATAATGTTGATGATTGTGTACATACTTTATGAGCAATATTAAAAGAGCGAGATCTATTGGCTTTGCCAGTGCATGTCTGTTTGTGCGCAGAAAAAGACAGTCATAAAAGCTTCTGTACTGGATGATTTGCTGAAGCATTCTGAAAGGTTACACAAAAAACAGATCATCTTTGTTGTTCAAGGGACATGAATTTCATGCTACCCAGGCTCATTTTTCCACTACGAATAATAAAACATATCAGCTGGAGGGGGGCAGACGTTCAATAGTTATCCCTCATTTTATAGTTATCATTTAGCTATACACGGCAACAGATTCTTAGAAACTATGCTTTATTGTCATTTATATTCACCCAGTTGCTCAGGTACCGCTTTTTCCGCAATGAAACACATCTTACATTTATTGGTAAGCAGTCTGCCGTGAAATGGGATCCTGGCACTGTTCTCGGATTCAAAATCTATTCATAAATAGAAATGTCTTTCGAGCGTTCCATTTATGTACAGATGTCAGTTACTCTATTTTAATCTGCAACGATTTGCGCCTTTTCAAACATTATGCTCACATATTACAAGGTACTTTAATCATAGGGAAATTACTGAAATTCTACAATGCAAGTTGTTCAATAGTATTTCAGTATTAATAGGCTGAGCCCGCTTTCGAGCACACATTACAAAGCATCTAATGGTGAAATCCATACAGGGGAATGCATGTATGCGACACATTTTACAGTACTTTATGGGACTGTCTTGGACTGAGTCATACAGCTACTTGCACTTGTAAATTTAGCTTACACAGGTAATAGCTCTGACTTTGTTATGGCACATGCACACTGCCAACAATCAAGATTACAACGCCGTGCTGGCAACACTATAGATGATATATACTATATACATGAGAGGAATCTCATTTCAGGATCACGCAGCAACAAATCACTAGTAAATACTTTACAAGGATATTTCAGGAAGAATGTACCTGTTTTCCAGGGAATTATGTAATGCAGATTCACTACTTCGGTTTTAATGCAAGGGCATGCTATATAACCAACACTATATGCTTTTAATCAATGTATATGTGTTCTCGTAGGTTTCATTAAAGACCTTGGGGGCATATCAGCAAGGGCCGGCTATAATTATAGCTAAGCGCATTTAGCGCAATGATAATTGTCATGGGCTATCGTGGAATTTTAGCGCTGAAAAAGCGTCTCTAAAGCGATAACATCCCTCGCGCTAACAGCCAAAAGTGAGATTATCACTGGAAATCCAGCGATAATCTCACACATTTTGGCGTTAGCTTGCTGATAAGGCAGGGCATTCTTAGCCATTATATCCACCTTACATTGGATATAATGGCTAAGTCAGGGTGAAAGCAGGCGTAAGGAAAGTAGCGTTAACTGTAGTTAGCGCTACTTTTCTTATCGCTATGCCTGTTAGCGATTCCCTTGATAATTGGAGAAATGTCGCTTATCAACATTTCTCCAGTTATTTTGGGACGGAACGCCCAATTTGCATCTCATTAGAGATGCAAAGGTGGGCGTTATGGGAAAGGGAGCTAAGGCAAGGAATCACGCTTTAGCGTGACCTTGATGATCAAGCGATAAAATTATCGCCACTTTTTGTCCGAAAACGGACACTAAAGCGGCGATAATTTTTCATTGCCAGCTTGCTGATATGCCCCCTAGAACATATCCTAAAAATAGAGCTAATTATTTTATTTGCTTTCCTCTATTCTATAATTGAGTAGCCAATTAGCAGACTATCACTATGGTGGTTTGTCTAGCACATTAAGCAAACAATTCGTTCTGGTACAAGAACCAGAAGGATTTTATTTTCAAAATAGAAATTCAGACCCCAATGAAAGATCCTCCCTCACGTCCTAGTGTCAATAGTAAAGCAGTCGGTACCATTAAGCACCATTGGCTTCCACTTAGATTGAAGATCGTGTGGCACAAATCTGCACACTGAGCACCAATTAGCATGGGAGACAAATTGATGTAAAAAAGACACTGTCCCCTTTCTTTTTATACCTTTGCATTGTGGAACCCTGCTTCAGGATCGTCCCAGAGGGTGGCACCCTGGCAGAGATTCATCCACTGATATAGGGGACAGAAAGCCTACTAGACACAAGAGATGTAATTTAAAAAAAAAGAATAGGGTAGGACTCCATTGGGACTTTCCCCCACCACATGACTGCAAGTCAAGGGAAGGTTGGAGGATTTAACACCATCCTTCTCCTGAACAGGCAGAAAGTCCACTTAATGCCATCTTTTGTTTTTAAAGAAGATGGGGTCGGGCCAGCCCATCTGAACATCAGGCTGCACCTCCACTCCTAAAGCCCCAAACACCATGCTCCCACCCTGGGTCCCACAGTGTCCCTATCCCCATGTCGAGGAAGAGTGAATCTTGATTTGTTTGGGGGTTGGTTTTGACGCTGACAGGCCCATTTTAGCAGATATATAGTGGTGCCTGAGGAATGCACAGTAAGTCTACTAAATAAAACGGATTGTGCCTGTGTGAGGGTATCGTTGTTGAATTATGTTCTTCAAATTCTCCATCCAGACATTCACCTAAAGAGTGCTGTGTTTATAAACATAATTTTGTAGATGAATCTTACCTCATCACCTCCTCCTGTCATCAGTAACCTGGAAAAGCAGAGAGTGCTGACCTGCACTCAGGCAGAAATAATGAAAATACAAAAGTTGTATTTTATTAAACACTGTTAGATTACAAATTGAGACGTTTGGTGAGTGGCAAGGGGCAATATAAAGTAGCTCACAGATAGCAGGGCTGCACCACCAGTAACCTAGAATGCCCTACAATCAGCAAACCTTGGCTAAGATCATGCATTTTTCTCGAATTTCTGTGATGGAAATTTAGGGAATGTGTGGGGAAATCACAAAATTCAAACCACCCACAGTACACATACTTCCTCTTATAAAACTCTATGCCACTTGTGTGGCTGAACCTGTTAAACTTTTACCGTATGTGCAAATTTTAATGACAAATTATTTGTGAAAATTGGTGATTTTATTGATGCATATATTCATAACTGATAAACTAATGAAGATGCACTTGCAACAACTTAATAAAGTGGGTTTGAAGTGGGATTATTACTTTATTATTGCAATATAGTGATGCTTCATTTTCATGCAATTCGATTTTAATAGAATTGATGATGTTTCTGATGTTCTGCTCTTCTTGCTCCTGCTCACCCTCCTTCCAGTCAGAGACCCGTTGTGACTCTTCTCTTCACACAGGTCCTCAGAGCAGAGGGTACTATGATGTAAATACTAATTGTTTTAGAAAGCGTGTATTGTGAATTAACCCCTTCGCTGCTAGGCCTCCCCCCGTGCTAAGCCTTTTTTGGGCTATTTGGGGTAGTTCACGCTTAGGCCCCTGTAACTTTTAGACCACATAAGGTATCCACGCCTAATTTGCGTCCTTTTCTTCCAACATCATGGGGATTTTAAAGGTTCCCAGGGTTTGTTGAGTCCCCTGAAGGGGACCCAGAAATTAACCAAAATACAGCTAGATGTTTTTGTTTTTTTAAATGGGAAAAAATGCTGCAGATCAAAGCGTCTAGTTTTTGCCCTGCAAATGGTATCAACAAAGGGTTTGTGGTGCTGAAATCACCATCTTCCCAGGTTTCAGGGACGTACAGACTTTTGGCAGAGAACCAAAATTCTTTACACAGTTTTGGTATTTTACTGGTACATAGCCTATTTTTGCTATTATTTGTGCTTTCAAACTCCTTCAGTTATTGGTAGAAATGGGTATGAAAACAATAAGGGATCCTGGAAAGCTATACATTTCATACAAGTAGACAAAATTCTGAATTCAGCAAGGGGTTATTTGTGTAGATCCTTCAAGGTTTGTTTTATAGAAACTAACAGAAGAAATGAGAAAAATTGAAAATGAGTTGAAAAAATCAGCAAAGAACGTTTTCACCTGTAACTTCTTTAAAACATGATAGATTTTTTAAAACAATATACTGTTACATCCGCTGGACCCTTCTGGTGGTGGGGAGATATAGGACTTGTAGGTTCACCAAGAACTCAACAAACTCAGAGCCAATAAATGAGCATTGTCTTGCAACAGCTTTTTTTGTGTACCAGGTATATAGCAATTCATTTGGGGAAATATAAACAGGGAAAAATAAGTATGTAAGACACCTATGTATTTCTGAAATGCGAACAAAATGTAGAGTTCAGAAACAGTAGCTATTCGCATATCTCCTAAATTGTGAGTACCCATACTAGCATGTGAATTATGTGACTTCTTTTTTACACATTGGCCTACATTTGGAAGGCAGAAATACATCAAAAGTCAATAGGTAATAACAGTTTCTCTACAATTGTGTGTTGCCCCAAGTCTCCTCATAAAAATGGTACTTCACTTGTGTGGATAGGCCTAGTGACCGCAACATGAAATGGCCCAAAACGGAACGTCGACACTCCGCATTTTTACAGTGAAAACAGACCCATTTTTTAGCAAAGTGCCTAGCTGTGGACTTTGAACCCTAGCTCTGCTGGCACCTAGGAAAACCTAGCAAACCTAGATATTTTTCAATACTGGACACTCAGGGGAATCCAAGATAGTGTGACTTGTCAGGCTCTGACCAAGTTCTGTTACCCAGAATCCCTTGCAAATCTCAAACATTGTAAAAAAACCAACACTTTTTTTACGCACATTTCTGTGGTGGAAAGTTCTGGAATCTGCGTGGCTCCACAAAATTGCACCCACCCAGCATTCCTCAACATCTTCCGCTAAAAAAGCTACCTCACTGGTGTAGGTAGGTCTACTGCAGGTGAAAGGAAACAACCCAAAACAAAACATGGACACACCACATTTTTACAGTGAAAACTGACCCTTTTTTTGCAAAGTGCTTAGCTGTAGATTTCAAAGGTAGCTCTGCTGGCACATACAGAAACCTAGCAAACCTATACATTTTTTGTAAAACAAACACCTTGGAAAATCCAGGATGGGGTGACTTGTCTGGCTCTCACCAGGTTCTATTACCCACAATCCCTTCCAAATCTCACATTTAAAAAAGAAACAAAAACATATTCCTCATATTTCTGTGGTGGAAAGTTCTGGAATCTGTGTGGATCTCCAAAATTCCACCCACCCCGAAAAATGGTACCTCACTTGTGTGGGTAGGTCTAGTGCCAGGGACAGCAAATGGCCCAAAACGCAACGTCGACACGCCACATTTTTACATTGAAAAGGACCCTTTTTTGAAAAGTGCCTAGATGTGGAGTTTGAACCCTAGCTCTGCTGGCACCTAGGGAACCCTAGCAAACCTATACATGTTTAAAAACTAGACACCCAGGGGAATCCAGATGGGGTAAGTTGTCTAGCTCTCACCAGGTTCTGTTACCCAGAATCCCTTGCAAACCTCAAACTTTGTTAAATAAAACACATTTTCCTCACATTTCTGTGGTGGAAAGTGCTGGAATCTGCGTGGATCCACAAAATTCCACCCACCCCGCATTCCCCAACGTCTTCCGTGAAAAATGGTACCTCGCTTGTGTGGGTGGGTCAAGTACCCACAACAGGCAAGGGCCCTAAACGCATTGTGGAGACGTCAAAATCACCTATCATAAAACAACTTGGTTTTGCAGGGGGGGCAACTAGGTTTTTGGCCTCTGGCTTAGCGGCCATCTAGGGAAACCTACTAAACCCACACATTTCTAAAAACTAGGCAAGTCCAGCGAGTTATGGCTTGCGTGGACCCCCAACATTTTCCTAACCAGACTGCCCTGCAAACCTCAAATTTGGGTGAAAAGAATCACTTTCTTCCCAAATTTATGTGTGGGAAAGTTGTGGGAGTACTGGACTGACACAAATTTCATTCCACCCAGCGTTCCCCTAGATATCCTGATCAAAATGGTACCTCACTCATGTGGGTTGCTCAAGTCCCCTTGACCGTAAAGGGCCCAAAACGCATTGAGGAGACATCAAAACAACCTATCATGCAACAACCTGGTTTTGCAAGGGGGTCACCTCGGTTTTTGGCCCCGGCTCAGCGGCCATCTAGGGAAACTACCAAACCCATACATTTCTGATAACCGGGAAAGTCTAGCGAGGTATGGCTTGCGTGGACCCCCCAATGTTTTCCTACCCAGATTCCCCTGCAAACCTCAAATTTAGCTGAAAAAATCACTTTTATCTCAGATTTCTGTGTGGGAAAGTTGTGGGATCACCAGGCTAACACAAATTTCCTACCACCCATCGTTTCCCCAGGTCTCTCAATAAATATGATACCACACTTGTGTGGGTAGCTCAAGTACCCGCGACAGGCAAGGGCCCAAAACATATTGAGGAGACATCAAAATTACCTATCACAAACCAAGGAGGTTTTGCAAGGGGGGTGACCTAGGTTTTTGGCCCCGAGCTCAGCGGCCATCTTGGGAAACTACCATATCCACGCATTTCTGAAAACTAGACATCCGGGGGAGTCCAGCGAGGTATGGCTTGCATGGACTTCCCCAACGTTTTCAGGGCAGGTAAAGCACAAACCACCATCCACCCGTACTGGATTGAATGCGGGCTTCCTAGCCACAGTCCGGGGCAAGTACACACTGGGACTCAACAGCGCTTGCAAGCCAGGAAATACTTGTGAAGAGGGCCTAGGCACACAACACAGGCCTCAGGCAGAGACATACCCACTATAGCGACTTGAGGGTTGGGAACCGCTGCCACTAGGCCGAATCTGTGCTTTACACAGCGCTGCAGAGAGCTACCCAGGAAGACCCTTGCCGCCACACTGGGCCCAGTGAGGGGATAGGCTCTATGCATAAAGCATTTGGCACTTTCAATCCTGTATGTGTGTCCCCCACTGACAACTCGAGACAGAATCACGCTGAGCCCCAAATATCCCTGCACATTGGAGACCAGCCAATAGATTGTGCCTGTGGATCTAAAATTCAGGTCTCAAGTGGCTACACCCTCTGTCTGCCACAGACAGCAAATCGAATTCTGTGGGCGGAAGAATACCACCACTAGGTCGGAGCACACCTCATTTGGAGCCAAGATAAGCTGAACCCTGGGGCGCATCCATGGTACCGAATCTAATAGCGGTGTGGACACTGTCTAAACACCACTAGTCCTCCTTACCCCCCGCAAATATGACCCGTAGAGCTGGCTCAACACAGGCCCTCGTTCAGACCCCGCCGCGCCTGCACACTGATGTGAGAGAGCGGGGTCCCCTTGGCAAGGCCGAAGGGAGCCCCCCCAGATAAATTAACCTGTGGTGCCGGAGACCAGAGTGCGCCACTGCGGCAGTGCCAATACAGCCCACTAAGACACAAGGCCCTACTCTGGGAGGCACTGTGGTGGAGAAGAAACATCGCGAGACCCAGAAAGCTATGGGGAAAATGGACGGCAGACCAGCAAAGCTAACATTTGAAGCACGGAAATCCGCACCGGTTGGAACTGACCCTAAAAACGCAATGGCGGACTGCTCTGGCACTGCGTCCCAAACCTCCCCGGACGATCTTAAGATGCTACTCCTCACTTTGAAACACAGCCTCACATCAATAGAGGCCAAAATGGATGCCATGAATACCCGCATAGACAATGTCACACACAAGATAGATCAACATGAGGATTGGTTGGCGGAGGCAGAACAGCACGTCTCTACCCTGGAAGATGCCTCAGTGGGCAGAAAAGAACAACTTCTCCAAATGGAACGCCTTCTAAAAGTCATTGCGGCCAAAAACAAAGATCTAGAGTTGAGGTCGCGCTGGAATAATATCCGCATAATAGGTGTGTCAGAGACCACCAACACCGGCCGCATGGAGGACTATGTGGAGCGTGTTGCGTGAACTGACGACCGTATTCGAAAGGAGGGCCTTCTCCCCATCTTCATTATAGAAAGGGCACACTGCTCGTTGGCCACCCGTCCCCCGCCTGGGGCTCCTGCCAGACCGATCATAGCGCCTCCTCAATTATCGAGACCGGGACACTGTGTTGAGACTTGCCAGAGAATGCAAAACACAGTCCTATGAAGGCTTTCATCTGGCCATATACTCGAACTTTACAATGGCGGTCCAAGAGGCCCGAGAAAAGTTCCTATCTGTAAAAAAGAAACTACAGCAGGCCAATAATTCTTATGCAATGCTCTACCCTGCGAAGGTGCGGATCACTCATAAGGGCAAGCAACACTTCTTTACCAACCCTCAGCATGTCTCAGACTTTCTGAAAAGCAACCTTCGAAGATCCCCTCGAAATGATTCAGATTAAGCCCCTCGCATTCGAATGCTGCCTTATCTGACATTGAGTGAACATCAGGGATAATCTGACGATGCAGCTGACCCTGCTGCTAAATCTTGCTGTACGTCAGCAACACAGATCCACTGTGCATTGTACTAAGGCGGGCTACCCCAGAGGATGGAAGAAGGCACCGCAGGGTCTGGATGATACGTTGCAAAGCCATACCTATGTTAACAAACTGTACGGTGCTGTTCACCACAAGTTTTTTTGAATGAGACACTGCACGGAGAGGGTAAACAAACCTGTACCTGGGCACCCTCGTGCTTAGCGAGGAGAGACTGTGAGGCCCTTAGGTTTTTCCCCAAAAGGACAACCCTAATAAGTAAATTGCTAAATGGTTAACGTTTCTTTATGTTATTACTGAATCTTCCTAAAATGGGGACAGAATTCTATTGTTGAGGCTGTTTGGGAAAGGGAGGAAGGGGGGATGTTTGCCACAGCACAATTGGGCTGCTGTTGTGGGAGGGGGTGGAGAGGGGGAAAATTAGTGACAGATACAATCACACTACAGACAGACCTTATTTCATGTTATGGCACTATCAGTACGCAATGCGGACTGCAATATGCATCACAAGCTCACCGTATAATCAATGATGTGCCCAAATCCACCTAGCTATAATTTTATTGCGTGGAATGTGAGAGGATTGGGGAATCCCAGGAAATGTCGTCATGTATTGTCACATCTAGACCGTCACAATATCCATGTCACAATTCTCCAAGAGACACATATGGGCCCCACTTCCCTGGGTATATTTGCATCCCGCTGGGCATCATATAGATGCCACTCGACATACTGCACATATGCTCACTGGACGGTGATATTCATCAAGAAAATTGTCCCATATGTACCAATAGGAGAAATGGCTGACCCCCAAGGGCAATACTGTATAACATGGGGGCGACTGTCATCCCAATCATTACACTTGCCTGCTGCTATGGCCCTAACGTAGGCGAGCCTACATTGTTCAATGTCCTCTGCGGGAAAAGAGTCGACACTGGACACCCACATGGCATGGGGGAGACTTTAACCTAACCCTAGACCCAGCGCCTTCACCCTCACCATTAAACAGGGGCCCAAAGACAACTGTCAGAAATATTAGACAAGCATGAATTGATTGATGCATGGCGCACTTTACACCCAAATGCCAGAGAGGGCTCATGCTACTCCTCCACACACTCCATGTGGTCGAGAATAGATAGATGGCTCATCTCTAGGGGGCTTAAAACATGGACTTTGTCCACTAGGCACCTGCTGAGAACTTACTCGGTCCACTCACAGGTCTTTCCCACCCTGACTCCACCCCGCTCGATATCTGCCTGCCAAAATTGGAGGGTGCCGGTGAATGTTCTTCTAGACATCCCATTACAAACAGAGCTGGGACAAGAGATCACCGACTTTTTCCCGCGCAATATTGATACTGTCCCTCAGTTCTCCACTGTCTGGGAGGCATTTAAAGTGACCGTCAGAGGAATCTGCATCGCAAAAGGGGGAGGCATTTTAAGGGATATTCGTAACACACTCCAAATACTAGAAACTGAACTCAAACATCTCGAAAATCAAATAAGATCAGACTCAAGCCCTCACCTGAAGTGACAATTCTGAGACAAACTGAATGAATACCAGGACATTACAGAGCTAGACTGTAAGTTCCGTGGGATATACTACAGCACCCGGCAGTACGGGGAAGGTGAACGACCTTGAAAAGCTTTAGCTGAGCTCACTCGAAAACCCAGATTCTCTAATACTATACTTGAAATTACCGATCACAAAGGCGAGATATGCAGAGATACCCCAGACATACTAAACAACTTCCATGCATTTTACACCAAGCTATACACAACACACAGAACTCACCCAGTAGAGTTTGTGCCCTATTTTGATGACATAGCACTCGGCTGGCTGGGGGATGGACAGAGGGAATTCCTTCTAGTGGACTTCGAGGACAAGGAGATCCGCGCGGCAATTATACAATTGCAATCTGGCCGCGCTCCTGGACCAGATGTCCTTCCGGCCGAATTTTACAAAACATACAGCGACACCCTTATTCCCATTCTCAAACAGGTATACGAGGAGGCGCAGGAGACAGGTATACTCCCACCTACAATGCGGGAAGCACTCATCATTTCGCTCCTCAGGCCAGGCAAACCTGGAGATAGGTGCAACTCTTACCGGCCACTCTCACTTATTAATAGCGACGTTAAAATCTTGGCCAAACTTCTCACCAATAGAATCAGTCCTTTGATGACAGCTCTGGTGTTGCCAGGCCAATCAGGCTTTATACCCGTACGAGCAACATCGCATAATCTCCTCACCCGTTTCGCCTTAATGCAGGACATCGAGCCAGATCAGGCAGCGGTGGCAGTCTTTCTAGAAGCCACCAAATCCTTTGACTCCCTCGAATGGGACTATATCACCAGCGTCCTGGTGAGTATGGGTTTCCCAACCCCCTTCCTGGCATGGATCCAGCTATTATATACTGTGCCACAAGCCAAACAGCTCATTATTGGAGCATGCTCTCCCAGGTTCAATATCACGAGGGGGACGAGGCAGGGGTGCCCGCTGTCTCTGCTCCTATTTGTCCTGGCCATGGAGCCGCTCATGGCCAAGCTAAGGCAACACCACTGGGAGCATGACCTTATCTACCCAGAAAGATAAATTCACATCTCGCTGATGACCTCACATTGTGCCTACAGGACCCAGAGAAAAGCTTAAACCCCAAACTACGGGCTTTCCTGCAATTCGGACACTACTCCGGGATTAATATCAACTGGAGCAAATCACAAATATTTCCCCTCACAGACAGTGTCAAGAAATATGCCCCGGACTTCCCGCTGGACTGGTGTGAGGACGAATAAAGTACCTCGGAATAGTAATAACAAGAGACAGGAAACATCTCATGAGGGCTAATTATGGCAGAGTGCTACTAGATACACTCACAGATTCCATCACACGTTGGATAGCAATGCCTCTTTCATTAGCGGGCTGGACGGACAGCTTTGATAAAGATAGTCGTCCTCCCAAAACTAATCTACCTATTCACCTGCATTCCATATGCACCAAGCACCTCCTTTTTTAAAGCCCTTAAATCACAAGTCATTCTTTTGACATTGGGGGCAAACAACCTAGGCTAACTTGGGAGGCACTAACGCTACCATTCGACAAAGGAGGCTTTGAGGTCCCTGACAAGAAGCTCTATTTCTGGATCGCCCAAGCGCACTTTGCCGCCTACTGGATCAATCTACCCCCATACATGCCACATCTGGCGATAGAACACTGACCCATGGTTCCAACCCCTTACTCAGCCTACATTAGCGCACCCATTAATCCAAAATGCATAGACCCAACAACAGTGGAATGTACAGACAGAACATGGAGGGCCATTGCCAACCGTATGTCTGTTGACTCGCTCTACTCTCCACTGCTGCCACTAGAAGGCAGACTAGACATCCTGGTCACATGGGAAGTGCGGTGTCAACAAATACTTTGCAAATACGACAACCAGACCTGGGGAGGTCTTCCCCCACACATATAGTATCCCTGCTGTACTGAACCACCCAAACTAATAGCAGACACTGTGCCCCGGAGGTGCGGACCAAATGGGAAAAAGAGTTAGATGCCCCCCTCACCGATGAACAATGGACCTATTGTTTGCCAACAGATGGGGAGGACCTCGGCCAGCAGCAGATTGCACATAATACATTTTAAATTCCTCCATCAACTCTATCACACCCCGGCACGTCTCTGCCACTTCAGACTCTGGGACAATGACAATTGCGACAGATGCGGGAGGGAGGGGGCTGACGTCTTACACTTTTGCATGGGAATGCCCCCAGTCTTAGCATACTGGACAGAGGTCACGGAAAATCTCATCCAGATGACAGGGGAACTTGTAACCAATACCCCACTCACCACACTGTTGGGATACACGAGGGACCCTTCAGGAAATTCATATCGTTAAGCTTACACCCAGCTAAACGCAGGGTGGCATGCAAATGAGGTAGAGGCAGAGCGCCCAAATTCAAGGTATGGTTGGGAGACCTGATATACTGTCAGGAACAGCTATCCGTGTATGCAGAGCTAATGCCACCCATGTCTCGCCCTCCAGACATATGGGAGCCGTTACGTATATATCTACAGGAACGCTCGGCAGCTGAAGACAGCGAAGGGGACCCCCCAGGGGGCCCATAGATAGGGCTGTCGGGACAGTGCTGGAGTGGGGTTAGTAAAGCAGACACACTGCACGATTGATGTAATGATACCTGTAGGGCGCCATGGAGCACCATTAGCAGCCAACCTATGATGTCTGACTACGTGATATATGGGATAATGTGTATTGCCTGTATTTGTTGTCACTTGACATAATAAGGTCGCTCTGCTGATACTTGTACTGTCCCTTCGTGATTTTTTCTCTCACTGCAAAACTTGAAAAATAAAGTTAATTAAAACTTTTTTTTAAATTTTTTGAGTCCACGTTGTGTTTTAGGACGTTTCCTGTTGCGGGTAGTAGGCCTACCCACACAAGCGAGGTATCATTTTTATCAAAAGACTTTGGGGAATGCAAGGTTGCATGGAACTTTGTGGATCCACGCAGATTCCAGAACTTTCCATCACAGAAATGTGAGAAAAATGTTATTTTATTTTACAAATTTTGAGGTTTACAAGGGAGTCTGGGTAACAAAACCTGGTAAGAGCCACACAAGTCACCCCATCCTAGATTCCCTGGGAGTCTAGTTTTAAAAAATGTATAGTTTTGCTAGGTTTCCCTAGGTACTGGCAGAGCTAGGGTTCAAAATCTACAGTTAGGCACTTCGCAAAAAAACGGTCAGTGTGCGTTTTGGGCCATTTTCTGTTGTGGATAGTAGGTCTGCCCACACAAGTGAAATATCATTTTTATAGAGGGTCTTTGGGAAATTCAGGATGGGTGGAATTTTGTATATCTGAGCAGATTCCAGAACTTTCCATCACAGAAATGTGAGGAAAATTAGTTTTTCTTTTACAAAGTTTGAGGTTTGCAAGGGATTTTGGGTAACAGACCAAATTAGAGCCACACAAGTCAACACATCCTGGATTCCCCTGGGTATCTAGTTTTAAAAAATGTATAGGTTTGCTAGGTTTCCTTGGGTGCCAGCTGCGCTAGGACCCAAAATCCACAGGTAGGCGCATTCTGAAAAAAAGTCAGTGCCTAGTGTGATTTCTGCCTCCCTGGGGAGGGAGGAATCTAGGCTTATTGCCTCGAGATGCCCTCAAGGGGGTCAGAAGGACTGTGGCTATTTTTTGGGGGGTGGGGACATTGTGATGCCCATTCCAGGTAGCCCCCTCCCCTTCGCATAAAAGCCAGCATTATCGCTAGCGCCTAGTGGGCTCTCTGCCCCATCTGCCTCCTGGTTGGACAGAAAGACTCTGCCATCTTTTTTGGGAGGGGGCATTGGCATTGCCATTCTGGGCAGCCCCCGCCCCTGAATTTCGATAAAAAATATACCCCTGGTGCCTAGTGGGCTTTCTGCCCCCCCCCCGAGAGGGTAAATAGGGGGCTATTTTCCCCATCTTCCTCCCGGGGGGACAGAAAGACTGTGGCAATGTTTTGGGGGTGGGGGCATTGGCATACCCATTCTGGGCAGCCCCTACCCCTACGCATAAATAAATAAATCCTTGGTGCCTACAGGGCTTTCGGTGCCCCCATCAGCCTCCCAGGGGGGCAGAAAGACTATGGCATTTTTTTGGCGGGTGGGGACTGTGGCATGTTCATTCTGGGCAGCCCCCACCCCTAACTTTGGAGAAACAGAATCCCTGGTGCCTAGTGGGCTTTCTGCCCCCCGGGGGACAGATAAGGGGCTATTACCCCATCTGCCTTCCAAGGGGGGAAGAAAGTATTTTGGGCAGACCCCACCCCTACATAAAAAAAAACTGGTGCCTGGTGTGCTTTCTGCCCCCCCCCCCCAGGGGGCAGAGGAGGGGCTATTGCCCTCATCTTCCTCCTGGAGGGGGGAAGAAAGTATTTTGGAATTCTTTGGAGGGTAGGGTGGGAGCATTGGAATGCCCATTCTGGGCAGCCCCCACCTGGCCTAAAAAAAACTATCCCTGGTGTCTAGGGTGCTTTCTGCTTCCCGGGAGGAAGATTGTGCTCACGGGGGGGGGGGGGCAAAAAGACTGTCTGTTGCAAAAATGTATGGGGGCTCAAAGGCCCTTGCTCAAGGGGCTGCTCCCCCCTCCCTGGTGCTTGTGGGTGGATCCCTGTTTGGGGATCGCCCCCTGGGATGATCCCCAAGCAGGGATCCACTAGGGAAGGGTACCATTGGAAAGGGGAGACTCTACCCTTTCCAACGATACCTGTCCCATGTGTTTCAGTAATCGGGTGTTGAGATTGCCCCACAAGCACCAAAACTGTGAAACTGAAACTAAGACTCAGTTTAGTTTTCATTGTAATGACAACATCGTGCCATGCACACGATCGTCATTACAGGCAAAACCAAAAACAGGCCTCGGGAGGTTGGGGAAGCTCTTCCCCACCTCCCACGGCAAAATAAAAGGGAAATCCCTCTGCTGTCTGCAGCAGAGGGATTTTCTGCGCCTGTACTCATGACGGAATGGTTCCGTCATGAGCACAGGAGCACTGGTGCTCATGACGGAACAATTCCGTAATGAGCACCCAAAGAGTTAAACTTTCCACTGTGTACCCTATGTATCATTTTGAAGGATTCCCACTGGAATTTCCGATATAGGCCTGTAGAAGAAAATAATTCTTTGAGCTTTTGAGAAATGTTTCATCTTATATTGTACACATCCAGAGTGCAGTTGCTGAGGAAGCAAGTGGATGCTTTTCTTTTACCTTAAGATGGGGTTCGTGCTATGAGTTTTAATTAATAGGAAGCTGTTTTTGATTTGCCAATGCAATCTAACCATGATCATGTCACTTTTGCTAATTTCTTATGCATTAATGTGTATAAAAACCTCTAGTTTTTTTAAGGTTCAGGGGAGGCTTCTCACTTTTCTCCTGAGACGCTGTCTGATTACTTTTAGACTTTCCCTTTTCTCCTGCAATGCTGTCAGTATCCTTTATGAATTTGATGTCAGGCGAGATTAATTTGCTGAAATGGAAAATTTTACTATGTTTTTATGATTCTGTGTTCCGTGTTTGTGCCTTTATGGCAGACTATGCAATTTCTGTGCTGCTTATTTTAACAATTCTGTGATAAATCTTATACATTTATTCTTGATCTAGAACTCAGTTACTGAGCAGTCCCAATTTTATATAACATTTTCTCTGCTAATTAATGAGCCAAATGTTGTGGACAATGGGATCTCTTACTGCTACATCAACACAAATTACAGAGCTGAATTATATGGGGTACAAATCAGAGTGCATAACATATTGGGGTTCAGTCAATTGTTGGGGTTTGGCTCTCACAAACCCATTACCTAAGACCAGACCAGCCTAATCCATGGCCCATGTGTAGACCACATTGACTTCATATGGTTGTAGTTTTCAACCATTTCTTTCCTCGGCGAGAAGCCTCACCACACAACTGGTGTAACATTTAATTAGGATAAGTGTGGGAATGCTGGGTGGTAAGAACTTTGTTGATCCCCACACATTTTGGAAAATGACTTGACAGAAGTGTGAGAAATTTGTGATTTTAGGCAAAGTTTGAGATTTGTAGGGCATTCTGTGTAAGTAAACATAGTGGGATTAAAGTAAAACAGGCAACACTGTTCTCCCTTGGTTGTCTAATTTTCAGAAATGTCTGTGTTTAGCAGTTTTCCCTCTATGGCAGCTAACCCTGGGCTTAAATAACACAGCTACCCACATTGCGACCATGGGTCTAATATGGCAAAACTTGATGTCTCCATGTTGTGTTTTGGGACCTATTGTGAGGCTGATGATAGGTGCAGTCACCCAAGTGGGGTTTCATATTTATGGAGAAAAGGGTAGGAACCCTGACTAATACGTTTTTTGGGGATCCCCCCATAGTCCAGACCTTAACATCACAGAAATGATTTCAGACAAAGTTTGAGGCTTACATGGTATTCTGGGTAATGAAGAGGGATTCATGTAAATCACACCCCTCTAGATACATCTGTGTGTTTAGCTTTTATAAATGCCTGGATTCAATAGGTTTCTTTGGGAGCTGCTGAGACAGGACCCCAATACTGCAGCTACCCACATCACCCAAATGAGACAATCGTCATGTAAAAAAACTGATGTCTCTGTGTCTTGTGTTTTGGGACCTATTGTGTTGAAGGCCATAGGCCTAGCCATAGTGGTAAGCTACCATCTCTATCAGGAGAAGTGTGGACATGGTTGGTGGTAAGAATGTAATGAATCCCCACAGAGTCAGAAATGTCCTGCCAGAAATGTGAAGAAAGCATTGAATTTTAGCCAAAATTTGAGATTTATAAAACATTCTCGTTAAGGAAACATGAGGGTATTGTTAGAACTGGGTGTTCTGGGTGGCAGACCTATGCACCCTGTCCAAGCAGGAACCATAACTCTAGTCAGGGTAAGCTAGATACACACTAAAAGGTAACCTGTGTTCATCCCCTGGGAGCTTGGCGCAGAGCCGTCATGCTTATGTAAAGAGCCAATGTGAAAAATATTTGTGCAACACATATACACAGTAACACAATGCAAATCCCAAAGAATTACTCCACACAGAATTAGAAAAATTGATTACATTTTATGAGTAAAACAAGACGTAAACAACCAAAGTCCAATAAATAGAACCAGAATCATGAATGTTTAAATAATAAATCAAAAAGTATTGCTTAGAAAGCAAATAGAGCTATGGCGTTAATTGAAGCCAGGGTACATCCAAGGTTCAAGCTGACCCTGATGAAGGGCAGGCCGGCTACAGGACTCATGCAGATATTGCACAAGAAGTACCTTGGCTGGACCAAGCCTCAATTTTCAAGACTCTATGTATCGGCTCCGATCTGTGCTGGCGACAAAGGCTTTGTCGATGGACCCCTTTACAACGCATGCACTACTCTGTCGAAATCTGCGCTGTCTGTCATTGACGAGCCCAGCTGTGCATTTACGCGATGTTGTTGATCAGATCCCGTGTTAGAGTCAAGGGCAATGGGTCAGTTACAATCAGCACAAAGTCGTCCCAGCACCAGTTTTGATGGTCTGTGAAGCCGAAGTCACCTGTCAAGTGCCCAAGACTGAATTGGCCCCACTTGGCAGCATAGAACACACATAGATGGCAGAGTCCAGGTTCAATTGCAGAGTATAAGGAAGCCTTTGATGGCCCTGAGACTTTCAAACAGGGGGCAAGCCAGCAAGCCCTTGGAGTCACTCTGGGTTAAAGTGAAATGGGTCCAGTCCTTTTCCTCAGCTGGGCAGAGATCAGCAGGCAGCAGGGCTGCACAGCAAAGCAGAATTGCTGCTGGATGAGAAGATCACAATGAAATATTAATATAGGCTGCTGCTCAGTTGTTGGCTCTGGGTATCACATGTTTTTGGATCACAAAGAAACATTACATATCTCTGCAATCAGAAGGGTTTGACAGAGATAATGATACATTTCTTTTGTAACTTTACTTTTCTGGAAAACATTTACAAATAAAAGTATTATCAACTATTTCTTTTTACAATATTTTTTATTTCAATGAATTCTTTGCTTTAAAAAACCGTGAGCAATCTACAGAAATAACTTTTTCCTAAATTTGTACTTTTGTATGCTTTTCAGAAATTAACAGCTTGATGGTTTCATTGAGAAGTTGCCTAACTGTTTCCACTGTAAACTGCAAGAAGGAAGAAACCAAGAAAAAATTGGAAAAATCAATTATCAACTTAGAAAAGTACAAAAACAATGGTAAAAATTGATATATTTATACCTCTGCTGGTTCCTGAAAGCTGGCAAAAGGGTCATTTCAGCAAAGTAACCCTTTTCATGATATTTGCTTACAAAAACGCCTTCTTGACAGTGCTTCTTTTCTCAAATACAAACATTTGTCTAATTTTCTGGTTAATTCCTAGATAATCTAAAAACCTTCAGAATCCTCTATATGTGGGAAACAACACATATATTGAGGAATCATGTGGAAAAAAAACCTTATAAAGCCTTAAGTGTGAACTTCCCAAAAATCAAAAAATGGTTCACACTGGCGTGAAAATGTCTGAGCAAAAGTATTCTGCTTGGAACTTTAATTGTTATGGCTATTCTACTGGAATAAACAAACTGACTATAGTTGGCAATGCAAAGACAGTATTTACTAACTGCCGCAACAGGGACAAAAATACAACGGTCCACAGACAGACCTTTATATACCAATCAGAACAATACTTTATTACACAAATTAAATAGTAGTTGGCTTGCAAGTTACACATTTATGATGGAAAAACACTGAAAGACATGTGACTTCATAACCCCCAATTTCTGAACTAAACCATTACACATTCTTCATTATAGATCTGACAATGCTTAATGACAGAGCATTATGTGGCCTATGAATGTGTATGTGTTTCATGGTAGATGCAATTTACTTGAAGTGTGTGCTGGCAGCATTGTGTCCCTGAGACCTTTGCTTGCCCACAACGTAGGGGCTTTTTACAATGACGGGTGGTCAGCAGTCCGAACTGCCTAATTACTATGTGACCGCACATGGTGCGGTCGCATACTCACATTTCCATATGGAAGCATGTGTTACGGCTGTAAATCGGCCGTAGCACAAGCTCCCATAGGGAAATGGAAGGCTGTGTTCATCCCTGCACCACATGGCAGGCACCTCAGGTTGCTTGCCACACGGTGCAGGGATCAACAAGGGGGCGCTATGGTTCCACCTCGGCCCTCAATCGGAGGCTACAAACAGAAGGGGACGCTGATAGGGGCCCCCAAACACATTTTCCAACAGGCTTTCCATGTCAGAAAGCCCAGCATGGAAAGCCTGCCGGAAACCGTGCATCGTAATCCGGAGGGTGTAAAACGCCATCCACATGGATTACATGCTTGCCTCTGACTGGCCAACGAGCTCCTTGAGCCCATCGGAAGCCAGCTGGAATGACCGGCCGGTTTCACTTCTGACCTGCTAATTTGTAATTATTCAGTTGGAAATGAAACCGACAATATCAGGCAGAAAGCCTCCAACACTAAAATTCAGTGTGAACAGCGCGAGGTAACCCACTCCGCCCCTCGTGGAACCCTGCGTAGTTTAGCTGAGTTTTTTTGTTATCACTTTGTGGAGTTCCACTAACTCTGCCAAGGCTTAGTCTTTTTGTGGAGTTTTGACTGTGTTACTGTAATTCAAGTATTTCACAAATACTTTACACATTGCCTCTTAAGTTAAGCCTACTTGCTCTTTGTCAGGCTACGAGAGGGTGAGAACATGTTAATTTAGGTTGTGTATCTGACTTACCCTCACTAGGATTGTAGTCCCTACGTGGAAAGGGTGCAAGCATCTGCCAACTAGTGACCCCATTTCTAACTAAAACCAAAATGTAATCATGTGGGAACAACACCTCAAAAGGATAGCTGCTGCCAAGGGAGAAAAAGTCCAACATATAGGAGGTGAAGATGATGAAGAATATGATATTGTCATGCAAAGAAGCCCTATCACTCTTAGTGTGCAGTCATAACCTGTAGCAACCTCATCGTGTAACAATGAAAAGAGTGATACTATGATCATCGCACAGTCTCTAAGCAGGCATGCCTAGCGTCTATGTTCAGCAAGGAGTCACTGTACCATGGAACACATGTGCTAATACACTTATACAGTGTGAAACTGGGCATAACGCTACCAATTACCAGCCTCCCTTTTGTTTGGTGGAAGGAGAAAGGTTTCTGATATGTGTCGAGTATCCTTGTCCAAAGTGGACAATTCTAAGTTGTACCACTTTTTCAGCTGTTGTTGTGCAACAGATGCACCATTACCCGTTTGAATGGACTGAAAAGGAATGAAGGAGAGAACTGTGAAGTCCATTATTCTCTTGACAGATGTGTGAGTCAGTTGTGAAGCTACAAACTGCACTTGTATCAACTCACACTGGGTCTCCTTCAATGGGTTTTAGCAAAGGCTTCCTCTGCTGATGATTTCCAATGCATTTGTGGAAATACAACAGTTGCAAACATCTGCATAGAGAAGCCACATACAGTTGCTAGTATCCTGGAATAATTCTATATAATAGTCTGAAAATATATTTAACCCAGAGGTCTCAGCAGTGGATTTGTTGCTACTGACAATGACAGTAATGTTTTTGAAGCCATTACATCAGAATGCTATGTTTATCTATTGCATGAGCCTAATTGTGCAGGACATTGTCCACAAAAGAATTAGTCAACAACATATTGGTCACCTCTCACAGGTTTTACACACATTTAGGTTATTCTTACAAAACTCAGATGAAGTTGAGGCTCAATCAACATGCTGATAACGTTTCTGTGAAAGACCTCATACAGGAAGCCCCAAGCCATTTGCGAAACCACCTTCTATATGCTACAATGCCTGTTGAGCAAGGACTATTAATGAATATGTACTACAAACCAGAGGTGATGGAGGTTGATGAATGGGGGCAGTAAAGTGCCTGATCCAAAATCTACGGCATTTTTAGATTTTGACATGGAAAGACAGCAATTACCATTGTACCATGAGTCAAACCATCCCACTGTTGCACATGCTACAGGACCATTTTAGTATGGTAGATATGCCAATGTCAATGAAGAAGCAACTGTTAGTGTCAACAGCTTAATCGTTTGTGTAAATATAAATTTCAGGCTACAAAAAGCGATTGTGCCCTCTGAAGAGTACATCTTGGCCACAATTCTGGATTCATGGGACAAAAAATGGCTACCCACTTTCTTTCCCTTTTCAGCACTGGATGTGTCCATTTAATTAAAATTAAATATCAGGTAAGTGAGTGAGCTAGAAGGTGAAAAATTGTAGCCTCAGGCCTAAGAAGATTTTAGGGGCTATATTCAAACAGCAGCAGCCCGTGCAGGTTAGAGTGGGGGGCCTGATGAGGGGTGATTTTGACAGATGACAAGATAAAATAAAGGATTTATTTAATTTTACCTCGTGGTCGTCTATCAAATCCTCCCCAACCTGGCTCCACTGCTCTTTTCTGCATGGACCGCTGCTGTATTCAAACCCCTCCCTGAGTCCATAAATATGTCACAACTGCAGCAACCACCAGTCATAACACAATTGTCATACCAACAGCATCACTTCCAACCACTGCAATAGGTAGGTTTATGAATACTCCAGAACTCAAATTAAGCACACCAGGGTAGGAAACTATGAAACAGTAAGGGGCCGTTTGCGATACCTTTGGTCGGAGCCTTTAGGGCCGCATCTTAATGGGCCAGTCAGTTTCGTTTCCTACTGCTTCATTATGATCTAGGTGGTCAGAAAGGAAACTGGCCAGTCAATACGGCTGGGTTCCTATGGGCTCGGAGAGCTCATCTGCCAGTCATAAACCAGCCTGTATTCTCAAGGGCGGGTCTTTCCACCCTTGAGATTATGATCATGGTTTCTGACATGGTTTCCATGCCGGTCTGTCTGACAATGAAACCAGGTTAGAAAGGGTGTTAGGGGGCCCACTGCAGTGCACCCTTTGGTGCACGGACTCCGGTTCGAGGCCCCTGTTGATCCATGAGGTGCCTGCCACGGGGTTCTGGGATGAACCGCACCTCCTATTGCACTATGGGAGCATTCATTACAGCTGGTTTACGGCCAAAATGCATGCTCCAGTAGTGAAATATAAGAATGCAGTGTTCAATCGCATCCTAATGGGGAAGGCAGGACTGCCGACCGGGTGTCGGTCGTTCCCATGACCAAGTCGGTGTCGGGCAGGAGTGATTCCGCCCAACTTTGTAATGACCCCCTAAATGTCCTCAACAACTCTTACTATAGAGAAGATTGTACCTGACTACTTGGGTGACCAAACTGAAGTCCATTGGTCTAAATACAAATTGACCTATTGCCATAAGAAAAAGGAACAGTGGCCAGAACTCAGCAGGCTGGTGATAAAGTATGTACATGTCTTGTAGCCGGTGAATCTTCAAAGTGTTTTCTCAGTGCAGCTTGTGTTTTTGTCAAAGTTAGAAGGATCATTCTCTCCCCTCGAAACATGAAGAGACAAACTATGAATAAAATGAAGCAACATTTCATCTCCAAAAATTATAATGCTCCAGATTACGCAACAGTGGAAGAGGGTCATTTCCTAAACATCTCAAGCGTGATGAGTGGTAATCTTCCAGAAGACCACAACATACATATGTGGACACAGCCATTTTAGAATGGTTACTGCATAGTGAGAGGTGGCAAAGAAAGAAATCTAATGCAGTCTTACGGTCAACCATAGAATTTACACTTAACAACAGCCTTCAATAATTGCCAAATGATGATTCATGGGGTGGAACATTAGGGACTTAGGAAAAATAATAGTTTTCATATTTGGTTAATATTTGGGTGATCATTCTGGATGAATGTTTCCACATGTGTTAAATGACTGGTTCTCTTCAATCTTCTGTGGCTTCTCAATTTTCCTTAACTAGATTCAGGGCCAGATTCACAACACTTTTGAGCATGTTTACACCTTTGAGTAAATGTACTACTTTTCTGTATTAACAAACTGCACTTTTGTACTAATTTACACTTTTGAAAACTACACATTGCCTTTCACTGGTACTGTGCTACCCTCCCACAGAAAATAATGGAGGTAGGGCTTTAAAATAAACCATATAGGAAATAATGTTCAATGTAATTATTTAAAATTCTTAAAATATAAATAAATATAAATTCATATTGGCAATATATATACAATGTACATGCTTATTAATTAATAAATATGTTACTTTTTTAATGTATTTTTAATTTTTTTGCACACTGTCTTCCTCCAGACACTCTATTCAAAGAGTTCTCTGGCAGATTGCAGAGCAAAAAAATCACCTCTTTGAACTAAGCTCCATGGGGCATATCAACAAGGGCTTTATCTCTGCTTTTTTGGCTTTAAAAGCCAAAAAGGCAGAGATAAAACTAGCATCCTATCAACAACAGGGTGCTAACATGCAAATTTGCATGTTAGCACCCTTTTACTCTTCGCTTCCCCTTGCATCTCTAATGAGCTGCAAAGGGGGCGTTCCAGAGTAAAATAACAGGAGAAATGTCGCTAAGCGACATTTCTCCTATTATCAAGAATGTCGCTAACCCTGTTAGAGACAAAAAAAGCAGCGCTAACCGCGGTTAACGCTGCTTTTTTACGTCTGGTATTTTTCTGACTTAGCCATGATATCCTATGGAAGGAGGATATCATGGCTAAATTTGCCTGTCCCTATCAACAAGGTAATGTGAGATTATCGCTGGCTTTCCAGCGATAATCTCACGTTAGCCTGTTAGCGTGAGGATTTTTATCGCTAATGAGATAAGCGTTGCTAATTGCACGCTATCTCAGCGATAAAAATTCACGCTATCCGGCGATAATTATCCTAGCGCTAAGTGCGCTTAGAGATAATTATCGCCGGTTGTTGTTGATATGCCCCCAAATGTTTTAGGAAGAGTCATCACAGAAAATAGGCATATTGCTTGCAAACAAGCTGCCCTAGATTCTCTGTGGCTGTACTGTGGTTATGTGTGTTTGGTGAATCTGTAAACTGGCAAGAAACAAGTATCACTTATTTGTTGTTGGTTATCAAAGTTTATTTGCTAGGCGATGGCACAGCTGGACAGGATAGATTCCTAATGCAATTGAACGCAGTGTTATGTATGGCTCTCATTGGGCCCGATTCACAGAACTAACTTAAGACAAAATCCTAAACTCACTACAATTGTGGTATTCACAGAAGGCACTTACTCACTTTGGTATTCACAGAAGGTACTTACTCATTTCGGTATTCACAGAAGTTAGGAGTCCTAACTTTAGGACTCCTAAATGCCTTCTGTGAATACCAAAGTCTTAAAGTTAGGATTTTTCTCCGTTAAGGAGTAGTACATTTAGGACTCCTAACTTTAGGACTACTAAATGCCTTCTGTGAATACCGAAAGTCTTAAAGTTAGGATTTTTCTCAGTTTAGGAGTAGCAAAGTTAGGATTTTGTCTTAAGTTAGTTCTGTGAATCGGGCCCATAGAGAGCATTAGTGTGAGTGAATGGATTCTAAATCCAGAAATTCATTGCTATGACATTGCAGCAGTGGGTAAGAGGACATGTTAGCCACTGTTGCTACATAGTTGAGATACTCCAGGCTGCTTTGGCTAGGATCTCTGAGACCCTGTCAGTGAAGCACTGGAAAGCAGAGAGCAGAGCTTCTGGGGCAGAAGGGAGAGAAGGCACATAGAATGGCAGGAGTGAGTGTCAAACGACCAAGTATTTCTTTTTTAGTTTTAGAGAGAAAACAATTATATTACTATTCAGTCCTTGTGTAGCAACAGAATGCTGGGGTAGAGGGTTTTGTGGGGCATAAGGTGTATTCTTATATGCATATTCGTATAGTGCTTACCTATGAAGTAAATGACCAAGAGGATGAGCTATAAAGATCCTTTATTTAAAATATTTTATTCAGATAACTCCATGATAAATCTTGTTATATTTACTTACAGCTAAAATGCACACAAAACAATATTTCTGTAATGAAAGGCTGCAATGTTGCTTCTGTTATGTAGGCTTTTAGTAAAATTGTGGTGAATACACATGTTTTTTCAAAATGGCAATGTAGGATAAAGAATGAATAACCTGATCAGCATATTACATTTCCCTCTGGTGTGCGTTTCTACCAAAAATCGCATTTGAATGGATGAATTTTGTCAAGCACAGACAATGTGTGGCGCAAACATTAAGTCCAAATCAACCTGAACTTTTGCCCTTGTCTAAGTCGAGAAATCCAAACAATGCCTATTCACTTACCAGAAGAGGCTGCCAAGCAAGCTGAGAAAGAGACTGATAGCATAATGATTACATTGTTAATACAAAGGGGCTTCGGAAACCCACTGCAAAGTATGGATATCGTAAGTTTTCCTAAGTTTCAGATGTCATACGTCACTTGAGCTATTTCGACTGAACAGCCACTGGTCTACCTCTGTATGTGTGTAAAAGCTGCATTAAGGGGTAATTTTACAAAATGATCAAGTATGGTGAAAAGACCGGAATCAACAAAATGTTTTTGCCACCCTCTGCCTTTCTCAACTGTTCCTAGGTTCTCCTCTGTATTTCAGCTTTTGCAGGAAAATCTGCTCACACCCTAATCATGAGGGACACTCCAAATGCCACATTTAGTGCTTCTCGGGGCACCTATCATGTACCATGAGAAAGTGGAGAATGTCCATTGTCCCCTTGCAGTCTCAAGGACATAGGGCCTGATTTAGATGTTGGTGGGACCACACTGGAGTGGACTTTTTCGGTGCTCTTTCCACCCACCGTCCTGGTGGCATGCCTATCCAATTTAGATGATGGCTGGCAATGGGATAGAACACCACCGCGGTCCCACTGACTCCGCAAGGACTTAGCTCCTCACCCCTATGGCAGGGTGGGCTGCAGCAGGCAGAACTCCAGCCAGGATTCCCACCCTCTAGATTTGGATGTGGGCTGTTTCGAAGAGAATCACTCCTACTCTGAGCTGGCGGGATGAGACAAAAAGGGGTAAAAACTCACCTTTATTAGGGTTGCAGTCTGTAATTCTGTCCTCTACTCCTTCACCCACGTCCCACCATATCTGCTGCAATTTGACCATGACGTACCAACACCCTGTTTTGACAGACTTAAAGGTAGGTGTTCATTGGGGGGCGTGGCTTGGATGCCGCGCAAGATGGCCGGCTAGGTACGGAGCTCCGCCACATCGAACACCTCACGGCGTTTTTTCCCGATGTAAACGGGACCGCTACTGAGCACCGTTGCCGGACTTGGTTGACGGAACACCAGCGGAATCGGCGGAGCAGCTTTTCATCGCTGGGGGAGCCGTTTTCGCCCCTCTCCGTGATGAATTCCCTGCCCCTCACGGAGCCGCCATTTTGAAGTTCTTTCGAGCATCTGAGCCTCTGCTGATACGAGCTGTCACTACACGATGGGCCACTGGACACCAATGAACTTTCAGACACCGACTTCACCTCAAGGGTGAGATTTATATATATTGTACAAGACACCTTTACTCCGTTTTTTCTCTCCCCCTCCACATTAGAGGAAACGTCCAAATACGCAGTTTTACGGCGCTTCACCCCTGACAACTGGATGTTTCCCGCTCTAACATGCTCGCTGCTCTGAAATACTTTTTATCCTAAATTTCCTCCTCATGGTGCTATGATAACAACGTTCTCTGAGACTTTTTGCCCGTTTCTCCTGCGCCTCAGCTACTTCAGGATGCCCCTTCCTGTGCTTCCATTTTAGCCATTCTCCCCTTTTTGTACTCGTTATTTTAGCATACTCTAATTCTCTGTCGCCTTTCCCACTGAGTTACGTCTGGGTGCTTCTCCCTTTCTTTGGAGATATTTCTGGAACATTTCACATGCACCTTTAGTCTTCTCACAGGGAATTGAGCCTATATTGTTGCACGTTCATTCCTTTCTATGGTCAACTTACGCAAACCTAAATTTGTCTTCATACCATCGAGGAGTGCTTCAGGTGCATCTTCATCTGGTACAAATAGAGCCACTGTATCTGCGAAAATGACGACTCCAAAATCATCATTGGCTCATACTAACACCAGTAAGTCTTCCCCACCCGCTCCGGCGGGCAAGCGCCTCAAGCAAAATTCTCCTACACCAGAAGACAATCCTTCTCATTCTTCTATTGACCAAATTCTAGAGGAATTGCGTGCGCTGCGCCCATTTATTGAAAAGACGAGTACAGATATGCAGCTTTTAAAAGATAAATGGGAAAATATGGATGCCCGTCTCTCTACTGTTGAACAGCACCTTCCTGAAGTTCAGTCCAACACACAACGTATAGACTCTTTAGAAAAAACGGTCCTCTCACTCCAAAAGCATACAGAGGATTTGGAAAATCGAAATAGGAGGAATAACCTCCGTATTTACAATTTGCCGGAAAATCTTGAGGGGGATAATCCAGTAACTTTCTTCACCACTTTCTTGTCGAAACTTCTGGACCTACCACCTTCCACCTCCATTAGTATACAAAGAGCCCATAGACTAGGTGCCAGAACGGGCTCCTCTTCAAAACCTCGTGGAGTCATTATTTTATTTCTGAAATACACAGATCTTTTATTGATTCTCTCAGCCGCGAGGAGTAAAAAACAAGTGTCTTGGCAAGGTCAGCGAGTATATTTTTCTCAAGACGTCTCTAATGTCACCGCCTCCAGACGTAAAGAATTTCTGGCTATGCGTCCCTCTCTGCGCGCCTTGGGAGCAAGATATGGCTTGTTTCATCCTTGTACTTTCAGAGTCACCTATCGAGAAAAGACTTGGTCATTTCAGGAACCTGGAGAATTAAGGAACTTTCTTCTTCTACACAGTGGAGAAGGAATGGACGCCTCCTCCTCTGCTTCGACCAGTGGCTGAAATTGGACTTTTAATTGTTTAACTTGTTTGTCTTCCTGATGGCTTGTCTTTGACTTCGTGTATTCTCCTTACTTTTCATTTCAGTTCTTACACTCTCTTTTCGTATCTCTTCTCTCCTTTATCTGTTTCTGGCATCTCCTATATATCCCTCTATTTTCTTTTTCTACTCTCTAGACTTCTATTTTTACGTCTACGTGTTATGTTTGTTAACATTTTTCCCTTTTTTCCTCCCCAGACGGATATGTATCGGATACTCTTCTCAACACCTTGTCCCATTCCATGTTCCTTTTGTGCGGTCTCGATGTGGTTCTCCTCCTGATCCTGGTCCGTACGTCTTGTAAAGCATCATCACCTCCCCACCTTCCCTATGTGTATTTTTTCTCTTTCAGGTATGTTTAATACAGTCATCCTTCTGGATTTGTACTGTCTTCTATGCATTCTCTCTTTTCTTCCTTCTTCCTTCCCCACTGATCTCCCTTCCCTTTTCCCATCCCTCTCCTCCTCCCTTTTCCTTTCTCTTCTTCCTTTTCTACCTGTTCTTCCTTCTTCCTTTTTGAAGAGGTTTATGGTTAATACTTCTATACAGTTTGAATTATTATTACATGTACAGTATGCTTTTGCAATTCTTGATTTAGATCAGTTTAGTAAGCTTTCACCTTCAAAGTTGTTTCATGGAATGTGAAAGGATTTAATCACCCTATCAAAAGGCAAAGAGTACTCTCCCACCTTTCCTCTTACAATCCAGACATCGTCCTTATTCAAGAAACTCACCTATCTGACATCGAATCTTTAAAGCTAAAGCGACTATGGGTTGGAAATGTTTTATTTTCTCCTGCTTCTCAAAAAAAGAATGGAGTAGCCATTTTGATTCATAAGCGACTCCAGTGTAAAGTAGTTCTAGAAGAAAAGGATGACGAGGGACGCTGGGTCTTAGCTAAACTACTAATTAACAATATCCCACTTACGATATTCAATGTTTACGGTCCCACATGTTTTGACTCCTCTTTTTGGCCCTCCATTACAGCAAAATGTATTCAACATAAAGATGATGCTTTTCTATTGGGTGGAGATTGTAATCAGATCATTGACCCATTTTTAGACCGAAGATCCTCTGTTCGTTTCTCCCCTCATAAACCACATAAACAATTCCTTGACACTATTACCCAAACTCATCTTGTAGACTCATGGAGACTCACTCACCCAGACGTTATGGATTTCTCCTTCTTCTCTCCTCCTCATGCTTCCTTCTCCCGCTTAGACTATATCTTTCTCTCTTCATCTCTTTCTCAACACCTTATTTCTTCTTCTATTGAACCAATTGTTATCTCTGACCATGCTCCTATTATTACTGTTTTTGACCTTCTTCCTCCTACTCCTAAATCTTCTCGCTGGCGCTTCAACCCTTCTCTTCTTACTGATTCTCTTTTTTCCTCCTCTTTTCGTGCTTTTGCTTCTGAATTTTTTCATCTTAACTCTACGCCTGATACCCTACCTCATATTCTCTGGGATTCCTTCAAGGCCACTGCCCGAGGTTTTATTATTGATTTTGTCTCTAAAAAGAAGAAAAAATTCCTTCAAAAACGTAAAGTCACCCTTGCTCATATCAAATCTCTGGAACATCAATTCTATACTTCCTCTGATAAGATTATGTCTCCTGAGTTGCTTAAGGCTAAGATTGCCTTTAACAAACTTACCACAGACTCTGCCTCCTCTTTTCTTCTCCGGAGCAGCGCGCGATTTTATGGAGGTAGAAATAAATCAGGTAAACTGTTAGCTAATTATTTAAAATCTCGTAAAGAACGTACTAATATTGATTCTATTTATTCCCCCTCTAATGTACTTCTTCATACCAATGCAGAAATTTTTGAACAATTCCACTCTTTTTATAAAACTCTATATACTCCGGAAAACCCTCCCACCCCAGAGCTTATTCAATCCTACTTTGACAACATACCTCAACCAGATACTTCCCACCTTAATATTTCGGCTGTTGATTCTGACCTCACGATTTCGGAACTGTCCTCTGCTCTATCCTCTCTCACTAAGGGGAAAACCCCAGGACCGGACGGCTTCCCAGTTGAATTCTACCTACATTTCTCAGACCTTCTTTTACCCCACCTTCTATCTCTATTTCAGTCTTTTTGTTCTACTGGATCAGCCCAAGGCTCTTTTCAGGACGCTACCATATGCCTTATCCCTAAAGATGGTAGAGACCCTAAGTTCTGTAAAAATTATCGACCTATATCTCTAGTTAATGTTGACTATAAAATTTTTGCGAAACTATTAGCTCTTCGCCTTGACCCGCTCCTACCACATCTTATAGGGAAAGAACAATGCGGCTTTGTCAGGGGCCGCTTGACCTCGGACAATTCTAGACTCTTTCTTAATGTTTTAAGCAAAGCCCCTTCACTATCGATTCCCCTTGCAGCCATTTCAGTAGATGCTGAGAAAGCCTTCGACCGGGTTGACTGGTCTTTTCTTCTGGCTTCCTTAAAATGGCACGGCTTTAACCCTAAATTCATATCTTATATTTCTTTGATATATTCTATGCCCAAAGCGTCTGTTCTCGTTAATGGTCAACTCACTTCCCCATTCACACTTCAACGGGGTGTTCGTCAGGGCTGTCCCTTATCACCTCTTTTATTTATTTTAGCGCTTGAACCTTTCCTTACCTCCATACGCAGTAATCCATCCATCTCTGGCTTCCCGTACGGTAAACGCCATCTCAAATTGTCTGCATATGCTGACGATATTCTTTTATTTATTTCTGACCCGCCTACCTCAGTCCCCGCATTACTAAACGAATTTCAGCAATTCTCCTTGGTCTCCGGTTACAAAATAAACTCGGACAAAACAGAGATTCTTCCTTTAACCACACTTTGTCTCCCCCACTTTTTCACGGCTACTGGCTTCGCTTGGAATTCTACAAAAATTAAATATCTCGGCGTTCTTTTTTCTAGCTCTATATCCTCCTCCATTCAACTCAACATGAATGCAGTCATATCTAGGATAGACTAATTACTCACCTCTTGGAATCCACTATTTCTTTCCTGGTGGGGCCGTCTTGACTCCATCAGGATGATGATTGCCCCCATTTTGATCTATTTATTATCCATGCTCCCACTTCGTATCCCAAACTCCTATTTCCGCCGCATTGACTCTACGTTGTCCAAATTTCTTTGGAAGCAGAAAAAAGCCCGCATATCGCTTTCCAACTTACGTACATCTAAACTTAATGGTGGTACCAACTTTCCAGACTTTCGCCTCTATCATAAATCCTTTTCCCTTCGACAGGCTTCCCGCTGGTTATCTCAGGAACCCTCCCCTTTTTCTCCCCTCTGGCTTTCTGTTGAACAGGAACTACTGCTCCCGTACTCTTTCCAATAAGTAATTCGTTTTACCTCTAAAGCCCCATGCCTTAATCCCCTTTTATTCAAGCATACTTCTTCTCTTCTGCGCCCTTTAGTTTCACCTTCCTCAGTAACGCAGGAATCCTTCCTACTATTGCCTATATGGTACAATTCACTTTTATTAATTAACAATCGACCTATTGCATGGCCCTCATGGAGAGCGAAAGGTATCATTTGGATACGTCATCTTTTTGATGGGTCATCCCCTTGCTCATTTCCTGCATTTCGGTCTCAATTCCACTGCCCTCCTTCTTTTGCAAAGAAATTCCCCATCCTTATGGAAACCATTTTAGATCGTTATTACTCTCTCCCCTCTGAAGACCTACCTGCCTCATCTTCCTCTCTACTCACTGTCCTTTCTACAACTCCTAAAGCTTCCATCATTTACCGGTACTTTTCAGCCCCCAATCCAGATCGTCTCAAATCAAAATTAGAATTGTCCTGGGAGACAGACTTACTTTCTTCATGGCCGACTTCTCTCTGGGACAAAATATGGGCTCGGTCCTTGAAGATTTCCCGTACTGCTTCTCTCACTCAATCCTTATTTTTCTTTTACCACAGACTATACCTTTCTCCTTTTTCTATCTCCCGCTTTCAACCTGATGCTGTATCTAACTGTTGGACCTGTAATGCCCCTTCTGCGGATCTTTTCCACCTCTTCTTCTTCTGCCCTTCAACTCGTATTTTCTGGTCTCAGATATTCTCTCGCCTTTCTCGCATTTTCAACCTCTCTATTCAATTTTCTCCTCCTTTAGTATTTCTTGGTAGCCTTTCAGAGGATTTAGACCTCCCCCCACATTCTCGCGGTCTTTTTGACCTTATGCTGGCTCTGGCATTACAACATATTGTCTCTAATTGGAAATCTCTGAACAAGTTGTCTCTCAACTGTTGGTGGAATCTTGTCTGTCACTCACACAGACTTGATGTCGCTTTTGCCTCCTCCTGTAAACCCTCCCGAAATGTTGAATTTTACTGGCTACCTCTCACTCTATACCTTGATCAATCCGCCAAAAAGTGTTACTCGCCACTATCTTCAGATAATTTCAAGCCCCCCTGAACTCATGTACTCTTGCCTGCAGTTTTTCATGATATTTTTCAGTCTCAATATTGTTATTATTTAGCTTTATATTGACCTTCTTCATACTTATTTTTCATTCATGCAATTATTCATATGATGGCCTTTTACTGTACTTTTTGATTGCCATTGACTGTATTTCCTATTATTGCTTACCCATCCTCTAAGATCAATACCATGTTTTTGTTTTCTTCTCTCCTCCCTTCCCCCCCCTCCTTCCCTCCCCACCATTTAAAATGCTTTGTCTTTCATTGTGATATTGGCTGCTTCTACTTTCTTTGTCCCATCTCATACCTTTGTTCTCATATTGGCTGATGTCACCTTATTGTATTACTTATTTTTCTCTAATAAAGCTTTCAAACATAAAAAAAAAAAAAAGGTAGGTGTTCATGGTGTGTGCGGGTATACATTGCATGGTGTGTGGGTTGGTGGGGTGAAATACAAAATGAACAAAATATGCTCAGTAAACATAGCCTACATACATATATGTACACATACACAACACATATGTGTTTTATGTAAATACATTTTTTTACTTATCTGTCTCACCACCACCACAGTTGATCCCCCATTAGTACTCTGCCGACAGGACACCACCAGTTCAACAGGAACATCCAATTCTGCTTGGTGGGATACCGCCATCGAGACAGCAACTAAAGGCGTTTTGCTAGCTCAGAAGACCGCTGCTGCAGGGGTCTTCTGTGTATCGTATATACTTCTAAATATAGCAGGATGAAGACAATCAGCTCAGTGGAGTACTCAGTCACGCCACTGTAGAGGGACGGTGGGAAAACTGCCAAGATCTAAATCAGGCCCATAGACTTTGATCCCTCACCCCTCTGTGGGCATCCCTTTGCACAAGCTCTGGCTGGTGGCTGCTGATCATAGATTTGGAGGTATTTAGGAAATCCCAGGGGAGTGCCTAGTGGCCTCCATCTGAAAATTAAAGTCAAAAGACACACTGGTGTGCCTTGATTTTTATGTATTTATGCCTTGAGTACATTTAGGTGTCGATTCTGATCCTGTAAAACCCGGGTACGATTCGTCGTACGGAGCGTTTTCTCCGTACGACTCGTACCCGGGAACTCCACCGTACAAACAAACCAGCAAGTACGATTCGTACAGAAATACCATTTCCGTACGATGCATAAAACACACCGTGCGACAAAAATATACATACAAGTCTGATCCGGGACAGCGTGTACGCGGCATTCGCACGGAGTCAGGCTGCTTTTTACATACCAGCAAATATGATTCGTACCGACAGCACTCCGGACGGCAATATTTTTACGGGTCCCAAAAAGTGCCGGATAAGCTAAGTACGCCGCGATGCGTGAGGAAAAGGGGGCCCGGTACGTGCCGTACCCACATCCCTACACGTCCGCACCGTACCCCCAGCCCCCCGTATGTATGCACCGTACCCCCAGCCCCCCGTATGTACGTGCCGTACCCCCAGCCCCCGTATGTATGCGCCATACCCCCAGCCCCCCGTATGTACGTGCCTCACCCCCAGCCCCCCATATGTACACGCCGTACCCCCATCCCTACACGTCTACGCCGTACCCCCAGCCCCCCGTATGTACGCGCCGTACCCCCAGCCCCCCGTATGTACGCGCTGTACCCCCAGCCCCCCGTATGTACGCGCCGTACCCCCAGCCCCCTCTATGTATGCGCCGTACCCCCAGCCCCCCACTACGCTCTGGGGGTACGGCGCAGACGTACGGGGGGCTGGGGGTATGTGCTGGGGGTACGGCGCGGAAGTACGGTGCTGACATATGGGGGTGGAGGGGGGCTGTGCGACTCATATGCGGGCACATGTTTAGTCGTGAACATGAGTGGTATCTCGTTCGCTCCGGACGGTCTTTTTTCCATACGTTTGTACATTCGGACGGACAGGACGGATCGTACATGCGCGCTCGGACTTCCTTTTTACGAAATGTATGTAAAAATGTACGGGGACGTGGCGGGGACTTTTCCCGACCCGAGGACGTGTCGGGAAAATTTCCCGATGCGATTCGTATGTAGCTTTTCACATACGAATCGTACTTGCCCATTTGTACAGGACTTGTACGATTCGTACGTAAAAAAATACGAATACGAATCGTACGGGGAATATTTCTAACGGATCGGAATCGGCACCTTAATGTTATCAACCATTATTTGCAATCACTGCTGGAATAACCCTTCAAGAACATTAAATTGTGTGATTTATGGTAAAAGTCTCAGCAGGCTTTACTGCTGCACAGGTCATGGGGCCTACCTGTATCTGTTTGCTAACATAAATTATTGTGTTAGAATAGCGTATGGAAGTTTAAGGATAAGTGCTAGCCACATTAGATAACCCAGTTCCCCAATGGCTCCCTGTTCTTCTTTGTTACTTTATTTAATAACTGTTAGAACATTAGTAGTCAGATATACAGATATGGAAGTTGGAGCTCCCTAAAATGTCACAGTGATAGCACATATTGACAATAATGAACAAAAGTGCGCTGGTGATTATAACAAAACGAAACAATGTTCACTGAATGATAGTTAAATTTCCAAAATACAGACTCCTGTTTGAGTTCATGTTTGAAAACTATGGGACTAATTTGGATGTCATTAGGAAAACCTCTGACTGCTGATTGGAGGCTTTCTGACTGACATCCCTGGTTTGACTTCCGATCACCATATTACAATTATGGTGGTCAGAATTCAAACCGGATGATCAATCCGGCTGACTTCCAACAGACTGAAGGATCCCATTGGCCAGTCAGAAGGGCAGCATAACCCCATGAGGAAGGCCTTTCTGCCTTCAGGGTTATGATGGCCCTTTCAGAGAGCAAATCCATGTCGGCCTTTCTGACATGGATTTGCTGTTGGGAAGTGCGTTTGGGGGGCCCTGCTTCCCCCTGGCCCTCTGGATGGGGGCTTGGGGGGAACCTAGGGTGCCCCTCTGTAAATCCCCGCACCATATGGCAAGCACTATGAGGGCACCTGCCACACAGTGCAGGAATTTACACAGGCTCCCATTTCTCTATGGGAGTTGAGCTACGGCCTGTTTATGGCCACAGCACAAGCTCCCATAGAGAAATGGGAGTATGCGACCACACCATTTGCAGTCGCATTGTAATTGCGTTGTCAGGACTGACGACCGTCGGTCGGTCAGTCTTGAGACCACAAACGTGTAGAGCAGACATGAGTCCGTCCGACATCGTAATCATGCCCTAAATATGTAGTTGCAGGCAAAATATGGGCTTGTTGTCTTTTCCAATCCCTAAAATGTGATTCAAAATGGGTCATCAGGATGCAGTGAGGTAGCAACCTCCCAAATTATTACAGAAAATACAGAAACCACTCCATTCCATTCTGGCTTTCCAGTGTCATATATAACTTGTGATTGAGAGCAACATCTGTTCATTCATATTTCTTGGACTGATTACTTCAAATAATTTAATACCCTGATAGCCACACAAGTGGATAGAAACTATCCTTAAAGACTGGTTAGGCAGGCGAGGCAATAAGCCTGGTTCAATCCAAAGGATGAACTATTAGAACCCCAAGTTTTCAACAAGAAGGTAGATTGCCTAATTTGTGAGAACACTGTCAGCACAACCAGTGATGAGGTTAAGAGGATTGCAGTTGAACAATGGGGCCTACTTAGTAATCTATTGCCTAATGCTGAAAAGCCAAAGTTTTATTTTAATTCGGGTTTGCCCTTATTGTTTTCTATGTATTGTCCTTAATAACAGCAGATGTCTGTGAACCTTGCAAAGCCAGTCAAAACCCTATGTCATGAAAAAGATTGACCTGCCAGTTAGCTCATTTCATAGATCATTTGGGATCTGTTCTTGGGTTTGTAGCCCCACATCCTTCTTGAAATACTGAGGTCAGTGCACCTCTGCAGTGTCCACAAATCAAAGCACACAAACTTTGAAACCTGTGGTGACCTTGTATTTTCTTTGCAATGTGGTGTTTAAATGTTTGCAAACCCTTCTGATAGGGAACCTTAATAAAAATGAAAAAGATTTAAAGTTTATCATTTGTAATGGAGAATGTAATACTTTAAATTTGCAGACAGCCCATGAAAGACATCACACACATTGCTTTTGTGATGTTTAAAAGAGATGCTGTGGGACATTAACAAAGCATTTCCGACTGATGCTGTTAGAAATGGGTGTCTAGTTGGCAGAGGTAGGTATCTTTGTCCAAATAGAAACCCTTGTTTGAAGTCAGGGTAATTGGGGTACACTCTTTAGATAAACCCTGCTCACCCCCTGGGTAGCTTGGCACGAGCAGACAGATTTATCCAAAAGGCAATGTGTAAAGTATTTGTACTCAAAACACACAGTGACACAGTGATAACACCACAAATGGATACCACACCAGTTTAGAAAAATAAAGTATATTTATCTAAACTCAGCAAGACCAAATCCCCACAAAAATCCAATATGACTTTAAAAAGGTATCAAACAACTTGGCCCATAGAAAACTATGGATGAGTGATTTCTCTCAAAGTACCTGTAGTTGCAACAAAATTCACAAGGCCAAACAGCTGCACGGATGCAAAGCATCGAAACAAATAAACAAAGCGATGCATCAGTTCCTGAGACCCTGGAGAGGCGATGCAACAGTCCTGCTGCACGCATTCAGCAGCGCTGCGTCATTTTCTTCAGCTGCGATCCCTCGATGCATCAGTTCTTGCAGTGGTGACAGGCGCTGCGTCGGTTTTGTCAGCAGCTCAGCGATGTGTGGAAATTCTTCTCGCAATGCGGTGCTGCGTCAGGAAAACTGCTGCAAGAAGAGTGATGCATCAATGTTCTTGTAGTTGCATTGCTTTTTCAGCTCCGAACAGCAGGAACAACCTCCAGACCCCCAACACAGTCACAAGCAAGCCCTGTCAGGTCAGAACTCCCAGCAAGGAAATTCAGGGGAGCTGGTGGCGAAGTCTTTGCGTCCCTGAGACTTCAGAACAGGAGGCAAGCTCTATTCAAGCCCTTATAGATCTTCCTCAAGCAAGGGGACACAGCCCACAGCAAAGTCCTTGTCCTTACCTTGGCAGAAAAAGCTACTGCAGGCCAACCCCAGACAGCACACAGAAAAGGGGCAGTACTCCTCCTCCAGTTCCTCCAGCTCTTCTCCTTGGCAAAGGTTCCTCTTGATTCCAGAAGTAGTCTAACGTTCAGGGATTTTAGGTCTAATACTTATACCCCAAAATGTCTTTGTTCTCTTTGTGCAAGGGTCTTTGAGACCAGTCCAAAGCAGTTCTGTCTTCACTGGTGCAGTATGACCACAGGAGGGTGGAGACAGCATTGTGCAAGGGAAACAGGCCCTATACAGGTGCAAAGAAATCTCCTCTAACTACTCTTAATTCAGCCAAGGTCTATTCAGCTCAGCTCTGAGTCATCCAGGATGGGCCAGGCACACCTCAACCCCCTCCAATGGCTGTCTACAGTGAATGCACATCCCCAGCCCCTGTCACTCCAAAACCAGACAGTCAATACACAAACAGGCAGAGGCACACAGAATGGTTAAACAAGAAAGTGCCTACTTTCTAAAAGGGCCATTTTCAAACACACAATTTAAAAATCATCTTTACAAAAATATATGTTATATGCGGTCAACACCAGAGGTACATAAATAACACATCTCCGCATACAACCAAATCACACAACTCCTATGCTTAAATGCAGTTCCTGTCCACATCAGACACTCTGGTTGAGGCAGGAACATATCCCCCAGTGTACTCACACATGTCCTGCCTGCTAGAAATCCACAGCTCCGCATCGGGGTCACCCATCAACAGAGAAATCACTGCAATATCCCGGTCACATCACCGCAGCGGTGAAGATGTGGGAAAACCTGCACACAATGTAGTAGGCAGGGCCGTCTGCGCAGCTTCCCAGGGCTCCACCTTCAACCTACCCACATGGTGGGCTGCATCAGTTGGCCACAGCCCACAGCATGCTTCCCACACTCATTTCTGCACATGCTGTGTGCCCCTCTTGTGCCCCCCCCCCTCAATGCACAATTTAACAGCCAGGTGTGGTTCGACCTCGCACTGCACACATCAAAGGGCAAGGTAGATTAACTGGGAAGGTAGGGGTGAAGATGAACACCCTGCACAGAAGGTCAGAGGCTGGACAATCCTCCTCCGCACACCTGCCTTCCACTCATGTGAATCAAACTGAGAAAACTAATAAATGAAGAGTTACTCTGCATATTAACAACCATGGAACTATTCACGCTACATGTCAAGTCCCTCAGAAAGATCCCACACTGACACTCTGCCGTATACACATACCATAGGTCAGCAGCAATGTATGACAATAAATGGACTGGCCCAAAGTAGAGTGCACAGTGCTGGAAACCATTTGTACATGACATGCAAGAGAAAGAACATATCACACTACCCTCAGGCAATCAAATCAGACATGGGTGGTACAGTGATTGAAATTTAACTAAAGTGACATCTGTGCAATATCTCTGGGATACAGCAATGCAAGCTGTGCATAGGCACAGGAATGATAGGAAGTGTCAAAAGCCATACAGTGACCAGCCACACATCTGTGTCAATTTTGTTTACACCAGCACAACACACATGGCTCATAGTCACACTCCCTGACTGTCAAACCCAAATAGGACCTTCACACATACCCCTCATCTACCCATCTTATACCTGCACCACTCAACACCTGTGAGAAACACACATAAAGGTGCAAATAAGGTCCTGTGAGTTTCCAGACAACCAATGACATACCCCGGTGTGTATCTACAAATGTCAGACTCACACGCAGGGGTGTCTGAACCAATGCTGACCAAAAACCAATAGCTAAACACAAATCTCACAGACAACATCCACAGAAGTCCAACAAGCTCAGCCATGTGCAGGCAAACAGTGGATAGGCAATGTGACCCTAGACAGAACAGAATACACAACATTTTCGCTCTGGACAAATACTCAGACACCATACCCCAACTCAAACAAGAATTGCATCATCAAATGCCAATCATGCAACCAAGTGGAAGAAAATAACACATAACTAATTGTAAAACTGTCCTCAGTGGCATATCGGTCCTGTACACAGATCATCCTCCCACAGTATAGTGTCACACTATGAAGTGATGGGGAGGGTCACACACTGGCAAGGCATGGGGTGGAAGACATGAGACCCAGCCCTCAACATTCTCCCTCAGCCACCGTGCCTCCACGTGGCATGTCTCCACCTTCCCGTGCCACCACTCCACCCGGTCCCAGCAGCCCCCAGGCTCTCACAGCCACTGATGACTCTACCTCGGCAGGTTCTCTCTCTCCCACGTCTAGTCCTCCAACTGACCCCGACAATCAGCCACCTCCCAGTTCAACTTCAAGCCAAAGTTCAAGCTAAGTCCACCTCGCAACACCATTTCTCCCACAGTGGTGCCTGGCCTGCCCATATGTAGCCCCTGAGTTGTGGTGATTCCCATGGCAGTGGACGGTGTTGACCATTTCCTGTGCAGTTTCTCATGCACACATGTGCGGATTAGGAATATGGACTGGCCAATGGCCTTGCTGTTTGTTACTTTTGATGCCCATTTCCTGTGCAGTTTGTCATGCACACATGTGCATACTAGGAATTTGTACTGGCCAATGTCTTGATGGTTTGCACTTTGTTGCCTATCTGGATATTACGTAATAAAGACTGTTACTCATGTTGTCTGCTTTGTCAATGCCCTTGCTAAATAAAAGGTTTTATGTATGGGTATTGGATCATGTGACACATGCTCTGTATTCCACTTTCACATTAGCAATTACTTGATTTACTTTTTCAGAGGTTTCCAGAGGTAACACGGCGGCCCACGGATGTCCCCCAACCTCTTTTCATGAGAGAAGACTACAGACTTTTAAGCTGAGTAAGAAGCATATTCACTCGATATTGAACCACGCCTGGATGTTAGAGGAAACCATTTTACAAACAGAGCCAGTATGCTGTATAGCAGAAAAGCGCATCTTTTCAAGATCAAGACTGATCCGCTCCAGGTCCTACGCTATTGCCTAAAATAGTCTCAGCTGATACACACTATTTAGTGTCTCACTACGGAATTCGGGGTCCACTACTTTATTACATTCTCAGTCCTGAAGATGGTCTCATCAACGAAAGTATAGAGACCGAAACGTCGACTTGCACACTTTTTTCCCAGATATATTTCTGTGATTGTGATTGTGAAAAAGTGTTTACAATAGCGACAGTGAAGGTTGAAATATCAAATTGCTACCTTCTTCTTCCTTTGTATTTGTTCTTTATAAGTACCCTTGATTAAATCTTAATATAAAAATTGATTATTTTTACATACACCCGTTTTCTTTGTTGTATTTTTACTTCATTGGATATATACTCCATTAGATATGCATTGTTTCCTTTATCAATAATAAAGAAATAGTTATGTTAGAGAATAATTTGACCAAAGAAATCATTCGGCAAGTAAATAATAAACCTTGCATTCAATTGTGAATATAAACAATATAACTGAGTACCTTAATGAAATCCCTTGAAGGCACACCTACCTGTCCAGAGGTAACAGGTACTTTTGTTCTTCTTGAGTATGAGGCTTGAGCGTACAATAATGGTTGTTTGTAATGATCCACTCTTATCCTAATCATTCTATGCTCAGGTTTGCTAAATTGTACACATGTCATGTTAGGATGCAATACCAGAACAGAGGTGAATGCGATCCACAGGATTACTTGTGGGGTGGCCTGGGTCCGTCATATCTGTGGGCTCTTTTTTGATGTCTGCACAGCAGTGTTGATGTGTAGTCATCTTGTGTAGTCCTGTCTTCATAGTCACATGAGTACATTTGAATGTGTGCACTTGAGTAGTCATTCAGTAGGATTGGCCTGCTCGACACAGTGAGCACAAACATAAACAAGACCCATGGCTGATCAACAAAACACAACACAGACTTTGCAGTGACACACTCTGCATACTCACAACTGACAGCGACAACAAGTAGGTGTCCCCCGGGAGTGCAAGGACACACCGACACACTGCACAGTGCTCAACCCATAACTCCTACATGTGCCCACAATCTGAAGCACATGTCTGACAATGTAACCACACAGGCACTCTTTACCTGGATCATACATTTGTGTAGTTGGCATGTGCAGGGGCACATACACATCAACACTATTGACAATGGCCCTCCACATCGCCTTACGCTGGTGGACCTTAAGCTGCAGGGATGGGAGACAAGAAGAGGAAGTTTCAGTGACACTGTGTTATGTACCACTGTGTGTCAGTACAGGAGCATGAAAAAACATAGCACACTAATACATAAATGTTGAGCAGAGGCTATTAAGCATGACACGTAGTACACTTGCATCTAATAATATCATAGAAATGTATTCATGTATGATGATGGACACAGTACATGGCCATCTCATACACATGAAGAGTGCCAGCACAGAAACCAATGTGAAAAAGACCCTCATCAGTGATGCAGTATGTGAGTGAGCAACATGTGTCATGGTGGTCACATTTAGGTCCATGATCTTACATTCTCACACTCTTCTCACAAGGTGTAGTCCTGTCTTGTGCAATCTTCAGGTCTAAGATAGCTCATTGAGAAATAGGGTGGTGGACAACACATATGTTTCACTCAGTCCATTTAGTAATAGGTCCTTGTAATATTGGGCAATTTCTGTGCAGGCCAGTGGGACTCACACTGAGGTTAAACGTGGGCCATCAGAGAAATCACATGCATGTACAATATGAGAGGGCAAACAGTGCCTACACATGAGAGACTGAACACATAGAGAAATCAATAGAAGGATGACATCTCCAACTTACATTTAGAGACTGAACACATAGAGAAATCAATAGAAGGATGACATCTCCAACTTACATTTATCTGATGTGTCATAGGTGAATTACCACCAAGAGTGTTACACTCAGGCATTTTACTCTTGTGCATAATGCACACATACCAATAGGGGCAATTTGAGAACTATACCCACATTCTTCAGTACCCTCTGGACAAAATACATTTTTAATGTAACAAATGAGCATGTGAAGTCTTAATGGACTATGACATCACATAGCACAGGAGATGTTTGTTCAGACTTCGAGTCTTTCAAACCAGCAGTTTAACTGTATGGCTGCAAAACTACTGCATGTCACTCCCATCCTTCAATGCAGCTATGGATCTGTGGAAATAAGGCTACACACCCAATTGACATGAAGTCAGCATGCTAGGCAGTGAATCACACATTTACATTACCCAGTCTCAGACCAACGTTTTTTTTTGTTGCAGAAGGTGGCCTGTAGAAATGTCCATGTTGCCATCCCCCCCACCCCAAGTCCTAAAGTGCAATTCTTACTCGGCCATGTATGGAGCATGGTATATGAAAAATATGGATACATGCACATTGACTTTCACTCACAGGCACATACTACTGCAGAGCAACATCATGTGAGCATTCTGAGCACTCTCAAACCTTTACTCTGAAACACTTACCAGTACATCTGGCGAACCATACAGCCTCCCATACTGTGCAAGGACCTCGTCCACCAAGACCTCCAGCTTCTCTGTGGTGAAGGGATGGGCCCTGATGTTCTCAGTTCTCACCATCTCTGGGTCCAGAATACAGGAACAACAGCAGTTGGTGGTGAAGAATGGCAGGCAGCAGTGTCTGAATGCAAGTTAACTGTGTGGCTCTCTCACAGACATTTATAGGCCCCTGGGGTTGTTTCAGTGGTACTCAGCTGCTGCAATTGGTCTGCCTGGTTAGCATTTTTCAATTGTAACCAATAACCGGGACTGCGGAAGCGGGGCACGCCTACCGCAAGTTTCAAAATTGTATTTCACTACCGCGATCGCGGGTCCCATTGGCTGCAATGGCATTGGCACAGGTGGTGTCACACTGTGGGGGCCAGGCGGTCGCTACCCCGATTTGGCATCTTTCAACTGTAACCAATGAACGGGCCTGCTGTAGAGAAACACGCCTACCGCGGGTTTCAAAATTGTATTTCACTACCGCGATCACAGTTCCCATTGGCTGCAATGGAATGGGCAATGGCAGTGGCACACCGCGGGTGCCGGGCGGTCGCTACCACGATTTGGCATCTTTCAATTTTGGCCAATGACCGTGATCACGGTGGCGGAGTACGTATACCGCACCTATGGACACATTATGCTCTAGCAATGGCAATAGCCAATTTTCATTATTGACCACTTGACCTTCACAATGTATCACAGCACCTGTTTGCAAAATTGAATGCTAGTGTCACATTCAACTCACTGATGCCTACACATGCCATGTCAGTGCACATGATTACATGCTTTGGCATGCACTTACTCACATGTCACCTATGATATTTGTGTGCATGTACACACAGATTTGGTATGTAATGGAGTCTCATATTTGTGAACATGTCAATGTGTGAGATGGCTAATCAACACAACACACAGTAATGATGGCCTGACCACATAATGTGCCTATTTCACTGTGCACATTGCTGTATTGATTCTGATAGTTGCTCAGGTTACACACACTGTGCTCATTGTATAGAAAAGTTGTGCTCTGTACAACTTAAGCAAGAAGGTGTGGCAGGTACAGCAGCTACATAGAAGTCTGCAGTGTTGCTGTTTCCAACATGTGCTGTGTCAACTACTTCCAGGGCTGGGGCCACAAGATGTGGGAGTGTACCATTTACCATTCACATAGTCAGAATCTGTTTTGGAGGTAGTCAGTATGTACATACTGACCACATTTACAACTACATGAGATCAAGGTGTCTATGCATGTGACTTGTGCATTAAGCTGTTGTTTCAGTCCAGTCATTTTTGGCACTGTGTCAGTAAAGAAGTAAGATGTTTTACACATCTCATAGGGGAATTAAATTGACATGTGTCCCCTTTCATATAATGTAGGAGACAACCAAATATGCATTGTCCGTACCCAGTGCTGGCAAACATGGCGGATGAGGACATCCTAAGGAAATAAAGTCTGGATCGCCTTACCCTTCAAGACCTTTGTGGTCAATTGGAGCCCTATCTGAGGCCTCACAGAGCCTATCTGACTGCTTTGACGCCAACAGTTAAGGTGATGAATTTCTTTGCAACTGGTCTGTTTCAGTACACAGTGGCCATCGCCGGTGGGATGTCTCAAGCTATGTTCAGCATGCTGCTACGTGATGTCCTGTCTGCAATGATGACATACAAGAGCCGCTACATCCACTTCCCAAAGAGACATGAATTGGCAGGTGTGAAGGGTGATTTTTATGATCGTGGACACATACCTAATGTTGTTTGCACCATTGACTGCACACATGTTGTCCTAGTTCCACCACAGGCACGTGAGCACATCTACCGAAACAGGAAACATTTCCATTCCATTAATGTGCGAGTGGTGTGCCAAGCGGATATGATTATCTCCCATGTCAGTGCTGAATTCCCTCGGCTCTGCACATGACTCCTACATACAGCATCATCCCACAATTGATGGCAAATCTGCATCCGGAGCGTGCGTGGCTTGTTGGTGAGTACGCAAAGTCAAGGAGTGTGCTATATGTGTGACATGCTGTTGTCAGCTACTGTTTATATTAGTAAATTGCTCCCTGTATCTCACACCAAGGTGACTCTGCGTTTCCAAACTGGCCTTGGTTGCTGAGCCCACTGAGGAATCCAAGGACCCCGGGCGAAGTCCGCTACAATGATGGCAATGAGAGGACACATCATGTGGTGGAGCATACTTTTGGGCTTCTGAAGTCTAGATTCTGGTGTCTGTAAAAGAGCGGAGGTATACTACTCTACTCTCCGCAAAAGGTGTGTCAGATCATAGTTGCATGCTGCATGCTTCACAACCTGACCTTGCACAAAGAGATCCCCCTGCTACTGGACGATGATGAGCAGCAGATGCCCCCCCTGCAAACCTACACATGCCCAGTGACGATGATAGTGGAGAAGAGGAAGGTGTTAACCTGTGTCAACAGCTCATCGACAACTGCTTCCCTTGAGTGTAAGTAACATTGTGCAACAATGACATTGGCTGTTGTCTTTGATGGTAGTGGCAAGGCATAGATTATCTTTTTGACTGCTGTCTGTTGTTGGCTCTGTGCTAATGGCTGATATGTGAGGCACAGGGTCTTTTTATCCAGGTACCTCATGTCTATGTTGAAGTTGTTGCTCATTGTTATGTGTGCTGGTTTGTGTACGTTGATGACTAGTGGTGTGTTCTAGCTGTAAGGGCATCACCTGACAAGTAGATCTCATTGTCTAGGTCCCTTCACCCTTTCAATGCCTCATCACAATCAGAGCTTGTGGTATATTGGAATCTGAGTTGACATTGTACATACTGTGATAAACATGGAGCTGACCCAAAGACATAGGTGTGTAAAGAGTGTTTATTTACAAAAAGTATTTGTGATAGAGAAGTGATCATTTATGAAATTGTGCCAAGTGAATTTATGAGTTGTCAGTGATATCACCATATTTATATAGTCACACAGTCCAACAGACTCCTGCCATCAACACGGCAATGTGGGTAAGGATATTTAACAAAGTCAATGTCAAGGGGAACACATGTGCCATCATAGCTGGATCAGCGACTAGCGTTTGGATGGTGCATTGCCACGTGATGCTCCCCTGGTATTTCTTGGACGGCACCTTGTGCGTTTAGCAGGGGGGCCTCTGCTGCAGGCTCAGCGGTGTCTGAGAAGTCATTTTGTTGCAGCTGACCCCTCTTTGTGGCCGCAGCTGAGGTGGTGGGAGTATCAGCATGCGTGCCAATGGAGGGGGGTTGAGCTGTCATTTGGGCCGCATGTCTGTCCTTCAGAACACCCACAAGCTGGCCCATGAGGTCCACAAGTTGGCCCATACGCGTGCCCATGTACCTCAGCAGCAGGCGGAGCTAACGCACTTCTTCCACAACTTGCCCCATCTGTCCCTGGGACTGCTCAAATGCATCAAGGACTCTAGCGATGGTGGCCAGGGCTTCGGTTCCAGTGTTCTCCTGTATTGGTTCCCCAGTTGCCCTCCCACCTGCCCTGCTGACCCGGACCTGTGACGTTGGTTCTCAATGCACCTGCAAACTCTCCCTGGCATCCTCTGATTGTGTGGTGGTGTTGTAACCACTGAGGCAGGGAGAGTGTTGCAGGCAGCAGTGGTGACGGTGGTGGTTGAGGCTGCACAGGTCGTTGTAGCAGGGGTCAGCGCTGTTGTTGTTGATGTGGTGGTGGTGGTGGTGGGGACAATGAGGGCCTGAGACGTAGTGCGCCCTTGCAGTCCGGATGGGCCAGGTTGTTGCTCCTCATCGTGACACATAGGGAGTCTGCATCTGAGAGTTCATGTTCCGGGGGGGGGGAGGAGACAGGCTCCGCAGGTTGGTGTTTTCTTCTGCTGTAGTTGCTTGTGGATCTCCTGTTGAACATAGGTCAAATGGTCATTGAAGTGCACTCCACAAGCTTGGTGTTAGATGTTTGGATGTTACATGTGATACACCAAACACTTTACATTGCAATCACTTGGTATGGCTGCAAGATACTGAGCATCATGACATGATGTTGAGGTGCATACATTACTTTTCCATGGTGTGACATGTAAAAAGAAACCATGGGCCACATACAGATTGTGTGATTACAAGGACATGTCATCATCTAACGACTTGCGGCACATCAACTTTATGTGATGCGTCTTTTTGGTTTGCTCTGCATGGAATCACTTTCAGCTAAGCAGGACTAGCCATTGTAATGTTATACATACCTTTTTCATATCAAATACTTTACTTTGTTTGTCAGATTGACCATTCATGTTTTGTTTTCATATGGGCCTTCATGCTCTGACACCATGGCACTTACACATTGCATTCTGTGCTGTGCATGATTAGGCCCTGAATTTCTTCCACATGTGACTTAGTGAGTCAAAGTTTAATTTCTGTGACAGTCACATACGCTTATCCGTCTGCACACTGGATGTGGCTTTTGGATCTATGCCAGGTTGGATGGCATGTGAGGGCTGGTGTGGTCATATGGTTCCATGTATTTTGAGAAGGATGGCAGGGTGCGTGCACTGACTATCTACCTGTTCGGTGACACAGTTGAGGGAAATAGCTGCCACATGTTTATGAGTGGGAGGAGTGTACCATCCTGCTCAGCTTTGGGACAAGGTTGCCTGGTGGGAGTTGTGGTTCTGGCTTCCCACCTACAAACACCCCTCCCTGTTAAGATGGCTACCTACCTGTACATTTGAGGAGATCAATGAAATGGCTGCCACATGGTTCTAGGTGGGGGGTGTGGTCCATCCTGCTCAGGGGTGGGACAGGAAGGCATGAGAATGCTACCTACCAGTGAGTTCGAGGTGAACAATGAAATGCTGCCACATGGTTGTGGGTGTGGAGAGTGCTCCAGCCTGCTCAGCTGTGGGACAAGGGGGCCTGGGGGAGTTGTAGTGCTGGCTTCCTTCCTACACACACTCCTCCCTGTTGAGAAGGCTACCTCCCTGTAAAGTGAAGCGGAGGAAGGGAGTAGGTTACACATGGCTCTTGCTTGGGGGAGTGTTCCCTCCTGCTCAGGGGTGGGACAGGAGGGCATGAGAAGGCTACCTACCTGTTAGGTGAAGGTGAGCAATGAAATAGCTGCCACATGGTTGTGGGTGGGGGGTGTGCTCCATCCTGCTGAGCTGTGGGACAAGGGGGCCTGGTGGGAGTTTAAGTGATGGCTTCCCACCCACAAACACCCCTCCCTGTTAAAATTGTTACCTACCTGTGAAGTAGAGCAGAGGAAGGGAATGGGTTACACATGGCTCTTGGGCGGGGGGAGTGTTGCATCCTGCTCAGGGGTGAGACAAGAGAGCATGAGAAGGCTACCTACCAGTGAGTGCGAGGTTAGCAATGAAATGGCTGCCACATGGTTCTGGGTGGGGGAAGTGCTCCATCTTGCTCAGCTGTGGGACAAGAGGGACTGGTGGGAGTTGTGGTTCTGGCTCTCACCCACAAACACCCCTCCCTGTTAAGATGGCTACCTACCTGTTAGTTTGAGGAGAGCAATGCAATGGCTGCCACACGGTTGTGGGTGGGGGAGTGATCCAGCCTGCTGAGCTATGGGTCAAGGGGGTCTGGTAGGAGTTGTGATTCTGGCTTCCCACCCACAAACACCCCTCCCTGTTAAGATGGCTACCTACCTCCAACGTGGAGCAGTGGAAGGGAATAGGTTACACATGGCTCTTGGGTGGGGGGGGTGTTCCATCCTGCTCAGGGGTGAGACAAGGGTTGCATGAGAAGGCTACCTACCAGGGAGTTTGGGGTGAGAAATAAATAGGCTGCCACATGGTTCTGGGTGGGGGGAGTGCTCCATCCTGCTCAGCTGTGGGACAAGGGTGCCTGGTGCGGGTTGGAATGCTGGATTCCCACCCACAAACACCCCTCCCTGTTAAGATTGGCAACCTACCTGTAAGTTTGAGTAGAACAATGAAATGGCTGCCACATGGTTGTGGGTGGGGGAGCGCTCCATACTGCTCAGCTGTGGGACAAGAGTGCCTGGTGGGAGTTGGAGTGCTGTCTTTCCACCCACAAACACCCCTCCTTGTTAAGATGGTTTCCTACCTGTAAGTTTGAGGAGAGCAATGAAATGGCTGCCAAATGGTTGTGGGTGGGGGGAGTGCTCCATCCTGCTCATCTGTGGGACAAGGGTGCCTGATGGGAGTTGTAGTGCTGGCTGCCTGCCCACTTTCCCCCATGGAAATATTGCTAGCTACCTTTGAGGTGATGCAGAGGAAGGAAATGTTAGATATGGGAGACATGTGTTGGGAAGAGTGTGTTGTACGTATGTGCTTATGTGTCTAGGAAGTGTAGCTTTCTAGTTGTGCAAGACAGTACATAGCAGTGTAATGGTAGACATGTGTTGGTGCTTACCAGCCTCCACTCCCCGGGTATTCCTGTGAGACATTCTAGATGCAGTATGGCAAGCACCTTCTCCTCTCATTCAGTGAATGTTAGTGGTGGAATGGGAGGGCCACCGCCAGTCCTCCGAGCCAGCTCATGGTTATTGTTGGCATGCTCTTTCACCCTGCTGCTCTTGAGGTCATGCCACCTCCTCTTGATGTCCTTCATGGTGCGTGGGGTGGTCCCTACTGCATTGACTTTATTGACTATCCTTGCCCACATTTGATTTTGTGTGGCTACTGGTGTCTGTTGGACCATGCTTCCAAACAAATGTAGTTCTACTCTGATGATCTCATTTGCCAACACTGACAACTCATTGTCAGTGAATTTGTGCATCTTCTTCTGTGACATGGTGTGTGATGTGCAAATGGATGAAAGGTGCAGGTGTGAAGGTGGTGGTGGAGATGTGTGTGGTGTGTGGGTGGGTGTGATGTGTGCTGATTTGCCTCTCCTTTGTGCTGAGGGGTTGGACCCTTCAGTTACGGGCTTGTACAAAGAATTTTGGGCAGGGAAGGGTTGGTTTTATACTCAGCTATGTGGGTGGGTCGAAATGGAGTATTCATGTCAGGTGTGTTGTGTGGGTTGACCTGGGATTTGTATTTTCTACTTGCCATGCGGATGTGTCATTGGGGTGTGTTAGGTGTTTTTTTAGGCTGAGCCAGATATGCAGCCACACTTGGTAGCCTTGTTGTGTGGTTGCTTACGACCGCCATTACTCTTCTGGTGCAACTGCGGCAGTCAGAATCCAACAGTCCATCCTCCGGCTCTCCCATTCATCCTTTGTTGCGATCGGAAACAACTGATTGTTCCGCTGGCACTGCCATTGTATGGTAATTTCACTTGCGGTCATTCCGTTGGTCGAACTGTGGGTTTTGGTCTTTCCGCAGCACATCTGACTGTTGCGGACAAATTTTCAGCTTTTCTGGATGTTCCTGGTGGAGTTTCGTGGAATCTGTCCACCGTGGTTGGATTTTTCTGGTGGTGCATCATAATCTGACCGCCGGTTTTGCGGCGGTACATGCAGACGGTTAATTTCCGCTACCACGGCGGTTGGAATGCTTTTCCGACCACCATCCTAATTGACCGCTCAGTGCAAACACCTTTTACTATTGTAATATGAAAGTAAGTTTCTGGTAATGGTAATCAATGAATAGAATGTTTATGTATATTTGTTGTATGGCATAATCATGGTGATGAAGTGTTCTGTTGTTTTTAATCACGTTGCATGTTTATGCTTCATTATCACAATGTGTTAGAAATTGGGTTGGTGGCTGACTTGGGTGTGAGCTCTGGTCACGAAACAGCCACAGTTCCTTTCAGGGTGAATCACAGAAAGTCATTAAATTAACCTGTGCTCAAACTGAGGTAGATTGGCACAAAAGCAGTCAAGTTTAACTTGGAGGCAATGCGCAAAACACTTATGCAGCACACAAACAGTAATCCAGTGAAAGCATAGTACAACAAAAATCAGAAAACACTTAAAGAAATAGGGTACATTTTAATAAAACATTTGAAACCATTAGTGAAAATAGCGCTATAAAGCACACAGAACCACCTAGGGATATCTGATTGTGCTAGACTGGGTTAAAGTAAAAAAATCAGGCCGACTTTCATGGAGCGCAGATTGGCTACAGTCACCATATTAGGCCTACTGATGTTTACCTTTTCAAGTTCCTGCCAAGAGTTTCATTCACATTGGAGTGGGCTGCGAGGAGCAAGGAGAGCATTGCAGAAGGCTGCCTGTGTAGCGTGAAGAGGAGGCTTGGCCTGCCATCACTATGACATTGCTCGAGGTTTGCACAAGTGACCAACGCTTTAGTCTGAAGAGTCAGCAAGATATTGGTGCAAATAGGCCTGTTTGTGGTTGCAAATAACCCAAAATCTTGATTTCAGTTGTCTGAGCCACACCAAAGGGCCAGGACCTGAGGGGTACCTCTTGGTGGGTCCAGGTGCTGGATGTTAGGGGAATCTTTTATGTCCCTGAGGCCCAGATTAGGAGGGCAGTAGACTAGCCCTTCGAGTCACTCTGTCAGTCCTGTTTTCAAGATGAAATTGCAGATCCAGTTCTTCCTACCAAGGTAAGAGGGAAACAGGCAGCAGGTCAACATAGCAAGGTGGCAGTTACTACTGAGCAGCAGTCCAGCATAATGGCGGTCCTTTCAGCAGAACAGCAGTCCTTCTTCCTGGCACAGTATCTATACATCTAGATGTATATTCAAAAATTGCTGTCTGTCTCCTGTCTGAGGTCTCCTTTTATACCCTGGTGCACTGATTCTGGAAGGTGGGAGAAGCTTCTAGTGAATTTATTTCCCTGCCTCCCCTGCCCTGGTTCCAAGTTGGCTGCAGAAACAATGTAGGATCGTTGGCCCCTGTGTGTGAAGGCTGTGTGCAGGCTATCTAGTTTCAAGTGGGGCTGTGCTCAGCACCACCCTCCATCCTGCTAGCAGATGGCCCATTTAGGCACACCTAATCCCTTTATTATATGACTGTCTGAGAGGAATAACTGTCAGCTACGCCCATTCATGTGACCCAAGACATGCTACAGGCTCAAAAGTGCTAAGGACAGGAAAATGCAAATTTTCCAAAATTGTCTTATCACAATCTGAATGAAAAATCTGACTTTACTATTAAAGAGGGTTTATCATTCTAATTCCATCGATACTGTTACAACCAAAACAATATGTGCGAATATTGCTGAACCAACATTTGTATCTGTGTTCTGCCACATAGTATGGATTCACTGAAGGTCATTTGGGATTGACTTATGCTTCTGGTCCCACAACGCCTAAGGGTTGATACCTTCAGACACCCTGGGTTACTTTAACCTTATACCATCTATGGGTTACTTTCCCTTTTTCTTTCTTATCTTATCTTTTGTTTTCATTTGTTTTGTTTTCTTTTCCTTTAAATAATGTTTTGTCATAATACATGTTCTTGTGTTAAAATATGCAAGCCCAAGGGTCTGGTGCGCTGATGCGAAGAACACCATACAACGGCATGGTATCCCCAACATTGGTAGACTATAAGTATAAGATGGGGTTTGGTCGCTACGGAAATGCACTTTTGTGTATTAGTTGCAGCATGTGAACGTAATTCACCTCATTCGACCGTTGTTGTAACTTAGCCATATGGTGGAACAGGACCAGTAATACTGCTTTGATAAGGTTCATCTCCCCGTCTTAGATTTGGGGTGCTTACATAAAAATCATGCTATGTCACATGCGCAATTGACCTGTTGGATGCTGTGGTGGTTTTGCATTTTCACTATTTTACTTTTTCTTCAAGAGGAGTGGCAGTGACACACCCAACGGGATACAATACACCTTTTGAATATGGCAAGTCCATTCGCGAGACATGATGTGAGCTATCTCCTTAGCCACCACAGGTGCAAAACATTTGGCTAAAGAATGTCCATTTGAGAAGGGCCAGACTGGTGGTCTTTTGCCAAGGTTTGCCTGAAGTGAGTTAGGGTGAGTGTTGTGGTTTCATACAAGGACCAAGGTAGGAATGTGTTGGCATTCAAACCGCAATATAACTTTTTGGTAATTTTAGGTGCTGGTTTGAATTAATTTAGGGACTGATTACGATGTCTGTCAGAAAGCCTCCAACCGCAAGTCACTTGTGATCTGACCGCTGAACTACGTTGTCGGCGGTCGAAGCGCTAAGCGGTCAGTCATTCCGACGTGGTTCTGATAGGCTCTCAAAATCTTCTGGCCGGTCTGAACCACACCGTAATCCCTATGGACTGCGCTTCCGCTGTCAGGATTATGATTTTGTTTTCCCTCAGCCTTTCGGTGCCGGCCTTTCCAACATGGAAAGGCTGTTGGAAAGTGACTTTAAGGGCCCCTAGCAGTGCCTCCTTGCCTTCACGGCCTACGGTTGGTGGCCAAGGGCGTACCTAGGGTGCCCCCTGTAAGTCCCTCCACTGTGCGCCAGCCACAGGTTGTAGGGTTTTACACACAGCCCCATTTCTTCATGGGAGCCTGTATTACAGACAGTTTACGGCCGTAGCACAAGCTCCCATAGAGAAATGGAAGTATGCGACCGAGCCTTGTTTGGTCACATCATAATCAAGTGGTCGGAACTGCCGACTGGAGGTCGGTCGGTCCCGAGACCGAGACGGTGTCAGTCTATGGCAACTCTGACCGACATTGTAATAAGCCCCTTTTGGTGTACAGAAGTGAGTGCACTAACCTCTTAAAAAATTATAAATAGCAATATGCTCTATCGAACATTGTAGGCTCTGCAGGGCAGTATGGGTGTCCTTGGTGGTGCAATTTTAAAATGTTATAATACAGTGATTGAGTTGCATTTAGACATGATTATGGAGGGCTATCATTTGTGTATTACAAAATCTACATGCGGCCCCTGCATCGTTTTCACCTATTTCTGATGACTTTTCTGATTCTGGGAAACAGCGATAAGCAGCTACTCATTAACATTTATTTATTTATTTTTTGGCGCGTGATATCTTGGGACACACGTATACATTTTAGGGTTCCCTCAGTGGTGTTTGTAAGGATGAAATGCAGCATCTGTATGAACTGAATATACAAGAACACAATGTTGCAAGGAGCTTAAGAAGGCGTCATGTTGTGTCTTAAAGAAGCTTTGATGTATGTTTTAGTATTTTGATTTATAGTACTTATGCGTTAGATACATTATAGTGACTTGTCTCACTTCTTGATATACCCCACCATTGGAGGCATATTTTAACATTTTGATATTAGGTATGGATGCAGCACAGAATCTGTACAATTTGATTACACAATGATACAATGTTGCAAGACCATAGGATGGTGGCATGTGCCGCTATGTTTCTCTAAGGGATATGAACACATGACGCTTGTTCTTGGTGTTTGTGACTGCAATTGGCAGTATGTCCTTATTTTGAGTGGCCTTGTCAACACACAAATAAACAAACGCAGCATCTGTATAAATGGATCACACAACGTTAAAATGTTGCAAGCCCATTTGCGTATTCGACCAATAGATACACATACTGATGGTTTGCTGATCATGATACTGCTCGGAAAAAATTAAAAAGAGTAAAAAAAATGTACAAAATTTAATTTATTATTGTAGGTGTTAAATGTGTTATGGTTTTTAATTGTGAATAATATTGTATTTTTTAGTAGTTATTATTTTGACAATAGAGTTTGGAATTTTGATAAATATTATATTTGTATTAATTTATAATATGTATTTAACATTGTAATAAACATATAATTTGTTAATTTAAAAAATATATAGTTTTTTTATATTTAAATATTTCTATCTTATGTTATTGAATATACTTTTTAAATTATTTATTTAACTTGAAGTGATATAAACAGTTTTTAATGCTGCATAGTGTGCAGTGGCAGTAGTGAATTGTACACCTCTGCAATCCAACACATTCCCTAATGTTTGTACTGACTGGAGGGGGAATAGTAACTTTTTCCACTACACAATCAAATACTTTCCCTACTGGTACACTGACTGGAGTGGGAATAGTACATTTTACCCTTCCACAATCCAACACTTTCCCTACTGTTGCACTGAGTTGAGTGGAAATAGTAAATTTTACCTCTCCGCAATCCAACACTTTTTCTCTACCGTTGTACTGACTGGAGTGGGAATAGTACATTTTATCCCTCTGCAATCAAATACTCTCCCTACTGTTGCATTGACTGTAGTGGGAATAGTAAATGTTACCCCTCCACAATCCAACACTTTCCCTACTGTTGTACTGACTGGAGTGTGAATAGTAAATGTTATCCTGCCGCAATCCAACACTTTCCCTACTGGTATATTGAATGGAGTGGGAATAAGTAATTTTCACCCCTCTGCAATCCAAGGGCCCGATTCACAGAACTAACTTAAGACAAAATCCTAAATTTACTACTTTTGGTATTCACAGAATTTAGGATTTTGTCTTAAGTTTGTCTTAAGACAAACTTAAGACAGACTTAAGACAGTCTTAAGACAGACTTAAGACAGTCTTAAGACAGACTTAAGACAGACTTAAGACAGTCTTAAGACAGACTTAAGACTTAAGACCCCCACCCTTCCAGTCTCCTGGGCAAATGCCTGTTACAACCAGTCCGGCCCAGGGGAAGGCCTTCTTGTTGGTGAATGGCATACACTGGTTGTGTTATGTTGGAAATTAACAGGTACAGTGCAGAGCATCTGCAACCAAGACAAAGTTTCCCCGTATGATTTGTATCCGGTCTTTCTACCGTACGAATCGTCCAAGTAGCATACAAACTGCCAAGTACGATTCGTATGGGAAAAAGACCATACGAATCGCATTGGGAAAATTTCCCCACACGTCCTCGTGTCGGAAAATGTGTCCGACACATCCCCGGACGATTTACTGTACGAATCGGAAAAATGAAGTCCGACCGCGCAAGTATGATCCGTTCCGTCCTCCCGATTTTACAACCGTATGGAAAAAACACCGTACGGACCGAACTCCAATAGCAACCATGGAGACATGTGCCTGCATACGCGCCGAACACCCCCCCTGCCCTTGTATGTACGCGCCGAACATCCCCCCAGCCCCTGTATGTACGCGCCAAACGCCCCCCCCGGCCGCGGATGTACGCGCCGAAACCCCACCCTTGTATGTACGGAGCGTACCCCCACCCGTGTATGCATGGAGCGTACCAACACCCCACCAGTGCATGTACGCGCCGAACCCCCTCCCGTGTATGCATGGAGCATACCCCCACCCGTGTATGTATGGAGCGTACCAACACCCCACCAGTGTATGAACAGCGCATACCAACACCCTGCCAGTGTATGTACGGCGCGTACCAACACCCCACCAGTGCATGTACGCGCCGAACCCCCACCCGTGTATGTACGGAGCATACCAACACCCCACCAGTGTATGTACGGCGCGTACCAACACCCCACCAGTGCATGTATGCGCCGAACCCCCACCCGTGTATGTACGGAGTGTACCAACACCCCACCAGTGTATGTACGGCGCGTACCAACACCCCACCAGTGTATGTACGGCGCGTACCTACACCCCACCAGTGCATGTACGTGCAGAAACCCCACCCGTGTATGTACGGAGCGTACCCACACCCGTGTATGAATGGAGCGTACCAACACCCCACCAGTGTATGTACGGTGCGTACCAACACCCCACCAGTGCATGTACGCGTAACCCCCACCCGTGTATGTACGGAGCGTACCCCCACCCGTGTATGAATGGAGCGTACCAACACCCCACCAGTGTAAGTACTGCGCGTACCAACACCCCACCAGTGCATGTACGCGCCGAACCCCCACCCGTGTATGTACGGAGCGTACCCCCACCCATGTATGAATGGAGCGTATCAACACCCCACCAGTGTATGTATGGCGCGTACCAACACCCCACCAGTGCATGTTCGCGCCGAACCCCCACCCGTGTATGTACGGAGCGTACCCCCACCCGTGTCTGAATGGAGCGTACCAACACCCCACCAGTGTATGTACGGTGCGTACCAACACCCCACCAGTGCATGTACGCGCCGAACCCCCACCCGTGTATGTACGGAGCATACCAACACCCCACCAGTGTATGTACGGCGCGTACCAACACCCCACCAGTGCATGTATGCGCCGAACCCCCACCCGTGTATGTACGGAGTGTACCAACACCCCACCAGTGTATGTACAGCACGTACCAACACCCCACCAGTGTATGTACGGCGCGTACCTACACCCCACCAGTGCATGTACGTGCCAAAACCCCACCTGTGTATGTACGGAGCGTACCCACACCCATGTATGAATGGAGCGTACCAACACCCCACCAGTGTATGCACGGTGCGTACCAACACCCCACCAGTGCATGTACGCGCCAAACCCCCACCCGTGTATGTCCGGAGCGTACCTCCACCCGTGTATGAATAGAGCGTACCAACACCCCACCAGTGTATGTACGGCGCGTACCAACACCCCACCAGTGCATGTACGTGCCGAACCCCCACCCGTGTATGTACGGAGCGTACCTCCACCCATGTATGAATGGAGCGTACCAACACCCCACCAGTGTATGTATGGCGCGTACCAACACCCCACCAGTGCATGTACGCGCTGAACCCCCACCCGTGTATGTACGGAGCGTACCCCCACCCATGTCTGAATGGAGCGTACCAACACCCCACCAGTGTATGTACGGTGCGTACCAACACCCCACCAGTGCATGTACGTACCGTACAGACGCCAAAAACACACATACTGAACCAGGACAACCCCAAACAACACAAGGAGAGTCAATTCGATTCACACAACACCACAAAACATGTCCAACAAGCCCAAATACACCCCATATACTGACCTGCAACTGGCAAACAGCTAAACAGAGGCCCAAAACACAACAACTCCTTATAACACACCCACTTAAAGTTCAAACACAGCCACACCCACAAATGGACCAATAAAGAGGCCCAACACACACAAACCATGATCCTTTGCAACAGGTCCATGACTGCCAGACCACAGAGACAAAGCACTGCACCATACTACAGCCATCAATACACCTTACACTTGCACTCCTTCACACAACCACCATCACAAACACCCCCTCATCACATTCACACACACACACCTTCACAACCACACTCACACACCCACAACCATCCATACCCACACCCCCACAACCATCCACACCCACACCCCACACCATGCCCACTAACAAGAATCCAAAGTTCACAAAGGAGGAGCTGGAGGTCCTTGTTGACGAAATCATCAGAGTCGAGCCACAGCTCTTTGGAACATTGGTCAGACGGACCAGCATATCAGAAAAATCAGACATGTGGCAGAGTATAGTCAATGCTGTGAATGCTGTTGGGGCCACCAGAAGGACCAGGCATGAGTGCCAAGCCAGGTGGTACGATCTGCGGAGGACGGTCCGCCGCAAAATGACGGACGATCACAACCAGGGGAACATCACTGGAGGAGGGCCGCCCCGCAGACCGGCACAGTACCATCCCTGGGAGGAGAAGGTGATGGCCACGCTGCCACCGGTGGGAGTAGACGGAGTACAAGGAGTCCCAGACCCTGGTGAGTACACAAACAACTCACCTCACATGGGAGGAACGCCATACACAACCAAAATCCCAATCATGCAGGCAACCCCCCCAAAGCCAGCTCCGGACACAACCACACTACAAAAACACACACATGCCACTAGCGCCTCCATGCCCCATGCACCAAGCAAGGCCATGCCAACTCACAGGCCACACAAAACACCAACACAAGACAGGATGTCCCCGATGCCGGGAGGGTGGGCCCCAAAACTAACACAGAGCAACTCAGAAGCACACAACAATGCCCTCAGCCCATATGGCCTAGGGCACAGCCATACGAACAGTGTGTCCCCACACAGTACTGTGTTCCCTGCAAATGGTGGCCGCGTTGCCGGATGACATGGGTATGAGGCACAATTAGCACATAACAGCAGCTAATCAAGACGCATCACTCTGGAAGAGTGTCAGCACACACCGCCACAGCAGCAGCGCAGACTCAGACACTCCGCCCAATGGGTGCCCAGAGACTACAAACAAACCCACATGAACAAGCCAATGGCCTGTGAAAGACCTGCAGACTGTGTGTCCCCAGGAAGCTGGGCTGAGGTGACAGAGGGTGACACACAGAGGGAGGGAGGAGGCTGACAGAGGGAGGGAGAAAGGGAGACAGAGGGAGACGGACAGAGGGAGGAGGCTGACAGAGGGTGGGAGAAAGGGAGACAGAGGGAGAGGAACAGAGGGAGGAGGCTGACAGAGGGAGGGAGAAAGGGAGACAGAGGGAGACGGACAGAGGGAGGAGGCTGACAGAGGGAGGGAGAAAGGGAGACAGAGGGAGACGGACAGAGGGAGGAGGCTGACAGAGGGAGGGAGAAAGGGAGACAGAGGGAGACCAAATCACCCTTGGGTGGTGTGGCCATGTCCGCTCGTCAGCAGGAGGACTGTGTGCATGTAGACAAGGTTTGGAATTGCCTGAACCCCCCCTTTTTCCTGTGATAAACACTGGGACATGTGTCAATCTGTGCATCCGTGCTGCAGGCACAAACCTAACCTTACACCCAGTAAACCTACCCACTGTGTTTGGTAGAACCCTGTCACAAATGCTCAAGTCACCTACCTGCATTCTCAAATAGCATGGTGAAAACACCATTTGGCAAAGTACAGTGCAACACGTAAGGTGGCTCTGCATGGCTTGCTACGCCCGCTCGCTACACTGCTGACTGCGTTCCAAAAAGATGCCTCAACTAAGATTGTGTCACACATGGGAAAAGTGTCGAAAGCTGTGGCCAAGGGACATACCCATGCACAAGTGCACTGCGAGAGGAATGCAAGCCATATTCAACCACCCAGAGGAACTGTGCCAACTCAAAAATGAATGAAACATGGATGTTGCATGTAACACAATTAACATTGTCTCTCTCACACACAGGTCAACGTCGTCGATCTCCCCCCAACACTGGGGGGGAAGACTCACAGGACCAGGCTCTGCGTGAAGAGGACCCCACCGGCAGCGACGACTCTCAACACTCCGTGGACGACCCAGACCAACCTGGCCCCTCTGGTGTCCAACCACCTGCAGCACCTGCGTCAGTTACAACTGTGCCAACCACCACCCCCATTCCTGCCACATCCCAGGAGACACCCAGGAGCCCTGCCCGCACACAACAACACAGCCAGTCTGTCCAGGAGGGACAAGGTTCCCCGGGCACCCAGGAGGAGGCAGGTGACACTGCAAATGCCATCCCTCAGGGGTCCCGGAGACCCGATGTGCCCACAACGGCAGACCAGGTGCAAGTGGGCAGGGGTGGTGGGAGTGGAGGACGGCGGAGGCGTGAACCTGACCAGTTGGCTCAGGAACCGGTAATGTCACATGTCAGCAACATCCTCGACTCATACCGGCGTGACACCAGGGTCATGGGCCACATTGCGTCCACCCTCACCGACATCAAGGGGACCCTCGAGGCGATCAAGACCCTGCAGGCCGAGCAACATGCCTGTCAACAGCGACACCAAGGACGGATGGAGGCAAGACAGGCTGAGCTCGTGGCGGTGCAAACGGAAATGACCCGTGTACTCTGTCGGATTGCCGACCACATGGGCAACCCTCCCTGTGCCACCAGGCGAAGAACATCACCACCCACAGGGAGGGATCAGGAGGAGGAGGATTCATCTGATGGAGCATCACAAGCATCATCACGGCCTGCATCTGAGGGTACCCACAGGAGGGTGGGTCCTCCACGCAAAAGACCATGAGAGTCAGCGGAACATCATCATCTCCCAGGTCACCTGGCCTGGCACCTGGCCCTCGGGCCCAACAGCAGCACCACAGCAAATGACATTCTCTGCCACATGGACTTGCTGGTCACTGTCTGACCAATGTTGACAAAGACTGTGGCAAAGACTCTGATGACTTCCATTGGCAAGGATACCAACTCCCCCAGTGAACTTTGGATTCTACACTCCCGCCAAGCACCTCTTGTCATCCCCCCAAACACGTACCCCACCACAAATAAATATCTTCACAATCACGAGATGATGCCTTTATTTTGCATTATTACACTACATGTGTGTGTTGTAAAGTCAAACCATGCCTGAGTTTTGAAGTAACTCCAACCATGCATACCCTGGGGTCTGAGTCCGGCACAGGACACACATGGGTCACAATGTATCATCCAATACAGACATGGAGCACCATACTCACCCGTGATAGGCCCAACCAGCTGAGGGGGTGCCCGCACAACTGTGCCCACAGACCTATTTAGAAGAGCAACAGTCATGCGCAGAGGTCAGGGATCATGTGGAGTGTCCTGGGGTGCAACTCCCAGGTATGTGTATGTAGGTGGCAGAACCATGGCCTGCATGCTTGAGTCAGGTGGATGTGGAGAATGGTGGGCCGGCCAAGGTTGGATGCCTGGAGATGGCACAATGGGGTCTTGGATCACAGTGCCACAAGGTTGTGTTGTGGTTGTGGGCTGCATCCTGAGTGTGTGCATGGATTGAGAAGGTCAACCTGCAGCTGGCAGTGATCCATTCCCCCCATCGCTGTTTGACGTTGATGTGGCCTGGTCACCGGATGTAGAAGCAGAGCTGTGCAGATGCACCCTGGATGTGGACAAGTATCATGGGAGTTGTAACGCACATGTCTGTAGAGTGCAGGGTAGGATTAGACACGGATGTCGTAGTTGACCTGGGGGATGGTCACTCTTGCCTTGAGGTGGATGGAACTGGGGAACTTGTGCATAATGCAGAGTGTGCTGCAGCATGACGCACAGATGCCGCTGATCAGCATAGCACATGTCAGCTAGCAATCCATGATGAACACCACCTCGTTTCCCTTGACACTGGGTGCCCTTGCTGCAGGCCCTGCAGCAGCATGCGCCATGTCAAGAAAACAATGCCCCAAGTTGCACACAAATACAAGGATCTCAGGAAGGAACTATGCAAAAGGTGTATGTCAAGGAAGGAATGTCTAGTTCAACATGCCACACACACACACAATGGATGCACATGCAGCACAGTGGCCGTCGTGGAGACTGACATGCCACAATACCTATACAGCCATGGACATCATGCACAATACAGATTCTAATCCCTGACAATCAGCTTGCATCTTGCTACTCTACACATAGACCCATATGCACCATCTCTGATCACTATGCCAGACATGCGGCATGCACAGTGGCAACAGACCACCATTGACAGAGATGAGGCACCTTGGAGGCAGAGGGACACCTTTATTAGTCATGTGTGTCGAAATGCTAATGCAACTCTGTCAACATACACAGGTCATGTGGATGAACATGTGGGACCGACACTGGCACCCCCCTTTGCACCACATATGCTGGAAATCCATAGAACTGGCACACAAGTGACGGGTTACAGCTAAACACCCCCTGCTGCTCACGGAGAGGCTGCCATACACCATTGTGCATCCAATGGGGAATTCACACACCATGTCAACCCGGTGCAACCCGTATGTTTCCGAGGGCAGTGTTACACACATTGATGGCTCCATCACAATCCACAATCCCAATACAGATGACTGTCAGCAAGTCTGACCATCAATTCAGGTGAATTCAGCTCCATGTCATGTGCCCCATGGTGAATCTACATGTATGCTAAGTATCCAAACATGAACAGGAGCAGTGCACACACAATCAAAACAAATACCACACCCAAAAAGCCGTGCTGCATCCCTTACCCTAAGGCGATTTCCAAACGTGTTCGTGCATGTAACGCTGATTCAGCACATGTTGCCGTGTTCATGAGGAATAGCAGGAGCACAACAATGCCACCAGCAGACAGCATACGCAAGTACCTGTGGATGAGAGACATACCAGAAGTCAGCCATTAGAAGCACATCCGCATGCATGTGCATGTACTCGACACGTATAAGGTTGTCAACATGCTAGGTGACAAGGATGACTCTGGAAAAACATTCATCTATTGCACCATCACTCGAGTGACACATCCAAACACACCTCTGACTCACCTGGCAGACATGCAGATGGACACACACACACACACATTGCAACACATACCACACACGGCCCAATGCGTGCACACTCAGACACTGGAACTCACCACTAAGCAAAGAAGTTGCGTATGAGGCGACTCCGGCTGTCCTCTTCTGCCTCCTCCTCCTCCACATCACTTGCCTCGTGACCAAGCCCTTCATCCTCCACGGGTGGATGGTCCTGCTCATCTGGATCCAGGATGAGTGGCACAGCTTTCTCCACTGCCATGTTGTGCAGCATGCAGCACACGAGGAAGATCTTGCATACCTTCACCGGTGCATATGGGAGTGCCCCACCGGTCTTGTGGAGGCAACGGAATCGGCTCTTCAGGAGGCCAAACGTCCTCTCTATCACTCGCCTGGTCCGCCCATGGGCATTGTTGTAGCGGTGCTGGGCAGCCGTGCTGGGGTTGCGAAGATCAGCCATGGCATGTTGGGATAGCCAGCGTCCCCTACATGGAAACATCATGGACAAAAGTGGGTCAGGAGAAGCAGTAAGACAGGAAGATGACGCTAAATACAGGACTGACATAGTATACCCACCAACAAGACATGCCTGTTCGTTGCGCAGCGGCAGCATCATTTCAGGCACCCTCCTACGCCTCATGATGTAGGCATCGTGTGCTGATCCTGGAAAACGAGCACAGACATGTGAAATCATCATGTTGGCAAGACACACCACAAGGGCATTAATGGAGTGGTAATGCTTGCGGTTCCTATACGCTACCTCCTGTGCCTGTGGTGGTACCAAAGCCACATGTGTTCCATCTATGGACCCAATGACATGGGGCAACCCTCCCAGGGCATAGAACTCACGCTTGACACCTGTCAACTGCTCAGGAGTTGGGAATTTAATGAACTCATCTAGGTGAACCAACATGGCCTCTAAAAAATCATGCAGCACACGGCTGAACATGGTTTGGGACATGCCACCAACGTGAGCAATGGTATGTTGAAAGGTACCCGTGGCAAAGAAATGTAGGGCTGCCATCACCTTCATCTTGGGTGTCAGTGCACCAGGATACCTGTGTAGCGGTTGGAGGTGTGGTGCCAGCCGTGTCGTCAAGTCCTCAATCAAACATTGGGGGAAGCGGTAGCGGCGTATACAGTCATGTTCCCTTAGGTCAGCCAAGTCCGGAATTGGTCGAGGGAGAGGCGGAGCCCTGCAGTGAATTTGAAGGGACAACGAAGAGTGAGTACAGTACACCACCAATGTCAATGTACTGAGCACATGTTCAACAGGCAATACACATATGCTACATACAGAGTCAGGTCTGTGCAATGAGCCCTGGACACGTATGCCAGACAGGGGGCACTCCTACCAAGAGCCAGCTACAAACGTCGATTCTCAACCTCAATATGCCATGCCATGAAACTAGCTGTGGGCCAGTGTAAGTGAACAGGCAGACGCATTACAGGAGTTACAGACATCCACATATGTGCAGAAGAAGGATGTTTATTGTACAGACAGGTTGCGGAACACTAGATGCACAGGTCACATGTCATAGAAAAAGGACATATCACACACCTTGCCATGAGGGAGTACATGTCAAGACTGATCACACATACATTGAGAGTATGCAGATATGTCCTTGTTATGAAACTCCGCGTCCATGCATACATACACACCTTACGTCGGATTACACATGTGGGCTGGTGTGCGTAACAGTGTGCCATGCCCATCTACACACAGACACATGTTGGTTGCAGCAACCGCAGATGCATTTGACCAAACACCTACAGCAAACCTATGGGAACACATGACACACACATGACATAGTCACAGCGTGCAACGCAGGCATTCACATCTCAGGGGTGATATTCCGTGTACCTGGCATCAGGGGACAGTTGCGGGTGTCGGTGACTGTGCCATGCCAGTGACGCATGGCTCAACAAGTCTGTACTACATGCACACATGTCAATGGAGTGAAGGGGGTGTGTGGCACATAGTGCACCATCACACATGACATGTGTACACAGCTCATCATACTTAAATTACCTTCACACCTCAGGAGTAATGTGCCACATCACAGCCTGACACACCTGTGCCCGACACATGTAGTACTGCACAGACAATGCCTTGATGTCCATCCTTGGCCAAGTATGACAGCTCTATTCCTGTCTGTGTGCCGCCTGTCACCACTGTCAGGTGTGAAACGCACCGTACATACGCTCTGAGGGTGTGTGTAGGGTCCCTATCACTATGGGTGTGCTGGCATATGCATACGCTATAGTAATACGGACCGTACACGCGTGTGTACCGTCCCTATCACTATGGGTGTGCTGGCGTATGCGTACGCCATGGTAATACGAACCGTACACGCGTGTGTACAGTCCGTATTACTATGGGTGTGCTGGCGTATGCGTACGCCATTGTAATACGGACCGTACACACGCGTGTACGGTCCGTATTACTATGGCGTACACATACGCAAGCACACCCATAGTAATACGGACCGTACACACGCGTGTACGGTCCGTATTACTATGGCGTACGCATACGCCAGCACACCCATAGTAATACGGACCATACACACGCGTGTACGGTCCGTATTACCATGGCGTATGCATATGCCAGCACACCCATAGTGATAGGGACCCTACACACGCATGTACGGTCCGCATTACTATGGCGTACGCATATGCCAGCACACCCATAGTAATACGGACCATACACACACGTGTACGGTCCGTATTACCATGGCGTACGCATACGCCAGCACACCCATAGTGATAGGGACTCTACACACGCATGTACGGTCCGTATTACTATGGCGTACGCATACGCCAGCACACCCATAGTAATACGGACCATACACACGCGTGTACGGTCCGTATTACCATGGCGTACGCATACGCCAGCACACCCATAGTAATACGGACCCTACACACGCGAGTACGGTCCGTATTACTGCATTTGGGGTGCCCTAGGGCCTTGGAACGCACCGTACCTGTGTGAAAATGTTGAAATAACATAGGGGACACATGAGGGACAAGAATAATGGCCTAAATGCATGCTGGTTGTCATGGAGACCGAGTTTACAGTTAGAATTTTTGCATCAGGTGGCCAGCAGAAGTCGGTTTGAAACCAATACTTTGTTGCAAAGGGGTTGTTGACTTGACATCATGCTCAATTTTTAAACCATGCAAAGCCCCTCACTGGGGTGGGTTCAAAGGGATTGGAGGAAACGTAGGATGCTAATGTGACTGACCAATCTCTCTGTACTCCGGTAAATGTAACAGGCCAGCAAGGCAGCCAGGTCCCATGAGAGAGCACTTGCCTGCACATCCTTTCATTCCACAACACTGCTGCTGCTCGTGATTCCTCTGGCACCATGTCCAGGTCTGTGGAGAGGGCCCAGCCATTCACACAGGAGGAGAACCTTGCCCTGCTGGTTGTGATCCTCCCACAGTACACCATGTTGTATGGTCGACCAGGGGAGCAGGTGAGGGCTGACTCCACTAGCTTAGACTGTGCCCCTTTTTTGTGACTGTGACTTCTGGCATTGTGTCCCTGTGTGACACACATGCAATGTTGTTTGGAGTGGGTCCCAGGGTGGGGAAGGCCTCATGTCTTCCATGCAGCGCATGCTGTAGTTCCTGTGTGCACTCCTCACTTGCATAGTGCTTACTGTGAAAAACAATGCATGGTGCATGCCACATTCTGCCTGGCTACTCCTCCTGGGAATGGCGTTGCTACAGTCCTGATGTGATTCTATGGTCCCCCCAGTGTGACAGGTGACAGTACCCATAGATGTGTGTTTGTTTAGTGTACCTGTGCTGTGAGTGTCCAAATGATGTGTTCGTCCCCTGGACATTGGTGTGTGTGTGTAAGTCCCCTGTCATGTGGGTGAGTGCATATGGGGAGTGTTGCACACCAGCTGCATGAGGGATGGATATACCCTGGCCATGTGATGTGTGCAGGGAGCAGTGCTGTGTGACTGCCGTGCTGAGCCAGCCCCACACCTGTGACACCCCCCAGTCTAGTGGCACATGGGCAGAGTGAGGTTTGTACCCGCAGTTGGCAATGGCAGGTTATTGTCCTGTACCTGTGTGTGTCTGTGTACTCTGCTGAGGTTGCGTCAGTGGGCTGGGGCATGTGACTGCTTTGAGGTGCTGTACATAATCCTGGTGTAGCTTGTGATGCACAGTGTGAACCAGGATCCTTAATTGTGTGGCACCCCTCATGCCACCTGTGTACTTTCACTGCCACGTAGTGCATTTTGCCTTGCCCAGAGGATAATGTCCCTATGACAAAGGTGCAATGAGTTTTCTGCATAACATGGCCTGTTCATACCAGACAAATCATTAATATGTGTGTCTCTGTGTCATTGCTCAGGTGTATTAAAGTATTCTCACTTTTGCATCCTCACAGGTAGGCGTCCATGCCAAGGGGCAGATATGGAGGCGAGCCGTCAGTGCCGTGCAGAAGACGGAGGGTCGGAAGCGGCGCCTAGCCCAGGTGAGGAAACGCTGGCAGGATATCCGGTGCTGGACGAGGAGGATTGCACGGGTACTGCTGGGGGACTCACCTGAGAGCACCAAGAACCGTGGGCGCTGGCGTCTGACCCACATCCATAAGCGTGTGCTGGTGGTGGTCTTCCCCAACTTGGATAGGCACTTACAGGAGAAGCAGCCGCAGGAAGGGGGTGGGTACATGTGTGTTTGTTGTGTGTCCCCAGCTTTTGGAAGTGCGCAGTTGCATGGATACACTGCCAGGGTTTAAATGTGCAGTGCATAACCAGTTCCCCAAATTGAACACCTGCTGTTCTTCCTCCCTTCCCCTCCTTGCCATGTGTTCCTGGGTCTGTGGGTAGTCACTCTTGCACAAGGTAATCTAGGCTGGCAGTTAATCCAAGTGCCCAATGCTTGCAGCATCATGTGTGGGGGTGGTGTGTAAGCGGTTTTGGGACCTTGCCTGTGCCCTGGCCAGGTCAGTCATTGTGGGGTCCATGTCAGTTGGCACTGATGCAGAGTCCCGACATAGGAGTGTGTCTTAGAAGTGTACTGCCTTACAGCATGCATGTCCAATGTTGTGCCCTCTGACATGATGTGCATGAGTGGGAGTAATACATAGTGCTGGTATGGTTGCTTCAGTTGCAGTCATATCCATCCCGGACCATGGAGGTGTGTGGCCACTACCGTGCCCTGGGGCACCTTTTCCCAGGTATCATGTGTGTCATCCAACAATGTGGACATTCTCTGTGTCTTCGGCATAGGTTGGGCTCTGTGGCATTGTACCCTGGCCTCATCTGTATTTGCGTAAACTGTGCTACATGTGTCCACGTTACAGTGTGACCCAATTTTGCTTGTGCATACTCACGGTGGGCATTGCCTGTGTGTCTTGGTACGACAATCTGATGATTGTTGATCGTCAATGATGTATGTGGACAGGCGCAACAGTGGTGGTTTGTGTACAATCAGGATTTAGTGCAGCCCATGTGTTTTCATCCCAGAGTAAGAGGTGTCAGTACTTCCTCTGTCTCAATCACATTGTCTCAGGTAGGGGGTGTTTTTTGCGGGCAAGGCCTACATGTCAAAATCTGTATTCTCCTTGCTAGGTCTGGCCTGTGTGTGATGTTTGTCTGGACATACACTCAAGGTGCAGTGACCCAGTCATGTTGGGCATGTTTCAATGCGTTAGCTTTGCAGCATGTGCAAAAAGTCAATAGACATGGTTCCTGCTCATCCCTTTTTTGGCAACGCTGTGTGGTACAGATGCAGTGCACGATTGTCCCCAGAGCCTGGCTCCTCTGTCCAATTTGATATCAAGTAATTTGCTGTTGTGTCATGCACTCCATTGTTTCTCAGCGGCATGGTGGGTCAACCAGCTGTGTGTTGCAAGGGCCTACATATGTACCTTGTATTGTAGATGTTACTCATGTTGCTTTTCAGGCTATGCACTGTGACCTATGTAGATCTGACTCATGTGACATATGTATACAGGTGTCTGATTATTTCCTGTCTCTTCACCTTGCCCACAGCATCGTCGGGGGACTCCGAGGGAGACACTGGCACGGAGCATGAGGAGTGACCCATCTGTGGGTACTGCACATTTAATTTCCATGGGCACTGCTGGGAGGACTCTGCACCCACCCCTCCTGTGTCTGGGCACTGCTGGGAGTGATAGGCACCCACCCCTCCTATGTCTGGGCACTGCTGGGAGTGATAGGCACCCACCCCTCCTATGTCTGGGCACTGCTGTGAGGACTCTGCACCCACCCCTCCTGTGTCTGGGCACTGCTGGGAGGACTCTGCACCCACCCCTCCTGTGTCTGGGCACTGCTAGGAGTGATAGGCACCCACCCCTCCTGTGTCTGGGCACTGCTGGGAGTGTTAGGCACCCACCCCTCCTATGTCTGGGCACTGCTGGGAGGACTCTGCACCCACCCCTCCTATGTCTGGGCACTGCTGGGAGTGATAGGCACCCACCTCTCCTATGTCTGGGCACTGCTGGGAGGACTCTGCACCCACCCCTCCTGTGTCTGTGCACTGCTGGGAGTGATAGGCACCCACCCCTCCTATGTCTGGGCACTGCTGGGAGTGATAGGCACCCACCCCTCCTGTGTGTGGGCACTGCTGGGAGTGATAGGCACCCACCCCTCCTATGTCTGGGCACTGCTGTGAGGACTCTGCACCCACCCCTCCTGTGTCTGGGCACTGCTGGGAGGACTCTGCACTCACCCCTCCTGTGTCTGGGCACTGCTGGGAGTGATAGGCACCCACCCCACCTATGTCTAGGCACTGCTGGGAGGACTTTGCACCCACCCCTCCTGTGTCTGGGCACTGCTGGGAGGACTCTGCACCCACCCCTCCTATGTCTGGGCACTGCTGGGAGGACACTGCACCCACCCCTCCTGTGTCTGGGCACTGCTGGGAGTGATAGGCACCCACCCCTCCTGTGTCTGGCCATGTACGCTGGGGACATACACTGGTGGTAGTACGCTCCGTACATGCACTGGTGGGGGTGTGTGCCGTACATACACTGGTGGGGTGTGGGTACGCTCCAGTCATACGCGGGTGGGGGTACGCACCGTACATCCACTGTTGGGGTGTTGGTACGTGCCGTACATACACTGGTGGGTTGTTGGTACGCTCCATGCATACACGGGTGGGGGTACGCTCCATACATACACGGGTGGGGGTTCGGCGCGTACATGCACTGGTGGGGTGTTGGTACGTGCCGTACATACACTGGTGGGGTGTGGGTACGCTCCATTCATACGGGGGTGGGGGTACGCGTTGTCCATACACGGGTGGGGTGTTGGTACGTGCCGTACATACACTGGTGGGGTGTGGGTACGCTCTATTCATACGTGGGAGGGGGTACGCGCCGTACATACACTGGTGGGGTGTGGGTACACGCCGTACATACGCGGGTGGGGGTACGCGCCGTACATACGGGGGTGGGGGTACGCGCCGTCCATACACGGGTGGGGTGTTGGTATGCGCCGTACATACACTGGTGGGGTGTGGGTACGCTCCATTCATACGCGGGTGGGGATACGCGCCGTACATACGCTAGTGGGGTGTGGGTACATGCCGCACATATGCGGGTGGGGGTACGTGCCGTACATACGGGGGTGGGGGTACGCGCGGTCCATACTCGGGTGGGGTGTTGGTACGTGCCGTACATACACTGGTGGGGTGTTGGTATGCTCCATTCATATGCGGGTGGGGGTACGCTCCATTCATATGCGGGTGGGGGTACACGCCGTACATCCATGGGTGGGGTGTTGGTATGCGCTGTACATACACGAGTGGGGGTACGCACCGTACCCAGGCCTTTAGAACGTGGGTACGGGCCGTACCGCCATTGTTGGGGTGACGTAGGGGTGGGCATGGTACGACTCGTACCCACGCTCTTAAGGCGTGGGTACGGTACGTACCGGATTTGTTGTGTTGCTGGTTCGCGTCATCACCCACTTCCGTTGTGGCGGATGCATTCGTTGGTGGACACGCCCCCACCCCCTCAAAGTGACCAGGCCCTGACGGTCAGGTATGTCCAGGGCATGTATGATTTGTAACTTGGGTGGGGGTCGTGTGTCCTGCCCCTGCCCCCCCCCTTTGCGCCTGGGTGTTGTTCTGACCTTCTGCGGCGTCTGCGTCGGTTCCTGTAGAGCAGGTGGACTGCTGTGAGGGCTGGGATGACACGTAGGTTCGGGTCCATGGCTTTCCGTCACGTACAGGTGCTCCTTGTGCGCGTCGTCCTGATTTCCCAGCAGTTTTTGGCAGTCGGAAAATATAATCCGTGCGGGGTGACGTCGGTACGGATCGTACTTCCTGGTTCGTGAAACGCAGCCTGGATGCGTCCCGACGTCACGTCGGCGCTTTCCCGGATCACATTTGTATGTATTTTTCGTCGGTCGGTGTTTTGTACGATTCGTACGGAAATAGTGTTTCCATACGAATCGTACTTGCATTATTGTAATGTTTTTGGACCGGGTACGAGTCGGACGGAGAAAACGCTCCGACCGACGGTTCGTACCCGGTTTTTCCAGGATCCGAATCGGCACCAAAATGTCTGTAACAGACTCTCACAAATTATGCAGATTTAAAATAAATTAAAAGAAAATGCTATTTGCAACAATCTGTTTAAGAATTATCCAATGTAAGCAGGGCAAGACTCTTTGCAGAACAGAGCTGGCTCTACGGGGGGCGCGGTCACTCTACTCTTCAGAACTGATAATCATTAGTTAATTTATCAGTTCTGAAGATGGTTTCCTGGATACGCAGGGGGAGTAATGTGCATAGAAGTCCACCACGTGTGCTTTTAGATTCACTAATATATGTTAGTTATTCTGAAAGCACACATGGTGCTTTTAGGCTTGTTCAGGGTTTTAAGTGAGATGAAAAAACTGGGGGGTCTCTCAAAGGGGCTTAAAAACATTTGAGCTAAAAATCTGTGCTTAGCATACTGTCCAACGTGATTTTTATTGTTCTGCCTCTGTCATTGCATCCAGATATATTGCATTGTATTGTAATTGCATTTATATAGCGCTTGATACCCCTGATGGGGTGTTCAAGCACTTTCTCGGTGAGTAGCACGCTACTCTGGAACCCATAAAGCATTAGTGGTGGAATAGTATAAGGAAATCTTAAAGTAATTTGAGTGGCGGATATGTTAGTCTGTTATTTGGATTGAAAAGGATAGTTTAGGGATAGAAGAGGGAAGGATTTAGAAATATATATATTTTTTTTATATGAAACTCAGCACAACTATCCTTCTAGTAGGGAAAGGTAGCATCTACAAGAATGTCCTTGGAGATCTTAAAATGCCAAAGCATGAACCTGCCAATTTTTGGACTTGTGTCTCCATTGTGAAATTCAGCATTTATTTGAAAACACTTATGTTAAAGTCACCAGTTAAGTGGGGTTTTTCATATTAATCCTACATTTAGACATATGCTCCACTGCAAGCACTGCTAACCTGATTGAACAGCATAACTTGCGTGCAAAGAGCCACTGTTACCCCTCTATGCTAGTGCCATTCCACCAGTTGTCCTAATGACAGCTACACTGGGCACCGAGACAGTCAGCTTTTATAGACAATTCCCCCACCATCAGCTGAAGAAATATGATGTTGCACATACTATTTTAGATTTTGACAGAAGTATGTCTTCACTTTCCTTGAATGCTGACCTTGTATTTCTATGGGGGATCTCACACAGGTCACTAACTTGAAAAATGCTTCGCCGAAACACATTGTTTGTGGGCACAGTAAACATTTTGTGCTGTCCTCTGGTGTGCCGCTGTTTCTTTTCTGGGATCACCTGAAATGCCTCTTTATATTTAAATTACGCGGTTGCCGCCGCCGGCGCTGCTGGCACCGGTATCGTGGGACGAGGATTGGCTAAGCGCTGTAGTTTCTTTCTAGCATATATTATCTACTGGCGGTCGCCAGTAGATAGTTATAGTTAGGACCGTGTTTCCATAGGAAATCTGAAAATTCTATTTTGAATAACTTTGGCGCCAGTTGACGAATCCTCGGGAAATTTTCAAAACTAATGGGGCGCTCCGCTCAGCTCCTACCCTGAGAGTCTCGGGGTGATTCGTCAAGCGGGGGCCGAGAAAAAAGGGGGGTCCCAAAACGCGTTTTCCCCATGCATTTTCCCATTGGACCTTTAGTCGAAGGTACAGCCCGAACGGCTGAACAGAATTACTTGAAATTTGGCAGAGAGGTAGTCCTCAGGTCAGGCATGTGCCTTTTGCATGTATGGAGTCAATCTGTTCAGTATTTCCTGAGAAAATTGCAGTTAAAAGTACATAAATATCTATAGGCGCACATCGTGCGCGCACCGTGGGCGCACGGTGCGCGCACCCTAACGTGCGCGAGCGTAATTCTAATTGGTGGTTACATGTCAGTCAACGTTCGAATCGGTCAAAATCAGGAAGTGTCAGCCGCCATTTTGTTTGTTTTGGGTGCGAGAGTGAAAAAGAGAGGTTGCGAACGTGAAAAGGGGGCAGGGTAGAGAGTTCCTGACCCCCTAGCCTTTGTCAGGGGGTCCTTAAAGGACCCCGAAGGGTGAAAAAACATTTTTTTTTTTAAAGCGCACCGTGCGCGCACCTTGCGCGCACGGTGCGCGCACGGTGAAAAACCTTAAAAAGAACAACAAAATAATACATACATAACTTAGCATTTAAAAAAACGTACAAATTCACTTAAAAAACCATAGGTTTGAAACATGTTATAGTTAGGAATTAGCATTTAAAAAACCTTGCAAATTCACTTAAAAAACCATAGGTTTCACACATGTTATAGTTAGGTGGACATTTCACTCGTAAAAACCAATGAAATTCCCCCGTTATAGTTAGTTCAGATAACTATAACTCGTGCAACCGCCACTCTATCACAAGGATGATGTCATCAGTGATGTCATGAGTGATGCCACTGACCATGTCATGAGTGATGTAATATGTGACGTCATGAGCAGTGGATTGCGGGCGCGCGAGTTATAGTTATCTGAACTAACTATAACGGGGGAATTTCATTGTTTTTTTACGAGTGAAATGTCCACCTAACTATAACATGTGTGAAACCTATGGTTTTTTAAGTGAATATATATATATATATATATTACCTACTGGTGGTTGCCAGGAGGTAGTTATAGTTAGGACCTATTTTCCATAGGAAATCCGCAACATTCTATTCCCAATAAGTCTGGCGCCGGTTGACGAATCCTCGCGAAATTTTCCAAGCTTTTGGCCAGCTCCGCTCCTACCCTGAAAATTTTGTGGTGATTCGTCAAGCGGGGGCCGAGAAAAAAGGGGGGGTCCCAAAACGCGTTTTCCCCATGCAATTTCCCATAGGATCTGTTGTCGCAGCTACAGCCCGAACCGCTGAACGGAATGACACCAAATTTGGCAAAGAGGTAGTCCTCAGTTCAGACTCGTGCCTTTTGCATAAATGGTGTTAATCCGTTCAGTAGTTCCTGAGAAAATTAGAGTTAAAAGTACATAAATATCTATGGCCGGGGAGGATCCGCGGACCCTACCCGCACCGTGAGCGCACCCTCCCCGAACCGAGCGCGCACCCTCCCGATCGTGCGCTGAATGCTAATTGGCTGTCGAGTGTCTCTCTACATTCAAAACCAGGAACTGTTGGCGGCCATTTTCTGCCTCGGTAGAAGCGAGGCTGAAGAAGCAAGGGGAATAAGTGTGTAAAACATATAAAGGGGGCAGAGTGGAAATACTCTGACCCTCTAGAGGTGCTTAAGGGGTCCCAGTAGGACCCCCTGGGGCCCCCTTTTAAAAAAAAAAAAACGGCGAAATGCGCGCATGGTGCGCGCATCCTATCGCGTTGGGTGCGAGGATCCACAGAATTTTTTTTTAAAAAGACAAGAAATCATTGGTTGTATGACTACTTTGTACACTGAAAGGTAGGGTGTATATTTCTGTTTTTTATAATTATGATTCTTATTGGTTAACAAAAACAGATTGTAAGGAACATTATATATGATTAGCTGATATGTTGAAAAGTGAAGCACACTTGTGTGCTGAACTTCTGACTTGTGAGCTTAGTGTAGAGTTCCATGACCTGTTTCTATGGTAACAGGCAGAAGGCAGATTGGGGGAAGGGTTAAAATGTATTTCAGTTGGAAAGGGTTGAAATGTTTAACCAATAGAAATGTGTGTTTGCTTTTGAGTTTATGTGTGAAGGATTGTGATTTGATGTTTACATGTATATGTGTGGAAAAGGAGAGGGAAACTTTTCCATTCTTTGTTTTTGCTGAGAGGTGCACAGTGCAGAGATTCTGTAAAAGAAAATATGGTGAGTGACTGATATACTTCTTAATCTACAGAAGAACTTGAAAGATGAGTTATTTAATTGTGAGGGGATGTATGTAGACTATTTTGATTTTAAACAGACTAATGTATTTCTCCTGCTAAAGTGTAGGGAGTACTTTTTTTCTCTACAATCTTATTGACATGTAGAAACCATTCAATTCAATTCAATTCAATTCAATTCAGCTTTATTTCGACTTATTTTGTCATAAAAGCAGCATACATAAGTTAAAAAACATAATACATAGTCCAAAGTTCCAGGCAATATGATGGGGGTCAATCACGTTCAATTTTATCACAGCTATGCTAAAAACATATAAATTAGTTAAAAAGCCAGATACTATATAAAAAATTATTAAAATACATTTTGCAAAGGGTAAAGAAGTAAAATTCATAATATCAAACCAACCAAGTACATTAGCTGACCAGTCTTTAAATATTAAAATTTGTATCCTTTCTTATTCCTTATAAGATATACATTAAATAGGAATCTACTTAGACCAAAGACTATTAGTTGTGAAGTATTTGCTTTGAATGTACGTTCTGCCTCTTTAAAAAGCCTAAACCCCAGATTTATACACAGGGGTTTAATCCATCGAATTCTTGGTTTTTTGTAAGCTGGGCAGAAAAACAGTACATGAGCGTCATTTTCTATTGCTTTTTGTACGCAAAGGGTGCACAAACCACTTACGTCTTCATTGCCCCTCCAACTACTAGTGTTTGCAGCTATCTGTAAAACTCCATATCGGTATTGAAGATACAGTGTTTTGGCTAGTGGTGGTCTTATCTCATCCATGAATTGTTCGAATATAGGGGTATCCTTAACAGATAAAAATTTCTGTGTCAATGCACCCAGTGCAGTATTAGTGGATACTTCGTTCTTTACGTATATCCAAAAAGCAGATTTCAAAAGGTTTTTTGAAGATGATGACATATTCTGAGGGTTTTCCCAAAGATGTTTAAACCCAAGCTTTTTGAACCACTGGGAGATGTGTTTTAACCAGGGGATACTTTTATATTCGTCGATCCTAATTATTTCTAGCAATCCGTTCTTGTAATCGCTCAACTCAGGGGTTATCCATAATCTAATCCAATAGAGTAGAGGCCTTAATGTAGCTTGATGATCAGTTCTCTTCAGATTAATATCCAGAAAGATTGGAATTATCGGTGTTCTTACTGGTAATTTGAGTAACCTGCGTATGAAGTTGTTTTCTTCCTTCCTAAAAGTGTTGTTGCAGGAATAACCCCAGACTTCAGCACCATAAAGTGCTGCAGATTGGGCCTTTGCTTTAAATAATTCAAGTGCCGGCGTGATTGATTTAGATTGACTACTGCCGTGCACCTTTAGGATGGGCATTGAATTTTGTTTTAGAATTAAATTACTTTTTTCCAATTGCCCTTTCCAATTGGGTAAACTGTCTAGCATAATGCCCAAGTAGTTGAAGCTCTCAACATATTCCAGCTTCTGGTTGTTTAAGGCCAAGTTCTTTCTAAAGGATTTCTGAGGATTTATGGACATATACTTTGTTTTGGATGAATTGATTTCTAGTCCCTTTTCCACACAGTAATTATTAAAGGTGTTTACTAGGTTTTGTAAACCTTGCGGGGTTTGCGAGATGAGGATTGTGTCATCAGCAAAGAGCAATGCGGTGACTACCTCCTCTGCTAATTTCGGGGAGTCATGTTTGCAATCTTTAAGATAATTGGGTATATTGTTAACATATAAGGAGAAGAGGGTGGGCGCCAGCACACACCCTTGACGGACACCCCGATTCACAGGGATCTCTTTTGAGATTTCTCCTCCCTTCCCCCATCTAACCCTAGCATAGTTTCCTGTGTGGAGTCTAATTATTTCCCTGAGTAGCTCACTAGGGACTGTGATAAGCATTTGTGTTTTTCATGTGTTTGCAGACAGATAACTGTGCTGTTTTTATATTTTGGTAGAATTAGAAACCAGTAATTGTTTATGAATTTGTGAAATGAGTTATGTTATGTTTCTATACTAAAATGTAGTACTACTTCTAGATGAAGAAATGTGTTTTGGTATAGTGCAAGGGATGGTGTTGTTTGTCTAGAATCACACAGTGAGTCTGTGTGCATTTGGGAACCACTGTGAGAGAAGCATTTGGTAACATTGTGTATTTGCTGACAGATAACTGTTTTAACCTGTCATGTTGTGAAGTTTTAGTAGCATTAGAAGACAGTTATGGCTTATGATTTGATTAAATGAGTCAGGCTTTGACAGAAAAGTGCAGTCCTGAAATATGTAGATTGTGTGCAGTTCCCTTACCACTTGCACTGTAGTGAATGCATTTTTAGTAAACTCCTAGGGATAGTGGTGCTTGTCTAGAATCACAGTGTGAGTTAGTGTGTATTTGGGATCACTGTGAGAGAAGCATTTGGTGACATCATGTATTTGCTGACAGATAACTTTTTTTAAACCTGTCATGTTGTGAAGTTTTAGTAGCATTAGAATCCAGTCTTTGCTTATGCGTTGATTAAATGAGTCATGCTTTGACACTGATGTGCTGTACTTAAATATGTAGATTGTGTGCAGTACCATTAACTCTTCTAGACTAGTGAATGAGTTTTGGTAAACTCCTAGGATAGTGTTGATTGTCTAAAATCACACTGTGAGTCTGTGTGCATTTGGGTAAGGATTGTGAGAGAAGCATTTGGTAACATCGTGTATTTGCTGACAGATAACTGTTTTAAAACCCGTCATGTTTTCAAGTTTTAGTAGCATTAGAAGCCAGTCTTTGCTTATGCTTTGATTAAATGAGTCAGGGTTTGACACAAAAGTGCAGTCCTGAAATATGAAGATTGTGTGCAGTTCCCTTACCATTTCCACAGTAGTGAATGACTTTTGGTAAACTCCTAGGTATAGTGGTTGTTGTCTGGAATCACACTGTGAGTCTGTGTGCATTTGGGAACCACTGCGAGAGAAGCATTTGGTAACATCGTGTATTTTTTAGCAGATAACTCTTTTAAAACCTGTCATGTTGTCAAGTTTTAGTAGCATTAGAAGCTAGTCTTTGCTTATGCATTGATAAAATGAGTCAGGGTTTGACACTAAGGTGCAGTACCATGTACTATTCTCTTCACTGTGGCAGAACTGAAAATTTAAAAGTTTTACCTAAGCGCTGTCCTAGAAGTAGTCTGATTATTTAGTCAGTTTCTAAGTACCAAATAGATTGCTTCAAATGTCTACGCAGTATGCATGTAGTGTTCTACCATACTATACACTTGTCTTTTATAACTTCAATTCCCTAGTCAGTATCCATACACTTCCAGGAAACACCCTGTCACTCCCTTTGCAGTCCTCTAGTGACCCATTTAACACCATGTACTAATCCATTCACTGTGCCAAAACCCAAACACTTATAAATTCACCAAGACACTCTCTTTCCAGTACTCTAATGATTCAGTCACTGCCTAAGTATTCATGCACTGAGCCAGGCCTTAGCACATGGACTTCTTCAAACCTCTATCCACTATGCATGCAGTCCTCTAACCACTTACACACTTGTCTTTCACACCTTCAATTCCCCAGTCAGTATCCATACACTTCCAGGAAACACCCTGTCACTCCCTTTGTAGTCTTCTAGTGACCCATTCAGCATCATGTACTAATCCATTCACTGTGCGAAAACTCAAACACTTATAAATTCACCAAGATACTATCTTTGCAGTACTCTAATCATTCAGTCAGTGCCCAAGTACTCATCCAGTGACCCAGGCCTTAGTATATGGACTGCTTCAAACCCCTATCCACTATGCATGCAGTCCTCTAACCACCTACACAATTGTCTTTCACACCTTCAATTCCCTAGTCAGTATCCATACACTTCCAGGAAACACCCTGTCACTCCCTTTGCAGTCTTCTAGTGACCCATTCAGCATCATGTACTAATCCATTCACTGTGCCAAAACCCAAACACTTATAAATTCACCAAGACACTCTCTTTCCAGTACTCTAATCATTCAGTCAGTACCCAAGTACTCATCCAGTGACCCAGGCCTTAGTATATGGACTGCTTCAAACCCCTATCCACTATGCATGCAGTCCTCTAACCACCTACACAATTGTCTTTCACACCTTCAATTCCCTAGTCAGTATCCATACACTTCCAGGAAACACCCTGTCACTCCCTTTGCAGTCTTCTAGTGACCCATTTAGCATCATGTACTAATCCATTCACTGTGCGAAAACTCAAACACTTATAAATTCACCAAGGTACTATCTTTGCAGTACTCTAATCATTCAGTCAGTGCCTAAGTAGTCATGCACTGAGCCAGGCCGTAGCACATGGATTGCTTCAAACCCCTATCCACTATGCATGCAGTCTTCTAACCACCTAGACACTTGTTTTTCACATTTTCAATTTCCTAGTCAGTATCCATACAGTCCAGCAAACATCTTGTCACGGCCTTTGCACTCCTCTAGTGACCCATTCAGTACCAAGTACTAATCCATTCCCTGTGCGAAAAGCCTAGCACTTATAAATTCACCTAGGAACTCTCCTTGCTGTACTGTAATCATTCAGTCAGTACCCAAGTAGTCATGCAGTGAGCCAAGCCTTAGCACATGGACTGCTTTAAATGCCTATGCAGTGTGGATGCAGTCCTCTAATCACCTACACAGTTGTGTTTCACACCTTCAATTCCCTAGTTAGTATTCATACTCTTCTAGCAAACAACTGTCACTCACCCAGTGTGTCTCCTTATAGTACTGTAATAATTTAGTCAGTTAGCATGTAGAGTTTTAGTGAGGTAGGCTTTAGTGCATGAACTGCTTCAAAGTAGTATGCACTATGCATGTAGTGTTTTAACCATCGTCACACTTGTGGTTCAGGGACATAGTTTCTTAGTCAGTATTTATATAAAATGTGTTTGTACAGTAATGGAATAGTATAATTTTGAAAGTTAATAATATACATTTATTTGTGATTCTTTTTTACAGATACAGAACAGGAGTGATTCTCATCTGTTTGCACTCTTCTCGTACATGAATATTTTTTGTTAGGATCCCCTCGTAACAGAACTCTTTTGAAAATCTTGTGCATGAGAAAGGTGGTATTGGTCTTTGTTTGCCCCTCGAGAAAAGTAAAAAATTTCCACATCACTGAAGGAAAATGTTAACTTTGAGATTTTGTTTTTTTTGCCCGCTGTTAAGTGATGAGTACGATTGAAATCACTATTTTTAGTGAAATATAATATATTCTGAGAACAGCAAAAAAGGCAAAAAAAATTATTTTGTGGAAATTATGCTGTGTTGTAAAAAATGTATTATTACATGTTATAATTTTTTTTTTCCTTTTCTTTCACAGATCCACATTTTAAAATAAGCAATTTATATGAATTTATATTTGAATGAAAAACAGAAAAAAATGTATACCATTTTTTATTCCTATTACTGTGAAGGTAAGTTTAACTAAGTCTCAATATGCAGAATGAAGAGGCCTGCAAGAAGCTACAAAGTTGAAACACGTTTCTAAAAACACTCTGTGTATGTAGTTTTGAAATCTGACCATAATCAGATATCATGTGACCTGCAAAAAAAGAGATTTGAGGGGTTCATAATATTTCACCTTTTTAGCTGTTGAAGGACCGCAATCATTTCAATCATTCTTCTTTGAACATCTTTGCAGACAAAACTCTGTGCTTACCTTCTATCATTTGCAAGGAAATTTAAAAACGGAAATATGTCACTTTTTGTAACATAATTATTGTGCAAGATAGTCTTTTATATTTACAAAGAGAGGAAAAGGCACTCTGTGCACTTTTTATACTCCATGTAAATATAACCTCATCATGCACACCACTTTGTGTTGAAAGGGTGTTCTATAAGTGTTGTTGTACATGATTGCACTTAATACTCATAGAACAAGACACATGTCTAGATTTATCATAAATCTGGATATGTGTGTGAATGCTGCACCATTCTAAAATTGGTGTAGGAAAGCACAACAAGGAGAATTGTTTTAATTTCTCCACATTTTTATATCTTCAATGCATGCCGAAATTTCCAGCATACATTGAAGAAGAAAAATGCATTTTCTCATTGTTTTTGTGCAGGAAGGTGTGTCTTCCTGCAGAAAAACAAACAGCACATGGCACAGATATCCTTGCACTATGGTGCAAGGGTGCCTTTGTCAGCACATGGCTGCAGTTTAAGCAGCCGTGCAGAGAGAAGCATAGATTTGCAACATATTTATGTACACATGTTGCATCCCTGTGCTTCGGAAGTACTACAGCACACTGCAGTTAAAGAGGTTACTGTGTGATGCTGCAGCACTTCCTCATAGTTCTGCACTTATACATTCACCATACGCTACTAATGCATTCATTCAGTCAATTACATACTACACATACATTCATCTAAACTAACACTAACAAAGAAATTTAGCTCTTTTTTTAAACCAGGAAAGTTAGTTCTTACAAGAACTTTTTTTTTTCTTCTTTCTTCTTTTATAATTTGTTTGGGGTTTTCCGAACAATTTTTAATTTTTTTTGGTTTTTCTGCAAAAACAAAAAACAAAAAACAAAACAGGAGAAACCAAACAATGAACTTCAGGGAACAATAAAAAAACAAAAAAAAAACCTAGCAAATGTGACTTTCTTGCCGGCGGCAGATCAGAAAGATCGACTACTCACCATAGCACAAAGTCTTATTGCACTTAGTGCAGAGCACTTTTAAAAATTGAAATTGAGGACGGATGTCCAAGGTTTGGGCTGATGGATGCACTCTTGATGTGCTCGGCTGCGATGAGGTGGATGGCGCAGGAGCAGGAGTGTTTCTCATCCGTCGGCACTCTTCTTGTGCAAGATTGTTCGGATGAAGGGTCCTCATGTGCTTCATCATACTTGCCGTGCCGCAAGAGTATTTCTTGTTAGGATCCCCTCTCGATAGGACTCTTTTGCAAAACTTGCACATGACCAAGGTGGCATTGGTCTTATTCTGCCCCTCGGGAAATGTAAAAAATTTCCACACCACTGAAGAAAAACGTTTTTTGGGTGGTGCCTCCGGCAAAAAATTCATCCTCAGAAGTATGAGGTGATGCAGGTGATGCCTGCTGCCCTGAAGCCATTTTTGGTTGAAAAAAGTTAGAGCTAAGTGTAAACTTAGTCTAAAAAATCTTCTTCTCTCCAAAGAGATGGTGCTCTAAAGAAGGTCAAAGAAGAATGATTGAAATGGGTGGGTTCTTTCAATAGTTAGAAGAGGAAGTGTAATGAACCAATCAAATCTCTTTTTTTTGCAGGTCACATGGGATCCGCGCACCCTGCGCTTACGCAGCACGCACCCAGCGCGCATCCGCGAAATTGAATTAAAAAGAAATATGGGATTAGATGTAAAAATATATTCGTTTTAAGACTAGTTTAGAGTTTGTTTTCAATTAATATTCACATGAAATACATATATATATGTTTTTTTAATGTTAAATATTTCGCAGGATCCGCGCACCTACCTCGTCATAGAAGCACATGACGCATCGCGGAAGCGCGTAAACGTCGCGTTACGTACATCAAACGTGTCGCGTATAGGCTGGGAGTCGCGTACCTGTCGCATTGCGATCGCGCACTAAACACGTACCCAACTCGTACCATGCGCGTTTTGAACATATAGTTAAAAAAATATTTTGAAAAAAATATGTTTGGAAAACCCATTAAGTTCAAATAACATTTTTTTCATTTTTAAAAGAATTAATTGAAAAAAAAAGTTTAAAAAATGGTGATAAAAAAGTATTTAAAAAAAAGATAATTAATGAAATTGACACACTGAATTTGAAAAATATATCTTCAGAGATAAGTTATAGATAGGAATTAGCATTTAAAAAACCTTTGAAATTCACTGAAAAAAACATAGGTTTCATGCACGTTAAAGTTAGGAATTGGCATTTAAAAAACCTTAGAAATTCACTAAAAAAACCATAGGTTTCAGGGGCGTTATAGTTAGCTGGACATTTCCCTTGTACAAAACCCTTGAAATTCCCCCGTTATAGTTAGTTCAGCTAACTATAACTCGCGCGCCCGCAATGCACTGCTGATGACGTCGCATATTACATCACTCATGACATGGTCAGTGACATCACTGACCATGTCATGAGTGATGCTGAACTAACTATAACGGGGGAATTTCTAGGGTTTTGTACAAGGGAAATGTCCAGCTAACTATAACGCCCCTGAAACCTATGTTTTTTTTAGTGAATTTCTAAGGTTTTTTAAATGCCAATTCCTACCTATAATGCCCCTGAAACCTTTGTTTTTTTCAGTGAATATATATATATATAAATATCACTGAAAATACCATAGGTTTCAGGCACGTAATAGTTAGAAATTAGCATGAAAAAACCTGAGAAATTCACTGAAAAAACCATAGGTTTCAGGGACGTTATAATTAGTTGGGCATTTCACTCGTACAAAACCATAGAAATTCCCCCGTCATAGTTAGTTCAGCTAACTATAACTCGCGCCCCCGCAATGCACTGCTGATGACGTCACATATTATATCATTCATGACATGGTCACTGACATCACTGATGACATCACTGATGACATCTCACTAAATCAATTGTCTTATGCTCTAAATACATTTTACTGTTCTGAAATGTTTTTCCGAATCACACAAAAGGAGTTTTGAATTAATTAATGATTTACAATTTGGAAGGGCGTGTGTTTTGGGAGTTCCTCCCAAATTACAAATTGGTAACATGTGTGTCAATATTCTGCAGCTTTAACTGGTCAGCGACTTCAAAGTTAAGTTAATACTTCTTGAAAGAAGTATTGAAAATAAGTTCAACTTGGCCAGACTGCGGATAGCCTTGGGTTGAGGCTGTGGTGAAGACTTCTTCATTCGAACTTAGGGTCACATGTACGAAGCCTTTTTGAGATTGCAAACAGACGATTCTCAGAATTGGCCCATTTACGAACACAGAAAGGCATTATTGAATGTACTAAACCCAAATAGCAATTTGATAACCTGTTACTGAATTGCTATTTGGGTTTGCGATTCAATGTGGAGCGTGTTGAGGAAGCCCTTTCCTACCACCAAATCGCAGTGGTATGTATGAATATTTTTTGACCGAAATGCAGTCACAAAACATTCTCATTTTGACCCCAAATTCGATTTGCTGGTAACCCATTGGCAAATAGGAAATGGTCCATAATAGACCCATTTCCCTTTGTGAATATTCGTAAAAACATTTATTAGGAGAGGCAATGGTCCTTGGGACCAATACCTACTCTTAAAAAATGAAACTTAAACATTTCATTTCTTTTCGAGCTGCATCCTATTTTCCTTTAAGGTAAACAGGCTGCATTTGGAAATAAATTGCTTTATTTAAAAGCAATGACAGACATGGTGGAATGCTGACCCCAGCAGACCACCATCCCTGTGACTTTGGTGATTCCCAATGGGTAGCAAATCAAGACCTACCTCATTGTCAGTCAGTCAGTCACATACTTTTATTCGATAATTTAAGATCATAAAAAGACACAGATACAATATTTATCACATTTGTGCAAATCCAAAATTAAAATTGTACATTAAAATTTCCTTAAAAATCCATTCTAAATACTGCACATAAAAATAGCAAACAGTTCCATATACAATAGACTAAAAATAAACCACATCAACATTCATGGACAAACTACAGCACCCATAGGGCCTACTCTTTTCTTCGTATTATTGATCCGCAAGGCTGCCACTAGGAAGTTTGCAACATGGAAAATAATCCGGGCACTACTCAACAGTTGCAAATAAATAAGTGCCGGCCTAACCTGAACAAACCCTGCTCCCCTTAACACTGGTATCAAATACTTCTTCCTAATGTCTGCGTAATACTCGCAGAACATGACAAAATGCAGAGTATCTTGTAATGAAAAATTGTCACACTTACAAGACTCAGCATTGTCCGGTATTCCCCATTTAGGGAAATCTCCCAAAGTGAGGTGAATTATGTTAAATCGAAATCTGGTTAGCAGGTACCGATGAAAAGGGTGTGTAACTAACTTCAGGTAAGGCTCCAATCCTGGTGAGCTCACTAGCCCAAAGTTCAGTCTTACCATAGGTTTTTTCAGCTCTGTTTCCTCCCTTTCAATTGATAGAAGGTTTGCCATGGCGGTTTTTATCAAATCCACATCTACTATCTTAATAGTTTCCGGGGCCGAGAAGAGCCCAGGATGTCCACGTTTTTTAAAGGTGGATTCGATATATGCTATCCATGGAATTTTACCAGCCTTGTCTAGCGCTAGACAGTCTTTTAGAATCTTATGATTCAATGTGATCTCCTGGTTAAGCCAGGTCTTAAGCCAGCATATTAGGGGGGCTATTTTCAGTATATCAGAAACATAACCCAGCCCCATCTCTGCATGGATCGAAAAAGTAGGGGTTGTCTGTGGTTCAGATAATAAGGTTCTTAGAAATATATTTTCTACCACTTGGATTTGATGATCTTGTGAGCTATACCCCCAAATCTCTGAGCCATATGTAGCTATTGCAAGGCACTTGGCCTTGTACACCTTCAAAATAGCTTCCATGGGTCTAGCCCCAAGGTGTTTTGAAAAGCCCATAAGGGCTAAAGTAGATCTAGCAAATACATTTCTTTTATGTTTCAGTTGGGGACCCCAGGACCCTATTTCATCAAATAGGAGCCCTAAATAGGTAAAAACAGGGACCCTTTTAACCTCATCTCCCCCACAGAAAAAATACATCATTCTTTTCTTTCTACTTTGTTCCCCCACTATCATTACATGAGATTTTTTAGCATTTATTTTCAGATCTAATGACTCCATGAATTTGCCAAACTTATCCAGCAATTTATTTAGTCCAACACCAGTGCGTGCCAGTAAAACCGCGTCATCCGCGTAGAGGAGAACTGGTATAATTGTTTCTCCTACACGCGGGACGTCTAATGTTGCTCCCTTCAAGGCAGGTTCTAATGCATTTATATAAAGCGTGAAAAGTAGGGTTGCCAATATGCACCCCTGCCTGACCCCTCTTTCTGAGTTAAAATACCTTGTACATCTCCCTTCCTTGGTGACTCGAATAGTGGCTAATAAGCCACAATGAAGGTCAGCCAGGAATTTAACTAAAGCATGGTCAATACCAATATTCAGTAAAATTTGCCACAGCTTCGATCTATTTACTAGGTCGAATGCCGTTGAGAGGTCCATGAACCCCATATATAGGGAACCCTTTTTAGCTGTGGTATAATTACTGATAAGGAGCTGTAGGTTGAGACATTGGTTTAACGTGCTCCTTTTGGTTCTGAAACCGTACTGAGCATTAGACAAGATCCCTCTCCCCTCAAGGCAGTCTGACAGCCTCGCCAGAATAACTCTGCCTAATATTTTCACCGCGGAGTCTATCAAGGAGATAGGCCTATAGCATGATGGATCATCTCTTTGGCCCTTTTTAAAAACCGGAACAATAATAGAATTGGACCAGGAAGCGGGAGATGAATTCGAACCCGAAGCATTGAAGACATTTGTCAATATCCTGGCCCAGAATCTAGGAAAACTTTTAAATAGGTCCGCTGGGACCCCGTCCGGTCCTGGCGCCTTGTTTTTCCTAGTCTCCTCAATTGCTCTTGCCACTTCAGTCTCCTGAAAAAGCACTGCTGGGGCTAATTCTAAATTAAAGATCGCATCTTGCGAACTCTCTGCCATCTGACTCCCATAAAGTTTCTCAAAGTGGGCTATCCACTGGTCATCAGGAATATTGCAATCAAGTGGGGAATTATCTTTTTCAGAAAAAAAGGGCTCATTAATGGTTAACCAGAATTTCCCACTATCCCTCAGAATCTCCGGGGACAAAAGTTTATCCCATGCCTCTTCTTTGATCTGGTTTTTCCTATCCCTGGTAGCCTGTTTATAGGACTTCCTTAACTCCTTGACTAGCTCCCTGTTTCTAGGGCACTCTTTCAATGCTTTAAGAAGAGCTGAGTGTGACCAAGAACAGGAGTTATCAAACCATCTTTTTCCTTTATTAATTGTAGGATGAATTTTCATAGTCAAATTGCTGTTAATTTGGTTACAGATAGCGTCAAAAGCCCCCACAATCATTGTACTTGATGCAGCAGTGTCCAGGCAAATGGTAACCTCTCTCGCTGCTTTGGACAGGACTTCCCCCATAAAGGTATCTGGGATTACTTTTGTCCATTTTAATCTCCTGCCCTGGTCAGTTGGTATCATCTCACGCCTAGTACCCGTGATCCCTGTTTCAATAAAACTTAAATGGGCCCCCGAGGCCACTTCTAAAGTCACGGGATTAGGATCACTAAAAGCAGAGGTCCCCACCTTGTATTAACACTCTAGTCAAAACTAGCGCTGTCACAAATATATAATCTATAACAGTGCTCGGGTCCGTACCTTTATAAGTAGGTGCCCTTGGACCTCCCACGGCACACCCAGATTCGTAAAGGTTCATGGTGGCCAAGAGGTTCTCAAGTGCCTCCCCTTGCTTAGTGTGTTCAAAATGCGTGTGAACTGAGTGTGGGGGACCTTCAAGATTATCAAAAACACACGCTTGAGCACATGGATGAATATTAAAATCACCCATGAGGATAACCTCAGAGCTCGGATATTTAGCTTTATATGTTACTAAGAAATCCTCTAAGCAGGTTAAAAATTGATTTAGACACTCACTCTCAGGAGAATTATAAAAGTTAACCAGTAGCAGTTTCTCGGATTGTGGCAGTGATAGCTCCACTATCAAACAATTATTGCAGGCCGCAACAAGCTGTTTTAATGAGCCATTTAATTTCAGGGAGAAAAATATTGCTAAACCTCCCTTCGCTCTTCCAGACTGGGCCTGTTTAGCAGGAATGAAAAAATGCGAATACCCATCTATAGTGAAATTATTGTTTATGTCCCTAGTTTCTTGGAATGCTATTATATCATATGACTTTATCTCGCCCAGCCAAATCCTATCCCTGCACTTGCTTCTCAACCCAGCTATGTTCCAGCTCAGAATTTTACATGTAGGCACTTGGGGATCAATGTTTGCGTCTGAGCTTTCTGTTACATTTACGCTCTTGACATCATCACCCTCGTTATGGTCTACATTACTATCCCTCCGAACGCAATTATCATCTTGCAGTCAATCGCAATCTTCCAAACCAGATAGCCCGTCAAACCTGTTAGAAAGCGTTATATTCCCCGGAACACTCCAATCCTTTTGCCCCCCCAATTAGATGTTTTTCCCCCGCCATGGATACTCAATTGCATAGAAATAGGACAGGGGAAAAGAATGAATTGCTGATACTGAGTCTCTTTGGTACCTTTCGCAAATGTATTCCACCGCCCTCCTGTTCCTGGAATTAATAACTATGCAGTCCCCCTCCACAGACTTTGGTTTATTCCCCACCCATCCCACTCTTCTAGTGAAAAGAATTTCTGCAGATACATGGGAAGGCAATGGGCGGTACTTGTTAAGCCAGAAAATACATTTGTTCTTTAACCTACCTCATTGATATTCATGGGGTAGGTCTATTTGTGACCCACTGGGAATCACAAATGAAACTCAAAAGAGTTACATATATTTGAAATAGCGATTTCCCATTTGCGATTTGCAGGAACTCATAATTAGGAATTCGTTATTTCAAACGTTTGTACAAGTGGCCCTTAGTCTCTGAAATGGAAGTCAAAAATCTGCAGCAGAATGAGGTAGAGGGCTGTAGCCGAACACTATTCCACAAGGTTATATATCCCTTTGGCGAAAGATCGCTGAAACGGATTTGCTGCTGTGGCGAAGATTGTAGTAGGAGAAATTGAGAAGTTAGTTCGACCGGCGATGCACATCAGACCTATTGGCAAGCAGGTTGGTCTCAGTCTCCTCCTGGTTCTCAGAGCAGTTTTTAGCCAAAAATTGTTTAGTACCCACTTTTTAGGTATCTGGGCCCCTTTAGCACCACATCCAAGGGTCCAGGACTGGAGAAGCACCACTTGGAGGGTCAGCACTCACTCAGGCTGAGTCCAGGTGCAGTTTCATGGTGAAGGAAGCCTTTTGTGCCCCAGTGGCTCTGAACAGGAGGCCAGTAAACTAGACCTTGTGAGTCACTCTGGAGTTCCCAGGACAGTTGAAGATCCAATTCTTGTCCCCCGGCAGAAGGAAGCAGAGCAGTAGACAAGCTGGGCAGCATTGCTGCAGGTCAGCAGTTTTGTAGAGCAGCAGTCCAGCAGAGTGGCAGTGCTTCCAGCAGCACAGCAGTCCTTTCTGGCAGAGTATCCACAGGTTCAGAAGTGTACTGTAGAGTTGATGTCTGAAGTTATTTATACCCTGGTTAACTGGTTCTGAAAAGATGGAGAAACCTCTAGAAAGTGACTTTGAAGAGCATGGAATTACCTGCCTCCCCTGCCCTGGATTCAAGCTGGCTGAAGTGACCATGCTGGGTCATTAGGCCCTTTGTGTGAAGGTAGAGCACAGGCAATTTAGGTTTTAGTGGGGTTGTGCTCTGCTCTGCCTCCCACATTCTGCCATCAGAGGGCCCATTCCGGCAAACCTTATTACTCTAATATGTGATTGTCTAGGCGAAATCCATAGTCTAACTGTTAGTTACAAAAAGTCATGTGACCGTGGCCAGGCTATAGGATCAAAAGAATGAAGGCAGGAAAATGGAATCTTTCTAAAAGTGGTGTTTTTAAAATTGTGATCAAAATCCAGACTTTGCTATTAAATAGGGCTTTTCACCACCATTTCAAAGACATAGAACAGGACATATCTACCCCTCCCAATTGGAAATTACAGCTGATTAAATGTAATAAGAACTCCCCAGTGTCATTCTATGGGAGGGGGCAGGCCTCAAGGTAGTGAAAAACTAAGGTAGTTGTTTTTCACTACAAGGATATGTAAAACTTAAAAGTACATCTTCAACCATTTAATTGATCTGCACCCTGCCCTATGGACTACCTACGGCATAACTTAGCGGTGACTTATATGTAATAAAAGGGAAGTTTAGGGCTTGCAAGGAAATTGCATTAGTAAGTCGACATGGCCTTTGAAAAACAAAACTTCATTCAGGCTGCAATGGCAGACCCGGGACATGTTTTAAGGTGCTACATAAGTGGGTGGCACAATAAGTGCTTCTGTCCCATTAGTAGCAATTAATTTACAGACCCTGAGTATATGGTTAACTACTCTACAGAGGACTTAGAAGTAAATTAAATATGACAATTGGGTAGAAGCTAATGTATCAAAATCAAAGAGGGGGGAGGTAGAAGAAGCTGTGATCCATTCGGCTTCCTTGTAGTCAACAAATATCAATGGGGAATGGATCACTTGTACCTGTGTAACCAGGGTTAGGTTTAATTGCCGTCTTTTCTTTAAAAAAACCTCATTCACATTCATAGGCCGCCAGGCAGTATATCTTGATTCTCTGCCTTATTAAAAATGTGACTGCATCATCATTGGATTTCTTTGATATGATATCCTCCACCTAGAGGAAAACCACTGGTTATAGCAGTAGTGATCAGTGACAAAAAGTGGGGGTGCTCAAGTGAGGTGAATTAAAAGTTCCTTGCATTGCCTGAACTGTAACTTTATTCAGTTCGAAATTGAGGAAAATTGAAAACAGTGTTGTGCGTGAGTAGACAAGTTACTAGTCATACGCACTCAATCGTCCATGTAAGCGGTCGACATGTTTCAGCCCCATTAAATGCCCAAGCGGGTCGGGAGGCCCTCTTCAGGACCTAGAGTAGACAGTGTTGAGCCTGAGTAGTATCACAGCCAAGGTGAGTATTTTTATCTCACTTAATAATGAGTCGTGGGTCAGTAGGTACCCAGAGCTGGCTAATACAACTGCGACTGCCAAGACGCCCGTAGCTCGTCAGCACTGAATCTTTTTCGCATTTAGATAAAATTGAGGAGGAATTTATCCCCACTAACCGATTGTCCGCCATCAATGCGGATTACCATACTCAATTTTAGCATGACACACAATGTACTAATTATCAGATTATCCTCAAGTTCACATTTAAAAATTGAACAAGCAGGGATAATATATATTAAGAGGTGTTGATTACGGCGCTACACCTCATAACTGGCCACGAATAATAAATGTTTTTATCCACAGAAGATTATACACGGGGAAACTCAAATTCAGCGAACCCCATGCCAGTTGTCTATACAAATAAAGTTATTTAGTGGCATTTCCAGACGAAGGCGTACTTTACGCCGAAACGCGCGTCAAAAGATTCATTATTCTGCCACTTTTTTGTTTTTTAATTGTGATTCCATTTAAATGTGATTCCATGTATAAAACAAATCATGATGCTTTTTAAATGTCAATACATTTGTGTTTTTAGCTCATAATTGTAATAATGTTAAAGCTTTGAATAACTGTGATTAAAATAATGTTTGCTTTTTTATACTTTGGTCGTTACACTGAGTTCATTATTATCATATACAGAAATCATAATGATATAATTAAGTTGCCTAGGAATGTATTTTACATTGTGGGGGACGAACATGAGCCTTGAAGGAAAGTTGACCATCAAATTGAATTCCCAGATCCTGGCCGTCAGGTCATGTGTGTATTTCCCACTTCTCATAATGAGGACCTGAGTGCAGTGGTATGGAATTCGACATGCTTTGCTAGATGTCACTTTTCATGTTTTGTATTTAACGTGTTTTAGAAAATCAAAATAACAGAGCCTTGGCAAACCATGATAAAGGCCCAAAAGCTAGAAAAAAAAGGATAAAAAATAGTCCTTGAAAATCCTCTACTGAGCACACAACGCAACACATCATTTTTTCCAGCCTCTTCACAGATGTGTATTTGTAAAATTTGAAAAACGATAGGCCATAAAAACAAAACTATGCTAAAACCACACAATTGTGGTCTTCATAAATAATAAAGAACAGACATCCTAAAGCGCCATTAGTAAGTATTAGTACTTTCCCTGGGAGTGACAAAATATTAATTTGAAGCCAAATAATTTCTTTCTTTCTTTAGATGAAAAATGCTAACCTACTTTCCCAGCCACACAATGTCAAAATATAATTATCATGTCACTGACTAACTATCAAAGCACAGCATGATTTTAAGAATTGTCGTGACTCATTACACAAGTGCAAATTCTCTTCTGTACAATAAGCATTTCAGTTTTCATTATTGAACATCATCAATCAGAATAGATTCACCTTTGAGAAATATATGTAAATATTCTGCATAAAGCGGTTTCATCTGTCTCCAAACTAATTTTACAGAAATGTAATAACAATAAATGCCAGTGTCAATGGTTAGTGCTCTGCATAGCAGTTTTCTGTTTTAACATGACAAAAGAAAATATGGAAATGGAGTGATTTCTTTCAAACTGCATTACCCGAAGAATTGGGGTTGTTCGAGGCATATTTTTGTTTTCTGATCTCTTTCTTTTCAAACATAAACATGCTTAGATTTTATAAAGTAGAACTCAGAGCTGTCTGAAATAATTTACATTAATATTATTTCTTAAAATGTTTCTTTATTAAGCCCTTTGTTTTACATGTTCGAATCTATTCTGTTCGCATGATAAATGTAATTGTTCTTCCCCACGAAAAGGTAATTGGATTATAATTAACAATTGCCTATGTGCAGTAAGGGGAAATAGCAGCTTGAGTGTGTCGCAGGTTGTTGTGATGTGTGGCTCCCTGCATGATTATATCACATATTTTGCTGGAAGCACATAGCGGCTTCAACAACCTCAGGGATAATTGAACTTGTGACAGTGATAACAAGTATGAGAGTTAAAGAGCAAGCTATTCGTAGCATCATAAAAGCTTTCTCCTATCCTGGTGGATGAAAGGTAGCTTCTTGCTCAGGTTGTCATGACAACAGCAGGCTCAGAATTATGCGAACGTGGCAAATCCACACTGCTTTTAGTGAAAGGCCTTTAGTGAGGTGGTGGAAGACAACTTGGTTAAAGTCAAGCAATTAAAAACTAAAGCATTCATTTGCACCACTGTATGGAATCCAGGGAATTAACTTAGGTTGTTTTCACATAACTTAAGTATCTTTCATATAAGGGCTGCGCTCATACCAGTAAGCCCAGTTCAACGCTAAAAACATCGAGCAGCAGATACATTTAACTCAGTATCGACTACCAACATAATTGTATATAGAGAAGCATGCGTTTTCTATTCTTTTACGATTCTTAACTCCCCATTTAATCATTCTGGTGATATTTTCAGCATCGATATAAGGGTAGGTTGGTATGTACATTTCGACATTTTAGTAGAAGACAATAGGTCTTCATGTCACAAGTGTTGGTAAACAAAAAATTGCACCACTGAGGACCCTTCAGGAATAAAGGGAGGCACAGATCTGAACAACAGAGACAAATCATGTTGTGTGCTAAAATCATGATTAAAAGGCTCATTCAGAAATGAGGTGTCACATTTTCAAGACTCCTCCACAGAATATGATGATCCCATTTCAATTTTTCAACACAAGCTCTGGGAGCTCATTGAAGGCACACACTTGAAATTAAACAATCAGACACTATTATCTCACACATTTCCCAGGTAGCATGTCTACTATTGCCTTCACTGTCTGCAATAGCAAACTATTTCCAAAGTGTTGTTTGGGAGAATTAAGCTATCCTGATCTACTTTTCACAGTTGGTGGCAAAACATTGCCATTCAAGCATCACACTGGTAACTGCTTTCAACAAATCTGCGTATCATTACTTGAATGCTCAGTGTCCAATCCCTTCTGGGGGCCAAAAAGCAGACAGGGACTACTGGGCCTCACATATGGTGGTTGAGGTCACGTGCCACTGGTGTACTGGGATCTGCCCTCCTACAGCTCTTCACTAATGTCCAAGTCCAACCCTTTCTGCACTTAACTCTCAAAGTAGGAAAGGAGAGGAGTCCAGGTCTTCCAAGGGAGGTGGTGTAAGGGGCAAGAACTCCAAACTCAACAATCAACCAACAGACATAATACTTTAATGTTAAGCCCATCTCAGTGTTTTGCTGTAGGAACACATGAAACCTCATGTTGCCTCTGTGGTGATCAAGCAGATTTGCTGATGTGTCAGAAACCGCCCACACCTTCTGTATTCGTGCATACTAACCTTGGCACCCACACTGATGGGCGATTTCAGCATGGCACATCCAGTGATCGCTGCACTGTTTCTCTATCAGATGCGGCCTCTTCTAGCATCTCGATTCTCTTAGCTGCAATGCGTCAGTGTTGCTAAAAGATCTTAGCAAAGCCAGCCCTGGGTCATGAGATGGCCTCTCCAGCTGTCTGACTCCTTCAGCACAGACATATGAGCATTGTTGGGTGAACATAGGATGCAGGCTGAGGGTTCACAGAATGACTTCTACAGCAGTAGCATCCTCAAAGAGTGGCCTTTCAGACTGCCTCTGTCTCAAATTTCAGAACTAGTTTAGGCTGAATATCCCTCCAAGTGACCTGAAGTTGCTAACTGAGAAAGTCCTTTTGTAAAGAGATGCTTCTTACAGCAGGTAGTACTACAGCTGTCTATTAGTAGGCTCACTGATCACATGGGTGCAACAAGTGCGAATTTTTTGCACATGATTTTCCTCTGTCTTTCTGAAATAGTAATGAGAGGCAGACAAATGGGCAGGGTTGGCCAGGAATACTCCTCATCTTGAATTACAAAAAATCAAGTACCACCCTTACCCCTATCATCAGAGAAATAACTGTGCTTGGTGCACTTCGTTGCATGGATCTTCATGGCCTACCCACAGGAATGTAGACAATACACTTTCACTTTGTGGGCAAGCGGTCTTCATTCTTCATCTTGTGCCATTGTAAACCAGAGGCATATAAAATGGATCCCACCGGAGGCTCACTGTTCATACACACAGGATTTCAGTACACTTTTCTGGTCATCACATAACAGCATACATTTACAGCAGATGGACCATTAGCCCAGACTGTCATTGACAGAGATAAAATGGTTGAGTCCACAAAAAATCACAAAACACAGTTCTCAGCCACCTTCGCTTCGTCTGCTGCATCCAGGGCAGGGGCACTAGTCCACTGCCTACTTTACCCCGCTGGTCACAGTGCAGGTTCTTGACCTCACACTTGCAGAAACATACTTAAGACCTCTGTGCACACTGTAGGTTAGCGCGAAGGCAAGATCAAAATAACAGTTAGGGTACCAGATTCACTTGCAGTTGGGCTCTTAGGGCAGGATTACATCTGCATACCATGCAGGCAATAAACCTGTGCCAACACTAATGATGTTTATATTTTTGGCTATGTAATTTACTGGGAGGCACTTGCATAACAGTTTCAATGGGTATGTAACAGATGTGACACTGCGTCTTTTCTTGTGCCTCATTGATGTAATGTAATGCAACATGTTGTTGATCCCTCAATAAAGGTATTTAAAAAACAAAAAAAACAACAAAAAAAAGGATGTTGAGGTAGGGTCAAAAACAACCCTACAAGGTAAATCCAGCACTTGTGTACTTATCCATAACATTTTGGATGCTTCTGAGTGTTTTATGCATGGTTCACTAAAATATTCTCTGGGAGAAGGAAAGAGCTCCCTCACAGATAACAATGGAGCAGAGAGGATGTGACACAGTGGCCAGAGCTGCTGACTCGAGAGCTGGGGATCCCGGTTCATGTCTCTGCCGCACAACAGCCTGTGATTCTACGCAAATCACTTAATTTCTCCGGGTGATAATTTGTTATATAAATATGCTGCAATAAAAAATGCAAAACTTTATGAAAATATAATATAATTCCACCAAAGCGGATATTAACAGTTTTTCGGCAGCGATAAACTGATAAGAGAAGAAGATGAGGAACAAGCATTGGTAAATGTGAGAAAATATGCCACAGCCAATACAAATGGAGGAAAGGTAAGTGACAGGCACAGGAACGAATGAGAAGCCAGGAAAGAGTGGAGGCAGGATGTAAGTCACTTTTAAGTTTATAATAAAAACAATGGATTTCTCAAGCACCGCACAAGCGCTGAGCAGGCGAAACCTAAAAAGACCACAAATATGGTCATTGTTCCTATTGGAGTGCAATATTTCCGGACTAGCCAGCCAACTCATAGTTGGGTGGAACTCTAAGAGTTTCCCTCCAGTGGAATTCCATGGAGTTAAAGAAAAAATTTGCGAGATTCCACGGAATTCTACAATATGCAGCTTGAGATGCTCGCACTGCAATTTAGCACGGGTAGCGTGAAAAAAAGTTAATTTTGCTGCCGCTCGAGTAGACAATTTCAACGGCAAATCTACTCAAGCGGCAGTCCTGACCGCTTGTGAATGCCAGCAACCCCCTGCATTGGAAAACCATGCTAAGGAATGCCAAATCTTGCTTGCATGTGCCAGCACAAATATTCCAGAGCCTTTAGGGAGGAGAATTGCGCCACGCAGCAATTGTCGAAAATTGGCCAGAACTCCTTACTTTATAATAACATGTAGTGTCTAAAATTATGCATATTCCATGGAGGCAACAGAATATTTCACCCGTCCCTACTCATAACACAAACCAATATATTGTTCATACTGATTAGCTACTAATGTTTTTAAGGGACATGAAAAACATTTTTGCCAACTTACCTAACATATTGACAATATACACTCAATGTCTATGTCATAATCAAAGGCTTGTCACATTTCACACAGTGAGCTTGTGACAGTGGAGTCCATTAACACTTGTTATATATCTGATGTCACAAACCAAGGATTAGGTTAGATTAATTTCTCTCTGCTCCCTTGTTATCTGTCAGGGAGCGCTTTCCTTCTACCACCGATAATGCAAGAAAACAGCTCTTTATTCATTACATAGGTGAAACCGATGCAATACAAATGCTTGTTTATATATGTCAAAAATGAATTTGAATTTGTTTATTAACTGTACAATTAATTAAAATTATTACAGTAAAAGCACTTAAAAAAAGGTAAAAGAATAGACAGAGTAAAAGTAGTGGAGCTTCAGCTGGAATTTTATTGATGTGCCACCCCCCCGGCACCCACTCGATCAGCCTGCACCTGTAGTCGTTGACGTGTGACCTTGCGCAGGTTTCGGGAGCCCCCCAGTGCTCCGTAAGAATGGTCTGCCTTAGCGGTCTGTAAGTCGTTCACCTTGGCACTTCAGTTGATATCCATAAGATGGCGCTGTCTTGTTGAATTGGCTGAGAGGGTGCAAGAACTCAGTGCTTGTTGGGGGCCAGGCTGCTTTCTTCCCCTGGCTTTGCCGTGCTTGTTACCATAGTTTGATTGTGTTCATTGGCTGCCTTTAGGGCGATCCTGATCTGATGCGTACATTTCCCCAGTCTTGTTAGGGTCATCGTGGTCATTGTGGAAAAGCACAAGGCTGACACTTTACTGCACAACTTCGTTCCGTACAAATCGGGCGTAGGAGTCGCCGACGTTCGTTTATGAGGTCAGGGAGCGCTTTCCTTCTCCCAGACGATAATTCATGAAAACAGCTCTTTATTCATTACATAAGTGAAACATATTCATGGCAAATGCTTGTTTATATCTGTCAACAATGTAAACAGGCATATCTCTGCCCTAGCATCTTCTCATCTTCTAATTGACAGTCCAATCAAGTACATTTTGAGTTTCATGTTTAGGGCATCTGATTGTGAAGGTTTGGGAGACAGAAAATGCAGTTGTTTAATGAGCTGTGGTTAAGCACCAACAAAATCAAAACAATCAAATTCTTACTAGACAAAATCATTAATGTGAGGCATACCTAGCTTTCTTGTGGTAGTTTAACACAAGGGGAAGTTCTTCGTCAGAGAAAACTAAATATGATGTGTGCGGTTATATCACAATGATATTATAAGAAATTCATAATCATGTTAAAATACTCAAAAAAATGTAATTTCAGTGCACTAAATGTTAGGTTCAAAATTATATAAAAAGAAGATATTTGGAAATTGAGATCATAAGTATCAAATAAAAGTGGCACAAAAGACATGATCTGAGGATGCCTGGCACCTGAGTATGGTCAGATTCACGCCATACATAGACAGGCAAATTCTAGCCTGCAAAATATCTCTGAAAGCAAATAATAGGTATTGATCCTATTGACGGCCAATTATAACTTGGATCAAGAATAAACTTAGCGAAAGGTAAAAAGAGTTTGAGGGTTATCAGTTGTTGAACACACTTTCTAGATCATTAGGTGTGAGCGGTATTAATTTCGTATGACCACAGGAGCAGTAGAACCTTGGAAAGGATTAACCCTTTTTTATCAGATTAGGCTGGAATATGTCAATTTCCAAAGTAATGTTATCAGTGTATTTAGAAACCTGATGTATCTGCTCTGAAATGTATGTTCTAGTTAGTTACTGCTGTAGCGCCAGTGTCCCCATTTCCTCAGTGTTAGAAATAGGGGTCTCTAGTTGGCAGAGGTAGGAACCTTTGTCCAAGTAGGGACCTTTCTTCCTATTTAGGGCAAGGGAGTTACACTCCTAAAATAACCCCTGCTCAGCCCCTTGGTAGCTTTGCACAGGCAGCCAGGCTTATCTCAGAGGCAGCGTGTAAAGCATTTGCACATAACCAACAGTAATACAGTGAAAACACTACAAAAGGACATCACACCAATTTAGAAATATTTCCAATATTTTCTATAACCAAAACAAGACAAAAACGATAAGAATCCAACATACAGTGCATTAAAAGATATACTTTTCAAGATATCCTTAAAATTGCAGAAATACCTCAAAAACACAGCTCGTACGAGTTGGTAGGTCCGTCCGGAGCTACCTCGATGCTGAAAACAACAGAGTCTAACAGTTCCAGCCGACCGCGTCAGTATGGACCAGCGAAAGTGTGGGCAGACTCAGTAACAGTACCTTACTTGTAGCGGCTGGCACGTTGGTGCGAGCCAGTCGTGGCAACCATTGTCAATGCATTGCAAAATGGAAGCGGTGCAGGGTGCGGTGCCCTCAGGATGAGGTGCAGGCAGAGACTCAGTGACGATCATCCAGACGGCTTCGGTGAGACCAAGGCTTATGGTGCAGGGCGAAGCAGTGCTCAATGTGGTGCTGGCAAGTTGCGGTGCAAGCAACAGAGCCGGTCAGTGGGAGCTGGCGTCAGTTGGCCCAGATGGCTGTGTGGGATGAGGCAGTGCTTTGTGAAACTTAAAAGCAGAGCCCTCAGCCACTATACAGTCATGTGTGTCTAAGTCAGCAGCAGCGACAGGATTGGTAAGACCAGGAAGGCGAAGTGAAGCAATGCGGTGCGAAGTGCGGCGCCCACAAGTCACAGTGCAAGCAGCGGTTTGGTGGCGAAAGCAGCGGTCGTCGTCGGTGAGACCAGGGCCCCAGTGCGAGATGCGGAAGGTGCCTTCTGCGATGCCATCAGGATACAGAGTCAGCGACAGAGTAGTTGATGGAGTCGGTTGCTTTTCCCTTCTCTCTGTGGTAACTGAAACAGCAGTTCCAGAAGCGGTACCCAGAGGTTGGTGAAGTCTTTGCAGTCCCTGAGACTTCAAAACAGGAGGCAAGCTCTACTTCAAGCCCTTAGAGATACTCAGCACAAGCAAAGAAAATTCAGTCCAGTCTTTTCACTGTCCAAGGGCAGAAGCAGCCACTGCAGTCCAACCCAACAAAGCAAACACACAGCAAAGGGGCAGTACTTCTTCCAGCTCTTCTTCTTGGAATGTACCTTGATTCTAGCAAGTTCTAAAGTGTTTGGGTCTGGGCCCTAATATTTATACTCAACATTATTTTGTTCTCTCAGACAGAGAGTGTCTGTGCTTAGTCCAAACAAGTTCTATCTTCTCTGGTCCAGCTTCCTGGCAGGAGGAGGAGACAGCATTGTTCAAGGCAGAACAGGCCCATTCAGGTGCAAGGAAACCTCCTCCAACTTCTCTAAATGCAGCCCAGGTCTATTCAGCCCAGCCCTGACTCATCTAGGAAAGTCAGGACACACCTCGTCCCCTTAGTGGCTGTCTGAAGAGAATGCACATCCCTAGCCCCTGTCACTCTAATGCCAGCCATTCAATCCACAAACCCAGCAGAGGCACACACGATGGCTAAGCAAGAAAATGCCTACTTGCTAAAAGTGGTATTTTCAAACAGAGGACAAAACAATCATCTTTACTAAAAAATACTTTTTTAAATTCTGAATCCATGTGCGTAGACATTGCGGCCGCAGGTCTGAGAACCCTTTGAAGGGCTGCTGGTGTGGGTGGCACAACCAGTGCTGCCGACCCACTACCAGCATTTGATTTACAGGCCATGGGCACACAGAGTAAACTTTACTAGGTACTTACCAGTAAATCAAATATTCCAATCAAGGAAACACCAATCCATAATACAATTCACACAGAGAGCATATGCTCTTTAGCACTGAATAGCAGTGGTAATGAGTCCACAGTGCTAAAACCAACACAAACAGGTCAGGAAAAAATAGGAAGAAGAAGCATAAAGTTTGGGGATAACCCTGCAAAAAGGGCCATTTCCAAAACTTAGTCTCACTTTATCTACTTATCTGCACCTCTCAATTAATTTACATGGTCCTCCAAGGGATCTTGAATTGTACCGAGAGGGGTCGAATATAGGGGATATAATCCAGTCATCCAATAAGGACCAGAAATTGGCTAACTGACCTACAAACTTGTAATTAGATTCATATATAACTCTCAATACTATGCTATACAGATACAGGATTATTACAGCTAGACCAAATCTCTTGAAGAAATTCAGTCGACCTAGAATCATACAAACCAATAATTTTGGTGGAGCTATGCAAAATGGTAACATTAGAATCTGTTGACCAGAGACATCTCTATTAGAATTCCTACCCTCATTAATACAACACTGGAATGCACAATCAATTTTTGGAGAAAAGTCATGGCAGGTCTGAGAACCCTTTGAAGGGCTGCTGGTGTGGGTGGCACAACCAGTGCTGCAGACCCACTACCTGCATTTGATTTACAGGCCATGGGCACACAGAGTGAACTTTACTAGGAACTTACCAGTAAATCAAATATTCCAATCAAGGAAACACCAATCCATAATACAATTCACACAGAGAGCATATGCTCTTTAGCACTGAATAGCAGTGGTAATGAGTCCACAGTGCTAAAACCAACACAAACAGGTCAGGAAAAAATAGGAAGAAGAAGCATAAAGTTTGGGGATAACCCTGCAAAAAGGGCCATTTCCAAAACTCAGTCTCACTTTATCCACTTATCTGCACCTCTCAATTAATTTACATGGTCCTCCAAGGGATCTTGAATTGTACCGAGAGGGGTCGAATATAGGGGATATAATCCAGTTATCCGATAAGGACCAGGAATTAGGTAACTGACCTACAAACTTGTAATTAGATTCATATATAACTCTCAATACTATGCTATACAGATACAGGATTATTACAGCTAGACCAAATCTCCTGAAGAAATTCAGTCGACCTAGAATCATACAAACCAAAAATTTTGGTAGAGCTATGCAAAATGGTAACATTAGAATCTGTTGACCAGAGACATCTCTATTAGAATTCCTACCCGGGGAGCTGCCGGAAAACGGTTATTCATGCCACTGTAACATCACGGCTAGATTACGCCAATGGACTCTACCTTGGCCTACCAAAATATCTGACGCAAAAACTTCAGGTAGTTCAAAATGCGGCTGCGAGATTGCTACTGCGAATCCCTCTCAAGCAGTCAGTCTCTCCGCATCTTCGATCACTGCACTGGTTGCCAGTTGCTAGCAGAATAAAATTTAAAGCACTTACGCTGGCGTTCAGATCTTTGCATGGCTCCTGCCCAGAATACTTGAAAAACCGCCTCCAGAGATATTCCCAAACCCGCGCACTGTGGTCCAATTGCCGCGTTCAATTGGCCGTCCCACGTACGAAAAAGGCTCGCCTGGGCGGACGGACTTTTTCGGCAAATGTTACCTCTTTATGGAACACTTTACCACAAGTAATCCAGCAGGCCCCTTCTGAATCTTGCTTTAAGAAACTGCTAAAAACGTGGCTCTTCACTCAACCCCGCTAACTCTTCATTTCTGCCCTCTAGGTCGACTGTGTTCTCCTAGCGCCGGGACACCTCCTAGCGAGGTAGCTGTTCGCGCTCTATAAAATGCAGTATTATTATTATTATTATTACCCTCATTAATACAACATTGGAATGCACAATCAATTTTTGGAGAAAATTCATGGAAGGGCTGAAACAGAATTTGGTTAAGATGTAGATTTTATCAGTAAATTTTAAAATAGTAAATGCACCATTATCAGGCATTTACTTAGAGAAATACAGAATAAGCAAATTTAACTCTTGTAGCTTATTAATTACCAAATCTAAAGAAGAAGTGTTCAGGAAAGAGTGTAAATCATATCAGCTTAATAGTTGTTTCCCAATGAGGGATGGGAGTCCAGGAATATTGTGCACACAGGGTATGCTTCAGCCCAAGGAAAGCCAGTAGAGTACATAAGAAATAAAAGTTGTTTCTCAGTCCGCAAAGAATGATATGAACTTAATTAAAAAAACGTAAACACAAATACATCTTAATTCACATATATTAACTTAAAAAAACTAATAAGCTTAATTTTAATTTATTTTAGAATTTTACAATCATATAAAAGTTTACAAATATATATATATGTGTGTGTACCAATAACAAAATCTAATTTAAAAAAACATTCTATTACAAATTAAAACATTAAAGTATTTAAAAATCTTCAAGCTTAAAAGTTCAACAGTAGGGAAAGTATTGGATAGCAGAGAGGTAAACATTACTATTCCCACACCAGTGATTGTAACAATAAGGAAAGTGTTGGATAGTGGAGGGATAAAAATTACTATTCCCACTCCAGTGAGTGTAGCAGTAGGGAAAATGTTGGATAGCGGAGGCGTAAAAAATACTATTCTCACTCAAGTGAGTGCAACAGTAGAGAAAGTGTTGGATAGTGGCAGGATAAAATGTACTATTCCCACTCCAATAATTGTAACAGTAGGGAAAGTGTTGGATAGCGGAGGGGTAAAAATTACTATTCCCACTCCAGTGAGTGCAACAGTAGGGAAAGTGTTGGATTGCAAAGGAGTAACAATTAATATTCTCACTCCAGTCAGTTCAAAATTTAAAACAAACAACATTTTAACATCAACAACAATATTTAGAAAACAAAAAAAAATCAGAAATATATAAATATGTTAGAAAATAAAATACAAATGTATTTAATATTAAAAAAATAAAAACATATTTCAATCTTAACTACATATGGCAAATACCTACAAATATTATATTAAATAAAATAAAAATAATTTTCAAACAAATAAATATTTTTCATTAGAAATGATTTAGAAACAAAAACATTATTTATTACTGAAATATCCTTTTTTTATTTTCTACCCTATAACAGCACACAATTCACAACCCGCAACTACATTTTAAAATAAATGTACTTCCTTAATTAACACAATTAATTGCCAACTAAAGATATAATATTAATTAAACATCAAATTAAAAATCATATCAATTACTTAACTTACCACGCTTTACCCCTATAATTCCCACAACCCACAGCCTAAAGATATAAAAAAATACAATTAAAGCGTATTTTCCATTAAAAAAATGATAGTATTTAGCAACGAATTATAAACTAAATACAATTCATTTACTCCCCACACTGTACCCCTATAACAAAACGCACTCCAAAAATATAAACAAATATCCTAATTAAATAAAAATAATTAAGTAATATTAATGTTCAACACATTTTTTATTAATTACAAATAAATTACTTTCCACCCATTACCCCCTAAACCCCACAACCCACACCTAAAAAAAATCACACAATTACCATAATTTATTATCAATTAATTAGTTAACATATATTAACAGCTAATTAATAATTAATGAAACATACATTACTTCCCACCCTTTACCCCTATAAACCCCACAACCTGCACCTAAAATTAATTACACAATTTCCATAATTAATTTTCAATCAATTAATTCAAATAAATTAACAACTAATTACTAATTAAACAAAATTAAATCACTTCCCACCCTTAACCCCTATAAACCCCACAACCTGCACCTAAAAACAATTACACAATTACCATAATTAATTATCAGTTCATTGGTTAATTTTAATTAATAACCAATTAAATTTAACTACAAATAAATTACATCTCACAATTAACACTATAAAATCTAAATTAAATAAATTTAAAAAAACACTAATCTATTATAATTAAATTACTTCCCACCCTATTCCCCTATAAACCCACAAGCTGCTACAAACTAAAAAATGCAAAATGTTATTAAAATAAAATTCTTAACTACTGAAAATATAACACATATATTAAAACATAAACACTACTTATGCAAAAAACATACATCACATACATTTAAAATATAATAAAAAATACATAACACTAATTAAAAAATCGATATTTTAAACATCTACATTTTTGCAAACAATATTAATGACATATTTAAAAAAAAAGATTTTTCTTACCTTAAATTCGATATTCTTGACCACGATATTCTTGCTGTCGATAGTTCTGAATCACAATATTTCCAACTCAATATTTGTGTAAGTCGACATTTCCAACTCGATATTCCATCTCAACACCCACTTAAATCTTTGTGCCAGTGTTGCATTCATATATGAAACTATGGGGCAATCCCATTCTGCCCGACATATTTTATGATCCTATTGGTAAAAGCTGGCAGCGTAATGGTGTTTTTCAACTGGGTGAACTTTTTGATGGACGGGGGTTCCGATCTTTTGTAGCCCTGAAAGAGCAGTTTGGTTTACAGCAGAGCAGTATCTGCAAGTAAGGGATTATTTATTACGGGGTCAGAGGCTATTAGAGCTGATGAATCCCCCAGAAGTATTATCTGCGCTGTTTTTGACTGTTGGCTGAGGAGCTATTGGCAAAGTTTATTAGAAGTTGTTAGCAGCTGCTAGTGATGATGGGCTACAGGTTTCAGAGAAACTCAGTCGGATCTTTCAAATTGAGATAACTTCAACAACATTGGATAATATTTATGTTATATTACACTCCTGAGCGTATATCCAAATGGGCCACTACTCAACCTTCAGCCAAATCAAAATCTCCAAGATGTCAAATGTACGCTGCAGAATTAAAACATATGTTTGTGACATGTTCAAGACTGAATCTATTTTGGGGAGAGGTAACTTCTGCACTTATAACTATGATTGGCAACAATGTCCAGATTGCCGAGAAGGAAATAGTTTTAGGGGTAATACGAGATATGGGCAGCTATATGAGATCGTTTATTTCTATTTTTATAGCATGTGCTCATTTATGTATTGCTCGGGTGTGGATTCAAAATATGAGTCCAAGTATTAATACATTTTGGGTCTTACTTAGAGAAATGTATGAAATGGAATCAGCAGTAGCCAAAGCTAGAGGCTCGCGATCCTGGTTTAAATTTTAAAATGTGTGGTCCAGTCTTCAATGGAATTGATAATTGTATTTTGTGTTTTTCTTTCCTGGTATGTTTGTGTTACTTTTATTAAGTTTGGTTGATGATATTTTTTGTTTTCTCTTATATATCTTCCTTCTCTTGGATTATGTATGTCTAAATATGTGTTATGAGATGTTTCCCTTTTTCTTTTTTTCCTCTTTTGTTGGTATGAAGTAAACTTATGGCTAAGAAAAAAAAAATCAACACTAACTTAAACATGAGCAAAGATAGAGTTGAAAACCAACTTTTCAATAAACAGTCATAGGGCATCATTGGGATGGCGGGCGGACTTTGTCCACCCACCATCCTATCGTAGAATGGGACCGCCCGCCATTGGTGCGGGGGTTCCGTTGGTGACATTAGAATGCACCCGCCACACTGGCGGGCGCCTCCTGCATTCTTGACATTGTGGCGGGCGGTGCTCTCAGCACCGCCCACCGCAATGCCAATAAGGCACGTCGTGCTGTTCCATGCACAATGTGGCAGGCACCACACCCCAGAATCCCAGGGGGCCCACTACGGGCCCCCAATGGTGAGAACCGCCTGCCTTTCCGTGGCGGCAATGCCCCCACGGAAAAGCATGTCCCCGCCTGCATTCTAATATGGATGGCGGTGTCTACCAGACACCGCCACCATATGAACAGGTTTTCCACCCGGATTGCCTACCGGCGGAAGACCGGCGGACGGTCTTTCCATCCACCGGGGTCCCCCCCGTCATGGTAATGTGGTGGGGGGAAATTGAAATTGCTATGCGGGCAGTGGTTTTTGGCAGGCGGATCGCCACTGCCATACGGGAGGTGGCGATCCGCAAGCTATCCTAATAACCATCATAGTGTTATCTTCTTCACATGCATCATTACCTAAAGGACAATGTTTAATGAAACCTTTATAACTCCTGAGTCATCACTTTTACATTTCTTTTCCATGTTAAAAGAATGCACAAATGTAATTTAGTCAAACATGAACCTATGTTATTCAAACAAGCAGTTTTGTCTAGTCTACACTCTTCTGCATGTTTTTACAATGCAGTAACTAAAGTCTTTTTATGATCTAATTTTCAAGATTTCCCAATTTATTGTAAGCACAATCTGTGAAGTTGTAATTTCCCCCCCCTAAAGTGTCAATCTTGGTTATATGTGTCAACTAAGGGATTCAGCAGTTTATCTGCTTCATCATTTCCAACACACAGCACAAATAGAGTTTGCATTATTTGCTTAAAAAGATTTAAATCAACTAGGTTTTAGGTACAAATATTACTTAAAATTGTCCTTTGCACACATTTTGGCTTCAAAGGTCATTCTGCCTTTTTGTTTGCAACTAGGGCACCATTATAGTGATCGATTGTCAGACTCACGGTTTCAGTTTGTGGATGTATGGGCTTCGACTCTGCTCAGTTTAGCCCAGAGGCTAAGAAGCCATTCCTAAGAGCACAGAGGGAAAGTGGAATTGGGAAAAGCACATCACTACATAGCACCCTGTCTTTGTAGATTGCTATTTGATTCATTCACAGTTGAACTGAATGATCTCACACAATCTAAAATACTGTGCATGGTGTACCTTTTAGAATCAGGTAAAAATCTGCAGCTGTGTGTACTTGTGAATATAAATGGCTATTCTGCAGCGCGTAATATGAAATGTTAGTCTAAAGTCAATAGCTGTGTGTAAGCCCTTATTACAGAGTGTGGTTCAATTCCTCTAGAGTCTTACATCTTACATATTACACCTGAACACAAAACAGAAGTTGTGTAAAATGCCCCAAAAACTTTTTGGGCAAACCACAGCAAATGGGCGGATTTCCTGCATGCAAACTAAATGGAAAGTTGGTTGGTTTTCAAGTGTTGTGCTAAATTATTCTTGTTGCATGAAATTGTGTCGGTATCTACACAGACTGTGCTGTTAATCTAATTTTAAAACATGCGTTGTCTCAATGGAAAAAATGCTGTTTATCAGTAAGCATAGTTCTTCTCAAGCTAGTTTTGAAAAATAAGAGCACTTCATGCTAACCACATAAGAGGCTGATTAGGCAAATAGGATGTAGGAATTGCCAATATGAGGGACATGAATTATGAAAGGTGCTTTACTTTGAACCAGATGCTAATTGTGGATGGGTCTAATGCAGATGTACTTCTTCCATATCTTAAAGTGAGATGTTTACCAGGCACGGTAAGCACCTCCTTATATGAGTTGTCAATGCAAAATTAGGCAAAACATGCAGAGTTAATATTTTACAGTTCTAATTTTGCAAGATTTGGTTTGCTTCCTAGTCATATCCCTCATAAATGTTGTCCCCCTAAAATCTGATAATTAACAGTCAACTCAGAATTCCAATCTCTCCACAAACTTCTGATTGTACAGGAATTACAATGTAACCCTCGCCCATAACTAGGCCCTAAATAAACATAATTGTCAGTACAATTAGAACAGTCAGCTAATATTCCATTATGACAAAGTGCTAACTCATTTTTGGTTGTTTCTTTTCAACCTTGTGCTTAATTCTGCTGCATCAAGGTCATCAGTGCCTTTATTTTTGAGTCTGTAATAACATTTCAAAGGGCACTATGTATTATAAATTGCCATTTCGTCACATAACATTTACGCTGCATGTTCTCCATCATTTTGGTGGCGGTATCCACATTTCTTCTGGCACCATTTGGTAGGCAGAGGTCTTTGGGCTCCAAATGTCATTTGCCATTACTGTCCTGGGGCTGGCCTACTGATACACGAGACGTTATCCCCATTTATGTCATTTTATGACTTGACTCACAGGATAGTAAAGAAGATGCAGTTCAAGCATGAATCAGGGGAAGTATTGCGTGATTAAAAACTAAATGTATGAGTTTGGTGAATGGATTTAGTTCTACCTCCATAGCAGAGAACTTTACTCCTGCCATGGCAAGGCTATTCAGCGCACCAAATTAAAAAATGTCTGCTGGCCAAGTGTGCATTTCTTGCATTACCAGGAACCACCGTCAACATAGTGGAGCCATATCATAAAACTTTAAATGCTTTTTGTATTTTAAAAATCAAAATCTCAAACTAGGATTTTGTATTTGAAAATTAAAAAAAAGAATAACCCCCTCACAGTTTTTTTCCCATGATGTGGGGCGTCATTTTTCATTGTTCCTCACCGTCAAGTTTTTTCTGACGGTGCGGAACAGTGAAAACTTGCTATTTTTCCTCCCACTGTAAATAGGGTGGGAGGAGAAATGGCCAAATATCCAACAGCCCTCACACTGTCGGGCCGTTGGCGGTGTATGTTGGCAACAAATACAAAGTAGTCTCCACTGTCAACATACTGAAGTTCCACCCAGCTCTAAATGAGGCAGATGGACCTTCAGTTTGATGGAGTAACCTTGTACTCCATCAAACTGTAAATCCGGCCCCAAAACCTCAGCATTTGCAAATATCATGCCATACTATATTAAGCCATTAAACAAAATACAACAAATATTATCAATCGGGTTTAGTTATCTACAGAAGTTACTTGGAGCAGGTTAACTTTTTCAGATTGGTTAGTCGCAATAGGATGCTGGAATCCCTTTTTCTCTGAATGAATGTCTCACATCCTCAGTTACTTAATGCTTATTCTCAAAACGTTGCTTGATTACACACTGGATCTTGTAGTGCATTGACCACACTTTCTTAGATAAGGCCCCCCCTCTGTTCCATGCTCCTTTGAAGTCACCTGGCCCAGGTGACGCTATAGCACGGTTTGCCAGTTATATCGTTTTTCACAAGTCTCATCATTACAAACTGGTCACTCCAAACCAGGAATGACCAAGAGGTTTCAACTGGTAGCCCCTGTCAAGTTTATTTATGTCTGAGTGTTTTTTTCTGACAACATGTGATAGGAATATAAGAAAATAATAACCCAGCAGTGTTTTCAGTATGCCAGTCATGGCGCTCCTTCTTGGCATAGAATATTTTGTGTATAGCATCTAAAAGAGTTGAGCAGCATAACAAATGTGCAATCCAAAATGAACTGTATAGCAACACAACAAATTCAGGAAACGTAAGTTAGAAAACGTATGGGTAGTTTCTACAGAAATCCTGATTGGGAAGCAGATCAACATTTCGAGCATCAAAGTTGCTCACACTCAATTGCAATGGGTTAATGTGATCATGTGAATGGCCACTTCAGCAACTCAATTAGAATTGTCTGATTTCTTCCACATGTGGGCAACATATTTAACAGTAGAGATACTCAATTCTTTGCCCGCCTTTCACAGTGAGATTTTTCATACCAGTGCATGCCACTCTGATGCAGGTTGCAAACCTACAGGAAAGGTAGCTAGCAGTACATTATCAGAATTCGACAGCACTCAGCTCACAACAATTCTGGGCACACAGCTCTGCCACTTATGTTGCCCTTTATGTTTTGTAGGCTTTGATCATTCCTACTCACACAGGTCCTTATTTCTCTAGGCACACTGGGTAGATTTCCAAGGCAGCTCCTCACTGTAGGCATAGCTCAATACCACTTTCTCCTCAGTGATAGACCCTTCCTTCAAGTCTCCTCACAAGAAGCATTTCTATCAGGATTGCTGTAGGATTTTAAGAGTGTGTTTATGACCTGAGATGGGAGGTGGCTGCTAAAAACAGAAGCCCTGGAACTCAGAAGTCTTTTCCCTGGGCCCTGGCCAATGAGAAATTCTTTGGATGCCCTTCAAGAAAATCTACCAAATATATATCTAGATAGTATACTGAAATGTTTAATGCATGGTTCTGCTCTAGGTGAAGACTCTCATATCTTAGGGTGGCAACATCCCTTCTCATTAACTCTTTAGATATTCAACTTTTGATTTTTGTCAGGATGAAGGATTAAGCAAAGATGGCCCTGAGGAGGAGTTGCAGGTGATGAGACACCTTCCCCTGCCTGGCCACTGCACACCTCTGTGCCCCAAACATCTATGGAAGAGGATACACAGAAAAATGGCAAGGGGCTATCTTTCATATCAAAAGACCATACCAACTAATCTGTCACTCAATCATAGTGAATCACAGGATTGTTTCTGTGAGGTTTCCTCCAAATCACATCCATGTCTGACAAAACTAAGCTCTGGCCTCTATCATGTTGGCCACTTGAACACAGCAGTTCCAGGACAGATATTTGCCATGATACTGTATAGCAGACAAACATTCCTTGTTCATAAAACATATGTCTTTGCCGAATATTTCCTGTCACCAGAACTAACATACATCTGGAAAGTTCACAAAAATGTGATACACTCCAGAAATAATCTGCTTTCCTGAAGCTGATCCAAATGCAAGTTGTCTAACACAAATCCTCTACAGTTGTGTCTAGGCTGCTCAATACATTGAAAGAGTTTTAGACTTCTGTGCGTACGACTTTGAATTTGATTACAAATAAAAAGCTCCAGGTGATCAACAATTTGGTAACCATTTGTGTTACTTTGATAACTCTTATTGGGGTATAAGTACACACTTGTAGTTGTACCATTAATCTTTCTTGCAGAGGTTTATATTTGTTTGACATGGTTGACCGTAACATTTCTTTGGTGGAATCCAGTTGTCACTCATAATGAAGGATATGTACTGCAATACACATTGAAGCTCATGCACTGATGATGTGTCCTGATCACCTGTTTAAGATAATCAGACGGAAATCATTTTAATTCTATTTTTCATTGAATGGGATGACACATAAATTGAATAAAATGACTACTAGTAGGCAAAGGCTATTTCTTTCTTCAGGTTAATGAAGATGCAAAAGCTAAAAACCAAAAATGCTGCTATTCTCAAAAATGTCTGATAACAATTGAAATGTCTCTGCAAGGCCTGATAAAAGGGATCACAAAAAAAATTATAACCAACTTAATTGAGTATCGTAAGTATCAATATATTCCATTTTATTATATTCCAGGTCTCTTAATGTGGCCATCATATTCACAAAACAGGCAACATACTAAATTGGTACATTCAACAGAAAGTTCGATACATTTAGGTTCCAAAAATGATATTTCCAAAGAATGTTAGTCCACTGAAAATTACCAAGAAGAAGCCCAGTCATATGAATTGAGCCTATTACTGTCCTTTTTATGTAAATAAAGCATTCATTGTATTTTCTGGTCATATGTTTAGCTAGGAGAGCTACATCGTTTTATCCAATTTTACTGCAAAATGTGCCAATGTGTTCCATTGGTGTGTTAGGGCCCGATTATAACTTCTGGCGGAGCGGTGGCATGGCGTTGCAAACCGCTGCACCACCGACCTACCAAAGGATGCTGCTGCTCGGCAGATTACGACTTTTCAGTAGTCTGGCAGGCGGGTGGTATGGTAGTCCCATGGGGATGCCTCTTTTAAAGCCTGCAGAGCCTTTGAAAAAGGCATCGCAATGGGACTACACTACAAGTTTCCTGCACATAACAAATTTTCTTCAACACTACATATCACTAAAATACGACTCATTAACATTAATGCTACTACACATATTACTATATAGGCACTATACAGCGCTACAACATACAAAAAAAACTATACAATACTAAACTAACTACCCCTACTCATAAATTACCTTTGAAATAACTTAAAATAAACTCACCTTAACCCATGCAACACTGCTTTCAACCGCAAGCTTCTCTCTCCAAAACAATCTAAATAATAACAATGATAGAACAGAAATTAATTGGAAATAAGAGTATTTCCCATTGAAATCAATGCTAAAAAATATTATTAGAAGAATATATGTGTTAAAAATGTTTAACCATGTTTAAATGTAAAAAAGTGTTACAATTTTTTTCAACATTTTTACAATATATAGCCATTAATATTGATATATACGTAATGGGCCAGATGTATCAAAATAGTTATTTGCGATTCATTAATTGCGAATCACAAGGATTTTCCTAGGGGGTCACAAATGACCTCTCTCATGAATATTAATGGGGCAGGTTGCAATTTGCGTCCCCCTAGGAATCGCAAAAATCACGGGGATGGTGGCCTGCTAAGATCAGCACACCACCATGTCCGTGATTGCTTTTAAATAAAGCAATCTTTTTTTTGTAAAGCAGCCCGTTTTCCTTATAGGAAAAAGAGATGCTTGCCTGCTCTTAAAAATGGTTTAACAAACATTCACCTACTTGAAGTAGGTGGTAACATGCAGATGTTTTGCGACCGCAAATGCGGTCGCAAAAAAATCATTCATACTGATGCGATTCGGTATTAGGAAGGGACGCCCTAAACATGCCCCTTCCTGATACCGAATCGCAAACCGATTTTGCGATTCGGTAACAGGTTACCGAATCGCAAAATTAGGTTTGCTGCATCGGGAAAGCAATTTTTGCATTCGCAAACGGGTGAATACAAAAATGCTTGATACATCTTCCCCAATATGCTTTACAATATATTTACAATAATTTGAAAATTTGCTATGACAAATATATGTCAGTGAACCATGAGGGTTCGGCGGCTTGGGTTTCGACCAGCTCCCGGTAAAACTCTGAAAGTTGGACCTCTGGAGCTTTTCAGCAGAACGAACCTGGAGGGCAGGCCGGCTCATGGTTGAGGGTCGCCGGCTTGGCTGGCCAGGTCGATTTGGTCCACTTATGGGACTGTTTTTTTTTCAAATTTGCTCCAAAGTTCTCCATACGTCTGAAACATCTTCCTGAAGTTCCTTTGAGGGTCCCAACGTGTCCAAAACTTACTCCAGGGGTATGTAAGCTAAAAGATGGTCCTTGAAAGTTTGGAACTTCAATTCCCACCATCCACTTGACAAAACCCTTACAAATCTACTGGACCCTTCTTCTTCCTTCAGTTTCAAGCAGCGGATCTTAGAGGCACAGCCCTTCTCGGATACTTATTCAGTGTTCTCTGGGGTCACACAGGAGGGCACTCTTGTCCAATGTGGTGCAGGGCAACATGCCAGAGAATAACCATTTCCTCCAAAGTGTGGCACAATGGTCTCCTAGAAAGCAGTATTTCTGCAAAATTCAAAATGGCTGAAGTCTCAGCAGAGAGCCAAGAGCTGGCTAAACCAACCTCCAGAAAGGCTCATCTCCATATATTCCCTCCACCTGGCATCGGCACATTCCTTCCTTAAGCCTGCCATCTGGCTGGGTTTAACCCCTTGTGTGCTCATGACGAGCCCAGCTCGTCATGAGGCACAGTGGAGCTGTGCTCATGACGAGCTGGGCTCGTCATAATGGTCGCACCACTCCCACGCGTAATTGATTCCCCGCCTGTGCGGGAGAATCAATTAGTGGGCGGTGTTGTGACGAGCCCAGCTCGTCATGAGCACAGCTCCACTGTGCATCATGACGAGCTGGGCTTGTCACAAGCACATCGCCGCCACCGCCGCCGCCCCGTGCTGCGCCGCAGGGGAATTACCCCCGCGGTGAAGGGGTTAAAGGGTAGGGGTGTAAATGAAACTGGTTTCTTCTGCTTGTTCCCCTCCTTTAGAAGATCATAGTTTACAACCCCTCCATTCTGCTCAGGCATTTCTATGCAGCAGAACCCTCTCCTCCCAGAATGGCTCTTTCTTGCCAGGGGCTACTTATAACCTCATCAAAGCAGCCAGGGTAATCCACGTACCTCTGACCAGCCAGGGCAGATCACTGGAAGGCTGAATTTAGGCTCACAGATGAGAAAGTCTTATAACAAATTGTCTGTACATGTTAGGGTAAATAAAAAAGAAAGCATATTGTTGTATTTATCAATTTATCAATATCATTCTAGTAAGTCCTTAAATTATATTTTCTGGGTTTCCTGCCAGGAATAATTAATTTCTTCAACACCAGTGCTTATAAAATTGAAACATATGTTATAAGGACCCTGCCTATATCTACAGTACCCTCAACCCCTGGAACACCTAGGGGAGGCTTTAGGGGTTATGAATATGCCAAAATATTGCAGATCCTCACTCCACAGTGCTCCTAGCACAAACATTGATTTTGGGAAGCATTTTACTACAATGGGGGAAGTGAAATGTGCAATATAAAAGCTATTTTATAAGGGTCCTCCTTATAAGTACCTGACCCCCTAACACTGAAACACCTAGGGGAGACCCTGGGGGTAACTAATATGCCAATAAATTGTAGTCTATTATTTGTAAGTGCCCCAAACACGAAAGTCGAGTTTAGGCACAATTTACATGTTAAAAGCAGTTCTGCATTACTTGGCTGCTTTTAAACAGACCTGAGGCCTCAGCAGTGCACACATGCAATTGCAGAAAGGGCTGCTAGCCTATAAATTGCCATGCCCTATTATATACTAAGGACTTAAAGGTACTTTTGATCCCCTTGCCTTATTATGTACTAGGGCCTTCTAATGGAGGTCATGCCAATCATAGGGGTACCCTTATCTATAGTGTACCCTAGTGTATGTAGGTTTTTCACTGTATTCTAAGTGGGTTTTCAGCATAGCACTGGCCCTTAGAGTCAGTTAACCAGCCCAGGGCACAAGGATGACTTTGCACCAACAAGGAATGCACCATTTCAATTGGGAGATAGTGTAGAAACTGCAGTAGTTTATAGTGTGCACTTTGTGTGCAAAATACATCTAAATGTAATGTAATGTAAAGTGTCACATGGTATAGAGACCAGGCATGGTTTCGTGTGTTATTTTGCATGGATCAACAATCCAGATTTGAGGTCAGTTTTGCCCTTAGTGTATTCCTTCACAAATTAATGTATACGTTATGTTTTACAGAGACTACCAGAAATGAAAATCACTCTTGATCTGCCTGACTGAGTAAGGCAATTATTGTGCTCCTCATTTGACATACTAGAGAACCATTAGGAAATAGAGCCATTTCCAGAGAGATTCATTTCAGCTGCTCAAAAAGTGGACTGGCTTGTGAATTCACAGTATTCCTCGATTAATAAGGTCAAATTAAGTTATTTGCCTGAAAAAAAGGGCCATCTTTCCTGTGTACCTCAGGAAGATGATTCGAAGGTAGCGAGGGAAGGGAGAGGATAGAGAGGGTGACGAGAAACAAAGCATGGTTGATCTTCAGATATGTGAGACATTTCTGGCATTTTGGAAAACTCCCTGCACGCCATGCAATGGTAGAACAGTCAGTGAGCTAACCCTCTGATAATGTAAGTTATAGGTTTAGGAATTATGTGGTGATAGACAGGGTAATCTATCTCCCTTCATAAATGGTTGTGTTGGAAGGATGTACTATAAAAGAGACTCAGAAGAAAAGTAGAAAGGCAAGCTGCTTTTTGAATCCGTAAGAATGCCTAGTGGTGTACCAACTAATGACTTGCATACCTGGGCTTCCACTGGACTCCATTTCCAGGGCTGATGACAATTGCTGTCTGATGCAGCTCTAGTGGGGAGTTGACCTATTCTACTATGGGTTAGCCCTGCTTGACTGAACACTTACGGAGTGGACACCCTAGGCTCCTGCAACAGTCTACTGCCAAAGAAGAAGCTATGGGCCTGGGTTGCTTTAGGAAGATGGCACCATGTTGAAGGTACAGAGGATCTATGGGGCACTGTTGATGATTTTGAGTTGCCACAGATAAGAATAACACTAGGCCTGAGCAGGAAGAGATGTCCAGATCCGAAGCAGAGCAGCATCTTTTTTCCAGGAGTATTAAGGAGTGGCCCAGAGTATGTAGGGCAGATGTAAATATCTCAGTGTGTGGATCTTAGGGGACAGACCAGTGCTTAACTTGATTGTCATGAGTCCTTATTACCTATGGTCATGGGACCCCTAACAGCTTCCCTGATGAATGGGGGACATGCCACAGAGAAAATCCATCAAACCCAAATATAATTGACTCAGCATTTGCAGAGTAGAAGCCACGTTTTGTGGGAGCATTTTTGTGCCTGCTGCAGCCATGTTGCTGTTTAAGTGGCCCAGTCACATGAAATGCTAAGCACTATTTTCAAGCTCTTTGCTTAGGTCAAAAACAGCATGTAGCATCAGAAAACTATACTAGTGATTTCCAACACATTTGAGTGATCAAATTATGGAGATTCCAAATAACTTTCCCACTTGAAGTGGTAGATTTACATTTTTGCCTGGAAGGTAGCCCTGAAGTAATACAAAGTTGTGTTAGCACTGCTTTGCATCAAGAGGGCAATTTGAATTAAGTGGGCATACCATCAGTCATACATGGGTGTTCCCATGCGACAACCTATGGTTTTTGTTGGAAAGCCCTATGTGCTAACATTTCTAGACAGAGCTTTGCACTAAAAATAACATCTCTTTGAGGCTGGTGTTAAAATTTATTTTATTTTGCATGTGTGCAGTATTGTACAACACATATCGAAAGTGTGAAACTTTTTAACGTTTAACATATGCATAGTATATTGTACAGGCAGGATACCTTTCTAGTGCAAAACCTATACTAGACATCACACAGACACCTTTGCACTATTTTGCAAAAGTGTGTGTGTGTGGCACTGGACAGCCTACTTGTGCTCCAAAACAAAGGAAGAGAGCAGGGGCACAATATATCTGTAGGTATGGCTTTGTCCAGCTCTCTTCCTCACATGCAGTGCAGCACAACGACTTTGGTTACTGCTCTACATTGTGTGAAAACTTTGCAAATCTGCCCCTAAGTGTTTTCATAAACATCACCTTCTGAATTGGTAGTGCAGTACAAAGTGAAACTGTGTTTGCCAGTGTGAAACAGCTCTCACCCTGAAGTTATACTCTGATCAGTGTGGAGATTGCTGCTACATTTGGTGGGTACACAACATCAACTTTTCAAGAATCAATTCCCAGGTCTGTCAAAAAGTGTTGCCTTTTTACTGTGGTGTGGGACTGAGAGGGAGCACCAACGTGTTTGATTGCAGCTGCTCATTGGCAATGGCACTGTTCAAAGTAGAAGGTGCACAAACAAGAAATGAGGAACACAGGTCTGAATTCACATATCCCAGCCTTATCTCAGGTTGAAATAAAGAACCTGGAAGGTAAACATACATGCATAATGTTTGGAATCTCTTGTGAGAATGGTAACAATATTCAGTCTGAATGAATTTTACCTAAATGGTAGTAAGGAACCTAATGATAATACAATAGTTCTGACTGGGTTTTTAGTTTCTTAATAAAAGAGACTTTAAAGAAATCAGAATTAAGTCTGGTTCACCCATTGGTTGGCTTCTATAATAAGAGACCTACTGCTAAACGACTAATCCTGGTGTGTTTTTTATGAAGAAATGTCTATGTTAATGCAATGGATCTGCAGTGCTTCATTTCTAGCCAGTATAGTAAGACCTGCATGAATTGATTAGCAAAGTAGGCATGTGTTTTGATGTAGGCTAACTCCTCCGTGGAATTGAAAGAATTTGCCCTGAGCTAAATTGTCTTAGACACCATTAGGAGGTGTTACATATTGTTTTGTAACCTTTAACTTTGTAAATATTTGTAACTTTTTTATGTAGAACTTAGCTGATGTTGTACTAAAGTACTTGTTCTTTCTTCAACCATACACTTTGAGGGGCTCATTTACAAGCCCTTGCCACGTCAAAACGTAACTTTTTATGATGCTGCTCTAGATGCAAAATTTGCAGAGCCATATCTACGAAGCCCTGTGAAGCCACCCTGTTTTCATTACCAGGTAGATATGGTGTGTGGCAGTGCAGCATAAGTCACTGTGTTGCTTCACACTGCAAGAGGGAGGAATTCCATGGACATTACGGTGGGTGTTCCCACATAACACATATGGCATTTGACACATTCCCAGATATACAAAATGCTATACACCTAGGAAAGCATCAGAAACCTACCCCGCCCCAGGGGTGGTGTAATGTTTTTTGTGAAGGAAGGTGTCCCTTAAATGCAGGCCCCCTGGCACCATAGTGCAATGAGGCCTGGGTTGGTGCTAGGCAGATATGTGTGCAGCAGCTTAGTAAAAGGGGGCAGGAATGCACCCTATCTCATTGATGCGGCACATTCCTGACCTTTTCTTTTGTCATAGTGCAGCACAGCAGGAAGGCTTGTGGTGCTGACCTAAGCCAAAAATAAGTTAACGATGTCCTGAATTTCTAACCCACAACACGTTCCTCCAGCATCCTAAGACTATTTTGCCCAGTTACCCTCAGAGTCAGGTGCTAGAATGGGTATTTGGTTTCCAGTTTAAAGACTCACAATATGGAAATCTCTAGACACCAGTGGAACACTACCCAACACTTTGGGGAACAACAACCTCTGATTGCTCTGGCACCTGTGAACAGGCTTTCTCACAAGCATACTGGAGATGGATGGGAATGGAAAAACCTATGGAATGTAGATTAAATGCGAAAGCCTGACTAAGGACTACTGATTCAATGAACATAATTTTACGCCATGTTAAAACCCAACAATTTCAATCAGTAGCAAATTATTTTTAACTGGCTTCTGTAAACAATTTCGAATTCTATTTATTATTTACCCAAAATCTGAAGCATATTTGTAATTTATTTTTTCTACGCCTCTTCACTGTAAATTTTCTTTTAGCATTTCCCTGGCGAGGAGCATGGTTCCCATCTCTCCCGAACTTTCCTTCTTACTTTAAGTAAATTTGAACTTTATAAAGTACATGGTGAATACATTTTTTTAGCTCCTATCCTTCTAACTGCTAACATTGGAACTTCTAAGATGGGCATGATCCATCTGCAACAACTAAGATCTCCTGAAATCCAAAGTGCTGTGATGAGCCTTATTAGAAGTTATTTAAGTGTGAGGAAAAGTTACGGCAGGCATCTCTACCTGAGAATTGGCAGTCTTCAGTCATTCATTGTATCAGAATAATTCTTAAATGGTTCTGTTACAACATTTTATTATTGCGAGTTTGGCGTGAATTGTAAGTGTTGAAATGGGAATTTTTATTAATGGATATTGTATTTTTCATGCATTGCAATATGTGATGAATGACTGTATAATGTTGTGTTGCACTTTTACGGTGATCATGCCAAATAAAGTTTATTGACTGACTGACTGCTAACTCTGAGGAATTCAGTGCTAAGATTGTCCCAACTATACTGTCTCTCTAATAGACCAAAAGCACTTCTGGGTAAGCCACTGGTTTAGAAATCAGAGGATCTTAGATTCCCACCGAACTGTTGATCAGTCCAATGCTTTCTCCCTACGTTGCAAGTTAAAAGCAGCATATTATTTAATTTAAGATTAAAATGATGTGTGTTGATTAAATTCTTACGAAAGACTCTTTTAAATGACTTAAAATGTACCATCCAAGCTCGTTATAATAGGCAGAAATCAATCTACTATATGGTATTTAAGTACTCAAATACACATGGCTGAAACTGACTAAGAAGAAGCTGCAGTGTTAAAATAATGTACTAATTCATGCGTTAATTTGAGCATCACATGATATTTCATATGAAACTCAGACTATGCAACAAAGGATGGTGTCAAACTATGAAGAAGACACTAAGAAAAGAAATCCGATACGCAAACACTTTGTATAAACTGTAAAAAACCGAAGCCTTTATTGAACAATTTTCCTAATGAATACTTAATGCATTATTAGATGGCGTTAGGGATATAATCTTGCAATTGAGACAAATAGGTTTGTGTTGCACCAAATGTTTTGACCTGTGATTTCGAGCACACAGATATAAAGCCTTGATTACAACTTCAGGGTTTAGGGCCATATGTTACAACACATTTCCTCATAGACACAGAATGGGCAAAACCCTTTGATACAGCTGACCCTAAAGTCTGATCGCTTTGCAAACAGGAGTGTCAAAAGAAGTTGGAAAGCATGTCTTGTGTGATAATTGTAACACCCCCACAGTTTTCCCTTGATAGATTCCAGCAAGTCATATCTGCTGAAACTGTTCAGGAGAAAAGTCCGAAACAAGTCAAACATGCAGAATTCAGTTGAGAAAATATAAACGCTACATGCTATGCCTCGCTTCCTATTTGAAACTGCACTCAGTAAATATCTCATTCCGGTATAGAGTGAAGCCAATCAACCACCAGAGAGAAATTTGGAAAGAATCAAACTTCACAAAAGACATTTGGAAGGAGATGAAATGGGAACCGAAAAAATATTGGCACCACTTAATGGTCAAGAGCTCAAGCAAGGTCAATTAAACAGATCCAGAGGAAACGTTTGGAATGAATAACTCTGTAAACAATACAAATTCTATGTAGCACTAAAAGGGATAGTTCAGGAAATCTTTAACGCATCTTCACAATCGAGTCCATACTCCCAGTAGATTCAGTTGCTCCCCCAAATAAACCTCTATATTTATTGAAAATTGTATTTTTGAGGGTGTCGATAAATGTTACTCTACTGCATTTATCGAGAGGGGAGGTTATACGGAAGAAGCGTCTCTGCTACCATTTGGAACTGCCCATGGGTGATCCTACCACCATTGGTGACATGATTTGCTAGGAGTTAAAAAATAGCGATAGTCCCTAGAAGACACTTGCTAACACAACATTGCTTCCAGCAAACCGAGAATCTTTCTATCTAAGACCTAGTTGTGATGGAGCTACACCTGAAGAAAGGGAAAATGACAGTAAATCAATTCATTCTATCTTGGGGGCATATTATCAAGCCAGGCGATAACATTATCGCCGCTTTAGCGGCAGAAAACTGCCGCTAAAATGGCGATAATGGGCTTGATAATATGCTCTATGGCTTTCCAATTGAAGCCCATGTTAGTTGTGAAGGACATCTAACCTGAGCTTCAATTGGAATTCCATAGAGCATATTATCAAGCCCATTATTGCCGTTTTAGCTGTAGTTTTCTGCCGCTAAAGCGGCGATAATATTATCGCCTGGCTTGATAATATGCCCCTTGGTTTGTTCCACTGGGAAAGCGACTCTGGTTATTACACCTATTACAGTCTACGACACAAAGGCAAAGGCAAACCGGCATGAACTGTGGTAACTATCTCCATTCCATACAAGCAGACAACGCACATTTAATCATCATTTTTCCCCCTGTGCCTGTAACATACTCAATGAGGTATTTCATCTATTTTAAAAGTAACAAAAGTAACAGAGCTTCAGCGTTCTATATATTGTGAACCAAAAAGCAAACATCTTTCAGCACAAATGAGCTGCTATCATCCTACATTTCTGTACATGGATTCGGTGATTCTTAATTTTATCTTCATCTTTAAAGGATGGTGCTAGATACCCACAAATTCTGGACATACCATGTGTATTTGCAAAGCGCAAGTTCACCCTGAAGGCATCATGGCGCTGAATAACAGATGTTCATTTTATCGACTTCAGGTGGATAAAAGACTGAGTTGATCCACCGGGATTTGAACCTGTGACCATGAGGTCAGACACAGAGCCAGGAAGTGGATGCATTCGTTTACTGAGCAGCCAGGCTCAAATGAGAAAATACTGGCATTCATAAGAGATATCAAGAGCAAATTGAACTAAATAGAATCTCATTCTGATTTGCCTTAGACGTGTGCATTTGAATGTGTCGTTTTACTTTAATTGTAATTTATGCTTACATATTTTTCTAAAAACATGATTTGCAACAAATATTTTTCTAAAAGAGAAATGCAAACACACAAAGTAGGATATTTTTCTTGTCTGACACTCTTAGACTATTTGCAGTATAGGAAAGCCTTCAGGAAATATTGCACATAATAAAAAATCTGTCTGGCCCCTTTAATGTTTTGCACTTAGGAAGCCTTTAGATCCGCTGACAAAAGGGCAGGTAGCTGTAGCTCTCCTATCCCAGGGCACGACCTTCAGGAGCTCTTTCAAAAGAAAGCTAATATGTGCCAAGGGATTCATTCCTTTCTTAGAATCAAAATAAAGACCTGTCAGACTGGAATGTGTGTGTACGTGCGTGTATGCGTCCGGTTAGACCTGTAGCTTTATTTAATCTTGTATTTTCTGTAGAAGTGAGCAAAGTTCAGCAATGTTACCATTGCATAGTGTTAGAACTCACGAGAGCATATGCGGTTTGTGCCATGACATTTTTCATGTTTGTTACAAACAAAAAAAACGAGGACGCAAATGATTCAATGTATGCAGTGAATGAAGTAAAACACATTGAAGAGACCTCATGATCATTCCATTGTAAACCTTGGTGATAGGCAATCTCTAAGGCAAGAAAGACTGATTTCACTCTACTATGATAATACACTCGAATTGACCTTTGAAGTTATGGGGAAATGTGTGTTTAGTTACACAGTTGCATTAAATAGTACATGTTAATGGGCCATTTGTCAAATCTTTCCAAAACTTTCATTATAAAAAGTTCATCCACCTCAGCTTTATCTTGGAAAGTGGCGCCCAAGAAAATGGGGTTCCCAAAACATTGATTTCCCTTGTTAATTCCCATAGGAAATTTTCGAAAGTGATACAAAAAAAACGGATGAAAGGAATTACAGCAAATTTGGCAAAAATACATTTATTCAGAAAACGTCCTTTTTGCTATTTGGTGTAAATCAGTTCAGCTGGTTTTGAGAAACTCACATTTAAAGAGGTGCTTGGGGTGGTTCTGAAGGGGTCAAAATATGATGTTATCTGCACGGATGATCCCACAGGAGTTCTGCAGTATCGCAATTTAAATAAATAGGGGTCTCTGATTAGCCGGGGGATATTTTTCTCCAATATGCCTTTTCTGATTGGCTTGTTGCAACCTGGAAAAAGTGTTGTAGCAGCCATTCAAAGACACTCAGAATCGGTCCCCGTTTCCTGAATTTGTTTTAAAAACATATGAGGAGGGGATATGAAGAGGGGAGGGATACCATGACCCCCTAGCAATTGTAGGCAGCTCAGTGGGAGCCTCTATGGAAACAATGCAAGACCAAACATAGCCTTTCCATACTGATGCTTTACCTCCATTGTACTTCAAGCCTGTACAAGCATCTCTGCAGGAAAAGAGTACTCCCAAAGACTACACAAACTATTCGATTTGTAATCAGTTGTAGAGCTTTAACTTGTGATATGTGTGATGAACTTGGTAGGTGAGAGAAGAGGATCCTGACCAAAATAGAAATCACTAGACCTTGTTTTGAAACCAAGGTGTCTGGAACCTTATTATGAAAGAAAGGCGATAATATAGTTGTTCAAGGGGGAAAAGTGCACATTGTACAAAGTTTGCATGGTTTGGTAGGGGGCTAAGGCAGGTCTAAAATGCTCAATTTTCAGAATTCCTTGGAACATTTCCTCGATTGTTCAGAAAGGCACTAGAAAGGCTGGTGAAACCTACAAAGCCGGACTGTCACCCAGCCTCAGAACACTGCTGGACTGAGTTTTTCTGTTTTGTCTCTACCTGACACCTTGATAGTCTCTAAGAGTCTCCCCCTGAGCTCCTGGGGCCTGTAGAAGTGTAGTTCTGTAGTTGTTTACACATTAGAAGAAAGCTTAGAAAATTGGCAGATTTTTCTACAGCGTTCTAGAGCTTTAGCAGGTCTTGCCAAAAATGTATGAACCTGGTCATTCTTCAGTGATGGAATGGATTTCAGCTTTCCCACATAAAGATCTCTGCACCTCAAAAAGAGTTGGGATTTAGTAAATTTTGATCCAGAAACCTCAAAAGCTCCAGAGCACTACTGGGTGCAACCCTCGTCACGTATCTAGCTTTAGGTTCCTTAGTGGCATCTGCAGTTTTAGTGGCATCTCACTCAGATAAGATTTTTCTTCTAAAAAAATGACAGTCAAATCCTACATTTTGGCCTAAAAGACATTTCAACATTTTTTTGTCTAAAGTGGCAAAGTCCCTTTTTGAAATGGGACTCTGAAACTTTTTTGAACTTTTTGACGTCTAGACTGTCACCTGGAACCCTCCACTTGGTGTATCCAACTCTGAAATTGAAACTTGGTACTGGTCTACCATGACTATAGACTGACATTGGGAGTTTTATTTTTCATATCTATGGATCCCTTTACATGATATTTATCATTTTGGTCTTATTTTATTCATAAAGTTTTTCTCGTGTATTATTTTGGTTGTGAAGATTTATTCTGTTTTTTTGTGACATTTTCTACTTTTTATGCACTGCTTAAATACTTTCAACATTGCCTTTGATTTTGGTCTGATGGCTTTGTGTCACATTGTCAGAGACTGAGCACAGGTTTAATATATTTTAATTTATGTGGCATCTATCAGGAAGCGCCCTTATGCTTTGAGGTGTAAGCTTGGCCACCCAAACATTAATCCACTTTCCTACACTCTTCAATTTCTTATGTCTGCCCTTAAAAAAAATCAAAGAAACTTTTTTGAAACTGGTCTGCTTATACTCGAGTTCCCAGGGATATTGCGAAACTCCTTTGTATTCATGCTATTTAAATATTAAGGATCTGTTCATTTATGTAGAGTAGTTCTTTGCAGCTTCTTTGATACATTTCACAAATGGCTGATCTGGTAACTACTGATCATTTACAGTGGACTGTCTTCTCATCAAACATAGATTCTTATTGTCCAAAACCACCTCATTGCTAGGTGTTGATGGGGCCCGATTCCACATTCTAGATTTACTTAGGAACACCTGGCCAATGGTCTTTAGGGGAGAAAAACTATTTACGAATAATACTTTTCCCTTCCCCATGCGACCAAAGGACTAAAGACTCTTAATTCAATTTTTGCTGATTTATTATAAGGCCAAAAATAGCAGAACATAGACACACCTCCACATAAGAGTACAAAGATACATGTATACTAATACTGAGCCAAGTCTGCAAAAAATGTATTTCGACACATTAGGCACAGAACAATGAATTCCAATATCAGAACACAACTGAGTATAGACACTGTGTCCAAATCTCTTTTAATTTGTATTTCAGGAATTAAGAGAATAGTCTGCCCTAGTCAACTTCAATAGTGACATCCCTACCTAGCTTCCAAGTTGAATTCCCCTCAAAATGTGCCAACAAATGTTGGCTTCCTAAGATACACTTGTGTTAAATGGGTCAAGTAGTGTAACGCTACAGAGCTCGTTCTAGGATGCTCCCTTTCCTCAGTCCAAAGCAGAAGTCCTTCCAAACTGTCCCTGTGCCTAATACAAAAAGACAAAGTTACACCCCTAACAGGTCACATGGTAAGTTATTCCGTGAACACCTCCTTTGAGTAACTTTCCACAAACCCCAATTAATTTGAGCTCTCTCCGATGACCTTGTCTCCTAGGTTACACCAGGCACAAAAGGTGCTCTTCCTTCTCTCTGTTCAGGTTCTTCAAAGACATTCCTCTCCTCCCCATGTATCTTCTTAAAGGTAAAATAACGAGGTTGAATTCCTGCACCTGCAGTAGGGGCGAAAGGAAACTTTCTACACACACATAGATTCTAATTAACTTATAACTTGAGAGCAAACAAGGAGAAATGAAAACTTAAGAAAAGCGAAAGTTAGGCCAACAAGATTGGCTAACCTAAAACTGGTCTTTAATACACACCTGTTACACAAGTCTCTATACGAATCATTGATAAAAAGTGGATACATTTATATTGCATAATACTCATAATGCACATGCATGATTACATGATTTCTCTAAACGTGTGAAATCCTAATCATTCCGTATATAACATTACAGATTTCATTTTACTGTCTTAATATGGCGATACAAGCTTAATTCTAATAACCCGAATTACAGCAAAACAACAGGATATATAAGAGTGCACTTTGTCCATGTGTATAATGCATCCTTACAAACTTTAAAAGCTCTGTGCGCTCTATCAGTATCCCCCAGCCCAATCAAATGAAGGGTATCTCATGAATTGTGACAGGCAGAACCTGGTTGGTAGTAAATAAGAAACATGTTTTCCCAGTCCATCAGATATGTAGAGGAAGTTAGAGGACAGGAGCAGTAGAATGCATGTTGCCATGTGCAGATAAAAGGAAAACGACACCTTGAATGAGGACCCCTATGTTGCCCATGCATACAGCCAGTTGTTGCAAGGACACCATTCACTTTGTTATATCACATAATATCCCACTGATACAACAGTCATGTAGCCCATAACATATGTACAATAAAGTGCACACACACCATGGGGGAGTAGGGTTAATAGGTTATTTGGAGATGCGTAGATTATGTGGAGGAGAGATGGTAAGCGACCTTTTAAATAGGGATACTTTTAAGAAAGCTTGTATCTTTGAACCAAAATCAATTGCTACCAGACATCTGCCTGCTTGCAGCCTAGAACCCTGTAATCAGTGAGGCAAAAGAATGTCCACTATGGTCGGAGATATTTTTCTGTGTAGTCCCTGGACCGCACAGCTTAGACTGGCATCCATCAGCAAATTCACGAAGTCCTTCTAACTGTTTGAAATGTTGATATGTCTACTCATTAAAACAAAGAAGAGAGGCCAGATAAAGGCAAACAGGAGCAGGATTGAACATCTTTTCAGTCTATACAAATACTTTCTTTCCTGCACAGAGAAAAAGGAAAGCAACTGGTGCTCATAGAAAACACTCTGCCCAATACTTTTGGGTCATGTTTACGCTATATAAAACTCTGAAAAAAAAACAACGATATCCTGTCTGTGCCCATCCATGCCTAATGCATGCCAGGTGCCTGGGACCCTGGTTCTCCCCTTCCCACCGATACCCTGCTATGCTCTTCCATGCTCTTTATCCCTGCACACCGCAATACACAATATGGAAGGAGCATTCACATGCACATCCTACAACTTTCGCACAATCTCTCCCACCACCCCATACCAACAGGACCCAGCACCCCACTTGCTCAAATTCACACAAACTAGTAACTTGCTTGTGCTCATACAGACCAAACAACGCCAAAACAACACCTAACGCTTGTATTCATGCTCCTCAACACATGCTCGCTCACCAAATACACCACATAGATATGGGTCCTACTGCACGATCACATTCCAGTCCTGCTCTTTCTCACAGAAACATGCCTAAACCCAACCTTGTCACCAGACATCGCTACAGTCACCCCACCGGCTACAAGATTGTTAGGCAAGACAGTCAGCACAAACTGAGTGGTGGAGTCACCATCATTTTCAAAGACACCATCAGTTGCACCACTACATGGACAGCCCGACCAGCTCCATGGAAGAATTCTTGTTCAAGATACACATCGCAGCAAACGTCTCCTTTGGGTGAAACACTTATAAACACTTATATACAGACAACCTTGATACTGCACTATTTCCAACAGAGACATCTAGGACTTCATTGCATCCCTCATCATCAATGCCAGCACCTTCATTGTCCTCAAAGACCTTAACTTTCACCAGGAAGATGGCATCAACCTAAATTATATGGCCCTTGTAGAAAACCATAGGAACCATGTCCTCCCTGAGCACATTACCAAACCCACCCACACCACCGCACCTCTTGCAGATTGCATCAATGCCAGCACTGACAGCAGCAGGGAACTCTTTGCCATCAATAACAATTTCACTGGGCCTTCTGCCACCTCCAGCAACATCACCCCCTCAGAAGACCTATGCAACACGATCTCAGAATACTTCTGTGACAAAATCACCTCTATATACAGCAACTTTGAATCTCAACCAGACCCTGTCACTGTTGCAAGTCAACTTCCCATCACAGCCAAAGAATGAACCCTGAACTTGGGACTGCCGTCACCATTGTTTATATTGGTACAACAATGAAGACCTTCCACTCTGGACTTTATATTACTGTTGCCCCCACCACACCTTCATCAAAGAACTCCTACCAACCAGCAAAGCACTAACACTCATTCTCAATGCCTCCATCATCTCAGCCACATTTCTGGACACCTGGAACCATGCCACCATCATGCCGCTGCTCAAGAAACCATCCATTAATCCAGCCATGCTTTCCAAGTACAGACCCATCTCCTTTCTACCAAACCCAACAATGGTCTTAGAGAAACTAATCAACCAATGGCTCCCTGAACACCTCAGCAACCATCAGCTACTCAACGCAACACAGAACAACAGTACAGAAACAGCAGTCATTGCTGCCACAGGCGACATCTGCTGGATCCTTGACAGAAGAGACGCAGCAGCCCTCATTCTCCTGGTCCTTTCTCCGCAGCATTTGACATGGTCTCACACCCTGACCTCATCAGCCGTCTGCACAAGATTGGCATCCAAGTACACACTGACTTGAATACTGACTACAAGAATCCTCACAATATTCTGTTGGAAAGGATTTGCAATGCGAAAATGGTGCTTGATATCCACAATTTTGATTTGGCTTTGAAGTGCTTCAATTGAGCAGTTTAGAAATGACTACATTCCCTATCTTTAATAGTGTAGTTCCTATATTTTAATCAGCCTGCATATTTATTTCATTGAAAATAAAACCTCTGAGTGAATAGGCACTCGTTCATAAAAAAATATAAAAATACATGTTTTATTAGCGCCATTCCCTGCATTCTTTCCAGTTCTATTATTTCCACATCTCACATATTTCTTCTTTGTATGCTCAAGCTCCAAATGTGGCTGTATTATAGTGTGCTGAATGAATTATTATTGAAACTGGAATGTCCACTTACCAGAAAAATGCCTACATACCAAGGAGGCTAATGAGTGCAGCTAATTAAATGATTCATTGTTCATTAGTACAATAATCCTCAAGTGTGCAGCCTGCTTTCCAATGTTAAATTGAGAAGCTATAACTGTAATATTTATTACTTCATATTCTTAGGTACAACTCCTTTCATTGTAAATGTCCATGCATATGAATGGACATTAGCTTTTTTCTAACCCTGTCAAATAATTTAGATCCAGTTAGTGTATTTAATTGCAGCCAACCTTTGTATCTGTCCGCTGTCTGTCAGCCTTGCTATTCGACTTCAGATCTGGGCTTTGCCAAAGTAGCTTCAGGGGAAAAAACAAATTTGCCCTCTCCATCCACCTCCCATGTCCCTGCAGAAATAGTCTACCCACTCTTAACTTTTGATGATTTTGATACCCACATACAATCCCCTTATTATATCCTCTTCCCCGCTTTCTTGAATCACCCATGGATAAGCTCCCACCTGGCTCCAAATTGGAGTGCAGTCCGAGTTAGGCACCTTCCTTTGTTTCCAATGTACAAGGTGCAGCTTTGCTTGGGTTTGTTTTCACCTACTCATCCTCAGTTTAATTGTCTAAAGATGCAAGAACCCCATGAACCTTTATGAAGTGTTTTAATACATAGTATAATACAGGTGGCTGCGGCTGCCTACAGGAACAAAAAAACTCTTTTTTGAGCCAGTCAGCCAGGACTGAAGGAGATTGCTGCATGATCTGTATCCGGACACCTTCCTGCTGCATGACCTCTCACTGTGCAGCTTTCTGCTGCATGACCTGTATTCGAACAGGATCCTGCTACATGACCTGTATCTGGACAGGATCCTGCTGGATTACCTGTATCTGGACAGCTTCCTGCTGCATGACTTCTATCCAGACAGCTTCCTGCTGCATGACCTCTATCTGGGCAGCTTCCTGCTGCATGACCTGTATCCTGACAGAATCCTGCTGCATGACTTGTTTCATGACAGCTTCCTGCTGCATGACTTGTATCGGGACAGCTTCCTGCTGCCTGACCTCTTACTGTGCAGCTTTCTGCTGCATGACCTGTAACCGTACAGGATCCTGCTGCATGAACTGTATCTGGACAGGTTCCTGCTGCATGACTTGTATCCGGACAGCTTTCTGCTGCATGACCTTTATCCAGAAAGCTTCCTACTTCATGACCTTTATCAGGGCAGATTCCTTCTGCATGACCTGTATCCAGACAGCTTCCTGCTGCATGACTTGTATCCGGACAGCTTTCTGCTGCATGACCTGTATCCAGCTTCCTGCTGCATGACCTTTATCAGGGCAACTTCCTGCTGCATTACTTCTATCCAGACAGCTTACTGCTGCATGACCTGTATCCGGACAGCTTCCTGCTGCATTACTTCTATCCAGACAGCTTCCTGCTGCATGACCTGTATCCAGACAGCGTCCTGCTTCATGACCTCTATCAGGGCAGCTTCCTGCTGCATGACCTGTATCCGGACAGCTTCCTGCTGCATGACTTCTATCCAGACAGCTTCCTGCTGCATGACCTGTATCCGGACAGCTTCCTGCTGCATGACTTCTATCCAGACAGATTCCTGCTGCATGACCTGTATCCGGACAGCTTCCTGCTGCATGACTTCTATCCAGACAGCTTCCTGCTGCATGACCTGTATCCGGACAGCTTCCTGCTGTATGACTTCTATCCAGACAGATTCCTGCTGCATGACCTGTATCCGGACAGCTTCCTGCTGCATGACTTCTATCCAGACAGCTTCCTGCTGCATGACCTGTATCCAGACAGCGTCCTGCTTCATGACCTCTATCAGGGCAGCTTCCTGCTGCATGAACTGTATCTGGACAGCTTCCTGCTGCATGACCTCTATCCAGACAGCTTCCTGCTGCATGACTTGTATCCGGACAGCTTCCTGCTGCATGATCTCTATCCCGACAGCTTTGTGCTGCACGATGTCTATCTGGACAGCGCCCTTTGCCCTCCGAATGTCAGCACCCCAGCCTGGGCTTCATTAACACATAAAATGTGCGAAACTGACATTCTAACGCTCAGTGAATATTATCCCTCGCCTTAGTGAGCACATTTGAAAATGCCCTGACAACAGGAGTTTGAACTGAAGAAATGATTTCTCGGTTGAAGCCAACGTTCACAAACATTTCTCAGGTGTATAGTGCTGTAGTCTTACAGTTAAAGAACAACGTGGTAATATAAACATGGAGGGGCCCTCTGGAGAAGGTGGTGAGGGCAGTGATTAATTTGAGCAGGTGGTTGCAGGTCACCCGACCAGCACATTTTTTTGGGAACTGGCACTTATCTTTCCTCATCCGACTTTGACCCAGAGCAGAAGAGAAAGAAATACAACGGGGAAAAGAATGAGGTAGTGAAAGACAGAGCCACAGTTACACATATAGAATGCGTTTTGGGGGTCTCCCATATCCATAACTATTTTGAGGCCTTAGAATGAATGGGGCCACCTGAAGGGTGGGCCCTCCGCCCTCCCTGCACTGCAGTCGTTACAAACGCCTCTGGAAAAGTCTATTCTTTCACACAAAAAAGATGAATGGTGTATCCTACGGAGGCTGATTTCTCTTCTTCAAAATGTGTGCGCTGTAATAATTGCCACCTCAATTGCAGAAACTCAACAATCAATAAAAAAAACTGTTAGCAGAGTTTAGTAAAGCAGAAATAATGGCTGCAGTCACAGCCCATGTGCTTACATTACTTTTATTTAAAGAGAAAAAAGAAGCAGCCAGATCCAGGATACGAATAGTAAGTGTTTCGTGCAAGAGGATCTTCAGTTCAGAGGTTTAACCTGGTGATGGGCATGTAATTAGAAGATGCCAAACCCCCTGGCAGACTGACTTTTAACATAGTGGATGAGAAGTATTGACGCCAGCTGAGATCCTTTTATGTGGTAAAGCTGTTTGAAAAGCGAGGTGTGCTGAATTCTACAGATTAATCTTTGCATGAAGCTCGGAGGTGTAATTAAGTAAAATTGTCATCTTGTATAACATTACAATTCTTTACAACTAAGGCTGTGTTAGTAATGGATTTGTTGGCGCCTTGTAGTGAGGGAGAATGTAAAATGGATCAAAATAGAAGGTGTTAGTTACAAAACATCTAAGTGTAGAAAGGGATTTGTGTCTTCAAACTCACCCTTTAAACCCAGAGCAATATGATAGTCGACAAAAATTAGGTTACCCAAAGGCCAAGAGGGCATAAGGACTATGGGGCATATCTACAACGCAGCGATAGAAAATTATCGCCGCTTTTGCGGCCGTTTTCGGCCAAAAAGCGGTGATAATTTAATTGCCTAATTAGCAAGCTAACGCATGAAACGTTGCGTTAGCGCAGGAATTCCTAACGCCCAGCTTTGAATCTCTAATGAGATGCAAAGTGCTTGTTCCTGACCTGACATGACATGAGAAATGTCGCTAAGCGACATTTCTCCTATCATCAAGCCCCACACCATGAAGCATAGCGGCAAGAAAAGTAGCTATAACCCCTGTTATCACTACTTTCCTTACGCCTGCTTCAGGACTGACTTAGCCATGATATCCTATGGAAGGTGGATATCATGGCTAAGTTTGTGAGGCCCTATCAACAAGCTAACGTCACATTTCATGAGATTATCGCTGGGTTTCCAGCGATAATCTCACGTTAGGCAGTTAGCGCTAGGATTTTTATCGCTTTTGAGATAAGCGTTGTTAATAGCACGCTATCTCAGCGATACAAATCCACGCTAGCCAGCGATAATTATCCTAGCGCTAAGTGCGCTTAGCGATAATTATCGCCGGTTGTTGCTGATATGCCCCTAAAAGACCAAAGTTCAGAGGATGGCGGTATCGGCATTTTAGTCACTTCCGACTAAATACGCCGGTGTTTTCATGTTCTGGTTATGTGTTGTCAGCACATAGCAGAATATCTTAAAGGTTTGTATTTATTTTTAGATAACTACGTAGAGGTAATGGTCGATTGTGATTACTTTTACTTAACAGTGAAATGTTATATTTAGCCCTTTAAAAAGCACTTTTGATGTATCTAGTGCTGTAAAATAACATATGTTACTATTGCTCAATTAATAATCCTCAGATGACCGACCTGCAGAAGGATGGAAAGATGAGTGAACTATGATGGGACAAAGCCATTCCTTGCAGCTCATCGCATGTTTTAGTGGTGATCGCTCAGTTCAGCTTGCCCCTCCTTGAGAATGACATTTCATGCTTTAACATAGTTTCTCAGAGTTGTGGAAAGGCTTGCTGACATTCCATCATTTGTATAACGTATCCACCCAATGTAAAATTCAAAAATGTTACAATTAAATAGGAATTAAAGGGGCTAGTAAAAGTTATGAATGGTACATCCTACACAATTTTCTTCTATGGCAAAATGTGTAAGAATGTTCTGATTTTGGTTTGAAGGTGGGGTACAGAATAGAAAACAATACTGGCATTGAAATATACAATCAGAAAATTAATTGAGAACAACATGCAAATAGTAACTAAATCTGCAAAAAGGAACCAGCCTTCTAAATATCCAGCAGCTCATCCTAATACACAAGTGTGTAGAATGATTCACAGTGCAAGAGAAGTTCGACAGGCACATTCATGCCACAAGCAAACTGATAGCAATTCAACACCAGTGCAACTCAACCATTTTGCCAAGAAAACCTCACATTTTCTAGGATAGTAACTCTTCCATTGCGATGCCAGTAAGATTTATCCACAGGTAAGTAAAAAGGAAAGGATATGTAGTTACTCAATAGAGAGAATGTTCTGGGCAGTTCCTTCCAATTTGACTCTGATCAATAGAACTTTGTAGTAGCCTGAGAGGAAAAAGAGTTAAAGGCAATTTAAATCTTAAGCCATGGTGTATTTGTATGTTAGACTGAGTGATGTCATCAGTGGTGTCACTGACCATGCCATGAATGATGTAATATGTGACTTCATGAGCTGTGCATTGCGGGGACGCGAGTTATAGTTAGCTGAACTAACTCTACGGTGGAATTTCTATGGTTTTGTACGAGTGAAATGTCCAGCTAACTATAACGTCCTTGAAACCTATGGTTTTTCAGTGAATTTTAAAGGTTTTTTAAAAGCTAATTTCTAACTATAACGTCTGTAAAACCTATGGTTTTTCAGTGAATTTCAAAGGTTTTTTAAATATTAAACTACTATTCTGCTATTTGTCATTAGTACTGTTTTTTCTAACTTTTCCACTTCAGAAAATAAAATAAACTGTAAAACTGTTGTGTAATGTAATATATTTCACAAATTACAGTGTTACTTATCAAATAATACAAAATAATTTAGCATTTTGAAAACATATATTTGACCCTTTTTTTGCTGTTGTCAGATTCTACTTAACTTCACTATTCACAGTGATGTCAGTGTAGTATCATCATAAACAGCTGGGAAAGAAAAACAATCCACTAGAATGTAAAAAAAAAACAAATGACTAATTCTTGCAACCACAATATGAAATCAACACAAATAACACATCCAATACAATTTCCAATTTTTAAATCTTACCTTTACTCTGTAGTTTCTGTTTACATTTTTCCTCACGGCCAAATAATGTGTCGAATTCTTTTTTTAAATCATCCAGTATGAATTCCTTAAAGCATCTTCCCATTTTCCCTCTAGGCCAAATAATGTATATAAAATTTTTGTTTCAGAAATATCAAGTATGAGTTGGATAATTCATAAGGCAATCTCTGTTTTATTTCCAAGTGTGTATCGTTGCAGTGACTCCAACCATTATTGCATTTTAAATATAGAGTAGAATGTCCACATGTGGTAGTAGCTCCAGCATGGAAAACAATAGCCAGTGTTGCGAAAGTTCTTCCAGAAATAGATACTTGAGTAGCAACAACATTTTTAATTTTCGTTTCCTCTTTTCTTCCATTTGGGAAACCAAGTTTTTCTGAATAACCTGAAGCATCAGCACTTACATGTAGCTCCAACTAATAAACACAAGAGCCGCCTTATATTCCCAATATTAGCTCGCAGAGTGACAGCTGCGGTCCGGCTAGCAGAGAGAGACCTGCGGGCCATCGGGTAGGCACGCAGAGGAAGAGCTGCGGCCCGTGGATTCGGCTCGCATAGGGAGAGCTATGGGCCATCAGCTGACAAAAGCACAGCAGCGTACTGTCTCCAAGAGGTAGAGCTGTGGTCTGACTCACAGAGGGAGACCAATGGGCCAACAGGCCTGCTAGCAGAGACACAGCTACGAGCTAACGGGCTGGCTCGCAGAGGTACAGCTGCGGGCCCGAGCAGTGACCCGACGGGCTGACTTGCAGAGGTGAGAGTAACGGGCCGACGGGCATGCTAGCACAGACACAGCTATGAGCGAACAAGGTGGCTTGCAGAGGTAGAGCTGCGAGCCCGACAGCTCGCAGACGCAGAGCTGTGAGCCGATGGACTGGCTTCTAAAGGCATAGCCGCGAGCTGGTGATGTGGGGAGAGGGACCGTGAAAGGGGTATCTCACACAGACAGAGCTGCGGTATATTTTCAGTGTTGCCTCGCAGAGGTAGAACTACAGACCCGATGCCTTCTAGAGGGAGAGATGCGAGCTAATGGACTGAATCACAAAATAGCTGCCAACAATTCCTAGTTTCAACAGTTCGCAGCCAATGAGCCACAAGCTTGTGCTCGTAACACATCAGCCAATCAGAATTCTCAAACATCTGTAAACTTTGATATTGCTCAAAAACGACTGAACGAATTTACCCCATTTAAACAAAAGTGTGCTTTCTGGACCAAGACCTTTTTCCCTGCCAAATTTGGCGTAATTCCATTCAGCAGTTTGACCTGTAGTCTTGTCTAAAGTTTCCAATGTAAATTGCATGGAACCCCCCCTTGACGATTCACCACCAAACTTTAAGGATAGGAGCTGACCTGAAAAGAGGAACTCTTTGGAAAATTTCGTAAAGATTCATCAAACGACGCCAAAGTTATAAGCACATCAAAAATGCTTTTCCTATGGAAACAAGGTCCTAACTATAACTATCTACTGGCGACCGCCAGTAGAATATATATATATATATATATATATGAGAAGAAAGGGTTGCCGTAGCTTGAGCCGCACTCCCAGGAGACCATTAAGAATCAAGGGAACTGAAGTTGTGCCCTTTGCGCCAACGTCCTGACGCGTTTCAAGCATGCGCTCTTCATCAGAGGACTCCTGCAAAGAACCACCAACATCAAAGGTTCCAGTAACTTCCCTTTTATTAATGGCTTCAATCACACTCAGGTGAGTAAATTACCAAGCATCATGGGACTGGTAGTCCTTCAGTCTTTCAATGTATTACCCCAGTGGGCTGCCGATGGACTGCAGTTATGACAACAGAAATCTGGAGCACAAAAAGATAGTTCCCTCAGTATTCATGATCGCCTCCTGCTCCGTTTGATGCTGCATACCTTTAAACAGCACGGATCCGCTGAAGCGGCGGTGTCGGCTCGCGACCTGGCGGGCCGCTATGTATGAGAAGAAAGGGTTGCCGTAGCTTGAGCCGCACTCCCAGGAGACCATTAAGAATCAAGGGAACTCAAGATGGCCGCGTAGGCTTGTGGCTCCCGAGGGCCTCCGCAACCTCCCACGTCTATCCTGTCATAATCCTGATCTTTTCGACGGGCTTTTGTCTATGATCTTACGCTAAGGTGCCACTCGTTTTCCAAATCGAAATTGGACTCCGGGAACCTGGTTTTTTGGCGACCTGAAGTTTGCGGCCTTCTCCGGCTCTGGTCCCGGACTCGGGTTGGTGAGGTGCCCGGCTGCAAAGTGAACAACAGCGGCATGCCAGGCTGGGCCTGCCCTGGAACTCGTACTTTCACTTTCGGTTTCGAGTTGACCGACCGAAACTGTTGAGGAGACATCGGGAGAGCTGCACCGAGTGCGGAGTGCCAAGCCTGGACATCAGCTAGCGGCCCGGATCCCCGGGCCTTCCTCCGGGTGCTGGAGGGTGCTGACCTCGCTGATCGCCAACGATGACGACAAGAGTGGATGGCGACAAGCTAAAACCCAAATCTACCCGGAGGGGAGCCTATTCTCAGGCCAACAATATGGACCGCTATGCTCAGCCAAAGGGATCCCCTAGTGGATCACGTAAATCGCCTGAGCCGCCCAAGGAGGCCTCGGGCGCATCACCCGAATTGCTGGATGTCATGGGGGCCATCGAGGAGATGAATGTGACCGTGAACCAGCAACTGGATACTCTGGCCAACAGGTTGGACTTGGTGCTGATCGATGTCACCTTGGTCAGAGCAGACCTGTCGAAAACCAACGACCGGGTCGACTCGTTGGCCCAAGCGACGTCGAGCCTAACGGTGGATGTGGCCGCTTTGCAGACGACGGTGCGGAGGTTGCAGCTCGCAAGCGATCTGACCGAGCGTCGCCTCGAGGACTCTGAAGGCAGGGCCAGGCGGAACAACGTCCGCATTATCGGCGTGCCCGAACGATCGGAGGAATCTGCTGTGGACCTCTTTGTGGAGGATCTAGTGGTGACTCATCTAGCACCCAAAGGGCTGAGCAAATTCTTCGCCGTGGAACGGCCCCACAGGGTTCCAGGGGGTGCGCCTAAGGTGGGTGCCCCCCCGCGGCCGATCATTGCCCGACTTTTTAATTTTCGGGATAGAGACGCTATCCTGCAGGCGTCGAGGGTGGCGGGGCCATTACGCTTTGAGAACTCTAATGTTAGCTTTTACCCAGACTTTACGCAAGCGGTTCAAAAGCAACGGATGGGTTTCTCGGCCATCAAACGGCGCTTGAGAGACATGGACTTTAAGTATGCGATGCTCTTCCCGGCTAGGCTGCGAGTCGAGCTAGATGGTCGCTCACACTTCTTCGACCGGCCGGAGGCGGTGGGAGAGTGGCTGGATGCCCTGCCCAAGAGTCGGGAGCCGGAGGGGCGGATGACGGAGAGCGGAGAAGGTTCGCCGGAGTAAGAATGGAACTGTGATTCTGGCGCTGGACTGCTTTGGTAACGTTTTGCGCCTGTGGCTGTACCGGACTCCAGTTGTTGACACTTTGCCCCGTGGTGTTTGGAGGTTGCGGGGGGCTTGCTGGGGCCCTTTCCTCCTTCTGGGGTTCTTTTTTTGTCCTTCTTGTAGTGAATTTTATAATGGGGCGACAGGCACACTGCAGGTTGGGGGGGCTGTTTGGGCTCACGCAGGGGTGCAGGGAGGGGGGAGTTTTGTTGGGGTTGATGGGACGGGGTTGGGGATTGTTTGTTTGTTTCACAAGGCGGGATAATATTTCATGCTGTTCTACTATGATTGTGCCACCCGGGAGGGGGATGTTCTGTGCTGGGAGGGATGGGGGGTAGGGGGCTGAAACTTCTTTCCTGGAATGTGAATGGGCTGGGGGACAGGATAAAGCGGGGGGTAGTCCTGCAGTTTCTGAAACGTATCTCGCCAGACATTGTGTTTCTGCAGGAAACACACCTCATAGGGAACTCTTTCCATGCCATGAACAGACGAGGGTATCGCCTTCTGGCCCATTCTGGCTTCACTTCTGGCTCGAGGGGAGTGGGCATTTTGGTCAGGACCTCTCTCCCGTTAGTGTTGGATGAGGTGATCCACGACGACAGAGGGCGCTACGCTGCGCTGGTGGGGTGGTGGGAGGGTAGATTGATTACGCTGGTCACGGTCTACGTCCCTCCGGGCCTGCAGACGGCCACCTATGCTGATTTGGGACGTCTGCTGCTAGGGCTCCCGGGGGGGGTGGTGGTCCTGGGGGGGGATTTTAACGCTGTTGTTTCCGGAGTTGAGGATCGATACCCCCCTAGGGACCTCCCTCGGGCCCAGAGTTGGTTGGGGGGTTTTCTGGATGCCCTGGGACTGATAGATTGCTGGCGGTTGAAACACCCTGGACAGGCGCAGTATACCTTCCATTCTGGGGCCCATGGTAGTCTTTCGAGGCTTGACTATATGCTAGTTCCTGCGGCCCAAGCTGGGATGATCGGGGAGGTGAGACACTTGGCACGCGGTATTTCAGATCACTCCCCCCTTTTGTTGCACCTGGATATCGCCCTGGGGGCGGAGGGGAGGGTGGTGCCGATTAACCCCTGGTACCTACGGAACCCCACGATTCGTGCAGACTTGGTCAAGTCTCTGGAACATTACTTCAAGGACAACGTGGGGTCGGTGTCTTCCGCCATCTCCCTTTGGGAGGCCTTTAAAATGGTGCTCAGGGGACAGGCCCTATCTCTCATTTCCTCCACCAAAAAATGCGCTGCGCAGGAGGTTGTTCGGCTAGAAAATGAGATTACTGAGTTGGAGAGTGAGTTGGAGCAAGGTGTAACGGATGACAGATTGCATATCTTGGAGCTCAAGCAGGCCGACTACAAGGCGCTGGTTACTGAATCTGCTAGGAGTGTGAGCAGGGAGCAACAGGGACGTTTGTATGATATGGGTGATAAGGCCGGGAAATTGATTGCTTGGTTGGATAAGAAGGAGAGAGCGAGTCGAGTGGTACCGGAGGTTGAGAGGGTGGACGGTGTGCGTGTGACGGACCCCGGTGATATAGTTGATTGCTTTGCGGAGTATTTTCACGGGGTCTACTCTCCGGTCTCGGAACGCTCGGAGGAAGACTCTCGACTGCTACTTCGGGACGTAGCTCTGCCCTCCTTGTCCGATGAGGATAAAGTAGTGATGGATGTGGCCCTGTCGTCAGATGAGATTGCTTTGGCCATCCGCTCGATTGCATCGGGCAAGGCCATGGGTCCTAACGGACTCCCCATTGAATTATACAAGTTGCGCCCAGATGTTATTGCGCCTTATCTCAGGGACATGTTCCTTGAGGCTAGGGCGGCAGGCTCTCTCCCCTCTGACCAACGTCTCGCTACCATTGTTGTTATTCATAAGGAGGGGAAGCCCCGTGATCGATGTGCTTCTTACAGGCCCATCTCCTTGTTAAACGCGGAACCTAAAATCCTCGCCAAGGTACTGGCCAATCGTCTGATCCGGGTTGTGGGCGACCTGGTTCATCAGGATCAATCCGGCTTTATACCCCATCGCAATACCGCTTTGAACCTGCGGCGGTTGCATGGCGTCCTTGCTCGCGCACCATTCCTTCGTGAACCGGCCATCTTGGTGTCCTTGGACGCTACCATGGCGTTCGATACCCTGGAATGGCCATACATCTGGGCAGCATTGGCGAAGTTTGGTTTTGGCCCGGGGTTCATCGGTTGGGTGAAATTGCTCTATGACAATCCGCTGGCACAGGTAGTGGTCAACGGACGGGTATCGGCTCCCTTTATCTTGGGCAGGGGCACCCGACAGGGTTGTCCGCTGTCGCCTCTCCTATTTGCGCTTTGTTTGGAGCCCCTTGCGGAGTGGTTGCGATGGGAACCCTCGATGCGTGGTCTTAGATGGACGCCGGAATACGAGGACCGGGTCTCCCTATACGCGGACGATATACTTTTGTATCTTGCATCGCCGTGCAAATCGCTCATTGTGTTGGTGGACGTTTTGAGCTCCTTTGGTCGCAACTCCGGATTGGTCATCAACTGGGCTAAGTCCTGTGTGTACGTTCCTTCCGGGGAGCCCCCCCCCTTCCGCGTGGGTGCCCTATCCAGATTGCGACGTCGGGATTCACTTATTTGGGTATTTTTATAACACTGGACCCAGTGGCCCGCTACGAACGGAATCTTCTCCCCCCCTCCAGCGCCTAAGGGCGGATGTGGCGGGTTGGCGGCAGCTGCCGCTTTCGCCACTTGGCCAGGCAGCGTTGTTCAAAATGATGTCGCTGCCACGCTTTTTGTACGCCCTACAGAACACCATGGACCTGGTGCCGGCCCGTTATTTTCGGGAGGTGGAGTGTCTCCAGCGTCGATTGTTTTGGGATGGGCGGCCGTGGATTGCTCTTGCCAAACTAACCCTGCCATGGTACGATGGGGGGGTCGCCCTCCCAGACATTAAGCGATACTACTGGGCCTCCCAGTTGGCTGCCGTCAATCACGGGATGTATGGCCCTGCTTTGAACCCGGCTTTTGAGATGGACAAATTGCTATTGCCGGGCGGTGACTATAATCGAGCATTATACTCGGGGTCCCTCGATGCGCGGTTGACGGGCCCGACGCGGGTCGCGGTACAGGTGTGGCACGCAGCAAATGCGGCGATGGGGTGGAGGGATCGCTTGACTCGGGCTACACCACTGTATACATCTCAGCGCTTGGGCTATCTGTATACTACGAAAGGCTTTGAGAAGTGGGATACGATTGGTATCAGCACGGTAGGGGATCTCTGGACGAAAGGGAAATTCAAGACGTTCGACATGCTGAAAACTGAATATCAGTTGAATGATAGGGAATACTATCGGTATGCTCAGGTTCATCATGCCCTGTGCTCCGTGTTTCCGGACGCGGCGGCTATTCCAGAGAATTCCCCGTTGGAGGACAGGGTCTTGGACGGCCATGTGCCGGATAGCACCATTTCGCTGATTTACAAGAAGCTTATTAATGATCGGGTGGGTTTGCTGGCCTCATTGCGGGAGACTTGGATTGCCGACGGTTTGGAGCTGGACGACGAGGATTGGGTGTCAGCGGTGGCCTCCCCGAAAGAGGTGGCTATCCCGGCCCGATTGCGGTTCGTCCAGCTTAAAATACTCCACAGAGTGTACGTCACGGGGCCTGGTTTGATGCGTATGGGATATTCGGTGGATGGGTTGTGTAAGCGGGGCTGTGGGCTACTGGGGAGTTTCCTCCATATCCTGTGGGAATGTCCGGAGGTGACTCGGTTTTGGTGCAGAGTGCATGCTGTGTTAGAAGAAGTCACGCATGTGGCCTTGTTGCCGGAGGCGTGGCGATGTCTGTTGAATGTCTGGGAGCCTACTGATTACAATGCGACGCAGACACAGTGGGTGACTCTGGGCTATATGGTAGCGAAGCGTGACATTGCACAATTGTGGGGCTCCCAGAGGCCGCCCACGGTCAGCGAGTGGAAAGAACACATGGACTGGTGTATGTTCAGAGAGAAAACGGTGTACGTGGCGAGAGGCAAGCCTGGCAAGTGGAGTAAGGTGTGGGGTCCTTGGAACTCCTATCGCGGGGATATATGTGCCCCGCCTCAGACGCGTGAGATAGATGCCGCGCTGTCGCCCTAGCCCGCGCATTCCTGTACGCTCCTGCGACATGCGACTTTGGTTTCCTCGGCCTTGCCCCCCTCCCCCTCTGTTTACCCGGGTTGGTTTACTCCCTCGATACGATGGGCACATGCTACTCCTCTAAAATTCCTTGCCTTGTGTGTTTGTTGTTTTTCGTTTCTTAAAAATATGAAACCTTTGTTTGTTCATGGACTGCAACTGCGGCCGACGGCAAGGATTTACACTCCAGTGACCCCCCTTTTATGGCTTCATCGACGTGAATGTTCCAGTTGTACCTAGGGTCACACTGCATTTTAGCGGCCGGCCTATTGGTTGTAGGCCCATACTTGTATTTCTCTGAAATTGTAATAAAGGTTTTTCAAAAAAAAAAAAAAAAGAAAAAGAATCAAGGGAACTGAAGTTGTGCCCTTTGCGCCAACGTCCTGATGCGTTTCAAGCATGCGCTCTTCATCAGAGGACTCCTGCAAAGAACCACCAACATCAAAGGTTCCAGTAACTTCCCTTTTATTAATGGCTTCAATCACACTCAGGTGAGTAAATTACCAAGCATCATGGGACTGGTAGTCCTTCAGTCTTTCAATGTATTACCCCAGTGGGCTGCCGATGGACTGCAGTTATGACAACAGAAATCTGGAGCACAAAAAGATAGTTCCCTCAGTATTCATGATCGCCTCCTGCTCCGTTTGATGCTGCATACCTTTTAACAGCAGGGATCCGCTGAAGCGGCGGTGTCGGCTCGCGACCTGGCGGACCGCTATGTAGGAGAAGAAAGGGTTGCCGTAGCTTGAGCCGCACTCCCAGGAGACCATTAAGAATCAAGGGAACTGAAGTTGTGCCCTTTGCGCCAACGTCCTGACGTGTTTCAAGCATGCGCTCTTCATCAGAGGACTCCTGCAAAGAACCACCAACATCAAAGGTTCCAGTAACTTCCCTTTTATTAATGGCTTCAATCACACTCAGGTGAGTAAATTACCAAGCATCATGGGACTGGTAGTCCTTCAGTCTTTCAATGTATTACCCCAGTGGGCTGCCGATGGACTGCAGTTATGACAACAGAAATCTGGAGCACAAAAAGATAGTTCCCTCAGTATTCATGATCGCCTCCTGCTCCGTTTGATGCTGCATACCTTTTAACAGCACGGATCCGCTGAAGCGGCGGTGTCGGCTCACGACCTGGCAGGCCGCTATGTATGAGAAGAAAGGGTTGCCGTAGCTTGAGCCGCACTCCCAGGAGACCATTAAGAATCAAGGGAACTGAAGTTGTGCCCTTTGCGCCAACGACCTGACGCGTTTCAAGCATGTGCTCTTCATCAGAGGACTCCTGCAAAGAACCACCAACATCAAAGGTCCAGTAACTTCCCTTTTATTAATGGCTTCAATCACACTCGGGTGAGTAAATTACCAAGCATCATGGGACTGGTAGTCCTTCAGTCTTTCAATGTATTACCCCAGTGGGCTGCCGATGGACTGCAGTTCTGACAACAGAAATCTGGAGCACAAAAAGATAGTTCCCTCAGTATTCATGATCGCCTCCTGCTCCGTTTGATGCTGCATACCTTTTAACAGCAGGGATCCGCTGAAGCGGCGGTGTCGGCTCGTGACCTGGCGGGCCACTATGTATGAGAAGAAAGGGTTGCCGTAGCTTGAGCCGCACTCCCAGGAGACCATTAAGAATCAAGGGAACTGAAGTTGTGCCCTTTGCGCCAACGTCCTGACGCGTTTCAAGCATGCGCTCTTCATCAGAGGACTCCTGCAAAGAACCACCAACATCAAAGGTTCCAGTAACTTCCCTTTTATTAATGGCTTCAATCACACTCAGGTGAGTAAATTACCAAGCATCATGGGACTGGTAGTCCTTCAGTCTTTCAATGTATTACCCCAGTGGGCTGCCGATGGACTGCAGTTATGACAACAGAAATCTGGAGCACAAAAAGATAGTTCCCTCAGTATTCATGATCGCCTCCTGCTCCGTTTGATGCTGCATACCTTTTAACAGCAGGGATCCGCTGAAGCGGCGGTGTCGGCTCGCGACCTGGTGGGCCGCTATGTATGAGAAGAAAGGGTTGCCGTAGCTTGAGCCGCACTCCCAGGAGACCATTAAGAATCAAGGGAACTGAAGTTGTGCCCTTTGTGCCAACGTCCTGACGCGTTTCAAGCATGCGCTCTTCATCAGAGGACTCCTGCAAAGAACCACCAACATCAAAGGTTCCAGTAACTTCCCTTTTATTAATGGCTTCAATCACACTCAGGTGAGTAAATTACCAAGCATCATGGGACTGGTAGTCCTTCAGTCTTTCAATGTATTACCCCAGTGGGCTGCCGATGGACTGCAGTTATGACAACAGAAATCTGGAGCACAAAAAGATAGTTCCCTCAGTATTCATGATCGCCTCCTGCTCCGTTTGATGCTGCGCACCTTTTAACAGCACGGATCCGCTGAAGCGGCGGTGTCGGCTCGCGACCTGGCGGGCCGCTATGTATGAGAAGAAAGGGTTGCCGTAGCTTGAGCCGCACTCCCAGGAGACCATTAAGAATCAAGGGAACTGAAGTTGTGCCCTTTGCGCCAACGTCCTGACGCGTTTCAAGCATGCGCTCTTCATCAGAGGACTCCTGCAAAGAACCACCAACATCAAAGGTTCCAGTAACTTCCCTTTTATTAATGGCTTCAATCACACTCAGGTGAGTAAATTACCAAGCATCATGGGACTGGTAGTCCTTCAGTCTTTCAATGTATTACCCCAGTGGGCTGCCGATGAACTGCAGTTATGACAACAGAAATCTGGAGCACAAAAAGATAGTTCCCTCAGTATTCATGATCGCCTCCTGCTCCGTTTGATGCTGCATACCTTTTAACAGCACGGATCCGCTGAAGCGGCGGTGTCGGCTCGCGACCTGGCGGGCCACTATGTATGAGAAGAAAGGGTTGCCGTAGCTTGAGCCGCACTCCCAGGAGACCATTAAGAATCAAGGGAACTGAAGTTGTGCCCTTTGCGCCAACGTCCTGACGCGTTTCAAGCATGCGCTCTTCATCAGAGGACTCCTGCAAAGAACCACCAACATCAAAGGTTCCAGTAACTTCCCTTTTATTAATGGCTTCAATCACACTCAGGTGAGTAAATTACCAAGCATCATGGGACTGGTAGACCTTCAGTCTTTCAATGTATTACCCCAGTGGGCTGCCGATGGACTGCAGTTATGACAACAGAAATTTGGAGCACAAAAAGATAGTTCCCTCAGTATTCATGATCGCCTCCTGCTCCGTTTGATGCTGCATACCTTTTAACAGCACGGATCCGCTGAAGCGGCGGTGTCGGCTCGTGACCTGGCGGGCCACTATGTATGAGAAGAAAGGGTTGCCGTAGCTTGAGCCGCACTCCCAGGAGACCATTAAGAATCAAGGGAACTGAAGTTGTGCCCTTTGCGCCAACGTCCTGACGCGTTTCAAGCATGCGCTCTTCATCAGAGGACTCCTGCAAAGAACCACCAACATCAAAGGTTCCAGTAACTTCCCTTTTATTAATGGCTTCAATCACACTCAGGTGAGTAAATTACCAAGCATCATGGGACTGGTAGTCCTTCAGTCTTTCAATGTATTACCCCAGTGGGCTGCCGATGGACTGCAGTTATGACAACAGAAATCTGGAGCACAAAAAGATAGTTCCCTCAGTATTCATGATCGCCTCCTGCTCCGTTTAATGCTGCATACCTTTTAACAGCACGGATCCGCTGAAGCGGCGGTGTCGGCTCGCGACCTGGCGGGCCGCTATGTATGAGAAGAAAGGGTTGCCGTAGCTTGAGCCGCACTCCCAGGAGACCATTAAGAATCAAGGGAACTGAAGTTGTGCCCTTTGCGCCAACGTCCTGACGCGTTTCAAGCATGCGCTCTTCATCAGAGGACTCCTGCAAAGAACCACCAACATCAAAGGTTCCAGTAACTTCCCTTTTATTAATGGCTTCAATCACACTCAGGTGAGTAAATTACCAAGCATCATGGGACTGGTAGTCCTTCAGTCTTTCAATGTATTACCCCAGTGGGCTGCCGATGGACTGCAGTTATGACAACAGAAATCTGGAGCACAAAAAGATAGTTCCCTCAGTATTCATGATCGCCTCCTGCTCCGTTTGATGCTGCATACCTTTTAACAGCACGGATCCGCTGAAGCGGCGGTGTCGGCTCGCGACCTGGTGGGCCGCTATGTATGAGAAGAAAGGGTTGCCTTAGCTTGAGCCGCACTCCCAGGAGACCATTAAGAATCAAGGGAACTGAAGTTGTGCCCTTTGCGCCAACGTCCTGACGCGTTTCAAGCATGCGCTCTTCATCAGAGGACTCCTGCAAAGAACCACCAACATCAAAGGTTCCAGTAACTTCCCTTTTATTAATGGCTTCAATCACACTCAGGTGAGTAAATTACCAAGCATCATGGGACTGGTAGTCCTTCAGTCTTTCAATGTATTACCCCAGTGGGCTGCCGATGGACTGCAGTTATGACAACAGAAATCTGGAGCACAAAAAGATAGTTCCCTCAGTATTCATGATCGCCTCCTGCTCCGTTTGATGCTGCATACCTTTTAACAGCACGGATCCGCTGAAGCGGCGGTGTCGGCCTGCGACCTGGCGGGCCGCTATGTATGAGAAGAAAGGGTTGCCGCAGCTTGAGCCGCACTCCAAGTAGACCATTAAGAATCAAGGGAACTGAAGTTGTGCCCTTTGCGCCAACGTCCTGACGCGTTTCAAGCATGCGCTCTTCATCAGAGGACTCCTGCAAAGAACCACCAACATCAAAGGTTCCAGTAACTTCCCTTTTATTAATGGCTTCAATCACACTCAGGTGAGTAAATTACCAAGCATCATGGGACTGGTAGTCCTTCAGTCTTTCAATGTATTACCCCAGTGGGCTGCCGATGGACTGCAGTTATGACAACAGAAATCTGGAGCACAAAAAGATAGTTCCCTCAGTATTCATGATCGCCTCCTGCTCCGTTTGATGCTGCATACCTTTTAACAGCACGGATCCGCTGAAACGGTGGTGTCGGCTCACGACCTGGCGGGCCGCTATGTATGAGAAGAAAGGGTTGCCGTAGCTTGAGCCGCACTCCCAGGAGACCATTAAGAATCAAGGGAACTGAAGTTGTGCCCTTTGCGCCAACGTCCTGACGCGTTTCAAGCATGCGCTCTTCATCAGAGGACTCCTGCAAAGAACCACCAACATCAAAGGTTCCAGTAACTTCCCTTTTATTAATGGCTTCAATCACACTCAGGTGAGTAAATTACCAAGCATCATGGGACTGGTAGTCCTTCAGTCTTTCAATGTATTACCCCAGTGGGCTGCCGATGGACTGCAGTTATGACAACAGAAATCTGGAGCACAAAAAGATAGTTCCCTCAGTATTCATGATCGCCTCCTGCTCCGTTTGATGCTGCATACCTTTTAACAGCATGGATCCGCTGAAGCGGCGGTGTCGGCTCGCGACCTGGCGGGCCGCTATGTATGAGAAGAAAGGGTTGCCGTAGCTGGAGCCGCACTCCCAGGAGACCATTAAGAATCAAGGGAACTGAAGTTGTGCCCTTTGCGCCAACGTCCTGACGCGTTTCAAGCATGCGCTCTTCATCAGAGGACTCCTGCAAAGAACCACCAACATCAAAGGTTCCAGTAACTTCCCTTTTATTAATGGCTTCAATCACACTCAGGTGAGTAAATTACCAAGCATCATGGGACTGGTAGTCCTTCCATCTTTCAATGTATTACCCCAGTGGGCTGCCGATGGACTGCAGTTATGACAACAGAAATCTGGAGCACAAAAAGATAGTTCCCTCAGTATTCATGATCGCCTCCTGCTCCGTTTGATGCTGCATACCTTTTAACAGCACGGATCCGCTGAAGCGGCGGTGTCGGCTCGCGACCTTGCGGGCCGCTATGTATGAGAAGAAAGGGTTGCCGTAGCTTGAGCCGCACTCCCAGGAGACCATTAAGAATCAAGGGAACTGAAGTTGTGCCCTTTGCGCCAACGTCCTGATGCGTTTCAAGCATGCGCTCTTCATCAGAGGACTCCTGCAAAGAACCACCAACATCAAAGGTTCCAGTAACTTCCCTTTTATTAATGGCTTCAATCACACTCAGGTGAGTAAATTACCAAGCATCATGGGACTGGTAGTCCTTCAGTCTTTCAATGTATTACCCCAGTGGGCTGCCGATGGACTGCAGTTATGACAACAGAAATCTGGAGCACAAAAAGATAGTTCCCTCAGTATTCATGATCGCCTCCTGCTCCGTTTGATGCTGCATACCTTTTAACAGCACGGATCCGCTGAAGCGGCGGTGTCGGCTCGCGACCTGGCGGGCCGCTATGTATGAGAAGAAAGGGTTGCCGTAGCTTGAGCCGCACTCCCAGGAGACCATTAAGAATCAAGGGAACTGAAGTTGTGCCCTTTGCGCCAACGACCTGACGCGTTTCAAGCATGCGCTCTTCATCAGAGGACTCCTGCAAAGAACCACCAACATCAAAGGTTCCAGTAACTTCCCTTTTATTAATGGCTTCAATCACACTCAGGTGAGTAAATTACCAAGCATCATGGGACTGGTAGTCCTTCAGTCTTTCAATGTATTACCCCAGTGGGCTGCCGATGGACTGCAGTTATGACAACAGAAATCTGGAGCACAAAAAGATAGTTCCCTCAGTATTCATGATCGCCTCCTGCTCCGTTTGATGCTGCATACCTTTTAACAGCATGGATCCGCTGAAGCGGCGGTGTCGGCTCGCGACCTGGCGGGCCGCTATGTATGAGAAGAAAGGGTTGCCGTAGCTGGAGCCGCACTCCCAGGAGACCATTAAGAATCAAGGGAACTGAAGTTGTGCCCTTTGCGCCAACGTCCTGACGCGTTTCAAGCATGCGCTCTTCATCAGAGGACTCCTGCAAAGAACCACCAACATCAAAGGTTCCAGTAACTTCCCTTTTATTAATGGCTTCAATCACACTCAGGTGAGTAAATTACCAAGCATCATGGGACTGGTAGTCCTTCCATCTTTCAATGTATTACCCCAGTGGGCTGCCGATGGACTGCAGTTATGACAACAGAAATCTGGAGCACAAAAAGATAGTTCCCTCAGTATTCATGATCGCCTCCTGCTCCGTTTGATGCTGCATACCTTTTAACAGCACGGATCCGCTGAAGCGGCGGTGTCGGCTCGCGACCTTGCGGGCCGCTATGTATGAGAAGAAAGGGTTGCCGTAGCTTGAGCCGCACTCCCAGGAGACCATTAAGAATCAAGGGAACTGAAGTTGTGCCCTTTGCGCCAACGTCCTGATGCGTTTCAAGCATGCGCTCTTCATCAGAGGACTCCTGCAAAGAACCACCAACATCAAAGGTTCCAGTAACTTCCCTTTTATTAATGGCTTCAATCACACTCAGGTGAGTAAATTACCAAGCATCATGGGACTGGTAGTCCTTCAGTCTTTCAATGTATTACCCCAGTGGGCTGCCGATGGACTGCAGTTATGACAACAGAAATCTGGAGCACAAAAAGATAGTTCCCTCAGTATTCATGATCGCCTCCTGCTCCGTTTGATGCTGCATACCTTTTAACAGCACGGATCCGCTGAAGCGGCGGTGTCGGCTCGCGACCTGGCGGGCCGCTATGTATGAGAAGAAAGGGTTGCCGTAGCTTGAGCCGCACTCCCAGGAGACCATTAAGAATCAAGGGAACTGAAGTTGTGCCCTTTGCGCCAACGACCTGACGCGTTTCAAGCATGCGCTCTTCATCAGAGGACTCCTGCAAAGAACCACCAACATCAAAGGTTCCAGTAACTTCCCTTTTATTAATGGCTTCAATCACACTCAGGTGAGTAAATTACCAAGCATCATGGGACTGGTAGTCCTTCAGTCTTTCAATGTATTACCCCAGTGGGCTGCCGATGGACTGCAGTTATGACAACAATCAATCAATCAATGCATTTATATAGCGCACTACTCACCCAGAGGGTCTCAAGGCGCTAGGGGAGGGGGGTCTGCTACTGCTCGAACAGCCAGGTCTTGAGTTGTTTCCTGAAGGCGAGGTGGTCCTGGGTCAGGCGGAGGTGGGTCGGGAGGGAGTTCCATGTCTTGGCGTCGAGGTAGGAGAAGGACCGTCCCCCTGTGGTGGCTCTTCGGATGCGGGGGACGGTGGCGAGGGCGTGGCCGGTCGATCGAAGCTGGCGTTTGGGAGCGTAGAAGTTGAGGCGGCTGTTGAGGTATCCTGGACCTTGGTTGTGTAGGGCTTTGTGTGCGTGGGTGAGGAGACGGAAGGTGATTCTCTTGTTGACCGGGAGCCAGTGCAGGTCTCTCAGGTGTCCGGAGATGTGGCTGTGACGGGGGATGTCCAGAATGAGTCGTGCTGAGGCGTTCTGGATCCGCTGGAGTCTCTTCTGGAGTTTGGCGGTGGTTCCGGCGTAAAGGGAGTTGCCGTAGTTCAGACGGCTGGTGACGAGGGCCTGGGTGACCGTCTTCCTGGTCTCGGTGGGGATCCACCGGAAGATCTTATGTAGCATGCGCAGGATGTTGAAGCACGACGAGGAGACGGCGTTGACTTGTCTGGTCATGGAGAGGGAGGAGTCCAGGATGAAGCCCAGGTTGCGTGCGTGGTCTGTTGGTTGGGGTGCGCTGCCTAGGGCGGGGGGCCACCAGGAGTCGTCCTAGGCGAAGGGTGAGGATCCCAGGATGAGGACTTCCGTCTTGTCCGAGTTCAGTTTCAGGCGACTGTTCTTCATCCATTCGGCTACCTCTTTCATCCCTTCGTGAAGGTTGGCTCTGGCGGTGGCGGGGTCGTTGGTGAGGGAGAGGATCAGCTGGGTATCGTCGGCGTAGGAGATGATGTTGAGGTTGTGCTGGCGTGCGATGTCTGCGAGGGGGCTCATGTAGACGTTGAAGAGGGTTGGACTGAGCGAGGACCCTTGAGGAACGCCGCAGATGACTTCGGTGGCTTCAGATCTGAACGGGGGGAGGCGGACTCTCTGTGTCCTTCCGGCGAGGAAGGAGATGATCCATTCCAGTGCCTTCTCCTGGATTCCGACGTTGCTGAGTCGCTGCACTAGTGTACGGTGGCAGACAGTGTTGAAGGCCGCGGAGAGGTCTAGGAGGATGAGGGCCGCTGTTTCTCCGTTGTCAAGCAGTGCTCGGATGTCATCGGTGGCTGCGATCAGGGCGGTCTCGGTGCTGTGGTTGGCTCGGAAGCCAGACTGCGAGAGGTCGAGGGATCCGTTTGTCTCGAGGAAGGCGGCCAGCTGCTTGTTGACGGTCTTCTCGATGACTTTTGCAGGGAACGGGAGCAGCGAGATGGGGCGTTAGTTCTTGATGTCGGTGGGGTCCGCTGATGGCTTCTTTAGTAGAGCGCTGAGTTCGGCGTGCTTCCGGCTCTCCGGGAAGGTCGCGGTGTCGAAGGAGGTGTTGGTGATGTCCCGCAGGTGGGGTGCGATGACAGCGTCGGCCTTGTTGAAGACGTGGTGAGGGCAGGGGTCGGTCGGAGATCCGGAGTGGATGGAGTTCATCGTGCGGACGGTATCTTCGGCGCTGATCGGGGTCCAGGCGCGGAGGGTGGTGGTGGGGGGCGGTGGTTCGGTCGTGGCGTGCGTCGGTTGAGTGCTGAAGCTGTTGTGTATGTCCGCGATCTTGTTGTGGAAGTAGGAGGCGAGGGAGTTGCAGAGGTCTTGCGAAGGGGTGATGTCGTTGTTTCCGGCGTTGGGGTTGGAGAGCTCTTTGACGATGTCGAAGAGTTCCTTGCTGTTGTGTGCGTTTTTGTCCAGTCGTTCCTTGAATGCAGTTTTCTTGGTTGCGTGGATGAGTTGGTGGTGTTTTCGGGTGGCGAGCTTGAGGGCAGTCATGCTGTCCGGTGTTGGGTCTCTGCGCCAGGTTCTCTCGAGGGCTCGGCAGTCCTTCTTGGAGCTCTTGAGTTCGTCGGTGAACCATGGGGCTTTCTTGCTGCAGGGTCTGCTAGGCGGGGTCCACAGGGGGGCGAGGTCGTCTGCGCAGTCGCTGATCAATTTCGTGAGGTTGGTGGCCGCTTGGCTGGGGTTCGTTGCACTGGTGGGTGACAGCGTCGGCCTTGTTGAAGTCAGAAATCTGGAGCACAAAAAGATAGTTCCCTCAGTATTCATGATCGCCTCCTGCTCTGTTTGATGCTGCATACCTTTTAACAGCACGGATCCGCTGAAGCGGCGGTGTCGGCTCGCGACCTGGCGGGCCACTATGTATGAGAAGAAAGGGTTGCCGTAGCTTGAGCCGCACTCCCAGGAGACCATTAAGAATCAAGGGAACTGAAGTTGTGCCCTTTGCGCCAACGTCCTGACGCGTTTCAAGCATGCGCTCTTCATCAGAGGACTCCTGCAAAGAACCACCAACATCAAAGGTTCCAGTAACTTCCCTTTTATTAATGGCTTCAATCACACTCAGGTGAGTAAATTACCAAGCATCATGGGACTGGTAGTCCTTCAGTCTTTCAATGTATTACCCCAGTGGGCTGCCGATGGACTGCAGTTATGACAACAGAAATCTGGAGCACAAAAAGATAGTTCCCTCAGTAGTCATGATCGCCTCCTGCTCCGTTTGATGCTGCATACCTTTTAACAGCACGGATCCGCTGAAGCGGCGGTGTCGGCTCGCGACCTGGCGGGCCGCTATGTATGAGAAGAAAGGGTTGCCGTAGCTTGAGCCGCACTCCCAGGAGACGATTAAGAATCAAGGGAACTGAAGTTGTGCCCTTTGCGCCAACGTCCTGACGCGTTTCAAGCATGCGCTCTTCATCAGAGGAATCCTGCAAAGAACCACCAACATCAAAGGTTCCAGTAACTTCCCTTTTATTAATGGCTTCAATCACACTCAGGTGAGTAAATTACCAAGCATCATGGGACTGGTAGTCCTTCAGTCTTTCAATGTATTACCCCAGTGGGCTGCCGATGGACTGCAGTTATGACAACAGAAATCTGGAGCACAAAAAGATAGTTCCCTCAGTATTCATGATCGCCTCCTGCTCCGTTTGATGCTGCATACCTTTTAACAGCACGGATCCGCTGAAGCGGTGGTGTCGGCTCGCGACCTGGCGGGCCGCTATGTATGAGAAGAAAGGGTTGCCGTAGCTTGAGCTGCACTCCCAGGAGACCATTAAGAATCAAGGGAACTGAAGTTGTGCCCTTTGCGCCAACGTCCTGACGCGTTTCAAGCATGCGCTCTTCATCAGAGGACTCCTGCAAAGAACCACCAACATCAAAGGTTCCAGTAACTTCCCTTTTATTAATGGCTTCAATCACACTCTGGTGAGTAAATTACCAAGCATCATGGGACTGGTAGTCCTTCAGTCTTTCAATGTATTACCCCAGTGGGCTGCCGATGGACTGCAGTTATGACAACAGAAATCTGGAGCACAAAAAGATAGTTCCCTCAGTATTCATGATCGCCTCCTGCTCCGTTTGATGCTGCATACCTTTTAACAGCACGGATCCGCTGAAGCGGCGGTGTCGGCTCGCGACCTGGCGGGCCGCTATGTATGAGAAGAAAGGGTTGCCGTAGCTGGAGCCGCACTCCCAGGAGACCATTAATAATCAAGGGAACTGAAGTTGTGCCCTTTGCGCCAACGTCCTGACGCATTTCAAGCATGCGCTCTTCATCAGAGGACTCCTGCAAAGAACCACCAACATCAAAGGTTCCAGTAACTTCCCTTTTATTAATGGGTTCAATCACACTCAGGTGAGTAAATTACCAAGCATCATGGGACTGGTAGTCCTTCAGTCTTTCAATGTATTACCCCAGTGGGCTGCCGATGGACTGCAGTTATGACAACAGAAATCTGGAGCACAAAAAGATAGTTCCCTCAGTATTCATGATCGCCTCCTGCTCCGTTTGATGCTGCATACCTTTTAACAGCACGGATCCGCTGAAGCGGCGGTGTCGGCTCGCGACCTGGCGGGCCGCTATGTATGAGAAGAAAGGGTTGCCGTAGCTTGAGCCGCACTCCCAGGAGACCATTAAGAATCAAGGGAACTGAAGTTGTGCCCTTTGCGCCAACATCCTGACGCGTTTCAAGCATGCGCTCTTCATCAGAGGACTCCTGCAAAGAACCACCAACATCAAAGGTTCCAGTAACTTCCCTTTTATTAATAGCTTCAATCACACTCAGGTGAGTAAATTACCAAGCATCATGGGACTGGTAGTCCTTCAGTCTTTCAATGTATTACCCCAGTGGGCTGCCGATGGACTGCAGTTATGACAACAGAAATCTGGAGCACAAAAAGATAGTTCCCTCAGTATTCATGATCGCCTCCTGCTCCGTTTGATGCTGCATACCTTTTAACAGCACGGATCCGCTGAAGTGGCGGTGTCGGCTCGCGACCTGGCGGGCCGCTATGTATGAGAAGAAAGGGTTGCCGTAGCTTGAGCCGCACTCCCAGGAGACCATTAAGAATCAAGGGAACTGAAGTTGTGCCCTTTGCGCCAACGTCCTGACGCGTAAAAGGGAAGTTACTGGAACCTTTGATGTTGGTGGTTCTTTGCAGGAGTCCTCTGATGAAGAGCGCATGCTTGAAACGCGTCAGGACGTTGGCGCAAAGGGCACAACTTCAGTTCCCTTGATTCTTAATGGTCTCCTGGGAGTGCGGCTCAAGCTACGGCAACCCTTTCTTCTCATATATATATATATATATATATATATGAAGCTCACTCCGGCTGTGGTATGGTCACATGTGATTTTAACTGACTGAGACTATTTTCCAACGGATTCTTTATTATACGTCGCTTGGCACTTGCCAGTACCTGTCATGTCTCTGCTTCCTGTGTCGATGTGTGCCAATTTCAGTCTGGGGTATTGTTGTTTCTGCTCACTTGAGCTTATACATTGACATTTGATATTCACACAGAATCCCCGAGATCGAGACTCACTCCATAGGGCACTTCGATATAGCAGATGTCCATTACATTATATAACTAATTGGCACACCCTAGCCCTCTGCATGCTTAATTTTGCTTGATTTTGGGGTAACTTGGAGCACATTGCCTTAGGGCTACTCATAATCGGCCGCCACTGGGCAACAGTTGAAGACACTATTCAACGACATTTTCTTTCGGGACTAGCCCGTATATTCATTATGTTCTGACATATTGTTGCACCTACAGTCTAATGCGTACTAGGATGGTATTTACCTGTATTTTACTTTATTCATGTATATACATTATATGTACTCATACACAACAGCATTACATTCCTTTACTTTGGTGCCACTACAATATGTCTGCCGTGTTGACCACCTGATCAGTGTATTTCACGAGATTGTCCTTTGTTACTGTTTACCCCGGAAAAACTTTATCCATCACTCACCCATGATTGTTTCCTTACGTGAACAAGACTCTGCAACGAGTTGAAACGCGTTGTGAGGAATAAACACCTCTTCTTTGCACTATCCCGGACTTTGCCTCCTTTGGTTACTGAGAGCGCACTATTGGTTTGTTGTGGGGACATTACGAGTCGGCGTGCTCCGCCGACATTTGCGCCACCTCTCCCGGGTCAAGCAGTTCAGAAGGAGCGATCGTGGACATAATATATATATATATATATATATATATATATATATATATATATATATATATATTGTAATCCAATCCTGACAGCGGCGAACAGACAGGCACTGACTCCGTGAAATGATGGCAAAGAAATTTTAATCCAAACAATAGCCTAAACGCGTTTTGACGGCGTACCGCCTTGGTCACTACGTGATATATATATATATAGGATGGAGTCAAAATGATGCTACTCTAATAGCCACTTTGGCATCTTTAATTAGGAGGGATTAATACCTAGTCTGTGGATAATGGCGAACCATGAAAGTGGTGGGCGATAAATGCATGTTATGAGTTTCAGAGAGAGCAAAGCGAGCAAGCCTGACTTAGTTTAGTGGAGTTTTTGTAGATGATTAGAGATTGTGGTAGGGTATTTTGTGGCTTATATTGTAAATTAATTATTTAAAAAACAAAGGTTACAGAGCCAAGCCTTTCCTGGTGCGCCAACTAAGCCAGTGTTATACTTGGTATCCTTGGCTTTGTTCCCTTGTCTTTTTACCTTCAGATCTCCTGCTTTTGATGACTTCATTTTTGCAGGCCTCATGATTCTGTGCACTTTACCGCTGCTAACCAGTGCTAAAGTGCTTGAGCTCTGTCCCTAAAATGTCATAACATTAGCTAATCCACAATTGGCATATTTATTTTGCTTATAAACCGTAGTAATATGCACTACCTGACCCAGGGCCCTTAAATTAAAAGCTTGTAGTGGGCCTGCAGCACTGATTGTGCCACTCAACAAAAGTAACCCTTTAAACATGTCTAAGGCATGCCCTTGCGGAGCCTGTATGAGCAGTTTTAAACTGCAATGTTGACCTGGCAAGTTGAACCTCCTTCCAGGCCCAAAACCTCAATTTTAATACACATAAGTTACCCCTAGGGTAAGTCCTGGACAACCCAGAGGGCAGGGTGCAATATACTTAAAAAGTAGGACATGCACATTTAAGTTTTCCATGTCCTGGTAGTGATAAACTCTTAAACTCGTGTTTCACTACTGCAGGGCCTATATCTCACATTGTATAACTTTAGGATTACTTAATTTCATTTTATAAGCATCATTTCCAAATGGGAATTCCAGTGTCTCTGGAATCCTAATTTAAAATTCTAACTTATAGTAAACTTGGATTTTAAATTACAATTCTCAAAATGCCACTTTTAGAAAGTTGTCATTTTCATGCCTTACTGATCACATGACTGAGTGTAATTGGCAGAGTGAATTTGTGTATTACGCCTAGACAGCCACACACAATGGGAGCTTAGGTGTGACTGAGTGGGCTGTCCTGACAACAGGATAGAAGGGAGAAGATGGACCCAGCCTCAATTACAATGAATAGGCTGTGTCCAGCCCCCACATAAAAGTCTGCCTACCCCCTGTAGTTAGTCCGGAGTCAGGTGTGGCATGGCAGGGCATTTGTGGACTCCAAAGGCTTGTCTCTATAAGTTTCTACCCACTTCAAAGGCACAACTTTGTGTAAAAGAAGTACCTCAGACTCAACCACTTCAGCACACTTCTGGATCTGTGGATACTCTTCCAGGAAGAAGGGCTGTGGTGCTGCTGAAAGGAATGCCACTCTGCTGGACAGCTACTCTGGTGGACGTCTGCTTTGCTGAGATGGCCTACTGCCCTCTTACCTGGGTGAGAAGGACTGGACCGGCATCACTTTACCCAGAACCCAGAGTGACTCCGAGGGCTGTGGCTGGCTTCCTGATCTGAAGCCTCAGGCTTCCAAGAACCATCCTCCTGCACCTGGACTCTGCCATCTGTGAGTCTACCCTGCCAAGTGATGCCACCCCATTACTGGCCCTTGGAAGTGGGTTCTAAGTGCTCTGCCACCCTCCGTGGATCCAGTGGACCCTACTCATCTCCTGTGGTGTACAGCGCAAACCCGAGCAGAATCGAGGCAAAACTGTTGCTACTTGAATTTGGCCTGTCTCAAAGACCTGCATCGCATCACAACTTTTTGTTTTGGAACCACAGCATCACCCCAACTGTGCACCGCATCATTACTCCAGGGACACATATCGCTCATCTACGCTGCCGGCCCACATATCACAGCCTTGCTGCATCTCAGAAGTGATGCATCACTTCGGCACTGCAACACATCTTGGACGCAGATCCACACAATGTTCAGTAAAGCAGGATTTAAGGTACTTTGTTCAGTAGGCCTAACTGAGTCCCTCTAGCTCCTCTATTGCAATCGGCCTAAACATGTGACTTCATCCCAGTCCAGCACAACTAGATGTCCTTGTTGGTGCTTTGTGTTTTTTGGTGCTATTTTTACTAATAACTTTAAAATTTTAAATCTCTGCTTCTACTAATTAGGGGTGGGCGGAATTTGCGTAGTCACGCTATGCAAAGCTCAGCGAAACGGTAAAAATACTCTGCGAGCAAGCAGAAATAATGCGGAATTGCTTGTTCTGCCCGTTCACGATGCTTTTTTCCTGTCCGCGAACACTGTTTGCTTGCTCGGGGGGAAATATCTTGCTAATACGCATTTTGACAGCGCGAACAAGCAAAAGATTCTGTGAAGCCGCAGATAGCGGAATTTTTGGCAATTCCCCGGAACGCGAAATTACCCAAATTCTGCAAATTCCGCGAGGGGAACAGAATTTACTGCCCAGGCCTACTACTAATTGGATTTTTGGCGTTTTGATCTTATTTTATTTCTTAAAGAAAGTTCTATTTTTCTAACTTGGTGTGGGATCTTTTGTGTTATGTATTCACACACATTTGTTGTGTTTTGCACAAATACTTTACACATTGCCTATATGTTAAGCTTGAGTATCCTCTGCCATACTACCAGGGGTTTGAGCACATGTTAATTTGGGTTTGCTTGTGCCTTACCCTGACAAGGATTGTGGTTTCTGCTTGACCAGGGTTCACACCTTAGTCAACCAATAACATTATTTCTCACACAGGGGTATTGAACAAACTGGATCAACATGACCATAACAGCTAAAGACAATCTCCAATGGACCTTTCCTTGTTAAATCTATGTAGAACGTAGCATTTTCATATGTTTATAGAAAAAAAAATGCCCTCAGACTGGCAAACAAAATTCCAATTAGGAAGAGGGGCTTAGTCAGCCCTCATCATAATTTGGGGTGACCGAAAGAACACAGTCAAAAAAAATGGAGTAGCTGCATTGCTACTCCTAGACCTTTCATACAGATGCCATGATATTTCATTATTTGGCTAAAGACATTTTACTTGGAATTACTTGGAATTTTTCTTGCCTAAACAACAGGTGCTACCTGATTCAAATATCTAGTTTTTTTCAAATCCTTTCTGCATACAAACAAGGGTTCCACAAGGACTTATCACCTCACTTTTATTCGTATACATGAACCCAATATTATATCTCATCAACTATGCTGATGACACACAGACAATTTTCAAATTGGAAAACCATATGGACATAGGAAAATAAAAACTCAATAACTTGATCATCGTCATAGATCAATGGATGACGTACAATCACAACAATGTAAATGCCTCCAAAATAGAAACACTTACCAGTGGTGAATGTAAAAGTAATGATCTATATCTTTCTGGCTGGATGAACAGGGCCCTCCTTCAGAAATAGCTAAAGAATCATGAAATGAGCAATCAGTCATCAAGTATACACTTTCCATGAATGATCAAGTGGCCAGGCTGCAACAACACAGTGAAAACACTCAAACACATCTTTACACATCTGAGAGTTCTTCAAAAGACACAAGATGCAACATCACTTATCTTCTCTTAACTAGACTATACTAACAGACTATACCATGGCATTCCAATCTCAACCATGAGAAGGCTGCAAAGAGTCCAGAATTCAGCTGCAGAGCTCCGTTTATGTGTAAATATACAAACCCACATCTTTCCAGTCCAGAAGGCCCTACACAGGCTCTCAATTACAAGAAAATGCTTTTTTAGGTTAGTATGCATTAATAACAGAGCTGTAAATGACAAAGGACAAAATTCCTCCAATCAAAAATTACCAAATACTACCAAACTAGGGGCCCGGATCACAGAACTAACTTAAGACAAAATCCTAAACTTACTATTTTGGTATTCACAGAAGGCATTTAGTAGTAGTAAAGTTAGGATTTTGCCATAAGTCTATCTTAAGTCTGTCTTAAGTCTGACCTTTCCACTGCTACTTGTTGTGCTGGAGTTTGATCCTGACGCTGGAGGACTGAGGAAGCGTCTTGAGGCTCACAGCTAGCGCTTTGTAAGGCGCTACCTTTCGCCGGACCCGCTTCCCGGGTCCCGCTTCACGGTGCTGTGGTTTGCTGAACCCTGGACACATCGCACTGAGGGCTTTTGGTAGACAGGGCTGCGAGCGAGAATACTGCAGGACTCCAACTTCCAAGAGTCCCTGCTGTTTCCTTCACCCAATCCACCTGGTGACGCTCTCCCTGTAGGCCACGCCCCCTTGCAATCAGTGAAAAGATTCTGGACTTTGAACCTCGGCGGTTACCTTTCCACTGCTACTTGTTGTGCTGGAGTTTGATCCTGACGCTGGAGGACTGAGGAAGCGTCTTGAGGCGCACAGCTAGCGCTTTGTAAGGCGCTACCTTTCGCCGGACCCGCTTCCCGGGTCCCGCTTCACGGTGCTGTGGTTTGCTGAATCCTGGACACATCGCACTGAGGGCTTTTGGTAGACAGGGCTGCGAGCGAGAATACTGCAGGACTCCAACTTCCAAGAGTCCCTGCTGTTTCCTTCACCCAATCCACCTGGTGACGCTCTCCCTGTAGGCCACGCCCCCTTGCAATCAGTGAAAAGATTCTGGACTTTGAACCTCGGCGGTTACCTTTCCACTGCTACTTGCTGTGCTGGAGTTTGATCCTGACGCTGGAGGACTGAGGAAGCGTCTTGAGGCTCACAGCTAGCGCTTTGTAAGGCGCTACCTTTCGCCGGACCCGCTTCCCGAGTCCCGCTTCACGGTGCTGTGGTTTGCTGAATCCTGGACACATTGCACTGAGGGCTTTTGGTAGACAGGGCTGCGAGCGAGAATACTGCAGGACTCCAACTTCCAAGAGTCCCTGCTGTTTCCTCCACCCAATCCACCTGGTGACGCTCTCCCTGTAGGCCACGCCCCCTTGCAATCAGTGAAAAGATTCTGGACTTTGAACCTCGGCGGTTACCTTTCCACTGCTACTTGTTGTGCTGGAGTTTGATCCTGACGCTGGAGGACTGAGGAAGCGTCTTGAGGCTCACAGCTAGCGCTTTGTAAGGCGCTACCTTTCGCCGGACCCGCTTCCCGGGTCCCGCTTCACGGTGCTGTGGTTTGCTGAATCCTGGACACATCGCACTGAGGGCTTTTGGTAGACAGGGCTGCGAGCGAGAATACTGCAGGACTCCAACTTCCAAGAGTCCCTGCTGTTTCCTTCACCCAATCCACCTGGTGACGCTCTCCCTGTAGGCCACGCCCCCCTCTACACCCAATCTATATCAAACGGGTCACTGCTCCACTGCGCGGGAGCGCGCGGGAAGCGCCCGGGACAAGGGCAGGCCCTCTGAGGCCCTCAGAGGCACGAGAAGGCTAGGCTAGGCCAGTCCCCTAACATCTGTCTATCCGCATACTGTTCGGCCAGAGTACCCCCACCTGTCTTGTGACCTCCTCGCCCCATCTGAGAAATGTTTTAGAATGTTTACAACAATCTGAGAGGTTCTGTAGACATAGATTATCAGGCCTAGGATTAGTTCATTAAATTTATACCTTAGAGAAAACTGCCAAGTATTTCAGCCTAGATGCACTAAATAGTAATTTCCCCTACACTTTTTATCGTTTCTCATTGTTTGTTTGTGATGATGACAAAGAAATTAAGGTCTGGGAGAATACTGGTAGGAAGATCAGGCTCAAAAACCAGATCGAATCCCCTCCGAAATAAGCTCAGCCAAGCCACTAATTTGAAAAGCACTTGCCAGCTTTTTAATCTTTGGGAAAGGGGTAAGAATAAAGCTATAGTGGCGGACAATATGTCGGAGGATATTAAGGACTCTGGAGCTATCCATTCAGACATATTACCCAATACTTCGAGAGAGATGCCTGAAAATAAAAAGGTAATTGTGGATAATAGTTCAGTAGTAACAAAAGTAGCACCTTTGTCCTCTGAGTGTGGTTTTTCTCCTCCCCTATTCTCTACAATGAAAAATATTATTGAACTGGTACCAGAAGTAGTCATAAAAACAAAGAAAGACATAGAACAAGATAACTTGCATATAGAGAAAACTTCACACGAAGAGGCCCATCATACAGTAAATATATCGCCAACAAAAGATTCTTTCAACAATGGTCTGTCTCCAATGGTCCTTGACAAAGACCTATGTCAAAGGTACATAGAGACTGACCTGGTCAAAGCCGAGATGGACTTAAAAACCCCGGTAACATCGACCCATGCTGGCTTGCATCTTTACAGTAGTACCCCTTCCAAGTCCTCACACTCAAATTTTTCCATAAGCCCCAATTTAAATCTGATTGGGATAAATGCACTACAATGTCAGGGGACAGACAAACCCATTTGTGATTCCCTCCATATATTAGAACACTTATTGTCGTCCATTTTACAATTATTGGAAAAATTTGTGGGGGGATCCGACTGTGTACTTGATACAGTGACCCAGATTTTGAAAGTTTTATTGGGCACTCAAAAAGAGAAGGATGCAGTCCAAAAGAAGCAGTCCTCCTCCTCTGTAGTATCAGATGAGGTAGGAATAAAAGATCAATTATCTGTAGTTAATAAATGTTCCAAATAGAGTATATGAGGATGTAAAAACAAGTGCTACCCAGCCATCCCCCACCCTAAATTGTTCTTTAGTTAATGATTCAGAAATTACATTTTGTGGGGAACTCCCTCCAAAAACTGGGAATGACCTTTTTCCTATTTTTAAGAAGCAACAGGGAGAAGGAGATAGAGAGGTGGACGCCACTCCGGTAGGGAATGGTAATAAAGGGAAGTCAGTGATAATAAAAAAGAACGGAAATAATAAGAGGAAACTATTGAGACGGATAGAAAAAAATAGGCGGAGGAAAATCCTCTTTAGAAAACATCTTAATTCCCCCTTACACAATGAGGTATATCAAACTCAGGTGGTAGCTGAAAAGGATAATAACCCTGAAAATAGGATCATTAAAGAAAATATTGTGCCTCCGCCCTTGGCTACTCCAGCATTATTATCTACTTCCCCCCCCTCCCCATCATCAACAATTGACACAAATATCCTCTTCCAACAAGTTACCATCAATAGGGATATAATTGGGTCAAAAAATCCAACATTTTCAGGACAGGAGCAAAACCCCTCCGGCCAAGTAGCTCCAATACTTAACCCCCTAGCAACATCTTTCTTGGGAGTAGTTGCAAGAGGTGTCCCGTTAATAGAGTCTAAGGAGAAAAGCATAGATACCGTATGGGTAGAATTTTCTCCCCTTTTTGATGCTGAATGCATTCTGAACAGATCCTTCTTGCTTAAATATTTTCAAGAATCTGCTAACTTGAAACTAATACAATCAGCCGATCTAGATAGGGTACAATTATTAAAATCAGAAGTGGGGATGATAACTAGGGTGAAGTTCCACTCCAAGTTAGTAGCCAATCTAATTCTGCAACGCTCAGAAGATCTGCAGAGCAGAGGAATAGATGTAATCCCGGTGTTGGGGCATACTAGACAAAACAATATCCTTAAATCCCAAACTCGCCAGAAGCCCCCCTTTTCTCTGTTGCAAGCAGCAACAGGTAGTATAAATAAGGTGGGTGAGCTTACAGAGTTAAAAATATGCAAGTCTAAGGATTCTCGTTTAGTATCCTATGCTAACCCTACCTTGCCCTCTTATCAATCTGATATCGGAGAGGAAAATGTTCAATGGAATTGGCTTCCCAGAGTTCTTGCAGAAAGATCCCTAAATAAACAACTATCTAATTCGCATCTTTAGCAAAGAATTATTTATAATATCCTGGAATGCAGCCGGTTTAAAAAACAGTCCGGAGAAAACGGCATTCCTTTTGTCCCTGGAGGCAAATATAATATGCCTCCAGGAGACATGGTGTACCGATAAAATTCAAATAGGGAAAGATTATTATGTATTGGAAGGTAGCGCCACCCCGAATAAAAAAGGACATGCCAGTGGGGGGATAGCTTGCCTCTTATCGAACCGAATAAATTGGTACTATGTGCACTATATGGATCCGAGTAAACTCTTCCAAGTAGTAACCTTATTTGAGTCTGGCAATCCTAAAACTGGCAATCGTCTGGTTCTGATAAATGTCTATATACCACCGGAAGCTGGTTTTAATGCAATCTTAAAAAAGGTTTTCTTGCATAGCCAGAGTATCAGGGAGAAAGATCCAACGGCGGCTATAATTTTAGTCGGGGACCTGAATTGCAAGATCTCCAACTCAAGCATAAACTTATTCTGTGATAAACTTAGAGAAGAAACTCTCCATATTCCTCGGGCAGCGTTTCCTGAAAATATAAAAACAAATAAACGTGGCAAACTTTTACTAAATGAGTTGGCAGAAATGGATGGGATTATTGCAAATGGGAGACTCCCCTCGGATTCCCCGGCTAAGTTCACGCACAAATCCTACCAAGGGGAATCGATTCTTGATTACGTAATAATGGGGTCCCAATCATTTGAGTTATTGAAGGATCTCGATATTATTGATACACCGTTAAGTGATCACAGAATCCTCTCCATCTCGATGAATGTAAAGCCATCTAAATGTGATCAGTGGTCTCTGAATAGTGATCAAACAAATTTCGGTTCCAAATCAGGAAGGTGCTACTGGAACGCAAGGGCGTGTCGAAATTTGGAAGAAATGCTCGATGTAGCAATATCTGAGCTTCCTTCCTGGTATGGCTCTGAAATTGAAAATTTCTCTCTGTTCTTGAAGTCAGTGATAACAGGGGCAAAAAAGCTCAATAGGAAAAAGTCCTTTGGAATATTTACTAGCCCTCTGAGACTGCTTAACATAGAAATTAATAAATTAGTAAGGGCCCAATATTTAAATAGATCTGTTGTTATAGCACAAAAAATAACAATATTAAAAAGGAAACGGAGAAGGCTATTAACCACATTACGCAAAGAAAAAGAGGATGCTATCTGGGTAAAAATAAGAGAAGCTGCTATTAACGGGGAAATGAGGCAATTTTGGTCCCTTATAGGTGAGGGGTGCGGACTGAGAACAAGCCCTTCACCCATCCCTATTGAGGAACAAATATGGAGGGATTTTGTCTCTAATCTTTATGCAAGCAATAATACGGTGACCTCGCAAGTACGGCCAAACGAAATGAGCTTGTCTTTAGAGCCATTTACAGAAAAGGACATAGACTTAGCTATTGGAGAAATGAGGCACTCCGGGGCTATGGGCCCAGATGAATTGCCCATTAATGTACTAAAACAGAACAGGGCTAAATGGAGTATGCTACTCTGTCCAATTTTCAATATTTGTTTATCTAGAGGTAAGGTTTTACCCTCTTGGAAGGGAAGTATCCTGGTACCATTGTTTAAAAAGGGAGATCGTTTATCCCCTCAGAATTACCGCCAGATTGCACTGTTGGATGCAATCGGCAAAGTTTTTACAAGATGTCTGCTCAAACGAATAAATGATTGGGTGGAGCATTTAAATATTCTTCCTCTCGAGCAGACAGGTTTCAGGAAAAACCACAGTACCATGGACAACTTAACAGCCCTCCAGGTAATAACCGATAAATATATTGGAGCCAGAAAGGGGAGAGTCTATGCGGCATTCATAGATTTCTCCACGGCCTTTGATAAGGTCGACCGACAAGTACTGTGGAGAAAGCTACATGCCCTGGGAATGCCTCATAGACTCTTATGCTTGGTACAAGATTTGCACGATAACACGTGGTGCAGAGTGCTATTGGGGGGTGAAAGGGGCTTATCCCAGCTTATTCCATCGGCAAATGGCCTTAAACAGGGCTGTCTTTTAGCTCCTCTTTTGTTTTCCCTTTACGTTAGTGATCTCCCCCTTATCATATCTGCATGCGAAGGAATTGCCCCACGTCTGGGAGACAGATATATCTCTTGTTTAATGTATGCGGACGATATATTAATCCTAGACCTTACTCCAAAAGGCCTTAACAACCGTCTGCATTCATTATACGCATTCTCCGAAAACCATTTCCTGAAAATAAACATTTCCAAAAGCAAGGTAATGTGTATGGAGGGGCGAAAAAAACTGAAGTTGGAACACATTAGCTGGGAGCCCAAAAATTAGAAAGAGTAAAATCATACGTATTTTTGGGTAAGGTTGTAAATAGCAACTTGAGCAACAAATCCCATATAGAAAATAGTTCCCGCAAGGCAAAGTCGCAGGGAAATGGGTTAAGAGCATTATACAAATCAACCGGTAAAAGACACTTTGGTTATTTGCTGGAGGCTTTCCGGGCAAAAGTCCCCCCAACTTTGCTTTACGGCATAGAACTCATCGACCTAGTCGAATGGGGTTTTTTGGACATTATCGAGGGTTCCCTCTTGAGAAGCTTAACTTCAGTTAATAATAGTTGCAGTGCAGCAGCCCTTCGTTTAGAATTCGGTCTAAGAAGTAGCTGGGCACAGGGTCTGGCAGGAGTCATTCGCTGGGTTATCTGTTTGGTCAAAGGAAAGCCAGCCACACTAAGATCCCTAATCACAAAAGAGTTGATGGGCCCACTAAAAGAGCATTCGATTCTTATAAAGAATTATAGGAAGGCCATTACACTCTTGGACTTAGAGGAAGCCACTCTTTTAGACCTTTCTATGCAACAATTAAAATTTACATTAAAACAAGCCACATGGAAGCTAAGCTACGAAAGGGATCGTAACTTGATTGTACAAAAGAAGGGGGCCACTCAAGCTGTTGATTCCTATTTGTTTAAACAAATACAACCTTACGCCTCCTGGAATATACCCCACGGTTTGCGCCGTTTTTGGCTGCTTCTTAGGCAGGATCTCCTTCCACTGAATAAGCTGTTGGCCAAATGGCATGGTATATCTAATATATGTAACCTTTGCAATATCTCAGTCCAAGACTCTATACATGTCCTGCTAGTCTGTCCAGCATTAATGGCCCACCGTCGTCTGTGGGTAAAGCCTGCATATATTCAGTTTGGTATTTTATCCGCAAGATCTCTGATAGATGCTATCTTCAGTCCCCCAAACGAAATTTCCTGTAACAGAATTTTTAACTTTTTCAAATGTTTTTTAGAATTGTATTAGATGAACGGTATGATAATCTGTACATTTTTTGCTAGAAAAAGTCGATTATATGTGGACTCATTTTATTATATTTTGGCTGTTATTTTGTAATATGTGGATCTCCAAGGAGTTCCAAAATCATATTTAAATAAAATTGAAATCTTAAGTCTGTCTTAACTCTGTCCTAAGTTTGTCTTAAGTCTGTCTTACGTCTGTCTTAAGTCTGTCCTAAGTTTGTCTTAAGTTTGTCTTAAGACTGTTTTAAGACTGTCTTAAGCCTGCCTTAAGTCTGTCTTAAGGCTGTCTTAAGTCAAACTTAAGACAAAATCCTAACTTTACAATTACTAAATGCCTTCTGTGAATACCAAAAGTAGTAGGACAGACTTAAGACAGACTTAAGACAAAATCCTAACTTTACTACTACTAAATGCCTTCTGTGAATACCAAAAGTAGTAAGTTTAGGATTTTGTCTTAAGTTAGTTCTGTGAATCGGGCCCTAGGATTGTATGTTCCAGGCTCACAACATGTTAAATGATTCTTGCTTATGAGTAGAACCCATTGGTAGCATTTCTTTCTCTGTTCAAGCCATCAAACTATGGAGCTTGCTGCCTACAAAGTTCAGAGCAACTGAGAATCGCCTAGAGTTAAGAAGAATGGTTAAGATATGGTATTTACCGCCATGATTCATCCGAGTATCTATATGATCTACTTCACAATAACATGAGCCATCATAAATTCTGGCCTCTCTGCCCACAGACAGATACAGGCAGTGCCATCAAATAGAACAACCAAAGATGCAACACCATACAGCATTTGCCCACAGGTGACAACCATCAATCCTTCTTTCTACAGTTTTGTTTGTCCTCAGGTTCTATCCTATCCTAAAAAAGCCTTCTCCCACTCCTTTCCTGTACCTTGTATGAAGAATTGTTTTGAATTACATCTGTTGATCGTTATCTCTGTTACCTTTAGACCAAATCACCCTCTCCTTACCCTTATTTCTCTGAATGCCTTATTGTTTCTGAGTGAAGCCTACGTTTCTGCATGCCTGTCTGCTAACTCACTTTTATCCTCCAGCAAAATGGCCATACTTCTCGTCAAAAACCCTGCATGTTCCTTCTGTATAACCATTCCTTGCAAGCAAGCACAATCTGACCTCCTCTACTCAAACCCATTTCTATTTGAATGCATTTGAATGAATTCACACTAATTCACATTAATGAGCAAATCTGGCTCCTAGTACATTTAGTCTACCACAAAGAAACTGTAGGAAATGAATGGATCTCCTGAGTGCACAAGATTAATCCAGAAAACCAATAATTCCCAGGAATAAATACTAACCATTGTATTACCCTCTAACATTGCATTCCAAAGTACTGTGCAACCCACTGCAGGTCACCTCCATGCCTCACCAGGGGGAGTAAGTGCTACATATGTGCATTACAGTACGCTACAATACACAATAGTGGACTGGCATTAAGCTATGGACAGTCACTATTAGGTGAAAGCAGTCCAAAATATAATAGGCACCATAATGCCAAGTAGTGCCACAATATTCTACAGATAATCACAATATGACAGAGCAACCATCTGGCCATGGATGGCAGCAATATTCAGGAAGGGCTCAATAGCCCAAGAAGAACCATCAGATGACAGGCATAACAACCATTATGCGGAGGATGTCCACAGACTGCCATGGATTCTCACATTGTGTCAGGGCAACCGTCATGCTAAGACTAAAGAATCATTGTATACCAAGGCAGCTGACAATATGCAGAGAGTAACGACAATAAACTAGGAATCATGTCACTGTCATTGCTTGTATAATTTTAGCACTGTTGTCTTCCATAAGACACACTTAAAGGGACACATCTAAATGTATTGGAAGAATGGAAGTTAATTCTGACCTAATTATGAAGGATTGGATGGTATACATTTGATCTGTCCAGTTTCTGTTCTACATTCTCTCGGGGTCATAACTGTGAAAGATACCTTTGCTTTTAGCCAATATTAAAAATGATTTTCGACAAGTTTTACAGTTTGTTGTGTTTTGTTCAAACAGATATCTGCCGCGTCTTTATGTTGGGTTTTCTTTTTATTTCGTTCATTCCTATTATTGAAAATCAATTTACTCATGTGCACACGTAACGTATACAATTTCAACTAGCCAATGCTTTTCATGTGTTTCTGGTATTTGGAGCATAACGTTTAAACATTTGGGGGCATATTATCAAGTAACGGCGTTAAAATTATCGCTGCTTTAGCGACAGAAAACTACTGCTAAAGCGGCGATAATGGGTGTGATGATATGCCCTTGAGAATTCCCGTAGAAGCCCATGTTCTGGTGTCAACATGGGCTTCTATTGGAATTCTCTGCGGCATATTATCAAGCCCAATATCGCCGCTTTAGCGGCAGTTTTCTGCCGCTAAAGCGGAGATAATGTTAACGCCGTGCTTGATAATATGCCCCATATTTCGAATCACATGATGACAAAAATGAGAAAAGATTTTCTTTCCATGACATTAATTGCATTTAAGTACTTGGGGGCATATTATCAAGCACAGCGTTAAAATTATCGCTGCATTAGCGGCAGGAAACTGCCACTAAAGCGGCGATAATGGGCTTGATAAATATGCCGTAGAGAATTCCCATAGAAGCCCATGTTGACACTGGAACATGGGCTTCTATTGGAATTCTCTGCTGCGTATTATCAAGCCCATTATCGCCGCTTTAATGGCAGTTTTCTGCCGCTAATGCGGCGATCATTTTAACTCTGTCCTTGATAATATGGCCCTTGATGGTTAAGCTTCGTACTATAAATTAAATACTTTCCAACAGTCGACCATCTGGAAATGTATACACACTGGCGTAGCTAGGGGGGGGCGAGGGGGGCGGTCCGCCCCAGGCGGCACAATTTTGGGGGTGCCCGCGCGGCACTGATCGCCCGTTGCGGCCGCGGCTGCCTTTATAATTTATTTGGGTACACTGTAAATTATAACGGCTGCCGCGGCCGCGGCCCAGTTTGAAAGTGTGCGCTGAGCGCACTTAGCACACTTAGCACTGACCAGCCTGCCTCCAGGGCCGTCAATCACTCTTGTAGCGCGAGCGCTACCAATGACGGCCCTGGGCAACATAAAAAAAACATGAATTTAATTTGGCCAGCCCTGCCCTCGCGATGAAAACGACGTAGCAGTGATGCGTCACGCGCTTCACGCTACGCGCTCTCGCGCTCATTCTGGCCTGGGGCGGCATCAAGAGCTTTCTTTTCTATTCGCAAACAAAACACATCTGAGCCTGCCTGCCTCTACTCACTGAAAACAAGGCTTGCCTCTCAGCACGGGGGCTGTATCTCACGCTGCCTCTCGAGTGGAGTTACAGGCAATGCATGTTTCTGTTGGCTCAGACGACAAATCCAATATTACTGCGCTGATGTAGTTTCCACATCATCTTGCTGCTGCAATTCAAGGTAAATGGGCCACTTTCTCAGTTAAATTGCATAGCGTCCTTACCTAACAGGGAAAAACTGCACCTGTGAAACATGGGCCTGACACTGCTCCAGCTTTCTTGCGCTCTAGATATTTTTTTTGTCCTCAGCCAGAATAATGAGCGATAAAATAAAGATTCATAAATATACTAAGCTGCCAGTAGTTTGATTAATGTGTGGGCGCTGGGAGAGAGCCAAGAATTGACTTGAGAAAGGGATCAGGAAGGAGGACAGTGGCTTAAGGAAACATCATATCTGAGAGTATGGTTTTTTAATCTGGTTCTTTCAGTAAAAAGAAATACAAATGTTTTGCAGGACCAATCATTTTGTGCATGAATGCTGGTAGAATTAGGAGCTTTATAGATAACACAGGTCTTCCAGAGGGAGGGAGACAGGGACTAGTTGATTGTAGGTTGAGCAGTTAACCAGGGAGAATGACAATGAGGGTATTCAGGCACAGAAGAGCAGGGCAGAGCTGGGGCCTAGGTGAAGAGCCATGGCTTCACAGTGGATGAAGCTCTAATATGTAGGGTCAGGTCATTTCAGTCTTTCGGAGTGAGGTAGGAGAAGGCACAACTGCTGGCTCTTGTTCTGAGTTTTCAGGGTATCAGTGCAAGCAGGAGTTTGGCTGTGTCTGGTTGGTGTGTGGAAGTTGATGAGTCCAGTGAGGAAGGTAGTGCCAAGGGTGTGCAGGGCTTTGTATGTGTGTAAGAGAAATTTGAAGAATGAATGTTTGCGGATGGGAGTCAGTGTTGGGTGATGTGAGTGAGGGAAGGGACCCTGAGTGTGAGTCTTGCTGCTGTGTTTATGGCATGAAGTCTTCTGGTCAGTTGGGCGTTGATGCCGCCATTTCTGTAATCCAGTTTTCAGGTGATGAAGGCCAGGTTGACTGTTCTGCATGTGTTGACCAGGAGGCATTTGAAGTTTTCCTTGAAGATTTTAAGGGTGTAGAAGCAAGAGGCAGAAACTGCATTGACTTGGCAGGTCATTGTGAGTTGCTTGTCCTCCACTATTCAACAGTTCTTGGCTGGGGTGTCAGACCGGGTGTGAATCTGAGATGTGCTGTCCACTTGGTGAAGTTCCACAGTAAGGTATCTCTGCTGAAGAGTACCACTTCTGTTTTATCTATGTTGAGTTTTAGACAGTTGATCTTCAACCCCATGGTGTTTTTGGACATGCAGGAGGAGATGTTGGTCTGGGTGCTCAGTGAGAGGATAAGTTGGATGTTGCTGGTGTATGAAATTATGTTGATTCTGTGAATTTGGATGGTGTTTGCGGGTGGGACCCTGTAGGTGCTGAAGGGTGTGGGGCTGAGAGATGATCCCTGGGGTATTCCGCAGATGAGGTTGGTGGTGGACGAGGTGTGGGGAGCCAGGCTAACTGACTTGGTGCAGTCTGCGAGGTAGGAGCAAATCCAGCAGAGTGCAGGCCCTTGTATGCTGGCTTTAAAGAGACATTCAATGAGGATAGGGTGGTTTATAGTGTTGAAAGCTGCAAATAGATGGATGAGGAATGCAGTGCCGCCTTTGTCCATGATCAGTCGTATGTATTCTGTGGTGGTGATGAGGGTGGTCTCAGTGCTGTGGTTGGGCCTAAATCTGCATTGAGTGGGGTCAAGGAGGTGGTTGTCATTGAAGAGGGTGGTTGTTCACTTGTTGATGATGTTCTCCAGGACTATGGCCGAGGAGAGTAGTGGGGATATCAGGCAATAGTTGTAGAGCATCCGCTGAGGGATTTTTAGGAAGGGGAGTATCGTGGCATACTTCCAGGCATCTGGTAAGGTTGCTACGTGGATGGTGCTGTTCAGTACTGGGGTTAGGGCTGAGCTGATGGGGTTCAGTCCTTTAGTGAAGATGTGGTGAGGGCAGGTGTCCAAATGTTCTCAAGGATGCATTGATGGTATGGTTGTTGCAGTTCCTGTGTGGTGATGGTGGGCCAAGAGGTCATGGTCCATTTCAGGGGGTTTTGTCCCGATGGGTATGAGGGCTGCAAGGGTGGATGGGTCTTGCTGGGGCAGGAAGATGCACATGTTGCTGATCTTATGCCTGAAAAAAGGGAGAGCTAGGTGCAGAGGTCCTGTGATGACATGATGCTAGAGGAGCTAGCAGCAGGAGTGTCAAAATACTTCATGATGGTGAAGATTTCCTTAGCATCCTTTGTGCTGTTGTCAGTGCATTGGTTGAGAGCTGAACATTTGGTGGGTCTACTTTGTTAATTATACAATCTTAGGATTCACCTGTAGGTGCTTTTTTTGGTGTCGTTGTGGTTCTGCCTCAATCTGCATTTGAGCTACTTGCAGTGGCGTTTTGTGAGTCTGACTTATTTTGTATACCACGTTGCTAGTAGGCTAGCCGTAGTGACCAGTGGCATAGCTAGGGTGGGGCGGTGGGGGCGGTCCGCCGCAGGCGGCACTATTTTGCGGGAGCACAAGGCATTCAGATAAGGCTTGGTTTGCTTTCGTGGACGTTCGGGGACGGGCCGAGAAGGAATAGGACTCAGGCAATGTCCTCTTCTTTTTTGTGCTGGCAGCTCTCCCCCCCTCTCTCTTCCTATTATTCCCTCTCTTTCTGTCTCCCTCCTCACTTACTGAAAACCGTGACTTGAAGAAACGGTTCACAACCTCTTTCCTTCTTTCATTTAGTTGCTTCCCTGTGAAATGTATACAAAAAAGAAAAACACTCTTGCGAGAAATGCCCTTTTTCTGACATTTTTCTATTCCAAAGTGCAGGGGGAAGGAGAGAAATAGAAGGTTTTAAATATGAAAAATAATAAATACATAACTAAATAAAGCAATACAGAGTGGTTGCAAAGTGGCCAGATTGGTTTTATTTACATCCAAATACATCACCATCACTTTACAGAGTTTGCCAGTGAAGAGCTACTTTTGTTTTCTCGTCTTTCTTTGAACAGCATTGTTGTTCCCAGGTGGGAAAGTGTACCATTCCTGGAGGTACTGCAATACCTGGTTGATGGGTGGATTGGAAAACAAAATGTGTACCATGGCTCTGTGTTTATGGATGTGGTTTTTTTAAACCATACTGCTTACGTTTTGTAAGGATATAAGCAATGGACATTGAAACGGTTCCCTTCAGGGCCCTCTAGTCATGTCCTTAACTTTTCAGGTAAAACCACTCGCTGATTTCTGAATAGTGAGTGAGAGATCGTTAAGGTAACCATGTTGTTTCTGCGTACATTTCACATGCTTTACTTAATCTTGCATTCACTAAGAGTGGTTGCTTTTACATTTTTTAGGCAGCATATTACTCTTATCAAGTGCATAATTTGAATTGAGCCACATCCAAGTGTTTATAGCGGGCACAATTAGGTTATAGCTGAAGACAGTGCAAGTTTCTCTTTTTTAGGAAGCATGGTGTTCAGTGGGGGAGAGGATGTGGCACTATGGCCAGAGCTATCGAATTTGGATCTGGGGAACCGGGTTCAGCCTTCATGACCAGTCCACCAGACCACTCTACTGAGGGAGTACATTCCCATGCTAGAACTTATAAGGCCCCACTAGACCTTAGAAGGCTTGATGTCTTAGCACAAGCAGGTGTACCCTAGTGGTGTCAATTGTGGGTTAACCTTGAAGGCCTGTCCACCACAATCCATACTGAAGTTCATCTCCAGTCTTGCGGGCAGGCCTACACAGCAGCACACCCTAGAGCAACAGTGATCTAGTCGCTGTGACTCTGTCACTGAGGTCACATGAACCTTGAGCAGGTTAGGGTGATGCGAACGGTGTGACCGCACTGGGTACCTATTTCGGGTGGGTGCGTAGTGTTTGCAAGTATATTATGGTTTAAAAAAAACTTGCTGCCTCCTTCCTGGCCTCCAGCAATTTTCAGAAACAATAAAAATGTCATGATAACTTCGGTGATTAATGTTCTTCCTAGAGAGAGATCGGAGTTTTGTCTAGTGGAAGGGTTGACTCCTGGAAAGGTAGCACAGAGGGTTAATGTGCCTGCTGCAAAGAACATGAACCATGCAGATCACAAAGAGCACTGCTGTAATGGGGGAACCATGATGAATGGTCATTTAATGTCAGCTGTAGATGATGGATCCCTGAACAGTGTCATGTGTGTGCATGTTTGCATTGTGCTGAGTCCCCAGATAGATCATGCAGTCTGTGTGTTCTCTTTTGTACTGCCAGTCACTGGTGTATTCAACTGTGTAGCCTTGGACCGTGTCATGTATGTGCATGTAACTTGCATGATCGAGGTAACTATTAGCGGCGATACTACGTGTCTCTCGGTCCTCTTTCAAGTGCTCGCCGTCCTTTTACCCAGCAACCCCCCCTCCCCAGGGGCGGCAATCTGAGGGATAGCCCCGGGCGCCACAAGCTCTAGCTACGCCTCTGTGTATACAAAAGTGAACTTATCCTTTCTTTACATTTTTCATTTCTCTAAGTGATGAGCAGTCAACTTTTCCAGAGTGCCAAGCATGGCATCGCCCTCCGCTCCCACTGATTTGAATGACTTTTGAAGTGTGTACTCTTACAACATTACTCTGCGGCAGATGATGGATTATGTGTAAAGTGCAGCACATTCATATTTGAGCTAAGGAAGCTGCAGACTTGTGTTTGTCCCTGGCCCTCCTTGTAAGACTTTTGAAAAGTTTGGCTCCTTTGTCAGTGCAACAGGTACCAAGAAATGAACACGACTAGAAGAGGTGTGCGACTAATGCAGTTATGTTGATGTTTCTTCAGTAGCGGTTTCTGTGTTCACAAACGCAAATAGTTCATAACCCTGACGGCACAGATTTCAAATAACACGAATCACGACTTTCTACTCCCCCAGAGACCCTTTAAATATCTCACTGTTTTTATCACTCAAAGAAGATACAAAAATGCCAAAACAGCTTGAAGAAGTGGTGTGCGTCTAACAGATCTCTGGAGGTTCACTAAAAAGAATCCTTAACATAAATAAGCAGCTAATCGTCCACAGGGCACTGATGAGAAATGGAACAACCGTCTTTTGTAAAAAGCTCACTTAATTTGCCCCATCCACAACTTACTTGGGGGCATATCAGCAACAACCGGTGATAATTATCGCTAAGCGCACTTAGCGCTAGGATAATTATCGCCGGCTAACGTGGATTTTCATCACTGAGATAGCGTGCTATTAGCAACGCTTATCTCAAAAGCGATAAAAATCCTAGCGCTAACTGCCTAACGTGAAATTATCGCTGGAAACCCAGCGATAATCTCACAAAATGTGGCGTTAGCTTGTTGATAGGGCCTCACAAACTTACCCATGATATCCACCTTCCATAGGGTATCCTGGCTAAGTCAGTCCTGAAGCCGGCATAAGGAAAGTAGCGATAACAGGGGTTATCGCTACTTTTCTTGCCGCTATGCTTCATAGCGTGGGGCTTGATGATAGGAGAAATCTCGCTTAGCGGCATTTCTCCTGTCATGTCAGGAACACCCACTTTGCATCTCATTAGAGATGCAAAGCTGGGCGTTAAGATTTTGAGCGCTAATGCAAGGTTTCACGCGTTAGCGTGACCTTGCTAATTAGGCGACAAAATTATTGCTGCTTTTCGGCCGAAAACGGCCGCAAAAGCAGCGATAATTTTCTATCGCCTCCTTGTAAATATGCCCCTTAATTTGCCCCATCCACAACTTACTGAATTCAATAAAGCAGCAAGATGTGCCCTTCTAATTCAGCTCTATGAAAGCGTCCCACAAAACAAGGATTCTAGAGGCCACAGAATTGAACAAAACCTAGTGTTCATATAAAAAGTATGAAATAGATTGAATGAAGCCCTACGAAGTGGTGTGTTTGAAATTCAGTAATATTAAAATGTACTCACAAAAGTTTGTAAATGCAGCTTTAACCAATGACATTCCTCCCAATCAATCATCGAGACCCAAAAGGAAGCAACTAAGAAAGCAAAATAAAAAACAGGACAAGATCTTAAGAGCTGCAAGACAGGGCAGTACGGTAGAAAAATGAATTCTGATATTTAAAAAAAAAAGTCGCTCCAGCAGTAATGGACACTGAACATAGTATAGAACAAATATCCATAGAATCCAGCAAACCACCACAATGTCCAAGCGTTTCTTCTATTAGCGACCCAGCCTATGTATCCACAGGTCCTGCAAAACCAAAAGAACTCCTCCACCCTCAGCTGGTTTTAACAGGCATGTATTCTCAGGAAGAAACCATGAGATCATCTTTGAGTAAAGTAACAGAAGCAAATATCCATGCACGAGGATTACCATCAGCTTCAAGACTGCCACCCGGATTAAAACCACACTACCTCAACATCTGAATCAAATGTCAACTGCATTCATGACAGTGCACCAATCGAGTGCAGAAACAATTTATGCACAATCTCTTAGAAAACCAGGATCTTCAGAACAACCAGTTGCTGATTGACTAAATAGCAATTCAATTCAAGACGCTTCAGCCTTGCTACCAATCTGAGATCCAAATACATATCTGAAGGTAGCAGAGACATATTGAATCATGTTTATATATCTAAACATCTTGCTTCCCACCCTGATCTTTGTCATTTGAATGCTAGTAACATTGGCTCTATACAATTCACATCTTTAAATATATGTTCTCCTAAGGAAGCAAATATAGTAAAGTGGACATCTCAATCCATAGCAAACTCCATACATGTAAATCAGAGAATCCTAGAAGACAGGAGAAAAGTGATCCCTTTTCCCTAAACGTTCATTGGTCAGCTTTCTTTTTAAAGAAGGAGCTCAATGCCAATTTCAATCAGGTTCCACACGATTTAGGTGATATTTACAGGACCCAGTCTCTCTTAAAAAATGCAGTAGGCCCCCTTTCATCAGCTGATCTTTTCAAAACTCAGTCCTTAACCATCTCTTGTCATAACTTGGCAGGAAGATGGTGCAAGCTCGCTATTCCCACCATCGCAAAGCGCCAGGAGACTTGGGGATGGCTTGGTACAACCTTGGTTAGACCACAATTTAATTGACTCTCTTTCGGTAACCATTCAATATTAGGATCAAGCATTAAAAATTGCAATTATCTCCCTTGTTTCCTGGAATGTGGCAGGTTTAGATAAACTTTGCAAGGATAAAATGCTATGATTTTTCTACTTGACCCTGACATTGTATGCATCCAAGAATCCTGGTGTGATTGCAAAACTCCTTTTGAAGGATATTATGAGTTATTTTCTTCATCCACTAAATTCCATTCTAAAGGCCATATAATGGGGGGACTGTCCATTTATCGGTCTATCTACCGATTGGGATTTTAAAGCTACAGATTATCCCACTGGACATAAGGATTTCCTCTGCATTGAGATCAAAAATTGAAACATAACTGATTGATGAGTCAGTTTATTTTGCTAAATGAGTACATACATCCAGTAATATCTGGGAAATTGCCAAAAGGAGAAAGACTTAGCACAACTTATCTCAGATATTAAGTTTAAGCACCCTAATGCACACATTCTCTTTACTGGAGATTTTAACTCAACCCTATCACAAAATCCTTTGTGTAACACTACAGGAAAAATAGCAGACTCGCAGTGGTTGATTCCGTCACAAGTTACCAGGCATCAAAGGCAGCCCCCTCTTAGCTGATCTGAAAGACATGTCTATGCGAGCCTTGAATGGTCACATTTCGATCATCAACCGCTGCATCCTACACATACTTCAGAGAAAAGATTGGCTGTTCTAAACTATACATTTATTTTGATTCTGCTCTTTAGTGCTCTAATTTCCTTTTCTATTGTCTCACTCAGTGAAAGAGACCTCGTGCCCCAGAGGCTGTTTATAAAGAATTCCATTAGAGCACGCCCACACTCAGAGTCCATTTGATCAAATGAAGCCCAAAAACGGTTGTTTAATGGGTTAAAAGGTACATGGAAGTAGCCACAAAGTATGCCCACTGGAAATCAGTGATACTCGATCAGTGCAGCGCTCTGTTTTATACAGGGCCGGACTGGGAACAGAAACCGGCCCTGGCAAACTGCTCAGCCGCCCCCCCCCCCTTGGTGTGAGGGGGAGTGCAGCTGAGCAGTTTGCGAGGGCCAGTTTCGGACAATTTTGATACCGGGGCCGATACTGCCGACCCCCGGCAACAAAAACGGCCCCCAGGGGCCCAAACCCGCCCCCCCGGAATGGCCTACAGGGGAAACACCTGGTGCCCGTTGTGGACACTCCGGCCCTGGCTTTATACAATCTGTGACTATGAAATCTTTGCAGATTTTGCAGCTTTTGTATACTTTGGGAAGCAGTGCACAGTCTGGGTCCTTATCCGGAACCACCAGGGTTACCATCAAGCACTCCTGATTTACAAAAGAACTCATGGCCCAGAAAAGACTGCTTAAAAAGAAAGCAGGACTATTCACATCCCAAAAACGGAGTTGGCAGGCCAAACAAAAGCATGAGGAATTGATACAAACTCAACTGTATCTTGCAGTAGCAAAAATCCAAAAGAGTTCTGGAATGTTATTAATCATCTGCACATCGACTCTGAGAGTGTAAATGGTGGTAATCTTGCCCCAGAAGACTAGCTCACCTCCATTAGTTCTCTTTACAGAGACTCAACATCTAAACTACCACTTAGTATTAGCAGGGCCACATTTCTTTGGTTTAATCTTCCAGCCACCAGGATCAGCAGACAGATTAAAAAAAACAGAGCAGATAGGGCTCCCTGCCCTAACGACATCCCAGCATCAATTTATAAACAGGATGTCAAGTTCTGGTCTAACACTCTGGAAAAGCTTTTCGGGATATGTACAGTTGCGAACTCTATTCTGTCATCCTGGCACGGTTCTGTTTTCTACCCAAATTACAAGAACAGTACAGGGGCAGCCCCCAACAGCTACCGCCTCATCGCGATCTCTGATGTAGAGGCCAAATACTTCGCCTCTCTTCTGGTGGAAGATATTGACACCTGGGCTGAGTCTAGAATTCTAATTCCATTTAGTCAAACCAGTTTCGGACCAGATTAGGCAGGAATTCAAGCTAAGTGACCAACAAGTTGTGGCAAAAGCTAACTTTCTGAAATATATGCACTCAGTAAGTTGCCAACATAGAAATGCGTTGCAACCCACAGGGCCATAATCGATGGTCAAATGCCCTTACATAGGGTCTAGAAATAGAAGGTGTTACTGACTTCTGGAACCAACATCTGCCCCATTTTCAGTTCAAAGCAACACTAAATAAAGAGGTACATACAGCTTCCTTTAGGATGGACCAAAATATCCTAAAGAGAGGAAAGCCTGCCCACCTTGTCATAGAAAGCTATGAGCATCAAGCTTTTCAGGTCTTGGAAGTGGCGATAGGGGCTTCGCCTTATTCACAAGGCAGCGTTAAGCCACTTAACATGGTTTAACGCCGCCTTCTGAATAAGATCCCCTTTCACGCTATACTTATGCAGTGGCCGTTCCACCACAACATCCATTGATTTTGACACTGCCTCAAATTCACAAGGGCAGGGTAATTATGAGTCCGTGCCGAGAATAAGACCAGGGAAAACCTAGTCTTAAACAGGCTCAACTAGGTGAAATGTTCAATTTCTCCTCGTTGTTGCCGTTTCTATGTGCGCTGCGTTGTGCAGAACACATAGAAACAGCAAAAGGCCTTTGATTGTTCATATGCAGGAAGATAACCCTTCCTGCCCATAAAAAATCAATTTTAAAAAATGACGTTTTACAACTTCTATGTGTGCTGCATTAAGCAGCACACATAGAAGATACAAAACACCATTTAAAGATTGTTTATGTGCAGGAAGGGAGACCTTCCTGCACATAAACAATCTTTCCCTCAATGCAGACACCCATGCACTAATCTGCAAGGGTGCCTGCATTGGCGCTAGGCTGCTAAATTTAGCACCAGAGCAGGGGAAAATGCATCTTATTGTTGTAAATATGGTGCAGTCCTGCATTTCAGAAGTGGCTAACGCCGTGCTCTTCCACTTCATAGTAAATATGCCCCGAAATGTCATCAACTTCTCCTGCAAGAACCCAGCCTACAGCGATGAGTTTAGCTGAGTATCTGTGGTCACAGCGGTCAGTTGTTTCCTAGTGAGTGATTACTGTCTTTTGAGCCTGCATGTAGGCAGTGCACCACATTTTTACAATCATTGGCATCTGTTTTCACAGACCTCCTTTAACTTATCTGTCAATTCCGTACCTCTTCCATGTACAAAGACAGTTTGGAGCATATCGCAATTTGAAATCTCACGTACTTTTAATTGCTAATGACACTGGAGAGCAGGGCATTTGTACATATTTTGTTTTCGGCTATTTTTATGTAATATTTAACATTTTAATAATCTTTTAGCTAGAAAAGTAAACTGGCTTTTGAAAGTTTGTTTGTATTCTTTGATTTGCACTGGACCTGGCACTTTATTCTGCAAAAGAGCATAGCACTTTGTAAATTAATGCAGCAATGTTAACAACAGTGTTACCTTATGTATTAATGTAGGTGTCAATAGACATAATTAGCATTAACTGACCAATGAACCTGGCTTTAGCAATTCCGGGACAACATTTTCGACCTGTTAAGTAACTGCATGATCATTAGGTCACTTTTATGCATATCTGCATCTTAATGGAAATTGCAAGCAAACTTTTATCTGTCTTTAGCAGTTTGTGATGAGAATCATGTGCTTGATTTGCATTTTATTTTATTTGTCTGCATTTCAACAGACTTGATTGTCCAAATAAAGAAAAGTAAATTGTCAATACTCACTAAAGCTGCCTTTTAAATGAAAATCAGATTGCTGGCCCCAATGGAACAGATGAGAAATATAATAGGCCTACTTTTAGCACAGAATAGTGTTTGGTAATCCTGGATATCATTCATTATGGCAGGTATTGCCACGATAATGTCAAATATGCCTTCTCTATGTCAAGGATGTCTGTATCATTTTCAGACTGTTTTCATCCCAGTGGGATATTTACAATGGTGCCAGAAAATACAAGAAATGGCAATCATTAAATATGAAATGTCCACATTTATGCCAAGGATGGGCACGCAATATTCCAAGACTGCCCATAATGTGACAGAAATGACCTCCTCAATGCCAAGCAGTGGCACAACCTCACAAAGGTGCACACAATATGCAACAGCCATAATCATGCCAGAAATTACCTTCCTAATGCCAAAGAAGCTCAAACTGTGGGCAGGATTGACTCCATAGTCTGAAAATTGCCACAGCATGCTAAATATATGCATAATATGCCAGAGCCAATATTGTTTTACGAAGGAAATCAAAGTTGGTAAATCAGGAGCATGTTGTTTACAGAGGTATAATTTGCTTATCTTTTTCCCACAAGTGACAACCCAAATTCCGCTTCTGGACAAAATACTCACATACGTCAACATCTTCAAGCAAAAGTTTGCACACTGAAGAACTGTGAACCCTTCAAATACGTGCCATAGTTTTCACGAGAAATAACCAGTTTTCACAAGAAAATAACTTTGTAATCTCACATGCCCTTCCCGACCTTAGATACAGGGGTCGATTAGGATAGCGGTTGGAAAAGCAGTCCGACCACCGTGGTAGCGGAAATTAACCATCCGCATGTACCGCTGCAAAACTGGTGGTCAGATTAGGATGCACCGTCAGAAAAATCCCAGCACGGCGGACAGATTCCACAAAACTCTGCCAGGAACGTCCAGAAAAGCTGAAAATCCTTCCACGGCATTCGGATGTGCTGCGGAAAGCCAAAACACGCTGTTCGACCAGCGGAATGACCGCAAGTGAAATTACAATATGATGGTGGTGCGATCAGTTGTTTCCGACCACCGCGATCGCAACAAATGATGAATGGGAGAGCCGGCGGAAGGACTGTTGCATTCCGACTGCCGCGGTCGCGCCGGAAGAGTAATGGCAGTCCAAAGCAACCACACAACAAGGCTACAAGATGTGGCAGGATACCTCAAAAACACCTATCACACCTCAATGACACATCCCCATGGCAAGTAAAAAATACAAATCCCAGGTCAGCCCACGCAACACACCTGACATGAATACTCCATTTTGACCCACCCACATAGCTGAGTACAAAACTAGCCCCTTCCATGCCCAGAATCTTTGCACAACTCCACAACTGAAGGACCCAACCCCACAGCACAAAGGAAAGGCAAATCAGCACACATCCCACCATCCCAACCACACACACACCACACACATCACCACCTTCACACCTGCCCCTTTCACCCATTTGCACATCACACATCATGTCACAGAAGGAGATGCCCACATTCACTGACAATGAGTTGTTAGTGATGGTAGATGAGATAATCAGAGTAGAACCACATTTGTTTGGAAGCATGGTCCAACAGACACCAGTAGCCACAAAAAATCAAATGTGGGCAAGGAAAGTCAACACAGTCAATGCAGTAGGGACCACCCTGCGCACCCTGAAGGACATCAAGAGGAGGTGGCATGACCACAAGTGCAGGGTGAAAGAGCATGCCAACAAGAACCATGAGCTGGCTCAGAGGACTGGCAGTGGCCCTCTCATTCCACCACTAACATTCACCGAATGGGAGAAGAAGGTGCTTGCCACTCTGCATCCAGAGAGTCTCACAGGAATACCCGGTGGAGTGGAGGCTGATAAGTACCAACAAATGGCTCCCATTACGCTGCTATTTACTGTCTTGCATAACTAGACAGTTACACTGCCTAAACTCAAATGCACTTACGTACAATACCCCCTTTCCAACACATGTCTCACAGATCTAACATTTCCTTCCTCTGAATCACTTCAAATGTAGCTAGCAATATTTCCATGGGGGCATGTGGGCAGGCAGCCAGCACTCCAACTCCCACTAGGCCCCTTTGTCCCACAGCTGAGCAGGATGGAGCACTCCCCACAGCCAGAACCATGTGGCAGCCATTGCATTTCTCTCCTCAAACTTACAGGAAGGTAGCCTTCTCAATAGGGAGGGGTGGTTGTGGGTGGGAAGCCAGCACTACAACTCCCTCCAGGCCCCCTTGTCCCACAGCTGAGCAGGACGGAGTATTCCCGCAACCAGAAGCATGTGGCAGCCATTGCATTGATCTCCTCAAACGTACAGGTAGGTAGCCATCTTAACAGGGAGGGATGTTTGTGGGTGGGAAGCCAGCACTCCATATCCTACCAGTCCCCCTTGTCCCACAGCTGAGCAAGATGGAGCACTCCCCCTACCCACACACAACCACGTGGCAGCCATTGCATTGCTCTCCATAAACTTACAGGTAGGTAGCCATCTTAACAGGGAGGGGTTTTTGTGGGTGGAAGCCAGCACTCCAACCCCCACCAGGCCCCCTTATCCCACAGCTGAACAGGATGGAGCACTCCCCACAGCCAGGACCATGTGGCAGCCATTGCATTGCCCTTCTCAAACTTACAGGTAGGTAGCCATCTTAACAGGGAAGGGTGTTTGTGGGTGGGAAGCCAACTCTACAACTCCCACCAGGCCACCTTATCCCACAACTCAGCAGGATGGAACACTCCCCCACCTACAACCATGTGGCAGCCATTGCATTGCTCTCCTCAGACTTACAGGTAGGTAGCCATCTTAACAGGGAGGGGTGTTTGTGGGTGGGAAGCCAGAACCATAACTCGCACCAGACACCCTTGTCCCAAAGCTGAGTAGGATGCAGCATTCCTCCCACTCATAACCATGTGGCAGCTGTTTCCCTCCACTGTGTCACCAAACAGGTAGGTAGACAGGGCATGCACCCTGCCATACTTCTCAAAATACATGGAGCCATATGACCACACCAGCCCTCACATGTCATCCAACTTGACATAGATCCAAAAGCCACATCCAGTGTGCAGACAGCTAAGCGTACGTAACTGTCACAGAATTTAAACTTTGACTCACAAAGTTACATGTGGAAGAAATTCACGGCCCAATCATGCACAGCACAGAATGCAATGTGTAAGTGCCATGGCGTCAGAGCATGAGGCCCCTATGAACACAAAACATGCATGGTCAATCGGACAAAGAAAGTAAAGTACATAACATGAAAATGATATGTATAACATTACAATGGCTAGTTCTTGCTTAGCTGAAAGTGATTCCATGCAGAGCAAACTAAAAAGACGCATCACATAAAGTTGATGTGCCACAAGTAGTTAGATGACGACATGTCCTTGTAATCACACAATCTGTACATGGCACATGGTTTCTATTTACATGTCACACCATGGACAAGGACTGTATGTACCTCAATATCATGTCATGATGCTCAGTATCTTGCAGCCATACCAAGTGATTGCAATGTAAAATGTGTGGTGTATCACATGTAACATCAAGCTTGTGGAGTGCACTTCAATGACCATTTGACCTCTGTTCGACAGGACTTCCACAAGCAACTGCAGCAGACAACACCCACCTGCAGAGCCAGTCTCCCCCCTGGAACATGAACGCTCGGATGCAGACTCCCTACGTTTCTCAGATGAGGAGCAACAACCTGGCCCATCCGGACTGCCTGGGCGCACCACATCTCAGGCCCTCATTGTCCCCACCACCACTGCCACCACCACAGCATCAACAACAGCGCTGACCCCTGCTACAACAACCTGTGTGGCCTCAATCACCACTCCTACCTGCAACACTCTGCCTGCCACAGTGGTTACCAACACCACCACACAATCAGAGGAGGCCAGGGAGAGTTTTCGGGTGTGCGTCGTGTTCCAACGCCACAGGTCCGGGTCAGCAGGGCAGGTGGGAGGTTAACTGGGGGGCAAATACAGGAGGACACTTGTACCAAAGCCCTGGCCTCCATCACCAGAGTCCTTGGGGCATATGAGCAGGCCCAGGGACAGGTGGGACAGGTTGTGGAAGAAGTTCATGAGCTCCACCTACTGCTGAGGTCCATGGCCACACGTATGGGCCAACTTGTGGACCTCATGAGCCAGCTTGCGGGTGTTCTGAGGGACAGACATGCGGCCCAAATGATAGCTCAACCCCCTCCAGTGGCCCACATGCTGAGACTCCCACCACCTCAGCTGTGGCCACAGAGAGGGGTGAGCTGCAACAAAATGACTCCTCAGATACAGTTGAGCCTGAAGCAGAGGCCCCCCTGCCAAACGCACAATGGGACATCCGAGAAACACCATGGGAGGATCACGTGGCAATGCACCATCCAAACGCTAGTCGCTGAGCCAGCCATGATGGCACCTGTGTTCCCCTTGACAATGACTTTGTTAACTATCCTTACCCACCTTGGACTGAGTGACTACATCAATCTGGTGACTACTCTATTTGAATCATTTATCATCAATGACAACTCATAAATTCACTTAGCACAATTTGTAAATAATCACTTCTCTATCACAAATACGTATTGGAAATAAACACTCTTTACACACCTATGTCTTTGTGTCAGCTCCATGTTTATCACAGTATGTACAAAGTCAACTCAGATTCTAATGTACCACAAGCTCTGATTGTGACGAGGCATTGAGAGGGTGAAGGGCCCTAGAAAGACACAAGAGAATGTGATTTACTTGTCAGGTGATGCCATTACAGCTAGAACACACCACTAGTCAATGTACACAAACCAGCACGAATAACAATGAGCAACAACATCAACATAGACATGAGGTACCTGGATAAAAATACCCTGTGCCACACACATCAGGCATTAGCACAGAGCCAACAATAGGCAGCAGTCAAAAAGATCATCTATGCCTTGCCACTACCATCAAAGACAACAGATGTCGCTGTTATACAATGTCACTTACACTCAAGGGAAGTAGTTTTCGATGAGCTGTTGACGCAGGTCAACACCTTCCTCTTCTCCACTATCGTCGTCACTGGGCATGTGTGGGTTTGCAGTGGGGGCATCTGCTGCTCATCATCATCCAGGAGCAGGGGGATCTCTTTGCGCAAGGCCAGGTTTTGGAGCATGGAGCATGCAGCATGCAACTATGATCTGACACACCTTTTGGAGAGAGTAGAGTAGTGCACCTCTGCTCTTGTCCTGACACTGGAATCTAGACTTCAGAAGCCCATAAGTACACTCCACCACACGATGTGCCCTCCCGTGTGCATCATTGTAGCGAACTTCACCCGGGGTCCTTGGATTCCTCAGGAGGCTCAGCAAAAAAGGCCGGTTGAGATACCCAGAGTCACATAGGTGTGAGATACAGGGAGCAATTTACTAATATAAGCAGTAGCTGAGAACAGCATGTCACACATACAGCACAATACTTGACTCTGCGTACTCACCAACAAGACATGCACACTCTGGATGCAGATTTGCCATCAATTGTGGGATGATGCTGCTACACAGTATGTAGGAGTGATGTGCAGAACCAGGGAAATTGGCACAGAGATGGGAGATAATCAGATCCGCTTGTCATAGCACTTGCACATTAATGGAATGGAAATGTTTCCTGTTCCGGTAGATGTGTTCACGTGCCTGTGGTGGAATTAGGCCAACATGCGTGCAGTCAATGGCTCCAACAACATTAAATATGTGTCCAAGATATTAGAAAACACCCTTCACAACGACCTATTCATGTCTCCTTGGGAAGTGGATGTAGCAGTCCTTGTATGTCATCATTGCAGACAGGACATCATGTAGCACCATGCTGAACATAGCTTGAGACATCCCACTGGCGTTGGCCACCGTGTACTGAAACAAACCAGTTGCAAAGAAATGCAGGGCCAGATAGGTTCTGTGAGGCCTCAGGTGGAGCTCCAACTGACCACACAGGTCTTGAAGGGTAAGGCAATCCAGATGGAATTTCCTTATGATGTCCTCATCCTCCATATTTGTCAGCACTGGGAACGTACGATGCACATTTGGTCGTCTCCTACATAATATGAAAGGGGACACATGTCAATTGAATTCCCCTATGAGATGTGTCAAACATTCTACATCTTAACTGACGCAGCGCCAACAATGACTGGACTGTAACAACAGCTTAATGCACAAGTCCCATGCGGAGACACCTTGATCTCATGTAGTCGTAAATGTGGTCGGTTTGTACATACTGACTACCTCCAAAACAGATTCTGACTATGTCATTGGTAAATGGTACACTCCTACATCTTGTGTCCTGGGAGTAGTTGACACAGCACATGTTGAAAACAGGAACACTGCTGACTTCTACGTAGCTGCTGTACCTGAAACACCTTCTTGCTTAATTTGCACAGAGCACAACTTTTCTACACAATGAGCACAGTGTGTGTAAGCTGATCAACTATCAAAATGAACACAGCAATGTAAACAGTGAAATAGGCACATTATATGGTCAGACCATCATTAGTGTGTGTTGATTAGCCATCTCGCACATTGACATTTGGACAAATATGAGACTCTATTACACACCAAATCTGTGTACATGCACGCAAAAATATCATACGTGAAATGTGAGTAAGTACATGCCAAAGCATGTAATCATGTGCACTTACTTGGCATTTGTAGGCATCAGTGAGTTGAATGTCACACTAGCATTCAATTTTGCAAACAGGTGCTGTGATACATTGTGAAGGTTTAGTGTTTAATGAGGAAAATTGGCTAGGTGCGGTATTCGTGCTCAGCCACCACGATCACGGCCATTGGCCACAATTGAAAGATGCAGGATTGCGGTAGCAACCGCCTGGACTCCACGGTGTGCCAATGCCTATGCCATTGCAGCCAATGGGAACCGCGATCTCGGTAGTGTATAACAATTTTGAAACCCATGGTAGGTGTGCTCCGCTACCGCGGGCCCGGTCATTGGTTACAATTGAAAGATGCAGGATTGCGGTACCGACCGCCTGGCCCCCGTGATGGGCCACCATCAATGCCCATACCATTCCAGCAATGGGAACCGCGATCGCGGTAGTGAATAACAGTTTTGAAACCCACGGTAGGCATGCTCCGCTACCGCGGGCCCGGTCATTGGTTACAATTGAAAGATGCAGGATTGCGGTAGTGACCGCTTGGCACCCACGGTGTGACACAGCCAATGCCCATGCCATTGCAGCCAATGGGAACCGCGATCACGGTAGTGAATAACAATTCTGAAACTCATGGTAGGCATGCACCGTCTTCGCAGTCCCGGTTATTGGTTACAATTGAAAAATGCTAACCAGTAAGACTAATTGCAGCAGCTGAGTACCACTGAAAAAAACCCCAGGGGCATATACATGTCTGTGAGAGAGCCACACATTTCACTTGCATTCAGACACTGCTGCCTGCCATTCTTCACCACCAACTGCTGCTGTTCCTGTATTCTGAACCCAGTGATGGCAAGAACTGAGAACATCAGGGCCCGTCCCTTCACCACAGAGGAGCTGGAGGTCCTGGTGAACGAGGTCCTTGCACAGTATGGGAGGCTGTATGGTTCGCCAGATGTACTGGTAAGTGTTTCAGAGTAAAAGTTTCAGAGTGCTCAGAATGCTCACATGATGGCGCTCTGCAGTAGTATGTGCCTGTGAGTGCAAGTCAATGTGCATGCATCCTTATTTTTCATATACCATGCTCCATACATGGCCTAGTAATAATTGCACTTGAGTATTTGGGGAGGATGGCAACATAGACATTTCTACAGCCCTTCTTCAGCAAAAAGAAACAAATATTGGTCTAAGACTGGGTAATGTAAATGTGTGATACACTGCCTAGCATGCTGACTTCATGTCAATGGGGTGTGTAGCCTTATTTCCACAGATCCATGGCTGCATTGCAGGATGGGAGTGACATGCAGTGGTTTTGCAGCCATACAGTTACACTGCTGGTTTGAGACACTCAAAGTCTGAACAAGCATTGCCTGTGCTATGTAATGTCATGTTCCATTAAGGCTTCACATGCTCATTTGTGACATTACAAATGTATTTTGTCCAGAGAGTACTGAAGAATGTGTGTGCAGTTTTCAAATTGCCCTTATGGTGATGTGTGCATTATGCACAAGAGCAAAATGCCTGACTGTAACACTCTTGGTGGTAATTCACCTATGACACATCAGATTAATGTAATTTGGAGATGTCATCCTTCTATTGATTTCATTATGTGTTCAGTCTTGCATGTGTACGCACAGTTTGCCCTCTCATATTGTACATGCATGTGATTTCTCTGATGGCCCACGTTTAACCTCAGTGCGAGTCCCACTGGCCTGCACAGAAACTGCCCAATTTTACAAGGACACATCACTAAATGGACTGGGTGAAACATACATCTTCTCCACCACCCTATTTCTCAATCAGCTAACTTAGGCCTGAGGATTGCACAAGACAGGACAACAACTTGTGAGAAGAGTGTTAGAATGTTAGATAATGGCCCTAAATGTGACCACCATGACACATGTAGCCATTCACTGGCCAAGGACATTGAGGGCTGTGTAGTGTTGGACAAAGTGGGTCTACCCCGACACATAATTTTAAATATATTGTATGTACTGCTCACTTACATACTGCATCACAGATGAGGGCCTTTTACACATTGGTTTCTGTGCTGGCACTCTGAATGTATACATTTCTATGAGATTCTTTGATGCAAGTGTACTACGTGTCATGCTGTATGGCCTCTGCTCAACATTTATGTATTAGTGTGTTTTGTTTGTTCATGCTCCTGTACTGACACTCAGTGGTACATAACACAGTGTCATTGAATCTTCCTCTTCTTGTCTCCCATGCCTGCAGCTGAAGGTCCACCAGCGTAAGGTGATATGGAGGGCCATTGCATGCAAGGTGCAGGCTCTGGGTGTCTCCAACCGATGGCAAACACACTGTCACAAGAGGTGGGATGACATCTGCCGGCTGAGCAAAAACGTGGCAAAAGTGACGCTTTGGGTGCTCCTTGGAGTTACAGGTTGGCACGCAGGAGCATGATACCACAAATGGCCCGCAACTTGGCAGTGACAAAGCCAGAGCTAGATGGACGCTTGAGGGCCCATCAGCAGCAAGTTGAGGGTGAGTATTCAGCTAAGTGTGACTTTGGGTGTGAGTGACTGCATGAATCCCAACCATGAGTCAGTGGGAAGCCCTGTGATGTCTCTAGTGTGATGCAATGGCTTCTAAGTTACCTCAGTGTTGAGTGCAGCTGTTCTGCATTTGTACAACATGTGGTTTCTCATGTGTTTAAAACCATGACCCTTGTCATTGACAGATGAGATGTGGCCTTGTGACATATGCTGCAATATGAGTGTCATGGACATCACCTGGCAATGAACAGCAGTGAGCATCATGTTATGGTGCATTTATAGATGTGTGCTGTGCACAACATAAAATTTGTGACAACTACATTGATGACAACAATGTGCAACTGTAGTTGTGCTTCAAAGCACAACACTGTGGATATCAGGAGCGTGTAGCCATTGCAAAAGGACACTTGGCAGTTTGCATTTGTGGTGTTCCCTTAAAGTGACTCTATATGTGACAGAGACAACATGTTTAGATGTATATCTATCTCACCTACAGGTACGTAGGTATGCTTACAGAGAATAGTATGTTAGGTTACAAGGAGGCACAGGGCCAGCTATTTGGCTGTGTCAACGCCACATGGGGCATTACTATTAACTATGCATGTTTCCATGCATCATCTGATGATTGCATAAATGTAGCACATGCTGCCTGTACATGGAGGAGGCCAACATTGGGGTATCATTTACAGGTTTGGTGCTTTGCTTGCATAAGATGTTTTTGAGTATGGCACTATCCTGAACCTATGTCTCTGACTCTTGCAACATCTACAGAGAGCAGGGAGGGATGGGGACGGACACCAGTGGAGAAGCTTCTGGCACGACTGCTACACATGACACATGAACTCACTGACACTGATGTGACCAGTGCCTCGGAGGGGGACAGGAGTGCCCTGGATGATTCCAGCCCGGAAACACCAACCTCCACATCTTCAGACTCCAGCTGTGACTCCTCGATGTTGGCGGGCACAGGAAGTTCCAAATCTGCCTCTTCTTCCACCACACATCATCCAGTGCCCACCCTCTCAGTTGCTCCCCCAAGTGCTGTCCATGCCCGCAGCCCTAGGAAGGGTAGAGTTGCCTTCCCCCAAGGAACCACTGCCCCTGTCTCCCTGCTGCCCTCAGTGTGGAGGCAGTAGTCCCTTTGTGCCAGCTGTTTATGGGTCAGACTGCTCTCCTGAATGCCTTCTAGGATCATGACAAGAAGTTGGCACAGGTAGTTCCCTTCATAGAGGGTATTCATTCTGACATGGGTGGCCTACACCAAACTGTTCAGTCTTTGTCCTCCACAGTGACGGCAGCCATTCAGCAGTCACAGGCTCCCAGTCCAGCTCCTGTCCCTTCAGCAACCACCCTGCCAGTGGAACCACCTGACGAGGGTGCCCACATGCCAGAGCCCTCGGGCACCAAGTCTTCCACACGCAGGACACAACAGCAGCACTCGAAGCAGACCAGACCACAGACACCATCCCCACAACACTAAACAGGCACACAGGAGCTCAAAACCAAAAGCCCATCACGTGACACTCATGGACATCAGACCAAGAAGTAGGCATCAACATCACATCCATCAAAATCATCCCCATCCAAGGGTACTCGCATCCCCACACCTGCTCCCAAAGACAAACAAACACTTGCCCTGTCTGCAGTGAACCTGGTGCCTGCAACGACTAGGCCCAAACACATTTCAAAGGCAGATTCACCCACAATGTCAACTCCCACTCACACCCCTGTGAAGCTGGGACAAGAGAGAAAAGTGGGGGGTTTACCTCGACAATAGGGGATGCAGGGGAAGAGGCAAGGCCACCCCAAGCGTACGTATCACCAGATCCAGCAAATGCCAGCAGGGAGAGCCACCTGCACCTGATACACCTTTGGTGGAGAGTTAGGCTGTTGTGCCCACCTCACTTCCCACTCCGGCCAAGATACTTGTGGGCTATCGAATCCCCAAGCAGTTGAGACCCAGCCCTCAACATTCACCCTCAGCCAATGTACCTCCATGCAGCATGTCTCCACCTCCCCGTGCCACCACTCCACCCGGTCCAAGCAGCCCTCAGGCTCCCATAGCCACTGATGCCTCTACCTCAGCCAGTGCTCTCTCTCCCAGGTCCAGTCCTCCAACTGGCCCCGACGATCAGCCACCTCCCAGTTCAACTTCAGGCCAAAGTTGAAGCCAAATGCCCCTCCCCACACCATTTCTCCCAAAGTGGTGCCTGGACTGTCCATATGTATCCCCTGAGCTGTGGTGATTCCCATGGCAGTGGACGGTGTTACCCATTTCCTGTGCAGTTTCTCATGTACACATGGGCGGACTAGAAATATGGACTGGCCAGTGGCCTTGTTGTTTGTTACTTTTGATACCCATGTCCTGTGAAGTTTCTCATGCACACATGCGCGGACTAGAAATATGGACTGGCCAATGGCCTTGCTGTTTTGTACTTTTGATGCCCATTTCCTGTGCAGTTTCTCATGCACACATGTGCAGACTAGAAATAAGGACTGGCCAATGGCTTGTTGTTTGTTACTTTTGATGCCCATGTCCTGTGCAGTTTCTCATGCACACATGTGTGGACTAGAAATATGGACTGGCCAATGGCCTTGCTGTTTTGTACTTTTGATGCCCATTTCCTGTGCAGTTTCATGCACACATGTGCATACTAGGAATTTGTTCTGGCCAAGGGCCTTGTTGTTTTGTACTTTTGATGCCTATCTGGGTATCATGTAATAAAGACCTTTTACTCATGTTGTCTGCTTTGTCAATGCCCTTGCGAAATAAAAGGTTTTATATATGGGTATCGGTTCATGTGACACATGCTCTGTATGCCACTTTCACATTGGCAATTACTTGTTTTACTTTTTCAGAGGTTTCCAGAGGTAACAGGGACATTTGTTCTTCTTCAGTCTGAGGCTTGAGGGTGCAATGATGGTTATTTGTGATGATCGACTCTTATTGTAATCATTCTGTCCTCAGGTTTGCTAAATTGTACACATGTCATGTTAGGATGCAATACCAGAACAGAGGTGAATGCTATCCACAGGATTACTTGCGGGGTGGTCAGGGTCCGTCATATATGTGGGCTCTTTCTTGATGTGTGCCTAGCAGTGTTGATGTGTAGTCATCTAGTGTACGCCTGTCTTCATAGTCACATTAGTACATTTTAATATGTGCACTTGAGTAGTCATACAGTGTGATTGGCCTGTCATTGTCAGTAGTGTTGATGTGTATGTGCCCTTGCACATGCCAACTACACACATGCATGATCCAGGTAATGTGTGCCTGTGATGTTACATTGTCAGACATGTGCTTGAGATTGTGGGCACATGTAGGAGTTGTAGATTGAGCACTGTGCAGTGTGTCGGTGTGTCCTTGCACTCCTGGGGGACACCTACCTGTTATTGCTGTCAGTTTTGAGTATGCAGAGTGTGTCACTTCAAAGTCTGTGTTGTGTTCTGTGGATCAGCCATGGGTCTTGTTTACGTTTGTGCTCACTGTGCTGATCTGCTCAGCCACACTGACATCATTTGTGTGTTCTCATGCATTGCTGTCACTTGACACATTTTTAGGTCGAGAATAGTATGTGGTATGAGGAGTCATACCATCCCTTATAGGAGCTTCTGATGCCTCCTCTATGTGTTTGAGGACTGTACAATCCTCACTTGTCCAATACTGATGTACACACCACTTCAATCTCATGTCTTCCACCCCATGCCTTGCCAGTGTGTGACCCTCCCCACCACTTCATAGTGTGACACTATACTGTGGGAGGATGATCTGTGTACAGGACCAATGCGCCACTTATGACAGTTTCCCAATTAGTTATGTGTTATTTTCTTCTACTTGGTTAAAGTCATGGTTGCTTATGTGCAATGCATATGTTTGAGCAGCACAGTCCTCTAGTCATGTTGTTTGCATCTGGGTTTGACAGAGACAGTGAGGAGCTACTAAAACCTTCTATTCGTGATTATTTTATGATTAAAAAATCCACAGGCCTGGGGCTCTATCTGGACCTGGTACCTTATTTGTGGGAAAGGATGCTTTTGACCGGGTTCAGACTGAACTCCATTCGATGGAAACATTGGGTCTCAATTATGAAAAGCGTTGCATATCTTCGATAACACAGCAAAGTGGTACTTTTCACTCCAACCTCCTTGTGACACCATGGGTGCAGGGTATTTACGGTATGGCGCTTCGTCTCGCAAGGAATGACAGATGCATCAGGAATCCTGATGTATCTGTCAGCGCAAACCTTGCACATTGCTGTAGTTGTGTCCGAAGCATGACGCACACCAGTAATGCATGGGAGGCTTATACACATTGGACTCTGTCACACTTATATCTGCTATAAGGCAGGCATAAGGTTTTGATGTAGCGGTGCAGTGCATCTGATAGATTTCACTGCACCACTTCTACGAGGTGTTTTTGCGGGGGAACGCCCACCCTCCACACATAACACCTGACGCAGGTATAATGTAGTGCAGGGGTTTACAAAGTGACGCATCTGCCTAGATGTGTCACTTTGTAAATATGGTGGAACGTGGTGCATTATTTACGTTGCCACTGCGTCACAAAAAGGACCCAATTGCGGCACAAAAGTGTTGCAAGTGGTTCATAAATAAGCCCCTTTGTTTTCCTTTAGGATAGTTTTATATAGGTGGTATTTGTTACTGTCCCGGTGATGAATCCAGCCCAGACCCCGCTACATTTTCTGTTTAAAAAAAAATAAAAAATTCAAATAGTAGCAGTTTTTTATGCTTACTTTTTTGGTCCTACTCCTCCGGAGAATGCAATTTAAGAGACACGGACCAGCGGAACTTTTTCTGCAAATGCTCAATTCACTTGAAGTATGTCTGAGTGTATGTGCTTTTCTGAAATATGCTGCTCGATATAGAAACCATTACATTTGTTGAATTGAGGGGCATATTATCAAGACATGCGATAAAATTATTGCCGCTTTAGCGGCAGAAAACTGCCGCTAGAACGGCAATATTGGGCTTGATAATATGCTCTATGGAATTCCAATTGAAGCCCATGTTAGATGTGAAGGACATCTAACCTGAGCTTCAATTGGAATTCCATAGAGCATATTATCAAGCCCATTATCAACGTTTTAGCGGCAGTTTTCTGCCGCTAAAGTGGCGATAATTTTATCGCCTGTCTTGATAATATGCTCCATAGCTGGCTGATATCATTAGTAAAATTTATTGCGTTGTACTGAACTAGTATCTAATACTGTCCCAAAGCTAAATCTATTGCTCTCTGCATCTTTTATCTTCATAAATATTATTTTTCTTTGGTTTTTAGTGACTTTTTAATTTTTTTACTAAAATACCATTGAATATGTTTTGAACAGATTATGCAATTATCTTTTGTGCTCTCTTTGTTGGTTAGTTAATGATGGCTTTTTATGTGCTTTTATGATCATTTGCCAATGGGTAAATAAAGATTTATTGAAATGAAATGTCATGCAGAGTGTGATTTCTACGGAGGCCGTTTCCCACGGGTCGAAGCTAGTGCCCCCAAACATAAGGGAAGTTAGCCAGACCTAAAAGGTTCTTCATGACTTTGTAAAAGCGTAATTTTCTCAGACAAAAATCACATCTATAAGGACATAGTCGAAATTACATATGTAAGGCGCTATGGGCTACATCATGGTAGGAGCCTGGACACACATTGTCTGTTTGTTTTCCCACTGTACTTCCATATTACTGAAGAAGGGGCTGCAAATGCTTGGAAGGCAGCTTTGTAATGCACACTTCCTGAATGCACTTGCTGCAGGAATATAATGGGAAATGAGCATTCGATAATTTGCTTGGGTGTGAATGCTTATGTGACTGAGGGCATGTGTTTGCCTCTGCACCTGTGCTGCAGGACCCCAAAGGCTTATTGAATGCACATCAATACTGCACCCTCTAATACAGTGCTTGAAGAATTAAAGGGAGAGATAAGAATTCCAGAGCAAGGGGTGATATATAAGCTTTCATCCTCTTTAGGGATTTAAGAGTACCCATGCAATCAATATTTCTGCATATACACCATTCACCAAAGCCTCAGATGTAACCAGTAAGAGTCCAAAATAGTAGAAGCATCTTTCCTTGCAAATGGCGTCAAGTTCCCTTGAAGGATCATGAATATCTGCACAGAGAAATGGAACATTGTTTTAAAGTGTTGGTCCTTATTTCCCACCACCACCAGCCTGGTGCGTTTACTAGTATTAGTTTGATAGGCATTTTGAAACAGGTAATGATAACCTGTCTAGTCAAAAAAGATGCCCTAAGCATTATTTGTATGATGACATGATTTCCATCAAGATTCTTTTACTTGTCACATTAGGTACATGCTACATACAATAGTAAATTCGCACCATTATTAATATCTGGAAAGTTTTGTGCAGACCTGATAATGGTCGAGAGTAATCGCATGGTACCAACCTTTATTTATTTACAAGTGTTGAGCAATGTTGAGAGGAGTCATGCAGGCCTATTCTTTACCTTCATACAAAACGTATTCTCAGCTGCATGAAGTCGGAGCAGTTTCATGAACGTAACAGACTATCTCCTTCTATGGAGAAACAAGATCCATCGCCTGGAGATATTTACGTACACGGTGAATGGCGGCCATCTTAAGTTGGTACAAATAAGCTACAGATGGTGTTCACAGCGTGCAAGTCAGCAAGATTTTGCATTGAATGCAGTCTACAGCATGTTAAATCAGTGACATGCACACTTCAATTACAAATTAATCCAACGAGAGCTGTTTTTGGAGGCCATATTAATAATTCTGATGACTGTTTACAGTATGTTAAATCAGTGACATGCACACTTTAAATTTCAGTTTTAACTGTTTTCCACAATGTGTTATATGAGTGATACGAACACTACATAGCATATACCTTACACACAGTATTTGGAGCATATCATAGCCATCTTAAAAATGAAAAGGAAGCAAAAAAAATCTTAGGGAGAAATCAATGTTATTTTTCTTTATTTAGCTAAGTGCGCTATTGCACAGCTCTTGTGCATTTATAGTCATTCAGCAATAGTTTATTAGATGTGTGTTTTCGTTATCTATTTTCACTTCTTCTGGCATAATGCAAAACGATACTCCTCAAAGTCCATTTTTACAGGAACCAGGTGAACCTCTTGTGAAAAGGAGATCATGGTATAGATTGTTCAATGCATATTTGGGGGCCACAGATGGATTGAAATTTAAAGCGGATGGAAAACTAAGTCTTCTGCATTATGATCTGGGAATTGAAGGTCAGAATTCGTTTAACCACTTACCGGAATATACAAGTGACTATAGTGAAGATATTGATGAATTTCAACTTGCATGTAAACAACTGAGTGTGTATTTTGAGGGAAAAGTTAATCTTGTAGTTCATAGACACACATTTTATACAAGTGCTCAAGGTCCCAATGAATCAATTGACTCATATGTGACAACCTTAAAAATGCTAGTTAGTTCCTGGGAGTTTGAAAGTTTTACTTCTCAGTTAATTTATGATCAAATAGTTTGTAGATGTTTTTCGAAGAAATTACAGCATAAATTATTATCGTGCAAAAATCCATTATTGGATGTAGCTATTGATTTAGCCAAAAGCATAGAAAGCTCACATTTAGTTGCTAAACAGCTAGAAACAGAAAATCCACACATATTGGTTGTGAATAGCAGTATTCAAAATAAAGCGATAGTCCGGTTACGGACACTAGAAATGTTGGTAGAGGTAAAAGTTTAACAGATAGTTTTAAAAAAGGCGAAAAGAATATGAATGTTGGATGTGATCAATTCAAATTGTCTTGTTTTAGATGTGGATCTTCTTTACGTGTCCACTGTTAAAAAACTGTCCTTCAGTTAATCAAGAATGCTGTAGGTGTAAAAAAGTTAGACATTTTGAAAAAGTATGTAGGGATGGTAGACGTGACCATGGGGAAGATGAGGAACCTGAAGAAGTTCAGAAGAAAGTAGAAGAATTGGAATTATCTGTAGCTTGGGTGGATATGAACAGTGTGCATCATGAGAAAAAATATGGAGATCCTTTGGTTTTGATAAGAATTGCTAACTGTCTCATATCCCTTCTTATTGATTCAGGTGCAAGGAGAACAAATATAGTGATTGATAAGTATAAAGTATTTTGGATGCAAATGAAACTGCCGCCTCCAGATGTACAGCACTTGAAGGCAGTAGGATAAATCTGGAGGGCTGTTCTTGGATTGATGTTTCATTTGAAAACAAAACTATTCATGGCAAGATCTATGTGGCACACAAAGGCATAAACGTTTTGGGATGGTGGCATCACCAGAATTTGGAATGATAATTAAACCTGGACAAAAGAATCCTGTGTCTATTGTAAACTCTGTCTTAGATCAAGTACAGTGGCATTTTTTAAAACACATGGGTTGTGTACAGAAATGTTCTCACAGTATTAAAGTAAAGGAGGGAACAATTCCGGTGAAGCACAAACTTCACAATGTACCACATAGCATTAGGAGCGAATTGTCTCAGATGTTAAGATCTATGAAAGAGAAAGAGATCATTGAGAGAGTTGATGCTACACTATGGCTGTCACCTATATTTATTGCGAAAAAGAAAACTAAATAATGCTATATGGGTCAGGAATTATCCCCTACCACACATAGATGACCAGATCACAACAGTATGTCAGTCCAAATGGTTTTCAAAGTTGGATTTGCGAGCAGCGTATCCATCAGGGGGTTTTAGATGAACAGTCATGTCATTTAACAGCATTTGTAACACCTGATGGTACTTTCCAACTTTGTCGCATGCCATTTGGACTGGCCTCAGCGGCATCTGTATTTCAAAAATAAGTATGATTTTGAAAGATAGTAGTTGCCTTTCAAGATGACATTCTTGCGCACACTGATGCAGAGGTGGTAGAAAAGGTTTTAATGTCATTACAAGAGAATGGAATAATTCCTAGAGAAGATAACTGCATATTTGGAGTAAATGAAATTGAATAGTTAGGGCATATCCTCTCAAAAGATGGAGTGAAACCTAAACCCAGCATTGTAGATGGAATTTTAAATACTCTTTGTCCCAATGACGAAAGAAACAATGCATTCATTCATTGGGTTGTGAGAATTCTATACAACATTTAACTGAAACTTTGTGGATCTAACAGAATTCTCCAGGAGTCTTTTGAAAAAGGAGACAGATCCCCCTTGACCCTGTTCCAGGCAGGTCGCTTCCTACGCCGCACAGCTCCACCTGTGTTTCCCGCCCTCGCTGCTGCTGCAAAGCTCGTGCCAGTCCTCTGCCTCTGTTTTCTCCCCATCTGCCTGTCAGCTGTTCTTGACTTTTCACTTTTCTCACTTTCTTACTTTCACTGTATTTCACCTTCACTGTATTTCTCCTTATTGCCTATTTCTGTATTTACTGTATCTCTCCTTATAGCTTATTGCTCCTTTCTGTGACTCTCTTGTTTTTGGAATTCTGCCATTTCCCCTTCCTGCCGCTGCACCCCCTGCATCCCCGCCCCCTCGCACGCCAATTCGCTCCTCGCACCCGCCTACCAGCTGCTTCTCCCTCCCACCTCCCCTTCTTAATGGCAACCGCTGGCATCTAAGGCAAGCCCCTCTGCATCCGTCCGAGCCTGGACCGCGCCCAGCGCCAGACCCTCTGGCCACCGCGTGAGCCCCGATGCCTGACGCCACTACAACGCCAGCATCCTCCACAAACTTAACACCGGCCTATCATCCACCTGCTTCCAGGCCACCCCAAAGCTCACTCACGGACCCTTCTCCTGACAGAGCTGCAGATTCACCAGCCACAGAACACCTGCTCTTCCTGCCCCACCCACCAGGGCAGGTCGCAACCATCTCAGATGCATACTACTCAACACCCGCTCCGTACACAAGCACGCCGTCGAACACTGGGACCTACTCGACTCATCCTCCCCGGACGTCGCCTTCTTGACGGAGACTTGTATTAACTCCTCATCGGCACCCGACATTGCCATAGCCATCCTGGACGGCTACAAGATCACCCGCATGGACCGCACCAACAGATCAGGAGGAGGAATCGCCATCGTCCACAGGAATACCCTCAGAATCTCGACCAGCACCGAAGACACCCTCAGCACCGCCGAACACCTGCACTTCCAGATCCACATCGATCCCAACACCACCATAAGAGGAACCCTCGTCTACAGACCCCCCAGTCCCAGGCCACAGTTCAGCGACTCCATCACAGACATCGTCAGCTCGCATGCCCTGGCCTCCACAGACCTTGGAGACCTGAACTTCCACCTCCAGAATGCCAACAACAGCAACTCAACCACCCTGCTTGACAACCTCGCTAAACTCGGACTCAAATAGCTTGTCACGACACCCACCCACTCTGCCGGACACACGCTCGGCCCCATCTTCTCCGCCAGCAACCACGCCACCTTCAGCCACACCACCAAACTCCACTGGACCAATCACCGCTGCATCCACTTCTCCTTCGGGAAACACACCACGCACAACCACCCTCAACAAATCCCCCACCGCAGCTGGAACAAGGTCACCGAAAACCAGCTAATCACCACCCTCACCCAAGACCCACCAACCGACCCCACCGACACAGCCACCCGCAACCTCAGGCAATGGATCGATGACTGCGCCAACACTCTTGCCCCGATCAAGAAACCCTCAAACAGACGCACCGACAGAAGGGCCAGCTGGTTCACCACCGACCTCCAGGCATCCAAGCAGACCTGCCGAAGACTTCAGAAGAAGTGGCGCCGCAAACAGACACTGGACAACCACGCTGCCCTCAAGAACGCCAGACGTATGCACCACCAACTCATTCAAACCGCCAAAAGGACCTCCTTCAAGGAACGCATCAACAGCAATGCGCATAACACAAAGAGCTCTTCAACATCATGAAGGAACTAGCCAACCCCAGCTCCAGCTCTAACCACATCCTGCCGTTGCAAGTCCTCTGCGACTCCCTAGCCAACTTCTTTCACCGCAAGATCACAGACATCCACGACAGCTTCAGCACCCAGACCCCCCGAAAGTCACCGGCATCCCAAACTCACCGCCGACCAGCCACACCGGCCTCCTGCTCTCCTGGAACCACATCAATGACGAAGACACCATCAAAATCCAGAACACCATCCGTTCCTGCTCGCCATCCGACCCTTGCCCCCACCACATCTTCAACAAAGCAAGCTCCATCATCACACCCCAGCTCCGTAAGATCCTCAACATCTCCTTCGGGACCGCCACCTTCCCGGAGAGCTTGAAACACGCCGAGATCAACGCCCTACTCAGGAAACGCGAGGCACACCCAAAGGACCGCAAGCACTTCCGGCCCATCTCCCTGCTCCCATTCCCGGAGAAAGTCATTGAGAAGATCGTAAACAGGCTACTGACCCACTTCCTCGAGGAGAACAACACCCTGGACTCGTACCCAATCCGGATACCGCAGCAACTTCAGCACCGAAACCGCCCTCATCACCGCCACCAGCGACATCAGGACCCTGTTGGACAGAGGCAAACCGTGGCCCTCATCCTCCTGGACCTCTCGGCCGCCTCCAACACTGTCTGCCACTACACCCCACGCACACGCCTCCACGACAAAGCCCTGGACTGGATCACCTTCTTCCTCACTGGCAGAACCCAGAGGGTCCGCCTCCCCCATTCCGATCCGAAGCCACCAATATCACCTGCGGCGTACCCCAAGGATCATTCTTCAGCCCAACACTTTTTAACGTCTACATGGCACCGCATCGTCCGATCACACCACCTCAACATTGTCTTATGCGCCGATTACACCCAGCTGATCCTCTCCCTCACCAAGGACCCCGCCACCACCAAAACCAACCTCCACGAGGAATGAAGGCCGTCACCGAATGGATGAAGAACAGTTGCCTGAAACTGAACTCAGACAAGACGGAGGTCTGCATCCTCGGCTCCACCCCATCCGCCAGGGATGACTCCTGGTGGCCGGCCACGCTGGGAGTTGCACCGACACCCACCAACCACGCACACAACCTGGAATCATCACTATCAATGACCCAGCAAGTCAACTCCATCCCCTCCTCCTCCTTCAACACCCTCTGCATGCTTCGCAAGATCCACAGATTGATCCCCACCAGAACCAGAAGGACAGTCACCCAGGCCCTCTACGCGGGAACCACAGCCAAACTCCAGAAAAGACTTCAACGCATACAGAACACCTCTGCATGCCTCATCCTCGACACCCCCCGCCACAGCCACATCACTGCCCACTTGAGAGACCTGCACTGGCTACCCATCAACAAGAGGATCACCTTCAAGCTCCGTACCCAAGCTCACAAAGCACTCCACACTGCCGGACCAGCATACCTCAACAAACGACTCACCTTCTACACCCCGAACCGCCAGCTTTGCTTCGCTGACCTCGCCCTTGCCACCGTTCCTCGCATCCACCGAACGACCACCAGCGGCAGATCATTCTCCCACCTCGCCGCCAAGACAGGGAATACACACCCCATCCACCTGCGCCAGACCCAGAACCTGCTGACCTTCAGATGACTTCTCAAGACCTGGCTGTTCAAGCAGTAGCAGCACTCCTCCCTCTCCCCCCTAGCGCCTTGAGACCCTCACGGGTGAGTAGTGCACTCTACAAATGTATTGATTGATTGATTGATTTCATTTGGACTTTAACATGGCGAGAATTTTCAATTGATTAAACAGTGTATAGTCCCAGCTCCTGCACTTCAACCATATGTTGAAGGTAGAGACACATATATTACAGCTGATGCAAGTTCATATGGAATGGGAGCAGTCTTGTCACAAATGCTTGGCCAGAAAGAAGTTACTATCGGATCTGCATCAAGAAGGATAAAGGAAGTGGAAATGAGGTATTCAGTAATAGAGAAGGAAATGTTAGCTTGTGCTTTTGGGCGTAGATACATTTAGGCACTATTTGTGGGGAAGAACATTTTGGCTTAGAACGAACCACAAATTCCTGGTTGACATATTCTCTGGAAACAACATAAAAAGAGCTATGCCCAGATTAGCAAGATTATCTACATAAGTGTTGGAATTTAATTTTTCGCTCGCCCATATTGCAGGGGGTAAAAATGTGAAAGCGGATTTTTTATCTAGATTGCCTATTGAAATTGGGGGCATATTATCAAGACAGGCGATAAAATTATCGCCGTTTTAGCGGCGGAAAACTGCTGCTAAAACGGCGATAATGGGTTTGATAATATGCTCTATGGTATTCCAATGGAAGCCCATGTTAGATGTGAAGGACATCTAACCTGAGCTTCAATTGGAATTCCATAGAGCATATTATCAAGCCCATTATCGCCATTTTAGCGGCAGTTTTCTGCCGCTAAAACGGCGATAATTTTATCGCCTGTCTTGATAATATGCCGCTTACTGAGTTAGACTCTATAGAACAAGAGGAAATAGAGGAATTCATTACTGCTAATATTGAAGATAAGGTAATTTGTCCAAACATGGAAGAATGGCATGGTGCTGTAAAAGCTGATGTAGTACTTAAGCAGGTAGTGAAGTTGGTGATGTCAGGCTGGCCCAAAGAAATGTGGATTTGTAACCATTTTGTAAGGTGTCCAATGAACTTTCTTTAGAAAATGGCTTGTTGGTGAGGGATGGTAAGTTGATTCCTCCCAGGTTCAGAAATGTTTTTGGTGACCCAGTATGGACAGAGAAGTGGAAATGTTAATAAGCGAGTATGTGCAATGCTCCTGCTGTGACAAACATTTGACAACTGTGCCACCTATTCCAGAACCTGTGACCAGTCCTGACAAGGCGTGGCAAAGAGTAGCAGTGGATTTTTTAGGTCCATTCCATGTTTTGCCAAATACCATGAAATATTTTGTTGTGTTGATAGATCATCTTTCTAGGTGGGTTGAAGTAAGAGGTATTTCAGAACCCAATACAGAATCTGTTATTCGTCTTCTATAAGATGTACTTTGCAGAGAAGGTATTCCTGAAGAGTTTCTAATGGATAATGGAGTCCAATTCACTTTGGCTGCCATGGTAGAGTTTTTAAACAAAATGTAGGTGAAACATATACGTACACTGCTGTATCACCCTCAGGCAATAGTAACATTGAAAGGTTCAATAGAGTGCTTGTGGAATGCGTACAAAGTACCATAAAAGCAAAGGTTGATTGTGAAAATGCCATCAGGGACGTAGTGTGGGCTTACAGAATTACTGTACATTCTATTACAGGCAGAATCCTTTTTGAGTTCATGAGGGGCAGGAAAGTTGCTTCAACTAGAATCTATTTTGAAAATCTGCAATATTAGATATTGAAATTAATGTTTTAAATGAATCACATAAGGCTAATAATACTTGTGATGAATTTATTAAAAACAAATATACAAAAATACTGTAAAGGAAGAGACAGTATACATTTTGCTGTAGGGGATGTTGTTAGAGTCAAAGATCCGCTGCTGTTACAAAAACGAATATCTCAATTCAGGGAACCAACTACTGTAATGGATATCAGGGGTAAGGTGGTGTGAGAAGCTGGCCTGGTATATGATGTCCACTAATGTAAGTGGCCACCTTGCACCTGTCCAGACAACCCTATGGTGATTTAAGAGGTCACAGACAACCTTAGAAAGCCATCCAAATGGTAGCTGTGGAGAGCAGCCTCCAGGCTTAGACTTGAAGGAGCGTAAAGCAGCTTGTTTTTTACCAGAATGCAATCTTATGGTGTGGATTAAATGAATAAGAAGCACACAAGGTATTTATAAAAATATGTATTTATTGTATAATACTCTCTAGTACGTTCCAGTATCTACCACACAGACATATATGTACACAAAGCACACAACACTGTAGCAAAGAAATCACAGTAAATAGCACTAATACACAGTGGGCCCCGAGGGGGACCAAACCATATACTAAGAAAATGGTATAAGAAATACCACTCGAATCAGGACAATGTTGAGAGGTTGTAGAATCACTGGGGACCCAAGGAACCACCCACGGTAAGTAGACAGGGACCCCACGGAGGACGCATGCAGTGTGAGAACAAGACCGAGGGCTCCGCACAACTCTACGTGTAAGTCACGGTTGGATTTTCCAAGATTAGGGACCCTTCCCAATTGACCCTGAGAAAACCCTGTGGAAGACACCCCACTCGTGGATACCATGGTAGCCAAGTTACCTATCCCAGGGAAGCCAGGTGCATAGGTGTGAATGGCGTCAGAAACTGCCATCAAACCCAATGGAGGACTTCAGGAAAGTGTCAATGCTGGAGGAGGAGAAAGGGTCCGTGGGAACACAATTGTGGATTCTTGATGCAGAGTACCTGAAAGCAGAAGGGACAGAGTCTGGGTCACTTGAGAGTGACCAGGGGCACGGTAGGTGAATGCCCAACGATGTCGGGTGCTTCAGGATAGATGTCTATGACCTTGACTCTGCAGCTGTGGAGACCAGGCGAAGCTGAGGACAACCAGTAGCTGAATACAAGCCGTCCCATGAAGGATGTTAATTGTTGAGGGGTCGGTGTCCAGCCTGAGCACCAACAAGCCTTGGCAAAAGCAACCCATGCAGGAAGTGAAGAAGATGCAGAAAGAGGACAAGCAAGGTCCAGGAGACTCACTACAGGCAGAGGAGTCAGGGCAAGCCCGGAGAAATCAGGGGAGCCCAAATAAGAATTAGTTGACCCTCCACAGGACCCAGAGGTCGAAGACAATATAGTCGCAGGAGGACCTCCTGCAGCTTTGCAAAACAACAGGCCACAGAGCACACGGTGTGATATGGTTGAAGATCTTTGCAGGAAAAGTTGCTAGAGGTTGGGGCTACTTGGAGCCCAATGCACTTGATGCAGAATTGCCTACAAGCATTTGCACTTGCAAATGTATGTGGTGCACAGGGGTTTCAGTATTGAAGCCCCCATGAGGGATTCTGCCCTCACACTGGGTGAGAGCACAGCTATACATGGATCTGAGATGCTCCTTCGTCTTACAGATGCCCTGGTGTCCCTCATGCACTAAACAAATCAACTGTTCCCTGACTCCCAAAGGAGGAACTAACCTTTCACCCCTACTGAGAACTCCAGTGCAAACCGACAATTCATCAAACACTTTGACAAAGCCTGCAAAACGCTCAGATTTCTTCCAAAGTACATCATCTGACAATAGATTCTTGATAATTTCTTTCTGAACCTCATCTCTTTCAACCTCTTGACTCCACTCTTCCTCAGTCACACAACCACCAAAAAAATTGAAAAATCCAAACTCATGCTTGATAAACAATCTGCCACTTTATTTTCCACTCCAGTCAGGTAATTAACTGTGAATTGGATATCTTGTAAAGCAACTAACCATTTGCAAATCCTAGAAGAAATACAGTCTAACCCCTTTCTCATAAAAACCTGTTGTAAAGGCTTATGATCAGAACACACCGTAAATTTGACTCCCCACAAAAACTGCTTAAATTTTCAAACAGCCCAAAAAATAGCTAGGGCTTCTCTCTCAATTGTCGAATATCATTTCTCTGCTCCCCTCAAAGACCTGGATGCAAACAATACAGTTAATTTTACAGATCCTTGTTTTTGTTTCAAGACTGCTCCAAGCCCTTTGTTGCTAGCATCCGTGTACAAAACACATGGCATACCTTGTACAAAACTTCTTAAGGCTTGGATAGAGGCAAGTGCTTCCTTAAGATCCTCAAACTCCTTGCTACATTCATCAGACCAAACAAATTGCACTCCTTTTCTTAATAGACAATGCATGACTGTATTCCGACTCGCAAGATTCAGAATAAAACGTGCATAGAACTCGACATTCCTAGAAAGGTTTGTATGTCCTCTTTTTTAGTAGGTTGAGACAACTCTGCAATCACTTGAACCAATTCAGGTTTGGGACTAACTCCCTCACTAGAAATTACATACCCTAAATATGTTATCTGATTAAAACCAAATTTGCACGTGTTCAACTTCAACGTAATACCCTTCTGCTCAAAAATACGCAGTCTCTCTCTCACTCAACATACATGATCCGACAAGCCGTTGTTAAAAATCAAAACATCATCCTGAAAGAATCTTACACCATCCAAATCCTTCAACAAATAAGTCATTAACCTCTGAAAAACTGACACCGCAGAACAAAGTCGCCATCCTCGTCGCCAATGTGAAATTCATAAATCAGAATAAGTCCAGAAGAAGTGGTTCCATAAAAAGATCGCATGTATTTCAAAGAAGAAACTCCAGCCATAAACATGGGAAACATCCAGCATCAACAGCCGCTCATTAGATCTCTCAACTATATACATTCTAAATGGAATGCACTGCAGAAGCAGAGTACAACCATAGAAATAAACAAAATACAATGGTACAAAGAAATGACAGTTCAGATAGAAAAATAGTAAACACAGAACAAATATAGAATATCACACAACCCCTTCCTGTTTTCTACTGACTTACCACCTATTTGAAGCAGGCAGTAAACTGCAAATATTTTGCGACAGCATTCTGGTCGGGGAACATTCATACAACCCTCTGCAACTTGCTATTAGCAAGGGACACCTTGACATTCCCCTCCCTAACATCGACTCGCAAACCCTATTATGCGATTCTCTGTTTGTAACTGCTAAATCCTTTTGTACGTGTGGCCCGTATAATATATGTGGGAAAGTAAGCCTAAGCAAGGCACACCCCACGCAAATCCATTTTTATAAAATAGTTGCAAAGATAGCATTGCTGTTTTAGGACCATTGTATTTCTGACTGACTGGCTAAAGTGAGAGGAGACGATCAGCATATTGCAAAAGCTTCGCGTAATGTGATTTCTATAATAGTTTGGCTTCCTAGAGCAGGTTACCGCTCCTTTTGCCCACTTTCTGACCTAGAATTTATCTCACATTGCTTTGAAACTCACTGAGTTTCTTGAACCTCTCTTTATGGAAACTTCTTTGCTTTGATATTTCTGATCTATTTGAGCTGATTTTGAATAATGAAGTATTATGCTTTTCTTTCACTCTATCGGACTAGAACTCTTTATGGCTTCTGACTAGCTCCATTTTCCTTGATTCTAAGAATAGAGATTCTTTCCTTCATGAAATGTGTTTTTAATGCGTTTAATATATTGTTTGAGGAACCAGTATTGATTTTATATTTCTGTAATTCATTGACTATTGAGATTAATACAAATTAACTTGTGAATTGCAATAAAGATGATCTACTAAACATTTGATAAATAAAACCCCTTGAACTTACATCAACTGTCTCTATTGTCTAAAATTAGAATACTGATTGATTGTGATGATAATTTATAGATGAATTGCTTCCTTCTCCTCTAAAACAAAGGCAAAGATCTTACTGAACAGAAGCAGAAAAATCCACAAAACAGGAATTAGCCTGTTTGATGGTAAACCATGAGAATTCTAAATTTGTGAACGGATTCCTGCTCCAGCAGCCCCATCTATGATTAGTACGGATGATAGTTTTCGGAACACTACAGCTGAATCCAGTGTGCTCATTTTCCGTTACAGCGAGACTCAACAGCGAATTGGCCGTGGGAGGAGAGCATGCCAGTGCCTGCCTTGTAAGGAGTTCTAAGTGAAAGTTTCAAACCATGGTGCAGACACAGAGCGCACTTAGACTGTTTTGAGATGCTGTCTAGCAACCAGGCAGAATCTACAATGGCAGAGGCTAAAGGGCAATAGAAAATAGACACCATTGACAGTTGTGATAATGACACAACAATGAGATACTGTAGAATGGTGACAGAAGTTTCTTGCCATTTGATTGAATGGGTAGTCATTTGAACTGATAGCCCCCCACCCGCTGACTGAGCTGGTTAGCACTGGATTGGAACGTTGCCTCTGACAGGCACGTTGGAGACTGAGAACACAAGAAAAAATCACTTTGAGTTAAAGATAATTGTGGGGAGCCCTCTCAAGACTGCATGCGATCCTGGATTTGGCCGTGCTGCCATCAACCAGGTATTAGACCTGTTAGGCTTAGGGTGATCTTCCCCAAAACCTTTTGCTTTACTCCTCCATTTTTGCTGATCTCGTTTAGTCTAGCCTTAGGACCCTGCACACAGGGCTAAAGCACATGTGCTTACTCCTTAAAACATGGTAACATTGGCATATTTAATTTGCCTATAAGTCTGTAGTGCCCAGGGTCTGTAAATTAAATGCTACCAATGGGCTTGCAGCACTAATTATGTCACTCACTTAAGTAGTCCTCTAAACATGTCTCAGGCCTGCCATTGCAGCCTGTGTGAGCAGTTTCAAACTGCCATTTTAACCAGGCAAAATAAATCTTTTTCCAGGCCCAAAACCTCAGTTGTAATGCATATAATTCACTCCTAGGGTAGGCCCTAGAAAGCCCAGAGGGCAAGGTGCAGTGTATTTAAGAAGTAGGACATGCCATTTTTACATGTTCTGGTAGTGAAAAACTCCTAAATTCGCTTTTCACTACTTCTCCCATAGACTATGTTGGAGTTACTTTATTACATTTAATAACCTCTAATTTCCAAATTGAAACATTCAAACAGTTCATGTTTGGTGTTTCTAGAATTTTAAGGAAAAATCCTCACTAATGGTGAATTCAGACTTTAAATCACCATTTTGAAAATGCAACTTTTAGAAAGTTGGCATTTTCCTGCCTTAGCCATTTGGTGCCAGTAGCCTGTCCCTGGGTCACATTATTGGGTGTAGTTAACAGTGGGCTTTGTGAATTTCCCCTAGACAGTCACACACAGCAAGAGCTTTGGTTTGCGTGTATGGGCCATCACTGGCAGAATGGGAGGCAGGAGCTGGGCACAGACCCACTTCATTCTGAATACCTGTGTCCTGCATCCACTCAAAGGGCTGGATAACCCCTATAATTAGTCTGGAGCCAGAACAAGGAAGGCAGGATGCCTGAGGACTTTCATGGGAAACCTCTAGACATTCCCCCCTCACTCCAGAGACACAGCTGGGTATAAATACTGGACTTCAGACACCAACTCTTCAGTCCACTTCTGGATCTGTGGATATTCTGCAAGGAAGAAGGACTGTTGTGCTGCTAAAGGACTGTCACTCTGCTGAACTGCTGAACTGCTGTCCTGCTGGTCTACTGCCTTGTTGTGCTGCTTTGCTCCCTGCTTCCCTTTTGCCTGGCTGGGTGAGAAGGATTTTATCTGCATCTCTTTAACTCAGAACCACCAGAATGACTCCAGGGGTTAGTAGGCTGACCCTCTGATCTGAAGCCTCGGGGACACAACTGGCTTCCAACAATCTTGCACCTGCACCTGGACTCTGCCATCTGTGAGTCTACCTTGAAAAGTGGTACCATTCCAGTCTTGGGCCCTTGGAAGTGGACCAAAGGTGCTCTGCCAGCCTCTGTAAGTCCAGCACAACCGATGCATCTCATCTGCTGCACGGTGCAACTCTGAACAAAACTGACACAACGCCATTACTTTGTGGATCGGAACCACAGCAAAGACCCACATCACATAGCAGCCCGCCACTAAATTATAACCACTGCTGCGCGATGTATCCTCAGCACAGGCCCCAGCATCCATTGTAGACGGCAGCCTCAACACCACCAGATGTCACATTGCTGCCTCATGGCTCCTTAGAACTGACGCAGAGCCCTGACTGCATGGTGCATCCTTGACTCCGGACTTCGTATCTCAAGCCCTGGAAAATTGGATCCTCAATGATGACGCACGACCTTGCACCACAGCCTCACTGCATCCCGGAAAAGATGCATTGCTTTAGTTATGTGTTACAGCTTCGATGCGGATCCTTGCAATGTTCCACAAACAGAATTTAAGGTACTCTGTTCATTGGGCTTAACTCAGTTTCTGTATCTGGCCCATGCCCCATCGTGGTCAGCCTGAACTTGTGACTTTGTCCCGGTCTGGTGCGACCAGATATACACAGTTTGCACTTTATGCCTTTTTGTGATATTTTTATTAAAATCTTTCGAATTCAATATCTTTGGTGCTACTGATTGTTTTTTGTTATTTTGGTCTTGTTTTATTTATTAAGTAATACTTTATTTTTTTAAACAGTGTGGGATCCTTTGTGATGTGCTTTCATTGTACTACTGTATGAAGTGTTGCACAAATACTCTACACATTGACTCTGAGTTACGTCTTACAGCTCTGTGCTAAGCTACCCAAGGGATGAGCACGGATTAATTTGGGGATTGAGTGTGCCTTCACCCCGAGATGAATTGTGGTTTCTGCTTGAGAAGGGTTTCACCCCCCTCAACCAGTAACCCCATTTCTTACACCGGGGTTTGACACACAGTTACATAAAATTGGCAGTAGTGCAAAACACACAGAAGACTGATGAAACTTACCCATTTATGGCAGAAGGTGAAGTGGTGCACACCACTAAACAGTGAATGCTTGATAAATACGATCTTGAGTTTCTTCATCAACTGGACCATTGAGGACAACTTCTACTCCTGATACTCCAAGAAAAATCAACTTTGCATCTGCAGTATTGAAATAGTCTAATGATTATTCAATCAGGAATAAAAGTATGTGAAACAAAAATTGAATTGAATGTGAACCAGCTGCAATGGACAGAGTGACGCAGGTGCACATGATTATTTTGGAGCTGGGAGGCTCTGTAAAAGAACTGCAGACCATCATCATCAAACTCAAAGGAACCTACAGATGGAAAATGCAGAGGGTAGAGCTAGGTGGAACACCTGACTCGTAACAGGATTTTCAGAATGGATAGAAGTGCTCCATCCTTAGGACTTCCTGGAACAGTGGATACAAAACCTCATACCAGGAGACAATCTCTATCAGTTTTTCATTGTAGAACTCATGCACCATCCCCCATGCAGAAACTGCCTTCTGAAGGACCACTTTACCCACTGATAGCCAGGGTTTTAAACTATAAAGACAGAATGCTATCTTGAAAGAACATGGAGAAAATGACTTGCAGTGTATTTTGATGTTCCCATACTATACCAGAAATATGGATAAGCAAAGGAAATCCTTTGCGGGTTTGTAAATGTTTGTTCTTTCTGGCCAAACTGAACCCTATTTCTTTGAATTGGCAGAAGTGACATGGGAATGGACTCAAGAATTACACCACCAATACGGTAGCACACACAGAGCACATGCCAACAAGACAAATAGGATGTTACTTAACCGTAGACTCAGGGTGAGACAAGTAGATCATGGATGAAATATCACTCACAACATACTGCAGTGTGTCCAGTAAGCAGAGGGCACAGCATCAGGACCCTAGCTTGGAATCACTGGCATTGATTAATCTACCTGCTATTGCAGACAATGCAACCATGACAACTGGAACTAGGGATCTAGAGACCTCCCTGAGACTGAAACACTGATATCATCAAGTAAAGTGCATCAAAGAATGCAGATGTGTGCTCCCAGGTGACGTCCTCTAAACCTGGTAGTTTTGAACAGGATTAGCATTGTAATGGAGCTGTGTGAGAGGGAGCTTAGAAGTAGTGAGAGCAAGATTAAGAGGAATCCCTCTCCCTATTTTATTGGCTTGCCATCCTGCAAAATCGCTGAAGAGACAGTGACTAAATTAAACTGTTAGAACAGATACAGATTAACCGTTAGATGCAAATCAATACAATTAAGGCACTTATGTCCCATGCTTAGTCCTGTTTTCTTTTTCTTTTCCCAATAATTCATTCAGATGTTAGGTGTACGAGTACACAGGTCACCTAATTGAGTCAAAGTTCATTGTCATACTCTGTATGAAGGAGAGGTTTCTCCACCAACAAAGATCCAACTAATGCTTCGCTCATGTAACAGAGTAGACGGTTTAGTCGCAGCCTCCAAGAGATGTTCACCTTCAATCTACCCATCTGTTCTTCCTGACCAATCCCCTTCCACTCACTCCTAAGAAGGACCCAAACCCAGTATTGCCCCCCCTCTATTGGTGTCCAGGAAACAGCAGTAGCTCACTGGAACCTTAATTGGCCAAAAACACTGTTTGCACCCAAAAACACACCTCCTAACACAAATATGGGACCCGCCTGGTCTTTGATTGGTCTCTGACCTCTCTGTTTGCCTTGTACATTTGACCAGGTTTAATCTTGTGAGATTTCGGGAAAATGTGGGCTGGTCATGTGACAAGGTACAATAACAAAGAGAGGGAGTTAAGAGGAATTTAGGTAGAATCTTCCTCCTGTCAAGCTTTTCATAAACAATATGATTCTACCCTGTAGCAGTGAAACTTATTTTTAATTTGTAGTTTTTTAGTGAAAGAAAGTGCTCCATGAGATGTCATTGGAAGGCACTAAGTGTTTTTTAAAATACCCCTCACACACTATGAATCCCATGGTGACACCTTCCATTGCAGTGCCTGTATGCACAGTCCACACTGCCACTTCCACCTGGCAAGATAAACCGCTTGCTAGGCATAAACCTTCCCTCCGTATATTTATAAGACTCCTCTAAGGTAGGCCCTGTGTAACCCACAGGGATGGGTGCAATATAGTTAAAAGGCAGGACATGCACTTTTAGGTTTACATGTCTTGGTAGTGAAAAATTCCCAAATTTGTTTTTTACTACTGCAAGACCTATCTCTCCCATAGGATAACATTGGGATTACCTAATTACATATTTTTAGTGTAATTCCCATGTCTGGTGTCTCTGGACTCACAATTTAGAATTGCAGTTTATGCTGAAGTCGGATTTTAAATTGCAGTTTGGAAAATGCCACTTTTAGAAAATTGGCATTCACTTAACTTTATCCAGTTGGTGCCTGCTGCCTGTCTATGTTTAGCCTGGTTTGGTGACAGCTGGGCTTTGCGTATTCCCTCTACACTGCCACACATAAAGGGAGCTTAGATGCGTCTTGATGGGTTTTCCTGGGGAATGGGAGGGAAGAGCTGGGCACAGCCTCACACTTACACCTGAATAGGATGTGTCCTGTCCACACACAAAGGGCAGGATACCCTGTAGTGAGTCTGGAGCCAGTGCAGGAAGGGAGGACCTCTGTGCACTTCAAAGCTTTTTTTTGAAGCCTCCCCCACTTCAAAGGCACCACTGGGTATAAGTACTGGACCACTGACATCCTGACTGTAGTAAACGTCTGGACCTGTAACCACTCTGCCAGGAAGCAGAACTGCTATACTGCTGGAAGGACTCCCTCTCTGCTGAACTGCTTCTTTGCAGTGCTCTTGGCTTGCTGGGCTGCCCTGCTGCCTGCTGTTATCCTGCCTGGGTGAGAAGGACTGGACCTGTATCACTTGAACTTGAATCCAAGGGCTTGCTGGATTTTCTCCTGATTTAAGTCTCAAGGATACAAAAGATTTCCAGCTACCGGTATCTGCATCTGGATTCTGCAAGCTGTGAGTCTGCTCTGCCAAGTAGTCCCACCCCAGTCCTGTACCCTTGGAATTGTGGCTTAAGGTGCTTTCTCAAGCCAACCCATGCATCCTCATCGGGACTAACTCAACTTCGCACTGGGGTGAGTCAGAACTGGTGCATCCTCGTCGAAGCATGGAACAGAGCTGGCATATCACACCTGGAACCAGCGCATCGCCTTCAGAATCGACGCATTGCCTGCTATAGGAGCAGTAGCTGCTCATCGCCTTCTGAACCAGTCCATCACACTCGGAACTAATGCATCATCGCCATTGTGTAAAGAACCTTAATGCATCTCGCCTACTGCATGGCCCGACACTGACGCATCACTCTGTCTGCACTTCGCATCCTCTTCAACTTTGATGCAAGCCCGGATGTAGGTACTGTTGTTCAGCTGGCTTAAGCAGGCCCCTGCTCCAATGCGATCTGTCTGGACTTTTGACTGTGCCAGGTCCAGATCGACCAGATATCTCATTTAAGTGACTATTGCTTCTAAGTACAGTTTTACAGTTTATTCTTTGTAAATTCATATTTTGACTTGTTTGATTTTTTGTTGTTTTGGTCTGCTTTTATTTATAAAAGTATTCTCTATTTTACTAAACTGGTCAAGAGCCTTTTTGTGGTGTTTTTACTGTATTACTGTTTGCACAAATACTTTATGCGTTGCCTCTTAAGTTAAACCTGACTGGTGTGTGCCAAGCTACCAGAGCGTGAGCACAGGTTAATTTAGGGTGTGCTGTAACTTACAGTGACTAGGATTGTGGTTCTTGCTTGGACAGGGTGCATACCTCTGTCAAGCAGAAACCCAATTTTAGCCTTGGTGAACAGCTGTGAGGATAGGACTTGTGTTTTTGTAGTGCATACAGTAACTAGCTGTACACTACTTATCCAAATCCAAGACCATTTCGGATTTTTCCAAACTCTCCCTGTTTTGCATTTTTTAAATTTTACTTCTAAATCATGTCTCTGTCTTTGAGTTCCACAACTGAAGCCATATAATGTGAGCTGGCCAACCTGGAAACATGCACAGTGGCCCAGTTTAAATACTTTTGTAAGGAGTTGGGAGTTCCTGCCAAGAGTGTCACCAAGAAGGTGGAATTTCAAAAGGTGCTGAGGGCCTGGGCAGAAGCCTACTTCAAGGAAAGTGATCGAATGGGGCAGCCTCAGAATGGCTCTTTTGAGGAACACCTGAAGCAGTAGAGAGTGACATCCCTGAATTTGAGCTCCCTGTGAGAGCAGGAAGCAGTGTCTCCCCTCGTGGCCTATCCTCAAAGGAGCTGAGGGAGAGGAGGGAGGAGAGTGAATTCAAGCTTCAGATGGCCAAATTGAAAAAGGAAGGGAAAAAGGATGAAAGGGAGGCAAAAAGAGCTGAAGCAGAAAGAGCCATAGCAGAGAAGAAACTAGTTCTGGCTCATAAACTGGGCCTAAAAGAGCTGGACATCAAGGCCTGGCCGTCTGATTCCAGCAGTGATGATGGCAGCACAAGTGCAGTCCCTGGTGGAGATAAAAGTTTTGTATACCCAAGGACTTGTTGCCCAGTTATGTGGTGGGAGATGGCATTGATAAGTGTTTTTTTTACTGAGGTTGCACTGAAAGGTCACAGAGTTCATGAGGAGCACTGTGGGGGGTGGCCTCTGGAAACACGTGCCAGCACTTGGAAGGGACTCACTTCTAACATTAGAGGTTCGGGACCAAACAAAGTATACCCCCCATTTGATCATAAGAAAGCATGTGCTCAGTATCTATTTTGCAGAATTTTAGACCCACCTAGTGGACAGTAAGTTGACTGACCCCAGGTGAGGAGTGGGACCTCTGGGCAGGCACCACAATGTCCAAAAAGGTATCTGGGGGGCACCCACAAAGGTGGTCAGGGTTTCCAAAAGAAGAAAGAAGGGGGAGAAAACTTAAAAACCAGGAGTTCTCAAAAGGCACCCAAACTAATTTCCAAGGAAGTAGTGGTAACCAGTTATAGTCTGATCTTAATAAGGGGCTTTTTAATCATAAGACAGGAACATGTGTTCCCCAAAGTACTGAATGCTACAAATATGGGCAAAACAAGGATGACTCTTAATGTCCCAAGAGGGCACGGCCCTCCACCAGTGGGCATCCACCAGGGTTTGCAAGGGAGGAGGTAGTCCCAGTTAGTTTTGGGGGACAGAAAGAGGTGACCCTGGGGGATAGAGAATTGGTGCTAAAAGCCCAAATGCTTTAAAATAGTTAAAAGTATAGGTAGTGGGTCACCATTAATGAGCTACTGGTGGAGGCTCTGCGAGACATAGGAGCCAGCATGACAGCTGTAAAGTATTAGCTGGTGTCAGCAGAGCAGTTCCTGCTGAATATATTCCACTAATTTGTAGTTGTTGGCAATCCCAAGAGCCATCTACTTGTGACTCAGGTTCCCTTTCGATGGGGGAGGGTTTCAGGTTCTCTGAAAGTTGCTGTGAGCCCTGCCATGCCTGTTGATTATTTGCTAGGGAACAACCTGGAGCACACTACGTGGAGGAAGGTAGAGCTCAGGTCTCACTTGGAGAGGATGGGATTGCCTGAGTGGGTCTGTATGACCACACGAGCCATGGCTGCCCATAAGGGGAGTCAAGGATGTTTGGAGCATTGGAAAATGGCCCATACAGCTACCAAGGAGAGGAGCAGCAGGAGATGCAGGAAACTGGTTCCTGACGTTCCAGCAGTGGAGGTTGATGGACCCCTGAGGAGAAGACCCCCTGAACCAACCAGGGAAGACATTGTCACCCTAGGTGACCTTCCTGAGCTTTCCAACTGGGAGGTTGAAGATCGGCCCACCAGGGAGGAATTCTGCCAAGCACAATAAGAGAGTCCCAGTCTTGAGGGCTTGGCCAGTGGGAAATCAGGGGAAAAGCACAAAGCTTCTCTGATCTTACTACCAGTCATTGGCACCCCTTTGAAAGGGTGGGCATAAACATCATTTGACCCTTGGATATCAAGACAGACCTAGGTAACAGGATTGTTCTGGTCTTGGTGGACCATTCCACCCGCTACACAGAGGCCATTCCTCTGAAGTTAGTGATTGCACCCATGACTGCTAGAGCTCTGATTGGCGGTCTTTATCCCATTTGAGTTCCCCAAAAACATAAGAGGCGCTAACTTCATGTTTGTGTACATAAAGCCCATATGGGATGTATGAGGTGTAACTTACAGGTTCACCACACCCTATCACCCCAAAACCAATGGTCTTATGGAGAGATTCAACAAGACTTTGAAGGGCATGACTATGCCTGAGCCCGTTAGGAGTAAGTGGGATGTCCTCTTGCCATTCCTTCTTTTCAACTACCGGTAGGTGCCACAGAAAGGCATAGGGTTCACCCCTTTCAAACTCCTCAATAGACACCATGTTAGGGGATCTCTGAGCCTTGACAGGAAGGGATGGGAGCAAGCTCATAGGAAATCCCCTCAGGATGTGGTCAGCTACATGCTGGCTCTCCTAAACCAGATGCACTACTTCTGGGAAAAGACAAGAAGTAATCTAGAGGCCAGCCAAGAAGTCATGAAACTCTGGTATGACCAAAAGGTCACTGTGGCCAGAAAGTATGGTTCATGGAACCAGTAGAGCCCAGAGCTGGATGGGTCCATACAAGATCAATGAGAAGAAGGTTAAGGCCACCTCCTGGTGGACCTCCACACCCATATGAACACCCTAAACGTATTAATATGTAAACTTACTCAAGCCTCCTTTTGAGAGGTCCTAAGTGAGTATGCTCCTTGTGACAGATGAGGGAGTGGAAGAAGAGAGTGAACCTCTCCCTGACTTCCTCTCTGCACAGGAACATGATGAGTCAGTGGAAGGTGTCAACCTCTCTACCACACTGTCTCCAGAACAGCAAGGTGACTGTTACCAGATGCTGGGACAGTTTGCTTCACTGTTCTCACTCACCCCTGGACTCACACAACTGTGCATCCATGATGTTGATATAGGAGTTAGTCCCCCTGTAAAGAACAAAAGTTATGGGTCATCAGACAGGATGAGAGCCAGCATCAAGGAGGAGGTCTCAAAGGTGTTGGCCTTAGGGGTGATTGAGCCCGCTAATTATCCTGGTCTGCCCCAGAGATGTTGGTAGCAAAGGCTGCACTACTGGGTGCCAAATTAGAACTTTGGTTCTGCATAGACTACCGAGGACTCAATTCCTTCACCAGGACTGACACACACCCCAACCCCCGTAGGGCTGAAGAGCTCATTAACAGGCTTGGCACTGCCAAATTCCTCAGTACCTTGGATTTGGCATCAGAGTACTGGCATATTGCTCTGACTGAGAGTTCAAAAGAGAGGTCAGCATTTTCAACACCAGAGGGTCACTACCAATTTCTGGTGATGCCCTTTGACTTGAAAAATGCCACCGCTACCTTCCAACAGTTGGTGAATGGGGTTCTGGCTGGCAAGAAGGCTTTCTCCGCTGCCTACTTAGATGACATTGCTGTCTACAGTTCCAGCTGGGAGAAACACCTGCATCACTTGCACCATGGTGCAGGGGTGCCTGTGTTGGGGAATGGCAGCCAATTGAGAGCCAGCACAGGGAAAGAGGACAGGAATATGCTGTATCTGATAGATATGGCTCATCCCTGCCCTTTTCTTTTTCCATAATGCATTGTAGCAGTAAGGCTTGCGTAGGTGCTCTTTGGCAAAATATTGTAAAAGAGGCCCCCAATTCCCACCACTATCTTTTTGTTGCATAGCTTTGGAATGTTTGAGTTCCCCTTACACAGGAAAAAGAGGGAGAATAGTAGAAGAGCAAGAGCACATCCCTGCTGAATCCCCAAGCAAATTTTAAAATAAGAGATACATTCCCCTAATTTCTATAATGAACACAGGTGCACGGTTTCTTCATGCAAGATTTTGACAGCTTGTGACAGGGCATTTTCCACCACTAGTTTTTCCAGTTATTGTCGTATGTTAGATCAGTTTACCTGGTCAACAGCTGATTTAAGATCTATTAATGATAAGTAAATGGGAGACTGGAGCACTTTTGCGTACTGGACATACGCCATATATAGATCTACAGCTTGGTTAGTTGTGCTGATGCCCATTCAGAATCCGGCCTGCATGTTTATAAGAACCGTATTTTGTTCTATTCAAGCTTGCAACCGTTTTAGAAGAACACGGCCAAATATTTTCCTGTGTTAGCCAGTAATGATATAGTGCTAAATTGGCAGGTAGCAACTTTATTCCTTTTTTTGGAAGGACAATATAAGGCTGATCTCTGAGAGTATGGAACATGTTTTTTTCCCAGGGCAACTTTGAATATCTTGGTCAAAACCACTGACCAGAACTTGCAGTCTGAGCGAAGCATATCGGCTGGGAAATAGTCAGGGCCAGGAGATTTGTTGGCATTCTGTTCCTAGATTGCTCTTTCTACTTCTGGGTGCAGTATGTTTAGTTCCTCCATTGTTGAGGTGGTGACAGACTCTTCCAATTGTGGCGTGTAATTGCTTTTGAAATATATGCCCTTAAAATGTTCCACACAGGTCTGTGTTGGAATGTGATGATCTTGACTCTTTGGCCCAACCCTGATTATCCCAGTGATTTTCCCCAAAAAGGATATGTTTTTTCCTCTTCTGCCTTGTTTAAGTCTTGCCAGACTCATTGCTGATGGTTCAATTTCTTTTCTCTCAGTAGGGGTCTATATTTACTCCGTGCAGCCTTGAATGCTTGCTCATTCACTGGAGAAGCATACCGAAAACTGGTACATCCTTATAACTTTGAGTTTTGAAGTTTTATACTCCCAGTCATACCACCCCATTTTGGATTTCCTGCCATTGGGGCCTGCAGAGGGCACCCATAGTGTGTGAGCTCATTTAATAACATGATATAGTTTGCTAGTGTAGCCTCTAAGTCGTTGCTCTATGTGGTATGACTGTTAGATATTAATATTTCTAAGAACACCATCAACATGTTCTTCACATTCAAGTTGTTTTTCGCATTCCATTTTACTGCAATTCTACTATTTTCAGGGACAATACTAGCAGTGAAGACTTGGCAATTTTCTGTCTAGCCAAGATTTTGCACTTGAAATATAGGGGGTTGTGGTCACTGTCAGGATGCTGGACTACTGCCATGTTCAACAAAAGATCCTGCCTATTGGTCATCTGTGAATAAGATGTAGTTTGAAATGTTTGGGCCTCAGGGCTATCCAAAATGTTTAGGCAATTTAAAAAGTTTAGTTGCCGATTTTTTTTGTGTCTGCTGATTCAAATAAGGCTTCCCAATTCTGGTGACAGGATACCACAGCTCGCCTCCTCTTCACTTAGCTTGCCATCCCATAGACATTCAGTAGGGGGGATATAAAAATCTACAGACTATCATATAGTGCTTGTCACTAATATTCACCTTGGTCTTTATGTAACAAGTAGCTTCTTTTAGAACTGCTAATTGCTAATTTGTTCACTAGTTTGTCTTTATAGTTTGGGTTTAAGTACACATTCAGGACATCTAATAGGATGTGAGTTTTCTTTTGGACCCTAGACAATCTGACATGAAGCATACAGAATGGAGTCATGGATGGTAGGTTTTTTGTTGCTGTACAATGCAGTTAGGTTGAAATCCAGGTGGAGAGACCCACTATTGCTTTCCATCTGATGGTTTTTAAAGCCTTAATGGCGAAATTCGTATAGTTCGGGGTCGCCAATGTGGCAGTAAGACTGCCCGGAACTCAAGTCTCCTGAGAGCAACGGATCTCTTTTAAACATGCAAATTTCACCCAGTAGTTATCCTCGAGTAACAATTAGAGACAGGTGATATAGTCCATGAAAGATTGATAATACCTGTGCCTTATACTGGCTGTTGTTGACAATCAAGGGGCATATTATCAAGGTCCGGCGATAAATATCGCAAAGCGCGCTTAGCGCTTGCATATATATCGCCGGCTATCTCTGGAATTTATCGTCCTGTTAGTGCATTATCAACAACGCGCATCGCCGAGGCGATACAAATTTCAGAGTTAGTGGGGATATCGCCGTTTTCCATGGTGGAAAACGGCGATATCCTAGATAATAGGGCCTGTGGTCTTAGGCACACAATCCACCCCCCACGTTAGGTATGCCTTAGTCAGGAATTTAACAGACATTAAATTCCTGCGTTAAGGCATACTTAACGTGATTTCCACTATCGCTACCCCTCCTTGTCAATAGCTGGGTTAGCGATATTTTCCCAAGGGAGTCTTGTCATGCACGCCTCCTTTGCATCTCATTAGCGATGCGATGGGAGGCGTGCTGACAAGGGGCACTATTGCCAGTAAACTGTTGCTAACAGCTGTTAGCGACAGCTTGCTGATAGGGCGATAAAAATATCGCCGCTTTAGCGGCAAAAAGTGCCGCTAAAGCAGCGATATTGCCCTTGATGATATGCCTCCAAGTTTTTACATCTTACTATGGAAACAGGCTTTGATTCCATTAAAATAATGCAGTCAGGGTAGGGCGAGCTTTCAGTCGATGTGTATTGGAGCTACTCAGGGCTCTTGATAACCAATGTCAGTTAACACCATACACCTTCAGATTCAAGCCTCCTTTCCTATTTAATAGCAACTGCTCTACTGGTGTTATTTTCCCACCTCGATATGGTCATATTTGTGCCTTACTTTAGCAGAAAGTGCAGGAATGTCCTGGAACACTTCCAATAGGCGCACTCAATTTAGTGGTGATGGATTCACTGGATTTGAGAAGAGGTTGACAAAGATGAACTTTTGTTATTGCATATAAGGGCCCCCAGCTGCCAGGGCAGTTCTCTGAGGAATACAGCAGTCTTTCACCTTGTAATGTCCGTAGGTCTGGGAATGTACTGAGGATTGGCTTTGGTGATCCAATAGTGAAAACTGACTCTGGCCTTTGAAGTGATGGGGTTGCCTATACTACCCCACGTGTGGTTCTGAAAAGTTTTTCTCTTCCCATGTCAAGACTCTTAGAAGTAAGGGGTGACAAAAGACATCCACAACAGCTTCAATGCCGTGACCACCCCAGCAACCACTGAGACCCCCGCTCCCACAACCACCACGCACACCAACCGCCTACTCTCCTGGACCAACATCATCGACGACGACACCATCAAGATCATGAACACTGTCCACTCCAGATCCCCGACAGACCCTTGCCCACACCACATCTTCAACAAAGCCAACAGCACCATTGAACCCCATCTCCGGAAAACCATGAACATCTCCTTTGAGACAGCGACCTTCCCGGAGAGCTGGAAGCACGCAGAGATCAATGCCTTACTCAAGAAACCCAAGGCGGACCCCAAGGACCTAAAGAACTTCCGGCCCATCTCCCTACTCTCGTTCCCGGCGATGGTCATCGAAAGCCCGTCAACAAACAACTGACCAGCTTCCTCGAGGAGAACCGCATCCTGGACCCATCCCAGTCTGGGTTCCGCAGTAACCACAGCACCGAAACTGCCCTCATCACCGTCACCGATGACATCAGGACCCTGCTAGACAACGGAGAAACCACGGCCCTCATCCTCCTGGACCTGTCAGCCGCCTTCGACACGGTCTGCCACCGCACACCACGAATATGCCTCTATGACGGCGGAATCCAGGAGAAGGCTCTAGACTGGACATCCTTCTTCCTCTCCGGCAGAACACAGAGCATCCGCCTCCCCATTCCGCTCCAAAGCCACCGAGGTCATCTGCGGCGTACCCCAAGGATCATCCCTCAGCCCTACGCTGTTCAACCTCTACATGGCACCGCTCGCCCGTGTCGCACGATGGCACAACCTCACCATCACCTCCTACGCTGACGAAACCCAGCTGATCCTCTCCCTCACCGAGGACCCCCACACCGCCAAAACCAACCTCCATGAAGGAATAAAGGCCGTCGCTGACTGGATGAGGAACAGCCGACTGAAGCTGAACTCGGACAAGACGGAGGTCCTCATCCTCGGATACACCCCCTCAGCCTGGGACGACTCCTGGTGCCCGACTGCACTAGGAACAGCCCCAACACCCACCGACCACACATGCAACCTAGGGGTCATCCTCAACTCCACCCTCTCCATGACGAAGCAGGTCAAAGCCGTCTCCTCCTCCTGCTTCAATACCCTCTGCATGCTCCGCAGGATATTCAAGTGGATCCCCACTGAAACAAGAAGGACGGTCACCCAGGCGCTCGTCAGCATTAGACTGGACTATGGGAACGCCCTCTACGCGGGAGCCTCAGCCAAACTCCTGAGACGGCTCCAACGCATCCAGAACGCCTCCGCACGCCTGATCCGTGACATCCCTCACCGCAGCCACATCACACCCCACCTGAGGGACCTGCACTGGCACCCTGTCAACAGGAGGATAACCTTCAAACTCCTCACCCACGCACACAAGGCACTCCACAACACCGGACCAGCATACCCCAACAGCCGACTCAGCCTATACACCCCCACCCACCAGCTCCGCTCCGCAGACCGCGCCCTCACCACCGTTCCCCGCATCCAAAGAGTGACCGCCGGCGGCAGATCATTCCCCCACCTCGCCGCCAAGACATGGAACACCCTCCCCATCCGCAGACAGCAGACCTCCTGGCCTTCAGAAGACTTCTCAGGACCTCGCTCTTCGAACAGTAGCAGCTCCCCCCCCCCCCCCCCCCCAGCGCCTTCAGACCCTCACGGGTATGTAGTGCACTCTACAAATGCTTTGATTGATTGATTGAATGTCAGGTTCCATTGTGTGTGCTGGTTGCAAAGCCCTTTAAAATGTAAGTGAGGCTGTGTGGAGCTCAGACGTCAACAATCCTGCAGGAAGGCCTATCGTGTCCATACCTAATCCCCTTTATGACACTGTCTTGAAGAATATACAAACTCCATCAGCAGAGCCATTCACAGTCATGCGACTCGGGACACTGGATGAAGGAATTAATGGTTAAGACAAGAAAATGCCAACTTTCTGAAAGTAGAATTTTCAGAATTGTGACGTAAAATCCAACTTAAACTTAAAGAAGATTTTGAATTGCAATTCATTTGAGTGCAAACACCATATCTCTATCTGCTCCCAATCAAAGGTTAACACTTATTAAATGTAATGAGGTGCCCTCTTTTAGTCATAGGGAAAGATAGTGTGAAATATGTGAAATATGTCTTTCAGAGTTTTTCACTGTCAGGATATGTAAAACTTAAACCGTTATGTCCTACTTTTTTAAATACAATGCACACTGCCCTATGAGCCTTTAGACTTACTTTAGGGTTGAATTATGTATGTGAAAAGGCAAGGTTTAGGCCTAGCAAAAGGTAATTTTCTAGGTCGAATTTTCAGTTTAAAAGTACACTACAGGCAGCAGTAGCAGGACTGAAACATGTTTTAAAGGGATCTTCAGTGGGGCTCAGCACGTGCTGCTGCCCACTAGAAGCATTTAATTTACAGGCTCTGAGTACATGAAGACCCTTATACTAGAGACTTACAAGGAAATTAAACATGCTAATCAGGTGTAGGACAATTTTAAGGAGTGAGCACTTTAGCACTGGTTAGCAGTGGGAAAGTGCAAGGAGTCTTAATCCCAACAACATTTTATTTAGGAAACAGGAGGGGTAAAGGAAAAAAAAATGGGGGGAATACAACACCAAGGATGTCTGGTCTAACATATACCTATATTTATCTCACTGAAAAAAACAAAGGTTAAAGTAATGTTATAGTTAGGTGAAATGTTAAGTTACAACATAACATTTCGAACTCTAAAAACCACAGAAATTCACCAGTTATACTTATAGCTATCAAAAGTAACTATAACGCATGCCCTAAGGTAAATATAACTTGTGCCCCGCCATGCACATTTTTGTCATCCATAATTTCACCGCAGATGTTACAGTGATATTATCTAAGATGTCATAGAAGATGTCATGAGTGATGTAATATGTTTGGTAATTAGCAGTGAATTTCTAGGCTCTTTGTTATGTATTGTAATATGTAATTGCCATATGTTATACCAACCCCCCTTTGGCTGTGCACAGGGGGGGTTGGACTCAAGTCTTTTCCAGGCCAACCCCCATAAAGGCAGCCAACCCCACACTGTGCAGGGCCTTTAGTTGTGTACAGCGGGTGGTTGGCCACAGGGCCTGGCCTATGCCCAGCCTCGGCGGTCAACACCCCACTTGCAGCCAACCCCACATTGTGAATACTCTGCCAGGAAGAAAGACTGCTATGCTGCTGAAAGGACTGCTGCCACTCTGCTCAACCGCTTCTTTGAAGGAGTTACCGCCTTGCTGTCCTGACCTGCTGCCCTCCTGCCTGGGGAAGAACTGGACCTGGAACCCATATTGAACCAAGAACCACAGAGTTACTCAAAGAGCTAGTCTGCTGGCCTCCAGATTCGAGCCTCAGGGACATAATCCTGCACCCCTTGGACCACCAACAGAGATGCTTTCCTTGCTCCCAGAGAATTTCTTCTCTAGGAATGGGACTCTTGGCACAATACTTTAATCTCAAATTATCAGTAGTACATAGATTTTTTTTAAAAATGTAAAACATTAGATATATGATATCCCAAACCAAATTATATCTAGCAATTAGAGGTCTTGATATCCTAATACTCCTCAATATTCTTCTAACCAAAACTTCCTGACCAATAGTAATTCCATTCCGTAAAACATGTCCTGCAGCAATAGCCGACCTATGAATAAATCTCTCTAAAACAATCCCGAAAAATAATTCTCTACTTCAACTACATCCACTGAAACCGGATTTGAAACTCCTCTCTATGCACCAGCAAACCCGTTTCTGCCATGCCAGTCTGTACATTTTCCTTGTACCCGGAGTCCAGGATTCTCTAATAAGATTTGTAGTTGCCTTTGAAAGTCCAGGCACCTCTCATACACACCTGGAATTTTCCGTGATACCAATCTCAACTTCCCTGATATTACCAATTCATGCCTTTCTCCCCAAGGATTCAACACAATAGCCTGAGACAATGGAAGTACAATTGGGAAATCTACTGATAATTCTAGAAGTACAGGATACCAGGCCTGTGACCTCCATAGGGGTGACAACAGAACTAAAGTCTCCTTCTGTTTGTGTAGAAAACTTGTCAGCCTCATAATCATAAAAAGGAGGAAAAGCATATGACCCGAGTCCCCTCAAGTTCTGATTAAATGCATCCAACCCCATTACCTCCGCATCAGGACACCAACTGAAATTTTTGTCAACTGGGCATTCAACCTGTTTGCAAATAAGTCCATCCGTCAATTCCTTGAGCACCAATCCGCCTCTACATTCTTCAACCCTGGAATGTGTTCGGCCTGTACAGTTATATTCTGATTAAGACAACAATTCCAAAAAACCTTGGCCATATCTGCCAAATTCTTTGGACGAGGACCCCCCATCTTGTTCACATGTATCACCGCTGACTGATTGTCCAGCTTCAGCAACACTTCGCACTGTTCTTCATAAAACTCTTTATTGTGAAAGAACCTGCTAACAACTCCAGACAATTTATATGAAACTTGCTCTCGTCCTCTGACCATGCTCTACCTGTTATGATCGAACCACACCGAGCCCTCCAACCTTCTAAATTCGCATCTGATTCTATTACTAACTGGGGGCACTCCCAAAAAATAGCTTTCCCATTACATGCCTCCATGTTCCTGAACCACTAGACCAATTCCTCTCTGCCCTTTTGAGTCAAAACAACCTCCGCTGAATATTTCAAACCAATCCTTAAGTTTCTGCCTTTCAATCTCTGTAGTGCAGATAATTTAATGGTCCTGGAAAAAAAGCTTTAATCGTAGAAGAGAGTAAACCTATAACCCTTGCTAACCCTCTCAAAGATACTTTCTCTGCAACCAGTACCTTGCTTATCTCCTTCCTTATTCTTTCCAACTTCTCCTTCGGTAACTTTAACTGACCATCTTCTTCCTGTTCACCACAAACCCTAGATTTTCTAACAACGGTACCACAATATTTGTATGTTGCTGGATCTTTAAACTGCACTGATCCATTAATAGAATATCATCTAAATAAAAAATGCTGCCATAGTCCAAAGAACCTTCGTAAAACCCCATGGGGCAGACAAGAGTACGAATGGAAGGCAAACAAACTTCCCCATCTTTCCTCCCCATCTGAATTTTGAGAACCTTTGATGGGGTTCCCAAATTGGGATGATCAAATATGCGTCCTTTAAGTCCAAACGTGTCATCCAATCTTCAATTTGTAATACATCCCCCACTAAATAAATACCCTCCATTTTAAAATCATGATACTCCACCCAATCGTTCACACTTTTCAAATTTATCACTGGCCCTATTCCTTTGTCTTTTTTCCCAACAAGAAACATTTTATGACAAACCTTCAAGGTAGTCTGTAACCTCCTCTATTGCACCCTTCTCTACTAAATACTGAACGTCTTTGCCCACAAAGGCTGTCAGTTCCACATTGAACTGCAGCATCTCTGGAAGATTACTTTGACATGGCTCATTCCCAAAATCAATGTGGTATCCCATAACTGTTTGTAAAACCCACGTATCTCTTGCTATCACTAACCAATTCCACAAAAATTGAGCAAGTCTGCAGCCCAACTTCTGTGGGGTAAAAACAAGGTCTTGACTTACTGGAGTTTTGAAACGTCTATCACCACGTCCATTTCTTCCTCTATTCCTCTGTATTTGAGGGTAGAATCCGCCTGAGTGATATGAGGTCTGAAAAGTACTGGGTCTAAATGAGACTCTAGTAATGCCTTGTCCTCGGCCAGGGAACCCACCTCTCATTCTCTCAGCCCCTCCAAAACCAAGCATATCAAAAACGTTTTTAATCTCTCTTTGAGAATTTTAAAGCTCCCACATATTTTGACATATCCTTTATAAAATCATCACCAAACAGCAACCCATTTGCTGAATGCCCACCTTCGTCAATTCCACCAACTTCGGGTAAATTTTTAGCAAAATACTCTTCCTTTGTTCGACTGATAAAGCAGTATTTGTATTTCCCAATGGACAGTCTGTTCTTTGGACCCACTGTCTCAACTCTTCGATATCCAAGCTCTTGTTACCCATGTAAGTTTCCTTTATCATTTCAGAAATCTTTGTAATAGGACCCGGCAAATACAATAAACAGTCCTGACACATGTTTGGGCCCCTATCAAAGCCTTTCCTTAGGATCCCTTCCACCGTTGCCTATGAAGTCAATTTTCTTTGCATCCAGTTCTGGTGTCACCATTAGCCTATTGGCTAGACTAGGTCTTGGACATTCCGATTTCAAACAAAGTCTTCAATCTTTCGGAACCTGTTTCCGCAACCAATTCTCTCGTTCCCTGCTACATGAGCAATTGGAGTCCATTCTGGTGACAAAGGATGTTTAATCAATAAGGGATCAAACATATATTTTCCCAAAGGATCCATCAGAACCTCCTGCTCTCCGTTATTGTCTACCAAGACTGAAGACTGCATAGTATTCCCTCTTAACTCTTCCTCTGACTCAAAAACTGAGGAACAATGTATTTCCACTTCTGCGGTCCCAGAGGATTTAACACAGCAAACCAACGAATGTTTCCTTGTTCCATGAGTGTTTCTCAGACTTCTCTGGCCCCTTAACTTGGTCCCCTTGTGTGTTCCTAACACTGACAAATGTTCATTGACCTCCAAATCCCTTATCATGCCTCTCCTTCTTAAACTTCTTTTCTACTCCTCATTTTTCCTCAATATGTTTCCTTTTCCTACTCACTTTACCGCTTATCTCTACACCACAGTCTTCTCCAGCTGAATAAAATCGTTCATCTTGCACCATCATGCCCTTACAATGTAATAAATCATTCAATTTCCTTTCCATTTAATTATTGAAATCATTTGAAAATGTATTCAACATGCACATAATCCTATCCTCCATAGATCTACTTTCTAGACTCCATAAATTACTAGGTTCAGACATTCTTAAAACTATCCTGCCTAAAATACCAGAAAAAGTCACCTCCAACGTATTTATCTCTGCGATTGTCTCCACAATACCTCAGACCTACAACTCAAGGGTATTTCAAGTCTGTTAAAAAAGGAACTTCTCACCCATATCTGTCATCCGATGTATCCAATCTTAATTTATTGATACATCCCGTCTTCCTAAAATGGCCACCACGCTTAAATGACAGTAAAACGAGTCCTACCTTTATTACAATGCTCTCACCCGCAAGCGCTCTTAATCTACCGAATCAGCGCATTCAATTTCATCATGGTCCACATTCCCTTGAGCGCCTTCCTAACATCGAGCTACACACGTTTTCAGGTTTGTCTGAACTGCACCCGTAACCCCACATACACCACAATGCCCTCTCGTCAGGTAAGGACCTACACAGCTTGCCCATTTCTCGTGCAGCGCTTCATTTCAAGCAACGCAACGTAAATTACGAACATGCTAACAAGGTCGCACCTCCGAAAATATTTTAAACACTTACACTGCTTACAATTCCTGAGTTCTCAAAACCCATATCCCTCATATTTCAAATATTCTTTGATCCAACCATTAATTATTAAATTGTAAATGTTCCTTCCCTCTAAATATTTAAATATGCCCCTTTCAATTCCGGAAAACCTTTCCAAAATATTTCCCCAAGAACCATTTATAACAAAAACTCATCATAACAGTCAATTAAAATCATTCATACCCAGAGCTCCCATAGATTTCTTATCTGATTCAGCAGCAGTAAAAACGAAGGAAGGTTGTTGGGAGTTCCATGGTTTTATAGTGTTGTAATTCTCTTTGTTTTGTGTTCTATTTCTTAAAGGGGTTGCTGTGTGTGGGGCAATAAAGAAAATTGCCTTAATGTTAGCCACCGATCTTGCCATAAACTGAAGTAATGCTACCACAAAATGTACCATGCTATGCCACATAATTTGTCTTTTATTTTGACATCATTTAGTCAACCCTGCCGCATAATTTGGTCCTTCTCTGTTGCATAATTCCAGTGGCCCTGACTATGACCAGCAACCCAAACACAAACCATCTGGCTTCTGCACTCACATACAAAAATAAGGAACAGTCACTCACACAAACAAATATATGCAGGTTTAATTCATTGGCCAGTAGGAACAACTTTACAATAAAAAATATTAGAATCTGGACAATTATGGGTCACATAAATCTGGGCTAGAAATATAGCTCAATACTACCAAGTTCTGCAGTGATGTCACTACATAAACTTCACTGCTTCTATGAAGTTCCAGTTGTACTACAAAGCCTTCTAAAACACGCAGTTCTGGTCACATGGTAATGAAAACCAATACAGAACTACATAACAAACAATAAATAAAGCACTATATGATTGGCTGCCGACAGAAACAGGGTTTAAATAAGCTTAAGAGTACTACTACATACATATTTTACATCACATGACAGTGAAAGCCAATACAAAAATGGATAACACATACAATGAAGAATTTTCCAATCATCTCATTGGTTGATATTTGTACCTGGGCTACAAACACAGACTGGTTCTACCAAATAGCAGCACCAACAATTGCCATTATGGAGACAGTTAGAAACCAATACAACTGTCCTATGTCTACAGAGAAATTGCTTTTAATTTGTATTACAAAGCTCATCGATTCCATTAACATGTTTATACATAAAATAGGTATGTAGTTTGCTTTCATACTGTTTCCACACTAAATTAGTAAAATAATTTACAAATTCTTACCTACTGTATTACAACCATAACTTATAGAACCCATTTTTATCATATGCTTTCTTCCAGATCTCCTCACATTGAAGAAAATGCCTACAAAACAACAGCTGCAGTCCATGCAGGTAACAGCGGTGAGGCGGTGGAGCCGTGTATGGGGGTATTTTGAGAGACGATGCAGAGGGAAAATTGCAGAGGGATAATTAATTTTTCTGCTGCATCGTCCCTCGAAATCAAATGTTACATTAAAAAAAAATTTAGAACACAACTTCTGTAACATTTTTAAGGCACTTGGAGGCATACATAAGCACTCAACCATACTTTCATGAGGAGAATTACCATTAACAGGATAATTGTGTCCAGTCAGTCACAAATGAAGGTCTGTGTTATGAAGTTCTACAGGGAATGTATTAGGAACAGGAAAAAAAACAAAGCAAAGAGGAATCTTATATCATTAAAGACGATTTGCGAGAGGAAAAACCACAAAAACATGCATATCTGGAATTGCACTTCTCTCTGCAATAGTTAAGAAACATCCATTCAGAACCTAAGAACATTTCTGATTACATTTAGAAAATGATCACTACTTCAAAACATTAAAATAATACAGAACGTGGACGTCTGCCAATTTTGGAGCATTTGTAACCTATAAGGACATTTCATAGCTTGCCTCAGAAATCACCTGTGACACCACATTTCATCACATTAAGATCCTTTTTACATATCATTTGTCAATCAGAAAACTTGTGAGCACAATATTCTTTGTGAAAACACCATCATTGCAGTTAGAACAAATAAGGGCCTGATTAGGATGGAGGTTGGACTTACGTCCGACCATCATCCTGGTGGGAAACGGGACTGCCCAGTAAGCTGTTGGCAGTCCCATACCATAAATCATGATGTGACCGCCTTCAAGGCGGTCGCAAAGTGTATATTTTGTATTGCGGCGGGTGCTGCAGCACACACCGCAGTACAAAATATGCACTCTGTGCATGTCCCTGCACTATGTTGCAGGCACCATGCGGTGCCTGCTACATGGTGCAGTGATATGTTGGGGGCACCATAGATGCCCCACAGGGGCCATGTCGGAGGGCCAAGGAGAAAGGGGGGCCCACTATGGGCAGACAATGCCCCTTTTTACCTGCCTTTTCATGGCGGATAAACACCCGGTAAGGGACATTGTAATCGCTATGGAGGTGCTTGGCAGGCATTGCCACTGTTGTAGGGATAGATGTCCCTTCGATATACTGACTCGCTCCTTGAGCCGGTCGGATCCGTGGCGGTCGGTCTCTCTGACCACCAAACCTCCGCCCATCATCCTAATGTGGTGGGAGGTAATCAGTATTACAATGGCAGTGGGAGAGCCACTGACGGGCTGCCAGTGACGGTCCCAACGTCATCATATTCAGGCCCTAAATTCAGTGCTGTTGCACTGTAATGCAGCACAAGGGAACGCTTACAATCTAAATACTTAGATAAATCTAATATTTGTCCAATATTTTTTCACCCAGAATGAACCACAAATTGACTTCAACAACTACCAAATGGATATTCTGGAATTTCAAGACAAAGTTTCAGGAATACCAAATAAGATTTGCATTTTTTGCCAGAGAACTCAATATTAGAAGCATGTTAAAATGTGTGATCTTTTTTAGAAAATTGAGAATGAGGTAAAAATAGCATGGAGAAATGTAACCCTCCATCTAATTATGATAAAAAATAGGATGGTTTCAAATATCAGATAATCTGGAATTAATGTCTAAGAAAACTAGATCATAACTGCACACCTTCACATAGGATTCACAACAATTTCGAAATGTATCCAATTTCATCAGAACAAAGTCAACTTAATTGATATGAAATATTTGTGTTTCACACCCTACTTTTCAAACTATTGTTAGAATGCAACCAAAATTTGAAATATTTCGGGCACATGAAATTGTACATGCACTCATGTTGTGTTTCTTCTGTTGAATTTCACCAAAAGCATAAACACTCTTGAGAAATAATACAAAATAGAGGAATCTTTAGTGCTTTTTGTTAATGGAGTATCTTCAAAATAAAAGACAAAAAAACTTGGGAACAACTAATAAACATAGACAAGGCTCAGAAAGATATATCTTACCTTCAGAAAAACAACATATACTACAACGATTCGGACATTTCTAACTTAATCTTTTCTACCTACTTATATTTTTGAGAAAGAAAATTAAAGTGGCCAATTTGAACCAATTACTCAGGAAAATGCAGAACAAATGTAGGAACAATACAGTATACACCCACTGCACTCAAGAGATATAATAGGTGATGTTTAATAACTTTAGGGGATGAGGGAAGGTAGAGTAGAGCCTATTAGTGTCTGGGGAAACACTTTGAAAGCCAGATGTTATCCACATTTATTACCCACTGGGAAAGGTGCAGGGTATGATGATTGTCTTGTCTAAATTCTGAATCAGAGTTCCGAGCAACCATATTATATTCAGAGATAGGATATGCCTTACATTTTCACACTATATGAAAGTCAACTGTCTGTCACTTCAAATGCTGTTGCACGTTATGTGAACTGAAACTAGGTTTGCCAATATAAAAGTGCAGGATTCTATAGAAAAGTTGCAGGACTAAGATGATAATCTTAGTTTAGAAGACATGGAGAATTGAAATGTATGCTCAGAAATGTAGGACCACCTACATGGTTTATTAAGTAAAGCTAGGCAGAATATACTAGAAGTAAATGGTAATATTGCAGATATTGACACAAAATTTCCTGCAGAATTGTGCTCCTCAGATACTTCTAATGTTTGCAGATATTTCAACCACAAATTTGAAACAATGCTTCAATACTTAATGAAAAAAGAAACTCCCATTGGAGAGGTACTTGATTTCTTTTGAGAAAAAAGTATCAAGCAAGAGGTGCATCAAAGTATTTATATGCTTTTATGGATAAAAGATGTTCCTGATTTTGGATATCAGTCAGATAAGTCCATTCTATTAAACACTATGTCACTTGTGATATATCAAACAAAGAGCACAATCAGAAACTCTTTGAATTAGTGGTATGCTATCAATCACATGTATGCTAAATACTGCTTTAGGAAATATCAGAACAAATCAGAACATTATTATAAATGTTGGTTTAGATTTCCCAGGGCTTATCTCTCCACTTGTGTTTGTCTGCTCATGATTAGCTCTTTACCTGTGTTCCTGGCTCTCCAGTTAAAATGATCTTAAAGCCAGTTGTCAAGAACATCTTTCACTCAGTTTTCTATTTGCCACCCTTCCTTACATTCCATCTGCAGTGTCACCTCAAATAATGCTATCATTGGGAATGCTGCATCTCAGGGAAAAAATGGACAAACATGGCTCAACGATAAACCTAGCCTAGTGATGTATCTCAGACCTGATGAATTGCACTACTGGTCCTACTGAAAATATGCTTTAAATGTAGAAAGTCCTGGAGGTGATCAACAAAAAGAATAAAGATCTAGAGGAGAGATGCAGATGGAGCAATATCAGTAGTCTTGGACTTGCAGAGCTATGGATAGACAAGAAATGTTCCTAAGGGACTCCTGTCTGACCGAGTTGACAGTATAACTATCTCCAAACACTATGCACAAAATGGCAATATTTTTCTCTGCTCTCAAGACACGCACCTGGAGCCCCTTCCAAGCCTCTAATAGTCAGGCTATTTAATTACTGTGATTGAGATATAGGTCTAATTTTGACAAATTAAAAAAAAGACCTGGTGTATCAATCAATTAATCAGGGAATTGTGAAGCAAGCTACTCACCCGTAAGGGTCTCAAGGCACTGGGGGAGTGGGGTGCAGCTCCAGTCAGTCAAAGAGCTAGGTCTTGAGTTTCTTCCTGAAGATGTGCAGAGCAGGAGGTCATCGGATGTTGATTGGGAGCTCATTCCAGGTCTTTGACGTGATGTAGGAGAAGGCTCTTCCACCCGTTCTGTCTCTGCAGGTGCATGGCGTTTCGGCGAGGGCGAGATTGGTGGAACGGAGGGTTCTCTCGGGTACATGGAATGAGATTCTTTCATTGAGATATTGGGGTCCGGTGTTGTGGAAGCATTTGTACGAAATACAATGGTCCTGGACCTCTATTTATAGTACTGATATATATCAATTTCACAGTCACGAGTACAAACACGATTTCAAGCGCCTCAATGCGTAAGCTCACAGTAATCAATACTATACAATCTTAATCATGGATCATTTCGTTAGGCGACTCCTTCCGTCAGTCCCAGAGACTCCAGCCAACCTGAGCGGAAGACGGTCACCGAGCGTGGATTGCTCTTAAGCCTAACAGCATTCATTGCCTTGGCCTTTTGAAATACTGGGACTGACGGAAGGAGTCGCCTAACGAAATGATCCATGATTAAGATTCCAATTACACGAGTTTGGAAACCTGTCTACCTTTACAGTGTAGCACATCCTTCACTCACGGGAGGACCTACCCCTTTGTGATTTGTTCCATATGGTGACTGCGCGTCTCGCATATACACTGTTGGTGTAGGAATCATCCTTCACACCTCTCTAGGTTGCCCATCTAGTCCTGAAGAAGACCCGCAAGGCTGGGGCCACAAACCCCCCCTTTTAGCCCCAAGCCGGGTCGAAACGTTGATGCTCCTACCAAGTGGCCTGGATCACTATTTCTACTCCAAAACATGCCACTCGAATAATATATTTTTGTGTCTACAAACTGTATTGTAAAAAGTGTTGATTACTTTTTGATGTGACCAGGTTTTAGTAGACTGGGACGCATGACCAGTCCAATAGTAAATGTTTTCAAGTTCTTTCTTTCACCCTTCTGTGATTCTAATTTCACTTCTTAAGCACCCCCCACTTGCCCTCTTTGCACGTTCCTTTTGGAGCAACCTATCCTTTCCATAATTGCTTCAAATAAGATACAGTGAATATTTAACTGTGCACCTTGTGATATATATAGAATGAATACCAGGTGTGAGACATAAGCATTGTGGTTGTTGCACTTTTCTTCTCCCTCGAAACTAAATTTTGTATAGTATTGATTACTGTGAGCTTACGCATTGAGGCTCTTGAAATCGTGTTTGTAGTTGTGACTGTGGAATTGATATATATCAGTACTATAAATAGAGGTCAAGGACCATTGTATTTCGTATCATATCGAACCCAGGTCCATGACCATGATTGGGTAACCCCATTTTTGTAGTGGAAGCATTTGTAGGCATGGGTGAGTATCTTGAAGGTTACTCTCTTCTTGATGGGTCCAGAGATCTCCATTTATCCAAATTTTAAACCTGCTTTATAAGACGCACAGCAATCTCTCCTGCCAAGTAAAAAAACTTTCATGGATAGTGTTAAATATGAAATGTTATAGCCAGGTAAATTGAAAACAATGATGGAGAAAAGTTGTAAATTTGATCACAAGACGACATTGAAATTCATGTAGCAGTGACATTGACTAAATGAAGATACAAAAACATGGACTTTGTTCTTTGTCTTTGTATGTGGTACCAGATGGCAATGTGGCACAAAGAATGAATGGTACGGTATTTGATGCTATTCTAAACTGAGTCCAGAAGCTATCACATTCACATGTTGACTCATAACTATTGTAATTACAGTCTATTCAGTACTGAGTATCTACAACTACCAAAAGTCTGGTCTGCAAGGGTGCAAAGCCTGACACACATGTACATGCAGAACAAATTAATCATATCTGTTGCTTAAGAGATGTTGATGCTTGGTGCTCAAACTGTCCAGGCGGGGCCAGTGGGTGGGAGGGTAGGTTTATGGTTGCCTTACATTAAGAGATTTGGTTAATCTGAGAGATGCAATTTGATTACATTTTCGGAAATGCTTGTAGATTAATGAGAAAATTGATAAATAATCACTACAGTAGGATGGAGCGGGTGCATGTCGGTCAGTAACTGAATGGTAGGGATTAACTATCCATTTTGCCACCTGAAACTTAGGGTCTGAAGTAAAGGCAGAGATTCCAGGAGTGCAATAGCATATCTAAGTTGTTACGAGGTGTGAAGTAGCACTACTGCAAGAGACTCCAGACACAGAGGGTAAGGATGCTACAAGTTGAGACTTAAGCATGTATTTTTCTTCATACAGCACTCACTCAAGGGGTGTAGTAATATTAATATAAAGAGTAAATCAATTAAAACAAATTGTTACTATTAAGAATGAAGTAGGTAAGTGATTAATAACACATGGTCTGAACGAATTGACTGCCAGCGTAGGCACCTGCCATAGCTCGTACTTTACCAGTAGTTGTCGGCGGTAGGGGCGGCGCTGTGAAATGTCGGATGCCAGGCACGGAGAAGTCTAGTTGCCGCTCGAGCTTGGGACTCTGCTCTGTTTATTTACATCGCCATTGCCAGTGCTTGTTTGTGGGCGTGAGGGACTGCGAGGCCTTTCAGCGGAGTAATCACGATCACCTGAGGTCTCTTCCCGGACACACCCCCTGATCACCGGCTTACCTTAAAACGACTCGCGGCCCCCGCTTCGCGGGAGCCGCTCGAGCTTGGGACTCTGCTCTGTTCATTTACATCGCCATTGCCAGTGCTTGTTTGTGGGCGTGAGGGACTGCGAGGCCTTTCAGCGGAGTAATCACGATCACCTGAGGTCTCTTCCCGGACACACCCCCTGATCACCGGCTTACCTTAAAACGACTCGCGGCCCCCGCTTCGCGGGAGCCGCTCGAGCTTGGGACTCTGCTCTGTTCATTTACATCGCCATTGCCAGTGCTTGTTTGTGGGCGTGAGGGACTGCGAGGCCTTTCAGCGGAGTAATCACGATCACCTGAGGTCTCTTCCCGGACACACCCCCTTCTTTCAACAGGCACGCTATAAAGGTCAACTATCATTACGCCCCGCGGGACGCTCGCGGGACGCACGCCGGGCGAAGCCCGGGCCAAGGGCGGGCCCGTTTAAGCCCGTTAAAGACCGATTAAGACCGGGCCGGGCTATACCCCTAAGACTTGTTATCTGATAGTTTGAAATACCTTTGTTACCCTTTGTTTGTCTTAGGGCAATTTATTGCTTTGCCACTTATCGAAACTATGGCAACTACAAGAGCAAGAGGTAGTAGGAACAAGACAGCGACGGAGTTAAATAGTATTACTGGCCCTTTGGATAACTTCATTGTTAGAGCGAACTCTGTGATTGACCAAGGGATCGAACTTATAGAACGTAGAGTCTCCCAGGAGTTGGCACGGGCAAAACGATCTTCGCTGGGTCATTTTGCTTCGGTTAAAACTCCAACTAAACTAATTAATGATGTGGTTTCTACGGATATCCAACCGGCTCGCCAGAGCCTCCCTAACATGGTTGACCTGTCAGTATCAGCTTCTGAATTTCTTTCGGTTTTAGAACCAGACAGGTCCTTGACACACCCACACGATCCCTTGTTAGTTGAATCAACTGATACCCAGCGGAGGGGGAGTAGGGAGGGAGCAATACCCAAATCTTTAAAACCCGTTAAGAAAACAAAATCGAGACACACTAAGAAACCTAAAAAGTATCAGAAATTGCCAAGACCCACAGATAAGGAGACCCATGAGCCATTATTAAGTGTTCAAGAGGGGGGACAAAATCATAGACAGTCTACGTATAGTAACCCTCGCCTAGACTCGCATAATGCTACGATGGACACAGATTGTATCACTGTTTCCCCCAGTTTAACCTCAACTAGCATGGCCATAGAGGCAGATACTAAAATCCTTGATTATATGAGCAAATTATTTAAATTACACCTCTCTCCGTTAGAGGCCAGATTAAAAGGCGTTGAAAAACAACTAACCGAACTGACTGCTTTTATCAAACCATTGAGTAAGTCTGGAGTAAACAGCGACGGAGTAAGGAAGCAAACCATTAATAATAATTCAACGGGGGTTTTGCGATCTAATAAAAGCTTATCTCTAAATGATCCTAGTTTAATTATTGATCCTACCGCACCCGAGAATAATTCATTTAGTAATGCTAGCAAACCTTTTCAAACTAACAAGCAGACGGCCACTACACCTAGAAACACCGCTCCGATGCCTAAGACAAATCTTGACGGAAGAGTATTACCGCAGAAACTATCCATCGATTTGCCCCCGGAAGTAACTCCCTATTTGGTGATCCTGACCGGGGTGCCAGAACTGAGGGAGGGTGCAGAGGAGTCTATAGGATCCTTGAAAAACAAGGTACAACATTGGCTCAACTCAAGACGGCCTCTGCCTCCCAATAGGTCGAGCAAGATCCTTATGGTGCGTAGAGTACCATGGGTAGGGCAAGGCAAAAAAACCACGAAGGGGGATTGTATTTTGGTAAACTTTGATGACCCGGATACCGTTGACTACATTTGTTCATGGCCCAACCAGCTTAACAATGAAGATATTGCAACTATGCGACTGTCTTTCTTTTACCCACCTAGTAATCCCTATGAACCAGTCTTCGATAGAAGTAGGGGTGTGGCAGGCACTCAAGATAGAGTAGTTGACAGGTGGGTGCGGGGTTGGCAAACAACCAGAGACGTACGCTCAATGGACAATTGGAGAGGAATACGGACCGACAACCGGTTTAGCTGCTTGGAATCGGTCGATTGACGCCCCTTGTTCACCACTCTTGAGGGCGTCCTTAGTGGGGTCTCCAGTGAGCAAACCAAAAGAGGAACTAACCCATTAACTGATACCCTAGGGTTCTTAACCGAGAGAACAGCCCCTGAAACAGCAGTGAGCCATACTTTCCTTCGACCCACAACAGAAGATGTATCTTGTGGAGAGCTTGTAGGACCCATACACATCGTCCCCGAAAACGTTATGTCCAGCCAATACCTGCGATTAAGCCAAGGAACGACTGCAGGAGTTAATCCCCTACAGTCAGATTTAATAGATGGCTTCGAGAATTCTCTTGTTACGGATCCGATAATAGTCCCCCAATGTAGCAAACTAGCCTTGTTATCATGGAACATTGCGGGCCTATCAAACAAAGTAACGGATCCCAGTTTTAGAGACTTTATCGACAAGTATGATATTATTTGCTTGCAAGAGTCTTGGGAAACTAAAGAGATCCATCTTGAAGGGTATCGCACATTCACTACCCCTGCAGTCCAGTCTAGGAGGGGCAGACCTTCGGGAGGTCTCTGTACGTATATTTCCAACGCCGTAACCACGACAATAAAACTCTTGACCAATGATGGTCATGTTTTTTACCAGATTCTTTCCCTCGTTTTTGGAGGTAAACGACAAATTATCCTGGTGAATTTATATAACAATATTCCCAAGGGAGATTATAAGCATGCTCTTGAGGATATAAACAACTTGATTTATCACGGGGCAGACCGGGATCATAAAGATACGTGTATTATTTTCTCTGGTGATTTTAATTGTCACTTATGCCCACATAGCAGCAAGGGTACCTGCGGTTTGTTAAATCCTTCGGGCGAATGTTGTACTCATTTTGAGCACTCAACGTTAGGTAACCTATTGAATGTTTTAATCCACGATTGGAATTTGGGCTATGCTAACGAGCTTTGCAACCCACAAATTAGTTTTCAACCCACTTTTTTTGGGCATGGACTACATTCTACGATAGATTTTTCATTAATCACTACCAGCTATCGCCATAATATCCTCATGTTTAATACAGAGGATATTGCTATGAGTGATCATTTTCCCATCAGCATAATCTTTGATATTGGACTGAGAAATGGAAAACTACCAAACATAGTGGAAAATCTGTATGGTCATTCTATCCAAATAGCGAGAAAAAACGGATAAGCAATTACATGGAAAATGGTTGATTCTGTCAACTTCCTGCATACCCTAATTACTGACCAGTTTTTTAACATCATGACTTGTTTGGCAGGTTCTCCAGATCCTAATATGGTCATTAAAGCCTTCCAGTCGATTGCGATGCAAATATCTAACAACCTGACTGGAACGCCCAGAGAAGGAGGGGGAACAAAACCCGAGGGCTGGTTTAACTCTGAATGTAGTAAAGCCCATGCAAATCTGAAACAGTCCCTAAAAACCACGCCTAGGAATTATTTAGACATTAGAGCAGCCAGACTAGTTTATAAACTTACCTTACGAAAGCGAAAACAAGAGATTAAGGAGAATGCCTGGACTGCCCTAGTAAAGGCGTCTTGTTTGAGAGACAACACTGCATTTTGGAAAGCAGTTAATGCTCCTTTTTTTGTGGACAGAAAAACTGATGTGATAGATCTGGCAATTGAACAATCTGCTTGGGTAGATCACTACACTGAACTTTATAAGAAGGATGACCTGTTTAGTTTACTAACTCCAACACAAAGTATATCAAACAACAGCTCGTCCACTTCAACTGTGGGTTTCCCTCTGGAGATTTCGTTTTCCGTGACGGAAATGGAGCTAGCTCTATCTGAAAGTTCAAAAAACAAAGCTCCGGGCCCGGATGGGATTCCCATAGATCTATTTAAGGAAAATATCCCCTTTTGGGCCCCGCTCCTGACCAACCTATTAAACAGCTATAATAAAAAGGGTTTTCCCTTGACCTGGCAGGAAGCAATAATCGTCCCTATTTTTAAAAAGGGAGATCGTAATGATCCAAAATGTTATAGGCCTATCTCGCTGCTGGATTCGTTGATGAAAGTAGCCGGAAGACTTATCCTAAATAGATTACAATTATGGGCTAAAGACAGCGACATCATTTCTAAATTTCAATATGGTTTTAAAGAAGGACTAGGCACAGTCGAACAAGGACTTAATCTAGCTATAATAACTGCAAAATACACGATAGCTAAGAAGGGCAACCTTTTTATGACCTTTGTCGACTTAACCTCAGCCTTTAACTGCTTAAGCCATGAACTTTTGTGGGACACTTTAAACTCACTAGGTATTGATTTGAATATTTTGAATTTTATCAAAGAGTTATATCGTGGAGCAGGAGCAAAGGTCCGCTTTGGTAAAAATGGTGAATGCACAAATAAATTTCCTATCATGAAAGGCGTACGCCAGGGCTGCATCCTGGCTCCCTTTCTTTTTAATCTATACATAAATGGAGTGGCGGAGTTCTTATTAAAGCAGAAAGTAGATTATCCCCAGATAAATGGTGAGGCCGTTCCTATTTTATTATACGCTGATGATGCGGTCATCATGGCCAGAACTCAATTAGGCCTCCAAAAAGCGTTAACCACTTTTTCAATTTTTATGTCATCCAGGGGTCTAAAAATCAACACTGGAAAAACTTTTACCATGAGCTGTTCATCAGCGTCTAAAGTTCCTTGTAATACTTTTTTAAATCAGTCTAAGATAGAATTAACACATTCATTTTCTTATTTAGGGATTTTATTTAATTACAGGGGTTCTTGGACACCAGCAGTTAATACTAGGAATTTAGCTTTTGCTCGCTCACTTGGAGCTCTGAAACAGTTCGCAAACAAATTAGGAGGTAGACCTGTCCGTATCTTAATGGACATTTACAAAGCTAAATGTGTTTCAATTGCCACATACGGGGCCGGTCTTTGGGGTATTGCAGATTGCCGGGAAATTCAAGTAAGGGAAAATATTTTCCTCCGGTATTTGCTAGCAGTCCCCAGGTCTACCTCCACGTATGTGTGCCACAACGAATTGGACATAACTTATATCTCTGATTTGATCAGAATTAGCCCTTTGTTATTGTGGTATAAGATATGGACCTCACTAGCTACTACCTTAAATAGAACTGTCTTATCTGATTGTATCAACCTCGAAAGAGGTAAAAATATTCCATGGTTAGCATACATAAAGGCTTTTCTAACAAATATGGGCCTACCACATTACTTTAACAATCCAACTTTATTATCCACGCTTTCAAGAAAGGAATTTAAAGACCGATGTCTCGCTTTCTTAGAAAATAGTCGGTGGATTAAAGAGAGCACGAAAAAATCTGTTTCACAACATCAGTTACTCCTTCAGGGTTTCGGATTACAGTTTTATCTATCGCCTGATTATACATGTTATGACAGAATGTTACTGGCCCGTTTGAGAACTGATTGTTATTATAGGCTAATCACATTTCCTGAAACAAATAATTGGTCGCCTCACTTAATCAAATGTCCATGTGATGATATTTCTGAGCAATCATCTATTCACAGTCTTTTGTTCTGCAAATTTTATGCGTGGGGCAGGAAGAGACATTTGACACCTTTACTGAAAACCTGGGGTCTAAGGCAGTGCAGAGCAGCTTTTGTAAAACTGCTTATGCTCGAAGATGAAATGACTGTCAAGGCTGTATCCACATTTTTGAAATATGTAATTAGATGCAGATCTTCTATGTCCTAGTACCCTTCAATTTTATGTTCAAATAAGTTCATTTTATTAAGATACAATTAATTGGATTTACTTGTATATTCTTTTTTAATATGTGATTGTTGTATTTACTGTGCTTTTATGGTTTTTAATGAAATCGAATAAAGCTATCTTTGACTTGACTTGACTTGAACACAGGGACAATAAGGGACTAGTCATGCCACATTCCTAAAGATATGAGGCCCCAAACAGGCATCCCCAATTTGTTTTGAATAGTTCTTCTAAAAGTATAGCAAAAGGACGCCTACAAATATTTGTGGGAGAAGCTGGCCTGGTATATGATGTCCACTAATGTAAGTGGGCACCTTGCACCAGTCCAGAAATCCTTATGGTGATTTAAGAGGTCATAAACAACTTTAGAAAGCTCTCTAAGTGGTAGCTATGGAGAGCAGCCTTCGAGCTTAGTCCAGAAGGAGTGTAAAGCAGCCTGTTTTACCAGAATGCAATCTTATAGTATAGATTAGGTGAAAAAGAACCACACAAGGTATTTATAAAATGATGTATTTATTATATAATACTCTCTAACACATAGAAATAACTCCTACCCAGAGATATGCACAATGCACACACTCCTTCAACAAAGAAACGGTAAATTGCACGAAATACACAGTGGCCCCAGGGAGCACCACGCCATACAGTAAGAAAGTGGTATAAGAACTACAACTCGAGTCAAGACAGTGTCGAGAGGACGTAGAAGTGCTGGGACTCCAAGGAACCACACAAGGTGAGTAGATAGGGACCACACGGAGAGCGTGTGATGTGTGGGAACAGGACTGCGTGCTCCATACATCTCTACGCATAAGTCATGGTTGGATTTTTAAAGATTAAGAACCCTTCCCAGTGTACCCTGAAAAAAGCCAGTAGAAGACAGAAGGTTAGATAGCCACCCCACCCTTGGATACCCTAGTACCCATGTTACCTACACCAGGGAAGCCGGGGGCATATGTGTGAAGTGGTGTCGGAAACCACTGTCGGACCTAATAGAGAACTTCAGGAAAGTGCTGCTGTTAAAGAAGGAGAAAGAATTTGGTGAAATCCAAGGATGGATTCTGGATGAGAGGTACCAAAAGCAGAAGAGACAGAGTCTAGGTCACTCAGGGGTGACCTGGAGACTTGGAAGACGAATCTTTCAATGTCGGATGTTGCAGGGTGGATGATGATGACCTTGACTCTGCAGCTGTGAGGATCAGGTGATGCTGAAGAGGACCAGGGGCCATGTACGAGTTTTCCCACGAAGGATGTGGAGTGCTGAGCGGTCGGTGTCTGGCGGGTGCACCAACAAGCTGTGGCAAAGGCAAGCAATGCAGGAATCAAAGAAGGAGTAACGTCAGGGCCAGCAAGGCCCAGGGGACTCACCAAAGCCAGGGGAGTCAGGGCAGGCCCCAAGCAATTAGGTGAGCCCAAAAGAAACAAGTATGACCCTCAAGTGGACCCACAGGCAGGAGGCACTGGAATCACAAGAGGACCTCAAGCAGCTCACCAAACGATGCAGGCCAAGATGCACACAATGCTGTGTGGCTGAAGATTCTGGTAACTGGAGGTGCACAAGGTTGAGGCTACTTGGAGCGCGAAGATCTTCTTGGAAAGAAGTCAACAAGCGTTTGCAACTGCAAGTTGATGTGGTGCACAGGCATTTGGTTATTGCAATCCCCACGAGGGATACTGGCCTCAAACTTGGGGAGAGGGCAGGGCAGGTCTTGGGTGCTGTGGAGAACCACCACTTGTGTTGCAGAAACTTTTGGAGTCCCAGGGAGCTCAGGATCAGCAGACCGGTCGACTTAGTTGCAGTGCCTGTGAATGCAGGGAAGTGACTCGTTCATTCCAAGGGAGATTTCTTCAGGTGTCTTTGATGCTTCACAGGCCTTGGAAGGTTACTGTATCATGCAAAGGCACAGACAATGCAGCAGACTGAAAAGGAGATGAAGTCAGACCCAAACGAAGTCCAGCAAAGTCCAGAGTGCCCAGACAGTAGAAAAGCAGTAGTATCTGATCTAAATCTTATCCCACGACAAATCTAGGGACCTACACCCAGGTAAACCCTTAAGTACTCAAGGGAAAGGGTTGGGAAGATTCAGGGGACCCTCCCAGGGGAGGGTCCGGACAGGGGCAAGGTTACTCCCAAGTCCTTTGTCCAGTTTTGCGCCAGAGTCTGAGTCAACGACTCCCAGGACTGGTTTGAATTGGACTATGCACAGGGACACCAAATGTGCCCCTCATGCAGACTTAGTGGAGCTGGCAAGCGCACCCACCCCATCCCAATACACTAAATCCCGTCTGGGAGGTGGTCACACCTCCCTGTTACAGGATGCCTATTGTTCTGGTCTCCCTGGTCAGCAGCAACCATTTTGTGCTGTCCAGGTCAAGACGGCTGGTACTGGGAGCACTGAGAGACTAACAGAGGGCTCTTCAAGTGCTTGGAATCATACCTCCCACACTGTTTAAGGTTTGGGGGTATGATTCCAACATGTTTGATACGAAACATGATGGGATTCATTGCAGGCGTTTTCGAGATGGTCTTTGCGCAATTATGCGGTGCCCCTCTATATAGTATATGGCGGTTTTAAGTGCAGTGACACTAGATATAGGAAACCTATATCTTTAGTAAGTGGTGCTAGCACCAGTTTAAACAGGCTGCAATGGAAGGCCTGTAGATCCATTTTGAATGGTCTCTCATGGATGGCATAATACATGCTTCAGCCCATGGGAGACCTCTGGGGTACCTATGCCCTGGGAACCTTAGTTTCATATACTAGGGACTTACAAGGGTACGGCAGTATCCAATCTGGGATGTACCTTAGTACTGAACACAACAGTTTAGGGAGAAAGCAGATAGACTGGGGTCCTGATAAGCAGGATCACAGACAGTCTAATCAAAATACAGCTTAGCACCAGGCAAAAAGTGGGGGTAACCATAAACGCAGATACTACTTTCCTACAATTTGGGATGGAAATTTCACTACAGTGTTGGACTCAGAACAGCAAGTGCAGGTATTGGCGGTGAGGCAGGGTGCAGGGTGAGGGGGGAGTCAGTAGACAATAAGGGAAAATAACATTAAAAAAGGAAAATTACCTCCTGCTCTCCACATCACCGACACAGTGAGGCAACAAGTGCAAGGTAAGTTGTTTTCTTTTTAAAAAATGTTATGTTCCCTCGTCGTTGGCTGTCGACTCTCCCCCCCCCACCAAGCCTCCCCGCCCCACCACGCTTACCTGCAATGGCCACTCCTGAGTAAACTCCTTACTTGATAAATCTAAACAAATCATTTGCACACACATAGCAACAGAAAAGCACTGCCCAGGTTTATATGATATAATGAATTGACATGCATTTGGAGGTTTCAAAATCCAGCCACACAAAAGCAAGGCATTACACATATTACTCTACAGTGCATGATGTGCTATATCACCTTGACTTTTGGCACCTGTCTAGGGATGCATGTGCTTGACTTGAGGATTCTTGGACTCCATGGCCTGCTCAGTACTCTTCAAAAAGATGTGTGAAGACTATAGATGAAGAAAAATTGAATTGGAGTGAGGTAATCCCTGGGACACATGCATGATATGATCCCTGAATAAATTAAGGTGGCATAGAGGGAGGACAAATACCTCAGCAAATGAAATATGCAACAGACAGGCAATATGGATTCAGTGTAAAACCAAGCAGGAAGCAGTGTGCATCGCATACAGTTCTTGACAGACATGCCTAGCGGTGGAAATCTGTGGTTGAATCTGGTGATATTCAATTCTTTCCAGAAAAACTGTAATGAAATATACCTGTTAGTGGCTGGAGCATCTGATATGGATATGCAAGATGTGGTGCGAGACATAATTGCCTGGCATGAGTGACATGAGAGTGAACCACTGCCCTAACTCCTATTGGTGGGCATGATTAGAGAATCTTGGTGGCAATGTTTTGACATTGGAGTTTTCGCAACAAATATGGTCATTTGCTCACTCCTCGTATGCTAGAGAAGTTTGGGAATGGGTAAGTGAAAGGTTATCTCACTCCAAACTGCAAAAGGAAGCTCTTATTATCAGATTGCTCATGCTGGAAAAGCCACTTGCTAAGTGCTCTTCATACCCTCCCCTTTCACTTATCTTCTTGACAAAAAATTCCAGATGAAGGTTATGGTGAAGCACTTACTCCCTTAGATACTTGTAATGGTTCTATCTGACCAGACTGGTTTCATCGAAAGATGCTCAGCTGGACACGGTTTGCATATGCTGACTCCTTTACCAGATTGATCCTGAGGTTGCAGGGACTGCAGTAAATGTAAACACCAACAAGGTATTTGACTCCATGAAGTAGAAGTTCATGTCCATGGCTTTCCGACGTCTGGGTCTTGGCGAAGGTTTTATGCAATTGGTAGACCCTTTAGACAAGTCAGCAACAGTGTGAGAGTGAGTTAACGTGTACTTCAGACCCCATTGCCGTCGCCAGGGGCATCAGGCAACATTATCTCTGTCATTACTACTCTTTGCAGTTGTGATGAGACCTCTTGCCTGCTTTCTTCAGGAACATTACTGGGAGAGGGGACTGCACACTGTAAATAGGGGGTGGGAGGGTGCCAGCTAATAAAATCCCTTTAAGTTAGACATGTTGATGAGAATCTGTCACCAATATTGAGGGAGATTGTGTGCTTTAGAGGAATCTCTGGTTTATATAAACATGGGACCACATCAGAAATCTTCCATGTTATGCCAAAAACAGCTCATTTCCTGCTAGAATTCTGGCTGCAGTGTAGGAAGGAATTCGTGTAGTATGCACTCAGATTTGCAGGCAGAGCAATGTTGTAATTCATGAGAACTGTGGAACAGTGGTTAACGAACTACTACAAAAAGTGGAAGGGTCTCTATGGCTTCCTCGATCTATAGTGGGTGAATACACCTAATAATGATGGTCATGCTCCCCAGCCACCAATATTTAGTTATCAGTATCCTCATTCCACTATCCCAATTGTTTTCTGCAATACTGTTGATCAGACGGGCATAGGCAGCTAGACAAACATAGGTGTCCTGGGATATCTTGACTCCCCCATACATATATGGAGAAATAACGATGCCTGACATCAAACTCAAATATTATGTGGTGGAACCTCATCATCTGGCACCCCCCAATATCTGGGTTCCTACATCTTGCCATAGAGAAAGAAATTGCTGCATCATGCCCACAAGACAATCCTGTGATAGGGTCAAATTCCTCGATCTACTGGGGCTAATGAATATGGTGGTACCTACTGGGGCAAATTATGGTGGTGTGCACAGGTTAGCTCAATATCGCAATACTCTGATTTTATAATTTGTTGAAATCCCATTATATGGTATCCATTCATTACCAGTGATAGCTTTACCCATGGCTTGCTCACAGCCTTGCCAGGCTAACTATGATATATTTTGATAGTATGTCTCTGGAACTGACTTAGTTCAAAGAAACAAGAGAAGTAACCTGTCTTCATATATTTTTATACCTCTGAGCAAATCAAGCTGTTATGCCTTCTCGGTTGATCCCCCTACGCAGGGCTCTCAGACTTGGTCGTTACCTGAATTCTATCCACATCATATCTTGTTCTATACAAAACTATCTAGTCATGGAAAACATTTAAACTCAGTCCATCATTTATGGGAGAGGGACTTCTGTCATGTGCTTTGTGTTGCAAAAATAACAATTGATGGACAGAATGCTGAACAATGTCAAACATTCACCCCAGTACAGAGATTTGGGACTAAATCTATCCTCTTATTTGGTCCCCATGCCATTCCAGTTTAAACCCAGCCATATGCAAATCAGTCTTGCCCATGCTCCCTATGGGAATAGTCCAGCCTGAACTGCTAGGCCAGATCCTGCCTTGACCAGAAATAGGTCTCCTGGGACCGGTTTGGGGTTTCACTCCTCATCGGCCAGGCCAGCATGACTCCAGTGGCATGAAGAGCCCGGGACCCACCTCTGGGCATACCCGTCCCGGATCACTGACACAACATCGACTCCTATAATATTGACCTACACAATTATTGAGTCACTAATATCGCACACGCATTATACACAAGAAAAAATAACAGAAAATAAAACCCATTGGAAATGTAGCAAATACTACTCCAATTCTAGCTATGGGAGAGCAACGACAATAGAAACAACTATTATTAATATTAGAGAACACAACCACCCCCCCAATGCCACAGAAATTGAGGTTAGAGATGTTTTAGAAAACATCAAAGAAGCAAGCACCAGCTCACAACAAACTAGCAGAGAAATATTTAACCTGTGTTCCTGAACATGTAACAGGACAATTACCTTCCCAACCCTAAAACGCCTCATAGCTAGAACTAAAAGATCTACTGCTCAAACACCACCACCACCCAAAATGTTCAACTTTGCTTAAAAACAAACAGCCCTGGCCTATGTACCAACAACAGAAGAAGCAAACCACTATAATATACTTATCGAAAGTCCTTTCTACCAAGCCAACAAAGCAAAACTAACACCCTTTCTTGACTACTTTGAAGACACCTGTGTAGGAACCTACATAGATCAGGGCAGGGAAGACAACCCAAATTCCACATTCCCTGGTGGAATGTCCATGAAAGCACCCTAGCACAAAAGCTAAAACAAATACCGCAGTGGCATAATGCCTTCTAAGTCATAATAGGAAAAGTACAGCCGACTTTTCACAAACTAATAGAAGCCATCAAAAAAGAACAAAGGGTTTAATTATGATGGCAGTGAACTGGCCACCAACAGGCTGTCGTTGGTGCGTTCACCGCCATCCTGAGGCCATTTCCCGCCTGCCAGATTTTATGGCGGGTGGTGTGCTGGCGGGTGGAAAGACTGACCACCATGGGTCCGACAGTAGCATTCATTCCGATTGCGTGTCGGACTGCTCCGCATCCGCAGAACGGTGGCAGTGCCTATCAGGCACCGCCGTAGGGAAAAGGATGGTCCATCCGCGCCAGCCTTTCCATTGCGGTTCATGCGCCATGTAAAGACTGGTGGGGATGGATTTTAGGGGCCTGTAGTGGACCCCCCCCCCCTTAAGCAGGAGCACTCCTGTTTTGCACTTGTATGTTAGGTGCCACCCAACATTTCCCTGCACCATGTGGCAGGCACCGCATGGAGCCTGCCCCATTGTGCAGGGAAATGCTAAAAGTGTTTTTTTAACATTGCGGCGGGTGCTGCATCCAGCAGCACTCGCCACAATGGAAAAAATGGCACTAGCGGTTGCTGTGGTGGCGGACGCATTGTAATCCCACCTGTGGGACCGCCGCCTTGTAGGCGGGCAGTCCACATCCCCAGGACGATGGTGGATGGACAGAAGTCCATCCACCATTGTAATCAGCCCCTACATTTTTAACATCGATAATTACCAAATTGATATTTCTGACTTACACAAAAATCTATATTTTTTACAACGATAAAACTTACCTCGATATTTTGCATGCTTGATATTCTTGACTCAATATTCATGATACTCAATATTTCTTCTTCGATATTCTGTCTGTTTATTCCCGTCCCACTCATCAGCAACTGCTACACTTCAGGTATTCATATTTGCAACACTCCATCACAACTACTCAGATAGGACCTAGAAGAAGACCAGAGCTGTAAGCATCAGATTTTATTCATGCAAGAGGCTGCCCGGACATTGTAGGATATCGGAAGCACATCTTTGATGAAATATCTAAGATGACTGAGCTACAACTGTCTCCTTCCCCTAATTGGCATTCCTCGGCTACAGTACTACCACTGCCATTGACAAAGAAATGGTGGCAACGATAGGGGACAAAACCAAACACAAAACTAGTAAAGAAGGTGAACTGCTGACTGTAACTACACAGTTGGAGCCTGATTCACAAAGGTAAACTTTCACTTTTGTGTAAGTTTACTATTTACTTGGTATTCACAAACTAAGAGTTTAATTTTACTAATAGTAAATTTATGACTGCAGAGATTCCACACAAAAAAAGATAGGAAATGTCTATCTTTTTATGTGCTGATTCTCAGCAGTCATAAACTTAGCTGTTCCCTTTCAGCTGAGACAAAGGTTAGGCTGCATGCCATACTTCGTCTGTTTTAAATATTGTTGCATTTTTCTACATTTTAATTTAGATTCCTTTTTTAAAAAAAATACTTTTTTAACAATGTTGGGGGGAACTGAATTTAACTGAGGATTCTGTTGATTGCTACTGTTACCTGAATCTGAGTTGTTTGCACAGCGCACGGAGTCCTCGCGTTGGTGACTTCCGTAGCGTATTCATTTCCCTGCACCTGGGACTTAGTTCCCCCTCAACCTTCGGGAGGAGGAAGGCCCGCTTTGATCCGTCATTTTGGTGCTGCAGTGTTGTAGTGGTTGGCAGGCACCAGTACTTAATGGGCCTGCCAAAGCGGATGCGCACCAGACGCGTTCAACGGGTGCACCGCCTTTGCACCGAATGCATGCCACAGGCAAGCCCATCTGCGCCCGTCCTTGGCAGGAATGCGCCTAGCACCAGGACCACTGGTTCAGAGAGGAGCGATTTCAGAAAGTATTCAGGCAAGGAACTCTTAGATCTTAATAGGAAGGTCCTGAGCATTAACTGCAGCTGTTTTAACCCAGGCAGTGCCTGTTTGCAACAGACTTATCGCTGTAAATGTGTTTTTTAGCTGCCGGAAGTGCAGAAGGCAAAATCATGCCATGCCTCGAGCATGGGCCAGCTGAGAGTAGGCCATCTGTTACAGCGACTGTGAAGATTCGCTGTGCTCTCACTAATGTTAGATCATCAACTGGACCTACTATTTCTCACTGAGACTTGGGCAGATGCCGCATCTGATCCTGATTTTGTGACGGCGGCCCCAGCGGGTTTCCTGTCTTTTATCTTAGACAGACCCCTTAAATGGCGGGTTGGCCATTATTTATTGAGAAAACTTAGGAGCCAAATTTACACCGGCTTCAAATCCACAATGTGAAGTGCTTCATTTTTTGTTAGAAATAAAGCCAAAACTAATTTCAAGGGCCTTCTCCTATACCGCCCTCCAGGGCCTAGGAGTACTTTCACTAGTAACATTCACTCCTTGTTAGAATCCGAATTATGCTCGAATAATTTTACCATTGTGGGTGTTTTTAATGTCTGCTTAGAAGATGATTCAGACAAAAACACAGCAGTGCTGTTAGATATACTAGGGACTATAAGTCTAACACAAAGGGTTAATAATGCAACTCACAAGGCAGGACATACTTTGGATACAATTTTCACATCTGACCCATCCATTATGGTTAAAGAGGTTCTACCATTATTTTGAATGGACCATTCAAGATCCTACAGGGTTCTTCCCTCAGCCTGACATTACTTAACATCTATGTGTCGGAATTAGCACCCTTGATTCAACAATCTGGATTTAGTTTGGCATCTTCCGCAGACAACACACAAACTGTGGTTGCGGCTTTTAAAAATGAACCTTCTACACCACCCTGCTTTCAACAGTGCATGCGGGAAATACGTACCTGGATGAGCAAACATTGTTTAAAACTCAATTCAGATAAAACTGAGATAATGATTTTTGGCAGTCTTTCGCCAACATGGGATGCAACTTGGTAGCCAGTTGAACCAGGGGAGTTTCCCAAACCAGTAATCAAGGCAAACAAATTGGGAATTGTACTAGACAATAAATTGACTTATGTGAACCAAATAAACACCATGGTTTCTTCCTCATTCCTCATAATTAGGAAAATAAAGAAATCTTCCTTACCTGACAGTCAATTCCAGGAGGACTGTTGTAACTGCACTCGTGTTACCTAAATTAGATTACCCTAACGGTTTGTACTTATATATGAAAAGTCAACATCTAAAAAAGTTACAGATGATACAAAATGCAGCCGCAAGATTCTTAGTGGATCTGCCCAAATATCAATCGGTTTCCAAAGAAATTTGGAAACTGCACTGGCTTCCAGTGGTAAACCGTATTAGAACATTGGAATGTTGGAAGCTACATTGAAAACAGTAGCTCCGGGCTTATAATGGCTGGTATAAGCCTGGAGCTCCAACATTCCAATGCTTCTTGAACAAAGGCTTCAGGGAGCCTGAGGGGATTTGAATCCCCTCGCGCTCCCTGAATGCTTTGGTTTATTTTTTAGAACATTCTGCCTTCTAGTGGCAGAATGTTCTAATAGCCTCATAGCCCTTCGTAGCTGGGCTATACTGGCTATTAAAGTCCCGCTGCCTTGTTAAAGTCCCTCGCCTTCGGCTCGGGCCTTTAATGCTGCAGCGGGCCTTTAATAGCCGGTATAGCTCGCTACGGCGGGCTATACCGGCTATATTAGGTTCAAGGCCTTGTGTTTGGCCTATGAAACTTTAAACAATACAAGAACCGAGTTTCTTAAAAACCTTTTCAACTGCTATCATCCTAGCAGACTGCTTCGGTCCTCCAAATCTATGTAAATGATTGTTTCCAGATTTCATAAAACCAACTGGGGTGGTCGTAGCCTGAGTTTTGGAACAGCAAAACTCTGGAACACTATTCCTTTGCATATTAGATCCTCACATTCCTTGTCTTCCTTTAAGAAGGGCCTTAAAACCCTGCTTTTTTAGATCTAAGCCACTGGTCTAGTTGTGATGTGCTCTCAGCTTTAGCGACAAGACACCTCAGGGTATTTGAGCGCTCAATACGTTTAAATACCATAACATGACATAACAACCTGGAAGGGGACTAACTCCAACCAATGTCTGGAGTCAATCTCCAAATATTTCCAACATGGAAAGGGCTGGATTTCAGTTTCTGCATGCCCTCAAATTCACAGACTTGTGGAAATTCACAAAATTACAAGCCTAAACACACATTGTTCCTCACACTTTCCACCCATTATGTTAGATTTACTACTGCATTTTTTCCACAATGTTGGAGGAGTAAGGTTTATTTGATTATTATGGCTGCATAGGCAATACAAACTGTTAAAAGTTTGAAAAGTTAAAATATTAAAACATATCTATTGTTCAGTTATTATCATATAAAATACGAAAAACATACCTATATTGTACCTATATTTCAACATCCCACGCAAATCAGACATGCATACAAAACTAATTACCTTATAATTCAAATCCTTGAACCTAGGACTGTGGGCATGATTACAAGTTTGGCAGTCTCTACTCTATGTCGCATCAGATTCACTGCTGTTGACTAATCGGTCTGCCAGCCGTACTACTCTGTTCTCAGATTGTTGTTTGAAACACCGCCGAAGCACCGCTGACACCAACAGCCATTCAACGTCGGTCTGGAGAAAGCAGCTGTCATAGGGTGATACAGAGAAGTTTCACCACCAGCCAAATTAAGAGTTGGCTTTCCGATGAGTTGACTGTGGCGGGAAGACCGCCTGCTTAGAGTCAGAGGAAATAAAGGGTTGGAGTGCATACTCACCCATTTCCTTTTTATCCCTGCGGTCTACCACATCGATCCCTTTCTCCAGGTCCCCCCTTCACCCAAAGGAAACAACACTGTTGGCGCTGAAATTCAGGTAAGTCTGTTTTGTACCATTTTCCCATTTAATGGAGTTGGCACGTGTTCCAGACTGGGAAATTACTGGTAGAAGGTATTTTTTCACATGTGCCATGCATATATGTACACTGCAGTCACTATATACACACCAGCATCGACATATCTGAAAAAATATACAACGCTGTCAGAAAGACCACCGTGGGGCCAGTGGTCACATCGAAATATAGTGGGCAGGAGACCACTGCTTTGGCGGTCTTCTAGGGACCGCTGCCATGGCAGTAAGACCCCAAACTCACAATCAGCCCCTTAATTCTAATCTATAAAGTGAGGAATTCCTAATAGTGAGAAAGAATTATTGCCAGTTTTATTTTACACTTGAAAAACGTCTATATACTAATTTAAATTCTGTAGAATAGAAATGTTTCCTAATGTCTAACCTCGCATAATACTTTCATATCTGATTATATGGTCAAGACTTACAGAAATGTTACAAATATTTAAAGGTTGCATAATAGGTAACAGTAATATTTGTCGATGATCATTTAGAATGGATAAAATAAATAGTATGTGCATTATATATGAACTGCTGTAAAACAAAGAGGACGGATACAAGTTCCATTCTTGGCCCTCTGAGGAAAGCATCATTTAATTAGATGTACTGCTCGCCCTAGCCTTAATGTTAGCATCTTGCATCTATTTATTTTTGTTGACCTGTCATACGATAAGCACGAAGAACCTGTTATATCCGAAAGACAAGCATATTTGTATCTGTTACCCTTGAAAAACTGCTCTGAGTCGTACTGAAATTAACCCTACTTAACGATTAACTTATGTTTTTTTTCTAGGCAATCTCCCTAGGAGAACCCTTTACCGCCATCACTGGAACAACCAATAGAGTTTTGCGGTTTTGTATGCTTTGTTTGTTGGAGAAAAAAAGCACAGCAATAAAACCATGTACGCCTGTCAGGAACACATTTTTTGAATTCCTAACAAGCATAAATGAAGTCATTTCCAGACATAAACCTATGTTTATGAAAATAAATGCCTTTGTGAATCGGACACTTTAGGTGCATCGCTGCACACTGGGTTAACTTCAAAGGCGTTAAGAATTTGCTGTCTGCTGAGGCCACCAAGACTGCAGATTTTAATGGAATTTGTTGGCATGCAGGACTTTCAGTAGCCCCTGTTGTGAAAGCTCACAGCTGCCAAAATCTTCAATTAGGTGTCAAAGTCAATACATAGTTTGAGCCTAAGGATCTCCTGGCCAGGTTTTCAAAGATTTTGCGTTAGGTTTATGTCACTTTTTTAAACCAGACGCAAAATCCTTTGTGGTTTTTACAATGTGACGCAAATTTATATTTGTGTTGCTCTGTAAAAATTGCACTTGAGTTAGACCCATCATCTATAGGGTGGTCTTCCCTTAAATGTTTTGCCTGCTTACCTGCTCTTTTTGCTGTTTTTTTTATTGGCCTTAAGACTCTGAGCATTTTCACTGAGGTGGCAGGTGATGTTTGAAACTGGTCCCCTTTGACTTTCACTGACTGAACAAAGCAAACACTGGTTAAGCTACTCATGACAACAACAACAAAACCTGAAGCTAGGACAACTTTAAGCCTTTTGTACATTTGAATATGTTCATTTCAAAGGCATTTCTCGTGCTGACCCTTTCACATGCTCTTTTTCGACTCCGCGACCCATCTCTGTTTACAATGGGAGCCCAGCAGAGAATAATTTTAAAAAACATGGCCAATGGTTGTGCTCTGTAAAGTAAAGCTGCACCATAACTGGCCATGTTGTAAGTCTTGCTGCCCCCGCATCTGACTCTACTACTGGATACAAAATCCCTTTGTGAATATCAGTCAATAACTTCACCTTTGTGAATCAGGTTCTAGGAGTTTTCCCTGTTGGGACATGTGAAACATAATTACACGTGTTCTAGTTTTTAAATACCATGCGCCCTTGCCCTGTGAGCCTTTAGGGGCTACCTTTGGGATGACATTAAAGTATTGAAATTGTATGTTTATTTTGCCAAGTTGAATTGACAGTATAGAGCAGCAATTCAGGCTGCATTGGCAGGCCTGAGACATGCTTCACAGAGCAAATTTATTTGGTGGCCAAATATGTGCTGCGTCCTACTAGTGGCATTTAATTCATAGGACTCACGTGTATGTAGTACTATAGATTAGGGATTTATAAGTAAATTAAATGTTCCATCAGTAGGAGGGAGGACAAAAGCACTTTACCACTGCAAGAGTAAAGTACACAGAGCCCTATAAGCCAACAGAAGCAGGTTTGCAAAGACAAACAAAAATATGAAGTGCCCCTGTAGAAAGGGCCCAGCCGAACAATGCTAATAAGGCATTAGTCAATTTTTCCATGATGTAGTTTTCAGACCACATATGCGATACCCAAGTGTCGAGAGTCTAAAAAGCAACAACAACATGGTGAACACGCACAATATGGGCATTTTCTCACAACCTTCTTATTTGATCCCTGCAAAGCATGGTGGTGACTCCAGTGGCACATTGCAACAGCACCTACTGTTGGTAAAAACAAAAACAATAAAATAACCTTTCCAAGTTTTACCATTGTAGGAAAGTAGGATCTGCTTCTTATGGTTACCCCCACTTTTTGCTTGATATTACACTGTTTTTGACTAGTCTGACTGGAATCAGACTGGGATCCTCCTAATCAGGATCCCATTCTATCTGCTTTCGCCCTAAAATGTTATGCCATGTACTTAGGTACACTCCAGATTGGATACTGGGGTCCCCTGTCAGCCCCTAGTATATGGTACACATGTACCCAGGGCATAGGTAGCCTAGAGGCGTCCCACGGGCTGAAGCATGTATTATGCCACCCATGAGAGGCCGTGCAAAATGAAACTACAGGCCTTCCGTTGCAGCCTGTGTAAGATGGTGCATGCACCACTTACTTTAGAGATAGGATTACTGTATCACTACACTTAAAACCTATAAGTCACCCCTATAGCAGGCCTTCACAATCCTGAAGGCAGGGTGCTGGGTTTTATGTGAGAGGGTACCCCTGCATGAGGAGAGCTCCCATGCAGCCTTCGGAGACCATTCACCCGGGTTGTCGGTGATGCAGCCAGACATATAGGTAGAGCTGCATTATATGTTCGCGTAAAATGCTATCTTGAAAATGGCTGCAACAAACCATGTCGTGTTTGGTTTCAAACAGCTTGGAATCATACCTCCACACCTGCAACCGGTGTGGGAGGTATGATTCCACCCTTCTGAAGCAAGCTTCGTGGGGTCCCTGGTCTTCCTGGTACAGCAAAAAATGGTTGCTGCTGACCACAGGCATATTTCTGCCCTCCTGCTGCTGAGTCAAGCTCGAGCAGGGGAAGGCAGCACAATAGGCATCCTGTCACAGGGAGGTGTGACCACCTCCCAGACAGGATTCAGGGGCATATCAGGAAGGGCCGGCGATAATTATTACTCAGCGCTCTTAGCGTGAGTATAATTATCGCCGGCCAACTCTGAATTTTATCACAGAGATAGCCTGCTATCAGCAACGCTTATCTCCATAGCGATAAAATTCAGAGCGCAAGCAGCCAATTGTGAGATTATCGCTGGAAATACAGCGATAATCCCACAAGGTTTGGCGATAGCTTGCTGATAGGGATAGACATACTTAGCCATGATATACACCTCACATAGGATATCATGGCTAATTCAGAAAAATACCAGACGTAAAAAAGCAGCGTTAACCGCAGTTAGCGCTGCTTTTTTATCACTAGCAGGGTTAACGATATCCTTGATAATAGGAGAAATTTCGCTTAGCGACATTTCTCCTATTATTTTACTCTGGAACGCCCCCTTTGCATCTCATTAGAGATGCAAGGGGAAGCGTAGAGAGAAAGGGTGCTAACATGCAAATTTGCGTGTTAGCACCCTGTTGCTGATAGGGCGCTAGTTTTAACTGCTTTTTTGGCTTTTAAAGCCGAAAAAGCAGAAATAAAGCCCTTGTTGATATGCCCCTTAGTATATTAGGGCTGGTGGGTGCACTTCCAAAGTGCCTGAAAATCTGCATGAGGGGCACATTTGGTGTCCCTGTGCATAGTCCAGTTCAAACCAGTCCTGGGAGCTGTTGGCTCCTGCTCTGGTGCAAAACTGGACAAAGGACATGGGAGTAACCTCCCCACTGTCCCGATCCTCCCTTGGGAGGGTCCCCTAAATCTGAACAACACTCTCCCATGGGTACAAAAGGGATTACCTGGCTGTAGGACCTTAGATTTGACGTGGACAAGATTCTGAACAAGAAACCACTGACCTTCGACCGTCTGGACACTCTAGACTTCATTGGACTTCGAGTAGGCCCAACTTCGTCTCCCTCTCCATCCAAAGCATCGTCTGTGCCCATGCACCATACAGGCTCCTTGCAGGACCTGTGGAGCATCAAGGACAACTGAAGTTATCTCCCTTGGGGTGAAGGAGTCACTCTCCTGCATTTGCAGGCACCACAACTCTACTGACTGATCTGCTGATCCTGAGCTCCTACGGACTCTGAAGGCTCCAGCAACACAGGAGGTGGGTTCCTATGTTCCTTGAGGTTGAGCTGCCCTCTCATTAAGTTTGAGGCCAGTATCCCTCGTGGGGACTTCATAACCCGAACCACTATGCACCGCGTACATTCGCAAGTGCATATGCCTTGTTGGCGTTCCCCAACTAAGTGCATTGGGCAATCAATAGCCCCACCTCTGAGCACATTTTGTAAAAGGACTTCGGCCTCCTCGCACTCTGTGCCCTGCAAGCTGTTACTTTGTGAAACTGCTAGAGGTCCCTCTAGCAGTTTCACAAAGTAAGTCCAGTTGAGGGACAACACTGCTTTTCTTGCTTTTCTTGCTCCAGACCTGCCCTGACTCCTCTTGCTGTGGTGAGTCCCCTGGTCCTTGCTGGGCCAGACCGAAACCTTCCTTGACTTTCTTTGTTGGTTGTCGTTGCCAAGGCTTGTTGGTGCTCTCGCCGGACACCGACCACTCAGCACTCGACATCCTTCATGGGGCAGCTCGTATCCAGCTCCTGGTCATCCTCAACGTCTCCTGGCCCCTGCAGCTGTAGAGTCAAGGTCTCCATCTTCACACCTGAAGCACCTGACCTCAGTGGGCATTCTTCTACCGAGACCCTGGTCCCTCCTGAGTGACTCAGACCCTGTCCCCTCTGCATTCATGTTCCTTTCATCAAGAATCCACCTCTGGGTTCCACCCGACACTTTTCTTCTTTCCAGCAGTGGCATTTCTTTGAAGACTCCCATTGAGAACGACGGCGGTTTCCGGCGCCACTTCGACCCTATGCACCCGGCTTCCCTGGGATAGGTAACTCTGGTACTCATGGGTGAGGTGGCTCTCCAACCTTTTATGTTCTGAAAGGTTTCTTCGTATTCCACTGGGAAGGGTCCTTTAACTTTAAAACTGCAACTGAGACTCTCCCATTGAATTGTACATAGCACGCGGTCCTGTTCTCACACTGCACCCTTCCTCTGTGGGGTTCCTCCTTACTCACCTTGGATGGTGCCTGGGGGTCCCAGAGATCCTAATCATTTCTAGACACTTTCTGGACTGAAGTCGTGGTTCTATACCACTATTTTAGTATATGGTTAGGTCTCACCCTGGAGCTCACTCTGTATTATTGCTACTTACATTTGTTTCTGTGCCACAGTATGGTGTGCTTTGTGTTTATCTGTGTGTAGTAGATACTGTGAGGTTTTTAAGGTGTGCTATAACAATAAATACATATTTGTATAACTACTGTGTGGTTCTCCTTTCATTTAACCAATACTTTAAAGTTGCATTCTGGTAAAGGAAGCTCTCCAGAGCTACCACTTGTATAGCTTTCTAAGGTTATCTTTGACCTCTTAAAGCACCATAAGGGTTGTTTGGACTGGTGCCAGGTGCCCACTTTAATTAGTGGACAGCACATACCAGGCCTACTTCTTACACCTCAGCACAGCACCATCGCAACGAGCATCCTTTTCCAGGGTTATTTTTTCAGGTTTTCAGGACTTACATTAAATAAATACTTGAAAAAATCGCAAGGCGAGCAATTGTCACGTATGACAATACAAAAGATGATAGAGGATAATATTAATATTCAAGCAAGATTCCAGTAGATCATAAATCATTGATCAATTGGCCTGGAGAAATTAAATAGTGGACAGAAGTCAACGTGTTGGCAATAACACATCTATCCTGTCGAACGGTCAGTGTATTCTCGAGTGGGATTTTAGTTGATTTGCGGTAATTCTCACAACCAGAAGGTGTTAGGAATCAGGGCTGGTCATGGAACAGCACACCGAGTGATACTCCAAATTTACTTGCATAGAGATTCCCATCAGGCACGGCCAGTTTGCCAGTTCCTGTGGAGTTTCTGTGGCATTTCAGATGTAAGACTAAATATATTCTTGTTGGCTCTGGAGTGGAATCTTAAGAAGTCATGCTGGAAAGTGGGAGTGGAGAGATTCTGTGAGCAGTTGGAGAGGCAGTGACTGATATGCAGTTGAGTCTGTTTGCTAATTCTTAATTGTTAGCACTGACCTGTGAAATGAAGAATATTGCTGTCAAGGAAGGCTCTGTTTCTCCTTGTCATACTGGTGATGAGCTCAGGGACAGGATCTTCATACTCCTGAATGCTACTTCGTGTGTTGATCACGACCAGGATGCTCTTCCTACTCGTTTGGTGGTTTGGGGATCAGTGGGTATTTTCTCTGTGCTCAAATACTGCTTTGAGTAATTTGAAATTGACTCAAATTTTGCCCTGTTTCCAACACTAGTATGGGGAGTATTACATCTATTTCCTGTAGAAAACGTTGAGAACCTGGTGATAATTTTGGATGTGTGGCAAGATGAAGAAAACAAATGTAGCTTACTTTAAAAAGGTCACAATTCTGTGTGTGTGGCAGCCATTTTGGATGGCTGGGCAGGAAGAGGAAAACAAGCATAAATTTCCATATAGGAAGTGTCCATCGCGCTTTTGTCAGCCATTTTGGAAGTTGTTTTCACGTTTACCACATATGCTTGATTATATTCAACTGTGACCTATAAAGATATTGCCTCCTTATGGTGACAGGCACCCCAACATCAAGTTCCTTACTGCTTTTATTACACTGGAGGGTCTTTTCCAGTATAAACGCATGCCTTTCAGATTGGCCAGTGCAACTGCTATTTTGCAAGGGATTATGATGGAGGCCCTTAGATGGTGCAGTTGCCTTTCAAGAAGACATATTTGTTTATGGAAAAAACAAACTCGAGCATGATAATAACTTATGTTTCATAGAAATGGAATAACTTTGAGAACGGATAAGTGCATTTTTGCTAGCAACAAAGTAGAGTATTTAGGACAGCACTTGCGATGCACCAACACTGCAAATCAATGAACAATTGTCTTCTTTTCTGCTTATTTCACCACGGTGCGTCCTGTGACTGATTGTACACCTTCCCAACTCCTATATGGTTGTATCCCAGGGTAAAATTGTGTCCCTGGTGGTTAGGGAAATAGAGAGGGAAGGAAATTATTCCAAACAAGGAAAGTGGCTTGGATCACATACAAAGGGTGAAGGAGAAGATGAGAAGGAAGATAGATTCTGTAGGACTTGGCCCTTTTTGGCTAAAGTCCCTAAACTTTTCACTTTCCCCCTAGACCTTTTTTGTGACTCGGTGTTGCCAACTTAGATGCTTCGGACACTTTGCCACTGCTTAACAGTGTAAAAGTGCAAGTGCTCCCTGTATAAAGCATAATGGTAATTGGTTGTCCATGATTGGTATGTTTGCCTTAATAGTAAAGTCCCTATTAAAGGGCACTATGCGTGCCAGGGATGGTAATGCAAATGCTACTAGTGGGCCTGCAGCACTATTTGTGCCACCCACACAAGTAGCCTTAAAAAGGGAACTCAGGCCTGCCATTGCAGGGCCTGCGTGCAGTTTGTTAAACTGCCATGTTGTTCTGACAAGTGCACTCACTTGCCAGACCTTACCCTTCCCTTTCTATGCACCTCAGACACCCCATTGGTAGGTCTAGGGTACCCTCTTGAAAGGGTGCAGTGCATGTGAAAGGTAGGATATGTACTATGGTGTGTGCCATGTCCTGACAGTGCAATAATCTCGATTTCGTTTTTCACCATGGAAAGACCATCTTGCCCATAGGACAGAATGGGGAGCCTGTGTAATATGTTTTCCAGCCTATCTTCCCAAAGGCTTAAGATGGAAAGGTGAGGTTTAGAATGCCTGAACTCACAATGTAATAACACATCTTTTTATGGAGGTGGTTTTTGCACTGTGTGTTTAGAAGCCACTCTTTTAGAAGTGGATGAGTTTTTGTGCTCTACCATTTCTGTGTGTCTATGTCTGGCTGTGTATTTACTGTCTGGATTTGACGGCGATAGGATCTGGGGAATGTCTTGACCCATGAGAGGAGGTGAGACAGCAACAGGCTGACCTGCATCTGGAGTGTAGGGGGAGGAGAAGCCCCTAGAGGTGAAGAGACCTGGGTTGCTGCTATAAAACAAGTGTCCCATCTCCTGCTGAGTGATTGAGAATCCAGACCACGACTAATCAAAGGAAGAAAGGTGTCACTGGCAGGGAGGCACACAGAACTGGCTTGAACAGGGGGAAGTGCCCCTGAAACACAAAGACTTCAAAGCCATTGAGGAGTATAACTATGAGATCTGAAGCCCCTGAACTTTGGAGAATGGCTTGATCAAATGTGAACAATACTGGAGCAACTTTGTGTGTTAAGAGGACCTTTGCCAAGGAGGAAACAACTGAAGAGGCTGAAGTATAGGACTGATCCTTGCTGTGTGTTCTGGGGCTGGCCTGCAGTTTGCTGTTTTAACCAAGGTAAGGCTAAAGTGACTTTGCTGTGTGTTGTGTCCCCCTGCTTGAAAGTACTTTGCTGTGTGCTGTGTCCTGAAGTAACTTATCCCCAAGGGCCCGAGGTGAGCTGGCTCCCTGTTGCGGAAACACAAGAACACAAAAGTTTCCATGAGAGTCTCAGAGACGCTGTGTGTGCGTGCTTGTTGCAGCCTGAGACCCTCGTAAGGCGTGCCCTGTGATCGTAGGCACCTGGAGTCCAAGCAAGGATCAGCGACGCAGTGTGTGTGTGCTTTGTGCAGCCTGAACCCCTTTGTGAGGTTTGTCCAGTGATCGTGTGCACCGGAATCCAAGTGAGTTTCATCAAATCTGTGTGCGTGTGCATTGTGCACTGTGGGACCTTCGTGGGGATTTGCTTTGTTATTGTGTGCACCGAAATCCAAGTGAGTCTCATCAATGCTGTGGGCGGGTGCGTTGTGCCCCGTGAGACCTTTGTCAGGATTTGCCTTGTTATCGTGTGCACCGGAGTTAAAGTGAGTCTCAGCGATGCTGTGCGCGTGATCTTAGCCCAGCCTGAGACCTGTGTGTGGAGTTCCCAGTTATCGTGCACCCGAAGCTTAAGGAAGACTCAGCGACAAAGTGTGCGTTTGATCTGTGGCAGCCTGAGATCTTTGTAACTGTAGCGGCCCGGACTGGCAGTCCCGTAGGAGCTGAGTTGCTGGCCCGAGCCCGTCGTTGCCAATTCACTAAGTTGCATTGGAGGCCCAGAAGCTGGACGAGGAGAAGGGAGTGAGTTCAATGCCCCCCAGGGAGTGTGTGTCAACTCCTGGGGTGGGGCGCGGGCTCAGAGGAAGATGCACACAGCCTCTCTCTCGTGTCTGCAGCGTGAGCCACTGCTTCGACTCGTATCACTGCCTGTATTGCCAAGGGAGTGGCAGTACAGGGGCCGGAGTGCAAAGCTGCACTTTTTGATTACATCATACCCGTGTTGGGGGCAACTGTTGGGAGGCTGACTGCAAGTCAAAAGGAGAGGCTGAGAGACCGCCTAAGGCACAGTGATTGGTGATTGAGTGTATTACGCATTATTCCATTTCTGTATAACGGAGTACCTGAATGTCGTATTACACATTGCATCATTTCTGCATAATGGAGTACCTGATTAGAGTATTGCACATTGCATTATTCCTGCATAACGAACTACATGATTAGTGTATGACGCATGGCTTTTTATCATCATAACGAAGTACCTGATTGTTGTATGATGCATTGCATTGTTTCTGCATACCGAAATACCTGATTAGCGTATTGCGCATTGCATTATTCCTGCATAGCGAATTACCTGATTAGTGTATTACGCATTGCCTTATTTCTGCATAATGACATACCTGGTGGTTGTATTACGCACAGCATTATTTTACCTTGCAAAGTGCCTGATTCTAGCATTATGAACTGTATAACATGATATTAGGATTACAGGAGAATGTTTAGAAGTGCTCATTAATACCGCCAGAATTTACAAGGGCTGGCTGGCCTAACAACTGGCCAGGAGAAATAGTACACAACCTCGTATGTTGGATTTATATTGTGTGGTCTTATTGTATATCTTTTTATATAAAGTTTATACTCTTTTTTAGAAAACTCGTGTGGAGTCTATTTGTGGTGTCATCATTGGGTTGTTGTGAGCGTGGTTGCAAATACTTTACACATTTGCCTTGAAGATAAGCCTGGCTGCTCGTGCCAAGCTACCGAGGGGGTGAGCGGGGCTATCTAAGAAGGTGGCTTTCCTTTACCTGACGTGGGAACGCGGGTCCCTACTTGGCCTAAGGTACCTTCCTCAGCCAACCAGCGATCCTGGGTTTAACAGATTCCAATAAGGGATGGCTATCTAAACCAGAAATGGTCTTCTCCTTTGAAGGTTACTTGGGTTTTCCAAAGAGCTGTGAGACTGGAAGGTGTGGAATATGAACAGAATTTCAGTGTGGCGGGGTCCTAAATTTGCTGAGGAAAAATTACTGGGAGGAATGGGGATGGTAGCAATGTGTTCCTTGATGTAGGGGTGTTTAAATTGTTGTCTCATCCTACAAATTTTATTGATTTTAGCTGTCCGACTGATTCTGGTTCATCTGCACTTCAGGATTGGACGAATGCAGTTGATGTTGGAAATTAGCAGATTTCTTCCGTTTGGAGGAGTGGCATTGTGGGACGTAGTGTGAGGGAAAAATATTTTAAATTGGATGGATTTCTATTATGGGCATATTATTTTATTTGTAGGAGATCGAGAAGTGTTGTTTATTTTTAGGATATTTTTTCTTTAATTGTTGTTTTACATTTAGCTATTATAGTTGGTTGATTTATTTTTATATAAACAAGGAATATGTGTGACATTTTAGATGTAAGCATATATATATTTGGGTTTGGAGTAGAACTTTAAGATGTCATGGCAGAATGTGGGGGTGGAGAGATTCTGCGAGGCAGTTAGAGAGGCAGTGACTGAGCTGCAGTGGTGTCTGTTTGCTACTACCTAATTGTTATTACTGACCTGTAAAATACAAAGGATTCCTGTCAATGTAGGCTTGGTTTCTCCTTGTCATAGTTTCAACTTCTTTGAAATTAAAAATTAATTGTTAGACCTATCAGCGTTAAGGTGGTCTCCCCCAGACATTTTTATAAACCACCGCAATAGAGCGCACACCGCTAGCTCCTCCTCCGGGTTGCCCCATGGGAAGCTGGTACATGAAGTTCTTGAGTGGTTCACCCCAGTGGGTGCAAGTAAGTACTTGTTAAACGGATAATCTCTATACCCGATACATGTCCCGGGTTTTAAAATATCGCCCGAGACATGGCTCGGGTTTCGGGATAACTTCCCTCCTCAATAGAGAAAATAGTTAGGGGTGGAAGAGAGGGCCGCCAAGCAACCGTCAAGGGCCTCAGTGCCCGCACAGGCATGCAGGTGCGTCGACCAGGAGCTCGTCAGCTCAAAGCTCAAGGGAGCCATTTATATAAACCACCACAATGGAGCGCACACCGCTAGCTCCTCCTCCGGGTTGCCCCATGGGAAGCTGGTACATGAAGTTCTTGAGTGGTTCACCCCAGTGGGTGCAAGTAAGTACTTGACATTTTGCCTTCACCTGTCTAATTTTTTCTGATATTGTTTCTGTTGGCCTTAGGACTTTGTGCATTTTACCACTGTTAATCAGTGCTAAAGTGCTTGCGCTCTCCTCCTTAAGCATTTCAGAATTGGCTTTTATCCACGGGCACATTTAAATTATTTGTAAGTCCCTAGTAAAGTGGTACCCCATATACCCAGGGACTGTAAATTGAATGCTACTTGAGGGCCTGCCGCACTGATAGTACCACACACGTAAGTAGCCCTGTAAAACATGTCTGAGGCTTGCCATTGCAGCCTGTGAGCACAGTTTTAATCTGCTATTTCGACCTGGCATAATACACCTTTTACCGGGGCTGCCTTCATTTTTAAGGCATTTAAATCACCCCTGTGGTAGGCCCTGGACAGCCAAGAGGGCAGGGTGCAGTATATTCAAAATGTTTGACATGTACTTTAAACTATGATATGTTCTGTTAGCGAAAAACTCTCAAATTCATTTTTTTCTATTGCAAGGCCTACCTCTCCAAACATAAAACATTGGGTTTTCTTATTATGAATAATAAGTGATTACTTTCAATTGGGAGTATGTGGACATCTCGAGTTTGGTATAAAAAAAATGTAATTTAAAGCGATTTGTAATGGTAAAGTCAGATTTTAAGACACAACTCTGAAAATGCCACTTTTAGAAAGTTTGCATTTTTTTGTCCTAACCATTTGTGTGCCCGTCCCTTGGTCACATGACTAGTTAATTTTGGCAGTTAGTGCTTGTATATTGTTCCCAGTTAGTAATACAAAGGGTAGAGAGGCATTGGCAGGATGGGCCACTCTGACCTAACGAAGAGGCGACTCTGTCACCTACCACACTTGCACATCACAAAATCCCTGCGTGAACACACTCAAAAAGGGTTTTTGGATAGTTGCTGGTGTTCCCAGACAAGCAGGGGCCAGGGCAGGGAGGAAGGGGATGCTCGACACCTCAAGGACATGGAATACTCCAGAACCTTCTCCTACTTCAGTGGGTACCAGGTACAATTAGTGGACCTTTAGACCCAACTCGTCAGTACACTTCTGGGCCCGTGGAAGACTCAGAAGTTGGATTTCTGTGGCATTTTGCTGCACGGCCTGCCACTCTGCTGCCCTGCTGTCCTCCCCCCGAGTAAGAAGGACCTTAACCTGCATCTTGAACCCAGGACCACCAGAGTTACTCCAAAGGCTTGTTGGCTGGCCTCCTGATCAGAGCACCATGGACAGAACAGGCTCCAGCAACCTTAAACCCAGTGGACTCTGCCAGCTGTGAGTCCTGCTCTCTCAAGTGGTGTCATTGCAGTCCTGGATCCTTGTAAGTGAGCCCTAAGGAGCTCTACGAGCCCATCTATGGTTCCAGCAGAACCGACGCAGGCAGTGTGACGCATCACCTCGCAAACCTCTGCATCAGAATTGCTGTGCGACTCATCCCCAATGCAATGTAGGAGCTCTCATCACAACCCACAGTCTCCTAAGAACTGACACTACATGATGCATCCTCAATGCAGACCTTCACATCACAAGCCACTCGTCGATGGCATCTTTGATGTTGACACAGGACTCGGCATCTCAGGCCAAAACTTCTTTGGAACCAGCCAGTGTGCGACGCATCTTTGACACAGGACTTCTCATTGCAAGCCCCTCATTGATAGCATCCTCAGCAATGATGCTGGACCTTGCATCGCAGCCTCATAGCTTTGCAGCCTCACAGCTCTTTGGAACCACCACTGCGTGACTCATCTTCGATGCAAGATTTCACAAGGCTTTGCTACCAGGATTTAAGGTACTTTGTTCAGCATGACTAACTGGGTCGCTGCAGCTGGTCCGTGCTTCATTGTGGTCGACCTTAACTTGTGACTTTGTGCTGGTCTTGCAGGGCTAGATGAGCATAGCTGGCACTTTGTGCTTTCAGGAGCCAGTTTCACCTAAATCTTTAAAATTGCATATCCCCAGTTCTACTGATTGGATTTTTGTTGTTTTAGTCTTAAATTATTTATTATATTTTACTCTTATTTTCTGAATTGGTGTGGGATTTTTCTTATCTAGCTTCTCACTTTATTACTGTGTAAATCGCTGCATGAATACTTTACACTTTCCCACTAAATTAAGCCTGACTGCACTTTGCCAAGCTACCAGAGGGCTGAGAACAGGTTAATTTGGTGTTTGCTTGTGACTTTACCTGACAAGGTTTGTGGTTGCAGCTTGAGTAGGGTTTCACTTCCCTCACTCAGCAACCTAATTTCTTACATAAGTCTACATTCATATTCCTTTTAATAAAATATAATTAGATTACTTTTAATAATTCTATACCTCACTTTTAATAATTATTAATGCACAATAAAACTTTTATTAAATAGGTTTTTTTGTTACTTTTGATTAGATTTTTTTTATTTAAACTTCAGAAATATATTTCCCCAAAAAGCTTATTTAAAGATGTCAAAATAAAATAAAATGTGTTTTATATTTAGTTTTTATTTTAACGTTAAATTAAATGTATTTATATTTTAAACTATTTTTAATAATGTAATTTAATTTGACTTTATTTCCTGTTTGGTTTAATTTTAAGTCCCTACCTCACTTGTTTTCAATGGGAGCGTGTTGCAATAGCAATGTTTGGCATTGTGTGTTGACGGATTTACAACTGCTCTTTTTGATCGGCGTCAATTTATACTAAACTTGGTTCTACCCCATGTTTCAGGAAATGGAGACATGCAGGTCTACACTTTTGAGAAACTTTACTTTACTTTAAATGGTGAATGGCCCCAACTAATAGAGTCACTGTAAAGTGTCTGGGCACGTTATACGTTATCACTGCTGATCAAGGCTAAAGTGCATGTGCTCTCTATGGTTAACTTGGTAAGATTGGTCTACAACCTTGTACAGTGGTATACCATATACCCAGGAACAGTAAATTCAATGCTACTGGAGCGTTTGAGGTGCAGCTTGCGCCACCCACCATAGTAGCCTTTCAACATCTGTCTCAGACCTCTGCCACTGCACGGCCTGTGCGGCAGTTTACTGCCGCTGTGACGTGGCACATAAAGTGGTTGCCACATCTGGAACTCCCCTTTTAGGACATGCCAGTCACACCTAAGGTAGGCCCTAGCTAGCCCTATGGGCAGGGTGCAGTGTAGGTAGAAGGTAGGACATGTGCCTGAACTGTGTGGCATGTCCTGGTAGTGACAAACAGCCTTTTTGGTTTCTCACTGCTGTGAGGCTGCCCTTTCATAGGGATGCATTAGGGATTCCCTGATATGTTTTTCAGTGGTAATTCCTAACATGAGAGGGGTAGTGTGATCAAGTTTGGTATGTTTGGCATAGTAGTGATAAATGCTGCTTATTGGTGGAAGCCGATTTATTATTACTATTTTAGAAATGCCACTTTTAGAAGGACGTCCTGGCCATACCTGAACTGCTACTGAACTAACGAGGTAGACGCCGATTCGGAAAAGAGAAGAAATATTTTTGCCGTCAAGAAAATTCTCACTATACCAATTAAGTTACTTTTTCAGACTTGCTTCAGATATTTAAGACTCGTCACACCTTCGTATTCTTTGAGTCGATTCTCCGTTGACCAAGGGGTCAAGAATTCATATTTGAATTAATTGGGTCCTGAAGATGGTCTCACAGATTTGTTTCAACGAACACCGAAACGTCGACAACGATTGCATTCTCATTAAGAATTGTTAAAATTGAGTTTCCTCTGAGAATTTTGGTTCCCATGTATAGGACAGACTCAGCTTTGAGCTTGGAAATGGACATACACATTGAGAACTAAGATTTATATCATTTTGTATTTAATGTTTATATGTTCTTTTATCAGTGTGATTTTTAGTATTTTTTATTGTATTTCTTTGTATCCCTGTACATTAGTCCTATGAATTTAATGACAATTTAGTTATTCTTTGAAATACACTTCCTTGGTAAAACTAACCACCCAGTTGCTGTAATTAATTTACTAGTTTTGTATAAAATTATTGTTTGTTTTGCACTTTTGGGTGTTATTAGCTATCACTCCACAAGAACGTTTTTTTCAATCGTCTTAACTTTGTACTTTAATAAATAACTGGGAGGCAGCTTTACCTTACAGCTTTTCTACCCCAGCCCATGAGGGTCAATTGGGTCGCCTATTTACCTATCACTTTCAGAAGTGGGCATTTCTGTGTGCTATGTGTCTGTGTGCCTGCCTAATATGTATTGACCGTCTGATTCTGACAGATAGGGGAGAGGGGATGTGCATTCACCCCAGCCAGTTTCTAGGGGGGTTATTTTATTTATTTATTTATTTTATGCATTTTTATATAGCGCAGACTTTACCCGAAGGTGTCAGAGCGCCTCACAATAGGAACAGTAGTGATACATAAGGAGAAAATTGCAAGTGAGCATGTTACAAAAGCAAACGTTACGTTACATGAGGCAATAGTGACAATTGTGCAAGTATCAAGAGCAAACAAAATACAAGAGGTAGCAAACTATACGTTATGAAAGGAAAAAGTAACATGTGTGCATGTTACAAAAGCGTACAAAGTACAAGTAGAGGTATAATACTGCAATAAATGGCAGACACTCAAAACACAAAATCAAACGTTACGTTACATGAGGCAATGGTGGCAGTTGTGCATGTATCAAAAATAAAACAAAATACAAGAGGTAGCAAACGATACGTTACAAAAGGAAAGGTGACATGTGTGCATGTTACAAAAGAGTACAAAGTACAAGTAGAGGTATAATACTGCACTAAATGGCAGACACTCAAAACACAAGAACACACTAGGCATGGAGAACAGAATTTCCTATAATGGAAGGACTTCCTTCAGATAATAGAGAGGGCATGAATTACATTTGGAAGTGTCTTTGAAGAAGGAGAACTTTGAGGTCAGTTTTGAGGGCCTGAGAAGAGGTGGTGGTCCGGAGCTGAGTTCCAGATTCTCACCGCGTTGCCTGAAAAGGATTGGGCCATCGATCTTTCGTTCTTGAAAGTGGGAGGTTCAAGCAATACATTTTCTGCATTACGTGATGGTCTAGATCCTCCAGATAGTTTTAGTTTATTCGCCAGGTAGCGAGGGGAGAAGGAGTGCAAGGCTTTGTGGGTGATACAGGCAGTCTTGTAGATAGATCTTGCCTTGATGGGAAGCCAACAGAGGGTGGATACAATGGGTGTGATGTGGTCGCTTCTTTTGTATGACACAAGCTGCTGAATGGAGAACAGACTCAAGGGGGGGGGGGCAGGTGGGATTTGGGGAGGTCAGTAAGAAGGGAATTGCAGTAATCTGGAGGGAACCAGCGATTGGACCAGGGTTTTAAGGTCTTGCTCCAGGAAGAAGTGACAAATCCCCCAAAGAAGATGCAGTTGTTATCGAGCAGACTTTGTAATGGAATTGATGTGGGAGAGTAGATTGAGTTTTTTGTCGAGTATGACACCAAGGGATTTTACGCTGTCGACAATGATGGGTTTATTGTTAAGTAGATTCATCTGATCCACCCATGATAGAACCGGGGGAGGAGAAAGTGAGGAGAAGGAATTCAGAATCAGTTGATGAGTTAACATTAGGGGTGGGCGGAATTTGCGTAATCGCGTTACGCAAATCTCCGCGAAACGGTAAAAATCTCCGCGAACATGCAGAAATTCCGCGAAAACGCGGAATTGCTTGTTCGCGGTACTTTTTTCCTGTTCGCGATCGCTGTTTGCGTGCTCGGGGTGAAATATCTCGCGAACACGCATATTGAGAACGCGAACAAGCAAAAAATTTCGCGAAGTTGCGGAACGCAGTTTTTTTTGCAATTTCGCGTTCTCTGCGGAACGCGAAATTACCCAAATTTCGCAAATTCCGCAAACGGAACGGAATTTACCGCCCAGGCCTAGTTAACATCCAGTTTTGAATGGAGTCGAGAGTAGAGCTTAAGATGGAGAGATCGTGAGTGGAGGCCAACTTAAGGTAGATTTGAGTGTCGTCCGCATAGAGATGATAGTGGATCCCGGATTTACTAAGGAGATTTCCCAATGGTTCTAAATAGAGATTAAACAATGTGGGTGCAAGTATAGAGCCTTGAGGAACACCTTGACCGACCGCCAAAGGAGATGAAAAACTGTTCGCTATTTTGATCATTTGGGATCTATCAGAGAGGAAGGAGGCAACCCATTTAAGCACAGTGCCCTCCATGCCCATTCTCTGTTGAAGAGCGTTAAGGAGAGTGTTGTGATTGACAGTGTCAAAGGCTGCAGAAAGGTCAACGAGAATTAGAAGACAAGACTCCCCCAAATCGAGTATCCACAGCGCGTCATCAATTACTTGCAGCAGGGCTGTTTCAGTGCTGCAGTTTTGAATGAAGCCAGACTGGAAATTGTCAAGAAGATCATTGTCCTTGATATGACGAGAGAGTTGTTTCGCCACACATTTTCTGTGACTTTCGCAAGAAAAGGTAGGTTAGTGATGGGGCGGAAGTTGTTGAGGTCGTTCGCATCAGCGGTGGGTTTTTTAAGCAGAGAGGTGACCTGCCCAGTTTTGAAGGAAACAGGAAGGGAGCCTTGAAAGAGGGAGAGGTTGACCAGAGTGGTCCAATAGGAAAGAGAATGGGTATAGAAGTCAATGGCAATGGCACTAGGGATGGCGTCAAGAGAATTGTTGGAGGGCTTTGTTTCGAGGATGCATTTGAGGAGGGCATCTTCAGAGATGGGGTCAAAGTTCTGCCAAATGGTTAAGGATTTGCGCTCCTCTGTAGGGGTAGGATGAATGACCTGATCCACAAGTGATTTCACTTTTTCGTCAAAGAATATAGCGAATTCTGCTACTTTCTTTGTAGAATCCTCCAACTTGGAGGTTGGGGGAGAGCAGTTTGGGTTCTTGATGAGATCGAATAGTTTTTTGGGTCTCTTGTTGGCTGAGTCGAGGAGGGATCTTAAGAGCGACGCTTTTCCAAGGAAGATGTGCTTGTGGTACTTGGATCTTGCTGAACGAAGCGTGGCCTAATTATCGGTGGAGGGCGCTTGTCTCCATTGTTTCTCAAGGACTCTTGGGTACTTCCTTTCTTCATAGAGGGATTTGTTGAACCAAGGTGCTGAGGGAGTAGGCCTTTTCTTTTTGCTGTGGAGAGGAGCGACATTATTGATTTCGACTGCAAGGACTGTGAGGCATTGGGAGGTGAGTTTGTGAAGATCTAGGTTCGGGTCTAGCCTTGGAAGTGATAGCAAAGCTGAATCACAGAGGGTACCGAGGTCAATATTTTTAGTGTCAGGGAACCAGGAAGTAGCCCTCTTAGGTTGGCCGAGAGTTATAGAGTGTGATAGGTGAAGAGAGAATGGGATGAGGAGGTGGTCAGACCAGTCTACATGAATAGGGGTAGCGATAGTCAGCAAGCCTGCTTTAGAAATAACAAGGGCTTGAGGTGTGTCCTGCCCTGCCTGGGTAACTCAGCGCTAGGCTGAATAGGCCTGGTCTGCATTTGGAGTGGTGGGAGGAGCAGCACCTGAATAGGACTGTGCCTGCCTTCCACAATGATGGCTCCACCCCCTGTGGTGTGTCTAGTACCAAGGCTTACAATAACAATGGAGGTTGTTGTGCACTTGTAAAGATATTTTAAAGTGCCACCAGAATTCGTTTAGACTGGGCTCAGAGCCCTGTGTCAGGAGAGAACAAAGACATTGCTACTATAAGTACTCGGGCTGTGACCCCATGGTTGTTGAACTGAACTGGACCAGAAAAAGAGAGTGCACTGGCAGGAAACCGCCACTGAAACTTTGCCTTGGGAGCTGCTTTGCTGATGAAACTGCCCCTATACCCAAGGACCATGTGTGCCGGCCTACTGCCTGTTTTTTTAAATTGAGTTTCCCATTGTTCTCACGGAGCCCAACACAAAAGGAGTGCTGTGGACTGCTCCTGCATACTGCGCTGGGCTGAAGAGACTGTAGCACTGGTGAGCTCTGCATAGTCCATGCTTCGTGTCTCTATGGTGGAGACAGACTGTGTGCTTTATTTGTCATTCCCTCAGAACGTGCTGGGTGAGCGCTAGAATTCATCCTGCTGCCCACGGAGTGGGCTCACTTTGTGTGATTAGGAAGGAGCGCTGTCTCATTGCCCTGTAGCTTGGGTGGCACAGCACTCTCCTTTGTGGCCGGGAAGCAGGAGGGGAGAGCTGAGGATATAGAGTGCTCTCCCTCCTGTATTCGTGCAGCAGCATGGACTTCTGCAGCTGGGGCTCTGCTGTGTGGCTCCAGGCTGCCACACAACGCGGAAGCAGAGAGGAACCATAACCGACAGAGACTTCGTTCCATATTCTGAAGCTTCCAGAAGTCAGGCAGGGGAAGCCTGGTTGTGGGCAAGGCCCGGGACAAGATAGAGCCAGAGCCTTGTGGACTCCTCGTGCAGAGGAGAAGAACCACTCTGGAGGCCTCGTGATGGGGAGGAATCAAAGGGATTACTGCCCCCTCTACGGGGGAGTACCTGCACAGCCAGTAGGGATCCGGGTAGTTGGGGACTCCTGGATATTTATTATCACCTGGTGAAACTGGCTCAGGGATAAGGGTTCTGCCCAATGCCTGATTTTTGCCTTTAAGTTGGACTAATTGCCAAGGTTAGCACCCTATGCATTACAACGGTGATCTACATATGCCTTAGGTGGCATGATGTAATAAGTTGCTGTGTGCACTCTATCAGTGTTTATTGTAGTGCACTGTTGATGTGATTCATACCTAATGCCTTTCTAAAATGTGCACGCTGCAGGTGGTCACTATGGTGCACTGTGGATGATATGTTTGCATAGTGTTTTATGTTCAGTACTATTAGTTACTGGTCAGTCTGATTGTGATTTGTATGACAATTGCCTGATTGACAACGTGGTTTATATAATACCTGTGAAGTCATCACAAGTGCCTGGTGGCACAGTGCAATGCATGTGATTGTGTTCTAATTTGTTTTTATGGATAATACAAATTATATTTTGATATACCTTTTGTGGACTTTTTTTGTGGAGTACCTAGTGTGTTGCTGCTGTGTGAGTGTGTTGCGCAACTACTTTACACAATGCCTCTGGGATAAGCCTGACTGCTCTGCCAAGCTACCAAGTGGATGAGCAGGGGTTATCTTCAGTGTGTACCTTCCTTGCCCTGACTAGAGTGGTGGGTTCTGTCTGGCTTAGGTGCATACCCTTGCCAACAAGAAACACCTTTTCTAACACCTCTTTACTCCTCCCTCAACCCACTCTTTAGTCATAGGTATTCCCCATTTTCCAGCCATTTCCCTCTGTCACTCTCACATTTAATACTAAAACATAGACTTACCTTTGTAGAGATTTCTGCAGTGGGGGTGGAGATCGCCACACAGAAAATATAGGAGAGACGGCGGCAGAGACCTTCATATGTAGATATGTAAATAGCATTTCTAGTAGTTCCACTGCAGTACTACCAAACGTCCTATAAAATTCAGTTTGTGAATAAGCCAGAGTTAAACACATCTGCAGTGTTCAGTCACCTCTAACCATCCAATTCCCTCTTCAGTTCCTAGCCTTGCAATGGTTCCACCCTTACCCTACATATATTCTCCCCAATCCACTATTGCCATACATTTTAGTAAAACACTCATGGCTGACATTGCCTTGGATTCCTAAATGGCCATTTTGCAAACATTTTGTACATAGTCTTAAATATTCCCAGTTTTACGACAATGCACATTTCTAACAACAATTCCCAAAAATCTGAAAAGTTTTGAAGCATGTAACTTTACAGCTTCAAAAGCAGTCATGCTGTAAAAAAACATGTATTTAATAATTGTAACATCAAGAAAGAATAACTCTTTCTTGCTATAACCAATAGAAGGCTCGACTGTAGCACCAAAAGTCTCTAAGGCTTCTGCTTTTGTGCAAGCTCCACTCTGTGGGGTATTGAAAAGAGGGAAGGAAAACAGGATGCTGATTGGCAATATCGACCAAAAAAAGCACGTCACAATCTCAACAGTTACTGTTTCAGTGACTACACATCTCCAACTGACAAATAATATTTCTCCGCCCCTACCTTTATATATCTTCATTAGCAGACTAAATGCATTTGCATTCTAGCAAAACCTGTGGAGCATACTACTGATGAAAGGAGTCAGAGAGGAGCAATAAACAGCTCACCCGCTAGCCTTTGGCTCTTTCGCCTCCCTCTCTCCCTTCCTGCCCATCAGTATATTCAATTAAGTCTCTCAAAAATATCCTTTCCTGCCGAAACAGTTCAAAAAGTATACCTGCCCTCCTCGCTGATGAGTGCCACCCGCGGTGCCCACCTCTCTAGCACAAACTATTTCGTTCAAAATTATACTGTAAAACACATCTGTAAAATATAAAATGTACTTTTTTCGTCAAGATAAATATTTGATTAATTGTGATTTATTCACAAATAATTAATTTGATTACGGAATGATACAAGATGTTAAATAGAACACACACAAAAGTGCAGAGTCAATTCAATCAGTTTCACTCGTGTACACTGAAAAGATTGACCTAGTATGTAGCAAGACACCTTCCTTCACTTACTGAACATGTGTGGTAATACAGACACAAACACACATATCCCACTACAGATAGAGGTGGCATTAAAAAAAATCAGGGCTGATGGAAACTTACGAATTAGCAGGCAGCCTGTGTCGGCAAACACATTCACTGGGCAGGAAGGCAGACAGATACAATTTGAGCAGACAGAATCTAAGTACTCAAAACAATGCAGAGTGTTACTGCAGGTGGTGAAAAAGATGCATAGTTCTGTTGGCTAATGGGTCAGAGACAGAAGGGACTGTGGTTAAGCCAGGTGAGTGCAGGATATGTTGGCCAAGTGTTGAATGTGTAATGTAAATACGGTGCTATGTAAAGCGCACCAATACCTTCGGGTCGAGTTCGCGCTATATAAATATAAAAAATAAAAAAATGTTAGAAACTGGGAGGAGCAACAGTGAATCCGTTGTCTGTGCAAGGCTTGAGTAACATTCTGTCTTCAAGAAACAAAATGGTGCCGTGTGTTAGATGAGGACCATGGGGAAGGAGTGTGCTTTGAATATTTTAGCTTCGACCAGGAATCTAGTCATTTGAATTATATCACTTTTCTCTGGTTTTTAGCAGTAGTGGCTCGTATAGGGCCTGCTGTGCGGCAGTGAAGCGAGGCGGAGGTAGGGGTAGGGTGGGGGATATTGCAAACACGGACATAGGACGGAACGGAGGAAAGTAATTATTACGTTCCTCCATTCCGGCGTATGTCAGTGTTTGCTACCCCCCACCCTGGCCCTCTCCGCCCCACCACCCCGCGCTATGCGAGCCACTACTGGTTAGGTCTCACCTGACCCAGCGCATGCGCTGGTCTGGCGAGAATTATTGAGAGGGCTCCAAAAAGTGCTACCAGGCCAGCCTGGAGCTACAGTGCATGTGCGCGCGCCGCGCTTTACCGCGATTACTTTCACTTTTTAGCGGCCGCACAGCCGCTTTGATGTTTGATCGTGATCACGATCACTTTTACTTACGCGGCCCTACGGCCGCTTTGCATAGCCAATAGGTCTCGCTTTTGGGACCTTATAAGTATTTAGTTATGCAACTGTTGCATGGCTAAACACTTATAAGGTCCCATAAGCGAATCGATCAATAAGGCTAGGCAGCGTAACTCGCCACCACTAGCTAATCACATAACAAGCCAGCAATGGCATTGCCATTTTTCTGCACTGTATGGCGGGATAGAAGCGGTCCATCCCCCCCCCCCCGATTCGGCTACCAGGGTTCCTTCCTTATTGCTGTTTGAAGAACCTTTTTTGTCTTCCGAGGTGGTGTTGGCCATTAGACACTTGACCCCGAAGAAAGCCGCCGGCCCTGACGGGATTCCAGGAGATCTCCTATTGGAAGAACCCGTAATATGGGCCAAACTCATTGCCCAAATAATGAATTTGATTTCCATGGGATTCCCCGTGCCAGACTCATGGAAGGGAGCCGAGGTGATTACTGTGCTCAAGAAGGGCGCCAGAGATGACCCTGCCAACTACAGACCGATCAGTCTGATTGACGTGATCCAGAAGGTGGTTGGCAGAGTCGTCATCATGAGGGTGGGTGTCTGGATGGAGGAGGAACACATCTTGTCTCACTTCCAAGCTGGGTTCCGTCAAAAGGTGGGCATGATGGACCAGGTCTTCCGCCTCTTTGCGATCTATTGGAAGACAGTAACCATCAATAAAGGTAGTTTATACCTAGCTTTCATAGACCTCAGGATGGCGTTCGACATGGTCCCTCGTGAAAGGCTGTGGGAAGTTCTAGAGAATATGGGTATCCCAGGACCACTCTTAGGCTTCATTGTGAAACTCCATGAGGGGAATTATGCGAGGATTAGATGGGGCACTCAAGGACAACTGACAGAGAGGATACCCGTGAAGAGGGGAGTACGCCAGGGATGTGTCATGGCTCCAACGCTGTTTTCTCTCTTTGTGAATGGAGTGGTGGACCTTCTGAGAGAGGACCCGGCCGACGCGCCATCCCTGGCAGGTGAAAAAACCCCTACACTCCTCTTCGCGGATGACACCATTCTGATCTCTAAGTCCCCTTCAGGCCTCCAAAAGCTCCTAAACCGCTTTAGTGCGTTCTGTATTGATAGAGGTCTTACCATCAATACCTCTAAAACAAAGCTCATGGCCTTATCGCCCTCTACCAGGTTTAGGAATAATCTCTCGCTTAATGGTGAGCCTTTGGAGTTGGTAGATTCCTTCGATTATTTGGGAGTTAGGGTTAATAGTCGGATGAGCTGGAAAGACCACTTGGCCAAAATGTTGCTAAACCACAAAAGAGTCTCAGGGGCGGTCCTGAGAGAACATCGGGAGTCCACGAGTAAGCCTGTGGCACCGACTCTCGCAATTTATGAGGGCCAAGTATTACCATCCGCCCTATATGGCTCCGAATTATGGGGGTTCGAGAATACGCCTGAGTTAATCATGTCTGAAAATAAGTTTTTGAGAGATCTGGTTGCCCTCCTTGTCTCCGTCCCATTAACCCCTCTACGGTTAGACATGGGCAGGCGCCCCTTCAAAGATCTAGTGCGCCTATGCCCATTACTTTTTTGGGTTCGTTTGCGAAGGACCAGGGAGCTACAAAAGTACGCAGCTGCTTTAGACGAACTTATCTTGCTTGATACTGGTAATCGGATCAAATGGTTGAATAATCTGAGGCAGATGGTCGTTCTACTGGGTTTGAGCGAATCATGGAAGAGCCAAATACCACCACCCAAGTTAGCGATTAAGCAGCTGTACTGGGATTGGGTTCAGAAGGAGATCTTTTGTAGAGGTGCAGGAGGTTCCCTAACCGAGCGGTTTATGACGTTCAAATGGTCAAGGAGATTTGAACCGTTCTTGGACTTCATAGAGAAACCCCTGGACAGATCACTTTATTTAAGGTTCGGGATTCTCCCGGTGAACGATTTTACCTCGAGGTGGAATAAACAAGGTGGCTCATCTAATTCTTGTCCAGGTTGCGCAGCCTCTAATGAGTCCGTAGCGCATTTCTTTTTTGCCTGTCCAGCGTATAGGGTAGCCAGGAGAACATGGTTAAAGCCATTATGCAAGGGGCTGGGCCTCAGATGTCACAAAATGGCCCTGCGGATTCTCTGTACCGACACGACCTCCACTGCCATGGTGTGTGGAGTAGCTAAGTACTTGGGCAGTGCATGGTTGTCTCGTACGAGGCGTGCCAAGGCCCTCCCCCATCCTACCTAATTACTGGAAGGCCTTTGGCAGAAAGCTCCTATGACATCTGACAGTATTCTTTTGTTTACACACTTGAGAGGGAGGGACAAGGAGCATAGAAGATGAGAAAGGGGTAGGTCCTGTACCGGTGCTCCTAGAGTAAATACACGTACAAATGAGGTAACAGTTCCTAAGGAAAACAGTGCCACTATGGTCTACTGTGGGGCGAGAGATAGATCGGGCAGGGGGAGGGCTGTGAATTAGGTTCGAGAATGAAGATGTAGTGAAGACCAGAAACTCCTGGGTGGTACTAGAAATGCCCTCACACACCCTTGCGGGTGCAAAGCATCATCATCGGGCGGTGCTCCTCGTGGGGGTAGCGCTGCAGTCCCTCACGGGCCCTTCAGGAGGGCGCTCTGTCGGAGATCTTTTGATGGAGTCGCCGTAGTTGTGCGTGCAGGTGTGTGGGGTAGGGGAAAGACAGTGTCGTGGTGAAGCTAAAAAGACCTTGTGGTACCCTTACAATTTATTGGTGGGTCCAGAGGGTCTAGTAAAATATAACGGGGGGTAGTGTATGATGACACTCTGAGTAGGGGAAGGCTAGATGTAAATAAGCCCCACTGCTCTCGACCCGTAAGTGTGAGGGTTAAAATTAGAGAGAGGGTGTGAAAGGGGTGGTCAACATGTTTTGCGCTGCCCGCGGTCCCTAGTGGATCCTTAGCGCTTCGTCAGGACCTAAGTGAGAATTAAATCATAAAGGAAAGGGATTTAGGAAAAAAGGAGAATTACCTATCATCCCAACATAGAGAAAAGGAACACGTGTTATTCGTGTCCTTGGCGTCGAACCCGCAAAAGTCAGGGTCCAGGCTGTGCCGGGTATTGACCGCCTGGGGCGGGGGCTACAGATCTGCCCCGGAAGTTCCAAATCGGTAACCTAGGGTGCCTCCAGAGTCGCCGGTGTTACCTCATTTGTACGTGAGTGTTCTTTTGTTCCCTTCATCAAATTAGTAAAAGTGAAACAGGGGTGGTTGTCTGTATTTTAGGATCGGAGGGTTCATTTTTTTATTTTCATTACCGTATTGTATTGTATTGTAAAACTGCATACTTTTATGATGACTTTTTATCGAATAAAGTTACTTACTTACTTACTTACTTACTTATAAGGTCCCAAAGGCGAGACATATTGGCTATGCCAATGCTTGTTTTCAGTTAGTCCCTTTGAACAAGTTTTTCACTGCAAATAAGACTCCTGATCACTGAAATGCAATAAGGTCCACAACCCGCTGCTTTTAATCGCATCGCTAGACAGGCAATAGGCAGAACTTTTAGTCAAAGGTTTGACATGCGCTACATATGCATGTAGGCACAGCTGAAATCTGGAAACATACATACACCTTCCCAACGATGAAGGACTGTAGTGGGGACAAGGGTACCCAGAGGCACCACCTTCACCTCGGCCTTAATAATACCAGTTCCCCACCATCCTCCCTATTTAGTCATCACTAGTATTTGCCTTGGATTAAAAGGATGGGAGGATGGACAGTGCCGTCTTAAAGCGGGGGCACACTGAGCGGTTGCCACGAGCGAAGGGGCCCCATGAATTAAACACCAATTTTCCGTTAAACATTTTTAATCCTGTGAGTGGTTGTGTAAGCAGGGCCCAATGCACTGCTTTGTCCGGGGACCTATAATGATGTTAAGGGGGCCCTTAGGATGCCATTGCAACAACTGAGGCAAACACCAGTATGCATTGCGAACACTGCCACTCTGATGCCTTTCTTCCACCTGGAAGCATGGGTAATTGATATCTCACAAAGGCTGGGTCTGGTGGCTTCATGGAATAATGGATCCACTGTAGAAGCCTGTGTTCAACCCCATGGTCACAGGTTCAAACCCCGTGGGTCCACCCAGACTTTCATCCTTCTGAGGTCGATAAAATGAGGACCATTGAGTTGGGTAACAATAAACATCAGTTATTCAGTGCCAAGATACCCTTGGGTGTACGTGTGCTTTACAAATACTTATGTTGAAGATCCAATAGCCTCTGCCATGCATGGGAACCCCTTACCACACATGCGAGCCATGTCAGAAGAATGCATAGTGCATCTCTTTGGTGCTTTCACCTCCTATGCCGTTGCTTTGTAATTGATGGCTGTGTGGTGGACGGTCAGAGGCAACTACATGTCTCAATCAGAATCTAAATAGAGCTAGGTCACTTTCAGTCAGATGCAATGCATTACATGAAATTGCTTAGGATAACATGTCTCTACACCTCAGGATTGGGGTGAATTTATTAATTGATATTGTGCAATTAAAAGCCAGTTTATTTGCCTCGTTACAGTACAGTACGATGCCACACGGCCATTTAAATCTCCAATATGATTTGTTTGCAGTGCTTTCCTCAAATCATTTGCGATAAGGATGTGCACATTTTGCTTTTACACGAGCAAAGTTCCTCGCCAACGAGTCAACTCTCATGAGGCGAGGGTATATCAACTCACATGTGGGTTAGAAACTGGGTGTGAATGCCCTGAGTTTCAACACAACCCAAATTTGAGCAAAACATTGCAGATTTTCATAGTTTATGCAAGAAGCATGCGAAGTTCATGAGTAAAGCTCCTCTGGCAAGGGTTACTGCTCTTGGAAATACATGACATGACATGACAACTGCTACTTTGTTATAGTAATTCGTAATGGCTTCACATGCTTTGCATTTTGACTGTTCATTTCCCAAAATTAAGTATAATATACACACCCTATACCGAGGTAAAATACATGTGATATTTTCGTTGCTAATGCATCCATGAGCAGAGATGCTAATTATATTCATCAATTACACAGGTCATGCACTAAGTAGGCTACACTGTTTGAGCGCTGAAAATGAATGAGCCATGCTTTCCACGTCTCAGTCCTTCCGAATCTGCATTACTAATCTAGTGAAAATCTAAATTGCTTGGGATCAAATTGGTATATTGTTAGCTCTAGAAAGATCAAACAAGTCCAACTCAGCCTCCAGGGAGGGATTGAAGTTTAGTGGTAATTGTCTGGATAAGATCTAATTATATTTCCTATTAACTTGAGTTGCATTTTATGATCGGACGTTATTTTCACTGAAAGGAAGAAAAGCTTTGCCTTGGCAAGTAAGTTTTATGTAAAAGTTATTCGCATAATTGGTGGGATAATTCACCATCAAAGCTTGTGGCATTCCTTTTAAGAACGCCTTTAAGATATTTTTATACCACCGTACGAAGACAGTGAACGTTTAGATGTGATCTAGGGTCATTTAATTTCTTACTGCTTTCTTCTGTAGGAAGGTTTCTTTAAAAATGGACTGCTGGGTGTCTTGGGAATACTGTTCAACCGACAGCCTGAAATGGCATCCATTTTGAAAAGTCTTGCGGACGCTACAAAATGGGATATGAAGCTCGGGGATTTATGCTTTTTGTAACTCAAGGGTCACATTTGGAGTTTTCAACCCAAAAATTATTTTTTGCAGCGCACAAACACATTTTAGGACTGGAGTCAGTAACTTTTTTCTAACTCTCTAAAATGTTTTTCGAAACAGATAAGGAAGGAATTGCCATTTGGAAGGGGAGTGCTGTCTGTGTCTTTTACGAACGGCAAATTCTACCCATATGTATCAATGGTTTAGGACCAGAATAGCAGTTGTAAAAAATGTAAAAGTTACCGACCCCCAAGATGGGGCGATCACCCATTTTCATAAGAGGTCCACTATGTGAATGTATAGAAAACATTGTTGCTAATAAGAAACATGAGCTATATGTATATATATTTCAAAATCAATCACCGACATCGTGGATGGTGCACAAGAGTGCTGACGCACGAGCATAGGCACGCGCTGAAAGGTAAAGTGCTTTGAATGGCAGATATGTAAACAGACAAAGTGACAGAATTTCCTAGGCCTACGCGCTGATACTGCGAAGTACTCATCCAGCAGTACATGGAAGGAGTCTTTAGCAGGCTCCGTTCATGAATGCATATTTGTCAGGGCCAATTTATTTTCAACCCAGTCACACATTCACAGGTCCTTTGCCATGCTGCACATGTTACTTGCAGTGTAATATGTCTGAGTATACGAACCTGAGGCGAAAAGGTGCATCCCTGTCAACCTTTTGAGTCACACATACAAGTGAAGTCGGGCTTTAAGAGGGTGGTCAAATTAAGGTGAGTGGGGAATGAACACTTTTTCAGAGGTGATGTAGTTTTGAAAATCAGGAAACTACAATAAAATCTATGGAGGCATTCTGTCAGGCAGGTCAATAAAAGTAAGAGAGAGACACCTGCTAAAGGTGGATGAGTTTAAAGCTCCTTCTTGTCCTGCAAACCCACCTTTATTTCTCCCCACCCTGTTATGTACTACTACATCTGTCCCCAAAGTTGCATGCAAATGTAATCATACTCACAATTACCTCTTCACCTGGGGCACAGGATGGGGGCTGATCACACGTAGGCAGAATGGAGCAAATTTAGGGAGTGGAAGCAACATAAGCAAAGTGCAAACTGTTGTGGAACTGCTCAAAGGAGAAGAGAAAGCGATTCCCTTAACTTGTCAATTTACAGTTTAGTGGATACTTGTGATTTGATAGAGAGATTGAATACTAGATCAATAGTTCTATGTTATTACAACACTTTATTAAAAGTTATATATATATATATACATTGTATTTAGTCATTTACCAAACACATACAATAAAATACAATCACATAAAAAAAATTAATCACAATATAAAAAACAATCGTTCACAGAAATCTGCATTTCATATTCAACAACAATGTAAGTGTATAATACATCACAATTATGACCAACCTAATAGAGACAGACATATACGTAAGACAAAAAGAGAGTTACTATTCTTTACGGATACACATCCAATTTGGACTTCAAAACATAGTTCCTTGATACAGTGATATAATCAGTATTCAGTTTCTCTATGTTGGTCCTTGGATTGTGCCTTTTAAAAGCGTCGACGCGTTTCGATGGCCTCAGATTATTCGTACCATCTTTATCAAGACACCAATTTGTCTATCTCCTGAGTTCAGTCCTAAATAAGACAAACATACATGGTCATATATAGTCTAAATCTCATTTCATAATCTTTTTCTGACAGTGATTCAGGCTCCTGTCTATTCTATGTAAGATGCTATTCTTCTGGCATTGATTCAGATTGGGGGTGATCTATGATAAATTATTTACCAACACAATAGGGTTCTTGTTTTTTGAGGAAAAGGTGAGAGGTTGTTCCCTTCTCTGTGATAATATCTAACGTATTGACTAGCCTTTGTTACTTATCAATGTCTTTCAGGGTTTCTATGTTGACCGTTATTGTTCAATTTTGTCTCTTTAACCCCCTTATACCCCACTGCTCAAAGGGACAGGTGCTGGTAGGTGTGAATGGTGCTTAAACGAGAATCGTAATTACTGTGGTAGTGCGATGCACACAGAGATTATTTCATACAAGAATGTATAGTATAGGCTGGAGTTAGGGAGGATTACAGAGAATACAAGGGTGCAACACAGGAAGACATTGGTTAACACTGTTTGCAATGGTTCATACATCAGAATAAGTTCTGAACATGGGATAATAATGCATACATTTTAGAGTGATGATTGTAGGGTAGAATGATGTGCACACATGATGGAGGAGTTATGAAAGGGGTAGGATGCTGCATAGGTGAGACAGATTACGGTAGGGCAGAATTGTGCATAAGGTAGAATATACAATGGAGAATGGTGTATGGGGAATGTTAACACCAGTGCAGAATGGTGCAAAACAAGGGAGAACACAGACAGAAATGTAGTCGGTTATTGCCAACATATATACACATAGACAGCATCCAGACATCCTAACTCCCCCTACCGCAGACTTGCATGCATCTCTGTTTAATAAGTCATAGTGGCTGGCAGATTTTAGCACAATGTAGACTTTCAGCAGAGTTATTAAAATCACAAACTGGTAAACCCTTTTCACAGGCTCAAACTAGGGATGGACTCCAGGAAGACCTATAATAAAGAAATTGGTTTCAGGGCCTGAATGTCCTCTCCTGTACCGACAACACACAACTCATTCTCTCCTTCATGGGCAAGACACCCAGTAACCGGATCAAGTTCAATGCCTGCATGACTGAAATTGCCCAGTAGATAAAGAACAGGGGCAGATTTACAAGAAACTGACGCATCTGTAGAGATGCGTCAAATTCCCTGCGCCAGCCTGCAAAACCCTTGCGCCACAATGGATGTGCCGTATTTACAATACGGCGCACCATGGCGTAAGGTTTGACAGGTGCATCAGAAATTCTGACGCATCTGTTGGCGCAAGAGTCACACATTGCTGGAGTCTTGTAGCAAGCACAACGCAACTCCAGCAATGCATGTTGAGGCCTATTCTCACTACTTTGAGTCACTCCGTATGCCTGATTAAAGCTGGCATAGGTTTTGACGTAGTGGCGTCCTAGAAGTGGCACAGGGAAATCTTGTCGATTTTACTGCATCACTTCTACGAGGTCTTCCTGCATGGGAACGCCCACCCTGCATAAATGATCCTTGACGCAGGTATAATGTGATGCAGGGCTTTACAATGGGACGCATCTCCCTAGATGCGTCACTTTGTTAATTGGCCGCATGTTTTACACCACCGCTGCATCACAAAAGTGATGCACCAGCAGTGCAAAAGTGTCACAAGGGGCTTGTAAATCTGCCCCCAACTTTCTAAAGATGAACACTGACAAGACCAAAATCAGAAGAGTAGAGTACATCACTTAGGGACTGCACCTAGCGGCCAACAGTGCTATGGGCGACACCCGCACTTATCACCCACACCAAGAACTTCAGGATAATCATCAACAGCAAACTCAACATGACTGCCCAAGTCAATGCCGTCACTGATTAATGCTTCCACACCCTGAAGATGCTGAGAGCGATTTTTAAATGGCTTCCCAATCATCACCTGGAAAATTGACACGCACGCTTTATGCCGGGTTCAACAAAAAACTCACCAGAAGGCTGCAGACCATTCAGAACTCCGCAACCAGAATCACTCTCAACCTCTCATGCCACACTCACATCACCTATGAAGGAGCTCCACTGGCTGCCCGTTCACAAACATGCACAATTCAAATTCATCATTCACACTTTCCAGGAATTGCATAACAGTGGCCCAGCATACCTTAAACAATGCATCTGCTTTCACAAACCTTCCAGACAACTCTGCTCTTCCAGAGTCCTACGTGCACAAATCTCCTGCATACAGAAAAACATATCTGGCAGTTGAACCATCTCCTACATTGTTCCTAAGGCATGGAATGACCTGCCCATAAACATAAAAGTATCCTCCTAACTCCTTGAGTTCCGCAAGAAGGTAAAGACTTGCCTTTTTTAGTAGTCCCACTAGGCTGTGTGTGTGACTAAACTCACAACTGCTCAGCACAAGATACCCTTGTGGGTGATAGTGTGCTTTACAAATAAGCATTACATAATATATCAAATGCACAAATATGCATATAGCAATGTGGACAAATGTACACAGTTACTCTGCACTGGGTGAGAATGATGCTCACCGGGAGATGTATGGCACCCAGTGGGTGAATGTAGCACATGTGGAAGCTCCACATCAGAGGAAGGGTTCAGATAGTGAGAGGCTGATGCCCACATTTAAGAAAGGAATAGCTATCAGGCAGATGACTGTACGCTTGTGGAGAGTGGAACATGCAGAGATTGATGAACACAGGGAGTGGAGGGGCACTCAGTGTGTAGGTGGAGCACACGGTACTGATGCTGTGGAATAGTTTTAAAAATTGGCAGACTTCCATAGACATGAATCTGGCCCTTCAAGTGCCCAATATAATCTAGTCTAATCTCCTATGATGGCATAATCATATCAAAAGTCATGAGATGTAATTTGCTGTCATCATTATTCTAATTAGTAGCATTAAAGCCAGAACAGTCAGAGCTCTTTTTAGTGGCAGATTGGTGGTAACAGGCCTCTAAAATGTAGTGTTTACTAATTGCAAATTCTCTTCTTGACACAAGTGTCTCCAACTGGTTCTTGTAGCCCCTGCCTAATTTCTGGAGGATCCTCTGACTGCTATTACAGTCTGTATTTAGTTCCAGGAGTTTCATAGCGCTCAGTGCCTGGGCAATCTGTCACATACTCTGTTAGTCTCTACTCTGCTTCAAGTATTTCTTCTGAGCTCACACAATCTTTCCCTAGTTCACTGTTTGTCCCTGCAATCTATTCCACTTGCTGACGGAGATACAGACAGAAGGTTTCAGTGCTGCACTTCTTCTCCTTCCTTGAATGTTGTTCACTCGCTGTCTGTCTCATCTGACCGCTGTTTCCTCGTCACATCTCTACCGCACCACATCTCTGCTTCCCCACTGCGTCTGGCATTTTGTCCTTTCTTGCTTTTTTACCCTTCCTGTTTCTTCTTCTCCTTTCTCTGTCTGTTTCACCTCCCATCTGTCATCTTATTTCCAATCGCCCATTCTATTCCCTCACACACTTTCTGCTCATTTATACTGGCTTCTATTTCCTTTCTGGCTTCACTCACCTCATCTACTCTGAGTCATCTTCCATTTCTTCACTCCTCCATCTCTAGATTTTCTGAGCCTCATTCTGTCTTGCTGCTCCTCCATTCTCTCCTCTAATACACACTTTCTCCCTCCTCACTACCTTTTGCTTCTACTCTCTTCCTCAAAATTCTTTCCCATTGTCCTCTTTCTTTTCTCTTTCAATCAATTATATTTTTCATCCGACTCTATCTGGCTTCTATCTCCCTCATCATCTCCGGACTCTACTCCCCTGTCCTTCACTGGCTCCTCTTCTCCTCTCTGGTTGCTCTCCTCCACTCCTTCTATGGCTTCTCTCCTTCTATTTGTTTTTTCTCCTTCGATTGCATTTCTACCCCTGGCTTCTCTCCTCTCATATTCTTCATTGACATGCCCCATCCTTTCTACTTTTCATCTTTATAGACCTCTTTCCCTTCACTATCACAATGTTTGTACTGTTCTCCTGTTAGCGTCCTCACTTTGTCATTGTTTCTGCTTTCTCCACCTTCACTGTTACTAGCTTCTCTCCCTCTCACTTTTGCTGGCATCTCTCCCTTACTCATTACCATTTCCACACCACCATCTTCATCTTCTATCCCACTCTTTATTGGTGTGTTATTTTCATCATCTTTAACTTTCCCCTCCTTTTTGTCTGTTTGGATTCTACAACCTCAAATTACTTTCACTGTTTCCCCAACTCCATTCTCTAACCTTTCTCTTCTACTAGACGTTACCCTTTCAATGGTGCAATTTTTGTAACTATCTTGTAAGAACTACATACTAGAGTCATATCAAATGTGTATGAGCTTGTATGTCTTGAACTCTTAAGATGTCTCTAGCTCTATTTTTGGAATGTAATTGTGAGACTTGCATTCTCATAGATTTTTCCACCATTAACATTTCAAGTTGAAGCTCACTCAAAACTTGCTTGGAATGCTACACTGAAGATGTAGGATGATAATATGAAGAATGATTGTGTGTGTGTCTATATAAAAAAACACTTAGGTTCATTTTTAAGGCCTATGCTGAAACAAATAATATTTTGCCACTATTTTTGAAAGATGTTCTTGGGGAGTATGAGCACCCCACATCCCAATGGAGGGTAGGGGTTATCAGACATAACACAAAAGTATTGGACAGTTTATTCAGAACCTAAGCCAATTGGTATGAAAATGATTTGTTAAATGAACCATTTGACCTCATTTTTTAAGAAGCCCCAAACCCTCAGAAAGGGAATCAGACTCACTCAATCACTTGTTCAATCCTATTTGAGGAAGATGGTTATAACCCCCCACTTCCAAAGACAACTAGCCTCCTCTGAGAAAGAAGGTCCATTAATTATTTTGTTAGACTCTAAGGCATACATTCTATCACCATAGATGTCCTTGCTGCTATGCATGAATGAATTATGGTTCATTTGGATATTTCCCATGAGTACATACATAAGGAAATTAGTGGGTTTGCTCATGTGTCTCCTATGCCACACAGGGTACACACATTACATGAAAGTCTTGTCACTTTCTACCAGATTAGATATATATTTGTTAATGACTTGTTATCGATTCTTTAGGATTTTACTTCCACTCCAGGCTTTGTGAAGCCTTCATACTGTCTCTGTGGAATTTGATCATCTTAGAGCCACCTGGTCTCTGTAGAGGCTGGAGCTTCAATATATGCTGCAGCCTGAAGTGTGATGGGTGCAGTGGAGGTCAATTGAACATGATTGTATGTGGTAACCATGGTCGCTGCGGCTGAGCTGTCACTCTCCGGCTAGTCTACCTCTTAGAAAGCAGGCAAAGACATGATGCAGATATCATTGGTAGGGGAGTCTTCCCTGTCACTGTTTTCACGGTTTCAAACTTTTATCAACTGATCAAAGCTGGGCTGTATAGAATTGAACTGCAAGGCCAGTCTTGGCTGTTATTGCAAAGAGATCCCTGTGCACTGATCCATATCACTTGAGATTGCTTCAGTGATGACCTCTAGAGACTCTTTCTAGCAGAGAGAAACCCAAACTTCCCAGCACTTATCTTAGTAGTCTAATCAGAGTACATAAGTGAAGAGGCTCTAGACCCTAGTTTCTGCCTACAATGCGGCTTGGACCCAATATGCCATGCTGTTGCCTATCTGTCTACAACTGGTACTTTTCTGAAGCAGGTCAGGATGGAACTTCAGTGGGGTGTCTTCATCACACAATTAATACTCTGTGGAACTGCTTTCTTGTTCAAGGGTGAGGATGTAGCCTTACGGCTAGAGCTGCCGACTTTGGAGCTGGAGAACTAGGTTCGAGTCTGAGTGTTGGCTCAACATCCTGTGATCCTGGGCAAATCTGCTTACCAAACATGAATTTGTCCTTGTGAAACATAACTGGTGCTCACATACAGCACTCCAATACCTTTGGGTCGAGTTGGCACTATATAAGTCTTCAGAAGGGAAAAAAAGGAACAAAAAGCTCCTCTTTGACCTGCCTCTTCCTTGTGGAACGTCCCGGAATGACGGTGTTTTGAGGTTTTCCCTGTCCACACAACCCATGTAAGAATCAGACTCTGCAGGTTTCTCCTTGTTTTCCCAGTACATTCACCTACTTTGTTGTTACTGCCAGAAAAATACATTTGTCTTGATGATTAAGAAATGCACTTGAATGGATCCATGGCCGGTACAGTGAAATTGTGATAATCGTTAAATAATGTATGCATCATTTGGTTGCAATATCTGTTACACAAATATCTGAAGCAATTCTAGTGATCTAGTACATGCAGATGAGCACTAATCAATCAATCAATCAATTAGGGGTTTATAAAGCACGCTACTCACCCGTGAGGGTCTCAATGTGCTGGGGGTGTGGGGTACGGGTGTGCAGCTCCAGATCAGTCAAAGAGCCAGGTCTTGAGGCTTTTCCTGACAGTGTGCAGAGTGGGGGAGTGTCTGATGTTGACTGGGAGCTCGTTCCAGGTCTTTGCTGCGACGTAGGAGAAGGCTCTTCCACCTGGTCTGGGTCTGCAGATGCATGGGTTCTCTGCCAGGGCTAGGTCAGAGGACCAGATGTTCCTTTTGGGTGTGTGGGTGACGGTCTTTCTACATTCGGGGGGGTTCCTCTTGAAGGTCTTGTGGAGGATGCGGAGGGAGTTGAGGAAGGTGGAGGCGACTGCATTCATCTGGCTGGTCAATGTGAGTGAGGAGTCTAGAATGATGCTGAGGTTCCGGGCGTGGTCTGTCAGCGTGGGTGGGTTTCCGAGGGCTGGGGGTCACCACGAGCTGTCCCACACAGTGGGGGAGGGTCCGAGGATCAGGACTTCTGTCTTCTCTGAGTTCAGTTTTAGGCTGCTGTCGTTCATCCAGGCTGGGACATCTTTCATTCCTTCTTGGAAGCTGAGTCTGGTATCTTCGGGGTTTTTGTGAGAGAGAGGATGAGCTGGGTGTCATCAGAGTAAGATACTATGCGGATCCCATGCTGTCTGACGATGGCGGCTAGGGGGGCCATGTAGATTTTGATGAGCCTGGGGCTGAGCAAGGATCCCTGGGGTACTCCACAGTTGGTCTCTGTAGGTTTGGAGAGGAAGGAAGGGAGTCTGATCCTTTGGGTTCTGCGGGAGAGAAAGGAGAGGATCCCGTCGAGGGTGGTTCCTCGTATACCGTGGAGTCTGCTGCGAGAGTGCAATGAGAGACGGTGTCGAAGATTGCTGAAAGGTCTAGTCGGATGAGGGCCGCTGTGTGGCCCTGGTCAAGTAGCATGCGGATGTCATCAGTGGCAGAGTGGAGAGCGTTCTTGGTGCTGTGGTTGCTGCGAGATCCAGACTCGGAGGAGCAGAGGATGGAGTTCTCTTCGATGAAGGTGGTCAGCTGGGCGTTGATAAGTCTCTGGGTGACTTTGGCTGCGAAGGGAAGGCGAGAGATGGAATGGTAGTTTATCAGGTTCGTCGGGTCAGCCAAGGGTTTCTTGAAGAGGGGCTTGACCTCTGCCCGCTTCCAGTCTTCGGGGAAGATGCCGGATTCGAGGGAGGCATGGATGGTCCGGCCTAGTTCGGGTGCTATGGCAGCAGCGGCTCTGTGGTATATTTGCAGTGGGCAGGGGTACGTGGTGGCTCCTGAGTGTGTGTTCTTCATGGTTGTGACGGTGTCTTCAGTGGTGGTAGGCTTCCACGTGGTAACGGTTGGCTGGTTGTTGGTGGTGGAGAGGGGGTTTGAGACCGGCGTCTGTTCACTGAAGTTGTCATAGAGGGCCTTGATTTTCAGGTGGAAGTAGGTGCTGAGCTTGTTGCAGAGGACATGTGAGGGTGTGACGTCCGTGGCTTTGTTTGGGGGTTTGGTGAACTGCTGTATGACGTTGAAGAGTTCTTTTGTGTTACTTGCGTTGGTGTGGAGTTTGTTCTTGATAAAAGTCTGCTTGGTGGCTTTTATGCGCTGGTGGTATTTATTCATGGTGTTCCTGTAGTTGTTCTGGTCTTCATGGTTTTCCTGTTCCGCCAGAGTTTCTAGAGGCTTCTGCAGGGGTGCCTGGCTTCTTGGAGGTCGGTGGTGAACGAGGCGGCCTTCAGGGGTGTTGTTTCACTGGTGGCGGAGGGGTGTGAGCTTGTCAGCGCAGCCAGCGATCCAGCAGTGTAGTTCTTTGGCTGCGGAGTTGGCATTGGTCGTGGTGGAGGGGGGGTCGAGGAGGAGGGTGGTGTTGAGGTGTTCCTCTGTGATCTTGCTCCAGTTCCTTCGTGGTGGGCGCAGGGCGGGTTTGGGTGTGGTGGTGGTGTTGAAGGTGAAGTGTACACAGTGGTGGTCTGTCCAGAGGGGCTGCGTTGTGTAACTGAAGTGGTTGTTTGTCCCTCCTGCGAAGATGGGGTCTAGAGTGTGTTTGGCTCTGTGGGTGGGGGTGGTGACGAGCTGCTTCAGTCCGAGGTTGGCAAGGTTGTCAAGGAGGGTGGTGGAGTTGGGGTCGATGTGATTTTTTAGGTGAAAGTTCAGGTCTTCCATGAGAATGTAGTCCATGGAGGCAATAACATGGGGTGCAACGAGGTCGGCAATGGTAGTGGAGAAGGAGGGGTGAGGCCCGGGGGGTCTGTAGACAAGGGTCTGGCGCAGCGTGGTTCTGGGACCGGTTTGGATCTGGAAGTGGAGGTGCTCTGTGTTGGAGAGGGGGTCGCTCGTGCTAGAGGTGGAGAGTCGGAATCGCCATGATGCTTGCATTTTTACCTCAAGTATGCTAAGCACATGCTGGACATGTCCTTAGCACTGCTTCTCAAGTACTAAGGACGTGCCCAGCACAGGTTCAGGAAAGTTTGTGATAATCTGAAGCTTTACAGGGAGGCTGTCCCCCTCGCTCCTTTAAAATGACAATCCTCTTGCTCCTTTGTAGTCAACATGTAAACACTTAACAGGAACTCTAGCAAAAATGCCGGGGCCCTCTATTGCACAATTACAGCAAACCTGATTCAACTTTAAACATGATTAAAGCAGAATCAGGATTTTGAGTTGTGAGTGACCACCGCTCTCCAGTTTTCTCTTCCCTGCGTACATTCACTTGGAAATACCTGGTGAAATCTATTCAGCAGAAATATGCTGAAATGTTGGATTAACCTATGAAAAATGGTGCAGAAAAATCAATTCCCCCGGGTATGCTCCATTTCTCAGGGGATACTTCACAGTGAAATGATAATTTTGCACTCCAGAAATACTGATCACTGTGGCTGTGGTAATTTAGTTAAGTTTAGTTTAGTTTAGTTTTTGAATTTATAATGCGCGGCAGCTACCCAAAAAGGGTTTCCCAGAAAGCCTTCTATTTATCGAACAGCCAGGTTTTCAGCAACTTGCGGAATTTAATATAGTTTGTTTCATTTTGAAGAGCAGTGGGAAGAGAATTCCAAAGTGAGGGGCCCAAGTGTGAGAAAGATTTGCCGCCCATCCGGGCTAATTTGAATTTGGGGACAACAAATTTTCCTTGGGTGGCGGATTGAAGGTTGCAGGAAGGAATATATGGTTTGGCCAGGGCAAGTAGGTAGCTGGGAGCATTTCGGGTTTTAATTTTGTGCATATAATTGAGTGTCTTGAATTTTATTCTACTCTCGATCTTCAGCCAATGTAATTTGCGTCGATAAGTTGAGGTGGGGATGGTCTTAGGGACCCCACATAGAAGTCTAATCACGGCATTTTGGGCCGTCTGCAGTCTGAGATTACTGATTTGTTTGATCCCACATAGAGCACATTGCCGTAGTCAAGCCTTGATGTAATTAAGTCATTGACTACGGTTTTTCTAGTTGCTTCTGGTAGCATCCAACAGATTTTCCGCAGCCATTTAATGATTGTGAAGCAGGTTGCTGCAACTTTGACAGATTGAGGATGCATACTAAGTGCATCGTCATTCGTCAATTATGATGCCTAAATTTCGGACTTGTGGCGAGGGGGATGGGAGATCCCCCATTTTGCACGGCCAATGTTGCTTGTTCCAGAGGTCTTTATGTTTCCCCAGCACCAATACCTCTGTTTTCTCACCGTTTAATTTCACAAAAATTCTTTTGCATCCAAGATGCTATGGTGTTTAGGCCAATTTTTAGAGTAGAAGGGGTAGTTGTATTATGTGAGGATAGAGAGAAGATAATTTGAGAATCATTGGCATAAGAAAACATGGATAAGCCAGATTTCTCTGCCAACTCAGCTAATGGTCTTACATAAAGATTAAATAGTAGAGGGCTGAGAATGGATCCCTGAGGGACCCCATGGGCAAAAGAGTGGACTTCAGAGCAGGCAGTTTGGGAGAAAACTTGGAAGGTACGGTTGGGGAGGAAGGCAATGAGCCAATTTAAGGCGGCCCCTCCAATACCCTGGGTTTATAGTGTATTTATAAGCACTGTATGGGATACTGTGTCAAAGGCGGCACTCAGATCTAAAAGAATGGGCGCCACTGTCTCACCATTGTCTAGATGGTGACGTATGCCTTCCATAACCCCGAGTAGTGTGGTTTCAGTCGGAAAACCTGCTCTAAAGCCTGATTGACAGGAATGTAGAAGGTGGTGTGTTGTGGCATACTGAGTTAGATGACCGTGAATATTTTTTTCTAACATTTTTGACAACACAGGGAGCAGGGATATAGGACGGTAGTTGCTAGATATCTCTGGGTCAGCATTTGCTTTTTTAAGCAGGGGATGTATCATTGCATGTTTCCATGACGAAGGGATCTTATATTCTTCTATTGAAGCATTAAAAAGATGAGTTATTACAGCTAGTGCTGAGGTATTTAGCTGTTTTAATATGGATACTGGTGATGGGTCTTTTGGAGACCCAGATTTGATGTTGTTTAAAAGTGTTGTTACCTTATCTGTTGTAAGGAGAGGCCATATTGTAAGAGAATGATCTAGATGAAGTTTTTCCATTTGGTTTTGTGAGGAGTGTGTTATATCAAAAGAGTGGTGTGATGGATGGGTTATGGTGGACTGCGTTGTCTCTTCCGATACAATATCTAGATATATTTTGTCAACTTTATGAATAAAGAAAGAAGCTAACTCCTCGCATTTAGACTGAGTCAGTGCAGGGGGCTGCATTTGGGTTTTAGATCCAGCTAATTCTTTTACCGTATTGAAGAGAGTTTTCAAGCAATTTGCCACTTTATAAATGGTTTCTGTGACAAAATTTGCTCGTGCCTGTTTGCAGAGTTTATGGTATTTATTTAAAGCAATTTTATAGACCCGTTTGGATGCAGAAGCGTAATCCTTTCTCCATTTTCTTTCTAGGATCTTGCAATTTGGATTGTGGAATTACTGATGCGGTTCTACTGCAATTGAAAATCTTCCTAAGTGCTGTTTGATGTACAGAGGCCAGTTTTATATTTGTCTGTAGAATAAGAGGCACTTTTGATTAATACTAAGGTGCCGATTCCGATCCGTTAAAAAACATTTACCGTCCGACTCGTATCCGTATTTTTTTACGTACAAGTCCCATACAAACGGCGAAGTACGATTCGTACGTGAAAAACACATACGAATGACCTCGGGAAAAGTCTACGAGACGTCCTCAGACAGTTTTACATACGAGTCGTAAAACTGAAGTCCGAGCGCACAAATCCGATCCGTACCGGCGTCACGAATACACAAGCGTATGGAAAACGTCCCGTATGGAGCAAACTTTGCACCACCCCTACCCCGGGTACACTTGTGCCCGGGGTATGAGTCGTACAGCCCCCCCAGCCTCCCACCCCTCCCGCGTATGTCCGCACCGTACCCCCCACCCCCCGTATGTACGGCGTGTACCCCCCACCCTCCCCGTATGTACGGCTCGTACCCCCCAGCCCCCCATATGTATGCGCTGTACCCCCAGCCCCGTATGTACGCGCCGTACCCCCAGCCCCCCCGTATGTACGCGCCGTACCCCCAGCCCCGTATGTATGCGCCGTACCCCCAGCCCCCCGTATGAACGCGCCGTACCCCCAGCCCCCCGTATGTACGCACCGTACCCCCAGCCCCCCATATGTACGCGCCGCACCCCCAGCCCTGTATGTACGCGCCGTACCCCCAAACCCCCCCCCGGTATGTACGTGCCGTACACCCAGCCCCGTATGTACACGCTGTACTCCCAGCGCGTAACGCTGGGGGTACGGCACGTACATACGGGGCTGAGGGTATGGCACGTACATACGGGTGGGCTGGGGGTACGGTGCGTACATACGGGGGGCTGGGGGTACGGCGCATACATACGGGAGGGTACGGCACGTACCGGGCCCCCTTTTCCTCGTGCATCGCGGCGTACTTAGCTTTTCCAGCACTTTTTGGCTCCCGTAAAAATATAGCCGTGCGGAGTGCTGTGGGTACGAATCGTACTTGCTGGTCCGTAAAACGCTGCCTGACTCCGTGCGTACGTCGCGTACGCGCTGTCCAGGATCGGAATTCTATGTATTTTTTAGCCGTACGGTGTTTTTTACGATTCTTAAGGAAATGGTATTTCTGTACGAATTGTACTTGCTGGTTTGTACGGTGGAATTCCCGGGTATTAGTCGTACGGAGAAAACACTCCGTACGACCATTTGTAACCAGGTTTTACAGGATCGGAATCGGCACCTAAATTGTATAGGAACAGTACATGTGCATTTTTTATGCTATGAGTAGTCCTTTGTGCAAATTTGGGAGACATTGCTTGGAATTTTGCATGTTCTCGTTATGGAAAATACATCAGATCCCATGAGAGGATGCAGAACACGTACACAACCCAGGAGATCTTCTCCAGCTTTGGCTAATCTACCATTGGACATGAGGATTAACCAGTACAAGGAGAGGCCCATCCTTTGTGGGCACAGCTAGGGTGGCATATATGGATCTGGCCATGTGGACCAGGACAGAAATCCATGGCACAGAACCATACAGAATGTCCAGGGTCATGCAGGTTCGATATTTTTCATATATTCTTGAACCAGCCTTTTGTGTACCTTTGGCTCTTCCTCAATGGGGGATGGTCATCCTGCCGGGCAAACGAAGAAGCCACAATCAACTATTATTTTATGTAACAGAGCTCAAGACTGTCTACGTATTAGTGCTAATGGATTCTCATCACTGCAGTGAACTATGACTGCAGTAGCTTAAGGAAACTTGAGGTCTCCCCTGCACAGTTCACGAAGGGGGCCCCCGCGCACCAGGATCAAACACCCGTCACCCGTCAACAGTGCCGGAGAGGGACCCCTGGAGTTTGGGCCCCCCGTACCACATGGGGCTTCGGTGGACTATTGTTATGCCACTGTATGACCGGTATGAAAATCCCCCCCCTTAACCTACCCTGGTTTGAGGCAGTTGGGGCGACATATAACTTTGCTTTGTAAAAGCCTGCAGTGGCGACACACAAAAATATGTATTTGTGGCCTCTGAGTCTCCAAAATATTTCAGATATTTTTTGGCCTAGGGCTGATTGGGGGCACTCTGAAGGGTTTGGGGCCCCTTAAGGGTTGGGTGTCTCCCTTGGTCCCAGGGTCTGCAGGGGCCTTCACCACTACCCTGAAAGCTGTCCTTCTCATTGCCACCTTCTTACATTCGACATTTTAAGATACAGATCTTGTACACACATTTTGTTTGTTTTATCACTTGTTTTTAACAAATCTTTCATAATATGGCCACCATAGATTCCAAATTGATGTACCTTGCAATACTTTCCTGGCATTGTTTATACCCTAAGGCAGTGGTGCTGGAACAAGTTTCAGAATGAGGGTGCTGGGTAATTATGCCTCCTCACGAAAAGCATAGGGTATATGTGGCAGACTCTGTTTAAAAACACAAAGAATGCTGCCAGGTGAAAAACCTAAACTGTTTGAACTATTAGGGGGATGTTGCAGCACCCCCTGAACCCCTATTCCAGCGCCACTGCACTACGCACTTTTGAACATAGTGATATTATGCTCTTCTGCAAATGTTGATAAGCTAAATAATAAACAGGTTACTGTGTGGATAGGAGACGTTTGTAACTTGTTTACAGTTTAAAGTGATTTCCACGGAGGCGAATAATGCAATAACAGTAGGTGTTCCCGCTCTTCACTACATGATTCTCATATTTTGTAACACACATGATTTCATTTTTGGGTATTAATATTTATGGGAATATCTATATTTATAGAATGCTTTTTTTATTTCGCTGTGAAAACATTGTTGTATTGATAAATAATGTAACAACACAAATGCAATGAAATGACTTGGGTGCAGGGTGTCATTAATATTTGTATATATTGCGTGGCAAGAGTTCTGTACTTTTAGGATGCAGTAAACCTTCTGGATAGATGAAAAGAATGAAAAAAAACGGGGAGTAGTAGTACCAGGGGGTGATGGCAAATAATCGATTTCTTTGGAATGTCATACTTAAGAATTATTATGCATGGTAAACATACGGAAATATTGGAAATATGAATTTCTTAGATTTTACCTTTTACCTCCTTGTTATGTTGTACCTTTAAATCACGAGATAACGATTAGTAAATATTACGATTAGAAACGTAGCAGTGATCACTCGGTCGTCAAAACATGCAAGAATTTAGGGGCATATTATCAAGTAACGGCGTTAAAATTATCGCCTCTTTAGCGGCAGAAAACTGCCGCTCAAGCGGCGATAATGGGCTTGATAATATGCCCTTGAGAATTCCCATAGAAGCCCATGTTCTGGTGTGAACATGGGCTTCTATGGGAATTCTCTGAAGCATATTATCAAGCCCATTATCGCCGCTTGAGCGGCAGTTTTCTGCCGCTAAAGCGGAGGTAATTTTAACGCCGTGCTTAATAATATGCCCCCAGGTGTGGAACTATCTATGTGCCTGTTCTGCTTTTTTTATTATGGTGTCAACCTGACATGTACCAGATTGCGGGTGCTGCGAGACAAGCCCCATGACACCATTGCAGCGAAGTAGGGGGCATATTATCAAGACAGGCGATAAAATTATCGCCGCTTTAGCGGCAGAAAACTGCTGCTAAAACGGCGATAATGGGCTTGATAATATGCTCTATGGAATTCCAATTGAAGTCCATGTTAGATGTGAAGGACATCTAACCTGACCTTCAATTGGAATTCCATAAAGCATATTATTAAGCCCATTATCACCGTTTTAGCGGCGATACTTTTATCGCCTGTCTTGATAATATGCCCCATGGTGCCTTGTAGGGTTCAGGCACCTATCAGCGGCATGTTTGAGCCTAGTTGAGCCCTGTTTGGCTAATTCAGCTGGGCAAGTCACTTGTTTGCAGAACTGATATGGTAAGGCAGTTGATTTACTTAGGTGGGTTAGTATGTGCATTATCATACCGTGTGTTATATGAAGCAGTATACCTGCCCAAAATAAATGTTATCCTCTTGACCCAGCTGTTGGAGTTTGGTTTGAAACTTCGAAATTAGTACGTTCCTAAAGCCATTTGGGTGGACGCTGAACTGCGGGCTGAGAATGCATACTGGGCAGTACACCATGGACATAGTTTTGTGACGTAATTGCCTGTGGAAAATGGCACTTTTATGCCAACTATAACTATATTATGACTTTCTTGATTTAAGAAGGTTACAGCATTACTAGAATAGACTACAAAAGGGAGTGCAGATGAGTTTGTGTGGCAATGATAATCAGTGCCAGGTTAAACCCTGTGGAGGCCCCTAGGCAGTAGAAATTTCGTGACCCCACTCGCAAATTGTACCGTTTTTTTTACAAACTGACAGCTGCCAGAATATAGGCTTTTAGACAAACTGCTTTGTGAATCTGATGTCTCTAGTTTATGTACTTTAAATTGTTAATGGGTACATTAAATTAATACAGTATTTTCAATATAGAGCGTTTAATGTAAAGTTTTCGTTTCTTTGAGTTAATTATTTTTTTTTCTACCTTTTGGAAACAATGATTAACCCTTTCGCTGCGGCGGGAATATCGCCGCAGCGCTGGGGGGTGCGGGGGTCAGCGCGGTGGCGCTGTGCTCATGACAGAGCCACTCCGTCATGAGCCACGGTTGAGCTGTGCTCATGACGGAGCGGTTCCGTCATGACTCCGCCCAGTTGCGTTGTCCCCCCGCACAGGCGGGGAAACAGCACCGCGTGGGCGGACCGGCCGCCAACGGTCGTGGCATGACGGAACCGCTCCGTCATGAGCACACGGCAACCGTGGCTCATGACGGAGCGGTTCCGTCATGAGCGGGAAAGGGGTTAGGAAAGGTTGATTGTAATTTTCTTTCTAGATCAAATCAATATCATTCTGATCCGATGACGTGGGGCCCCTAAAAGGATTGGGGCTCATATTCTGGTACCTACTTTGCCTATTTGGTTATCTGGAACAGCTTCCAGGAACAAAGACGCACACATGGCTAACACCCACCTTCTCATTTACCTACTGATACCATCAAAAGATCAAAAAAGAGACTGGTACACAGAATTGTTATGTCTTCAGATAAGAGGGTCAATTAACACTTTAGTTTGCACTCGGGGTCCCTATACCTCCATGGTAAAGATACGGTCGCCCATTGAACATCGATTCTCTGCCCCATTTGTGATCTGGCTACTGAAGATGAGAAGCATGTATTTTTTTTCTGTAAGGAGTATTATTATATACGCCACAAATGGCTACATCCTATCTGTCGTAGCATAGCCACAGGCAGTCATCTAGAAGCCTTTAGGATCCTAAAACGTGATACATCACAAAAAATAGTATGTGCTGTAAGTAAATTTCTAGAAGCTATGTGGCACAAGAGATCCTAAGTTTTAAAGGCTTTGGAATGATGTGCCTTACTGGTTGACTTTTCCCATTATGTACTGTAGTTTAATTTTATATTGCATTATGCACTATGCACGGACACATTCTTCCACTTTTGCACAGCCCTCACATTATAGGTGAGGACAGAATTTGCATATGTATAGGAGGCAAATTGCTGTTGTTTTTATAAATAATCAAAAAAGTGAACTTTGAGGCCCTAGTTGTTGACATCTGAAGCAATACATATTTTAGCTTGTTTTGTACTTTTTTATGAGATGTTTTACTGTGTTTTTCTGTGTATTTTAACTGCCTGGAGGGAAATTATGGATTTATGAATATTTATTGATATTATGAATGCTTTAGTGAATTGACCGAACATTTTATGGCAATTGTGATGCTGTATTGGGTGTATACAGGCCCCCAGTCTCTTTTTTCCCCTGTGAATTGATTGTTTGTGCTTTTGTTTTTATTTTGTTGTGTGTACTTTGATGGTTAATTAACCAAACAAAGTAATACTACTACTACTAATTCTCTGCCTGGGCAATTATTGTATGGTTCCCCACCACACTAGTGATGTCAGGGATATAACTTCCTCAGTCACCTTCCAGCCTCTCCCTTGGGTGCACTTTGAAGAAAGGCTCTCCCTTGGGATACTCCATGCCACTCCACTACTAAACATGGTTGCCATTCAAGTGTCAGGTACCCCAACTCAATATTTTTCTTATGATCCTATTGAAGATAACTGGGGACACCACTCTGTGATCTCATGAAACCTACTTACCCAATCCCTTGGCTTGTCTTTTGTAGTATTCAGACCAAAGAAAGGGCTCAAAGCAGCTCGGAAGCTGAAAGCCTTATCTGTCACAGTCAAGCAATGTTTGGTTACAACAATAAATCATTTTCTCATGGCTGGCCCAAGTATAAATAGAATTGCAGACACATCTCTCATAGAAGGAATTGTTTAAACCACTCTAAAACATTCTTCCATCACACCCTTACTAAGGTAACTAATGGGCAGCCTGCAGGGACCATCTACAAAAAACCCATTTCAACCTTTTCCTATATCAGTAGGCTCATGGAAGAGGAGTTACACACCAATTGCAAAACTTACAGAATCTAACCCAATTTTCCTTGGCAATCTACTTTTAATCTAGGGAGAGAAATTGGATTACTTCTGTCCTCTTTAGACTTTAGATCATCTAAAACCCTAATAATACTTGATCAGGCCACTGCTTATGATACAAAAAATCACAAAAACGGCAATGTACTGCTTCATTGAAATAGGCCAGCACCTGAAACACAGGCTTAGAATGTTGCCAGTCATTCTTATCATACCACAACCAGAAAATCAAAATCAGGCAATTCTCTTTGATCATAAAAAAATTCTCATGTGGGATCCTTAGGTATATGACCTTTTTCCCAAGCTATTTAGTATTTATATGATATCACCTACTTACTCAGGCACATCCCATGCCCACCTGCACTACCAAATGTGGGCAGACAACACTCAAATTCATATCAAAGTGGTCAGCCAAAATAAATAGTGCAATTTCCCTAAAAATAATCAAAGACTGAAAAACACAGTGTTGGGAACACATGCCTCACACATTACTTTATGCGGTTGAAGGAACAAAGGAACTAGGAATAATTTCAGCTTCTTCTTATGCAGTATGGTTTGACACAGACTAACCAAGAATCACAGCAGTTGTTTAGTGAAACAACTTCTACCTCATGCTATTAGAAGGATTCTCATATTTCTCCTGTTTCCACATCACATTGATTGGACCAGTGCCTTGGAGTTTTCAAGACTGGCCTACTATAAGATTACCTATGCCAGAGCCTCAAAAAAAGTAATCTCAAAACTCCTTACACCACAGAAGCAGGCAGATGAATTGTTGCAACTTAATGAAAGCCACTCTTATCACACTTTTGCAAATACACCTGCATGGGCCCATGAGGCTCAGAGAATAAAGTTCAAACTGCTCTCTACCATCTTTAAGGCTCAGACAGACTGTAGCCAGAGGCGGCTTCTCCATAATGATGGTGGAGAGTCACCCCTCTGGCTCAGAACCAGCACCTGAAAGATAAAACAATATACTTTCATTGTTTTGCTTTTCAGTGGCTGTCTGAACCAGCTTGCAGTAGGGAGGGCCAGGGAAATGGGAGAGGGAGGAGGAGTGCTATGTGCACTTTGAATTGTGCATGTGTATTTGGCCAGCCATCTCAGGCCACCAAATACACATGCACACTTAGGTGTTTCTAACCCGGCTGTCTTGAACAGCTGGACTGGAGAAACGGCACATACTTCCTATCCTGAAAAAGCGACTTTTCAGCCCACTCAGGCCAACCCCAGTGCTGCTCTCATATTATTAGAGTAGCGCAGGGTTTGCAAAGGGTGTTTCTGACATGATCTCTGTGTCTGCTGTGACCAGGAAGACCGAGACGCAACACGGGCGGCGGCCGGTAGCTGCAGGTAAGTTTTCCTTTCTTTAAAAAAAATATTATTAAACTCCCTTCCCCATGCTCACCCGCCCACGCTCCCCCCTTGTCCCCTCACACCACTTTTTGTTTGTGGCAGCCGCCACTGAGTGTAGCCCAAAATATTTTCTGTCCTCATTCCAAAACCATGCACCAGTCATTTACCTGAGGGCTAGCAATGCAAACCTGCTCATACAGAGCAGATTTAACTGTAAGAACCAAAGGGATAGAATTGTTCAAGTGCAGCGTGCCTTGCTCCTTCACACGTTGTGCTTAGATCAGAGCAATCAATATAATCTGCCAGAATTTAAGAAAAAGAAGAAGACAAGGCTCTTCAAACATGCCTTCTCAAACACCATCATATTAATCTTCCACGGAAAGTGATCATCAACCGACTGAGTGGATTTCAAGCTCTTGCTGAAGGTCGAGTCTGAAATCCACACTTAACATTAAATGTCCTTTAGCTTTGCAACTTGATTATCCTAAGAAATTAAGAAATGTTTACATATTTTGAAAACCCCAATAATGTGTGCAGTGATACCAAGTGATGGTCTTTCACAAGCTTGTTTGTTAAATAAACATTTGAGACAAAATTAACTGAGAATCAGACAACTTTCTCCGTAGGATGCTGTTGAACTTGGCCCTTTTTGCAGGGTCACTCCAGAACTTTATGCTTTCCTCCTTTATTTTTTCTGACCTTTTGTTGGGGTTTTTAAGAATCTGGCCACTTTACCACTGCGGATCAGTTCAAATGTGCATATGCTCTCCCTGTAAATTGTTGTTATGGATTGGTATTTCCATAATTGGCTTAATTGGTTTACTGTTAAGTCCCTAGTACAGTGCTCTTTGTGTGTCCAGGGACTGTAAATCAAATGCAGCTTGTGGGCCTGCAGCACAGATTGTGCCACCCACATAAGCAGCCTGTAAATGTAACTCAGACCTGCCACTGCAGTGTATGTGCACAGTCTGGTACTGCCATGTCTACTTGGCAAGTGCACCAACTTACCAGGCCCTAACCTTCCCTTTTCCTACATGTTAGTCACCCCTAGGGTAGGCCCAAGGTACCCCTGTGGGCAGGCTGCAGTATAGGTATTCTACCCTTACTATGCGGTCATTACTTCGTATTACCATTACTACGCATATTTTAGTTCGCAGATGCCATTACTTAGCATGCATTTGCTTAGCATGTGTTTACTACTCATGTTCCATTACTTAGCATTTACTTACTATGCATAATGGAGTTACTGTGCAAATTAAAGTTTTGGGGTACAGGGGTATTTTTAGGGGTCAGGGTGGGTTAGGGTTTTTGGGGTGTAGGAGGTATTTTTAGTGTTCAGGGTGCATTTAAGATGTTGGGGTGCTGGGGTATTTTTGGGGTTCAGGGTGCATTTCGGTTTTAGGGTGCTGGGGTAATTTTAGGGGTCAGAGTTGGTTAGGGTTTTGAGGTGTGGGGGTCATTTTAGGGTTCAGGTTGCATTTAGGTTTTGGGGTGCTGGGGTATTTTTAGGGGTCAGGGTGGGTTAGGGTTTTGGGGTACATGGGGTATTTTGAGGGTTCAGGATGTGTTTAAGGTTTTGGGGTGTTGGGGGATTTTTGGGGTTCAGGGTGCTTTTAGGTTTTGGGGTACAGGGGTATTTTTAGGGGTCAGGGTGGGTTAGGGTTTTGGGTTTTAGGGGGTATTTTTAGGGTTCAGGGTGCATTTAAGGTTTTGGGGTGCTGGGGTATTTTTGGGGTTAAGGGTGCATTTCGGTTTTAGGGTGCTGGGGTAATTTTAGGGGTCAGGGTTGGTTAGGGTTTTGGGTTGTAGAGGGTATTTTTAGGGTTCAGGGTGCATTTAAGGTTTTGGGGTGCTGGGATATTTTTGGGGTTCAGGGTGCATTTAGGTTTTGGGGTTCCTGGGTAATTTTAGGTGTCAGGGTGTGTTAGGGTTTAGGGATACATGGGGTATTTTGAGGGTTCAGGGTGCGTTTAAGATTTTGGGATGCTGGGGTATTTTTGGGGTTCAGAGTGCATTTAGGTGTCAGGGTGGATTAGGGTTTGGGAGTGTAGGGGGTATTTTAGGATTCAGGGTGCATATAAGGTTTTAGGGTGCTGTGGTATTTTTGGGGTTCAGGGTGCATTTAGGTTTTGGGGTGTAGGGGCTATTTTTAGTGTTCAGAGTGCATTTAAGGTTTTGGGGTGCTGGGGTACTTTTGGGGTTCAGGGTGAGTTTAGGTTTTGGGGTGCTGGAGTAATTTTAGGTGTCAGGATGGGTTGGGATTTACCGTGTAGGGGTAATTTTAGGGTTCAGGGTACATTTAAAGTTTTGGGGTGTTGGGGTATTTCTGGGGTACAGGGTGCATTTAGGTTTTGGGGTGCTGGGGTAATTTTAGGTGTCAGGGTGGGTTAGGGTTTTGGGGTGCAAGGGGTATCATGGGGTATTTTGAGGGTTGAGGGTTCAGGATGCATTTAAGGTTTTGAGGTCCTGGGGTATTTTTGGGGTTCAGGGAGCATTTAGGTTTTGGGGTGCTGGGGTAATTTTAGGGGTCAGGGTTGGTTAGGGTTTTGGGGTTTATGGGGTATTTTGAGGGTTCAGCGTGCGATTAAGGTTTTGGGGTGCCGGGGTATTTTTGGGGTTCAGGCTGCGTTTAGGTTTTGGGATGCTGGGGTAATTTTAGGTGTCAGGGTGAGTTAGGGTTTTGGGGTGTAGGGGGTAATTTTAGGGTTCAGGGTGCATTTAGGTTTTTGGATACCGGGATATTTGTAGGGGTCATGGTGAGATAGGATTTTGGGGTGTAGGGGGTATTTTTAGGGTTCAGGGTGCGTGGCAGTGGATAGGTTACTATTATGATTCATTTTTTCTTTTAAAGTACCAATAACGCATTGTATAGGTATGCATAATAATTAACTGCGAAGTAAAAACATTTTTCATGTATTTGGATATATTTGCAAAGTAAAAGCATGCGCACTAAAATCATGCGTAGTGAAGGTATTTGCGAAGTAAAAACTTCGAAGTAAATACCTGCTGAGTAACGGTATGCTAAGTAACATCATATATTCGCAGTATAATGTGGAAGGTAGGACGTGCCATGATGTGTGTGGCATGTCCTGATAGTGAAATACTGCCAATTTTGTTTTCAACTCTTGTAAGGCTATCTGTTCCCATAACATCTTATAAACATAACTAGCATTTGTGGACAAGGTGGGAAAGTAACGTTTGGTATGCCTGAACTCAAAATGTTAAAATGCATATTTTAGTGAGGGTGATTTTTACATTCTGTGTTTGAAAATGCCACTTTTATAAAGTAGGTATTTTCTTGCTTAGCAATCCAGTGTGCCTCTGCTAGGATGCGTATTGACTGTCTGGCTTTGGAGTGACAGGGGCTAGGGATGTGCAATGGCTCCAGAGAGCCTGGATGAGTCAGGGCTGGGTTGAATAGACCTGGGCTGCCTTTAGAGTAGGGGGAGGAGATTTCCTTTCACCTGAATAGGCGTGGTCTGCCTTCCATAATGCTGTCTCAACCTCCTGCCAGGAAGCTGCACCAGAGAGGACAGAACTGGTTTTGGCTGGGCAAAGAGCTTCTCTGCCAGAGAGAACAAAGGATTTTACTGTATAAAAAGAGGGGCCTAGACCCCAGACTTTTAGATTACCTATGTGAATAAAGAGGAACCTTTGCCAAGGAGAGGAGCCAGAGAAAATGAGGAGGAATACTGCCCCTGTGCTGTTTGCTTTCTAGGGTTTGGACTGCAGTGGCTTCTTTCTGCCAAGGAAAGGGAAAAGGACTTTGCTGTGCCCCCTGCTTGAGGAAGATCGCCAAGGGCTTGAAAGTGAGCTTGCCTCCTGTTCTGAAGTATCAGAGACACAAAGACTTCACGACCAGATCCCCTGAGGTTCCTTGATGGGAGTTCTGACCTGCTAAGAGGTCCCTGCTGTTGTCTTGGACCTCTGGAGGCTGTTTCCTGCTAAGAGCTGAAAAATTAATGCAACTCTTAAAAGTGCGACGCAGCCGCACCTGTTTCTGATGCATCGCCGAAGACCTTGCCGCAGCGTCTGCCTGCGGCTCGGGGAATCACTGCACGCCGCATCGAGTGCACCAATCTCTGAAGTCCAAGATCACCACACCGATTCCAATGCAAGCCTTGATGTGCGGCTTCCAGAACCCATGCATCTTCCAAGATCGTCACATAGCATCGAGGCGCCAAGTCTGTCGCATCGTTGGGAGACGCAGTAAGAAACCGATGTATCCGCTTCCCACGCAGTAAGAATCACCTACTCTCCGGTAAGGACCCGATGCATTACCTCCCCTGCGCAGCAGTAAGGAACCGACGCATCACCTGCCCCGGAGCAAGGAACCGACGCATCACCTTACCTGAGTGGAAGGAATCGATGCATCACATTCGGTTCGACCCTTTTTGGTCGTGTGCGCGATGCATCCAAGGTATTTTGTGTGAAAAGTGTTGCATCTGCAATTTGGTTTGAACTGAACTTTTTCTACCATTCATTTGAAAGTCATATTTTATTACTGTATTGTGGATGTTTGATGTTTTGTTTAGATAAAGATTACTTATTTTTCTAAACTTGTGTCGTGTCCATTTGTAGTGTTTTCACTGTATTACTGTATGTGTTCACAAATGCTTTCCACACTGCCTCTGAGATAAGCCTGTCTGCTCGTGCCAAGCTACCAAGGGCGTGAGCAGGGGTGATTTTAGATGCATAAATTCCTTACCCTTCCTAGGAAGAAGGGTCCCTACTTGGACAAAGGTACCTACCTCTGCCAACTTGAGAACCCATTTCTAACAGATGCACTCATATTAATAAACTACTGCCTTCCTACAAATAACAAACCCTAGGGCAGCAAAACTTCAAACTATGTACCCTTAGTGGTCTAGACAACAACCTAAATCATACAATTCAATGTCCATAAGTTTGTACTCATTCATAATCAGAATAGCTGCTGTGCTTCCCATTGCACCTAATGGTACCTCAATCACAGTGGCCCTGAGGAGACAGGTGAAATTGTTAGGAAGCACCTTCCCAAAAGCCTCACTGACCACACCAATTCCGTAAAAAAATGGAGTTTTCCCACCTCTTCCTAACCTTCCATGTCACATTTTTCACTGAAACACAAGACAGCTTGAGCGTTCTTCGCCGTGGAATGGTCCCTACTGTGCCAGCATATCCCATTGCACTTCTGGTCACTAAGGGGCATATTTTCAAGCACAGCGTTAAAATTATCGCTGCTTTAGCGGCAGAAAACTGCTGCTAAAGTGGCGATAATGAGCTTGATAATATGCCGCAGAGAATTCCAATAGAAGCCCATGTTGACACCAGAACATGGGCTTCTATGGGAATTCTCAAGGGCATATTATCAAGCCCATTATCGCCGCTTTAGCAGCAGTTTTCTGCCGCTAAAGCGGCAATAATTTTAACGCCGTTTCTTGATAATATGCCCCTATCTTATTTCCCTCTCTAGGACACTCTTTGTCTTCTATGACGCACTCTGGGGCACCCTTTCCCTTATCGGACTATCAGGGGCCTTGGCCAACCTTTTTGATGACCATCCCTACCCAGACTACTGCCACTCTTCTCAGCTGGCGAACTCAGATGCTTTCTTAGAAGCTTTTGTTCTTAACATACAATCAGCTATCCATTCAAATTTCCTATTTACAGCTACCTTGATGTCCACCGGGAGTAAAGCAAGCTTGAAAGGTATGCTCTTTTCCCCATGAACTGGTTGATGTCAGTTTTAGTTCCACTCACATATCCCAAGACTAGTGTGACTGTTTAGTATGTCCCATAAATACTGCTAAAGTATTTCTTCGGGCCAAATCAAAATGTGAATTAATTCATAGGCATATAATACCCTTTTTTCTGATGTGATGGATAATCGCTAAGAGGACCTCAGTGCCTCTTTGGCTAACTTTGGGGCATATTATCAAGACAGGCGATAAAATTATCGCCGCTTTAGCGGCAGAAAACTGCCGCTAAAAAGGTGATAATGGGCTTGATAATATGCTCTATGGAATTCCAATTTAAGATCAGGTTAGATGTCCTTCACATCTAACATGGGCTTCAATTGGAATTCCATAGTGCATACTATCAAGGCCATTATCGCCGTTTTAGCAGCAGTTTTCTGCCGCTAAAGCGGCGATAATTGTATCGCCTGTCTTGATAATATGCCCCTTAGTTACTCCAATTGCTCACATCATCGGTGATCTGAAGATCATATGCTTGCATTCCAGCAAGGTTAACTCAGCTGCCTGACCTTTCAAGGTCAGTATCAATCCATTCGGGTAATAACAGCACTTTTCTTTACAGGAAATGGAAGTATCGAAAGTGGAGCACGAAGGACTACATACAAAGTTTGTTGTTTTGGTGTCTCATCGTGTTTTTGTGAGGCAGACTCCTCCTTCAGAGTACTAGCCCTCAGTTTAGGAAAGGAGGGCAAATTGACTTCTCTCTCATGCCCAAAAACTTAAATTGGTAATTCATTTGAATCTCTTTACTGCTAGGTCTGTCCAGAAGTGTTTAGAGGCAAATACTGGTATTTAAAATATAGGGGTATATTATCAAAACAGGCGATAAAAGTATCGCCGCTTTAGCAGCAGAAAACTGCCGCTAAAACGGCGATAATGGGCTTGATAATATGCTCTATGGAATTCCAATTGAAGCTCAGGTTAGATGTCCTTCACTTCTAACATGGGCTTCAATTGGAATTTTCAGCCGAAAAGCGGCGATAATTTTTTCGCTATATCAGCAAGGTCACACTATCGCGTGAATCCTTGCCTTAGCGCCTGTTTACTGAACGGCCAGCTTTGCATCTCTAATGAGAGGCAAAGTGGGCGTTCCTTTCCGAAATAACTGTGGAAATGTCGCTAACCGACATTTCTCTAATTATCAAGTTAATCGCTAACAAGCATAGCAATAAGAAAAGTAGCGCTAACCATGGTTATCGCTACTTTCCTTACGCCTGCTTTAGTTCTGACATAGCCATGTAATCCAATGGGAGGTGGATTACATGGCTAAGACCACCCTGCCCTATCATTAAGGTATCGCCGGTCACAGTGCAATTATCGCTGGATTTCCAGTGATAATCACACGATTTTCCAGCTAACGCTTGCATTTCTATTGCTTTGGAGATAAGCGTTGCTGATAGCACGCTATCTCCGCGATAGAAAGCAGCGATAGTCGGCGATAATTATCCTAGTGCAAAGTGCGCTTAGCGATAATTATCGCCGGCCCTTGCTGATATGCCCCATAGTTCTTTGGAAAAATGTACGAAAAGTCCTTTGTTCTTCGTTGGAGAGGAAGGTCACAATCTTAATGCCTTTTGTGACTGAGCTCCCATACTCAATTTACAGTTTTCCTTGAAGGGCATTCTTGACTCTCATTTGGTATCATGGTGTCATTAACAAAGCAAACCACGAGAGAAATCTACATGATGTACTTAGTGCAACAAACACAATACATTTACCAAACAACTTCTATTAAAATGATGAACTTCTAATAACTATGCTGAGTAACAAATGATTACATGCCCTTTGACATTTAAGCACTTTCAGCATTAGAAAAACAGCACAATGCATATTAGAGGTCAGGAAGCTTCAGAGGACAGCAGAGGTCCAAAACGCAACATCAAACTAACCATCACAAGACAAAAAAGATGAGACAAAACATGTAACTGTCGGTTACATTTTATCTTCATTGGCGTTATGGGTTTTGTTCAGCAACCCTGTTGTCTTCCAAATAAGAACATTCTAGGTTACACTATAGAATAAGGAGAGGTAGGAGCTGGATGCAGAAAGTAAACACGAATTTGGAGCATGTCAACCCCTGTGGGACTGTACAGATACCCAAGCAAGATGAAAACAAGGAAATGTCACTCTAAGTACATTCCTAGTCAGGATCCTTTCAACTAATGCTTGGACAAAATTCTAAATCAGCAAATTACCAAAAAGGCACTACTAGTAATAATACCCTTTTATCGACGTTGGTCCTATTGGGAAATTTGCTGATTTAGAATATTGTTGAAGGTAGAAGCATTACTTATTCCATCTATGTTGGATTTTAAATTTGGCTCAATGAATGACATAGTCCCTTTTCTAATGGTTCACATAAGGCTGCACCAATATTATCTTGGGAGTACTCTCCAATACAGTAGCCTATGGCTTGCAGCCTGTCGGGAATTTTTTAATGGTTTAGTTTCTGATGATGACATAGCTATACAGTTTGTTCTGTTGCCCTACCTTACTTCGGATATAATATTATTATCGGGATGTGTATTGACTTTTGTTGACATGTATCTTTACCCCTTTGCTCTTTTTAGAAATACATTTTTTACACTTTACAGACCTATTCACAACTGTAGACCCGTAAGAAGAGATTGATACTCTGGGTCAGATTTAAAAGAAACTGACGCATCTGTACAGATGCATCAGTTTCCCTGCACCTCCATATGAAACTCTTGCGCCACGATGGGTGCGCCATATTTACAATACAGCGCACCATGGCGCAAGGATTGACAGATGCTTCGGAAATTCTGATGCATCTGTTGGCCCAAAAGTGACGCATTGCTGAAGTTGTTCATGAAAGTGACGCAACTCCAGCAACGCGCCATAACAGATAGGTGAGTCCCATTTAAAAAGCCCTGCATCATTCCTTACACCTGGCCTGAGCAGGCATAGGGATTGTCAAGCAGTGTAGGCGTAGAGTGACGCAGTGAAATGTTGTAAATTTCACTGTGTCAGTTCTACATTGCTTTTTGCATGAGACTACTCACCCTGCAAGTTTGTAAAAAGGGGACCCCTACATAACCAAATGGTTTGCTATACGTAGGGACTGCAACAATGATTGGAAAAGAATCAATAGCAAACTCTAATATATATGAGCCAATAGATTCCAGGTGTATACAGAAAAGCAATCTATGATTTAATTATACAGCCAAGTCAAAAGATAATAATAATCTGATACTTAAAGTGATATATAAATTCTTTATTTTAATTTTTATTTTCTGTTTATATATTTTTTCAAGTTCATTTAATAAGAACAATTTTTAGTGCAAAAAATGAAAATAGAATCCATATACAAAGACAATGATTATCAACAGATATTAGTTCACAAATATCGAAGGAAATCAAAAATCAAAAATAATTCAAAGTGAAACGAACTGATCACGGTCAATATAATGTTGATAGTAGCAAAGCGGTAGATGGAGACTACGCGCGTTTCGGCAAAACTGCCTTCATCAGGGGACCGTCTTTTGCAAAAGCAATACACATATTTGTGGTATTTTGGATCACAGGTAATTTATGAAGCCAAAGAATGTCGAAATTAACCATTCTTTTTATCCAGTGAAATTCATTTTGCGAAATATCTAATTATTTAGAAAACCGAAGTATGCTCCAACAACTGGATATGCAGAATAAAAGCTCAATATAAAGATGCCACCAGCAAGCTAAATTTTTAAAAACTGTATAAACGTATTGTAACCAAGCTATCTCTTCTTTTTGTTATTTTTAATTATTAGTGTCGTCTCGATGCATATATTGGTATCTTGAAATACGATGTAAGAAATCCGGCGGGTAAAAACTTCCGTATTTGCTGGCGGCGATCAGAGATGATGCATCTGTTGGCCCAAAAGTGACGCATTGCTGAAGTTGTTCAAGAAAGTGACGCAACTCCAGCAACGCGCCATAACAGATAGGTGAGTCCCATTTAAAAAGCCCTGCATCATTTCTTACACCTGGCCTGAGCAGGCATAGGGATTTTGAAGGAGTGTAGGCGTAAAGTGACGCAGTGAAATGTTGTAAATTTCACTGTGTCAGTTCTACATTGCTTTTTGCATGGGACTACTCACCCTGCATACATTATACCTGAAACATGTATAATGTGGCGCAGGGCTTTACAAGGTGACGCATCTCCCTAGATGCATCACGTTATAAATTGGCCACAATGTGGAGCATTGTTTATGCAGCTTCTGTGTCACAAAAAGAGACGCAATCGCAGCACAAAAATGTCACAAGGGGCTGGTAAATCTGCCCCATTGTTTCTCTGCTTTGTAACTTGGTTACTGGCTACTAGTTTTCAGGTACTGTTTCTCGAGTCACAGTATATGATTACCCCGCAGGATTATAATTCTCAGTACACTTTAGTAATTAAAAATAGCAATATTCCCGATCTCACTGGGCCCACAGAAATCTGTGGCGATTCATTTTTAAATATAGCACAATTACTTCTCTGAAGGTTATTAGTTGAGAGTGACTTATTCCAATAATATTTTGTGATTAATTTGCAGTGGTTACACCATGGAGTATGTTTGCTTTTGAAACATATAGTATGAATTATACTTCTCTTAGGTGAGCTCTAAGCCCTGATATAGGTATCAACATAATACACAAGGGGTGTACCTGTTTAAGATCGTCCTCATTTCCCATTTTTTCAAGATTCGCCTTGAGTGTGCCAAATGTAGATGGTGTGTCACATGATACACAATGCTGTTCTTTTGTTATTACAATTTCTCAACCTACAATGGTGATTTGATTAATTTGGTGAATATTATAGGCTGTAAATTCTATATGTATTACCCTAAAGGAAACTTCTATCCTTTACTTTGCTTTCTTTTATTCCATATTATTTCACCTTATTTAATTTATCTTTTTCACCTTATGCCCTACTGTTTGTCACAGGGTATAAGGTGGAGGAATTCTGCATGATATTTCAAGTAAGTTTGTAATATAATGTACTATATGTCAAGCTCTGATGAAGTCAAATGGGATACAAATATCCAGAGAAAAAACATGTGTGAGCTAGAAAGGTTTGCTGATTCTAACCTTTGATTTGTGAATAAAGAATACAAGAAGACAACTCGCAGAAGAGTGAACTCTGACTAATAATGGAGTGCTCAAGATTGTTGTCTATAGCAGTGCCATCTCTAAATACTTTTAAACTGTATTAATAGAAATGTATTCTGAAGGTGTTATTGTGTGACAAAACCACTTGTGCATAGTTTGTGTGTGGCATTTTGTTGTGGTGGTGATGTGTTCCTTTGTGATGATATGTATCTGTGCTGCATTATTGCAATGCAATTTTCTTGTGATAAACTGTGTTTCTTATGCTGCGTTCGTTTTGTTTTGACTGTTTTTGCAGTGATGTGCCCTGAAATGTTTTAAATGTGTTGTTATCTTACAGTGTATATGCTCTGGTGTTATGTCTGTTATTTGCTTTAGATATGTCAACAAATGCTGCTTAATTTTCAGCCAAAAGCAACACATAGCTTAAACGTTCCTGTGACATGCAACGGTATACCCCCATCACAGTTGTATAATAGAACTGCTCCATTTATGTTGGGCGTATTTGTCAGATCGGAACCCTAATAGTGCAACCTCAGGACGCCTAACTACCCAATGTTTACGCTTCAAGCCAATGCCTAAGTTCAAGCCCTTTCTAGATTATATTTTTCTACCATTAGCGAAAAGCTTAAATATGAGGTTTCGCTTTGGTAGCTTACCATTAAGGTCCTTTAGCTACTGGGCCAATGACTAAGACTAAGTTATGTGTCTAGCATGAGACTTGGCTCTCAAGTCTGAGGAACACTATTTATTTTTCTGTACCTAATACTACTTCCCCAAAGGAATATGCCTGTATATAGCAGTCAGGCAGCATCAGGTTGCTTACAGAATCTTAAAGACTAAAAGCTTGGACTCAATATTTCTCACTGTAAGCTGTTTTTTATTGAATGTTTGGTACAGCACCAGAAGTTCATGACGCAAGTAGATAACGGGACAAATATGTCTGGCTCGCTAGTATGTGATGGTAGACTTTGATGTCCACCCAGTGATAAATCTTACCATGAAAAGCAATCAGTGACTAGAACATGTGTTTAGTGTTTGTAGGTACATTGTATTTTATCTCTTATAAGATTATAGGTTTACGTGGGTTGTGTAATTGTCTTTTGTGCAATATTTATCATTTATTTAATAGGGTTGTATCCCATTGTTATTGCTATGCTGCTATTACAGAACTTCATGATCAAAAGTAACTGAATTGAGTATAAGATTGTTCAAAATAATTGTATTATGTTTGACTTTTGTACCCTTGCACAGTTTTATGAAAAGGCGAAAAGAAGGCGCATTGGCGATCTCTTTAGGAAGGTGGGATAAGTGTACCCTTCTTAGCCATTGTTGTTTGTAACAGGCAGTCAGCTGTTATACTTTTTATTTTATTATCAAACATATGTCTGGACTTGGTCCTCTCTTCAGGGTCACCCCCCCTCCAAAAAGATTTTGCCTTCTAGCGTGAGCCACTAAATGAGTCCTTTAAAACATGTCTCAGGCCTGTCATTGTGGCATGTGTGCAGTTTTAAACTTCCAATTTGACTTGGCAAAAATATCCTTTTGGTAGGTTTAAAACTCCCTTTCTAATACACATATTCACCTCTACAGCTAGCAGATGGTGTATGAAGTCTAATCTGAAGTGTATCAGAAGGAATCGATGATAATCAAATATGTTATAAAAGAGATACGGTTAACTTGAAAAAGTGGTCTGAAGTGGTAAATACGCTCTTACAGAGGATTTGTCCTTAGCCAATAATGCTCTCTCTATAGCCCTCCAAGTCAAAAACACTCTCTTGGTCCACGAGTAATCCTCCATGACTAGGTGACTCAGCTGTGTTCTGCAGCAGTAAAGTGTGTTTCATGTGGCACTCACTGATTGATGGAACACAAATAGTCAAAATGTGCTCTACTTGAGGCCAACCACTCATTGTCGGGTGTCTCACCATTGGACAAGCATGTAAATTTTCATAACTTGGCAGGGCCAAAAATTGTTCCAGATACCATTACAGACCATGAGTGACACTTGTCATGGACAAAGGCCGAGTCACAGATGTTGATGTTAAAATGTCAGATGTAAAGAAGGCATACATTCTTGTTTGGGGATGCCCTAGAAACAACATATGTGACACCTTACCAGGGCTGATTGATGACAATACCATATCTTGCCACAGTTGACAAATTACGAGCCTCATTTATGAGGCCCTATCGGCACTTTTGTGCTCCCGGGACGTCACTTTTATGATGTTCTGGTGGCTCAATGTGCCACTGCATATTTATAAGGCCACGTAAAGGAATTTTACGTGGCTTTTCATGACTTTATAAATATGAACCCCTTTCATACAGAAAAGGTCATGAAAGGGGTGTTCCATGGGTGTTGCTGTGGGTGTTCCCACCTAACAACCATGGAACTTGACACATTCCCAGATTTACGAGGCATGGTAAACTGGGGAATACGTCAGAACCTATCTACACCCCAGGGGTGGCGTTAGGGAGGTGCAACAAAGAGAAATGAAAACATTTCTCCTTGTTCTTTCATCTTTCTATGTGTGCTGTATTCTGCAGCACACATACGAAAAGGAAAGCAGCTGAATGGATTGATTTTGTGCAGAAAGGGTCCCTTCCCCGCAATGCAGGCACATTTGCACAATGGTGCAAAGGTGCCTGCATTGGTGACGGCAGCTCATTGTGCGCCAGCGCAGGGGAAAAGGACAGGAATGCACCATATCATATAGATACAGCTCTTCCTGCCCTTTCCTTTTGCCGTAAGGCAGCGCAGCAGAAAGGCCCTCGGCACTGCTCAACGGCAAAAGCCCATAAATAGAGTCTTTCATATTTACTACAATTACCACAGCAATCCATGGCCTCTAACGGAACAGAATGACCTAATGAATTAGCAATGTGTGGCAGTAACCAACCAAACAAGACAAGGGAAATGTTTGCCTGTCATCTCACTGACTCAAGAATACATAGTCAATGTGTGAAGTGTCAATATCATCTATCTATCTATCTATCTATCTATCTATCTATCTATCTATCTATCTATCTATCTATCTATCTATCTATCTATCTATCTATCTATCTATCTATCTATCTATCTATCTATCTATCTATCTATCTATCTATCTATCTATCTATCTATCTATCTATCTATCTATCTATCTATCTATCTATCTATCTATCTATCCATCCATCCATCCATCCATCCATCCATCCATCCATCCATCCATCCATCCATCCATCCATCCATCCATCCATCCATCCATCTATCTATCTATCTATCCATTTACTCTTTCGCTCACCCATCTATCCATCAACTCACTCACTCACTCAATTACCCACCCTTTCATGTTATAAATGAGTCTCTGGTTTACCAGTTCAAGAAATAAGAGGTCCATCTAGTACACGACCCCTGAAATTATCGTTCAACTCTGGGTCACTGCACTGAGGCCTACTGGAACACACACCTACTCAAAAGGTCTGGCGCTGTGAGTTACACTTACCCCTGCCCAACAGCATATTCATCATGAAAAGTGTGCAGGATAAAATTATGTGTAGAATGCATGTGCCTGTGCAAGACATACACAGAACATAGGTTCAAATGTGTAACATAGAATACATGGTGAATATGTGTTTGCTGGTAGTGTTTGTTCACTTTCAAACACTCCAATGCAAGACCAAAGGGAATGTTGAACCAAACAGTTTGCAGTGACTGAATGTGTGTGGTGCTGCTTGACATAATGCTGGTGGTAGCCGGTACTTTTGGACACACAATTGCTCCCCGATAGTCCTGTGACAGTAAACAGAGGGGCATATTTTGAACATGGCCACACAGTGCAGCACAGAAAGTCCGACTACTTAACTGCTATGTGTGAAAGCAAAAGGGCAGGAATGTGTTGTATCCAATGGAAAAGAATGCATTACTGCCTTATACCCTTCACCGGCGCAATATTTGGCTGCCTAGGGTCAACGCAGGCACCCTTGCACCATTGGGCATTGGTGTTTGTGTTGCATGCAGGAATGTATTTGTTCATAAAGGTGCGCCTTCCTACAAAGCAAAATATCCTGCTAGAAATATTCCCCCATTGCAGCACACATTGATAGATGAAGTACACCCATGCAGCAGTCCTGGAAACTCTCTCTGGAGCAGAGTTAGCCAATGCAGTGGGTTCACAGGGAAAATATCTACTAAGTCAAAAATATTGATGTCAAAAACATATTTCATTGTCACTAATATAGTTGTCTAAAATATTGTTTTTTAAATATATGTCAGAAACCATGCATTGTAATCTCAAGGTAGGAAAGGCCCGAGCTTGAGATTACAGCCCAGAGCCCAGATTCCGACTGGCGGACGGGCTCTCCGAGCCCATCGGAAGCCAGCGGAATGACCAGCCAGTTTACTTTTCAACCGACTCAAACATAATGAGGCAGTCGGAAAGTAAACCAACCGGCCCATTATGCCAAAGGTCAGAGCCTTCATGGGCTGTATCGTAACTGGCCCCTAATGTTTTTTAAAAAACATAGTAAACAAATACAAATATACATATGTTAAAAATTACAAAGTAACATCATAATGATGCCCAAAGTGACGTACTCAGGAAGTGTAAAATTTTCAAGTTCCACTACACTCAATACTACAGTGGAGAAAGTCTTGGATTGCGGCAAGGTAAAATTAACTAATCCCACTCCACTCAAAAGTAGGCAAAATGTTGGATTACAAGGGGTACATTTACTATTCCCAATCCAGTCAGTACAACAGTAGGGAAAGTGTTGGATTGCGTAGGTGTAAAATGTACTATTCCCACTGCAGTCAGTTCAACAGAAGGAAGAGTGCTGGATTGCGGAGGAGTACATTTACTATTCCCACTCCAATGAGTGCAACAGTAGGGAAAGTTTTAGATTGAGGAGTGGTAAAATTTACTATTCCCACTTCAATAAGTGCAAACGTAGGAAAAGTGTTGGATTGTGGAGGGGTAATATTTACTATTCCCACTGCAGCCAATGCAACATTAGAAACAAACAAAGTCCCTTCAACACAATAAAATCATTTAAAAACAATAATAAGCAATTAAAAATATAAATATGTTAAAAATACAAATATATTTTATATTAAAAACTACATAAAATAAACCCATTTTATGATGTTGAATACATATCACAAAGAACTACAACTATTATTATAATTAAAATACAAAAATATTTTTCTTGTAAATAAATATTTCATTTATAAATTATTTATTAACAACAAAAAAGATTCTTAAATAATTGTAATGTAGCTACTTTCCACCATATACCACTACAAAATTCACAACCCGCACCAAAATCTTAACTTTAAAAAGACTAAAAAAATCATTAATAATTACTAATTACCTATAAATAATTTAATTCCAACAATATAGCCCCACAAATACACAACAGACTCCGAACAATTTGCAAAACAAATTACACAATAAGGTAAACGAATTATCAATTTAATAATTATCAATAAAAAATTATAATTAGTACCTAATTAAAATACTTTTTTCTCCCACCATATACCCTAGAAACCCACAACCTATACATAAAATGTGAATGTAAAAAATTTAATTGCATAAATAACAAAATTAACCATCAATTAAATATGTATTATTTATTAAAAAATTAATATTAATCACTTAGAATTAATTTAATTCTCACCCTGTACCACCTAAAATGAAAATAAAAATTAATTAGAAAATTGGCACAACCAATTATAATACTTCCTATCGTGTACTACTATAAACCCCACAACCTGCACATAAAAAGTAAATGTTAAACAAATGCACATTTAACATAATTATTATCAATTAAATAAATATTATTCATTGAAAAACAATCATTACTTTATTATAATTAGTTATTTCCCACCTAGTACCCCTATAAACCCACAACCAGCTATGGTACTAAAAATCACAAACAATAATTCAATTCATTTCATTTCATTATCTTTATTCGATCTTCCACTGGAAGATCATAAACGATACACAATCAAAGTCATACAGTAAAAGCAGTAAAACTACGAACAAAAAACCTTTAGTAACTTGCATTAAAACAACTAAAAATAATTAAGACTTAATTCAGAGGAACTCAATTATGAGGACGGCAACATTTTTGTGCATAAATACTCACATCTCGCAATAGCAGTTTTGGAGGATTTAGAGGGCAGATAGCTAATTGCAGCATCATTATAAAAATCTGGCAATTCATAATACAGGAGAATATATATACATTATTAATAAATCATCATGCTTCTTCTTTGTTCTAAAATGCACTTCAAAAAGCTAGCAACTAAAATACATGTATCACAATCATTGAGTTGCAATAAAAAGAATAGAGTAGCTTTATACTTCGAAAAGTGGTGATAAAAACCTTGTAAACGGCAAATAATATTTGCGGAAAAAAACAAAATGTAATAAAGTTTGACTGGATTGATCATCACATGGGATGATACAATAATCCCTAACCAAGGGATTGGCCACTTTTGTTAATTCCCTGGTGGCCTGTCTATGCTTAACAAAACTATCCTGTACTCAATATTTATCCTTTTTTCAAGATAGTCTGGGGGTGCACAAACAGATGGGCACAACCAAAAGCTAGGAAACAGTCTTTAATATATTTTAACCATGGAATTACCTGATCATGGTCACAAAACAGGTAATCTCTAATGACTGCCCGATTGAGATCAGCTTTCTTATTTGCCCATACTACACACCAGAGGGCCAAAGGGGCAGCATTAATAGTATCCTGCACATACTCCATGCCTAACTCCTGGTGCAGGGAAAAGTGCGGGGTCGAGGGTGGCACTCCCAATAACCAGCAGCAGAATCTGTTTTCCTCTGTCTGCATAACACACACATCTGTCCATCTCCAAATACCCATTCCATAAGTTAAAACTGGCGGACATTTCCGATTACATATCTTCAAAATTGATGCAATAGGTTTTTTTGCCAATAGTCATGGTGAGCGAAGAAGTAGTGCCTAGTGCTCATGTGTAACGAGCTATCCCATTTTTTAAGCCGGTTGACCAGGTGCACCTATCAAACTCCAAGCCCAAATATGAAAACAAGCTTACCCTTAACATCTTTATTTAAAGTTTGGGTTTTGGTATTTCTAGGGTCACATACGTGGCCAGGAGGACCACATCATATGCGTATAGGAGCGCCAGCACAGCCATTTGCCTGACACATGGAGCGTCCATCCCAACGGAAGAATATGTCCTATCCAAACCATTTGTGTAGAGCAGAAAGAGGATCGGGGCAAGAACACATCCCTGTCGCATCCCATGCTCAACTCTAAAGGATTCTGTGCATTCACCAGCATTACCGAATCTTACTGCTGCTGTAAGATCACAGTGTAGGAGTCTTGAGAATTAAACCAAACCTCCATAAACAACCACACTCTCTAAAATAGCCCAGAGCTTGGATCTGCATACATAATTAAAGGCGCTCAACAAATCCATAAATGCCAAGTGTGTACAGACATCATTGGCGTATTTATATTTTGCCACAAATAGATGGAGGTTTGAGGAACTGTTCGATGGTGCCAAGCTCCTTTCTGAACCCATATTGGGTATGGGAGAGGATATTGTTTTTAATTATCCAAACTAGAAGGCAATTCAAAACTACTCACCCATTAATTTTGGCTGTGGAGTCTAGAAGATATACTGGGCGGTAACATTTTACAACATGCAAATTTCCTTTTTTTTTACACAGGGACGATTGTTAAGATGTTCCATGACATAGGAACACCAGAACTGCAAACAGTATTAAATACACAAGTGAGCATGGGAGTCCAAATCCCTGGATTCTCCCTAAATAAATCAAGGGGGACACCATCCGGACCAGGTGCCTTCTTAAACCGGGTATCGGCAATTGCCTAATGCAACTCTTCCTCTCTAAAGTCAAGTTTAAAACAATAGGTATCAACCATAGGCGCTTCTTCAGCAGCCCTGTTGTTAGTGGCATATATCCCTGAAAAATGAACCAACCAAAAACTCTGCCATAATGTGACCTTTACTTTATCTTGTGATGTCGTTGGAGATAAAACTGACTGCACTACCTTCAAGAAAGCTTGGGAATCTTTACGTTGGCAAGCTCTAACTATAGACACCCATTTCTCCTCCTTTCTTGGCTAATTTTCTGTTCTTTAATGCCAGTTGATACGTCTTTCTGCTGGCTGCAATAAAACACTGGTCTTTTGTGGATTGCTTCAGTGCCCAATGCAAGGATTCATTTGCCGTTCTGCACTCTTTGTCAAACCAAGATTTAACATAGATTGTGGCTGGGAAATAGGTCTAGATCTTTAATCCATGTTAAAAGTCAATGAAGTAACTTAATGTGAGGGCTGGCTCAAGTATTTCTAATTTTCAACAGTTATCAATACCGTGCTGTTAGCAGACAATCTGGGTCCTGATGTGCTTCAAATTTGCAGTTTGCCAAACCATTCTGCGCCATGCATCCTTTACAGTTAAAACTTGCAGAGGCATAGGCATAAGATTATGTTTCTTTTGTGGTGTCGCAATTTGCACTGCGATGGGATTGTGGTCACAATATATCTGTGCAGCACCTTGCTACTGATAATGGTAGATGACGTAGCTCGGGATGTAAAAACGTAATCTATAATGCTCCGGGCACCCCTCCCTATAGAGGTTGGTATTTCAGGACCAGCAGAATTAGTGACCTTATTAGCTAGATCACGCTAGGCCAGTAGAGAAGACAAAACTAGACCCTAGCATCCATAGCATTGTGCTCAGCTTCTCGAGCAAGTGGATCAAAAATAGTTGGTGATAAAGGGGGAATGTGCCCTAATTTGGCATTAAAATCACCTGCCACCAGCAGGTTAAAGGGGTGCTTTGCCGAAGCTTCCTTTTCAACTAACAGATCAATTACAGAATACAGACCCTGGAAATTGCTATAACCCTTTCCGGAGAAGTTGTAATTGTAACCATTTATCATATATACCCAATAGTTACCATTCCAGCAAACTCAAAAAAACCTATATCTCCCTCTGATCTAGAGGAAGAGGAGTAATAATGCAACCAATGTTAACTTTAAACCACACCAACAACCCCACTTTAGCATGTACTGCTGGCAACGCTACCGCTGGCAGGTCTACACATATGTCCATTAAAAGCTACCTCTTTCGATTCCCAGGTTTCCAGCATGAAAATAATATCATAGTCAAGAATAAGGGATTGACAACCTTCCAGTGAGACTTTTGAAGCCAGGCCGGCAATATTCCAACTTAGGAAAATACCACAGGAAGGATATCTACCCCCTTATACCACTCTCATATCAGGACCTTCCTGTATATTTGAGTGATAGACATAGACCACCTCCTTATCCAAGTAACCATGACTTAATAGTGGAGGGGAAGTAGACACGTTAGCTACAGATATCTCTTTACTAAGCACACCTCCATTTTTCAAAATGACAGTGCAGTCACGCTCCTTACTATGCAGTCAATCATTATCCTCGAACCCTGACAACACCGTAAATCTATTTGTTAAGGGTACTGACAGGTATAATGAAGATCTAAAGGTGTCTCTTTTGGGAGATATTGGCCCTTCTGAACTGAGAGTAGAAGTTTCCAGATGCTTCTAAAACAAAACAAATGCAAGATCTTAACAGAACTAGATTTAACCATGCCAGCCCTAGCTAGGGCCAATATTTCATTTACAACAGAGGGGTTATGGAAGTTAATCACTATATCATCACCGTTGTACTGTTTGTTCATTCCACCAATCTCCCGCACATGTCTTGCAAGTAGAATCTCTTTAGAGAAGTCCTAAAAGGCACACAAGTTAGAGTTCAACCAGTATATAGTTTTGTTCATAAGGCCCCTTGTAGTTTCCATGCCGTCAGCTGGAAGGCTGGGATCATTAGTTAAGATAATTACATAGGGAGAGGATGCAGGAGGAAGGTCAATCACAGGAAGAGGGGCCAGACTAGGATAAGATCTTTCTGCCTGCGTGTCAGCCTGCTTAACTGTTGTGGATTGCTCTTCATAGAGCTGTGGAACTCCATTTAATTCTAGACCCTTATCAGGAGCAGAGACTTGGTTGATAGCCTCCCTTCTGCCCCCTTTATAATAGACCTGAGTTGATGGAGTCACAAGAAAGCACCGGGTTTCTGGGACCCTGGCAGCAGATGACTTTGGCAGTGTAGCCTCAATGTCAACAAGGCGATCAATGATAGGGCACAATTGGATGTCCAACAATTCACCTATATGATTACTCAAATGCTTCCAGGATTCTTCTGAGATAGCAGATGGTAGCACTAGTACATCCTCATTACAAGGCCTTTTATGTTGCGCAGGTTTGCCATTAATTGATGGAGGTTTATTTCTCACAGGTTTACCACATTTCCTACTACACTTTGATTTTGGCCCAATTTCTAAGTCTGAAGCTTGATCTGGGCCCAACATACAAGTAGGATTTACCTCAGCAACTTCGCCTTTTGCAGAAGCATGTGATTTGCCACACGGTCCAGCTGGCGTGTCATTATTAATTAGGTCTTCAGCCCCAAGATGAGCGTAGGCAATAGAGACAACTGGTGGGCTTGATGCAGGGGCACTAGATGGGATGGGAGCCTCAGTAGTACCCTTCCTTTCACCCATATTCCAACAGACAGCTGCAAAACAAATGTGATACAGCAGACGAAAGGAGATCCAAAGTACCAAAGCAAATAAATTAGGTGGAGCAGTACCTCTATATATAGATCCTCTTCCCTGCTGACCCAAATGCAAAACTTCAGAGCGATTGTCCAGCCCAGCATAATCCGGGCTATGACAGGCTAAGACGGGCCTGTCTTTGCCCGGTCTTCAACCGGGCACGCCTCATGTGCGTCCCGCATTGCAGTAAGGCTTCCACGGCTTTATGGTTCTCCGGCCCCTAGCTATCACGTTGCGGCTGCTCTTTGGGCCAAGAAAGCTGGAGAGGGCTGGTGCGGCAATCTGTGGAAATGTAATAACTACTAAAACTTTAACATCTATATTTGAAAACAAACAATAATTAAACAAAAATGTACATCATATACAATAAAAATATATACTAAAATGCATAATATTTAAAAAATGAAATTATAACCAACTATATTTTTGTAAACGATATTAATGACTGATATTTAAAAAAATGATGTTACTTATCTTAAATTCGATATTCTTGACAATGATATTCTTGCTGACGATATTTCCATATCACAATATTTTTTCTCGATATTTTGTAGTCAATTTGTTGTCTGAACACCAGTGCCATGATTTGTTATGCATTCCGTCACTCAAGAAGAATGAACCCTCACAGGGCTACGCAAGGTGGACTTGGGTGGCTGAACAAGTAATTAAATAAATACATAAATTTGCATTATACATGAACCATGTCGCGTTGTGGAAGTGCCACACAACTCGGGTCATAAAAATGCCTCTTGCCTAGCTTTTAGCGTATAACATGGCTGTCTGACAATAACTTGTTGAAAATAGGACACCAGGTGGAGTTTTTAAAGGTCAGTGTGCAATAGGCCCCAGGAACCATCTTCACATGCACATATGACTGTGGGGGACATCCAGGTGTGTACCCTGGTTATGGCTGTGACAACTAATATGAGATCATATACCTCATTATTACTGCCTTGCTGTGCTGCAATGCTGCCTGTTGTTTCACTGACTGGATGATAAGGACTGCACATGCATTCCTTGGACCCAGACTGTCTTCATGGGCAATCTGCGGTCCACCTGTCTCATGAAGTGCAGGCACATGAAAGACTTCTAACCACCCAGATTCACCACCTGGACACTGCCCTGTGTCACACAGACCTGCCAAGTGGTGCACCCCAATCCTGGCCCAATGCAAGTGGGCCTGGAGTGTGTGATACAGCATTACACTGACCTCCACAGTTGATCCTACACATTAGGTCAGTTGCATGGGTCACACCCTGTGCATCGCCCCAGTTACATGGGGCTTTGCACCACTTGCACCGGTCAGAAGCCATGCATCTAACCTAATGCGTAGAACTGACTGCAGAAGTGCACCTGCGCAGTACAGGCATTACGCATTGGCCATTTGAGTAGCAATGCATTATAAATAAATGTTGGAAACAGGTGGGATATACCCAGGAAATAGTGCAAAGGGTGTGGCAGGCTGCATACTAGGAAATGCAAACGTTGGTTTCACTTTTTATTACAGTCTGTTAGTTTGTGCTGGGTGTTATAGGTGTTTTGGAGAGTGGCTGGTTCATTGGTGTGACATGTTGCCTTGTCGGTGTCTGGTCTGTCCCTGTCTTATGCTAATGTGTGCCTTTTGTATCTATTTGTTGCAAATTGTATTTGGATTGTCATTGTTCTGTCTGGAGTTTAATATTTATGGGGTCGTGAATAGGTTTTGGGTTTAGAGCGTGTCATGATATTTTGGCCATGCCAGGAAAGGGTAGGGCTAATGGCTTCCACCTTGTCTCATGGTTCAAGGGGCCCTATGTTGATTCTTTCCAGAACAAACTACTCAAAGATTCAGGGTGAAAAGCCAGGTCTTTAAGTCCCTCCTGAACTTAAGCAAAGAGGTTGTGTTTTTTAATTCCCAGGGGAGACGATTCCATTATATTGCTGTGCGCTGTATCAAGCTCCTGCAAAATCACTGGGATGTCATATTACTGTTCATTGAATTTAGACTGTATGTATTAGATCTTTATACAATACCATATTCCACTTTGTTTCTTGTATGTTGGCCTGTCCAATACACCAGGGGCAAAGTTGAGAAGTTGGAGCAGCAACACCAACATTGATTGTGAGCAAAGGGCGACCAGACAGACTTCATAAAGGAGACATGTCATGAAAATTGCGGAGCTGTAGTGAATTTCAATGAAAATATGCAAACTGCAATTAGGGAAGGTAGGCTTCTTCAAAAATCCACAAGTGGTTTAGATCAACATGTGCGCAAACAAAAAAGTACAGTACTGGGTGACAAAGGAAGTGACATGATAATAGACACAGGGCCACTAGGGAACTGGTCAGGAGGCACACACAAATGTTACCTGGCAGTTCACTGACAGAAACTGGGGCCCTCCACATCTTCCTCCCCTGATGGGTGTTGTGCCTCCCCTGCAGTTGGTGTTATTCGTGTAGGAGGCATCTGAGGCACACACATGTCAGGGGTAGAGGGAGGATGTGGCTCCCCTGTCACCACCAATATTTGTCTGCACCAGTAAGGAAGGCACCACATTGCTAAGAAGGGTCTGATGGCCTCTCAACAATGCAACAATGTTGCAACAGAGGACACACATTGTTATGTAGGAGTCCAACTTGCACTCCATAGTTTCCAAGATGGTATGGATAGCCCCCAGCCGATTGGCAGCCTTATTAGTGTCAGGTGTAGAGGGCTGTTGTTTTGCCTCTCCCTCATGACACATGTAATGGCGGCTAGGGACTAATCCATACTATGTAGCCATGGTTAAGTGTCTCTAATAGCCTGAGTCATATCCTTATTAGGAATGAGATATCTATGGACTCCATCTAAGGTGCCCTAAAGGGCCTCCATCCCTGTCTGCAAATCATCAGATACTTGCTGCTGAATTTCTACCACTCGTCATTGGAAGTCAACTTGGGGGTCCTCGGAGTCCGCAGCTGTTCTTGGACTGGCAGATGGGGCATGTCCTGTGAGTGGTACCTTCTCTGGAGACCATGCAACACTGTCATCTCTTGCTGTGACTGGAGGAGAAGATTCAAAGGAGTCCAGAACATGTCAAAAGTTGTAATCATCCATGAGGGGCAGGATGGCATCACCAGCAGGTTGGTCATCAAGGACAGACTTCTGTACAGGAGGTGTTTTTTCTCTCTGCAGTGAAATGAAAATATGTCATTCATGATCTAGGATAGATGTTGACATGAGCCATTTAGGAGTTGATCAGTTTTTTTTGTATCACTTTATATTGCACTTAGGTGTGTCGAACATATCTTCCGACAAGTAAATGAGGCCATGTTACACTGTTGAGATCTTTAACATGGCACTATCTTTACATTGTTGATACAACCACTGTGTGACAAGGGAAACTATTTGTGTGATACCACACAATGCAACTCAGCTAGGCAGCTTGCTGGCCTGCCCTGCCTGAAAGAGGGAGTGCAGGTAAATGCTCCATTGAAGATATTGATTATCTTTTAAATATTATGGCTACATTGATGTAACATTCACTTATTAACACCAGGACTCAGAACATTGCACCATGCCACCAGTGTGCCTGCCTTCACTCTTGCCATCAGTCAGGTTACAGCACTGACATAGTAATGTAATGTCCTCATCTATGACATTTTAGCCTGCAATCTGCCTCACCTCTATGAAGCAAGCTACCTTGCTATATCGTAGGAATGTGTAAGGCCATGCATTTACCATTCTTAACTTATTTGTGTTGATTCCAGTAGTTTCCTTGCACACACAGCTATCTCCAGAGTCAAGTCCAGTAGACACTGAGACCCATCCATCTCTGATGAGGATATGCACCATCAAACTTGGAAATATGAGCCTGTTCATGCTCACTCCATTTCCTCATTGCCCAAGATGCTCATCTGCAGAGTAGCACAAATGTTTGTATTCAGCACCACTCACTTGTACTTTTACATGACTCCTCTGGCAATCATCGTTCATACCTAGGGACTCTACTTCATCGCACACAATGATGACATCCAGATCATACATTCACTCTCAGTAGACATCAACACCACCCACATTAGTTACATTATGCAATTTACCAACATACCTACCTGCATGTGAGAGCAATGGCTCATGCTGAACCTCATTAGATAGTAGTGAGGATATTCAGCAACATGTACCTATCCTGGTTGCTCACACAACTACACCCAAACACCTCACCTTCCAACCAGTCCAAAATCCATCTCTTCATCCTGGAATCGTAACGTGTCCTGTCACTTTGCTATTGCCTGTTTCATCTCAACCTGCGTTCACACAGGTTTTGCATAGTCATAATTGTCTTCCTATGGCTCCCTCCTGAAAACTGATAGTGTGATACTATCAAACACAGCAGTGCCTGACTAACACTCAGCCTACCTTGTGGCACACACATCACCCCTCACTTCCTTGAGATAGAATGGCTACCCATTGAGGCACAATGCCAGTTTAATGTGCTCTGCCACACCTACACAGCACTACACTACCAGGGACATACCTAGCTCACACACAATCTATGTTGCCGACAAACACGCATGGACATCTGCTGTGCATCACTTGCATTCAACACACCCACAATATTCATTCGAGCTAGACAGAAGGTAGGGTGGTCTCTAACATGGCAGACAACACCTGTTAAAACCTCACACAGCACATCAGGACAACTTGAGGCAATATGGTTTAGTAATAGTGACTGAACACTGGCTCTTCACATGATCCTACTTAGAGAGCCTTCACATACTCATTCCAGGGATCCCCTCTCAGGTGTGATGTTAATTCTCTGGAAACCCCAGTTTATTGCATTACTTTACACTCCATTTTTGCCTGCCAAGCCCCAAGACACAGGACTACAAGACAAACACACCTTCATGGTGCAAGGGGGCCTTCATTGTCACTGACATATCTGTAAGGTTTCTGAAGCCCATGCATGATGTGCTTGCTACAGTTCAGATTGTATACCAGGTATTGTGGGACTTGCAGTCCTGCTCAATCATGTTGTACATTCCATTACAAGTCCCATAATTAAAAGGATAACATTGACTGAGCCAGCACAGCACACACATACCTAAGAAACTTGGCAGGGTAGGGCTGGGCTGGCTGAATAGTCACTGCAGAAGATATTTACATTTATGTGATGTATGAGTTAACATGTGAGACATTCCTGCCCTTTCCCTTGCACATAGCACAGTGCATCACAGCAAAGCGTGTTGTTGCAGTGCACTGCATGTCAGTTTTGAACAAAAATTGTTTTGAATTACCATGTAGTTATTTGTTGGTCCTCGGCTGCATCACTGCCCGGTCCTTCCACACCTGCCACCAATCCTGTTGGGATGACAACGCCACATGCTCTCCCAATGGGTCCAGCTCCTGCTGGAGATCTGTTCCTCTCCCGGTCCTCATTGCTACCCTCAGGTTCTTGGCAAGTTTATCTTCGGTCCTGTGTTTACAATCATGCCATTGCTTTTGGCACTCCAGAACTGTCCTTTTTGTTTGGCTCACACTGTTGATCTTATCCACTTTGGACTACCAAATGGCTTCCTTCTTCTCCAATGGCAATTTGGAGGTGACAAAGAGAAAGTGTTCTTTCATTGTCACCTCAGCTATTAATATCTGGTTCTCTTCCTCTCCCCCTTCCCCTGGGCTGCTATCTGGGCACCTTGGCTTGGGTTGGTGTTGCTGCTGGGCTCCATTTGTGGTCCTGAAGTGTAGAGGATTCCAATGTGTCATTTAGTTATGCCACTACGTTGCTTTTGCATAAATAAATGCTAAACTTCACACAAGACAACACACTCCTACATGACGCAAAGCTGATTTGCGGCTTTTTACGACACGTGATTTACCTTTACATCATGTAGGTCACTGTTGCGTTACAACACCTGGCGTCGTTGTCCTGTCCGATGGATTGGAATTTCTGCTTCGCCTTCAGTGCCTGTGATATTGTGCGCCGTATCATAAATATATCACGCAGCCATTTCACACAGAAGTAAAAGACAGAAGCGCAACTTTTAGTGACACAACGCTGCGAAAATGCAGCATTGCGTCACTTCTCATAAATATGCCCGTAGTAACTATCTGGATTGCTGATTTATCTGTGATACTCGATTAAAGTGTCAATGCTTGAGAATTTGATTATACAATGAGCGATCTCATATTTTCTACGAGGAAAGATGTTCTCATTAGTTCAAAGGTAAAATTACTGTTTTACTATCACATTTGCTTCCTAGTAACTTACTGTACCAGCAACCCTTTGTTCGAAAAGCACTTATTAAACATGATGCGCAACGAAAGGGAAAAAAATAGTTTAGGAGAATTACGATCTAAATCCTATAAATTACTAAAATGAAGTGCTGACCTGTGTAACAGCAGTTATATTTCCAATTGAATATATGGAGCAGTAGACAGTCATGTACAAGCACACTTCAATGTTTTATGTTAAATCAATCTTATTTAGCAGGACACTGTACTTCTTTAAAGTTACATTACTTAAAGAGGACAGCACACAGGAGATTTCGCTTTCATCAATTTACAAAAGAACATACAAAAAGACAGCATATAATATGTCATCTCTGTCGATGCTCCTTTTGAACAACTGAAAGTTGAAGCAATTAATAAAAAGTTAAAACGCCTGAGTGAGGGGAAAACAGTACCGACTTCTATGTCTTTCTTAGTAATATGTTATATGCTTTCTTTGAAAGTATTGCTTACTTAGATTAACCTTTGATGACCGATACCACTAAATCTGTCCTTCTCAATTTCACGGGAGAAGCAAAGCATGTCAGTATGTGAAGCCAGTGTTAATAATATGTATAAAACTCTATTCAAAGTGAAGAAAGAACAGACTGATTTAATTCTCGAGCGTTGGAGGAAAGTGGATTACATGACATTTAAAAGTAATATTTGATTAGGGTAGGGGGCATATTTTTAAAAACGTGCTATAATATATCACGCTTGGGCTTTGATTATCCGCCCGCCCAGTGAAAACGCAAGTAATGCATTTGCTGATAATTCTATGACTGTTAAACATTGCCCACTTCCTGGTCCCAGTGAATAAACTCCAGACCATCGAGACAGGGAATTCCAATGTGCCTCTTTTATTTTTCCTTCCTTTCTTGACTCCTCACGATCATACTATAAGTTCCTCCCAGTGCTTCCAGTTTTTAGTGGGGCTTCTCAAGAGACTATGCAGCCATGGAAGGTGAGTATATTACTTTTTGTATGTGAATAAACCATTTATCAGCCCGCTATACTAATCACCCCCTTGGTCTCTAAAAATAATAAAAACTATATATTGTGGATACCTTTACTTTTCTGGTCACATATTGAATTTGTTTATCATAAGTCCCCGTGTTATCCATTTCCTAATTGGATTATTCACATACAGTATCTCAACGCTGATTTAGGAAATGCACTCAGGGGTACCCCTATTTTCACACATTATATTACTTTTTGTGTCATCTTTTCATCTTATGTCAAGAAAGGCACTTTCTGCCTAATTATCAGACCTTTTCAGCATGCTTTCTGTGCTGATTTCTGCTGTCCCGCTCTAACTGTCAGGGGTTAGAAATGATGCACTGTAAGAAGAGGTAAATTGTTGGGGCCTTGTTAGTGACCCAACAATGCTTCTTGAGGGGTATTCACGTTTTCAGCAATGTCTGGTGGGCATTTGTGCAGTATCAGGATGCATTGCCAAGATGATTCTCTGTGTCACCTGTTCCCAGCAGGGTAAATCTCTCTGGAAATTTGTCAGATTTTACCTAGTAACTCGATGACAATGGAATTACCAAAGGTGCAGAATTACTATACAAAATCTGCTCTCCATTGCTAAGTCTAATCCAAAATCATGGTGGAGGTGTACAGAGGTATCAAGAGCTTTTCTGAGCAGAGACATGTAAAACAGTTCAGAGGTGGAGACTGACACTACAGAAGTACCAACTTCTGTTATAACACCAAGATCCACTCGGCAGGATCCCCGCTGGGCTTCGCTCTGTCCAGGCACTCTTATCCTCAATGGGTCCACTGATAGTGGCAGGAAGGCAGAAGGCTGGTGTCCCAGACTCAGGTGTTGGCGCTTCACCCAGCAGGTAGGTTAGCAAAGATTTCTCCATTGTCCTGGTTCCAGCAGCTAGAAGTCTTAGTGATCTTTCCCGAATGAACAGTGTGGTGTAAGAAAGTGTGGGACTTATGCGCCCCCTTTATAGTTGAGATCCAAACACAAATGTTATGTAGTGACTGATACTTTGAATTTCGAGTTATGGGTGTCAGCTCCTTTGAAGAGCTTTCTCCTCTGCACTGTCTTTTTTCAAAATGATAGTCTGTCACAACAGGAGCAGCAACAATCAACATGAGCCACAACGCAGGCCACAGAAGTAACCAGGGATCACACCTTGCTGTCAGGCTCCACTGAAATATATTTTGCAAAGAATCCCTGGTCCAGAGTGCCAACCTCAGTCTCACCATTTCCCTGGCAATGAGCCCAGACCCCATTGAACAGTGACTCTTCCTGGAATCACAGATAGCTTTGATTTGCACAGAGGATGCTTTGCTCTTCTTCCTCCAGTTGTGTGTTCCCACTCCAGCCCTCAGTATTGTCAACAATCCACATCTGTCTGGGGATTGCAGTCCTCACCTCCACTATCCATCCTCTCCAGGGCCTGTGTTTCTTAAATGGAACCCACAGGTATCCATGTTATGTACCATAGACAGACACACACACTTCCCAACATGCACATGTAAGTATCACATGGTGGTCAGAGATACACATAATCCATGTAGATCAATGTTGAGCTAGGTACACAGCCGCAGGACTATACATGAGTGGGCCAGTGTTTTTGACAGAATATTGAGTTTTTAATGTCATCATTCAGGAATATTGTCACTGGAATATTCTGATGTGAAAAGTATTGTCGACAGGAATACTGAAGGTAAGAATATTGTTTTTAGTGTTGTTTCTAGAATAGTTGGTAAATATATTGAGAACGAAAATATTGTTGAAACAATTTTAGAAGATTTCTGTCTATTGTTTTTTATGTTGGAATGTTAATATAATAATGTTCTATTAGAGATCATTTTGATATGTAATACATTGAATTTTATTTTCAATTTGATTTAATATATAGTGGCCGATTCCGATCTTGGTCGGAAGGGCAGCGAATCGGGTTCAGCTGGAAAAACTATGAGTCGTACGCGTGTTTACCTGCCGACTCGTACAGCTGTACGAGCAAGCAAGTACGATGCGAGCTACATGAAATTCACCGACCGAGTCGTTTCCGGGTCCGAACCGCTCCGTACGTCCCGGTCGGAAGCTAACCGTGGAGTGCAATGGATGCGATTTACAACCGAGCCAGTACGATGCACACGTCGGACAGCCTGTGCGAGCCGGAGTGTCCGGCTTGCAAAAGCTCCCGGAGTCAGACTTTGGGGGTCCGCATCCGACCCCCTGACACCCACAGCCCTACGACTCGGACACAGAGGGAGACCTATGGGTCTCCCCAACACAGGCATGTATGGTGCGGGTGGCACTGATGCGTACCCACTGTAGGGGGTGCACTTGTTCGAGACGTACCCATTCAGTCAATGGGAGCCCATGTACGTGTCGTACGACCGACTCCCATTGACTTCTAAGGGAGTCCGACCGAACCGAGTCCGACAGCATACGTGCGCATCGTACTCGCTCGGTCGGACTGTAGGGGTCCGGCTCGGTCGGAAAACACTCCAGATCCGACTCGGGCCAACTAGCCCACCAGGTACTGCCAGTAAGCGCCACAGGGCTGCGTTGCAGAGAGGTGTAAAAAGGGGCGTGGCCTGAGACCACCTCTCTGCAACGCAGCCCTGTGGCGCTAACTGGAGGTACCTGGTGGGCTAGTTGGACCGCAGGGACCCTCAGGATTGAAGGGGACTTAATACCCCAATTTAAAACGCGCCACGGGACACGTTTGTACAGTGGTGAAGGGAGGGGGCGGGGCCTGAGGTGACATGTGTGCAAACACACCCATTGGTGCGTTTTAAGTTGCAAAAGTATTTCCTCTTCAATCCTGAGTGTCCCTGGGAGGCAACTAGGCCACCAGGTACCTCCAGTAAGCATCACAGGGCTGTGTTGCAGAGAGGTGGTCCAGGCCATGCCCCTTTTTATACCTCTCTGCAATGTAGCTCTGTGGCACTTACTGGAGGTATTGGTGGGCTAGCTGGACCTCTAGGGGCCCTCAGGATTCAAGGGCACTTAATCCCTCAAATTAAAACACGCCATGGGGCGCGTTTGCACAGTGGTGAAGGAAGGGGGCGGGGCCTGAAGTAACATGTGTGCAAACACGCCCTGTGGCGCATTTTAAGTTGGGGAATGAATTCCCTTTCAATCCTGAGGGCCCCTGGGGGCCAACTAGCCCTCCAGGTACCTACAGTAAGCGCCAGACACCTGCGTTGCAGAGAGGTGGTCCAGGCCATGCCCCTTTTTACACCTCTCTGCAACGCAGCTCTGTGGTGCTTACTGGAGATACCTGGTGGGCTAGTTGGACCCCAGGGACCCTCAGGATTCAAGGGGACTTAATCCCCCAACTTAAAACGTGCCATGGGCGTGTTTGCACAGTGGTGAAGGGAGGGGGCGGGACCTGAGGTGATGTGTGCAAACATGCCCTGTGGCGCATTTTCAGTTGTGGAATTAATTCCCCTTCAATCCTGAGGGCCCCTGGGGACCAACTAGCCCACAAGGTGCTTCCAGTAAGCGCAACTGCGCTGCGTCGCAGAGAGGTGGTCCAGGTCATCCACCTTTTTACACCTCTCTGCAACGCAGTTCTGTGGCGCTTACTGGAGGTATATGGTTGGCTAGTTGGACCCCAGGGACCATCAGGATTGAAGGGGAGTTAATCTCCCAACTTAAAACGGCCACAGGGCGTGTATGCACACATGTCACCCCAGGCCCCCCCTCCCTTCACCACTGTGCAAACGCACCCCGTAGTGCATTTTAAGAGGTAGATTTAATCCCCCTGCCCTTTTATGTACTAAGGACTTACAGAGGAAATCATGCTAATCACAGGGGTACCCCAGCGCATAGTGTTCCCTAGTGTATGTAGGTGTTTTCACTGTATTCTAAGTGTTTTTTAGCATAGCACTGGCTCTAGGCATGGTTAGTCAGAGTCAGTTACCACCAGTACCTGTCTGAAAAAGTTGTGGGCACAGGATGATTTTGGAACAAGGCCTCTTTCTGATTCTCTGTTGGTTCTTTCTGCACATGTCTTGCTTCTTCCTGCACTTTTCTTCGTCTTTGTGCACTTCTGTTGCTTCTTTCTGCATTTCTTTTGCTTCTTTTTATGCGTTTATTCTTCTTTCTTCACATGTCCTACCTCTGTAGGCATAGTTAGAAACTAGCATTTAAAAAACCTTTGAAATTCACTGAAAAAACCATAGGTTTCAGGCATGTTATAGCTAGAAATTAGCATTTAAAAAACCTTTGAAATTCACTGAAAAAACCATAGGTTTCAGGCACGTCATAGTTAGAAATTAGCATTTAAAAAACCTTAGAAATTCACTGAAAAAACCATAGGTTTTAGGGAAAGTTATAGTTAGTTGGACATTGCACTCGTACAAAACCCGTGAAATTCCCCCGTTATAGTTATAATTCGCGCCCCCGCAATGCACTGATGACATCACTGATGACGTCATCCAGTGATTGCGTGTTTCTGTAAAGTTTAAATATGTTTAATATATATAGGGAAAGACATATTGAAGAATGAATGGATGTATAAGTGTCTGAATGGATGATTTAGTAGCTGCGTGACTGACTCTATAAGTGAGTGATTAAACGTATCTCACTGAATGCATGGGTTAGTGACTAAACTGTGTGAATGTCTGTATCCGTCTGTCTGTTGGTGTGTAAGCGACTACATGGGTTTGTGAATAGCTACATGAGTGTCTATATGGGTTATTGATTGGCGGTTTGAGTGTCTGTATGGGTGCCTGAGTGTTTATGTGGGTGGGGTGTGTATGATTCTGTGCATAGATGTGTGAGTGGGTGATTCAGTGGGTGCATGGTTTCAAGAGTGCATCTGTGATGGACTGTATGGGTGGGTGAGTGTGTGTATGGATGTGTTAGTGAGTGAATGTATATTTCAGTTGTACATGTGTAACTACATATGTGAAAGGCAGAATATATGTGTGTTGGAGTATATAAATGGCTATAAGTGAGAGTGTGTGATTGTGAGAGTGGCTGTATGGATGAGTGTGTGCTTGCATCAGTGATTGTATAAGAGCGTAAGGATGTGCTAGTATTTGTATGAGTGATTGAGCTGGTGTGTGTATAACTGTATAGGTAAGTAAATGGCAGTTTGATTAATTATTTGCATGACTGACTAGGTGTGTGAGTACCTCTATGGATGAGTGGTGGTGTGTGAGTGTTTATATAGGTGTATGAGTCCTGTACTGAGTGACCATAAGTATGAGTGACTGTACGGGTGAGTGAGTGGATGTGTCTGTAAACCTAACAATCAGTGTGTGCGTATGTAGTTATTGCTGTTGGAGTGTCTATGGTTTTGACAATGGCAGTCTGTAATTTAGAGTGGGTGTATGAAAGGTTATATTAGAGTGTGATAAAATGCATCAAATTATCACATGGATGATGTCATCAGTGATGTCATCAGTGATGTCATTTGAGATCTCATCAGTGATGTCATCAGTGGTGTCACTGACCATGTCATGAGTGATGTAATACGTAACGTCATCAGCAGTGCATTGCGGGGGCGCGAGTTATAGTTAGCTGAACTAACTATAGCGGGGGAATTTCACGAGTTTTGTACGAGAGCGATGTCCAACTAACTATAACTTTCCCTAAAACCTATGGGTTTTTCAGTGAATATATATATTACCTACTGGCGGTCGCCAGTAGGTAGTTATAGTTAGGACCCTGTTTCCATAGGAAATCCGCAACATTCTATTTTGAATAACTTTGGCGCCGGTCGACGAATCCTCGCGAATATTTCAAAATAGGTGGGGCGCTACGCTCCGCTCCTACCCTGAAAGTCTCGGGGGGATTCGTCAAGCGGGGGCTGAGATAAAAGGGGGGTCCCAAAACGCGTTTTTCCCATGCATTTTTCCATAGGACCTTTAGACACAGCTACAGCCCGAACGGCTGAACAGAGTTCCTTGAAATTTGGCAGAGAGGTAGTCTACAGGTCAAGGAAGTGCCTTTTGTAGGTTTGGTGTAAATCTGTTCAGTAGATTCTTAGAAAATAGCCTTTAAATCAATATATATATCTGAGCCAGCTTACGGTGCGCTTACGGTGCGCTTACCGTACGCGTACGGTGACGTGCGCGAGCGCGATTCTGATTGGCTGTTAGATCTTAGTAAACCTTCGAATCGGTCGAAACCAGGAAGAGGCGGCCGCCATTTTCTCTCTCGCACTCAGAGTGTGGATTAAAAAACAAAGGACAAAAACATGTAAAGTGGCTGTTTAGACAGCTCCAAAGCACCTAGCCATGTTGAGGGAGTCCCTAAAGATCCCCCATGGCCAAAAACGGAATTTTAATTTTTTCGATAATTTCGCCGATTACGCTTACCGTACGCGTACGGTAAAAAATATTAAAAAAAAAAAATTATCCACACTCTCTACACCCCATGTGCAAATGGTGCCTGAAGGGCACCATTTGAGCATGGCATATTAGACGTCTCGAAAAATTAAAATATTACCTTTCACAACGAAGCGCATCATATGTCCTCCATGTGCGCACGGTGCGCGAAGCGCATCGTGCGTACATGGCCCATCTAGCGTAACGTGGGCACGCGGTGCGCGTAGCGCACCGCGTGCCCACCGTGCGTGCACGGCACTAACTGCGTAAAGTGGGCGCGCGGTGCGCGAAGGGCACTGCGTGCTCATTGTGCGCGCACGGTGCGCAAAGCGCACCGTGCGCGCACGGAACGAACTGCGTTAAGTGGGCGCGCACGCCACAAATGGCGTAAAGTAACTTAGCATTTAAAAAACCGTACAAATTCACTGAAAAAACCATAGGTTTCACACACGTTATAGTTAGGAATTAGCATTTAAAAAACCTTGCAAATTCACTGAAAAAACCATAGGTTTCACACATGTTATAGTTAGCGGAAATTTTACTGATAAAAAACCAATGAAATTCCCCCGTTATAGTTAGTGCAGGCAACTATAACTCACGCGACCGCAATCTTCTGCTGATGACATATGTGTCTTTATGAAAAAAAAATATTTGTAATATATGTATAGCTAAAAATTTATGGAAGAAGACATGGGCAAATAAGTGTCTAAATACAGTATTAGCATCAGCAGAGGATTGCGGTCGCGTGAGTTATAGTTGCCTGCACTAACTATAACGGGGGAATTTCATTGGTTTTTTATCAGTAAAATTTCCGCTAACTATAACATGTGTGAAACCTATGGTTTTTTCAGTGAATTTATATATATATATAAAATATTTTTGTTATGGTTAATATGTAAGTACATACTGATTCAACAATTGTATAGTGATTGTTACATTACATAATATATTTATTGTGTGGTATATTTACATAATTTTATGTATATGTTACATTTAAAATGTACAAATATATATATATTATTTATATTGTGGTTGCTATAGAGATTATGGTATTTTTAGTGTTCAATCTCATAACCAAAATTGCTTATATTGGAGTGGGAATAGTAAATGTGACCCCTTTAGTGCCCAACACCTTCACCAAAATTGCTTAGATTAGAGTGGGAATATTAATTCTAACCTTCTTAGTGTCCAACACCTTCACCAAAATGGCTTATGTTGGAGTGGAACTAGTTAATCTGACTCCTTTAGTGTTCACGACCTTACTTGAAATAATTTAGGGGGTCATTATGATAGGGGTAAATCCGCAACCGGCAGCCTGCCTGTGGCGGTTTCACCGCCGTCATGCGGCCAAATACCGCCTGCCAGTTAAAAATATCAGGTGGTGTGCTGGCGGACAGAAAGCCATTCCTCCACAGGTCCGACACAGGACTCGACCAGCATACCTAGAATGGTGGAGGAGCCTAGCCATTCAAAGGCTGGCAAAGATGTTCTTTGGGACCCCGTTGCAGGCCCCCCTTGTGTAGGGACATGGGAATTATGCACTTGAGGGCAGCTATGCTGCCCTCCTGCAGTTCCCTGCACCAGGTGCCTGCCACATAGTGCACAGAAATGCACAACATGGATTTTTGCCATTGCGGCGGATGCTGCAGCCAGCAGCACCTGCCGCAATGGTAAACATGCACGATGCGACCGCCACAGTGGCGATCGCATTATAATTGCAAGTGCGGGACTGCTGCCATATGGGTGGGCAGTCCCGATTCCCTGGATGATGGCGGACATCATAATCACCCCCTTAGATTGGGGTTGGTATTGTAAATTCACCCCTCTACTGTCCAAAGCCTTTCTCAAAATGGCTCACCTTGGCGAGGGAATAGTAAATATGCCCATCCCCAAAATGGCTTACTTTGATGTATGAATATTGTATATGACCAATTTAGTGTCCAATGCCTTCCTAAATTGTTTATATTGAAGTGAGAAAGGTAAATGTGGCCCCTTCAGTGTCTAGAACTTTCCCCAAAATGGTATACATTGGAGTTAGAATAATAAATGTGATCACTATACAACCCACAACCTTACCTAAAATGGCTTAGATTGGAGTGGGAATAGTAGATCTGTTTTTTAGGGCCAGATTTATCAAAGTGATGTGCTTCCCTTGAATCATGCAAGGTAACACAAGGGCAACACAGCACTAAAAACAGATTTTACTAAGCTTCATAAGGAAACTTGCATGGTCCTGCAGAGATTAGTGAATATGGATAGAGAAAAATAAGACAGCGCACCTCCCTGCCTTCTGTTACTCTGGTGCAGGGAGGCGTTCCATGGGTGGAGTGTGGGTGTTTTCATGCATCCACCCATGGTTTTTGGTGCATTCTCAGATTTATCATAAGTGGTAGACATGTGGTAGACATGGGAATGCATCAAATTGCTATGCCTTTCCAGGGGAGTCATAATGATGAGAAATATCTTTCTTTCTCCTCATGCTTTCCCCTATCTATGTTCAGCTTCAGAGGATTGTTTTTGTTCCGGAAAGTGTCTCTTTCAGCACAAACGAAATCCTGCCTGCAATGCAGACACCCTGTCACCAAAATGCAAGGGTGCCTGAGTTGGCCTTAGGCAGCCAAAAGAGCACCAGCCAAAGCTGAAGACAGGAATGCACTATATAATGTTAAATATGGCACATTCCTACACTCTTCCATTCATGCAGCGGAGTGCAGCATGGTTTCTTGCTGCATTACGTGAAATATTGATAAATAAAAATCTTTAGCTAAAATAACTCCCTTTAGTGTCCAACACCTTCCCCAAAAATCCTTAGATCGGATTGTTAATATTAAATCTGAGGCCTCTAGTGTCTAAGATCTTGCCCAAAATGGCTTATATTGGAATAGGAATAGCAAATGTGAGTTTTTTAGTCTTCAACACCTAAATAGTGTATATAGAGCTGGAATAGTAAATGTAATTTTTGCTGTGTTTAATCATTTTTACAATATATATATAATAAATTGTACTTGGTATAGTAATTTTTTTTTTTTTTAGTGTGATGATTAATAGTCACTTTAACATAATAAACTATGTGAACTAGAAAAATAAATAAATATCGTTTTGTATTGGTTATATTTTAGGGTGGTCTGTAATGTAAAGTTTTATATAATAATAAACGATAAAGTTTCATGATTGAACACTCATTTTAATTTTTTGGCATAATTATATAATTGATTTGTAATATAGCCATTGAGACCTTACTATTGTGTAGCAAACTTTGTTAAAATAGTGTATATTCAGTCCGAAAGAAGGGTTGGCAGCTAGGGAACTCAGTCACAACACCACCTAAGGTAATCACATTTTTAGCCCTGTATAATCATTGCCGATCTCAAATGACTAGCTATCAGATTGTCACACATCAGACATATTGAGACAGAAAAATTGAGAGGCAATTGAAAGCTACCAAGCCGTATCCAAAGTCTTTGCTGAAGTATGCAACAAGTCAGTTTGTGCTTGAATTTTTCTTTTATTCTTTTCTTTCTTCTCAGGAAAGACAAATAGCAATAGGTGTCTATTAGATTTATGAGCGTGTCGCACCGGGGTTTAAAACGGTGTTCCACCCTTATTGCAAAATCCTGGAAATAACAATACGTCAGTAACTTAGAGAATCCAAAAAATACAATCCTTTCAAAAGATCCTTGTTGGCGTGTGTTGGTACTTTAATGTAGTATGCCATCATTCACGGCGCTCCCTTTTCATGCGCAGAGACACAGTGGAGGCATAGAAGACTTTGTTGCCGAACACTGGGTACTACATATAAGCACCAAAAAACCCCAACAAGGGTTTCGCAATTAGCGTGGAACACCATTTTAAATCTCATTGCGACGTGGTCTTCACCTAATACATGACTATCTGGATTGTACTGCCCTGAAGAAGCCTTTATGTTGGGCTGTGTCTGTCTTGAGAAGAAAGAAAAGAATAAAAGAAAAATTAAAATGCAAACACATGTTGCATATTTTAGCAAAAGACTGGATACAACTTTGTAGCTTTTAATTGCCTCTTATTTTTTGTGTCTCAATAATAGTGCATATGGTCATGTGAGTAATGTCTGTAAAGCTTTATTTTAATGGTTGCTATGTAGTTGGCGTTTATGTTATTTGAGGTTGGGTATAATGTGTTTCTTGTAGGTTATTCAGTAGAGGTATTTCCCCATTTATGGATGTATTTTTTTTTTTTTTTAAACATTGGGGGTCATTATGATGGCGGGGAAGGCCCGCCACCGCCAGCCGTGCAGTGGTGGGCCTTCCGCCATCGGACCGTGATTTTCCCCCGCCACATTACGGTGGCGGGGGGATCAAGACTGCGACCGTGGCAGATGTAAAGGACGTCCGCCACGGAACCGCCACAGGCAATCATTAGGATTGCCTGGCAGATGGTCCATATAGGCTAGAATGGTGGCAGTGCCTAGCAGACACCATCCGCCAAATAAGGATGCTGGCTACAGCCAGCCTTTCCATGGTGGCGAAACCGCCATGGAAAGGCTGGCGGGGGTTTGTTTCGAGAGCTCATTGCGGGCCCCCCTTGTGTTGGGGGGAGGTGTGGGTGCACTGGGGGGGTACCCATTGTACTGCCCTACATTTCACAGCACTAAGTGGCAGGCACCGTGTGGTGCCTTGCCACATAGTGCAGTGAAATGCAAAACCTGCTTTTTTGGCATCGCGGCGGGTGCTGCAGTCAGCAGCACCCGCCGCAATGTTAAATGGCAAGATGCAACCGCCACGGTGGCAGTCGCATTCTAATTTGTAGAGCGGGAACGCGGCATGCATGGCGGATGGTCCCGATCCCCACCACGATGGCAGGTGGACTCTAGTCCGCCCGCCATCGTAATGACCCCGATTGTTTCAGTTATAGTTTAACCAAGATTGTTATTAATTTCCTTTCAATTTTCAGTTTTCATTGACAGCAGCTACACAACCATAGGTGAAAATTTTAAAATAGTTTAGTGTGGCTAATATTTGCTATTTTGGTAATTATGTTTCTAACCTTGATTATTCATAATATTTCTATTTTGCATGTTTTTGATGCAAAGTGTTTGCTATGTTTCGATGGTTTCTCATATTATTATTTTTTTATTCATTTATTATTAAATAGTACATTACATTGTTTTTATTGATCAGTCCCGTGTAATATTTTATGAAAAGTTGTAGTATTAACTGATCAATAAAAATAATATATGTAACATTTATTCATTTATTTTAGAATAATGTTGGTGGTTTCTCTGGTATTTAAATGTTGTATACATTAATAAGCGGCTTAGAATATAGTTTTTCTTTTGAAAATGTGTCACGTACATACTTACCATGCCTGGTGAAGCACTTGGTAAAAGCATAGGCATGGTAAACACATATGTGGTAAAGGCTTGTGTGTCAAAGGCATGCATAGAAAAGACTGCATAGTAAAGAATTGTCACTTTTTCTAGGTAGTGCAGTCCTTTGTTATTTACAAAGAGTCTGAGTTTGAATTGTAAGATTTCATACATTTCCTTTGTCATTTTAGATATTTTAGGTTTTGAATTTATTTACTGATTGTTCTACTCTTGTTCTTGGTAGCTTTGTTTGTTTTGGAGGATTTCAAAGAATTTCCATGGAGTAGTGTGTCTTCTGCTTAATATGGCTTGGAAGTCATTCCAAGCCATTCTACTACTGCTTTGTTGATTTTGTCTTTTGAGGCCATGAGCTGTCGTAATGCGGTGGTCTGACCAGATTGTAGATGTTGGTGAGACCAACACCGACAGCACGTCGGTGTCGGTCCCATCTACATTGTAATAAGCCACTCAGTTTTCCTTCATGTGTTTGGCATTATGGGGATTCTATTAAGATGTTTTAGAGCATAGCTACTTCTAGGACTGGTACATTTGCTAGGGCCATTACGATTTTATTTCAAAATCAAGTGCCTGTTTGATGTATATTCTACACTTAGTACAGATTTTCACAGTTGTCGCCATATGCATCGGTTAAAATAGTAATAGCAAACTTGCATGACGATGTGTGGGTATTTTTTAATTGTTTGTATCAATGCCTGTTCAAAGTTTAGAATATTTTATGTGAGAAGTAGTTTTAATTTTTATGTAATTTAGTAGTTCATAGTATGTTGCACTTTTCTTGTTAAGAAGCGCTGCTTAAATTAGGACTAGTATACTGTTATGATATTCACAATCTGTGGTGTATATCTGAGTGAATGGTGAAAGTAGATTTTTAAAAGTGCCAACCACCATCCATTTTTGACATTGGCTTAATCTAAGAAGATTATTTTCAGTTGCAAGGTTATTATTCTCCTTATTTATTGGTATTGTTATGCAGGATGAAGGCCTCTTTGTTTTGTATATTGGTTAGATTTTCTGGATGGGTTACTGTGCACCCATCCAGGTCTAATAAAACCACATTACCATGAGAAAGCCCTAGACAATGGCACACATGCATGATCCATGTCTGCCTATGACCAAAAATCATTACCAGGTTTCCAGATAGCCATTCACCTGGGGTACTCATGGCAGGGTTGCACATCCATCAACATACACTAGACCTTTCCATTCAACAGTCAGGCGTGGCACTTTCTGTAGTATTTAGTTGTGGTCCCAAACTTTGGAGACAGTGTAGCTTAATTTACTCCAACGGGTCCCTTTCTGAGGTCAGTTTGTCAGCTCTCAGTATGAGAAAATGATAAACAAATCTGGAAGATCAAAGTAGTGTGGGCCTGATTCACAAAGGCACATTTACACATACTAATTTACTCACTTGTAGACCTACTACTGCACCTAAGTGCAAATCTACACTTTGTTGATACTCACCATTTAAAATTGTCGATTTATATTTAAGTAAAGAATTACATGACTCCACCCTATGATGGAGCATCCAACAACAGGACTTAAAGTGTAAAGTTACTACTCGTATATTTGTCATATTCCTAGAGATTTGCCAAATTTATTTTTGATATCATTGGGTTCTTCAGTTGATGGTTCAGAAGGATGCTCCACCGTTGGAGCATCTAGTAAAAGAACATGTATTTCTTTTTATTTTAAACATATGTCAGGACCTACCCACAGGATGTGCAGGGCTAAATGGGCTTCAAACTAAAATCCCATAAACACGAGCTCACACAATAGAGTATTGCCTTCCCAAACTCACGCCCTAATGAAGGATGCACTGCCAGGTGAGGTTCTAGTATTCAAAAGCAAACAATATGGTGCATATGCCTGGCAATTTGTTGATTGATCAGTGTGGTTAACTTTCAGTTAGGGCTTTTTAGTTTTTTTCCTTGCTCTGTTGCTGTTTTTGCTTTATAAAGTCACCCCAAGATACCTTCTTTATATTTGTATTCTCAGCTCCTTTTTAGCTGGTCCCTTTAGGGATGAGCAACCTGGGGCCTCCAACTGGTATCCAGGATACTCATGAAAATATCTCTCCTGATAAAATCAGTAACCCTAATTCGACCTCTCCTAATATAGTACCTGGCCTGATGAGAGAGAATAAAGTACCTGTGCTTGCAGGGATACAAGTGCCTGAAGTTGAGAAGACAAATCACTGCGCTTGGAGTATGTGATTGCCCAAAATAGCAGAATGAATCAGGAGAGTGTAACTGGAGCTGACCCAAGTCTAGGAGTAAGTCTCCCAGCCTCTCTGTATAGGGAATTCCTAGTATGTTTCTTGGCCAAGCTTTGAATCCCTGCATAGCAGACAGCCTGAAATTCCGTCCTCGAGCATGGCTGCTATGTTGCAATTTGCCAAGAGTAGCGCACTGACTTTTGCTTGCTTGTGCTGGTTCTGCCTGAAGAAGACAGTGGTTGGAGGACCTGTGGTTACCAAAAGCTGGGGGCTCAAAATGGTGCAGCTGGACCACTGGGGTCTGTGCTGCTACTTTGCTGGAGTTATCACTTTCCTTGAACAACACTGGACAAAGGAGCCAGGACTGCCCATCAGAACAGCTGCAGTGAACCACATGAAGGGTTGCTTGCTCTACGGTTGTCTTCAGGCTTCACACTCAAGATTCCTAAGCGCAAGATACTTTAGGCAAATCAATCAAGAAACCTCCAATACTATCTGCTCTCTACAGCTACAGTGAAAGTGTATTTGTTTTCTATATGCATTGGAGCCCCAAGAAAGCTTTTCAGTAGTGGGACCAGATTGAGAGGACCCATGCTTTACAGAAGCAGGGAAGCTGCTGAAACATATCATAGTGAGCTTGCACCTTTGCCATAATCTTGTCTAGTCATATTCAATGGATTATAATCCCTTAGCCCCTATATTAAAACGCTGTGCCTGTTTGACCTTCTATTGTGTAGTATTTCATTTTGGTGTATAAAAAAAGCACTTCTCATTCTTTGTAAAGAAAAGCATGGGGCTCTGCCGCCAGCCACATTTTTTGCCGTGGTGATGGAGCCGCGAAGCTTCAGTCCACAGCCCAGAACCTTCAAGGGGCTGCCAGAATTGTCTGGTACAAGTTGCGCTGCGCAGTGCTTAGCCCGAGTGGAGATACGGCCGTCACAGCTCTGTGGGGTGTCGGACGAAGGCCGCACAAGATGGTGCCTGCCTCGAAGCAACCCAGATGGCGCAGCAGCATACAGAGACAGAGAGGCCTGAGCATTGCTGCAGCAGTGCCTGGAGCAGAGACAAGGGAGAGACCCAGTCCTGCCATGATTGCTGAGGTGCTGCACCAATACCCTGCATGAGAGCCAGCAAAGGAACAGGACTGTCGGATGTTGAAGTGAGGTGAGAGAGAGACATAGCCGTAGTGTACCTCAGCCGCCTGGGGAAAGAGCCTTCATGCCCTGAGGTCTGCGGCACCCGCCTATGACAGATTGAGCACCGGAGGCTCCAAGAGTCCACAGAGGTGAAGGGGTGAGTGGTGGCACCAGGTCAGGTCCTGAGGCGGCTGCAGACCTACGCATCCTTGGGAGAAGCCCAATAGAAAGCCTGCTGCTGGCCGAAAGGCCTCAGGCTTGGAGCTGCATCCTGGGTGCCCCAGCTGGAAGAAGGGAACCCACTCCCATTGCCCCAGGAGGTGGTGGAAGGACTTCCCCTGAAATAAGGCCCTCTACTTCACCTTAGTGTTGCACACCACTTAACTGACTTGTGGTGAACATGAGGCGGTTCTACAGGGCTGGGCTTCCAGTTTTTCTGTAAGCTGTGTGGTTGCATCACAGTTCCTACTGACCAAAAGGAACATGATACTTGCAGTGCAGACTACTTGACCTGCCTGGTATGGGGCTACTACAGAGGAAGCAACCCCGATTTCTGCTGACACAAGACAGACCCCTGGCAAATCGGCTTTACTCACATAGCTGAATCCAACCCTGCAAATGCCAATGACTACTCCACGCACTAATAAGAATAATGGCGCCATTAAAGACTTGTTCACCAAGACTCCAACTAAAAAATCTATGCCTAGTGAGGGTGTGACCATAATGGCAACCTCTCAAACAGAAACTACAGCAACATAGCAAGATGGAAACAAAGCTCCATTCACCAGAGCCTTCCTGGAGGCCCTCTTTGGCACCCTTAGAGTAGACATTGCAACCCTTAAACAAGAAATAACAGCAGAGGTTAAAGACCTCAGGAAGCAGATGGCCGAATTAGAACACAGAGTTGACATACTGGAATACACAAGAGACTCCTGTGATGAGGAACTGGACGTCCACCACCGTGAGCTACTGGACCTTTGAGATAAAAACTATGTACTGCAGTACCAAGTGGCGGACCTTGAAAATAAATCCAGACGAGCCAACATGCGAATCAAGGGAGTCCTACTACAGGCCACCACGGTAACCTCGAAGACTATGTCCATAGGCTCTTTCACCATACGGCGCCCGATATGATCTGGCTCTACCAAGACATGTCGCCTATTACACAGCCAAGGAGCTGCCAACTGAAACCACTCACGGAGCTATTGCAAAAGAAAGGGATCTGCTATTGCTGGGGACACCCAGTCTGTCTCACCTTGCAATATGCTCTATTCGCACCATGGAGAAGGCCAGAGACTTGGTGAGCTGTGATACAAATTCATCTGGAGATAACTCAGATTCTAGGGTGTGTGGGCTCTCTCCCTCCACAATGCAATTAAAATGCTTTCTAAGGTCAAAACAGAGAAAGACAGTCAAACCCACCAATTCAGAAAGTCGTAAGGAAAGAGTGCCCTTTCTGCGACAAATCCAGGAACAAGAGATGACTGGAGAAACAGCTGGCGTCTAATAACCGATCCGCCGGGTCCTGGTGACCTGCAGTTCCCTCATGAGAATGACAGACAATGGCTTTCTCACGATATGAGGCACTAGCTCGGGCGCCCGTTTCTGCCATCAGGAAAGGAGATTTCTATGCGGCAGAGCCGTCCATCATGGAAAACTGATGGATACTCTACCCCAACGTTGGTGCCACAGACCCTATCTCTTACATTCTAGGCAAACCAGAGAGGGGCTCATCGTTGTGTTCTTGTTTGATGCCAGTTGTTTTCCTTTCTCTATCTCTAATTTCCTTTTCACCCTTACAGTGTACTGACCTCAGATGCAGTTAGTTATACACACTTTTCGATCACAAAACCCCCAGAGGGGTGATGGAGACATATATCACAAGCCTTCTACTCCATGCTTCCCTACCAGCATGACTAATTGTGAAACTACTCAGTTATAATGTGAGGGGCATCAATGCACCAGCAAAGCACGTGGCCTTCCTTTCCATGATGGGTGAGTCCAAGTGTGATATTTGTTTGCTACAGGAAACCCACTTACATAAACAGACTGGTAACACATGCGATCCCGCTGGTTTGATTGCCAATATTTCTCATCTGGAGTTGGGGAAAAAACAGGTGTAGCAATTTTTGTGGCCTTACATTTTGCAGGCACGGTAATTCACACACAAACAGAAACCCCCACCATCTTCTGTCCCTTCGTATAGCCATTGGGTCCTACCCATTCATACTAGCCACTATCTATACCCCCAATGGTCATCAGCAGCCCTTCATCTTAGAAGCGTTGAGCCAGGTAATGGCAACCACTGATTCTAATGTTCTCATGGGAGGGAGACTTTAATTTAGTAATGGATAGCACTCTGGATGGGTCAGTGCAATGGGTGGAACAATTGGGCACACTTTCACCGCAGGGTCACCACCAACTCAGTGACTATGGTCTCACTGACGTCTGGCGCAAACGCTATCTGTCTGAAAAGGTCTACTCTTTCTTTTCCACAGCGCCCCAGTCCTCTGCACAGATAAACTTATTTCTAGTGGCACAAAGCTTAGTGACATCTATCCAAGATGCCAACATTATGGGGGACGCCTTATTGGATCACTCCTGATACACGTCATATTCCATATACCCGACCTCCCCATCGGGGCGCACGCAGTGCCTTCATCTTAAATTCTTTATACATGCAACGACAGTCACAGAAATTACAGCAGCAATTAGGGCTTTTATGGAGACAAATGATACTCCAGAGACACCATTAATGCTTCTATCTGATACTCTAAAATCGGTGCTTCGAGGTCACTTTATTGCGATCGCTGCTCACTCTAATCATGCTGTTTTCACTCTTGCAGGTACATGGTATTCAGTGTATGTGTACTTTTTTTGCAGCTAGTGCAGTGCTCCTTGATGTTCATTATTACCCATCCATGCAACTTACCAGCACCTGAGACGAACCCATTGAAGAAAGACTCCAGTCATGTGTTTTTTTATGACCCTTTTCTCTGGTTTTTCCTGGTTCCTTCTGCATGCATATTCTTAATCAGATAGATCTGCGTAGCGACTCATTGATGAATTGATTGTTTGGAGGTTTCATCAATTGGAACCTAATACTGTGTTCCGACCTTCTCAAGAGTTGACCTTGAGCTTTTATCAAAACAAACCTGGAGATGGTGTTTCTGCCAGAAGAAAGGATGATACAACTTCAGGAAAATCTGTGCTCTCCATTACAGAAGGGCTCAGCTCTAATTGTGTGTGGTTGAGAATGCAAGGGTGCACAATGGCATGATTGTGTTCCTTGTGCTCATCATTATCTAAAACCCCTGTTGAATCATGCATTATCCAGTTGGTCACCAACATCAGAGAATTAGAGAACTCAGTTAATCTCTGTGTCTCTTAGGAAATCACTAGCCAGGAGGCTACAGAGTAAGTATCTTCTTCAAGATATCTATTGAGTTTGTCCTGTATATACAGTTTTAAATGCAGGCTCCAGACATAAAGGTTTAGAAGCCGCAATGGATGGGCTTCATGCACAGAACCTCTGACTGCTATATTGAGCACTTGGAGGCTATTTTCTCTACATCTGTCAAAATATCATATTCATGTCACAACAGGCAACCATGTCCCTAGAACCTACATAAAATATCAGGGGGTCCCGTCACCAACTTTGGCTTAAATAACTTTGCCAGGGACTCATCTCATCTGTCTATGAATAGCTAGACATTATTTCTTCAAATTTGTGACATGTGGTGAAAGGCCTCACTTGATCTCATTGTTTTCCTCTGGGATGCTTTCAATGCCTTACCTCTTCCTTGGCTTTTGGGTCTGCTGTAAATCATTCTGTCAGTACCACTTCTGTCCCACATCCTCCTGAAGGTTTGTCATTGTTCTGTTGAGCTTGTATTGTTATCTCAAATGTTGCTGCAGAGGTCTTGGAATGCACTTCAGCTGCAGCATGCTTTGGGTGTACCCTGGACTCTTCTGGTGAGTCCATTCTCATTGCACCTCCCTCATCTCCTTATTGTTACTCTTCTGTGCCTTCTCCTTAGGGTATAGATATTAAGCAACTTGATCCCCAGTTATTGCATTGCTCCTGGTTGTTACAACATGATTGCCACCCTTTTATTGTAAATTTTTATGTCAAACATTTTGGTCAGTTTGCTTCTTGGTGTACCTTCTTGAGGACTGCACCCAAAAAATTGTGATCCGTTAAGAATTCCTGATTTCTTATGAGGTGGATTTGTGTTTGACCAGTCTGCATCAACTGTTAGGGTTCAGTGGCCTGGTGATTGGGTTTAGGTCACCTTGTTCAATTTGTCCTATGCTATTCCACTTGCTTCTTGTTTTTTGAGGAGGTTTTCCAGTAAATCTTTGACCAGTAGTGCTTTACCCTGTTCCTTCTTATGATCAGCGGTGTGTAAAATTTGATTCAAAATTAGTTTTTTGCATAATTATGTCAAATTACTGCACAATTTCACTAAATTACTCCTAATTACGTGAAATGCAAACCTGTCATTTCATTCTATATTTTAGTGTGGAATGCATCTTCACGTCAAATTGTAGCACAAGGAGGCAATCAAACAAATACACTATGGATGCCAATGGCTCAAGTTCTGTTATTCGCATGCATTCACAGTAGATTTGCACCTCAAATTATACATTTTACCACAAATGGCATGTCATTATGCAAAGTCGCACAATGGAATAATTTTGAGACTCTTGTGTTACAAGCATAATGTGAAATTTCTAAATATACATAAAATTCACTACTGTTATTTAAATTTCACCCTGGCCTACTTACCATGTTCCTTTAGACTGGAAAGAGGATGCTAAGACTCAGAGTAATGAACATTACCAGGACATTACCATAAATAGTATTGAGAAATGTTGCTGATGTTTTGGGAGTAACCAGGAGAAAAACACATTCCACTGGCAAATAATGTATAAGGAATCTTGCAGCAAAAAGCTTTTTTTGTTCTACATTTCAAATAAATGCATGAGATTAATTACATTATTATTGAACTGAAAACAATTTTGCTAACCATTTCCAACTTTTTTTACTTATCCCTATACTTTACCATACTAAGCCCTCTACACCTATTGTGGAGTTTCCCTATAGTAAAGAATAGGGAAAAGTAAAAATATATATATTTATTTTTCCATTAAATGTTATTGTAAATTCATTTAATGTATTTTTTTTGAATGTTAAACAAAAGAAAAAATGCTGCAGCACTTTTAACTTATTTTAAAATTGAAAATGTAATTATTTAAATAGCTTACATTAAATTACAATTATTTTTGTGAAATTTAAATTAAAAAATGCCGCTCAACGTATACAACTATATGTTTCATATCATAATAATAATTATAATTTATTTATATAATTACTTAAATTGAATCTAATTGTATTTTGATAAAAAAAATCATGTATCCTTAATTGTTAAGTTCAAAATATATGATTAACAATGCTGAAATAAAATGTTATAAAGGTTTTATATTTAGATAATTCTTTACATTAAATTAGCATTACTCATATTTCAACTCTTCTCATTATTGTTATTCAATTTAACATTGTTTCATATGGTGGTCAATTTAAGTCCCTACCTCCGTTATATTCTTCGGCACGGTTTAGCAGTACCTGCAAGTGGCCATGTATGGTGCTGGACTTACTCCAATTCTGAGCTGGAGCACATTTACTACTGTGATGGGACCTTTTTGGCAGTAGTAACTATAGAGGTGCATTTTGTGAATAGGAGTGGACTGATTATGACTTCGACGGGGTGGGAGAGGGCCGACACGCCATCGCCCCACTCACACACCAACAAATTTGACGGCCACCTGCCCACCAGATTATGAGTCATTTCTTGGTCTGCCATCTGGGCTTGGTGGTGGTCCTACAGCGGTGTAGTTCAAAGGCACATAGCTGAGCCTTTCAACTGCAGGCAAAATGAGTACCAAAACAAGTTCCTGGAAGGCATGCAGTCCATGCTGTGCAGGAACTGGGGTGCATGCACACAGGGGGGGCACACCATGTGCCCCCTGCATGTATCCCCAGGCCCTGTAAGGCCCCCATAGTTTCCTCACTGCCAGCGTGCTTGAGCACAACTATGAGACTGCTGGCGGTGAGGAAACTCATAATATGCTTTGTGGTGCCGCAGTGGCACCGCCTAGCATATTGCGGCCTCAGACCATCGCTGCACCACCGCCAAGGATCATGGATTGCTGGCGGTTGCATCAGACATTTGGTAGTTTGACTGCCATAGTCGTAATACAGCTGTCGGACCACTGGTGCGGCGATCCCTGACCACCACCGCACCTTCACTGCTGGTTTGGCAGTCCAATGGACCACTAAACTCGTAATTAGGCCCTTACTCTTTTGTGGGTGGGTGTATGTCCCACCCTATATCACTCCCTACCATTCTATTACCCTCTCCTTACTCTGCCTTAAATCCCCCCCTTTTGTTGTGCTAATTTCCCATCTTCCAGCCTTTTTCCCTAGTCCTTCCCACATCTACTTCTAAAATGCATACGTTTGAATGTGGAGACTATGGAGATCTCCCCATAGATAAAGATAGGACTAGTGGAGGTTTAGGTCTCCATATGCAGTTTGTGAATACCATTTTGCAAAACATTTGTAGTATTATTGTAGTACAAAAAACATTCTACAAAGTTCAGTTTTTGTAATATGCCCTATAATCATTTTGTAGCTATTAGCAGTCATTTTCAAGAAACTAAAGTCCTAGAATTGCAGGCTGTTAAAAACAGCAGTATGTGCCTTTTGTGGGAAGGGAACAAGTAAATATCGAAAAAGAAGAGTTTTCTCCACAGGGAAAATTATTTTGAAGAGGGCAAAATAACGTATATGCCCGAATATAGATTTCTACATCATTTACTCATACAAGATTTCTTCCTCCGAGAAAATAGAGGGGCCGATTACGATGGAGGTTGGAAAGCCACAGACCTTAGGTCGGAGGCTTTCCGACTCCTATCATCGTTTACAGTTACAACCAGCTGATTATGTATCAGCCAGTCGGAATTGAAACCGGCTGGTCATTCCAGCTGGATTCCGATGGGCTCAAGGAGCACATCGGCCAGTTGGAACCGGCTCGTAATCCCAAAAGGCGGCCCCTTGGGATTACGAGACACTGTTTCCAGCATGGTTTCAATGTTGGCCTGTTCAAAATTGAAACCAGTTTAGAAAATGTGTTTGGGGGCCCCCAGCAGGGCCCCCTTATGTTTGCAACCTCGAGTTGGTGGCCCAGGGGGCACCTATGGTGCTCCCCTGTTGATCCCTGTACCCCATGGAACCTTAAGCTGCCTGCCACGGGGTACAGGGATGAACAGCACCTCTCTTTTCCTATGGGAGCATGTATTCTGGCTTGTTTAAGGCCGTAATGCATACTCCCATAGGGAAATGTAGGAATGCGACCAAACAGTGTTCGGTCGCATCCTAATTAGGCGGTCGGGACAACTGACCAGAGGTTGGTCGGTCCCAGGACCGAGGCGGTGTCGACATTATAATTAGGCCATTACAGCTTTGGACATGTTCAATTGGTACAGATTTACTGAAGCACTCCATAGTTTTCTGAATACTGTACATTTTGGAAATCTACTCCAAATAGAAATGTACACAATGCAAAATCGTAAAGTTGCTGATTGGCTTTCAAAGCAGTGTGGAGATTAATTACTTGTCACTTATCGGAAGGCACTTCACATCATTTAAATTATTTTCGTTTATAGATTTAGGCTGATTACTTCTCTTGAAGGCAGCCCAACAAGCCAAGTGTTGAGTTAAACTTGTATAAGAATTCTAAGCTTGGCACTTCATTGAGGCTAAATGCTTCCTTTCCTACGATCCTTGCAATGGATTACAATGGTGTTAAACCTACTTGAAATGTGAACAGATAGTTAGGTTCCTTCCCATCCTCAGCATATCTTTGCAAAATAGGGACCTGGGTTGAATTTATATCAGTGGGTCACCGCTAACATAAAAAAAGCCTGGAAACGTTGACTCTAGAGCCAGGTGGAAATCACCAATTTAAAGTATGGCAACTCAGCACCCACTTTGGGGTCTTGGTCTCAAGTGGTAATCAATATATTTGACCACTAAAGGAACGTTTCTGGCTCATGTGCCACATGACTAATGCTGGTGGCAATTTCAGATCTTCTTATAGATATTAACTGTCAGGTGGATTTTTCTTGTCTAACCGATTTAATACCTTTTTAGTACTGGGTTTTCTTGAGCACCTATAACAGTATACACACTAAAAGTTGAGATACAATGCAAGTTAACTAAGTGGAAAAATATGTTTTCCACAGCTGAAAGAAATGACATTCCAACTGAAACATTGTGGTGAAGTGGACTGCAAACAAAGTTTGTTTCCTTGCATTTTTCCTCTATTTATGGATGTCATTCAGTCTTGGAAGACTTATTTCTTTTTATTCCTGCCTTACATTAATGAATTGTGCAAAACACAATAATCACACGTAGATAGAAATTGTATGTGAAAATATTTTTTATATTAAATGTTCAAATAAAAAACATTTATATTCACTTAAATCATCTTTAATGCGCTCTTCTGGGGCTGTACGATTCTTTCCTGAAATGCATACACTCTTATCCATTCGTATGCACACAACATTAGACAACCTAAGGGGCATATTAACATGGCGGCGATAAAAAATTACGAAATGTGTAATAACTGGTTTTAGACCCTCTAAGGGGCATATTATCAAGCACGGCATTAAAATGATCGCCGTTTTACCGGCAGAAAACTGCCGCTAAAGCTGCGATAATGGTCTTGATAATATGCCCTTGAGAAGTACCATAGAAGTCCATCTTCTGGTGTCAACATGGGCTTCTATGGGAATTCTCAAAGGCATATTATCAAGCCCATTATCGCCGCTTTAGCGGCAGTTTTCTGCCGCTAAAACGGCGATAATTTTAACGCCGTTTGTTGATAATATGCCCCTAAATTACTACACAGTGTGTTCTCCCCTGGAACAAAAACTGCAAATATCCACGGTGACTTGCGCATCCTCCTTTACCAAATGTCAAGATAGTTTAGCAACACTGTCCCAAATGAACTGTTACACTGAATGTCTAAGCCCTAAATTCATTCTCGATATTTCTACCTCAGAACAAGCAACACTGCTAAAATACTGGAATCTATAGCCTGGAAACGTCGCAAGCACATTAATTGCACCCTGAAAATAACAAAACGCTTTGCCCCTTTCACTCCTGCGTAGAAAAACATAGAGGGCCAGATTATATGTAATATGCAGATTTCCATTCTTTTTGCTGAGTGCCTGAGAGAGGATGGAGCAATTCGATCTGACCGCAGTACACATGGGCAAAAAAAACCTTAACAATGTATTACTTATGAGTCATTTTACTTGTGGATTTTTTTAAACAACTGTAATTATGGTCTATGGTATTTATTTGTTTACAAAATGAAGCAAGCTAATGTGCAGTTATTTATACATTTATTAAAAGATTTACAATAGGAAATAGAGAATATTGGGACATATCTACAAGGACGGCGATAAATAGACGCAAAGCATGCTTAGCGCTTTTCTATTTATCGCCATCTATCGCTTGATTTTATCGCCCTATTAGCGCGTTATTTACAACGCGTTTCCCCAGGGCGATATAATTACCAGCGATAGTGGGGTGATTGCCGTTTTGCAGGGTACATCGCTGGTTTTCCAGCGATGTTCCCTGCAAAATGGCGATAACCTTGCTGATACGATCCACAGGGTCGTATCAGCACAATCCACCCCCATAGTAGGTATGCTTAAGTCTGCATCTTAGTAGACGTTAGATTCCGGCGAAAACAGCGGTTTTCGCCCAAAACTAATGTCTGCTAAAATGTGTTGGCAGCCTTGTAAATATCGCGATGTGCACCTCAGCGATATTTACAAGGTTGTCCTACCCAGTGACGCCCACTTTGCATCTTATTAGAGATGCAAAGGGAGGCGTTAGGTAAAAGGGTGCTAACATGCGTTAATGCATGTTAGCACCCTCTTGTTAATAGGACGATATTTTTACCTACGCTTTTTTGGCTTTAAAAGCCAAAAAAGTGGAGATAAAGCCCTTGTAAATATGCCCCATTGTTTTTTTAATCTAGCTCCATATATCACGTGTTAAAATTGGAAAAATCTAAGGGGCATATTATCAAGACAGGCGATAAAATTATCGCTGCTTTAGCGGCAGAAAACTGCCGCTAAAACTGCGATAATGGGCTTGATAATATGCTCTATGGAATTCCAATTGAAGCCCATGTTAGATGTGAAGGACATCTAACCTGAGCTTCAATTGGAATTCCATAGAGCATATTATCAAGCCCATTATCGCCGTTTTAGCGGCAGTTTTCTGCCGCTAAAGCGACGATATTTTATTTGCCTGTCTTGATAATATGCCCCCAAATGTGTTAAATTCCCTGCTAAATGGAGCAAATTGCCTTTCTGCTGCTAAAATCCGTTATCACATATAGACCAGAGCAAACCATATTTGCACGACTTCAATTGAGCAAAAAGAAAAGAGGTGCAAAGGACTATTTGCCTAAATTTAGCACTAGTTTAGAGTCTATGTAATCTGGCACTGAGTGGAAAGCCATATTTTTTCATACATTTCCAACAGGTCTTATACAAAATTAGTGAGTGCGGATTGAACTTCTTCCCAGCCATGTTTGCTACTTCCGAATGTAGATACAGTATCCAGCCCTTGCCCAATCATGTGAGTTTCCACCGTGAACAGTTTTTATGTTAGGTCTCTGTAGCTGTTAACAAATCTACGATGGATTGCGCTCATCTTACTACACTCTCATAGGTAACAGTACAATGTGCCAACTGCCCACATCAAGAATCAATCATTTCAACATCCATCCGGAGCATTCATGAAACAGAGGGGCATATTCTCAAGGACTTATCGCAGAGTTAGCGGCACTTTATCGCAGCCAAAGTGGCGATAAATGTATCGCCCTATTCACAAGCTGGTGCTAACAGCCCATATCACCAGTTTTCCTGCGATAGCAGGCGCAAAAAGAATTGCCACAGATGACATCAACAACTAACACTAATGATATGCAGAGTAGGCGTTCCAGTGCAAATAGCCACGACAACACCACTTTCTCAACGACCAACCAGATCGGCGATAAGATCACAAAACATGCGATAAAGCGCATTAGCAGCAGGGATTTAACACCTGCTCCTACATGGTATTAAGTCAGACGACTACCGGCAGTATGAAAGGGAGCCCAGCCCAGAGCCACACCTGAAGAACAACAGATGCCATGGAGCTACTGATCATGTAGCTCGGACACCCAAGAGGGCCACAACACCCACTGCCACCCCACCTGACAAAGATATTTCACATCAAATTTACGAAATCATGAACAAAACAACTCGCCTGATGTCGCACAATTACAACAATTAACATGTGTGGTCAGAAAAAGGAGAATCATTCATACAGCTTTGAATTTCGAAACAAATGTTTATTCAAATTACACTCAAAACAACTATTTGGAAGAGTCATGGCGGGTCTCCTCTGGACAATCTGTAAGTCACAGCCTGCAAGATAAAATTGAAGATAAGAAGGTGTGTTGTGTGCTCATCAAAGGACAGAGAGAGAGAGAGAAAGAGAGAGAGCGCAAGAAAGGGAGAGAGAGACAGAGAGAGAGGGAGAGAGAGATAGAGAGAGAAAGAGAGAGAGAGAGAAAGAGAGAGAGTGAGAATGAGAAAGAGAGAGAAAGAGAGGGAGAGAGAGAGAGAGAAAGAGAAAGAGAGAGAAAGAGAAAGAGAGGGAGAGAGACAGCGAAAGGAAGAGAGGGAGAAGGAGAGAGAGTGCCGACACTGTGCATCCAGGCCTCACTGCTCACCTTCTGCCACAGTTGTGTCTCCAGTCACGTGCCGGAATACACTGCAGTCCACCAGGTCTCTTATCTGAAACAGAGTCCAGATTTATGAATGGCAGAGTTTATATCATTGCACACGCCATCATCGCTTGCCCGCCCCTGTGCACACAGGCTGCTGCACCCCAGCCCCTCCCACAGCCCAGCGGTGATTGCCCGCCACAGCGCACCCAGGCCTCACTGCTCACCTTCCGCCACCGGCGTGTCTCCAAGAGGGCCCACCACGTGCCGGTGCAAGCACCAAGCCTGGGGCCCACAACCTTGGCAGCCTCCACATCATGGAGCCCAGCACCACGGGCCACAAGGTCACACACATGATTCTGGGTCTTGATTTCACAATGGCAGAGATCATATCAGTGCACATGGCATCATCGCAGGCTGCACACCCGCCCAGCTCTTTAGGTACCACTATCTCTGTGAACCGCAAGGCAACGCCACGTGGTGGTAGGCCCGTGCTGCCTGCTGGCTCAGGCCTACACTGCGGTCCAGTAGGGCTCACTCAAATCCTTACCAGTCTGGACCGCCAGGACGGAGCATCATCACAGGCTGCACACCCGCTCAGCACTTAAGGCGCCCCTACCTCAGTGCACCGAAAGTCACCGTCCCGCGGTGGCAGGCCTATGCCAGCCGCAGTGTATCCAGTGCCACCAAGCCTGTGCAACACAAGTCATGGACCATCTATGATTGAGTCTCGTGATATGCCAGGCGGATGCAGCAATGTCACCTCCGGCAGTGGGGAAGAACTGGGATACGTAGCGTCCCCCCCTTTATACGTAAGCCGAGTGGGCTGGGTCGGCATATGCCAGGCCAACGTTGGGGTGTGAATAATTATCTCTGGACTCTGGGCGTGGTTCATTTCTGGGCTGGACAGGAAACCAACTGATGCATGTGTCCCAGTCGCAGTGTCAGCGCCACACGGCCTGCAATCGACAATGTTGCAATGTCGCATGCACCCGGAGGGCGGCCATGCACGGAGGGAATGTACAAGGAGTGCAAAACCGCGTGGGCTCTTGGCTCAAACATGCCAACTGTTGTGTGTGTATCGCTATTGGTGCACAATAAGCCTAAGTCCTAGCCTCAATTGCAGCGTGAAAGCCACATCACATTTCCAGAATGCAAGCAGTAGTCAGACTAACATTAGGTATGAAAGCATCTTTGTCTCAATACACAAGGCAGAAGGACATCTGCATCTCCGACCTTGGTCTTGCATGTGGCAGGCACCCCCTGAGAGAGATTCCATGGCAGATGATGATGACTCCCACACTATGCACAGCGCTAATGGAAGACCAACCTATCCACACCCCACACACAGAAGTCCTTCCTCGAGGTACTCCTGCATGGAATGCCCTTGACACTCACATACACAACAACCCATACGTACAAACATTGCACACACATACGACTCATTGGTATGAGCTGTGGCATATCATCCACATAACTGCCGCAGGTCAGAAGAGTGCCGGTTCTATGTGAGCCACCAATGCAAGGGCACACATCCCGGGCATATGCACAATGCCGGTCACGTGGAACTGTACCGTGTCTGAATGCTGCCAGTTAGTGTCTGATGAATTGGTCTGCATGTTGTGGCCCTTGTCTTGCCCGTACTGACACGCACATGCTAATTAAGTCTACGCAACTTCACTAGTGTTAAACTGTGATGAGTGTGGATTAGAATGGCAAATCGTGTGCGTCAATGAGCATTGACCGTACACAGTGAGGGACTGACTGACGCATGTGCCAGCTCCACCTCTGTGAGCCAGACATTGTGGTTGAGATAGTTCCTGATAAACCTGTGCTTTTACGTGTCTTCAGCAATGTGAGTATGGTGTCCAACTTCTTGCCATGTGGATCAATGTGATCCATCACTACAGGTTGAGTCCACTCAGTTGAGTGTATGTAGGTATGCAAGGAGATGTTTTGTTGTCAAATGTGATGGGGGACACTACTTTAGGCCTGCCAAGTACTTTGACATTTCACACACAGCCCTATTTCTAACATTGCGTGGGGCAAAGTTTGAAATTGCGTGATTGTTGTTTCAGAGCAATGAGGCCACTGCTAGTGCACACATTCTCAGTCATCTCAATGCCTCGGTCACACATGCGCATGCTTTAATTTCCGAGGGTGTACCTTGTTTTGCAACCAATGTCCTTACATTCATCCATATTTTCATACTTGATCAATTATGGACATGACACATCTGTGTGATTTTGAATGATTTATTCACATTCGGTGGAGTGTCGGAGCTGGAGCAGTACATGGCCATGCAAACCCCACTTTACAATGTAGCCCAGTGGATGGCCAGCCAGAGTCTTTTAGGGATTGACAAGTGCATCGGAAGAGGAAGAGTACAGGCCGCAGCTCGATTGCTGTGTCATTGTTAAGGAGACAAAATATGTCAGTCCATGTCGAGTTCCAAGGTGAGTGGAACAGTGGGAGGTGTTGTTACACTGCATGATGCAGAGGGCAGAACCAAGCTGAAACAGGGCATATGGCGGAGAAGATTGCTACTGGCTCCTCCTTAATACACAGGTGGAATCACCAGCATCTTCGTTCTCTCTGTCATCTGTCTGACATTTGGGTGCTGATGTTTGGTCTGCAGCACTGTGTGCCAGTGACACATCAGGGGCCGTAAGTGTGTGTGTGGAAGTACCAGCAGCATTCATCAGCGGCTGCCTTAGTGGCAGCAATGCGATGATGAGGATCTGCAGGGCATGGGAGATACCAGCAACTTTTCGCTGGTGTGCATCCGTGGCAGCCATTCTTTCCGCATGCATCCTCTCCATGTTCTCCATTATCCTCAGCATCTGTGCCAACTCTCGGCTGACATCGCTGAGGCCACTCTGACTAGACAGTTGTTCTCCTCTCAGAGGCATGACTCCAGCGGTGTCGGGCATGGATTGTTGGACATTATGGAGCGAACTGTGTGTGTCTGTTAGGAAGTGTAAGTGGTCCCTGATGTGACTTATACACCCACGTATGTCATCTAGTTTGGCTGCAATGTGGTCGAACCCCACCCGCACCTGTTCAGCCACCTCCTTCTGGCAGTCTAACACCTGGTCTTGGAATGCGATGTGTTCTTCAGTGAGGTGCTGGGAGCCAGCCGTGGTGGTGGGTGCTTTCTGCTGTGTGGTCTATGCAGGGGGTGGGGTCTTCTCGATGCAGCTGGGCTGCCCTGCTCCTGGAGATGGGTTGCTGTAGGTGTCCATGAGCAGTTGGAGGGTGTCGGTGTCGAAGGTGGGGAGGTCCTCTTAGTTATCAGTGAAGAGTTGTTGGGTCTACTCTGCAGGAGTTGTTTATTGCCCCTCTGCAATGTGAATGGGAGATGCAGTTTAACATTGTGTTGACATGTATGTTAACGCATTGTTCAAGTTTACGTACAGACTTCATGACAATGTACATTGTGACTGTTTGGGAGGAGCTGACTATTTGATGCGTGACAGTGGACATTTGAACGACATCACGGATGTGAGGATGCACACGTACATTATCATCTCACTGTTTCCTGCTATGCCATATGATATTGGCCAGTTTCTACGCACAAGCGGAACCAGTTGTGTCCTCTGTTCTGTGGTAAGAGTGTTGCATGTTGTACCATATTGTCGTCAATGTTGATGTGCTGTTATTGCTTATGTGTGTGTGCTGCATTGTGGGAGAGTTGCCCCTGCAGCTGTGATTTTGCTGCCCCTTATCCCTTTCATGGGGTGTGCCTTTGACTTCTGTGCTACTACAGTGCTGAAATGTTGCAGACTTGGCTAATTTTGACTCTTGTGTGGATCTTGGACTCTTGGGCATGGTTTATTTGCAGATGTGTTGTTGACATCAGGCGTTGTTTGTGCACGTGGATGTGTCAGAGTGTGACCTGCTCCTTTCAGGATGTGTTCCACACTCTGCCACCTCAGTGTCGTGGCGTGCACCATGTCATGATAATTGGACTACAGCCATGCTATTCGTCATGCAGTGTCACTTGCATTGTCAGTGTGGCTCACAGGCATGCAGCTTTGCTGGTTTTAACACGTGTGCATGGGTTGGTTGTGAGATTGGTGCTGTGTGGGGAGGGACCCCTTTGTGCCCGTTGTGGACGTAGGCCTACTTGCTGTTTGTATGTGTGCTGCAGTGTACCAAGTGGATGAGGGACATGAACCAGAATCAGTGCAGTGCAGTGGGTGTGCAGTGTGCTCTACTTAGTTGTGCATGTGTGCCATTGTGCCCATCTCCCCCCGTTCCCCGAGGCCCTGTTCGGTACTCACCCTGGTGCTGTTGTGTCAGGTCATGTCGAGCAGTGTCTGGACCCCCAACTCCTGCCACCGTCTCCCCACTGATGACTGTGGACACCATTTCCTCCATCTCATCCAGCTCCTGGTGTTCCACTGGTCTGCCACCTCCAGTCTGCTTTGCTGCCTGATGGTTCTCAGCGAGTTTCTTCTTGGTTTTGCGCTTCGCGTCTTTCCAGTGCCTCTTGACCTCTCCAATTGTCCTCCTCCTCACTCCGACTGCATTCACCTTGTCCAGGATGGCCTGCCATACTGCATTTTTATTTGCCATTGACAAATTGGAGTTGACGAACAGTTGTTGGTGGTGTTCTATCACCTCCGTGATGATGATCCTGTTTTCCTGCGGACTGAACCTCATCTTCCTCGTCTTCTTCTCCTTGCCCTCCGTGACCCCGAGGTCCCAGTATGGTCCTCCTGGGGGCTTGTGGGGTTCTGGTCATCCTCTGTACTTGCTCTGGTTTCCTCCATGGTGCTACGCAGTTAAAATTAATTTGTTTGTGTTTTTCGGTGCATTTTCCCGCATGACGCGTGGGAATTACAGGCCTGTCGCTGGTTATCGCTGATCTTTGTATCACGATTGGCCACATCGCAACTTTTTTTTCGTTCTTGTTTCGCATTTTTTCGGCCTCGTGTTAATTTTAATGCTGTCATTTGACATGTTGTCGTGAGACTATCGCATGGTACTGCCACGTTGAGAATACAACGTTAACACAGCATTATTATCCAGCGATAGACTGCGATATGCAAAGTTGTGTTAAGCTCATTTTGCGATAATGATCACACGTTCTTGAGAATATCCCCCAGAGAGCATAAACATGTGAGGAATAATTGTCTGTTGGAAAACAAAATTAAAATTCTGCATGGCAGGCTGAGAATAATTCAGTCAATCTATTTGCATGCTGTCATTAAGTACCAGCATTCTCGGAAGATTTGTGGGACCAGAGTCAACAAACTTCAGAAAGTCTCCAATGAAGGACAAGGACATGTTTAAAAAAATATAGATAGATAGACAAATAGATAGATCGAGAGATAGATAGATAGATAGATAGATAGATAGATAGATAGATAGATAGATAGATAGATAGATAGATAGATAGATAGATAGATAGATAAATAGATAGATAGATAGATAGATAGATAGATAGATAGATAGATAGATAGATAGATAGATAGATAGATAGATAGATAGATAGATAGATAGATAGATAGATAGATAGATAGATAGATAGATAGATAGATAGATAGATAGATAGATAGATAGATAGATAGATAGAAAGATAGATCTATCGATCTTGCAAAGCCTTAAAAAAACATGGTAGATCCAAGATATGGCTATGTTAAGTAGCCTTAGACGTGTTAGCTGATTTGTAATTAACAAACAAGACAATTTTGCAATAACATTTTTAAATAAATATTGCGGACTGCATAAGTGAGCACTGAAAAAGTTCAGGTCCTGGGGATAATGACTCTTCTGCTCCCCATTCTGACAGATATGTTAACTGCTGCTATTTGCCTGCTTTCTTACTTCAGTTAAAGTGACATGAAGTACTAGAAAGCAGGCAGCAACAGTGAGCATGTGTGTCTGCTTGAGTTGAGTGGTATTTGTGCAACGGGCACCTTCAAGCCTGTTTGTGCACATAGTAATTGTTTCTAGTTTTCTCTCCGCTCATTATTTTCTCTCTGCTTCAGCTCGGGACCATACATTGGGGCAGGCAATTAACAATGGTTAAAATACTCTACAGATGGCCATACTGGTTAACCCCTTCGCCGCGGCGCGAATTCCGTTGCGGCGCTGGGGGGTTTTTTGGTGAGCGCGGCGCCGCTGTGCTCATGACGGAACCACGCCGTCATGAGTCACGGGTGAGCTGTGCTCATGACGGAGTGGTTCCGTCACGGCGCCGCCCACTTAGGTTACACGCCCGCACAGGCGGGGAAAAGGCACCGTGTGGGCGGAGCGGCCGCCAACGGCCGCAGCATGACGGAGCCACTCCGTCATGAGCACAGCGCGACCGTGGCTCATGACGGAGTGGTTCCGTCATGAGCAGGGAAGGGGTTAATTAAGGTGAAGCAGATACGCATGTTCCTAGAAAGATTTCAAATGCATTACTTTTTATTTGATAATGAAATAAATGCCCGTTTCTCCACCGGCACTTAAACCTCTTACATTACATTTGACCATGAGGTAGAAAGTTATATAGCATAATAAATGACAAAGTGACTACACAATGCGTGGTGGGATGACTGGAGGTACTTGGGTTTCACAGAAAGAGAAGAAGGCTTGTTTATTCAGTGATACACGCCTTTCAAACTCATACTTGACCCGCTGAAAGTTCCCTCACAAATAGATGAAAGGGGATATTGGAGCGGGAGCTTTTCTAAAAACAAAAGTCAATTCTTTATGAACAGACTTGTCCTTTGTGACCTTGATAACTTTTGCAATGATCAAAAGTTAGGGCACTATTGATCCGTTTCTTTTTTCATGACGGACAGAAAAATCATGAAATATGGATTGCTGCTTTGAGGGATGGCGCAGTTTTATTTATTTTTGCCTTTTTGATTGATAACATATTTGACCAAGACGTGTCTCCCATAAAATAGACCCATTGCACTGAAGTCTATGTGAAACTATTAGAGAACCAGCTATATGTGAAGATGTGTTCCACCATACATTCTCTTGGAGCTTGAGGACAAAACATCATGGTTTTAAAGGTCTGACAAAACAAAACTCTTTGCAGTTTCAGAGAAATATTTTTACACTTATCTTTTCATAGCTCCTGAATAATTGTATGTCAGTACTACTTGAATTTTTTGTTAGTAAAATCATTCCCCAGCAGTAATCTGCACATTGTTTGATAGAACAATGCTGAAGCATGGAAAATGCTTTATAGGTCTTTGAACAGTTGTTTTATCTTTTCTCAGCTTCCATTGTGTTAGAAATTGAGCCTGCACTAATATAACCAAATGTGTATTGTCTTCCATTTTGAAACATAGCCACACTACGCCACGTGACCATTGTTGTTGTTGTCGCCTTTGCTCTAACTCAGAATTTTGAGCTTTCCAAGGCATTGGGGTTGGGATGTACCTAACCGAGGCCAACCTAGCTGTTCCAGACCTCTCTGTATACAGCGCTGCAGTTCATGTTACCTGAAAGGATTCTGGGAGCCTCTGAATCCAATGTGATAGTATTATGAGAGAATCTTCAACTGTACTCTGTAGTAAAATATTTCTTGTTGTCTGTTCCTTATTGGTGATTATCCAGAGAACTGTGTATTTGTGTGCTAATGTGTGTAATCCTTTTTCTAAAGTCCTATAAAAGGACCTGCATTTCCCACGGCTATGGAGCCCCATTTGTCTAGAGGGACAATCTAGGCTGGATCCCCTATTGAACTTTACCCAATTCTTTGTACTTGTGATTTGTATTCTTGCTGCAAATCTGATTGATGCTATGACATTGCCAAGCATCTAGGCCAATATTTGAGTTGACCAACATTTTTTTCTTTCCTTTGCTTATTCTTTACCATTCTATTATGATTAAACTAAGCCTTCGGGTTACAGTATTTCAAAATCAATTGCAAATTTATTTGCACTAAAAATAATCATATTTTTCAGTGGTGTGCAGTATTGTTAAAAAGGGATTCTATGTCTGTTCAAGGTGACAATTCTCTTAGGAAGCACTTGTACTGTTCTCCTGAAAATATGTGATGATCTTTTTTTATTGCAATTCAGTTATTTTGAGCAAATGGATATCCGCATTTGGTGGCAAGGTTTTATTTTTTGGGGGGGGGGGGGGGGGGTTATATATCGGGAACTCAACCCGAAGGTATCAGAGTGATTTACATGAGCACACATTGCGTTACAGATGGACATATTCCTTTTTTTAGGCATGGGGAGATTAAGTGATTTGCCCATAATCATAGTATGTTGAGCATACCTGCGGAGACTAGAATCCGGTTCTCCAACATTGAGGCTTACCGTTTTCGCTGTTACGCCTCATCCTCTCCTCTTTCTTTCTCCATCTATGTTTGCGTCATATGCCTGCAATAGAAAAATTTAAGGATAGCATCATTGCATCAGGTTTCTATTGACTAATCTATGTTTTTGTTGACATAGGTATATCAGTAAAACTATTTTGCAAGATAAATTCAAATACTACTGACAGGTTTGACTACCAACATATTGAAACACTGTTTTCAAGCTGGCTTTAGAACAAACATCTTCACCATTAATCAAATATTTAGTCTCCAACTCCTTTATTGGAAACGGTGTCTACAGATGGTGGCAGTCTCTATTTACTATTTGTGGATCTAAAAACCGCATTTGAACTATGTGCTCAGGTATAAACTTTGGTCTGTATTAAGTGATCTAGGGGGCCCCCTCTTATTTCTGGCATATGCTTAGGAGATTGCATGAAGGCAACTATGTCCAAATTAGGTATGGGAAATATGGCGAACTCTACTTACCTCTTGCAGTTAACACATGAGTTAGGCAAGGATGTGTGCTTGTACCTACCTTGCTCTGTCTTTATATTAATGCACTGGTTGACACATTGAATGGTGTGAAGGGCACCGAAGCTCGGAAGATTGCACACAATGAAGTGCCAGCAATAATGCCTGCTGACGATACCCTCCTGCTTTTACAGTTGTCAGTCAGAGGACTCTTGCCAGATTTGAAGCTTTCTGTACATGCCGGGGCCTGGAGATCAACATTCAGAAGACCTAATTTATGGTCTTTAACCCAGTTAGCACGACATGTCTAAATCCCTGTTTGAATGGTACGCCACTCAAGAGGGTATCAGTATTTGAATATCTAGGTTTTACTCTAACAGAAAAAATGGACTGGAGGCAACAAATAGATAAAACAAGTTTTAAGATAGCACAGACAACAAGAGGGCTGGCAAAGTTATTTAGAAATTATTTCCACAAACCAGTTAGCCCGATTGTGGAGATCTATAAAGTGCAAACAAGGGTTGCTGCATTGTACGGCGCTGAACTTTGGGAGCACTGCTCTTTAAGGAATATTGCCAAGTCTGAGGACAACTTTATCAGGCAGTTATTTGGTCTCCCCCTTTGCACCCCACTTACCCCTTTACATGTGGACCTAGGGGTGAGACCGATAGCAGAGGAAATTGGTCTTAGACCTTTAATTTTCTGGCATTGCCTATGGGTGACCCTAGAATGGTCTGAGCTAAAGGAGGTACTGGGCTACTGGGTGCAGGGAAACTAGCGTGGATTGCACATATCAGGGACGCATTCCATAGTATAGATAGAATGAACTTATTGAGTAGCACAGAGATAGCTTGTCCAGCAATAACAAGTAATGAACTGGCCTGCAGTTATAAGGAGGGCAAACTTGTTAATCTACAGGCAAGCTCAGTCATGGGTTTTCTAATAGCTACCTTCAAGGGAATCAAGGACCATTATACATTAGAGTCATTCCTGGACGATAAACAACCAGCATTAGCTAGGAAACTTTATGTACAATTCAGACATGGGGCCCTCCCTCTGTGCGCATTTTCTAATAAATGGGCAGATACCTCCTCTCCAGGGTGTCCGTCCTGTAGCAACGCGGCAGAGACAGAACTTCATGTATTCTCTTTTTCTGCCCTATCTATAAAAAGCCAGATATAGATGGTTGATCTAACTGTGAAGAAATCTGAGTTCTAAAGACTGTGTATAAGTATTTAGGGTCCTGAAATATGATACCCAAAAACCAATTGTATTCGCTGTGTCACGTTTCCTACTTTCTATGTGGTGTGCGCATAAGTCGTTTCTGGGAATGAATCCACAGACGCAAGCTGACACTTTTTAACAGCGACATGCCCCATTTTAATTAAACATATTAAATCTAACTCAGCTTTTAATGTTTTCTTTTTAGCTGATTTTAACATTGCGGGAGTAGCGAATTTAACCCTAGGCTCATTGGATATTTTTACCCGGTAGGTTATTCCTGTGCAATAGAAGGTCTGGAGTCGTATTGGTGCCTGCGAGCAAAGGCATATTTCATTAAAGATTCTTTTGGGTTACCAGATTGCCCACCTTGCTAAATTTTATTAATATTATTGTTTATTTTTAGCGCGTTTCAGTAGGGCACCATATATCTCGCATGCTCCCTCTTGGACACTACAGCGCCAAAGGCTCACCAACTGTACCTGTAACCTAGGACCCCACTGGTCACTTGCATGCGTATTGTTATTCTTATATTGATTGTTTTAATGTATTGTACAATGCCACTGCATTTGCAATTTTATGGTCTGCTGACTAAAATCAAGTATTCGAAACGAAATACTGTTGACACAAAAAAAATTCTCCATGTATATTTAAATCAATTGAATACTGGATGTTGGAACATGACCAAAGCCACAGCTTAAAGCAGAGGTGAATCTTGAATAGCTCAGGCAATTGTTGTTCTCTCTTGAGAACGCACACACCTGTGAAAAAGAGGACCCAAAGCAAAAATGTGTTTTGAAGCTTAACTTATGTTGTCAGTAGTATAGTGTCTGAAAGCCCAGTGGACCGAGAACAAAATAGAGGGAATGATTAAAACAAGTTTGACTCCCGAAACTTCCGAGCAAGTTAGCTTTAAGAGCGTAGCAAAAACAAAGTTAAGTTTACTTGACATTGTACCTCTCAATGACCTAATTTAAGTGAACGGGGCTCACTGTAGAAAATTATTTTCCTCCAGCATATTTTGGGGTCTCTATACTATGGGCTGCTGTTATGATTTTATTCACAGTAATTTTATTTTAAAATATGCTGTATTCTTGCAAGCTATTCTAGGTCCGCAATAGTAAGGGCACCTTTTAATCCCCAATCAGCAATAATGCACCATTATGATAATTAATGTTAAAGAAAGGAAATGCTAAATAACTTCTTTGTGAAGCAGTCTTCTCAGGCAACCTCATTTTAAAGTCTGCCTGCAATTACGGGTGGGTACATATTGGATTGTTTTTTCGACACTTAAAAAGCGTAACTTTCACTAACATTGCTTCTTTTAAGCATATTACACAACTCGTCATCTCTGTGAAAATTGTATGCAATGAAAACGCTTGCATAAAAAGGTACACGAGATATCAGTCATAAGTATTGGATATATAGACCCCGCTTCATAAAATTTGGTGTATGTAGTTTTGACTTGCGATTGTAGTACTCCTCGCATATGCCTGAATTTCTAAAACACACAGAAGTTGAGAGGTAAGAGGAAATGCCCCACACCGCCCTCCTAAGTATACCTTCACACACACATAGGAATGGGACTGCGAAAATAATGCCACTGTGAAAAAGAGGAGACAAATCCACAAGTGTTTGAATACTGCCTTCACCCACAGAAATCTGTGGCATGCTTCATCATAGGGCTGCTAACAAACGTTCGCGCAAGCCAACGCTGGAGGTGGAGCAATCAAGAGGGGGAGACAAAACAAACACTAAAAGACACTGTGCGGGATCAAGTGAAAAGTGCAGAACAATATTTAAAATTGACTTCGGGATCTCCAAACCAAACCCTTTAATGATGGACTCCCTAGTCTAATTAAAAATGTCAATCAAGATCAGTGGATGGTGGTAAGGGGGGGAATAATGAACCACCTACCCCTCCACTCTGCAAGATGTCCTGAATTGCACGTGCAAACAAGGGGCAATAAAATAGTAATCCAACTAACATCTTTGCGAATGTGGATCAGTTTCTAAATTTACTCATCAAAAATTGCTAACGAGGCATGATATGATTTCTGCTTGAATCAAGTCTCCTGCAAGCTAAACTTAAGCGATCATGTGGTGTTAAGGGAAATAGAAATTACATGTAATAGGCTAAAACCATAATCAGGGTGTATGTGGGATTAGCTTTGCCCAATAAAAAATTAACCACAGGAGTAACTACAGTGCCTTTTGAAAGTGAGGCATCTAAAACAGTGTTTACACTAAACACTAAACCACCAACAGCCTTACCACAAAAGGGAGTCATGTAGTGTTGTTCTTTTTAACTGCAAATAATGCAATAGTTTTCTTTTCCTTAAACATTTTCCAGTCTTTTAAACATAGGAGAAGGTCTCAATATTTTTTGCACACCCACGTTCCACTTAGGTGTGAAGGAAAATTATGGAAATAAACTGCATACAAATTTTAAAAAATGTGGAAATGTAGTCCTCCAGTATTGCTGAATTTCTGTAGTCATAAAGTTTGAGCTAAGCACAGTGTCCTTCCAATAGGCGTAACTTGCATAATTCTATGAGCAACTACTGCTAAGCGCTTTAGGTTCTGGAAAGTATGTCTTCTGTAATTTAATTGAGTTTGATAAATACACATGCATGCTTAGAGTGGAGGAGTCAAACACTGCCCTTAGGACTACATGTACTAATACATTTTCCCATAGTCGCACAATGGGGAAATTCCTATGATGCATTAGTTTCTTAGTGGCTTATTTGCCTATAACTGTTCAACCAATTCACTTTTCTTCAACACAGGATCTCCACGCTGGTGGATCTTGTTTCTATAATTGCTGACTCCTTTTGGTAAATTCTGTGTTTGGAAAGTTGGTTGCAGGGCATTGTCAGCATGTGTGCCAGCAAAAAACCTTCTATGAGGCATCCAAAGAACAAGTACAGCAATTGTAATTGACAATAAAATGTTTTTAGTGGACATTGTTATACCTTTGGAGGAATGGGGCCTAAACCTGGAGGTTGACTCAGACAAGGCTAACTGTTTTAATCTAGTATGAGACGTTATTGACTTTGTTGTAATTTTGTCCATTAGACACTTGAGCTCCATTAAGAGATTGTAAATTTCTGTGATTTTGTGATTCTGATAGGATTAGCAGATCACTGTGGGATAGCTGAAGCATCTGTGACTTCAGTGAAAAGATGTACTTTCTATGTGACTAACTTGGTGCTCACTTTACTGAATTTTGATGGTCAGAATCCCTCAGGGCTCATCTACTGGTAGAGCCTCTTGTGCTACTTGCTCCTCTATGACCACTGGCCCCCTCCCTCTCAGAGCGAGATTCTATGTTGTGATGACAATTACAATGGTCAGAGAATACCCTATATCATCTCCAAAGGCATGTCACCCTCTTATTCTGACAACAGTACGAGCATCCAGTAGGAGGGCTTGTTTCTATCCAAGCATTAGAGTGTATTCTGAAGAGGAATCAAAGAGAAGGTGGAGCAAGTGGTGGAGAGATGGATAAATATAAAGCTCAAGTTTAAGACCCCACTAGAATCCTACTACTCTTCTGAATGCCCACTCCCCTAGCCTCCACACTCCTACTACTTATTCTTATTTTTATCACACATGCATTTAATATCTATGACCTGACCTCCGTGGTAAGTTGGTGGTGGAAACAATAATGACATACCGTTCCTGGATTCTTTACACAACTGGAATGGCAATAGGATCATGGCTTATATGGCATATGGCAGAGTGAAATGGCTTTGCTGCTGTCTCACTGCAGTCTATCTCTTGTTAGAGAGTGCCAGATTGGGCAAACAACTATGTATAGATTCATATGAATAACAGGACCTGTAGGATTTAGGGACTTAGCAGGCATATATAGGGATCACATATTATGTAGGCTGGGTTCAAAGCTGGACTTTGTTTTAGCCCCCAAGTTGTTTCCCTCTGAGCATTCTGTGACATGTGTGGTGAGGATGTTACACTAGCTATATTGCCCACCTTACACAACATGTGTATAGTAGACATGGAGACTGGTAAACACAGATATAATGCATTCCAATGTCAGATATTTGGTCATATATATTTATGCAAATATATGTCTCAGACCCAGTGGCGGTTCGTACAGGTAACCCTGTGGGGCGGTGAGGCAGGGCGGGCTGAGTTGGCAATGCTGCGAGCGCAAAGTAAGTCCTTTTTAAAATTTATTCTTTACTCCTCACTTTCCCGTCGTATGTCAGACTCCACTACCCCCCGCCCTGCCCGCTTCACCTCACTGCGCCGCCTCGTTACCTGTGGGAGCCGCCACTGCTCAGTCACTAAAAATGAAGAGGAGTGCTGCTTTGTGTAACTAACATGAAATTGCAGGCTACTGCTTTGTGTGTATGTGTGTGTATGTAGGTGTGTATGTATATAGCCTGGGGGCACCTGTTTGATTTGATATATATATACATACACATATATATATGATCCAAAAGCCACTGATGCTGGGGACGCCTCAGCATCTCGAGTCGGGCTTGTCAGGGTGCGTCAAACACCTAAATATTCCAAACGTGGAGACACACACTTTTTAGTGCCATACAATCATGCCCTCCAAACGTGATTTCAAAACGTTTTTTTATTCCAGGCGAAATTGTTGACATCACCTGTTTCGGCTTCTACAAGCCTTAATCAAATGCACATGCTGAGGCATCCCCAGCATCAGTGGCTTTGAAATCACCTGCAAAAGGGATGCCCGCCAGACAGGCCGTGGACAAAGTGTGGATGGAAGTGCCACCATTGAGAGGCCCGCCTCTACTTGGAAAACCTACTAAATCGGCCAGGGATTGTGGGGGTAATTTACCCTAGCACGGTGTGCCGAGTGAAAGACACATGAAAGGCAAGTTACATGCTAATGTGAAAACTATGTCTGAAATGGTAGCAGTTTTTTCCATGACAGTAACATTAACTGAAACTGAATGTCTTTGCCACAAGTGGAATTGTATCCTTTAAAGGCTTAAAAGAGACATTTATGGAACAGCAAATGAAACATTAAACAGGGGAGGACAAGGAATCGAATAGAAAGCAAGAAACAAGGCATTATAGGCATTGTGGTCCTGAAAAGTGTGAATAAATTGCAAAACTATGACAGTGCAGCAATAAAATTGATTGACTCATGCAACCACTAGGGTTTTACTTGCGCACGAATTGGAGAAAAACCTCCACTGTCAGCAAATAATATACATGTGAATAACTATATAACAATTGAGTGACTGTCACTTTAAAAAGAGCAATATGTGAGCAACCTAGTTCTTCCTTACTTCTGTTTGGAACCATGCTTTTAAAAATCAGACGAATTTGCAATCCGCATGTGCATATGATTACGGCTTGTATGAGCCGAAACGCGTTATGCTAATAATTTCGCCTGGAATAAAGAACTGTTTTGAATTCACGTTTGGAGGGCCTTTTTGTACATCACTAAAAAGTACACGTTTACACATATATGTTTGTATACATATATATATATATATACATTTATTTATTTTATACATATACACACACACATATATACATGTATACACACACGTATATATATATTCATATATATATATGTGTGTGTGTGTGTGTGTGTGTGTGTGTGTATGCAAGCTTTGTAGTGTTGCCTAGGGCAATCACAATGATGGAAGCACCATGGGGATGACTCTGTAAAAGTAAGAACAAATCACAGGATGAGTAGGTAATGGTGGTACAAAGTAATACATTAAGATGATAAGTACTTTTTTTACATCAGCATTAGCATCATCCCACACCTCTAATATTACTGGACATTTTTAGATTAGCTCCCACTCTGGTTAATCCTTTGAACCTCAGACATGAGTATTCTTATTGTGGATTGCTCTAGGGTACTCAGGTAAGAATGACACTGCGGCTGATTTAAACCTCTAGGGTGCAGGGCATGGCCCTCCGCTGCTTTCCAAGAGGGGCCATCAGCCTTACAATAGTACAAATGGGCAAAGAGATTTCCCTAAATGAGAAGTAGCACCTTGTTGTGACAATGCCCATGGACAAATAGGAGCACATGCTAACAGTCTCATCTTCAGATGCTTGCAAGCCTTCCCCTCTCGCATATTTTTCCATAGAAATTGGCTTTGGTTTCCGGTCTAACCAATTCACCTTATGAGGATGCCATACTCCAACTTTAAGGCAGCAATAGAAGTCTGTATTTTTTTTTAGCCCCAAGCATTTTACCAGCATATAAACTTCTAAGTAAACCACAAAGCATTCTATCCCATTTTATGTCAAGAAATGCCTCTTTACCTATTTTCATCCTCATTTGTGTGTATTATAAGGTTCAGTCAGTCAGAAATAACTTTATTTTGCCGACACAGCATGGGCATAAAAAGTATCTTCCAAACACATGTACATCAATAGATAAAAACTATTGTTAAAATTTAGAGCAGCATGCATTAAAACATAATTAATGATCATAAGCTAAAAGGAAAACATTAGTTCATAAGTATATTCACAAATATTGCACAGCTCAACATCTTGAATTGCATTTTAAATATCAAAATGACAATTTGGTCTCGTTTTGCTCAGAGCAGATAAAAAAAACAAGGCCAGAGAGAAACATGCAAAGGTATCAGACAGTAACTGAAGATAATATAGGGCAACACAACATTGTTTAAAATTCATTTTAGGAATAAGGGGGACAATGAATATTTTTCTTTCATCACTATAAAATATACAAAGGAATAAAAATGAAGATCATTCTGTGTGGATTGCTTGTCGCAAGGGCAAAATGGGATTGCAGTAATCACATAGGTATAAAGGTAATTGTAGTAATTTTACCACAAATCAAACGTCAATGGCAGTATGATTTTCAGCAAAACTACTTTTCTATGGCATGGAGGAGTCTTTTGTCAGAATAACCTAATTATGAATCAATATGAATGTGTGAAAACAAGAGTAATAGAGAGATGTGCATACTGCTATGATCAGATATATTGATTGTTCCTATAAATGTGGCACATACCAGTGGAAGCTAGAAAGCCTCATTGTAGGTAAACATCATCGGGTATCTAAGTGGTGTATATTAAAATCGGCAGCACTCATGTCTTGTTGGGTTGGATCACTCTTTCCCTTGAATGGCATAGTAACTTATCCATTCCATGCTCACTTTGAACACGTCTTTCTTATCAACTTTGGTTTCCTGAAGCAACATTACATTACAGGGCTAACTGTTACATTACTCAGTTTGATAGGATGATAAATCTCTGAACATAAACCCTTGAAATCAGCCTTTAACGCTTCAGAAATTGATTACAATAAAGGTTTGCAATGTTGCCTATGTACTTACATATTAGTTACTGTAAAGACAAATGCTGACAATTACCAGGATTACTGAGTAAATTAATATTCCCTATTTAACCAAAACTCCACAATTCATAGTAAAATTGATGCACAAAAGACAAAACATAAAAGCATAATACCTACAATTTTAGCCAACTCCCTCATCTATCCATAAATCGCCAGTGCTCTCCTCTTTGAACTTGGTTGTTTACAGCTGAATTCAAATCACAATTCTTCACCTTTCACCATTCATACTTTACAATAAAATTGTGACCAACTGAACTGAAACACAGACCAACTTTGAAAAACCATGAAGCATAAATCATGATTAACTGCAACTGTATCCTAAGTAACAACCAATGCAAAATAGATTATCACATCAGCCGCATTTAAAAATACCTTCCAAATCTATTAACTAGTCTGAAACAAACATGGTCCTAAGTCCAATCGAAACTATGTTTGTATCAACAAAATGCTTCAAATCAGAAATTTCTTGAAGCAATTGAAGCAGTAGATCAAATTAAGTCTTGCTGGATGTCATCACAGATAAGACCTTTGTGCAAGAGTAATTACCCAACCTAGCAGTATTCTGAGTCTTTTACCTGGAGACTCCAGGTGAAATAGTAGGCAAAAACATGCAGCAGTTGGACCAAAGACACTAATTCCCATACATTTCCCAAATCCTGTAATGAGGAGTATTTCCTTCTATATCGAGTTATTGATGCTAATGGTATCACAAAACCCCTGGTGCAAATACCGGGAAATTCTCAACCCCATCCGTAATGAAACCTATAGCAGAGAAAAGCTCTAATATTCTAACCTTAAACTGTATGCAGACAGTTCAGCTGTGATCTCAAAATCATGATATTTAAGCCACACATCCCAGTCATATGCATCTTGCAAATTTCACTGTGATTTGGAGGCACTTGAAAATGTTGTGCGCCATTGTGAATGATGATCATCTTAACAGACCCTAGAAGATCTTATTGGATATTTAATTATTTCTTTCTTGTCCACAGCCCTGGAAATATATACTTCATCTAGACAGACATTTCAGAGGAATCCTGCCTAAAATAATTGTGTGTCCATTCCATGAAAATAATTCTTTATTCAAATGTTGAGGATTAAATTACTGTGCTCTAATCTGAGTAACCAAACAATGAGTGTCCTGTAAGTCTTCACATATTTAAAGGCAGTATGGGAAATTGATGAGCCGGGTCCACTTCACTTTATTTATATTTGGTAGGTTTCAGCGATTCAGGAATATTTCTTAAACTGCATATATTAAATGATGTTGCTCTTAAAACATGTAGGCAGGTGGAAGACATACTGCCTCTTTTTTGTCTGGTCTAAACAATGAGGATCTTGGACTCTGGATTTCCTTTTCATTTTTGATGATGTGCAAGGTGTTTTTGGAACTTGACGTTGTAGTCTTCTAAACACTGCCCCTCTTCTACACCACTATCAATGTAATATGTAATTCCAAGCCTTTTGGGGCCCCAGTGAGGTACATTTAGGACCTAATTTTCAGACCAACTTTGAATTTTATTTCCCATTGTCTGCTGATTCAAGACTGAAAGAAACCAAACAATATTAACTTATATGAGAAATTATCAGAAATGGGGTCAAACAAATGGGCAAAAAACAACGGAAGAGTGCACAACTAACTTAATCATTATGTGAAGGCTAAAGGAAAAAAGAGAGTCACTCTTGTGAGTAAAAAGAACCCTCACTCACCAACCTGGTTGGTGACATGCTTCATCATTGGGTTCCCACCAGAGAGGCCGAATGCCTCCCTGGTGTGCTACAACGCCTGGTTACAGCTGAGCAGGTTTCTTTCAAAGGGTGGTGAAACAGGAAAATGGTGATTTAAAAAGGGCTTGATTTAAACCCAAACCAACTATATTCGTGGCTAACCAAGCGCTAATAAAATCGCGGTTGGACGTAGAGACTGTCTAGCGTAAATTTACTAGTCTAGTCCAAAATACAAGTGAAATAATATCATGGTCAACATGTTTCTGCCTCTAGATTGGCTAATTTAGCGAGGCTTTCGTCAGGACCAACTGGTGAAAGGAAGAAAGAACACCTCGGCGGTATGCACACTCTAAGGTGCACCCTAACCTGGGGTGTTTGTGAACAAGCACATAGTGTCTTACAATTTGTAGTCCGGCTTACCGCTTTTCAGAAAGCCTTAGTATCTGCAGATAGACAATGAAAAAACAGACACACAGTTGCGTGAACATACATAATATCGCAGATATCATCAATACAAGAGTGAATCAATTGTCATTGTGGCAAAAAATCCTACAAATTCTGTAGCATTGTTGTGGTATTACTTGTATAGTTATACTATTTTCTGAGATTAAAGCATACCAGATCCCACTCGGGACCAATAATATGGTGCCTCGATTTCCAAAAGGAAAATTCCTATAGGGCAGAGTGACTGTCTCATGCACTCTATGTGGGGGCGACTGAAAATTATCAGTAAAATTTCCACACACACACGCATGCACGTTAAAATCCATATGGTTTGACTGAACTTACAAGGAACATAATTGTAAGGAGGGAAAGCATAGTAAGTGCCGCACTGCCCATTCCAATGAAGAGTCCCGGTCTAGTTTTCCTGATATACTGACGTGCCGCGTCGTTGCAACGTCATGTCATCTTGCGGGCACGCAGGAAGCAGGGGTGAGTCGTTTTATGTGTACTATATCCTTTGTTAATCTGGCCCTATCTTTTCCCTTTTTTCCTTTCCTTTTATAACCAACAGAGTGTGACTACAAGTACGCGCTCCCCTTCTGGACCCATGGGGTTATTCCCCTCTCCCTTTACAGTAAGTGATGTACCCCTAAATAATCACACTTACTATGCTTTCCATCCTTACTATTATGTTCCTTGTAAGTTCAGTCAAACCATATGGATTTTAACGTGTATGGGTGTGTGTGTGGAAATTTTACTGATAATTTTCAGTCGCGCCACATAGGATGCATGAGACTCACTCTGCCCTATGCGAATTTTCCTTTTGGAAATCGAGATACCATATTATTGGTCCCGAGTGGGATCTGGTATGCTTTAATCTTACAAAATAGTATAACTATACAAGTAATTCCACAACAATGCTACAGAATTTGTAGGATTTTTTGCCACAATGACAATTGATTCACTCTTGTATTGATGATATCTGCGATATTATGTATGTCCACGCAACTGTGTGTCTGTTTTTTCATTGTCTATCTGCAGATACTAAGGCTTTCTGAAAAGCGGTAAGCCGGACTACAAATTGTAAGTCACTACGTGCTTGTTCACAAACACCCCAGGTTAGGGTGCACCTTAGAGTGTGCATACCGCCGAGGTGTTCTTTCTTCCTTTCACCTGTTGGTCCTGACGAAAGCCTCACTAAATTAGCCAATCTAGAGGCAGAAACATGTTGACCATGATTTTATTTCACTTGCATTTTGGACTAGACTAGTAAATTTACGCTAGACAGTCTCTACGTCCAACCACAAATTTATTAGCGCTTGGTTAACCACGAATAAAGTTGGTTTGGGTTTAAACCAAGCCCTTTTTAAATCACCATGTTCCTGTTTCACCACACTTTGAAAGAAACCTGCTCAGCTGTAACCAGGCGTTGTAGCACACCAGCGAGGCATTCGGCCTCTCTGGTAGGAACCCAATGATGAAGCATGTCACCAACCAGGTTGCTGAGTGAGGGTTCTTTTTACTCACAAAAGTGACTCTTTTTTCCTTTAGTCTTCACATAATGATTAAGTTTGTTGTGCACTCTTCCGTTGTTTTTTGTCTAGATTGATCAGGGGATTAAGAGTGTCTTATTTTTCCCTTCCTCTCTTGTTGTTACAATATAAGTCATACAAATGGGACCAAAATATGTCTTGGCTTGGGTAGTGTTAGAAATGGAATTTCTGGATGGCTAGGGCATGTGCCTAAGCCAGGCAGAAGCCACCATTTCTAACATTGGTTGTCAGCGGTGAGGATAGGACTTGTGTTTGCGCAGTACCACAGCGACAACTGGTTGCACTACAAACTCTGCATTTAGAGAATCACAGGTTCGGGGATTATTTCTACTGATGATTTTTCTCCTAAAAGTGTCATTTTTTTAATTGTGTTCTCCTGTTGCACTGTGGGTTGTGTATCTTGCCAAGATGGGGTTAACCTATAATGAGGATCACCTTTTGGAGTACACCCTGGAGGAGAAAGAAAATGACAGGGCAGGGACGCCAGTAGGAGGGGAGGATCCCATACATAGGGAGTCCCTTGCTGGATCAAGTGCCAGGAGCAGTGCCCCATCCCTTTCCCTGTCCCCAGAGGAGTGGGTGGATAGTAGGGTAGAAAGGGAGCATCAGCTGGCATTGGGAAGGCTCAAACTGGAGCTAGCGCAGCGGAGTGTGGAGGAGAAAAAGCTAGCTCTGGAGGATAGATTATCCCCTGAGTGTAGTTTGACCTGTCTGGATTCACCAGTAAGGGTGGGTTCCAGTGATGGCAGCAATATTGAGTCCAGTGCAGGAAGTCCCACTCCCAGAGACCAGAAGACGGTGACTAGTTCCTAGGAAGAGGGTGTCGCACCTGAAGGGTATAGGTTTAGGTTCAGGGGCAGTAAGACACAATCTTACCAGTCTTGGGGGGAGTTTGTGGGTGAGTGTTATGATGCACTGGAATGTTGGGTGATGGGTAGCACGGCAAATGATTTTGAAGGGCTGTTAAATCTGGTTGTCAGAGAGCACATGTTCAGTAATTGTTTTCCGGGGTTGCACCAACACCTGTTGGAGTGTGAGTTCTCTGATCCCAGGGAGCTTGCACTGGAGGAAGACCTCTGGCTGTGTGACAAAGGGTCTGAAGAGGCATTGGGGAGTGATCCCAAAAGGAGTGGTTCAGGTATCTTCCGGTCCTGTGTGGGGGAAGAGGTTCTGAGTAGCCCAGCTAGGTCCCAGTGTAGTGGGAGGGGTGTAGGGGCTCACGTCCTGTCTCAGTGGAGAAGGAGTGAGTGTGGGCTGTGTCCCAAGGTACCAGACATCCATTCTCAGGGCCTGGAGGGTTACCTAAGGAAGCGCAAGGTCGAGGGCCTAGGCTGTACTTGCAGGCCATTTAAGGAGGATCTTCTAGTGTCAGGATAACGTGGAGTGTCTGTAAACAGAGCTCCAGCGGTTCTGGTGTCTGGCGGTGCCGCTCCTAAGTGGAGGGTGTAGAAATCAAGAGTGAGGGGTTAGAGGGGGATGTGTTCCCAGTGGAAGAACAAGTGGGTCAGGGACCAGCCAGAAGGGCTGAGTCTCCTAGATGTGACCATGGTGACACCACTTCTGTCCTGGGGGATCTTCTCACACTGTCAGATGGACAGGGGTCGGGAGATCTGCGCCAGGCAGACTGTCACACAACACATTAGGCATGTGCTAACCTCGGGGGATACTGTGTGAGTTTCCAGAAGTCCTGGTGTGCTAAGCAATTGCTCAACCGCAGGGTTCAGCCCCAAGGTTGGGAGGCCAGGTTCAGGTTCTGCCTGACCTGGAGGGTAGGACATCTGTAATCAGTGTCCTGACCGGTTTGGTTTCCAGGGGTTCTACTCCAGGTGGGAGGGTGCAGCACTCTGGAAGGGGGTGCAGAGGGAGGGATTCCTAGCCACTGACCCCGGTGCAACCTGATAGTTTAGATCCTAGGGTGGGAGACTACTTCATGATCAGGAGGAACCTGTCACCAAAGAGGACAGCTGAATAGACTGAGAGGACTGCCCTTGCTGTGTGATCTAGGGCTGACCTGCAGTTTGCTGCTCTGCTAAGGAGAGGACAGGGACTTTGCTGTGTGCTGTGTCCCCCTGCTTGAGAAAAAGGACTTTGCTGTGTGCTGTGTCCTGAAGGACATCTCCAAGGGCCTGAGTGAGCTGGCCTCCTGTTAGGAAGTTTCAGCTGGTGGGAGAGTTGTGTTCTGAGGGTGCCTCTCCAAGGAGGAGGGTACGGAACCCCAGAAGAAGAGGTAGAGGGAGGAGAGCCTCGCCCGTGACTTCTGGTCACTCTGAGGGTGCGGGCCCTAGTTTGGAGGATCAGTGGCAGTTTAGAACTGCACTAGTAAGGGGTAGAGTGGAGAATGGGTATTATGTGCCTGGGGTTACTGCCCCCCACTCTGTGAGCTGGCAAGGACCAGATACATCTGGATGGCCTAGGGCCTGGTCACGTAAATGAGTTGGGTTTTTATCGTCAGGTTTAAAACCACAAGCAACCGGGGCGTAACTGTCTGTGGTGACGAGGAGTAGGTCCATCGGATGAAGCATGACACCTTGCTTGCTGGGTGTGTGAGGACCCTAGTTCCAACAAGAGGAATTCCTTTCCTCTTCTTTTGTGAGTCTGACTAATCTTTTTACAAACCGGCACTGTTTTGTTTCTTTTTTCTCTCTGTCCTACCCGAGGAACTGCATACCCTCTTCTCCCACTGCTTGACAGGGCATGTATGCTGGACCTCTATAAAAAGCCCTATAGTCCCTCCTTCTTGTTTATTGCCTGCCTTATGTTGATTCCATGTCTGGCTTTAGAGTGACAGGGGCTGGTGAGGTGTGTGTGGCTCCAGGAGGGGCAGGGTGAGTCAGCGCTAGGCTGAATAGGGCATGAATGAATGAATGAATGAATGAAATAGATTTTATCACGCGCAACTTAGCCCAATGGGCGTCAAGGCGCCTAAATCAGAATACTACAACTCGCAGATCAGAAACCAGCAGTATCTCATTGATAAGCCATAGTGAAAAACCACGTCTTCAGAGCCTTTTTAAACAAGTCAATTGAGGGAAGGGTTTTAACCTCAATTGGAAGAGAGTTCCAGAGCTTGGGGGCGACTACAGAAAAAGCTCTCGCTCCCCATCTGGCTAGTCTTGTACGAGGCACTACCAATCGAGATAGCCCTGCCGACCGAAGTGATCTAGAAGGGATATAACGAATCAGCAGAGATCCCAATGCATCGTTAGAGCCAGCCATAAGGGCTCTGTAAGCAAGACAAAGAACCTTGAAGGAAATTCTGTACTGAACAGGGAGCCAGTGAAGCTTTTTTCTAGCCGTCGTGGCTGAGGACGCCAAGGGAAGGGCTAGGACAAAGCGTGCAGCGGCATTCTGCACGATTTGCAGTCGCTGTATAAGGCCCTTGTTGGACTCCACATACAGGGAGTTACAATAGTCGAGCCTAGAGCCAACAAGGGCAACTGCAACCTGCATGCGTGCCTGGGGAGAGAGATAGTCACGGATCCTATTCAGGATCCTGATAACCCCCCAACATGTAGCTATTGTCCTATTCACTTGAGGGATCATAGAGAGTGAGGTGTCAAAGATCACACCCAGATTCCTGGCTGATTGGGAGGGGGTGGGGCAAACACCAAGAGATGTAGGCCACCAATCACTCGACCAAACATCATGGTCTTTCCCAAAGATCAAAACCTCCGTTTTATCGCCATTTAGCTTTAGTGAGTTGATGATCATCCAGTCTGCAACGAGTTGCATGCAAGACCTAAAGCCAATGGCAGATGTATGAGCGGAGGAATGAGCCAGAGACACCATAATCTGGGTGTCGTCTGCATAGGAGACCACCTCCATCCCCTGAGATGTTACTAGTCGGGCAAGGGGGATATTAAACAAGGTCGGACTAAGAGCCGACCCCTGTGGCACCCCACATTGCAATGACTTTGCAGGGGAGAGAAAGTCTCCGAGCTTCACTCTCTGTTCTCTCCCAAGAAGGAAGGAGTTGAGAAGATCCAAAGCCTGCCCAGTAATCCCCGCCTCCCTTAGCCGAGATGTTAAAATGGCAGGAGACAGGGTATCAAATGCAGCTGTAAGGTCCAAGAGGACCAAGATCGTAGTTTGGCCGCCATCCACTTTACGACGGATAGTATCGACTACTACAGTAAGTGCGGATTCAGTGCTGTGATGTTTTCTAAATCCGTGCTGTGTGTAGTCGAGATATTCACTGGTCTGAAGGAAAGTGGAAAGATGGAGATTAAGATGAGCTTCCAGTATTTTTGCAGAGGCAGGAAGCAAAGAGATGGGCCTAAAGTTTTTAAGGAGGCCGGGATCTAAAGAGGGTTTCTTTAGAAGAGGCTTTACAATAGCCTTCTTCCAGATTGAAGGAAATAAACCCTGGGTGATGGCCCTGTTCATAACTCCCAGCATAAGCGGAACAATGCTGTTTCTGCATTCCTTCAATGATTTTAGCGGAAGCGGATCCATAGGGGAGGAAGATTTTATCTTGTCAAGAAGAAGGTTAAGTTCTTCTAACGACAGTAGTGGAAACTGCCTAAGAAATTTAGAAGGTCCTTCATTCAAACTGTCCAGCTTAGCTATAGCGGGAGGAATGCCCTTGTCTAGAGAGCGGCATTGGGCTTCCAAAGCAACATGTATATCCGAGATTTTACTAAAGAAAAAGTCAGAGATATTATTGCAAAGATCCTGGGAGCTGACTACAGGATCAGGGAGTTGGAGAGAGCAAAGTGAGTCCGCAATTTTAAAAAGTTCACTAGATGAAGTAAGGGAGCTCGTAAGATTAGAGAAATATTCTTTCTTCTCCCCTAAAACTCTCTGTTTATATTCTCGTAGAACAGATTTATATGTCTCACGATCATTCGGGTCCCAAGACTTCCTCCAGTATCTCTCGCTACGCCTACATTTCTGTCTCAGAAGTCTCAAGTGTTCAGAGAACCAGGGTGCAGTTGGTTTCTGTCGCGCTACATATCGGAGGGAGGTAGGAGCAAGCTCATCCACTACTTTGATGATAGAATCCGTGAGTTCTTGAGCTGCCTCATCAGCGTCTTTCAAAGAAAAAGATTCTGATATCCCAATATGAGAGCCCACAATGAGGCATCTGCATTTGGAGTAGTGGGTGGAGTAGTGGGTGGAGTAGTCCCCTGACCCTGAATAGGATTGTGCCTGCCTAGGTCAATGCTGGCTCCACCCCCCTGTGGTGTGTCTGATGGCAGAGCCCCCATCTCCCAAAGAAGGCTGTGAGCACTGTAAACAGAGTGCTCCAGAACCAGTTGGAACGGGTTCCCCCAAGCCCTGTGCTTTACCGACAAAGAGAAATGTGGTATAAATATAGGGGCTGTGACCCCATGTTGGTGTGCTGTTCCTGTGCTTACTGGAGCTTGCTGTTGCTGGGGCCCAGGAGGAACCACCATGAGGGCTTGCCTCCCTGCTGGAGGGTGCTGTGTGCTGGCCTCCCTGGGCCCAGCTATGCCCCTTGGACTTTAAAGGACTTAAAGTGCCTCGTGAGCGCTATCTTTTTACTGCAGGCGTAGAAGGAGAGTGCTGGGGCTTCACAGCACTGAGCTGCCCATCGTGGAAGAGGGAATCCATGGCGTAGGGATTCCCCCGTGATGCTAATGAGGTGGGAGCCCACCCCGCATTATTGCATCATTTAGCGGGAGCCCACCCCCTATTGTTGCCTCGTTTAGCGGGTGCCCACCCCGCACTTATGCTTTTTAGCTGGTGCCCACCTCGCATTTATGCTCTTAAGCGGGTGCCCACCCCGCATTCATCCCTCAGAGAAGAAGAGCCGCCTCTGTGCGCCGCGACCAGGAAGCCAGGCAGGTTGCCTGGTGCTGGGCGGGGCCAATGGGAGGAGGCTGCTGAGGCCGCAAATAGCAGCGCGGCCGACCGGAAGAACAGGTAAAGCTATGGCCTGTTGCTGAGCGGGGCTTCCGTGAGCTGATGAGAACCCCGCGTGTTGTGATTTCAGGTGGCCACGACGGAGTGGGAGCCTTGCAGGCTCCGATGGTCTCAGGCGGGACTGAGGCACATTGTCGGTGCCTTTACCCCGTGGTGGCCCAGCAGCAGACCAGAAGAGAGGCTGGGAGGAATCCAGAGATGCCCTGGTGAGTGGGGCTTTACTTTGCATATTGTCGGTGCCTTACCCCTGCCAGAGGAGGCACCAGAGGAGCCCAGGTGAGAGGGGCTCCCCGAGGCACATTATTAGTGCCTGACAGTCCCGCAGGAGAGCGTGCCACTCCAACGTGGGTGCATTTCATTGCTAGAAGTCCCAGAGTGGTACTTGGGGGTCACTTGTTAGTAGAGTCCCCGTGGGGACCCCGAAGGCACAGTTAGTGCCAAGTGTCATTCTCTCAGCAGCACTGACCAGCGCAGGCAGCTGCAATGGTGGGGCCATTTGCTTTCAGAGTCCCAGTGGAGACCCAGGAGGCACAGTGGTGCCAGGCCCAATTTCGCAGCTGCACTGTGAGAGAGCGGGCAGCTGCAACCCTGGGGAATTTTGTTTTCCTGATAAGACAGGGGTGAGTTGCACCAAACGCCTCAGTGCAATTGCGCACTTTACTTGCTGCATTGGCAGCCAGAGGGCTAATTGGATAGCCCTGGAGTAAGTCCTGACATTTGGCACATAGGGCATTTGAGCCCCTAGAAAAGGCCAGTTGGCCAGGGGGTCAGTTGTAGGTTGGCAGGGCGCAAGGCCCTAATGTGATTTATGTGATGCATATGACAAATGTGTTTATGCACCTTGACTGATGCGTAATGTGTTTATGCTTATGAGGTTATAGCATAATGTGTTTAAGCTGTTGATACTTAATGCGTAATGTGTTTATGCTTATGAGGTTATTGCATAATGTGTTTATGCTGGTGAGGCCTAATGCGTAATGTGTTGATGCTTATGAGGGTATTGCATAATGTGTTTATGCCTAATGTCATGCTATGATATTTTAGGATGATGTCTAATGCTAATGTGATAATACTGAGGTCATTATGGTACCAGTAGTTACTGGTTGTGTTTTATATTTACTAGCTGCATTCTGATGGTTCTGATGGGTGGCCCGATTGGCCTGGTCCTGTATATAATCCCCTGTAAAGTACTACCTAGTGCCAGTTGGTACAATGTATATTGGTGATTCTGATCTCATGTGTTTTGGATAATACAAATGCTATTCTTTATATAACCTTGTGTGGAGTTTCTTTTGTAGTGTGCCTAGTGTGTTGCTGCTTTGTGAGTGTGTTGCGCAAACACTTTACACATTGCCTCTTGGATAAGTCTGACTGCTCGTGCCAAGCTACCAAGGGGGTGAGCAGGGGTTATCTTCAGCGTGTAACTCCCTTGCCCTGACTAGAGTGGTGGTTTCTGCCTGGCTTAGGCGCATGCCCGAGCTAACCAGAAATCCCATTTCTAACAGGTAGCAAAATCTTTAAGCTGACGCTGGGCAGAGAGAGACAAAGGGCCTGATTTTTATCCTGACAGATCAGGTCCCGCTGTTGCTTTTTCAACAGTCTTCCCATCCGCCGACTTGGCGGTCCACCTACTGTGTTAAGATGTTGTCTGGTCCATAGAAGAAAGACCACCAGAGTCCTGCCGACTCCACCAGGAATTCTTAACTTTATTGATGGGTAAAAGGCAGAAGCGGATGTCGGCGGGACTCCAGCCCAGAATATGTTGTTTTTGTAGTCCTTGTGGGTGTTGTGTTTGTGGTGCTTTCAAGCAATATTGGTACAACTCTCCTTCACTGTTCAGATTTCTTTTAAGACTTGAGGCCTTTTGACTAGTCTAGAATCACACAATACATATCATATTTGGAGGGGGCAGCACAGGGTGAGCTTACAGCTTTCAATGTGTGGGTGGTACAGTCCCAGCTCAGTTTACCATAAGAAGTAAATACCATGGACTGGGGGCTGAATTTCATGAGTAGATAAATGCGAGCTATTATCGGGTAAAAATTAACAATTCTACAGTTAGTAAACTTAAACATTACTCCTAGAGCTAAGATTGAATCATCAGCAAAGAACACAAAAATCTTGTCTTCTGCATTGATCATTTTTCCTTCTAAATACTTTTGTACTTTTCAATCACTTATTATCAACCCATGGACATTTAAACGAAATCATTGCCTCACTACTCAAACCCCCTTACTCAGGTAATACTCCCACTCTCCTTAGCCTCTCATTTAGGAATGTCCATTCATTTTCTATCCTACAAATTGGCAAACATTCATACATTCATTTTTAAACTGCACTGCTTAGCTCTTAACCTAAGGTATGTAAATTGCAAATCTCCCCACAAAATCCAGGCTGTATAAACATCCCTAATACATAATAATAATAATGAGCTAAACGCTATAGAAGGGCCTGAATCAAACATGTAGAGCTGATGGCTCATTCTCATTGTAATGCTCATAAAACCATTTCAAAAGAGAGAAATATAGGTGCACAAATAGTAATTCTCTTATCTCACACCAGACACTATGCTGCATTTGCTTCTACCAATAACTGCCATAGCCTCAGCAAACGTAAGGGGAGGTTTAGGAAGAATACGAGCTAGACATTGAGAGGAATTAGCCAAGGATTATCCCCATGGTTAGAGACACAGACCCAGTGATGGAGGGCCGCAGTATAATGGATGAGTGGGGAGTGACCTTGTGAGGTCCAAAGTGTGTAGTGACGGTGGTCTTTTGATAATTGAGCATGTGAACTTTATGCTAGCCCTGATGAAGGCATGGGAATGTAGAGAGCTGAAATGATATGTTCCACATGTTACTTCTCATCACCCTTCCGTTAAGAAGCTCTAAATGCCAACTTTCTAATGTGTTCTCAGCAGTCAAGAAGAGAGTGGGGTACACACTTACCGGTACCTGGAGCTTCAGCCACTGATTCCAGGATATAGTAATTTCAAAGCATGGTTGTTGCTGGTGGATCACTGTTCCATCATCAAGTACCATTCAACAGAAAACCATCTCACACGCTACATGACAGGCCACACTTTAGACATAAAGTTCCACAAGGTGAAGCCATCAAATCATGTTAGGGGAAAGAGGAATTCCATAGAGATTTCTGACAAGACAGGCAAAAATATACCTTCAGATTGCTGCTGATTCATTGGGACTTGGAGATTGGATTAGCCATTACATCATGAAATCAGATTTAGTTAGCTCAAGCTGCATCCATTACTTGTGCAACTATTTTGAAAACAACATTTGATAGTGAAGGAATATTTTTGGAGTCAATATCCTTGCACTGGGGAGACTACAGTTGCATCTTTCCCTAGTTTCTGGTCTGGTTTCTATCATTCTCTTAGTGTGCCTGATAAATCAATGTTTATCGATGGCTATTGGTGTTCCCCCAATAAAAGCATGGGTCTCTGCTTGACATGAATTACCCTCAATTTTATCTCCACTCACACTGGAGAGTGGCTACTGCCCTCTCATTCTACTTCCTGGATAGACTGACCACCATTGACAACTGAAATGCCAGTGAGGGAGACTTGAACTTATACAAATACCCTAGGAGAAGAGGAACACTAGCCATCTCTGTGGAAAATGATGTCAGTCCCAGTTACCAGGGCCCATTATTCACCCCTGCATGTAAATTGAGTATTATGTTTTTTGACTTTATGTGTGCTCTGAATGTTGACCACTTGAAGTATAACGGATGCATTTATTCAGCAAACATTCCATGCAGTCCATTTTGGTAGCTTCTACTGCAATGAAAGTCCCAATCCTTGCAGCGACCCTATGTCCTTTGATACTGGAACTCAATGGCATGTTAGCCTCTGTGTAGTCCCTGTCTGAAATATCTATTTCAACAATTAACAAAAATAAGGCGACCCATTTCCCAGAATAGATTTTTTTTTGTTCTTTTATATATATTTGCGTTTATTAAGGGGCTGATTACAATGGGAGTCATTCAGACCACTGGCCGCTATTGGGGCAGTCAGGAGATCACCGGCAAGCATGATGGTGGTCCGACTGCTGTATTGCGATTTGACAGCCGGGGTTGGCGATTGGAAACACGTCGGGCATGCTGTGTCCATGGGAAAGTGCCGCAGCACATGCAGATTCTTGGACCGAAGGGGTGTCGGCGGTCGGACTGTCTTTATCATAATGATGCCCTAAGTTCTTAACAGGTGCAACATTGAGGATTAGCTGACCTCAATGCTGCTTTATATTAAATTAAACCATTTTAGTAATTTACCGGGGTCTAGGTTGGTCTCATAATCGTAAGAAAACCTTTCTCATCTTTTTACTTTATGAAACATTTCTTTTCATTTCGGAGCAATTTCTGAGCTATCAGTGCTACATGTCATCATGAATCAATATCATTTTTCAATTTCAGTCAGTCATTGAGCATCCATCTCAAAATTCCTTCAAATTATCTGTGCACATTTAGCAGTTTCAAATAGATGTAATTTAGCTCTACAATAATGCTAGATTATTTCAGCCATCATGCATTGTATGGCATAATTGGCTTTCTCCCTTCATCAAAGCTTTTTGTCTTTGTTCAATTTAGAATACAAATACAAGATGCAGCAATCAAATAAGTAACAGTAAATAGTATGTGTCTGTCATTAAGTAAATAGTATATTACTTATGTGTCTGTCATTTAGGTTACTGAGTTTTCATTGCTGTGCTGTTCCTATCATGTAATAGGTGATGTATTGACAATGTCTCAGCTAAGTGGGAGAACAGGGCAATGTTACACTGTCCTTGTTTAATGCAGAATGTAGAATCATTCAGTCACCATATGTCTATGCAGAGAATAAAGCACCTATAAATATACTCTATAATTCAGGAAGAAGAAATTTATTACATCCCAGTTACATTTGAGATACACACTGTCTGTGTGTGCTTTGGTTGTTTTTTTGTGAATTACATCAGTAAGGTGGTGCTTCAGGAGGTAGTTTTCCCTAATTGTCCTTACAACATATCAACACAGCTTATGATCTGACCACTTAAATTATGGCAGTCTTTTGTGATACTTAACCACTGCTTTGTAAAGCCTTAAGAGTAGACTATTCTAAAAAGGACCATAATGGACCTAGGCAGCATACAGCATTCAAGAACAGCTCACTTCACTCTGATGACGGTTTTTATCCGACTGATTTAATACTAGTTCACGTACGTAAGCTAGCCATCTGATGTGTGGGTGCATCTTGCGAGGTTGGAGGCAACAAACAACATAGCTGCTGGTGCAGCCTATCCACATTGATGCTTCCCAGTTCTTTCAGAGTTTTCCTCTGACCCCAGCAATGATTTACGCAAAGAACTGGGCTCCCTGGTAGCCCCTGAAATTGTGTAACTTGATAGCTAATAGAAGGCAGCATTCAGTCTCCGCCATTTTGTTTTATTGTCACCCAGCTGCTCCACTAGCAACACTCTCTGTACACAGCAGCTTCTCACCTGGATAGTGCCTTTCCTCACCTGAGGCAAATACCACAAGAAACATTGTGAATTGTTATGTGGCAGGGGGTGAAGCAAACAGGCAGATTTGACACCCACTGACCATACAGTTTAAGGCTCAGAGGGTAGAAACACAGTGCAGATAAACACAGCAAAGCCATTTGTTTGCTGTTAGATGCCACATGGCATTGCTTACTATTGCCTACCATCGCCTGCCTGCCATTTCTTATCACAATAAGGCATTGAGTTCCATGGGCTGTAATGCATTAGCACTGTGAATCTGGGTGAGGAGCCACTAACCGCAGGGAGGAAGGAGGGAGGAGTGAGGAGTAAGCTATCAGCCAACCAGACTGATATACACTTGACTATGTCTTTGGCTTACTTACTTACTTTTATTGAAGGTGTTTTGACCTTAATATTGAATCTTTGGAAAAAGGTGTCAGGAAAAAGGAAGAAAGAGACAGGAGGAGGGAGACTCCAGACAGATCGTGACTATGGCTGACTGTGGCTTTACTGGGGCATGTGTTTGTGCCATAGGTATTGACTTACAAGTCACTGCTCCTTCTCCTCCTATAAATTACTGCCCAGTGGGTGAGGCATAGACAAACTTTACACGATTTGTGGGGCATTTAGCTGCACTGATTCTCATCTAACTTGTGAGGAGGGTTTAAAAACACCTAAGTGGAAAAATAGTGGTTGAAATAACAGTGAAATTCCAGATTAACTGAGAAATTTGGGAGAAGTTATGATCCGGAGTGACAACACTATGCCAAATGGAGTGTATGAGCCAAGCCGTATTATAACCCTACAACATAGCCTGCAAAACTTGGCTTTCCTTTTTTCCCTTTTTTGAAAGGGGGTCAGGGTCAACTAAGGTTCAGGTACCTGAACAAGAGAGATTAACATGGGATGACCTGTGTGCCACAGTGAGGTTGACGAGAATCCTGGCATTATCATACCACCACTTTACCTTACCGCCACGGTAGCAAAGCAAAACATGTACTGATGTCTAATAATGTTTAAAAAATAAAAAACACTTATTTTTAACAATATAGTTACAAACTATTCGTTAGTCATATGAGACCATTTCTGTTAATCTCAATCTCATTTCGGAACAAGCATTAGCAAAGCTAATAGGTCTGACCTTTGCATGGTGGTGGAGTGATTTGTTGCAAGCATATGGCACCAAAAAATAAAAAGAAAGGAAAGAGAAAACATGATGCTTTCTAATTGCCAGAAACCGGTCCTAGGAAGCTTGTTTCCGGTCCAGGGAAGGCATGGCTTGGCAGTTCGGGCTGGACTGTTCCCATGAGACACAGGGTCAGACTGATTTGCATATGGCCATGTCTGAACTGGGGTGGCAGAGTGGGCTAAAGAACGGTGATGGATCAAACCCAGATCTGTTGACTGGGTGTGAGTGTTTGATTGGTTCTGATGCTCCGTCCATCACCACCCTCTTTTGTACCGCTTTGTTCGCCATAAGTTGGCAGGGTATGCTCAGACGTGAGTCCCTTGCTCACTTTGCCACTGGATTCAAGCAAGCCTGGCTGAAGACGGCTGAAATGCCAGAAACCGGTCCTAGGAAGCTTGTTTCCGGTCCAGAGAAGGCATGGCTTGGCAGTTCAGGCTGGACTGTTCCCATGAGGCACAGGGTCAGACTGATTTGCATATGGCCATGTCTGAACTGGGGTGGCAGAGTGGGCTAAAGAACGGTGATGGATCAAACCCAGATCTGTTGACTGGGTGTGAGTGTTTGATTGGTTCTGATGCTCCGTCCATCACCACCCCCTTTTGTACCGCTTTGTTCGCCATAAGTTGGCAGGGTATGCTTAGACGTGAGTCCCTTGCTCACTTTGCCACTGGATTCAAGCAAGCCTGGCTGAAGATGGCTGAAATGCCAGAAACCGGTCCTAGGAAGCTTGTTTCCGGTCCAGGGAAGGCATGGCTTGGCAGTTCAGGCTGGACTGTTCCCATGAGACACAGGGTCAGACTGATTTGCATATGGCCATGTCTGAACTGGGGTGGCAGAGTGGGCTAAAGAACGGTGATGGATCAAACCCAGATCTGTTGACTGGGTGTGAGTGTTTGATTGGTTCTGATGCTCCGTCCATCACCACCCTCTTTTGTACCGCTTTGTTTGCCATAAGTTGGCAGGGTATGCTCAGACGTGAGTCCCTTGCTCACTTTGCCACTGGATTCAAGCAAGCCTGGCTGAAGACGGCTGAAATGCCAGAAACCGGTCCTAGGAAGCTTGTTTCCGGTCCAGGGAAGGCATGGCTTGGCAGTTCGGGCTGGACTGTTCCCATGAGGCACAGGGTCAGACTGATTTGCATATGGCCATGTCTGAACTGGGGTGGCAGAGTGGGCTAAAGAACGGTGATGGATCAAACCCAGATCTGTTGACTGGGTGTGAGTGTTTGATTGGTTTTGATGCTCCGTCCATCACCACCCTCTTTTGTACCGCTTCTAATTGTAGTGGTCATATATCAGAAATAAAATGTTTAAACTTTAATAGAAGTGTACATGTTCATTCCTAATAGGCAGATGGAAGCATATAAAATCAATTTTTACTTTTAATGAGCGACATCATCTGTGGCGTCCCCCAGGGCTCATCCCTCAGCCTGACGCTGTTCAACATCTACATGGCCCCCCTCGCACAAGTGGCCCGCCACCACAACCTAAACATCATCTCCTACGCCGACGACACCCAACTCATCCTCTCCCTCACCAAGGACCCTCACACCGCCAAAACCAACATTCACGAGGGCATGAAGGCCATCGCCGACTGGATGAGGAGCAACCGTCTGAAACTGAACTCGGACAAGACGGAGGTCCTCATCCTCGGACCCACCCCCTCAGCCTGGGAGGACTCCTGGTGGTCGACCGCTCTGGGGACAGCACCGACACCATCCGACCACGCACGCAACCTAGGATTCATTCTCGATTCCTCCCTCTCCATGTCCAAGCAAGTCAACGCCGTCTCCTCCTCCTGCTACAACACCCTACGCATGCTCCGCCGAATCTACAAATGGATCCCGACCGAAACAAGAAGAACAGTGACACAGGCCCTCGTCAGCTGCAGACTGGACTACGGCAACGCACTCTACGCAGGAATCCCAGCCAAACACCAACGGCGGCTACAACGCATCCAAAACGCCTCCGCCCGACTGATCGTCAACGCCCCCCGCCGCAGCCACATCACCCCCGTCCTGAGAGACCTGCACTGGCTCCCCATCGACAAGAGGATCACCTTCAAGCTCCTCACCCACGCACACAAAGCACTCCACAACGCCGGACCAGCCTACCTGAACAGCAGACTCAGCTTCTACACCCCCACCCGCCAGCTCCGCTCCGCCAACCTCGTCCTTGCAGATGTCCCCCGCATCCAACGTACGACCGCCAGCGACAGATCCTTCTCTTACCTCGCCGCCAAAACCTGGAACACCCTCCCAACCCTCCTACGACAGACCCAAGACGTACTCGCCTTCAGAAGACTCCTCAAGACCTGGCTCTTCGAGTAGTAGCGGCACCCCCTCCCCCCCACCCCTCAGCGCCTTGAGACCCTCACGGGTAAGTAGCGCGCTTTACAAGTACGCTGATTGATTGATTGATTGATTGATACTCTTTACAGGAAAATATGACTTTTTTGGACAAAACAAATGGCCAGATGTAGAACCCTATTTAGCATTTGCGACTCTCGCTGTTGTTTTGCAACCGCATTTGAGGTTGCAAAACACTCGCAGGTTACCACCTTCTTCAAGTAGGTGGTAAACCACTTGCAAACGGGAAGGGGTCCTCAGGGGACCCCTTCCCCTTTGTGAGTGTGTGCGTAAATATGTTTTAGGTGCAGGCAGTGGACCACTGCCTGCCCTTAAAAAATGAAACTGAAAAGTTTTTCTTTTTTTAAATGCATCCCTTTTCCTTTAAGGAAAACGGGCTGCATTCTTTTTGACCCCAGTAGGCCACCATCCCCGTGATGCGAGCCATTTTGAATGGGGTCACAAATTGTGACAGCCTCATGAATATTAATGAGGCAAGCAATTTGCAACCCTTTTGGGAATCGCAAACAGTGTCTGAGATACTGTTTAACATTTATTTCTGCGAGTCGCAATTTGATGCAATTTGCGGCTCGCAAGTGTGGTTGTACATCTGGCCCAAAGTTTCTAATTGACTTTGAACTACTGTGACCTGAAGATATAGTTTAAAAACACAAAGATGAGTGAAAACATAAATATAAATAAGAAGAGTAAAGAATGGAAAAAGAATAGCAGAATAATGTATTGGTTCACCAGCCTAGGCACTAAAGAGCGCTACTTTTCAGGCTGATGTATACCAGTGGTTATCTAACATTGTCAGGCATGGTGCCTGTGTCCCCAAAGGAACCAAGAAGCCCTATGTCACTCAGTGTACAGACAAAGTGACACAGACAGGTTCTAAAGCAGAGATGACGTAGCTGGACCATCTCTATATCGAGGGGACATTCCTCATGTTGGAACAGTTCAAAGACAAATGTGACCACACTCTTGATGTTTGCACATAGTTCCAGCTGAGACAAAAGATGAAGGAGAAAGTATCTAAGTTCCCGGGTAACCTTCTTAATTTGATACACGAACCCAAATAATTAGATCCTTGGACTCCACCAGGTGGGTGGTTCATGCTTTATACCCTAACTCCTAATCTTAAACCAATGAGATCGAGTCATAGTAGAAAGTCCTGGGAATCGGATATCAAGTAAGCGCTGTTTGAAGCAAAGTGGGCATATTGCTGCATGCAGACCAAGATGGTCTCCATGAACCATAAACATATGCTTCTTCACTTTGGGTTTCTTCATAGAGCATACTTCACTCCCAAGAGATAGCATGGAATAAACTCTGCATTACTGTCCGTGATCTGGGGCATCCTATACAGGGATTTTTCATTTAGCCTTATCCATCGGGTTTAGACTATTGGAGTGAGATAATCCAAACTATATCAAACATATTTGGTAGTCAAGTTGATCCAAAGCACTGATGACCAAATTAGGCTGCGTGAAACTGATCTGTGGAATGATGCAGTCCACACCTCTGGCACTAATGTTGGTGAAAAGCAGGCTATGCACCAGTGTAGGAACAGTGCCCCCAAAAAGGATAGTATAAAATAAATGGTTGCATGCAATGACAGGTCAGATGCATATGTGCCACTGCATCTGCACATATCCAGGGGCATATGAGGGCCATTGAGAGGGTACCTAGGAACAATGCACAGAAAATATCTGCTGGGTGGGGAGGATGGTACCACTGATATGCGGACTGGTTTTTAAGAGTGGGATTGAAAGCAAACACATTTAGGGCAATCGGTGCTTATACACGCATTATACTATCACCATGCAGGCCTCAGTGCTAGACCAACAGAGGGTGGACACTTCCTGTCCACCCTCTGGTGGTAGATTCCATTGTTCTGATGATACACTTCTTATGCCTTTTTTCACACATTTGTCAGCAACTGTGAGATGAGACATTACATTTTATGTATAACTACATAATATAGGCACAGTGTGAGTCATGATTTAGAGTTTTGGATATGTTGGTATGTAAGTAAATGAATTGTTTATTTAACAACTTAAACAAAGCCACAAACGTAGAATCCATCATTAATAAAACGGTGCACCTTAAAGAAATCTCTGTTTTATAATGTTATCATAATTTTATTTGAAACCAGAAATGCTTTTTACTATGGAGCATTTACTTTTCAAAAATGCCTTGCAAACAATAAAAAACAGAGGCCCCTATATTCTCATCTCAGAACACATGACACCAGCCATATTGAACTGGGCAGCATTGGGTGAGAGGGAATTGGAGTTGAGGTACAGTTTCCTCCTAGAGAATTGAACTCCACAAATGATGCTCCTTGGTTGTTCTAATTTGCACTACTGTCTCCCCCTACCGTGACGGAGCATGCAACAAGTTCAAGGAGGGCTTCTGTACAGTGTGGTGTTGAGTCTATGTGGCAGTAAAAAAAAAACACATACTGTTTCTCTTAAGAAATCAGCACCAGAAGAGGGAAGGCAAGTGACAGACAGGTAGCAGTATGCCCAGAGCTGCTGTGCTCTTGCAAAAAGAAACATATATTCAACCATGAACTGGCCATACGACCATATGACCAGAGACATTAACAGTTTCTCATTTGTGGTCTGGTGTTTTCCTCACCAGAAATATTTCAAAAGTGGTGTGTTTAAACATTATCAGTCCAGGGAGGATATTTCATAAGCAAACAGATTACTGTGGAAACGAGATGAGATGGTCCATCGTCTATTGCAACCAAGGTTTATAATTCTCATCTCTCTGTATTGTGCGAATTATTCCCTGCCAAGGCAGGGATAGATAGAGAAAAGGAAACAACCATTCTAGGCCACTTGCATAAATCCCTAAATAACATGTTTGAAACTCATAAACTTGCAATCATATATCAACAAGTGAGTTGTTCAAGCTTTAACTCATAATAACGCCCGCTAAGAGTAAATGGACAACACACAGTGTGGGCCACAAACGTCTGGGCTTCCCAGTCAGACTGTTTTTTTTTTTTTAATTTACATTGTTTTGGAATTAGAGAAGGATTACTCCGGGCAACTGCAACTGCTGAGAACTCTTAGGATGAATTGTGGAAATATAGAAAGTTTGCATTTCCATGTGTAAAGATGTCACAAAGAAGTACATTTGAGCGTGCCATTTTCTTTCTTTTTCTGTTCTTTCATTAGAAAATTGGCTTTCATTCTGAGAAACTCATTGCTTTATACTCCTACTGTTTTAGGAGTGCTCCCTCTAAATGTTCTCAATTGGTATAGAATTGCTGCTGCATCTTACATCATCTAGGCTGTCACATTAGGCCTTTGGATAAGCACCTTTTGTGTAAATGCACCAAAGACCAGAATAACAGCATAAAAAGAGATGCAATTAACAAAGAATAGCACTGTGGATGTTTCTGTGGGAATTAAGATTTTAAACCAAGGTTCACACTACTTTTTGAAAAGAGCAAGATTGTCTAGATTTAGTTTTTGATTAAAAGAGCAATTAGATACAAATGCATTATGTCTCTAACATTTGAGTATGCCGACGTTTTTCGCTCAAGGTTTTTAATTTCTCACACTAATTCGAGACATTCAAGAATGTGTCTGTCATATGTTTGTGAATACCACAGAAGTTTGTGAGCGTTTGCCTAATTATGCAGGTGTTCCTGCCACAGCATGCCGTAATCCTGCTCCTGTGGGAAGATTTCAAAAGACGAAGTATTCAGTCTTATTGGCCCAATGTAAATTGAATGTAAATGTATTTAGACGTGCAAATGTAGGTTTAATCACTGATGAAAAATTGCACTTCCAAATGACGGTATTTGTGCATATCCAATTTATTTTGTGAATCCAGCTGATATTGTTCATTTTAATTCAGACACTTTGGCTATATTAGCTAAATTTTGTATAAGTTCTCAGAGATATAATGTAAACATTTGAAGCACCTGGGCTGACATAAAGTACAGTATAGTTTCCTTAGCACTTGTAGGACAACGTGCGAAGAAGCGGTCATATACAGAGCTTCTTTGGTGGACCACGCAAATCAATTAAACTCAGAATATGTAACATTCATTTTAGTTGTCACAGATTCGAGTGCCACTCCAATTGTTTGCATGGGCATCGATTCAGCAAAATGTCAGGGGTAGCAGAAGTGACATCACACATTCCTTGACTTCAATTACATCACAGGAAGTGTTGCCATATGACTTCTGACCCTAAATATTGCCAGGAAGTGATGTCACATGACCTTAACCGTGATGATATCACCATAATTGATATCACTAAAGTTCCATAATACTTGCATGTTTATTATAACAGCACAAAACAGATAAATGTCTATTTGGATACCGCCTATATTTTAATTACGTTGCTGACATGTAATGCCAAGGGAGTATTTCTTATTGTCTTCTATGAAAAATGATTTGTTTGTTTGAAGATGAGGATTCAGTGCTGCAATGCACGAAACAACGCTAAGAACCTAAATTATCATAACCTGTCATAATTTAATGGTTCGAGTATCATATTCGTCAATGAGAAATGTTTTAATAAATCAAAGGAAGAGGCAAAATAATATTCAAACAATAATAGTTCAATCAATCAATCAAACATTTGTAGAGCGCACTACATACCCGTGAGGGTCTCAAGGCGCTGTAATTGAGTTTGCTGGTGAATTTACTTCACTCACCTGTGCCAGAAATTCACAAGGGGATTCTTTTATGTGTGTGTATATTTTAACACAAATGCAGAGTTCTCTGCATCCATAAATTATACTGTTGTACAGTTTCAACTAATTCAGCAAGACTGTACGATAAGGCAACATAAGCATCACAACTATGGGGTATTGTGTCTGTGTCTGCTCATACCATCAGAATAGGTTGACCTAGTCCCTGGCTAGCTCACAGTGCACCATATGGACCACTACACTTTACAGGGTACCAGATGGTGCCTGTAACCTCAGAACATGACAACCTGAATTCCCCCAAGTAAACCGTGGAAACAGATCTACTCTTTTGTTGATAACTCAGGCATGTCCTAAGGGAGACACAAGTAAACCAAAGGGCATTTCAAATACTTATTGAGGCAATTGACTCTGGTGTAAAATACTTGTGCTGCAATGATTAATAGAAGAAAACAAAGCAGTGTAATCAGCATCAGAAGAATAGTGAAAAAGATGAATGATTCAACCATTATATTTTTTGCATTGATTATATAAATACATAAAATTGTACTCCTACCTAGCGCTGCCTAACGTAGTGCTATTCTGCCAGAATACCTTAGAGCAGTCTAACTTCCCATTTATCTTAATGTGTGTGTTATCTGGTAGCCAGTTTAGTGTAGAACATGACGCTATCCCTCTCCGGATAGTGATGGAATTCAGCTGGACTAGAACTGGCACGGTGCAGCCGCACAATCTATCAAAATGCTCCTCTGACGAACAAAGGCTTGGTGCAGTTTAGAGAATAAAACTGGATCCATTTGTACTGTGCCTGCACTCTGGTGTGGCTGTCATTGTTGATTCTACCCACCCAGTGCTGTCGCTGAACAGACAACAAGAAACAAAGACAGTTTAGCCTGTCTACTAGGTCCTTGAACAAAATGTTTTAAGTTATGATAATGTGCCTACAAAGAAATGCATTTGTAAACAAACCTTTTCTGAGTACACTATCTCATACAGGCAAGCAAATACTTGCTAAAAGCAATCATCTAAAAAGATGTCAACTTTAAACGTGAACATGTAAAAATGTAAGCACTTATGCACAGAGCCTATTAACCTCACGACAATACTCAAGGGCCAGGAGTGAAGGTGGTTCAGTGTGTTTCAAGACATGGTTTGCCTCGCAAGTTGGAGCAAACCCACAAACTAGTGTTATTATCTGCATTCACAAACTCCAACCATTCCCCTTTCGAATCAGGAAAGGGTCATATTTTTAATCCAGCTAAGTGTGGGTGTAAATCTCTTTCCAGGGCTGGAAAGAGTAAAAAGAACCCCAAAAATGCATTTGTAACCAGGAATCAATTTTCTCTGTGTGGAGCTCTCTGCCATGAAGACCTCTGTACAGGTGATATGGATTCCAAACTTGGAAATCATATAATTTCCCTTGTAATCCACACGGATAACTATGCCAAGTGCAGCTATTCATGCTGACCCCCACCCCTCTTTTGGGAATTCCAAAATGAAGTAATATTACACTCAGACGTAGGTTTAAAAATAGGACTGCATTTTACTTCTTTTTTTAATTAGCCTCCATACATTGAATATGCACTATGCTATTGGCATGAATTATTGCTTATTGTTAGTGCATTTTGAGTTATATTCACTTGTAACCCACTGTCACTCATACGAAGTACAGAGGGGAAGAATAGGTATCAGTATCCAACATTCAACATGGCAACAAGTTATTTATAAAGGTTTTCTTAATTCTTGCATTTTTTATTTAATTGTGAGTGTGCTTTGTGCCACTGAATGTGTATATTTTACAGAAAATAAATGACATTTTACCGGCTCCCAGCATCTGCTGATTCAAGTAAACACAAATCATCAAAACTCTGCTTACATTCAGCTCTTGGCACTGCCTTCACCACTTCTGAGGGCGGGGTTCACAGAGACAGTTGTAGGAGTCGTAAGGGGCAAGCCAGGGATCACAGCCATGACCCCTGGCGGCACCTAAATGACTCCCATGATTATTTGGCCCACCATGCTTTGCATTGTTTGCCAAAGTAGCACTGAGAGGGCTGACTTTCTCCTCAGAGAGGACGTACCAGGATCTAAAGCAAGTGAACCTAAAATAAATTTCCTATTGCCTTTAGAGAGATACCCTTTATCCCAAAGATGAAGGTTGCAACTGACTGCAGACAGAGGTGGGTAGTTGAAGCCTGATTCACAAAGATCAACTTATACTTTTTGTGTTAATTTACTATTTTTTCCTATTCATAAGCATAGGTTACATGTCTGTGCATTCAGGGTGGAGGCTCCGCACTCAGGTTGGAGCCTCCGCACTCAGGTCACATGCTCCCATGATATCGAGGTTGACGCATGTCATCTAGTCATTTGGCTAGACACACCTAGGGGAACAATGCTCGAATTCTAGGGCTAATATAAAGTGAAAGTGCCTAGCAATAATTGTAGGAAGAAATCTATCAACGTAGGCCAATGCTCATCTTTGGCATATCAGTATCCATTTCACAAAGGCATTTAGTACTATGAGAAATAGTGCTATAGAAGTTCTATCTCCCATAATCACAAATACGTTTGGGAATTGGCCCAGAAACATGTAAAATTGGAAAAATGGGAGCATTCATGTTTTTTTTGTGTGAACATTTAATACAAATAGAAATGATTCTGCAATTTTTGAACTTTTACTTATAGACAGTTTGATATTTAGAGTTCCAATCACAAAGGAATTCATGGGTATGTGAAGTAGTACTATTACTGCACTTCTTCACATACTCATGAGTGAACTTGTAAGTTGAAACTTCAGTCTGTAAACACAGGCCCACTGTCAATCTGAGTTTATTGTATTGCACTGATAGTCAACTGCACAGAATGGGCCAACTTCCCAAAAATGTCTCTGTGATTTACATTTGAGGTACTCTTGACTTACTTTCAAATTCCAGGATTAAACCAGGAATACTTCGATCTCACACGTGGAATTCAGGAATAAGTTAGGAGCACAACAACAGTAAATCACACCTACTCATAGCAAAATATTTAGGAACCTGGCTCAGTGCCTTTCAGTTGGTGATCAAATGTAGTACTTCATGTCCTGGAGAGTCGGTCCAGGGCCGGCTTTAGCGCTGGTGGTGCCGGGTGCGACATGGTTTGTTGGCGACCACCAATGACCACCTCTGCCACGGATTTTCTCACCAATGCCTTGTAACAGTGGCCCTCAAGTCTCCATAACTGCTCTCTCTGAGATGCATTAGTTTTATGGTGCCACTCATACCAGTATAGGGAGTCAGAGCACTTTACACCACACACACATCACACAGAGACAATCAATCAATCTTATGTGTGTAAATCAGTGTATATGAAATGTTACACTAGTCAGAGGACTACAAGGTGTAGGAGTCACATGTCTTCTATACTGGTAGGCCGTATGGTTTAAGAGTGCTTACTTTGGAGAAGCACAAACTCAGAATGTAAAATGTACCACCATGGCTGGGTGTTCTCTTTAATAATAAAAATTGATTTCTATCCAAAATAACCCTTTTTCCCAACATTAGGATAATGAAAGACTGCAGGAAAGAATTATAACACTCATCTGTACCTTGGAGTTTGCATGTAGCTCTTTGAGGACGGATAATTGCCCATTTATGTTAGGATTTTAACTTGTCAGCTGCAAGTAACGAAAGAATCTCCCTGACAATAGCAATAGCCCATTGACCTATATATTATATGTCCTTTGTGATCTGAATGGTACACGTTCTTTGTAGCAGGCATATTGATCCACTGTGCTACCTTACCATGAGTCAAAGCATCCACCAGACAAACCTCCAATCTCCCTCCAGGAAGAACATTGGGGCATATCAGCAACAACCGGCGATTATTATCGCTAAGCGTACTCAGCGCTAGGATAATTATCGCCGGCTAGCGTGCATTTTTATCGCTGAGATAGCGTGCTATTAGCAACGCTTATCTCAAAAGCCATAAAAATCCTAGCGTTAACTGCCTGGCGTTAGCTTGATGATAGGGCCTCACATACTTAGCCATGATATCCACCTTCCATAGGATATCATGGCTAATTCAGTCCTGAAGCAGGCGTAAGGAAAGTAGCAACGCCGATAACAGGGGTTATCGCTACTTTTCCTGCCGCTATGCTTCATAGCGTGGGGCTTGATGATAGGAGAAATGTTGCTTAGCGACATTTCTCCAGTCATGTCAGGTCAGGAACGCCCACTTTGCATCTCATTAGAGATGCAAAGCTGGGCGTTAAGAATTTGTGCGCTAATGCAAGGTTTCACGCGATAGCGTGACCTTGTTGATTAGGCGATAAAATTATCGCCGCTTTTCGGCCGAAAACGGCCGCAAAAGCGGCGATAATTTTCTATCGCCGCCTTGTAGATATGTCCCATTAATCACCCAAACACAACGCCCGAAGTAGCGCTCGGTGCGGTGGCACTGGTTGCGCTGCCCTAGAGTCGGCCCTGAGTTGGTCACTGAGTTACAGAGGTGAATGCGATAGATCTAGTCATTCCCTAATGCAGAACACAGGTAGATTTGACATCTGGAAGCTCATATAAACCATTTATGGAGCGGAGGAGGGGGACACATCGAAAGAGGAGGGACAACAGCCAGCTGGAAAGACCAAGGATTGGCTCAACCCTGGATTGGGAATTGTATCAGGTAAAGATTAAACAATCTTACATTGCAGATATCAGTTTAAAGAAATCATTCTTCTTTAGCCAGTTCATAAAATGCATACTACGAACTTGCATGTGGAACATAAAACAATTTATATCAAGGCAAAGGCCTTGATTATGAGAGGCCCTTTCATTCTAATGGTCCAAATAAAAGAGTTACTGTGCCCACTGGAATTATAGGGTTGGCAGGAAAACCACTGCCTGGAGGTTTCACCTTCTGCATGCAGGCAATGTCACTGGGAGGAGTATTTGGAAAAAAACATGCGGAAGTCGACAAAGTCTGTCAGACTTCCCAGGGTTATTCCTCAAGAAAACGTAATAAAGGCAAATCTTAGTGAAGAAAATAAGAATATTACCGTATAATGACGATAAACCCGATAGAGAGAAATACATGCGAAATGAATAGTCCACTCGCACTGAGTACCAAAGTAGAAACTGACAATTTCGATTATGCATTTGAGTTTCCATTAGCGTCTGAATCCTAAAGTGGTGCGCACATTCGTTCACATCGGGTTCCCGTTATAACAACAGCGGACAATTGTTCATTCAGCAGTCTTTTCTTAAAAATGTCGCCCAAGAACAAATGCAGGATGCGCGTGAGATTCCACAAAATGTACTGCAAATTCCGAAAAATAGGGAAAAAGGCAAGTAAGGGGCAGATTTACATGCCCCTTGCGCCACTTTTGCGTCACTTTTAACATGGTAAAAGTGACGCAAAAGTGGCGCAAGGGGCTTGTAAATCTGCCCTTTACTTCACAATGTCTATTTTCAAAGGATACCAAACAAAGAGACAGAAAGCGACTTCTCCGTTAACCGAGGAAGAGCTACAGAAGCGGAAAGTAAGACAGCCCATTGCCCTACACAGACATAGTCGCCATAGTAGTGTCAGTAACATAATTATGAGTGTAATATCCTTCCCACAAAGTGTACTTGCACAGTGACGCGGTAAGCCGCAGTTCATTTTAAATGACCTTAATAAGTAGGGATGACTTGTGGGACTGCAGCTATCGGGCATGACAAATCGTCCTTTCTGAAAATGGCATTATCTTATTTCTGTGCCTGACCTATAGGAAGGAAGACATAATTTACCGCCACAGGGAGAAATGTGTGCAAATAGATAACGACAAAGCTTATAATTTGATCATGACTCAAGCACACTGAAGTAACTACCTTCGCACACACTGACGAATCCAATGACACAGATCTGCAATTACATCATCACAATTTGTAGAAATTGCTCTCCAAATAGAACACCATCCTGCAGGAAGCTTAGGCGGGCTGTTAAACTTTAAGTAGTACAACAATTATAACTGCATGTTTTAACTATCTTATTACAGAAAAGAAGGAAAACAGTGATCATTTTCCTCAATTTTAGAGATTAAAATAAGGGACTATTTTTGTGGGAGGGGTATATTTCTTCCTGATTCGCGGTGGCAGCTTGATGGCAAATGCACACAGACTGAATTTAGGTTTGAAAAAAAAGTTTCGAAAAAAGATTTTGAATAAAGAGTTACTCCTGTGTCAAATGTCTACTTTGGAACAATGGCCCACATGCATCAAAGCAAAAACCAGTCGCAAACGGGCAGATTCTCAGAATCTGCCCCTTTGCGACTGGGATTTTTGCATTTGGGATGCATCATCCCAAATGCAAAAATCGCAATTTAAAGAATCTCTAAATTGCGATTCCTTAAATTGCTATTGCATTTAAGGAATCACAAATTGAGATTCCTTAAATGCAATGCATGAAAGTTAAAAAATTAGCGATTTCGCTAATAGGGGGAGCAAATTACCATGAAGTTGAGCTTCATGGTAATTTGCAAAAACTTTGAAAAATGCACTAAAGTGCATTTTTCAAAGTTCCATTTTACACACACACACATGCCCTTGGGGCATGTGTGTGTGCAAGATGTATTCATATGCAGATTTCAGGGGTGCAACAGGGTGTCTTTTTGACACCCTGGCACTCTTGAAATAGCATGAGCAATTTGCGATTCTCTAATTGAGATTAGCAAATTGAGAAAGTCTTCCCATTCATTCCTATGGGCCTCTAGGCCCATAGGAATCAATGGGGAGGTATTCCTTTATTGCAACTCGCAATTTGCGAGTAGCAATTAAGGAATGTTTAGGATTCGCTATTTTGTAAGCGAATTCTACATGCATAGCCTTTTGCTATTCCTTATTAGCGAATCCTTATTTTTCGCTATTAAGGAATCGCAAATGGCATTGTTGATGCATGTGCCAGCTACTGGCACATGCATCAACAAAGACTTTTGCGATTCCTTAATTGCGATTTTTAAGGAATTGCAATTAAGGAATTGCAAAAGCCTATGCATGTAGGAATCGCTATAAAAATAGCGATTCCTACAAAATCCTTAATTGCGACACACAATTAAGGAATGCCATCCCAATCATTCCTATGGGCCTCCAGGCCCATAGGAATGAATTGGAGATTGCATGAGCAAATAGCGAGTACCAGTAGGCACTCGCAAATTGCTCATGCAATTTCAAGGGTGCAAGGGTGTCAAAATGACACCCTATTGCACCCCTGAAAACGATCTGTGCACATATGTTGCACACACACATGCTCTAAGGGCATGTGTGTGCGCAACATGAAACTTTGAAAAATGCACAAAAGTGCATTTTTCAAAGTTTTTGCAAATTACCATGAAGTTCAACTTCATGGTAATTTGCTCCCCCTATTAGCGAAATCGCTAATTTTTAAACTTTCATGCATTGCATTTCAGGAATCTCAATTTGGGATTCCTTAAATGCAATAGCAATTTAAGGAATCGCAATTTAGAGATTCCTTAAATTGCGATTTTTGCATTTGGGATGATGCATCCCAAATGCAAAAATCCCATTCGCAAAGGGGCAGATTCTGAGAATCTGCCCGTTTGCGACTGGCTTTTGCTTTGATGCCTGTGGGCCAATGTTGTCTTTTACCACAAAAGAGGAAGGGCCATTGTTAGACCTGGCATCATTGGCGTGGGTCTACCTCCCTCTTTTCACTTCCTATCTTTTATGTTGGCTCGATTTAGATGCTCTGGGCGCCGTGCCACTGCTAATCAGTGCCACAGCGCGAATGCTCCCCGAGTAAAGATGACTGTATGAATTAGAATAACCATAATGCCTAGATCTGTGTAGCATGTTCTAATAGCGAGTTACTCTCCATTTCACTGTTGCTATTGTGAAGATATCGTTCTCATTGGTCAGAATGGGCAGGTTGAGGATTACCTTCTATAATCCTATCTGATGCACAGAATCTGATAGGAACTTCGAGTTTGATATGTTTATGCTCAGGACATTGAGATACACCTTTTAGTAAGAACCATTTATGTAGCCCATGTTCGCAAATGCCTCTTCTGGAAACGCGGTATTTTCTTGCCTGAGCTTTCCTGTAGGCTTTGCTAGTATGTGTATTGGCCATCTGGTTTTGGAGCAGCAGGACCAGCTGGGTCAGACCTGGCTGGAGAGAGAGATCGGTATTCAGAGCATGGGGAGGGCTGACTCTTTGATCTGAGCAAGGCCGTACCTGGCAAGGTGAATGATGGCTCCAACCCCCACTGGGCGCCTGATAGCAGACTCCCGCATTCTGAAAGGGCAGGTTGTCGCCTCTTAAACCAAGTGCTCCCCGACCCCACCGAACTGGTTCTGACTGGATTTAGTGATTTGTGGCTTTAGAGAACAAAGGCTTTTTAGGTATAAAACGCTGCGCTAGAACCTTGTCCAAGTGTGTTCCTTCTGGATGTCAAGACGAAACTCTGTCCGAGTGAACAGTGGAAAGGACTTTTGAAACTTTCACCAAGCTTGCCGAAGAAACTACACAAAGGCCTGAATCGAGAGCACCTCCTGCTGAAGTCTCAGGGACATTAGACTTCACCCCGTCAGCCGTCGGAATTCCTGTGCGAGGAATTCTGCTTGCAGATGATGCCTCCGTCGAGCAATCCGGAGCCTCTAGTTCTACTGTGAGGAACGCGGACTGGGAACCTTCGCTGAATCTGTGTGGGCCGCTGCAGCTAAGAGAGAGCTGTCGCCGCTGAGAGCCTGCCTGAATTTGAACCTCCGGAACCTTTGCTGAATCTGTGTGGGTCGCTGCAGCTAGAGAGAGCTGTCGCCGCTGAGAGCCCACCTGAATTTGAACCTAAGGAACCTTTGCTGAATCTGTGTGGGCCGCTGCAGCTAAGAGAGAGTTGTAGCCACTGAGTGCCCACCGTTGTGCCAGCCTGGTCAAGACCATCCTTCATCCTGTGGGCCGCTGCAGCTAAGAGAGAGCTGTTGCCGCTGAGAGCAGGCCTGAATTTGAACCTTCAGAACCTTCGCTGAATCTGTGTGGGCTGCTGTAGCTAAGAGAAAGCTGTAGCCACTGAGTGCCCACCGTTGTGCCAGCCTGGTCGAGATCATCCTTCGTCCTGTGGGCCGCCACAGCTAAGAGAGAGCTGCTGCCACTGAGTGCCTGCCCTTTTGCCAACTTTGCATCATCGTGATTCGTCCTGTGAGCCGCCGCAGCTAAGCGAGAGCTGCTGCCGCGGAGTGCCCGCACCTTTGCCAACTTTGCATCATTGTGGTTAGTCCTGTGGGCCGCCGCAGCTATGAGAGAGCCGCTGCGTGCCCGCACTTTTGCCAATTTTGCTTCATTGGGATCTGTCCTGTGGGCCGCCGCAGCTAAGAGAGAGCTGCTGCCACTGAGCGCCTGCACCTTTGCCAATGTTGCCTCATCGTGATTTGTCCTGTGTGCCGTCGCAGCTAATGGAGAGCTGCCGCAGCTCTGTGCCCACATCTTGTTCAACATTGTCGAGGATTGTTGCTATCATCTCATGGGCCGCTGCAGCTAAGAGAGATCCTCTGTCGCTGTGAGCCCATCACGGAGCTGCAAGACGAGAGTCATCGCCACCACCAGCCCCGGCCGCCACAGTCAAGTGCTGCTGCCACTGAGAGCCCGCCTGTCCCAGAGTGCCCGAAACATTGTGGGTGCACGCTGCGGACCCCTGCAGCCAAGACTTGTGGTCGCTGGGAGTCCACCTGTCACCGTCTCTGCTTCTTCGAGAAGCTGCGTATTGTGTCCCCTTTCAACAGCAGGTATCTGGTGCGCAACAGGTCGCGTATGCCCCGGGCCTTGAACTCAGTCAGTGTCATGTTCTGGTGAATATGGTATTGCCTTTTTGAGTTGCTACTGGTTTATGTGCATTGTAGCTTGTTAAAACGCTTTGAGAGTCTTGAGTTAAACCGTAGATAAAGATATTATTCTTCTATACCTATGTGAGTGGTGTCCTTTTGTGGTGTCATTACTGCCTTATTGTGCATGGTCATAAGTGCTTCACATACTGCCTCTGAGATAGGCCTAACTGCTCGTGCTACGTTACCACAGGGTTGAGCAGGGGTTGTCAAAGGGGGTAGCCCATTTGCCCTGACTTAGGAAGAAGCGTTCCTATTCAGACATTGGCACCAGCCATTGCAAACTAGAGACCCCCATTTCTAACAGCCATATTATCAACAACTCGCGATATATATCGCAAACCACGATTAGCGCGGTTTTTTTATCGCCGTCTAACGCAGGATTTTATCGCCATGTCAGCGGACTATTATCAAAGCGCCGCTAACAGGCGATAGCTTTCATTTCCATCGGAAATGGATGGCGATAAATGTAGCGCGACGGCAATTAAAAAACACACGCCAACGCGAAAAAAGTCATGATGAGCCAATTAGCGGCCGGTTCGGCACGCTAATTGGCACCAGGCTTGTATTTTTCACCATTCAGCAGGAAAATGCACTATAAAAGGCCCTCCAAGCTGGAAAAAAAAACTAAAAAATGGTGAATACCAGAGGAGACATTGAGGAAGCTGGGACCAGTTCTGAGGCTACAAACAACCCCACAGAGACCCAGGAGGACCAGCCATAGACCCTGGGGAAGGCCAAGAGGAAGAGGAACCCCAAGTTCAGTAGACTGGAAAACCAGGTGCTGATTGCAGAGGTGACTGAACACGAACAAGAACTGTTTGTCACCTCCACAGTGCCATTGTCCAGAAAAAATGAAATCTGGCGTGACATTGCCACCAAGGTGAATGCCGTGGGAGAGAGGAAGAGGACAGTGGAAGAGTGCAAGAAGCGTTGGAGTGATACAAAGCGAAAGACCAAGGATAAAATAGCAGCCAACCTGAGGGCAGCATTGGGGACTGGAGGTGGCAGTCCAGCGCCACAGTAGGACCTGGATGACTTGGAGCAGCGGGTGGCCACAGTCATCGGTGATGCGACGGTGGTCGGAGTGCAGGGTCAGGATAGTGCTGAATATGAGCAGACACAACAACAACAGGCTGAGTAACAACCATGGAGTGGGTGGGCGGGGGAGGATGGGCCCAAAGTCACACATGCACAATGAAACAAATTGCATTGCATACCCACAATTACTGTGGATCATGTCCTAGATACCCCTGTGCATGGTGGCATGGACACATATCACCTGACTCCAACAAACAGTGCAAGACACATATTGCTGGGCACACAAGCTTCAAAATGTGCACCGAGAACTAAGCCCTAGATAGTCCAAGTTCAACATCAGACCACAAAATAAGGCCAACATCAAATAGCAAAGTGCCACATTACCTGGAGATGAGTCAGGGTGGCAAAATGCACCACTTGCATCATCACAACACATATTCAATTCCTCTGCACAAGGCCGCCTCTCCCTGATTCACAAATGGGCATGCACTGTGAATGTGACAGATCACTTGCACCAGTAGGCATGCCACCAGCAATGTCAGCACACCTGCAACATTGTGCATGTGTCTGACTTTTGTGCAAGGTTGTGTATGTGCATCAAAGTCCCCCTTGATGCTCATGCACATTCATGCACACAAGTGAGACACACGTGCACAATGTTGCAGGTGTGCTGACATTGCTGGTGGCATGCCTACTGGTGCATGTGATCTGTCACATACACAGTACATACTCATTTTGGCCTTGTGCAGAAATAAGTGATATGCGTGGCGATGAGGCAAGGGGGACATTGTGACATCCTCACGCATCGCCAAGCAATATGCCCCCTTGCCTGTTCATGAGATGCAGTTCTGTGTACAGCAAGTGAGAAAGCATCAAGGGAGTCTGCATACCGGAAACACATGCAATGTCACAACAAAGTGACCATGTAGGCAGATGGCTTAAAGATGCATATCACTAAATGCACTCAAACTGAAGACTTCACTGAAGGGGCAATGGTATGCAATGAGCAGGGGGGCCATGTCTGCCACACCACAGTACGTGGTCAATGCATATCAGGAATGTGTCTCACAACTATGTCCTGCATAACTTGCAAGACAATTCACAATAGACAAAGCTACATAGATGCACGTCATTAATATATCTTATTAGTAAATACTTGCAGAGCGCCTGGCAACCCTTATGCATCCCCGCGCAATCAGCCACAATCAGGGCAGGAGAGAGAGGTCTTAACTATGGCATGCTCCAAAGAGCCATGTCTTCAACTGCCTCCGATGAATGGAGAGAGTGTTCCATAGTTTGGCCTCGTTGAGGGAGAACATGCAACCGCCTGACGGTGCTCCCTTTGTCATTGGTAACACTGCCAGAAATTGATCAGTTGACCGAAAACACCTTGTTGGGTGGTAAAAGAATATAAGGGAGTGATTTATCTTTGGAACTGTCCACCATAGCGTTTAATTGGCTATGCATGAAGCTTTGAACTTGATCTATTCACTCATTGGCAGCAAGTGGAGTTTTACTAAGGCAGGTTGGCTGATTGGCGGCAGGGGGGGTGATAATGCAGTTTAGCCACGCAATTCTGATGCACTTGTAATTTCCTTATGGTGGCCTTTGTACTACCTAGGTAGAGGGAGTTCCCATAGTCCAATCATGATAGCACCAGTGCCTGAACTATCACTCATCGTGCCCGAACTGGGAACAGTGGAAGAATTATCCATATCATCCTAAAGATGCCAAAACATGGTGCGGCCAACTTAACTGCTTCATCATTCAAGTTAAGAGATTTATCTAGACGGACTCCAAAACTTTTTATCTGTTCTTTTGGGGTAGGGGGTGGACCCAAACGTTTAGGGCAACCTAACCCCACCTCTTCCCTAGACATCCTGGTGAGGCTGGCCAAAATTATTACCGAAGTCTTGTCTCCATTAAGCTTGAGACAAGACTGGTCCATCCACGTGGCCACCGCCTCCATGCAGGATTTGAAACTTATTGGTGTGTTCCGTGGATACTTTAATGATACCACCAGATGTGTGCCGTCCGCTTATGCAATGGTTAGGACTACGTAGGCTAGGACTAACTCAGCTAGGTGTCTAAGATAAACATTAAAAAGGGTTGGACTCAACAATGAGCCCTGGGAAACTCCACACAAGAGAGGCAGACATTTAGAGGAGGAATTTCCCTCAAACACCTGGAATACTCTGTCTATTAGGATGGACTTAATCCATGACAGAGCTTTCTCGAGACTCCTACTATTCTGAGCCGGTCAAATAAGATGTTAAAATTGACTGTGTCAAATGCAGTGGGTGCCCTATGCCAGTGGTGCGGGTACAGGTGCATGAGCCCTGTGCCCCTACAGTACCCAGGTCCATTCCTAGGCACTGTAAGTGCAGTGCTGCCATTTAAGAGTATATGGTGCTGGGAGATTGTCAACATGAACTCCACAGCACCATGATGGCAACACTGAAGACTGAGAAGTTTGGTATCAAGTTTCTCAGCACATTAAACCCGCACTGATGCCAGTGTGGGATTTAATGTGCAATGCACGACAGAGGGCATCTTAGAGATGCCCCCTGAACCTAACCTACAATCCACGTCTTGTCTGAGGGGCTGCCTAGGCTGCCACACAGCAGACATGTTGCTGGACCCCTGGGTAGAGAGCCATCCACTCTCCTGGGCCTGAAACAATGCACATCTTGGGCGAGGTGCTAGGTCTCCTCCCCTAGGATGGGTAGGGGAAGCTTAAAAGGCATGCCACCTTTGTGAGTTTCTCCGGGCCACTTGCTGTACTCAGCAACTGGCCCCTACCGGTTCTGACCCCCACTCTGGCAGGAAGACTGGCCGGAAACCCCAAGGAAGGAAAGGGGGTGTGCCAGCCTCTGCCAACCCCACCCCTCAGTTGGGGGAGGCGAGGTGAAGCACATCTCCTGGCCCTCACCATCTTGAATATGGGAAGCCCTGCCCAATCAGGACTAGGCTACTGCCCCCCTTCCACAGGAGAGTGGCACGATAGGGGTTGTACCCACCCCAGGGAAGGGACCCATTGGTCCCTGCCCTTTACCTACCTGTAATGCCCCTAAATTTAGTATTTAGGGGCACCCTGAACCTTCCTTCCTCAGATCCAGATTCCGAAACAAGAAAGAAGAACAAGAAACAAGAAAACCTGCCGTGCAGCTGCTAACAAGAGGAAGACACCAAATGATTTGACCCCAGCCCTACCAGCATGTCGACCCTCGAACCTGCCCCTGCTAAACCCCGGCATCTCCAGTGGTTAGCAATCTCAAAAACCCCGGAGGACCTGACTGCCTTGTGACTCTAACTACCTGGGACTCCCACGAGCAGTGGTACTGCTCAAAGCAAGTAACTGACCCCTGGCATCAGCCAGGAACCGCGAACCCTGCACACTCTGCACCCGCCAAGCCTGGCCTGTGCCGGAGTGAACAAAGACCCCGAGGACGTCCCCCCGGCGACTGTGACCCCGAATCCAGCACCCAAGGACCCACCTCGACGCTCCTGACGACACCTGCAGCCTCAGAACCAGAGACCCCTCCAACCGCAACCAGCAGAGGGTAAGATTTCCCAACACCAAAAGGTACCCCTGCACCCGATGCCCTGCGGCCCCCTGTGCCCAACTCCTGGGTGCCTACCTATCCTCCAACTACCCAACTTACCTCTCAAAGTAGTGGTCGCACCTGAAGAATCTTCGTCCCGAGCTTGCAGCCTTTATTCGTTCTTGAGCTTCTCCATTGAAATCCATGGAGCGCCCGACGGCTAAAAAGCACCCTGCACCCAGCCGCCCGAGTGCCCCTGGCAGTGCAAACTCTACTCTAATCTACTTCCCTATTTGACCTGAGGCAGTGACCAGGAGATCAGCTCCCACAGCCGCGTGGCCTGCTAGCCAGAAGCCACCAACCAAAGGCTCCCTGACTCCCATAGGATAACATTGGGCCTAACTCACTCTGCACCTGGCTGCCCCTGTGCTTCTGAGGGTGTAACAACTGTACCTACCTGACCCTGAGAGACCCCTGAGTCCATGCCCAGAACCTTAACTCTTCCAATCGAGTACTTACCCAAAAGCCGATAACTTACTTTTCTTCCATAGGATAACATTGCCTGGTTTTCACCAGAAATTCTTCTGTCGATTTTGCAAACTTACAAATATTCGTTAAAAATCGCCTGTATAACAAAAACACATTCTTTCAACTGTTTACAGGAGATGCCCCAGTGCTGTATCCAGGATCCAACACTGAGTTAGAAAAAGTAACAATAACCCCACTTACCTGCTAAGTGAATTTCCTCCCATATGATAACATTGGTGATTCTATGTGAAAAAGTTTCTGTCAACTCTTAAAATACAATAATAGTCCTTAAAAATCACAAATGTAGCCAAAACATTTTTACTCAACTGTTTACAGGAGATGTGCCAGGACTGAATCTAGGATCCAGTCCTGTGGTAAGAAAAGTAATCCAAAAAGTAATCAATTGCATTTAACTAGAAATTCCCATTGAGCTCAATGTTATATTGTGTTTGAAATTGTGTTGTCTATTGCAACAACTGTAACTATTGCATTCAAAAGTCTATTGCCTATTGAAAAGTATTTATCTAAAGCATCTCATTCTGAGAAAGTATATTTTGATACCTATTGTTGGTTCTAAAACAAAAACAACTATATATTTTTATACAAAACCATTGGCCTAGAGTTCAGTTCTTGAGTGTGTGAGACCGTTTGCTGACTGAGTGTGTGCAACAAATGCTTTACACTGTCCTCTGATACTGCCTTACTGCTCGACCAAGCTACTACTTAAGAGAGTAAGGTTATATATAACTTTAGCCTCTGCCAAACCTCTGGGGACTGTGGACTCTGTGCACACTGTACCTATTTGGGAACAGTATATAGAGAGCCACTTTCTTACATCAACATCTCAGCATTCTAATTTCACAGAAGTCAAAGGCACACTCCCTGAAAGGGATAAGGGGCTTTTGAAAAACTACAGCAGGTGCCACTATCACACAATGCAGTGCCCACACATACAAATCAGAGTTCATCAACATCAACTACTATGTGGTACAAACGTCATTACTCACATAACTGAACAGAGGGTATAACAGGTGCCGCTTGTGCGTAGAAATTGTCTAAACACATTTGTCATAGCTGTAAAATGTGATATTACAATTTACAAGTACAAACTCACATCCGTGAGGTATTTGAAAGAATCACCATCCTGCAACTGAGATGCATCTCCTCATAAACAGTCTGAATGTACACTCTCATGCAGTCTGCTAGTAAAGTCAAACAACGAATGATCAAAAATTAAACACACTGTTAAACTGTATCTCCTCTTCACATTGCAGAGGGACAGACACCACCTCCTGTACAGCCGAGTGACCCACTCTTCACTGATGACTCGGAGGATCACCTCACCATTAACCAAGACTTACTCCAACAGGTACTGGGCTGCCTCACGAGCACATCTCCACGAGCAGGGCGACCCATCAGCATTGAGAAAACCCAACCCCCTGCACAAACCACCCAGCAGCAAGCAGCTCCCACCACAGCTGCCTCCCAGGATCTGTAGGACCCATATCTGGCCTTCCACCGCTGTGTGCTAGCGGTCCAGTGGGAGATGACTGAGCAGGTGCAGGTGGGGTTTGACAGGGTGGCAGCCCAACTTGCTGACATATTTGGGTCCCATCTGGGCACACATGCAGAGGATTATAGACACCAACATCCCACTCGATGCTCTCCAACGGTCCATGGCTGACATTGCTGCAGTCATGATTCTGAGACAACAACAACTATCTCAGCAGGGTGCCTCCAGTAATGTCAGCCGTGATTTGGGCAGACTCGTTCTGAAAATAGAGAACATTGAGCGGAGGCAACAACAACAAATGGTTGTCACGGCTGCACACCAGCGTGATGTTGCTGGAATCTATCATGCCCTGTATGTGCTCATCACTGCATTGCTACCCCAAGGTCTGGCGCAGATGGATGTCACTGCTGCTTCCACATCCTCAGCTCTGTCCCCTGATGTGTCAGTGACTCACAGTGCTGCACCCACCATACCACCATCCACATGTGAGGCACCTGACACATCAGAGGATGAAGATGATGATGATGCCCCTGTGGTAAGGAGAAGGCATTAGCATATGTTGATGCAAAAAGGCCTGTTTATCCTTGGTCCTCGGCTCAGTATCATGCCACAGAACTTACTCTTCCACTGTCTTCCACTGTCCCCCGACACTAACCTTGGACCTACACATGGACTGCCATATGCTTTTTTTTCTGGACAATGACACTGCAATCAGCCTGTGGACTGAACTCGGCCTCTTTCCTTGGATTGTTTCCCACCAAAGGACTCTATCTGGCCCCCCAACGGGCAGCCATGCAATGTGGGGTTGTGTGGGCAGTACTGGTCCAGTCTTCCCCATTGTAATGTAAATAAAAATCTTCAACTCACACAGATGTGTGTTTTCTATGACCAATCAAGTATTGAACTTGGCAAAAATTGTATGGACAGTGAATCCACAAGAAGGTCCACCAAGGGAAATACAAGCAATGCACATGTTTCACCTGACACGGATAGGCAGGGAGATAACCGTGTATGTGTGAAATTGTTGTGCCCTCATTGTTGTGCCCTCAGTTAAAGTCTGTTGCAGGCCACAAGTAGTGTCACCCTGAACAATTGCAAACTATTAGCTCTTGGCATATCTACTCACACTCCACGGGGTGGACAAAGCCTGTTGTGATGATGCGCTTTGCATGTCACATCCCAAGATGGTGCATACCAGATTCATATTGATGAGGAGACATAAGGGCACATGTCTAACATACATATATGGAACTACAATTTCTGCCCCAGTGAAGTGGAGTTGCCAATAGTGACTCAACCCAAGGTGCAAGGCGTCAGTCAGCCCCTTCCTGTGGACAAACAATGCATACCTAATTCTGGGCCCTCTCATGCTGTGGCCACTGTGAGCGTATTGGCAAATGTGTCTAGGCATGTGTGGTGCATTGCACTTAGCATATACTCAGATGCAGTGCCAACATTTCAAGGGTGGCATCACTATGAGCCACTGAGAAACGTAACAACTGGGAAGAGTGGCTATGACGCTGTCACTACAGGGAAAAATGCAACATATCACCCCTTGTGTGCAGCAGAACAGTGTGCCTGCAACTAAACGTTAGCTGGGACAAAAGCATTACTCAAAATATTGACAGAGTCACAAAAGCCTTTTAGTAGAAGTGAAGTTAGTACACCTAACAGTACAATTCATAAATGCCATATGTGAATGACGTCTGTTGTAAAGTCATGACTTACTCTCCGATGACTTATGTGAATCACAAACACTGTTATGACATGTGCCATTCACAATGGACACACGAATTAGCAACATCCTGCATGGCACGGAGATTGAGCGTCCATGCACAGGAACATGTACTTCAAAGGAAGCTGACACACTGGCACTACACATCAAGTGTACCAAGGTCTATGCAATGTAGATGGACTCAGCACCAGGAGCATCTGATATGCATGGGTTTGACGCTATATGTGGTAGCCTGTGCAGACATCCATCTCCATGATGGATAACTGTTGCAACTTAAATATCCTCTCAATGTGATGTCCCCACGTTGTCCCGTAAATGTGCTGCAATGTGCTGTTCAACTCCGTGCGTCACACTTAAGATGTAGAACGTCACAAACAACTGTCCCTAGACTAGCCCGTAAATCATATTCGCTATGAGTTGTGTACAATGGAACAAGCCACACTCCCCCACCTCATCCCTGACATAAGTGCAACCAGAAATCCAAATCAGTATGCTTTATTGAACAGTAAAATATTTGTTTACTTTCCTAAACTACCACTAATCTCTAGAACTACCACTAATATCTAAACTAACTATAGAAATCAGATTTACCTTAACTAGTTACCCCAACTAATCCTAAACATGCAACAACATATTAGACATCAACCCCGCTCCCACCCTTAAGGCACATCACGAGACTGGAAAAACACATCTGAACTATATATAAACTTACTACACATGTAACCTACACAAATATATATATATATATATATATATATTATCTACTGGCGGCCGCCAGTAGATAGTTATAGTTAGGACCGAGTTTCCATAGGAAATCTGAAAATTCTATTTTGAATAACTTTGGCGCCGGTTGACGAATCCTCGCGAAATTTTCAAAACTAATGGGGTGCTCCGCTCAGCTCCTACCCTGAAAGTTTCAGGGTGATTCGTCAAGCGGGGGCTGAGAAAAAAATGGGGGTCCCAAAACGCGTTTTCCCCATGCATTTTCCCATAGGACCTTTAGTCGAAGGTACAGCCCGAACGGCTGAACAGAATTACTTGAAATTTGACAAAGAGGTAGTCCTCAGGTCAGGGATGTGCCTTTTGCATATATGGTGTCAATCTGTTCAGTAGTTCCTGAGAAAATTGCAGTTAAAAGTACATAAATATCTATAAGCGCGCACCGTGCGTGCACCGTGCGTGCAAGGTGCCGTGCGCGAGCGTAATTCTGATTGGTGGTTAGATGTCAGTCAACATTCGAATCGATCGAAATCAGGAAGTGTCGGACGCCATTTTGTGTGTGGCAGTGAAAAACAAAGGTGGAGAACGTGAAAAGGGGGCAGGGTAGAGAGTTCCTGACCCCCTAGCCTTTTTTTCACGGTGAAAAACACTTAAAAAAAAAAAAAGTTAAACGAGCCATTCCATATTACAAGATACAGTCAATCTATAACTATATACGTAGGTAGTTTATTGTAAAATAAATATATAAAAAATATAATAATACATACATAAATTAGCATTTAAAAAACCTTACCAATGGCTTTTTACGAGTGAAATGTCCAGCTAACTATAACCTTGTCAATGGCTTTTTACGAGTGAAATGTCCAGCTAACTATAACATGTGTGAAACCTATGGTTTTTTCAGTGAATTTGCAAGGTTTTTTAAATGCTAATTCCTAACTATAACGTGTGTGAAACCTATGGTTTTTTAAGTGAATATATATATATATATATATATATATATATATATATATATATATATATATATATATATATATATATATATATATATATATATATATATATGTGTGTTTTTTTTTTCGTCTCTTTTTTTCAAAACAAAGACATCAACCCCCCACCCAAAGGAAAAGGAAACATCCCCAAATACCATATAAGTATAAAAATCTAAAAACAAACTTAGAATCTAACAATAACTATACCTACACTAAAACTACTCTGCCTAATACTTACCTAACTTTCTTAACACTACCTAACATAAAAACTTGAAACATTGTGGGAAGGGAAAAGATGGTGATATTGTCCAACATGGGGATTCATCATGGCAGTCCAAGGTGGGTTCGGATGTCCCAAAGGTGTCTGTTCAAATATGAGAGTTCCCGCCTGATCTCCGTCAGTACAACATTGTTTGTCTGAAGCATCCTCTTGTCACGGAGAGTAAAAGGCACAACCTGATCGGCAGGTGCAGGTGGTATTGATACTTGGGAGGGTGTGGCCGAAGGGGGATTGGACACCTGTCGAGGCTGGGAACCACCGCTGACAGCAGAGGGTCCGGGGATGGCCTATCTGCCAGTTAGCGCATACTGAGGCAATGCCTTCCAGGTACCCACTTTCCGTTCCTCCTGGTACCTCCTAGTCATGTGCCGGTACCCTTTCGCCACCTTCTTCACACGTTGAATCAGAGCTTTGCCACATGGAAGGCATGTTGCTGATCTGGCATCATGTTGTCTGTAAAATATCACCACAGGCAAATTTGAGTCCTTTAGACTATGTCAATGTTCTCCATCAAATCTGTATTACAATATCACTTCTACAAGGGAGCCAACACCCAAGCATAACTATGTGAAGTCAGAGACTGACCTGGACGACAAAATGTAGATGCAAGGATCAATGAGTACATGCTGTGGAGACAGACATGACAGTGCATGGCATGGGACATGTACTGTCACAACCAAATGAGACTGACATTGTCAAAAGATGGTGCCATGACACACCTGGACTGAGGGTTACATGTACAATTAACCCCTTCCATGCGTGGGGAATTCCCGCGCCATGCGGGCATTTTTATTAGTGGGCGGGGATTCGGACCGCCGGGAGCCGTCGTGCGCACACGCCCACCATGACACGTGACAGCTCCCGGACGTCCTGCGCATGGAGGAGATTAATCGGAGGAGGGAGGCATTAGCCCTCTGAGTGTAGCACCACCCTCATCCTCCCCTGTGATACAGTGCTGCATCTTATGTACAATGCTCATGTGCAGGCCTGTGTGTCCCCCAGCAACTGTGTGCATTTCATCAAGTCTGCGCCAAGACAGACAATCTTGCTCAAGAGTGCAAGGGGGCCTGTGTGCAGGGGGGTTTGTCAATATTTTGTTAGGTTACCCTACATGCCCAGGATCAATCCTGTGACATCCGGACTCACACTTTCAACCATGCTGCATCATGCAGCACACATGGAAACACGTTGGGTGTCTGAACGTTGACTTGTACATGATGCGCTGTTCCTCTCTCCACCATGACTATGCAATAGGTGCAGTGCTGCCACTGAGAGGGTGAATCATAGTTTCATCTAAAAAGTCACTCATGCATGTCTTGTATCCGCTAATATCACTCCGTAGTAAATCACAATACGCATACCTAACAAAGCAAACTGTTACAATGCATTCCCCATTGTAATGGCACCCTGTAGTCATGAGCGTTGTGGTTGTGTTACGGCTAATGCTTTCTCACAGACAGTGTTGTAGAGCACAGCATTGTAAAATATATGGCACAGCAAAGAATGCAGAGCTAAAGCATGCGGGGAAAATGCGTGTGGAGTAATGACACCTATTTGGACATAGGAGTCTGTACACCTGACCCAGAGTTGATCATGGAATGACCCCAAGGAGACTGCTTGACAACACAATTGCAGTGGACAAAGATGCAAATGAGATTATTTTTGGCTTCTTTGATATGTGTTTGGGGAACATGCCATTGATATGCTTGGCTCTAAGCTACGCACTGCCACCTCTGTGAAGCTGGTATGCAGCATACCTCCAAAATCACTGTGCCGACCTGTGTGTGTTCTCGCATAGCCTGAAAAGCACTGCCTCCTTATGCATAATTGTCATCTCAGAAAAGGATGTCCATGCATACCATGTCATCTGATACTCATCTGCAACACCACTCACATGTCTACTCCCCTATCATTGCGCTGTGTAATCAACATGCATGTGCTGTGGTGACAAGACACATTGACCTAGGGGCATATTGACACGGGAGTGGCGGAGAGAGGCGTTAGTTTTATTGGCGTAAAGCCTCTCTCCACCAATTTAGTAACCCAAGTCTGCACCGCATCATCAAGGATATGGTGCAGCCTTGCGTTTCCCCTGGCAATTGTTCTAAGTATCACAAGTCAGCACCAACGCAGGCACCCTTGCACCAGTGTGGAAGGGTGTGTGTGTGCAGGGGAGTGTTGTTCATGTACAGGAAGGTGCCCCTTAAAGCACATGAACATTCAGAGAATACCAATTTGCATTTTCATGTGTGTTGCTACATGTAGCACACATGAAAGGTCTTAAATCCAAATTTTATTAATATTTTGTGTTTGTACAGGAAGGGACACCTTCATGTACATATACAAAACATGTAAGTTTGGCTTTTCCATGTGTGCTGCACAAGGCAGCACAAATGTAAAAAGTTATAACATAGAAAATTAAAGCATTGATCATATTATTAAAAATTTGTGAACATGAGTTAACTGTTCTTCATTTGTGTGCTGCCACCTATTAACGCCGCAATGGTTGATAGGTGGCAGCGTCAATTACAACTGTTGTTGCTTTTGAACGCACACCACAACACCCACTGCACACCCCTTACACGCTAAACACAGCATGACAGTGTGCCTTATTGACAAGGAAGCGTAACTCTGCCTCGTTAATGAGGCGAGGACCCTATTGCCAACACAACGTCACTGAAAGTGACGTTGTGGTGGCGATAGGGGCTTGACAATATGCCCCTTGCATCCAATGTGTATCACTGACTGGTGACGGGCGAAGTCACAACTGTGAATCAGATGCATTGCTCCACCTTCAATTACCGATTTGTACACACTTATGACGTACACAAAACATCTTCACACCGTAGGCAAGGGACATGTGATACACACCCATAATGCAAATCAACAACGTGGAGCATTTGCACCAGACATTCATGACAACACACTATGCCAATATATGAAGTCCATACTCACCAGTGGCTTGTGGGTCCTCGAATCGGTCGATCTCCCCCTGTGTGAATGGTTGCCGACCATCTGTGAGACAACACATGTAGATATGTGCTGTTATCAGACGTTCAAGCAAATGTATCATATTCATCATACAAATCATCAAAATGAATGAAAATGCTAAGTAACTCTAGTGTTGCATTTCATGTTGGCCACATGATTGGGTCTACTTTGACTGCCATTCACACAAGCTGTTTTGGGCCACACAAGACATTAATGCTAGCAGACATGCATATAATAGTTGTGTGACACATTCTCAAAGCCCCATTTCTACACGGACATGAGATAATGCATGCTATGTGTATGATTGCATTTCAGCAGATCGAACAAGGCAGTTACACAGATATTGGTGGTGTATGACATGCTGGAGATGTCCTATTTACTTTGGGCATTTTTATCTCTATAAGTCATTGTCACACAGAAAGTATGTACAGGGGCAGTGTAGCTTTGGTAGCACAATTTTTGGGGACATAAATTTGTACACTAACTTTTGTCCAGCACACAGCTCACAGACACAATGCCTCAGATTGAACATGTACTGTCACCCTTCCTGTACACAAGCATTTGTTATCCTGCACGCAGTTTTGGTGCAAGTGTGCCCGCTTTGGCAATACACAGTCAAGTGTTGATACAGCGCAGTGGGTTCCTCCAAATTGCACACCATTCTTCTCAATATGATGCAGCGTTGTGTCTCTCATGTGACAACATTATGCATGGACACATTGTGCCTCACACCTTACTCAGCAAACGTTTTGCACTTGGACACCTGTGTCCCACGGGAGACATCCATTGCAATGCGGTAATTACACCGCAATAAGTTTGCAACGTGGTCATTACAACGCAAGTCATTACTGCAACTTGCACTGGATGGCACTCTGCACTACTGAATAGTGTGATTTATAATTCCAACACCTGCCCGACTGTTGCACACACTGGTGTTGGAATAGTAAATCACACTATTCCTAAGTAGAACGCCTGTAGCTCTAGTTGTTGTGAGAACTTGCATTGTATTAACTGCATTGTTAACGTATAGCAGTGTAAAAACCGCATTATAACATCATACCTTCGTGTCACACACCAATTATCTATGAACTTTACAGTATTCATGAGTAAATGTAGGGTTTGTACTTACCACCCTGTAGGCCAGCCATGAATCCAGTGTAATCAAGGAGGTCCACCTCACGTGCCAGCATGTCCTGCCAGCGCTGCTTCCACTGGAGCACAGTACGGTACACTCCAAAGCACCTGCCCATCTGATCCCGCACACGCTCCCAATGCACGTTCGCACAGAGACATTGTACCCTGCCAGGATACGTCCTCCACTCTCCAACATCAAGGGCAGGTTGAATTTAATCAACCAGAGGAAGCCCCCCAAAGCCCCCTCGGACATCCTGCCAGACCTGCCCCAGGAACCCCTAAACACAAAAATTATAAGATGCCTCTAAAAGTCTAACAGCAACAACAACTAAAGTTAATAACCCCAAGACAAACACCTGACAAGACTGAGGACAGGAGATGGTTAAACAATGTAAAACTAGTACAACACAATTTAGAGACACTATTTACAGGACAAAGGACACACCTACACTCTCAAAATCTCACTAATATAGCACACACCTCCTTCACTCTCCACAATCACCAGCAATGTGCCCAAAAGAGAAAGAGAAAGTAAAAAAGTTTGTTTGCGGCCCGTTTTTGTGAATGCAATGAAAATCTGCACGCTAATTGCTTCTCTTTGATATTTTATATAGTACAGTGTATAGCGATGTCTTTTTTCCAGCGCACATATATAAAATGATCGTGTTAACGTGTTAGCGGTCAGATTTTACAGCTAACACCGATTACATTCACAGATGGACAGTCTTAGAGCAAATTTCTTATCAGAGCCCAATGACACAATGAAAAATTTGTTTTGCACAATGAAGACAGGATACATTTTGTATTTCCAGAAGGTTAACAGCCTAAATTGCATTTAACATAACTAATTACCCCCTCAATTTCACATTTCAACACAAATCAGGCACAAAATCATGGGAATTGTGAGGGCACCACTCACCCGTGTTGGTTCTTAAGGCGATGAGGGGGTGCGCAGAGCCAGTTCTTGAGGGGCCTCAGGGATGTGTTCAGGGAGGTGTGCATGTGAGGTTTGCTGGTAGCTCATTCCATGTTTTGGCTGACATGTGAGTGTAGGACCTTCTGCCGGCACTGGCTCCATGGATGCCAGTGTGTGCTGCCAGTGATATTTTTGGATATTGGAGTTTTCATTAGTGTATGTGGAAGTTTGTTATGTCATTGAGGCATTTGTGTTAGTTGTTGTGTATGCATTTGTTGGCATGAAGAACAATTTGGTAGGTGACTTATTTCTCCAATGTGAGCCATTGGAGTCTTCGTGGGTGATGGCTAATGTTCTCGTGCAAGGGGATGGCGGGGACGAATCTGGCAGCGGTATTCTATATTGTCAAGAGTTTGCAGGGTAGGGACTTGTTGATGACGGCATAGAGTGTATTTCCGTAGTACAATCTGCTGGTGATGAGTGCGTGGGTGACTGTCTTACTTGACTCAGGGGGGGATCTATTGGAAGGACTTGTGGAGGATGCAGAGTATGTTCAAGCATCTGGATGTGACGTTGTTGACCTGTTGGGTCATGTTGGGTGGTGTGTTGAATATGAGGCGTTGGCTTTTTGTCATGGTCTGCAGGGCTTGGCTGGTCTTATGAGGGGAGTCAGCCACCAGGTGTTGTGCCATGCTGTAGAGGTGGTTCCGAGGACGTGGACTTCTGTCTTCTCAGCATGGATCTTCAGGCATCTGTTGATCATCCACACTCTCGCGTCTTGCATTCCTTCCTTGAATTTGAGTTTTGCGGGGGTGGGTGTCATTAGCATAGGATATGATAATGATCATGTGTTGTTGAACGATGGCTGCAGGGGTGGCCATGTAGGTGTTGTAGAGGGCTGTGCTCAGTGATGACCCCTGTATGACTCCGCAGCTGATTGCCGTGTGATTGGAGATGTCGGGTGGCATTCAGATCCTTTGCCTTCTTACAATAAGGTATGATTGGATCCAGTCCATGTCTGTTGCTTGTATGTCTGCGTCGTGAAGTATGCTGACTTGTGTGCGGTGGGAGACATTGTTGAATGCTGCTGTAATCCCGAGGAGGATCAGGTCTGCAGAGTGGCCGCGGTCCAGGAGGGTGAGGATGTCATCTATGGCGGCGAGTAGGGCAGTCTCAGTGTAGTGGGTGCTTCTGAATCCACATTGTGATGTGTGGCAGATGGCATTCTCTAGGATGAATTTGTGTTATTTACCTGTTGACATCTTTCTCTACTACTTTTGCTGCAGAGGGAATGATCGAGATGGGCCACTTGCTCTTGAGGTTGGTGTGGTCAGCTGTGGTCTTCCTGAGCAGGTGCATGCGTTATGCGTGCTTACTGTCGTCTGGGAGGGTGCGTGTCTTGAATGGGGTGTTGATGTTGCATTCCCATTCATGTGCAATGGCGGACATGGCTCTGTGTTTGAAGTGAGGGGGGCAGGGGTCCGTGGCGGCCCCCGAGTGGATGCCTTGAATGTTGGAGTCACTGTCTTCAGCCGTGACTGTTGTCCATTTTAGAGATGGCGGGCTGGTTGTTATCTCCGGGGTGCATGTGTCCCATCTGTTGCGTACCATGTGTGTTCCGCTAAGTTGTCATAGAGGTGTATGTTTTTGAGTTGAAAATAGGTTACAGGCTTAATGCAGATGACGCCCTTAATTGCATCTTAGACTCCATTTCACACACAAAGTGCATATTCACCCCCATTTCACACCCCTTTTTCATTTTTTACCCCATTTCACGCCAATTTTTCATTTTTTACCCCCATCTCACACCCATTTTTCATTTTTTACCCCATTTCATGCCCATTTATCATTCTTTACCCCCATTTCACGCCCATTTTTCATGTTACCGCAGGTCACGCCCTTTTTTTGTATTTAACCACCATTTCACAAGCTTAAAATGATAATTTCACACAGAAGCAACACTCAAATGCACTATTTGCCACATATGAAACCCTGCAATTCATGATTTTGTGCTGAGTACACCCTATGATTCATGATTTCCCAAAACACTAGTTAATAGATTTTTGGCCCAGTATTTACAACATGGGAAGTCATGTTTAGCACAATTGACACACTAAAAAGCAACTCTGCACTGAGGAGACATACAGACCATGAATTGACTTTTGTGATGGTAATTTCACTTCTTGTGAAATGTAATCTTTTCATTGTGATGTACTTATGCAGGAGAGAAACATGCAGACAGGTTATGTGTCTTCAGTTTGTTTATTGGCACAAACGGTGATTGTGGTTATTTTCCACAGACATATATTTTTTGATGTGATCTGGTCATGAGAAGGAATTGTTTATTATTCTGACCCTTCGGGCGGTTCCTGCTGCAGTGGCTGTGGGGTGTGCTCCACCTGCCTCATCTTCCTCATCATCCTGGTCATTGTCCGGTGCAGCAGGCACTTGGATCCAGGGTGCATTTGTGCGCTCACATATATTGTGCAATACACAACATGCTAGGATGATTTTGTTGACCATTTTTGGGCTGTACAGCAGTTTGCCACCTGTGAGGTCCAGGCAACGGAAACGTGACTTAAGCACACCAAATGTGCACTCAACGATGGAACGGGTGCGTCTATGTGCAGCATTATACTGCCTCTGAGCTTGTGTGGTGGGTTTTCGTAGGCGTATCATCATCCACAGGCAGAGTGCATAGCCTTGATCACCTGTAACATGTGATAGTGAAATGTGTGCGTTAGCCGTTATGTATACTGTGTTGGCAGTGTAGATACTTTTGTGGTGTGTGATTTCTGCACATTTCTTAATCATGTTAGCCATGTGTCGCTTCTGACTATTTAGCAGCATCAATGATGCTTAACTTGCCTCACACTTGATCCTCCGCCCAGACATTTTGGTTGTGTGTGCTGCGCAGTTGCATCACTGGCACTCCTACTGGGCAACAATGTTAAGCCGATCTGCACATATCTGCCGGAATTACACAAACCCCAGCATGCACCCTGCCTATCCTCCCGTCTAGTGGTGGCACTAATCCACTCTCCTTGCAGTCAACGCCATGTGAACATTCTAATGACAAGAGGCCACGCCAGACACAGCTCACATTCAGTTCTGCATCTGCTGCTGACGCCAGGTCTGTAACAACACACAACACATGCAATATAATATGCAGAGATGCCACAAAGCAACAGTCAGCAGCCCCCACGCATGCAGGGCCCACTGAGGGCAGTGATGCTTTGCACACAGCATCAACATAAACACACACCTCAACGTCCACTTCCTGGACTACATCCTCAGGCCAGAGCGGAGCCTCCAACTCACTTACCATGACTACTAAAAATCCATTACTCTGGAAATGTTAGCTGACATCAGACTGTCCAGACACTTCACCACACTGATACACATGCAGAGCACACCTTTGCACCCTTTTTTACATTTGTAATATTTATACACTTCATGAACCACACTGGACACACATTTAGTGACCACCGACACATACACGTCCTTGTTGGGCAGACGCAGTACACCCAAAACAACAGACGGGTAAGGGAAAATTATGTGTAGCTGGGTCACAGAGGAGATGCAACACAGCACCATCAACAGCAGCACCCACAACGCTGCAGTCAACAACAATGTTGCTAGATAGTGATTTCCTAACATATATCTCCTACTGCACATACATACTTACCCCACTATGCAACTCCAATATACAACATGCATTCATGCCACCTTGGTCACCCCGACCTCAGAGTTGGCAGATGCATCTACTGACACATGGAGAGCTACTTGTGCAACATTGATGAAACCATAATAGATTACCAGCAACAAGGATACCAAGTTTATAATCTCCCTCACCAATACTCACACAGCAGACTGGGCTACCAGTAAGGATGACTGTGATTTGCAACATGGATGGTCAACAGCTGTGGGGTACTCTACGCAGCAGACCCTTTAGTCCTCATCCTCATACACAATACATCAGCATGTGACTTCAACTCCTGGCCCAACCCCTTTGGCAGCACCCCCAACTCTAGGTACCTAGGCAACGTATTTGACTCCTCACTCTTCATGGCCCAACATGATTGTGGAGGTTAGGCGTGTGGTGTGTTCAGTTAGTACTTACCAACAAGCACTGCATTTCCATATGTGCCATTCTGGAAGCGCTGGTTTGTGATGCAGTGTCGGAAGATGAATGCATCATGCACACTCCCTGGGAACTTGGCTATGACATTGGGGAACAGTCCCCAGTGGTCCACTATTGCCTGCACATTCATGGAATGCGTGTGCTTTCTGTTGCGGAATATGTGTGCGCTGTTCGCAGGGGGCACAAAGGTAACGTGTGCAGTCAATTGCACCCAACACCAGTGGGAAGCCAGCAATGGCGTGAAAGCCTTGCTTGATCTCAATCTGCTCCTGCACAGTGTTGGGGAAGTGAAGGTGCTGGGGTATCAGGCTAAGTATGCCATCCAAGACAGTCGGGAGGAAAATTGAAAAGGCCGCCTGTGATACTCCTCCAACTCTGGCCGTTGTTGGTTGAAAGGTCCCAGAGGCCAACATGTGCAGCACAGCAAGCAGCTTTGCCTGTGGAGGGATGTTGGTTCTCCACTGCTTTGGTTGTGTCAGCCTGTGGTCTATTAGGTTCAGGATGTGATTGATGGATGTCCTTTTGAGCCTGTAGTGTCCTATGACATCCTCTGGCGTTAAATCTGCGAGGCTGAGACGTCTGCGCAGTACACGCTGTCTTCTTCGTTGCTGCTTCGGTGGTGGTCCTGGGCGTGGTGGCATTGGCAGTGGTTGTTGTTGCCTTCGTGGAACTCCAATCTGCATGATCACTACCTCCATGGTGTCTGTTGCTCTTCTGATTGAGCACTGGCCTAGTCTTCCTTATATAGCTTCCTTTATCACCAGTTTAAGTCATGTTTTTATCTGGTGTTAAATTCCTGGTGCTAATGGGGATTAGTGCTACTTTTTTGTCGCCTCATGGATCCGGGTCATCCGTGATAATAGGGCGATGTTGTGTTAGCGACTTTTTTCGTGAATATTTGTAAGGAACGCCTACTTTGCATGTCATTAGCGTTAAATATCGCTAGCATGCAGGGCAAAGAAAAATCCGGCTGCTATCGCTGAAATACTGTTGCTAACGCCTGTTAGCGTTATTTTGGTAATAGGGCGATAAAAAAAACACGTTAGCGGCACAAAAGTGCCGCTAACGGTGATAACTCACTTGATAATATGCCCCGAAATTGTTAAAGTGTATTCTATTGTCTATTCTCAATGGAATGTGTGCCTACCAAAGGGGCCGCAGACTTGTGAGGCCTTTTCTATTATACAGATAGCGCACTTACACACATAGCACCAGCACTATCTCAAGAGGGCAATCCCTCATTTGAATGTATGCATGGGCCCATGCAAATGAGGGCATCTCTTCACCTCTGCTTTCGGGCCGAATCAAGAAGCAGTCAAGAGGCGCACTGACAGGATGTGCATTGTCAGGGTGCCAACTGATGGCAGCCCGGTGGATGGGGACAAGGGGGCCTAAGGAACCCCCAGACATCCCTTGCAGGCGGGTGCAGTCACTCACCAGTTTGAAGATGCATCGTGGTGCAAACAGGAAAAGAGCGTTCTATATGAAATAGGGCCCTGGTAGGTAATGACTTCCTTTCTTGTGTATTCCAATGTAAGTGGCAGCACAGATTTAAACAGCCAATAGAAAAACAGTGAGACTAAAATATTCATATGGAGTGATCCAAGATGGAATCAACAATGTCTCAAGAAAATGAGTGAAGAACCTGGAGAAAAGTAAGCAATTGGTGAAAGAAGGCTGGCTCAAAACTCTTTGTAGGATAAAATAAGATGCCATACACGTCCACGTAATGAGAGAAGGCAAATAAAATAGTGCTAAAAGGTTTCATTGTATCCCGCTGTTGTTGTCAATAAAATTTCTTGTTGAGAAACAAAACCGCATTGTTTTGAAGACTAAGAAAAACTTAATAGCTGTTATACAGAGTCCAGGGACGATCCCCGCATGCTGGAGGGATTTGCTCTGTACAGTTAGGGGGAGTTGACAGTGCACGGAGTTGTCTCGTTTCGTTATGATTAATTGGTTTTGGAGGCCTGTGGGGAACAGCACAGTGCTCTGGGTGGATGTATGCAGCTTCATGGTACCCCACTTATCAAGTCAAAAAGGTTCTAAGTGGGTCAGTGAACTATGCATAAAACCAGAGCTTACTCGTACCTTAGCAGGTTTGACACAAAAAACAAAGTACATGTATTATTGAGGATTCGTTTTTAAGAAGCAATTGTTTAAAGGTTAGGTGCTAATAAAGCGAGAGAGATGTCGCCTCACATACTCACGGTCCTCCCGTAGTAGCAGGGCCGATCCACCTGCGTGCCTCTCCCTGTCCCTGTTGATAATGGGAAGGTTGGCCCCTACCCCTTATATAGTGGAGGTGTGTTGTCAATAAGTGAGTTAATTACATGTTAATGGGAGAGTGTGTTACGTGATGCGTGGGCGCCATTCTGTAATGGGGTGTTTGAGTAGACATAGTTCTTGATACTTATTGTTATCAAGCTATTGTTACCAGTGAGTGTTCTATAATGAATTCTTTATTTTTCTAAGTGTGATGGTTGGTGGTGCAGGTAGTAAAAACTTACTAGTAGATCTAGGCAGATAGGTTTATAGGGCACGAGTGCTATCTTTGAGTGGTGTAGTTGGTAGGTCGATTGTTTGACCATGGGCGCCATCTTTGAGTGGTATCGTGATATGTTATTTTTCACTATATGTGAATAGTCAAGCTCCATTTCTAATATTCAACATACATGGGTTTGTCCTCAAACGGAGTGTCTGAGGTGGCCTGTATTCTGAATAAACGACGTATGTGTGTTTTTGTTTTGTGTGTCTCTATACACATCATTATGGTTACTTTGTTCTCAGAATTAGGGTGAGAAGAGGTTGATGGTGAGGTGGTCATTAGGCTACACTACCTCAATCCACAGTATTTGGTTGTTTAGAAAATGAGTATTTGTCCGTAGGCGGTAGACCCATCTTTGTTCTTTTTAAAATAGTGTCCTATTAGACCATGAAGGATTGGACTCTATGACAGTCCAGGTCATTTGGTCTGGTGTATGTCCTGTTTTGATGTAGTGTCTGCTCATTTTATTGGTGTTTTTCTTGCACAGTATATTACTTCTGTGTTCGTTCACTCTCGTCCTCACGACTCTGGTTGTCATTCCTATTGAGAGGACATTTTACCTTGTACACACAGTTTTTAGTATTATAGTTTGTATGTTTCTTCTGTGTCCACTCCTGGTTGTTTAGTTGTAGAGTTGTGGTATGTGTTGTTAGGGGGCAAATATTGCAGGTTCCGCATGGGTAATGCCCTTTGACTTTTGGGAGGTCCCACAGTGTCCTTTGATTGTCCAGTTGTTTACCCTGTGGCTTTGTGTGCACGACCATGTCTTTAAAATTCTGTGTACGTCTGAAGGCGAATCTTGGGAGCTCCAGTTGCATCACACCTACGTGCAGGATGTTCCAGTGTTTTTGTGGGTTTTCTTTACTTGATTTGATTGTGTTGTGTAGGCTGTCCCACATGTAATAGTCTCTTCCTTTGGTTTTTCAAGAGTTTCTAGTAATGATTCCCGGTGATTGTTGCATGTGCATTTCTGCGCATTCATTATGATTCTCCACGGGTAGTTCCTCTGTTCCAGGTTGTTGCCTAGTTCTGCAGCCTGTGTTTTGTAATCTGTGGTATTGCTGCAGTTTCTTCTGAGCATCAGAAACTGTCCAAATGGAAGATTCTGTCTTAAGGTTTTTGTGTGATGCCTGTCGTAGATTAGTAAACTGTTTCAGTCTGTAAGTTTTTTGTATGTTTTGGTGAAAAGTTTTCCATCTCGTAGGATGATTAATAGGTCCAGAAAAGGGATCTCTTCACTTGAGGCGGTCAGTGTAAATTTTAGGAAAAAATCCTGTTAACCATGAACAATGACTACTAATTGGTGCTTTACTTTTTAGTGGCACTCTGTTTTGCCTTAAATTATTTTAAAAAAATCATATCTCTGGTTCCCCTTATTGGATTTTAGTTTTTTGTGTCATTTTACTCATTACATTTTACTCTAGTAAATAAATTAGTTGTGGGATATTTATTGTGTTGCGTTTTGACTTTCAAACTTTTTTGTTGCTGCTAAATACTTTACACATGTTTCTAAATTAATCCTTTCTGCTCTGTGTGTCATAGCTACCAGGCGACAGAGACCAAGTTTAAATTATTGAAACTGTGGCCCTCATTACAATGATGGTCATTCAGACTGCTGACCGCCATTGTATTGGGCAGGTGACGGTAAGACAATGAGTCAGGGGTCCCACCTGGCCTATTTGATCAGACTTACGCGCAGGCGGTCAGAAAGTGCTTTTTTCTACTGCGGCTTGTGCTGCGACCCAAGAAAAGGGCCGCAGCACAAGTCGTAGCAGAAAAAAGCAGTTTGTGCACATCCATGCACACCACAAAGTGCCTGGCACACGGTGCATGGATGTGTGGGGGGCGCTACATGTGCCCCAGGACACCTTAGCAGACGTTCTCGGTTGACAGGTGCCCTACTTGGGGGCCCTAAAATCCATTTCCGTCTGCCTTTTCATGGAGGTTTGACCGCCATGAAAAAGCAGTCAGAAAGGGAGATCCTAATCCATATGGCAGTGCCTGTACAGGCACCGCCGTAGGGATTAGTATGTCCTTTTCCGACTGGGGATAGGAGTCCAACCGCTGCCCCGATGGGATCTTGGATCTTGTCGGAGGCAGCAGCCTACTCCCCAACCTCTGTGGTCTGACCAGCTGCATTGAAATGCAGCAGTCGGACTGATGTCATGGATGTCAGCAGGACCACTACCGTCTACCTTTCGGTGGCAGTCCGTCCACCATCTTAATTAGAGCCTGTGTTTTACTTCATAAGGATTGTGGCCTTATTCCTTTCGGTGAACTGACATTCACCCCAATTAACAATCCACTCATTTCATTTCCTTTCATAAAACTTTATTCGGTTTTACAGTGTGAAAAACATAAAAGTCACAATGTATATACACATCCCATAAAAGAAGTACATTAAAATAATCTACAGTCCATAGCCATACAAGATTACAAATAAAACATGGCAGGTACAATAAGTACATTTCTGTGCTAAAAATAGAGAACACATAAGAGACATACCTTAGAACTATGAGAACCTCCTCCCCCTGAAATAACTAATATTCCAGGCAGGCCCTGGTTCTCACCAAAGATTTCAGATAACCTACAAACCGTGACAGTCTTAGAATGGAACCTAGTTCGTATGCTTCAAACTTAGAACTGCTATCCTAAAAATCAAACTCTATTTACAGTTAACTGCAATGTTATGAAATGTTGCTCGAATATGAATTTACCTTGAAAAAGACAAGAAGAGCTTGATAAAACAGGAACAGTTAGTTTAATTAAACACTTCAGCAGGGAGCACTCTTGTAGAATCAGGTCTGAGAACTGGCTCAAAGTACAATCAATCTAAACGGGTTTTTATACATTTCCTTGGGTATCATTAAATACTTCCATATACCCTTTTTAGGAAAAATAAAATATGGGTCATGTCTGTGGAGCATAAATAAGGCCCCTGATAACAAATGCAGGTGGGCCTCGACCTTGCACGGACACAATGTGAGCCAGTGGGTAACATGTCCAGATATACGGCATGAGGGGTGTGTGATCACTGTATGTGCTGCATTCTGATTGGCTCTCAGTTCTTCTTTGATCACATTAAGGTCAAGCTCAATATTGTTCATCATCTTAGCATTCCCCACCTTCTTATTTTAAACCAGCGGGCATTCGCTTTCGTCTGCACAGTGAAGAACAGTATGGACCCTCCCGCATTTATTAGTGTGTCAGAAAACAGTCAGAATTCTTCTGGAATTACATTGTACAAAGCCCTGCCAACATTTTAGAGTTATCTTTTTCTTTAGTCGATGTTGGTGCAACTCTGACAGATCTACTCCAGGAATGACCAGGTTTGGGGTGTGTATGGTGACAAGGGAGCAGAGGCCATGCCATCGGGGGATTAGCCAAGTAAAGCCAAACTCACCGCATTGCCAGTAGGTATCCATCAACGTAGAGGAGCCCCATTGCATGTCCAGAATGCGCTGTATTGTGCAACAGGTTTCATTTGTTCCCAGTGGAATGGTTTCTTTACCTCTGAAACCCAAGGGCTATAGTGTAAGTTTCAGTACAATTAGGGTCTACCCTTTACCTTCTAACCTCGTATATCTATTCACCTCAGTATACCATATTTCCTAACAAGGGTATCTATGCTGTTGTTCAACCCTCCCCTATGAGACTCATTTCCCTTTGTATCATCAAGGTGGATGACCCTACACTGGAACTCCAGGTCTGGGGTCTATTAGTTATTAAAGAAGGCAGCCCCAGATAAGCTAAGGGCCACCCTGGGACCACTGATGGAAGCAGGAGTGGGTGTGGTCAGGCATTGGTGTGGTGGGTTTTGCTTCCTCCAAGAATCTCTTCTCTGGAAAGTCTCAGGTCTAAACAGTATCCTCCCTATTTTGCTCCTCTTGCACACGCATCCTATATAGCTCAGTTTGCATGTCACTAGGCTCGGTGAAAAGGTACAATACTGTGATATTGGTCTCGTATCAGGTCAGATTCATCACTACTCTATGGACTTCTTCTCTGGTGGTTTGTATTAAGGTATAGGTGGAGAAAGCATTTTGTTTTTTTTTGCGGGCTACCTATTGGAACAAGTAAAGCCTCTGCGCCTACTGCATGTGGTATCAGCAATCAGACATAACATGAACTGGCTGATGTATTAGAGCCATGTGATTAGAGTCATGTGCAGATTCTGCAGAATGCGGCAGCTAGACTCCTGTTGGATGTACCCAGGGACCAGTCTGTTGCCAAGGGAATTAAAGCGCTGCACTGGCTCCCAGTTCAGCAGCGTATAGAGTTCAAGGCGTTATGCCTAGTCCATAAGGCGGTCTTTGGGGGGGGAGCTCAGGAAGTTCAGAAGCTCTTCAGCCCATATCTCCCGGGGCGGACACTGAGGTCATCTACGCAAAGCTTGCTGAAACTGAATCGTGTCAAAAAAGCCAGATGGGGTGGTAGAGCTTTTTCCTTTCAGGCGGCTTGCCTGTGGAATGAGCTCCCTGGCTTTGTTAAACTTACGGAGAATCACCAAGCTTTCAGAAAACTGATAAAAACACGGCTGTTTGATACGACTAGGGGTTAGTTGGAGCGATCTCTCTCTATGGACTAGCGCCAAGACGCCTCGGCATTCGTTCGCGCTTTATAAGTGATGATCCTATCCTATCCTATCCTTGTGTAAGAGGGAGCTGTGAAGGGGAACATGGTGGCTGCTGCATGAGCTGCAGCTTGCTCGTCGGAGGCTCTTGTGTCCCATGGCTGGAAATGAGGCTTAACTGCTACTAGAACTGCATTTCCCTACCTTACCTGAAGCTCTGAATTGGCGTGCTGATCTTTTGTTTCCTTTTTTTTCCACCGGAGTATGTGCCACGCAGTCCTGGTGCAGGCTGCGATCTGCTTGACGGCTGTCTCCGCTTCTTCGAAACGTTGGGAGGTGGCGGCCCTGTAGCTAAGGAGGGGCCGCAGAGCCGCGGCACGCGGTCTCCTCCTTGTTGGCGTGAGCAGTGGCAGCACAAGTCTGGTCTGTTTGGCCATGGAGGGGACAGCTGCTGGTGAGGAGACAGAAGGGTTGGGACCTTCTGCAGCTCATAAGCTACTTCTGACTCAGCAACAAGGACAGGTGGGCCAGCCAGAATAAACTCCATCAGGCGCATTACCTGCAGCAAAGAAATGTAAAGGGTTTTGCGGGGCCTCCCAGGGACCTATAAAATTGGCATCGAAAGCAAGAAAGCAGGCGCCTAGAAAGGAGAAGTTTGCTGGTGGTGGGGGTAGAAAGGGTCCCCCCCTTAAGCATGCAGGTATACAGGACTTAGAGTTGGAGAGCAGCTCCTGTGCCTTCCAGAGGTGCGAGGTAAAAAGTCGGAGTATAAAGCTGGGAAGGCTAGAATAAAATCTACCGATCCTAAGGTTAAGATCACTCCCTCTCTTAGGTCATATTTTGTGGTTGACATTGTATGCTCAGGAGGGGGTCAGCAGCTCTGTCCAATATGGAGTCTATCACAGGGCAAATGGCAGCCTCTGGGGGACCCCCCTCCCTTTAACAACCCTCATAACCATGCAGGGGCAAGAGCTTGTAGAAACGGAAGGAGTGGTGGAGGACGCTGAGACCCTGAGGATCATTACACCCTTTGTTTTGGGTGGGAGCCAACCCATGGTGGCTGAAAAAGGTCTTAAAGATTCAATGGTGGCTTCATCAGCATTCCTGGAAGCGCTATTTTGTACTCTCTCGGATAACATTAACAGGGCGTTTTCTGTGTCCGAATCTTACCAAGCTGAGATTAGGAATTTTTGTGAATCCCTGGAGAGGAAGATCGACCTCCTCAACACAAGAATTGAGACTTTAGAAAACTCAGTGGGAGAGCTGAAAGAAGAACTCAGCTCAGCTAAATCAGCTATCCTGGCTGGGAGGAGCAGGCAAGACAAGCTGGAGCAGCGGTAGAATAATTCCCGGAGAAGCAATCTTCGTATTTTGAATATTCCAGAGGGGAAGTAGGGGGAGGATCTAAAATCCTATATTGTTGCATTATTAAAAGAGACAATGCCGATCGAGGAGTCTGAAGAGGACTTAAATAAAGACATCCAAAGGGTGCACAGGGACCCATACAGAAGAAAAACAAATAGAACCAAACCTAGGAAGATCCTTCTTAATTTCCATAAATACTCTCTGAAGGAACATTTTTAAACCTGGCCCTGAAAGTGATATCTCTGAGGGGGAAAGACTTCTCATTTGAAATATGCTCTGACCTTGCTCGAGCTACCTTAGACAGGCAATGGGAGCTGGGGAGTAAGCTAGAGGAATTCAAAAAGCTAGGGGCAGTGGCCCAGTTTATACTTCCAGTGTTCCTAAATGTTATGCATACAAACAAGATGCATAATTTAACGTTGCAGCAAGAGGCAGATGAGCTTTTAAAGAGCATTAAGAAGGGGGACGCTTAGTCAAAAATGCCTCTTCTCCTGTCTAAGGTACCCAATTGTGTGGGGAAGGCGCTAGCGGTGGGGATATACCACTTTACTCTATATAGAATAGGTGTATATAGTCACAAATGGAAATATACAGACATAAATTGAATTATGATTGATCGTTGCGGTTCCAGTTCTTCTTTCTTTCTTAGAAAAAAAGACAGGGAGATGAGCAGCCTCCGAGTGTAGCAGATAGGACTTCCATCAGTCCAGGATAATAATGGGGTGGGTTCTCCTGGGAGGGGCTCAGTGGGGGAGGGAGGGTGCACTGGGTAGGGAGCATGTGGAAAGAAATTTAAAAAATTCCCTCATTTACCTTAGTTTGTTTGTTTACCTCAGCTGTTCTAGTTTTAAATGTTTTGGTCTGGTCGTGGCAATCTCTTTTATTTATACATGTTTGTACCTTAGGGTCAAATTGCCTTGAGTGTGGTCCAGTTGTTATCTTGGAACGTGAACAGTTTGCGTGTTAAGTGAAGAAGGGCACAAATATTACAATACATTAGGGATTCCCCCGTGCAGGTTATTATCCTGCAAGAGACACACCTGTCGAAAGATGAATCAACTGAGGTATTCAAGAAACTTAATTGGGTTGAACATATGATTTGTACTAATCAAAGTGCTAATTTTAGAGGTGTAGCGGTATGAATTAAAAAACAAGCTAAAGCGTGCTTATTAGATTTTACAGTTGATACTGGTTGTAGGTGGGTCATTCTCAAGGTAATAATCCTGGGCTCTCTTTTCACTCTGGTAGGCTAAGAACTGCAGTGCACATGGCGTACTGCTTGAAGGCATGCCTGACCCTATCATGGGATTTGATAGGGTCAGGCATGCCTTCACGCAGTACGCCATGCACACTACAGTTCTTCCTGTAATTCAACCAAAGCAGTGGAAGCGGAGCCAGGCCCAGCAGCAGGAGAAGGACACCGATTTGGGAGGAAGGTAAGTCTCCCTGCACACGTGAACTCCGTTCCGCTGGATTGTGGAGTTTTTGGAAAACGTCGCACTCCAGAGTGCGGAGTTACTACAATTCCGCAAACCTCGCTGGCGGACCGTAGTTCACCGCCCGCCCTTAGTTGTGAGTGTATGTGATGCTACAGTGTACTGACTGTCAAACATCCTGCCACAATCCAAAGGGAGTGTAAATGTAAACAATGTGCAATGACTGAGTATGTGTGTTGTACGTCTTGAGGATTTTTACTCCTTATACTCGTGGAGGCCAGTATATAAACCTTTTTATCCTATGATTGTGAACAGAGGCTCATATGATGTGCATGTCAGCACAATGCAACTCAGTTAGTCTCGAAATGTTACATTAACATGTGCAAGCACATAGCAAAATCAGTGTGGTCTCTCGATAACACATAAAAATTTAGAGTCCTTATCTGTGCTGGTGCTGGATTGGTTGCGTAGGCCAAATGCAGGGACATTTAACCCACTAGGCAAGCATAGAACTGTTACAAGCAGGAATGGATGTGATGGTGTTAGCGTGTCTTACTCTGAAACAAACAATGCTGTGACTCCTACAGCTCTATGTATGTGTGCTGCTCAAACCAGGAAACAAAGCAAATCTAAAAGCCAAATAGATGTAAAGTATATAAGTACATGTGATATCACTCCTGCCAAGGTAGCATGCACCAAGACACCCCACGTTGGAGTAGTGTGATCTGTGAATAAATGCACATTTGACCATCTGCTGTGAATGCCTACACATGTTAAAAGTTCACATAAACCCTCTCTGTTGGTGAGTAATGTGATGTGAGGAAATCAAGCCCACTTCGTCATCAACAAAATATAGACTGATATTTTGGTATACACTTTTCTGCAGGTGTAACTTGCATGTGCCACATAAATAGTACCAGACACCAAGCCCAGACAGCAGATGTGTGTACCATAACATTATATGGTGAATATTTTTAGTCTGCTAAATGATTTCTTACACATATTAATAGATGACCTATTGACCTAGCAAAATACCTTTCATATCTAAGCAGTCAATCTGTGAGCTTAATGACACATACACTGTAGACTGGCCAAAGCATCCAGTGGATGCCATGCCCTGAGAGTTAATTGCATCTGTAACACATCCTATGTCAGGAATGCAGACAGATAGTACAATCTCCAAGTTTGGCCATAATCATGTATAACAATGTGGATTTCATTTGCATAGGACTGCAAGATCTGTGAAATACAAAATAACTACTACGCAGGTATCTACATTCAGCCAAGCATGATAAAAATGTATTACATATACATAATTTCAGCGTATCAAAAATTCATAATATGTCTGTGTATTTCACTGACATCTATTGCCTGTTCTAGTTTCCGCACTATGAACACAATGAGTTAACATACACGTGCAAAAACATCCCAAGTCTTCAAGCATGTCAGCAAAGGTAATTTGAGCAAGAAATATGAGTTTGTGCATAAATAATGCATTGCCTATTTCTCTATCGCTGCACCCTAAAAAACAGTACATTATCAGAAATTGTGAGGCTTCCACCCAGGGAATGATTTAATGGCTCTGTCATGCCGCAAACCTGGACATGTGAAGTAACCTTCACTTTCACGTACAGTCTTTTTGTCTGTGCTGGCTGGTGGAGATGTTTGGTATATGCTCTGTAGATTGCTGTTGTATTTTTGTCTTGTTGTTGCCAGTGCTGTCCTAGTTGTGTCCCAAAATTGACATTCGTGTATTGTATTCGTATTTTGTATTGTCTTGTCCATGAGTTTGGGGCACTGGTGTGGCTGTTGTTTCACTATCTGCCCAATATGATGGCGACTGGTGTAGAGTGAGGCAGGGTTACCCTACCCAAGAAAGAAATGAGTGGTGAGAGAAGGTTTGTTACCACTTGAACCAGATCTTCAATGTAGAGCACACTGTCCATCAACTAAAATACAAATGGGAAGATTTGGTGAGCTGGGAGTCACATCTTCTCGGTCATCTTGGCCCGGAAATTAGTGGGGCTGTTGGTAAGTCTCTATATTAAAAGCTTGGAACTGTGTGTGTTGAACAACAGTCTGTAATTGCTTTTTCAACTGGAAGGGCAAGATATGTTTTTGGGGTAGTATGCCGTACAACAGGCTGACTCGTTTAATAAAAAGACATGGCACAGTGGCTGTTCACAATGGCATAATACAGCACAAATAGAGCATGCAGTGCAGGCGAGGCCCAGAGGTGCTGGGGGACCCACCTGGCACTGTGCAGAGAATGTTGTCACCTGGCCTGCTAGGTCAATACAGATTCCAAACGGTGGAGGCCACCCGTCATGTATGTTGCAGGGGAGCACACTTGCATTTCTTCACAAAAAAGGTTGGACACGGTGTTTGGTTCTCCTCAATTTAGCATTAATGTTTTTTTTGAAAAATGATCACAATTCCTTAATAGGCCTGTACAGGGCATGAATGATAAATGGGTATTTACCATGCCCAGAGTTGTGTGAAGAAGAAGAAGAAGAAGAACAGCATGATTACTGTCAGATGTGTGTATCATTGTTCAGGACATGTATTGAGTTAAGAAGGCCCCAGCAAAATTAATAAATTGCAATCTGGTCTGTCAAATTATTCTGTTCACATAGTTATCACAGCCAGGCTCCCTTGCACCATGTAGCAAGGAAGGATTGTTTGGTACTTTGTCTGCACCCTGAGCACCTGAGATGTGATTTGTCTGATATTATCCATAAACACTGCAACATGGCATACATATGTTCATCATAAGGGCATGTCAACTTTACCGTATGCTACATGTCCAACGTGCAACCAATACCAAACATTTGTAAATGCAATGAATTGTGCTTAATATGCACTCAGTGTACATGTTAAATATTGACAGAGCAATGCAGCATGTTTCTATGTTGTAGGTGGACTTGCAACATACACCTGTGTCAAGGTGAAGGCCTTCTGGGATCCCAATATTACCAGTGAGTATCACCTGAATGTTTTATGTGCTCTGTAAGGGTCGTGTGTGATCTCTGATATTGGTTGCATTGAGATGTGTAAGGGCCTTGTCAATCAGCAGAATTTTTTTTCCTTACATGTACAATAACAAAAGAAGTAGAACAAAGTTGCATGTGCAATAGACAGGGACAAATGTCAATGTGCATTTATTGCCAATGTATGCAGGCCCACATAATGGATGGCTCATACTCTGCTGTGGTAATGTTTGGCCAGGTATGGTGTGTATGCACATGGCACATGTACCATCACCAGCCCCAAGACCAACAGAAGCTCAGAAGTTCAAAAGTCTCTCAACCATACCATGGACAGAAAGTGACAACATTTTCCACAATTTATTTGACAGAAAAGCTGCATGGCTGAGATTTCCAGGACACCGTAAGTTTGCCCAAGTGCAAATTCTGAGCAGGATACAGATATGTTTGGGGTGTAACACATATCCTAGACAATACTACCAATAGACAACAATACATGTGAAAGGGAAACTATACACAGTGAACATCTCTTCCAATTTAAATGTCCTCCGATTGGCCATACATGCAGAATAGGTTTCTCATAGCTACCACAATTAGTACAGTGTGAATGATTGAAGACATGTTCAGACATCCATGCCATTCAAACAGCAAAATGTTTTGCATCCAGTACCAGAAGCTAGGTATCCTATCCAATAAACGTATCTGACCATGTGAGCAGGCTCAATTTCATGAAACAAGATTCCTTCCCAGTATAGATGCTGCATATGTATTTGCCCGGTGGCAAAGTTAACATGTATCATTCATTAGAGTAAGACCAGTGTCCAAATGTCATATCCCGTGTGTTGCTGTGAGTTTGTAAGTCTATAGCAAACATTTACTTGGGTTCAACACTTAGGCCACATCTATCATGATATATGCAGCTTTTCACCCAACATCATGGGTACCCGGGCATCCCTCAGATTACTGAATATCAGTGACATGTGAGATGGGGCGACGGTAGAACCATTTGCAAAATGCCATGGTAGATTTTAAGGATGTTGGGATCTAAACAGTATGTGAACATGGCTTTGTAAGAGCCAACTTCGATCTGCCTGTCTGATGCACATTGCTAGTGCAACTGGCAAAGTATGAACATTTGCAGGTCCACACAGGATGTGAGGATTCCTTCCTCAGTGCAGACTGAATAGGTATGCCTAGATGTGGTATATCACCAGTCCACACATGCTAATGAAGTTAAATGCCAGGGTAGTGCCCACATATACACAAAACCCAACAATCAACATGTGATCATACCTTTGTATATAAGTATATAAGTACTATATTTGAGAAGAAAAGGGCAATTTGTAAAGTATCATAGGCATGCCTGCACTGATATTCCTGATTTCTTGTTTCTAAACAAGTAAATGATACCTAGATGAAATATATTTCCTTGATAAAGTCTTACAATGTAATGGCAAAATAAATATAGAATATCAGGCGTTTTCAGATTTAGTGGTCTCCAATACATAAATTTGATAAAATCCTATTATCGATCATTCGTAAATACTGAACATCCGATATATACATCTAATCTTGAAAATTGCCAAAGACGTTGTCTGACAGAACATCAGTGTCAGATTATATGAAACCGTTAAACAAAGTAGGAGAATTCCTTTTACACATAATTGGACATAGGACCACTTTTAGTAATATCTTCGACGACTATATCCGCCCTATGACACAACAACAGTGATAGACAGGATATTAATATTAAAATTAATATATAAAGTAACGAAAGAACTTGATTAAGGGAATTATGGTTTATTTTTAACTAGATATATGATAATTTTCCCGATGGATAGAGAAGAGTTAAGAAGATTATCATCTATAATTGTTCTAAAAAATTCCTTTCACCCCAATTATAATGCAATGGTGGAGAAAACACTACCCCAGATGTCTGGGGCTAGTAGATCCCATTCATTTATAAGTTTAGACCATCCTTTCCATTTAGCTTTTATTCTGGAAGATGGCCGCTTTGGATTCCGGGCATTTGACTAGGACGGTATAGCGATAGATAGGGTATTACAATAAAGACACAAAGTAGCGATACATTTGATTAAGTGAATTATGGTTAATTCAAGACTGGGTATAGGATCCCTGCTTTAATATCTCCAATATATCAAGACTAGCGAACAAGACCTTTTTTAAAAAATTCTTTTTAAAAAATAAAAAATTCCTCCATATACCGTAACTTAAATAAGACAAGGGATACAGTACTAATACATAAACACGAACCACCGCACGCTATTGGAGGTAATATATCCTTTATTTTACAAAATTAAACTATGTTTTCTATGTAGCTGTTATGCTTTAAGATGGCCACCACGGTTTTATGGCATAGTATTAGCGCGGTTTACACGTTTTGGCATACAGGAAAATTACGCAAATAGGAAATCCGGTAAGAGAGGGATAAAAGGAGAAGGATACCGGAACACCTCATATAACCCGCCTTGGATGTTCCGCGAAAGCAGGGAGGCCGATTCTATGTTTTAAGGTAAGCGATTAGGAGCTTCAACATGGCCGCATTAGATTAACTCACTTAGTTTGAATGTGGGCTAGTCATATTACCGACTATACGGTACTATTTGCTTCCTGCGCTGGAAAACGATTATTGATTGAGTTTGAAAAGCCCCTACTTTTTTTATAAGTAACCTATTTTGTCTCTACCTAGATGCAATAATAAGGGGTAGAATACGGCCGATATTTAATATAGGCACGTTACTTAACAAAGACTGTTTTTTTCTACAAGATGCAAAATTGATGAAGAAAGAAAATTCAAAACATCTTCAATTCAATTCTTTGGCATCCCCTTTAAGATTGAAGATAAGGACAAGGCCTTTAAACTACTAAACATTGTGGTGAGCAGTATAATTTCAACTCTAGACATTAATATGTTTTTTACAGAAAGTAAAGTTCCCCAGTGATTTAAAGTGGTCTCATTTTTCGTGTTAAATGAACATAATACGGTGGCTTTTGCGGAACAAACATACAACGCTGATTATCAGTAAGGTACGCTAGCACTGCCCTCCTTAATAAAAAGGATCATATAAATAGTCAATAAGGACATTTCATGTTTTACTAATAAATGGCACGTGTTTACACTACAGGCATAATAACTACCAGGCAGAAAAATGCAATTGTGGAAGGTCACCCTCCATTTAATGCCTTCTCAATCGAAAGATGAGGTATGCGGCTTTTTGTTTTATCATATTGTATATATTTACATGTTCAATAGAAGATATGTTTGTATAAATTGTGCTAGAATAAATGAAAATGTAACAGGCTGTAGCTGTTGTTTTGATCTAAGGTACTCATGCTAAGTAAAATAGAGGATGTTGTTGACATATAGTAGAACACTGCTTATTTGCACTTTTTTCATAAATGCTAAAAATAGAAAAACTCTCTTTTGCTTTAGATTTGAAAAAAAAATTTTAGTCCTGAAGAAGGTGGAAAGATTACAAATATCACCGAAACGCTGCGTCGACTTTTAACTCTGTGGTTTTATTGACCTGGATTAATTCCTTTTGCAACGACTTTTAACTCTGTGGTTTTATTGACCTGGATTAATTCCTTTTGCAACAATTATAGAGTGTAACCCAATCTTGGGAGGCATATTCAGATTGTATTTATGCATTTTTATGATTTGTAATAAATGATCATGTTTTAATTAATATATTTTTGATAGAGTTTTTTCAAGTGCAGATACGGCACACAGTGTTCTCAGTAAATTTCATTATTTTGGCTATAAATAACAGTCCTCTTTTTATGCCCATGAGTAACTAGGATAGGTTTTAAATAGGGACCTTTTGTGTGTTTTCCTACTATAGATACCCCGTCCCTCTGTGTGGTGCACATTGGGGTAACTCCCCTCTTTATTTTAAATCAGTTTATTGTAATGTATGCATATTATTAATTGCAACATGTACAAGTTCAGCTTTGTCTGATACATATGTCTTTCCTCTCCAACAGACAACATGACACATGGCTAGGAAAAGCCCATGTGATAATGATGGAGCGATACTGCCACATCAGATACTTTGCCTGGGTCTTCCGGAGCATGGGGCACACGCACATTGCAGGAAAGGCAGACGGCACCTCAGGGCCAACCAGGGCCGGACAAGCCAACCACCAGCCATGCTGTCAATGTCCCCCATGGTGGGGGATCTGGTGAGGTTCCATGCACTTCTACTGCACAGCCAGCAGGAGCACAGCAGCCTGTGGCCACAACCCCTGACAGTGGATGGAGTTTGAACAGCAGGCCCTCAAAGACCATGAAGCTAAGTTTGTCTGGTATAGAACTGCAAGTCGCCACTCTGATGAGGACGGTGCACCGATTGAAGCAGTCGGTAGATCAGCTTACTAAAAAGTCATAGACCACCCTTGGAACTTTTGCCCTTCCCCAGTTCTTTATATCTTGTTTTTATAGCTTTGTAGTTTAGCACAGGTTAGGATAGGCTGTAGCTTAGGGATAGGTTAGTTCAGTATTAGTGATTATAACATTTTTTGTGATTTGTTGTTCGGTGAGAATATGGGTGGGTAGGTTATTAAGTGGGTGGCGGGTTGATGTTTAGGATATGTTGAAAAATATATAAAAATAGAAAAATAAGGGGAAGATCCTGTCAAGTTTGCAATGGAGTCACTTAAGGAATCTGAATTGTGCGCTGTGAATGGCACTCTTGCTGTGAATGCACGCACAGCCCAAAACAGGTATTCACCTACTGTTGCAGTGTGTGTGTAAGTGATACTACTTGTTTTAAATGTGACTAATCAAGGATATGTTGGTTGACACACTGATGCCAACCAATTACACACTCTCCCTTGCACCATTTTATTTTCAAATCAGTGTTTGGCGGCTAGTGTCCATCGAATTAGCCCCCAACTGGGCTGGAATTTCATTCAGCCTTACTATTGACTGATTGCAAATTGTTGCACTTCATGCGTGTGACTGTGGGAAACTCCTTGCTAATTTAGATGCACACCGGGTTCAGTCTGGCTATTTCTCTTGGCCTGTTTTGAATGGGTCTATGAAACACAATTCTCTTTAGATGGTAGATGATTTATTTAGGGTCAGCACATTCACCATTGTCTACTTAGTCCAATCATCAACAGGCATATAACATGCAGGTTGAAGATTGTGCACTTATTTACATCAGTGTAAATATGAAGGATCACAGTAGCAGTTTTTGCAGCAACAACCCCAACATTGTTTGAGCCATAGTATGTCCGGTCAGAGTCCATGGGGGATACATGTCATATGACATGTGGAGGAGAGGAATGTTCTGGTGCGTAGGAGGTCCAAATTGCCATTAGCGAAGGTAGGCCACATCCACAGTCCATACATGGGTAGGCTCAATAGGTCGGAAGGCAACTAGGGGACAGTAGCAGTTGACAAGTGCATTGGCATGATCATAAGCACAGGTCCAGCGATAAACTGGCCAAGTGGCATGACAAATGTTACAAAGCAGATCTTCGGTGGAAAATGTAGGAGTCCACATCTTCATTCTCTGATGTGTGTGCTGCCTCCCCCAAGGGCTGTGTTGTTGCTGCACGAGGCAATGGAGCCACACGCACATCAGGGGAGAACATGCTTATCCACTGTCCCCAGCAGCATTTGGCAGTGCCAACAAGGAAGGCAGCACAGCACTGATAAATGCCTTATTTCTTGCCAGCATAGCAACAATATCACAGTGGCACCCATTGTTGCTATGTAAAAGTCCTGGTTCCGCTCTATGGATTCAATGATGTTGTGGACTGCCCCCAGATGGTTGGCTACCTCACTGGCACCACTTTGGCAGGGCAGTTGTTCATGCCTCTGCCTCAAGACATCAACGATATCAGCCAGGTGCTGATTCAATCCAGGGCGCTGAAGGTAGGTGCCTCTTATTGCCTTAGATGTAGACTTATTAGGACTGAGGCACATACAGAGTCCCTATAGGCTGCCCACCATAGTCTCCATCCCCACACACACCTTATCTACCAGCTCCCACAGGACAGCTACCAAACATGTTGGAATTGAACTTTGGGGTCCTCAGAGTTCAGGCCTGGGCTTGGACTGTTTGATGGGGTATGTTGGATGGTTGGTGGATCCTCTGGAGACCATGCAATGCTGTCTGCCCTTCCCAAATCTTGAGAGGGTGAATCAAAGGAGATCAGGGTTTGCCAGAGGGAGTCTTGGTCCAGGGTTGGCAGGCTGTCATTTTCAGTCCATTCCTCATCCAGGACAAGCAGCTGGTCAGGAGATATAGTTTCTGCCTCTGCAATGGAAGAGAAATATGTTAATGGTGATCACTGTTAGATGTAGACATGAGCTATCTGGCTGACATTTAACTTTATTCTTATTCACTTTCAGTTCTACATTGATGCGTAGGACATATTTTATTCATAGTTATTGAGGCCTAGTAGCATAACTGTTGCCTTTCAGATGGCAGTATCTCAGCATTGTTCACACGACCACTGTGTGTAAAGGATGACTTGCCCAGTCATGACACACATTGCAAAACAGTTGCACTGCTGGCTGGTCTGCCATGCCTGTGAAGGTAAGTTGAAGTAAGGACCACATCTCCCTTGGTGATTACCTAACTCTTACATGATGGCTATATTTTTTTTTCTTTTTTTGCAGAGTTTTATATAGCGCGAACTTGACCCGAATCCGAATCGGGTATCAGAGCACTTTACATAGGACCAGTTACGTTACATGAGGACACACATTCATTCTTTGTTAGGCACGGGGAGATTAAGTGATTTGCCCAGAATCACAGGATGTTCAGCATCATTACCGAGAATCGAACCCAGTTCCCCAGATCCGAGGTCGAGCGCCCTAGCAGTTAGGCCAACTCCTCTCCAATCTCTATATTGATTGTGGTGTCACATATTTCACCACTACTGTGCACATTGGCCTAAGTCCCCAGCATTTCTTACGGCCACAGCTTCTGGGAAGGTGATGTGTGTTTGGTCATGTATTTGATTTGATCCAGCAGTCCGCCTTTCACACAGTACACCACAGCACTCTGCCTTGCTGTGCTGTCTTGCATGCACAATGTTCTTTCATGTGTCCAGTGGTCCCATTTTCACACGCATCAACACAGTGGTCTCATTTTCACACGCATCAACACACCTGTGCACAGCTGATACCCTTGCTACATTGGCAGTATGTGTGAGGGTATTTTCTCACCATGGGTTTCCTATATGTGTATACTCATGTGATTTCATTGCACTCACAGTTGGCTCCATATTTGTGGACAGTGGACACTGTCTACCGACTCTGAGTGGATGGGCACTGTCAAACTAGGTTGATTGCTAGCATTGACGCCAACCCCTTTTCATCATTGCCAGAGTTGATTATCTGCAGAGTAACACAAATTGTTTTGCTCATGCCCGCTCACTTGTACGTGTACATGTGTCCTCTGGAAATCCTCATGTAGGCTCAGTATCTCAAATTACTTTTGAACAGTGATGGAACCCAGTTCATACATTGACTCTAATGTGACTCCAACACCAACATTTTGCGAGTACATATCCAATTGACAAACATGGCTGCCTATAATTGAGGGTCATGCTCTACCCCACATGCAAGTAGTGCTGGAATTGGTGACATGTACCTAACCAGGTTTGTCACACTACTGCGCCCATACACCTCACCCTCCAAACATCCCTGAATCCTCCCCTTTGTGGTGCCAATCTGGTTCATCCTGTCACTTTACAAATCCCTGTTCACATCCTCCTACTTTAACATAAATGGCATGGTAAGACTTTTCATTTTTCTTACTCCCTCCTGCCATGTGCTACACCTTCACCCAGGTCAACATCACATGTGGAATGAAGTACAATAATGGCCTCTCCTCTGTCATCCCTTCCAGCTGCAACACAAGTGTGACACTGTCAGACACAGCAGTTCATGTATACTGGTCCTGCTACCTTGCAGTACAAAGGTCACTTCTCACCTCCTTGCTATGCAATGTCCCCCCATTCTTGTTGTTTGATGCATATTCATGTAATACCTATCCTAATTGTAAAGCCCTCTGATGACCGCCTTGGTCACACCCGCGCTATATACAACTTTCTAAATAAATAAATTCACACAGAGTGGCAGTTCCATGTGCTCTGCCACACCTACAAAGCACTGCACTACCAGGGGCCCACCAGGCTAACACACCAGAGGGATTATTTTATGAGAGGCTTATGATGCCGGGGCATCCCTTTTTTGCTGCTCAGGCAGCCAAAGCCTCTCGATCATATCTATGAGACATTCCATAAGCAGCATTGCAGTGGTTTCTCCCAGGTAGCCACCCATAGATGTTGATGCTGCCCTAGATTTAATTAATCATGTAAACCTGCAGCAGCACCAAAACCTTATGACTTCCAGAGCAGGCGTAACAAGGAGAAATGGGTTAATTTCTCCAAATGTTTTCCTCTTTCCATGTATTTGAGGTAAACGCCTCTCTGGATTGTTTTTGTGCAGGAAGGTGCCCATTCCTGCACAAAACTATCCTGCCTGAACCAGAAGAACCCTTGCACCATGGTTCATGGGTGCCTAAGTTGGTGCTTGGCAGCAAATAGTGTGTCATGGCAGGAGGAAACGAAAGGAATGCTCTGTATTTCATAATATGGTACATTCCTGCCCTTTCATATTGTCTCAGGGAAGCACAGGTAGAAGACTTGGGGAAATGCCCTAAGACAAATCCTCAGAAATGAGTCTCCCTGTTTTCTTTCTACATACATGATCCTCTGTTGTGCATCACTTGCAGTCACCCCCACCCCAGTATGCATTGGTAGATGACAGGAGTTTTAGTGGCCCCCACCATTGCAGCCGATCCCTATGTGTTCTTATACTGCACATTGTGACAAATGCATGCAATGTAGTCCCATGCTACTGACTATACATGTGGTTCTTCACATGTTCCAATGTATTGATACTTCAAATGCCACACATCTGAGCCCCCTCTCAGGTGAGGAGTTTATCCTCTAACAAGCCCATAATATTCTATTGCTTTACAGTCCAGATTTGGGTGCATGGCCAAGTAAGACACACTAGCCTCGTGATGCCAGGTTGCCTGCATTGTCACAGTGAGGTTGGGCAGGGTTCAAGTATCCAAGCAGAATGTGTTGTTCCAGTCCATATGTTTTGCTTTGTATTGTGGGACTTTAAGTTCTGCTGGCTCATGTTATACATTCCACTACAAGTCACAGTGTAAAAAGATGAACCTGGCCTGGTAATGCATATCACAAATGGAATGGACATGAGAGATGGAGCTGGACTGAGCTGTGCAACATGTTACTGGGCGGTGTGACTTACATTTATGTGATGTTTAGCTGTACATAAGAAGATTCCTACCCTTTCCCTTGCACACAGTGAAGTGGAATGCAGTGACATAGCTCGGTTTGCTGCGCAGCATGACTGTTCTGTCAATATTGCCCCTTATTGCTACTTATCCTGTAGGTGTTGGTGGTCCTTGTAGCCAGCACTGTTTTGTCCAGGAATTCCTGCCACCAACGCCCCTGAGATGACAGGTGCCACCGTCCCCTCTGAGGGGTCCAGCTCCTACTGGCCCGCAGGTCCTCCACCTCCAGTTTGCATTCTTGCCCTCAGGTTATTGGCCAGTTTCTCCTTTGTCCTGAGCTTATAATCATGCCCTCGCTTCTTGTAGTCGGTCACTGTCGTCTTAGCTTGTCCAACACTGTTGATCTTGGCCACTATGGACTGCTAAATGGCCTGTTTCGTCCCTAATGGCAATTTAGAGGTGACAAAGAGCTGATGTTCATGCTTTGTCACCTCTGTGATCAAGATGTCATTCTCCTACGTACTAAAGTTACACTTCCTCTTTCTCTTTCCCTCGGAGTGTGTCTGGACATTCTTGGGTTGCTAGGGTTGTTGGTGTTGGTGCCCTGGCTGCTATTCTCTGCTGCCTTCTCCATGTCTGCTTTCTATGAGTAGTTTTTATTCTTCAAAAGCGTAATCTTTCATTTTTTTTTTTTATGCTTGCCGCATTCAAAGGTGACGTGAAAGGGTTAGCGTCACTTTATGTGCCACAAACCAGCCTTACGCCCCTTTGCCTGCACATGTGTCAGTTTTCATTACCCCAGCGCTTCAACAGATGTGCCATGGTGTGCTGTCCCATAAATATGACGCATCCATGGCATTTAAAAATTATGTAAAGCAGCACAACTTATTTAGACGCACTCGCCTTGAGGCAGCGATGCGTCAGTTCTCGTAAATGAGGCCCTAGGAGCCCAACTGACTTCTGGATTTCTTTTTACTGGCAAGCATTCCAATCCTGTATGGCCGCACACCCGAGCTTACCAACCCACCATCTCACTCCTTGAATAACAAAGAAACTGAATCAATGTGATCTTCCTTCAAAAATCCTTTAGCATTTATCAGGCCTTACAAAACTGACATCACTTGGTGATCCTCACCCTTTTTCTTCCCATACCTACAATTTGGCTCTTTTATTAAAAAATCACCTCCTAATTCCTTCAGGTCCCTTGCTACTGATCATGTGCTTTTCCTACGTACCTCTGCGATTTAGCCTTTTGTTACATATTATGAACATTTTCATCAATACTCCCCTTGCCTCCATCTTCAGTTGCATGTCGCTTAGTCCTGTTTTCACTAGGACAATAGTTCATCACGTAACCTAGATCCACCTGGGACTTTTGGCTGTTGTGGACTTCCTAGCTTCCCCTTATTTTCATTTTTAGCCGTTCTCGTGGCCAGTTCTTATTTTAGCCTTTTGGCCATTCCTGCATCACGTTGCAGCCAATAAAAAGGGGCTGGTAGCCACCCGCGAGCCACAAGATGCACAGCCATTCTCCACACTTCATCGGATCTGGAGTGCTCAATGTCATATCCTCCACATTCGGCACTGCATGAACTAATGTCTTCTCTGAGTGTGAACAATCTTCTGCTCACATGTCAAGGTGTATATTTCATGCCGACATACAATGATTATCTCAGGGCCTCCATCTGTACTTTTCCCCTGCCCTAAATATTCCCAAGCATAAAGGAATGGTATCTCACTTGTACTCTGGGCCAGTTTGCTATTCCATTCATGCTGCAATCCATGGACTATTATTAATCAGCATATCTGATCAAAGCTCAACACCTGGCCCAGGCACATTTCTGAAGTGGGTCAGTAGCACTGCCATCCACCGGTTGAAGTTGTCCTGTTCCCATACGAATCCTATAGATAGGAGCAAACCTTTCAGGCCACTACCGTTCAAATAAGTGCGTTAGAAAGATACATCCTAGATGAAGATGTATTTGGCATTTTTAATACCAAAATACAATGTTTTGCATAGTTGAGGATAACTTTTTTTATTCCAACATTGCTATATTTCTTAAGAAAATATGTAAAATGCACAACTACAAGTTTAAGACTTGCTCAGTCACAGACTGCAAATCCAGCACTCTTGAAAACATCTGTTAAATGAAAAACATGTTTATTTTTTCAATTACAGGAACATTAGTCCCTTGGATGTTTTTCCTCTGATGATACCAGAATGTGATCAGCAGGGCTCAGGCCAAATCTGATACAGAAAACTAATTAGAAAAGTAAAATTAGTGTTTGGTTTACACACAGTCAGCAACATTTTTTGCATGATCACTATGAAAACAAAGAAATACAAGTGAACTATCCAAGGTTATATCAGAATATGTGTACGAATGTGACATGTTTAAAGTAAACCTAAGGTTTCACTAGATTTAACTTTTTCAGAAAATATTCATGAAAAGGCAATAAGAAAGAAGCAATTCTGGTTAACTTTTGAGTGCAACATAGAAAATCTATGAAAAGGTGCAGGTTTAGCACATGTCTTATCCGAATGAGCAAACGGTGCATCTTTCTACCTACTGATAATATCGACATTGCTCGTATCCTAGGGCCAGGTGTACGACTATTGGCAATTGCGACTCGTAAACTGCTCCAAATTGTGAGTTGCAATTTGCGAGTCGCAATTGCCAATGTGCAACAGTGTCTGAGACACTGTTTGTGATTCCCAATGCGGTAGCAAATTGCAAGTCTCATGCATATTAAAGAGGCTATTGCAATTTGAGACCCCATTGGGAATGACTGGCACTCCCAGAAATGATGGCCTGCTGGGGTCAGCAGACCTCCATGTCTGGGATTACTTTTAAATAAAGCATTTTTTGTTTTTTTAAATGTAGCCCGTTTTCCTTGAAGGAAAATGGGATGCATTTAAAAAATTAAAAAATGAAACCTTTTTGTTTCATTTTTTAAGGGCAGGTAGTGGTCCCCGGGACCACTGCCTGCTATGAAAAAATGTTTGAGCACCCATTTACAAAGGGGTCCCCTGGGGACACTTCCCATTTGCGAATGGTTTACCACCTTCTTGAAGAGGGTAGTAAACTGCAAGTGTTTTGCAGTTGCTGTGCCACCAAACTTGCCCCCACTGACAGTGCCAGGGAACCTACTCAGAAAAGGTCATCTATTGGGAATAGCAGGCACCTCGAAGATTGTACTTGGAAAGGGGTTGCTGAGGGTTAGGGACGCGCTTAAGCTGACTAAGGTGACCGATTAATGCACTGACTGGAGCGCCTGGTAAAGGGCTCCTGCTACATTACTTGCGGTTTTATTTTAAAACGTTTATTTATTCTGCACTGCTTTTTAGAGAGCACCTGGCATAGGGCTCTGATGTTTTTAGAATAACTTGAAATTGTATTTTGCACATTGTGTTCTACCCACGCACTGTCAAAACACTCACCCAGTATCCTCCCCCGTCCAGCACGGATTGTTCCGATTGTCTGGAGGGAGGCGCCTCAAACCGGAAGTGAAATTTGACCGCTTCCCTCTCTACCTCGTAGGAAGGTTAGCAGTCTAGCTCTTAAACTATAAAAGCCCATGCCTAGTCAGATGCGCAGCGGACACGCTTAAGCTGACTAAGGTGACCGATTAATGCACTGACCGGAGCGCCTGGTAAAGGGCTCCTGCTACATTACTTGCGGTTTTATTTTAAAACGTTTATTTATTCCGCACTGCTTTTTAGAGAGCACCTGGCAAAGGGCTCTGATGTTTTTCGAATAACTTTAAAATTGTATTTTGCACATTGTGTTCTACCCACGCACTGTCAAAACACTCACCTGGTATCCTCCCCGGTCCAGCACGGATTGTTCCGATTGTCTGGAGGGAGGTGCCTCAAACCGGAAGTGAAATTTGACCGCTTTCCTCTCTACCTCGTCGGAAGGTTAGCAGTCTAGTTTTTAAACTATAAAAGCTCATGCCTAGTCAGAAGCGCAGCGGGCGCGCCAAAGGCAAGCCCGTCTGCACCCGTCCGCGCCTGGTCGTCGCCAGGAGCTGGAACACCTGCCGGTTTCGCCCACTCTCAGCTTAAACAGGGGAGGGGATCTTATACTTATTTTAGAAGAGAGCTGATGACGATCAGGAACACCAATACAAACATAGAGATACCTACTAATGTCTGCCCCAACCCTACTGAAGTAATGGGACCGTTTTCCTGCAGTAAATGCAAATATCAAAGCATACCAGCTCACCCCATGAGAGTTAATACTAAGCCAAAGCAGAACATAGACACTGTCTCTCATCCTACAAAAAATGGGCATTCTGCCAGGACAAATACCAGCAATGACTGGAACTGTTTCCTGGCCAATGTAAGGTCACTCCCCAAACATGCTGCTAATACATGGGACATGCTGTCGTCTAACAATCCCCATGTAGGGTTCCTAACAGAGACTTGGACTAAACCTCACTCCAATCCTGACATAGCAGTAGCTCTCCCTGATGACTACCATATACTAAAACTAGATAGACCACATAGGATGGGGGAGGAATAGCCATAGTCTATAAAAACTCTACTACTATTTCCATCTTAGACCAAATAAGTAACGATCAGTTGGAAATACTGGTCTATAGCATGAATCTACACCACAATCTCAGCTGGAAAGGAGCCTTAGTATATCGCCCACCTGGACCGCTAACCAATACCACCTCACAGCTTATTGAACTTATTTCCCCACATGTTATTTCCTCCAGAAATTTCCTCCTTCTCGGAGACTTCAATGTACATAGTGAAATTCAAGACAATCCGGAAACCTCATCTTTTTTGTCCGAACTGGCTGCACTCAACCTGACTGTAATAAATAAGGATCCAACCCAACAGGCAGGGCACAAGTTAGACATCATCCTAACTAACTCGCCCAACATATCCTACATTGCTACAACTCCTCTGACCTGGTCTGACCATTCTATGGTCGAATTTCGGATCAACACCCACAAAGCTCACCCCGCTCCTAAATGCTATCCTAATAAAAACTATAGAAAGTGGAATTTGATTACACCAGCTCACTTTGAAGGTTCATTTTGTCCTCCTCATCACGCGGAAACAGATAAGGTTGAGAAACGCCTAGCCTCCTTTAATGCTAGCCTACTTGCTACTTTAGATAGTTTAGCACCTCTGAAACAATGCTCCTCAATCATTAAACGACGCCAGGCCCGTGGTACTCAAATCCCCTGCGGCTAGAAAAAGGCTCTTGCAGGAGATTCGAACGCCATTGGCGCCGCTCTCAAAACCCCTCAGATAAAGCAAAATTTAAAGTGGGTTTGAACCACTACCACCGCAATCTAAAACATGCGAGGAAAACCCATATCGCAGCCTCTCTCGAACAAGCTGGGAGCTCTCAAAAAGGCCTTTATCAGATTCTAAAAACCTTCACCAATCCTTTGGCCTCTGACTCAGCACCTGTTCCATCCCAAACGTTATGCGATAACATTGCTAGTCATTTCACACAGAAAATAGACACAATCTATAACAAAATCACTTCTACTATAAATCCCCAATCTAAATCAGGAACTGATCCCCTACACATCCCACCAGCTACCAACTCATTAGGAAACTTTCCACTACTTACTATAGAAGATACAGAAGCTCTCTTAAAAAGCGTTAAATCAGGGTCCCCGTTGGACCTGATACCTGCTAAACTAACTGCCACCTTGACCAAACAACTAGCAGACCCCATCTGTAATATTCTCAATAGCTCTCTGAAGGAAGGAGCTCTCCATCCCGATTGGAAAGCTGCACAGATACTTCCGATTAAAAAGAATCTCAAAATCTCACCGAAAGACGTTACAAATTACCGACCTATCTCGCTCCTTCCCCTCCACACTAAAAGTTTAGAAAAGCACATCAGCACACATCTCTCCAAATTTATTGAATCCACAAACAGCCTAGATTCCTCACAATCTGGATTTCGCCCCAGATACAGCACTGAGTCTACCCTAGTGGCAGTGATGGACAACATCAGGATGCTGTTGGATAAGGGTCAAGCGGTGCTTTTGGTGCTGCTTGACCTTTCCGCAGCATTCAACACCATATCCCACCAAATTTTACTCAGAAGACTGGGTGAAATAGGCATCACAGGGAAAGCACTGAAATGGTTAACCAACTTCCTATCCGACAGAACACAGACCTTTAACCTAGGCTCATACCACTCCAAAACCACCAAAGTCACCAAAGGAGTACCTCAGGGATCCTGCTTAAGCCCCACTTTGTTCAACGTTTACGTTGCTCTCCTGCGAGACTGTTGAGAAAACTGGGCTTTATCCCTATATCATACGCTGATGACACCCAGTTACTCCTTCCACTTGATAAATCCAACCCTAACACCCAAGAACTCTTCTGTGAAGGAATGAAATCTATAGTGGAATGGATAAAAACAATTTTTCTCCAATTGAACGCCACCAAGTCTGAGATAATGCTATTTGGTGATGCCAATGTTAGGTGGTCGCCTAGGTGGTGGCCAGAGGATCTAGGCCTCACCCCTTGCCCTAAACTAGTGGTGAAAAACCTTGGTGTCCGACTGGACCAAAAACTTACCCTGAGAGACCATGCTTCAGCTACCATCGGAGCATGCTTCCACACTCTTAGCATGCTCAGAAGATTCTTCCCTTTCCTACCACTGTCTTCGAGGAAAACCCTGATTCAGGCATTCATTTTAAGCCGTTTAGACTACTGTAACGTGCTGTTGATCTCAGCCAACGAAAAAGACATAAATATATTACAGGTTGTCCAAAACACCGCAGCTCGCTTGGTGACCAATGCCCCCCCAAGAACAGACTCACTCTCTTTGCTGAAGAAATTACGTTGGCTACCCATACACAAAAGGATTAATTTCAGAATATGCTGTATGGCCTACAAAGCTGTAAATAGATTAGGCCCTAGTTATCTCAATGACAAATTTGTTAACTATGTGCCCCTTAGACACCTCAGGTCAAGAGACAAAGCCCTGATTTTAGTCCCATGCTTTAAAAAGTCTCGTCAAGGTGGTAAGGCCTTCTATCACCTTGGCCCACGCCTATGGAACGATCTCCCCATTTGCCTGCGACAATGTACAGACTACCTGGCCTTTAGGAAATTGTTGAAGACTTTGTTCTAATCCGGTCTCCTTGGTTCACTAATGCGGTCCTAGCACTGAGATACCCTTATGGGGTGATTCGTGCGCTTTATAAGTGAAGAAAAAAAAAAAAGGGAGGGATGGGTTTAGTTTTGGGAGGGGTTTTCTTGGGATTTTTGGTGGTAGAGCTGGTTTGAATGGGGTGGAGATCAGGCTTCTCAGGGGTGTATTGGAATGTGGAAGGGTTGGATTGGGCTTTGGAAGAGGTTTTCGGGACTTTTGAGGCGGAGTCTGTTTTCACAGGGGTAATGGCAATGGCAAACAATACATCTTCGAAGGGAAAAGGGATAGTGTGTGCTCAATGGAGTTGGGTTTGAAGTCAGAGGTGTGTGTGCTGTATCAACTGCGTGTGTCTTTGTCTGTTGTGTGGTTGACTGTGAGCATTTGTGTTTCTTTGTTGCGTGTGATGTAGACATGCTGGGATGTGTGGAGGGGTCTGTGGGCATTGGTGTGGTGTCTGGGGTATGGGTGTGGTTGTGGAAGGGTCTGTGGGTGTTGGTGTGGTGTCTGGGGATATGGGTGTGGTTATGGAGGGGTCTGTGGGTGTTGGTGTGATGTCCTGAGGTGTGGTGGGGGTGGTGAGGGGTATGTGTGTCTGGTGACTGGTTGCATGCCTGCGTTTATTGTGCACTTTTTGTTTGTGTGTGCTGCTTGGGTCTGATGAAGTATGTGCATGCCTATGTGAGCATGTGCTTAGGTCGGGCATGGGAATATGGAATTTGGATAGGGAAGGGCCAGGAGGTGGGAAGGGCCAGGAGGTGGGATGGGGTGAGGTGGAAGGTTGTCATGGGTGGAGGACTGACATGAGGGAGAAAGCCAGAACCTGAAAGACCTCTGTAGGCTAGACATTGCACTGTGAATGCCTTCCAGGTAGGCATGTCAGCTGATTGCCTTGCCCCTGTATGGCACTTAGGAGTGCAGTCTGCCACACAGAGAAGTTCTTCAGGAGGTCAATAGCCTACTCACTCAGGGCAGCAGTGGTGACAGGTGCAGGGGCTGCGGTGCCTGAGGCAAAGGGGACAGCTCCCTCTTAGGGGAGCAGCCTTGGACAACTGGTGGGGGGACAACAGGGAGAGTGGTGATGGAACTGGGGGTGGCGAACAAGGATGAAGGTGGTTTTAATCATGTGGTGTCCGCCACCACTCGGGAGTGTGCACCGGAGGATTACTCTAGTGAAGATGATGATGAGCTGCTGTCCTCGGTGGCACACCCCACACACTCCTGGTCACTGAGTCCCTCTGTGTCTGAGGTGCCACGTCCGGAACCACTGTGGCCAGCTGTGTCCCCAATTACTTTGGCCCCTTCACATTCGCCTGCCCTTAATTAATTTGAAATGACAAGTAAAATGGGTTAACAGCAACTACTTTTCTACACCTGACGATCACAAATCAACAGAAAAAAAACATTTATTAAGTGCACATATCACACCAGCTTCATGGTTTATTGTACATGCTTCAAATTTAGCATGCATGCTATATAACCTGCAAAACGTTTGTTTTACTTATGTCAAATCTCCAGACAGGTCTAATGCATTGATGGACTTGTCTACACTCCATCCTTAATTCCATACTACAATAGTTTGACAGTGGTTCACCTTGTATACTTTGTCACTTGTATACCACAATAAAATGATGTAACCAAAAAGGATGGATACTATTTTTTCATTTACACACTGTTCACACAAGGCCCAGATGTCAACAGATCTTCCTTTACCTCATAACACATCAGGATGCCATGCAGGTCAAGTGAAAGACCAATGTACCATCAATATGTGCTGTAGCAGAAATCATGTTGCATGCAAATGCACATTGCCCACTGATGAGACGTTTGACTCCAAACTTCATCATTTGTCCACTACCTGAAAAGTGTAATGAATGCTGTACTGAAGTAGTTAAGCTATGTATCACATGTACCTTATAAAGTTGCGATGAAACATTGAGGAAAAGAGTTTTGGGAGATTGATACTTCAAATTCACACAACACTAGACTTCATATAGCCATATGAACATCCCCTATCCTGCTTGGTAGAGATGATAAAGCCATTCATAGATTGTATTCCTACAAGCCAATACACCTTTGAAGGTTGTTGAGTGTCCGTGAATATCTATAACATGAAGGTGTGGGATCACTAGAGTCCCAATAGGATGGCACATCACAGTACTCTTTGTTATTGCAAACTCTGATTGCCTTGCAAGGATGAGTGTATACACTCACATACAATCTGTACAGTTCTACATCTAACTCCCTGATGTTTGTTAACAGTCAGTTAATTAATTTTGAAACACTATTGCAGGTGAACAAAAGGCAAATATACATTTGGCAACATGTAGGCGCTAATGCTGATGGCACTTGTGATGTTTACACACTATTGTCATTGTTGAAGCACAACTTACCAATAGGAAGTGTTGGCCAGTCGCTGCATAAATTGTGCACTGTTTGCCATGTCACATGTAATATGGCCACCATCACATGAGACAGTAGTGAGGGAACATCCCTCCTCACATAAGGAAGACAAGTGGCCTGTGTGATACAGTTGTCACACAGAACTAAGAACAAAACATGATTTATCCCTTCACTCAGCCAGGTGTCTGCTAAAAAATAAAAATTAGTAATGGTCTGGACTCAGCAGCTTTGTTCCTGGTCATGAAGACAATGGGAAAAGCACAGCAGCATGCATCTACTACCAGACCTACACAAACAATAACTCATCTTTCATGTTGCATATGTGCTACTCCCAATATTGATGGGGAATCGCCCATCTACCACACATAAAGTCTGAAAGGTAACATGTATGACTCCGGCCAGGACTCACCCCTTATAGCTGCTTGTTGAGACCTCCACTGCCCTGCAAGTCCTGGGTAGGTCAAAGACAGTAGGCAGGCTATTAGGGTAGTCAGGATCCGGTGTGTGCCCCGTGCATGTTGGGAGGACTTACCCAGCTGAACCTCAACAATCTTCCTGGTCCTGCGCCAAAGATCCTCCCACCTCTTCCTGCATTGGACGCTGCGTCGGTTAAAGACCCCCAGGGTCTGCACCTTCCGGGAGATGGCTCTCTAAAGGGTGTTTACCTGTATGGATGCAATAGATAAAAAAACAGATTGTAACTGCAGGTTCCTGTATATCTTTGTTTTTTGACACCCTAAGAGGCACCCTCGTCTACAGACCACCAGGACCCCGGCCTCAATTCTGCGACTCCATCGCCGACCTCATCAGCATGCACGCGCTGACCTCCACCGACTACATCCTCCTTGGAGACCTGAACTATCATCTGGAGAACAACGACAACAACTCCTCCGCCCTAATCGCCAACCTCGGACTTAAACAGCTCATCACGATGCCGACCCACATCGCCGGTCACACACTTAATGCCATCTTCTCCTCAAGCCCCCACGTCGCCTTCAGCCACGCCTCCGAACTCACCTGGACAGACCACCACGGCATCCACTTCTTCTGAAAACCCCTCACACACCACCGCACCCTACAGATCCCCCGCCGCTGCTGGGGCAAAGTCACCGAAGAACAACTACAAACAAACCTCGCACTCAACCCACCGACCAACCCCACCAACCCCGACGATGGTGCACTCACCCTCAGACGCTGGATGGACGACTGCGCCAACACCTTAGCCACCCTGAAAAAAACCACCAACAGAGACACCAGCAAAAGAGCCAGCTGGTTCACCCCGGAACTCCTAGATTCAAAGCACACCTGCCGAAAATTGGAGAACAAATGGCACAGCGACAAGACGCCAGACAGCCGCGCTGCCCACAAAGACACCATCCGCAACCAACACCACCTCATCAGGACCGCCAAAAGGACCTCCTTCAAAGACCGCCTTGACAACAACGCACACAACAGCAAGGAGCTCTTCAACATCGTGAAGAAACTCTCCAACCCCAGCTCCAGCGCCAACGACATCCCGCCATCGCAAGCCCTGTGCGACTCCCTCGCCACCTTCTTTCACCGAAAGATCACCGACATCCATGACAGTTTCAACCCCCGGATGACCCCTACAGGCCTCGAAACGCCGGACCCACCGCACCCCACCGACCACGACCCCCTGACAACCTGGGCCAACGTGAGCATCGACGACACAATCAAGACCATGGGCACAATCCCTTCTGACCCTCTCCCACACCACATCTTCAACAAAGCCGGCAGTTCCATCGCACCCCACCTGCGCAACATCATCAACTTCTACTTCGAGACCGCTACCTTCCCTGAGAGCTGGAAGCACGCAGAGATCAACGCCCTACTGAAGAAACCCAAGGCGGATCCGAGCGACCTCAAGAACTTCCGGCCCATCTCCCTGCTTCCGTTCCCAGCACAGGTCATCGCGAAGATAGTTAACATCCAGCTCACCCGTCATCCTGGACCCCTCCCAATCAGGATTCCACAGCAACCACAGCACCGAGACCGCCCTCATCACCGCCACAGATGACATCAGGATCCTGCTAGACAACGGCAAGACGGCGGCCATCATCCTCCTGGATCTCTCTTTGACACCATCTGCCACCGCACACAACGCACGCGCCTCCACGACGCAGGGATCCGAGACAAGGCCCTGGACTGGACCACCTCCTTCCTCTCCGGCAGAACTCAGAGAGTCCGCCTCCCCCTGTTCCGGTCCGAAGCCTCCAAGATCATCTGCGGCGACCCACAGGGATCCTCCCTCAGCCCGACGCTGTTCAACGTCTACATAGCACCACTAGCACGCATCGCCCGACAACACGACTTCAACATAATCTTCTACGCTGACGAAACGCAGCTGATCCTCTCTCTCACTAAGGCCCCCTTCACCGCCAAATCCAACCTCCACCAGGGAATGAAGGCCGTCGCCGACTGGATGAAGGAAAGCCGACTTAAGCTGAACTCAGACAAGACGGAGATCCTCATCCTCGGGCCCAACCACTCAGCATGGGACGACTCCTGGTGGCCCGCATCACTGGGGACACCCCCGGCTCCTACCAACCACGCACGCAACCTGGGAGTCATCCTCGACTTGAAAATCACCATGACCAAACAAGTTAATGCATCTCCTCCACCTGCTTCAACACCCTCCGTATGCTCCACAAGATCTACAGATGGATCCCGACAAACACGAGGAAAACAGTCACCCATGCCCTAGTCAGCAGCAGACTTGACTACTGAAACGCCCTCTACGCCGGAGCCTCGTCCAAGCTCATCAACAGACTGCAAAGAATCCAGAACGCCTCTGCACACCTAATCCTCGACGTCCCGTGCTGCGACCACATCACCCCCCACCTGAGGAACCTGCACTGGCTCCCCGTCAACAGAAGAATCTCCTTCAAGCTCCTGGTCCACGCACACAAGGCACTCCACAAAACCGGCCCAGCCTATCTCAACAGTCGACTCTCCTTCTACGTACCCAACAGGAAACCCCACTCCGCTGACCACGCCCTGGCCACTGTCCTGCGCATCCGTAGAACCACATCCGGAGGCAGGTCCTTCTCCCACCGTGCCGCCAAGACCTGGAACACCCTCCCCCACAACCTACGGCAAACCGAAGACCTGCTGACCTTCTGGAGACGACTCAAGACCTGGTTCTTCGACCAGTAGCAGCAGCACCCCCCCCCCAGCGCCTTGAAACCCTCACAGGTAAGTAGCGCACTTTACAAATGAACTGATTGATTGATTGATTGATTGATACACATCTTGAATACAACTAGCACAAGCATTCATCAAGAGTCAACACAATACATGTGGTATTGTCACCTGCTAAGCTCTACAAAAGCATGAATATGCACTTTTGTGGTCATCTGCTGACTATCCTCAACCCTGGTCATGACCTGCACTGAGTGATCTAGCCTACTAACATCATGTAGCCCAGGGCCAACCAACATGAACTGTGATGTGAGGTACTATGAAATACAACATATCATTGAGACCTCCTGGTGGGTGAACTATGTGTGCATGACTGTACAGACACATTTACAACCAGCCACAGTGACTCAGTGCATATGGTCCATATAGCATGGTACCATAGTACAGACAACATCTTGAGGTCACAAAAAAGGGCTAGCAGGTGTGTAACTGAGAGCTGCCTCTCTGGGGATATGTGGACATGTGGACTACTTAAGTGGATATCATACTATGTCAGCTTGAGTTTGTGTGGTACGTGCTGCCATCAGCGGGCACACCTTTTGCCATATGTAGCACTGTGACAGGGATGATATTCAACATAACATTGTATGTGTTGTTTCATTGGATTGAATGTGACAAAACTGGTGAATGACATTTCAAACTCTCTTCAGAATTAAACAACTATCTACACTGGCAATGTGCCAGATATGCAATAGTCCTGTATAGTGGAAGCACGACTTATGGAAAAGTGACAACAGACCTGTGGGAGTAAGGGGACTGTCATAAGTAAAAGACACACATTGACAATATGGATCAATGCAAAGAATTATCAGGTCAGGGGGTTACCTCAGTCACCATTCCAAAGAAAGTCCATGTACAAGCATCAGGACTACCATTGCTTAATGAAACTCATTTTGGGAACACCCATGGATCTGCAGGTATACAGGGAGATTATTCGGTGCATCAGTTGTCTTGCCAAAGTGAAGGATGTGGCCCTTAGGGGCCATGCGGGCTATTTACAACCACCTGCTATGCCTACCCAAGAATGAAGAGTCGGTCAGACAGTAGAGAATACAAACTTATTGGCAATACTCCGCAGAGGAGTCCAATCAGACCTGTACCGTAAGTTGTCTGCCGAGGGACTGGCCCCCTCACAGCCTGCAGCACATAATCCTTCCTCCAAGAACACCCCACAATGCCCACAGTGGAAAACTTCTGCCTTGGGCTGAACATGAACAAAGAGGCACAGTAGGATGAGCTAACACCTATCAAGAATCCAAGGCCACAGTGCTGGGTTTCAGCTTCTCCTAACGTGGGAGCAGAAACAATACATTCTGTTAGGTATGCAGGAACAGAACAGCCCATTCATTAGCAAGGAGAGAAACAGCCTTGATAAAAGAGAAAATAATAACAAAATACAGTGTTCTGCTGAGGCAAGCAATGTGAACAGTGAGGCCTAACTCGAGCACAGTCTAGGCAGCCCGATAGGGATTCCGAAGAGTCACACTCGCTAACTGAAGCCTACACATTATGGGGATAACTCAGTGGGTTGCACATCGTAAATACAAATGGCGTACATTTAGCCACATATTGCTAACCTAATATAGCATGAAGCAAGTGGATTGCGGGGATGGAATTTTCAAACCTAACAACAGCAACTCTGCCCCAGCCTAGGCCATGGCCCATTCTGGGTACAACTCATTGTCAGAACTTGCTCCCTGCAGACTGTGCCTGAACATCACATTTCCACCAATTCAATACAAGTGTGAATCTTCTGGCCATCAAATATGTGACCTCAAGGTTGTATGGATTTCTGTGAGGTATAGCTAGCTCCCACATAACAGTTTTGCAAAGCCTGATGTGGGCTAAGTGATCTTTGGGGCTGTACACATGGCTAATATCATCCTCAACTGCTTCTTACTGTTTACATTAACAGCTCATGCTATAAATACTATACATTTCTTTGCACATATATCATGATCTGAAATGTTAACTTATCATAGGCACCATGAAATGTAGATATGCGCATGCAACACAGGTAGGATGTAGGGTTAATCACATTTTACAATGCTGATGTTCACTCCACAAAGTATAGAGCCCCATACTCCATTACATGATTACCCTATGTAGGGTACACTCAATTTCACCAAAAATAGCATGGTTTCACTCTGAGATTCAGAGGCACTTTGTAGACAATGAGAAATGAAAGGATGATGTCGAACAGAGTAAAACATGTTTTTGAAATAGTTACCTGTTCCTCTGGTGAGCCATAGAGCTGGCCATACAGGGGAAGGACCTCTTCAACCAGGGTCTCCAGCTCCTCTGGAGAGATGGGATGGGCCCTACCACCTGCTGGGCCTGGCACGATTGATCTCAGGGGTGGCAAACAACAGCTAAAGTGGAAGAGGACTTCATAGCAGCAGCACCAGGAGGCAAGTGAGTTTTGTTTTAAAGCGCTCCATACATGTATACCACGTATGTGGTCATCAGCGTAGACACACACAGCCAATAGACCATGACTGTCACAGTCACCAGCTGTAGACTATGACTGTGGCCGCCGTGGATATAACCGCCCACCATGCAGTTGATTTCCGCCACCAGGGGTTGTTCCAAATGCCTCATATACGAGGCCTGGCATCCGCCATTTTAGCAGTTGGAACTACAGTATTGGCGACTGTTAAATACATCATCACCATAACAAATGAAGGCTAACATGTTTTCATTTGAAAACCTTCCTACCCATGTAATGTCCAGTTCAAAAATCATCTTTGAGGTGCATTATTGTGCATGAAAGTGCAAAATGTGTGCAGTACACCGTACACCATACACCGTCGTTGGTGGTTTTTGACCTAAAATGTCATGAAAACCTCAGTTTTGTGGAAATGTTGCATTTCATAACTGGTGATGTGTACATTTCTGTTACAGACACATGTGACGGCCACTTTGGGTGTTATTGGTGGAAGTTGAACAGTAGACATCCTCCTAGACCTCCTAGACCTCTCCGCGGCATTCGACACGGTCTGCCACCGCACCCTAGTACAGCGCCTCAGTAACATCGGAATCCAGGACAAGGCGCTGGAATGGATCATCTCCTTCCTCGACGGAAGGACACAGAGAGTCCGCCTACCACCATACAAATCAGAAGCCTCCGAAGTCATCTGCGGCGTCCCTCAAGGATCATCTCTGAGCCCCACCCTCTTCAACGTCTACATGAGCCCCCTCGCGGCCATCGTACGCAAACACAACCTCAGCATCATCTCCTACGCCGACGACACCCAGCTGATCCTCTCCCTGACCAACGACCCCGCCTCCGCCAGAGCCAACCTGCACGAAGGGATGAAAGAGGTAGCCGAGTGGATGACGACCAGCCGCCTGAAACTGAACTCTGACAAGACGGAGGTCCTCATCCTGGGCTCTTCCCCCTCCGCCTGGGACGACTCCTGGTGGCCTCCAGCCCTGGGCACCGCACCCAAACCAACAGACCATGCACGCAACCTGGGCTTCATCCTGGACTCCTCCCTCTCCATGACCAGGCAAGTCAACAACGTCTCCTCGGCGTGCTTCAACATCCTACGCATGCTACGGAAGATCTTCCGGTGGATCCCCACCGAGACCAGGAAGACCGTCACCCAGACCCTCGTCACCAGCCGACTGGACTACGGCAACGCCCTCTACGCCGGTACCACCGCCAAGCTCCAGAAGAGACTCCAGCGGATCCAGAACGCCTCGGCCAGACTCATCCTCGACATCCCACGAACCAGCCACATCACCGGACACCTGAGAGACCTTCACTGGCTCCCCGTCAACAAAAGAATCACCTTCCGCCTCCTCACCCACGCACACAAAGCCCTACACGACCAAGGCCCGAGCTACCTCAACAGCCGGATCAACTTCTACGCTCCCAAACGCCACCTCCGATCAGCCAACCACGCCCTCGCCGCCGTCCCCCGCATCCGAAGAGCGACTACAGGAGGAAGGTCCTTCTCCTACCTGGCCGCCAAGACCTGGAACTCCCTCCCGACCGACCTGCGCCTGACCCAAGACCACCTCTCCTTCAGGAAGAAGCTGAAGACCTGGCTGTTCGAGCAGTAGCGGCACCCCCCCCCCCAGCGCCTTGAGACCCTACGGGTATGTAGCGCGCTCTATAAATGTCACTGATTGATTGATTGATTGACAAGCATAATGTAAATTATATGTAATGGTTTCTGAAGCAGTTATTTTATGTCAGATGAGTTTTGGCTTACACTACATATATGTGACCCTGGACACTGACCAATGTACAAAATCATGATCATTCCTCACATTGGTACCATGGGAGGAGGAGGAGATGACAGCCTCCAGTCTACTGTCCATTTTCAGACCTCCAGACCATGGAAGAAAGAAATGTAATCAATACATTTCATTTGAATAGGCAAACAATACAGGATTAATGTCATCAGTTGGAGTCTGACCTTCTTCCTCAAATCCCTTGTCCTACATCTCTCACACCAATTATGAAACTTATGTCAGTCTTGCATTTTCTGGTGACAGGTTCCTTTCAGTTCACTGTGACTATTTCTAGTGGTATGTCACAACCAATATTCAGTCATTTACTAACAGACGTGCTTTCAACAATGATGAGACACAATGGAAAGCAAAATCCAATTCCCCAGATGTGAGGATTTAGCCACTGTGAAGGGTGATTTCTAAAGATTTGATCGCATCCCACAGGTGGTTGGATCCTTAGATGGTACCCATATTGCCTTAGTACCACCGCAAGCTAGGAAACAAGTGTACCGTAACAGGAAGCACTTTCATTCTATCAATGTGCAATTTTTCTGCTTACCGGATTTGTACATCTCAGACGTATGTGTCCGGTTCCGAGGATCTGCACATGATTCCTTCATACAGCTGATTTCACAACTACTACCAGAGAGGGCCAGCTTGTTGGTAAGTTTGATCTGACTAAAGTTTGTGTGGGTAATGTCAAATAACATAATCTGAATGTGTATAACTCATTGTTGCACTTCTCCCTGTCTTGCGTTTACGAGACTCAGCGTGTCCCCACCATCCATATTTGTTGGCACCGCTGAGGAATCCTACTAAACCAGGGCAAGTCTGCTTCAATGAGGCCCATGGAAGAACACAGCAGCCACAGGAGCGGGCTTTTGAGCTCCTAAAAGCTTGATTCAGATGTTTGGGTAAGACTGGGATAGCCCTCTTCTGCTCACCCAAAGTATGTGCATCAAATCACTGTGGCCTGCTGCATGCTCCACAAAATTGCCCTGCGATGGAACATCCCTTATATTGCAGAAGAAGAAGACCATGAAGAGCCACAATGTGAAGAACCTGAAATGTCAAGTGCTGACGATAGTGGTGAAGAGGAAGGAGGTGACTTGCGTCAAGATCTCATTGAAAAATTCTACTCATGAGTGGAAGTATGGCGTGAGATGTAATGACTTTGACTCTTATGGCAACTCTTGTTGTGATAAAGTGAGGAACATGTTGATGCAAAATACTAGGAATATGAGCCTCCAGCAAAATCTGGTGAAAGGTGTTAGTTTTGTTACTGTAGCTTTGTTTTGCTTTAAATTTTGTCTTGGACTGTGTTCTCTAGAAGTTGACTATGTGAATTGTGCCATATGTGTGGTTAAATAACTAAAATCTTTGTTTTGGTCTATTTTAGATACCTTCAAAATTACATCTTCATTTCGACATTTTAGAGCTGTGACATTATCAGGTATATGATGCTGTTCTGACATACAAAGTGGATATGGAGTGTTTGTGGGAATGTCTGTCACAGACTCTGGGTGTACAAAACCTGTATCAACACAGCTTGCACAGTGACAGTATGGAAGTTAAAAGGGTGTCATTGGACTTGTTCCTTGTGGTGTGGTGGTCCTCACGTAATATGTGCGCCATCATGTGTTGGGCCCAAATCATGCTATTCTGCCTTCACATTGGCTATATCCTCATAACGGATTAACTGTGTGTAGCTATTGATGTGTCTCCTCATTGTAGGCCAAAGTGCTTTTGGCACTTCACTGACATATGTTTGTGACATTCCACCAGATGCAGCAACACTGGATTGGAATGACCCTCTGCTCAGAAACTGTTGCACTGTCTTGTGTCTGATTCTTGGATTTATTGATGTGGGATTCCTTTCGCGAGGTAAGCAATATGACTCCAGCTGATGATGCAGACCTATTTCTATGTTGCCTGTTGTGTACGTTATTGTCTGAGGTATCCCCTCATTCCATGTTGTTAAGGTCTGCGACTGAATCTGTGATCACTGACACAGTATATTTGACTTATGTCTTAGTTGCTATGTTTCTGACCTCAGGCCAGCCTATGATTGTAACATTGGAATAAAGATGTTATAAGACCAAACACTTGTATGTATGTGTTGGTGTGACATGGTTGGGATCCTGAGTTAAGCATTGTTTACATTCAACATATCCATGCTTACACATTTACCTTGTTTTGCCCTTCTAAAGTTCACATGAGAGTACATAAACATTGGTAGGTGTGAGAGATACTACAGGAGACAATGAATTGGTGACTATTGTACCTATTGCATTGAACAAGGAGAACATTAAAAATGTTCAAAATAAAACAGGGCAAACCAAAAGTGCAGAAGTCAGTCATGGTGAATGAAACCATAGCTGTAGATGCCACATTGTCTGGAGTCAAAAGTCCAACATAGTACTCACATCAGAAATGGATAAGTGCCCAAGAATAGTCCACAAACTGAATGTGTTGCACACATAGGAGGAAATTAGGTGCAAGGTTTCTTACTGGTGGTGGTGGGTGTCTTGCCATCCCCACGTCCTGGATTTTTAGGTTTTTGTCCCCTCTTTTTGGGAGAGGGGGATCTGCTGCTAATGAGCTTCCTGTAGCTGCCACAGATATTCATGGCCTGAATGTGCTTGGACCACATGAAGAGGTAGATGCAGGTGGAAAGCCCAGCAGCGGGTGGTGTTGATGTCCTGCAGCACACCAACCAGGGAGGCAATGTTGGTGTTGATGCCAGCCACCTCCTGGTATGTGTCCCACTGTAGCTGCCTCATTTCCTGAATTTAAATAAGTAACTAGCCCATCACGCCTTGGGAGTCCTGATAGACTCCTGAGACTTGGGTGATGGTGGCCTGGGTGTCAGTGACCCTAGTGGGCTTACTCAGTGGGCCCACAGTTACCCTCTCACAAACCCTACCCCAACAACCCTGTGGCCTTGGTACAGGCTGCACCCTCCCACTGGTTCCTGGCTCCTCAGTGACTGTGTTGGTGATTGCCACCTCACAATACAGGACTAGGGGCACAAGATGCTGCTGACTGTGCTAGGTACACAGGAATGGGGGCAGGGGCTGGCTTTGTTGTTGCAGCTCGGTGGGAGTTGCTGTTGTGGGCACAGTGAGCCCCACCGTTACCGTCGGCCCAGGCTGACCAGATGTCCCTGGAAGGTTATCCATGTCCACCTCTGCAGGAGTGTGGTCCTCACTGAGGGCTTTATCCTTGGGTAGAGTTGAAGTCTGTTCAGTGGTCAGGCTCTGGCCAGGTGCTCTAGGGAATAGATTATCACAAGAAAGACAAATGACAGACCAAGGTCCAGCTCAACCAATCCACATGTACCAACAGTAATACAGTAGTGCAACACACTTCCTGCACCCGTCGTCCAAAGGTGCGAATCACATTCACAATTTTTCAAAAGAAGGTGGAAGGTGCACTCGTAGCCAAGCTAAACACGTGAGCAATAATTCCAATGTGCTTCTTTTATTAAGTCAGTCCTTAAAAACTGGCACACAGCCAACGCGTTTCGTTCCCAGTAGTGCCAAGAAGGGAACTTCGTCAGGGCTCTTAAGTATATAACCAATCGGTAACATAACATGATTTGCCCATTCCAAGGCCTAGTTGTGTAGAATACAGGCATATGCACAACCTGTTTGTATGTTTAACATTTTTCATCATGTGAGAAGTGTAGAGTTAATGGGCCAGCTACCACTTCTAATCAGCTGAGTCACCTTCATGCCTTACATGTATTTGAGGTACACATTCGGTATGGTGTCACTCATCGCATCGATAGTTTAGTTGATGATACCAGGACACCGTCAATCAAAGTAGTCAGACAGGTCTCTGGATAGAGCATTGTATGTTCAGTGCACAGTCCATGTAAGATGAATGTCAGTAGTAACATGGTAGACAAATGAGAAGGTGCAAAAAGACTATTGCATCATGGTTAGAGTTACAGTCACAGGGCCTCAGGCTAGCTGAAAGCATTTCTAACTCAATTTACCAAGACTTGACAAATGGTTAGTGTACCATAACTGTTGGCAACATGCATTTGGGATGGACCACACATTCCTGCACATAAACAATCCTAAAATGCCATCCTGTCACTTTCATGTGTGCTGCTTCAAGCAGCACACATGAAGGTGACAAAGTTTCATTTTTTTTAAAGGTTTGTTTATGTACAGGCAGGAACACCTTCCAGAACATAAACAAACCATGGCATTTTGCTTTTTCCATGTGTGCTGCACACGACAGCACACATGGAAAAAGCAAAAACGTGGAGAAATAATGCATTTCTCCTCGTTTCGCTAGCTTAACACCAGGTTTCCCCTGGTCTTAATTTTGGTGCTGCCTCCTATATACGCCACCCTTGTACATAGGGGGCAGCGTAAAAAAGAATGGGTGTTATGGTGGAACGCCCACCTTAACACCCACTGCCCCCCCTTTCACGCTAACCATAGCATAAAAGGGGGCCTTATGTACAAGTCAATGTTTAGCCATGTTAAGTGGCCTAACTACCTTGTTCATAAGGAACAGCCCCTATCACCACCACAACGTCAATATAGGTGACGTTGTGGTGGTGATAGGGGCTTGTACATATGCCCCCAAATGTATGCAACAAAATATTTTTTAGCCAACATTTTGTCTAAACACCCTTACAGAGTCTCTTCTACTAGCTAAAAGGCCTGCATCAAGGGAGGTGGAATGCAACAATCAGCGATTGTCTAGGCTATGCTAGGCTGACTGTGTTCTGGGCCAGAGTGTTCTCGGAGCACTCTGGTTCATAAGACATAGATATGTCTTTTTGGTTTGTGTAGATTTTTCTTGTTCATTACCCTAATGACCTGGGGTAAAACTTTTTCTGGAAAAATCTTGGATTATTGGGCACAAAAGACCTTGTTGAAAAATGTGGCTTCTTACATCTGGGCATTGATTTGGGACACATGTAACCATGAAGGGGTGAGATATGTGAGATTCACATTGTTAAATATTATTATTTTAAATCTCACATTTCTGGAGACCTAAGACACATGATCAAGTGCTGTTGCCACTCGCTACCAGATAATTTATCACCTATGAATCTTTTCCAGCTAGATTTCAAAGTGCTCCAGTCATGTCCCTATTTTGCCTCTCCTCACTGTCAGTGTTATTTGTAAGGCTTCGTCATTCACAGGTTCATTTGTGGAGTTATCCGAAGAGCCCACAGCTGATCGGTGCAATGTAGTCCATGGCAGGAATTGTCCAACTGGTAGCCCGTGTTTCTCCATAATTTCAGTAAATGTCATCAGGGTTTCCTGCCCAAGCCTAGTTTCAAAGATCTTGTCCATCCTGTCTGACTTACCGTAGACTTATCGCACCTGAGTCTTGCAAAGCACCACATCAGCACCATGGGTGAATCTGCACAATTTTCTTTGGTTTACTACAAATATCTGTTCCAACAGTGTCTCACTGTTTGCAGATGAACCAATTGAGATATAATGCTGAGTTGATCTCCAAATAAATGTTCAGTTATCGTGGCACTGCCAAATACAGCACTTGTGTAGCTTTGTTCCAGGAAGCCTGTAGAATTTATCCATACTGCCATCCACTGAAGATCTGTCGCCAGGTAGTAGGTCTCATAATTGTGTGTTCTCAAACCTCCCCATATATATAGAGAGAGAGAGTATATCTGGGGAAAATCTATGCCTTCCAGACCCCAATATCAATTCAGTTAAAATGTTTTTACGGTCATCAAAAAAGTGTCTAGTGAGAATTGGTGGGATGTTGGGGAAGAAGCATGGGACACTGGTGAAACAGTACAGCTGCATGATAAGAACATCATTCTAGAGAGGAAAGTGCCACGTGCCTCAGTGGGGCAGGAGGTAACTTCTTCCAGAAATCGACTGATGCTCTTGCTGAAACTGTGCTTTTGTCAAGTTGCCAATAATTACCAGCAATCACACCAGGCAGATGTCTGTTAATTTTTATCCCTATAAAAGTGTGCAACTCCAAATTAAGACAGTGGGGCCGATTCATAGAACTAATCTGGGACAAAATCCTAAACATACTACTTTTGGTATTCACAGAAGGCATTTAGTAGTAGTAAAGTTAGGATTTTATCTTAAGTTTGACATTACTGTCTAGTGTCTTCCAGATAGCAAACTGCTTCAAAGCAGAGTTTACTTCTCCCAATGAAAATGGAGCAGCCATGTTTATTTTTTGCTCTTGGGATAATTTGATTAGTTTGGCACCCTGTACATAGATATATCGATGTACAAATATTCTTTGCTTGCCAACTGCACATATAGTTGTAGATAATGTAATGTAAATGCCTCATTTAGCTCCTATTGTGATGTATGAGATGTTTGTCTGGGTGTCAAATGGTCATTATGGCTGAGTGTAGAGTGTCCATGTGGATAGGTCTAGCAACAGTCGGCCTGCCATATAAGCTTCAGAATATCTTAGGGCAACGTATTCTTTGTACTCATGTAGCTCTAACCTGCCAACCAAGCCAACATGATCTAGTGATCCAATTCCTGTATTTTTTATTTTGGTTCTAAGACATCATTTTCTAGGTTACACAATACAACCTCAAACCAGTGAAATGCATCACGCACCACCACATGGAACCCTGACATATTCTTGATAAATATGCAACCGTATGTTGACCTTAAAATCCTTCCACTCATTCACCATATAGCCTGCCAAGCCTTTATTGGCACCAAATTAGTGTTTAGCTTGTTGTTCATTATATTCCTGTAGACCACATCCTCTAATACAACCACTTGTAATTGCCAGGCGGGAATTCTGGTTTGTGTGATGCATTGTATTGTTAACTGCATAGGCTCATGATATGATAATGTCTTGGCTAGGGACAGTATACTTAGGGCCTTATTAGGAGTTTGGCAGTCCTCCTGTTGGCCTGACACATGCACGCCAACATGAGGACCACCAAGCCCGTCATGCACCCGCCCGTCAGATTATGAGTGTAATCCAGGGCTGGCAGTGCTGTAGCGGTCTCACGATGGTGGCTGTGTAAGGCTCATACGAGAGACACAGTGCGGGAACAGGGGTGGAATTGCAGGGGAGCATGCACAACGTGTGCCCCCTGCATGCACCCCCAGGTCCAGATCCATCCAGGGGCCATGTTAGGGCCCCCTTTCCTGCATGTCTGCCACCCTTTTCATGTGGGGCTCACCGCCTTGAAAAGGGCGGTGGATATGTAGGTTGTAAAATGTTCAGCGGTGCCGGCATTGGCACTGCCAGCATATTGAGGCTGGTTGCAGACTGTCGGCACATTGGGATCCTTGATCCGCGTTGGTGGTCCAACTGCCACACTCAGAAAACTGTGGTGGACCTGAAGTGGTAGGGGTTGCTGGACGCCACCACGAGTACGGCGGTCCTGAAGTGTCAAACCCTCAGTGTCAAACCCTGAAGATGTGACAAGACGAAAAACATATCTATGGGAGTATGTAGTATTTGAATGGGAGAGTAATAGGAATATTCCCTATTACTCAGATACGCTGTTCTCCAAACGTCTTTAGAGCCCCATCCTTTCACCCATCCCATCACTTTATCCCATAGCTTCCATAGAGGTGCTCTTGGTGAGCGGGCGTATATTCATACTGACATCGATAATGCAGGCAATATCAGTTCCCAGTAGGAGTTGTTTGAGTGAGACTGAGTGAAAATGAGGAGATCATATCTAAGTAATGATTTGTTTGGTATTAAGAGACTAAAAAGTGCTATTTGATAGAGTCGCCTGCAGTTGAGTTGTCAAATCGCATACACATATTGTCCCTTAATGTCAATGTGCTGCTTTTCTACTGAGATGGGCACCTCTGGGTGCACCCAATTGAGGACTCCCTTACTATATACTGAAGAGGTGGTATAATACAACTTCACTCTCCACCTCTGTGTTTCCACATTTTCCCTTCTAAGTCAATGCGATGCATGTCTTGTGATAACATAAATTGGGTGCTACGACTTTTCAGGTCTACATACATGGGGTAATTTTTGGGTTATGTGCTCCAGTCCTTGGATGTGCCATTTTAAAGAATGTGTATAAACCTATATTAGTTGTGCATGTATAAGGGCCTGATTAAGAGTTCGGCGGTCCATTGGACCGCTGAACCCATGGTGGCGGTGAGGTAGCAGTCAGGGACCACTGCACGAGTACAGCAGTTGAAGCGCTTTAGGACCACTGCAACTGCCAGGGAACCGTGATCCCTGATGGTGGTGCGATGGTCTGGGGAAGCAATATGCATAGCGGTGCCACTGCGTCACTGCCATGCATTTTACAAGTTTCCCCACCTCCAGCCTTTTCAAGGCACTGAGCCGACCATGAGAAGGCTAGAAAATGGGAAACAAGCGGGCCCTACAGTGCTCCCAGTTGCCCCTGTGCATGGGGATACATGTAGGAGAGCACATGTTGTGTTCCCCTGTCTTCATGCACCCCCTTTCCTGCACAGCATTGCATGAAGGAATGTCCATAGGCACTCCCATTGTGGTTCATTTTAAATAGGCATCGCAATTGGGACCGCCACGCTGCCCATGTGCCAGACAATGAGGAAACTCGTAATCTGGTGGGCGAGCGGCAGTCGACTTTGGCAGTCTGGGAGCGGGGTGCTGGTGTGGCGACCAGTTCCCAGACTGCTAAAGTCCTAAGTGTATAAGGGGGTAGGTCCTCTTGAAAACTACTTGCCATTCCACTGGGTCAGGGTGTTTTATTGACATGCCTAATTCCTATTCCCATCATGAGCATGCTTATGGATGGATCAGCCATGCAGTAATTGTTGTAATGTATTTGTAATTGTAATGCCTGCCTGTTCTGCCCTGACCAAAACAGTGATACATTTAAAAAAACATCACCCAGAAATCTCGATTACCACTGATTCTGGACCAAAGTATTATACCCCAATGTGAGATTCCTTTTCAGGTTAAAGAACATGCGTAAGTACTTTAGCAAGCATGGTTTTTCATGAAGCACCATTATACCTGTTTAAGGAATTTCTCCCACAAATGTTGTGTTTGTTATTGAGGATCCCATCCCTTTGGCCACTGTGATCAAGACATGGTTACAGTTTCCCTGAGACGCAACCTCTCTGAAAAGATAGGTTCTCAAATTTAGCCTCTGAATCCTATTATTCAAATTCCCTCTCAAATTATAACATCAAGGGCCTGATTTAAATGTCAGCGGGACAACCGCCATCTGGCCGCTGTGGTGGTCCCAAGTACTCTGCTGAGCTGATAGCGATCATCCCACCATATTTAGATGTTGCGACTGTAGACAGAAGACCGCCGTGGCGGTGATCTTCTGAGCTGGCTAACAGGACTCTTTAAGGCCGATGAAATTGCTTCAATCCGAGTCAGATATTCCCATTATGGTGGCATGTACTGGCAGCAGAGTCCTGACAGAGTGAGGTTCATTGGAGTGTGGAGATTGGTAAGTACAACTTATTTATACCTCAACACACATATGTGTTGTTTGCATGAAATACATATGTAGGCAATGTGTTATGTTCCTTTATTTTATATATTGAATGTAACTCACACAACATACACACACTATTGAATGCTCACCCACAGGCACCACTAGCACAACAACCCCAAGCACCAGAACAACACATTTTTTTTAAGTGCCAATAGAGGTGTGTACAATTTACCTTGATTAGCAGGAAACTGACACAACTGTATTACACCTAAGGAAAATAATGCATGTAACAGCAATGGAGACTTACACAAGGCTACAGCAATTGTCAATACATGATGCATAGGAAAATTGTGCTAGTAGCTTACCATAGATCACCACGAAAACCGAGTTGTTTGATGTTGTGGTGGAGTCGGTGCAGTAAAGGAGGGACATGGACAATGGGTTACAAGATAGAGATGGAAGTGGGAAACAGTAAAAGGAACGTTTTTACCTCATTTCCTTCGACTCTGCCAACTCAAATTAGGAGGGATTCTCACTACAATTGGCATGGCATAAAGGCACATCGTAATCTGGATGGCAGGAATCTGGGGTGGAGTCCCGCCCACAGATGATTCTGCCTCTATCGCAGCCGACGTGGTTGGGAATTCCAGGCGGAGTCAGCAGGACCACGTGGTCTTCCCTCCAGTGACAGTGATGGGCAGACAGCCAAGTCAGCGGCCGGGAAGATGGCCAAAAATGTGTCAGCGGGACCAGTTCCACCAAGATCTAAATCAGGCCACAAGTCATTTGAAGATTGCAGGTTTATTTTAGGCATTCTCTCCATCACCTTTGCTTCTGGAGTCTGTGTTGTTCCCTTCCTTATCATTGATGGTGCTGCCAGTTGAGTTAGGTGTGGTGTCCTTGATTACTGTCAAGAAGGATGCTGCTGTCACCATTGCAGCCTCCTTGGCCACCTATGCCTGTTGCTCTGTAGGGGCTCTATTCCATGATTTCTACTCCCAATGCCTCAATTTTCATTTTTGATGCTGCCACTGTTGAGGTATATCTGCGTGGATTGAGGATCTGCCGCAAAATCCGAGAGTACTTTTGGATCAATATAGAAGTCTGACTTTTTGGTTTGTTATGATCTTCTACTTGGCTGGAAATTGTACCATGTATTATAATTTCCTTTCCAGCAACTTTTGTTTCACTTCTAAGAAGGAGGGCCTGTGGTGTTGAAGACACAAAGTGTAATCAAAGAACACCAAGACTTTACAGTTGTCCAGTCTTTAGTGGCCAGCCTTGCTAGCCACCTGTAAAATGACATCACAGTCTCTGAAGTGAAGCAGCGTGGCCAGGATGGGTTTGAATAGTGTGCCTGGAGAAAGGTTGCATGCCTGTATGTGATAGGCTCTTTTGATGGAAAAAATGAAGATAGTCCTTGCAGATCCATTTCTCAATGATTTCTACTATGCTTTGGCCCGCCTTACTTCCGTACTCCTACTAAACATGCATTTCTATATCTAACACTCTCTTCTGCATCCATCACTCCCCCTTATAGGAAGCAGATTTTAGCTGTAAATTCTTGGATCTGTTGTTGTAGTTCTGTTTTCAGGGAACTGAACATTTGTTTCAGTCTGTTTACAGGCAACTGAGCAATTGTCTCAGTATGAGACCCTCTCTCAATAAGATTTGGTGTATCCTCTATCAAGATGCTGCCATTTTTTAATGTTTGCATTGTAATTAATTTACTTCTTGAACCTCATCCCCTCATAGATTCTTGTTGAGACATTGTTGCATGTTACTACGTTTATCCAGGTCTCTACTGTGACTACAGGTGTCTCCTGTGGTTGTTAATACATAAATCAACTGCAACAGTACTGATTTTCATTTTTGCTGATTTCAACAATTGGCAACAATGGCAAGAAGCACACTTTTGACGGGGCAGGAAATATGTTTTAAAGATCTAGGGGAAATATTGGGATTACCATGACTGCATTGTCAGTTTTGCTGTGAAGTTCAGTGTCTTGTTTTAATGGACAGTTTGGTATGTAATTAGACTGTTACGCCTAAATGTGTAGTTTTGCTACATTGTAAATTATTGCCTATGACGGTTTCATACAAATATGAAATAAATACAATATTACAATATATAATTATAAAGGCACAAGCAAGTTGAATTCATCTGCATTTGTACTCCCACATTGAGTTTGGTTGAAAAAATCCTGGAAGCCTCTTCATTGTACTGAGTGCAGCACGTTATCGCATGAATATAGATTTCTCAGCCAGGTTTACTCCTCTCCATTTCTATTCTAGCTCAAAGACATAAAGCAACTATAGTGCAAACAATGGCAATTGATAGTGACTTCCTGGCCACCATCTCATTGTAACCAACATGTCTGGCCAATTACAAATTGTAGGAAGGTGGAGTATTCTGTAGTGTTGCTGCTTAGGTTTCACTATGCAATACTCTCACAATACCCCAAAGATGGTCCTTGGTTTCACAGTAATAAATCTTTAGCTTAATCCTGGCAGAGTGGCAAATGGCAGTTAGGCTTTACTAGAGGAACATGTGTTAAGCATTTCATAGAACCAACATGGAGAAGGATTAATTGACACATCTCAAAAGAAATCTGACATCAATTTATAATAGTAAAGTAGAGTTTTATGTATATATTAAGACACCAAAACTAAGTCAATTTGATACGTATAACCAGAGTTATGGGGTTTAGAAGCAAAAATAAATCAGTGCAAATCAATACAGCAAAACCTTAACATTGCGGTCAATGGGGAAAAGCACTAGTGGCAATTGGTCACTTGCTGGTCCAGTTCCCAGGACCAGAGTTGTCCTGGCTGTCCTTGGTGCTGAAGGGGGAGGTATGGGAAGCTGGTTTTACCTCTTACACAGTGCTGGTGAGGAAACTGGTGCAAAAGGTTGACAACTTGACCAATGCTGGCTTAAGATGAAGGTGTTGCAGTGTTCCATCGAGTTGCATCGTTGAGTAAAGGTGGCGGTTGCCGGACTGGCCACCAGCAAGCCTTGGCAGTGGTAAGGTCAGAAAGATGACATTTCAATGCCCAAAGGTCTGGGGGGGAAATAGTATCTGCCTGAAACTTGCTAGAGGTCAGGACTGCGTTTCCCACAATGCACTGGACCATATATGTTTGGGTAAAACCCCACCGGACTTGATAGTCAACAATTCTCTGGTTCCAGTATGTTGTTTTTAACTGTGGGCTGCAGGGGACTAGTGCCACTAGTCCAAGGGAGACTAGAGTTGCCTTTGGCTGTGAAAGAGGTCTCTCTGTCTGGGGGAACTGGTCTTTGGTCCGCAGTTGTGCAGTTCCAGGATGGTTGCCACAGGTCCAGAGTATTGCACCTTTGGTTTTTGAAGCCCCTGTTGTTGCAGACTTGGGTCTCTTCTGCATCTGTTGTTGCATCTCAGATCAGAAGAGAGGTTCTGATGTCAGGGGTGCCCCATAAATTCAAGATTTAGGTGCGTTAGTGGGGGTGGCTGCAAGTGTCCGATATGCTGCTGGCCCCAGCAGCTAATCCCCCCCTGAAGTGACCACATTGGGGGGAGTGTGTCTCCTTTTATACACAAAACCCTCTATTCTCCTACTTCTAAAAATGACAGACACCTTTCTTAGCTGTAAAGACTTGGAAGTCCACCCTAGCCTTCTGGGGAGTATACATCTTGACTACATATATTTCCCTCTCAGTCCCAGGTGTAAATAAGCTTTGAAGCTCACCGCCTTGATGTGCCACTTCAGTAGCTATCTTGTCAGGGAGGGAGGTGGGCCCTCCTTCCCATCCAGGCCATTGTTTCTGACTCCTCAGAGAGTTTACACCTCTTGGCAAGGGGGTCTGATACCTGCCTTGGCAGCAGCAGATGCTGGCTGGCAGCCAGAGTACAAGATAGGCTGGGGCAACCAGATGGGCAACCTCTAAGGTGGCCACCTGGTTGCATGTCACATAACCCTCGACACAAGAATCATGTAATGGGTGATGAGGCAAGTTGTTCGATACTTAACATGACACATTTTGGTTCCAACATAACAGAGGTGCCAGTCTCAGGGGTGACCGGTTGCCAGCCAATGTTATCCTATGGACTGCTGATCACTTATAGTAGCCCTTCCTAGAAAAGTCTACCATAGCAGCATATAATACACCCTGCCTCCTGGGCCCAGGAGGCCCACCTTAGAGGGGACTGACATATATAGAAAATAGTGCGTTTGCCTTGCCTCTCATGGTGAGTACAAAGTCAAGTTCAGCAGTTTGCACCACTCCTGCAGACTGCAATGGTAGGACTGCTTTCATCTGTTTACTTGGGTCACTCTGGGTGGCACAAACAGTGCTTCATACCCTGGTGACCCCTTTAATTCCCATGCCCTGGATACCACTGGTACCATTTACCAGGGACTTATAAGGGGGTTAAAGCCCTTGTCGATTCGTGTTACAAATCCACATGTATCAGATTTGGGGAAAGAGCACTGGCACTAGGGCCTGGTCAGCAGGCTCCAGTGCACTTCCAGAACCATAACCACCAGCATTGGAGCAAAAGGTGGGGGGGGGGGTGATCATATAAAATGACATAAGTCATCATGGCAGTTTCTGTCAATGCATTGTAAGTTTCATGGCAGGCTCTGTCAACATAGCGGAGCTGCATGGCAAATGTACATTTTTTTAAATCAATAACAAAAACCCAAAGTGGGATTCCTCACCATGAGAATTTTCTCTCATTGTGAGGGGTTGCATTTTGCGTTTTTCTCAGTCCCTTATCACCAGGTTTTACTGGAAATTAAAAACTGGCCATATACTGAGGAGACTCCAAATCGGGGTGGCCAAACCTCAGACAGCCCCAAAGGGCCTGGCCGAGCTCTTTGCCAAGGCCGGTTTCAGTTCCTATTCTGGCTTTGGCTGAGTCTTTTTCTTCTCCATGCAAACGAAGATAGATGTTACCCAAGTCCAGTTTCTTTTCCGTAAAGTGAACGAGATTATTCACCTAACCTCAGGGGTGCGACCTTATGCAACTTCTCTCCTCACTAGCCGCTCCATAGAATTACTTGTAAGCACTTCTACAAATCGTGCTGGCTTTCAAATTCATAAATCTGCCTTAAACTTTATTTCCGAATGCATATGCCACCCTAATTAAGATAAGACATGCCTTTGGGAAGCATCTTGGAGAAAGAAAGATTATCCGAGCTATTTTTAATAGCCCTCGAAGGGTTTCTTTAATGGCAAATCATGACCTTCCTTTAACAAAAGGAAAGTTTGGGGATGTGTCAGACTGCGTTAATATGAGCCCTTTTTATTTTAATAATAAATAAACCTGTTGGGTCGAATAAATATTTGACACTTGAATTTAAAATTTGCGGCTACAGTTCTCCCCCTAGGAGCATCAGTTGGACACATTGTTCTTCATAAATAACCTTCCTAAAGTTCAGAGGAATGCGGCCGTTTGACTTTCCTAACGGAGGCTGCTCGCTGCCGTCCAGCTGACCGAGCAGGAATCTGTGCAACTGCGAGCAATGGTTTGACCGTCACTTTTCGTAAACTCTAATTAGAATATGTTGCAGCTTAATATGTCAATATTTTAATTATAGGAATGTATATAAATATGCAAGTACCGTGAGTGTGACATACACATAAAATACTCTTGAAATGGTTCAAGTCTATTTAATCACAGTTTTTGCCTGCATCAAGTTGAAAAATATCATTATTTACCGTAATTTCTATTTTAAAGTATGCATTTTGCCGACCACAGTCATTATACTTCCTTACAAACTGTCAACTTCCTCGTTAAAGCTCTAAATCACAGTTCATTATAATTGAAACACAGAACTTTTCCCATGAATATTCCATGTGCAATTTCATGACAATAATTTGCAAAGCCAAAACGTCTAAGTTTATTTCAATAACACATAAAAAGCAAGACCATGCACAAATGCCCACATCCTTGTTGGGGATTGCCTCTCTGCAACCTGCCTCTTTGCCCTCTTTATCTTTGCCATATTTCTTGTTCTCCAAGCTTGAGGTGCTGCAAGACCCAAAAGTGGGAATTTCGTAAATAAAGAGACAGCAGCACTGCAGGTTTGGGAATACAATATTAGTTTGCGGATAATACACAAGCTGCCCAGAGAAACCACACACATATTCTGTCTTGGCCTAGCAAGAGAACACCATGCTAGGCCAAGCTAAGTGCTATCCAACTGTTCTGGAATATGCAACACATGCCAAAGACATAGGCTGTGCCTGACTTTTCCTGCGACCACTGAAGGGAGAGCACCTAAGTACCAGGGGTCTCAACCGGAATCAAGATGCTGCAAGGCATAGAAGCGAGGCATTGAAACCTTTTTCTACCAACTACAACGGGGTTAAAAACTAAGGGCCAGGGGGGCGTGGCTTGCGCCCGCGGAGTATGGCGGCGTCCGAGTGAGGCTCCAGGCTCACCTCGGCGAAACCGCGCTCTCCGCCGTTCATCTAGCAGTCTTTCTTTGAAAATGGACATTTGAAGGTATGCTGCTTCTGATGCATGCAAAGCCATCTTCGCGCGCACGCTAAATCCGTGATATTAATTGACTCGAAGGTCTCTCAGCAGAGACGCTCGGTAACGGCCGCCATTTTAGCCCTTTGCCGTGTCTGGAGTTTACGAGAAATGAGGCTCGTTTTTGTATGCTGGCTGCTTCAACTTGCTGCAGAACAATGAATGGGGCTATTTTAATGTTCCTCCTCTTCATTTAACATCTTTGCCCCAGCTGCATGAAACAGCATTTCTGTGTGCTTCTCCTCATTGTGTCATGGAATTACTGGCCGCCATTTTATGGAGCTCATTTTCAAGGAGATCTGTCTGCAAAATCGATGGAATGTTGTTTGGCGAATTTTACACCACTCCTCATTCTTTCAACATTAATTTTTAGAGAAAAGGTTCCTGGCTATTTTTTGCTCTACCTATTTTATCCTAGATTAATTTTTCCTGGACATTTCAAATGGAGTTTCTGTCATCCTCGTCCTCACGTCCTCATGTTATCTCAGCCATATAAGCCTTTCTATGGTGAGGAGTGAATAGCATCTTTTTTGTGCTACATACTTTCTGGGGAGTGTTGCAGACAGCTGTGGGCTTTCTGCTGTTCTGTCATTGGTTTTACCTCTCCTTTGTTTTTTGTGTAACCTTAATTTTAAACACTAATATTTTGCATCAACCGTCTAGGGAAAGACAGGATATACTGGTCGCCTTGGAACTTGTAACTCGTCTGGATGTATCTTCACCATTGACACCTAATTTTTTCCCTTGGGGTTTTCATTAATTTCTATTTTTTGATGGGCAGAATCAGAAACTCTGCAAAAGGGAAGCAATCTTTGGTCAAAAACTCAAGAATCTTCACACAATTATCTAAGTTTGAGGATTCACTCTTGTCTACGCAGCCGCCTCTTGATTCTAAAATGGATCCTCCTTCAGCAGTTTCAGGGAAGTCTGTCACGAAGCGATTGAAAAAGGACCCTCCTTCACCGCCTAAATCTGCCTCACCAGTCTCTATGGAGCTCTTGCTGGAGGAAATTAGAGCTCTCCGTCCCTTTATGGAGGAGACTAATGTTAAGCTGCAAGTCCTCACGGATAACTGGTCTCAGTTGGATACCAGAGTCTCGGCAGTTGAGCACCGTGTTTCATCACTCAAGGCTTCATGCGAAAGTGTTTCTCATTTGCATTCCCAAGTCTCTATGCTCCAGCGCCAGGTTGAGGACCTTGAAAATCGAAATCGGCGAAACAACCTACGAATTTATGGTTTAGTTGAAGGACTTGAAGGGTTGGACGCTGTCTCCTTTTTCAAATCTTTTCTTCCTCAGTTGCTTCACCTACCAGATGATACCGCACTTAATATCTAAAGGGCACATAGACTGGGCAGAGCTGCTTCTAACGCTTCGTTACCGCAGCGGCGGAGAGGTGTAATCCCGTACTTCTTGGAGTATACGGATTTGATCAAAGTGTTATCAGCTGCCAAAGCCATCCCAAAAATCACATGGTCTGGTTCTACTGTATTTTTTGCTCAAGATTACGCTAAATCCACAGCAAACAAGCGTAAAGCATTTCTAAGTATGAGACCCGATCTTCGTTCTCTAGGGGCTCGTTATGGTCTTTTTCATCCCTGCCTCTTCAAGGTTACTTACAACAACAAGACTACTACATATGAAGATCCGGTGAGATTACAGAGCTTCATTAATTCTTGCAGACCAGTCAACATGGATTCCTCAGCCTCTTCATTGTCCTTTAATACTTGATTTTTTCTTGTCATTAATGATTGTCTTGATAGTGCCTCCACGGTTTTGCATAGGTCCTATAGTCTATTGTTATGGTTCACTTCCCTTAGATGGCTGTTCGCAGGTTATGTTCCGTTATGGTCTTGACTTAGTCTGGAATATGTGTTTTGTTTTTATTATTCATCTGTTTAATTGACTGCACATTACTCCCATAGATCCTGTTTTCTTATGGCGTGGTTCCTCCCTGGTTTCCTGTGTGTCCGCGTTCGGATGTCCCATATGTCCTTGTGGTCTCACCTCCCCCTCCTCCACATCCTCCCTTCTTAGGTATGTTTTTTATTTTGTTCTTTATTATTGTTTTCTGTGTCACATTCATTGTACTTTTTCAGTCTGTTCCACAACTCTTATACATTTGCTTCTCTATTGTCCTCAATATTTTCTTGGCTATTCTTTTCTTTATTTCCTTTCTATATTCATCCTCACTTGCCTACTCATTATCACTTTGTTCTATTCTTTCTCCTTCTCAGATATAATTTTTCTTGTTTCTGGTGTTAATCTATTAAACTCGCTTTTTCTTTGGTTTCTCCTTCACAGCTTTCGTCTCCTCCCCTTTTTTGAAAATGGATTAATTGCTGTTTTTTCTTTTTCTAGTATTTTACATTTTTCTCTGTCTGAATTGGGTTTTTATTTACTATGGTTCATTTATTATGCCACTATTAAGTCATGTCTTTAAATTTGATTACCTGGAACGTAAGGGGTTTGAATTCTCCCATTAAAAGACAACGGGTTTTGACTCACTTAGCCAAATTGAATGCGGACATTGTCTTTTTACAAGAAACTCACCTTTCACATGTCGAGTCCTTGAAGTTAAAGAGGGGTTGGGTTGGTGAGGTTTTCTTCTCCCCGGGTGATGGCAAACGTAATGGTGTAATGATACTGTGTCGCAAATCTCTTTCGTTCTCACTCCTGTCTCAAGAATCGGACACTTGTGGTAGATGGATATATGTTAAGTTATCTTTTAAGGGTGTTCCAGTCTCTCTTCTAAATGTCTATGCCCCTACTTGTGGAGAACCTTCCTTTTGGCCCACACTTGCCAAACAAATTTCTCACTGCATCGACGATAACTTTATTCTTGCTGGTGACTGTAATCAGGTTTTTGATCCTTTTTATTGATAGGAATTCAAAGATTCCTTTTGTACCCAACAAGCCTCACAAATCCTTTGTCCACACCATAACTTAACATAAACTCCTTGATGCGTGGCGATTGTGTAATCCGACCCTCAGGGAATTCACCTTCTATTCCCCGTCTCATCACTCTCAATCAAGAATCGACTATATTTTTGTCTCCCATAATATTTCACAAACTCTCACTCGTGCAGAAATTGGCCCCATTTTGCTGTCTGACCATGCCCCAGTTTCAATTGGTCTTGACATTTTGCCTCACATTGTAGGCCCAAGGAGATGGCGCTTTAACAATTCCCTTCTCTTAGATCCAAAATTCACTGCCTCCTTCACCAATTTCTTCCAGGAATTTTATGCGATTAATCAAACTGATTCCATGCCCTTTCCTACCCTGTGGGATGCCTTTACTGCCTCAGCTAGAGATTTTATACTATCCTTTGTTGCGAGGAAGCGCAAGGTTGCAAGTAAACAGATTGCAATCCTTCTTCAAGACATCAAGAGACTGGAGCACTCTTATTATACTTCACATTCAAAAGACTGTTTAAATGCTCTTATCAAAGCCAAAATGCAATTTAACAAGAGCGCTACGGAGGATGCTTCTCTTTATCTGTTAAAATCTAGCGCAAAATTTTATGGGGGTAAGAATAAGGCTGGGAGAATTTTGGCTAATTACTTGAAAGTCAAGCACAATAAACTAAACATTGAATCTATTTATGATGCAAATTTAGATTTTTTTTTTTTTTTTTTTTTTTTATTGAAATTTTGCAAAACGGCCAGTACAGCCAACAAACATAGTAGTCCACATCAGCATGATAACGTGATACAGGGAACTGTCAGTTTGTATAGAAAGAAGACAGAGTGCAATGGCCAACATGTCTACATTTGAAGACATCAGTGGGTCAGGGAGTTAAATGCAATGGCCCGGGGGTCCCACCATCCCACTTCACCACGCAGGGCATTCCAGCCAGAGAAAAGGAAAATATGGAACTCACGGCTGGGTGTCCCGGCTCGGCACGTATCATCAACATGTTCTGAGACATCCGGGCTTCAAGCTGCTCTCTCCACTCCCCAGCACTCCGCACTCACACATTCACAGCCTCGCTCGCCACTACCCCCTCCTGATGTGTCCGGGTCCAGCTCACAAACGGTTCCCAGATGTCCCGGGGTCGGGATGCAACAGGCAGCAATTCCCCAAATGTGGTTAGTTGCGTATGACCATACGTGACGTCAGCCAGCCAACCCTTTACTGTGGGTATCCCACTTCTCCCCCAGTGGACCGCCACCCGCCTCTTAGCAAACAACAAAAGCAACGCGTGCAACCTGCGCGCCTGCGGTGGAGTATGTTGAACATAACCCAAGAGCCCGACAAGGGGGGAAGGAGCATCGGAGCGACCCACAATCTGATTGATTAGGAGAAAAACCTGAGTCCAGTACCCCACCAGTTTTGGGCACGACCATGCTATGTGCAGAAAAGAGGCCAAGGCGGCTCCACAGCGCCAGCAGTCGTCGGTTTCCCTCAACCCCATCCTTTTTAGGCTGATGGGGGTTCTGTACACGCGATGAAGGTATTTGAAATGTATGAGACGTAGCCTGTAGTTCGGCGAGAGCTCTGTGAGCTGCCTACAGCAAAACTCCCACTGGTCTTCAGTTATCTCAGGCTGGAGTTCACCATTCCAACATTGCATGGATTTAGGCGACCCCACCAGATCCATGTGCTGCATGTGGCGATAAATACGGGTCACCAATTTCCGGGGAGACGGGGAGCCCACCACAGCCTCCAAGGCCGTAAATACCGGCGGAGCATCAGGGAATTCGCCGGAGAGTGCCCGGCACGCCGCTTTCAGTTTGTGGTACAAAAACGACTCAGAAAAGGGCACCGCGCCCCCATCCTCCAGCTCCGGAGGAGGCATGAACCGGCCCTCAGGAAACAAGTCCGCGAACGTGCGTAGACGCCGCCCGACATCGAGGCGGCCGGCTAGGCCATCCGCCACACATGGCAGTAACGGATTGTGCCTCAAAGGAAGCGACGGTGCATACAACAACGGCACTCCGGCCCTCTTGCGCAACTCCTCCCACACCCATTGCAGCATCCCCGCCGTGTCCACATCCGCTCCCGGGCGTCGTGCCTTGGCACAGACCGCCACGCTCAATGGCAGGGGCGCAACCGCGTCCCGCTCCACAGCAACGTGAGGTTGGTAGGGGGTGGGGTGGGCCCAAAAATGCACGAACTGAGCCTGCGCACAGAGGGCATACAGCTTCATGTCTGGAGCACCCAGACCTCCCTGTCTCAGCGGCAGCACCAGGGTATCCCACGCCACCCTGGCCTGTCCGCCCGACCATACCAGCGCCACCAAATGTGACCGCAGAGTAGCAAAAAAATGCGAGGTCAGCGGAATAGGTATATTGGCGAATAAGTAAAGAAATTTGGGTAGTACTACCATTTTTGTCAGTGCAATCCGCCCAACAAGCGACAGGGGCAGGGAGGACCAGGATTTTACTTTCTCACTCAACCACATCATAGCCCTGCCAAAGTTGAGGCTCCATATTGCCTGTAGATCTCGGCTAAGCCAGATCCCCAAGTATTTAACCTCTTCCGCCTCCCAGCGCAGGGGGTATTCAGAGTGCACCTCAGCAGTACCGTCCGTAAGGGGAAAGATGACCGATTTGGACCAATTGATGGAAATGCCCGCAAGGCCCTCAAAGCGGACAAATTCCCGCAAGACAGGATCCAGATTATCGGCAGGATTGATAAGATAAAGACTCACGTCGTCGGCGTAAAGTGAAATGAGTAGGCTTCTAGAGCTGAAGCCTATACCTCTCGCTGTGTGGTGCTGTCTGATCCGTGCTGCGAGCGGCTCCATAGCTATGGCAAACAGCAGCGGAGACAGAGGACAGCCCTGCCGAGTGCCGCGGAGGATAGGGAACGGCGCCTACACCAGCCCATTGACTCTCACCCTTGCCCTTGGCATGGTGTAGAGCAGCCGGATTCTTTTGAGCAGTAGCGCACTGAACCCCATCCGCTCCAATATCCGGAAGAGGTAAGGCCATTCCAGAGTGTCAAAGGCCTTAGTGGCATCCAAAAAGACCACTGCAGCTCTGACATCAGGATGTAGGTAGTGCAACGCGGCAAAGACGGTGCGCAGATTATGGGAGGTCGCTCTCCCCGGTATGAATCCAGACTGGTCTGGGAGGGCGATCAGCGGCAACATGGGCTGCACCCTGTTCGCGAGCAGTTTGGCTAGGATTTTCATGTCAACATTAATCAATGATAAGGGCCGATAAGAATTAAGATCGTCCGCCTGCTTGTCCGGCTTCAACAGTGTGATTATCAGCGCCTCCCTCATGGTGGCCGGTAGTACCCCCTTCTCCAGGGCCTCCTCGTACACCGACAACAGCCTCGGCGCCAGCTCGTCGGCGTACGCCTTATAGAAAGCAGTTGTCAGGCCATCTGGCCCTGGCGCCTTGTCAGGCGGCAGGCTTCTAATAACTTGCGCCACGTCCGTGGCGTCGAAAGGAAGGTCCATGTATTCCCTGTGTCTATTGTTGAACCACACCAGTGCGATGGAGTCAAGGAAGGATGCGAGACCTTCAGGGCAGGCATCCTGGGTGTTAGTGTATAGTTGGGCGTAAAATTCCGAGAACGCCCCCAAAATATCTTTTTTATCGTGTAGGTGCCCTCCGTCCAAGGTACTCAGCTCGTGAATATAGGTCGCGGATCGAGGCGGTTTAAGCATATTGGCTAAGGACTTCCCGGGACGCCCTCCCTCGCCATATCGCCTAGCCTCCGCGTATTTCCCCAAGAACTTGACCTCCCTCATTGCCTCTTCATCATAGTTTAGCAATTTAGTTTTTAGCTGCCCCGCCACCGCAGCTCCACCATCAGCGAAGAAGGTGCTTTGGAGCTTTTTGATGTCAGCCTCCAGCGCCGCCAGAGTGCCTCGTATCGCCCGCAACACTCCTGCCTGCCTGGCAATACATTGGCCCCTAATAACGGCCTTAAAGGCCTCCCACAAGGTCGATTCCTCCGCAACTGAGCCTGCATTCTGCTCAAAGTAATCCGCGATATCAGTCCGTATCTCTTCCCTGAACGCGTCATCGAGCAGAGCGTGAGGCGGGAGTCTCCACGAAAACGCTGGAAAGGGGTCGCCCGGGAGTAGCAGACGCAGCATGCAGGGGGCATGGTCAGATAGCGAGCGGGGCATGTGCTCCACCTGTGTCGTCCACAGCGCGACGTCTCGCGACACCAGCCAGAAATCTAGGCGGGACCACGCTCCGCTATGTGCCGATATACAGGTGCCCTCCCGCTGGGCCGCATGTCTCCCCCGCCAGACATCAACCAGTGCCCCATCAGTCAAAATGTCTCCTAGTGCAGCACTTGCCAGCGGGTTTAACGTACGAGCCGCTCCCCTTCTATCCATCTTATCGTCTAGAATCGCATTGAAATCCCCTCCCCAGATAATCGTCTCACACCCAGTGGCCTTCACCTGACCCCACAACTTATGATAGAAGCCCGGGGAGTCAACATTCGGTCCATACACCGCCACAAACACCACCGACACACCGCATACAATACCCTGGACCACCACAAACCTGCCCTCCGGATCACACCAAACCGGGCCCTCCCTCCAGTCCAAACCCCGGCGTATGAGGATAGCTACCCCGCGTGCATAGTTGGAATATATGGCTGAATATACCTGCCCCCATCTAGTGTGTCGCAGGCCGCGGGCGGGGACGGTGTTCAGGTGCGTTTCTTGCAACATGCATACATCCACCCCATGGCGCACCAAATACGCATGCATCAACCGAGTCTTCCTGTGGTCGTTGAGCCCCCGAACGTTCCATGTCAAGCAGTTTAGAGTTTTATCTACTCCCGGCATTTTACATATCTATTCATCAAAGTGCAGTAGGACATGTTGACAGTTGGCAATTTCAGCGCTACAGAACCCATAGTTACAGCTAACAGTGTAAGCACGCAGTGGACTACAACCCAACAAAGAACAAACCATATCTCCCACCCCCCACCCACACCAACCCCCCAATCAGGTCGTGTAGTACCCATCCCAGAGTCAAAAACCACCAACAGATTTGGGAATCTTCCCATGGGGGCGTGCCGGAACCAGCGTCTTGCCCTGACTGTAAACAGGGCGGCCAGAAGGTCTGCAGGCTACACGGCCCGCAAAAGGTCAAAGTGTAAAAAAGGAGTAGCAGGGCGTCTCGGCAAAGCCATACAAGAGGAAAAAAGAAAAAAAGGAAGCCTACACCTCCCACCCTCCAAAAGACAGCGGTTCAAGTGTACATGCGGCAAAAGAGGCCGTCAGATATACAATACCCCTCAGTCATTGTCACTCAGGGCGTCAGTTCCATTCTCCGCCATTTTCGCCGGCCGCTGGGACCTCTTGCCGCCGGCATGTTTTGCGAATTTCAGCGCTTCCTTGGCAGACGCAAAGAAGTGTGTTGTGCCTTCAAACGATACCTTGAGCCTCGCCGGGTACAGTAATGAGTATGGGATCTGTGCCTGAAGGAGGAGCCGCTTGGCAGGCACGAATTCCCTGCGCGCCGCCTGTACCGCTGGAGTAAAGTCAGGGTAAAAGGAGATGGCATTCCCTTGATGTGTGATCTTGCCTTTCTCTCGGGCAAGCCGAAGGATCACGTCTCTGTCTTGGTAGTTGAGTAGTTTAGCAATGATGGGTCTTGGAGGCGCCCCCACCGGTGGTCTCTGTCCAAGTGACCTATGCGCCCTTTCCACCACAAAGACCGCGGAGAGATGCGGGTCAAACAGTTTGTGTAGAAGATTGGTGATGTAGGACTCCATTTTGGAAATGGCAGTCGTCTCCGGAATGCCGGTGACGCGGAGGTTGCTGCGGCGCGATCGGGCCTCTAAATCGTCATTCTTGGCCCTAATAACATTTAACAGTCTGTCCATATGCAGGAGCTGCTCCTTAGTTTCGACTTGAAATTCGTGGAACTCAGCAGCGCGGCCATCCAGCGTGTCCAAGCGCGTTTCGTGCACATTCACCTGCGTCTTGACCGTCTCGAGCTGGGAAGTGAGGGTGTCCAGTTTCGTATCGATGTTCCGGAGGCTGGACCTCATTTCCAGCATCAAGGTTCTCAAGTCTTCTCCGCGATCTTCCACCCCTGGGTCCGATCCGCCCTCGGCCCCCGCATCTGGGCATGTTTCTACCTGTCTAGTCGCTCGCTTGCTTTCGAAGGTCAGCTTTGGCTGCTTCGTGTCATGTTTCCCCATCTCCGCCGCCACAGATACACCACCACCAGGTAGGGGTCAACCGGGGCCTATGTCGCAGCAGGAGAAATCGGCGCCCGTTTTCGGCTTGCGGCGCAAACCTCACCTTCAAAGTCTGCACTGTCGGTCGCTCCCCTCCGCAGCTTCACCAGTTCGGCGCAACGCCAGCAGCCTCACCTCCAGGTAGAGCGCCGCAGGTTACCAGCCCTTCACGCGTGTCCCAGTCTCCACCACATCAGCCAGTCGCGTCGTCACAGGTCCGGGACAAGGCCGCAAGAATCCTCACTTCCGCCGATCCCCCACAGCCCGGTCGTGTTCTCAGCCACCCGACGGCCGTCTGCAGCGGTCAGCGCCCCTTTCATCCACCGGCTCCCAGGTCGCAGGGTCACGCTAAAGTGGGCGCCCCACCCTATGGCGACAGAGTGGTAGCGAGGTAACGTTCCTCCACCGTTCCTTGGAGTGTCTCGCAGCGCGAGTGCTCAGGCTTTTACCTCCTCGCAGCACCTCAGGATCACCAGCAGCCACTAAATCGCCCTCGCCGCTGCGCTCCACGCCGATGGTCCGGGCAAACGGCCGCGCCGGGCCCTCGGCCGCGTCCGCGCCTCGGTCTCGATTTTCGCGGCGCCGACTCCAGGCACCGGCCGCCACAGCTCCTCTCCACGCCCGAGCACGCCGATCGCCGCAGCTCCGTCGATCTATCAGCTCGGCTCACCAGCCGTCTCCCAAGGGCGCCGGACGCCCCACGCTTGCCAGGCAGTGGACCTCAGCGGCACAGGTCGCCCAAATGTGCAGGATTGTGTAAGGATTTTATTCCGGCCGGCGGAGCTCGCTTAGGCAGCGGCCATTCCGCAGCTCGGCTAGCCACGCCCCATGCAAATTTAGATTTAAAGTTTAAAGATGATGATATTCTACACAAATTTTCTCTTTTTTATAAAACACAATACACTTCTGAAACGCAACCCTCTGAACAAGCTCTATCGGAATTTTTCTCTACTATTCAAAAACCCTAAGACACTTTACCGGATTTATCTTCATTAGAATTAGATTTAACACAGCAAGAGTTGATGACCGCCCTGCAGTCTCTCAAACATGACAAAGCACCTGGCCCTGATGGTTTCACTGTTGAATTCTATTCCCATTTCTCTAAACTTTTATTACCTAAATTGTATTCGCTAATACATTTCTTCACCACGTCAGGACACTCATCTGGCTCCTTCTCAGAGGCTCATATTTGTTTAATTCCCAAAGAGGGTAAAGACTCTAAGTATTGTAAGAATTATAGGCCTATTTCTTTGGCAAACATTGACTATAAGATCTTCTCTAAGGCATTAGCCTTACGACTAGATTCATTTCTACCAGATCTCCTAGGGATAGAACAATCTGGATTTGTTAAGGGCCGCTATAAAACTGATACTACTCGCCTCCTGTTTAATGTATTGTCGAAATCTTCACGTGTTAAAGATTCTCTAGCTGCTATAGCATTAGACGCTGAAAAGGCATTCGATAGATGCGAATCAAGATATCTGTTTTATACTCTCAAATGGTTTGGCTTTGGTTCCAATTTTATTGCCTTGATTTCCCTTCTTTATTCCAATCCTAGAGCGGCTGTCTGCGCCAATGGATTGGTATCCCCATTTTTTGATCTAGGAAGGGGGGTGCGTCAAGGCTGTCCTCTTTCACCCTTCCTTTTTAATTTGGCTTTGGAACCATTCCTTTCAAAATTACGTCAGAATCCCAACTTGCATGGCTTTGAAACACTCCAGTCGCATGTTAAACTAGCAGCTTATGCAGACGACATTTTGCTTTTTATTTCTAAACCTATTGATTCAATTCCTGCTTTTTTATCGGAAGTACAAGCTTGTTCTAGTATTTCGGGTTATAAGTTAAATAATGATAAGTGTGAGATTCTGCCGTTAACAAAATATACCTTTAAACCTGACTTTAGGGCATCTCATTTTACTTGGAGTTCCAATCACATCAAATACTTGGAGCTCCATATTACACATTCACTTTCAGATACAATATCCTTGTGCATGGATAAATGCATACAAAAGATTTCGGACCTCACTACTAAATGGCACCCCCTCTATCTATCATGGTGGGGTCGATTAGATACTATTAAAATGATGTTATCACCCATAATTATTTACACCATTTCCAACATCCCAATTCTTATCCCAGCAAAATTCTTCAGGAAGATCAATTCCATTCTTTCTTCTTTTCTTTGGAATAAGAAGAAACCCCGAATGTCAATACTTAGGTTAACTCGTCCCAAAATTGAAGGAGGAGTCAGTTTTCCCGACTTCCCGACATATCAAAAGGCATTCCTTTTACGTCAAGCTTCTTTTTGGTTGCGCGATCCTAAAGAGAATTGCCCTATGTGGACCACAATTGAGCGCCTGTTTGTATCCCCTTTTTCCTTCAATGAATACCTTTCCTTTTCACGCAAACCTCAGGCCCTATCTACTCCCATTATTAAAACGACTTCCAAGCTTTTATCGCCTTTATTCCCTTTTCCCCATAATACTGTTGACTCATTTCTTGGTTCTACAATATGGCATAATAAAAATTTGCTTATTCGGAACAAACCATTCTACTGGAAGACTTGGCACCGAAGAGGTCTCATTTGGATTTCTCAACTTTTTTCAAACTCAAATTTTTTACCCTTTTCCTTACTCAGCCATTCTTTCAACTTACCTGCCTCATTCATGCATAAGTATTTCATTCTCAAGCAAGCTGTGTTGGACGCATTGACTCATTTGACAGCGACACCCGTTGCTTCAAATCTCCCAGCCTCCTTGTCACAATTGCGAACTCTTTTAGTCACAGCTTCCAAAGCTTCCACATTGTATAACTTTCTGCATGTTGAGGGCAAAGTCCGGCAGAAATCTGCAACCGAAGAGGCTTGGGAACGGGACTTCATGATCTCTTGGTCAGTGTCTTTATGGAATAAGTTATGGATTAAGATACGTAAATCTTCCAGAGCTGCAAACACGACGCAAACATTGTTTTTTGTGTATAATAGACTCTTGCTGTCACCTAAGGTTCTGAGCAAAAATTATACCACAATACCTGATACTTGTTGGACCTGCTCTTCTGAAAAGGCTGATCTATTTCACATGTTATTTTCTTGTCCTATCGTACTTGATTTTTGGAAGCGAATTTGGTCTCAAAATAACTTGATTTTTGGTACTGCATTTCCCTTTTCTTACACTCATATTTTCCTAGGGAGTCTAGCACCTTGCTGGGCGAACAGTTTGCCTAATGTTAAAATTGTTGATTTACTACTCGCAATTGCATTCCAGCAGATCACAGCAAACTGGAAAGACTTTTCTAAGCTCTCTTACAGGGCATGGTGGTACGCAGTTTGCCATAACCACAGGTTGGATACATCTTTTGTATACCCTATACATTTGGCGTCGAAAAGACTGGATTTATGGTCGCCTATTACATTGTATTTAAATGCTAGTGCTCTCTGTTCTTTTCTGCCTCATCCAGACCAACAGGAAGTTTCAAAACCCCCCTAAAATACCCCTAATTGTTCCTCTTTTATTTGATACTTCAGTATGTGCATCATTATTTTAATTATTCCTTTTGCTTTTATTTTTTAACCCAATTCATTACTTGTATTGTAACTCCTTTTTTGTGCGAGTTGTATTTCACTTGTTGTACAATGATGTGATGCCTTATATTACTTCTCAATAAAATCTTTTTGAACTTAAAAAAAAACAAAAACTAAGGGCCAGATGTAGGTAACTTCAATTTAGCGAGTTCTTAATAGCGATTTTTACCGAAACGCTATTAAGGACTCACTAAATGGAATGTAGGTAGGAATCGCTAAAATATTAGCGATTCCTTAACATTCCTTAATAACGAATCGGTAATTGAGATTCGTTATTAAGGAATACTTAGCCATTCATTCCTATGGGCTAGGAGCCCATTAGGAATGAATGGGAAGAGATTCACTATTAGCGATTCGGTATTACCGAATCGCAAATAGCGGGAGCTATTTCAAGGGTGCCAGGACACCCTGTTGCACCCCTGAAATGTAAACGTGTGCACATGTGGCGCACATATACATGGCACATTTAAAAAAGCATAAAAGTGCTTTTTTAAAGGAAATCGCTACTTACCATCAACTTGAAGTTGATGGTAATTAGCGATTCCTTAAGGCTGAAGTGCACGATTTTTAGTGCTACGTACATTGCGTTTAAGGAATCGGTATTTCCGATTCCTTAAATGTAAGAGCAAAATAAGGAATCGCTATTTGGCAATTCCTTATTTTGCAAGTAGGTTTCAACTCACCTACATTGCACTCAGCGAATTTCTGCATTACCGCTCGGTATTTGGCCACCTACATCTGGCCCTAAGTATGGCAGCCAGGGTTGCTCAGGTGGTAGATGGCATGGAGCGAGGGGAGTGTGATGTAGCACCCACAGAGGATTATGATCAGGGTTATCACCCTGTATTCTTACAGTGGATTGTGGAGTACTTAATATGTCTGTGTGATTACAAGTATTTTTATTTTAACCCCTTCCATGCTCATGACGGAACGGTTCCGTCATGAGCCACGGTTGAGCTGTGCTCATGACGGAACCGTTCCGTCATCGGCCCGCCCGCGCACGAACCCTTCAGCACCGCGGCGGAATTCGCCCAGCGCTGAAGGGGTTAAAACAAGAGCACTATCCTGTACATTGAGTAATTGGGTCTGTTAGTTGTTTGTTGAGTTCTGAGCTTGTGTCCCCATGCCTCTACACTATCAACCTGAAAAGTATGCCATTGAGTGCCCTTGCTTGAGAGTTAAGTCTGAAGATGTTTGCATAGAACCAGTTTGTATAGCTATGGTATTGCCAGAACATGGTGACAAATTACCTTAACCACCATGGTTAAAACCCAGTAGCCTTTGGCTACCCTGTGGTCCCTTGATTTTGGCTCAATAGGGTCACAGTCATATTTGGATTGAAAAATACTCTCACTTCACTTAGACAGAGAACAAATAGACTTTGGGACATGGTATTCTGTGACAAGGGGGCGTTGAATAATACTACACTGTAACAGAGAGTTATGTACCATAGCACTGGAACATATATACAGTGGAGCATGGAATAAATAAATGTTGGCATTGGAACCACAAAAAACACGGTTAGAGGGAGCACATTAATATTGACATTCGGGAAAGATTGCATGGTATATTGACTACACATACACCTGTGTTACCCAGCCAAATCACTGCTCCTGGAGCTGGGCAACACTCATACAATAACAGTAGGCCTCTCACTTCAGAATGGGGAAAGGTTCCCTTATCGCTGAGTAAAAGAGGCACAGGCAATGCAGCACTGAAGAAGGTGGTGGCTTCATTGAAGCCCGACACTGAAACGAGCATCGGCACACATCGTGACAGGAGATACTTAGTGGGGCATTGACTGAACAAGAAGAATCTGATCCACTTAAAAATATTCAACTTACCCTTTTTTCTTCCATATGCATATGATGAAATTGTTATTCAATTAAAGAAAATGTACATATAAATGTGGTGCAATCAATACAGCATATTTAGACACCCACTGTAGTACGTCTGTTAAAAACTACTTCTTTACTATTGTTCAACATTATACTTTTCAATATTTTTCTGTTTGACACCACTTGTGTAGTGGTCCCTGTCCTTAACCACCATTTTTATCTGGTTTGTCTGTGACTGCATGGTAGATGTATGGGAATGACTGAAGTATGATTGTTATAATGATAGAGTTGTGTTGTGGAATTTGATATGTTGTTGCTGTTTTTTAATGTTCTTGTCTCGATCCACTTTGGATGGGGGCATGTCTGTGTTGCATTATTGTTTATGTGGTCTCATTCTGAAAATGATTGTGCTTGTCAACTCCAATTGATTTGTTCGATGATATATCTAAAACAATTGTAAATAACTGAAAATATATACATACATATATATATTACCTACTGGCGGTCGCCAGTAGGTAGTTATAGTTAGGACCACGTTTCCATAGGAAATCCGCAACATTCTATTTTGAATAACTTTGGCGCCGGTCGACGAATCCTCGCGAATTTTTCAAAATAGGTGGGGCGCTACGCTCCGCTCCTACCCTGAAAGTCTCGGGGGGATTCGTCAAGCGGGGCTGAGATAAAAGGGGGGTCCCAAAACGCGTTTTTCCCATGCATTTTTCAATAGGACCTTTAGACAGGGCTACAGCCCGAACGGCTGAACAGAATTACTTGAAATTTGGCAGAGAGGTAGTCCTCAGGTCAAGGAAGTGCCTTTTGTAGGTTTGGTGTAAATCTGTTCAGTAGATTCTGAGAAAATAGCCTTTAAATCAATATATATATCTGAGCCAGCTTACTGTGTGCTTACGGTACGCTTACCGTACGCGTACGGTGGCGTGCGCGAGCGCGATTCTGATTGGCTCTTAGATCTTAGTAAACATTCGAATCGGCCGAAAGCAGGAAGCGGCGGCCGCCATTTTCTCTCTCGCACTGAGAGTGATGATGAAAATACAAAGCACAAAAACATGTAAAGGGGCTGTTTAGACAGCTCCCACACACATAGCCATGTTGAGGGAGTCCCCAAAGATCCCCCAAGGCCCAAAACGGAATTTTTTTTTTCGCTAATTTCGTCGATTACGCTTACCGTACGCGTACGGTAAAAAATTATATAAAAAAAAAATTATCCACACTCTGCCCACCCCGTGTGCAATTGGTGGCCGAAGGCCACCAATTGTGCATTGCTTATAACAGATGAGATAAACTATAATATTTAAAAAAAAAATAAAAATTATCCACACTCTGTCCACCCCGTGTGCAAATGGTGCCCGAAGGGCACCATTTGTGCATGGCTTATAAAAATTACGAAAAATTAAAATATTACCTTTCAAAACGAAGTGCATCATATGTCCTCCATGTGCGCACGGTGCGCGAAGCGCATCGTGCGTACATGGCCCATCTAGCGGAACGTGGGCACGCGGTGCGCGTAGCGCACCGCGTGCCCACCGTGCGTGCACGGCACTAACTGCGTAAAGTGGGCGCGCGGTGCGCGAAGCGCACCGCGTGCTTACTGTGCGCGCACGGAACGAACTGCGTTAAGTGGGCGCGCACGCCACGAATGGCGTAAAGTAACTTAGCATTTAAAAAACCGTACAAATTCACTGAAAAAACCATAGGTTTCACACACGTTATAGTTAGGAATTAGCATTTAAAAAACCTTGCAAATTCACTGAAAAAAACATAGGTTTCACACATGTTATAGTTAGCGGAAATTTTACTGATAAAAAACCAATGAAATTCCCCCGTTATAGTTAGTGCAGGCAACTATAACTCACGCGACCGCAATCTTCTGCTGATGACATATGTGTCTTTATGAAAAAAAAATATTTGTAATATATGTATAGCTAAAAATGTATGGAAGAAGACATGGCAAATAAGTGTCTAAATACAGTATTAGCATCAGCAGAGGATTGCGGTCGCGTGAGTTATAGTTGCCTGCACTAACTATAACGGGGGAATTTCATTGGTTTTTTATCAGTAAAATTTCCGCTAACTATAACATGTGTGAAACCTATGGTTTTTTCAGTGAATATATATATATATATATATATATATATATATATATATATATATATATATATTCACTGAAAAAACCATAGGTTTCACACACGTTATAGTTAGGAATTAGCATTTAAAAAACCTTGCAAATTCACTTAAAAAACCATAGGTTTCACACATGTTATAGTTAGCTGGACATTTCACTCGTGAAAAACCATTGAAATTCCCCCGTTATAGTTTGTGCAGGCAACTATAACTCACGCGACCGCAATCCTCTGCTGTAATACTGTGCCTGGAGTGGTAATTGGCTTTTGTCATTTTACAGCTCGGCAAGGACAGCACTGTGCTAGTCCTATGCTTAAAGACTTTGCTGTACAAATGGCAAAAGAATTTGTCCTTTTCTATCTCGGCGTGGATGGCACTGTGCTAATCCTATGCTTAAAGATTTTGATAGAAAAACAGACATTTGAGGTGAGCAGATCTAGAGTGTCGCTGGTGTTGAGAGTGCTCCATACAGGAGCTGCTTTCCACCTAAACTTGAGAACTACCCAGAGTTCTCTGCTTCTTTTTTGCATAATTTATTCGTCACTCTATGCCTGAAAGGGTATTTCTTTGACTTATACTGGGTGCTCCCTTGTGTCTGGACAAAGCTATACCTCTCTGAAGAGCTCTAATTAGAGCGAAACACTGTGTCAGGGGTTGCTTTTACTCATTTCAGGTTGGCTTGATTGGTATTTTACCAACTCAAAGCTGTAATACTGTGCCTGGAGTGGTAATTGGCTTTTGTCATTTTACAGCTCGGCAAGGACAGCACTGTGCTAGTCCTATGCTTAAAGACTTTGCTGTACAAATGGCAAAAGAATTTGTCCTTTTCTATCTCGGCGTGGATGGCACTGTGCTAATCCTATGCTTAAAGATTTTGATAGAAAAACAGACATTTGAGGTGAGCAGATCTAGAGTGTCGCTGGTGTTGAGAGTGCTCCATACAGGAGCTGCTTTCCACCTAAACTTGAGAACTACCCAGAGTTCTCTGCTTCTTTTTTGCATAATTTATTCGTCACTCTATGCCTGAAAGGGTATTTCTTTGACTTATACTGGGTGCTCCCTTGTGTCTGGACAAAGCTATACCTCTCTGAAGAGCTCTAATTAGAGCGAAACACTGTGTCAGGGGTTGCTTTTACTCATTTCAGGTTGGCTTGATTGGTATTTTACCAACTCAAAGCTGTAATACTGTGCCTGGAGTGGTAATTGGCTTTTGTCATTTTACAGCTCGGCAAGGACAGCACTGTGCTAGTCCTATGCTTAAAGACTTTGCTGTACAAATGGCAAAAGAATTTGTCCTTTTCTATCTCGGCGTGGATGGCACTGTGCTAATCCTATGCTTAAAGATTTTGATAGAAAAACAGACATTTGAGGTGAGCAGATCTAGAGTGTCGCTGGTGTTGAGAGTGCTCCATACAGGAGCTGCTTTCCACCTAAACTTGAGAACTACCCAGAGTTCTCTGCTTCTTTTTTGCATAATTTATTCGTCACTCTATGCCTGAAAGGGTATTTCTGTGATATATATATATATATATATATATATATATATATATATATATATATATATATATATATATATATATATATATATATATATATATTCACTGAAAAAACCATAGGTTTCACACACGTCATAGTTAGGAATTAGCATTTAAAAAACCTTGCAAATTCACTTAAAAAACCATAGGTTTCACACATGTTATAGTTAGCTGGACATTTCACTCGTGAAAAACCATTGAAATTCCCCCGTTATAGTTAGTGCAGGCAACTATAACTCACGCGACCGCAATCCTCTGCTGATGACGTCAGATATTACATCACTGTATTTAGACACTTATTTACCCATGTCTTCTTCCATTAATTTTTAGCTATACATATATTACAAATATTTTTTTTTCAGAAAGACACATATGTCATCAGTGATGTAATATCTGACGTCATCAGCAGAGGATTGCGGTCGCGTGAGTTATAGTTGCCGGCACTAACTATAACGGGGGAATTTCAATGGTTTTTCACGAGTGAAATGTCCAGCTAACTATAACATGTGTGAAACCTATGGTTTTTTAAGTGAATTTGCAAGGTTTTTTAGATGCTGATTCCTAACTATAACGTGTGTGAAACCTATGGTTTCACACACGAGACTTTCAGGGAAGGAGAGGAGCAGAGCGCCCCACCTATTTTGAAAATTTTGCGAGGATTCGTCAATCGGCGCCAAAGTTATTCCAAATAGAATGTTGCGGATTTCCTATGGAAACACGGTCCTAACTATAACTATCTACTGGCGACCGCCAGTAGATAATATATATAAATATATGTATATATCCAAAAAGCGCTTCTCCCCTTCCGGACAGCTTGGGACCCACGTAGAGTGGTGCACGCACCGGCAGGGAAATCCGGTTCGTAATATCATCAAAACAACGTTCCAAATATGTGCACTCTCAGAAACACAAACTCCGTCCACCAAGGTGAAATCGCCGTTTATTCACAACGCGTTTCGCTCGACCTCGAGCTTGATCACATGAATGTAGGCTGTCGAATAGCAGCACAACTTAATAGAAAAACAACAACAATCATAGAAAGATGGACTAATGCGCTGGGTTGCAGCGGACATCTTGTAACGGTGTATAGACACATAAAAGACTCGTGGATGCCCCCAACACCGTCTCAGTGACCCAATGACAATAAATGAAATATCTAAACAATTGTCGCAGCATATTGTCACAAAGACCAACCAGGTTGAAAAATTGGAACCAAAATTGCTATAAATATTGTGTGCTCTGTGTTTGCAAATAAAACCACAGATATGTCGAAGAACCCACAATAATCATCTAAAATGAGATGAGAAAAAACCCGTGAACCGCATGGTTGGCAGTTCAAACGGGAAAATTACATAGTGAAGATATGTAGGGGTCTAGTGCCTCATGTTATAAAAGCGACCATCTCTGGCATCAGTGGATTGCATCAGATGGAGTTTCAAAATATTATGCGGCTCCAAAGTTCAAACAGAAATGTCCATCATAAACATGTTATCGAAGAGGGTATACATGATGAATAAAAAGTTCATAACATTGAAAGGTAAATACCGAAACGTCATCCTCATGTGCTCTCATGTTTCTATGTTGATGTTGTGATCAGTTCTGCCATCCGAAAAAAGAAGAAAAGAAGTGAGTGATATACATGTTCCTGTGTCGTGTAAAGGAGAGATAAATGGCTCGTGTTGGTGAGAATTGATAGATGGGCCAAGTCCTTAGCTCCTATGTATAAAAAGAAACACAGGAAACATGAATTAGGAAAGGAACAAAAAGAGGAAGAACACTCAGTCATGTAGCAAAAGATGGTAGTGTGTATCTTAAGTTAGTGACACCCTCATAAATGAAGGGAGGGGGATAAAATGCCCCTCGTTGATAGCAGCCACACATCCAGCAATGTTACTGTAACACATGCCACAACTGTTAACTAAAAGCATCACATGTTCTGGTGAACTAATGTATAAAGGGAGAAATTGAGTAAGAAAAGCGAGAAAGCAACAATGGCGAGAAGCTCCAGATTCGCACTAAGAATATATAAAAATATATGTATGTGCAAGTATGCCATGCCCGGGTATTGTCTAGGTGTCAAAAGGATCATTCTCTGAGGTGTATTGACAGCTCCTCATCCTGGTTTAATCCAGTTGGATTTTTAGTTTGAAAGTCTATGATGTATTTTGACTCTCTTTGCCTTAACATGAGTAACCTATTCCCCCCCCTAGGATGTTTATCAATCTGTTCTAGGATGAAGAAACTCATGTCGTTGGTGTTTGAGGAGTGTTTCTCTCTGAAGTGACGTGCTACTGGGTATTTGGGGTCCTGATTTTTAATGGCCCTGCCATGTTCCAGAATGCGCTTCTTGGCCATGCATGTGGTGCTGCCGATGTACCAGAGATTGCACGTGCACTCAATGGCATACACCACAAATGTAGAACTGCATGTAAGGAATTGGGTGAGTTCCTTACTGACCCCGTTGTATCTGACATGTTTGCGAAAATTACTTTTATTGCACGCTTTGCAATGGCCACAGGGGAAAAAACCCCTTAGGCCATGCAAGTCCTTTTGTGGGTAGATTGTAACATCACTGCGTACCAACATGTCTCTAAGGTTTCTCCCTCTCCTAAAAGTTATATTGGGTCTGTCTGGAATCACCCCCCCAATAACGTTGTCACTCTTGAGGGTACCCCAATGTTTCGAAATAATGTGCCTGATTTTATTGGCATCCGTGCTGAAAGTGGTAATTATTCTGGGGGAGGCCTCTGCCTCTGTTTCATCACATGGTTTGTCAGCAATGGTAGTTGATCTGTCTACCTGTTTTGCTCGATCAAGTGCTCTCTTGAGTACCCATTTCGGATATCCTCTCTCCGTGAACCGAGTAATGATGTTATTGCTCTCAAGTAAGTATGTCTCTTCTGTGTTGCAGTTCCTTTTTGCTCTCAACAGCTCACCATAAGGGATACTCCATTTGAGAGTATCCGGGTGGCTGCTGAGAGCATGTAAGATGCTGTTGCCTGCTGTGCATTTTCTGAACAGGGAGGTGTGTATCTTGTTCTCCCTTACCTCAAGCTTAACATCGAGGTATTCAGCATAGACGTTGCTGATGTTCCCACTGAGTTTGATGTTATACTCGTTGTCATTGAGTTTCTCAATGAACTCCTGGGCCTCTCGCTCAGTCCCCCTCCAGATGATGAACCAGTCGTCGATGTAGCGTAGCCACAACGACACATGCCCAAAATCCGATGCAAGACCCGGATGGGATCGAACAGTCTCCTCCCAGCTCCCCATGAAGAGATTGGCGAAGCTGGGAGCAAAGCACGAACCCATCGCGGTACCTGTGATTTGGCGAAACAGAGACCCATCAAACATGAATATATTATTCAACAGACAGAATTCTGTCATGTCCATGATCATTGAGGTATGATCACGGAACCTGATGGGTCTGTCCCTCAAATAATGTTTACACGCCTCCAAACCCTGCTGGTGATTGATAATGGTATAGAGGCTGTGTACATCGAGTGTGATCATGAGGAGCTCACTGTCCCATGTGAGGTTATCGATTTTTTTGAGGAAGTCCTTAGTATCACGAATGTAACTGGGAAGGGTCACAACATACTCCCTCAAAAAATGATCTATGTACTTGGAGATACATTCCGTCACACTGCCTCTGGAAGAGACAATGGGTCGCCCTGGGGGTGTTTTGGGGTCCTTATGTATCTTCGGAAGAAGATATAGGACAGGGAGGATAGGAAAATCCCTTTTCAGATATCCATATTCCTCCCACGTCAGAATGCCTTTGTTTTTCCAGCTTTCCAATAGATCCCAAATGGCCAGAATACTGTTGTTGTACCTCTCTGTGCTGACTTTTTCGTAAAAGTTGTCATCACCCAACTGTCTGCAAGCTTCGTTGATGTATTATTCACGGTCTAAAATGACAATATTACCCCCTTTGTCCGCTGGGCGGATAATGATTTTTTTATCTTCCATCAGCGATTTGAGGGCCTGTCTCTGCTTGAATGAAAGATTGGAATCTCTGTTGGATTTGTTACTTTGACTCTTGAATCTAAATTCATTAAGTGCTTTGCTTACACATTCGTGGAATGTGTCAATGTTATCGTGTGCTAACATGGGCAGAAAGTTGGACTTAGGTTTAAAGTGAGTGACTGTAGATGCGTCAGTGGTAATGTCAAGTTCAACCAATATTTGGGTGGGAGTAGAATCTTGCTCATTGTTAACATTCCCTTGTTCTAAGGAGATCATGGTACTGAGTGTCTCAATATCATCAATGTTAAGATCTTTATTACTGTCAACTGGGGTCACCCGTGTTGTACTAATGTTGGTGTTCCCTTTAAGTTTGTGCCATTTGTTGAGTTTGAGTTTACGTACATATTTGAATAGATCTATCCTGGTGTTGGTGTAATTGGATCAGATGTTTCTGCTAGCAGTTTGCCAGCAACTGTAAGAAGTAAGCGACAAGTTACTTTTTTAGACGAGTATCGAACTCTGAGACGGGGACGACAAACCACGAGAGAAACACCAGTGCCAAAAACGAGAGGACAGAGGGGGAGGGGACGAGGCAGAGGAAGAGGACACGGAGTAACCGGCGAGCAAGAATTCGGCAACGATGGCAGAGGAGGCAGGGGCCGTGGCGCAATGGGAAATGCCAAAACACGCGCCAGAAAGAATTACTAATGGATGATACAATGATCAATATGACTATTATCAACCTGTCTTCTAGAGTTGTAAGTGACACGGAAAAGAGAACTCTATGCCTAGGCCTCTCCTTTTGTCCGTCTTTTCCCTCCAATTACACCAACACCAGGATAGATCTATTCAAATATGTACGTAAACTCAAACTCAACAAATGGCACAAACTTAAAGGGAACACCAACATTAGTACAACACGGGTGACCCCAGTTGACAGTAATAAAGATCTTAACATTGATGATATTGAGACACTCAGTACCATGATTTCCTTAGAACAAGGGAATGTTAACAATGAGCAAGATTCTACTCCCACCCAAATGTTGGTTGAACTTGACATTACCACTGACGCATCTACAGTCACTCACTTTAAACCTAAGTCCAACTTTCTGCCCATGTCAGCACACGATAACATTGACACATTCCACGAATGTGTAAGCAAAGCACTTAATGAATTTAGATTCAAGAGTCAAAGTAACAAATCCAACAGAGATTCCAATCTTTCATTCAAGCAGAGACAGGCCCTCAAATCGCTGATGGAAGATAAAAAAATCATTATCCGCCCAGCGGACAAAGGGGGTAATATTGTCATTTTAGACCGTGAATAATACATCAACGAAGCTTGCAGACTGTTGGGTGATGACAACTTTTACGAAAAAGTCAGCACAGAGAGGTACAACAACAGTATTCTGGCCATTTGGGATCTATTGGAAAGCTGGAAAAACAAAGGCATTCTGACGTGGGAGGAATATGGATATCTGAAAAGGGATTTTCCTATCCTCCCTGTCCTATATCTTCTTCCAAAGATACATAAGGACCCCAAAACACCCCCAGGGCGACCCATTGTCTCTTCCAGAGGCAGTGTGACGGAATGTATCTCCAAGTACATAGATCATTTTTTGAGGGAGTATGTTGTGACCCTTCCCAGTTACATTCGTGATACAAAGGACTTCCTCAAAAAATCGATAACCTCACATGGGACAGTGAGCTCCTCATGATCACACTCGATGTACACAGCCTCTATACCATTATCAATCACCAGCAGGGTTTGGAGGCGTGTAAACATTATTTGAGGGACAGACCCATCAGGTTCCGTGATCATACCTCAATGATCATGGACATGACAGAATTCTGTCTGTTGAATAATATATTCATGTTTGATGGGTCTCTGTTTCGCCAAATCACAGGTACCGCAATGGGTTCGTGCTTTGCTCCCAGCTTCGCCAATCTCTTCATGGGGAGCTGGGAGGAGACTGTTCGATCCCATCCGGGTCTTGCATCGGATTTTGGGCATGTGTCGTTGTGGCTACGCTACATCGACGACTTGTTCATCATCTGGAGGGGGACTGAGCGAGAGGCCCAGGAGTTCATTGAGAAACTCAATGACAACGAGTATAACATCAAACACAGTGGGAACATCAGCAACGTCTATGCTGAATACCTCGATGTTAAGCTTGAGGTAAGGGAGAACAAGATACACACCTCCCTGTTCAGAAAATGCACAGCAGGCAACAGCATCTTACATGCTCTCAGCAGCCACCCGGATACTCTCAAATGGAGTATCCCTTATGGTGAGCTGTTGAGAGCAAAAAGGAACTGCAACACAGAAGAGACATACTTACTTGAGAGCAATAACATCATTACTCGGTTCACGGAGAGAGGATATCCGAAATGGGTACTCAAGAGAGCACTAGATTGAGCAAAACAGGTAGACAGATCAACTACCATTGCTGACAAACCATGTGATGAAACAGAGGCAGAGGCCTCCCCCAGAATAATTACCACTTTCAGCACGGATGCCAATAAAATCAGGCACATTATTTCGAAACATTGGGGTACCCTCAAGAGTGACAACGTTATTGGGGGGGTGATTCCAGACAGACCCAATATAACTTTTAGGAGGGGGAGAAACCTTAGAGACATGTTGGTACGCAGTGATGTTACAATCTACCCACAAAAGGACTTGCATGGCCTAAGGGGTTTTTTCCCCTGTGGCCATTGCAAAGCGTGCAATAAAAGTAATTTTCGCAAACATGTCAGATACAACGGGGTCAGTAAGGAACTCACCCAATTCCTTACATGCAGTTCTACATTTGTGGTGTATGCCATTGAGTGCACGTGCAATCTCTGGTACATCGGCAGCACCACATGCATGGCCAAGAAGCGCATTCTGGAACATGGCAGGGCCATTAAAAATCAGGACCCCAAATACCCAGTAGCACGTCACTTCAGAGAGAAACACTCCTCAAACACCAACGACATGAGTTTCTTCATCCTAGAACAGATTGATAAACATCCTAGGGGGGGGAATAGGTTACTCATGTTAAGGCAAAGAGAGTCAAAATACATCATAGACTTTCAAACTAAAAATCCAACTGGATTAAACCAGGATGAGGAGCTGTCAATACACCTCAGAGAATGATCCTTTTGACACCTAGACAATACCCGGGCATGGCATACTTGCACATACATATATTTTTATATATTCTTAGTACGAATCTGGAGCTTCTCGCCATTGTTGCTTTCTCGCTTTTCTTACTCAATTTCTCCCTTTATACATTAGTTCACCAGAACATGTGATGCTTTTAGTTAACAGTTGTGGCATGTGTTACAGTAACATTGCTGGATGTGTGGCTGCTATCAACGAGGGGCATTTTATCCCCCTCCCTTCATTTATGAGGGTGTCACTAACTTAAGATACACACTACCATCTTTTGCTACATGACTGAGTGTTCTTCCCCTTTTTGTTCCTTTCCTAATTCATGTTTCCTGTGTTTCTTTTTATACATAGGAGCTAAGGACTTGGCCCATCTATCAATTCTCACCAACACGAGCCATTTATCTCTCCTTTACACGACACAGGAACATGTATATCACTCACTTCTTTTCTTCTTCTTTTTTCGGATGGCAGAACTGATCACAACATCAACATAGAAACATGAGGATGACGTTTCGGTATTTACCTTTCAATGTTATGAACTTTTTATTCATCATGTATACCCTCTTCGATAACATGTTTATGATGGACATTTCTGTTTGAACTTTGGAGCCGCATAATATTTTGAAACTCCATGTGATGCAATCCACTGATGCCAGAGATGGTCGCTTTTATAACATGAGGCACTAGACCCCTACATATCTTCACTATGTAATTTTCCCGTTTGAACTGCCAACCATGCGGTTCACGGGTTTTTTCTCATCTCATTTTAGATGATTATTGTGGGTTCTTCGACATATCTGTGGTTTTATTTGCAAACACAGAGCACAGAATATTTATAGCAATTTTGGTTCCAATTTTTCAACCTGGTTGGTCTTTGTGACAATATGCTGCGACAATTGTTTAGATATTTCATTTATTGTCATTGGGTCACTGAGACGGTGTTGGGGGCATCCACGAGTCTTTTATGTGATTATACACCGTTACAAGATGTCCGCTGCAACCCAGCGCATTAGTCCATCTTTCTATAATTGTTGTTGTTTTTCTATTAAGTTGTGCTGCTATTCGACAGCCTACATTCACGTGATCAAGCTCGAGGTCGAGCGAAACGCGTTGTGAATAAACGGCGATTTCACCTTGGTGGACGGAGTTTGTGTTTCTGAGAGTGCACATATTTGGAACGTTGTTTTGATGATATATGTATATATATATATATATATATATATATATATTCACGGAAAAACCCATAGGTTTCAGGGGTGTTATAGTTAGCTGGACATTTCCCTCGTACAAAACCCCAGAAATTCCCAGTTATAGTTAGTTCAGCTAACTATAACTCGCGCCCCCGCAATGCACTGCTGATGACGTCACATATTACATCACTCATGGCATGGTCAGTGACATCACTCATGACATCACTGATGACATCTCAAATGACATCACTGATGACATCACTGATGACATCATCCATGTGATAAATTACTGCATCTTCTAACACCCTAATTTAACCTTTGATACACCAACTCGAAATTTCAGACGTCCATTCTCAAAACCATAGATACTCCAATACCAATAGCTACATACCCACTCATTAACTCTTAGGTCTACATACACCTACACTCACTCACCTGTACAGTCACTCATACTTACAGTCACTCCGTACAAGACTATTATATGCATTTATACACCTATATAGACACTCACAGACTGCCAATCATCCATTGAGGTACTGACACACCTAGTCAGTCGTGCAAGTAATTAAACACAGTCCAATTTACTCACCTATACAGTTAAACACACTCAAGTTCACTTACTCATAAAAATAGTACCAAATTCTTACGCTCTTATACAATCATTGATACAAGCACACACTAATCCATACAGCCACTCTCACAATCACACACTCTCACATATACCCACTTGTATACTCTTACACGCATATATACTGCCTTTCACATATGTAGTTAGTCACACATGTACCACTGAGATATACATTCAATCCCTAACACACCCATACATACACTCACCCAACCATACAGTTGATCACAGATGCACTCTTAAAACCATGCACCCATAGAATCACCCACTCACACATCTATGCATAGAGTCACACACACCATACCCACACAAACACTCAGGCACCCATACAGATACTCAGACAACCAATTAATAACCCATAGAGACACTCATATAGCTATTCACAAAACCATGCAGCCACTTATACACCTACACACAGACACATACAGACTTTCACACAGTTTAGTCACTAGTCCGCAGTAAGATACATTTAATGACTCACTTATAGAGTCAGTTACGCACCTAGGAAATCATCCATTCACACACTTGTACACCCACTCATTCTTCCACAGGCCTTTCACTATAAATATATAAAATATATTTAAACTTTACAGAAACACACAGTCACTGGATGACATCATCAGTGATGTCATCAGTGATGTAATTTGAGATGTCATCAGTGATGTCATCAGTGATGTCACTGACCAGGTCATGAGCGATGTAATATGTGACGTCATCAGCAGTGCATTGCGGGGGCGCGAGTTATAGTTGGCTGAACTAATTATAACAGGAATTTCTAGGGTTTTGTATGAGAGAAATGTCCAGCTAACTATAACACCCTGAAACCGATGTTTTTTTCAGTGAATATATATATATATACATATATATTATCTACTGGCGGTCGCCAGTAGATAGTTATAGTTAGGACCGAGTTCCCATAGGAAATATAAAAATTCTATTTTGAATAACTTTGGCGCCGGTTGACTTATCTTCGTGAAATTTTTAAAACTAATGGGGCGCTCCGCTCAACTCCTACCCTGAAAGTCTCGGGGTGATTCGTCAAGCGGGGGCTGAGAAAAAAGGGGGTCCCAAAACGCGTTTTCCCCATGCATTTTCCCATAGGACCTTTAGTCGAAGGTACAGCCCGAACTGCTGAACAGAATTACATGAAATTTGGCAAAGAGGTAGTCCTCAGGTCAGGCATGTGCCTTTTGCATATATGGTGTCAATCTGTTCAGTAGTTCCTGAGAAAATTGCAGTTAAAAGTACATAAATATCTATATGCGCGCACCGTGCGCACACGGTGCGGGCACCAAATGTCCGCGAGCGTAATTCTGATTGGTGGTTAGATGTCAGTCAACATTCCAATCGGTCGAAATCAGGAAGTGTCGGACGCCATTTTGTGTGTGACAGTGAACATGTGTGACGTCATCAGCAGTGGATTGTGGTCGCGCGAGTTATAGTTAGCTGAACTAACTATAACGGGGGAATTTCAATGGTTTTGTACGAGTGAAATGTCCAGCTAACTATAACATGTGTGAAACCTATGGTTTTTTCAGTGAATATATATAATATACTTTGAATAAGTATCTTTGATATTCTGGTAAATGTGTTTTTTGTGGGTTCTGCGGCAAATCGTCTGTGTTTCCCAATTTTTGGGGGGATATTTCCTTGTTATGTGTTTATTCAAAGATGCAGCACTCTCACTTTGTATTGTAGGCAGGTGACATTTATTCCCTTCCTGCGTAGGGCTTGATATATGGTCTGATTTTCCAAAGCCACCTCCCTGTATTAATTGCAGGATCCCCCCTTTGTATTCTGGAGTATTCCCTTTCCGGTCCTGACCACTCATATGCCGTCTGCAGAAACCGATGCCAGTTGCCTCCTTGGACGGCACTGCTTACCTTAGTGATGACTGGGTCTACTTCCGCCACCGCTGCGATGTCTGCCAGGGTCAGTGCTTTGGGGCATGTGATTGTCAAGATCATGTTAATATGGGCTTCGAGTGCCTCAACTTCCTGTGCCTCCTCTTGGTGTTCTCTTGGGGTGGGATGTTGAGAGAGAAAATTGGCTGGATTCTTTGCACCTGGCCGGTGCACTACCTCCATTCTGTATTGTTTATGTCTGATGTCCCATCGGTCGATTCTCGGAGGTCGGTGAGGCACCGATACTTTGAAGAGGGACACTAGTGGCTGGTGGCCCGTGACAACCTTGAATGTTTGGCCAGGGATGTACAGGTGAAAATGCCGGCATGCCCACTGGATGGCCAGGGCCTCCTGCTTCAATCTGCATGTAGCGTGTTTCGGTGGCATCTTCCGGGTTTTTGCTGCTGGGTGAGCACCACTCCTAGGCTTACCGGGATGGCATCAATAAGAAGTTCCATGCATTTGACGGGTTGAAGTATAGCAAAGTGGTGTGGTCGAGAAGAGCACTCTTGACCTTCTGGAACGCTGCCTCTATTTGCTGTCCCCACCTCCACATGGCGTCCGCTTGAGTGAGGTTTCGGAGGGTTTCCGCGATGGTAGCCGGATCTGGGATGAATCGGCCACAGTATGTAGCCATCCCAAGGAAGCTTTGCACTTCCAACACCATTGAGGTGGGTGGCGGATCCTTGATGGCCTGGCACTTCCGTGGGTCTACCTGGATTCCCTCCTTTTGAAGAGGTAGCTGAAGAATTCTATTTCTCTCTGAAAGAAGAGACACTTTTCCCTGTGTAGGGTGACGCCATACTCCTGGGGTCATTTTAGCATGGCCCTTAAGTGCCGATAGTGCTCATCCGTGGTGGTGGAGTGGATGATGATGTCATCACTCACGTTCAGCACTCCTGGCATGCCCATCAGGATCTCCTGCACCGTGTCCTGGAATACTTCCACAGCGGAGGATATCCCAAAATTGAGGCGCTTGTAGTATCACAGTCCCAGGTGAGTGCTGAACGAGGTGATGTACCTGCTTTCCTTGGCCAGGACCAGCTGGTGGTATCCAACGTTCAGATCCTGTTTCGAGAACCAAAGGGATCTGTTGACATCAGCCACTATGTCGTCCATCGTTGGTGTAATGTGGCTTTCCCTCAGGATTGCTTTATTGGCGAGGCGCATATCAATGCACAGCCTGATCTTCCCTGGTTGCCGTGGCTTTTCCGATATGACCATAGGGGACAACCATGGGGTTGGCCCGGACACCTTCTTGATGTCTACCTGGTCTCCCAGTTTTTGCAACTTTTTTTTACTAGCGGCCTGAGGTGGAAAGGGATTTGTCGGGGTCATAAGGCTGTCAGGACCACTGCTGGTCGATGTGGAGTTTTACCAGGGCCCTCATGATGCATCCTAGTCCCTTGAAGAGGTCCGCAAATCAGCTCAGCAGCTCCGCTGTCTGGTTCACCCCCACGCATCTTGCAAGTGTCACTAGGCCCAGGGCCTCGGCGGCATGGCTGCTGAGTAGTGTGTCAGCCTCTTGGACAAGGACTTGGATAGTTGTCATGATTTTGTTGTCTTCTCACCGGATCGGCACCGACATTTTCCCACGTAAGGGCAGGGGTGAGTTACTTCCGTACGCAAAGACTTTTGTTTTGGATGGTGTGATCTCGGGCCTGGGTTTTAGTCGGTTCCATTGCTGGATCCCCATGACATTCACTGAGGCTCTGGAATCGATGACAGCCTTCACCTCCAACCCAGCTATTCTCAAGGTGCAGGTGGGGTGTGGCCTCTTTCACTTCTTCAGTTCTTCTGTGAAAGAGATGATACGTCTCAACTTCATCGTCCTCTGTGGATGAGTTTTCCACTCGGTAGGTGGCCTGCTCTTTCCCTCTGGAACTTCTTGACGCTGCCAGGGAGGTGCTCGACACTTGGGGCACTATTCTCTACATAGGTTTTACCCCTCTACTGTCCTTATGTTGGTTTCTTTTCCGGCACACTGACGCAAAATGGTTCAGGATCCCACAGTAGGAGCACATCCGACATTGGGCAGGGCTCGCTTGGACGGGGTGTTCTTCATGTCCACAATGCCCACATTGGCCTTTCTGGATTTGGGGTGCATGGCCTCGCTGTCTGCTCCCTCTGTCTCATGTTTTCACTGTGCCGGCTCGCTCGGTCTTGACGACCACGTTCTTCTATGTTGCTCGCGTCAGGGCCAAATCCATATCATCAGCTCTGACTGCCGAGAGGTCATGTGTCCAGGCTAGGACCAGCATGTTGTTGAGGGGTATATTTGGCTGCCTCAGGATCAGCCCATGTAGTATCTTGCTGCAGACGCCATGGATGATTTTGACACAAATTTCTCCGGTGGCTCGATCATCTGTTTTATAGGTGCTTGCTAGTTTTTTGAGTCTTCGAGTCTTGCGTAGAATTCATCAATTGATTCTCCTTCCCTTTGCTGGGCCTAGCTTAGTTTGAACCTCTCAAAATCCGGGTTCAACTGCGGATTGAAGTGTGCGTTAAGCGCCATCGCAGCGGCCTCATAGTCTGTGGGTGCTCCTTTATTCGGAAGTTGCTTGAATAGGAGGAATACTTCTTCCCCAGCATAGTGGAGTGGTAGTGAGTGTTTCACTGCTCCATCAGTCTCCCTCATTGCTACAAAGTAGTTTTCTAGTTGTCCCAGCCACGTCTTCTATCTTGGGGACTCAGTAGTGAAGTCAGCCACCTCACTGAATGGAGGAAGCACTCCTGTGGGGGTATGTTGTGTGACTATGTGAGTGGGTGGCAGATCTGCATCAGGGTTATCGCTCATCTTGTCACTCTGGGCACTCCTCTTCTGTTGCGAAGTGTGATTTAGTAGCGCTTTTTGTTTTTGTTTTTCCTTATCCTTTTTATTTTTGCCTTTCCTTCTGCACTGCGTGTGTGGCAGGTGGGGTATGCTCTTTCTTTTCTTTTATTTGTGTTTGCTGTTCCTCTCTTGCAACACCTCCGTCCTGCTCTTTGTTTGCCTTTATTTGTGTTTGCTGTTCCTCCTTTGCAACACCACCTTTATGCTGCATGAAACAGGGACATGGAAGACCCTCTTTCTCTTTCCTGCCCAACCAGGTAAGTATCTTGGGGGTTGTGAGGTGCAGGGATCACTCTATGTTTCTTTGCTCATCTGCTGCAGCTCAGATTGGAGCCGTCTTCTCCTTTATGCACTCTCCCTGGCTAGCCGTCTCTGTTACTGGCTCCACCGCCATGTGTGTGGGCCTAGGCCACGTGCCTGCTGCCTTGGGCGGTGTAGCGTGGGCGGGCCGGGGCAGGTTTCTGGTGGATGCAGGGGAAACTGCACTCTTACCGGCTTTTCGGGCATCTGCCGTGTTTCACTGCCTGTGCGGGCACCTCCCCCGTGGTTACTGCAGCAGCGGAAATGTGGGGGTAATGCAGACAGCATTCTGCTCCTTCCTGGTGCCCCGGTGGTGGACACACTGCCTGAGGCACTTTGCTGGCGCCTCGGCGGTCCATGGGAGCATGGGCTCAGCTCCGCACTTGTTGCCAGTGTGATGGGGCTATATGACTGTACCCTGGGGCCTGACTATAGATAGGCCACTAAGAGAAATGAGACGAACACTTAAGTGTACTGGTTGGGCAAGGAAGGCCGCGTGTGACCACTCCCCTTTTTATTTACTCGCCTCGGACCATGCCTGGCCCGAGAGCGTGGGTGCAACACATCCGGCACATGCCAGGTGGATGAGCTGCACCGCTAACTCATTACACCCAGTAACTATTTTAAAAATGTCTTTGCATAGGCAGACATTTGCTGGATGGAGTGTAGATGGCTCCTTTGACTCGTCCCATGCTTTTCTTTGCCCTACCTACCACCAATCCGATCAGGATGCTGATGTGACCATACCGCTGATTGCTGCTGCTGAAACCACATGGGACTGCTCCCTGCCTGGATTGTATGGCCGCATTTAGAAGCCTTGGAGAAAAGGTTCCGTTATAGTGCCATGAAGGAGTGAGCGGTGGGAGCTGCAGGAGGTTAGAAGATTGGATTACGTGCTCATCATGTCAAAAGTAATCGGAAAGTAGTCAGAAGCAATTGAATGCTGGGCAGCCGGTCTCCTAATAATCTTCCTCACCGATATGGCAGTAGATTTGGCTTTCTTCAGGCTCTCTGCAGTCCCCTATCTTTGTTTACCATTTGGTGGTGCAAGCGAGCAGTCTTCCACGTGGCAGCTTCTGACTTGAGTCTTCCCGGAATCTCTGTCAGGGGGGGACTTCTACATTTTTCAGATTTTTTCTGATCCTGGTTTAAGCTGCAATCAGAGTATGCTGTTAAAGTCCATGAAGGGGGAAATAGATCATGTAAAGCAACCCGTTTGGAGAAATGGCCTCGAGCAGGGGGCCCAAAATGTTTGGACTTGAATTGGTTTAGTGGCCTCAAAGTTGGCATGGGGGGATTACCCAGGAATTGGATTGGAAAACAGGATGTGATTGGAGATGACAGAATCTGAGCTCAAACAGATGAACCCCACTGCACAAGCGCAACCCCCCCCTGGCTTCTTAGATATGTAGCCCTGACAGTGGCTAGGCTCACAGCCCGACTCATGGTCAACTTTTTGACATACAATCAGGAGGTGGGCCTCCTTGGGTAGGAGCTCCCTGGGAAGGAGATACTTTGCCTGAAAGGGAGTTGCCTTGCTCACTGGGGGGCAGAGCTTGCTGAGCTCGAAGATGGTCGTCTAGTCAGAGCACTCCTCCAACCAATAATATATCCTAAATGATCCTGGCATCATAAACTGCAATACTCATGCTGCAACTTTTTCACACTCCTGGTCTCATGGATAACTGTGTTGTTTGGCCCTGTGAAACGTCATTGTTGCTGGCGCAGAGCAACCGGGCGATGCTGAGGCCTACGCCATAGATTTTGGTGCTTCCCTGGCATCCAGAGGTGTCCCCCCTATGCAGTGGGGGTTGCTGTGTGACATTGACGGAGGATGCTGCAGTCAGCAGAGCCCTGACATCAGGCTTGCAGGCTTGCTGGTCTCCCGGATCCACTGGGGACTTCAAGGGAAGTTGGGGCTGCAGAGGCAGGTGAACAGCCTGCAAACATGGGGTGGGCCTCGCCCTGAAGTAAATACAGTGGGTACACTGGTGTAGGGAGGCCCAATGGAGTGAGGAGGCTCCCTGTACATTGCTGTGAAGTGGCCTGGTCCTTCCCAATTAGCTGCAATCCCATTGGGAGCTGTGCTGGGTGTTTTCTTCCGGCCTGCAAGAAGAATGTGTTGCTCATTGTTGACTGCTTCGCTTGCAACAGCACAGGATACGCCACTGAGGGCCATGATGCATTGATAAAATTGTTTGGGCCACTGCAACAAATACACATGGACATGGGGAAGATGGACAAGAATCAGCCCAACCTGCAGTATGGCTGCAGAAAACCCCTAAAGGCAGGGAAGATGGTGCAACGATGCCTGATCCTGTGGACGATGAAACCGGTGCTGAGTCTGAGTTAGACTTGAAACAGATTCTCATGACTATGAAGCACAGCATTGCAAAGATTGATGGGAAGATAGATCCCCAGACCTTTTGAAGGGACCGTATGTCAGAACAGCTTGATAAGCATGCACAGCGTCTTAACATGGAACACTGTGTCTCTGAGGCAGTAGACGAGCAAGCCACACTGCCATCTCAAAAGGAGATAGATAAGTTGATCCTTGCACTACAAACCAAGACAGAAGATTTTGAAGCTTGCTCACAAAGGAACAACCTCTGCAGTGTAGATGTAGCAGAAACCACCCCCATTGACAGCATGGAACGCTATGTGGAACAATTGTTGGCGGATATACTGGGGAGAGAGACTTTCCCTTCAATGTTTGTGGTGGAGTGGGCACACAGATCACGTGCTCCACGTCCAATCCCTGGGGCCGATCCACGCCCTAGTGTTGGAAGACTTTTAAATTACAGGGATCGTGATGCAGAGCTGCAGAGGGCTCATGAATTGAAGATCCTCTGCCATGAGGGCTTGGAACAGTCACTTTATCCAGATTTTACTTAGCAAATGCAAGAGGTGAGTAAATTGTTTCTGCCAGCCAAAAATAAGCTTTACCCAGTGAGACTGCAAGTGATGATTGATGGTAAAGGGATGATACTCATCAACCCCAAGCAACTTGTACAATTTCGCAAGAAACAAGAGGCCAATGGATGACAGAGCACTCACTCTGGACAGGGAGCAATGGAGGCAGATGATGAACAGGTTGAGAAGGAGTATTGCAGGTCCTCACTGTGTAGGGGATATTTCCCCCTTTTGGAGTGCTGCTGTGCTGATCGGATCTACAGGGTGTCATCTGTTTCATGGGTTTCCTCTGGATTTTTATTGTGCATTTTTTCTGCCTCACTGTTTAGCTCGAACACTCGTGAGGATTGCCTCTGTTTTTGTTTTGGACCACTCGAATATCAGCCAGCGTCATGTATGGTTACGGGGGTTCAGGCCTTCATAGTGGATGGTGCATCTGATGTGGACTCTTAGTTGACTCTGTGAGGTATTATGCAACAGTTAAGTGTGATATAAGTTGCAGCTGGCTCATCATTCCAGATGTGATATTTGATATTTTGTAATAGGTGCATGCCATGCTGGTCAATCAGCTTCAGGTGGCTGCTGGAATTCAGGCTGTGGGCTGGGCAACATCTGTCCACGTGTGTGCAACACTCAGTTCTAACCTAAGTATTGGGGATCTGGATGTGTGGGAATTGTGAGGGTGCTGATTCACTGTTTTTGTTGCTGAGTTGCAGTGTGGGAGGGGTGTGGGATTTATTGTTTACAGATGGACATATGTGAGTTGGCAGTGGCTAGGTTTGCTGAGCAAGATATGTCTGCAGTGATTGTGAGATGTGATGCTCAAGGCTAGTCGTGGTTGACATGCAGGCTGCTTTGACAAACCCCTTGGGGACTTCCCTGCTGTGTCTGGCTACATGGAATGTCTGAGGGCTCAATGATTGTAGGAAGCTTCACAAGGTGGTGGTGGTTTATTTCCATAGGCATAAGGTGGACGTTGCAATTTTACAGGAGACACAGCATAGGATGCAGGCTATTTTCTGGGTTCACAACTCATGCTAGGGTAGTGCTCATTTGGGTTTACACAGGCTTGAGCATTAGGCTTCAGGATTTTTGTGTGGATCAGGGTGGCAGATTTGTGGTGGCTTGATGTCACAAAGATGGGCTGGCGGTCCTGTTGGTTGGTGTCTACGGTCCCAATCACGATGACCCTCAATTCTATCACACACTCAGTGCTAGGCTGTTAAAGTGGGGCGATTTACTTCAATTATGGGGTGGTCATTTTTATTGTGTGCTGGATCCTGACAAGGTCTGCTCACAGGACCCACCCAGGTGGCCTTTGGGGGCAGTACAAGCAATTACTGAGATTGCAGCCAGTGAGGGCTTAGTGGATGTCTGGAGACATAGCTTCCCCACGGGCTTGGGGTATACGCATTTGTCAGTGGATGATATACACACTAGTATTGACTAATGCCTGATCTCCCGTCTACTCTTTCAGTGTGTACATGGCTGCATACGCCTTCTGTGCACATATTCCGATCACTCTCCAGTCCTGCTGGACCTTGAGCTACATGCTCTGTGCCCACCTGTATTCTCATGGTGTTTCCTCTGAATTAGTTGCTGGACGCTGCATTTCAGTAGGAGCTAGGTCAAGCCATAGACGAATATTTTGCCACAAATATTGGTTCAGTGGATTCATTCTGTATGGTATGGGAGGCTTTTAAGTTCAACATATGGGGTACCACTCTATCTAAGCATGCTGGAGTTCTTTGATCCATACAAGGGCGTCTACAATGCTTAGAGTCAGATGTTGCAGAACTAGAGCGACAGCATAGAGTGGGGGCAGACTGTACTCTCCTAGGCACCATTAAAACCAAAATTGAGGAATTCCAGGAAGTGGTACAGAGTGAGGTGAAACATATGGTAAAATATGCAGTGAATTATGTATAAGGCTAAGTAAAGTGCCCTGTGGTGACGTTGGTGGCATTGTTCCATTCTCGACGTGGGGGTGATATAATTTTAGAGGTACAGGATGAACATGGGCGGTTGCTCTCCACGCCTGAACAGGCCACGGACCGTTTCCGTAGATACTATACTGACGTATACAAGTTACAGTTGATGTTTGATGAAGACACTTTCACAGACTATCCTGCACATACAGTGATGACATGGGCCATTGCACCCAGGGGAAATACATACTGCGCTTAAAAACATGCCATTGGGGGAAAACACCAGGCACAGATGGGTTCACGGTGGCCTTCTATAAAACTTACCAGGATAGGCTCATACCACACTTGGTCACATTGTATCAGGACATGGCTAAATATGTCTGAATGCCCCCCACCATGTGAGAAGCTTTACTAGTGGTCCTTCTGAAACCGGACACACTGGTGGGCCAACGTTCTTTATACCGTATACTGTCACTAATAAAATTGGACACTAAAATCGACGCGAATATCCTGTCTTATCAGTTGGTGCTGCTACTACTGCAAGTGGTGGCTCCTGAACAGGCCGGCTTAGTTGAAGAGCAGATCTTGATGTTCAATCTTTGGACGCTCTTTGTTACGATACAATCTTTGGGCCCTGATACAAGGGCTGCAGCAGTATTTCTCGATGCAGAAAAAGCATTTGATTAGGTGGAGTGGGGATTCACGCATACGGTCCTGCCTTGTGTTGGCGATGTGTTCCTCTAATTGGTCAGGGTACTGTATACACAACCAACAGCTCGAATTAGAGTTAATGGGGTAGTCACCTCTCTCATTGATATTACCAGGGGCACCAGAGAGGGGGGTCCCCTCTCTTCCATACTGTACGCTTTAGTTGTTGAGCCTCTGGCTTGTGCGCTTCAAGAATATCACTCACATAGGTGGCTGAGGTTTCCAGGTCATAACTTGACTATATGAGCCTATGCTGATGATACCTGGCTTTATATACATGACCCTGAGAGTAATCTAACACCGGTGATAGGTGAGGTGATACTGTACAGGGGCTACGTTGGGTTCCATGTGAACTGGGACAAATCTATTATATTTCAACTCACCTCATCCACAAAACCAATCTCACAGGATCACCCTTTGCAGTGGTCCTCGGACTCGGTGCGTTACCTAAGAATACAGGTCCACATGAACCTAGAGGTGGTTATGGTGGACAATTATGGCAAGACAGTTCAGTGCCTTTCAGAAGAGGTAGATCATTGGATATGGTTGCCCTTGTCGATTGCAGAGCGCATGGCTATCATGAAAATGGTTGTCCTACCTCAGTTTCTAATTCTTTTTTCCAATATTCTGCTTCTCTGGCTCGATCTGTGTTTGATAAACTCTGGGCCTTGATGGTCCATCTAGCATCAGTGTGTAAACAGCCATGAGCAGGGTGGACAACTTTGACCTTGCCTTGTTATATGGGGGATAACTTCCTAGACTTGGAACTGAATTACTGGGCTACACAGTCTCAATTCGGGTACTATTGAATAAACGGGCTGTGTAACTTACCTCATGGTCGGTTAGAACAGAGAACAGTGACCCAATACACACTATCCCAGAACCATTTTATACGACTGGTGCAACGGTATTGTGGCTTGGACTCATTGAACATGACACCCTGTCCTTGGCCTCAACTCCAGGAGAGGCAACGGGGTAATTGTTATATTCCTTCTTGGTGCCACTTGACTAGTGCCTTTGGTTCCTGCGTGTTGAGGTAATCACCTTTACTAAGCTTTCACTATCACAGAGCATGACATTCAACGTGGGGTCTATTGGGTGAAAATGTCCTGGAGCCGCCGGGGATTCCAGCTTTGTCTTTACTATTGTGCACGACTTCCTCACTTCATATAGTGCTTATATTATCAGCTTGGGTGCAGGAAGCATGTGGACCATGGTTGTCAAGCATCTGGCTGAAATGGTAGAGGGACCTAGCAATCATAATCATAGAGGATCAATGGAAATACTGCTTCTCAGTTGCGAAGATCATTTCCTTAAACAGTAGGCATATGCTTTTGCATTTCAAATACGTTAACAGGGTCTACTACACGCTCGCCAAACTGCATAGGTGCGAGCTACATGACAGTGCCGGTTGCCTGTGATGCACTGGGGCAGAAGCTGGATTTGTGCCCTTGCCGTGGTACTGCCCTGGCATATAAAGCTTTTGGCAAGCAGCTGGAGCCAGAGCTGCTTCTAGCATTACTAGGATATGATAAAATATTGAACAGCACTGTTCGATGACTGGTTGCTATAGGCTTACTGCTCACAAAGCATAGAGTGGCAATGCATTGGATCCGAGGCCCCCCTCCAACTGTACAGGAATAGCACAAGGAAATGACATAATGTAATATACAGTCAGATACTTAACAGGAGCTAATCCTGATCTGTAGTTGCCCGCAGGACATTTGCAAAGTGCCATGTGGAAGGCACTCATGCCCTTAGGGCATGTATGTGCGCCATATGTGCTCACTTACCTCATTTTGGGGTGAATCAGGGGTGCCCATAGGCCCCCTAGAACCCTTGGATGTGCATTTGCAAATTGTGATTACCAATTTGGTAATCACAACTTTTGAATTCACTTCTATTCTATGGGCCTATATCCCATTCATTCCTATGGGCCTATAGGCTCATAGGAATGAATGGGAATGCATTCCCTAATAGCGAATTGCAATTTGCGATTAGGGAATGTTAAGGAATCACAAAAAAATGTGTGATTCCTACATACATTGCATTTTGCAATTCCAAAATAGCGACCCGGTAAAATTTGCTATTTCAGAATCGCAAAAGCATTTCTTGATACATCTGGCCCAAAGATATTTTACATGAATTTGTCAATTTTTATACAAATCTCTACTCCCCGAAATACAACATTCTCAATCAGACAGTAAATTACTTTCAATTCATTACATTTCCCACTCTCAAAATATTGATTTTGAACCACAGAGATACCACTCAAGCAGTCTATGTGTTACAAAGGAGGAAAGTTTCAGGACCTGCAGGTTTTTTGATTGAATTTTAAAGTCATTTTCCAAAACTCCCCCAACCCAACCTTATACTTTTGTTTATTTTTTCAATAATAAAGGAACCTCTCAAGTCTCTTTCCAATATGCCATGATTTGTTTAATCCCACAAGAAAATAAAGATCTCATACAAAGTAAATATTATTGCCCAATCTCCTTAGTCAATATTGATTACAACATTTCTGCTAAACTTTTAGCACTGCACATTGATCCTATTTCACAGGTTTCATAAGCCCACAACAGTCCTGATTTCTCAAGGGCCGATTGGCATCTGATAATGCTTGTGTCTTTTTCCAATATCTTAGGTACGGCATCCACATTGGATTATAATCTGGCTGCTATTTTGGATGCAGAAAAAGCTTTTGACAGGATTAGTTGGGAATTTATGTTTGATGCAATAAAATGGGTTGTATGATGGAATAATTAATGCCATTACCACTCATGCCTAAACAATGCAGTCTGAACCGCGAATACATCTCAACCACGCATGTCTTTAGCATGCTCACCACTACCAAGCATACTCATTGACATACATGAAAACTACCATTGCCATGTATACCTTTAACACGCATACCTTTACCATGCAAACCGCTAGAATGCAGCTTTATTGCTCATAAATAATGTGTTTCTACACTGAAAACTTATGAAAATTGTTATTTAAATCTTTAAAAAACATTTTCTTTCTAGAAATGACATTAAAAAAATACACCAGTGCTGTAATATTACCTCAACAAACTATTTTATTGCGAAATATTGTTGAAGAAAGCAACATACAATATATGTATAAATTAAAGAAATGTATGTCAAATGATCCCGTTTCTACAGTAGTCATTCCTTTGTTTTAATGCTAATAATGCAGCCTGTCCAAAACTAAAATGTCTGTTGTACTAAGTGCGGAAGTGAAATAAACATTTTTTTCTACCATTAAAAATAAATACACGTTCTGTCAGAATATAAGACATGCTAAAATGCGGATTCCAAAACATATTTTTGTTTCAAATGTGGGATTCCCTTGAAAAAACATATAAATTGAGCCGACCATTTTGTGACCAGTGGTACACTGACACTGCTCATGACCACATGTCTCTCGGACTCTTTGAGGAAGAGACCGTTTCCTGAGGAGACACTGCTGCCAACCAGGCAAAGTAAGTACAACGTTGATACAAAGCACATCCACAGTATGACCAAATTATTCAAAAAGTTAAATATAAAAAAAAAATATTTCTCAGATTTTGACATCTCATCCAAACAAATAATTCATATTGTACTCTATTCAATTACAGTGATGTGAGTATTTGTCAACTAAATTTTTCCTGTAACTGGAAAAAAGATTTACCAACTTTTTTGTCTTACTCCAGTGAGATTGTCCCACAGGAGAGGTGCTGTACAGTGACAGGGGGTAAACTTACTATTCTATCTCTGCTAGAGGCATCCGTCTGGGCAGGTGCTAGACAGTGACTGGGGGAAAATGTGCAATTTTAACTCTGCTGGGGGCCTCCATCAGGGCAGATGCTGGACAGTGACTCGGGGCATATTGACTATTCTAACTCTGCTGGGGGCATCCCTCACGTCAGTTGTTGGACAGTGACTGGGAGCAAATTTGCTATTCTAACTCTGCTGGGTGCGTCCCTCTGGGCAGGTGCTGGACAGTGACAGGGGACAAATTCAAAATTCTAACTCTGCTGGGGGCATTCCACAGGGCAGGTGCTGGACAGGGGAGGGGGCAAATTTACTATTCTAACTCCACTGGGGGCGTTCCTCAGGGCAGGTGCTGTACAGTGACTGGGGGCACATTTACTATTCTAACTACGCTGGGGGCATACCTCAGGGATAGTACTGGACAGGGACAGCGTGGGTGAAAATACGGGAAAAAAGAAGAAAAACAATTAGTATTTTTGTTTTCTCACAGAGCTAACCAGAAAGTCAAATCACAGCAAAAAGCCAGAAAATTCACACCTTAACAAACAAAAATCATCAGAAGGCAACACCGAAGTTGAAGTAAGTGAAAGTCCAAAATCACCTGCATCCTATAACAAATCCAAAATCACAGACTCCTCCTAAAGTACAAAACAGACCATTCTACAGGCAAATAAATCTCAACTTTCCATTTTTCCCTCTGTAACACAATTATGTTTTTTCTAGGACAAAAATGCTAACAAATGATGCAAGTTCACATTTTCTACAGGGTATCTAACTGGTCATTACCTACACAGGAAGCCAAAATGAACAAAACCTTTTGCATTTTTTTCCAAACAGGCAATGTAACAGAATGCAAAAATGAAAACAATGCAAAAAATACAGTAACTTATACTTATTCTGCTTCCTTTTTGTCAACAGAGTCAACAATAATGTCTGCAGCCAGACATGCTGTTTATGTCAAATCAAGAAGGGGAAACCAACTGCTGAAATATGGTGGCTACCTTTATTGTAAGGATAGATTGACTGAGCCCAGGAGTCATTACACAGGCAGAACAGTTACTCTGCGTTACTGTGTTGAAAGCACCTCCAAACACAACCACTCTGCTTCTGCAATGGAGATAGAAATAAGAGAAAATATACAACAAATCTAATATTTTGCATCCACATCCAAAGAACCCTGTGGTGCGGTTTTGAGGGAGGTATCACAAAACATTCCCATGCATGTAGCTAGTAGTATGCCTGCAATGCCCAACCTTAGAAGGATGAGCCAGAGGCAAAAACATTCAAGCAATCCCTAACATGTGACCCCACAGATCTTTTCTGATATTAATATTCCCCCAGAACTAACTATTACTTTCACTAAGGAAACTTTCCTATTGCATGACAACAAAAACCCTCAAAAAAGAATATTAATTTTTGACACATCCCATAACCTGTTAACAATTCAGAATAATGATGTTTGGATGATGTATCGTAATTTTAAATTCAAACCCCATCCATTTGCCCAAATATATTGACTATTCATGCTAAAGTAAATAATAAATCTGTATCATTAGTATACAAGTCACTCCCTGACAAACAATCCTCATCATAAACTGAATCTGTAACAGTGACAAAAACCAAACCGTAAATAAAAGTAATAAAAAAAGTGATAATTGGCTTTGAATTAACAATGATTAACACCATATGTTAAATTCACCCCTCCACCCAAATCTAAGGATATTTTTTCTACTTTTTGCAAGCATATTGGTGTACAATTAAACAAACTTCCTTAGTTGAGGATTACATGTCAGACAGTACATTGCAATTTGAATTATGAACACATACTGCCTTATGGTTCAATACTCCTGAGCATATAGACGAGTTCTACACATCATTTACTGAATCTGACAATTTTACACAAAATGAAGAGAAATTGTCACCCTTATTAAATTATTTTGAGCACACATGGATTGCCATCTGTTAGACCTAGCATCCTTTGCGTGGTTCTTCCCGACTTTTTGCCTCTACCTCCTGTGTTTTTGATGCTGTACTGGATTTCATTTTTTCTGGCTTAGATGCTTTGGGGACTTTGCCACTGCTGATCAGTGTCAAAATGCAAGTGCTTCCTGTGTAAATTGATATTGTAATTGATTCTCCCTGATTGCATATTTGTTTTACCAGTAAGTCCCTGGTAAATTGCACCGAGTGTGCCAGGGTTGGTAACTCAAATGTTACTGAAGTGATGAATGCATCAGACTGTCTAGAAAATATTAATCATATCTCAAATTACTAACATTGTCTAATACCCTGTACCATTATTTGCCTGTTTTAACAATGCTCTTGACATTTTTTTAAATAATTTTTTTCCTAAATGTTATCAAACATTTTCTTCCTACTTGCAGATGTCTTCTTTTTTCAACTTCTGGTAACGTTTTAACTCCACCTGTCATCAAGTGTCTTTGGCATTTCAACTATCCAAATGTGTATCCAACATCCAAAACCTGAAAAATATGTTCAGAAGAAAAACACATTCTTTTTTCTAAATAAAAAACTATTACTTTTTAAGAAAAAGGATCATCCAAAATGTAATTCCAAAAGACTGTTCTGTAAATGAAGTGTGTTTCATTCCCGTGCAGAAATCAGATGTAAATGTCCAAAACCGAAAAAAAACATGATCCTCAAAAGTTAAAATAAATGTTCCAACCTTTACAAAAACCTAAACTGTTCATTTTTTAGGAAACATTATCCAAATATGCGGGAAAATTCCAAATGACCTCTGACCACGTGCTCCGGCCTCTTTCCACCACGTGCGTAATCTCTGTTTAAACTACAAAATCGTGGCATAAAAATTATTTCTTTTTCAAAAACATTTAAAAAGTACTTACTAATGTACTTAAGCACTTTTTTGCGACTATCCTGTGGTAGGCATACTATAGCAACCAGCATGGCAATAAAAATGTGTGAAAAACAACATAGAAATAAAACAACATCCTACTTCCCTACTATTATATACCCACCTCTCTCCTTGCAATTAAGTTAGCTACCGTTATACATGTAAAAATGTGAATAAAACTGTTCTTATCTGATCGCAGCTCTTCCTTGCTTCCAATCTCCACTGCGACGTTCCATCGACTGTAGAAACAGACGCACAACACTGTACTTCATGGATGAAAATAAAAACAAAAAATGACGATGCCTCCAATTCAAATGAACGGGAAACCATGGGCAACTGTCTTACATTTTTTCTTTAATTATTGCAAATTAAATTTTATGTTTTATAAATTACTAAATATCTACATATTTATTACATTTGTTTGCAGAATAAAAAGAGATATATATATATTTTAATAAAAAACATAGCCCTTATTATGATGTCAGACGGACTGTCATTGACAGGCTGTTGGTGGTGGTCCGCCCGACATACAGGGCATCGGTCCAACCACTGCATTATGATGCAGGCGGTCGGAGCGATATTGTTGAGGTGAAAGACCGCCACTTCCAACAGGATCTACTGATCCTGTCGGAGCGGCAATCAGAATAATGTCCCTGAATGGAGGTGCTGCCTGCTCAGGCACTGCCATCAGGATTATGATGTCCCTTTCCATCTGCCTTTTAATGACGGTACAACCGCCAATCAAAGGAAACCAGAAAGGTACTTTGAGGGCCCAAGCAAGGCCCCCATTCCCCAGGCGCCACTGTAATGCGGGCCCCGGGGGCCACATGTAATGCCTCCACACGCATTCATGCACCGTATGCCATACACCAGATGGTGCCTGGCACATGATGCATGAATGTGCACAAAGTGCTCAATAACACTGTGGACTTTTTCCAGGGCCACAGCACAAGCAGCAGTGTTACGAAACACTTTTCCACCCGCCAGCCCGGCGGTTGGACAGCCGCCTGCCTGTCGGGCAGTCCCTGGACTGCCATTGTGTTGGGCGGCGGTCTGACCACCCAACATCAAAACTAGGGCCACAGTGTTGCCTCTTTTTTATGTAATAAATTAATTATAAAAGCCATTTTTTTAAACATTATTTATTTGTCATTGTTTTAAACTTAATTAATATACAAATTAAGACTCAGGAATTTAAATAAATACCTTAGTAGTAATACACTTCCCCACTCTATACCCCTATATCCCTTTGATCCTGTGCCTACATTTTAGCATCACAGATGTCTTGGCTCATGTTAATAAATATTATTTGTAATTAAATTATTTAAAAAAATCATGCTCTGGTATTGAAATAAAGACCAAAGTATTACTCCACTGCTCCACCCTATACCCATATATCCCTTGCCTCCCATGCCTAAATGTTTGTGTTACAAATACTTTGCACATGTTCATAAATAGTATTAGTAATTAAATTATTCCTAAAATGAATACTCGTCTTCAAATAAGTACCTGAGTAATGTTACACTTCCCCACCCTATCCCCTCATATCCCTTTCACCACATGCCTACGTTTTATCATTACAAACTTCTTAGCACATTGGTAAAAAATATTATTCTTATTTATGTTATTGTACAAATTAACACTCTGGTATTTAAAATAAATATCTGTGTAATAGTACACTTCCCCACCCTATACCCCTATATCCCTTGCATCCTCTGGCTAAATTTTGTGTTCCAAATTAATTAACACGTTAATAAATATTATTATTAATTAAATCTTTCTAAAAATTAATACTCAGGAATTTTAATGAATATCTGAGAATTAATACACTTCCCCACCCTACACCCCTATTTCCTGTGCATCCTGTGCCTAATATTTAGTGTAGTAAAAGCATTCACAGTTCAACAAATAATATTAGCATTTATATATTATAAATAAGTTAATACTCAGATATTTAAAAGCATACCTTAGTTTTAATACAATTCACCACCCTATACCCCATATTTATTCATTTTATTTATCAAACATTACCCCAACTGTCTATAAAAATGAAATAAACTATCCCAGATTTCATACCATTATACTTACCTATATACTTACACACAAATACGTGGTTATTACAAGTGTGTAGATAACATTTATTGTAAAGTCCTATTTGTTATGATGGTATGCGTAGTAATGTTGCATGTGTGGCAATGACTTTGTGGTAAATGTATGTTGTGGTTAAGACTTTGTGGAAAAGGCTGTTTGCCATTACGATTGGGTTTCCACCTAAATTTATTGCTTTAATATCTTTATTGTATACAGGTCTTAAAGCTGCAAATTTTGTTGAGGGGACTCTCCTCAATTATTTTCCGTGGTTTAAGGGTGCATGCCAACGACGTCCATTGTCTCCCCTTTTATTTATTATCACACTTGAACCCTTTTAAAGCAAAATTCGACAAGACCCACACATTTCAGGGTTTTGAATTGGAGAACAGCAAATCAAAATGTCACTTTATGCTGGCAACATCCTTATTTATTGTTCCAAATCTTCCACATCCCTTCCTCGGTTCCTCGAACAAATTTCTATTTTCCCCCAATTGTCAGAATACTGGCTTAATTTGGACAAATTTGAAATATTAGCCTTACATGTTTTAAGTGAGAAACAGCACTTTGCTCACTTGGCTGTCCATAAAAATAAAATATCTTGGATTATGGTTCACACAGACAATTAAAGACACACTTAAACTGAACTTTGATCATATTACTTTAAAAGATACTCATACGGTGGCACTCACTGTTTCATTCTTGGTGGGGCAGGATGGACTCCATTAGAATGTTGCGCACGTCTATGATATCATACATCATTTCCCCGATTCCAATTCATATTCCTGATTCCTATTTTGAAAGAATAGACTCTCTTTTATCAAAATGTAACTGAAAGGTAAATCATCCATATAATTTTGAGCACTGCGTTGGATGATAGGGCCCGTGTGGTATTGGCGCTCACTAGTAACGGTACTGTTTTTGTTGATTACTTATCGCTATGGTGCTCAAGGGAGGTGGAACCATCCAATGGTCCAAATTCTGGAGATCTACCTAGAAATTATAAACTTGCCTGAGCACACATATTAATGCTGTCAATTTTCTTAACTAGAGATTATAAACATCGCACAGTAATGGTTGAACAGACATTCTTTTGATTTTATTTTTTCTGTGGTTGATCCAGCCAACACGTTTTTCATCGGCCGGGAGTAAAACCCACAATTCCTCAGGGCTGGAAAGACAATTATAAAAATATATACAATAGTGTCTTGAATGAGATGACTACATTGTACAATGGTGAATTTTGGTGGCACCCAAAACCTCAATTGATATCAATAACCACTGACGATGTGGCTCAGAAACGTGAAACAGTGTGTGCTAAAAACCTATATGGTATTGTAGAGACTTAACTCTAAGTTTGCTACATTTAAAGTATAAGGGAAAATTGTGAGACGTGGTGCGCTTATCAATATCCTTGGTTCAGAATCATCATAGTTGGACATGGAAATATTTAGTGTGGGATTGCAGGAATAGGGAGTGCTCATATCCAGTATCTTCCTGGTGTGAGTAGCGTGAGTAGCAATTATTTGGAGAAAAATGGGCAAGCATACCTGTACTTCTGAGAAAGAATCAATAAGCCTATAATATTAATCTAAGTTTTTTAGGAACATGTATAGAGGTATCTAAAATTACATTGTTATGAACCCAAATGTTGCACGATGGTCCTACCTTTCTGCCGGTTCTAATTCCGTCCTGGCCGTTATTAGGCAGGGATAATAATATTTGCTTCACGTTTCTAGTCCTCAGTAGGATCTGCAAACTAAATAATATGTCCCCTCATTATTGTTGTATGTAATCTAAGTATGCACAGACAATTTACACAGCAGCGGCACATTAGTGCATTGTCACCGTAACGTGCAAATCTATCTCGTGAATTCTGGTGAGTGGCCCGCATTCGCCCCCTTACAATGTATTGTCTCATAATTTGAAACATGCTTAAAGTGGATGGGAGGATGTGGCAGAATCATGCACGTGTGCTATCCAGAACTTGGATTGCAAAAAAGGGCATATATCCTTGAACATAGTTGTTATGGCAGTCATTAAGTTGCTCACGCCAGAGACTTTTAAGTTAACAGCATCTGTGAATTAACGCTCTCATGCCGTATCGAAGAGACCCATACAACTTATATCCCTATATTATGTTTGTGATATAAAGCCTATCCCAGGATGTGTGCTAAACTAAAGGAACAGGAGAAAGACTTACTTGACACCCAATTAAAATCGCGTGGTGTCAGTAACCGAGTGTAAGACGAGCATTCGGTATTAGCTCGTTTGTGGTACTGAAAGTTAAAGCCATATATCACTATCCATAGCGCCAGACATTTGTGCAAAATCCTTAAGTTAAGCTTGTCCCCGTCCTACCTTTTTCGTGCATGAACATGATAGCATCCAACACCGGCTCCTGGTATGGCTGCTGCAAGTGAGGGGAACCGGAAGTTGCCTGTATATATTATGGGCGGGATCCGTGTTAAGATGCGCAATCCCATAGAAATGGCTATGTTGATCCGCCATATTGGGTGTACCATCCTAATTATAATGAAACGCAATCGTAATTGAAAGTTAATTCTATATGCCTGCCCTAAGCTGCGCTGTATTTTAGAATATGAATATTGAGGAACGAAGATCATCATAACTCAAGCAAGTGAATATTGTGACCTAGTATTGTAACGTGTGAGCAATGGAAAGCGAGTGCTCAGTATTCCGGCTATGTGTATTTGCCATATTTTGTTTCAGAATTTTAACATCCACCCTAAGTAGTACGGTGTTCAGAACTATGAGACAGGGAGAACGAGGGTGTTGTTGTCTTGTAAGGCATGTAGGCAGTTTTATAAATAGAGTAAAGTGGCAATTAATAAAGGGAATTAAAATAAAATAAATTGGCATAAGCAAGACATGGGATAGGAGAACTGAAATAAGTTCTGTGTGATTGGTAATAAATTATAATGTACACACAGAACTATAATGACATGGAATAAGGGTTTTCTTTAAAATGAAAGTTGTGGACCTGGGAGGACAATTTTTTCAGAAAAGGAGTCAATATTTAACGAAAATAATCAGACGGGTGCACTGATCTAGCAGGATATGATAGTGCATCACGTCACACAAAATTAGGTGAAACACATTTGTCTCACTGTGAAATTCGACTTGGAAGTGTATTTTATACATCATTGATGACGGCTATGTATGATATGGATACCTGTATTGTTAGGTGCATCATTATTATAGGTCATTGTTCATATGGTACATACATCGTTATTTTGATACTAGATAAGATAGAATACAGGTACAGTCATTGTGTGAATCATTATTAGCACTGTAAGGATAACTTATTGACAGATGTATCACTCTTAACTGCAAAGAAAAGTACTAATCCCCCAAAAGTAGTGCAGTTCATGGTCCATGTTTAATCCATATACTACCGCCTGTAATCTCATTATCCATATGGCCGCTCTACGTTTGAGGTTTAGTTCCTTATTACCTCCTCTTGGATCCATCTCTACCTGATCTATGCCACAGAAGGTCAGTGTTTTGCGTGCACCCTGGGACATGCATTCATTTATGTGTATTGCTTTGGGGTATCTCATGTCTTGATGTTTGATGGCTCTCACACGTTCACTGATCCGTTCCCTTAATAGTCTGATGGTGTCTGATGGTGCTGCCAATATAGAATTTGTCACATTTACATTTCAGCATGTATACAACATATTTTCTGTTACGATTAATCATTTGTCTGATTTCATACCCTCTACCACTGGTATTCCCAAATTGTTTTGTGTTATCCATTGCTAGATCCCATGTCCTGCAATTACCACATTTATGGAATCCTATGCATCTTTGGGACAGCCAATTATCTTTGTGTTTGTGTTTTGGGTACCTAGGGCTTAGTATTGATTTGATGGTCTTGCTTTTCCTGCATGTTATGCATGGTATGTCAGTAATGTATCCGCTCCAAGACTTGTACGAACATACTATCTGTCAATGTTTCTTCATGCTGTTTCTAAGAACTATTGACATTTCATTGTAGTCTGTGATCAGTCTCAGTCTGGAAGGAGCCTTATCTTGATGCTGTCTGTCTTTCAGAGGGTCTACTCTGTTGACTTTCAGTATTTTGCTTTCTGCAGTGTTGATAGTGTGTGTATTATAACCCCATGCTAGAAAGCGTTGTTTCATACCGCCCATACAGGATTTTAATTCCATATCATCACTACAATTTCTCCTGGCCCTGACAAGTTCTCCATATGGGATTGCTTCTATTTGGTGCCTTGGATGCGCACTGCTACCATACAGTACCGCATTGCAGGGCATGGGCTTTTGATTTAGTTTACTGTGTATCTGATTGTTTTCAATGTATAATGTCACATCTAGGAATTCAATTTATTTCTGATTATAGTTATATGTGAATTGAATGCCCATATCGTTAGAATGAATGAATTCACAGAATAATCACAAATTGTCCATTGTACCTGACCATATCATAATATAGTTGTCTATGTATCTACCCCAGTAGATGAAGGATTCACTCCATTTGGTTCCTCTTGGGCCCCAGATCCAGTCCTCCTCAAACCATCCCATGAAGAGATTGGCGTAAGAAGGAGACAATCTGGAGCCCATGGCAACACCTTGTATCTGTTTGCATCATTGTTTTTCAAATAGAAACACATTGTTCTTCAGAACTATTTCAATCATGTTAGTCAACATTTCCACATGTTCCCATGGTTTAGCAGGTCTATTGCTCAGATTTTTTCTGGTTGCCCGAATTCCCAAGTCGGTTCTGATACTCATATATAGTGCAGTAACATCTAAAGTAGCTAAGATCATCCCATCTACCCATACAACATCTGTAAGAATACTAACATTAAGCTTTGTGTCCCTGATATAGGAAGGAAGATTTTTTACCATCGGTTGTAGGAATAGATCTACATATTGAGACAGTTTTTTCAGTAGGCCCTCCAATGCTGGAGATAATTGTTCTGCCTGGTGGAAATTGCTGGTTTTTATGAATTTCAGGCAATGTGTATATGCATGGGTATCTGGGCCTCTCAACCTTAAGATAAAAGTATTCATCTTGTTCAATCAGGCCCTTGTTGAGACACTCTAAGATGTGTGTTGATCAAATCAGTGAGGGAACCAATGGGAATGTATTTAAGTCTCGCATAGCATGTTTGGTCTCCCAATTGTGACAAAAACTCCCTGTTGTAATATTGCGTGTTCATAACAACAATGTTGCCTCCCTTGTCAGCCTCTTTGGTGGTGATATCTTTTATCTTTTTTAGGTCTTCAAGAGCCTTTCATTCATTCTGCATCAGGTTGTCTCTATGTCTTGGTTTTTGATTGTGATTGGTGTCAAACTGCCTGTTCAGGTCCCCCACTACTAGTTTGTAAAATATATCTATATTGTTACCACTTGGTAATGTTGGAGTCCATCTCGATTTGCTTTTAAGCCCACTTGAAACAGTCAGGTCAGTGTTTATGTCATATTCCAATAAGAGCTTGTCAATGCTCATATGATCCAGATCATCATCAGTGAGTGATAAGAGTAATTCAGCGTCCCTGATATCCTGTATTGTTGACAACTCAGGAAAGACATCCGCGGGATATGTTTTAACTGCTTTATTGGGTTTTGGATTATTTGTGAAAAATGTATTTTGTTTAAGATTCCTTACAAATTTAAATAGATCAACCATAGAGTTGCAAATATCCCCATAATCTTTGGGACAGAAACCCATGCCTTTTTCTAATAAAGTAATCATGTCTTTTGTAAGTTCTTTGTCACTAAGGTTTATTACCTACACACCTTTGATCTGGCTATTGTCTAATTCCCTTTGTCCCAGGATCTCAGTTTCATGCCTTTCTTGTCTTCTTCTTTCCCCTCCTCTCTTGCCCCTCCTAGTCTTCTTGTTATATTTTCCTGATGTTTTGGTTGGTCCCTGTTCCCCTTTTTTATTCTTTTTACCTCTTGTAAAAAACTGTTGTCTATGCCATTAGTTGCGGATAACGATTCCGCTTCACTCTCGCTAGTGGGTATGGTACTCAGTGAGGTGGAACTGGAGCTCATGGGGATGATATCTCGGGTATTTTTTCCCTGTTCTCTGTTATCGTTATCTTCTAAATAGTCATATTTTTTGGCACAGGTAAAAATTCTCCCTTGTTTGTAATCTATTTCATCCCTTTTTATCTTACGTGCCTTTATTTGCTTTATGTCCACTTGGTGTTTGTTGATCACCTCATTGAGGATCCCATAGTTTTTTTCTGTTGCTTCTTTTAAAACCAGATCCCTAATTTCTAATTCTAATTGTGTGATCTTTGCCTGTATACTTCTAACTCTATGATCAGCATTTCCAATTAGAATCTCCATAAACTTGTTGGAATTTGATGTTAGTTCTTTTTTCCAGATAAGGAGCAGGTCCTCATCCAGGTCGTCATATGTGGGGAGGATCTGGGATCTCAATCCCCTAGGATTCCTGTTAAGTTTGAGAAATTGTCTCAATGTAGTTCCATCCCACCAATTTGAGTTTTATTTCTTTCTTAATTTCTGAAGTCTAATGAATTTGTCTTTGAGCCTTTCTTTTTTCTGGTGCGGGTTGCCACTTTGTAGAGAGTTGACCACTGTGTCACCTCTCGCAAGGCGTTCTAATAAGTCCTCAGCTTCTTTATTTCTATCCATAATAAAAGTATTTCAAGTATAACCGCAGGATCCTCCCCACCAGGTTTGGTACCTAAGCAAAGCACTGCGTTGGATGATAGGGCCACATGTGGTATTGGCTCTCACTAGTAAACATACTGTTTTTGTTGATTACTTATCGCTATGATGCTCAAGGGAGGGGAAACCATCCAATCCTCCAAATTTGAGAACCCTGGAGATCTACCTAGAAATTATAAACATGGCCGAGCACACATAATACAGTTGTCAATTTTCTTAATTAGAGATTATAAACATCGCACAGTAATGGTTAGACAGAAATTCTTGTGATTTGTTTTCTTTCTGTGGAACCAAATGGAGTGAATCCATCATCTACTGGGGTAGATACATGGACGACTGTATTATAATATGGTCAGGTACAATGGACAATATGCGATTATTCTGTGAATTCCTTAATTCTAACGATATGGGCATTCAATTCACATATAACTATAATCAGAATTGAATTCCTAGATGTGACATTATACATTGAAAACAATCAGATACACAGTAAACTATATCGAAAGCCCACGTCCTGCAATGCGGTACTGCATGCTAGCAGTGCGCATCCAAGGCACCAAATAGAAGCATATAACATATAACCCATATAGTATTGCTAACCCTATAAAAAGGTAAATCTGACGGGGGTCTTCAATTTTTAAATTTCAAGCAGTATCATTATGTATTTTCTAAAAAACAATCTGCTCTCTGGCTCACTCAGGCTTCCCCTCCCCACACTCCTTCATGGAAATTGTTGGAAAAATCACGGATCTTCGCTTTTGATTTTAAAGAAATATGGGCTTTTACTGCAAATATTTATCAAATGCTCACTTCAGTCTTTACCCATTCTTCTAACATTCTCACTCCTCTCCTTCCTTCTACTTATCCTCTGGTTGCTACTTTCCAACAGCAACCTATTTGCTATAATAGACATTTTCAGATTAAAAATGCTCTTTACATTGGACAACTTGGAGATATATTGAGTTGGTTATCACTGCTTTTCAATAGTAATCAGATTCTGGGCCTTATTGTGAGTTTGCTGGTATGTGACTGCCGTACCAGTGGTGGCAGTCTGACTGCAGAGAGCTCGACGGTCTGACCACCATATTACGAGCTGGGCGGAATGCCTTTGCAAAGACTACGGCTGAACGGCTGAGACTGCCAGCAGACCACCGACCACTGGGTTTGTGTTCGGGCAAAGGCAGTATAGGGGGGCTGCACCACTGCCGGATTATGAGTTGTCTTTTCCACGAGCTGACCACGGCTTCTGACCACCTGCTTCAAGGTGGGGGAAATGAAGGATTTGGAGTGCATACTCATCCCTTTCTTATTATTCCAGCTAGAGTACAATATGAATCCCTTTCTTCCGGTCCTCCCTCCACAGCAGAATCTTCACCCTGAGGATTACGACCCTGTCTGTGATGATATATAGGTGAGTCCTTTTTGTAGAATATACCCATTGCCAGGACTGGCCTCATATGGGCTGAACTCCGGCAATTGGTAGATGGTATATTTCCACATGTACCGGGCATATGGAAATGCACACACAGGCATACATATATTTGGAAAAAATACTTACCACCACCGCAAGATATCCGCATCGACACCGCGGGCACCATGGTCAACTTGAAATACGCACTGTGCGCTATTGGTGGGCATGGATGCGGTTGTCCGGCAGTGGGACCGACAAACTTGTAATCAGGCCTGTTATCTTTTCCTGATCTCCAAACTAAATGTTCTCTATGATCTACTTTTAGAACACATTATGAACCCCTCCACACCTACCTCACTGATTATACCAAACGTCTTGTTTTTCCCCTAAATCATCTACTATATTTCTCCCATTATTGGCTACCAATCCCATCGCCTCTACTATTTATAAGTTACTAGATACTACCACTGACAGAATCAAAAGACTGAGTTAATATGGGAAAAAGATTGGCTGGACTGTTGGCCTGATGCTCTATGGGATAAGATTTGGCTTAAACTTTAAAAATCTACACAGGCTGCAAACACTTTACAGACTCTTTATATGCTGGATGAAATGCTGGACAAATAAAACATTCACCACCAGTCACAGATCTGGATAAAATCCATCGTATTTGTGCATATCATTCCAGTTTAGACCCAGCCATATGCAAATCAGTCTTGACTCTGCTTTCCAATGGGAAATGTCCAGCCCGAGCAGCCAGGCCAGGTCCTCCCTGGACCAGAAACAAGCATCCTTGGACTGGTTTCGGGGTATCACCCCTCATCAGATAGGCTATCTTGAATCTGGTCGAGTTGCACTTCTGGGCATACCCTTCCCACGTAGGGTGACATTTTGAAAAAGAACAGATAATGGATGGAATGCTGAACAAATCAAACATTCACCCTCAGTCAAAGGTCTGGGTTAAATTCATTGCTTTGTTTAGATGCAGCCATATGCAAATTAGTTTTCACCCTGCTTCCCATGAAAACAGTCCAGCCCTAATTGCCAGCCCAGGTCCCCCCTGGACCAGAAACAAGCGTCCTTGGACCGGTTTCGGGGTATCACCCCTCATCACCCAGGCTAGCTTGAATCTAGTGGTGAAGCGAGCATGAGACCCACATCACAGATGATGGACATAATGCTGAACAAATCAAACACAGATCTGGGTTATATTCATCATGCACGCCATGCCATACCAATTTGTTGCCACAGCACCTACTATTTATTGCACATTAATCATGTTTCTGATTGCCGGGCACCGAACATTTTTGTTTTTCAGAAGCAAATTCACAAAGCAGGAATTTGTTGCTGAAAACAAAGTAATATTGGTCCTCACACCCTGGGAATTTTCTCCCTGGTTGTGATTAATTTTTTTTCTGGTTGTGACTGCCAGGTTTTTACCTGGCGGTGAAAGTAAGAAAAAAAAAGATTACAATAAACCGCCCACTCTAAGTAGGGTGGGTACTGTAATGCCCTTACTCCGACAGCACCTACTCCATTAAGGCTTTGAAAAATTTCTACGATGGTGGGGTCAGCTGGGGAACCCTGGTGGAAAACTGTCTCCTTGCCTGACTTATAATTGAGCAAGTCAATGAAGGGTTTAGTGGACCGTCCACCAAACTCTAAATCAGACTTAAACTTCCATATATTCTGAGGAAGTGGATATGAGGCATCAGCCTTATCCTCCAAAAAAAACAGTGAGTGGAATTTTCTGCACTCAATCTTGTCTTCTTTCTCACCCTATGCAAACCTCCTTCTGCAGTACTTCCTCTTAACTTTACTGTAAAAATTCCCATAAGTGCTCAATCCAAAATGGTTAACTCCTTCTTCCATTTGGATGGGATCGGGGAGCGCCTTAGTAAGTTCCATATTTAGATGAGTGATCCCCTTCTGAATCAGGGTCATAAAGCAGTTCTCCGTCCTATTGGGATTGTAGTCAGAAGGTATAGCAGGACCATGAAATGTACAGGAGTACACACTACCTGCCCCATTTAGCACCTTGAGTCCAGGGAGGGAGTGTTTTTCCATTGGTTCCTACCACCCTCCCTCCCTGTACAGGTGTAGACCCTACCAACCCCATTTATTTATTTGAATAGTTTTATATAGTGCTGGCTAGACCCCGAGGTATCAGAGCGCTTTACATGAGGTCAGCATTGTTACATAGTTACATCAGATTACAAGGAAGAATCATGGTATAGAGAAAAAACGTGTTACATAGTTACATCCATTACTAGATCATTAAATAGCATAAGAAAACAAGTCCTATTTTAAATAGGGAGAAGTGGCGGAATAGTAAGGGGATCGGAATTGGAACAGGACTAGTCGAATGGCCAAGGAGGAAAGTACATCGGGGGTACACTATAAGTCAGAGTAAGCGAGTCGACAAAGCCGGAAGGGTCAGAAAGATCAATAACATCCAGAGCCGGCAGGGCTCGATTAGAGGCAATGGTCAGCCTGGAGAGTACAAGGGTGCTGACCGGCGGCAGGATTCGATCAGAGAGTCTGTGGAGACCACAAGATGGAGGATCCAGGTCATATACCCCAAACACTTTGTAATGAAATTGCGGGAAAGTGGGTAAACAGAAAGAATCCGGTCGAAGAGCCAATATGGAAGCCTACCCCCAGAGTAGATCTGGTGGTGGAAGGCTGTAGGTAACCTATCGTTCTCGGGTCCTTGTGGTCAGGGGAAGTCAGCGCAAGCGTCCAGGCAGCGTCCCAGGAAGAGGAAAGGCAGCTGTGGGGTCAGGAGGGCACGTACCTTGGAAGGAGAAAGGGAAAACCAGCTCGGTGGAACAGGTAGCAGCGACAGCAGCATTCTTGTTGCTGCTTTGTTGAGGAACCAGAATCGTGCATCCCGGGTCCCAATCCCGGAGAGGCCCGGAAGGCAGGCGACGGCTGGAGGGGTGCTTCCCTGTCCTCTCACCAAAAGCCACCAGAGCAGTTCAACCAGGCATCTCATTTAGTACCTCCAAGTCCACAGAGGGAATGTTCTGCCTTCAGTTCCTACCACCCTCCCAGATGGCTACTCTCTGTTGAGTGCTAAGTTGATAACAACAACTCTGTCTTACTGGGCCTATAGTCCTAGGCATTTTCTTCTGGGAGTAGAGTTTCCTGCTCTCAGCCAAAAATTTGCATTAAGCCTCTGGAGTGAGGGTGAATATTAAACATTTCAAAACCAGTTTTGACTAATTCAACGGTAAGGTTACTTTTATAAAGTTCCATTTAAACTAAAAATAGCAGAAATCTACATTCACCATTATATTCGATTTTTAAACTAATTGGAAATAACTCTGAGTCATTTTTATTGAATTTTCCTACGTGAAGATGTGAAATAAAGATTTTAATCACATCCAGACCTCTTCATGGAAAACCTAGCCTAACTCACAGAGTGAAACCTGTGCACAGGTATTTATCACTGTGAGAATACAATATTCTCATCATGCAGGGTGTCACTTTCTTATATATTGAGGACAATCCCTGTGAAGTTACAAAGCACACTTTGAGGGGCAGGGGGACATATTAATATACAATAAAGGTTTTCCTACATGGTCCTTTTCGTTTCCATCTGTCATTGAAGTGGTTTTGAGGGCAGCCCAGAAAGAATGCAATTTTGCTTGTGACAGTCACATATGTGAGTGGTTTAAATACACTATGCAATCCACATATAACAGTTAACTTCCAAATTGCTGATACTTTTTTCTACAACAACTTACAATGCCATACTGGAAACAATTAGGTTAAAGTAATTTTACTGTACCATTTTAGATGCAGAGCACATGTACTGATCAGTAACACATCAATTCAGTTTCGGAATCAGCTACAGAACGGAAACAACAACAGTCTAGATAAAGAAGGATGCATCTCACTTATTGTACATTGGAGAGCTAGACTTTTTTATACCCTTTGACTCCATTGACAATCAGAGTATCATCAGCAAATATGCCATAACTAATAAAAGCTGTACCTCGAAATCGAAATATAAACCATTAAAAACATCAATTAATATTTGTTGCATATATACAATATATCCTTAATTAATTCAAATAATTATGATAAAGTGAGAAGCAATTGAAAAATAGCCGCTTGGAGAACAGGAAGTCTGCACCAGCTAAGCTAACATTTTGTCTGACCGAGCAATTCCTCTCGTCCGACTATGGACTTTTAGGGCCTTATTTATGAAGGCTTGCAACACTTTTATGCCAATGTTGCATCACTTTTTGGGACACAGCGGCAGCGTAAATAATGCGGCAAGTTGGGCCATATTTGCAAAGTGACGTATCTAAGCAGATGTGTGACTTTGTAAAAGCCTGCGCTACATTATACCTGTGCCAGGTACAATGTATGCAGGGTGGGCGGTCCCACATGAAAAAGCCGCCTTATAAAAGTGGCATGGGGAAATCAATCAGATTTCACTGCACCACTTCTAGGACACTACTACGTCCGCAGCAGGTGTAGGGGTAATGCAGTGCAATGGGAATAGGCCCCCCCATGCATTGATGCAGTGGCATCATGCTTATGACAAAACTCCAGCAATGAGTGAGTTTTGCACCAACAGATGCGTCAGGATTCCTGACATATCTGTCATTCCTTGTGACATGGTGCGCCATACAATAAATACGGCCATATATAAATCGTGTCGCGAGGAGGGCACACTGAAAAGTGTTGCGTGGCTGCTTTCATGCAACGATGCTAACCCTGGGCGTAGTTCACGTAGTAGCGCTACGTGTAGCTACGCTAAGTGCACTTCACACTACACGAGATACGCGTAGCGCTACACGAACTGTGTAGTACACTGTTCGCGATGATTGCACAGTGCCGGATGCTTGTCCGCACTGTGCAATCATTGAAACGGCATCTTGCACAGTGCAAGCGGTCATTTTCTGCCGCTCGAGTAGATTTTTACTCGAGCGGCAGCTTTCTCATGCGGACTGGTAGTTTCTCATCGCGAGCGGTCGCGAGCATACGCGACCACTCACAATGAGAAACCTGACCTCCCCGCGTTGAGAATCTCGCCGGGAGGTTTATTTTCCACGCTCGCGAACGAGGAGAAAGTCTCGCCGGGATGTCATTTTGCTCACTCGCGGTCGCCAACTTGATGTTGAGGACCGCGAGCGAGCAAAAAATGACAACTACGCTACGCTATGCGATTTTGCACTGTGCTACGTGCAATTCACGTAGCGTGAAGTAGCACAAACTACCCAAATTTTGCAAGCGTAGCGCAGTTGTCCGCCCAGGGTTAAACGATGCAACACTTTTTATAAATGAGGCCCTTTTGTCCAAAAACATGTGAACTGAGCTCCAGCTTACATTGATTGTTTATTGTGTACAGTCCGGGTAACAATCCATTTGGTACAATCTAATGATTGAAAATGTTGAAATAAATCTATGCATTTTAGCAATGCGCCTTAGATGTGACATATAGAAAGGTGGATATTTGCACAACTCTTTATTGGGTGCTGATCATACTATGATTCAGCCAGCATTTTTTTTATAGTGCTTTTATTGCAAACTGGCTTTCATTTGGAAGCCAAAAATGGAGAGTAAATAAATGTGATCACAACAAATGTTTAACTATTGTGTATTCTAACACTTCTGATAAAAACGGTAAATGGATTGTATGGGTGAGCCCATTGCATACAAAAGAAAAGGCCCAAAAAACACAACAAAGTTCTGCCATTTTACTGCTGTGAGTAGCAGTAGTTTCTGAGCCTGGGCTCAGCCCATACCCAGGAAAAACTTCTGAACCCAAACCTTTTGGAAAATTAGACACACAGGGGAGTCCAGACAGTTTGATTTTCATGCATATCACTAAATGTGTTTTACCAAGCATACCCTACAAACTCCAAACCTTTCTCTAAAATCATGAATGTTCCTCACATTTCAGTGAGGGAAAGTTCCTGAATCTGCAGCGATATTTAAAATTCCTACCACCCAGTATTTCAATGTTTCTCCTGCTAAAGTGGCACCTCATCTGTGTAGGGGGCTCTATTGATCCTAAAAGGAAAGGCCACAAAATGCAATGAGGAGACATCACATTTTCCCCTTAAAAATGATACATTTTGGCAGAATTGGTAGCTGGGAAATTCTGCTCGGGCAGAATTCAGCAGCGTGGTGCCTCAATACACTGTGCACACACACAGACAGGGGACAGCGTCTTGCAAGCCCTAGGCTCAGAAATAACAATATGGGGTCGATTCGGATCCGGGTAGGACAGCTCTCCGAGAGCTGTCCGTAGCCTTACCGTGCGACCGACATGTACCCGTAGCCGGTCCGCCCTGTAGATGAAGTACGATGTGCATAACTGCTAAAAACACGATTGACACGTAGGCTGTGATTCAAACTCCATTCTCCGTCTGAGCCGTAACTCCTAACGCCAAACCGAGTCGCCTGGAAGCAGTATCCACAGCAGTTTCCGCCCTGACAAGTACGATGCGCCGGACGGGTCGCCATGTACGGCACATCACAGCATCCGGAAAACAAGCATATCAGCAACGATTCGCACCACAACTCAATCCACGGCTATGAGACGGACCAGCTTGCAGCGGGTACGAGACGGAGCAACAAGCAGCGTGCACGACACAAACACATCATGAATCCCATCGCGCAGGTCATACCAGTACTCTACATCTATGACCGGATCAGGAACTGACACCGACGGTGCAGACGGTAAGTCAGACACCTACCACACAAACAAACGACACGTACCCGCAACATGGTACACACACACAGGGGATCCATATCTTGGCCACTAACAACAGGCCACCATAGGGGTTGCATGGCCAGCACCACTACCACCCCCACCCATAGGGCTTATGTTGCCCATCACCCCTGCCACCCCCACCCATAGGGGACCTGTTGCCCATCGCCCCTGCCACCCCCACTCGTAGGGCATATGTTGCCCATCACCCCTGCTACCTCCAGCCATAGGGGGCCTGTTGCCCATCACCACTGCCACCCCCACCCATAGGGCTTATGTTGCCCATCACCCCTGCCACCCCCAGCCAGAGGGGACCTGTTTTCCATCCCCCCTGCCACCCCCAGCCATAGGGGACCTGTTGCCCATCACCCCTGCCACCCCCACTCGTAGGGCATATGTTGCCCATCACCCCTGCTACCTCCAGCCATAGGGGGCCTGTTGCCCATCACCCCTGCCACCCCCAGCCATAGGGCACAAGTTGCCTATCACCCCTGCCACCCCCATCCATAGGGCTTATGTTGTCCATCCCCCCTGCCACCCCCAGCCATAGGGAACCTTTTGCCCATCACCCCTGCCACCACCACTCATAGGGCATATGTTGCCCATCCCCCCTGCCACCCCCAGCCATAGGGGACCTGTTGCCCACCCCCCTGCCACCCCCAGCCATAGGGGACCTGTTGGCCATCACCCCTGCCACCCCCACTCATAGGGCATATGTTGCCCATCACCCCTGCCACCCCCAGCCATTGGGGACCTGTTACCTATCACCCCTGCCACCCCCACCCATAGGGCTTATTTTGCCCATCACCCCTGCTACCCCCAGCTATAGGGGACCTGATGCCTATCACCCCTGCCACCCCCACCCATAGTGGACCTGTTCCCTATCACCCCTGCCACCCCCACCCATAGGGCTTATGTTGCCCATCCCCCCTGCCAACCCCAGCCATAGGGGACCTGTTGCCCATCACCCCTGCCACCCCAAGCCATAGGGGATCTGTTGCCTATCACCCATGCCACCCCCACCCATAGAGCTTTTGTTGCCCATCACCCCTGCCATCCCCACTCATAGGACGGGTGATGCACCACACATCCATCATACGCCAACATTAGGTATGTCAGCAAAATACATCCTCACTAACATCATGGCAACAGTGTGTAGTCTGTGAGAAATGCCCACAACAGTGATTATGACTTCGAGCATACAATGTAACTAACAGCACATGTGTGACCAACAAATGAGTGTGCCCTACACAAGGCAAACATCACTATAGCACTGTGTCAATGTAAAAAGAACACCCCCTCACTGTGTAGAACAAAAGTTAAGTGTGGGGTTCCAAACTGCAGCAGATGTTGAGCATTGTGCTGATGGGGTCTAAACCCCCCCTCAGCACGCGCCGGAGGTGCGTTGCAGGCCCGGTCTCCTGCCACAGCTGGACGGACAAAAAACGCGTACCCGCAGGATTTCCTGTATCTCCCTCCGGCCAAGCGGGGGTGACTGAGGCTGCGATCAACACCCAGACGAGGCGGTGAGAAGTGCGAAGTATCCCGACCAGAGCCTAGCTGAGAGAGCAAGATCCGAGGTATACAGAGGCCCACCAGGTTCCGAAGTTCCGAGTCGAGTCGAGTCCAGTCCGGTCCAGTCCAGTTCATTTCCGAGGCCTTCCGTTCCGTGCTACCCGGTGAGTACCGTTGCTGGGGAGGCATTTAGACGTGCACATTAATTTGTGCCGGTCATGACGGGTTTGGGTACACAGATCCGGTCTGCACTGTTTCAGCAGTGTATCTGTACTGTTTAGCAGTATATCCAGTATGTTCATGTATATAATTCAGTATTATCTAGTATTAGTATTTTGTCAGTGACTAGTTTTCTTCTAATTATCATTGTTCGTTAAATGTTAAATGTTAAATGTTAAATGTTTTACTGTGTTTAAAAAAATTGTGGTATGAATGAGTGTTCATTATTGTGTTTATCGTATTAATTGTGTTCAAGTCCAGTTTGAGTAAGAATCAAGTAGCAAGGTTTAAAGATGCCGTTCTTTTCAAAATTAAGACAGATCAAAACTAGAAAAGGAGTACTCGAAGAAGCTGTTCCCATTCCACCTAGGGACACTCCAGGGTACTTTATGTATCATAAACATGGCCTAGATGCCGTATTATATCTTGACTTATGGGTGGACTACACCAAGGATCTAGCAGAAAGTCAGAGGTGGCCCACAGCTGGGACATGGGATGCAGATTGCATCATGAGAGTAGAAGAAGAATTATGGAAAAAGAAAGCCAGACAGTCACAGAAAGATGCCATTGAACTATGGCGTAAAGAATCGCATAGGCGCACAGAGAAAGCGCTCAGACTGGAAGAGAAAAGTAGGGAGAACTCAAATAAAGCCCGAGAAAACATATTAGTTGAGGAAGGTATCCGAGTAAAAACAGAACAAGTAGACAGACAACGAAACACTCTTATAAATGGTATGTATCCTCTTTTGGCCGAAGGTTTACCTAAGGCCACCCCGGAAATACCGAAAGATTTGCCACCCCCATTACTCCCGATTAAAGCACATCCCAAGACCGCAAAAGATATTTTCCTTTCCTCCTATTTAGACGATGTAGCTCCCGAATATGTTAATGTTCCACCACACACGGCACCTGTCGATGGTGCTCAACCCCGAGATCATCCGCCCCCACCTCCGCAACAACAAACTCCTCCGCACAATCCAACAGGTCCATCTGTTTCCACCGCTTTTCCTGCATCCACAGTCTCTACCTTACATCCCACAAATCCTTTCGTGCCTAGCACCTCAGAAGGTGCGACAGGAGGTGCGACAGCAATTTTTGCCACGCCACCGTCACGAAGTAAATCGTCTCTTAGAGATTTAGCAAACCAACGTACACCCCAAATAGCAACGTCCGACATGTTTAAGGAACATCTTGTGGATTGTAGATATGATCCAGTGCCCGGTAAAAATGACAGAATGCTGCTATCATCACTACGTATACGACGAGCTTCACTATATTTAACGACACTACCAGGAATGGTTAATCATCTAGACAATATATATCGCTTTGTCCAAACAGGGCAAGGCCCTGAAAGTATTGACGAAGCCATGGATTATCAGAAAGTGGATATACAGAGATTACTGTTACGCTTCTTCATAAACTGCTTGATCAGAGACAGAGATAGGCCTGGGGTAGATCAGGATGAAATGCAAGTACTTACCAGATGGGGTCAGAATATATCAGAGGGAAAACATGATAAACAGACGTGTATAGTAGCTATGTGCCGAAAGATCCGCAAAGAAATAGAACGAATACATAAAACCAGATTGGAGGCAGACAAAACTGAATCAGAGAATGGAGAGGAGGAGGAAGAATCATAAATGCCCACAGGACAATTAGAAACGATAGCTTATGTAGGTAGGGGAAGACCTGGTAACAATACCAGATACTTTAATGATCCAATACGTCCGATACGTCCAGAATGCAAAAGACATTTTCAAGCCTCTATGTTAAATGCAAGGTCCCCTGAACACCTATTCCAGACTGCTGATAAATTACTTCGAGACCGAAGGGGGTACCACATGCTCGATTCTATGGATGAACAAGAATTAGCCAGGTCAGCAGTACAATGGGCTGACAGTTCTGAAAAATACAGTGATGATGCGCTAGCACACACGTTTTTGAACCTTACCCCAGACGAACAGCGTTTAGCTGGTATATACATGATACAACACCTCCTTATATTATATAGAAGCCAACACTCCGATCCTGGTCCCCTACCTGATATACTGATAGAATTACTCACGAACAAATGGAGAGGTTCAGGTACTGATTTAATCAAAGAAATTCTAGAATATCGACACCAGTACATTGTCTTCGTATGCCCAGAACATGTTTCAGTTCCCCCCAAGGAAAGAAAAACGTATCACATAGACAGACAGAATCCCTTACGCGAAGTGCACCCAGTCAGAGGTGATGACAATACTTTTAAACGCGTGTTTGTGTACACGCCCATAACTAAAATTGAATTATTAGAAATGAAGAAAGTAGTACCTAGCCATGACAAAGACCCAGCAGGTTTCCACCGTGAGATAAAAGACATGTTACTCATGGGAGAGTATACATACCCTGACATTATGAAAATATTAAAAGTCTTATTACCTGCCGGTATTTACGAGAAACTCAAAGAAAAAGAATGGGAGGTGGGAGACCAAAAGATAGATTGGACAGCATTAGAAAACGAAGAAAAGGCCCGAGCTGCAGGTTCAGGGCTTGGGGAAAAGACTACAGCATTACCAGGATTATTAGTGCAGGTACTACCACGTTTATTGACTACGAAAAAGGAAGACTGGGGTGCAATTTCAGCCTGTAAACAAAAACAAGATGAAGACACTAGTGATTTCTATTCCCGATTTGAAAAATGTTTTGGTATTAATAGTGGCATAAAAGCAAGTAGTGAGTCGTATCCACATCTGTTTGTGACAAAATTAGTTGAAAATTCCCTGCCCCAAGTTAAGAATAGAGTACTGAAATTCGAGAGTACTTGGCAAGGTAACACACCGTCACAAATGTTACAAATGTTACAATATCATCACAATAGAATTAGAGAAGAACAAGAACATGAACAAAGACGGATGAAAGACACGAAAATGAAAATGCTTGTTGCGCAGTCAGTTCCAGCTGACGGTCATAAAAAGGGTACGACGCAGTCCAATGATTCAGCGGGTCCTGTTAGAGGGACATGCAACTATTGTAAACAGCCAGGTCATTATATACACGATTGCACAGTTCTGAAACATAATATCTCTACGGGTATAACGAAGGAGAGACCACGTCCGCCTAGACAGGATCAGATCCAACAACAAGTACCTCAGAATATACAGCCTATGCAGGCTGCACAACAGACCGCACCACAACCACAACAACAGCCACAGCCTATTGCTGCAACACAAAACACGACACAACAGATGTACCAGTATGCACAAAATGACTATCCAGAGTATCAGCGCTACACATGAAATAGCCTAGAGAGGGAAGTTGGCTTACCCCTTATTGAGGTTCCTGTAGACCAAGAGGGTCCTTATGTACAGAGTCAAGTATTAGGGAAAGACAGAAAGTTTCTACTCGATACAGGGGCAAGCAGAACAACTATCAGTCACAGCGAAGTCCCAGGAGCACCCCTCTCAGGCTCACAAAATATTTCCCTTGGTTTTTCAGGAAAGCCTACTATTAACGAAGTATCACAACCACTTGCATTCACAGTCGGTCCGTTAACACGGACTACAGATCTATTGCTTACGAAATCATGTCCAGAAAACTTGTTAGGTATAAAAACATTGAAGGCTCTAGGAGCTGTAATATGTTGTTCTCCGGAAGGAGTACGACTATTTTTGCGTGACTTTAAAGGTCACTACGTGTCTAGAGACATGGATCACCGGTTACAGAATCTACCTGCACATTTATGGGCACAAGGCCCCACTGATGTAGGTTGTATGCACATTACACCATATCGAGTTACACTCAAAACAGGAGTGGTACTACCACGAATGCGACAATACAAATTACCGCCAGATGCTGTAGTGGCTTTACTGCAAATCATTGACGAGCTCATTGCACAAGGAGTGGTTGTAGAAACGGACTCCAATGTATGTAATTCCCCGATAATTCCGATTCTTAAACGAACTGATCCAAAAGCACCACCAGTATATCGATTAGTTATTGATCTGCGAGAATTAAATAAATGCATTGTACCACAATACCCCGTGGTCCCAGATATCTCTTCATTGCTAACAGCCATAGATTCAGAAGCAACGTTCTTTACTGTAATTGACCTCAAGAACGCTTTCTTTAGCGTCCCAATCGATCCGGAAAGCCAATATTTGTTCGGATTCAGTTTAAATGGACGAAGTTTTAAATTCGCACGCGCACCTCAAGGATTCACAGAAAGCCCCAGCATCTATAGCCAAGCACTGAAGAGAGAACTTGACAGTATCCACATGCCAGCCAACACTGCCCTGCTTCAATATGTCGATGATCTGCTGATCACCGCCCGAAGTGAACCTGAATGTGAAAAAGCATCACTGACGGTTTTACATTTCTTAGCCGACAAGGGGCACAAAGTGTCCCCTTCGAAGCTGCAATTCTGTGTCCAGCAAGTTGTGTACCTTGGGCACTTGCTGTCCAAGGGGGGAAGACAGCTTACACCCGACCGCATCCAGTTAATTGTTAACATGCCGCCACCCAAGACACAAAAGGAGGTGCGGGCATTCATAGGCCTCACTTCGTACTGTAGGCAGTGGATCCCTCAATATGCATTTCTAGCAAAACCACTCATTCAGTTGACAACACAGGAGGCAGCGACATCGACTGTCCTCCCTTGGACTCAGGAACATACACAAGCTTTTGAAAGCTTAAAGAAAGCTTTATGTCAAGCACCTGTTTTAGCAACACCATGTTACAGCAAACGTTTTACACTTTTTGTTACAGAACGTGAAGGTACTGCTTTGTCAGTACTCACGCAGGAACAAGCAGGATCACACAAGCCATGTGCTTATTTTTCCAGTACATTAGATCCCGTAGCTCAGGCTCTTCCTGCGTGCCTGAAATCAGTCGCAGCAACAGCTTTAGCAATCAGACAAAGCGATGCCATAGTGTTAGGACATCAATTGACAGTACAAGTACCACACGCAGTAGAGGTTCTCTTGAACCGGACCCAAACACAACACTTGACTATAGCAAGACTGACGGGTTATGAATTGACATTGTTCCAGCCACACATAGAAATCAGACGTTGTAGTACATTAAATCCTGCCACACTTTTGCCATTAAGTGGAACAGACCCATTGGCACATGATTGTATTGAAGTCATTACTATTACGACGAAACCCAGACAAGACTTGACAGATATTCCATTATCAGATCCAGACCTGACATTGTATGTAGATGGTTCATGCATGAGAACAAATACAGGAGAGTTAGTGGCCGCTTATGCAGTCACAACAGACACTGAAGTTATTGAAACAAATTGTATCGATACCTTATCAGCTCAAGCAGCAGAGCTCATCGCTCTGACACAAGCCTGTATTCAAGCCAAAAATAAGAAAGTCAACATATACACAGATTCACGTTATGCATTCGGAGTCGTCCATGACTTCGGCGTGCTTTGGCGAGAGAGAGGTTATTTAACTTCTCACGGTGCCCACATCCAGCACGGTCCCCTTATTCAAGCTCTGTTAGATGCAATACATCTGCCTACTGCAATATCGATTATGAAATGCAAGGCCCATACGAAAGTGACTGACATTATTTCTCAGGGTAACGACCTAGCTGACAGAACAGCTAAACGGACTGCTCAGAATCAGACTCATACAACTGACACGACAAAGACAATAGTTCCGACACCAACACACTGCATGACAGTTAAGGATCCCGCCCTTGATGTAATTGACATACAGACACATGCTACACCAGAAGAAATAAAGAGATGGACTGAATTAGGAGGGATCCAAACGGATCAAGGATGGATGACGAAGGAAAAATCTATATGGTTTCTTCCTGACTCCATGGTTCAAGTCATCATTAACACAATACATAGTCCAGCGCACCTAGGAGAGAAAGCTATGCTAGACAGTATTCAACACATTTGGTTCAATAAACACTTGCGAGCAGCAGCTAAACAGAAAGTACGTACCTGCATGATTTGTTGTCAGTTCAATCCAGGAAAAGGCGTACCTGTAGAACAGGGTGGATTTCAACCTCCCGATCACACTTTTGAAGTCCTCCAGATGGATTATATCCAGATGGAACGATGTCGAGGATTCAAATATGTCCTCGTAGTTGTATGCGCTCTTTCCCGGTGGACAGAGGCGTATCCCGTCTCAGATTACACTGCCCCGACTACTGCCAAACAGTTAGTTCGAGAATTCTTCCCACGGTATGGTTTGCCCCGTGTCGTGTACTCAGATAATGGCCAGCCATTCTCATCCGAGCTAATGAAACATGTTTCACTTCTGTTAGGCTACCAATGGAAATTCCACTGTGTCCGACATCCCGAGGCAGCAGGTCTCGTGGAGCGACATAATCAAACTCTGAAAATTAGACTGTCCAAAGTATGTAGAGACAAAGGTGTCGACTGGATAGTAGCTTTACCAGTTGCGCTCTTTTACATGAGAATGGTAGCACACTCTCGAACAGGGCTATCCCCGTATGAGGTGATCTTCGGTAGACCACCAAATATGTGGGGGACGCCTATACCTCGTAAAATAACTGATGTTGATTGTAATATGCTGACAGATTACCTGGCTTCCTTGATGTCTGCACTACAATCTTGTCGTTCACAGGTAGCTGCAGCTTTTCCCGATAACACTGAGGTGAAGCCCCATGACGTGGTTCCGGGGGACCTTGTGCTTGTAAGGAACTTCGACAGAAGGAATCCGCTGGAGCCTCGCTGGCAGTCGCCCAAGCTCGTCTTATTGACCACAAGGACAGCTGTGAAGATTGAGGGACGCAAAGGGTGGTTGCACTCGAGCCATATCAAAAAATTTCATGGACTATCATCTGACTTGAATTTTCAGCCCTTCATTCCCTCACAGACTGATTCAAAACTCCCCCTGGTTGATAAGCCAGAAAAAGAAAACTATAAACTGAAACTAAGGTCTAGCAAGTCAGACAATTTGATTGTTTAAGTCCTCTCCAAGGTGAATCGGTTGAATTTGTCTCTGACATGTATCCTCTAGACCGAAATAGAGAGAGAAATAGACAGAAACAGCTCAAGAAACATGCGTACTGTAAATCACTTCGTAGTCACTGCATAGTGACATTGTTAATTATGTTTTTTCTAAGTCTTCTGATTATTATTTCCAGTATATTACTACACATGTATTACCCTATTTCCAAGCGTGCTTTCAATGCTACTGTCGAACATTCTTTTAGCGAATTACCCCCGCATGAGTTGTCCTATAGATTTGCGCTGCGCAACAATACATTCATTAGTATGTTACATCATTCTCATCAGACCAGCAATGCTACAAATTGTTGGATATGTGGCCGACTCCCTCCCTATCAGAAATACAAGGGAGTTCTGCCCCTTTTTCCGTATCCATTCACACACAATGGCTCCTGTGGAGCATGGTTTAGTTTGATTAATTCCCTAGATTCAAATTCAGTAGTTTATCAAGACAACTGGGTATGGGGAAACCTGAACCTAGTTTTACTTAAAGTCTGCTACCCTAACAAGGAGGGACTTCCCAAAAGAACAGGGACTGATCTAGAAAATGAAGTATATGGATTAGGTAACTTTACACTTAACCTCATGATCCTGAATGTTGAATCCGAAGCTACACCAATCTTGCCCGCTATGTCAGTATTTCCAGTTAGAGGCGAATTATGTGTAAGAAAGAATGGTTCAATACACATGGGCCATAGTAAATGTACCACTGTAATAGAATTCAGTGATAAAGGCAAGTCTACATTTAGAGCTTCCCGTCACTCTTACTTCATCTGTGGTCACACCGCATACATACGCCTACCCCTAGACTGGGATGGTACCTGTTACATTGCATTCCTTTTGCCACCTGTTTTCCTAGCCCCGCCTGATTACCATAGGAATACCCATTTAGTACACAATAGACAGCAGAGAGATCTCCCGATTGTCGACTACACTGAAACCGCATGGGAGCAATATACAGATTTCAATAAAGGTTTCTTTCCCTACATAGGTACAGTCACTAATAGTAAGCTGATACGTAGATTAACTAGAACCCTTGAAGCAGTAGTGAATGAAACTACTTCCGCCTTAGGCAACTTAACAGAGGAGCAGTCTGCGATGCGGATTGTTGTTCTTCAAAATCGTCTTGTCCTTGACGTCATTCTGGCCGATAGGGGCGGAGCTTGTAGGGTCATCGGATCAAGTTGCTGTGTTTTCATACCAGAAAACGCGCCGTCAGTATATAAAGCCATAACTCGACTTCATAAGATCATAAGCCAGATACACCAGAATCCAGGCACCTGGACTTGGTCCGGTTGGTTCTGGAGCGTGTTGTCAGCCTGGGGATGGAGGATCCTATCCTTCCTAGGTATTGGCTTTCTCATTCTATTCAGTTGCTGCTTGTGTCTACAATGTGGGCCAGCGATTTGTGGTCTGTGTGCCACATCGTGTATCCCGCCTTCAAATTTTCATTCAAGATCCCGGAAGAAGAAAGAAGAACAAATGATGCTATATGAACAGATTGATGGATTGATGAAGATGAATATTTCATGAGGGTCCGTAGGGGACAAGGAGGGAATGAGGAAATATGAATTTTTATGGTCAATTGTGTCCCCTATCTTAGACCCCAACGGCTCCATGTACATGCTACAAGTACATGTATGTTCCCTCCAGTTCCAGCTATGAAGACGCAAATACATGTGCGTCCAACGTCAACATGTCCTCTTTCAGATCCGCCATGAATGGGTCGAATATTCCATTCCTAAGTATGATTGGCCACCGACTTTATATGGTCCACTTTTCACGTTTTACAGTTCAGGCAAGTAGGCCCTGAATTCTGCCATCAAGCCTTTTCCTGCTTCTGCCTCTGAAATGCTCCAGCCTGGACTTGCATCCGTATCCATGAACTTTGTCCTACTCCCTGCGCGGCTAACGGTGCCTGACGCGGCCTGCTGCCTGCCAAAAACTGTATTCAGCCTTCAAGTTATCCGCTCCGCTCCTCATCAAATGCATTCCTGTCTAGTAGTTTAGGTAAACATCCTTCCAGCTACCGAGCAAAGGGCCCGGCCTCGCTGTCTTTATGCAAGTAATTCATAGCCCCTGTTACCATGGAAGATTCCTGCCCCCTCGCATCTCATGTAGACACATAGACGCTTGTACATGCACTAACAGTCAGTATAGAATAGATTCCGTCCGAGAGACCTTTCCTTTTGGATAAAACAGTTCCTTAAACAAAGATATTAGATACGATTTGGGATTAGGTTGACCTGACCCCCCAGACTTCTGTCTCCACATGTAGAGCTAAATGTCAATTCCCCTTCACCCTCTAGTTGCACGTCAATCACACGTCATGCGGCTGCACGCGCATCTCTGCCAAATATTTCTGCTGACACTGCAGGATTCTCTTATGGATCCACCCACTTGTGACATCATTTTAAATGACGTTTCTAGTATACGCCTATTATTACGCCTATTTTCATTACGTATGTGTATTCTTATCTGTATTATCAGCTGTTACGCCTCCTGCATCTGTCTTAATGTAATGCTTTTCATATATATATCGTTACTTGTCAATAATGTATTGCCGATCCCTTCCTGAACCTTCGTGGTGATGGAATATGATTGCCTGGTTCGAACCATAATTCCTTTGTAGGGAATAAAGTCCTTTTCAGAACCTCTAATACCACGGATTCTGCCTCTTATTTTGACTGAGTTATTCTTACTAGACTTTACCGCAAAAAAAATAGTACAGGTAATTTAAATATTTACCACACTCTCCCTCACCAGCAACCCAGAAGACACCAGACTCAATTTCCAGGAGGAATGAGAAACATGGCGACCTGGATGAAGGACAGATGCCTAAAGCTCAACTCCGAAAAAACCCAGGTCCTCATCTTCGGCCCCCGCCCCTCAGCATGGAACGACTCCTGGTGTCCTTCCACCATGGGAACCCCACCCACCCCGACTGACCACGCTCGCAACCTCGGCATAAACCTCGACTCCTCCCTCTCCATGAACCGCCAGATCAACGCCATCTCCTCCACCTTTTTCAACTTCCTCTGGATCCTATGTATGACCTTCAAGTGGATTCCCCCAGACTGCAGAAAGACCATCACCCACACACTTATCACCAGCAGGCTCAACTACGGCAACTCCCTCTATGCCGGAATCAACAAATCCCTACTACGAAAACTCCAGACCATCCAGAATATGGCCGCCAGTCTCATCCTAGGGATACCGTGCCATGAGCACATGACACCACACCTGCGAGAACTCCACTGGCTCCCCGTGGAAAAGAGGCTCACCTACAAGCTACTCATGCATGCCTATAAATCCCTTAACAACATCGGACCCAAATACCTCAACAACCGAATGAGCTTCCACGCACCCAAACGGAACCTCCGTTCGGCCGACCTCGCCTTGGCTGAGGTCCCCCGCATCCACCGAAGCAGGGCTGGTGGGAGAGCCTTCTCCTACACTGTGGCCACAGTATGGAACACTCTACCAGTAGATATAACACGATCACCAACCCTGCACACCTTCAGACGGGCTCTCAAGACCTGGCTTTTCAACTGACCGGAGTAGCCTACTCTTTTTCCCTCCCCCAGCGCCTTGAGACCCTCACGGGTGAGTAGCACGCTTTACCAACCCCTGATTGATTGATTGATTGATTGCTTGCCTGCACTGCTAAGGAGAGGGGACATTCCCTCGGAGGGGCATACATGGGGGCAGGCCAGCCCAGGCACCGCAGGGACAGGATCAGGGCGCAGCAGAAAGAGGCAGTGAACAGGTGGTGGATGCAGGCGAGACACTTGCAACTGCAGTGGAGCTGACTGAAGTGGTGGGTGCAGTCACAACTGTGGAGCACAAGTCAGATGGGGTGGGTGCCGGCACAACTCCAGTGGGCAGGTCAGATGGAGTGGATTGGGTCCCCACTACAGTGCCCAAGTCAGACGGGGTGGTCGTGGACTCCACTGCAGTGCCTAAATCCATGTGAGCGGAATGTGGTGCAGGTGAGGTTGGCAGGACAGAAGGGGGGACACGGTCCCCACATCAGTGGCACTAACCATCTGAACAGGTGTGGAGGAGCAAGTGGTAGTGGGGAGGGCCTCAGCATTTTGGGAATGGTGTATATTTGGGTGGGGTAACCCGGGGCAGGGAGTGGCGGGGGAACCTCTGGAGTGGTGGGCTGGGGGATGGAGGATGGAGACTTTGCCTTGGAGCTGCATGGTGGTGGTGGGGTCTTGCTCTTCCGGCTCCGGGAGGACGTGCGGGTGGGGTCTCGGTCTGACTGTGCCTGGGGGAGGGTTTCCGGGTGTGAGGGGCACTCCCCTCTATGTGTGGGGACTTCCTCTTCCCCTTGTAATCAGGATCTGCTGGGTAGGTGGAAAAGAGGCCAAGGTCACAGAGGAAGAGCTTCTGTGGAGATGGGGTTGCAGGTGAGGCAAGGGAAGGGGGCTGGGAGGGAAAGGTTTCGGAGGACTGCGGAGTGGTTGTGGATGACTGTGTGTGAGTCTACAAACCATCCCCTGTGAGTGTGGTATCAGTCCCCTGCGCTTGCTTGTGTGCACATCTAGACCTTGGTTTGGGTGTTTGTGTGCTGCCCGTGTCTGTGGCTGTGTGAGAATGTGCAGGTGTGTGTGTGCTTGGGACAGGTAGGGGTGTGGGACTGTTGGAGGAGGGACACTGCTGCCGTCAGGGAGGAGGACATGGACTGATTGGTCCTCTGTAGGGCAGACATGCCCGAGGAAATGCCCTCCATGAACGACACCAGTTACGTCAACAGACTTGTGCATGCATGCAGGACCTTCAGCATCGACATCTGCCCTACATGGATCTGTCTAAGTAAGTCCACAGACTCCTCACTCAGGGCAGCAGGGGACACAGGGGCAGGGGGTGCGGTGCCTGGCACAAAGGAGACATGCTCCCGAACACGGGAGCCTACAGGGACCTCTGGGATGAGAGCCGATGGGAGGGTGGTGATGGTGGTGGTGGAGGCGGTGGCGGGGACAGCCTCACTAGCTGGGGTTTGGTGGCTGCTGACACCCGCCTCCACAAGGGAGTCATCCTCAGAACTGCTGTGGCCCTCAGCTGGGGGGGATGGTGCTGACGACTCTGTGTGGCTCCACTCGCCCTCCGTGCCACTGGGTCCCCCGACTCCTTTCCTTCTGTCCCTGTCAGGCTCTGTAGCTCCTCCTGGTCCATGGAGCTGTCCCCTCCTGTGGCCGTGGATGTATCTGGATACTCACTGTGGTGTGACTGCACACACCACAGTGAGTACATCACATCACAGGGCAAGCCCAGGCATCATCAGCTGAACACAGCTCAAAGTGCCAACACTGTTTAGAATAAGCCAATTGTCATTCTCAACATCAACCTTAGCACACATATCCCTCCTTGACTTGCACACATATGTCTGTTGCATGTTGGATGCTAATACCCCAATGGCCCGACATGCACCAACCACACATTAGTTGTACATGCAAGTGAACATGTAGGAGTATGTCACTATACACAAAGCACATCACTTGCTACTGACTCAGTACAGGTGTCCGAATGAAGGGATGGGCAGAGACTAATTTCACATGCCTGTGATGCATGCCAGCAACACACACTATTATGTTCTCATGTTCTGATGGGCAATGCCACAATGGGGTGCATGATGCACACTTGAACACAATGCAGGATCACTCATAGCAAGTAAAATGCCATGGCACTGGCATGCCTGGAAAGTCAGTCAACACTGTCTCCTGTCACAGGGGCAGGGCATCCAGACAACAACAGTATGCACTGTCTCACAATCAAAGCTCAGGGGTAAAGCTAACTCTGCAGATGACCGGTGCACTTGCCCATCCCCTGCAAACAACATATCCAGGACCCAGAAGACCCCACATCATGCAAATTAGACATATGAGTCTCTGCGAACACAGCTCCCTGTACATTAACACATCACCGTCTGCTATACATGTAACCCAGCTGCCTGAAGGACACAGTTGCATACACCATTGTGCGCTGTCAGATGATCACACACCTATATGTCACACAGGTCTTGTCTCTCACAGTCACATCTCAGATGTCTTGCTGACCCTCTGAATCATGGACACCCCAGTTGTACGTAACAACAAGCCACATCATAATGACACAGAGGCAGACACCTGAAGGCACATGTCACTATGCACAACCTGTAATTTGATACACAGCAGTGGGATTACAGAGTGTTTCTAAATGCCCTTGAGGAGGCATAACTGCCCAGGTCTACATGAAACAGTGTTCTGCCCTGGACAGTAGTCAGGTGGCTAAGCAAGTGTGACATACTTGATATACATACTCCTGAGGGCCCAAAATTGGAGTCCCCTGCTGCATGGGTTTGTTTGGAATCCCCCAGCCACATGTGGCAAGTCAGACCAGCAATTGGAACACATCTCAAGGGCACACACAGATCACATGTCAGATCTCAGGCATTGGGCAAACAATTGAACCACCCATGAAACACACAACAAAGTCACGGGAACAGATGCTGTCCGGTAGCTGAAGCATAGCTGACTGCAGGGACACAGTGCCCTAGTGACACAAGCAACAGGCTGTAGGGGCCACACCTGTGGAACAGATGAGGAAGGTACATCACACAATTGAGGGACCTGAGTATTGGACTACAAGACCTATGTAATGTGGAAGTGTGACCAGGCCAAAAGACTGCAATTAGCATGTCAGACATAGTACACAGATTAGGCATGGACTTACCCCCTTCCTGCTGCTGTCTGGCCTTCAGCTGCCTATCCAGGTCCGGGAAGACCACCGCCAGGAGCCGGAGCATGTGGGGGGTCAGGGTCCAGTGTCCGCCCCTCTTGTGTGGAGGTGACAGCTTCAGCTGGACTCTAGCTATCCTCCGGGTCCAGCCCCGAAGGTCCTGCCACCTCTTCTGGCAGTTGCGGATCCAGCGCTTATAGACCCCCACCGAACGAACTGCCCGGGCGATGGTCAGCCATATCTCCTGCTTCTGGTGGCATCAACCTGTGAGGATGACAAAGTTAAAAGTACATTAACACACATGCCCCATTTTTGTGCTGCATACATTTGCAGATATATGTCATCATCACAAAGGGAAATGAGTTACACAGGTAGTGCAACCATGGGGAAGGACAAATCACCTGCAGGTCTGACATGTTAACAATGTCTGGGTAGTTTAAGCTTGCACTAATGCACTTTAGCAGCAGGACACCTGTTCATTACATGTACCTACACACTTTGGGTGATGAAAGTAGTCATTGAGAATGCTTGCCACTGGTGTACACACTGCTAGTACTGCTAGTCAGACAACATGCATAATTAGGAAGGCAGTGGACTGCACACTCACCTGCTCCCCTGGTTTCCCATAGAGCTTGCTGTACTGTGGAAGGAGCCCGTCCAGCAGGGCCTGGTTCTCCTCCTCAGTGAAGGCTGGGGCCCTCTCCAGAGTACGTGCCATCGCAGGAGCCAGAGGATGCAGAGACAGCAGCAGTGGTAGCAGTGATGTGGCCCAGGAGCATGTAGTGCAGGCAAGTGTGCTCCCTGGGGGCCAGCCAGCCTTATATCTGTGCTGCAGAGGCAGAATATGTGCCATGTGTCCCAAGTGATAGGTCCAACACGATTGCATTCTATGAATCTGGCCAACCCCTGGAAATGTACGACTCGTACACGCCTTCCGCATCGTTCAAATCTTCACCTTCATGAAACTCTTGAAATTGCAAAATTGTTGTAGGTATCCAACTGAATTTCCAGCGCACAACTCGTACAAGTATTGAATCCGCATCCGTCTCCATGACAGTCCAGAGCCAATGGGTGCTCCCGGCTCGGACAACTGACTGTACACCGCATATTTTAAAAATACACACACACCCATCTCCATACGATTCAATGGCCAAGGCGTACGCCTGTCTTGGACCATGCCTGCCCGACGCGTATGCATGATAGTCACCCGCGTCAGACCTCATTGCAGTCAATGGCAAAGCGTGCGCACGGCTCAGCCATGAACCGTGCAATGCGTACGCATTGTCACCCGCGTCGGACCTCATTGCAGTCAATGGCAAAGCGTACGCACGGCTCGGTCATGAACCGTGCAATGCGTACGCATTGTCACCCCCGTCGGACCTCATTGGTGTGACTATTCGACGGATTCAACACACAATAACTTGCCAGGGACACCTGTGCACACCTACCACACTACAGCATTGGGCACACAGTGTCCCATGGCATGTAAGGCTGCATTCCCTGGGTGTTTGGGGGGGCCAAATTTGGTTTGTTGGGTGGCACTTTTGTGTAGCCACTCCCAGGCTGTGCACGTGTACATGGGGGCAGAATCCTTTGTGTGTCTTGCACATTACCACTGTGATGGGCAAATGAACAGTAATGAGCATGAGTCACGGACACAGTTTCATGTTGGATATGTTTGGGCCATGTCACATACACCCTGAGTCCTGGGGGTGATGGCATGTACGTCACAGTGATACCTGTAGCCACAATACTGATATGCACCCACAGTCTGTGTGCATGTTGTGTCTCAGATGTGTCTGATCAAATGTGCCCAATGGGTGACAGTCTCCACATCAATGTGGTATATGCATCAACCTTGATGGTGTGTGTGTGTGTGTGTCAAAGAGACATACATGTAGGGCCTGCAGGGACAACAGTGGTCACTACCTGTGGGACTCACATTTGCCTTGTGGTGTGTACGTGATACGCTATGTGCATGCCAGTTTCGATGTGGCAATACAGGGACCCTGGGTTTCTGCATGGCAAAGATCTGTGATGCCTGGGAGACATCAGGCCTCACTTATCACTGTGGTGTGTGTTAGTGACATCACAGCAGTACATTGGTCGGGTGACACAGCCAGATGAGTGGCCATTGCACTACATGGGACTCATGTGGACATGTGGAATTGAGATGTGAGGTGATGGTCATGTAGGTGACATATGTGTCCATGCCCAACAGCACCCACCTCAATACATTGTGTAATGTCATGATCTATCATGTGATATTGAGCCTGGTCATGGCCACATGGGTGGATGTGTGGTAAATATTTAAATTACCTGTACTATTTTTTATGCGGTAAAGTCTAGTAAGAATAACTCAGTCAAAATAAGAGGCAGAATCCGTGGTATTAGAGGTTCTGAAAAGGACTTTATTCCTTACAAAGGAATTATGGTTCGAACCAGGCAATCATATTCCATCACCACGAAGGTTCAGGAAGGGATAGGCAATACATTATTGACAAGTAAGGATATATATATGAAAAGCATTACATTAAGACAGATGCAGGAGGCGTAACAGCTGATAATACAGATAAGAATACACATACGTAATGAAAATAGGCGTAATAATAGGCGTATACTAGAAACGTCATTTAAAATGATGTCACAAGTGGGTGGATCCATAAGAGAATCCTGTAGTGTCAGACCTCATTGCAGTCAATGGCAAAGCGTGCGCACGGCTCAGCCATGAACCGTGCAATGCGTACGCATTGTCACCCGCGTCGGACCTCATTGCAGTCAATGGCAAAGCGTACGCACGGCTCGGTCATGAACCGTGCAATGCGTACGCATTGTCACCCCCGTCGGACCTCATTGGTGTGACTATTCGACGGATTCAACACACAATAACTTGCCAGGGACACCTGTGCACACCTACCACACTACAGCATTGGGCACACAGTGTCCCATGGCATGTAAGGCTGCATTCCCTGGGTGTTTGGGGGGGCCATATTTGGTTTGTTGGGTGGCACTTTTGTGTAGCCACTCCCAGGCTGTGCACGTGTACATGGGGGCAGAATCCTTTGTGTGTCTTGCACATTACCACTGTGATGTGCAAATGAACAGTAATGAGCATGAGTCACGGACACAGTTTCATGTTGGATATGTTTGGGCCATGTCACATACACCCTGAGTCCTGGGGGTGATGGCATGTACATCACAGTGATACCTGTAGCCACAATACTGATATGCACCCACAGTCTGTGTGCATGTTGTGTCTCAGATGTGTCTGATCAAATGTGCCCAATGGGTGACAGTCTCCACATCAATGTGGTATATGCATCAACCTTGATGGTGTGTGTGTGTGTGTGTCAAAGAGACATACATGTAGGGCCTGCAGGGACAACAGTGGTCACTACCTGTGGGACTCACATTTGCCTTGTGGTGTGTACGTGATACGCTATGTGCATGCCAGTTTCGATGTGGCAATACAGGGACCCTGGGTTTCTGCATGGCAAAGATCTGTGATGCCTGGGAGACATCAGGCCTCACTTATCACTGTGGTGTGTGTTAGTGACATCACAGCAGTACATTGGTCGGGTGACACAGCCAGATGAGTGGCCATTGCACTACATGGGACTCATGTGGACATGTGGAATTGAGATGTGAGGTGATGGTCATGTAGGTGACATATGTGTCCATGCCCAACAGCACCCACCTCAATACATTGTGTAATGTCATGATCTATCATGTGATATTGAGCCTGGTCATGGCCACATGGGTGGATGTGTGGTAAATATTTAAATTACCTGTACTATTTTTTATGCGGTAAAGTCTAGTAAGAATAACTCAGTCAAAATAAGAGGCAGAATCCGTGGTATTAGAGGTTCTGAAAAGGACTTTATTCCTTACAAAGGAATTATGGTTCGAACCAGGCAATCATATTCCATCACCACGAAGGTTCAGGAAGGGATAGGCAATACATTATTGACAAGTAAGGATATATATATGAAAAGCATTACATTAAGACAGATGCAGGAGGCGTAACAGCTGATAATACAGATAAGAATACACATACGTAATGAAAATAGGCGTAATAATAGGCGTATACTAGAAACGTCATTTAAAATGATGTCACAAGTGGGTGGATCCATAAGAGAATCCTGTAGTGTCAGCAGAAATATTTGGCAGAGATGCGCGCGCAGCCGCATGACGTGTGATTGACGTGCAACTAGAGGGTGAAGGGGAATTGACATTTAGCTCTACATGTGGAGACAGAAGTCTGGGGGGTCAGGTCAACCTAATCCCGAATCGTATCTAATATCTTTGTTTAAGGAACTGTTTTATCCAAAAGGAAAGGTCTCTCGGACGGAATCTATTCTATACTGACTGTTAGTGCATGTACAAGCGTCTATGTGTCTACATGAGATGCGAGGGGGCCGGAATCTTCCATGGTAACAGGGGCTATGAATTACTTGCATAAAGACAGAGGCCGGGCCCTTTGCTCGGTAGCTGGAAGGATGTTTACCTAAACTACTAGACAGGAATGCATTGGATGAGGAGCGGAGCAGATAACTTGAAGGCTGAATACAGTTTTTGGCAGGCAACAGGCCGCGTCAGGCACCGTTAGCCGCGCAGGGAGTAGGACAAAGTTCATGGATACGGATGCAGGTCCAGGCTGGAGCATTTCAGAGGCAGAAGCAGGAAAAGGCTTGATGGCAGAATTCAGGGCCTACTCGCCTGAACTGTAAAACGTGAAAAGTGAACCATATAAAGTCGGTGGCCAATCATACTTAGGAATGGAATATTCGACCCATTCATGGCGGATCTGAAAGAGGACATGTTGACGTTGGACGCACATGTATTTGCGTCTTCATAGCTGGAACTGGAGGGAACATACATGTACTTGTAGCATGTACATGGAGCCGTTGGGGTCTAAGATAGGGGACACAATTGACCATAAAAATTCATATTTCCTCATTCCCTCCTTGTCCCCTACGGACCCTCATGAAATATCCATCTTCATCAATCCATCAATCTGTTCATATAGCATCATTTGTTCTTCTTTCTTCTTCCGGGATCTTGAATGGAAATTTGAAGGCGGGATACACGATGTGGCACACAGACCACAAATCGCTGGCCCACATTGTAGACACAAGCAGCAACTGAATAGTATGAGAAAGCCAATACCTAGGAAGGATAGGATCCTCCATCCCCAGGCTGACAACACGCTCCAGAACCAACCGGACCAAGTCCAGGTGCCTGGATTCTGGTGTATCTGGCTTATGATCTTATGAAGTCGAGTTATGGCTTTATATACTGACGGCGCGTTTTCTGGTATGAAAACACAGCAACTTGATCCGATGACCCGACAAGCTCCGCCCCTATCGGCCAGAATGACGTCAAGGACAAGACGATTTTGAAGAACAACAATCCGCATCGCAGACTGCTCCTCTGTTAAGTTGCCTAAGGCGGAAGTAGTTTCATTCACTACTGCTTCAAGGGTTCTAGTTAATCTACGTATCAGCTTACTATTAGTGACTGTACCTATGTAGGGAAAGAAACCTTTATTGAAATCTGTATATTGCTCCCATGCTGTTTCAGTGTAGTCGACAATCGGGAGATCTCTCTGCTGTCTATTGTGTACTAAATGGGTATTCCTATGATAATCGGGCGGGGCTAGGAAAACAGGTGGCAGAAGGAATGCAATGTAACAGGTACCATCCCAATCTAGGGGTAGGCGTATGTATGCGGTGTGACCACAGATGAAGTAGGAGTGACGGGAAGCTCTAAATGTGGACTTGCCTTTATCACTGAATTCTATTACAGTGGTACATTTACTATGGCCCATGTGTATTGAACCATTCTTTCTTACACATAATTCGCCTCTAACTGGAAATACTGACATGGCGGACAAGATTGGTGTAGCTTCGGATTCAACATTCAGGATCATGAGGTTAAGTGTAAAGTTACCTAATCCATATACTTCATTTTCTAGATCAGTCCCTGTTCTTTTGGGAAGTCCCTCCTTGTTAGGGTAGCAGACTTTAAGTAAAACTAGGTTCAGGTTTCCCCATACCCAGTTATCTTGATAAACTACTGAATTCGAATCTAGGGAATTAATCAAACTAAACCATGCTCCACAGGAGCCATTGTGTGTGAATGGATACGGAAAGAGGGGCAGAACTCCCCTGTATTTCTGATAGGGAGGGAGTCGGCCACATATCCAACAATTTGTAGCATTGCTGGTCTGATGAGAATGATGTAACATACTAATGAATGTATTGTTGCGCAGCGCAAATCTATAGGACAACTCATGCGGAGGTAATTCGCTAAAAGAATGTTCGGCAGTAGCATTGAAAGCACGCTTGGAAATAGGGTAATACATGTGTAATAATATACTGGCAATAATAATCAGAAGACTTAGAGAAAACATAATTAATAATGTCACTATGCAGTGACTACGAAGTGATTTACAGTACGCATGTTTCTTGAGCTGTTTCTGTCTATTTCTCTCTCTATTTCGGTCTAGAGGATACATGTCAGAGACAAATTCAACCGATTCACCTTGAAGAGGACTTGAACAATCAAATTGTCTGACTTGCTAGACCTTAGTTTCAGTTTATAATTCTTCTTTTCTGGCTTATCAACCAGGGGGAGTTTTGAGTCAGTCTGTGAGGAAATGCAGGGCTGAAAGTTCAAGTCAGATGGTAGTCCATGAAATTTTTTGATATGGCTCGAGTGCAACCACCCTTTGCGTCCCTCAATCTTCACAGCTGTCCTTGTGGTCAATAAGACGAGCTTGGGCGACTGCCAGCGAGGCTCCAGCGGGTTCCTTCTGTCGAAGTTCCTTACAAGCACAAGGTCCCCCGGAACCACGTCATGGGGCTTCACCTCAGTGTTATCGGGGAAGGCTGCAGCTACCTGTGAACGACAAGATTGTAGTGCAGACATCAAGGAAGCCAGGTAATCTGTCAGCATATTACAATCAACATCAGTGATTTTACGAGGTATAGGCGTCCCCCACATATTTGGTGGTCTACCGAAGATCACCTCATACGGGGATAGCCCTGTTCGAGAGTGTGCTACCATTCTCATGTAAAAGAGCGCAACTGGTAAAGCTACTATCCAGTCGACACCTTTTTCTCTACATACTTTGGACAGTCTAATTTTCAGAGTTTGATTATGTCGCTCCACGAGACCTGCTGCCTCGGGATGTCGGACACAGTGGAATTTCCATTGGTAGCCTAACAGAAGTGAAACATGTTTCATTAGCTCGGATGAGAATGGCTGGCCATTATCTGAGTACACGACACGGGGCAAACCATACCGTGGGAAGAATTCTCGAACTAACTGTTTGGCAGTAGTCGGGGCAGTGTAATCTGAGACGGGATACGCCTCTGTCCACCGGGAAAGAGCGCATACAACTACGAGGACATATTTGAATCCTCGACATCGTTCCATCTGGATATAATCCATCTGGAGGACTTCAAAAGGGTGATCGGGAGGTTGAAATCCACCCTGTTCTACAGGTACGCCTTTTCCTGGATTGAACTGACAACAAATCATGCAGGTACGTACTTTCTGTTTAGCTGCTGCTCGCAAGTGTTTATTGAACCAAATGTGTTGAATACTGTCTAGCATAGCTTTCTCTCCTAGGTGCGCTGGACTATGTATTGTGTTAATGATGACTTGAACCATGGAGTCAGGAAGAAACCATATAGATTTTCCCTTCGTCATCCATCCTTGATCCGTTTGGATCCCTCCTAATTCAGTCCATCTCTTTATTTCTTCTGGTGTAGCATGTGTCTGTATGTCAATTACATCAAGGGCGGGATCCTTAACTGTCATGCAGTGTGTTGGTGTCGGAACTATTGTCTTTGTCGTGTCAGTTGTATGGGTCTGATTCTGAGCAGTCTGTTTAGCTGTTCTGTCAGCTAGGTCGTTACCCTGAGAAATAATGTCAGTCACTTTTGTATGGGCCTTGCACTTCATAATCAATATTGCAGTAGGCAGATGTATTGCATCTAACAGAGCTTGAATAAGGGGACCGTGCTGGATGTGGGCACCGTGAGAAGTTAAATAACCTCTCTCTCGCCAAAGCACGCCAAAGTCATGGACGACTCCGAATGCATAACGTGAATCTGTGTATATGTTGACTTTCTTATTTTTGGCTTGAATACAGGCTTGTGTCAGAGCGATGAGCTCTGCTGCTTGAGCTGACAAGGTATCGATACAATTTGTTTCAATAACTTCAGTGTCTGTTGTGACTGCATAAGCGGCCACTAACTCTCCTGTATTTGTTCTCATGCATGAACCATCTACATACAATGTCAGGTCTGGATCTGATAGTGGAATATCTGTCAAGTCTTGTCTGGGTTTCGTCGTAATAGTAATAACTTCAATACAATCATGTGCCAGTGGGTCTGTTCCACTTAATGGTAAAAGTGTGGCAGGATTTAATGTACTACAACGTCTGATTTCTATGAGTGGCTGGAACAATGTCAATTCATAACCCGTCAGTCTTGCTATAGTCAAGTGTTGTGTTTGGGTCCGGTTCAAGAGAACCTCTACTGCGTGTGGTACTTGTACTGTCAATTGATGTCCTAACACTATGGCATCGCTTTGTCTGATTGCTAAAGCTGTTGCTGCGACTGATTTCAGGCACGCAGGAAGAGCCTGAGCCACGGGATCTAATGTACTAGAAAAATAAGCACATGGCTTGTGTGATCCTGCTTGTTCCTGCGTGAGTACTGACAAAGCAGTACCTTCACGTTCTGTGACAAAGAGTGTAAAACGTTTGCTGTAACATGGTGTTGCTAAAACAGGTGCTTGGCATAAAGCTTTCTTTAAGCTTTCAAAAGCTTGTGTATGTTCCTGAGTCCAAGGGAGGACAGTCGATGTCGCTGCCTCCTGTGTTGTCAACTGAATGAGTGGTTTTGCTAGAAATGCATATTGAGGGATCCACTGCTGCTGTAACATGGTGTTGCTAAAACAGGTGCTTGGCATAAAGCTTTCTTTAAGCTTTTAAAAGCTTGTGTATGTTCCTGAGTCCAAGGGAGGACTGTCGATGTCGCTGCCTCCTGTGTTGTCAACTGAATGAGTGGTTTTGCTAGAAATGCATATTGAGGGATCCACTGCCTACAGTACGAAGTGAGGCCTATGAATGCCCGCACCTCCTTTTGTGTCTTGGGTGGCGGCATGTTAACAATTAACTGGATACGGTCGGGTGTAAGCTGTCTTCCCCCCTTGGACAGCAAGTGCCCAAGGTACACAAATTGCTGGACACAGAATTGCAGCTTCGAAGGGGACACTTTGTGCCCCTTGTCGGCTAAGAAATGTAAAACCGTCAGTGATGCTTTTTCACATTCAGGTTCGCTTCGGGCGGTGATCAGCAGATCATCGACATATTGAAGCAGGGCAGTGTTAGCTGGCATGTGGATACTGTCAAGTTCTCTTTTCAGTGCTTGGCTATAGATGCTGGGGCTTTCCTTGAATCCTTGAGGTGCGCGTGTGAATTTAAAACTTCGTCCATTTAAACTGAATCCGAACAAATATTGGCTTTCCGGATCGATTGGGACGCTAAAGAAGGCGTTCTTGAGGTCAATTACAGTAAAGAACGTTGCTTCTGAATCTATGGCTGTTAGCAATGAAGAGATATCTGGGACCACGGGGTATTGTGGTACAATGCATTTATTTAATTCGCGCAGATCAATAACTAATCGATATACTGGCGGTGCTTTTGGATCAGTTCGTTTAAGAATCGGAATTATCGGGGAATTACATATATTGGAGTCAGTTTCTACAACCACTCCTTGTGCAATGAGCTCGTCAATGATTTGTAGTAAAGCCACTACAGCATCTGGCGGTAACTTGTATTGTCGCATTCGTGGTAGTACCACTCCTGTTTTGAGTGTGACTCGATATGGTGTAATGTGCATACAACCTACATCAGTAGGGCCTTGTGCCCATAAATTTGCAGGTAGATTCTGTAACCGGTGATCCATGTCTCTAGACACGTAGTGACCTTTAAAGTCACGCAAAAATAGTCGTACTCCGTCCGGAGAACAACATATTATAGCTCCTAGAGCCTTCAATGTTTTTATACCTAACAAGTTTTCTGGACATGATTTTGTAAGCAAGAGATCTGTAGTCCGTGTTAATGGACCGACTGTAAATGCAAGTGGTTGCGATACTTCGTTAATAGTGGGCTTTCCTGAAAAACCAAGGGAAATATTTTGTGAGCCTGAGAGGGGTGCCCCTGGGACTTCGCTGTGACTGATAGTTGTTCTGCTTGCCCCTGTATCGAGTAGAAACTTTCTGTCTTTCCCTAATACTTGACTCTGTACATAAGGACCCTCTTGATCTACAGGAACCTCAATAAGGGTTAAGCCAACTTCCCTCTCTAGGCTATTTCATGTGTAGCGCTGATACTCTGGGTAGTCATTTTGTGCATACTGGTACATCTGTTGTGTCGTGTTTTGTGTTGCAGCAATAGGCTGTGGCTGTTGTTGTGGTTGTTGTTGTGGTCGTGGTGCGGTCTGTTGTGGAACTGGCATAGGTTGCGCATGCTGAGGGACTTGTTGTTGGATCTGATCCTGTCTAGGCGGACGTGGTCTCTCCTTCGTTATACCCGTAGAGATATTATGTTTCAGAACTGCGCAATCGTGTATATAATGGCCTGGCTGTTTACAATAGTTGCATGTCCCTCTAACAGGACCCGCTGAATCATTGGACTGCGTCGTACCCTTTTTATGACCGTCAGCTGGAACTGACTGCGCAACAAGCATTTTCATTTTCGTGTCTTTCATACGTCTTTGTTCATGTTCTTGTTCTTCTCTAATTCTATTGTGATGATATTGTAACATTTGTAACATCTGTGACGGTGTGTTACCTTGCCAAGTACTCTCGAATTTCAGTACTCTATTCTTAACTTGGGGCAGGGAATTTTCAACTAATTTTGTCACAAACAGATGTGGATACGACTCACTACTTGCTTTTATGCCACTATTAATACCAAAACATTTTTCAAATCGGGAATAGAAATCACTAGTGTCTTCATCTTGTTTTTGTTTACAGGCTGAAATTGCACCCCAGTCTTCCTTTTTCGTAGTCAATAAACGTGGTAGTACCTGCACTAATAATCCTGGTAATGCTGTAGTCTTTTCCCCAAGCCCTGAACCTGCAGCTCGGGCCTTTTCTTCGTTTTCTAATGCTGTCCAATCTATCTTTTGGTCTCCCACCTCCCATTCCTTTTCTTTGAGTTTCTCGTAAATACCGGCAGGTAATAAGACTTTTAATATTTTCATAATGTCAGGGTAAGTATACTCTCCCATGAGTAACATGTCTTTTATCTCACGGTGGAAACCTGCTGGGTCTTTGTCATGGCTAGGTACTACTTTCTTCATTTCTAATAATTCAATTTTAGTTATGGGCGTGTACACAAACACGCGTTTAAAAGTATTGTCATCACCTCTGACTGGGTGCACTTCGCGTAAGGGATTCTGTCTGTCTATGTGATACATTTTTCTTTCCTTGGGGGGAACTGAAACATGTTCTGGGCATACGAAGACAATGTACTGGTGTCGATATTCTAGAATTTCTTTAATTAAATCAGTACCTGAACCTCTCCATTTATTCGTGAGTAATTCTATCAGTATATCAGGTAGGGGACCAGGATCAGAGTGTTGGCTTCTATATAATATAAGGAGGTGTTGTATCATGTATATACCAGCTAAATGCTGTTCGTCTGGGGTGAGATTCAAAAACGTGTGTGCTAGCGTATCATCACTGTATTTTTCAGAACTGTCAGCCCATTGTACTGCTGACCTGGCTAATTCTTGTTCATCCATAGAATCGAGCATGTGGTACCCCCTTCGGTCTCGAAGTAATTTATCAGCAGCCTGGAATAGGTGTTCAGGGGACCTTGGATTTAACATAGGGGCTTGAAAATGTCTGTTGCATTCTGGACGTATCGGACGTATTGGATCATTAAAGTATCTGGTATTGTTACAAGGTCTTCCCCTACCTACATAAGCTATCGTTTCTAATTGTCCTGTGGGCATTTCTGATTCTTCCTCCTCCTCTCCATCTGATTCAGTCTTGTCTGCCTCCAATCTGGCTTTATGTATTCGTTCTACTTCTTTGCGGATCTTTCGGCACATAGCTACTATACATGTTTGTTTATCATGTTTTCCCTCTGATATATTCTGACCCCATCTGGTAAGTACTTGTATTTCATCCTGATCTACCCCAGGCCTATCTCTGTCTCTGATCAAGCAGTTTATGAAGAAGCGTAACAGTAATCTCTGTATATCCACTTTCTGATAATCCATGGCTTCGTCAATACTTTCAGGGCCTTGCCCTGTTTGGACAAAGCGATATATATTGTCTAGATGATTAACCATTCCTGGTAGTGTCGTTAAATATAGTGAAGCTCGTCGTATACGTAGTGATGATAGCAGCATTCTGTCATTTTTACCGGGCACTGGATCATATCTACAATCCACAAGATGTTCCTTAAACATGTCGGACGTTGCTATTTGGGGTGTACGTTGGTTTGCTAAATCTCTAAGAGACGATTTACTTCGTGACGGTGGCGTGGCAAAAATTGCTGTCGCACCTCCTGTCGCACCTTCTGAGGTGCTAGGCACGAAAGGATTTGTGGGATGTAAGGTAGAAACTGTGGATGCAGAAAAAGCGGTGGAAACAGATGAACCTATTGGAATATGCGGAGGAGTTTGTTGTCGCGGAGTTGGGGGCGGATGATCTCGGTGTAGAACACCATCGACAGGTGGCGTGTGTGGGTGGAACATTAACATATTCGGGAGCTACATCGTCTAAATAGGAGGAAAGGAAAATATCTTTTGCGGTCTTGGGATGTGCTTTAATCGGGAGTAATGGGGGTGGCAAATCTTTCGGTATTTCCGGGGTGGCCTTAGGTAATCCTTCGGCCAAAAGAGGATACATACCATTCATAAGAGTATTTCGTTGTCTGTCTACTTGTTCTGTTTTTACTCGGATACCTTCCTCAATTAATATATTTTCTCGGGCTTTATTTGAGTTCTCCCTACTTTGTCTCTTCTTTTCTGAGCTCTTTTTCTGTGCGTCTATGCGATTCTTTACGCCATAGTTCAATGGCATCTTTCTGTGACTGTCTGGCTTTCTTTTTCCATAATTCTTCTTCTACTCTCATGATGCAATCTGCATCCCATGTCCCAGCTACGGGCCACCTCTGACTTTCTGCTAGATCCTTGGTGTAGTCCACCCATAAGTCAAGATATAATACGGCATCTAGGCCATGTTTATGATACATAAAATACCCTGGAGTGTCCCTAGGTGGAATGGGAACAGCTTCTTCGAGTACTCCTTTTCTAGTTTTGATCTGTCTTAATTTTGAAAAGAACGACATCTTTAAACCTTGCTACTTGATTCTTTACTCAAACTGGACTTGAACACAATTAATACGATAAACACAATAATGAAAACTCATTCATACCACAGTTTTTAAACATAGTAAAACATTTAACATTTAACATTTAACATTTAACGAACAATGATAATTAGAAGAAAACTAGTTACTGACATAATACTAATACTAGATAATACTGGATTATATACAAAACATACGAGATATACTGCTAAACAGTACAGATACACTGCTAAAACAGTGCAGACCGGATCTGTGTACCCAAACCCGTCATGACCGGCACAAATTAATGTGCGCGTCTAAATGCCTCCCCAGCAACGGTACTCACTGGGTAGCACGGAATGGAAGGCCTCGGAACTGAACTGGACTGGACCGGACTGGACTCGACTCGACTCGGAACTTTGGAACCTGGTGGGCCTCTGTATACCTCGGATCTTGCTCTCTCAGCAAGGCTCTGGTCGGGATACTTCGCACTTCTCACCGCCTCGTCTGGGTGTTGATCGCAGCCTCAGTCACCCCCGCTTGGCCGGAGGGAGATACAGGAAAATCCTGCGGGTACGCGTTTTTGTCCGTCCAGCTGTGGCAGGAGACCGGGTCTGCAACGCACCTCCGGCGCGTGAGATGAGAAAGTGTCCCTGTTCGGGCGCCAATTTATGTGGTAAATATTTAAATTACCTGTACTATTTTTTATGCGGTAAAGTCTAGTAAGAATAACTCAGTCAAAATAAGAGGCAGAATCCGTGGTATTAGAGGTTCTGAAAAGGACTTTATTCCTTACAAAGGAATTATGGTTCGAACCAGGCAATCATATTCCATCACCACGAAGGTTCAGGAAGGGATAGGCAATACATTATTGACAAGTAAGGATATATATATGAAAAGCATTACATTAAGACAGATGCAGGAGGCGTAACAGCTGATAATACAGATAAGAATACACATACGTAATGAAAATAGGCGTAATAATAGGCGTATACTAGAAACGTCATTTAAAATGATGTCACAAGTGGGTGGATCCATAAGAGAATCCTGTAGTGTCAGCAGAAATATTTGGCAGAGATGCGCGCGCAGCCGCATGACGTGTGATTGACGTGCAACTAGAGGGTGAAGTGGAATTGACATTTAGCTCTACATGTGGAGACAGAAGTCTGGGGGGTCAGGTCAACCTAATCCCGAATCGTATCTAATATCTTTGTTTAAGGAACTGTTTTATCCAAAAGGAAAGGTCTCTCGGACGGAATCTATTCTATACTGACTGTTAGTGCATGTACAAGCGTCTATGTGTCTACATGAGATGCGAGGGGGCAGGAATCTTCCATGGTAACAGGGGCTATGAATTACTTGCATAAAGACAGAGGCCGGGCCCTTTGCTCGGTAGCTGGAAGGATGTTTACCTAAACCACTAGACAGGAATGCATTGGATGAGGAGCGGAGCAGATAACTTGAAGGCTGAATACAGTTTTTGGCAGGCAACAGGCCGCGTCAGGCACCGTTAGCCGCGCAGGGAGTAGGACAAAGTTCATGGATATGGATGCAGGTCCAGGCTGGAGCATTTCAGAGGCAGAAGCAGGAAAAGGCTTGATGGCAGAATTCAGGGCCTACTCGCCTGAACTGTAAAACGTGAAAAGTGAACCATATAAAGTCGGTGGCCAATCATACTTAGGAATGGAATATTCGACCCATTCATGGCGGATCTGAAAGAGGACATGTTGACGTTGGACGCACATGTATTTGCGTCTTCATAGCTGGAACTGGAGGGAACATACATGTACTTGTAGCATGTACATGGAGCCGTTGGGGTCTAAGATAGGGGACACAATTGACCATAAAAATTCATATTTCCTCAGATGAACCAACAATCTTCCTTTGTTCATCTCTGTTCTGCAGGGCACCAGCTGTCCATCGACCGTTCCCAGACCTTGCAACCATGCAGGAACGCGATTGCATCCGACGGTACCGCTTCACCAGGCCACTGATTGAGGAGTTGGCGGAGCAGTTGGCGCCACATCTGCTACCTGGCCGGACATACCCTACAGCACTGACCCCAGAGGTGAAGGTGATGGCAGCCCTGCACTTACCGGTACCTTCCAGTACACTGTGGCTACTGCTGGTGGGATGTCGCAAACTATGTTTAGTCGGGTGCTACGCGATGTCTTGGAGGGGATGTTGCATTTCCTAGACCTGTACATCAAGTTCCCGAGCCCAGCTGAACTCCCGGAAATAAAGGATGCCTTTTATACACTGGGGATGATGCCGAACGTCATAGGATCTATTGATGGGACACAGGCACATGAGCGGGCATACCGGAAAAGGAAACATTTCCACTCAATCAATGCTCTGTTGGTATGTCTTGCAGACATGTCTATCACACATGTGTGTGCATGGTTCCCTGGTTCGGCGCACGATGCCTACATAATGAGGAGTAGTCGCATTGCAACGCTGATGTCACAGATGCCAGCTCAGCATGCCTGGCTTGCCGGTGTGTACTGAGGGGCCGATTCACAGAACTAACTTAAGACAAAATCCTAAACTTACTACTTTTGGTATTCACAGAAGTTAGGATTTTGTCTTAAGTTTGTCTTAAGTCAAACTTAAGACAGACTTAAGACAGGCTTAAGACAGACTTAAGACAAACTTAAGACAGACTTAAGACAGACTTAAGACAGACTTAAGACAAACTAAAGACAAAATCCTAACTTAAGTCTGTCTTAAGTCTGTCTTAAGTCTGTCTTAAGTCTGTCTTAAGTTTGTCTTAAGTCTGTCTTAAGACTGTCTTAAGTCTGTCTTAAGTTTATTTAAGACAAGCTTAAGACAAAATCCTAAATTCTGTGAATGCCAAAAGTAGTAAGTTTAGGATTTTGTCTTAAGTTAGTTCTGTGAATCGGACCCTATCTGTTTATCATTGCGTGTGATTGTCAATGTTGTATTCCGCACTCCTACAAAACTCAGCTACTTGTTCATTTTTGTGTGTGTAGGTGACTCCGGATACCCCTACATGCTGTGGTTGCTGACACCCCTCAGGAACCCTGAGACACCAGCCGAGATGCACTACAATGAGGCACATGGTCAGAGCAGGAGGGTGATTGAGCAGACATTCGGCCTCCTGAAAAGCCGCTTTTGCTGCCTGGACAAGACCGGAGGGGCCCTCCCATATGAACCTGCAAAGGTGTGCAAAATAATCCTTTTATGCTGCATGCTCCACAACATGGCAGTGCGGAAGTAGGTGCCTCTCATCCAGGATGACAATGACGATGGCCAACCTCTGGCACCTGTGGAGGATCCCGGCCTGGGCCAAGATGCCAGTGATGATGAGGATGAGGGTGACGTCCACTCACAGCTCATCAACAACTTCTTCACCGAATGTGAGTTTCCAGGGTTGTTATGAAAATGTATGGAGTTAGCCTTGAATGTGTTGTGGCTGCTCTGTTGCTGTCTGAGTGTGTCTGTGTGCCACTTGACTGGATGCGTGCAGTGATGTGTCCATTCAGGTGGTGTGTACTCCACAATAGGGTAGTATTGCTAACTTGTTTTTGTGTAGGTTTATCGTGACATGTTTGGTGCATGTGTATTGCATTTCCCTCCTGTTTTGCTGTGCTTTTGACTGTGTCTTGTGTCGGTCCTTCACAGGGTAATTTGCCTGTTGTTTGTTCAACACTGACCCCCAACACCCTGAATCCGACACCAGTGTGGGAGTAGTCAATTGACATCAAGTGATGTGCCACACACCCCTGGACTACAATCCTCAGACACTCTGTGACCGTGTGTCCACCATAACGTACAATTGCCTTGCAACTATTGTGGAATAAACATGTTGCTGATGTGTAATGAACCTGTGCTATGCTTTGTTAGGTGCGTTGTCTGTCTTCCCACATCTGACTGACATTTGCTTACCTCACCTGTGGACTTGTTACCACTGACTGTGGATAGGTGTTGTGGTTGTGCATACCTATGTGTTTCAGATCACCATCATTGTGTGTGATGAGTAACATGGATGAGTATGTGTTGTGTTGCCATAGTGGTGTGTCTCCCTCACATGTGTCACATCACCATGAATTACCTGATATTGGTCACATTGTTGCAGTATTTGGCATGCACAGTGTTGTGTAGCAGATCGACATCTCCATGACACATGACAATTTGGAATCGCAACAGAGGCAAGTATGGTGTACTGGTGAGTTTATTTTCGAACATGTGTGTGGAAAGTGCACAGGATGGTGGGTGCTGTACATTGTTTTTGGAATCCAAAGTTCACATTAGAGTTGGAAGTGCTGGTAGATGAAATGTCCAGAGTGACGTCCACAATCATCTGCTACATTGGCCCTACATGAACCCTCCATGTGATGTGGGTGAGTTGTGTGCGATTGGACAAGGTGAACGGGTTGCGCTCAAAGAACATTGTCCAGAACAGGTTTAGAGGCCCTGGGGGATGTGCTGGGACATCTGCCTCTCACATGTCCTTCTTCGGATGACCCCTCTTCTTCCTGGGGGGATCCTCAGGTGCAGGCCTCTGCGGTGCAGGGTACTCTCCGCCAGAGTCCTCCTCCCTCCCTGTGGTGCTGGCAGATGGTGTTGCAACAGATGTTGTGGCCACACAGGGAGGTGTGGACAGGTTTGTGTTGATCTGGCGGAGGCATTGGAGTATGTCCGTTTGAGCAAATCTAATGTAAAAGTGTAAGTATAAGCCAAGTTATGTAGCAAACAAGGGACCCAATATGTAACATATTTAAAAATCCCTATTCTACCATTAGGTGAAAATGAGCTATAGTAGACCATTGAGTATTGATAAATACAAATAATCTAAATGCGATAACCGTCACCATGAGCAAATATTGTACAGAAATAGCCAATATTAAAAATATATAGATGAACTTACATATGCAGTAGGCTGGGGATCTAACATAGGTGAATGCAAAACAATGTGAAAACAACTCTGAACACATTTAGAGCTATTATCAACAAACAATAACAGTTGACCCTCCTAACCAGAAAATCTTAATTATGAAGAGCCCCTGATAGAAGCACCATGCGCCTCCCTTAGATGGAGCACAGATGTTACTGTCGCAAGTGTAATCATTGGAAAACGCACCTCCTAATGGTGGATCTGTATTGCAGGTACCACCCAATAACTCAATTTTATACATGAAAAGATGGTCACACTAACCGTGCTTGTAATGTATCCCTTCAGTTTGGAATGTAACCAAAGCGTAACGTGTAAGAATTAAAGAGCAAGAAAAATAAAATTTGATGCACGCAGCTTGCTCTGAGCCTAAAAATGAAGGAAAATTATGTGATAATGAAAGTTCCTGACTACACAGTGATGGTAATAGAACAGCTATAACAATATACAGAGAGAAACGAAAAAAGCACCAACTCACCCCCTGGAGCAAAATCAATACTCAATGGGAGGTCACGTAATGGTGAGCAGGCACAGCGCAAGGTGACATAATCTAAAAAGTCAAAAACAACCCCAAGTCCAAGTAAAACGCCGCACCTTGCAACCACATATTCACCATACAATATCAAGTGAGGATAATCCTAAAAATCACACTTACCACGTCTCCAAGCTGGTACCCAGAGATAAAATAACGCGCATATAATATTCATAATACTGCACGTTATTCTTTCTTCTCTCTTCTGGTTTTAGGGTCACGTACGTTCTTATCTCCTTAGCTTTTAACTTGCGATTTTCCTATTGGCTTCAGTTTTCTGATGTTTTTCCTCTTCTTTTTCAACTTCACTTATTACAAATCTACTTAGTTTTCTTTTTTGTAAACTTAAACATTTTTCGTATTATATCTGTCGTTGCCTTAGGTAACAACAAATTATATGTACAGAATTGTTTTCTTGTTTTGACTTTCTGCTATAATCACTTCTTAGAAGTGGTATATAGCTTTGTATAGGGAATTACCCTGTATGGATGAAATTTAGTTACCATTTTGGCATCAGCAGTGGTTATTGGATTGTACACACAATTATTACATGTATTTTTAATATTTTCTAAAGAAGGTTTTTTTCTTGTATTTTACTTCATCACAGCTTTGAAAAAGTCATTGTACTCAACTGGTACAGACGAAACACGTGTTGTCTGTTATCTTTATTGAACATGTACTGAAGAACAATAAAATCAACAACACATACAGAAGCTTGGTGGATCTTTATTTCATCATTTGGAACTTTTGGATATCCTGCAAACTACACAAGAACTTTGGAGATAATAGATATTATACTGCTACTGGTCTGTGATAATTGTTTAATGTGAATGACCTAGTGGATTACTTATGGGAGTGCTGTTCAAGCCAACCTTTTTTGATAATTTTCCGGCATTTTGTGTCTTCAGTTTGCTTATGGCACTTTAGGGTAGTAAGTGCCTTCGGATTACTAAGCACCCCTTTAGATTTATTGGTATTATTCATGACATACTCCTTTTACTTGACTTTTTTGACATTTTGATGTGCGGTCCCTTCCCATTTTGGGAACACTACTACCTTCTTGTATAATGGTTCAGTGTATGCTTGCTGGGCCATGTGGGTGGGTGTAGATTGTCTGTGACTGCGACTCCCATCATGCTCTTGGCTACACCCCCTTCCCAGCATGCCCATACTTCCTCCCTCTTGACTCTGCTTTCCTGTGAGGGGGTGTGACAGCAATGGCAAGATGGCTGACTGTGAAGTCCTGGTGTTTGTTGTTGCCCAGTTCCCAGCAGGGCCTTGTGCTTCCCACAAAAGAGCCCAGTGTCAGACATCTTGTCAGTCCCTTCCCACTCCCTGTGAGGCGAGAATGGTTCAGTGTATGCTTGCTGGGCCATGTGGGTGGGTGTAGATTGTCTGTGACTGCGACTCCCATCATGCTCTTGGCTACAACCCCCTTCTCAGCATGCCCATACTTCCTCCCTCTTGACTCTACTTCCCTGTGAGGGGATGTGACAGCAATGGCAAGATGGCTGACTGTGAAATCCTGGTGTTTGTTTGGCTACAAATCCAAAGAGAGCCCCAGTGCTTCACACAGCTGCACCCTGTATGGGGTGTCCTTTGATGATGTTTCACAGAGGTATGAGTCAATGCATTCTACCCGGTGAGTTGTGTGGAGTTTGTGTTGAGGGGTTGTGTGTCTCCAAATGCTGGTAAGTATGGTGAGAGTTGTCAGTCCTCCTTCCCACCCAGCCAAACATCCCACCATGAAACGTGCTTCCATTGTAGGGCGTGCAAGTTGTCTTTCAGGATGTCAGTCAGTGGTGTCCTGCTTCTGATTTACGCACATGCCCTAGCAGGGCCTTGTGCTCCACACAGCAGGACCCAGTGTCAGCCATCTTGTCAGTCATTTTCCACTCCCTGTGATGTGGGCATGTTTCAGGGAGGTCTTGATGGGCCAATTTTGAGGGGGAGCATTATCTGTGACTACAAACTAAATCATGCTTTTGTATACACTCACTTCACCTGCATCCCCACAATTCCTTCCTGTCAGTCAGCTGCACTGTGAGGTAGTGTGTTTGTGGTGGCAAACTGTCTGGCAGTGTCTATTTAGCATTGTGCCACTGCCTTGCTCTATTTGTTTGTAGGTTGGTGCATGTAATGACACAGTTCCAAGTCACTATGAGATGGCAGTTATTGTGTTTGTCTGACTGGCATACACATCTTGGGTTAATTATCTATTGGTTAGTGTAGCTTTGCTTGCGGTGCATGATTTCACTGTCCCCTTGCCACACAATCTTGGGTATGTTGTTTGTGTACTCACCAGGCTCTGGTATGTCTGTTAGCCCATGGACGCTCTCTGGTGGTAGGATGTCCCGCACCTTCTCCTCCCAGGTCCTGAAGTAGACTGGTTTGGCAGGAGGGCCACCGCTGGTGCACTGACTCAGGGCGTGATCTTTTTTGATAAGTTTCTTGACCCTCCGTGCACGTCATACCACCTGTTCTGGATATCGTCCTTTGTGTGCCTTGCTGGTGCTTGTGCGTTCACCTTGCCCACAATCCTCGCCCACATCTTTGTTTTCTGTGACATGGGGGTCCTTTGGACCAATGTACCAAACAAATGTGGCTCTATCTGATGATCTCGTCTACCAGCACTTCTAACTCACTATTTGTGAACTTTTGATCCTTCTTTGGGGGCATGGTGATGGGTGGTGGTGGTGAGTGATGTGTGTGTGAGGGTGCAAGTGATGGTGGGTTGGTGTTGGTTTTGCTGGCTGTATGTGTGTGTGCTTTTGGATGAGGTGCTGATGGTGTGTGAGTTGTGTGATGGGTGAGTTGTGAGTGTGTCTGTGGTTGCTGTGCAATGGTGTTTTCTGCTGGCTGTATCTCCTGTTTGCAAGGGATGATGGTAGTTATTGTAGTCCTTTATATATTTGGAGTTGTGGGTGTGTCCCAGGTTTTTTTTATTTGGTATTTATTGGCTTTGTCATTGCTTTTTTGGTCCTTTTTTTGTATATTTTCCTTTGGGTTGTGTAGGCCATGAAGGAGACGTTCATCTGACGGATACGGTCGCTAATGTTGTCTCGTGCTGGCTTCTCCGCCTCGTTCACGCTGACTATCTTCTGTGTTTCATACGCGTCAATCGCGAAGGTCTCTATTGTTTGTGGGCCCGGTTTTCTGTGCATGTGGGTCATGCGGCTTGGTCTCCGAGCGAGTCGGTCTGAGTTTCCACGCATTGCATCGTACTGCGCGGATCGGACATTGCGGGTACGGGTCGGTCGGGTTCATTCCGGGTTTGTGTCGGTCGGTGAAATTCGCGTCGGTTTTCCGGCCGTATCACTATTTTCCCTACGGCTCGGTCGTACGGCTTGTATTCCATACGCGTCGGTTGTAATTCACACACGTTGCATCGTACTGCACGGGTCGTACGGCGCTGGTCCGTGTCGGTCGGTGTCTGGTCCGGGTCCGTGTTGGTCAGTACGTTTTGCGGCCAGAATCAGAATCGGCCCCTATGTGCTGGTGATTCAGACCTTTAGAGCAAAAGGTACCACAATGACTTTCCTATTGCAAATCTACATGTATAATTTTAGGCATACTTTACATAAATGTAACAGTTTCAACATTACAGGCTTGACACTTTAACTAAAGAGCAAAGGAGATATTTATATTTGGATTCCACATTGAATTATAAGGCCTTAGCAGACCAGAATAATATTTATTTGGGTGTCATCCCTCTCAGTGTTCCCTGTATGCTGGTTCTAGTCTGGGCTGGGCTTGATTATTTGAATTTTGGCCATATTGTAGGATACCTCCCCTGATGAAGGGTTTGTAACGAAATGCATTGGGATTTGTTTAAAAAAAAAAAGAAAAGTTAATTTACGCTTCAATGTGTGACAATTCAACACGACGAGTATTACAGAAATGAAAAATTGAATAAATGAATATTTTCATCTCAAAACAATGATGATATGTGTGAACATTAATTTGTTTATGTGATCATACAACTTAAGCTAAGCATGAGTGCAAAGTGGGGACATTGTTTTTGTTTAAGTCAACACATTTGGTGTTCTCACGCAACTCCCATTGTTTTTGATGCATTCCCAGATATATCAGATCTGGTAAACTGGGGAATGCACCAAAAGATACACCTTCCCAGGAGAGGTGTAACGAGGAGAAATATCTTTATTTCTCCTTGATAATTCCTCTTTCTATGTTAGGAGCATTCAGCAGCACACATGGAAAGAGGAATATGCATTTCAGGACTTTTTTTGTGCAGGAAAGTGCCACTTGAACAACTCTGATTCTGCAACAAAACGTATAGTAAATGGTATGAATTGTGTAACTGACCCAATTTAAAGAACTAAATGATCTGTTTCAATCTATTCCATAATCAACAAAGTAGCCAGACTATATTTGCACCAAAGCCTGATATTGAAGTACAAGACTAGGGATCTATTGCTCGTACATTAACGGGAAAAAAAATCATTCCTTGCAAGACCTGGCCACATTCTGGGACAACATCACAATCTAAGCATGAGCACACAGTAATATCCTGGAATGTCACTGGGCTAGGGTAAATTCTCAATCAAGCTGAAGGACTAAATCTGAATAATGATCGTGACAATGTTTGCCTACAGGAATCTTGGGCAATGGAACCACATCTGATCCCAGATTATTACAGAATACACTGCAGAGCCATCAAATTCAACCACTTTAGGGGCATATTATCAAGCCAGGCGATAAAATTATCGCCGCTTTAGCGGCAGATAACTGCCGCTAAAACGGCGATAATGGGCTTGATAATATGCTCTATGGAATTCCAATTGAAGCCCATGTTAGATGTGAAGGACATCTAACATGGGCTTCAATTGGAATTCCATAGAGCATATTATCAAGCCCATTATCGCCGTTTTAGCGGCAGTTTTCTGCCACTAAAGCGGCGATAATTTTATCGCCTGGCTTGATAATATGCCTCTTAGTCATCTATCTAGAGGCCTTTCAATGTACGTGACCACAAGTTCAAATGTAGAAGCTATTCTTCCTCACATAGAACATCAGTCATGCCAGGCAATGGGCAATTCATAGACTTAATATTGACAAATGTCTGAAACCAATATTTCCAGTTGACATTTGTCTAATTCGCCATAAACCAAATAAAAAACCACTGGATGAAGGGTTCTCTATTATAATGGATTGCATCATATAAGTTAATTTTGTCAGGACACTTCAATATAAACAACTTGGGCGAACAATTAACCAAAATGCAGAAAACATCGAATTTCTTAACGAGAATCATGATAAACTGTTTACATGGTTACAGACTTAATATTCTAACCCCTTGTCAAGCACTCAGGAGATTGACACAATAATCTGCACTTATGTACAAATACATGGGAATTTCAACACCATGAACTTCGTTTAGGAGTAGCCAGGGATCACAGATGCTACCCTTGACTTGCCACTTGAGGCCCCTGGCATTGCCTTTGTGATCCCTGGTCTCAGAGATGGAAAAATCAATGCCTGGAACACAGGGGCAGCTTTATGGACATCAGGTGGGGATCCAATCTCCTTTTTTCTGTAATTTGTTCATTAAACTGATTGTGAATAATATTAGATTATTCACTGTTAGTGTAAATTCACAATAATTTCCTGCCCCATGTTATCAGTTAAACATGCCATTCTTTGTTTCATTAAGTCATCTTCCAAAACTGCCCGCTTCCATTCATCCTCACTTACGGCCCCTTAACATAAGTCATCCACACTTTCTACCAAACATTCCTCCCTTTCCTCGTTTTCACCACTTCTATCCTGACATTGTAACGGTAAAAGAGACAACTAGTCTGCATTTACAGTTTTATATCAGGAACATATTAGTGCTTAAAATCATCTTTTTGCAAACGGTGAAACCATTTTGCAATTGTCTGGATTGCTCTACCAGCACATTTCATAGTAAAAATATCAATGAAGGTCTGTAGTCAGCTCTCAACTCACAATGTGTCCCCCACACATATGCTTTGAAATATATGACACCCCAGCAAAAAGCCAACGCTTCTTTCTCAATGACTGAATAAGTGGCCTCCGCACCGTTGAGTGTGCTTGAAGCAGAAGCCACAGCATGCTCAACTCCGTCTTTCTTCTGCATCAACACCTCTCCTAACCCTTAGGCACCTGCATCCACCACCACCATGGACTTGTTGCGTGGATCAAATAATTTGACAGTTATGGTCTTCACTATATCCGCTTGTATTCCTTCAAAGGTAAGTTAGCATTCATCACTTCACAGAAACTGTGCGCATTTTTTCATCAAAGCCCTACATGGTGTACTCAGCCAAGCCTAGAAAGAGGATAATTGCTCCATGTCAGTTGGTGATGGGGCACATTCAATGGCCCCAAGTAGTTTCTTCTTAGGTTTAATTCCGTCTGCCAATAACGTAAGCCCCAGGTAATCAATTTGCATCACTCCAAACTTCCATTTTTATGCACTCACAGCTAATCCTGCCTGTTTCAGTGTTTTTAGAACATCATTCAAAAACTCATTATGGTTATTCACATCCAAACCCCAAACTAAAATGTCATCCTGAAACACGCTCACATTGACCATTCCCTATAAAATATGTCTCATAAGTCTTTCAAAACCACGGAAGCAGATGCCAACCCAAATGGCATGAGTATAATTTGAAACACTCCCTCTAGTGATATGAATGAAGTCAAGTGCCTGGAATCAGGATGTAGCCTAACCTGGTGATACTCGTTAGATAAATCAATTGATGAAAAAGTACCTGGCATTTTTAATGCTAGCTACATTCTCCTCAATACGTGGCAAGGGATTGTGGGTGACCCAAATGTTGAGGAACAAGTCTTTCAAGTCCACACACACGCACAATTTGCTGCTGGACTTGCGTGCCAAAACAATGGGACTAAGCCATTCAGAAGTCTCAATTGGTTCTATGACTTTAGCTTCGCAAAATCTGTCCAACTCTTCCTTTAGTTGTGCACGTAAGGTAAACGCCACATTCCTCACTTTGTGTACCACTGGGATGCACCCAGCCTTCAACACTTTTCGGTGCTCACATTTGCTGTTAAACAACTCAGTATATTTCACGTGCCACTTCAATCTTTCCGCTTCCTCGGTCAACAACATCTGATTGGGATGATTAGGATCAAGTAAAATACCCAAGTTCTTTTTGTATCTCCATCATAACAAAGCTCCTCCTCTTTCCACCACATACACCTTCCTGTATGCGCTTCTACCTTTGTAAGACAAATGGCACTTGAAAAATCCCAACAGCAGTAATTTTACGACACAATACCCTTCAGGCTCAATGTCGGTTGATAACAGCTTACTCACACCCACACTCTCCCACATATTTTCATCAATTATAGTGTATGGAGAACATGATTCTGCCCACATCAATACATTAATCTTGTTTATCATCAATGTGCACTTCACAAATACCTCAGCACCATCGTCTTCCTCTTCTTCAGAGTACTCACCCTCGTATTCTCTCGCAAAATTTACACAGTCCGTTTTCCAAGTTTTACTATTTCCATAACTACACATTCTTGAAAAAGGGCCTAATTTATTGCACTTGCAACTGCTGACCTTAGTAGTAAAAAATCTTTCTGCTTCTGTAGCATGCCTAAAACTACCGCACCGGAAGCATGTGAGCTTATTCTTTCCTGCTGGTACCTTCCCAACAGGAGCCTTAGTTTGATTTTTTGCTAAATCCTCACCACTCTTTCTTACTCTGTGTATCACATTTATGTTGTGAGGGTCAATCTCATCTTTTCCCTGTTCTCCACTGAGTTTCTTGACATATCTAGATGTGTTCTCTACTCGTCTTGCAATGTCAACGGTATTTTTTTAACCCGTTCAGTGCTCATGAGAGCTCAGCTCATCATGAGTCACAGTGGCGCTGTGCTTATGACGAGCTGAGCTCGTCATGACTGCCGCGGCCCGCCCACGCGCAATTGATTCTCCGCCTGTGCGGGAGAATTAATGAGTGGCCGGGTCGTGACGAGCTCAGCTCGTCATGAGCACAGCTCCAATGTGAGTCATGACGAGCTGAGCTCGTCATGAGCAAAGCGGCGCAGCGGCCCCCCCGCATCGCGGGGGAATTACCACCGCAGGGAAGGGGTTAAGATGGATCCTTTAATTCCAATTTCTTATTTTGCTGTTATTCGTTCTATTGATGTACTGGTCCCTAATGATTTTCTCATGTAAGTTTTGAATCTACATGTGGCAGCTAATGTTGTTAATAGAGCTACATACTGCTCCACTGCTTTTCCCAGTAGCTAAGCCTTTGGAAACATACTTGTGTCTCTCCACAACTATACTGGTTTTCTTTCCATAATTGTCCTCTAGTGCTTCCAACTCCAACCCTTCCCCCTCATCTTCAACCTCCTGATTGGTTGAAGTTACACGTGTAGGTTTTGGTAATGTTTTTAACACTTTTTTCCCCTTAACTTCCAAACTGTGTTTCAACAATGCAGGTTTACGAGATGCCAGAAAAGTTTCACCTCCTATTGCTTCTAGATACTTTTCCAACGATTTGCGCCAATCTTCCCACACCATGACAGGAATTCCTGGATTTCGCAGAAATATGTGTGGTGCTAAATCGGTGTGGTATCCATACTTGTGAATTAGATATGGTGATGTCAAATAACAAAATTAAGGTGCTCTGACAATGCTCAGTTAAAACTATTCTGTTATAAATGCAAAAATATGACCTTACTCAGATGCAAATTACTCAAATATCATACCAAGTTCAATTAACTCCACTCATAACCTGGATACACACACCCCGCAATTATGTAACATAGCACTAGACGGGAGTCAAATTTGTGCATGTAGATAGAAACACATCAAATTAAACTAAACTAAATAGTCAACGTTGTCTAGTGTCCATTATGTGCAAAGTTCCTTTGAAAACTCGACAACATAACAAATTGAAATAATCATAATAGCCACCGTAGTCTCTTCACCACATGCAATGCTTCCTTCACAGTTTACAGACCTGCCAAATTAAAAGCACAGGTACCCGATTTTCTGCATTCCTTGCTTGTTCGTAATAACACACACTGTGCTGTGACCGATTGCCATCAACACATGCCCTGAGCATCTGCTGTGTTTCCTTGTATCAAAACACAGCTGCGCCGCAGGCTCTTTCTGTCCTGCGTCTCTTCCTGCATGCACAGTTGGTCTGTAAACATCTCCTGGGCCACCAATGCATGCTAGCTCAAAGACGTGTGCATCGCTTGGCAGCCATGCATGCCTGTGCGGAACATGCAACAGTAACCACGCAATGTGCAGGCTCAGAATCACGTGACACAGACGCTTGTAAAACCTCCAGCACGCAACACCACCATCTCACGTCCTCCTCTATCCGAGGACAATGGTTCTGAAACTCCCAGCCGATCTGCACTCCTTGAGCCATGCAGTATTAAAAAAAAATGACATGAGGACCTTCAACGTGCTCCCTCTTCCTTGCACTGGCGCTGCTCCCCCCAGTAATGGTAAAATGTTCAAGAAAGCGTCCTTTAATTAATCGTGAAGCATACACAGTCCAAATGAGCCGAAGCAGCAGTCCACAACAATGTGACCCAGGGGTTGTTTCACTGGTTGAAACAGACCAAAAACAAAATGTACTCCAATCTCACACGCCTCCCAGTGTAGCAGGTAAAATACATCCCATCTTGTTGCCACTTCTAAGTCACCAGAAACCCATTATAATTGGTAGAACAGGTTCATTAGTCCTGTACAGCAAACCCTAAAGTCCTTCTCCCTCAGCAACTGCAAGCTCTCTCTCTCTGGAATCCACACTCTAGCATCCAGTGGAGATAGCAACTAGATACTGTAAGGTTGCTCGGATACAACACTTTCATGGGTGGGTCTGCACATTCTTCAGGTCAAGTTAGCAAAATGGGAGATTCCATCTACCCTACTCAAGGCAATAATTTCTCTTTACTCTGACACCTGGGTGCTTATCAAACAAGGCCATGAACATAAAGTCACTAGCTGGATCCTGATCATTGGGGGATTAAAACTTGGACTAATCCTAGCCCCGATGTTATTTAACATCTATACTAAGACTATGTGTGTGTCATAAACCAGCCGAGAGTGGGTGTGGGGGGGCACAGAGGGACTCAGATGAGACAAGCAAGGGGGGGTGAGGAAGGAGGGGAAAAACACAAAAATCTGATCGCCGTTGGGCTTCTGTGTGCATCCAATCACGTCTAAGTCATTTTCCTAACCAACACTCATTTTCTTCTCCTAGTGTACGGGGGTCACAAGAATCCTCGTTTGTGGAACCCATCATTCTCGAGCGTGACCAATTCACTACTCTATGTTAAGCTGTGGGGGTGTTCCCTTTCTCAGTCACTGCTATCTGGGGTGCTAAGGGTATTCCCAACCATGCACGGTGTCCCTCCATTGTTCCGATATGGGGAGCTGGCGCACCCCTCTCAATTCCTCCCTACACAGCGCTCTCGCTTCCGCTCCGGCCCAGTTGATCACTTCCCTCCACCATCCATTCACTTGTGCACCCATGGCTGCTTTCCACATGATTGCTATACACATCCTAGCCAGTGCAAGTGCCACATCTATGAACCTATTGCCCACCTTGCGTTTAGGAGGTCTAAAGAAGAGCCCAAGTAAGCAAATTTCCTCAGTGTGACTTAGTGCTCGCCCCAATGTGTAATTGATTTGGGAGAGGACTTCACGCCGAAATATCTGCGTGATCCTGCGAGATCCTGCACTCCCAGGTCATATGTAGGAAGTCTACATCTTCCAAGGTGCATCACGGGCATCTCCCCCACAGGAATAAAGATCCTATGTGGTGTCAGGTAAGTCATGTGCACATAGTTAAACTGAACGTACTTCAGTCGTGTGTTGCATGATATTTTCTTCAGGGATTCCAAGACTCTTCTCCATTCTACATATGTGAGGTTCCTCCCCAGATTCCTTTCCTATCTCCCCCAGAGCTGCAGCAGGTGGGACAGCGAGGCTTCGTGTAGGGACACATAGAACCATTTGATTGGGTGCCTCGCAGTGACCAAGGAGATCAGCGAGTGCAGTACACCATGTGTTTCCAGTTCTACTATATTCCGGCCCCATAGCTTAGCAAACATCCGCTGCAAAGACACATAAAATAAAAACTGGCCCGACGGCAAGCCACAACTCTCCATCAATTTTGAAAAGGGAAGCAGGGGCTACTCGTGGTAACAGTCTCTCACATTTTCGAGACCCACCGCCGCCCAAGGTGCCATCTGCTCCACAGATATAATCTGTTGTGGTTTTTCATGCAGTAACCCCACCAGCGGCAGCTCTGGTGAATATTTTGGGGCATCAGGCATTTTCCTGATGCTATGTCTCCAGCACTGCAGCGCCGTTGTCTGTGAGTGAAGTATAGGGAACCCTGGTTGCAGGTACCAGGATTTTCACCAGCAGCAGCCTGGGTGTCTGGCCAGGCTCTACCAGGAAGGTCCCATCCACATTCGCCCCCTCCAGCCATTGAGCCAACCATTGCATTTGGGCAGCTAGCTGGTAAAGTGCAAAGTCTTGAACGCCAAAACCTCCCGCATCTAGAGGGCTTCTCAATATACGGAGCGACATTCTACGCCTACCATCTCCCCAGACTAGGTCTAGCACCAGAGAATCCAAGCTACAGAACCAGGTAGCGGGCATTAACACCGGCATATTAGCGAAGTAATATAATACACAGGGGAGCATAACCATTTTCGCCAAAGATATTCTGGCCATTATGGGGAGGCGTAACGTGCCTAAGAACTGAACACTGGATCGAAGCGATTACAGCGCTTTGCCCAGGTTTCCCTCTTTCAAATCCTCTAATGAATAGAATATCTGAACACCCAGGTATTTAAAAGTGTCCAATGCCCAGGTAATATCTTTGGGCACTGCCAAAGGATGCGCCAATGGACAAGCCACCGGGAACAAACATGTTTTGTGCATATTAACCCGTAGGCCGGACAGTTCCCCAAATGCCTCCAAGCACTGCAGGGCCATTTCCGTTCCCCGAGCAGCTTCACAGAGATAGACTAGTATGTCATCCACATAAAGAGAAATGGTGTACATCTGTCCTCCTACTGTCAGCCCCATGCCTTCACCCCCCTGTCGAAAAAGTTTGGCTAAAGGTTCTATTGCCAATCCAGATAATAGTGGTGACAGGGGGCAGCCTTGTTTGGTTCCTTGTGCCACATTATATTGTGGGGAGATGGTCTTGCCGGTCTTGACCCTAACTGTAGGACGAGTATACAATAAACGCAACGATGCCACTCATCCATCTCCCATCTCCAGTCGCCTCATAACAGCCAGCAGATAGTCCCAGGCCACGGTATCACAGGTCTTCTCTAGGTCAATCGAGAGAATGGCGGCCCGCTGGAGGGCCAGGGTTTCTGAGTTGTACAGCACCAAGTACAGCCGGCGGAGGTTATATGAAGTATTGTGGGAGAGGATGAATCGATTTTGGTCCGGTGAATGAGGGAGCAACTGGAGCGCCAGCACTTTGCTGAGTATCTTAAAATCTGTGTTTAGCATAGAAAGGGGTCTATAATCCGTTAACCAGGCACTCATAGAAGTGGGATCACCAGCGTGTCACGCGTGGTCTCCGGCAGCTGGCCCAGCTAAAGCGACTTCTCCTACAAAGTCACCAATCTTGGGACTAGTTCAGCCCCCTACTTCTTATAGAATTCCCCCGGCAGGCCACCAGGGCCAGGAGTTTTACCATTGGCCATAGCGACAATGGCTCCCCGCACCTCCTCCAGCGTCACTGGTCCACCTATTTCCTCCTGTGCCTCCACATCTAGCGTGAGGGGATCTAGTGGGGCTAAGAAGGCATCAATAGTGGTGGCAGGAGACCCAGGTGGGGTAGCGTAAAGGGCCCCATAATAGTCCTTAAACAGGGCATTAATTTCACCCGGATCGTGCAGGGATGACCCGCCTGTCGTCTGGATGCACATAATTGGGCCCCTTGTGTCTCTGGGCATGTGAACCAGGCTAAGAGGCGACCAGCTCACCCCTCCTCCCCCTCCTCCTTGTCCATATATGTCCTATAGTCATTGGACCTAAGTTGCTCTATTACGTCGGCGTATAGGCGACGTGCTTGGGCCTGCACATCTCGTCCCTGAAGGTTGTCCAGCTGCTGTATTTCACCCTCTTTAGCCAATAAATCACTGTGAAGTTCTCTACGCACTCCCACACTTTGTCCTATGCAATGTCCCCTCACCACCACCTAAATGCCTCCCACTCTAATAGAACAGAGGATGCAGATCGCTCATTATTAGCAAAGTAATCGCTGAGAAGGGAGTGTAGTGCATCTGCAAACGAAGCATCTTGTAGAGACATCGGATTAGGGCGCCATGTAGGTATTGGGGCTCTAACACCAAGTGGCTGGTATATCCACAACAATGGGCTGTGATCAGATAGGGTTTGTTCCAAATACTCTGAGTGCGTGGTAGAGTCCCCGAGGGTGGGGGAACTCCAGAAAGCATCTAGCCATGTATGGACTTGGTGCATTGGGAAATAAAAGGAATATTCTTATGTGTTTCAGTGCTGGACCCTCCAGATATCTTGCAATCCCCAATGGGACATCCAGTCCCGCAGTCTGGCTGCCACCTGGTGTGTCTGGGCCCCAGGCAGGGGAGGGTGGGACCGATCTAAGTCCACGTCTATTACTCAGTTAAAATCCCCTCCTAGCAACACTGGACTCACCATCATGTCCGCCATGTGTGTAGAAAGACCAGCCATATAGGCCAGCTGGTCCTTGTTAGGAGCATATACTGAACCCAGCATGACTTCCCGCCCATATAACTGCCCCAGGAGGAAGACATATCTGCCCTCCTTATCAATGTCAGACCGCAATAATTCAAAGGGAACTCCCGCTCTAATCCAAATTAACACTCCGAGGGCATATGCCGAGAAGGACGTAGTGTATACCTGTCTCCTCCACCTCCTGCGCAATCTGTCCCCTTCTGCTCGGAGCAGTTGTGTCTCCTGCTGAAGGGCGTTCTGCACTCCCCTTCTCATAAGGTAATTGTGTATGTTGTAGTGCTTAGCCATGGACCCCATCCCTTTAATGTTCAATGTGAGTAGTTTTAGTGTCTGGTAGGGCATTGCCATCATGAGATAGGTATTCCATCTCCCCCACCACCCCAATACCCCCCCCCCAACCCCCCTAGGCCAGGAAAGCATTTCAGGTGCCACGCTGTGGACAGGGCAGGTCTTATACAAATAAGGAACAAAGGGAAAATGAAACAAAGGAAATCACAAGATGGGCAAACTCCCCAGTCCCCAGAGCAGTGCAGCAACGGCCACCCGCCCAAACCCGCCATGCAACTTTAACAGTCAATCGAGCTCCAAACCAACTATGGTGAGGTTCTACAGGGGGTCGTGACTTAGCTCAATGTCTCGTGTCCTTGTGTAGAGTGTCAGGGACTGTGCCAGGCACCGACCAACTCATAAATCAACCGTGAACCATTTTACCTCAGTGCTTCATCGTGGCACCGCTGGCTCCAGAGGACTAGGATATGCGACCAAGTCCATTTCATATTACATCCCCCTCTATATGATCTCATCCGCAGACTTCCGAGTGATCTGTGGTAGAACTAGGCTGTCTGCATTGGAGGAGTCTGATTCCGAGCCCCCCGTGTCCCTCGGCCAGCGCAAACCCACCTCCGACCGCTGTCTGTCGTCCTGCATCATCTCAGCTACTGCCTGCAGCGTGGCCGCTCTTTCGCGCTCCGTTTGTGAAGGGCTTGGTTTCTTGGGGGCGCTCTTTGCCATTTGCCATTTGCTTCCGAAGTTGTTTTCCAGTCTTTCTGTTTTAGCATGAGGGTGCCTGCTGCTGTGTTACCGGAGGGGCCCTGGTCTTACACGCTTATACTCTTCCAGCCACTCTGAAACTACAGCAGCGTTTTCACAAAAATACATTTTCCCATCTTCTATGATGCGTAGTCGTGCAGGGAAAGTAGGTGAGTACTGGAGGCCCTCTGCTCTCAGCGCCTTCTTAACTTCAAGAAAAGAGGCGCGGTGCCACTGCACTTCAAGAGCATAGTCCGGGAATATAGACAACTTACTGTTTTCCACTACAAACGGTCCATTTGAGCGAGCTTTTTGTAATGAAAGGTTCTTGTCCCGGTAGTGCAAGAGTCGGGCCACCACCGGTCTTGATGGACAATCTGGAGCTGGCGGATGAGCCGGGACACGGTGTGCTCTCTCCAGAGTATAGAATTGGGTGAGCCCTTCCGGTGCAACTACGGTATGGAGCCATGGTTCCAAGTAGGACATCATATTGCCATTTTCACTCCCCTCCAGCAGGCCCAAAATGTGAATGTTGATCCTTCTATTAAGCCCTTCACTGTCCTCTGCTCTGCACTCAAGCACTCTGACCCTATCGTTCAGGTCTGCCATTTGTTTAAGCATCGACTGGTGAGCCGGGGTCAGCTTCTCAAGGGAAGACTCCACTACTTTCACCCAGTTACTATGTTTCTTGTGTTCGGCACCTAAAAGTCTCAATCCCACTGCTCATTTCTTGGTGCAGGGTCTCCTCTGTGTCAGATATTGCCTTAAGAATCCGGGCCAGCTGCTGTTTTGCCAATTGCTACTGTCCTGGCACACAGGCGTCACAGGGCAGTCCCACAATCCTGTTGCTGCACACTTCTTTGCAGTGACAATGGTAAAAGCAGCACGCTGGGACCCACGCAATTCTTATTAGGTGTGGCGTCTCCTCTTTCACGTGGTTTTTACTTCACAGAGGATGGACCTCATTTGAACAACAGCGATGTCCAGTGCTGCTGCACCACAACAAAAGGGGGCCACGTCGGAGAAGAAGGAGGGAGGCCTGGGGGGAAACTGCCCTCAATCAGCTGTCCTTATGAGGATCCCCCAGAGCAGCGGGCTAGGTGCGCACCGCTCCACCAGGATCACCACTCTGACTAGTGAGGCCTCACCAGCTCTCCAGATTAGCCTTCAGCCAAACTGACAGTGCAGGCTCAGGGGGACCACCCTGCAATCTCCAGGAGCTACACCCAAGGTCTTCCCGGGCGCCACTCAGCGCAGCACCCTCTGAAGTATTCTCTTCCGCTGCAGCATAAGCCCTGGGATCGAGTGAAGTAAGCCCCACTCCAACCGGGAGCCAGCGGATGCGTCTAAGAACAGCTACACTCAGCCAAGGGAGCCCCCACGGGGATTGGATCTGGGCCAGGGGCCGCCGTCAATCTGCAGCTCAGCGCAGGGCTAGCCAAAGATCCACCGGCTTGCCACATCGCTCAGCCTCATTCCACGTCCCGGCCTCTCAATCCCACAGCGGTCGGGTTAGTCCTGGAAGAGAAGCTAGTGGATGTGTATACCCTGGGGGGGGCCTCTTCACAGAACTGCAGGCGAGGCACCGCCCAGGTCAGTTCACACCCCAGCAGCTGGCCTCGAGAGGGGGTAAGGAGCACCAGCTGCACTCAGCTCCAGCCTCACCCCGGCCATGTTTCCGCAGCGCCAAAGGCTGCCCCCGCTCCACACCAACTCACGGGGGCTGTCACTGGGCTATCGTGGGCACTCATTCTTCCGCCAGGCCCTGTCCACCATCCACCTATGGCAACCCCCAAGCTCAGGAGGTGCAGGCCTCGCAAACGCCATGAGCCAGCTCCAGCTCAGCGTCGAGGCAGCTAGGGAGCCACTCCCCATGCCCAGCCGCGGTCCTACGCAGCGCCCAGTATGCCCAGTAAAACTTGGCAGCACAGCTTCCACAGAGCCCTTTCAGGGGCAGTAGACCTCCGGGAAGCCAGAGAGCACATCAGGGAAAGCACTCGATGGCAGGAATCAGCCGAAAACATGAATGGTCGGTGCGGAGCCACTTGCTCACGTGTCCGCCATTTTTGGCTCCCAAGCCACGCCCCCATCCTCATGGTCCTTTCTATAAACAAAATTAAACTGAGTTGGAATAAGGTGGCTTCCACACTAAAATACAGGTTCTACAATTATAGGAGAGAATCAATGGCACACCTGCTCTGTGGTACCCACAATTCCTGCAAGCATGTCATACTTTATTATTACAACCAATGTTTTTAAAACATGAGAATACAACATGCAAAGATGCTTCAAGGTTTTATCTGACAACAATAAATCCATCCGAACTATCCCGATTCTGGAAATACATTAACTAAGGGGCTTATTTACAAGTCCATTGTGCCGCCGGTGCGTCACTTTTATTGATGCACCGGCAGCGCAATGGGCTTCCCCATATTTACAAGGCCATGTAAAGTCACCCTGTGTGACGGTGACTTTACCTGGCCTTGTAAATATGTTGCCCTTTCACACATGACCCTGCTTAAAAGGGGCATTCCATGGGTGTTACTGTGGGTGTTCCCACGGAACAGACATGTAACTTGATGCAACTCCAGATTTACAACATTTTTTAAACCTGGGAATGCGTCAGAATCCTACAGAGGCTCAAAGAGGAGAAATACTTTTATTTGTCATTTTTTTTTTCACTTTTTTCATCTTCAGCATGCATAGAAAGAGGAAAATGTTTTTAATGATCATTTCTGTGCAGGAATCATCCCCTCAGTGCAGACACCCTTGCAAAATGGTGCAAGGGTGTCTGCACAGGAACACGGCTGCTGCTTGTGCGCTGGCTCATGGGAGAAGGACAGGAATGCGCTGTATCTTGCAGATACAGCACATTCCTGCCCATTTATTTTGACACATGGCAGCACAGCAGGAAAACTTGCTACACTGCCGTGATTAAAAAAAAATTGTAAATGAGGCCTTTAATTTTTAACGGTATCAAGCAGCAGAGTAAGGGCAACATGGCTACTGTACCCTCATCAAAGAGGAGCCACAGGCAGCTAACACATACAAGAGTCACGTCAACTCATGATACATGAACACAGGAACCTTTTTATTTAACCAGAAGAGCTTTTTTTATTCGGCTCACAGACTCATATTGACATTTTATATGTAAAGTCATTTACTGATATATTCTGGGCACTTTGTAGCAGTTTTAAGTAATAGAAACACTAAACCCAATTGATTGATTGATTCATTCATTCATAAGTGCACATGCTCAACAACATCAAGTCAACAATATACCAAACGACAATGAGAAGTGCAAAAGGGAATAGGTAATCTTTGGTATACTACTCCACTAGGACTCTTGAAAAAGAGAAGGATGCAACATTGCGTCACTAATGAAAGCATGAGCACAAAAAGCAAAACGCTGTAGGGGAACCGATCTCTGTACATCGCGAAAGGACAGCAAATTGCTTCTTGAGGGCATTTAGCATGCTTGGCAAAGCTCCTACTAAACATATCTAATTGCCTTGGTTGTATATTGTATGGCATTCTTACATGAACCTGCTAAGTTTAAGTATTTCATTCCATGTTTACCTAAAAGCTAAGTGCTTTGTCTTAAAGAAAAGATACTGTGTATGCATAAATATTTCAGACCAAACATACAGAGATGATTTTGATAAAAGCTTCTGTGTTATTTTCATCTTCGGAAATGTTGTGTAGGCTGCAATAACATGCATATGTACCTCTCTGCCACTCTGATTCTAGAGCTGTGATGAGTGTTTATTCACAGACTATTCCAGAATGATTTTTTGAAGCAGAGTAAACGAATATGGCGAAGGGAATTTCGTTTCTCATTGTGCTATTCTGGGTGTCTCACTCATGTTTGCACTACTAAAACAATTTTGCTTCACCAGTTGAACATTGATTTATTGAGTGTTGCATGTATGGCCTGAGTTTATGAGTTCTAAGGTTTTAGCACACAGCACATCTCTGACTCAATCTTGAACTGCTCTGCCTCACTATCCTGATAGTTATTTGCTAGAATGCATTGGCAAAGCCAAGGGGTACCGCATTCAATGTTTTAACACATGCAGTGTTTGACATTATTAGAGCAAGAGATGGGGGAGGAAGCCAGCAGGAGTGGACAGTGATAAATGGAATTGTAATATATCACCTTGCGCAGTTCAATAGAAGCAATGTAAAGGAGGCAGGAGGATACACTCAAACAGCCAATAACGTTCGATCAGATGAATACTCCACTGGGCTGAGCAAAGACGTGATTGACAAAGTCACAAGCGAATGGTTGAAAGAGGCTGGTCGAGGAACATCAAGGGTTGAGATGGACAGACCAAAAGCCTATGCTATGCGTAATGTGCTGTCAAAACCTAGACCTAAACATGGTATGTGGTTTCCTATGTGGGTACCCACAGCAGTCAGAACTGCTCGACATTGATACAGTGATGAAAGAGTAATACCTGACTTTCACACCCATACCCCCGGAATGGAGAAACCATTTTGTCATCCCTAGCTCCATGCTTAGTGTCCGACCATGAAATCAAAGTCAGCAAAGAAGAGAAGACCACACTTTCAGATTCTTTAAAGACGTTTCAATGGACAACCTAATGTTTTAACCAATCTCCCATCCATCAGCGTCGCAACTGACATCAACACCCTTCTAAATACCATCAGTCACTTTTTGGAAAGCTATGTGAACATTCACGCCCCAAATACAACATGCATGTGCAATCCCAAGACTTCGGTACCCTGGTACTTTAAAAAGACATTGTTGACAATAAATCATCGGTAGGGAAGTGCCCCTTTTGACATGGTAGCCCCCACTTTTTGCCTGGTACATGATGTGATTGCATTTAAAAGTGCACTGTATTTCTGCTAACTAGGGCCCCAGTGCCAGACCTCTTTCCCAAAACTGTACAATTGTTCCCCCTATTGGATAAACCTTTTGCACCCTCCGTACGTCCCTAGTAAGTGGTACCTGGTACCTAGGGCCTGAGGTGCAAAAGAGGGTCCCTAAGGGCTGCAGTACGAAGTGTGCCATCCTAAGGGACCCTTCACCAAGCACATGCACGAGTGTCATTGAAGGCTGTGTGTCTTGGGGGAGACAAAAGTAAAAACACAACATGTCACTTATCCCTGTGTGCCGTGTCTCCTACCACTTCACATGATATTTGTAAGCCACCCCTACAGCAGTCCTGACAGCCCTAAGGCAGGGTGCTTAATATTATATGTGAGGGCATACCTGTATGAGCAGATATGCCTCTGTACTGGTCAGTTCGATTACTGCCAGTGCAAGTAAAGAGGAAAGTCATGTTAGAAGATGCACAGGACACTGGTGAAAAGGAGTTCCCCAGCTACATGATCACTTCAATGAAAATAGGGATGTATGACATCAAACATCTCGTAGTGATGATCCCACACTGTTTCCAGTGTTGGATTTATCAATCCATGCACCCAGAGGGCACCTCAGAGGTGCCCCTTGAAACCGTACTAACTGCTAGTGGCCCGACCGACTGCTTTTAGCCAGCCTGATACCATAGATGAAATCTTGACCCCAAAGGGTGAGCGCATTCACTCTCGGGAGTCCAGAAACCAGGCCAGCTCTGGCTGGGGGTGTCTTCCACCCCCTCTCACAAGATAACCTGCAGATTAGCCTGCCAAGGCAAAGAATGCTTCAAACCAGCCCCTCAGCCTTTGCTATGCTACTCTGATTTCTCTCATAGGAGAGGATAATAGCCCCCCTGTACTGCTCAACTTTTGGCGGGAGGACAGGGAGGAAATTAGGTAGGTTAGGAGGAGAGCGCACATTCAGCCAGCACCACCTCTAGGGTGGTAGAGGTGATGTTGTCCCCTCTCTTCAGATTCCTCCACCTTGTCTTGGTGGGAATTAACCAACCAGGATCAGGGTTATGCCCACTTCACAATGGAAGTAGTCCTAAGAGGGTGTAGTCACCCTGAAGGTGAGTAGCCTTTTGGATACTACCTAGCACTCCCTCTAATGCTCCTAAATTCAAGTATTTAGGGGGGCCCCTGGTGTCAGTGATGCATATCCTGATAACCTAGGATGAGAGAGGACACTGAAAAGCTGCAAAAGCAGAGAAGACTGAAGAGAGCACCTGACTTGGCCCCAGCCCCGCTGGCCTGTCTGCAGCCCACATCAAAAACTACACCAAAGTCGACTCGTCCTACAGCTGTTGACTCCAGAAACTTGGGTGGACTGCATGCCTCCGAAAAATACTCAAGACCTCCAGTGAAAAGCTGACCTGTTCTGAAGAATCTCCAAAGGAAGGACTTGTAGGGGTCCTGAACTGTCAAAATCCGACACCTGAAGAAACCACTGCACCTGTCAACGTTTCACCCCGCCTTGGCTCACAGACATTGCCTGCAGCCTCTGCACAGAGGCCCTCTCTACCCCGACTGCTCCAGTACGGAAAAACCTGATGCATAAAGACACCTCTGCACCCCTCGTCCCTGGGCCTTGGAAAACCAGAATCCCGTTGGGCACCCTGCACTCAGCCTCCATCGTGCCACTGATGGTGTACTGTTGGTGCTGCTTTGGACATTGCCACCACTCACCTTAACTCCTAGAGATTGGTCCTTTAAGTCGATGAACCTGTTTGCAGGACCTTTGATTCCTTCCGTAGGATAACATTGCAGAACTTACAAATTATCCACTTGTTAAGTGAAAATATTTTATATTTAAAGACCTCCTTACCTGAACACATTTTCTCTGATGCCTAAACATATATGAATATACTTTTGATTTTTATAAATTGGCGGGGATCTCCTCCTTTAGTCGTGTTGTGATTTATTTACCATCGTGTGGTTTTTGTGAATGTCTTTCACTCCTCTGTGTTAAGCCTAAGGCTGCTAGACAACACTACCTCCTAATAGAGTACTTTGAAATTGCATAGTAAGCCCCTGTCCACTAGTAAGGGAATCCGCTGGACTCTTTACACAGTATATGAAATGATTGATATATCATATCACATAAAGAGCCAGCTTCCTACACCATCCATCTGCAGACAGGTAAGAAAATGGAAGAAAAACAGAACTCCATAGAACCTCTTGATATTGAAGTCCCTTTGCTCAACGTGCAAAGTGCTAGCACAGACGCCAAACCAAAGTAATATGCCAACACCATCAATGAAGCCACCAACAAAAGTTGAAGGAGTGCCAAATGCAAGCACGTCAGTGCCTGTACATGCCTGGACTGTGCCCAGTGCCAAGAACTCTGGATCTCCCACCACCTGCCGCTACACCACTGCAGACCTCTGAGCCCTGGATCCCCGGCTCATCAACAAAAACAACTTCTGCCGCACATCTCCATGACCCAACAGAGGACGATTCTTCTGCAAGCACTGCTGCTTCATCTGCAGCACCAGAGTACCCAACAATGCTGCAGACACTGCAAACATGACTGCTTCAACCATACTGATGAAACCCACCACAGCACAACTCAAGTGCATTCTTCTCAACACATGATCGCTCAGCAAACATGCCAAGGAGATCGGGAACATATTCTCATCCCTTACCCTGAACGTCATCTTGCTCACGGAGACCTGGCTGAACCCAACCTGGCCCCAGACATCACCATCACCACCCCTGATGGCTACAAGATAACACACCTCGACGGGACCAAAAAACAGGGAGATGTAATTACAATCATCTACAGGGACACCATCCACTGCACAACTTACTCAGACAAATTGACCACGATAATGGAGCATCTCAAGATCCAATTTCACACAGATTGAAAAAGCTTAATCAGAAACACCCTCGGTTATAGACCGTCAGTACCATGCCCCAGCTACTGCAATACCATCACTGACCTCATCACCCCAATCACCATCGACTCCAAGCACTAAATCTTCCTAGGGGATCTTAACTTCCCCCTCAAAGACCTCAGCGACATCACACAACAGACCTCCTGGAATGCATGAGCATCATCAGCCTCAAGCAACTTCCCACATCGCAGGGCACATGCTCTACCCTCTCTTCACGTCCAGTGACAAAGTCAATTAACAACCATGTCTCACAGCTCACCTGGACCGACCACTACAGCGTCCACTTCACCGCCTAAGGACCTATCAACACTGGCACCATGCCCTCCAGCTCTATGCACAGAAACTGGAAAAAAGTATCAGGAGACCAGTGGAATAACGCTCACAACTCCCACCTACCAGACACAACTTCCAACCCAAAACAGGCTGCGAGAAACTTCTCCCAGAGGATCGCAGAATGCGCCGAAACAATCGCCCCGCCAAATCCAATTGGCCTGCTAGAAAATCCAGCTGGTGAGTCGAAAAGTGGCGCACCAATAAAGAGACAGGAGACCATAACACCTTCAAGACAGCACTGAACCAGTACCAACGCCTCTTGAAAGAAACGAAAAAGGCTGCCCTAGCAGACTGCATAGGAGCCAGCACAAATCACAAAAAGCAGCTTGTTGCAATTTTTAAGGAATTCTCAAGTCCTGCAAACGCTGAGAACAACTTCGACACCGTCTTCCATCACATCTTTATCAACAGGCTCAATGTTAGACCTGGAATTTTTGGCAGGTTTATCCCCAGATGTTTTGCTTTTTGACCTTCTGTTTTAGACCTATTTTTCATTGGTTTAGGACTCTGGGCACTTTACCACTGCTAATCAGTGCTAAAGTGCATATGCTCTCCAAGTTTATTGGGTTATGATTGGTTTTCCCTGATTGGCATATTTGGTTTACTAGTAAGTCCCTAGTACAGTGCACTGTGTGTGTCCAGGGCATGTAAATCAAATTCTACTAGTGGGCCTGCAGCATTGGCTGTGCCACCCACACAAGTAGTCTTTCAACGGTGTCTCAGACCTGCCACTGCATTGTCTGTGTGCAATTTTTACTGCCATGTTGAACTGGCAAAGGCACCCACTTGTCAGGCCCTAACCTTCCCCCTTACTACATGTAAGGTACCCCTAAGGTAGGCCCAAGGTCCCAAACTCACAAAAAGTACCGTAATGGAAAATGTTAAAGACGAAATTCAGAGTGTACAGAGACTACACCTATGGAAAAAAGCTTTAAGTTTAAAGACAAGAACCCTCACTCGCCATGACGGTGACGTGCTTCATCATTGGGTCCCCTCTTGCACACAGTGTCCGCAAGGTACACTGTGTGGGCTACAACTCTCCCTTCGGAGAGGAGCTTGAGGTGTTCTACACTCCAATGTGAATCTGTGAATGAGGGGCAGAGTGCAAAATAATATCAAAAGTGTGTTAAAACCATCGCTAAACGGAGAAAAATTATTTATTAGCTCTCCCTTACGGATGGATATAAAATAAGTAGTGTGACGATAGGGGTAAAGATATTTCCTATCTGACTAGGTCAGGTCAACATGTTTCTGCCAATTGATATAAATTCATGGCATTCATCAGGACCATTGTCTTGTCGCTCTGCTTAAAAATAATAAACAAAAGACCATACTTATATTTTGTAGGTGTCGTAAATGACCAACTTCAGTTTGGTCTTCTTACTGTAACACATGAAAAAACAATCCTTAATATATCACATTCACAACTTGTCGAAAGTGCCTATTACCAAAGTGTCTGTGGAATTTGTGCCAACCAACACCATAGTGAAGCACATGAAAATAAAACATTGTTCTCACCAGAAAGCAGATCAATACCTGCCAATACCTTTCATTGGTCCTTTACGTATAAGCGGGTGCCTAAAGGTAAGATACGAATCAATACACACATTATAATAAAACACCAGTCAGGGTCAACATACCAAAATACGTAAATAAAATGTAACAAAAAATGAGGCAAATCGGCTCAGGATAGAATACAACCTATTCTCACTAAGCGATCTAGCTAGTGTAATGGCCATACATCAAATCGCACCCGAACCAGGTTATGAAAAGATAAACAATTGTGTTGAAAAAGATGAGCACATCATTACTACCGTTAGATCATAAAGGGACAACAACAAATTCATTTGTGGTAGATATTGTTTAGACACTGTGATAACAGGCCAAAGCCCAGAGGGCTTTAATTACTAGGTCCACATACACTTTCGTCACGTATATGTTTAAACACCCTTCGAAAATCAAAAACGAGATGTCGCGATCTCGTGTATCCCTTCACACGAATCGCTGGATACTCTCCTATTTTCTACCCACAGGTGTCGGTCTCGATAAAAACTTCCGAGTCAAACCTATATAATCTTGATATAACTCACCTAATACCACCGCACGCCTCTCTCGAATGAAGCCAAAGAGGTAAAGGGGAATTTCTCTCTTTATAGCGATTTCTTTGCACCGCTAACAATAACACGGAAGTGTTCAAAACTACTTCCGGTTCAAGGTGGCTCGATCTAAAAACGAGGACTAGACACAGCATATAATCACTAATTAAAAAGGAACAGGCGATCCAAATCAGTTGTACAGCCTCAGTAGCGTCCCATTATGCTAATCATAACAGAACAGAGGCTACAAAGGAATGAATCGCCTCACTTCTTATACGCGATTCTAGATGGTCAATCCAAGTGCATTGTGGGATATGTAGTGTATTATCCGTTCTCCCTCAAATAACATCAGAACAATGACTCAGCATTAATAAAGGACAAGTACTTATAATGCATATGTAATAGAAACAGTATGTAGAACGGATTATATCGCCAGAATCTCAATTTTACAGCATTTTCCATGGTATATCTTCATTTAAGCCATCAATATGGCTTTTCATACGGAACACCCATCTCTATTCCCTAAGTAAAAGGACTCTCTCCTGCGGACCCATATTGATGTGATATTTGGGTTTGTCAATGATGACCCATGTAAAGTCATCTTCAGTATGTGACTTCTCAACAAAATGTCTTGTCATGCAAGTGTTGTTTTTTTTACAGCGAAAAGCACTTCGATGCTCAACCATCCTCTGTTTGACCTTCCTAGTGGTCCTTCCAATGTATACCAGCGGGCAAGGACACGTAATCATATAAATGACCCCGCTTGTGTTACAGTTGGTGTGTGTATTTAGTGTCCAAGGTGTGCAAAGACCTAGGTCAAGCTGCGTCACTTTTTTAGTAAAAGGACAGACAGAACATGAACCACATGGGAAATGTCCTACCACTGGTGTAACCCCCCATAGTGTTGATTGTCTCATCTCCTGTGTGCCAGTTTTAGATCTAGTATGTACTAGCATATCTCGTAAATTGCTACTCCGCTTAAAAGCAAAAAGGGGTCTTTCCAAGGACAAATTCCCTGTATTCAAAATGTGCCAAGCTTTATTGACAGCCTTCTTAACATTATCTGATAGATTGCTAAAGGTAGTCACACAAACCATCCTTTTATTTTCAGGTCTAACATCGGATTCCAAAAGAGCCTCCCGATGATTATTGCGTGCTCTCTTTTTGGTACCATGTACCAGTTTACTCGGATAGTTTCGGGATAGTAATTCTTCACTCAGATTCTTAGCATGTATTTTATATCTAGCCACTTCACTACAATTTCTTCGTAGTCTAACAAATTGACCTATAGGAAGATTTTTCAATAGTGCTCATGGATGAAAGCTATAAAAGCTCAACAATGAATTTCGTGCCATAGGTTTTTGGTAGAATTCAGTCTGAATCCTCCCATTTTTGGAGTACAGTCGTAAATCTAAAAATGATAAAGTACTGTTACTGGATTCACCAGTAAATTTTAGATTACGATCTTGTCTATTCAACCAGTGGGAAAATGAATCTAGAGACTCCTGGTCACCTTCCCAGATGACCAGGATATCATCTATATATCGACTGTACAATTTCAAGTGGTGTGCAAAAGGATTGTCAGTATCAAAAATGACATTGGTTTCAAAACTATACATATAGAGGTTAGCCATACTAGGAGCACACGTACTGCCCATAGAAGTGCCAGTCGTTTGCCAGTATAACTCTCCTTCATAAGTAAAAAAGATTTCTTTAAGTGCCAGTATGGCACACTCTATTACAAAAGAATTTGGTGTCTGATCATCGCGTGGATGACTCTCCAACAAAAGTTCAATTATTTCAAGGGTGTCATCCTGCGGAATGTTTGTAAATAACGACTCTACGTCATATGTAGCCATCAAAGATATAGCAGGGTCAAAGGACACTGTGTCAAGAAGAGACAGGGCATGCTTAGTGTCCTGTAGATAGGAGGGCATCTCCGCTACTATAGGACGAAGGAAGTGATCCACAAATTTAGACAAAGGCTCCAAAATTGAGCCAATGCCCGACACTATGGGTCTCCCTGGAGGCGGTCTTTGGGTTTTATGTATTTTAGGGAGAATATAGAAAGCTGGAATCTTCGGATGTTTCTGAATCAGAAAATCTGCTTCAATCTTAGTTATCCAATTCTCCTGACTGCCTTCTTCTACCAAGGTACCAATCCGTGTATGCAGTCTCAAAGTAGGATCTTGTCCAATGTGTGTATAAAATTTCACATCGCTCAGTTGTCGTAAACATTCATTACAATAATCAGTCGTATTCATAATGATGGTAGCTCCGCCCTTATCCGCTGGTTTAATCATGATGTTCGCATCATTCCTTAATTCCTGAATACACCTCCGTTCCACATTAGATATATTACAGAATGTATCTTTAGGAAATTGCAAACTACGGTCATACTCTTTAAGAACTGCTTTCTCAAAAGTGTTAACTTCTGAGGGTACTTGTTGTAGCAAAGGCGAAAAGGTGGATTTATTCCTCAATCCTGTATTATGTGTCACAATCGTCTCGTCTTTTTCTTTATTAGAGAAGAAGAAATGTAGTCTAACCTTACGAAAGAACTCAAATAGCTCTTTATGAATCATAAAATTGTCTCCTAACCTAGCTGGAACAAAACTAAGACCTTTCGATAGAACATTAAGTTCAAGGTCCGTTAGAATTTTGGAGCTGAGATTGACTACTAAACTATCGGGTCATTTGTGGACGCTGTCATGCTCCGGGTCACTCTCTGTTCTATAGAGGGATCCCAACTCACTTGTTGCTGTGCACTCATCACACGACCCCTGTTATTTCCTCTTCGGCGTCCTCTTCTTCCTCTGGTCTGGCCAAAAAAAGGAGGATTATTTTAGCCTCCGAATGGCGGACCCGTATGAAAAGGAGGTGGTGGATACGGCCACGGTTGTGGTGGCCACCATGGGGTCTGTTGTGGGTATGCTTGCAAATTTCCTCTTCCACGTCTCACAAAATTAGTCGATGTGTATTCTAGATCTGAATCATTAGAATCACTCCATTCTTCTGAATTGGAGGTCCATTCATCTGTGTCCTTACGCCATCCTCTCGGCCCTCTTTTATCTTTCTTCTTGTTCAAGGTAGTTTGGTAGTCATCAGATATATAGGGGTAGACTTTCTCCAATGTAAATCTATCCAAATCTTTCTTCAATTTATTGACCTTGAACTTCACCAAATCATCGTTGATTTCAATGAGATTTTTAGTGATCTCCTCCAGTCTCTTCTTGTAGACAGTAACCTGTACACCTGTTTTCAATTGACTTTCTAATGTTTGTATTTCAATGGCTAAAAGGTCGGCTGTTTCTTTAGCTGTATTAATAATTAAAACTAGCCAATCTCTAGTGCAACGCCATGCAATTTTGGACCAATTTGTCACAAAAATGTTATTATCTAAATAAAGTCTCGGGGTATTTGTCACCATCAATCCTGGGGGTGCTATATTCCCTCTCAGATATTCTGTTAGTATTGCAGCGTGTAAGATGGTTCTAACATGCTGTTTCTTCACATTGCTAAGTTGTGTCCATTCTTCTGTATGGGACAGAGTCTGTGAGATATGTGTATCCAAGATTCTAGGTGTTTGTAGTATTGCCTGGACCATATCATTATCAAACGCCAAGCCAGTATTCTCTGTCATCTTTACTAATTAAAAAAGGTAGAGACCCAGACACACTGGTGAGGATGTGTGTATATTATTTCATATATGCACAGAATAAACTGACCTACAGCCCACACCTCTGCTAACTATTATCTCACAAAAAGGTCAATTGGAGAATTTATATCCACACACGGTACTACTCCTTTATGTCAAGCTCACAAAAAGTACCGTAATGGAAAATGTTAAAGACAAAATTCAGAGTGTACAGAGACTACACCTATAGAAAAAAGCTTTAAGTTTAAAGACAAGAACCCCTTACTCACCATGACGGTGACGTGCTTCATCATTGGGTCCCCTCTTGCACACAGTGTCCGCAAGGTACACTGTGTGGGCTACAACTCTCCCTTCGGAGAGGAGCTTGAGGTGTTCCACACTCCAATGTGAATCTGTGAATGAGGGGCAGAGTGCAAAATAATATCAAAAGTGTGTTAAAACCATCGCTAAACGGAGAAAAATGATTTATTAGCTCTCCCTTACGGATGGATCTAAAATAGGTAGTGTGACGATAGGGGTAAAGATATTTCCTATCTGACTAGGTCAGGTCAACATGTTTCTGCCAATTGATATAAATTCATGGCATTCATCAGAACCATTGTCTTGTCGCTCTGCTTAAAAATAATAAACAAAAGACCATACTTATATTTTTTAGGTGTCGTAAATGACCAACTTCAGTTTGGTCTTCTTACTGTAACACATGAAAAAACAATCCTTAATATATCACATTCACAACTTGTCGAAAGTGCCTATTACCAAAGTGTCTGTGGAATTTGTGCCAACCAACACCATAGTGAAGCACACGAAAATAAAATATTGTTCTCACCAGAAAGCAGATCAATACCTGCCAATACCTTTCATTGGTCCTTTGCGTATAAGCGGGTGCCTAAAGGTACGATACGAATCAATACACACATTATAATAAAACACCAGTCAGGGTCAACATACCAAAATGCGTAAATAAAATGGAACAAAAAATGAGGCAAATCGGCTCAGGATAGAATACAACCTATTCTCACTAAGCGATCTAGCTAGTGTAATGGCCATACATCAAATCGCACCCGAACCAGGTTATGAAAAGATAAACAATTGTGTTGAAATAGATGAGCACATCATTACCACCGTTAGATTATAAAGGGACAACAACAAATTCATTTGTGGTAGATATTTGTTTAGACACTGTGCCAACAGGTCAAAGCCCAGAGGGCTTTAATTACTAGGTCCACATACACTTTCGTCACGTATATGTTTACACACCCTTCGAAAATCAAAAACGAGAGGTCGCGATCTCGTGTATCCCTTCACACAAATCGCTCGATACTCTCCTATTTTCTACCCACAGGTGTCGGTCTCGATATAAACTTCCGAGTCGAACCTATATAATCTTGAGATAACTCACCAAATATCACCGCACGCCTCTCTCGAATGAAGCCAAAGAGGTAGAGCGGAGTTTCTCTCTTTATAGCGATTTCTTTGCACCGCTAACAATAACACGGAAGTGTACAAAACGACTTCCGGTTCAAGGTGTCTCGATCTAAAAACAGAGACTAGACACAGCATATAATCACTAATTAAAAAGGAACAGGTGATCCAAATCAGTTGTACAGCCTCAGTAGCGTCCCCTTATGCTAATCATAACAGAACAGGAGCTACAAAGGAATGAATCGCCTCACTTCTTATACGTGATTCTAGATGGTCAATCCAAGTGCATTGTGGGATATGTAGTGTATTATCCATTCTCCCTCAAATAACATCAGAACAATGACTCAGCATTAATAAAGGACAAGTACTTATAATGCATATGTAATAGAAACAGCATGTAGAACGGATTATATCGCCAGAATCTCAATTTTACAGCATGTTCCATGGTATATCTTCATTTAAGCCATCAATATGACTTTTCATACGGAACACCCATCTCTCTTCCCTAAGTAAAAGGACTCTCTCCAACGGACCCATATTGATGTGATATTTGGGTTTTTCAATGATGACCCATGTAAAGTCATCTTCAGTATGTGACTTCTCAACAAAATGTCTTGTCATGCAAGTGTTGGTTTTTTTACAGCGAAAAGCACTTCGATGCTCAACCATCCTCTGTTTGACCTTCCTAGTGGTCATTCCAATGTATACCAGCGGGCAAGGACACGTAATCATATAATTGACCCCGCTTGTTTTACAGTTGGTGTGTGTATTTAGTATCCAAGGTGTCCAAAGACCTAGGTCAAGCTGCGTTACTTTTTTAGTAAAAGGACAGACAGAACATGAACCACATGGGAAATGTCCTACCACTGGTGTAACCCCCCATAGTGTTGATTGTCTCATCTCCTGGGTGCCAGTTTTAGGTCTAGTATGTACTAGCATATCTCGTAAATTGCTACTCCGCTTAAAAGCAAAAAGGGGTCTTTCTGAAGACAAATTCCCTGTATTCAAAATGTGCCAAGCTTTATTGACAGCCTTCATAACATTATCTGATAGATTGCTAAAGGTAGTCACACAAACCATCCTTTTATTTTCAGGTCTTACATAGGATTTCAAAAGAGCCTCCCGATGATTATTGCGTGCTCTCTTTTCGGCACCATGTGCCAGTTTACTCGGATAGTTTCGGGATAGTAATTCTTCACTCAGATTTTTAGCATGTATTTTATATCTAGCCACTTCACTACAATTTCTTCGTAGTCTAAGAAATTGACCTATAGGAAGATTGTTCAATAGTGCTCGTGGATGAAAGCTATAAAAGCTCAACAATGAATTTCGTGCCATAGGTTTTTGGTACAATTCAGTCTGAATACCCCCATTTTTGGAGTACAGTCGTAAATCTAAAAATGATAAAGTAGTGTTACTGGATTCACCAGTAAATTTTAGATTACGATCTTGTCTATTCAACCAGTGGGAAAATGAATCTAGAGACTCCTGGTCACCTTCCCAGATGACAAGGATATCATCTATATATCGACTCCACAATTTCAAGTGGTGTGCAAAAGGATTGTCAGTATCAAAAATGACATTGGTTTCAAAACTATACATATAGAGGTTAGCCATACTAGGAGCACACATACTGCCCATAGAAGTGCCAGTCGTTTGCCAGTATAACTCTCCTTCATAAGTAAAAAAAAAACTCTTTAAGTGCCAGTATGGCACACTGCATTACAAAAGAATTTGGTGTCTGATCATCGTGTGGATGACTCTGTAACAAAAGTTCAATTATTTCAAGGGTGTCACCCTGCGGAATGTTTGTATATAACGACTCGACGTCATATGTAGCCATCAAAGATATAGCAGGGTCAAAGGACACTGTGTCAAGAAGAGACAGGGCATGCTTAGTGTCCTGTAGATAGGAGGGCATCTCCGCTACTATAGGACGAAGGAAGTGATCCACAAATTTAGACAAAGGCTCCAAAATTGAGCCAATGCCCAACACTATGGGTCTCCCTGGAGGCGGTCTCTGGGTTTTATGTATTTTAGGGAGAATATAGAAAGCTGGAATCTTCTGATGTTTCTGAATCAGAAAATCTGCTTCATTCTTAGTTATCCAATTCTCCTGTCTGCCTTCTTCTACCAAGGTACCAATCCGTGTCTGCAGTCTCAAAGTAGGATCTTGTCCAATGTGTGTATAAAATTTCACATCGCTCAGTTGTCGTAAACATTCTGAATCATTAGAATCACTCCATTCTTCTGAATTGGAGGTCCATTCATCTGTGTCCTTACGCCATCCTCTCGGCCCTCTTTTATCTTTCTTCTTATTCAAGGTAGTTTGGTAGTCATCAGATATATAGGGGTAGACTTTGTCCAATGTAAATCTATCCAAATCTTTCTTCAATTTATTGACCTTAAACTTCACCAAATCATCTTTGATTTCATTGAGAATGAAAATGGGAGGATTCAGACTGAATTGTACCAAAAACCTATGGCACGAAATTAATTGTTGAGCTTTTATAGCTTTCATCCACGAGCACTATTGAACAATCTTCCTATAGGTCCATTTCTTAGACTACGAAGAAATTGTAGTGAAGTGGCTAGATATAAAATACATGCTAAGAATCTGAGTGAAGAATTACTATCCCGAAACTATCCGAGTAAACTGGTACATGGTCACGAAAAGAGAGCACTCAATAATCATCGGGAGGCTCTTTTGGAATCCTATGTTAGACCTGAAAATAAAAGGATGGTTTGTGTGACTACCTTTAGCAATCTATCAGATAATGTTAAGAAGGCTGTCAATAAAGCTTGGCACATTTTGAATACAGGGAATTTGTCCTTGGAAAGACCCCTTTTTGCTTTTAAGCGGAGTAGCAATTACGAGATATGCTAGTACATACTAGACCTATAACTGGCACACAGGAGATGAGACAATCAACACTATGGGGGGTTACACCAGTGGTAGGACATTTCCCATGTGGTTCATGTTCTGTCTGTCTTTTTACTAAAAAAGTGACGCAGCTTGACCTAGGTCTTTGCACACCTTGGATACTAAATACACACACCAACTGTAACACAAGTGGGGTCATTTATATGATTACGTGTCCTTGCCCGCTGGTATACATTGGAATGACCACTAGGAAGGTCAAACAGAGGATGGTTGAGCATCGAAGTGCTTTTCGCTGTAAAAAAACCAACACTTGCATGACAAGACATTTTGTTGAGAAGTCACATACTGAAGATGACTTTAGATGGGTCATCATTGACAAACCCAAATATCACATCAATATGGGTCCGCAGGAGAGAGTCCTTTTACTTAGGGAATAGAGATGGGTGTTCCGTATGAAAAGCCATATTGATGGCTTAAATGAAGATATACCATGGAAAATGCTGTAAAATTGAGATTCTGGCGATATAATCCGTTCTACATACTGTTTCTATTACATATGCATTATAAGTACTTGTCCTTTATTAATGCTGAGTCATTGTTCTGATGTTATTTGAGGGAGAACGGATAATACACTACATATCCCACAATGCACTTGGATTGACCATCTAGAATCGCGTATAAGAAGTGAGGCGATTCATTCCTTTGTAGCCTCTGTTCTGTTATGATTAGCATAATGGGACGCTACTGAGGCTGTACAACTGATTTGGATCGCCTGTTCCTTTTTAATTAGTGATTATATGCTGTGTCTAGTCCTCGTTTTTAGATCGAGCCACCTTGAACCGGAAGTAGTTTTGAACACTTCCGTGTTATTGTTAGCGGTGCAAAGAAATCGCTATAAAGAGAGAAATTCCCCTTTACCTCTTTGGCTTCATTCGAGAGAGGCGTGCGGTGGTATTAGGTGAGTTATATCAAGATTATATAGGTTCGACTCGGAAGTTTATATCGAGACCGACACCTCTGGGTAGAAAATAGGAGAGTATCGAACGATTCGTGAGAAGGGATACACGAGATCGCGACCTCTCGTTTTAGATTTTCGAAGGGTGTGTAAACATATACGTGACGAAAGTGTATGTGGACCTAGTAATTAAAGCCCTCTGGGCTTTGACCTGTTGGCACAGTGTCTAAACAATATCTACCACGAATGAATTTGTCGTTGTCCCTTTATGATCTAACGGTGGTAATGATCTGCTCATCTATTTCAACACAATTGTTTATCTTTTCTTAACCTGGTTCGGGTGCGATTTGATGTATGGCCATTACACTAGCTAGATCGCTTAGTGAGAATAGGTTGTATTCTATCCTGAGCCGGTTTGCCTAATTTTTTGTTACATTTTATTTACGCATTTTGGTATGTTGACCCTGACTGGTGTTTTATGATAATGTGTGTATTGATTCGTATCTTACCTTTAGGCACCCGCTTATACGTAAAGGACCAATGAAAGGTATTGGCAGGTATTGATCTGCTTTCTGGTGAGAACAATGTTTTATTTTCGTGTGCTTCACTATGGTGTTGGTTGGCACAAATTCCACAGACACTTTGGTAATAGGCACTTTCGACAAGTTGTGAATGTGATATATTAAGGATTGTTTTTTCATGTGTTACAGTAAGAAGACCAAACTGAAGTTGGTCATTTACGACACCTACAAAATATAAGTATGGTCTTTTGTTTATTATTTTTAAGCAGAGCGACAAGACAATGGTCCTGATGAATGCCATGAATTTATAACAATTGGCAGAAACATGTTGACCTGACCTAGTCAGATAGGAAATATCTTTACCCCTATCGTCACACTACTTATTTTAGATCTATCCGTAAGGGAGAGCTAATAAATAAATTTTCTCCGTTTAGCGATGGTTTTAACACACTTTTGATATTATTTTGCACTCTGCCCCTAATTCACAGATTCACATTGGAGTGTAGAACACCTCAAGCTCCTCTCCGAAGGGAGAGTTGTAGCTCACACAGTGTACCTTGCGGACACTGTGTGCAAGAGGGGACCCAATGATGAAGCACGTCACCGTCATGGTGAGTGAGGGTTCTCGTCTTTAAACTTAAAGCTTTTTTTCTATAGGTGTAGTCTCTGTACACTCTGAATTTTGTCTTTAACATTTTCCATTACGGTACTTTTCGTGAGCTTGATATAAAGGAGTAGTACCGTGTGTGGGTATAAATTCTCCAATTGACCTTTCTGTGAGATAATAGGCCCAAGGTACCCCCATGGGCAGGGTGCTATGTATGTGAAAAATAAGACAGATAGTAGAGTTTTTTTTACATGTACTCAAAGTGAAGTTCTGTGCATTTCTTTTTTCCACTATCGAAATGCTGTCTGTCCTGTAGGATAACATGGCAGCTACCTTGTAACAACTTACAAGTGTAACTTTCCAGAGGGACCAGATAGAGAAATTGAGTTTAGGCTCTCTGAACTCAGAATTTAACAACACATATTTTAGTGAAGGTGGTTTTCAAAATGTGTGCCTCTGCCTGTTTTTGTATTCACCGTATGGTTTTGGAGTGAGAGTAACTCAGGATGTGCAGTCACACTAGACAGTCACAAGTGGGGTTGAGGTGTCCTGCCTTTTCTGGGTGACTCACAATCAGGCTGATTAGACCTTTTCTGCATTTAGAGTGGTGGGAAGAGTTTTCACGCGCACCTGAATAGGCTGTGTCTCCTCTAAACAATGCTGTCTAAACCCCCTGTAGTGAAGCAGGACCAGGAAGGACAGAGCTGGGTTTTACTGAACTCAGAAACAGTCTGCCTAACACTTCAAAGGGAAAAGTAGCATAAATATTGGGAGCATGACCCCATGCTTTAGATTACTGCTAAACTAAGGAACCCGCCCGGAAGAAGGGCTGAAAAAGCTGTCAGGAGGAACTTGCATTCTTTGCTGTGTTGACCTGCTGCTTGCAGCTTCTGTCTTGGGCAAGGAAAGCACTGGATTGCACTTTCAGCATCCTTTTTTGAGAGTTTTCTCCAAGAGCTTAAAGGAGAGCTTGCCTTCTGTTGGAAGTCTCAGGGAAATCAAAGACTTAATAAGAACTTGTTTGGACTAAAGAACCTGCCACGATAAATAGCTGGAAGCTGTGAGGAGGAACTACCACTTTGCTGTGTCCTCAGTTGTGTTGACCTGCAGTGACTTTTTCTGTCTTGGGCAGTGAAAGGACTGGACTGGACTTTCTGCTACTTATTTTCCTGAGTTTTTCCAAGGGCTTGAAGTAGTGCTTGCCCCTTGTTTAAGAAGGCTCAGGAACAGCAAAAACGTCATGTTCATCTGCTGCCAGCATTGGGAACTGTGTGTTTTGTGCTGCATTAGAACAAAAAACAATGCAACACCGTTGCCGGCTCCATGGACTGTTGGTACCACTTCACACCGCTACCCTGGTCTCACCAACGACCGATGCCGCCAGCGAGCTGCTGCTTGCACCGTGACCTGAGGGCACCGCACTTCGCACTTCGCACCACCTCGCTACACATTGCCGCCCTGATAGCCCTGATTATGCTGTTCCACGCGGACATCGATGCTGGTGCCTTTGCCATGGCCAGAGGGCACTGCTTGTAAGATACTCGACGCACCATCCAGTCTCACACTGCAGCCTTACCCTGCCGGTGCTATGAACTCCAGATGTTCTACCAACGACAGCGCTTCAGCAGCAATGATGATGCCGCTATCACCATGACCTGCCAGCACAGCGATGAGCCCCGCTTCGCACTGCAGCCCTGGTCTCACCGATGCAGCTGGACAATGTCACTGAGCTGCTGCCTGCACCGCAACCTGAGAACACCACAAGCTGGACCACTCCACTTCACACCGCAGGCCCAACGCCTACTGACGCCGGTGCTCCTGACTTCAACCTCAGGGAGTTCGATCTGTAATGTGTCGTGAGTTCATGGGCCTGACTACTCCTTCATCGACCTCTGTATCCAACACCTGCCAACGCTGCCTCTTCAGGGCTCATTGCAAGGTCTACAATGCCCTGTATTTCTAAGGTACTGTTTGCGAGCCATCCCGACACCATAGCTGGCCCACCACCCAGTGGTCAGCATGAACTATTGGATTTCTTTGTTCCCGATGCCATGATAGCCTGGATGGAGCTATCGACTTCAAGGAACTGTATTTTGAGCCTATTTTTGCAATATACTGTATGTTGAATGTTTATCATTTTGGTCTTGCACAGATAAATATTGTCTATTTTTCTATAAGTGGTGTGGTGTCCTTTTCCAGTGTTTTCACTGTATTAGTGTGTGTTATGTGCAAATGCTTTACACATTGCCTCTGTGATAAGCCTGACTGCTCATGCCAGCTACCAAGGGGGTAAGCAGGGATTATTTTAGATGTATAATCCCCTTACCCTGCCTAGAAAGACAGGTACCTACTTGGACAAGGTTCACACCTCTGCCAACAAAATCTTAACTTAAGTCTGTCTTAAGTTTGTCTTAAGTTTGTCTTAAGTTTGTCTTAAGTCTGACTTAAGTCTGTCTTAAGTCTGTCTTAAGCCTGTCTTAAATTTGTCTTAAGTCAAATTTAAGACAAAATCCTAACTTTACTACTTCTAAATGCCTTCTGTGAATACCAAAAGTAGTAAGTTTAGGATTTTGTCTTAAGTTAGTTCTGTGAATCGGGCCTAGTCTAATCAGCCTGCTTCCACACCTTACCCATGGTCCGCAAGATCTTCAGGTGACTCACAGTCAACACCAGAAAGATCATCACGCAGGCCCTCTTCACCAGCAGGTTGGACTGCGGGACACACTCTACGCTGGAATCACCTCACACCTCCTGAAGAGACTACAGACAATACAAAACTCAGTGGAAAGACTCATCCTTGACCTCCCCAGATGGGCCCACATTACACCGCACCTCAAGAAGTAGGCTCAGTTCAAGATGTTAGAGCATGCATACACTGTCAGACACAATGAAGGACTAGCACATATCAACAAACACATGACCTTCCACCAACTGGCTAGACACCTACAATCCACCTCGCTCTTCCTCGCAGACACTCCCGGATCTGATGATGCCACAGTGGATGGCACTCTTTCTCTTATCTGGCAGCCAAATATGGAAAGACCTCCCCATGCACCTCAGGACTACCTCTTTGCTCCAGGAATTCAGAAAGGGATTCAAGACGTGACTGTTTGAATGAACAGATCACTATACAGCAGTTAGCAACTCCAGCACCTCACAGGTGATTTGCCAGGCTTTAAAATCCTTGATTGATTAATTTAGAACACTGTCAAGACCATAAAGCACTGCATCAAACTATCTATCAGACCCACCTATTCCACACTCCACAGAAAAGTGCAATGCCATCAACCTCTTCTTCTGTGATAAAATATATAAGATCCAGCACCACAACAAGTCAGCTTACATTGTTATACCCTTCTCCCATTGTTAGTCTTCAAAGCCCTATCTCCTATACCTTGCTGAAATACTCAACTTCCTCAAAGTCACAAAATCATCATTCTTCATGAAAGCTCTCTCTCTGGAGATGCTCTAATACCCTTACTTACCATTGCCAATGCCTCCCTCACTCAAGACATCTTTCCAGCAGGTCTCAAGACAGTCAGTATCCTCCCACTCATTAAGAAACCTGCACCAGACTCTGACGACCTCGACAATGATCGGCCCATCATTTAATCAATCAATCAGTGGTTTGTGTAGCACGGCTACTCACCCATGAGGGTCTCAAGGCTCTGAGGGGGGCTGCTAATCTGTCGGGGTGTGGAGGTTCAGTCAAAGAGCCAGGACTTGAGGTCCTTTCTAAATTGGATCAATGATTGCCTAAGGTGGAGGGGCAGGGTGTTCCAGGTCTAGGCGGCGAGGTAGGAGAAGGATGTTCCTCTGGTTCAGGTCTTGTGAATCCATGGGATAGAGCCAGGGCAAGTTGGGTGGAGCAGAGTTGTCTGGCGAATATGTGGAATACGAGGCGGTAGTTCAGATATTATGGTCCTGTGTCTTGGAGAGCTTTGTAGGCATGTGTGAGGAGCTTGAAGGTGATTCTCTTGTTGATTGGGAGCCAGTGGAATTGTTGGAGGTGTTGTGTTATGTGGCTGCAGTGGGGGATGTCGAAGACCAGTCTGGCTGTGGCATTTTGGACGTTCTGTAGTTTCCTGGGCTGTTTCTGGGTGATATCGGCATAGAGTGTCTTGCAGTAGTCAAGTCTGCTGGTGATGATTGCGTAGGTGACCGTCTTTCTGGATTCTGTGGGGATCCATATGAATGTCTTTCGAAGGAGGTGTAGCATGTGGAAGCAGGATGAGAATGCTGCAATTATTTGGCGGTTCATTGTGAGCGATGAGTTCACTATGATGCCAAGGTTGCGTGTGTGGTCCGTAGGGGTGTGTGGGGTTCCAAATGCTGTGGGTCATCCCAGGCTGAAGGGGTAGGTCCCCGGATGAGTACTTCGGTCTTGTCGAAGTTGAGCTTGAGGCAGCTGTTTTAAATCCAGGTAGCAATGGCCTTCATTCCACTGTTAAAGTTGATTCTGGCAGCTGTGGGTTTGTTGGTAAAGAAGAGGATGAGCTGGGAGTCATTGGAGTAGGAGACAATGTTGAATCTGTGGCTTCTGATGATGACTGAGGATGGCTGCAAGGGGGGCAATGTAGACGTACCACTCATTGGCTAGATCATTGAGAAAGCAGTCTATGTTAAACTCCAAGATCATATTAATGCCATCTCCTGCATGACTACCAGTCTGGTTTCTGATCTCACTGCAGCATGGAAACCACTATTTTACACATCATAGATGATGGCCTCTTGACCTCAGATGAAAATGACCTCTGCATCTTGATATTGCTGGACTTCTCAACTGCCTTTGACACAGTCGACCATTACTCGATCTTAATCACCCTGGAGTCTCGAATGAAATTCATTGACAATGACCCTCCTACTTTTCCAACTAACACCAGTTTGCACAAATGAGAACCTCACAGTCACAAATTATCCCTATCACCTGTAGAGTCCACCCGGGCTCCATACTGTCACCTCTCATCTTCACCCTATAAATGGAGCTACCTGATCTCTACTCACAAAAAGAAAAGCAAGATTTACCAGTATGCTGATGATACACAACACTACTTAAAAGTCTCCTCCATTTCTGGTGTCAAACACCTAAAACACTGCTTGCACATCATACAGGTCTGGCTGTCCAGTGCCTATCTGAAGCTAAACCCAACCATGACAAAATTCCTGTTATTTGCCAAGAAAAACAACAAGACACCGTTCAAATTTGGGTCAATGACATAAACCTGTATGGCTTCGGTCCCTAACTTTTACCAAATGGCAACCCATCCGGATTCACCCTGACACCAACCACACCCTCATGGAACACATTGCCAAAACACAAAGGCCAGCCTGGTACCACCTCTCTCTTCTAAAGAAAGTTGAAGCATTTCTTTCAAAGAGCGATTTCAGAACTGCTTCTAGAGCCCTTGTACCCTCGCATCTGAATAGTGAAAATATCCTAATCCATGGCCTCCTAGATGCCACAGAGGCACACCTTATTGGCATCCTGCATGCTGCAGCATGTCTCATCCAGGGCCTGAAGAAATATGATTACATCACCTCCATCCTGAGGGATTGAGATTGGCTCCACTTGCCGGCCCACACCATCGTCCATACCAGCGACATCATTTGCAACGATATCATGACTGGCACCCCCGCTTCTCTTACAATCAAGCTCACAGAAGTCTTTGGCAGATCATGGCACACCTGCAGCTCAGACAGCATCACACTTCAGAGTAGTAAGTGTAAGAAAGAAAAAGGCAGCAGGACTTTTCCATATATTAACAAGGATCTGGAACAACATTCCTGTATCCATCAGGACTGCTCCAATGCTGCTCCAATTTAGGAAAGAGTTGAAGACTCACCACTTTAAAATTTACTACAGCACGCTGTATTAACCATCCTCAACTCGGCTCGATCTCCTTCTACTCATTGTTGTTATGCTTGTATTTGACTATGTTCAGCACACCACTGCCTTTTAGCTAGGTTTGTGCTATTGAAATTCCAGATACATATATACATACACCTAGCTTTTCACATTGTAAGACTCATTAACTAATTGGTAAATGTCTGGTCATCATTGCAGTATGCACAATATTGTAATGGCTATTCCATATTTCAACATTTATATTTTTTAATTAATTGAAAAAGGATAGCTGAAGAGTATGATTACACTAATGACACTGTAAAGTCACATCTCATCAACAGGATTTTGAGATAAGAATGTTTAGCCAAATAGGGTGAATGGACTGCTGCTATTGGTAATGAGACATATTGAGCCATACTGTCCACAGTTCATCTTGGAGAACTGTAAAACTGGTATTGATCTACTAAAAGGAATCCCAGGTTAATGTCAAGGGTGGTTTAATGTCACAGGTGGTCCTTGGTACGACTAGCCTTACATTGTATTAGCGCTGAGGCCAAATGTTACATTTATGTGGGAGAATCCATTGTACAGTTCACTGCTGATTGATTTGTGGCTGAAGCAGCATAAAGTTGGGTGCAGATATTTTATGTGTGCGCTAAACTCTATTGCCAGAACTCATCATCTCCTGAGTTCTCATATTCACATCTCTATTGAGGTACTCCCCTATCTTACAGCACAAGCAGCCAGACCCAGCAGTAGGGGGAATTGTGGTTACACTACCATATGGCTACTAGTGTTTCCCTACTCTCAAGAATAATTATTAGGTGGGATTGTTCCTGTGATTACACCTACCTGTGCACTATTCTACAGTTTTGACACCCACTTTCCTGCTATGTTTCTTCCCTCACATACCACTTAGTCTGCACATCCCCACTGCACCTACTGTCATACATGCGTTTTTGATACCTTCTTAGCCCTGGCCTGGCATACTGATCAAGTTATTGAGTTCTGAGTCAATTTATTGTTTGATTAATTAAAATCATTACAATTGTTTGGAACATAATAAATAGACAATATCGTAAAAATACCATAAACTAAAGTGGAGTACAGAGTTAATATGAACATGAGTTCAGTATAAAAAAGATTAAAAGACAAAACATAGTATTACTTATCCAATTGCTTATCCCAGACATCAGGATATGGAAGAAAAAAACCTCTAGAAAGAGCGGCACACCTATTGCTGAGCAGGTATTTTGACATTACCTTATTAACATGATTAATGCAGATGGCATTCTAGTACCGCTAACTTGTGACCATTCATTCCTATACAACAAAACATTAAATCTTTTGATGAGAAATTGCATATAAACTAAACTGCATAATATTAGGGAGTTCTTATCTGTCACTTATTTGACAAAAAGGTTTTACAGCTGGCATTGTTTTTAATGTAAAGCATCAAGTAAAATGGATTGCTAAGGACAGAAGATGTCCTGACTGTATTATTTCCCCATTGTTTCAGCCTGTTTAAACAGTGCCAAAAAGTGCTTTGTGCATGGGATAATAATTTCAGATTTATCTGTGAACGGAGTCGTAACCCAAGTGGCAAAGATGGCTAAAGTGCTGCAGTGCAAAATAGTGGTCTCGGGCTAGCTAGAAAACAAAGGTGATTAAAATAGCATGTAGATCATTCGCCATATAATTAGACTTTTCTGGGTTTCAGAATGTAGTAGTCAGTTATAAGCCTTTGTGTGTGATTGACAGGTTGAAAGTCATTAGTTCGAGGTTGGAGATGAGCTCTGACTTTGTTGATGATTTTGCCATACCTTGATAATGATCTTGCATCCAATTAGGAAAGCATATCGCGGAGGAGTCCTGGCAAGTACGGGCTCCCTTCATCAAGAAGATTGGATCCAGCAAGGACTTTCTAGCAGACCCATGAGAAGGGCAGCAGCACTGGAGATGTAACCATGATTCTTGCTTAAAATTACACAATCTGCATGCCCCTCCCCCTTTTTCTAGGTTGACCCACACTGGATTGAAGGTGTATGTACAAAATCTCTCTACACAACCGTTGATTGATGACTTCTGAGAGGTAGGGTTGGGGTCTTCTTACCAGGTAGGAGGTATTCAGAGGGACTGAATGCTGAAGACTTTAGGGAAGCAATGTCTTGCTGAAATTAGGCTGTGCGCAGCTGCCTGATGTTTGACTTCTTTCAGGTCAGGAGAGAGATGGTGTCAGATAATAATGAGGGTGCTACCGTTTGAAAAGATGTAATTGCCTTCTGGAGTTGACAATGTCATGGATTCCATGGACTCTCGAAGGTGTCTTTAAGGCAGGGCTTAAGTTAATTTGCTGGCACTTTCAGTATACATGTATAGTATTTCAAGATGTCGGCCTCACAGGTTAGCGATTGGTTTGACAGGTCGAATTCCAGGCGGATCCATGGCATACGAAGATGCGTGGCCAGTTGAAAAGCTTTTTTCAGACCTGGGCACTGTACATGTTCTATACTCGGAGAACAGGCCTCATGAAAAGCCTGGTGCCCATAGGCTACTGCTGGAAGGAGACAGGTTTTTAGGACTTTCAGAAATGGAGCAGCAGTGGAGCTTTTTAGTTTCTTATTGAGGCAAGCGAGCCCATATGTAATGGCTGTGGCTTTCTATTTTAGCAATCTTAAGTGGATCAAGGGTTTGGAGGTCTCCGAAAACCAAACCCCCAGGTATTTGTATTTCCTTGCTGTTTTAAAGTCATGGCCCCCATGTTCCAGGAAAGAAGTTTCTTATTCTTGTGATGGCCAAATACCCCTTCTTTAGCCTTGACCTGGTTGATTATGGGATAGTTCTTTTCATTGTATTTGTGGAGGCTACTCAGTGCTTGCTGTAGACCTTTAGTGTGGTCCATTATTACGATGTCATCTGCATATTGGAGTATGTGTAGAGTAAACTGATCTAGTTGTGGGGGGGGAAACGGCTGTTTGCCAAGGCTTTTCCCAGATCTGAGGTACATAGATTAAAGAGCAAAGAGCAAGGACTCTAGCTTCAGACCACATTGGATGGGAATTTTAGAAGTGACATTATGTGGCCCTGTCCTCACGCAGACCCATGTGTCTGAGTAAGGAGACACTATGGCCCCTAGGAGATTTGAGGGAATACCACACTTCTTTAACTTCTTCCAAAGCGTAGGACGATCAACCGTGTCAATGTAATTGATTAAACAGCAGAGAAGTGGTAGTTGTTTTCTTTGGGCTGCTTGATGACTTAGGACTGCAAGAGTAGTGATGTTATCTATGGTTGATGCTGCTGCTAAGAAGCCTGTCTGAAACATTGGAAGGACATCAATGGCCTGAGCCCCGGCCTCTAGGTGTTTAAGTAACAGTCAGGCGTTTGCTTTTGCCTCTAAATCCAACAAGGCTATCAGGCGGTAATTGGATGGCTTTGTTGGTTCTCCTTTCTTGTGTTCAGGGCACATGATGAAGCCCCTCCAGGAGTCTGGTACCGGGGCAGAGAGGAAAGCTAGGGGGAATAGGGGGGTTAGAACCCTTGCCCGTTTTTCAGGGGCACATTTGAAGTCTCCGGCAGGAAGGCCATTAGGTCTTGGGACCCCATTATTTATCAATGCCTTGATGATTTTGCAAATCTGGGCTGTCATTGTTAGATCCTGCTGATTCATTGTGGGCTGGTGGGTGGCCCCCTGATCGTCCATGTACCCTGATGCATTTTGATTGCTAGCTTATAGAGCAGTGACATGGGCCACCCAGGCTCTTTCCATGACTCCATTTGACCTGCTTAAATTTGCAGTTTTTTATCTGTTGTTGTAATTCCAGATGCGGGCGAGGCTCCTTCCCTGAAGCATTTGATACATCTTTAGCCATTCCTTTTCTTCTGAGGCTTTGTTTGTTTCCCATACTGTTTTTTTCTGTTCTTTGCATAGTCTAATGATGTCCATTGCAGTTTCGATGGTAGAGTTGTGTTTGTGAATGCGCACTGACCTTCTTAGCATTCTTCGTGAAGTGATAATAACCTTGTTGTACTGTTGATTCGTCTGCACCCTACCTGTCACCATTGGGGGTTGCTTGCAGCCTCCTGTAGTTTGTAGAGAATCCATAAGCTCTGTGATCAGTCCACCCCATGTATTTTGCGTGACACCAAGAGTACCGGTAGTGGGTACTGTGGTTACATTGCAAAGTCACTTAAACACCGCTGAGGTGTCTGTAGGCCTCCATTTGATCCGTCTGACCAGTTTTGTTGCTTCCAGCCGTGTAGAGCTGTCCAATGCACTGAATTTAGGTGCCAGGGGAGCTTCTAAATTTAAAGTTAGAATCAGGGGATAGTGACTGCTTTTGCACCTGCTGAGAATCTCAAAGTTGGTGAGATAATTTGCTAGAGATTCATACAGGTAGGTATAGCTGATTGTTGAGATTTATTTGAAAGTGAGGGGGAACTGAAGGTGGGGTGCTTGGATCTTTAAAGATTGTTCGGCAGAGATTAATCTGAAGTTCCGAAAGTTGAAGTCACTTGTAAGCAGGACTTAATTTGAAGCGTGGTCCAGAAGAATGGCTTCTAGGTATCTGCAAATGTCATCAGTTGTGAGCTGTTTTAATTCCTTTCTGTGGGTTATGGTAACAGTTTATCAACATCAGGGGAGTGTTTTTATGATGAATTGTAAGCTCTGAGATTGTCCCTGCTTGGAAGGCTGGAGAGTATTGATTGAGGGGTGCAAACCTGATTTTGGCAGTTAGCTTGATGAAAATTAAGATACATCCTGAGGGCTAGCCAACTAAGTTGATGTGAGTTGCTCACTTGAAAAGCTTGTAGAAGCCACGTAGAACTGTTGGGTGAGGGCTCAGGTCTCCTGGCTGTAAGGCATTTGTAGGGGTGCCCCATGGGTCCTGTGTGTAGCCCCTATGGTTTTATTAGACTCTATTGAGCGATTTCTGTTTGCAATTCTACCCATGCTGTATTGTGGGGGGTGTTGTTTCCTTTGTTTCTAGTGCAGGGTTCAGTGTGCACGTTTTGTGAGCCATTTTCAACACATCAACAGGTTTGGATGTCGGTATGGCCCCTGATGCATGGGTGCTGACTGCTGTTTCCTGGGCCGCAGTTTCCCCTTTTTCTGGGATTGGAGTATTGTTTTCAAGACCATGAACGGTAGTCAGAATTGCTACAAATGTTTGTGCTCCCTTCAGCACTGCCTCTTAGAGGGTGCAAGTGCTTGATAGATCTTGCGTTCCCCGTGTGGCCCACTCCCTTGTGCTGCATGAGTGCTGGAAGTGGTCCCTGCAATCAGTGATCTCCAGTTTATAACGTGCTGTTTCTTTGTTTGTTTTTTCAAATTCTTTTTCGCCCTGCGTGAAAGGTTGCTTATTTTTTAGGGCCTTCTGGTGCTAATTTCTCACATCCTAGTAAGTCATGGGATTGAGCTTGTGCAATATCTTCAGTCAGAGCAGGAGAGGGCAAGACCGAAGTGATGCTAGAGATGCAAGTCGTCTGTTTTGTTCAAGGATTCTGCCCCTGCCCGGTCCCTGATGGGGACAACTTTGGAGCAGCCCAGGAAGGTGCATCATTGAAATCGATTGGCTTGGCTGTGGTGATTCTCACCAGCAGCAGTGTGGCTGTGTGTTTCCCCAGGGCAGGGGTAGTTTTCTTGATGGTGTCAACAAGTGACCATAGTTTATCAGGTAGGGAGCTTAGTTTGTCAATCAATGGAGAACACAAGCAGGGTTGGTCCGCTCTTACCAGCCTGAGGGAGATTTCCAGTGTGGTTAGTCTAGTTTCCATGTCCATGAGACTTGAGGAAATAGAAGAATTAGGTCAATCTGAAGCTCCATGTTTTGTTATTGCCATAGAAGGGCCCTGGCAATCGTGTCTGTGTCGTGTCTTGTCTTGGGGAGAGGAGAGGAGTTGGCCTAACGGCAAGGGCGTTCGATCTCCAATCTGGGGAACCGTGTTTGAGTCTCGGCAAGGACGCGCAACATCCTGTGATTCTGGGCAAGTATTTTAATCTTCCTGTGCCTAACAAAAATGAATGTTTCCTGACCTAACGCAACTGGTGCTCGTGTATATTCGCGCTATATAAAACTCTGTAAAAAGAAAATGCTGCTAGAGGACAGGTAGGCCGGGGTTGGTCTAAAAGACTCTGTAAGACGGAAACCTGGTGCCCCTAATTGTGGGGAACTGTTAGGTCTGTTTCTATGCTCAGGTCTGAGTGCTGGGGTTTATGCCAGCATAGCTTCAATTTGAGCGTCAATTTGGTTGATGATTGGACTAATGCCAGGCGCAAAGTCGTGAAAGGGAGGTGCCAAGAGTGGCAAAGTGTGTCTGCTGTGAGTTTTTGGACTTCTTTCCGGGGCAAGGCTTTTCATTTGGTCATGATGCCAGGCCTTTGTTGATCTTTAACAACTGAATCCAAGGAGTGCTTGGAGAATTAGAAATGCTCTTCAGCAGAAATTGACTAGTAGTTGTATGGAGACGGGTGGGTAGCACCTCCTTATCTCCCAGTAAATGGATTTCCCCCACCAGTAAGAATAAAGGGTGCGGCACAAGCACACCTTCCTCAAGGACTTTCTTGATATTTCCGCACTTGAAGATAATTATAGGGGCTGCCCGCTTGCGTGCTATTTGTGCAGGAAAAATGTTAGTGGATGTTAAGATGGAAGCTAGTGGTTGAATGAGGTGGATGGGAAATTGAGGTCTGCTGTGGAAGATTGCTGGTCTTGTCTGGTGCAGGAGTGAAGGGGCAGACTGGGACCCCCAGTGATCACCTTGGTTACTTGGTTACTTCTATTAGGTTGCTCAGAGTGTCCACCCTTAACTCCTCAGTGCCCCTTTGTTCCTCCTCTTGACCCTCCTGCACATTGGCATCTGAACACACAAGACTGAAACTCAGTGACTGTGCACTCCTCCAGTGGGCCAAAACTTCCACCAGCCTCCAGAGACCACCAATCACCTCGTGTGGCTTTTTACACAGAGCAAGCCCCTTTGGGACTCCCCACGGCCTCCGGTGACCCAGACAATCTAGTTATTGTCACTCTTGGAGGCTGGATCACTAGCAACATAGCCACCCACTCCACCTAAGGTCCAGACAAGGTCTCAAACAATTAGCCCCTGGCTCAACCCTCGGGAGCTGGCAGTGACAGGCTTAATACAGGAAGTAGGTATGCAAAGCATTTAAAAACACCAACACATTAAATAAGTAAGACAAAACACACAGTAAAAATCCCACACAAATTTATACGAAATATTTTTATCTTTAGACTGACACAAAAACAATAAAAATCCAATGTAGGGAACAGGAGATAAGAATTTTTAAATATTAACCACATTATATAGGCCCAACCTGGGGCATCTAGTCGCACTTGACTGGGACAAAGTCAAAGTTTTACCTTCACACTTAAAACGTTTCTGGAGATTTTTCTTTCGATGTCGATTGACCCTCTACAGCAGGCCGGATTCAGTGCGGGTTTGCCGGCTTGACTTTCGGGTAGGCCCCGGTGAAATTCAGGACGTCTGGAGCTCTGGAGTTTTCAGTGGGACAAACCTGAAATCCTGGCAGAGTGCGGTTGAAAGTAGTCGGCTTGACTCTCGACATCAGGTTACCTCATGAACCTTTTTCACAAAATGTCTCCAATCATCTGTAACGTCTTCCTGAAGTTCTTCCTGAGTGTTCAAAGTGTCCAAAACACAAATCCAAGGGTCTAGAAGCTCTAAGATAGTCCTTGGAAGTTTGGACTGCATTTTCCACAATGCACCTGGCCAAATCATGAAAAGTCCACTGGGCGCACTCCAGGCTGGGAACTTCTTGGGGGAGATGATGCAGGAAAGCTCTTTAAACATGTTGCCTTCAGGGAGTCCACTCCTCAATCCTTTTTGAAGCAAGGCAAAGTCCTCAGGCCTATAGTCCCAAGTGTGCAAACAGGAGCAGTCCTTCAGGGAGCAATCCTGTGTGGTGCAGAACAGAGTTCCAGCAGGGCAATCCTTCTTCTTGTAGTTTCAGGCAAATTCAGAACTGAGTTGCTCTGTAGCTCTCACCTATTCATTCAATGATATGTGGCGACAAGAAGGGGGGCTCCCCTGTCTAGTGACGGGCAGGGTGCCAACCAAAAGCATGACAGTTTCCTCCAAAGTGTGGTATCTTTTTGTAACACAAAGCACTGCACTTCAAAAATCCAACATGGATGACTTCTCTCCAGAGGAGTAAGAGCTGGCTAAACCAACCTACTGATGTGGCTCACTTAATTGAGCCCTCCCCCTCCAAACCCCTGCAAATTCCATTCTTGACCCTGCCATCTGGCAGGAAGAGGTAATGGCCTGGCTGGCATTCTGCACTGTTCTGCCGTCTTTGGAGCTCATGTTTTATTACCCATCCCCCTGCCTGGCCTGGTCTTTTCAGCTGCAGAACTTCCTACATCAGATAACCTCTGCTGTGGCCAGGCAGCTTATCACTGAACCAAAGAAGCCTGGCTAAGCCTATTAAAGCTGGCCAATCAGGGATGACTCCTAAGAGGCTGGATTTTGGCTCACAGAAAAGAAAGTCTCAAAACTTATTTTCTGTACTAGTTATGATAAATTCAACCGTGGAGAAATATTTAACTTATCAATATCAATCTTATAAGTCCTTGAATGACATTGTAATCGATTCAACACAATAGTTGTACTTAAATAAGATATTGCAATGCTAGTCTATTGAGCTAAGTATCCAACATGGAGAAACATGAAATGGGCTATTATTTCCTTGCCAGGGCATATCAACTGTCTTTTATAAGGTCCCTGCTTATAGTTGCATGCCTCCCCACCACTGGGACATAGGGAAACTTTGGGGGTGCCTTATATGTTAACAATAAGGTAGATTAAGAATTTTGAAGTGTCCATACAACCAAAGTTGAATTTGCATACAATTTACTTTTAATGACAGTCTGCAAATCAAGGCTACCTTTAAAATGACAGCTGGCATACAGCAATGCACACATGCAAGTGCAGGAAATTTGCTGGGCCTCTAAACTCCCTTGCCCTATTATAAACTAGGGATTTACAAAGTCTGTTATTGCCAATTGTAATTATACCTGATTATCATGTACCATTTTCATCAGAGCCCTGGTCCTGCACCTGTTTAGCAGAGCCCAGGGTGCATTCAGAGTCAGTTACCACTAGTATCAGTCAAGAAATGGGGGTTAACAGGGCAAACAGGTAGACTTTCTTAAAGTCACACTCTCAGCTCTTAACTTGATGGATCTTCTCCTGGTTTACGCTGTTCTCTTTTCATTGTTGCACATCTTTGACTTGGGATCCTTTCTGCACAATATTTTTTTCATGCCCATTAAATGACACAAATATATTTATACCAATTTTGTGGGACATTCTTTTATCTTGGTACTTATCTGCTATCTGCTAACCAGTGCTGGAGCCAAGCACAGAGATTTTCTGTGGTCTAAAGTGTTTTACATGTGTTTAAGTAGTTGTGCGCTTTCTCACTGTCTAGTGTCCATGGGTGTTCAGAGAAGCTTGTCATCAGTGATGCATAACCACAAGAAATCTTCTTTGGTAAAAATAAAATCATTCTCATTACTGATTAGAGTGCACTGGGTTTATGAGTAGCGGGTATGAGCTGTCAGGTGGTCTTAAATGAATTCCTTGTTGTCCTCCGTATTTCCAATTCTGCAAGTTCTGTTTCCTCCAACTCCTTTGTACCTCTTTGTCCCAGGGGCTGTTTTCTTTTTTTGTTCAAGTTTCTCTATTGCAGGTCTGTGCAAGAGTCAGGTGGGAATAATAGGAACTTCTGAAGCTACTTCTGCAAAGTCGAGCCAAACCAAACCCTGCTTTGTTTCCCAACAGTTACGATGTTGAGTTGATAGAACTCCTAAGGTTTCTCCCCTGGCTAGCCAATGAATTTTTAAATAGGTGGCTTACATTATTTATTGGATCCTCTAATAAGGGCGTGGCTGGTATTTTACTGAATTCTTTCAAAAACATTATATTTAACAAAATGACTAATGTGGAGCTCAAATGTAGGTTATTTTAACAATGGGTATATTTAATGATGTTCCTTTTACTTCATTTATTAAGTGTCACTGCGCCACAATGCAGTTGCCTTCCCTTTCTGCTTATGTGAGAAAAGTTAAGATTAAGAATATCCTTTTCGATCGATCAGGAAAGAAAGCATGGGCAGCACACTGGCCCCTTTTATCTTTAAATGAGGCTTCACACATTCATCTTATTGCAGTGCTGTCTGCTTTCTGCATTGACTGTTTATCTGCATTAGATACCCAGGACCTGGTGTACCAAAAACTTTCTGACTTCGCAAAAGCATTATTTTTTTTAGGAATTACAAACCCATTGCCTTTGTAAATGATGTACTTAGAGATAAGTCGCATTTTAGTGCATCGCTAAAATTCATGAAATGTTTTAGCAAATTATTATTTTGCAGTTGACAGAAATTCAGTAAAATAAGGAATTTGCAAACATTTACTATTTGGCTAGCCTAGGCGTGTGCTGTACGATCACTCGTAAATTGGCAACAAACACACAACTAGGCTTTATTCCTTCTTCAAACAAGCAGAGAACATTCCACCCTCCTGCACCTTGCTTCATCTTTTGACTTTAGGCATACCATTTTCAAAGCTTATGGGGTCTATGAAAAGATCATCGGAGATGGTAGGGAGAAATTGACATATGGCAACAAGGACATTAAAATCAATAGCATTTCATAATTTAAACCACAAACCTTCTTCTACAGACAAGTATGTCAGAACAATTGCCATCATCAGCTGTAACAGCCACAGCAGATCTTAATGACACAACCTGAACTTGTTTCCATTTACAGGTTGCCATTATTTTTTATCTCAGTTGCTGTGGGCTTGTTTTCTTTTGAAATATACACATTAATCACTTATTCTAAGTTTTTATTGCTACTTTACAGAAACAAGACGTAATGAATATTATATGATAATAAGACTGATTATTTGTAATTACTGATTTGGGCTGCTTTTGATTTGAAACTTGCAAGTAACTTTTTTTCAAGGCTAAAAAGAACATTCTTACGTGTTTTATCCTGCCCTCGTGTTCGGATTGATTTTTAATTTTAAAAGCATCTCTTTTCTTTTACAGCTAGGGTGGTCTGCATTAGCAGGAGAATAATTTTGTTTACAAGAAAAATATGCTGAAAAAAGGAAAAAAAAGATATGTCAACATGGGTTTAGAATTGTGTGATAAAAATGCAAAATATATATCTGATAAAAATAAAATAATGAATACCAATCACACACTGATCTGTTTGAGCTGTTATTGTCACCAAATATAGTTATGGATCGTATCTCCTTTAAATAGATAGGAAGCATATTGCATGTCCTGCATAATCATATAGAGAGCCTCCAGTGCTATGGTAGATTAATAAAAAAGCATAGAAATTTGTTCAAACGCGCAACAAGTTTGCAGCATGTCCCTAAAAAGGAAAAACAGATGTCAGTAAAGCCAAAGCCACTTTAAATAATATTTTTCGACAGGCCAGAAAACTCTTTTTGTCAAAAAGAGAGGTTGAAAGAGAAAGTCTTATTGTAAAAACATGCGGCGAATAAAGTGGCGTGAAATGGGGAAAAATGGATAGAGATTATTGCTATATTGCGAGAGAACAGGAACTAAAAATTCTGGAGTCTTATGGGGAATGTTTTGGGATCAACTAAAAGATTATCGCTGGCTCTATTGGGGAGGAAACATGGGCCAAATATATAACAACATTGTATACGTTAAAAGAACCAGTGGGAAGGACAGCATCAGATGAGAGTCAAAAGGTAGGAGGAAAGGGTAAAGCTAATATCATTTACTCAGACCTGACACCGTCTGTTAGTGAGGTTGAAAAAGTAATCAATAGCTTACAAAGAAATCAAGAGCACAAGGACCGGATGGACTTTTGGCCTTGATTTTACAGTCAACCTCTATATTATGGGCTGCAGTTTTAACTCCCCTATATGGGGCTGTAATAAAAGAAAACTGTATTCCTGAGTCCTGTTGTGGAAGTATTAGAATACAAATACATGAAAAGGATGCAAGAGACCTTCCTCAAAATTATAGGATGATCACAGTGCTGAATACACAAAGCAAGATCCATGCTAAACTGTTGCTGAAACATTTAGAGGATTCAGTGGAAGAAACACATATTTTAGCTTTTATACAGATTGGTCTTAGGAAGTCTCATTCTACAATTGATGGATGTCTCACTCTAAGGTTGTTAGTCGAGACATAACTACGATACAAGCAACAGGGACCATATATGACATTTAAAGCGATGTCATCTGCCTTTGATACTACATATAGGCCAAAACTATGGAGAAAAATTGGAGATATCAGAAGGCTTACTTGCTTTGATACAGAAGCTGCATGAAAATTGATGGATACAAATAGAGCTGGGTAGTAATGGAGCCCTCTCCAGGAAAATTGAAATTCCAAATGGGCTACGGCAAAGTTGCATACATGCTCCTGTGTTGTTTTCTATTTCTATAGCAGATATCCTAGATTATTCGATGGAATTGAGGTCCTTCCCGCCAAAGCTTGGCCAAGTGGAAATACCGTATCTGTTTTATGCAGCTGATACAATTATTATGGATCCTACATTCGGAGGTATGCAGAGATTGTTGGTGGCTTGTGATGATTATTGTGCTAATTGTGACAAAAACTAAAGCCATGTCTTTCGCAGAAACATTGCTCAAAACGCTAAAAGCATAAGCTGTGGTTAAATGGGCAAAGAGTCAAGTTTGTTCAAGATTATAAGTACCTGAGTACGACGTTTAGTGGAAATCTCAGCTTCAAAAACAATTTCAGATTTCAGGAATAGAGGAGCAAAGTGGTGGTAGGTGTATTTGGTATGTTGAATAGGGATCTGGAACATAACTCAGCGGAGGTGTTGAGAGAGACATACGACCTGTAAACCACTACACACAAAGAGTGAGAGAGGTATTATTGTAACAACAACACATATAGGGTGTAATCCCCAAAACACAGAAAAAAAGAGCGATGAAAGAAATAAATACTTGTTCTCTAGATGTTGTGGTGAATGCTTTCATTCATTGGTTTACACATAACAGCCAATGTGTTTCACCCTTGCGGGCTTCTTCAGGGCTGCACATAACAATACAAACATAGTCACCAAAAAAACACATCTATGTACACCAATATACATTGTGACCATTATTTACAACAATACAAATGATTGTACTTTTAGTGCAAGTTTACAACATAAATATAAAAAAGACAGATACGCGATACAGGAGACATAATATATCTATTTACAAAACTAAGATCTCAAATCCAAAATCAACCTGACATATCAAGATAGATACATGTAATCACACAAAGAACTAACATATTGGACATACACATAGAGTCTTTTTATCCACTTCACAAGAAATGGCAAGTAGAAAAAAATGATGAATTCAATAATAACCACTAATGTGAGAAATGAAAAAGACACAGAGAAAAATAAAAAGAAGAAAAAAGGGGGGGTGGAAATACCCAATGAGGAAAGATAGTAAAACAGAAATAGTTAAAATACATATTTGTACCAAGAAGCAAAAAACAAACTGTATCATGTAGAAACACAGTGCGTATAGATTTTTTTCTTTCTTTTTCCTTGAACAACTCCCAAGCTGTATAACAGGCGACACTGCACCTTGTATTACAAACAGATCCTTAAACAACGCAAGTGGAAACTCTTCCAAACTTACATAAGGCATCTAAAACACCACATCCAGCCTGCATATCAAGCAACCATTATGTTGCCCACCGAAAAATACAGTCCACAAAAACACAGAGTATTGGCCCAGGTAAGTAGATGATATCTCCAATGGATTCCTGATTAAAAGATCTGAAAAAAGCAAAGACAATTCCGCTATAGTACATATAGAGAGTCAATACAAAGCTATGAGGCACCTTCGCACACCCGTATACTGAGATGGTGTAAAAGAAAACAGGTAGAAACACCAATGTGCACTCATACTGCATTAAAAAATTTGTCACGGGTTTAACCCGCAGTCCAGGTACATTGACTGCACCACTGTATTTCCCATCATGCGTTTGAGGGACCCGAAGTCATCATACATCCCTCAATTTCTTAGTATAAGAACACACCCAGCGTATCCAAAGGAATACATCTCCAAACACAAAGCATACCTGAATAGGAGTGCTCAGAAATTTCCGTACAATACGTAAGCCGAAATATCAAGTGTACACGGCTCACACTAATTGTAGTCGAGAACCAAAAGCGCATAAAATATCGAGCTACGCCGCAGGTCTAAAGATAATGTACATAAACACTGTTATAAATAAGGCCATTCATTATTAAAGAAATACATAAAGAGAATTATTATCTCAATAAATATACCAGTTTACGAGCTATGCAATGAAAAAGTATATAAGGAGAAATATTACGCACAGTTGATGCACCCATTTACGCACTATGCCCCAAGAGTGCATGTATCTTTATAGAGCAACCCATACTGGCCCGACATGGATATGCACAACAACGTAATAGGTACATTTTAAAACCCATCATTGGCGGAGGCTAAAGAGACTGCTATAGCAGTCCATCAGGTTATTCAAACGCTCAGCTGGAAACTTGACTACTATGTGAGAGTAGCCCAAGCACACCCATGATTAAAAAAGCTAAGTCATAGGCATCACAACTATTTCAGAAAAAAGCCCAGAGCACAACCGTGGTAAAAACTTACCTGTACAGCAGCCAACGAAAGAAATCTTATCATGCCAGTTTCGAAGGTAAACTGTCATGCCCAACAAACCGATGTATATAGCCGAATTTAAGTGACATCGGTCGATGTTTGAAAAGCGGCGCTAATTGCAAGCGGTGAATACCAGCTTATTTAAATAGCTCGAACGCCAACCAAGGTATCCATCTTTGTATTGATAAACTAAAAAAAGTTTCACAAGCACATCCCGGTAGATGACAGGGATACGGTTACTTAATACCCCAAACAAATAATAAATCACACAAATCAACACAAATATTTAGCCATACAAACATGAACTATCCCGTCAATAAAACAAAAATGAAAACATGGGGGTGAAGGGTCTCAAACCCTATAGTTTCCATTGCCCAGTCCACCATTCATAGTGGTCTGAGCTACTCCAAGTTCATTGTAGCTACGCTGCTCAGGAAAGGCATTTAAGTTCTGAGCCTATTCAAAAGTGTGCATGCCATTATAGGCCGGACAAGTGCTGATCAAATAATGGCTTCAGGGATACAAATTCTTGTTATCCCTACAATTGATAACTCACTCCAAGTATAACAAAAATTATTTAGCCATACATATAGAACGTGTATAAATAAAACGAAACACAAACCAAAAAATGTGAAAAAAAATAAGAAAGGGAGGTCTTGAACCCTGGAAATACATCCGCCCGATCAACCTTTCTTCGTTGTCTGAGCTACCAGACTCTATTGTAACAATACCGCTCCACTAGATCATTCAACCTCCACACCAGATCCACAAGTATATATATTATTAAGGGCAAAGCTGATACTAGCAACTTGTTTAAATATGTATTCCATTAAGGGCCAATCAAGTAAACTGTTTATATGTCCATATTTGAATAGAGCAACGTATAAAGACCACAGGGACATTTTTACACTAGCAATCAATACTTAACATGTCACATGGTGTACAAACTAACGTAAAGCTCAAAGCTTATCGATGTAGTTAAAAGAAACATTATGTCTATTGAATCATTATAATCCCCTGTCTCATATCACCAAAGAGTCATAATTTAAAATAAAAAAAATGTACATAAAAGAAGTTCAGAATCACTAAAAAGTATGAAGAGCAAAGCAACAGAAATCGGGAGAGGGGAGGGAGACAAAGCCTAATCCTACCATACCCCGAATAGATCTCGCATAAGAATAGGGACCCCAGGTATTAGATACAGTTTCTGAGTCTCACCATTTCTTAATGTACAGCGTATAACACAACAGCCTATAGCAAATGTTGGAACAGCGTATAGCAAATGTTGTTCTCTAACTCAACACATAGTTATAAGACAAAATTCTCATCCTCTTGAGCTGGTACGGATAAACAAAAAATAAAAAATTCTGACACAATCATCCATTCAATGTGAGGGGGTCAAAGGAAGTAATGCATTTCTCTGTCCAAGTTAAGACCCTCAGTTGTAGATCTCAGTCTACAGATCCATTTTGCTTCTAGCTGGCATAGGCACGGTTCTCTATCACCAATCCTCTGCATATTGGGTGAGTGGTCAATAGAATGAAACTTTAAATTGGACCTATTGCTTGTTGAGGCACATTCATGGGACACTAATGTGTAAGTTGTGTCACCATTAGGACATGTTCTCCTATGTTCTTGAATGCATGTCTTCACGGGACGCACCGTACTCCCTACGTAGATTTTTCCACAGATGCATACAATCACAGAAATTACATATTGTGTCAGACAATTAATAAACTTTCTGATGGTGTATGATCTTTTCGTGTTGTATTCAAACGTTTTGGTGACCTTTCCCAAATTGCAGATGTTACACCCGCCACTGGGAAAGAACCACATCGGGCAGGCAAGCCACATCTCCGGTACCCTTTTATTGGGTCTTGTGTAACTAGGGCACACTGCCTCCCTGATAATCCTGCATCTTCTATGTATGATGCTTGGATTATTCTGTAAGAGATGACCTACCCCAGGTACCCCCTTCAACAAATGCCAGTGTTTCCTGAGGATTTTAAACACTACTTGGTTCAAAGTGGAGTTTGTTGTGATAAACTACAGATGTTCCTTGTTTGACCTTCCTCTGGGTACTAATATTTCTGCATGTGCTGGATTGTTTGCTCTACCTATTGTTTGTGAGAGAACAAACTCCCTGTACCCACGATGTCTAAGACGTTGCACTAACTCCTTACTATGGTTCTTATAATGTATTTCTTCACTGTAATTACGTTTTATACCTACTAGCTCCCCGTAGGGAATTGCTTTCTTAGTGCTTGATGGATGCGAGCTTTGAAAATGTAGTAAACTGTTAACGGCTGTCTCTTTCCTGAATAACGTGCTATGCAAGATATTATTCTGCATCTTCTTTGTTCCAGACCATATGATGAAAATATCATTGGTGAAGCACCCACAGAAATTGATGTATTCAGTCCAAGGCGCAGTTGCTGGGGCCCATGCGTTCACCAACTCTACCCAACCCATGAACAGGTTGGCATACGAGTGGGCAAATTTGGACCCCAGTGTGGTACCCTGCAGTTGTTTAAACCAGATGTCATCATACAAAAAGTAGTTGTTATCTAATATCAGGGATATCTTATCAAGTATAATTTTATTGTGGTCATACTGACTAGCTCTCCGTGATGATAAGAAATGCTCTACCGCTCTACAACCCAAGTTCTCTCCTATACATGTATACAAGGACTCTACATCCAGCGTGCAGAGCCATAGTGAATCATCCCACACAAGACCCTCTAGTTTGTTAAGCACAACAGTAGTGTCTTTGATATAGGTTGTGTACCATAGGCTGAAGGAAAGAGTCTACATACTGGGCTATTGGTTCAGTGAGTGAGCCTATGCCGGAGATGATAGGCCGCCCGTGAGGAAACTTCTCCTTTTTTTGTATTTTTGACAAAAGATATAAACAAGGATGTTTTGGATGTTCCACCCATAGAAATTTATATTCAACCTCCGACAACAGGCCAACCTCCCTCCAATGGATGAGTTTATCATTGATAATAGTAGAGGCAAGAGAGCACTGATTGGAATGCATTCTCTTATAGCAGACCGTATTGGATAACTGTCTAGGAACCTCAGACTCGTAGTCCCCTCTATTCATAAGGACAATTTTGCCCCCTTTGTCCGCTTCCCTTATTATTAGATGATTGTTGTTTCTGATGTTCAAAAGGGACATTCTCTCTACCTTACTGAGATTATCCTTGACATAGGTTTTATTTGAATACAACCTTTTATTCTCTAATTAATGAAGACTTTTCGCAACTTGTTGATGAAAGACCTCAATACTGGTAAGGTGGGCTCCCTGTGGAGTAAACTTACTGCGTGGATGTAAACTACTCTCTATTGTATAATCTTGTTTGATACACAAATAATCCATAACCTGTTCCACATTACGCGTATTTTCATCATTCAATGAGAGCAACAAAGAAACGTCTTTTATAGAGACACAGATACCTCCGAAGAAACAGATATACTTGGACCAACAGGTTAATTCACATTGTTCAGAAAAAAATGGCATTTAAGTTTAGCCTGTCTAGTAAACTTAAATAAGTCAACATGAATATCAGAAAAATTTCCTTTGTTAACAGGACAAAATCCTAAGCCCTTGTTAAGGGCAGATAGTTCATATTCATTCAATACATAATCAGAAAGATTGATAACCAAATTATCAGTCCCAAGTCCCACATTGCTGCTTGACAATCCTGTTTCAGTCTCCCTCCCTACTGTCTGTTTTGTCTCCTCTTCTGGTTTCGAGACAAGACCCCCTCCTTTGTATCTGGTCTTTCGTCTCCCCCCTCTTCGGATCTTATGTTCTTTTTTTGTCTGTTCCTTTTTCTGAAGCATCGAACACCCTCTAAAAAAGTCGCTGTGCTGTTTAACTGTCTTCTATTTTCATCGGTGGTGCTTGGTCCTGCCTCCTCTATGGAAGAGATGTCCGAGCTACTGATCGCACTTGAAATGTTTACAGCGTCCTGAGGTATACTCACAGTTAGTTTGGAGATGACTATATCGTCAAATCGTCTGGCAAACAAGTGAATTTGTCCTGTGGTATAAACACGCTGTGCTTCTACATGACACACTTTCTTCTTGGTACAAATATGTATTTTAACTATTTCTGTTTTACTATCTTTCCCCGTTGGGTATCCCCCCCCCCCCCCCCCCACTTTTTTCTTCTTTTTCTTTTTCCCTGTGTGTTTTTCATTTCTCACATTAGTGGTTAATATTGAATGATTCAGTTTTTTCTACTTGCCAATTCTTGTGAAGTGGATAAAAAAACGCTATGTGTATGTCCAATATGTTAGTTCTTTGTGTGATTACATGTATCTATCTTGATATGTCAGGTTGATTTTGGATTTGAGATCTTTGTTTTGCAAATAGATATATGATGGCTCCTGTATCGCTTATCTGTCTTTTTTATGTATATGTTGTAAACTTGCTCTAAAAGTACAATCATTTGTATTGTTGTAAATAATGGTCACAATGTATATTGGTGTACAAAGATGTGTTTTTTTGGTGACTATGTTTGTATTGTTATTTGCAGCCCTGAAGATACGTTGGCTGTTATGTGTAAACCAATGAATAAAAGGATTCACCACAACATCTAGAGAACAAGCATTTATTTCTGTCAACGCTTTCTTTCTGTGTTTTGGGGATTAAACCCTATAAGTGTTGTTGTAACAATAATGCCTCTCTCACTCTTTGTGCGTATAGATTGTATTTGACACCACTAGTGGTGGCTGGTTTCTAAGAGGTGGGCACGGTTTGTAAACGAATTGCTGTTAGCTTCTTTGACTACATTTGGATAAACACTGGTAGTTGGTGCAGCATTATATACCCTGCCACCATGCTTGTGTGTGTGAAACCGGTAAATCACAAATGCATAGCTCTAAGGGACAGAAATTGTAGTTAAGAGTGACATACAACGATTGGAAGTAATTTAAATGAATATTTGGAAGTCGTAGCTGGGTCTTCCTAGTGGATCAGTTAATTCTGCGTTATAGTTAGAATTGGGTTTTATAACATAATAGGTAAATACTATCTGAGACTCCTAAACCATTGGGATAGAATTGCAGACGAAGCAAATGGTTCAGTAAGGCACTTTCTGAAGTCCTATCTGGAGAAGGAGAGTCTAGGGCCATGGGTGGCAAACCTGAGGAAAGTCACTAAGTATGTGGATACAAAAGGGTGTCTAGACTAAATTTAAAAAATGTACGAAAGGTAATGTATTGATGTTAAGAGAGAACCTCAAAAAGGGAAACAAGGAATGTTCTGCAGGCTAGTGCAGTATGCCAATGCACTTAAAGCTAGGATCTGCATTGTAATTCTTAAGGTTTATTATTTTATTCTACAGCTGGGAGTTTAAAGGATGGATCTGTTACGTAGTGTCTATTGATTGATAATGCACTTTATATTTATGAGGCCATGCTTGTGTATGTATATATATATATATATATTGCACTGTAAATTGTTGAGGTGAGGGCACTTTTATTTTTTTATAATAATTTGTCTTGGACATATTGTGAAGCAAATTCCATGCATTTATGCGAATATCAAGTTATGGTAATACCTATGAGTTATTTCATATGATATGAAAAATATTATCAGAATAACGCATTTGACATTATGTGGCTATTATGTTTGGCGGGGTATATACCTGTAACGTTGAAGGAAATGTATTTTTTCTATGTCCATTAATTGATGCACTAGCACTTGCACTTTAAAAAGAGCGGTCATCAGCCAAAGTGTTGTCATGTGATCAAGGGCGGGATCGCCCGAAACGCGTAATGGCGGAGAATGGCTAATAAATAACTGCACGAAAAAGACTGGGTCTGCGCTCGTTTGTTTTCCAACCAAGGGAAGAGGGAAGGCGAGTGGAGGTGAAATTTTACCAGACTGACTGTCTCCGGTTCGCGGACCCCCTCTCCGATTGTGGCTTCACTTACGGCAAGTCTTGTCCTGGAGTATCCAACTGCAGTCAGCACCGCGGGCTCGTGGTGCGTGTTGGCGGGGACCCCCGGGGCACTCAAGGTTTTTCCAGTCGGGAGAAAGTGAAGCTCCCTGTCAGCCTGTAGTTCAATGCAAGTACGTGGATTTGCCAGCCGAGCAGCTGTGGGGCTTTTCCGTTTCCGGTATTTCCTGTGTGGAGGATCGACGGCGAAGAGGCACCTGCGGCAGAGCTGGAGGGCACTTTCAATAAGGTACGGCGCATATCAGCAAAAGACCGGTGGAAAGGTGTGCAACGTGAGTCCGAACCCCTGCAAGCATTGCGTACGAGGGGTTTCATCTCGCGATTGAATTATAAGAAAGCCAGAAAATGTCCGCAGACACACTTAGGGACCGCGAGCTAGCAGCTGAGGGGATGTTTACGGACTCCCCCGAAGACGGTCAAGGAACTAGAAAAGTGACCACGGAAGAACCTAGTAAAGGTATGGGACTTAGTGACAATTTCCGAGCGCTTGAAAAACTGAAACGGCAGGAGCAGGCTAAGTGGTGGGAGGCACGGTCACTACAAAGGTATCTCGATGTTGGGAGAATTCCGAGAGGCCTTCGTATAATGATCGCCCCCAGCTACGAATCCCCGAATCCCCTCATGATGGCCGAATGGGGAGAGTGTAATCTTGAATCATCGAGGCGACTGGTCACAATCCTGGTTAAGTACGCTGATATTGATAGGGGAGCGCTGCAAGAAAAGATCGAGCTCTTGGAAAAAGAAATAGAACCACTAGGTGACCCGCAGATGAAGCAAAAATTGGTGGAGGAGATGAACGCATGACTTAAAAAGGAGGAGGAAAAGATAAAGAGTCGGAAAACCTACAAATTCAGGCGTGATCGTGACGATTATGCTAATGGGCAAATATTTACGTTTGCAAGGAGATATGACTCCATGCGTGTTGACACAGCTAAAAAACGTATGGGTAATAAGGAGGATAGAAGAAACTACCAAGAAGCAACCAACGCTTCCCCCTCAGCATCGGAGCTCAGCTCGGCCATGGAGAGCGGTTCAGAGTCTGACAATGCGGCAGCGAGATCCGAGGCAAGGAATATCAAATTAACCTTGGGGGAAGAATTAGATATTTTAAAACGAAGCAGGAGGGAAACATTGCGGCCACGCACCCAGGCAACCGAAAAAGCAGGGCAACCAAACGAAGAAGGGAGCGTAGGCAAGCAAAGCGAAAACGTCAGAAGGCGTGGGAGGGGCAGGGCACGACGGTAGGGGACCAACTGCTGACAAATCTATGCACTGATCCCTTAACCTCTGAGCATTCTAATACCATTGTAAATCTGGCAGGTATTGATCTCTCGGCTGCAGAAAGACAACTTCTATCATTGGGACTTTCCTATTGCCCCGAATCTAATTTTAATTATACCCAAACCCGCGCAGACATTTACAAGTTCATTCGTAAGCTGAAATTACAGAAATACCATCATCAGCGAGGAAATAAAGAAAGACCAGAACAATCGGGGGGCCCGGACATGGTATCAGAAATGCATGGGCTGAGAGTCTCCGACTATGAGCTTTTTGAGACTACGCCGAGTTTGGAAAGAGGTGATAACATTGTGAATGGACAAGCTCAAGGTGAAAATGTGTCAACTAAAATGCAAGCGTCACAGATCCCTGGGACGGATAAAAAACCTTGGACTCCGTTCCGCCCTAAGTCTAAATTTGTACCTGTCATGGCGAGAGATTCTATAGACGTTTTCAACGAACAGATAGTGGCGCAAATCAAAAGGCTCAACATTGCAACCAATGAAATAAGTAAAAAGAAGTTTACCAACCATGAGAGAAAATATTGGCAACTCATCAAGAAATTAAAAGAAAATCAGGAGATCATCATACGCAATTCAGACAAAGGAGGCAATTTGGTGCTGTGGCCACTGAAGGAGTATCTTGAAGAGGCACACAGCCAATTAAACAATATAGAATGCTATAAAAAAGTAGCACCGACCAAATTCAAAACCACACAAGAGACGCTCTTTTCCCACTTGTGGCATGGAGAAGTACGGGTTTACTCAGTTGGGATGAATTCAAATATCTTAAAAAGGAAAATGCCACCATCCCTGTTATCTATTTTATACCAAAATTGCATAAAGATATGAAGAAACCCCCGGGACGTCCTATAATTTCAGCGTGTGATGGCCTTTTGGAAAACTTGTCTAGATACATTGATTTCTTCCTGCAGGACTTTGTGAAAAGTTTGAAATCATTTGTACAGGACACAAGTGATTTTCTAACGAAAGTGCAACATATTAGGTGGAAACCTTCTTATTTAATGATTGCACTAGATGTGTCTTCACTTTATACCTGCATCAGAAACAATGATGGTATCAAAGCTATAGAATTTTTCTTGATGAACAGACCAATTGAATTCTTTCTGCATAACAAGATGTTGGTAAAAATGCTTCTATTTTGCCTTGAAAATAATCTGTTCCTATTTAATGGTATTATGTACCAACAGATACAGGGAGTTGCTATGGGGGCCAGCTTCTCTCCCAGCTATGCCTGTTTATTTATGGGCTGGTGGGAGGAGCTGGTCCTCATGCAACAACATGAACGGATATTTAATGAGGAGGTAATCTCCTGGCTCCGCTACATTGATGACCTTTTTATTGTGTGGGAGGGTGATGTTGAAAGCGCCACTGACTTCATTACATTGTTGAATGATAATGCACTCAACTTAAAATTCACTTCACACATTAGCAAGGAAAAGGTCACATTTCTTGACGTGGAAATCAAGATAATCAACAATAAGATCTCCACTACCCTCTATAGGAAACCCACAGCGGGCAATACATTATTACACGCCTCGAGTGCCCATCCTCCACATCTGATTAAGAGCATCCCCTACGGGGAGATGCTCCGGATCAGACGTATATGTAGTGAGGATAAAGAATGTACCATCAAACAAGGCGAAAGCCGGGCGAGATTCCTAAATAGAGGTTATAATACAGAGATCATTGAGTCTGCCATCATTAAATCTAGATCATTGGCAAGACAGGACCTGTTAAAAAAGAAAGAGACTTTATTAGACTCGAAAAGAGAGCAGGAACCTATTCGTTTGATCCTAGGATTTTCACGGCAGGAGACACAGATCAGGAACATTGTAAGAAAAAGCTGGCCTATTGTGAAAGATGACCCTATAATTGGAGAATTATTATCAAGTAGTCCCTCAGTTGCCTTCAGAAAGACTAATAGTATGGGCATGGCTCTAGTCAGAAGCAACTTGGAAACAGGTAATAAAGGCTCCTGGTTAACAATGAGAAAAGGATTCTTTAAATGTGCATCCTGTAAAGCATGCAAATATGCAACTAATACTAAGAATTATGTTCCAGCATTTGGTTCTAAATCGTGTGATATTCAACATTATCTCACATGTAAGACCGAATTTGCTGTCTATGTGCTCACCTGTAGATGTAACTTGAGATATGTAGGGAGCACGAAATTACCGGTGCATAAAAGAATTCTGCAACATTTGAGAGCGATCAATAATAATGATGAAAGTTACCCGGTCGCCAGACACTTTAAAAGCACTCACAATAGTGATCCAGGATTCTTGCAGTATTATGTCATTGATACAGTCACCCCACAAAACAGAGGAGGGGATAGGGAATCCAAGCTAAGAAAATTAGAAACAACATACATCTTACGGCTGGATTCTAAACACCCCATGGGGCTTAACAACAGTGAAGACCTTTACACGTTTCTGTGAATTCTGAAATATGCTTATGATATGATGTAAGTTGGATATATAGAAAATGTGATGGAGGGGAAATGTTTATTTAAGTCTCACGCTGTGAATGACAGTCCACAGGGACTAATTTTTATATATATGTGGTTTTACCTCTTTGTTTTATTTTGGTCCTCCTTGGATGGTTTTGTGTGAGTCTTCTTCACCATAGTTTGTTTTTGGATATGAATATTTTAGGTAATATTTTAGGATGATATATATTTCTATTTATTGAATATAAAATTAGTTTTTAGGAATGTTTTTAGAAATTGGTAATAGAAAGCACATTATATGCTTCTACTAAGTGATTTACGGTTTCTGTTGGATCTCCTATGAACAGTTCAATATAAACATTAGTACCTATCATCCAGATCCTTTAATGCACTTTATATTTATTGATGCGACTTTGCTTTCTGTTCGGATCTGGGTTGTGGATTAACATTATGCCAAAATCGGATCAGAATGGAAATTTGCAATCTTCTGAGGTCATCAACTAGTTTTCTTTGAATGAATTTAGTCTTTAATTAATTGGTTAAATTGCACTGTAAATTGTTGAGGTGAGGGCACTTTTATTTTTTTATAATAATTTGTCTTGGACATATTGTGAAGCAAATTCCATGCATTTATGCGAATATCAAGTTATGGTAATACCTATGAGTTATTTCATATGATATGAAAAATATTATCAGAATAACGCATTTGACATTATGTGGCTATTATGTTTGGCGGGGTATATACCTGTAACGTTGAAGGAAATGTATTTTTTCTATGTACATTAATTGATGCACTAGCACTTGCACTTTAAAAAGAGCGGTCATCAGCCAAAGTGTTGTCATGTGATCAAGGGCGGGATCGCCCGAAACGCGTAATGGCGGAGAATGGCTAATAAATAACTGCACGAAAAAGACTGGGTCTGCGCTCGTTTGTTTTCCAACCAAGGGAAGAGTGAAGGCGAGTGGAGGTGATATATATATATATATATATATATATTCCCAGAAAAAACACAGGTTCCAGGGGTGTTATAGTTAGCTGGACATTTCAATCGTACAAAACCATTGAAATTCCCCCGTTATAGTTAGTTCAGCTGACTATAACTCACGCCCCCGCAATGCACTGCTGATGATGTCACATATTACATCACTCATGACATGGTCAGTGACATCACTGATGACTTCTGAAATGAAATCACTGATGACATCATCTAGTGTCTGTGTGTTTCTGTAAAGTTTAAATATGTTTATTATATATAGGGAAAGGCATATTGAAGAATGAGTGGGTGTATACGTGTGTGAATGGATGATTTTGTAGGTGTGTGACTGACTCTATAAGTCAGTGATTAAACGTATCTTACTGAATGCATGGGTTAGTGACTAAACTGTGTGAATGTCTGTATCCGTCTGTCTGTTGGTGTGGGAGCGGCTGCATGGGTTTGCAAATAGCTACATGAGTGTCTATATGGGTTATAGATTGGTTGTCTGAGTATCTGTATGGGTGCCTGAGTGTTTGTGTGGGTGGGGTGTGTGTGACTCTGTGCATAGATGTGTGAGTGGGTGATTCACTGGGTGCATGGTTTCAAGAGTGCATCTGTGATGGACTGTATGGGTGGGTGAGTGTGTCTATGGTTGTGGTAGTGAGTGAATGTATATTTCAGTGGTACATGTGTGAGTAGCTACATATGTGAAAGGCAGTATATATGTGTGCTGGAGTACATAAATGGCTATAAGTGAGAGTGTGTGATTGTGAGAGTGGCTGTATGGATGAGTGTGTGCTTGTGTCATTGATTGTATAAGAGCGTAAGAATGTGCTAGTATTTGTATAAGTAATTGAGCTGGTTTGTGTATAACTGTATAGGTGAGTAAATGGCAGTGTGATTAATTATTTGCATGACTGAGTAGGTGTGTGAGTACCTCTATGGATGAGTGGCGGTGTGTGAGTGTCTATATAGGTGTATGAGTGCATATGATAGTCCTGTTCTGAGTGACCATAAGTGACTGTATGGGTGAGTGAGTGGATGGGTGTGTAGACCTAAGAATCAGTAAGTGGGTATGTAGTTATTGGTGTTGGAGTGTCTATGGTTTTGAGAATGGCAGTCTGTAATTTAGAGTGGGTGTATCTAAGGTTATATTAGGGTGTGAGAAGATGCATCAAATTATCACATGGATGATGTCAGTGATGTCATCAGTGGTGTCATTTCAGATGTCATCAGTGATGTCATCAGTGATGTCACTGACCATGTCATGAGTGATGTAACATGTGACGTCATCAGCAGTGCATTGCGGGGGCGCGAGTTATAGTTAGCTGAACTAACTATGACGGGGGAATTTCAATGGTTTTGTATGAGTGGAATGTCCAACTAACTATAACACCCATGAAACCTATGTTTTTTTCTGTGAATTTCTAAGGTTTTTTAAATGCTAATTCCTAACTATAATGTGCCTGAAACCTATGGTTTTTTAAGTGAATTTTAAAGGTTCTTAAATGCTAATTTCTAACTTTAACGTAACTGAAACCTATGGTTTTTTAAGTGAATTTCAAAGCTTTTTTAAATGCTAGTTTCTAACTATGCCTACAGAGGTAGGACATGAAGAAAGAAGAAAAACACACAGAAAGAAGAAAAAGAAATGCAGAAAGAAGCTACAGAAGTCCTCAAAGACAAAGAAAAGTGCAGGAAGAAGGAAGACATGCAGAAAGAACAAACAGAGGAGGAGAAAGAGTCTTTGTTGCAAAATCATCCTGAACCCTCAACTTTTTCAGATGGGTACTGGTGGTAACTGACTCTGACTAACCAGTCCTTGAGCCAGTGCTATGCTAAAAGACACTAAGAATGCAGTTAAAACACCTACATACACTAGGGAACACTATGCGTTGGAGTACCCCTGTTATTAGCATGACATCCTCTGTAAGCCCCTAGTTTATAATAGGGCAGGGGTATTAAAACTACATCTTAAAACGTGCCACAGGGCGCGTTTGCACACTGGTGAAGAGGGCGGCTGAGCTGACGTGTGCAAACACGCCCTATGGCCATTTTAATTTGGGGATAAAGTCCCCTTGAATCCTGAGTGTCCCTTGGGTACAACTAGCCCATCAGGTATCTCTAGTTAGCACGACAGAGCTGCGTTGCAGAGAAAAATGGGCACGGCCTGGACCACCTCTCTGCAACGCAGCACAGTGGTGCTTACTGGAAGCACCTGGTGGACTAGTTGGCCCCCATGGGCCCTCAGGATTGAAGGGAAATTATTTCCCCAACTTAAAACGCGCAATAGGGCGTGTTTGCATATGTCACCTCAGGCCCCGTCCCCTCCCTTCCCCACCGTGTAAACATGCCCTGTGGCCGTTTTAAGTTGGGAGATTAACTCCCCTTGAATCCTGAGGGTCCCTAGTGGCAAATTAGCCCACTAGGTACCTCCAGTAAGCATCATTGCAGAGAGGTGTAAAAAGGGGCACAGCCTGCACCACCTCTCTGCAACGCAGCGCAGTGGCACTTACTGGAAGCACCTGGTGGGCTAGTTGGCCCCCAGGGTCTCTTATGGATTGAAGGGGAAGTATTTCCCCAACTTAAAACGTGCCACAGGGCGTGTTTGCACACGTCACCTCAGGCCCCGTCTTCTCCCTTCACCACTGTGTAAACCCGCCCTGTGGCTGTTGTAAGTTGAGAAATTAAGTCCCCTTGAATCCTAAGGGTCCATAGGGTCAAACTACCCCACTAGGTACCTCCAGTAAGCGCCACAGAGCTGTGTTCCAGAGAGGTGTAAAAGGGGCATGGCCTCTGAACACCTGTCTGCAACGCAGCTCCCTGGCGCATACTGGAGATACCTGTTGGGCTAGTTGGCCCTCAGGGACCCTCAGTATTAAAAGAGAGTTAATCACCCAACTTAAAACACGCCACAGGGCGCGTTTGCACAGTGGTGAAGGAAGGAGGCGTGGCCTGAAGTGACATGTCTGCAAACACACCCTGTGGCGTGGTTTAAGTTGGGGAATTAATCCCTCCTCAATCCTGAGGGTCTCTGGGGGCCAACTAGCCCACCTGGTACCTCCAGTATGCGCCAGAGAGCTGCCTTGCAGAGAGGTGTTCAGAGGCCACACCCCTTTTTACAACACTCTGCAGTGCTGAAACGAGGGGGCGTGGCCTCCGGCGCGATGCTGTATTTCTTTTCTTTTTTTTTTAAAGGGGGCAGCGTAGCCCCCCTTCTTTTTCTTATTTTTGGGCCCTGGGGACCCCATCCCCCTGGGCCTGCCCCCTAATTTATTTTAAAAAAATGTAAAGGCCTTAATCAGCCCCGGGGACCCCATCCCCCGGGGCATGGCTTTTTTTTTTGGAGGGGGGCTGCTTTGCCCCCCTCCTCTGGCCACTAAAGGCCCCGTGGACCCCATCCCTGGGGCCAGACTTTCTAATTTAATTATTTATATGTATTGTTTTGGGGGGAGGGGGGCCGCAAGGCCCCCCCTTCCGGGCCACTAATAGCCCCAGGGACCCCATCCCCCGGGACTGGCCCTCTCCGTTGGGGGCCGTGGGGGGGAGCCGCATTGCGTGCGGGAGCCGGCATTGCTTTTCCACATGGGGAGCTGCTAGCATGCAGCTCCCCGTGTGAAAAGGCAATTTGGTTTGAATTCAGGTTTCCCTACTCTCTCTTTCAAAATTCAAACCAAGTTTGCTATGGCAGGGTGGGAGCCGCGAGGCTCCCGCCCTGCCATAGCAAACAGGAGTGTCCCGGGGGTGGGCACCCCGGGACACTGCAGGAGCCGGCCCTGGGGGGGTGGCAGTCCCCAGGGCCATCATTGGCTCCAAGGGGGGCCGCAGGGCCCCCTCCCACCAATTTACAAAGCCCCGGGGGGTGGTGGTCCCCGGGGCTGGGGGGGGCTTGAGCCCCCCACACAGGGTATTTCTTTTTTTTAAATACACAAGCCCCGGGGGGTTGCTGTCCCTGGGGCTGCGGGGGGGCCGTGATCCCCCGCAAATATTTTCACAAAGTCCCGGGGCTAGCGGTCTCCGGTGCTTGGGGGGCCTTTGAGCCCCCCAGCCATTCATTTTGAAGCCCCAGGGGGTGGCGGTCCCCAGGGCTGGTGGGGGCTGTGAGCCCCCCCACATATTTCCATAAAGCCCTGGGGGTGGCAGTCACCGGGGCTAGGGGCCCCTTTGGGTCCCCCAACCCAATACAAGCATAGCCCCTGGGATTTGGCCCTCCCGGGGGCAAATTAGCAATGCCGCGCTTTGTTTTTTTTTATCAGCAGGATCCATGCACCCAGCGCGGATTTTGCCGATTTAAAAAAAATATATTAACAATTTTTGGGCCCTGGGGGTCCTTGTGGGACCCCCGAAGAAGGCCTAGGGGGTCAGGGTGTTTCTACCCTGCCCCCTTTTTGCGTTCTGCACGTTTTTTCTTCTCTTTTCTTGTGCCTCGGTTCTACCGAGGCACAAGATGGCAGCCAACACTTCCTGGTTTGGAGTGTTGACAGCCAATTAGCATCCAGCTTGTGCTCGACAGAGTGCGCGGATCCAGCGTGGCCATAGATATATGTGTGATTTTGATTTTGATTTTCTCAGGAACCATTTAAGCCAAAGGCACGACTCTGAACCAAGTTCTACCTTTTTTGCCAAATTTGGTGTAATTCCATTCAGCAGTTCAGGCTGTAGCTGCGACTAACGGTCCCTATGGAAAATTACATGGGGAAAACACGTTTTGGGACCCCTTTTTTTCTCGGACCCCGCTTGACGAATCACCCCAAAACTTTCAGGATAGGAGCGGACCGGAGCGGGCCACAAGTTTTGAAAACTTTGCGAAGATTCGTCAGCCGACGCCAAAGTTATCCCAAATAGAATGTGCGGAATTCCTATGGATAATAGGTCCTAACTATAACTACCTACTGGCGACCGCCAGTAGGTAATATATATATATATATATATATATATATTACCTACTGGCGATAGCCAGTAGGTAGTTATAGTTAGGACCACGTTTCCATAGGAAAACCTCAACATTCTATTTTGAATAACTTTGGCGCCGGTCGACGAATCCTCGCGAATTTCTCAAAATAGGTGGGGCGCTACGCTCCGCTCCTACCCTGAAAGTCTCGGGGGGATTCGTCAAGCGGGGGCTGAGATAAAAGGGGGGTCCCAAAACGCGTTTTTCCCATGCATTTTTCCATAGGACCTTTAGAACGAGCTACAGCCCGAATGGCTGAACAGAATTACTCAAAATTTGGCAGAGAGGTAGTCCCTAGGTCAAGGAAGTGCCTTTTGTAGGTTTGGTGTAAATCTGTTCAGTAGATTCTGAGAAAATAGCCTTTAAATCAATATATATATCTGAGCCAGCTTACGGTACGCTTACCGTACGCTTACGGTAAGCGTACGGTGGCGTGCGCGAGCGCGATTCTGATTGGCTCTTAGATCTTAGTAAACATTCGAATCGGCCGAAACCAGGAAGCGGCGGCCGCCATTTTGTCTCTCGCACTGAGAGAGATTTTTAAAATCGGAAGCCCAAAAACATGTAAAGGGGCTGTTTTGACAACTCCCTCCCACATAGTCATGTTGAGGGAGTCCCCAAACATCCCCCAAGTGCAAAAACGGTTTTATTTTTTTTTCGGCAATTTCGCGGGGTACGCTTACCGTACGCTTACGGTAAGCGTACGGTAAAAAAATAAAAATAAAAAAAACACTATCCACACTTACCCCACCCCCTGTGCTTTTGGTGGCCGAAGGCCACCAAATGTGCTGGGCTTATTACAATGGAAAAAAACACTATCCACACTTACCCCACCCCCTGTGCTTTTGGTGGCCGTAGGCCACCAAATGTACAGGGCTTATTATAAGGGAAAAAAACTTAGCATTTAAAAAACCGTACTAATTCACTGAAAAAACCATAGGTTTCACACACGTTATAGTTAGGAATTAGCATTTAAAAAACCTTGCAAATTCACTGAAAAAACCATAGGTTTCACACATGTTATAGTTAGTGGAAATTTTACTGATAAAAAACCAATTAAATTGCCCCGTTATAGTTAGCGCAGGCAACTATAACTCACGCGACCGCAATCCTCTGCTGATGACATATGTGTCTTTATGAAAAAAAAATATTTGTAATATATGTATAGCTAAAAATGTATGGAAGAAGACATGGGCAAATAAGTGTCTAAATACAGTATTAGCATCAGCAGAGGATTGTGGTCGCGTGAGTTATAGTTGCCTGCGCTAACTATAACGGGGCAATTTCATTGGTTTTTTATCAGTAAAATTTCCACTAACTATAACATGTGTGAAACCTATGGTTTTTTCAGTGAATATATATATATATATATATATATATATATATATATATATATATATATTACCTACTGGCGGTCGCCAGTAGGTAGTTATAGTTAGGACCCCTTTTCCATAGGAAAACCTCAACATTCTATTTTGAATAACTTTGGCGCCGGTCGATGAATCCTCGCGAATTTCTCAAAATAGGTGGGGCGCTACGCTCCGCTCCTACCCTGAAAGTCTCGGGGGGATCCGTCAAGCGGGGGCTGAGATAAAAGGGGGTCCCAAAACGCGTTTTCCCTATGCATTTTTCCATAGGACCTTTAGAACGAGCTACAGCCCGAACGGCTGAACAGAATTACTCGAAATTTGGCAGAGAGGTAGTCCCTAGGTCAAGGAAGTGCCTTTTGTAGGTTTGGTGTAAATCTGTTCAGTAGATTCTGAGAAAATAGCCTTTAAATCAATATATATATCTGAGCCCGCTTACGGTACGCTTACCGTACGCTTACCGTAAGCGTACGGTGGCGTGCGCGAGCGCGATTCTGATTGGCTCTTAGATCTTAGTAAACATTCGAATCGGCCGAAACCAGGAAGCGGCGGCCGCCATTTTGTGTATTTCACTCAGAAAAAAAAGAGTGAAAACAAGAAAAGGGGGCAATGAGGAGAGTTACAGACCCCCTTACATTTGTGAGGGGGTCAAAGAAGGACTGTAAAGTACAAAGAAAACATTTATTGATTTTTAAAAAAATCACGGGGTACGCGTACGGTAAGCTTACGGTAAGCGTACGGTAGAAAAAAAAAAAAAAAAAATGAAAATCAGATTTAAGTGTTTAGATATTAGGGGGCTCTAAAAAGAGCCGTTGTGTTTATGAAATGATTTTTTAGTGGTACCTACAAGTAAGTACCGATGCAGAGTCTAAGGTTCAAGAGGAAGACTCTGTTCCCTTCATCATTGAAGTGCACACCATCTCCTCTATAAATGTCTTGCATGTCATAACGCAAGTTGTTGTGGTAAATGGCACCCATACCATAGTCACGGAGGAAATCAGAAACAGATTTGTTGACGTGCTTTCTTGCTTTGTCATCGCACCGCGTGCCCACCGTGCGTGCACGGCACTAACTGCGTAAAGTGGGCGCGCGGTGCGCGAAGCGCACCGCGTGCTCACTGTGCGCGCACGGTGCGCGAAGCGCACCGTGCGCGCACGGAACGAACTGCGTTAAGTGGGCGCGCACGCCACGAATGGCGTAAAGTAACTTAGCATTTAAAAAACCGTACAAATTCACTGAAAAAACCATAGGTTTCACACACGTTATAGTTAGGAATTAGCATTTAAAAAACCTTGCAAATTCACTGAAAAAACCATAGGTTTCACACATGTTATAGTTAGCGGAAATTTTACTGATAAAAAACCAATGAAATTCCCCCGTTATAGTTAGTGCAGGCAACTATAACTCACGCGACTGCAATCTTCTGCTGATGACATATGTGTCTTTATGAAAAAAAAATATTTGTAATATATGTATAGCTAAAAATGTATGGAAGAAGACATGGGCAAATAAGTGTCTAAATACAGTATTAGCATCAGCAGAGGATTGCGGTCGCGTGAGTTATAGTTGCCTGCACTAACTATAATGGGGGAATTTCATTGTTTTTTTATCAGTAAAATTTCCGCTAACTATAACATGTGTGAAACCTATGGTTTTTTCAGTGAATATATATATATATATACATATATATATATATATATATATATATATATATATAAAACTACCTACTGGCACCCTTGCACTATGGTGCAAGAGTGCCTGTGTCACCACATGGCTGCAGTTTAAGCAGCCGTGCAGAGAGAAGCATAGATTTGCAACATATTTATGTACATATGTTGCATCCCTGTGCTTCAGAAGTTCTAAAGCACACTGCAGTTAAAGAGGTTACTGTGTGATGCTGCAGCACATCCTCATAGTTCTGCACTTACACATTCACCACACGCTACTAATGCATTCACAGGTTGTAGCAAACAGCCATATCACCAGTTTACCAGCGATAGCAGCCTCAAAAAGCATCATCACGGATGACCCCTGAAAATATTGCTAATGAGATGGAGAGTAGGCGTTACCGTGCAAAGAGCAGCAAGCACATCACTTCGCAAGTCGGACTACAACCTAAAAGATGAAAGGGAGACCAGCCCAGAGCCACACCTGAACGACAACAGATACAATGGAGTCAACGATCATGCAGCTCGGACACCCAACACTGCTCCGACACTCCCTGCCATCAGCCCCTTGTCCGCCATCCCCCCTCACCCCCTCCACAAACAAATGTGACAACAACCTTAGGAAATCTGGAACATAACAAATTGGCTGATGTCGCACAATTATAATTAAGAAGATGCATGTGAGGTTGGACAAAAAAGAATCACAGTCATGTATGGATTTACATATAAAACATTGTATTTAAACAAAACAACAAATAAAACTAGGTACAGCCATGGTGTGTCAACTCTGGACCATTTGTGAATCACAGCCTTCAAGACAAAAAGCTAATTAAGATTGTGAGAGAGAGAGAGAGAGAGAGAGAGAGAGAAAGAAAGAAAGAGTGAGAGAGAGAGGAAGACAGAGAAATAGAGAAAGAGTGAGAGAGAGAGGAAGATAGAGAGAAAGAGAGAAAGAGTGAGATACAAGGAAGAGAGAGAGAAAGAGAGAAACAGTGTGAGAGAGAAGAAGAGAGAGAGAGAGAAAGAGTGAGACAGAGAGGAAGAGAGAGAGGAAGAGAAAGAATGAGAGAGAGAGGAAGAGACAGAGAATGAGTGTGAGCGAGAGAAAGGAAGAGATAGAGAGTGAGAGAGAGAGAAAGAGTGTGAGTGATAGAAAGGAAGAGATGGAGAGGGAGAGGGAGTGTCAACACTGTGTCTCCAATCACGTGCCGGGATATAGTGCAGCCCTCAAGCTTAGTCATCTGAAACGTAGTATGAATCAGTAATGACAGAGTACATACAACTGCGCACGCCTAAATCGCTGTCCCGCCGCTGCGCACCCAGGCTGCTGCACCCCATCCACTTCTGCTACCCAGAGGTGTCTGCTTGCTGCTGCGCACCCAGGCTGTTGCACCCCATCCACTCCCACTGCCCGGAGGTGACTGCCCACCGCTGCGCAAACAAGAATCTCTGCTCACCTTCCGCAACCTGCGTGTAGAAAAGAGGGCCTACCACGTGCTGCTGCAAGCCCCAAGCCCAGGGCCCATGGACAGGATACCCTTCATATCATGCAGCCCCACTCCGCAGGCCACTAGGTCTCACATTTGGTGCTGAGTCTTAATTTTGCCATGGCAGAGGACATACCAGTGCACACGGTTTTTCATCGCAGGTTGCACACCCGCTCAGCCCTTGCGGCTCCACTAACTCAGTGACCAGCGAGTCGATGCCACGTGGCAATAGGCCTGCGCTGTCTGATGGCTCAGGCCTACACTGTGGTCCAGCAGGGCACAAAAAACCTGAGCTGTCCAGACCGCCGGTACAAGCCATCACCACAGGCTGCATTCCCACTCAGCAGTTACGGTACCTGTACCTCATTGGACTGAAAGTCACTGTCCCATGCCGTTGTACCTGTGCCGGCCGCAGTGCATCAGGTGCGAGCAACTCTAAAATGGCATAGAGCATGTGCGCCCGGTCTTTTTTATTGGCAGGGTCACGTGTCCTGTGACGTCTGTGCTGGATGGGTGTGGTGTGGGTGTATACCAGCTGTGAGGGAGTGGCTGTGGCATACTGACAACTAGGCCTGGGACCAGCAAATCACTGCAATGAAAACCTGGGCCATGTAGCATTGTTGTCCTTCCCTCTAAGTGTAAGCAGAGTGGGCTGGCCTGGCATATACCATTCCTGTGTGAGGCTGTGAAGAATGACTTCGGAGCTATGGGCGTGGCTCCGTCGTGAGCTGTATGAGGAATCAACTGATGCGTGTGTCCATGTTGTAGTGCTGCCGTCACCCGGGTGGCAAGCACCAATGTGTCACTCTGTGAGCCAAGTCCCACAACATGGCCAACATGGAAGGTACAGAGAATCACTGACCCTATATTCATCCATAGTTACACACATGAAAAATGGTGGACATGACACATCTTCGTGGATACGAATATTTATTGCACATTCAGTGGAGTGTTGCAGCTGTAGCAATGCAGGGCCATGGAAAGTTCAAGTTTCAGTTTTTGGCAAATGGAAGGCAGCCAATTAGAGCCAAGCTCGTGTTCGGGATTAGGATGCGCCAACATATGTAGTTATACAATCACTCCGCCAATCCCCAATCACTTATAAATTCACTATACACTCTCCTTGCAGTACTCTAATGATCCAGTCTCTACCTACGTACTTGTACAATGACCGAGACAAAGTTACATAACCGAAGTTTTCTGGCACTGCCAGAGGTAACATGGTTGCATACGCTGTCCACAGCACAATGTAATGTGTTAGGGCCCAGGGGCAGCATCTTGCATACATAATAAACACATGGACAAAGATAGATAGTGGAACTGGGTACGGGCACGTGCGCTCGACTCCTTTTTATTACCAGGGTCCCATGTCCAGTGACGTCTGTGCTGGATGTGTGTGGGGTGAGTGTAAGCCAGCCCTCAGGGAATGGCTGGTGCTGGCAACAAGTACAACAATAATCTTCGGATCAGACACAGGTATTCAATCATAAAGGGTCCATGACTTGTGCTGCACTAAGTTAGGGCACCCAGATTTGACATAATACACAAAAGATTCTATTGTGAAGGGTTCATGACTTGTGGTACACTGAGGTAGGGGCAGCAGATCTGAAATCATACACAAAAGATTCTTTCATAAAGGGTCCATGAGTTGTGGTGCACTGAGGTAGGGGCATCAGAAGCATTCCACGTGTACACAGCTAGTGATGATGCGTGGTCCAAGAGGGCTGCTCTGGTAGCAATGTCTGTTGCCTACTGGACTGTGTCATCTGCAATCGCAACTCGATCTGAATTGTGAGCCCTGCAGTCCGCAATGTAGATGGAAGGCAGTAGTCAGCACAGACATCATGGAATGCTTTTTGTCACTTCCTCTTGACAAAATCCGAGGACATGGAGTACAATTCTATCTCAATTAATAAATCATGTCTCAATGTAAATTGTGAGCTCTGCTGACTGCAGTGTAGGTAACAAAAGATGAAATATGTATGGAATACATTGTCGAAACGTGTAGGTTTCAGGGACGTTATAGTTAGTTGCCTACTGGACTCTGAAATTAATGAATCAAGACTTAATTCGAACTGTGAGCTCTGCTGGCTGCAGTGTAGACTGTCATTCAGTGTTCCTTTGGACTTGCAAGATGAATTTGGTCATTGCACTAAAGCTATAATTGATATCAAAAAAGTTCTTGAAGCAAGGATACTAAAAGGATATTGTGTAGGTTTCAGGGACATTGTAGTTAGTTGCCTACTGGACTCTGTAATTAATGAATCAAGACTCAATTTTAATTGCGAGCCATGCTGACCGCAGTGTAGGCCAGAGGCAGTGGTCAGCAAGGGCCCACAGCCACGTGGCATTGAGTTGAGCTGCAAAGTTAGTGGCATCAGAAATATTGAGCATGTGCTGAGCCTGCGATGATGCGTGGTCCGGAAGGACCGCACTGGTAGCAATGTCTTTTGTCTAATGAATTCTCCCTTATTAAGGCTACGTGGCGATGAATTATGTTGCAGTGAGTTAGTGGCACCTGAAGCAACCAGCGTGTGTGCACCCTGCGATGATGCGTGGTACGGGTGGGCTGCACTGATAGCAATGTCTTTTGTCTAATGAATTCTGCCTCAGTAAGGCCACATGGCGGTGACTTGTGGTGCCCTGAGTTAGTGGCACCTGAAGCACTCAGCGTGTGCTCACCCTGCGATGATGCGTGGTCCAGGCAGGCCGCACTGGTTGCAATGTCTTTTGTCTAATGAATTCTGCCTTAATAAGGCCACGTGGAGTTGAATGGTGGTGCACTGAGTTAGTGGTACCTCTGGCGCTCAGCGTGTATGCAGCCTGCGGAGATGCGTGGTCCGGGCGGGCCACACTGGGAGCAATGTGTCTTGCCTACTGGACTGCGTCATCTGCAATCGTGACTCCATCTGAATTGTGAGCCCTGCTGTCCGCAGTGTACATCGAAGGCAGTAGTGTGAACAGACATAACTCTGCGGTGCTGTGCCGCTGTGTTCGCAGGGGGCCTGTGTCAAGGAGGCCTGCGGTCATGGCGGCAGCCACATGGGAGGGTGAGGGCTGCCACTCTGGCAGATGCGTTGGCCTTCACACAAGTGAACCACACTTCTACGCTGGAGTGGCATACGTTGGACCAGCCCACTGCGCTACCACTTACAGGGGACGATGACATAGGTACATGACTGAGATCTTCCCCACTGCCTGAGATAACATGGTTGCGTCCACTGTCCACAACACTACAAGCATCAGCAGTATATGTACACATGGAGAGGTTTGTGCTCTGCATGGTGGGGTCTGTCCAGCACATCACCGCTACACTTGGTATTGTGTGCATTATTATTGGTCGGTCACATGCGTCCTTCACACATGTTTGGTTGCCACATCTCGCAACATTCAGCTATTGTGTGGCTGAGGGGCCATGCCGTTTTTGGATGGTTCGCTGTCCTGTTGCGCGCTGCCTCGGTGGTAGTAGGAGAGGTGGTCCTGGGGGGAGGTCCTGAGGGTGGTGGCAGTGGGTTTTGTGGCATTCTTGGGTGTGAGAGGTGCATGTTCAGTAGCTCTATTACATGTGTTGGTCTTCAGATGTAATTCTGGGCTGGACTCCCTTTCACACTGTAGGTAGTCATCCTACTTTACACCAGTAAAAGACAGATGTTACATTCCTACTGCTAACGCAGCTTATCCCCAGTTTTTGGATTGCACCGCAGATTTGGCTGCCCGTTGAAAATATCGGGAAGTGGTGTTTTCATGTTATTTTTCCATAGGAATGCCTACTCTGCATATTATTAGCGATTTTTTTTGCGGAAGCTATTGCTGGAAAACTGGCGATATCGGCTGTTTTCACCAGGATGGAATGATAATTTAAAATCATTGAAAAAACTATAGGTTTAATGAACATTATAATTAGAAATACCATAGGTTTCAGTTACATTAAAGTTAAAAATTAGCATTTAAAAAACCTTTGAAATTCACTGAAAAAACCATAGGTTTCAGGCACGTTATTGTTAGAAATTAGCATTTATAAAACCATAGAAATTCACTGAAAAAACCATAGGTTTCAGGCACGTTATAGTTAGAAGTTAGCATTTAAAAAACCATAGATATTCACTGAAAAAACCATAGGTTTCAGGAACGTTATAGTTAGTTGGACATTTCACTCGTACAAAACCATAGAAATTCCGGAGTTATAGTTAGTTCAGCTAATTATAACTCGCACCCCCGCAATGCACTGCTGATGACGTAACATATTACATCATTCATGACATGGTCAGTGACATCACTGATGACATCTCAAATGACATCACTGATGACATCATCCACGTGAAAATCTGATGCACCAGCTCACACCTGAATATAACCTTTGATACACCCACTCTAAAATACAGACTACCATTTTCGAAAAAATAGACACATCAATACCAGTTACTAAATACGCACTGACTGATTCCTAGGTTTACACCCACATCCCCTCATTCACCCATACAGTCACTCATATATGCAGTCACTCATCTATACAACACTATCATATGCACTCATGCACCTATACAGACACTCACACAGTGCCACATATCCAGAGTCAGTCATGCAAAGAATTAATAATACTTCCATTTACTCACCTATACAGTTATACAGACACCGCCTCACTTATTCATACAGATACTAACACATAATTACTATCTTATAGAATCACTGATACAAATACACACTCATCCATGCAGCCACTCTCACAATTACTGACTCTCACATATAGTTATTTATATACACCATCACTCACATATACTGCCTTTTACATATGTAGTTACTTGCACATGTACCACTGAGACATAAATTCACTCACCAACATACCCATACACACACTCACCCACCCATACAGTTGTTTCCACATGCACTCTTGAACCCATAAACCCAGTGAATCAACCACTCACACACCTATGCACAGAGCACACATCTCCCACCCACCCACACACACAAGCAAGCAGCCATACAAATACTCAGGCAAGCAATCAATAACCCATATGGACACTCATGCAGCTACTCACCAACCCATGCAGCAGCTTACACAACAACAGACAGACTGATACAGACGTTCACACAGTTTAGTCACTAACCCATGCATTCAGTAAGACACATTTAATCACTCACTTATACAGTCAGTCACGTTCCTACTAAATCCTCCATACAGACACTTAAACACCCACTCATTCTTCAATACAGCTTGGCATATATATAAAACAAATTTAAACTTTACAGAAACACACAGTCATTGGATGATGTCATCAGTGATGTCATTTGAGATGTCATCAGTGATGTCACTGACCATGTCATGAATGATGTAATATGTGACGTCATCAGCAGTGCATTGCGGGGCGTGAGTTATAGTTAGCTGAACTAACTATAACGCCGGAATTTCAATGGTTTTGTATGAGTGAAATGTCCAACTAACTATGATGTTCCTGAATCCTATGTTTTTTTCAGTGAATATATATATATATATATATATATATATATATATATATATATATATATTCACTGAAAAAAACATAGGTTTCAGGGGTGTTATAGTTAGCTGGACTTTTCACTTGTACAAAACCATTGAAATTCCCCCGTTATAGTTACTTCAGCTAACTATAACTCGCGCGCCCGTAATGCACTGCTGATGACGTCACATATTACATCACTCATGACATGGTCAGTGACATCACTCATGACATCACTGATGACATCTCAAATGACATCACTGATGACATCATCCAGTGAATGTGTGTTTTTCTGAAAATTAAATATGTTTTATATATGTATATCTCAAGGTCGATGGAAGAATAAATGGGTATATAAGTGTCTAAATGGATGATTTGTTTTTGAAAAATTGATTTTGTAACTGACTGATTAAGTGTATCATAGTGAATACATGGCTTAGTGAGTAATGTTTAAATATGTAAATATCTGTATCAGTCTCTCACTTTGTGTATGATTGGCTGCATGGGTTGGTGAGTAGCTACATGGGTGTCTATATAGGTTATTAGTTGGTTTTTTGAGTATCAGTCTGAGTGTCTGCATGGTTCGGTGGGGGGTATTACGTAGTGCATAGGTGCATGAATGAGTGACTCACTCTTTGTATGTGTTGAAGACAGCATGTGTGCAGGACTGTATGGGTGGATGAGTGTGTGTATGGGTGTGTTAGTGAGTGAATGACTGTCTCAATAGTGTCTTTATGAGTAACTACATATGTTTTAAACTAGTATATGTGACTATTGGTGTATATAAGTGAGTATATGTGAGAGTGAGAGATTGAAAGAGTTCCTGTATGAATAAGTATGTGTTTCTATAAGTGATTGTTTAAAAGACTAACAGCCTCATGCATCAAGCCAAAATCCAGTCGGTAAAATACCGAATCGCAAAAATCACCCGTTAGCGATTAAAAAATACCTACTTCAAATGCATGAACCCAAAACGTGAGCAAATAACGAATCGCAAAAAATTAATCCGGCAAAATACCGAATCGCTAATAACCAAAATGCAAAATTACCGAATCGCTAAATCCCGAATTAGTAGATACCGAAATCACTATTAGCTCCCGGAAAGTGCCAATAGCAAATAACGATTCGCACCCCAATGCAACAACAGTCGCTAATAACGAAAATCCCCAAAATCGCTATTTTGCCAGAGCTAAATAAGGGGAATCAAAACCTGGAGGTAAAGTTAAAAAAAAAAACGCAAATCCCCCCAAAAAAATTCAACATGTGCAAATGATTGAGGCAATCACAAAACCCTTAAATGTGGCCCAGGAGACCCTGTTGGCTCCCACAAAATGGCTGCCCTCTACGTGCTTGCAAGGAGGATGCGTATCAATGCAGCAGGACAGCGCAGGAGAAGGGTCCAGGAGCGAGTTTTCAGACTGCGCATAACCTTGCTCGGGCAGAATGAGGACGAGGTGTACGAGAAGTATCGCCTCAATCGTGCAATGATCATACGCCTGATTGCAGACCTGGAACCATTACTGCAGCACCAGACACACCGGACCAATGCAATCCCTGCGCACGTTCAGGTCCTATGCAGCCTGCACCTACTGGCCTCAGGGAGTTTCCAGGGGGTAATTGCGGTGGCCGGAGGCGTATCGCAAAGCACACTGTCACGCTTCTTCCAGAAATTCCTAGATGCCATGCTGACAATGCTACACACCCACATCAGCTTCCCCACAACCCCACAGCAGTTGGACCGCACCAAACAGGCATTCTACCAGGTGGCACAATTCCCACATGTAATTGGATGCATCGACTGTACGCATATACCCATATGTCCACCCGCAGCAAATGAGTACATATTCCGGAACCGCAAGTCATACCACTCAATCAACGTGCAGGTTGTGTGCGATGCCAATAACATCATAACGGACCTAGTGGCACAATTCCCGGGGAGCACACACGACTCCTACATCTTCCGCCACAGTGGAATGCACAGGCGACTAATCAACGGAGAATTTGGAGAGGGACTCCTGCTAGGTACGTAAAAATTACGCTTCCCCACACCAACACCACACATGTATGTACATCACCAATGCTAAGTCTATGCTTCTATCTTCTAGGTGACAGTGCTTACGCCCTGCGTGAATACATACTCACCCCATACATCAATCCAGCAACCCCACAGGAACATCGCTACAACGCTGCACACATCAGCACTAGGAATGTCATAGAGAGGACATTTGGGATTCTGAAGAGTCGCTTCAGAATCCTAAATAAGACTGGCGGCGCCTTGCTATACAAACCTGAAACATGCTGCCGGATAATTGCTGTATGTGCAATGCTGCACAACATTGCGACCAGAAGGGGGATACCCATAGAGGTGGACAGGAATGACGACCACCGGGATGACCAACCACCCGCCCAACAACGACAGGCACACGTCCCTAACACAGCAGAGGGCCATAGGAGGCGGACATACATCATGCAAAATCATTTTTGAAACATGTGAGAATGAAACATTACAAGTTTGTTTGGGGTGCAACTGTTTAATGCACAGTAGCACTGAGGTTTGTGCAACAAAACTAGCTATGTAAATCATGCTCCAATTGCATAAAGTAAAATAAAATGTGCCTTAAAGTCACGCCTGTGCATACTCAGTAAGTGGATGTCCATGGTTGCCCCACCATGGTCCTGTATGCATGTTCAACTGTCTAGTGGCGCTTGCCACGTACCCCAAGCCTCCGCTCAGGTGTCTCCAATGCCTCACCATGGCCTGTCCCCGTGGATGCCCGCGAACTGCGGCGCCTGGTGCTGGACTCTGCCAGGGACATGCTGCTGACACTGGAGGCAGCCTCACTAGCGTCATCCCCCCCAAAGCTGCAGCACTGCATGTGCTGCTCTGGAAGTGTTCCACAGCAGTGGTCAACTGCCCCAGTGCCTTTGCCACATCCCCGCAGAAGTGCCCAAGGTCGACCTGCAAGGACACAGTGCGGCGTGCCAACACTGCGGTACTGTTGCTGTGGCGCGTGATAGCCTTAGTAGCGGCAGCGGAACGCAACAATTGCTGTCGGTGCCTCCTCTTCTGGCACTCATGGCCCTCCCTCATGGCACTGGTGAGCTCTTGTATATCTTCCCTGAGGTGAGCATTGCCTTCTGCCACCATAGTGCTCATGTCCCTGACCGCCGTGCCCATGGCCATTACTGCGGCAGTCATGGCTCGCATTTCACGAACAAGGTGCACGATGTTGGTGCTGATGGTTGCCATGTGGCGGCTCTGCACGCGCTGTACAGACAGCATCCTCTCCTCAATGCCAGGAGTGTGTTGGAGATCCAGGTTGCCTGAGGAGACCGAACGTTGGCGAGACCTGCGCCGCTGTGTTAGCCTGGCGCGGACAGGTGGTGCATCAGGTGGTGTGATGGCGCGCTGACCGTGTCCCGTTTGTGTGGTGGGTGTTTCCATCACCGGCAAGGGCGCAACCTGGGACCTGCGCAGCGGCGCTTTGGTGGCTGTCGTGGCAGCAGCTGGTGTGGCTGGTGCTGGTGCTGGTGGTGCTGGTGTTGCTGGTGCTGGTGCTGGTGCTGCTGGTGCTGGTGTTGCTGGTGCTGGTGGTGCTGGTGGGGTGGCAGGTGTAGGTGATGTGAGGGCATCCTGCGCTGTCTCAAGGTGTGATTCAACCGGTGTTTCGGAGATTATTTTCTGGCCGCTGTCATCTGAATCCCCAGGTGATGCATCTGTGTGTGAAACAGTGCATGGTTAGTGGGATAGTTAGACCTACGTAGTGTTGTACACATACATGTCCCTCTGTGATCCACTAAATATACTGTCTATACCCAGCTTCTACTGATCTGGTGAATGGTTATTGCATTTACCCCTGTACATGCACACTTGCCTGAGTAGACTACAACTCCCATGATGCACTAGTGTTAGGAGTAAAGCTGTGTGTTGCAAAGCTGCATGCACACTCAGATCCTGCTGGGGGCCTGGAATGGGATATACGCTATGCTGGGTATGGCAACAGGCATGCATCTTACCTTGGGCACTTGTGGCTGCGCCGGACGTGTCCATCTGGGTCACTCCCACGATGGCTTCCCGCTCAATTGTTCCTTCCACCAGCTCCTCCAGGGCAGTGTTAGCCTGGACCGTGGAAGGGCCACCTCCCGTTCTGCTTGCGTCCCGGAGCCTCTCTGCTATCCTGTCCTTCGCACGCTTCCGCAGGTCGTACCACCTTTTTTTTAGGTCGTCGATGCTGCGGAGCGTCACACCTACTGCATTCACCCTCTCGCGGATGCGCAGCCATATGCGGCGCTTCTCCACCTCAGGCACCTTGAGGGACAGCTTGCCGAAGAGGCGATCGTGCTTGCTTGAGACTCCCTCAATTAGGTGCTCCAGCTCCCTGTCGGAGAACTTGCGCTTGCGCTTGCGCGCAGCCTCAGCGCTGGATGGGGCTTCCTTCTCCATGGATGGTGTATTTTAGCAGATGGAACAGTCTGTGTGGCTTCAGTCTGCACAGGCAGTCTGCAGTCAGTGCTCCTGTTTGCTCCTCTGTCGATGCAATGAGGGTGGGGCTGCTGTATTTCCTGGTTGGTGATGTCATCTCCACGTTCCCGGTGCGACGCGGTCATTTGCGATTTCGCTAATACCGAATTCGCTATTTGCTAATTCGGAATTACCGAACTCGCTATTAGCTATTCTGGGGGTTGCATGCCCCGCTATTGTATATTCGGTAAAAATAGCGATTTTTAAGGAATCGCTAATAATTACCGAATCTGTTGATGCATGCCCAAAAGCGATTCCTTAATAACGATTCCTTATTTCTCGCTATTAAGGAATCGCTTTTGGTTTGCTTGATGCATGTGCACCTAAGTGTGTGTAAGTTTCCATAGAAGTAAGTGTGGTGGAGTGTGTATAACTGTATATGCAAGCAAATGTATGTTTGATTCTTTATTAGCATGAGTGACTATGTGTGTGAGTAACTCTATGGATGAGTGGCATTGTGTAACAGGATGTATAGGTGTATGAGTACATATGATGAGTGAGTACATGTATGAGTGACTGTATAGGACTGTTGGTGAATGAGTGGATGTGTATGTGGATCTTAGAATTACTGAAGAGGTTGTTGTAACTGGTATTGGTATGTCCATTGTTTTGAAAAGTTTAGTCTCTATTTTTGAATGTGTGTTTCAAAGGTTATATTAGCGTGAGAGGAGGTCTGCCACTCTATCACAAGGATGATGTCATCAGTGATGTCATCAGTGATGTCAGTTGACATGTCATCAGTGATGTCATGAGTGATGTCACTGACCATGTCATGAGTGATGTAATATGTGACGTCATCAGCAGTGCATTGCGGGCGCGCGAGTTATAGTTAGCTGAACTAACTATACCGGGGGAATTTCAATGGTTTTGTACAAGTGAAAAGTCCAGCTAACTATAACACCCCTGAAACCTATGTTTTTTTCAGTGAATTTCTGAGGTTTTTTAAATGCTAATTCCTAACTATAACGTGCCTGAAACCTATGGTTTTTTCTGTGAATTTCAAAGGTTTTTTAAATGCTAATTTCTAACTATGCCTACAGAGATAAGACATATGAAGAAAGAAGAAAAAATGCACAGAAAGAAAAAAAAGAAGTGCAGAAAGAAGCAACAGAAGTCCTCAAAGACGAAGAAAAGTGCAGGAAGAAGCATAACGTGCAGAAAGAACAAAAAGAAGAGCAGAAAGAAGCCTTGTTGCAAAATCATCCTGTACCCTCAACTTTTTCAGACGGATACTGGTGGTAACTGAGTCTGACTAACCAGTCCTAGAGCCAGTGCTATGTTAAAAGACACTTAGAATACAGTGAAAACACCTACATACACTAGGGAACATTATGCATTGGGGTCCCCTTTTGATTAGCATGACCTCCTCTGTAAGCCCCTAGTATATAATAGGGCAGGGGATTAAAACTACCTCTTAAAACAGGCCACAGGGCGTTTTTGCAGACGTTAACTCAGGCCCTGTCTCCTCCCTTCATCACTGTGTAAACACGCCCTGTGTCCGTTTTTAGTTGGGAGATTAAGTTCATTTGAATCCTGAGGGTCCCTAGGGTCCAACTAGCCCACTAGGTACCTCCAGTAAGTGCCACAGAGCTGCGTTGTAGAGAGGTGTAAAAAGTGGCACGGCCTGGACCACCTCTCTGCAATGCAGCTCAGTGGTGCTTACTGGAAGCACTTGGTGGGCTAGTTAGCCCCCAGGGGCCCTCAGTATTGAAGGAAAATTATATCCTCAATTTAAAACGTGCCATAGTGCGTGTTTGCACACGTCACCTCAGGCCCCGGCCCCGTCCCCTCCCTTCACCACTGTGTAAACGCGCCCTGTGGCTGTTCTAAGTTGAGAGATTAAGTCCCCTTGAATCCTAAGGGTCCCTAGGGTCAAACTAGACCACTAGGTACCTCCAGTAAGCGCCACAGAGCTGCGTTGCAGAGAGGTGTAAAAAGGGGCTTGGCCTCAGAACACCTGTCTGCAGCGCAGCTCCCTGGCGCATACTGGAGATGCCTGTTGGGCTAGTTGGCCCTCAGGGACCCTCAGTATTGAAGAGGAATTAATTCCCCAACTTACAACTCGCCAGGGGGCGCGTTTGCAGAGTGCTGCAAGGAGGGGGCGTGGCCTCCGGCACGATGCCAGTCTTTTATTTATTTTAATTTTTTAAGAAGGGGGGCTGTGTGGTTCCCCTTCTTATTCTAATTTATTGGCCCTGATGACCCCATCCCCCAGGGCCTGTCTCCTAATTATATTTTTTTGACCCCAATCCCCAGGGCCGGCCACTGTTTTTTATTATTTTTAAAAAATATATATTTATAGACACACCTAGGACATGCTGGACAAACAGTACGTACCTATCACCATGACGATTTGCGTGACATTCATTAAAAGGCGACTATGCATACAATGAATCCACGTGGAATGTATTTACACCACTAGTGAAGCTCTGACATGTCTGATGCCTTACCTTGCCTATTCCCGGTAGACACCCTTGTCGTTTATTTATACAAACATGGGTAGCTATTGACAGGCACATTTAATACACATGCACACCAAGCCATTTAAAGGGGATTCGACAAAAATTTGACCAAAACTATGCAAGAAACCCCCCTCACGGTTAATAAAACACACATCCACTGCCGGATGTGTAATACTTTTTATTTTACTCTCTGGAAAGGGGACAGACATCACTTGAGAGTCACAGCGCGCTCCTGGCAGAGCCCAATGCTGTGTTACACCCACCATTGCCTGCTGAGTGCCACACACCTCTGTGTTGTATTCCACTAGCTAGTGCATATGCTATGACACTCTCTAGCCCATGTGCACTGTAACACCACCCCGTGAATATTGCCCCATCTAACGTGCCTTCCTCGATGCCTATGTTATAACGCACAGTGCTATGCCATACATATTACAATCTGAGATCCATATCTTTGTCACAGTGCATATGCAACGTTACACTCCCCAGCACATATTTTATATTACAACTTTAGAGACTAGTTAGGTTACACAACGCTGCCCTGTGCATATTACACTCCAAGGCGCATATCACATAGCACGCGCTAGTGCCTGTGCTATCTCGCGCTCTCCAATGAATCTGTCATTGCGCACAATGTATTTCATATTATATTTCACGCCCGGTTCATCTTATATCACACTTTTTGGTGCATAGTTTATACCATACACTATATCTAGTTTTCATTTTCAATCGTGCTCTCAGGACTATGTTCTATATAACACTGTGTTCACCTACCCTTTTCACGGGCATTACAGTTTGCAATAGGGGGTGGAGGGTCAGGGGGTGTTTCTGCCAAGTGAGCCCGGAGTCACAGTCACAAACGTCCTCTTCTTCCTGAATAAAAGTGAGATTATGCTGCATACTTGTTCATATTTTAAGTAGTTCGCACAGACACACATTTTAAAAACAATAAAGTTCCTAATACTCGCCTTCTCTGAACAGTTAGCTTGCTGCCCCATCCCCCTCCTCCCTATCCTCTGTTGTGTGAATCCATGGACTAGCCTCCTCCCTCCTGCCAGGTCTGATGTGCTGCCACTGCCCTCAATTTAGTATGATGTACCAGTCCACTCCTCCTGCCCTCCATTGCCCAATTCTATGCCCCATCATTGACCTCCTGCTTAAACTCTGTGCTTAGCTTGCTGCCCCTATTCTCCTTCCCCCTGCCCTCCGATGTCTTTGTGCATGCCCCTGCTCCATCCTTTTTGCCCACCATGTTCCATGGACCTGCCACTCCTATCTACTCTGAGTGTTCTGTTGAGCTGCCACTCCCCTCCCACCTGCCTAGCATTGTCAGATGACTGTAACCTGTCCCTGCCACCTCCACCCTGCCTATCCACATGCCATGCCCCTATCCTCTTCCTCCTGTCCTACATGGTCCATTGTACTGCCACACCCTTCTGCCCTCCCTGGTCTGTTGTGCTGCAACTGCTCCTCCTGCCTGCCCTGTGCGGTCTGTTGTGATGCCCCTTCCCCTGAACTTTCTTGTCTGTGCACAGGTCCTGACCCTCCCTTCTATCCTCCATCGTCCTTTGTGCATGCCCCTGCACCCTCCTTCTTGCCCATCATAGCCATTGTGCTGCCACTAACCCTCCCACTTGCCATGCATGGTCTTCTGTGCTGCCAGGGCCCTTCCCACCTTCCCTGTGTGGTCAGTTAGCTGCCCCTGAACCCCTCCCACCTTCCCCCAATGGTCTGTGTGTATGCCATCACGGTCTCACTGTTGCTCTTCATGGTGTGTCTTGCTTCTAGTGCCCATCCTGCCTGACCTCCATGGCTATCTTGCTGCTCCTGCCCTGCCCCCTTGCCCCCAGCCCTCTGTTTACATGTGCAGATCCCTACTCCCTCCCTCCTGGCTTGTCTGTTCCATTGTAATGCCCCTGATCCGTCCCTCCTGCCCTTTATGGTCTGTTATGCTGCAGCTTTCTCTCCTGTCTGTCCATTATGGTCAGCTAGCTACCATTGCCTCTTGCCCCTCTGTTCTCTGTTGTCCATGTGCATGGTCCTGTCCCCTCCCTCTTGCTTTCTATGGATTGTTGTGCTGCACTCCCGTCCCGCATGCCCTGTGTGCTGTATTGTGCTGCTGCAAACCCTGATGCCTGCCCTGCAGGGTCAGTTTGGTGCACCTCTCCATGTCCCTCCTGTCCTCTGTTATCCAAGTCCATGTCCCTACCCCATTTCCTTCCATGATCCAATGTACCATACTTGCGAACATTTTGAACTTGTTAAGAGGGAGATTTTGAAAAAAAACTGGGGTATTGATTTTCCCCTTTGAGTTACATTGAAAAAGAGGAGATTGTAGACAGGAGACAGATCAAATAAAGCCCATTTGAGCTTAAAAACATTGGATGTTTCCTGGCTGAATCGGGTCTGTTGGCATGTATGGTTGTACTACCATTGCCTCTTCCTTCTGCCCACAATGGTCTATTACATTGCCATAGCCTCTCTTGCAAGTCCTGTATTGTTGGTTTGTTGCCCCTGCCCCCCTTTCCACTGCCCTCCATAGTCTGTTGTGCTGCCACGGCCCTTCCTGCCTGCTCAGTGTTGTTAAATTGTTGCCTTTGCACCCTCCTACCTGCCTTCAATTTTCAGAGTCCGTGCCCCTGGCCTCTGCCTCTCAACAGTATCCTAATGAACAACTAGATTGCTAACATTCTATATATATTACAAAAGTGTTGAACGCCTGACATCATCTTGATGTAATCAAAACTGTAATACCTAGAGCATTTCCTTTAGAAATTACATATATGAGAGGGTCTTATTGGCATCAAAATTATGGTTAGTGCTCTAAAAGACTAAAATAAGGACATATTTTCTGAGTTTTCAAATAGCGACAAAGCACTTTTAAATTATTTGATACCTTTATGTTTTTTTATCCAGTTGACCACTTGATTAAATGTTGCACTTAGGGGAGAGGATGTGGTGTTACTTCCAGAACTGCAGACTTTGCAACTGGGGAACCAGGTTGGAGTTTCTTCAGCTCGACATTCTGTGATTCTGGTCAAATCACTTGGTCTCCCCATGTCTACAACCAAAATGAATTTGTTCTTGTGTGATTTAACCAATGCTAATGTAAAGCACTCCAATACCTGACAAGTCTGCACTATATAACACTGCAAAAACACAAAATAATAAGTGTTTTGCACACTTCTGTTATTGGGCTATATTTGGGCTACATCTGGGTGATTGTGGGCTACATTTGGGCTCTTTTGTCTCCGGTGGCCATCTTGGGAGATTTATTTGTTATGAAGTTTCCTAATTTCCTCATGTACTGCAGTCTCCTCAGTAGGAAATGCTTTGAGTTTTTTACTTTGATTCCATCATGAAGGTATTCAGATATGTCACACATTTGCCATAAATTCTGAATGTTAGCACTCTAGTTGCTCATTAGATCACTGTAGTAAAACTACTGTTCACCATGGAAGTCGGCTCCTGGTATTAAAAGTGCATGTTTCAGTCTGCATGTCAGAATTTTTTAATGAAATGGAAGAGGATTTGAGAAGTCACTCAAAATGTGCCCTCATTTTCTTTCTTCGGCAGTATTCATAATTTCTATGGCAAAATGAACCCCCTCATTGTGTTCCTTTTTAAATTAAATGTTTTAAGTGTTACCAGTTTATTCCAATCAAGATGGCTTCAGGTGTGCCATACTTTTGTCATAATGAAGACAGTAAGCGCTCTAGTTTTTTTTAAGAACACTCTGGGACATTCTGTCATTGGGCTATACTTGGGCTACATCTGGGTGATATTTGGGCTACATTTGGGCTCTTTTGTCTCTGGTGGGCCATCTTGGGAGACTTATTTGTTATGAAGTTTCCTAATTTCCTCATTTACTGCAGTCTCCTCAGTAGAAAATACTTTCAGTTTTTTACTTTGATTCCATCAAGAAGGCATTCAGATGTGTCACACATTTGCCATAAATTCAGAATGTTAGCACTCTTTTTGCTCATTAGATCACTGTAGTAAAGCTACTGCTCAGCAGGGAAAACTGCTGCTGGTATTGAAAGTGCATGTTTCAGTCTGCATGTCAGAATTTTTTAATGAAATAGAAGAGGATTTGAGAAGTCACTCAAAATGTGCCCTAATCTTTCTGCAGCACTAATCATACTTTTTATGGAAAAATGAACCCCCTCATTTTGTTCCTTTTTAAATTAAATGTTTTAAGAGTTACCACTTTAATCCAAGCAAGATGGCTTCAGGTGTGCCATACGTTTATCATAAGTAGGACTGTTAGCGCCCTAGTTGTTCTTTGGAACACTCTGGGAAGCTGCAGTAGAACACAAAGGAATCAACTGACAGTCTCTGCCCTTGTTGGATGTACATGTTTTACTGAGAATGTCAGACTTCATTCTCACATGACTGAGAAAGATAATGTGAATTTACAGAAAATAAGCTCTCAGTTTAGCTTATAGATCACCTTCCAAACCTCTGTGGGAAAAGCATGAGAAAATATTTTTCTCTCAATCATGATATCCCAGCAGAAGGCTTTTTCACATGGTGAAATCACCTTAGAACATACCACAGTTCCTAAAATGAGTATGGTACCATCAACAAATGATTTATAATGTAACTAAAGTCTTAAAACCTTCTATTAACTGCAATGCTTTTTAATGAGGTGCTATCATGTATATTGGTCCCAAGATGGCTGCCAACACTTCTTGGATGAAGTGCTGACAGCCAATCAGATCTCAGGATGAGATGTGTGGTTAGGCTCCGCCCACATATGTATATGAATTTACTTTTGATTTTCTCAGGAACTACTGAACAGATTGACACCAGACCTGCAAAAGGCACATCCCTGACCTGAGGACTACCTCTCTCCCAAATTTCAAGTAATTCTGTTCAGCCGTTCGGGCTGTACCTTGGACTAAAGGTCCCTATGGAAAATTGCATGGGGAAAATGCGTTTTGGGACCCCCCTTTTTTCTCAGCCCCCGCTTGACGAATCCCCCCGAGACTTTCAGGGTAGGAGCGGAGCGGAGCGCCCCACCTATTTTGAAAATTTCGCGAGGATTCGTCAACCGGCGCCAAAGTTATTCCAAATAGAATGTTGCGGATTTCCTATGGAAACACGGTCCTAACTATAACTATCTACTGGCGACCGCCAGTAGATAATATATATATATTTATATAGTTCACTGAAAAAACCATAGGTTTCAGGGGCGTTATAGTTAGCTGGACATTTCCCTCATATAAAACCCTAGCAATTCCCCTGTTATAGATAGTTCAGCTAACTATAACTCGTGCCCCCGCAATGCACTGCTGATGACGTCACATATTACATCACTCATGACATGGTCAGTGACATCACTGATGACATCACTGATGACATCTCAAATGACATCACTGATGACATCACTGATGACGTCATCCATTGAGTATGTGTTTCTGAACAGTTGTAATATGTTTAATATATATAGGGAAAGGCCTGTTGAAGAATAAGTGGGTGTACAAGTGGCCGTCTGAAATTTTGAGTTGGTGTATCAAAAGTTATATTAGGGTGTGAGAAGGTGTACTAATTTATCACATAGATGACATCATCAGTGATGTCATCAGTGATGTCATTTGAGATGTCAAGAGTGATGTCATCAGTGATGTCATGACCATGTCATGAGTGATGTAATATGTGACGTCATCAGCAGTGCATTGCGGGGGCGCGAGTTATAGTTAGCTGAACTAACTATAACAGGGGAATTTCTAGGGTTTTGTACGAGGGAAATGTCCAGCTAACTATAACGCCCCTGAAACCTATGGTTTTTTCAGTGAATTTCTAAGGTTTTTTAAATGCCAATTCCTAACTATAACGCCCCTGAAACCTTTGGTTTTTTCAGTGAATTTCGAAGGTTTTTTTAAATGCCAATTGCTAACTATAACGTGCATGAAACCTATGGTTTTTTCAGTGAATTTCAAAGGTTTTTTAAATGCTAATTCCTATCTATAACTTATCTCTGAAGATATCATGAAAAGCATTCTTTTTTAAAAGTAGGGTGCACATTAGTTTTGTGGGAAAGCATCTTTGTGATTGGTTAAGAAAAAGCAGTTTCAATGTGGAGTACATATCAAAGGATAAAATTTGCTCAGATCAACCACACCTGCTACTTGCATTTGGAAGGCACTGTTCGAACTTAAAACAATCGTCAACTTTTAACCTGCACGTGTCGTTAAATATTCAAGAAAATATTACAAAAAAATATTGTTAAGTTTTAAAAAATTGATGAACTTTTAACCTGCGCGTGTTGTAGAATGTTCTAGAAAGTGTGTTGATAGAATACGTTGCACTTCTGACTTCTATGTGTTGTTGAATATTAAAAAAACGGTTCATATGGAAAATTAAAAAGAAACCAATAGAGAAGTTTTGAAACCTAAAAGAATCAAGGAACTATTCTAATTTATTCTTTACATGTATTTATGTGTGCAGCAACAAAATTATAGACACAACAGCACTAGGAAGAGGAAGAAGCAGGGAGTGGGGGGAGGGGGGGAGATGGGCAGAATGACACACATGCACATTTAAGTACAACACACATATAGACTAACAATGGCCAAAATGAAACACACCAACAAGCAGCACAAGTTACACAACCTGCCAACATCACACCACTGAACGAGCATAGAAGTGAAAACCACGCTGCATTCATACAGGACGTGTACAAAGGCCAGTCGTTGGTGTTGTGGGATGTCTGCGACCATGCTCATCATGGATGAGATGCCCAGCATGTGGCACATGGTCGAGTTCACTCCCACGAGCCCCCACACTTTTGTACAGTGCACTGTTGTATCTCGTGCACTCGTACGGCACACCATTGTAATGCCTATTTGCGCATGTCCTGCTACATTCCAACTACAACATCACAGTGCCGTTTGGAGGTGGGGCATGCCAGTTTACAACATCAACTGCTGCGGCTCTTGTAGCAGGCCACACCAGAACACAGAGACACACTTACCGCACTTCCTGTACACAGACATGTCCGAGACACCCCGTTCCCCTTGCCGGATAGGCACACCCCTGCACTGACCTGTGAACCCCAGACCAGCACACGCCAGTTGTGCATGCAGGAGGATGCGTGCGTAGCTACACATCCAGGCTCACTGCCAACGCTGAGGTGACAGCACACTGTGATGTTGCAGGGCTCGTGCCTATCATGCTAAGACAATGACCACAGGGACACACTTACTAAGATGTGGGTTTGGGGGGCATTGGCGGTCCTGGAGTTGTTGAGATGAGTCTTCTGGCCCTCATGGTGTCCCTGTATCGTGCTCATTGACTCTATGGTACCTGTGGGTGTTCTGGTGTGGCTCTTGGCTGTGTTCCCTTTCATGGTGCAGGTAGTTGTCCTGCTTAAAACCAGCAGAAAGCAGGTGTAAAATCCCTGGTGCTAACGTGTCTTATCGCCGGAATTTGTTTCGCATTGCAATTGGTGTGAAAGTTGTGATGTGATTTTTTTCGTGTCCAGAACAATATACGAACTGAGCAGTGTATCTCATCAAGATCCAGCACCTGACGCACTATTCCCAATCAATATAAATACAATGACATTTCTTAATAGATTTTGTGTGTACACTGTAAGTGCAGCCAATACCTCAGTGCAATTCAATACTGGATTTTAGTATTTAGAATAAATCGGAACGGTGCACCTCGTGTCTTTTTGCACGGGAACGGCTACTCTCCATTTCATTATCAGCACTTTAACAGAAGTAAAGTTGAGATAAATCTAACACACTATTCAGAAGTTGGTGCAAACTGCAGATATCACCAGTATTCCAGCGATAAGTGCCCCAAAATGTAACACCATGGTGGACTCCATCAAATAACAGTAATAAGAACAAGAAAGAGTCACACAGCAGTTAAGAGAACAACCAAAAACGTTATTAATTTTTTTTTCAAACTTTATTTTTTATAATAATAAATATATAAACGAAAAACTATTTTCAAACTTTATTTTTTTATTAACATATATATGAACAATAAACTAATAAACAAAATGTAACAACAATAATAAAAAACAACAAGGCGGAACACTACTGTGGGGACAATGGATGTCGACGACAGATCTGGAAAATAAGAAAGATTGTTAAAAAAACAACAACATGGCATTCTCAACAAAATACCACAAGAAACAAATCACAGATATATAAAATGCATACAGCTAACAACATTTTATAAGTTTAACTTACAAAAACTGTAAATGTTGCCGCTTTAAAATATTTACCGAATCTGAAGAAAATGTTTTGCAGAAGGCACCACACCAACAACGTTTTTATTCAGTGGTGAGGAAATTTTTTACTTTTTCCAAGGAGCAAACAAAGACCAATGCCACCTTCATCACTCGCAAGATTTGCCAAAGAGTTCTGTTACGAGGAGATCCTAACAAAAAATACTCGTGCGGCACAGCAAGTATGATGAAACACCTAAGGACCCTTCATCCAAACAATTTTGCACGACAAGAGTGCAAACAGATGAGAAACACTCCTGTTCTGTATCTGTAAAAAAGAATCACAAATAAATGTATATTAATAACTTTCAAATGTATACTATTCCATTACTGTACAAACACATTTTATATAAAAACTGACTATGAAACTATAGCCCTGAACCACAAGTGTGACGATCATTAAAACACTACATGCATAGTGCAAACTAATTTGAAGCAGTTCATGCCCTAAAGCCTACCTCACTAAAAGACTACATGCTAACTGACTAAATGATTACAGTACTATAAGGAGACACACTGGGTGACTCGCAGGGTGTTTGCTAGAAGCGTATGAATACTATCTATGGAATAGAAGGTGTGAAACACAACTGTGTAGGTGATTAGAGGACTGCATCCATACTGCATAGGCATTTAAAGCAGTCCATGTGCTAAGGCCTGGCTCACTGCATGACTACTTGGGTACTGACTGAATGATTATCATACAGCAAGGAGAGTGCCTAGGTGAATTTATAAGTGCTAGGCTTTTCGCACAGGGAATAGATTAGTACTTGGTACTGAATGGGTCACTAGAGGAGGGCAAAGGCAATGACAAGTGCTGGACTGTATGGATACTGACTAGGAAATTGAAAGTGTGAAAGACAAGTGTCTAGGTGGTTAGAAGACTGCATGCATAGTGCATAGGGGTTTGAAGCAGTCCATGTGCTAAGGCCTGGCTCAGTGTATGAATACTTAGGCACTGACTGAATGATTAGAGTCCTGCAAAGATAGTATCTTGGTGAATTTATAAGTGTTTGGGTTTTAGCACAGTGAATGGATTAGTACATGGTGCTGAATGGGCCACTAGAGGACTGCAAAGAGAGTGACACGGTATTTTCTGGAAGTGTATGGATACTGACTAGGGAATTGAAGGTGTGAAAGACAATTGTGTAGGTGGTTAGAGGACTGCATACATAGAGGATAAGGGTTTGAAGCAGTCCATATACTAAGGTCTGGGTCACTGGATGAGTACTTGGGTACTGACTGAATGATTAGAGTACTGCAAGGAGAGTGCCTGGGTGAATTTATTAGGGTTTGGCACTGTGAATGGATTAGTACATGATGCTGAATGGGTCACTAGAGGAGTGCAACGGCAGTGACAGGGTGTTTGCTGGAAGTGAACGGATACTGACTGGGGAATTGAAGGTGTGAAAGACAAGTGTGTAGGTGGTTAGAGGACTGCATGCATAGTGGATATGGGTTTGACGTAGTCCATGTGCTAAGACCTGGCTCAGTGCATGAATACTTAGGCAGTGACTGAATCATTAGAGTACTGGAAAGAGAGTGTCTAGGTCAATTTATACGTGTTTGAGTTTTGGCACAGTCAATGGATTAGTACATGCTGTTGAATGGGTCTCTAGAGGACTGCAAAGGAAGTGACATGATGTTTCCTGGAAGTGTATGGATACTGACTAGGGAATTGAAGGTGTAAAACACAAGTGTATAGTATGTCAGAACACTTTTATTTGAAGCAATCTATTTGGTACTTAGAAACTGACTAAATAATCAGACTACTTCTAGGACAGTGCTTAGGTAAAACTTTTAAATTTTCAGTTCTGCCACAGTGAACAGAATAGTACATGGTACTGCACCTTAGTGTCAAACCTTGACTCATTTTATTAATGCAAAAGCAAAGACTAGCTTCTAATGCTACTAAACCTTGACAACATGAGAGGTTTTAAATTAGTTATCTGTCAGCAAATACACAATGTTACCAAATGTTTCTCTCACAGTGGTTCTCAAATGTAGACAGACTCACAGTGTAATTCTAGACAACAACCACTATACCTAGGAGTTTACCAAAAATCATTCACTACTATGGAAGTGGTAAGCGAACTGCACACAATCTTCATATTTCAGGACTGCACTTTTGTGTCAAAGCCTGACTCATTTAATCAAAGCATAAGCAAAGACTGGCTTCTAATGCTACTAAAACTTCACAACATGACCGGTTTTAAAACAGGTATATGTCAGCAAACACACGATGTTACCAAATGCTTCTCTCACAATCCATACCCAAATGCACACAGACTCACAGTGTGATTTTAGACAAGCAACACTATCCTAGGAGTTTACCAAAACTCATTCACTACAGTGCAAGTGGTAAGGGAACTGCACACAATCTACATATTTCACAACTGCAATTTACTGTCAATGCCTGACTCATATAATGAAAGCATAAGCCATAACTGTCTTCTAATGCTACTAAAACTTGACAACATGACATGTTTTACAACACTTATCTGTCAGCAAATACACGATGTTACCAAACACTTCTCTCACAGTGGTTCCCAAATACTAGGGGTGGGCGGAATTTGCGATATTAACTATCGCAAAATATCGCGAAAATGTTAAAAATTATCGCAAACACGCCGGAAATATCGCGAAGACGCGGAAGTTTTTTTCCCGCCTGTTCGCGGTATTTTTTGCTTGATCGCGGGTCGCCAACTTACACATGCGGTTGCTCACGGGCGCGGCCATCTTGTTTTCACTTGTCCCGCCCCCTCGCGATGCTTACTTCCTGTTCCGGGTCGCGCAATGCATGTTCGCGCCGCTTTTACTTGATCGTGTTGCTTTTTGCTTGCTCGGGGAGAAAATATCGCACGAACTTGTGCACGGGGTCGCAATGGGCGCGGCCATCTTGTTTTTCACTCTATTGCATGGTTCTGGGGCCTGATTTTAAATCCTCCCTAAATCTTTTCAATCCTTTGTTTATAGCCACTTTTTTTGGATCTTTATTACTTATTATTTCTCTAACTATTTTCCAGCTTCTATATTTTTGGTTTTTGTCTACTTTTTTTTGTTTTTTAGCTACTTTTTCTCTTTCTATTGCCTGCTATTTATTTCCTTTACTCCTTTATTTATTTTACCTTTTCTTTCCCGCCCCGTCCCCAGAACCATGTCCAAGGGTAGGGCTGTTCGCCGGCGCAGCCAGAGCCGCGACCGCCTTCCTTGCGGAAGGCGGCGCCCACAAGGGGTGCAGGAACGGGCCTTATTTGGGGAGGTGGAGTTGGCTGCACTAATTTTCTTTGTGCAGCGCCACCTCCCCTCAACCCTGGCAGCAGGTGGCAGGCCTGGGTCCGGGTACGGCCTCCGGGAGCGTCGGCAGCGGTGGGGGAAGGTGCGCCGGGCAGTGTCACGCTTCTCTGGTGTCCGGCGCACCCAGGCGCAGCTGACGCACCGGTGGTCCAACATCTTGGACCGTGAGCAGGACCTGCTCGAACTGCTGGGAGTGGAGGTCCTGGGGCTTGGTGAGTAGTACCTATTTAATTATTACTACTTTTTGTCTGTTCTTCTGCTCTGTGTTATATATTGCGAATATCTTCTTTTTCTTCCAACCAGCTAGAATGTTGCTGCTTACATTCCAGGTTAATTACGTTTAAAAGTCTGTGATTTTTTTTGACACAGGTGCTCTTCTGGGCTACTCCCAATCTTACTTGTTTGCAGCTTTGCGTTTGCGCTTGCTTAGCGTGATTCTTTATGAGTTTATTTTAGAGAAATTAAGTTACGTAATGCTACAGTGACTCTAGTCCACTCCTTACTTTGTCCTGTCACTAATAGATAGGGGCGGACACTTAGGTTTAGGTACTTTGTATGAGCTTCTAATTTGTTAGTGGTATGCGTGATGCCCCCTCACTCAGTTACGTGACGTGCTGCTAGTACGGCAGTCTTTATTAGAACCTTTTCTAGTTTGTTCAATGAGTGGTGGTAGGCTTAGCATTAGCAGTTACTTAGCACTAGCAGATCAGCATCAATCAATCAAACCCAAATTTGGTGTATACAAAAAATGTAGTCATGTTCATGTGTCCTCCATGATTTGACCATATGCATTGTTGAGGAATACAGTGGAAATGCATACTTAATGTACAATTGGCATGCCTGGAATAGGTGGGCTATGTTGGGTGGTACGTTGTACTTAGTCTTAGTTGTAACTTAGTATTCTGGAATCAGAATGGAAGACTGGATTACTGTTGATAAATAGTAATTTAAGTAGTCGAACTGCGAATCCCCCGATATTACTTGTTGACCAGATGGAATCGGTCAATTTAGTTATTGCAATTGTTGTTTACATAAGTGTTTTTTGACCGTTGTTGAAAAATATTGTATTTGTTTGACACCATCCATCAATGTTTGTCTCTTTCTTATATCTTTGCTGTTCATCAGCACCCAGGGGCAGACCGACAGGGACTGGGCAGTCGGCGGGACACTCAGAAGAACACCACCAGGAGGACACCGCTGAGGGCTCCTCTGCTGGCCCCAGTAAGTCTTCTTGTTTTTAATAATATTTCTTATTCCATAACTTTTACTGCCCAATATTTTTCCCGAACTATTGTTTGTTTCCAAATGCTATTTTTTTACCACCAATTATCCTTCGATCTGTACGGTTTCAAAAATCTTATTCCAGCCTCCGCTATGATACTACTACTACTACATACTATCAGTCTGTCTGTACTGTAGTAGCTAGTCTTGTCCAGTTGGCCGGTGCCACTCTTTGTGAAAGGTTGTAATATAAAACTCATATTCACCAGTAGCTCGAGCCATTGAGTCCAATCCGTTGGGTCGTCGTCTTCTACTACTTTTACTCTTATTGATCTTGATGTTTTGAAAATTCACAGCAACAACAGCCCTACCAGATTTATTACTATTTTGATATGATACCCTATAGGACATACTACTGTTGTAGGGATCTTGCACATACACAGACATTTGCACCAGAAAATAGGATGTTGGTGATGGTAGGTTGGACCTTCCTTGCACACCTCAATCAGAAATTCCGCACTCACCACAATTCCCCTGCTTGACTATAGTACTGTCTTGTCATAACTATTAGGTCTCGGAACCCTCCCCCCCCCAAGATACCCAACAAGTAGACAACCCAGAACATAACACACCCAACCTCTCAGTCGTGGAAGCAATTCACATGCACACCCTTACTTTAATTTGCTCACTCGTGTAAGTTAGTCCACACCAAATACCACCAAGTCTATGTAAGTTCAAAATGTTTATTTCAATTTGAGACGGTCTGTACACTGTTTTCTTATAAATGCAGCACCAACCGGAAAATGAATAACATTAAAACAATATACATTGTTACACTTATACAGTTGGGAATTAAATCATGATACCTGAACAGAGGTGGAAGGCAGCACCACCATCCCATAGCAATTTAGTTTATATAAATTCATAAATGAAGATGTGAGTGAAGGGACCCCTCACCTTAGAAGAACCTAGTACTGGTAGTTGTTGCATCATTCAGAAGCTCTGGTTCATAGAAGGGAATCTCGCGTCTGTAATGCGAAAAATGAAATGGTGTGCGTTAGTATATTGCAACCTGCAAGCATTTCTCAGCCGTGCCAAAAAGTGTAGCATTTATGGATAAGCAATATGGACTAACAGTAACAGTAGTAAACCGGTACTTTCTAAAAAAGTGGCTTGTTAATGTTTGTTGACCGCTTGTACGCAGCGCGTAGTCTAGACAGTAGCAGTGTGAGGCAGGTCATGTGGGCTCAAAGGTGTCTTAAGCTGCAAGGTAAAAGTAACGTCACATGTTCAAAAATAAAAGACACAAAGGTAAAATGGTAGCATGGCTAGGGCTAATTAAGCAAAGGCTACAATGATCATATATAACTATTAGTGTCTACTCTACTACTACCTTATTTGTACTAGTGATGTATGTTAGTATTAACTCATTTTTCAACATTGCTACTGATCAATAGGGGGGAGGTGTATATGACGCCTAATAAATGTGTAATGTTTTCTAGGCGCACTACCGACCGCCATTGCCGGGGCCAGCGAACAAGGCGACGCGGAGGGCGAGGATGCGGCAGTTGCTGCCGATACCGACGATGGAGCGGTAGGGGGAGTGGCAGCACCAGTGGCAGGCGGTGGTAAGTTAGATTCATAATCCTTAACTATTGTTGAACTTGACAGTACACTCACTGCAAGGGTGTACTGTATGTATATGTACACTGTACAGTTGTGACTTAGGGCCCCATTAGGATGGTGGGCGTATTGCCCCCGCCGGGCCGGCTGGAATTCACTGCCGACACCGCAGGGGCAAACCTCCCGCCATCCCTGTAGAAAATATTCAGACCCCCCACATGTCGACCAGGCGGAAAAGGGTTCAATATGGCGGTGGTGTCTCTCTGAACACACCGCCAGCCATATAATCTGCATTTTGGAATACCTGTGCATGGCGGCATTGCCGTCCGCCACGGAAAGGCATGCAGACATTGCAGAGTATGCTTGGGGGCCCCCATGGAGGGTACCTACCTATGCTATGGTACCCCCCCGCCTTTCAAAGCAAAACGTGGCAGGCTCCGTGCGGGGCCCGTCATGTTGTGCTTGGAAAAGCAGCACAACATTTTAGCATTGCTTTCAGCAAAGCCAACCAGAATGTAAAAAAAAAACCAGGATGCGCCAGCCACTGTGCCGGGCGCATCATCCTAATTAATTGTCCCCACGGGACCCCCACGCTTTTAGCATGCGAATGGCGGGCGGACAAAATCCGCCCGCTATCTGATGTCGTAAGTAAGTATGAGTTGTTGGGGACGTTTGAAGAGTGAACTAGAAGACTGGAATTCCCTTTAATTGGCATAGGAGCCGGAGTATTGAGTAACCAATGGCCTCATCTATCTGATTTCAACTCAGCTTTGAAAGTTTTATGGAGAAGAGCACCTGGTGCACTGTTCAACTAAAAAGTGAAAGACGGGTGGAAGGAAGAAGGACGGGCGACATTTAAAATGTTATGTACTACTGTGCTTTATTGTGCTACTCTACCATGCCACTATGTGTATAAATAATTACCTTGTCCTACTGTTTTTCTAACAGTATATTTTACAATTTTCTTGTTTTTTTCTTTTTGATACACAGCAACTCCGAAACAAAATCGGAAGGAGTTGGCCGCCAAGGAACGGCGCCGGAAGCTGGAGATAATCCAGCGAGAATACCGGCGGCTGGTGGTCTTAGCCGAGGAGGAGAAGAAGACTGCGGCTGCAATTGTTGAAGCCTCCTCCCGTGGCCCGGGCCCCAGCCACCGCCCTCCAGCGGTACGGCACCACCGTCTAGCGGCTGCCCGCCGCCACCGTTCCATCTCCGGTGCCCCCCCCACTGTGGCTGCAACTGCCGCACCCTTAGACGCCGCGTTGCCCGTTTAGAGGGCGAGATGCGCCAGATGCGTGTCCTCCTGGAGTCCCGCCCCACCACTTAGTCCGTGTCATCCTGTTCTGCCCCTTTTTTAATTCTTGTTTGGGTGGGTGGGTGGGAACTTGTTTGGGCGTTACGGACTTCTATGGGCATTGGTTGGGGTTAGGGAGGGGGGTGGGTCAGCTTTTGTGGGTTTAGATTATTTGGGTAAATTAAATATATTTTTCTATGTTACATGCAATGTTGTTAATGTTTTGTAGGTGGGGTAACTGTTTTACATCACACTGTTTCCTTGCTGGTGCATGGCCGCCCATAGCCTGTGTTTGATTTCAATAATTGGCTGACTGTATAAGACACAGATAGATGCGACACACCTCACTCATTGACTGGTCCTTCTAGTACTTTCAGTCTGTCCTCTAGTCTATGCATTCTTTGTACTGGTGTGTGAAAATGAAATCATTGACAACATGTCCATTATTAATTCTGCCTCTCCCAAACTTGTCTCTTACCGGTGCTTGATGTTTATGTCCAACTGTGGCACAGCACTAGCTGCATGGTGAAGATGGTTTCCTTTTTCATACATGCCATGATTGGGGTGGTGGTGGTGGTAGCATCATAGTAGTAGTAGTAGACACTGGCAGGGCGGCAGCATTTGCAAAAAAGAGAAGGAGACAGTCAATCGCCTTTGAGAGACTGTCAGGAGTAGCTGAATGAAGTACAGTACAGAACTTACCGAGCAACAATAATATGCTCAAATATTTGACAAAAAAACAGAATGGTGGTTAGGAGGATAGCCTACTAGACAGAGTTACAAACTATAGTTGTGTCGAGTCACTTGACTAGGCCTACAGCCTAACAGTTAGTGCTGTATATGAGGAATGACAAGAAACAAATCCAATCAATGCCGGCAATTCATACTGAGGTATATGTTCCTTTGTTAAAAACAATAACCTCTGAAATATCCTACTCATGGGTGGCCAAGCAGAAAAGATCATCGCTCTGCCTTGAAATTGAAGTAGTGTTGCTTTCACCACATCCGCCCCAGCAAGTGTGTGATTAAGTATTGGTGTACATTTAATTTAGTTACACCTCGACAATAAGTCACACAGCCCGGGGAAAGAGGGTTAGGGTTTGTTGAATGGATGGGAAGGGGGTTTTTGGGAAAGGTTTGTCATAGAAAAACAGTATGCATACATAGACAAACAAACGACAATCATTGAAGACTACCATATCCATATGTTAAGGGAGAAAAAGGCAATGCATGCATGATGATGACAGACCCGTATTACATACACTTCTAGTTCTTGTTCTGTTGTTCCGGCCTTAATACTTTAACCGATAGCAAATAGAAATTTTAAATATTGGTAGGGAAGAATCGTAAACACAGAGCAAACCTAATGATGATTGATAATAACAACTCCAAGAACACACTGTTGTAAAGATTGTATACAAGATATTAATCAAATTATTTAAAAGAAGATAAAAGTGGATCCTGTTACTGTCTTATCCTGGTCAAAAATGTGGACTGGATTTTTGCATCTCGGCATTCCTCTTGCTCCTCTCGTCCATCAATCTTGGGTGTGTCGCCTCGCCACTCGCCACTGCCCGGCTGGAAATAAAAGGTGATTGATTGGTAAGTTAATTAATGTGCATTGCAATGTTTTACAAAGTTTCGGGCAAGGCCCGGCCTGTAATTGTAGATTGAAAACCAAAGGGGATATTGAGAAAGAAAGTTAAAACAAATGCACAAGTGATGGTGTAGTGCAACAAGAACACTTTCCGAGGTGGCATCTATGCATCATCTCTACTCTAGTCTGTTTCCAGCATTGACCTTCAACAGTAACAGGAGAGAGCAGGCCCACAGTGCTTAGCATTTAGCACATCCTACGTTAACACTTAAAATTATTTTTTTTTCTCTCAGAGAGTTGGACAAACGCAAAGCACATTATCCATTCCAAACATAGCATTTTACAGTTTAAGTTAGTAAAATCAATGCACTGCAGTCATCCCACCAATACACTCTATTCAACTTCTACACAGACATTTGGGTCTGCTGTGGTGGTTGTTGTTGTTGACGTGTTTACCTTTTGGTTTTTCCGTTTTATGCCACTCATGAAACGTCCTCCTGAGTCCTGACTTAATCATCACATATATATGAACAATAAACTAATAAACAAAATGTAACAACAATAATAAAAAACAACAAGGCGGAAAACTACTGTGGGGACAATGGATGTCGACGACAGACCTGGAAAATAAGAAAGATTGTTAAAAAAACAACAACATGGCATTCTCAACAAAATACCACAAGAAACAAATCACAGATATATAAAATGCATACAGCTAACAACATTTTATAAGTTTAACTTACAAAAACTGTAAATGTTGCCGCTTTAAAATATTTACCGAATCTGAAGAAAATGTTTTGCAGAAGGCACCACACCAACAACGTTTTTCTTCAGTGGTGAGGAAATTTTTTACTTTTTCCAAGGAGCAAACAAAGACCAATGCCACCTTCGTCACTCGCAAGATTTGCCAAAGAGTTCTGTTACGAGGAGATCCTAACAAAAAATACTCGTGCGGCACAGCAAGTATGACGAAACACCTAAGGACCCTTCATCCAAACAATCTTGCACGACAAGAGTGCAAACAGGTGAGAAACACTCCTGTTCTGTATCTGTAAAAAAGAATCACAAATAAATGTATATTAATAACTTTCAAATGTATACTATTCCATTACTGTACAAACACATTTTATATAAAAACTGACTATGAAACTATAGCCCTGAACCACAAGTGTGACGATCATTAAAACACTACATGCATAGTGCAAACTAATTTGAAGCAGTTCATGCCCTAAAGCCTACCTCACTAAAAGACTACATGCTAACTGACTAAATGATTACAGTACTATAAGGAGACACACTGGGTGACTCACAGGGTGTTTGCTAGAAGCGTATGAATACTATCTATGGAATAGAAGGTGTGAAACACAACTGTGTAGGTGATTAGAGGGCTGCATACATACTGCATAGGCATTTAAAGCAGTCCATGTGCTAAGGCCTGGCTCACTGCATGACTACTTGGGTACTGACTGAATGATTATCATACAGCAAGGAGAGTGCCTAGGTGAATTTATAAGTGCTAGGCTTTTCGCACAGGGAATAGATTAGTACTTGGTACTGAATGGGTCACTAGAGGAGGGCAAAGGCAGTGACAAGCGCTGGACTGTATGGATACTGACTAGGAAATTGAAAGTGTGAAAGACAAGTGTCTAGGTGGTTAGAAGACTGCATGCATAGTGCATAGGGGTTTGAAGCAGTCCATGTGCTAAGGCCTGGCTCAGTGTATGAATACTTAGGCACTGACTGAATGATTAGAGTCCTGCAAAGATAGTATCTTGGTGAATTTATAAGTGTTTGGGTTTTAGCACAGTGAATGGATTAGTACATGGTGCTGAATGGGTCACTAGAGGACTGCAAAGAGAGTGACACGGTATTTCCTGGAAGTGTATGGATACTGACTAGGGAATTGAAGGTGTGAAAGACAATTGTGTAGGTGGTTAGAAGACTGCATACATAGAGGATAAGGGTTTGAAGCAGTCCACATACTAAGGCCTGGGTCACTGGATGAGTACTTGGGTACTGACTGAATGATTAGAGTACTGCAAGGAGAGTGCCTGGGTGAATTTATTAGGGTTTGACACTGTGAATGGATTAGTACATGATGCTGAATGGGTCACTAGAGGAGTGCAACGGCAGTGACAGGGTGTTTGCTGGAAGTGAACGGATACTGACTGGGGAATTGAAGGTGTGAAAGACAAGTGTGTAGGTGGTTAGAGGACTGCATGCATAGTGGATATGGGTTTGACGTAGTCCATGTGCTAAGACCTGGCTCAGTGCATGAATACTTAGGCAGTGACTGAATCATTAGAGTACTGGAAAGAGAGTGTCTAGGTCAATTTATAAGTGTTTGAGTTTTGGCACAGTCAATGGATTAGTACATGCTGTTGAATGGGTCTCTAGAGGACTGCAAAGGAAGTGACATGATGTTTCCTGGAAGTGTATGGATACTGACTAGGGAATTGAAGGTGTAAAACACAAGTGTATAGTATGTCAGAACACTTTTATTTGAAGCAATCTATTTGGTACTTAGAAACTGACTAAATAATCAGACTACTTCTAGGACAGTGCTTAGGTAAAACTTTTAAATTTTCAGTTCTGCCACAGTGAACAGAATAGTACATGGTACTGCACCTTAGTGTCAAACCTTGACTCATTTTATTAATGCATAAGCAAAGACTAGCTTCTAATGCTACTAAACCTTGACAACATGAGAGGTTTTAAATTAGTTATCTGTCAGCAAATACACAATGTTACCAAATGTTTCTCTCACAGTGGTTCTCAAATGCACACAGACTCACAGTGTAATTCTAGACAACAACCACTATACCTAGGAGTTTACCAAAAATCATTCACTACTGTGGAAGTGGTAAGCGAACTGCACACAATCTTCATATTTCAGGACTGCACTTTTGTGTCAAAGCCTGACTCATTTAATCAAAGCATAAGCAAAGACTGGCTTCTAATGCTACTAAAACTTCACAACATGACCGGTTTTAAAACAGGTATATGTCAGCAAACACACGATGTTACCAAATGCTTCTCTCACAATCCATACCCAAATGCACACAGACTCACAGTGTGATTTTAGACAAGCAACACTATCCTAGGAGTTTACCAAAACTCATTCACTACTCTGGAAGAGTTAATGGTACTGCACACAATCTACATATTTAAGTACACCACATCAGTGTCAAAGCATGACTCATTTAATCAACGCATAAGCAAAGACTGGATTCTAATCCTACTAAAACTTCACAACATGACAGGTTTTAAAACAGTTATCTGTCAGCAAATACATGATGTTACCAAATGCTTCTCTCACAGTGATCCCAAATACACACTAGCTCACAGTGTGATTCTAGACAAGCACCACTATCCCTATGAGTTTACCAAACCTCATTCACTACAGTGCAAGTGGTAAGGGAACTGCACACAATCTACATATTTCACAACTGCAATTTACTGTCAATGCCTGACTCATATAATGAAAGCATAAGCCATAACTGTCTTCTAATGCTACTAAAACTTGACAACATGACATGTTTTACAACACTTATCTGTCAGCAAATACACGATGTTACCAAACACTTCTCTCACAGTGGTTCTCAAATACTAGGGGTGGGCGGAATTTGCGATATTAACTATCGCAAAATATCGCAAAAATGTTAAAAATTATCGCAAACACGCCGGAAATATCGCGAAGACGCGGAAGTTTTTTTCCCGCCTGTTCGCGGTATTTTTTGCTTGATCGCGGGTCGCCAACTTACCCATGCGGTTGCTCACGGGCGCGGCCATCTTGTTTTCACTTGTCCCGCCCCCTCGCGATGCTTACTTCCTGTTCCGGGTCGCGCAATGCATGTTCGCGCCCGTTTTCGGTCGATATTTCCTGTTCGCGACCGCTTTTACTTGATCGTATTGCTTTTTGCTTGCTCGGGGAGAAAATATCACGCGAACTTGCGCACGTGGTCGCAATGGGCGCGGCCATCTTGTTTTTCACTCTATTGCATGGTTCTGGGGCCTGATTTTAAATCCTCCCTAAATCTTTTCAATCCTTTGTTTATAGCCACTTTTTTTGGATCTTTATTACTTATTATTTCTCTAACTATTTTCCAGCTTCTATATTTTTGGTTTTTGTCTACTTTTTTTTGTTTTTTAGCTACTTTTTCTCTTTCTATTGCCTGCTATTTATTTCCTTTACTCCTTTATTTATTTTACCTTTTCTTTCCCGCCCCATCCCCAGAACCATGTCCAAGGGTAGGGCTGTTCGCCGGCGCAGCCAGAGCTGCGACCGCCTTCCTTGCGGAAGGCGGCCCCCACAAGGGGTGCAGGAACGGGCCTTATTTGGGGAGGTGGAGTTGGCTGCACTAATTTTCTTTGTGCAGCGCCACCTCCTCTCAACCCTGGCAGCAGGTGGCAGGCCTGGGTCCGGGTACGGCCTCCGGGAGCGTCGGCAGCGGTGGGGGAAGGTGCGCCGGGCAGTGTCACGCTTCTCTGGTGTCCGGCGCACCCAGGCGCAGCTGACGCATCGGTGGTCCAACATCTTGGACCGTGAGCAGGACCTGCTCGACCTGCTGGGAGTGGAGGTCCCGGGGCTTGGTGAGTAGTACCTATTTAATTATTACTACTTTTTGTCTGTTCTTCTGCTCTGTGTTATATATTGCGAATATCTTCTTTTTCTTCCAACCAGCTAGAATGTTGCTGCTTACATTCCAGGTTAATTACGTTTAAAAGTCTGTGATTTTTTTTGACACAGGTGCTCTTCTGGGCTACTACCAATCTTACTTGTTTGCAGCTTTGCGTTTGCGCTTGCTTAGCGTGATTCTTTATGAGTTTATTTTAGAGAAATTAAGTTACGTAAAGCTACAGTGACTCTAGTCCACTCCTTACTTTGTCTTGTCACTAATAGATAGGGGCGGATTGATACTTAGGTTTAGGTACTTTGTATGAGCTTCTAATTTGTTAGTGGTATGCGTGATGCCCTCTCACTCAGTTACGTGACGTGCTGCTAGTACAGCAGTCTTTATTAGAACCTTTTCTAGTTTGTTCAATGAGTGGTGGTAGGCTTAGCATTAGCAGTTACTTAGCACTAGCAGATCAGCATCAATCAATCAAACCCAAATTTGGTGTATACAAAAAATGAAGTCATGTTTAGGGGTGGGCGGAATTGGCGGAAGGCACTGCCGCCAATTCTCGCGAGAATGCACGCAATTTCCGCGATCACGCGATATTTCCGTGATCGCGGAAATTGGTGCTTCCGGCCTGCCGCTGCCGCCCGCTACAGTTTGTGTACGTTGCCAGCCACGGCGCCGACGTCCCTGGGGTCCCTTGAGTCAGCTGTCCATCGTAGTGGGGGAAAGGGCTGAAGACGTTGCCCACCGCTGGTGTGTGGGGCGAGGCTTCCATGCAGTTCACATGCCGTGGGCCAGAGACGCCGCGGGCCAGAGACCGATCAGAGCAGCAGACGAGGAGACAGAACCTCCTGGTGTCAGAAACTACACGGGGATTGCGCTCGATAAAGTCATGGCTGCACAGAGCTTCATCAAGGACAGGTAAGGACCACAGCTAATTTTTGACGGTAGATATGGGGAGAAAAGCACACCTGCCCAGCCTCGACCTAGCTCCCGAATGTTTTGTGCTGATAAAGCGTTACTGAATTTGAGCTTCCACTCGGGCCCCTGCTTTATTTATATCTGTAAGTGCTTGGCCAGGCAACAATTTCCGTTCCCTCCCGGAAATTGCGACAATTCGGCATTTCCGCGTTCCGGTCGGAACGCGGAAATGTCGAATTGTCACAATTTCCGGGAGCGGAACGGAAATTGTCGCCCACCCCTAGTCATGTTCATGTGTCCTCCATGATTTGACCATATGCATTGTTGAGGAATACAGTGGAAATGCATACTTAATGTACAATTGGCATGCCTGGAATAGGTGGGCTAGGTTGGGTGGTACTTAGTCTTAGTTGTAACTTAGTATTCTGGAATCAGAATGGAAGACTGGATTACTGTTGATAAATAGTAATTTAAGTAGTCGAACTGCGAATCCCCCGATATTACTTGTTGACCAGATGGAATCAGTCAATTTAGTTATTGCAATTGTTGTTTACGTAAGTGTTTTTTGACCGTTGTTGAAAAATATTGTATTTGTTTGACACCATCCATCAATGTTTGTCTCTTTCTTATATCTTTCCTGTTCATCAGCACCCAGGGGCAGACCGACAGGGACTGGGCAGTCGGCGGGACACTCAGAAGAACACCACCAGGAGGACACCGCTGAGGGCTCCTCTGCTGGCCCCAGTAAGTCTTCTTGTTTTTAATAATATTTCTTATTCCATAACTTTTACTGCTCCATATTTTTCCCGAACTATTGTTTGTTTCCAAATGCTATTTTTTTACCACCAATTATCCTTCGATCTGTACGGTTTCAAATATCTTATTCCTGCCTCCGCTATGATGACTCTGAGTACTACTACTACTACATACTATCAGTCTGTCTGTACTGTAGTAGCTAGTCTTGTCCAGTTGGCCAGTGCCACTCTTTGTGAAAGGTTGTAATATAAAACTCATATTCACCAGTAGCTCGAGCCATTGAGTCCAATCCGTTGGGTCGTCGTCTTCTACTACTTTTACTCTTATTGATCTTGATGTTTTGAAAATTCACAGCAACAACAGCCCTACCAGATTTATTACTATTTTGATATGATACCCTATAGGACATACTACTGTTGTAGGGATCTTGCACATACACAGACATTTGCACCAGAAAATAGGATGTTGGTGATGGTAGGTTGGACCTTCCTTGCACACCTCAATCAGAAATTCCGCACACACCACAATTCCCCTGCTTGACTATAGTACTGTCTTGTCATAACTATTAGGTCTCGGAACCCTCCCCCCCAAGATACCCAACAAGTAGACAACCCAGAACATAACACACCCAACCTCTCAGTCGTGGAAGCAATTCACATGCACACCCTTACTTTAATTTGCTCACTCGTGTAAGTTAGTCCACACCAAATACCACCAAGTCTATGTAAGTTCAAAATGTTTATTTCAATTTGAGACGGTCTGTACACTGTTTTCTTATAAATGCAGCACCAACCGGAAAATGAATAACATTAAAACAATATACATTGTTACACTTATACAGTTGGGAATTAAATCATGATACCTGAACAGAGGTGGAAGGCAGCACCACCATCCCATAGCAATTTAGTTTATATAAATTCATAAATGAAGATGTGAGTGAAGGGACCCCTCACCTTAGAAGAACCTAGTACTGGTAGTTGTTGCATCATTCAGAAGCTCTGGTTCATAGAAGGGAATCTCGCGTCTGTAATGCGAAAAATGAAATGGTGTGCGTTAGTATATTGACACCTGCAAGCATTTCTCAGCCGTGCCAAAAAGTGTAGCATTTATGGATAAGCAATATGGACTAACAGTAACAGTAGTAAACCGGTACTTCCTAAAAAAGTGGCTTGTTAATGTTTGTTGACCGCTTGTACGCAGCGCGTAGTCTAGACAGTAGCAGTGTGAGGCAGGTCATGTGGGCTCAAAGGTGTCTTAAGCTGCAAGGTAAAGGTAACGTCACATGTGCAAAAATAAAAGACACAAAGGTAAAATGGTAGCATGGCTAGGGCTAATTAAGCAAAGGCTACAATGATCATATATAACTATTAGTGTCTACTCTACTACTGCCTTATTTATACTAGTGATGTATGTTAGTATTAACTCATTTTTCAACATTGCTACTGATCAATAGGGGGGAGGTGTATATGACGCCTAATAAATGTTTAATGTTTTCTAGGCGCACTACCAACCACCATTGCCGGGGCCAGCGAACAAGGCGACGCGGAGGGCGAGGATGCGGCAGTTGCTGCCGATACCGACGATGGAGCGGTAGGGGGAGTGGCAGCACCAGTGGCAGGCGGTGGTAAGTTCGATTCATAATCCTTAACTATTGTTGAACTTGACAGTACACTCACTGCAAGGGTGTACTGTATGTATATGTATACTGTTCAGTTGTGACTTAGGGCCCCATTAGGATGGTGGGCGTATTGCCCCCACCGGGCCGGCTGGAATTCACTGCCGACACCGCAGGGGCAAACCTCCCGCCATCCCTGTAGAAAATATTCAGACCCCCCACATGTCGACCAGGCGGAAAAGGGTTCAATATGGCGGTGGTGTCTCTCTGAACACACCGCCAGCCATATAATCTGCATTTTGGAATACCTTTGCATGGCGGCATTGCCGTCCGCCACGGAAAGGCATGCAGACATTGCAGAGTATGCTTGGGGGCCCCCATGGAGGGTACCTACCTATGCTATGGTACCCCCCCGCCTTTCAAAGCAAAACGTGGCAGGCTCCGTGCGGAGCCCGTTATGTTGTGCTTGGAAAAGCAGCATAACATTTTAGCATTGCTTTCAGCAAAGCCAACCAGAATGTAAAAAAAAAAACAGGATGCGCCCGCCACTGTGCCGGGCGCATCATCCTAATTAATTGTCCCCATGGGACCCCCACCCTTTTAGCATGAGAATGGCGGGCGGACAAAGTCCGCCCGCTATCCGATGTCGTAAGTAAGTATGAGTTGTTGGGGACGTTTGAAGAGTTAACTAGAAGACTAGAATTCCCTTTAATTGGCATAGGAGCCGGAGTATTGAGTAACCAATGGCCTCATCTATCTGATTTCAACTGCCAAGCCATGTCTTCCCTGGACCGGAATCAAGCATCCTAGGATGCTCACTACGCCACTGGAGTCAAGCTATCCTGGCTGATGACGGCTGATAGCCAGAAACCGGTCCTAGGATGTTTGATTCCGGTCCAGGGAAGACATGGCTTGGCAGTTCGGGCTGGACTGTTCCCATGAGGCACAGGGTCAAGACTGATTTGCATATGGCCATGTCTGAACTGGGGTGGCGTAGTGGGCAAAAGAACGATGGATTTAACCCAGATCTCTTGACTGGGGGAGAATGTCTGCATTGTCAGCATTCCGTCCATCATTTGTTTGTTGTAACGCTTTTCGCCCTTAGTGGGATGGGTATTCCCAGACGTGGGACCCGTGCTCACTACGCCACTGGAGTCAAGCTATCCTGGCTGATGACGGCTGATAGCCAGAAACCGGTCCTAGGATGCTTGATTCCGGTCCAGGGAAGACATGGCTTGGCAGTTCGGGCTGGACTGTTCCCATGAGGCACAGGGTCAAGACTGATTTGCATATGGCCATGTCTGAACTGGGGTGGCGTAGTGAGCAAAAGAACGATGGATTTAACCCAGATCTCTTGACTGGGGGAGAATGTCTGCATTGTCAGCATTCCGTCCATCATTTGTTTGTTGTAACGCTCAATGGTAGGCTGGCTTACTTTCCTTAGTGGTGCTGTTTTCATTAACCCACTACGGCTCAACGACACAGATTGTCTCATTGAGGTACTCGCCGGTCGCCTTGGTGTCTCACCCAGACTCTGAGTATGGCTCTTACTGCGGTGCCACTCTGATGTTACTGAGGAGGATGTGGGCGTTACCACCACTGCACTACTGGGGACAGGGCTATAAATGCCTCCCTCTTCTTCACCTGCCACCGCAATAATATCGCTCTCTGATTCATCCCGACCAACTTCAATGAGTTGAGTTTTTCTACTTTCTTTTAACTTAAGTAGGTGATCCTCCCACACGATAGTGTGGTGTATTTTTAGATTACTTGCTTGTCCTCCGGTACCATAGTTTGTACCAAGCTTACCACGCCAAACACCTTGCCGACAAATTGAGCATATAGCAATGTTCTCCCTTTTGGCGCTAACAGAAAAGAAGTCCCAAACTGGGGAGGAGAACTTTCTGGCACTGCTGGATGTGCCACTTTCAACACCAGATGAACTTGAGGGGGTGTTTGAAAATGTGTGCCCCTGTGCACCTACACTGTGACTTTTACTACCACTACCTACTGAGATGGTTGAGCTGGATGTAGGTCCCTGCCGGGCCTTGTAAAATATGGCAGCTGGAGGTAGTGGTGGTGTAACCTGTGTTGGTGAGATCCGTGCTACATCCCGCTCAGTAGCAGCCTTTCTGGATAGGGTGAGAATGTTGGTCTCCAATCCCTTTGGGGCTGGAGTAATGTGCGTGATGACTGGCTCGTCTTCATCAACATCATCACCCCCCTCTTCTACATCTACCTCCATAACTCTAAGGTTTTCTGGGACCTTCCTTTTCAGAAGCATTGTCTTGTGGCGTATATCAATCTCAGACCAAGCTGGTGGGACCCAAGTGTCTTCACGATCATCAGAAGCGGGGCTTGAAGAAGAAGATGATGGACTAAGCCTCCTTTTCCTTGCTGGTGGTCTGGAAGACAATAGATCTTCTGAAACAGTGGTTTGACTTTGCTCCACTTTGTCTGCAGGAAGCTAGATTTCCTGAAATGCCCCTACATCAGGAGCAACAACTACTATGGTGGGCTGTTGCGGTGGCTGCTGCTGTTCTTGTTGCGGCGGCTGCTGCTGTTCTTGTTGCGGCGGCTGCTGCTGTTCTTGTTGCGGCGGCTGCACACTGATCTGCTGAGTTTGCGCCTGCGTTGAACTTGATTGTGTACTACTTTGCGGTAATGACATTTCTTCAACATCGCTGCTCGTTAGTAGACTGGCTACCTCTGCGACACTAAAGCCCTTGGGCCTAGGTTGGTGGGGTTGGACCGCTGTGCTGCTCCCAGCTTGGTTCCCGGACAACGCTTTGGTGCCAAACAAAACTTTGGCCGGCACACCACCAGTCGTGGTTAATGGCACTTCCTTTTTCTGTTCCTTCTTCTCACCGGCAACTTTCTTGGTACTGGACCTGGTACCTTTCTTTGGGGCCATCTTCTTCAGATGTCAGGTAGGATGCAGATGCACAACAAGTTCTGGTCACACGTGGACGTGATGCGCAGCAGGACTTCTGTCTGGCTGGCAGTACAACGGGTAGCCGGGTGATGCTGATGACACCTCCTACTCTGTCTTTTGTGCACCTAAAAGCAAATAAGACAGGAGAAGAACATCAGTGAAATGTTGCATTTGTTGTTGTGGTTCAGTTACTTAGTACTGTACTAGTGCATACAAAAGATAGTCTAGCCATTTATGACGTTTTTTTTAACTAGAGCTATGTTATACTACTGTGTACAACCACACACTACACTCTCAGGAAGGATAGGAAAGTTAATAATAACCACCAAAATAAAAATTTAATGAAAGTGGGGTGGACCATTAAATTATTTGAGCATCTCAGCATCCATGGAGCTGCTGCTGGCAAAGGGGGTGGATGGATGGAAGCAGTAAGCCAAATAGCCAATAGGAAAACCATGCAGGCCTATGGCAAAAGCAGGACACTAATAACTCACAGTCCAAACACCAAAAAAGGCCACCACCCACATGGACACTCACAAATCACAAACAAGCCGGGGGCCTGGGAAACACCAAGAGCTGACAAAAGGCCTATAAAAGCCAGGTAAAGGATGCATGCTAAAGCACACTGCTCTGCCTTTTTAATGCAACAAAATGGAAATACGAACATTCACAGGCCCCAAAAAGCTCTGCAGGGTGCATGCATTGCACACCAACACACCAGACACATACAACAAAAGCATGTCTTTAAGACAACCAACATCAGAAAGGCCACCCCAAAAAACACACTTCCCCAACTCAATCCAATGCCATCCATGCCCTAAATGATGTCTAAATTCAACAGATCACACAGAAAACACTTGATTAATAAAGCTGTGGCTACCTGCTCTGATCCTAGTGGATGAAAAAGCAGGCCTGTTGGCAGACAAGGCCAGGCAAGCTTGCTGGCCTAGGCTTCAAAATGGCCACCAGCCACATGGCCAGGCCCAACAACATCACAAAGGCCACCTCCAAAAAACACACTTTCCCAACTCAATCCAATGCTACCCATGCCCTAAATGATGTCTAAATTCAACAGACCACACAGAAAACACAGGAATAATAAAGCTGTGGCTACCTGCTTTGATCATAGTGGATGAAAAAGCAGGCCTGTTGGCAGACAAGGCCAGGCAAGCTTGCAGGCCTAGGCTTCAAAATGGCCACCAGCCACATGGCCAGGCCCAACAACATCACAAAGGCCACCCCCAAAAAACACACTTCCCCAACTCAGTCCAATGCCATCCATGCCCTAAATGGTGTCTAAATTCAACAGACCACACAGAAAACACAAGATTAATAAAGCTGTGGCTACCTGCTCTGATCATAGTGGATGAAAAAGCAGGCCTGTTGGCAGACAAGGCCAGGCAAGTTTGCAGGCCTAGGCTTCAAAATGGCCACCAGCCACATGGCCAGGCCCAACAATATCACAAAGGCCACCCCCAAAAAACACACTTCCCCAACTCAATCCAATGCCATCCATGCCCTAAATGATGTCTAAATTCAACAGATCACACAGAAAACACTTGATTAATAAAGCTGTGGCTACCTGCTCTGATCCTAGTGGATGAAAAAGCAGGCCTGTTGGCAGACAAGGCCAGGCAAGCTTGCAGGCCTAGGCTTCAAAATGGCCACTAGCCACATGACCAGGCCCAACAACATCACAAAGGCCACCCCCAAAAAACACACTTCCCCAACTCAATCCAATGCCATCCATGCCCTAAATGATGTCTAAATTCAACAGCTCACACAGAAAACACTTGATTAATAAAGTTGTGGCTACCTGCTCTGATCCTAGTGGATGAAAAAGCAGGCCTGTTGGCAGACAAGGCCAGGCAAGCTTGCAGGCCTAGGCTTCAAAATGGCCACCAGCCACATGGCCAGGCCCAACAACATCACAAAGGCCACCCCCAAAAAACACACTTCCCCAACTCAATCCAATGCCATCCATGCCCAAATGATGTCTAAATTCAACAGATCACACAGAAAACACTTGATTAATAAAGCTGTGGCTACCTGCTCTGATCCTAGTGGATGAAAAAGCAGGCCTGTTGGCAGACAAGGCCAGGCAAGCTTGCAGGCCTAGGCTTCCAAATTCCCACCAGCCACATGGCCAGGCCCAACAACATCACAAAGGCCACCCCCAAAAAACACACTTCCCCAACTCAATCCAATGCCATCCATGCCCTAAATGATGTCTAAATTCAACAGCTCACACAGAAAACACTTGATTAAAAAAGTTGTGGCTACCTGCTCTGATCCTAGTGGATGAAAAAGCAGGCCTGTTGGCAGACTAGGCCAGGCAAGCTTGCAGGCCTAGGCTTCAAAATGGCCACCAGCCACATGGTCAGGCCCAAAAACATCACAAAGGCCACCCCCAAAAACACACTTCCCCAACTCAATCCAATGCCATCCATGCCCTAAATGATGTCTAAATTCAACAGACCACACAGAAAACACAATATTAATAAAGCTGTGGCTACCTGCTCTGATCCTAGTGGATGAAAAAGCAGGCCTGTTGGCAGACAAGGCCAGGCAAGCTTACAGGCCTAAGCTTCAAAATGGCCACCAGCCACATGGCCAGGCCCAACAACATCACAAAGGCCACCCCCAAAAAGCACACTTCCCCAACTCAATCCAATGCCATCCATGCCCTAAATGTGCTTGAAAATGAAAGACATTCAAAAAACAACAAAAGGAACAGTTGCATCATCATGCACACACCCATGAGGCCATGCCCATGGCTAGCTCGGGCCTACTACTACTACCCACAAGATTAAAAAAAAAAAAAAAGGAATGATGATAATTAATTATCAAAAATAAATTGTAGTTACAACAAGTGCAATGCCCACAATCAAACAGACACAACAACCACTTACTTGTAAAATATCCTATTCCAAAAATCCTCAAATCCAATTGCAATGATGCAGCAGACAAAAAGAGTGATCTTTCCAGCTCCAAATCCAAAGGCAGAATGAGCAGGAGATGGACAAAGCACTGGGAGGAGCCTGCTGGACAGGAATAGGAAGTTGGAGATTCTGTGTCACTTCCTCCCTCTCTCCACCTTTTAAAAAAGGACTCCTTGCACAAAAAAGGACAGCCAAATGTCAATGTAAGGAGTTGTTTTCATCCAAAATCAGCATTTGCAGAAGGTTTCATGCTGCTAGAGCTGATATTCCTCTCCAAATGGAAAATTTTACATGTTCGAGTTCTCGAGCTTCACATTACTTCCGCCGGCATGTCGAAAATGACATGATCGCGTTCTCTTTGTCCCTGTCGCGTTGGATATGACGTGTTCGGGGTCTCTTTCTCCTGTTCGCGTTCGATTAGACGTGCCCGCGTCCTCACCCTCTCGCTCGCGATGTAGAATGACGTGTTCGAGATCTCAATCTTCTCATACTCGCGCGGTGCATGATCGCGAGAAGAAAGACGTGATCGCGCGACAAATGACATGATCGCGCGACAATTGACGTTAATGCAGCCGCGAACTGTCGCGAGACAGCGCAAAATGGCTACCAACAATCCAACATCTCGTGGAGAACGCGACCGGGTCGGGAAAACTTGTCGGCGAACGCAGGGATTCAGGTAAGGCGATCGCGCGCACGCGAGAATATATTTTTTTACAGCGCGAGCTGCGGAATGCGGAAATTTTGACATTTTCGAGCTTTCCGCAGAACGCGAAAATGCCAAAATATCGCAATTTCCGCGAACGGAACGGAATTTTGGGCCAGGCCTACCAAATACACACAGACTCACAGTGTGATTCTAGACAAACAACACTATCCCTAGCAGCTTACCAAAACTCATTCACTACAGTGGAAATGGTAATGGAACTGCACACAATCTACATATTTCACGACTGCACTTTAGTGTCAATGCCTGACTCATTTCATCAACGCATAAGCAATGACTAGCTTCTAACGCTACTAAAACTTGACAACATGACAAGTTTTAAAACAGTTTTCTGTCAGCAAATACACAATGTTACCAAACGCTTCTTTCACAGTGGTTCCCAAATGCACAAAGACTCACAGTGTGATTCTAGACAAGCACCAGTATTCCTAGGAGTTTACCAAAACTCATTCACTACACTGGAAGTGATAAGGGAACTGCACACAATCTACATATTTCACGACTGCACTTTAGTGTCAATGCCTGACTCATTTAATCAACACATAAGCAAAGACTGGCTTCTAATGCTACTAAAACTTGACAACATGACAAGTTTTAAAACAGTTTTCTGTCAGCAAATACACGATGTTACCAAACGCTTCTTTCACAGTGGTTCCCAAATGTACAAAGACTCACAGTGTGATTCTAGACAAGCACCAGTATCCCTAGGAGTTTACCAAAACTCATTCACTACACTGGAAGTGATAAGGGAACTGCACACAATCTACATATTTCACGACTGCAATCTACTGTCAATGCCTGACTCATATAATGAAAGCATAAGCCATAACTGTCTTCTAATGCTACTAAAACTTGACAACATGACAGGTTTTAAAACAGTTATCTGTCAGCAAATACACGATGTTACCAAATGCTTCTCTCACAATCCTTACCCAAATGCACACAGACTCACAGTGTGATTTTAGACAAGCAACACTATCCTAGGAGTTTACCAAAACTCATTCACTAGTCTAGAAGAGTTAATGGTACTGCACACAATCTACATATTTAAGTACAGCACATCAGTGTCAAAGCATGACTCGTTTAATCAACATATAAGCAAAGACTGGATTCTAATGCTACTAAAACTTCACACCATGACAGATTTTTAAACAGTTATCTGTCAGCAAATACATGATGTTACCAAATGATTCTCTCACACTGATCCCAAATACACACTAACTCACAGTGTGATTCTAGACAAGCATCACTATCCCTATGAGCTTACCAAAACTCATTCACTACAGTGCAAGTGGTAAGGGAACTGCACACAATCTACATATTTCACGACTGCAATTTACTGTCAATGCCTCACTCATTTAATGAAAGCATAAGCCATAACTGTCTTCTAATGCTACTAAAACTTGACAACCTGACTGGTTTTAAAACAGTTATCTGTCAGCAAATACACAATATTACCAAATGTTTCTCTCGCAGTGGTTCCCAAATGCACACAGATTCTAGACAAACAACACTATCCCTTGCACTATATCAAAACACATTTCTTCATCTAGAAGTAGTACTACATTTTAGTATAGAAACATAACATAACTCATTTCACAAATTCATAAACAATGACTGGTTTCTAATTCTCCCAAAATATAAAAACTGCACAGTTATCTGTCTACAAACACATGAAAAACACAAATGCCTATCACAGAATGGTTTATACATGCACACACATTGTAGAGAAAAAAAGTACTCCCTACACTTTAGCAGGAAAAATACATTAGCCTGATTAAAATCAAAATAGTCTACATACATCCCCTCACAATTAAAGAACTCATCTTTCAAGTTCTTTTGTAGACTAAGGAGTATATCAATCACTCACCATATTTTCTTTTACAGAATCTCTGCACTGTGTACCTCTCAGCAAAAGCAAAGAATGGAAAAGTTTCCCTTTCATTTTCCACACATATACATCAAATCACAATCCTTCGCACATAAACTCAAAAGCAAAAACACATTTCTATTGGTTAAACATTTCAACCCTTTCCAACTGAAATACATTTCAACCCTTCCCCCAGTCTGCCTTCTGCCTGTTACCATAGAAACAGGTCATGGAACACTGCACTGAGCTCACAGGTAACAAGTTCAGCACACAATGTTCCTACACAAGACAGGAAGTGTGCTTGACTTTTCAACATATCAGCTTATCATATATAATGTTCCTTACAATCTGTTTTTGTTAACCAATAACAATCATACCTTTAAAAAAAACAAAAATATACACCCTACCTTTCAGTGTAGAAAGTTGTTATACAACCAATGATTTCTTGACGTTTTTCAAAAAACGTTGCTGTGGATCCGCGCACCCACCGTGAGAGAATCCGTGCATCCAACGCGATAGAATGCGCGCACCGTGGGCGCATTTTACCGCTTTTTTTTTTAAAAAGGCGGGCCACAGGGGGTCCTTCTGCGACCCCCTAAGCAGATCTAGAGGGTCAGAGTATTTCCACTCTGCCCCCTTTATATCTTTTACACACTTATTCCCCTTCCATCTTCAGCCTCGCTTCTACCGAGGCAGAAAATGGCCGCCAACAGTTCCTGGTTTCGAATGTAGAGAGACGCTAGACAGCCAATTAGCATTCAGCGCGCGATCGGGAAGGTGCGCGCTCCGTTCGGGGAGGGTGCGCTTACGGTGCGGGTACGGTCCGCGGATCCTCCGCGGCCATAGATATCACTAACTTTTTTACCCTATTTTTCTTAGGAACTACTGAACAGATTCACACCAAATATGCAAAAGGCACGAGTCCGAACTGAGGACTACCTCTTTGCCAAATTTGGTGTCATTCCGTTCAGCGGTTCGGGCTGTAGCTGCGACAACAGATCCTATGGGAAATTGCATGGGGAAAACGCGTTTTGGGACCCCCCTTTTTTCTCGGCCCCCGCTTCACGGATCACCACAAAACTTTCAGGGTAGGAGCGGAGCGGAGCTGGCCGAACGTTTGGAGAATTTCGCGAAGATTCGTTAATCGGCGCCAAAGATATTTCCAATAGAATGTTGCGGATTTCCTATGGAAAATAGGTCCTAACTATAACTATCTACTGGCGACCGCCAGTAGATTATATATATATATATATATATATATATATATATATATATATATATATACACACATATATATATGTACACCCATATATATCTGTTAGTAATTGGAATATTAGCAATTTGAACCTAAGACTGAATGCTGCTTTAATATGAATGCTCTGTGTAGCATATGGGCATATTTTATAATATTTTATTTGAGTAGGACTTTGTAAGCTGGTTGGTGGCAGAGTCTTTTTGCACTATGCAGGGAGGACAGTAATGATATTTTAAATGTTTTAATAAATTAGCTAATGTATGCATAACTTTGTAGGGTTAATAGGATTTAGGTTTGACAGTTGGGTCATTTTATGTGGATGATTAAGGGAGGAGAGGGTGATGATAACAGAGTTATGTATTATCTCTTTTTTATGATCAAACTATGTAAATTGTATAAAAGGACTATCTGTATTTTTAAAAAAAGTTTGTTTTGCAATGTCACCATGAAATCAAACATATTCATTAAACTTATTTACAATGAAATGGCTCAGCACGATGCAGCATGAAAATCTGCTGTGCTAAGCTGCGTCATTTAAAAAAAGCAGGGGTGCGCCATATTAACAAGAATGCAGTGCATCGCTGTGCTCACCCCTGCACTGGTGCTAAAAAAGTAGCCTAGCGCCAATGCAGGCACTCTTGCACCATGGTGCAAGGGTGCCTGCATTGCAGGAATGATAGTTTATATGCAGGAAGGGATAACTTCCTGCACATAAACAATCATTAATGACACTTTGCTCCTTCTATGTGTGCTGCGAAATGGAAAGAGCAGAAAACCAGGAGAAACAAAAGTATTTATCCTTGTTGCACTACTCTAATGCCTTGTTTTGAATATCATTAGTTTTTGGTGCTGCCTCAAATATACACATCCTTGTAAATCTAGGGCAGTGTCAAAAAGCAATGGGTGTTGCTTCAGTTTTTATGGCTGTCCATTCCACCTAGAAATATTTCTTGGGGAGTTTTGCCAGTATTTCTGTTTCTTGATGATCAAGAAGAAATTATCAAACTTGGACAATTCTTGTCAAAACCGTCATCTGACAAAAGTGTAGCTCTGAGGACTCCCTTGTCTTAATGAACTTTTGACATTCACATAAGACAACTCCCATATGTCTTATACATCAGTTTAATTTTAATTTCCAATCCAAATCCTGATTAGTGCCACGTAGATTAGCGATATTGGTGAAGGGTGTTCATCATGAGTCTCTAGCCACCAGAGAAAGTATTACTGGTGAATAAAGGAAAACTTCAGGATCGATCACTGATGACTCTCCTACCTCAGACATCCTTCATTATCGATCCTGACTCAAATGTGTCATTAACATGATCCCATGGACAGTGGCGTAGCTAGGAGGAAGCGGTCCACCCTTGGCGGCACTTGTTCGGGGCAGCGGCGGGCACAAGGTAAGTTTTCTTTTTTTTACATTTTGTTTTGCCACGTCTTCATCTGTCTGCTACCCCCCCAAACCCCCTCCCCCACTTTACCTGCACCAGCTCTCACTAGGCGACAAACTTGGGACGTCCATGGGCGGCAATCGCTCTAGCCACGCCACGGCCCATGGAACCACTGTCACATGTTTGTAGGCTTTGTAATGAATTGGAGCCTGGTTTACAAAAGTAGCTTGCATCTGATTACTCCTAAAAACCCCTTAAGACTTTAGCATCATTAAAAAGTTGTTGTCCTGCTTTCCGAAGCCTTTAGGAATTAGATTCCATTACCTCTGTCTGCAGTAAGCTCCACCGTTTCCCACTAACAACTGGGGCGATGTTTAAATGCCTGTGTGGCAGGACATGCTCCCTAGATATTTGCAAGAGATAGCACATCCAATTAAGATGACGCAAACCAGGTGTTAAACCAACCACATCATTTGTTCCCAAACCATTTATCTGGCCTCGCTGTGTAGTATTAACGGTGGTACCATTACAGTTAACCTAGCTTCACTACCCAGGGGTGTTTCAAAGATTGCTTCAATGACAAACATTTACATTTTTTCATGGCAAATAGGGGCATATCAACAACAACCGGCGATAATTATCGCTCAGCGCTCTTAGCGTGAGGATAATTATCGCCGGCTAGCGTGAATTTTTATCGCTGAGATAGCGTGCTATTAGCAACGCTTATCTCAATAGCGATAAAAATCTACACTCTAACAGGCTAACGTGAGATTATCGCTGGAAACCCAGCGATAATCACACGTTACCTTGTTGATAGGGACAGGCAAACTTAGCCATGATATCCTCCTTCCATAGGATATCATGGCTAAGTCTGAAAATTAGCAGACGTAAAAAAAGCAGCGTTAACCGCGGTTAGCGCTGCTTTTTTTGTCTCTAACAGGGTTAGCGACATTCTTGATAATAGGAGAAATGTCGCTTAGCGACATTTCTCCTATTATTTTACTCTGGAACGCCCCCTTTGCATCTCATTAGAGATGCAAGTGGAAGCGTAGAGTAAAAGGGTGCTAACATGCAAATTTGCGTGTTAGCACCCTGTTGTTGATAGGGCGCTAGTTTTATCTCTGCTTTTTTGGCTTTTAAAGCCAAAAAAGCAGAGATAAAGCCCTTGTTGATATGCCCCTAAGTGCTTTAACTAGTAGATGAGCACTTACAGACCGCTTGGGTTTAACGTGTCTTATATAAGTACTATGGGGTATATTAACAAGCCAGGCGATAAAATTATCGCCGCTTTAGCGGCAGAAAACTGCCGCTAAAACGTCGATAATGGGCTTGATAATATGCTCTATGGAATTCCAATTGAAGCCCATGTTAGACGTCCTTCACATCTAACATGGGAATTCCATAGAGCATATTATTAAGCCCATTATCGCCGTTTTAGCGGCAGTTTTCTGCCGCTAAAGCGGCGATAATTTTATCGCCTGGCTTGTTAATATGCCCCTAAGAGTGGGCGAAATCGTGTATTTTTTCATGACATAATGTGAAATTCCAGGAGGATTGTGCGAAAATATGCGTATTAAGGGAAAATTGGACATGAAGGTGCAACTATCATTAAAAAGTGGTTTGAGATACCAGTAAGGAGAATGGTTAGCGGATAAAATGTCTCTCACAACCCATTTTATGCTTAACCCCGACTTCTGCGCGATATTTTGGACTTAAACCTCTCCTGCAGCAAAACAATGTGCGATGTTTCACACAGATTAATTTTCTGGCATTTGGTGTACATTGATTGACATGAAATTACCCGAGCATAATGAAAAATTGTGCACAGCCCTAGTGAACAGAATATTTGCCACTTGTTTATCAGTTGCAGCAGCACCAGTGCAATTTATGTAACCTATTCCTACTTCGTGCCTGATTACGAGTGAGATGCTATGTATTGCGTCTCATTTATATTGATACTGCAGGGTACGTTATCTATCAGGCAGAATATTTAATGCAAGTTTTTGGGGAGCAACATGCAGATTTTGGTGTTTTAAGCACAACAATCTGCATGGTACTGTAAATACCATACATGTTGGCCTTGTTACAATTCAGCAAGTTTGACCTGCACAGTTTAACAAAGGTTGGGGTATTTAATGCATTTAATAATTATAGGATGCCATAAATACCTCCCAACTCGTAATGCATTTGATAATTATCGGATATGTTAAATACCTCCCAACTCGTAATTATGACCCATGCACACGGGTCTGAATACACTGACCCACTCGTAATCAGTTCCTTAGTAAATTTAATTCCTTCTTATCCTGCATACAATTGTCTTTTCGCCTCTGCAGACAATACAAATTCCGCTGCAGTTTTATAAATCTAAATGGTAATTTCTCATTCAGTTATGCCACCAATGTTAGAAGTTTGGTTACTGGTTGACTGAGGTGTGAGCCTGGTCAAGCTGCCACTTGTGCTCAGTCCTCTAGTAGCTTAACTGAGAGCACTAATGCTTAAATTAGAGCCATGTGTAAAATATGTGTGCAAAATTTAAAACATTAAACCAGTGAAAACACAACACAAAAAGATTCCACACCAGGTTAAAAAAATGGAGCAAAATGTAATACATAAAACAATATCAAAACAACAAAAACCAATCAGCAGAACTGGAGGTATGAACTTTTAAAGAATAAACTGCAAAATAGTGGCTAAAAGCATACAGTGCCTACTGGGGATATCTGATCACGCTGGACCGGGTTCAAAGTCAAAAGTTTAGGTCAGCCGCAATGGAGCGAAGGCCAGATACAGTGCCAGATTAGTCTCCATGAAGGTTTACCTTCTTAAGTTTTGTGCTAAGAGTCCTGTCTACATTAAAGAAGGTCACTAGAAGCAATGAGAATGTCAGTGATGGAGGTTAGCATGGTGCAAGAAGCAGGCTGGTTATCATGGATGGGCGAGCTGGAGCCTCACACTGGCGGTCTACATGGATGATAGATGTTTGCTGGCGAATAGACAGACTTGCGGACGCTTGGGCTGATTTTCTTTGGAAGTAGCATGGTTCCATGGTGAACTAATGGTTTCGCAGTTGTGAAGACAGCAAAAGCATGCATTTAAGAGCTAGAAAGGCAAACTAAGGACACATGACCTGAAAGGTGCCTCTTGGGGGTCAGAAACTCACTGTGGATGGGTCCAGGAGCTGTGGGGGAGCCTATTATGGGGCACTGATCAGTAGGCCAGCAGACTAGTTCTTTGTGTCACTATAGGGTCTAGGGTTCAAGCAGAAGGTTGAAGGTCCTGTTCTCCTTCCTCAGGCAAGAGGACAGTAGGCAGCAGGTCAGCACAAAAGGGCAGCAGCTCTTTCTAGAGTAGCAGTTCAGCAGAGTGGAAGTCCTGGTAGCAGCATAGCAGTCCTTCTTCCTGGCAAATTATCCACAGGTCCATAAGTGCACTGAAGTGGTGGTGTCTGAGGTCCTGTCACAGTTGTGCCTTTGAAGTGGGGAAAAGCTTTTAGAGACATGCTTCTGAAGCACACAGATGCCCTACATCCCCTGCCCTGGCTTTAAGATGGCTAAAGTGACAATGCAGGGTTGTTAGGTCATTTGTGTGTAGATAGGACACAGCCTATTCAGGTGTTACTTTAGCTGGGCCCAGGCCCTCCCTCCCATTCTACCAGTGATGGCACATCCAGTCACGCCTAAGCTTCCATTGTTTGTGGCTGTCCAGAAGGAAGGCACAAAGCCCAACTGCCAACTTCTCCCAGTCATGAAGACCAGAGTCAGGCTGCAAGCACCAAATAGCTAAGACAAGAAAAGGCCAACTTTCTAAAAGTGCCATTTTTAGGTCTCGCCTGACCCAGCGCATTCGCTGGTCTGGCGAGACTTATTGAGAGGGCTCCAAAAAGTGCTACCAGGCCAGCCTAGTGCTACAGTGCATGTGCGCGGGCGTGCGCGCCGCTCTTTACCGCGATTACTTTCACTTTCGTGGCCGCTTTGATGTGTGATCGTGATCGCGATCGCGATCACTTTCACTTTCGCGCCCGCTCGGCCGCTTTGCATAGCCAATAGGTCTCGCTTTTGGGACCTTATCAGTATTTAATTATGCAACTGTTGCATGGCTAAACACTTATAAGGTCCCAAAGGCGAGACCTATTGGCTATGCCAATGCTTGTTAGAATTGTAATTTAAAATCCTGCTTCACCATAAGTTTGGATTTTAAACTGTGATTCTAGAGACACCAACTTGAAAGGGTCATCTCTTCCCCTTTGGAAATTACACTTTTAAAATGTAATAAGGTAACTACAATGTCACTTTATGGGAGAGATAGGCTTTGCTGTAGTGAAAAACAAACTTAAGAGGTTTTTTAACTACCTGGACATATTGAACGTAAAGGTACATGTCATACTTTTTAAATGCACTGGATCCTGCCCTTGGGCTGTTTACGGCCTACCTCAAGGGTGAGTTATTTGTATTAAAAAGGAAGGTGTTGGCCTGGCAAAAGGGTTATTTTGCCAGGTCGAAATGACAGGTTAAAATTGCACACACGAGGGCAGGCATGAGACATGTTTAAATGGCTATTTAAGTGGGTGGCACAATCAGTGCTGCAGGCCCACTGGTAGCATTTCATTTCTAGGCTCTGGGCACATGTAGTGCACTACACTAGGGACTTATAAGTATATTAAATAAGCCAGGTGGGTATAAGCCAATGTTGTCATGTTTTAGGAAAAGAGCACAAGCACTTTAGCAAAGTAAAGTGTGCAGAGTGCTAAGTATAGAAAAAAACAAACTCAGCAAAAACAGGATGTCTAAAGGGAAAAAGTCATGGGTAAACCACATGAAGAATGCCAGGCCTAACAGATATGATCTAATGCAATTGAAAATTTAATTCTAATTTATCAATTTGATGTTAAAGTTCAAAACAGGGCAAGAAGCCCCAGCAAAACATGTTTCTTGTCTCAGGAAGTGGCTCTCTTTTTAATTTACTTATCAGATTTTGCTTATGTAGCCAGATCGCGTCTGCTCCAATTATATATGTTTAAGAGATTATTAGTTCTAAGCAATCCTTGATGCATATCACGCTTTGAATAGATGGGGACTTGAGTGCACAGCAAAGTTCACCAATGCAATAGGAAAAATATGCTTGATATTCCACGGTTTTCATACAGGGCTCTTCATCTCTGTGTAGAAAGGGATCTCCTTCAAGCTTTCAAATGTTGTCCATATGATAACACCCTGATAGCAAAACAAATGTACTCAGTTTTATTAGTTTTCCAAGTTTTTTGTTACATTTATCTCTACTGAAAATAAACTACAGGCTTGCAGCCTTTGCATGAACAGAAAGGGGAGCACAATTTCAGCATTAAATAAGTGATCTCCAAGGTGCAAGCCAATAAACCACATAAAAAAGGGCCTAGCATGCACCTATCGTTTGTGGAGCACAGGCATCACACCCACACAAGGTCTTTTCAGGAAAGAAGATATTGGCAGGAGATCAGAGCCAAGCCTGGGTATCTTTTGTTTGAATTTTGTGTTACATGACTGTCACGAAATTTCAAAAAAATGTCCATGGGCAAAGTTTTTTGTAACCTTTCCACACAGGAGACTGGTTTGCACAGAAAATATTATGCAGAAAATATTTTCTACCGAAACCAGTGCTAGTTCAAACTCTATGCATTCATCGAAGTGTTTTGTCATTCATCCGCTCCTTATAATGTGGTTTAGGTTATTCCCCATTCACTGGTAGCCATATCAGGGAATGCTTACAAGTAGGCACTATTCAACAGTCCATTCCAAGTCTTAGAAAGTGGTCAAACGTGTTTCTGGTGCCACAACACCCATAGCAGCTAGTCCCACAGAGCCTGGTAGGCCCACAAGAAGTCTTACCTGCACTAGCTGAGAGGCAGTGTTCAGTGTCTCAGAGGGTGCCCTGACCGAGGGCACTTGCAATGCTCCAGTCCTGGTCGGTCGAGTCAGACTGCACACAGGACATGCGGCAGCACCTAGCAGGTGCGGTTGGCTACATCAATGATTCGAGGTGCTCTGTTGCTTCTGTGGGCTAGGTAAGTTCAGTGCTTTTCAAGGGAAGGGTTGATCTTTGTGCTCCTGATCTGACCCCAGAGAAGTGGAGATACACACTTGGCATCCTCCTCAATCCACGGGACAGGTTATCGGCAGTCCTTGGTGTTTTTTTTTGTTTGACCCATAGGTCACAGCTTTTCAGCTCTCTGGGTGATGGCCTGAACTTCACAGCTCACTTCGCTACAAGCAGTCCCTCCTGCTGTGCTACCTGCTAACAAGATGCCAATCTCTTCTGCATGGCAGCCTACACCACAGCAGCCCCTCATAGGATACAAGGTCACTGCTAAGGCCAGCACAGATCTTGTTGCTTGTCGGCAGCAAAATATTCGACGACAGCCCCTCCTGGCATTTGGTGCCACTGCAACGATACGGTATGGGTTTTACTCTTCCCGCACAGCATGCAGCCCATGACTTCTGTTACGATGGTAACCAAGCTGATTCTGCACACAGACAATGACCCGTTCAGTGCAGTAGCAGTCTCCTCAAAGCTCGAACTGAGAGTTCTGTTAACATGGCCTTGCTCCCTCCAGTGCTCTTAGTCCCTGAACACACTGGGAAGAGGTGTGGCACCGTGGCCAGGGCGACTGACTCCGGAATCTGGGAATCAAGGTTCGATCCCCAGCGCCGGTGGCAGATTAGCCCAGCACCATGTGACTCTAGGCAATAGCTTGCTTAATCTTCCCGATGGCCCCCAGCGCCTAGAGACCCTTACGGGTGATTGTTCGCGCTTTACAAATGTGGATTATTATACTGGTCCTGGCAAGTAGGAAGGTATTGGTGCTCCAGACACCCGCGTGGGTGGTCTTAGTTTCTCTGGATAATGTTCCCTCATCCAGCAGGGAGATTAGCAGGTCTTGGTCCCCAGTCCTGGTCACAGGCAGAAGTCTTTCAGAGTTTTTCCTCCTCATACAGCCCCTACGGGATGCTTGGCAGACAACAAATATTTGGGGTCCAACCTCCCAATCTTATAGTCCATTTCCACACACCAAGTGGGATTTAGAGTCTGAGTCTGTGAAGTTTTATGTTGGGTTTCTACTTTGTTCAAACTTTACACTTATCTTCTGCTTCTTCTTTTTGAAATGCTGTCTGTTACAGGAGGAGAGACTCCGAAGTTTATAGTCCCACAAAACAGGCAATGACTAGAGTTCATGCCTGGTTGTCAGCCACAGTGATATGTGCATCAAAAGGTTAATTCTGAGGTCCCGGCCCCACTCTTTATGATTTCCTTATCAGCCTCATCTCCTTTCTGAGATTCGTCCTGGTCCTTTCCTTGTGATCTCTTACTGAATCAGTCAGCACCCTTAGAAGTGTACATGGGAAATCTCCTTCTCTAGTGTCTCCCACACAGTTTACAGGAATGCTGCAATGCACAAATCTGTCTAGGGGGAATTCCTCTACCACTCATGACTTCACCATGCATTCCTGAGTCTCCAAAAGTGAAACACAGTGTCCTCATATATAATGTACTGTTGCAAGCACACATACTGTCCAGTACTGTCACCTCCATGTATTGTGCCAACTAAGCCACACATACATTCAGAAAACACAATCACTCTGCGCACACTGTTCAGTACTGTATCATTTCAGTATTGTGCCATGCAAACACACCTACTGCTAGTACACACATTCACCATGCGCACACTACAAAGCACTTCATTCCTTCACATATTTCAATGCTTTCAAGCACACATACACCCAGCACATGCTTTCACTGTGCACTCCCTGTACAGTACTACATCTCTCATGTACTATATTCCTCTCTGGTATGCATACATCCAGTACACACACTCACCATGAATTCACTGCCCTGCACTGCTATATCCCTGTACTGTACCGCCCCAGGCACACATACATCCAGGGCAGAGTCACTACTCCTGCTCTGCCCAGAACTTTACAGCTAACTGATGTAGACCAAGGGTGAGTTAAGCACACAGAAGCAGAACTTTAAAAAGGTGAGTGAGTGTTTGTGGTTAAACAATTGGTGCAATATTTATTTTATTTTGAAGGAAAGATAAATGTGGTTGTGCGTCTGCACACATTTTTTACATATGTGCAGTCTCCTAGTGAATCTATTGATTCATATGTCACAACTCTAAAAGTACTTGCAGCTTATTGTGGGTTTGAAGGTTTAAATTGTGTCTAGATGTTATTCTAAAAAAAATCAACACAGATTGTTACCTTGGTAGAATACCACATTGGATGAAGCAATAGATATTGAAAAACTATGTAATCGTCTCTTAAAGATTCTAAACAATTGGAACAGCCTAATTCTGCAAGTTGTGTGGTTAGAACGTCACAGGTTGATCATAGTCAAGGTAACAAACAAGTTTATCAGAGTCCCAGTGCTATTATGAACAAAGGAAAACGTTTTGATCGTGGTACAACTAGACCTGTATGTTATCAGTGTGGTTCCCTAACTCATGTTTCAAATTTTAGAAATTGTCCTGCAATAACTCAAGAATGCTGGAAATGCAAAACATTTCACATTTTGGTAAAGTGTGTAGAGGAGGGGTAAACTTGTTGGTATAAGAAGTGTAACTGTGACTGAAGAGATGGTGTTTGGGGAGGAAAGTGTGTGTTTCAAAATGGATGAATCTGTGCTAGCTATAAATTGTATTGAAGTTTGAAGTATAAACAATAGCAACAAGTGTAATGATCCACATATTTCCATAAGAATTGATGGTACTCTTATTCCTTTACTTGTAGATTCAGGAGCACGGACTACCATCATTTCTATCGAAAAATACAAAGAATGTAGAACTGACAAGGGTCTTATTCCTCCTAATGTGGGTCTTATTCCTCCTAATGTGATAACTACAGCATTCAAAGGTACCAGAATAGATTTGGTGGTTTTTTTGGGCTAATATGTCATTTGGAATTAAAACCATCAACGGTGATGTATATGTAGCCCACAAAGGAATTAATGTATTGGGTTAGTGGCATCAAGCAGATTATTTTTATTGTTTTTACAGTTTTATATAGCTTGAACTAGACCCAAAGATATCAGGTATCAGAGCGTTTACATGAGCATCAGTTTTGTGACAGATGAACATATTAATTTTTGCTGGGCACGGGGAGATTAAGTGATTTGCCCAGAATCACAGGATATTGAGCGCCGTTGCCGAGACTCAAACTTGGTTTCCCAGCTTAGAGTTCGAACGCTGTAGCCGTAAGGCTACACATAATTAGACCTGGCCACAAATGCCCTAAACGTTAGTTAAATCTGTTTTTAATGTGGACTGGAAAAACAATTTCAAAGGGGTGTTTCAGGATAAGATAGGGAAAATAAAAGACTTTGTGCATACCATTAAAGTCAAGGAAGGTGTAGTACCAGTAAAACACAAGTTAAGGAATGTTCTGCATAGTGTAAGGGGGGAACTATCTATTATTGTAAAAGAAAAGGCAATGGCACAATTGAGCCTGTGGATGCCACTCGGTAGCTTTCTCCAATTGTTCTGGTGAAGAAGAAATCAGGAGATCTTAGGATATGCATTGACGTGTGATCATTTAACAATGTCATTTGGATGGAATATTTTCCTTTACCACATATTGATGAGTTGATCAATGCTGTGGGTCAGTCCAAATAGTTTTCTAAATTGGATGCTGGTCTAGATGCTTTTGGCACTTTGCCACTGCTATTCAGTGCCAAAGTGCAAGTGCTCCCTATTGTAAATTGTTGTATTGGATTAGTGACTCCATGATTGGCTTATTTGATTTACTAGTGCACCATGTGTGCCCAGGGCCTGTAAATCAAATGCTGATGGTGGGCTTGTAGCACTGGTTGTGCCACCCACAGAAGTAGCTTGTAAAGTATGGCTCAGGCCTGCCATTGCAGAGCCTGTGTTCAGTCTGGGACTGCCATGTCGACTTGGCAAGTGCACCCACTTGCCAGTCCCTAAACCTTCCCTTTTCTACATATTAGTCACCCCTACGGTAGGCCCAAGTGCAGGGTGCATTGTATGTAAAAGGTAGGACATGCCCTGATGTGTGTGGCATGTCCTAATAGTGAATTACAGCCAATTCCGTTTTTCACTATTGCAAGGCTATCTGTTCCCATAGGCCAGAATGGGCAGTTTGATTATAACATCTTATAATCCTAACTGACCCAGGGAACAAGGTAGAAATTTGAGTTTAGTATGCCTGAACTCAGAATGTTAAAATACATCTTTTAGTGTGGGTGACTTTTACATTCTGTGTTTGAAAATACCACTTTTAGAAAGTAGGTATTTTCTTGCCTAACCATCCAACATGTCTCTGCTAGGTTTGCGTATTCCATGTCTGGTTTGTGAGTGACAGCGGGCTGGAGAGGGCCTTGGCTCAAGCAGTCTGATGGGTCAGGGCTGGGCTAAATAAGACCTGCATTGAATAGAAAGTAGGGGGCGGAGATTTCTTTTCACTGACCTGAGCCCTCAAAGAATAAAGAGTAGGGGGAGGAGATTTCCTTTCAGGTCCCTGGGCCAGGTCTTCTCTCAAACAATGCTGTCTCCACCTCCTGCCAGGAAGCTGCACCAGGGAGGACAGAACTGGTTTTGGCTTGGCACAGACACCCTCTGCCTTCAGAGGACAAAGGATTTTGCAGTATAAATATTGGGGCCCAGACACTAGATCTTTAGATCACTTATCAAGACAAACCTTTGCCAAGAAGAAGAACCAAGAAAGCTGAAGGAGGAGACTGCCACTGTGCTGTTTGCTGTTTTGGGTTAGCCTGCAGTGGTTACTTTATTGCCAAGGAAAGGAGAAAAGGAACTTTGTGTGTACTTTTACTATCTTGAGGAAGGTCTCCAAGGGCTTGAACTGAGCTTGTCTCCTGTTCTGAAGTCTCAGGGACACAAAGACTTCACCACCAGCTCCCCCTGAATTCCCTTGCTGGGAATTGTACCTGCAGTGAGGTGCCTGCTGTTGTTTTGGGCCCTCTGAAGACAGCGTGTCATTGGGAGCTCAATGCGCGACGCATCGAGGAAGAAGCGTGTCACCGTCGCAGCAGTTGCCGTCGCATCACCCAAGAAGCGTGTCACCACCGCAGCTGTTCGCCGTCGCTTCACCGACGAAGCGTGTTGCATCACCGAAGAAGCGTGTCGCCGCCACAGAGGTCACTGTCGCATCACCGGAGAAGCTTGTAGCAGGGCCTGTCGTGGCTCAAGAGTTCACTGAGCCGCTGCACGGCCGTCGGGCATGCACGTATCGCATCCACGTTGTCGCATCCCATCAAAGATGCCATTTTGTCGCATCGCACTGGATCATCGCATCGAGGCGCCATCTTGTCACATTGTAACTGGAACACAGTAAGAAACCGACGTAGCACTTCCCCCAAAGCAAGGAACCGATGCATCACATTCCCTGCGACCCTTTTGTTTGTATTGCGTGGCGCATGCAAAATACTTTGAGAGTAGAATGTTGCATATACCATCTACATTGAACTAAGCTATTTCTACCATTTTATAATCTTATTTTTGATTACAGTATTGTGAATTTTTGTTGTTTGGTCTTGTGTTAAGTCTAGTGAAGATTAGTTATTTTTCCAAACTGGTGTGGTGTCCATTTGTAGTGTTTTCACTGTATTACTGTATGTGTTCACAAATGCTTTACACACTGCCTCTGAGATAAGCCTGTCTGCTCGTGCCAAGCTACCAAGGGGGTTAGCAGAGGTTATCTAGAAGTGTACCCCCCTTTCCCTGACTAGAAGCAAGGGCCCCTACTTGGTCAAAGGTGCCTACCTCTGGCAACTAGAGACCCCATTTCTAACAATGGTACATTCCAGTTTTGCCCTATGGACTTCCTTCAGCATCGTCTGTTTTCCAGAAGGTAATGACAAAGTTGTTCTAGGATGTGTCAAATGTTGTTGTCTCTGAAGTCTGAACAAAATATCCTTCACAGACGAACCCGCCTGCTGAGCCCTTGAGGTTTGAGGGCACCTCCGAAGGCTGATATTGAAGGCCGATCATTAATGTCTCCTCCTTCCAGAGCTAATTAGCTTTGACCACCTAAGAACGTTTTACCTGTGACCTCTTACCCGAAACAATATCGACTCACTATTTAAAAGTTTTTAGGTTCTGTCTTTCCAATTGGTGCATCCTCGTTGATTGAAAGTACTCTAAGTCCATCATATAAGTTCACCAGCATACTGTGCAGGTCCGGACCTACCCTTCACTGTGCCTTTACTGAGCATACAGATATTCATGCCCACCATATAATCTCACCATCAACCTGTGATGTTATATACATACCTCGGTTCTTCAGTCATTATCCCATGAATCTCCATTATATTCTGGCCCTGACATAAAACTTGGTCTTGTGTTTGCCTGATGAAGGCGCAATGTTTGCCGAAACACGCGTAGACACGTTGAAGAACCACTGTCGATTGATGTTATAAGCCATCCTATAACATTGTTAATTTTTGTATATATTCCTTTGTCATTTAATGTATTGTATTTCACTATTACAATTTGTTTTGTTACTCAATTTTCATGATTATTTAATTCTGTTCATGTGAAATTGCTTTGCTCAACCACTTTTTCATCTGTTAAATTTTCTGTTTTGTTACTGTATTTCCTATGTCTATTCATACTCAATTTTGCCAATAATTTACTCTACAGTTATTCGATTCTAATGATTTTGCAGTAAAAAAGTGAATTATTTTTAGTCCACTGCGATACATTGTAGTCTATTCTTATCATCCTAGTTTTAGGGTCTTAAATAGTCTCAAGGCCAACTAGTTGCCTAGAGATTGTTCTTATGTACGGTTGCATTTTCCCTGTTGTAGGAACTATTGTAAGTAGCAGGGTGCCCTTGTATTTACAATGAGTTGTATTTCAAGATGCCATTCCAATTTTTGCAGAATCAAATGAAAAACACAATCATTCTGTGGAGAAAGTTTGAACAGAATGTTGTCAATATGTGTGAGAATAAATGCATTTTTGGAGTCAATGAAATAGAATACTAAGGCCATGCGTTAACATCCGAAGGTGTCAAACCCAAACCAAGTATTATTGATTGCATTGTCAAAGCAGCTCATCCCAAAGACAGAGAATAATTGAGATCTTTTCTCGGTTGTTGTGAATTTTACTCAAACTTTATTAAGAATTATGAGTGAATGACAGAATGTTTTAGGGAATTACTGAAAAAAATACCATTTTTGAATGGCCCCCAAGCTGTCAACAAAATTGTGATAGGATTAAATGCAGCATTGTGACAGGACCATTTTTACAACCCTATGTTAAAGGAAGAGAAACTTATTTCACTGTTGATGCCAGTGCTTAAAAAAGAAATTATCATAGGTGTTGCTTCACGGAGAATGAACTATGTAGAAACTATATATTAGGTTATAGAAAAGGAAATGTTTGCTTGTGTTTGGGGAGTGGAGAAATTTAAAACTTTTATTTGGGGCAGGAAATTTTGCATCACAACAGATCACAAACAGATCACAAACCATTGCTGGATATGTTATCAGTAATAAAGATAAAAAAAGACAGCAAAATTATTCAGGTTAACAACAGAGGGCCCGATTACGATGTAGGTCGCAAAGTATCCGTGCAACACCGTCTCAGAATCGGAACTGACAGACGCCCAGTCACCGGCTCCGACCGACCGATTATGATGCAACCGATCACTGTTCAGTCGGAGTCCCATTGTTCCCTATGGGACCCTGTGTTCTGCCGTAAAACAGGCTCCTATGGGGAAATGGGGTATTTGCAGAATACCCTGCATCCTGTCGCAAGCACCATATGGTGCCTGCCACACAGTGCAGGGTTTGACAGGGGGGTCCCTTGGGTACCCCTCAGCCATCAACTTGAGGCTGTGGGCCTAGGGGGCCCTGCCAAGGACCCCCAAATTTACTTTCCAACTGCCTTTTCATGTCAGACAGCGCAATTCGGAAAGGCTGTTGGAAATCAGCACTGTAATCCCTTGGTCGGAAATGCTGCCAATAGGGGTGTACAATGTGGTTCCGACCAACAGGAAAACTCTGACAGCCTGTTGGAACCAATGGGGGAATAACCTCACCATTTGCATTTTGACCGCAAACATCATAATCGGTCGGTCGAAATGCAAACCGAGCGAGTCGGTCGGAAGGGCTCCGACGCGGTCAAGGAGATTCTAACTGTTGGGAGTAGGCTTTCCGACCGACATCGTAATTGGGACCTAAGTTGTTGGAGTTTAATTTTCATGCCGGAGCTGATTTTTGTCTCTGCATCCTATTGATGATTTATGCAACACTGATGGTCATGAAGAAATTGATAAATCCGTTATTGCTAGAGTTGAGAATGTAGTTGTATGCCCTGACATGGAAGCATGGCAAAATGATCTGAGGAATGACCATTTTCTAAGGAGCGTGATGCAGTTTGTGAAAGTTTGAATGGCCTAGAGAAGAAGCTTTGGAGGGTTCGCTGCAATATTTTTGCAAAGTTGCCAATGAATTATCCATAGAAGGAAATTTACTGGTAAGAGGGTATGAATTGATACCACCGGAATGTTTGTGTTTGAAGATTTTAGAAACTGGTCATGTTGGTCACTTGGGAATGACTGCCACCAAGCGCATAGTGGGAAATTATTTTTGGCTGCCTGGTATGCATGGAGACATAGAAAGATTAGTGAGGGAATGTCGACAATGTTGTTGTGGTGAAAAGCGTTTAGTGGCTGTCACCCCTGATATGTCTATAGAAAAAGTTAGGCAAAGAATTGCATTTGATTTCTGAGGTCCTTTTCATATGTTACCTCACAATTTGGGATATTTTGTAGCAATGATTGATCATCTCTCGAGGTGGATTGAAGTTTGTGGGGTAGCTGAACCCAACACTAATGCTGTAATTCATTTTTTTGATGACGTTTATGAGGGAAGTCATACCTAAAGAATTACTAACTAACAATGGAGTGCAATTTACAACTTTGTCCATGATAGAATTTTGATAGAAAATGGAGTAAAACATCTATGCACTTTACTTTGCTGTACTCAAGCCATTGGAAAGGTTGAGAGGTTTAATAGAGTGTTTGTGGAGTGCATTCAAAGTGCAATACATTCGAAGAAAGAGTGTGAACTGGCTATTAGAGATCTGGATTGGGTTTACAGATCCACACCTCATTCTTTTACAGGCAAGATTTCATTTGAACTTATGAGGGGAAGGAAAGTTGTTTTGACACTTTGGAGAATGGAATTGAAAAATCAAGAGTGTGGGGTGATAGGAGCCAGTAAGGAGGCAAACATCTAAGTGATCAATCTAGTGCTGCAAGATGTGCAAATAAAATGTTTGGAAAATTTTTATCTAATAGGAAAATCAAATTTGAGAATGGTGATGTTATACGCATCAAAGATCCTATTTAATGGGATCTGCTAAATTCAGAGATCCTGCTAATATTTTTTTAATTAGAGGCAATGCTGTAAAAGTATCAAGTGGTCATTTGTGGAATGTAGGAAGAGTAGCTAAAGTGGTGTAGTTTGGGAATGATGAGGCAAAAACCAACAAGAACATTCTGGGCAACACTGCTGAGAGGAAAATTTCTAGTACTGTGTTGAGAAGAAGTTCCTTAATGACCGGTTTACCTAAAAGATACTTGGTTTGGCCATTGAAATTGTTTTTCAAATCCTTGAGGTGTCACATATTTTTTCTTAACTTATTATATTGTTTTTGTTCTTTTCTCTTTCTTGTTGCTGGTTCAAAAAAAGGGGGGAACAGAAGTGTGGTATCTTGTATCTATTATATTCATAGCTTAACCTATTGTAATATGTTACTTCCCTGTTTCCAATATTAGATAATGTATTCTATGTAGGAAGCTCTCATTGATTAGTGTTTTATTCCATGTAAGAAGGTTACGGTGATGACATGGTTATTGCTTTGTCAGTTGGAGGAGCTTTTGGGTCCTTGTGTATGCTGGAAGCCATTTCCTTTGCTTACTACAATAAACCTATTCTACTTAACAAAAAACAACCGCGGCTGACCACTGGTTCAGCACCTCAATCCTTGTATGTACAACAAATAAAAGTCCTGTGCACAATTCTTCCAAAGTCCGCCGCAGAAGGACTCCACTGAAATCCAGATGAAGAATCTTTTTTAACAAAAGAGGAAGGTGCACCAGTAAAAGAGTCCAAACTTGATAATAAGTCCTTAAAGTTCCTTTTAATCTTAAATATATTTTTTTCTCACAACACGAGAGATCAGCCAACGCGTTTCGTTCTTAAGGCAAGAACTTCTTCAGGGCTGAAATAAGTAACAAACAAATATAAAGACATGACTACATGTATATGAAACATATATATACATCCATAGTACTACAGACAACACATAAGACCATAAAAGAGACATTATTACATGCAAATACAAACTATAATACATATATATATATATATGTATATATATACAAAGACATACCAGACAATATTCATATAAAAACAGAGTAATATAAATATACATAAAAAAATACAAGATAAAAAGCTACATAAGCTGATTTTTTCTTCTTTGACCATGCTATATAACTAGAGATCCAATAGTTATTCAGTAGATGTCATTGATTAGATTGAGTATTATGCAAGTAACAATAGGTCATTATGAATGTTCATATATTTATAAGTTGCATATACATATCCAACAACCAAAAAATATAAACAATATCAAAAACAATAGTTTTTTGTAAATATAGAGTATCTCAAATAGAACCCAAATAATGAAATCCAAAATTATCTCACCTATACTTAGATAATATAAAGTATATACAAATGCAGGTCACGAAATGGTATGCGATTCAGATATAACCATGAAGTCGAAATTAGGAAATTCCACGATGCAAATTCAGATACATAATTAACATAGGTTCCAACGTACTAAAATGTAAACGAAAAAGAAGAGAACAGAAGGCAAGAAAAAGAAGGGTACAATAAGTAATAATGTTTGCATAGACATATCCAATAAGGCAGCGAAAAAGCGTCAAAACCAATAGTCTGTGTCAATATGTAACATCTAAAGTGAGGCCCAAATTGTAAAATATGACAAAGTCTCACCTATATTCAGACGATGTAAAGTAAATATAGTTGTAGGTCATCAAATGGTATATGATACGAAGATATCCATATGCTTAGAATTCCATAATACAAATTCAAAGAAGCAATGCGCAAAGATTCCAACGCACTAGAGTATAAACAAACAGAAAGAGAAGAAACGCAATAAACAATAAAACATATCACTATTTAGATATATATCGCAGTACTTGTCCCTAGTCGATACATTACCATTATGAGATGAATATGTATTCATAGGTAATGATACTAAATTTATATCATGAACCACTATTGGTGTATTTTATATGTATGTACCACACCACTATTAGGTGACTACAATCGTAGTGTTTATGTATACTAACAAGAAGAAGGCAATATAACGTATCTCTGCTGGCATATGATCATTTACATCACTAGTGAGCGAAAAAATTCTCTCTTAAATTAAAATGACACTTAGTTTTCAAAGTATAAATGTATATATGTACATATTTGTTCAGAACCTATGTATTGCAACACTATAATCACGACCGATATGTTTCTCCACTCCAATATGGCCGCGATGTTTGTCATAGTGGTTTAGCACCCATGCTGTAAATAACCTTCTTTTGTGTCAATTGTTTGGCTACTTATGGTTTCAAAACTTTATTGCAAATTGTGTGATCAAGACAGCCGTTGCTGTCGAAACACGTTACCGATTAAACCTGTAACTTGGCGTTATCTCCTGAGTGTGCGTGTCATCTGCTTTACACATTTTGGGATATATATATATATATATATGTATTATAGTTTGTATTTGCATGTAATAATGTCTCTTTTATGGTCTTATGTGTTGTCTGTAGTACTATGGATGTATATATATATATATATGTTTCATATACATGTAGTTATGTATTTATATTTGTTTGTTACTTATTTCAGCCCTGAAGAAGTTCTTGCCTTAGGAGCGAAACGCGTTGGCTGATCTCTCGTGTTGTGAGCAAAAAAAATATTTAAGATTAAAAGGAACTTTAAGGACTTATTATCAAGTTTGGACTCTTTTACTGGTGCACCTTCCTCTTTTGTTAAAAAAAATAAACCTATTCTAATACTTTCAAGAGTGGAGTCTACCTCTATGCAACAGGACCCCGGCCTTTTACTTATGTAATGCAATGCTCTCACTTGTGATGAATTTTACTTCCACCTACTGTCAGATGTATGGGCCATTTGTGGATTTTAATTGCATTGTTATGGCTCTTTGAGCCAGGATCATCAATAAAACAGCAAATTTTGCCCCTGTTTTGCCCAGTTTCGGGCCACGGATAGGACCCAGGTGACAAGCATCTGTTGTACTGTAATGTCTCCTACCCACTATGTTTGCTATGTAGTCTCATAGTTTATACAAAAACTGTCTGACATCATGGCAATCCCACATCGCAGGGAAGCAATCTGCTTTATAAGCATCGTGGCGTGGACAGTTCGCCAGTTCATGTGACTGTAATTTGCTTACCGTATATGGGGACATGTATGCACTACGTGACTGGTAACTCTGGGGCCGTTGAAGCCAAGCATTACGGGAGACTCTCTATGGATACTCAAGGAGCTTGTCCAAGTCTTTCTCTTCAATAACATGTTCTAAGTCAATTTTCCAGCAGAGCTTTGGCTTAAGCAGAGGCTTGTTGCACAACTCTAATAGAGATCTATAAAATCAGGTGATTAGCCTGCAGATCTTACTCATGGTAAAGAGTGTCTGTGAGTAGCTAGGACCCCTAATAGGTGCATCTAAGCTAACATGGACCTGTGTATCAGGAACAAACTAGGGGGAGCTCAGTCATGTCCTTCAATAAGTAGAATCTGATTAAAGCACAATTTACAAATAGATCACCAACTTTATAGAGTCTGAGTCTTTCCTATTTCTATTATGTAGTCCTATATATGCAAATCACAAGTAAAGCCTGACTGCAGGTGCGTAAGGCAAAGCACCTTCTATATCTCACAGTGCCCGCCAATCAGTAATGTAGTTTGGGCTGCCAAGGATTATAGTCCAAAGTCCAGAACGCCCAGCCCTCCGTGATCCACCCATCATTTCAAAGTGTCCAAAGCCACCTGTGGGTGACCACTAATCCAGATCAAGTGCAACAATAGCCCACCCAGCTTTTTAAAGTGCTGTCTAGGGATAATGACTAACAGTTTGGTGGAATGACAAAGTGGGCAAGGCAACATTATCATCTAAGATAGGATAGATAGGACAGGATATCACTTATAAAAGGCACTAATAGCCGAGGGTGTCAAGGCACTATAGCACCCAAAGAGGAGACAGGACGGGAGCGCACAAGCTGCAACTTAGGACGATAAAAGCCAGGTTTTCAGATGTTTTTTAAAAAACAGGTATAAATCCTGTTGGAGATGAAGGTGGGTAGGGAATTCCAGAACTTGGCGTCTGCTACGAAAGGTTATTCGAGCAGCTGTTGTAAGTGGAAGGGACTTCCAGGTGGTAACCTGTGGTCAAAACGAGCTAACAGTACGTCCATTATTGCCATGTAGGGTGGCATTCTCAGTGCAGTAGATTTGCATCCCTAGGCACTGACAAGTGGAGTTCTCCCATATGGGGAGGGTATCTGTGGGACACGCCTAAATATGGTGACACAACAAAATGCCAATACTGATAGTTCCTCCAACTATTACTTTGCTAGAGCATAGAACAAATTCTAAAGCATCCAAAGGCACTCTTTAGCTTAATTTGAATTTATTTAAACAATTCTACATTTTGGGGTTCAAAATTATTTCATTTTTTAGATACCACACAAATTGAATAGAACATATTAAACAACGAACAGCCATATTAAAAAATAAACTACACTCTCTCTCTCAATCTTACTTTCTACTTACATATCACATTCAAACCGCTTTTGTTACCCATACTCAGCAACACACACACTTCAACAATAGCTAACATTCCCTGACTTAACTACTCATTTAAGTCAAAATCTAATGTCAGCGATGACAACCAGACGTCACCTATTATAAGAATTAATCCTTTATAGTTCACAAACAAGGATATCACAACTTTTTAATTTCATGAATACAAATCACAGTGCCCAAAAGCAGCTATAGATATTCGCCCTAAGATTGTCTGGTGAGCAATACGCAAGGTCGATGCGTTTCGTGCCCGCTTTTTAAAGGGCTCTCTTCAGGACCAAAATAACTGTGAAAAACAAACAACACATTCTTGTTAGCTGACAATCCATAACTTCTATTTACCAAAAACCTGCTGCAGAAACACAACCCATGCCTGTCAGCTTACCTCTTAAAGCAGAAAACACCTCAATGAAAACAAACTGGAAAGTGGTAAAGCGACACCGCTGTCTGCAAAATCAAAAAAATATAAATAAATATAGAAAATCGTTTTTTGTCCCAACTACGATCGTCACTATACACTATTTAAAGAAATAAGGAAGGACTGGAGAGAAGATGCTCAGAAAACTCAGTTACGAGTAAAAGATGTGTGGTTTAAAGTCCCAGTTTCTTAAAAGTGGTTCCAAATACACCGATTTCAACCGAGGAACTGCAGAGATAAATTAACAACATCGTTACTATCTGCCAAAGCATCTGAGCTTAGCTCCGAAAGGGAGTGCAAAAAACTCCATTACCTTTTTGGCTGTTGTCAAATGGGACGCGAGGTCGGCATCTGATTATACGAAACTCTGTATGTTTTTTCTATTTGGAGCGCGAGGCTCAGGATACAATTTTTCATCCACTGGTTCTAAGAAACAAAATTCCAATACTTTTTGTGAACAAAAAGGCTCTGTTTTAATGATTAGACGCTAATTCAATCACGAGCTGTGCCATGAGAAAAGCCTACCTTGTCACAAGAAATCCACTCATTCATGCGGACACTCTTCTCATTCGCTCTGCGACTTTGGAGCTCCGTTGTGAACATCAAAGAAGGACCTCCTTGTTAAAAAGACATTGCCCACAGCATCTTGGGAAATGGTATCTCTGGCAGTTGCAGTCTAGTCTTATCATTTCAGTTCACTCATAAACTTTATTAATCCGCAAAATCTTTAGACAGTTGTTGTATCTTTATTCGTTATATTTTGTTGAATGATCGTTATTAAACTTAAAAAGTCAAATAAAAACGGGACAAACATTTTTTTAAAAATGGAAACTTGAAAATAATAATGCAAATAATGAACCCGCACTGATAGAATGCATCAGGAGCAGGAAATCAGTGTCCATCTTTGCGCAGTCAATTCAGACTTGTTGCCATTTAGTATCCAGCATCGATCGTCCATTACAGATCTACTGCCATCTTCAATAACAAGTGTGAACACAGTCGCACTTCACAATTTATATAATTCCGAAAGTTCATTCAAACCATTCAATGTGTTGTTGAATTTCAAAATGAGCATTGCCTCGCGCTGATTAAGTCTTTGGTTCAAATAACCTCCTCTGGTGTCTGATTCGATTTTGGCAATCACAGTCCATTTAAGGTCTCTCTCAGTGTGAACCTTAGACTTCCAATGGTTGACAAGTGGCGCAGTTTCCACATTTTGTTTAATTCTCGACTTATGTTGGGTGATTCTCTGACGAATTTCCTGATTTGTTTTACCCACATATAATTTGCGACAAGGGCACAAGACTCCATATACCACAAATTTTGAATTACAATTGGTAAACGTATCATGTTTCCAATGAATCCCATTATGAGAAAACAACTAACCTTCTATTGTCTGCTCGCAACAAGTGCAGGATCCACATTTATGATGTCCCGTCACTGGTCCCAATCCTACATATTTTCTGAGTGTTGGTATATTCACTTTTGGTAACTTTGCTCGAACCACATGATTTGCGATGTTTTTTTCTTTTTTAAAAGCAAATAGAGGGCCTTCCGCAAATGATTGATTGAAATTTTTAATCAAATGCCAATTTTGACGGATAATCTTCTTAAAGCAATTTAAATTTGGGCAAAACGTGGTGACACAAACCAATTTGTCACTGGACGTTGGTGATTTCTTTTGTAACAAAGATTCCCATGGTGTCCACCATGCCCTCTTCATGGCATTCTTCAGTATTTTTTTAGGGTACCCTCGATCCGCTAATCTACTCACTAGATTACTAGCATGGAGAAAATACTCATCTTTAAAGTGGCAGTTGCGGCGGAATCTCAAAAATTGCCCAAAGGGTAAGTTTTGCTTCAGACTCCTAGGATGGTTGCTTGTGAAGTGAAGAGCCTTGTTCCTGTCTGTGTTTTTTTTTAATAAGGTAGTGACAAGGCCTCCTTCAGATGGATAAAATGCTACATCCAAAAAGGTCATACGTAAGTTTGATTGGTCACAACGGAGCTCCAAAGCCGTAGAGCGAACGAGAAGAGTGTCCGCATGAATGAGTGGATTTCTTGTGACAAGGTAGGCTTCTCTCATGGCACAGCTCGTGATTGAATTAGCGTCTAATCATTAAAACAGAGCCTTTTTGTTCACAAAAAGCATTGGAATTTTGTTTCTTAGAACAAGTGGATGAAAAATTGTATCCTGAGCCTCGCGCTCCAAATAGAAAAAACATACCGAGTTTCGGATAATCAGATGCCGACCTCGCGTCCTGTTTGACAACAGCCAAAAAGGTAATGGAGTTTTTTGCACTCCCTTTCGGAGCTAAGCTCAGAAGCTTTGGCAGATAGTAACAATGTCGTTAATTTATCTCTGCAGTTCCTCGGTTGAAATCGGTGCGGTTGGAACCACTTTTAAGAAACTGGGACTTTAAACCACACATCTTTTACTCGTAAGTGAGTTTTCTGAGCATCTTCTCTCCAGTCCTTTCTTGTTTCTTTAAATAGTGTATAGAGACGATCTTAGTTGGGACAAAAAACAATTTTCTTTATTTATTTATATTTTTTTGGTTTCGCAGACAGCGGTGTCGCTTTACCACTTTCCAGTTTGTTTTCATTGAGGTGTTTTCCGCTTTAAGAGGTAAGCTGACAGGCATGGGTAGTGTTTCTACAGCAGGTTTTTGGTAAATAGAAGTTATGGATTGATTGTTAGCTAACAAGAATGTGTTGTTTGTTTTTCACAGTTATTTTTGTCCTGAAGAGAGCCCTTTAAAAAGCGGGCTCAAAACGCGCCGACCTTGCGTGTTGTTCACCAGACAATCTTAGGGCAAATATCTATAGCTGCTTTTGTGCACTGTGATTTGTATTCATGAAATTAAAAAGTTGTGATATCCTTGTTTGTGCACTATAAAGGATTAATGCTTATAATAGGTGACGTCTGGTTGTCATCCCTGACATTAGATTTTGACTTAAATGAGTAGTTAAGTCAGGGAATGTTAGCTATTGTTGAGGTGTGGGTGTTGCTGAGTATGGGTACCAAATGCGGTTTGAATGTGATATGTAAGTAGAAAGTAAGATTGAGAGAGAGAATGTAGTTTATTTTTTAATATGGCTGTTTGTTTTATAATATGTTCTATTCTATTAGTGTGGTATCTAAAAAATTAAATAATTTTGAACCCCAAAATGTAGAACTGTTTAAATAAATTCAAATTAAGCTAAAGAGTGCTTTTGGATGCTTTAGAATTTGTTCTAGGCTCTAGCAAAGTAATAGTTTGAGGAACTATCAGTATTGGCATTTTGTTGTGTTTTTGCTATATTAGGCTCAGCCTTACTGATTGGAGCCTGGACCCTGTGTTTGTTTTTTGATAAATATGGTGATGGCCCTGGGCATAATCGGGTCAAAGCTGGTCTTATCCCAATACAACTTAAGCTCAGACCCACTTCCCAAGCTATCAAGTTAATTGATGACTGAGTTAAGGGTGTATTCCACATCCCAAACTTACACCAGCAAGTCCTCTGCATAGATCAAGATGATGTAATGCCACTCCCTGTTTGGGATGCCCCAATCCTTCCATACTGTTCTCAATATCACAGCAAATGGTTCAATTGCTTAGCTAAAAATCAGAATTTTGGCAGCCCTGTGTGGTACTTCGATAGACATAACATTGATCCTAAATTATCAGGCCTGTACACACTTTCATGACACGTAGGTTATAAAACATCTCCATCCACCTGCAAATGGCAAGTCCATGACTAAATCTATTCAGAACTCCATGGAGCAATCCCCACCTCAGGAAGTCAGATGCCTTCTCGATGTTGACTGCTAGTACTGCTGATCTGGGCCATGCTTTGGGGCCACCTCCATGATCAACTCTCTTATGTTCTGTGACCTGCCACGGCTTGGATGCTGCCATTTTGTATTCAGCATTCAGTATAGATGGTAGCCTGCATGCTCATAAGTCCTCAGGTTGCTGGGTTTTAAAGGGGCACTCACAAGGGCTTCACATGCTTTGGGGGAAGTATACCTATCTCCAAAGCCTCACTATGGACTGCAGTCAACTATGGGCCAGCTGGTCCGGCAAGAGCGTAGAGAACTCCAGGAGAGGCTGTCTGCACCTGGAACCCTACAATATGCGAGTAGTGAGATAGTGGTCTTTACTTATTTTAATGAGATCGGGTGTCCCTGTGCATTACCACCCTGCTGTGCAAGCCAGGAAGGCAGAATATCTTCTAGGAAGTTATCTTTATCTACATTCATCCTATTGTTGTTGTTACTGTATAGTTGTTTGTAGTAGTCAAAAAATGCCGTATCAATCGACTCCTGCAATTGTTGTTGTTGGTAAAGTCTTTCCTGGCTTTGTGCAGCAAACCAGTCTGACACCCCGCTATCCTGATTGATCCGGACACTCTCATCTAGGTCTTGTAGCTGCTGATTGAACTGGCTTCTGATCACTACCGAGGTGCAAATGCAAATACACACACCACTATTTTAAAAGTCTTCCATTTTGTAGAGTGGTAGTGAGTTGTCCTTTGTTTTGTTTGAAGTAGTGCCCTGTAAGTTCTCCCAGTGATGTGTGCGAACATTGTGAACTGTTGTGTAATAAAAGTAGTCCTTAAACAGTGGCTACTTGTGGGATCATGCATCACTGTACGACCATTGTGCTAACCAACATCTAAGGGCATTAGAAGTTGTATGCACAGGCATGCTTGGTAAAGGTGGGCAGGAATGATCTACTTGCGCATGGAGAACCCAGTTAAATGTACCACATTTGAGCAGTGGATGATCAACCAATCAGCGGTCTTATTAATGACTACTCACCCATGAGGATCTCAAGTACTAGGTGGGGGGTTGGGTCTGTGATTCAGTTGAAAAGCCAGGTCTTGTGGTCCTTGCTGAATTGCAGCAGTGATGGTGATTGCCTGAGATGCATAGACAGGGAGTTCCAGGCCTTTGAAGCGAGGTAGGAAAAGGATCTCCCTCCAGCAGTGGTCTTGCGGATCCATGGCATGGTGGCCAGGGCCGATTGGGCAGAGCGGAGATGTCTGGTAATAGTGTGGAAGGAGAGGCAGTGGTTGAAGTATGCAGGTCTGGCGCTGTGGAAGGTTTTGTAGGCATGAGGAGATTGAGGGTGATTCTTTTATTGAGGGGTAGCCAGTTTAGGTCTCTCAGGTGGCCGGTGATGTGGTTGTGGTATGGGTTGTTCAGGAGTGTGGCAGAGGCATTGTGGACATTCTGCAGTTATTTCTTGAGTTTCTATGAGGCGCTGGTAAAGAGTGCATTGCCGTAGTCGGGTATGCTGCTGATGAGTGCATGGGTGCCCATTTTCCTGGACTCGTGGGGATCTACTTGAAGATCTTACCAAGCAGGCAGAGCGTGTGGAAGCAGGAGGATGAAACAGCGTTGATTTGGCAGTTCATTGAGAGCAAGTTGTCCAGGATGATGCAGAGATTTAGAGCGTGGTTCGAGGGTTTAGGGGTGGGTTTCTGAGCGCTGCAGGCCACCAAGAGTTGTCCCAGGTGGAGGGGAGGAGCCTAGGGTGATGACTTTGGTCTTGTCTGATTTAAGGCTAAGGCAGATGTCCTTCATTCAGGTGGCAACTGCCTTCAACCTGTGGAAGTTGCTCTTAGTGGCTGTGCATTCGTCTGTGAATGAAAGAATCAGTAGGAGATGATGTTGAGTCAATGCCTTCTGACGATTGCTGCAAGTGGGCCATGTGGATGTTGAAGAGGGTGGGGCTCAGGGAGGATCCCTGAGGCACTCCACAGCTGCTCTCTGTGGGTTCTGAGTTGAACGGCGTTAGTCTGGCTCTCTGCGTTTGGCCAGTGAGGAAGCAGCAGATCCATTCTAGGGCTTTGTCGCAGATGACAGCATTGTGGAGTCTTGCATTGAGGTTGTGATGGGAGACAAAGTCGAAGGTGGCTGATGAGTGCAGGAGGATGAGAGCAGTAGTCTCGCCTTGTTCGAGGGGGTGCGGATGTGGTCTGTCGCCGTGACGAGAGTGGTCTCGATGCTGTGGTTGTCTCTGAAGCCTGATTGGGAGAGGTCCAGGATGATGTTCATTTCTATGAGAGTTGGGCAATGATGGCTTTCTCAATGACTTTGGCTGGGAAAGGGAGTAGAGAGATGGGTCTGTAGTTCTTGAGGTCTGTCGGGTCGACTGAGGGTTTATTCAGCCTGGGGGTGATCATGCATGCTTTCATTCTTCCATCAAAGTTGCGGACTCGATGGACCTGTTGATGGTGCGTCAGAGATCAGGTGCGATTGAGGTGTCAGCTCTGTTGAAGTGCTGGGATCTGAGGGCGCTCCCACTGTAGTCAGTTGAAAATCTGAGGAAAGTGGGTAGGGTAAAATTCTGTAATAATAAGACTATGTATCCCCCTCTATCTCTCAATTAATCAATCAATCAGGTTTCTTATAGAGTGCAATTACTCATCCGTAAGGGTCTCAAGGCACTGGGGTGAGATCTGCAATTCCGTGGAAGTGCCAGGCCTTGAGATCCTTCCTGAATTGAGGCAGTGATGGTGATTGTCTGAGGTGCAGAGGTAGGGAGTTCCAGGTCTTTGCCGCAAGATAGGAGAAGGATCTTACTCCAGCTGAAGTTTTTTGGATCCATGGGATAGTTGCCAGGGCCAGATGGTGGAGCACTGTTGTCTGGTTGGTTTGTAGGAGGAGCTTGAAGGTGAATCTTTTGTTCGCCGGAAGCCATTGGAGGTTTCTCAGGTGGTCAGGGATGTGGTTTCATTGGAGGATGTCCAGGATAAGTCTGACAGAGGCATTCTGGATGTACTGCATCTTCTTTTGGATTTTTGGGGGTTGTGCCGGTGTAGAGTAAGTTGCCATAGTCAAGCTTGCTGCAGACGAGCGCCTGGGTGACGGTTCTCCTGGAATCAGTTGAAATCCATTTGAAGGTTTTTTAGAGCATGATACAGCATTGATTTTTCAGTTCATAAAGAGTAAGGAGTCGAGGATGATGCTGAGGTTGCATGTGTGTTCGTGGGTGAGGGAGCGTTCCAAGTGCTGTTGGCTACCAGAGTCCTCCCAACCAGAGGGAGTGGAGCCTAGGATGAGGACTTTGGTTTTGTCGGAGTTGAATTTAAGGTAGCTCTCCTTCATCTGGGTGGCTACTGCCTTCATCCCATTGTGGAAGTTGCTCTTAGCGGCTGTAGGTTAGTCGGTGAGGGGGAGGATCAGCTGTGTGTCATCGGCATAGGAGACAATGTTAAGTCTGTGGTTTTTGATGATGGCTCAGAGCAGGCCATGTCAATGTTGAAGAGGGTGGGGCTCAGGGAAGAACTTTGGGGGACTCCGCAGCTGATCTCTTTAGGATTTGAGGAGAATGGTGGTATGAAGGAGCAGATCCACTCAAGTGCTTTCCTGCAGATGGCGGCATCGTGGAGTCTTGAGCAGAGTGTGTGGTGGGAGATGGTGTCAAAGGTGTCAGAGAGGTCTAGAAAGATGAGAGCTGTGGTTTTGCCTCAGAAGAGTAGATTGCAGATGTCGTCAGTTGCGGTGATGAGTGCTGGGCTTGCTCCTGAATCCAGATTGGGAGGGGTCTGGGGTGTGGTTTGTATGGATAAATTTTGTGAGTTGAGCATTGATGGCATTCTTAATGATTTTGGCTTGGAAGGGAAGCAGAGAGATGGGTCTGTAGTTCTTGAGGTCCATTGAGTCGGCCAAGGGCTTCTTCAGCGTATTTCCAGTCTTGAGGGAAGGTGGTGGATTTGATGGAGCAGTTGAACATGCGGCAGAGTTTGTGATGATGGGGGCACTTGCTTGGTTGGTGGGGACAGGTATCCGGAGGGGCCCCGGAGTTGATGGTTTTCATGAACCTTTGGGTGTCTTCAGTGGTGAGGGTGGTCCAGTTGAGCAGTGATGGCTGGGATCTGGAGCATTTGGGTGTGGTGGTTGCTGTTGGGGTGGGTGGGTCTTGGATTGCAAAGCTTTCGTAGATGTCTTAAATGTTGCGCTGGAAAATGGTGGTGAGGTTATCACAGAGATCTTGGGAGTGGTGATGTCTGTGGTGTCAGTGCAGGGTTTGGCGAATTCTTTGATCACATTGAAGTGTTCTTTGCTGTTGTGTGCATTGGCATTGATGCAATTCTGTATGGCAGTTTTCCTGGTTTATCTGATGAGGTGGTGGTGAGTGGTGACGGTGGTCTTGACGGCTACGTGGTCCACCAAGGTCTTGCTGTTCCTTCATCTTCTTTTGAGCCGTCTGCAGGTTTGACTGGAGTCTTTGAGGGTGGGGGAGAACCAGCTGGCTTTCCCTGAAGGCTGTTTACTAGAGTGTTTTCTGAGGGTGGTCAATGTGTTGGCGCAGTTGGAGATCCATCCGTCGAGGTTGCTTGCTGAGGTGTTGGTGTCTGTGGTGGTCCGTGGTGGGGCTTTGCTGAGGGAGGTGGTGAGTTGGTTTTCAGAGATTTTGTTCCAGCTTCTGTGCGATTTGCGGTGGAACGGTGGTGTTCAGTGGGTTTGATGAAGTAAAAGTGGATGCAGAGGTGGTCTGTCCAGTGTAGTTCAGAGAGGAGGCCGATGGAAATGTTGCTGCCTGTGGAGAAGATGGGATCGAGCATGTCCTGCAGAGTGGGTCGGGGAGGATACCAGTTGTTTCAGTCCGATGGTGGCTAGGTTCTCCAGTAGGGATGATGTGTTGTGGTCATTGAGGTTGTCAAGGTTGTCAAGATCGCCAGGGAGGATGTACACTGTTGAGTAGAGAGTGTGATGAATTTGACTATGGCTTTGCTGAAGGAAGAATGAGGTTCGAGAGTGACAAGGGTATTTTGTAGCCGTCAGGGATGGCAGTTGCGACATCCGGGCTGAGGTGGTGTTCATCCAGGTTTCCATCTAGAAAGTGACGTTGGGGGAGGTGGAGTCAAGCAGGTCCCAGATCTCCACGGCATACCTGTTGAGCGAGTGGGCATTGAGTAGGAGGTAGGTGAGGTGATCGGGTCCTGTTCTTGTGGGTCATATGGTTGGTGCTTGCGGAGGCAGGAGAAGGTGCAGTAGTGGCAGGTGAATAGGTCTTTGGTGTCTTTCGGTGATGCGAGGTGGTAGGCGTTGGAACATCCTAGGTTTAGTGCATGGAGGGTGCTCATGTAGTAGCGGTGGAGGCGGCAGGCACCAGGGTCCATGGTCCAGGTACGGACGGGCATAGACAAGCTTGCCTTTGGTGCACCTTTGGCGCACCACCAGTTTGCCCACTGTGCGCACCCCTGCTCTCTGTTCTTCAATAAAAGTACACCTTGTATCATTTGTCTAATGTGGCCATTCCATGTTAGAACCATACATGTGTTCAACCCTGTCTTGTAACTGAATTTCATGCCTTAATTCAGTAGCTATGTGTACCCAGACAGAACTTCGTCCTGATCCACCAACTCCAACTCGCCAACTGGTCCGTAAGAATTCAATGCCTGTCTAGCTATTGACAACCCCCTACACCTGAGGAACAAACATTTCCCATCCAAAAGAATAAGCCCATAACGGAAATAGAAACTGAAGTGCATCTGCTGCATTCATCTTGGAACAGGAAGGACAAATTAGCCTTTAAAGTTGTCTTTCCAGGGCCTGCTCTAATCTTGAACTACCTTTTGCAAAATTGTTTTGGTTTTACCATTAGATGGCTCAGTCAGCTAATAACAACTTTCACTCAATAATAAAGGGGCTCTCCAGTGTCTATCGAGTCCTCTAATGCTCTCCACCTTTATGTATCTTCATGGAAAGAAAATCTATCAACTTAAGGAACGCCAAGATGGTGCACCCTTAACCCTCAGTTTTGTTATCGGTCCATGCGTATTTCCTTCCCTTAGACTTCCAATGGGATGGAAGGACTGTCATGCTGTCACTGCCAGAGTTTGTCCTGCTGTCAGAGTAATGTGCATGCATGTCATTTGAAGCATAACACTCCGGGCCTTTCCTAAAATATACTGCTGCTGTAATCATGATAGCCTGTTGGTCCAATGGGGAGGGGGAACCTGCTGCTTGGGATTTCCAAATGTGAGCCTTGCTGCAGCTCTTCTTAAGGGAAGGTGATGAAAGTTTTCTGTTATGAGGTCACCTCAATTTTCTAGAGCTTCATGCTGCTCAGCCCAGTTCATGCTACTTATAGCTCTATGCAGGAATACATAGGCTGATTTGTCATAATCTTTTATCTTCTATGAAAGTAGCCCTGAGGTGCCCTTAGCATCAGTCTGTAGTGTGGGAAAATCATAACTTTTCTGGTGCCGACCACAGCGTGGCCTTCTCTTCTAGCTCGTTGTAGAATTACCTCTCAATCGCGTAATGCAGGTTCTTTGCCACCATGGATCAGGGAGGGGTTCCTGGTGGATGGGGTTTTCCTCTGGGCCTTGCCCTCTGCAACTTCAGCACAATCCCCTAAAAAGCATACACAGCTGGTAAGCTCCTGTATTTGTTTCTGTTGCCAATGGTCTGGGGCTGTAGTTCCTGGAGCAACCCCTGTCAAAGAGGTGGATTGATCATCTCGTAAAAAGCCCTAGATCATTGGCCATTGCATTAACCTTTCCTTTTACTGTTCCTCTGGTCTCCACTAAGGCTTCTAGAATTTTATCTAGTTTTTTCTGCGCTGACTCTCCATAATCATCACAATAGTGAGGTACCATAGATGTTGTCAGCGGTCCAGCAGTGAGGGTCATTGGAAACATAGTCCTTACTGAATAAGCTTTTGTCTTTTTATTGTTATTTAACTTTGCTTTCCCTTTATACATAAAGAATAAAATACATTGAAAAATAAATCACATTTTGGGTATTTATCTTCAACAGCCAAAAATGAAGTATTTTAAACCAAGCAGTATTCGATAGAAACATGTCAAATGCAAGATCAGTAATGTATTTTGCAAGATCAGTAATGTGTTTGTATCTCATTTCATTTTTTATGATATGAAATATGAAATTACTCAAACACTTAACAATTAAAGCCTAGTTAATGATCCTAATGCTTTACTCCTTAAGTAACTCTGTTCAAAAGATAATCTGTCAATTCTGATTATCAAGGTACGTTGGCTAATATTCAAAGGGACCAATTTACAGAGGTAAAGTGAGATGAAAGTCTAACTTTACCACTTTCGGTATTCACAAAGGGGAGTTACTACTCTTAAATGCCCTGTGTGAATATTGAAAGTCATAAAGTTTTAATTGTGGTATTCAGGAAGGGCTTTTACGAGAAGTAAAATGCCCTTTCTGAATACTGAAGGTTGTAAAATGTAGGTGTTCGTCTCACTTTACCTTTGTGAACTGGCCCCTAAGTTGGCAACATTACGGAAAGGGCAGTGCAGTGGGGAAGTGACATTCCAAATGTGGCCACGGATAAATAATGCAGAAGTAGATTCGCAAACACTCATGCCAAACAATACAGCAACCAAAGTTGCTGTACTGCGTTACATGAGAGGAAGAGAACAGGACAGCGCAATATCTATTAGGACATGGTGCTGTCCTGGTTTGGCACACAATCAGGCTGCTAGCTCCACTTACACACTTTGGCACAAAGTGTAAAGGTATTGGGGGAATATTTAGCATAGGCTTTGTGCTCTAAGGGTACCCGTTCAGTACTATATACTATGTGAGATAAACTTAAAAACATTTGCCACTTTGGATATGTGCTGTACAGTGCAGAACACATGCAAAGTCAGAAGTATTTGAAAAAAAACATTTCTCCTTTTAAGGCCTGCCTCAAATTAATTTTGGCTCAATACCCTGTTTATATTTGGCAATAGACAGGCCATTGCGACAGAAACCATGAATGGCTGCATGGGAACACCGATGTGTCAAATACAGATATTCTCATTTAATGAAATAGTCCCATGGTGCAGAAGCCATCGTGTAGTTGCCTACTGCCAGGCGTTTACGCATTTGAAACAATTATTAAAAAATTCACTGTTAATGTTCCAGTTTATTGATCGTTTTGGATGGCTTGCTTCATCTCAATAATGTGAAACATTTTTTTCTTGACTGTAATGTTCAAAAATGTGATTTCTTCTGTATGGCATATGAATCATTTCCCCAAATATTTTAACGGTCTATACATAACAATAACCTCAATGACCCTTAGTGCATTTCAGAACACCATGGTCCTTCCTCACAGGGAAACTTCTGTAAAGAGACTTTACTCAATGAATGAAAGAACCGTGAAAAAAGTGTATCAACAGCAATACCACTATTCCCAAAACTAAGGAACTAATCGCAAAAGTAAGTCAGGAAAACTGAAATGGAGTTTTCTTACTGAGTAAACGATACTGAGAATACAATCCATTGCTTCACCAAACCTAAATGTAAAATGTAGGATTACGTAAATGAAAGCAGAGCTTCACTTTGGCAAACTAGTTTTATGTGCTCCGACGCTAATAGCCTTTATGCGTTTATGTGATTTAAAAAAATTAAGTTATCATTTGAGTTTTCCAAACCAGGTCACGAAGTGCAGGTTTGTTTGAGGTGAGGTAAATAAGACCCAAAGGGTTTGCAGTTCTAAAGCCTGTCTAAATAGCTTTCAGGGACCATTTAGAGATGAGTTTAAGGATGAACGACGATCACAAGGTATGAGAAGTGACACAAGTACAGGCAATTCGTCAGTTGGAAGAACTTGAATGAGAGACTATTATTTGCTAAAGTACTTTTTAATCCCGAGGCCAGAGAGTGCTGTCAATGTCGGTGGAAGTCATTTAGAGGAAACATTATTTGGAACCAGTGATTACTGTGGTCCCTGCAGTCACCTTAACACAAGGATGCTACAAGGTTAGATTACGGCAAGGAAAACTAACCAAACAACAGTAAATCCACTGCAGGACTGAGAACACACTAATATATTAAACATCATTAGGTCAAATAAGGATAGCAGGGTCAGAAGTTGTTATCCTTCCTCTCTTTCTAGTGTCCCTGCCACTGTCCCACATTCCTCTCCTTTCAGAGGTCATGAAGACAGCAAAAAGAACAGCAAATACACAGAGTCTAAGAGTTCTGTACACCGTCCATTGTTTTCAGTCCTTACACTCCACCTTACACATTCAGCTATAGTGCAGCACAAAACTGCCCACTCTTTACATGTCACGAAATACAAATGATACCTGACACACACAATGAACGTGCACTTTGCACATGAGCTTTACCTGTCATAATGTGTCATGCACAAGTTGCATTTGACATTGCTGTTGCAGAGACCTTTCACTGTAGAATTTAAAATTTCTCATATGGAATGTTTACTAATGTTGAAAGAAATACAATTAACGTTCAACTTAGGAACAGTCATTACTAAATAGTGATGCATTTAATAAAATGATCTAGAAATAATAATGTAATGCTGATTAATAAAGTGATTGACATGCAATAATAAAACATATATGCTTCAATTGCAAGTAAAAGGATTTACAGTTATAACGTGTGCTACAATGCAAACATGATAAATAGTAATGTGTAATTGTTTCAAAACCCATCTTCTTTACTTCACTGCTGATGCCTTACTCATGATTCTGAAACATGTGCTATATTGCCTGTGTAACTGTTAGGGATATAATCCTTATATGGGTCCTATCTTACTACAAGTCAAAGGATAAAGGTCATTTAATGTATGAATTAATGTTACATGCATGTACTTTCAAACGTAGTTCTCAGTCATAATATTGTGCAATTTGAATATTTACTGTATGATTTATGCAATGTGAACTAAAAGTACTAAAGAAATATATTTGTATATGTTTAAATGTGCGACTGCATATGAAATATGCATCATTGAATTAATGTCTTAAGTTAATATTTGCTCTAAAGGCCTGTATTTCATTTCATAATTCACAGTACTCCAGTATACTGCTGACGTGCTTTCCCTTCAGGTTTTCTCATGCATTGCTGGTTTAGAATAGATACATTTCTTGTAATAGCAATAGATACATGCTTGAGAAAGGAATTTGACTACGAGCACATAAGAAACCTGCGGATGAAAAAAGGCTATTATGCTCTAGCCTGAGTGTGTGACCAAGACGGTTTTTCCATGTTGAGTGTGGAATTTTTCTCTACTGCTGCAGTGCATACCATGTGAATCCACACAGAAACTGAAAGAAATGCAATGGACTTCTATCGATGATGCAACTAAAGGGGAGTTTCCAAGGAACTCTATAGATTACAACTTATTGTTTGCCCTGGCTGACAGGGAAGATGACGTCGGACTTCTTGGGGGCTGTATGCTAGACTTCTTTGCTGAACCTCTTCTGCAGACCCCATGCAGAACCTTCCTTGGACTCCAAACCTAACCATTTCATGAATCACCATTGCCCCTAGAACAGACTCTTTAAGACATTCCCCTGTGTCCCGTTACTTTCTCTACACTTTGTTTAGACTGACACTTTTTATCAAGTTACTGAAGGCTCTTGACCGAGCTTCCACAATGCTACTAATCGTGGTACTCATACTCTTGTGCCTTATCCCTATTGTTTTCTATAAAGCTCTGGCCCCTATGCTTTTTAATTTGTTTATGGCAGACCTTTCTACTGAACTAAACACCAGCATCTCACATGCGCCCAGGTTAGGTGGGCTGACACTCTCAACTTACTGTATGCCGACAATGTTGTGCTGATCTGCCAAACTCCACTTGGGCTTTAGCACCTGCTAAACACAACTATCAGTCAGGCAGCATCTAATGGTCTAACCTTCAACCTGGAGAAGTCAAAGGTCATGCGTTTCAACCTGATAAAGGACACAACTGGGTTTCACTGGTACCTTCAGGCGCACCCATGGAAGTCGTGACAGAATACAAGTATCTAGGGGTGATATTTGATGAGAAAGGTACTTTTAAACCACAAAAAAAGCCATAAAACGGAGAGGTAACTCAATAGCGCTAGCTCTAAAGTCTCTTAAACTTAAAACTGCCGGGCCAAGCTTCTACCCACTACTACAGGTTTTACAAGCAAAGCTAATCCCAGCTATCACCTACGGGAGCAAGTGCCTCAGGGGAAGAGATGGGGATACCCTGGAGCATACTGTGTCGATGTCAGCAAGAATAATCTTCAGCCCCACAAATGACGTCTCTCCTGCACAAATCAGGCTGGAGTTTGGTTTACAATCAGAAAAAATATCCTGAAATTGCGCCTACGTGAAATGCTGGTATAGGATTAGAAGGTCCGAACAAAGCTCTTTGAATATCCACCTATGGAAAGAGATAAATTCAAGCAAAGCCTTCACTGCAAGAGACTACCTGACAGCATCTATAAACTGCTTAGGCCTGAAGGCAACTTCAGGAGCGCAAATCAGCTTCAAGTCTCTGGTAAATAAGACAGTGAAAAGGCTGTCAGTAGTAGAGGACAAAGAATCCCTCAGGGCAAGGTCTGATGGATGGTGCGTGCTTCAGAGCTACACAAGCCCGTCCTGCAAAACTATTTGAGTGCTGGCTTCCACAGGAAATTAAAAGAGAAATATCTTTGGTCCCGAATGGGTATCCTCCCCATCCTGCCACACCTTCCACCGTGGAAGTGATCCTCAGAAATAACCAAGAGAAGAAGAGAGCATCACGCATCTATTATGCACTTGCCGTGTACTGGACCCTGAACGACGATTGTTTTTTAAAACAATCTTCAACACCAGGAGGATAAGAACCTGCAGACAAGCAGTGAAGGCTTGCCTTGGAGGAGGAGACCTACAGCTGGCGTGCCGGTTTGTACAATTCATGGGGGTGGCAGAGGAAAAAATTAAGAGATTTGCTGCACAACAAACAGTTTCAAAAGCGGGCTCACCATTTCCCAGAATTGGCACTCTTCATTAGGAAACGCTTGGCGCAAAAAGCTTCCCTTTTAATTCATCGAAAATATTATTTTGTTAAATATTAGGCACCTGACAGTTTCTTGACCTGCAGCATCCCTATTATAAAATCTAACTGCAAGGCCACTATACAATGTTAATATTCTTGATATTTTAAAATATATGTGATCCAAAGGCACCATTTTACTATTGCATATATGTTACAGGGTCCTTACAAGATTGTCTTAATGGGAGATTAAGGACCCCCCAAAGCACATCAGACGAATAGTCACTCCGTAGGAGCATGGCATAAGCCAGCTGAACAGAAAACGTTGGGTAGTTAACATAAACTGCCCCACAGCTCTTTTATACTGTTGGACTCCATAAATGATGTAATTGCAGTTTTATTTGATGCTCTCTCGCCGTCGAGCGATTTTTGTAAAGGTTTTAATTAACTTATACAATAAATGTACTGACTTACTTACTAAATATAGAGCTCTTTGACTACTGAACTCCTTGCATTCCGTTGCCCTGGTCTGTGCTTGGAACAATTAGATTGCTAATATATAGAAAATACCAATTGAGTTTGTTTTCCAAGCAGTAAATTATCATGCTGTTTTTTTGTATTGCAGCAATGGAACTGCTTGTTTGTTTAATTCTGGCTTGCACACATTTCTTTAAAGGCTTAACCTTCCTGTTGCCATCTTATACCTTTATAGTATGGTCTTAAGTGTGATAAACTTGAACCTAATTACTAATTTTTTTTTAAAAAAAGCCCTTGAATTTGGCTACTGATTCCTGGTCCTGATTGTGTAGGCAAAATGGCTGCAGTGTTAATTGATGTTTAATGGAGTTGATTGGACAAGTCATGCTAACTTTCTTTCCCCTCAGTGTGACTTGCAGAGATTCATTGGAGGACCAAGATAGAAAGTAAGTAAGAGTTTATGATCCAGTAAGGAGGCAAAACCCAAATCCTACTGGCCTTGGGCCCAGAAACACTGGATAAGATACAAATAGTAGTTTACTGAGAGGCTAGGGGGCCCACAAAATCTTAAACACTATAATGTTATTGAAGTTCAAAGGGTGATGCACTTTCCCTGGCATGTTGGTGAATCATTACCCATGATTCAATTTTTTACAGCTACTCTCACTAATCCTACTACTATTAGTATTGTGATTATGGCTATTGCTACAACTCCTTCTACACTGCTACTGATACGACTATTGCTGCAACTATTCCTAACATTACTGCTGCCCTTTCAAGCACAAATAATACTATTGCTAGTAGGATTACTGATATTAATCTTGTAACTAGTACTGTTGCTGATAGTAATAATGCAGAGGGGCTTATTCACAAAACCCTTGCGTAGCGAGAGTGTCACTTTTTATATGGGAAAAAGTGATGCACTGGTGGCACAAGGGGCTTGTAAATAAGCCCCTGAGTGTCTACGACGACTAAGGTTCCTATAACTACAGTTCTAACACTGTTACTGTTAACAACAAGAACAGGAATAACTTCTAGTCTCATTTCTGATCTGGTACGAAAATATGTCTACCCAGAAGCTGAGACCCATAAACTGGATCTTACCATCACAGGGGCAAACCGCGTTCCTGCAGTCCAACCTTCCAGCGCTAAATACCCTCAGACGATACTGGCACATTTTGGGGACTATCCTATCAAGCACCATATTCTCTTCAATGGTATAAAAGATAAGCTCTATCAAATTCCAGGGGAAATCTCTTTTAAGATTTCTTTCTATATGTCGCCATTTTCAGCATGCTGTAGGAGGAATTCAAGAGTTTGATCAGTAACTTTCAGCAAGTTGGGGCTTCCACAGGTGTTGTCCTGCAATGTTAACTAAAAATTATTTTTAAAGGCTGTTCCAATCCATCAGTCAGGTTGGAAAGAAGGGATGGATGGGAGTGGTGGTGCTGGGGGTAGCAATCAGTAAATATGCGTATGATACGGAATCTACTGTTGTGATACTAGGTGTAATTTCCACATATTAATTCATTTTGACTGAGCACAATCCATCTTATTTTTATTCCTGGAATTACGTTTTTTGTGTGTATGTGATGCTCGCGGTAGCCTTGGACGATCTACAGGTTCCATATCACGGCACCACTCTGAGGGTTGGGGCGGTAGGTGGGAAGGGGGAGCAGGGCTTGGGTGGGTACATGGGAGGGGGAGGCACGGTGATGATCCTCCGCCTGAGAGAGAGTGCCTAGGACATGCTGGGCTACAGGGTTGACCGGAGTACGGCTGGGAAAAAGGATGGCTGTTAGTACGGGGCAGCATGTTTGCGGAGTGCATTAGGAGGTAAAAGAAAATGCACATTTATTTGGCAAAGGAAGCGACTAAGGATTACGCTCTTGATTCTTCAGGGGGGTTGGTTCTTCTGTGGTTTAAAACTTATTACCAAGCAGCTGTGTTAAATTGGATAAAATGTGCTTCAAAAAACACATCCAGTGAAGATAAATATTATTTCAGTAATATGTTAAAGAAGTCTGGAATTGATCCCATCTCTGTCTTACAGTTTCCTAAAATACCAAAGAGAATCTGTTATAAGACTCCTAAAATTCTTGTTGATCACTTTAATTCCATATGGCAAAAACATAAAGCCCCATATTTTCATCCACAATTAAAACTTGACCTTTGTTCTGGGCTTGCCTGAGCCTCAGCCAGCACACTCTTAGTCGTTGGGCAGCTCTGGGTTTTTGGAGGCTTAGGGATTTTTTTCGTAACAATCAATTAATTTCATGGCAAACACTCAGTCGTGATAATCCATCAATTAGTCCAACACTTTTTTAGCTTCACTCAATACAGCATCTATGCTCCAACAAACCAATAGAGGTAAATGAAGTAGCAGGAGAAATATGTTGTGTCTTTGGAATTTCTCACCTATCGGGGACTGGAAATTGATATAGAGTTCTACTTAAGCATCTAGGACCGAAGGTAATACTGGCTAAGACATAACTACCAAAAAGAAATGGGGCGACCCGGTGTCCCTCAGAACCTGGGTATAAAGTTTTTAAACAAAAAGGGAGGTTCTGTAGGGTATGCAAGGAGTTATTTCTTACATGTACAAGGTATCTTGAATGTAAATCATTCAACAGACATGAAGAATGCCACGCCTCTTATATATGCATCTAAAGATCGTAATAAATCATGTAAAGACCTTGAAACCTTATCCACTTTATATTTATATCAGAATTAATACATTCAGACATGCATATTTGATAAGGTTTAGAGTCAATAGTTGTGAACAATTGGTGAAAATCGTGACATGTGTGCTCAAGACGGTGAACAGTTTGTGCAGTATATACAAAGTGATTCAAGGTTTATGTATAGGGGATAGGACAAGAAAATATATACAATGGCCAGCCTAACAACGATAGACCCTGGATGCTAGTAATGCTTTTTCGTGTAGGGCCGTGATTGGTCTGAGCCTAGGTGTAGCTTCGATGTTTCAACCCTTGAGGGGCTCCTTTCGGTAATCACGGTCTTCATCAGGACTGAGTATGGGGGGGGAAGGGAACTTGTATCAGCCTATGGAAGAGACGTAAATGATTGTCAGGCGTGTAAAGTGCTGTAAGAGGTGATGGACGAGAAGAGAGGGGGCGGGTGTTGACCACTCACCTAGTGTGGATCGAGGTTCTGGCTGTGAGTGCCTCCGAATGACACTAGTGTCAGCAGGTGAGTGGCTGTAAATTAAATTAAACAAGTGCGTTGTAAGAGGTGGACTTAATCCGGGATCAGGAATGATGCGCTGCGCCGTGACATGCGAGGGATTGTCCTACTCCTTGAAGCTAAGTTAGTACTGTGCAGCGTGATATGTACCGGTGTGACAGGGTGAATAAAGCGGTGAACGCCATTATTAGGCAAAGTTAAAACCGTCAAAGACCAGAGCGCTGAAATGCTAGTGAGACAATCTTGGAAGAAGCGCTTGGGTGAGGTAAACACAGGTGGGAGGGGAGGGGATCATCCGGAGCCAGCACTAATGGAGGCGTGAGCCCAAATCGACAGTGGAGATTAGTTTAATGAGGCGCTTGGGCAAAGCATGCGAACGGAGGAGGGGAGGGGTGGCATTCCTAGTAATGCGATCGTGGCAGAGTGGCTCACCAAAAGTGTGGCTAAGTGAAAACGGAGCGCCAATCAAAGTATTGTGGTGAATCTGACGATTAAAAAACGGAGCGCTAACCTTAAAAACGCATGCCTGATTTGTCAGTGGGACCAACTAGGACGAGGTGCTTAAGCGTAGCGTTTACAGGTGGGGAGAAAGGGGAAACTCCGATGTGCTAAATGCTGATTTAGAAGAACTGTTTGACAATGATTTAGATGAAATGCAAATGCAGCTGTGCAAAAGCACCAGGGCCGGATGGGGCCCTGATCGATTTCTTCCTAGAACACCAAGACCTATGGGCTCCTTTGCTAACCAACATATTTTACAAAATGTCCAAGTCTGGCCCACCTCCAACATGGAAAACAGGCATTATATTGGCAATATATATAAAAGGGCACATATCAAATCCCCAGAATTATCGCCCTATTTCCCTTCTGGATTCCACCGCCAAAATCCTGGGGCGTGCTTTACTTAATAGGTTAAAAGACTAGGCAAGAGAAAACAACGTCTTGATGCCTTCACAATATGGATTCCAGAAGGGCAGAGGTACTATTGACCAATGTCTAAACTTAAGCTTGATTATCTCCAAATATACTAGAGCAAAGAAAGGGAATGTATACATGGCCTTTATGGACCTTTCGTCGCTTTCTAATGTGTAGTCCACTTTAAACTCTGGACAACCATGGCTGCAATGGGCATAGATCCTAGGCAGATCATTCTTATACGGCAAATGTATTCAGAGGCGACAGCCTCGGTCCGTTATGGAAGGGACGGGGAATGCACCAGATCATTTAGGATTATGACAGGCATCAGGCAAGGTTGGGTCATTGCCCCTTTCTAATTTTCACTTTCTACAAACGGAGTTGAAGGAGTCCTGAAAACGTGCTCGCCTAATGTCCCACAGTTTCCCTCAGGTCCATTAACAATCCTGGCTTACATGGACAATGCCGTCCTGATAGCCAGGATAGGTGTAGCATTGCAACGCCTAATTGACACCTATGTAGGCTTTATGACATCTATGGACCTAAAGGTCAATGAGTCCAAAACATTAATCTTAGTCCCAGGGCTACCAACCCCAAAAATCATTCTGTTGTTCCACATTGGAACTCGAAAATTAGCTGTTGTGGAGACCTTCCCATATCTAGGGGTTGTTTTTGACATCAGACAAACCTGGTCTCACATAGTGGGTAGCAGGGCACAAACAATGGAGCGCACCATGGCAGCAGTTGCTGGTGTTGTAAAAAAACTAGGTTCAAAACCCCTAACAATAATAAAAAAGATCTCTGCAGCTACTTATGGGGCAGGGGTTTGGGTCACAGCACTAACTGCCCCCTTACAGAAGCTGGAGAATATTTTTTTAAAAAGGATGGCCTCTCTCTCTTTCATCCTCAAGTCATGTCACTCATTTAGAACTGGACTTGCCCTATGTGCCTGACATTGTGAGAGTGGCATCAATCATGCTGTGGCACTCAGTATGGAATAGGGACACAGTAGATCTTAAATTGCCTCTCACTGGTCAAAGCTCATTTGATTCCCTGGTTAGAGTATGTTAAAACACCTTTGTACTCACTAGGAGTCCCTGAGCTGTACGTAAATCCTGTCTCGTGTACCAGGTTTCCTCAGAAGAGGTTAAAGGCACTATTTTTGGCAAAGCTAGCATATTAAAGGGAGGAGTCCCAGAAGCTAAACACTACAGTGAAGACCTATTACTCAATTCCACCAGTGCCAGATGGTGAATATTTTTATCTGAATGCTGTATGGAATCTGCAGCATAGGTTTATTCTTTTAAGGTTTAGTTTAAATTTAACTCCTCTAATGCTAGATTTTCCCTCAAAACAAAACACTCACAGTGACCTGACAACCTGTCTGTGCAATGACTTATCAGCCCAATCCAACTTTCACCTTTTTTCTTTTGCTATTTTTATAAGGAGCAGAGAGCCAGATATATTAGACCTCTTTTAATGCAGCAAGGTTTTAAGCAGTGCCGCGTCACCCTGTTCTATCTTAAGAAGCATTATGATCCCTTTGTATGTTTCTGTGTAGCCTCAGAGAGGTTTATTAGAATTGGAAAGCTATGTTAACCCTTAGCTTTACACACACCTTGCCTCTTTGAACACGATATTATGGCATTTTGGGGTTTGCACATTTCCTAAGCTTATTCGCTGGCCTTTTTTTTTAATTGTTAGTTTTTAAGAATTCCTATAAAAAATTCACCAGTTTTTAAACTTATTTATCTGTGAGATAGCTGGGAACCTGCAGCTCAGCATCTACCTTTGTATTATGTCCCTGGCACAAATAATACCTATTGAATTGCGTAGGTTGCATACTCCAATTTTATACCCTCATTGTTTTGGGGCTCAAATTTGTACATTTCTCTTTTTCTTCTGATTTTTAAACTGTTAGTTTTAATAATAACTTAAGATTATTGAACTGTATTGCACTGAAAAGAATTACACGGTTTTATGGTTTTTAAAAATGTATAGTTTGATGATCCATATCTTCAAATTAGATCGATAAAGTTATGGTAAGAAAGATTCAGATGACAATCAACTTTGTTCGGTGTTGATTTGTCTTAATTGATATCTCCACTTGACCTTCTAGGTGAGCATCAAACGTTGCTTTTAAAACGTTCCGGACGCCATTTCGTCTTCGCACCGTGACACACTTGCTTTTTCATTGGCTGTGCCAACTATCCCAAAGTGGATATCTTTCCCACAGCCTTTACATATATGTCTAATGGAGGAACATTTACCATCGAGTGAAAACTCAAATTCTCAGCTAAAACACAACTTTTTAAATGTAGACATTACCTTGTGTCCTTCAGTTTTTGGCGTACTTTTCACATTCATGACTGATTATTTCTGAGCACCTCCGGCCTCCCTGTCAGCAACTCATCTATCGGCACTCTCTTTTGTTCTGGCAGCCTTTAATACTCACCCCAGATTAAGAATTTCTCTCAGCATTCGTCATCTGAAAAGCATCCATCAATAACTCTAAAACGTATAGCTTCTTCGTCATTAGGTTAATTGAACTTACAGTGTTTGATGAGTTTGTCGAGTCTCTCCACAAATTCATAGATGGTTTTACCAACTTTATATTGTTTTTGACTGAAAATGTATCTTTTGCAATCTACATTGGGCATTGGATTGAACTTGAGATTCAAAGTTTCCTTAATCTAACAGTATGTGATTTCTTTGGCAGTTTGTGGCATCTTCATTATTGCTTCTTTTACACCATCACCAGCAACATTTTTGATGTATTTAATAGTCTTTTTGTCATCAATCTCTTCAAGTGCATCAATTAAATCATCAAATGCCTCTAATGACACCATCCAGCTATCACCCATATTTTGCTCTTTGATGGTATCAAAAGGTGATGGTGGTTACAGGAAAGTGGCAGGATAGTTACTATTTATTGGACTGGCTGTCATTGAGGGTGGAGCTCTTTCAGATATTGTCGACTGTCCACTAGGACCTAAGTAATCTACTCCATCTCGGAGGCCCTGCAGTGGATCTGCCACTATGTTCGTCCTGGACAGTCGGTGGTACTGTGGCCTCCTTCTTGGTCTCCATCAGAGACCTTCACTGTCTGGAGCCCTCTGGAGTTGTTCTGAGCTACCACCTTGCAGCCTTGGTGGTGTGTCACTTCAGGTATGGAAAGCTCAGTGACAGCTCATTGAGCATAACCTTTGTGCTTCTCCTTGCCCAGTGCTGAAGTCATAGAGTTCCACAAATCGAGGCTCTGGTAAGTGCAGTGCCATTATGCTTTTTTGTCAATTGTTTCATCAGCCAGTGCTTCAAGTATTTAATTCATATTTGACTACTGCAGTCTTAAGCTCTTCTTTTTCCACCTTTGACAGTAACGCTTCTATTAACATATGACTTTATCTCACACGGCAGCGCTGTACCTTTATGTATGGCCTGACCAGCAGGTTCCTGGGTAACAACATGTAGATTCTCTTCAATGCTTTAGTTATCTTAAACTGCTTCACAGCAGCTGGAGCAGCGCTTTGACTCCATATGCATTATCCTGAGGCGAAAAGCCGGGAGTTGCTACATTTGATATTTTAAAATTGGTGTCTTATACTGTGTTTTTTAAACCCTGTACTGTGTGCTTTTAAACCTTGTACTCTGTGTTTAATTAACTCGCACTCTGGCACTTTAAGGTGACGTGCAGCGGACCTAGCGCTGTCACGTGACACCTTCGACCGGCTCCATTCGCCGCTGGCCACGCCCACTTTTGGCCACGCCCCCTTCCCGCCCTACTTGTAGCGCTGAACATCGAGCGCTCATTTAGATCCTGTCTCCTGAGGCGAAAAGCCGGGAGTTGCTACATTTGATATTTTAAAATTGGTGTCTTATACTGTGTTTTTTAAACCCTGTACTGTGTGCTTTTAAACCTTGTACTCTGTGTTTAATTAACTCGCACTCTGGCACTTTAAGGTGACGTGCAGCGGACCTAGCGCTGTCACGTGACACCTTCGACCGGCTCCATTCGCCGCTGGCCACGCCCACTTTTGGCCACGCCCCCTTCCCGCCCTACTTGTAGCGCTGGAGAACATAAAGGGTCGACCCATATGAAGTCGCTGGGACCTGGGTAGGGAACAGTATAAAGAAGGGTGGTCCCAGCATACAGTTCATTGAAAACAAAACATTCACATTAATGGGACATAATATAGACGGATGACTCAAAAAAGTTCGAATGTTATTTAATCACATCGAACATGTTACATTATTTCAAATAGAATCAAGAGGATTTTTTTAAGCAACAATTTGAAAAAGTAAAACATGTGCCCAAGGGAAGGATGGGGGGTGAGTGAAATAGTGCAGAATTTGGAAGGAAGTGAACACAGTGATAAACGTTACTGAATTACACTCAAATTGGACGGCATATTTGAGTCAATGCCGTATTTCGAACTCAGATTCAATCATAATCACAATATTTACAATTCGGAATGATGCCATATAGAAACAATCACAGTGCAAAATGTACTGTTGACGATATTGGCCAGAGATGTTGAGTCGACGTTTCGACCCCTTGAGTGTTGTAGGTATTGGATGTAACCTTACGAAGTGGGGTCTTCATCAGGACTGGGATAGACAACGAGGGAGGGTGGGCACCTAAAGAAACAAAAGTTTAAATGAGTAGGGACTCATCAATCTTTTAAGTTTAGGGGAGCTAAAATATATTAAATACTCAACAAGAGTTACCATGTCCGTTGGAGGACAGGCCTCTAAGACGTCCGCAGGTCGTCAGAGAGAGAGGGAATCAAAACTCCTCGGCGGTAACTGACAGGCGTGGAGAGTGGTAGACACCTAAAATAATAAGGTGAGTCAAAAAAGGTGAACCAGACTGGTTAGTTCAATGAATGGTCGCTCCCAAAGTTTAGCGGGAAATAATTTACCATCGACCACAGCTCGTGGGGGTTAAGTCTTGAGGTTAATGAAACAGCATTGCCTGGAGATCAATCCAGGTGTTGTGAATGGTCGAACTGCTGGAGTCAAATCACTGCTAGTTCACCAAAGGAAAGAATCTAAACAGAGAAAAAGACAAATCGGTTGGTGTGAGAGGGGGAGGACCTGCTGATGGAAAAGTGCTGGAGAAATCACTATTATAGGGAGATATACTATAGGACTTGTCGTTCTTGTAAGTGAGTCCCGTAGGATCACGAGGACAGTGGACTTGATATAAGAGCATGGCTGGTGCTCGGAAGTACATAAAATACAAAGGCAGAGGAAGTGTCGGGAGCCGACACGGCATGTCAAATAATACATGCGGAGAAATCTAAACCATAATTGGTAGAGCAGGGTGTCTCAGACAAAGTACAAAAACCAAGGAGCCAGCATTAAAGTTGGAGATACCTTACCCTAAGTCTCAGCGTCTACTGCATCAATGATTGGGAAGTGCTTACCCAGGGCGCATCATTAAATAGGGAGACGCGCGGTGAACGCGTGGTCTCCGTTAACGTGCTGGCGCTAGATGCCGGTTTTGCAACCGTAATGAAGAAAAGACTATGATCGGTAGCGTCACGGAGTAGACAGCGTATTGGAAAGTTGCAGACACGGAAGAAATGTAACGCGTGAGTTTGAACAGAACAACTAAAAGGTGTTGATTACCCAACCTGCAACATTGTGATTTGTATAAACAATGTATAACAATACGGTTAAACAATTTTCAGTACAAAATCAGAGAGCGACAAAACACGATGATAATCCTGTTGGGAAGAAAACACGTATCCATATGCAAAATGTCCACACAATCAAAGTGTTTAGCAGCACTTAAGCATGATAAATAAGTAAGCATTATAGTGTATAATAATGTGTCTAATGAATGGTGGCCAGCAGCTCCTGGCACAACCAACCCAACTCATAGAACAAAATATGTTGTCATATGTAAACCTGTGGTTAGAGAGAGAAGTAACAGATGGGCTCCTCATATTAGTGGTAGACATAATGACTCATATCCCTCGGGAGAGGAGAGAAACAGATATATCGAAACCAGATATAGATCACATTGATTAAACACGGAGGACTGCTAATTGGGCATTACTGCCATCAAGTTCATTAAGCCCATTAGCCACCGTGTCCATCATAGACATCCATTTGGATTCTCTCACATTGAGGATGGCTGTTAGATTACCGCCTCTGGGGCCCAGCTTGACCTTCTCGAGAACCAGCCATATGAGATCATCTGGTTTATGATTTTTTGAGGTACAGTGTTCAACGAGGGGGGCTCCCGCCACGTTGCACCGGATTCTGCTATGGTGCTGCAGAATTCTAGCTTTCACCTTTTGTTGTGTCTGCCCAATGTAGAGTAAATCGCAGGGGCAACTGATGCAATAAATCACATTGGAGGAGTTGCAGTTCGTAAAAGAACTGAGAGTTATCGTGTGTCCTCTATAGGTAAAGTTCTTCGTCGAGTCAGTGGAATCACAGGCCTTACAGTGGCCACACTTAAAGTGTCCGATCACTGGTGGTAGACTCCAAAGTTCTTGGATGGTCTGTGTTGTCGCTGTTTCAAGAAACGAGTGGACTACATAGTCCTTCACATTCCTCGCTTTCTTGAAGGAGTGCATCGGCGGGTTCGGTTGGTTGATGTCATCAGCTACTAATTTCCAATGTTTGTTGATCACTTTCTTAATTTCATTACTCCGTGTTGAGAACGTAGTGACACAAATCAGTCTCTGCAATGCTGTATCTTGTTTAGCCTTAGGTGTTAGGAGGGTCTCACGGGGATTGAACCATGCCCTCTTACGAGCCTTCTTAACCAATCTCCTGGGGTATCCCCTTGATAGTAGACGGTTGCTCAGGTCCTCAGATTCCACAAGGTAATCTTCCTTTTTGGTACAATTTCTGCGGATCCTTAAAAACTGTCCAAAAGGTAAGTTATCCCTAAGACCACGTGGGTGGTGGCTACTGTATCTAAGTAGGGAGTTACGTTCTGTGGGTTTCCGATACAACGTTGTGTGCAATTTATTGTCCTCACAATAAATTTTGATGTCAAGGAAGGCAAGTTCTTTGGCATCCGAGTGTATCGTGAACTGGATGTTGTCATTGCGTAAATTGAGCCATTCATGGAAAACTGCCAATTCATTGGCATCACCATTCCAAATCAGGAGAATATCGTCGATGTAGCGTCTCCATAAATTGATCTTGCCAGAAAAAGGATTGTTGCTGAAGATAAATTGACGTTCAAAGTGATCCATGAAGATTATTGCTAGATCTGGAGCAAAGGCAGCTCCCATGGCAACACCTTTAGTTTGAAAGTAGAATTCTCCTTGGAAGATAAAAAAAATTTTTTGCATAGCAATAGTCAAGAGTTGAATTATAAACTCTGTTGGAACTCTCATAGGTGCTGGTCTAGTATTAAGGACTTCGGTCATCACCTCCAGTGCCGGTATCTGGGGAATGCTGGTATACAGGGACACGATGTCGCAGGTCACCAGTAGCTGGGTATTAGGATCGAAGGGTAGTTGGTCGACCAGGTTGATCGTCTGCATCGTATCCCTAAGGTAGGCCTCAGTTTCCTCTGCCAGTGGTTTCAGGAAGAAATCGACATATTTACATAATGGTTCCAGTAAGGAGCCGCATCCCGAAACAATCGGGCGTCCAGGCGGTTGCTGGAGATCCTTATGAATTTTGGGTAGGGTGTATATAGTAGGTAAACGAGGGTATTTCTGATTGAGATACTCAAACTCAAGTTTACTAAGTATACCTTGTCCATATGCCTCGGAGGTAATTTGTACAATTTCTTCTGCCAGTTCTTTAGTTGGATCGGATCGTAGTTTGGAATAGCTCACGCCATCCTGAAGTTGCCTCAGGATCTCATCCTTATATGCCGTTGTGTCTTGAATGACGATCGCACCACCCTTGTCAGCAGCCTTTATTACAATGTCTCTATTGTTCTTCAATTTTGTTAGCGCTGTTCGTTCCAATTTCCTGGTGTTGGGGATGGTATGTTTGTAGTTGCCCAATAGCTTGTTTACGTCAGTTAATACCATGTTCTCATAAGCCAAGATCTTGTTGGACATCGCACTCGTGGGTGGGACAAAAGTGGAGGGGGGCCTCAGCCCAGTGGCCGACTGTATCGCATCAGAAGTAGAGTGTTTAAAAAAATATCTTAGACGAATCTTTCTAAAGAAGGCATGTAATTCGACCCTAGTATCAAAGCTGTTAGGATGAGACGTCGGTATGAAGGAGAGCCCCTTAGAAAGAATACGTTCTTCATCTTCAGTTAATGTGTATGATGAAATATTCACCAATGGGTTATCCTTTTCTACCATCTGTAGACCTTGCGTCTGGTTGATATCTCTCCATGGTTCTCCGTCTGAAACCGCACCTGCTTGCCTGCAGATGCCCTGCCTCTCTCCCAGTTGGTTGTGTTGGATTGTCGACCTCTCTGAGGGCCCCTTTGCCAAGGGCCCCGTCCTCTGGGGGGTCTCCATTGGCCCTCGTCTAAAAAAGAGGGAGGGTAATAGCCTTGCGGTGGATACCAATTATCACGGTAACTTTGATCAGAGCTGGTAGATGGTTGCTCGTTGTCACTTCCAGAGCTACCTGAAGATTCAGAGAAGTTGGTAAAATTCCTTCTGCCTCTGTAAGGGCCTCTACCCCTTCCGGTGAATCTGCCTTGATTGTCCTGCTTGTAATAATACTCTGATAGGTAAGGATAAGTGTTCTTTTTCTCATAAAAGCGAATGTCTTTCGCAAGTTTGTCCAATTTCTTGTTCTGAGTTGTGAGCTCAAAGTCTTTCAAAGATTTAGCCAAATTTGCCAAGGCCTCCTTGGCGTTAGCTAGGGTAGAATCACCGGCAATTTCCTGTTTGAGGGAGGAAATTTCTCTGGACAATGATTGTACTTGCTCCGCTGCCGTCTCAACTCCCAACACCATCCAGTGTCGTGAGGCGTTGTTAGCCACAAAGCTAAAGCCTTCTTTAAATTTTGGTATATCAACAAAAATCGCTGGTTCGTTCTTAATCTGTAGACCGACTGGTATTACATTTGCCTGTAAATATTTCGTGAGTAAGTGGCCATGAAGGCGAGTACGTATTAACTTCTTCTCAAGGCGTTCTAGACGTGCCACTTTATCGTTCAGTGTAAAGTCAATATTGGGGGTATCTGACGATAAAAATTGATTAGCAGGGTCCTGTAACAACCGATTAATATAATCCTCTGTGTAAGAAAGAGTCTCACTCTCTGCCATCTTCTAGAGAGTGATTAATCACTGAAGGACCTCGCAGGTGTGCACCTGCTCTGAAGTAGAGAACATAAAGGGTCGACCCATATGAAGTCGCTGGGACCTGGGTAGGGAACAGTATAAAGAAGGGTGGTCCCAGCATACAGTTCATTGAAAACAAAACATTCACATTAATGGGACATAATATAGACGGATGACTCAAAAAAGTTCGAATGTTATTTAATCACATCGAACATGTTACATTATTTCAAATAGAATCAAGAGGATTTTTTTAAGCAACAATTTGAAAAAGTAAAACATGTGCCCAAGGGAAGGATGGGGGGTGAGTGAAATAGTGCAGAATTTGGAAGGAAGTGAACACAGTGATAAACGTTACTGAATTACACTCAAATTGGACGGCATATTTGAGTCAATGCCGTATTTCGAACTCAGATTCAATCATAATCACAATATTTACAATTCGGAATGATGCCATATAGAAACAATCACAGTGCAAAATGTACTGTTGACGATATTGGCCAGAGATGTTGAGTCGACGTTTCGACCCCTTGAGTGTTGTAGGTATTGGATGTAACCTTACGAAGTGGGGTCTTCATCAGGACTGGGATAGACAACGAGGGAGGGTGGGCACCTAAAGAAACAAAAGTTTAAATGAGTAGGGACTCATCAATCTTTTAAGTTTAGGGGAGCTAAAATATATTAAATACTCAACAAGAGTTACCATGTCCGTTGGAGGACAGGCCTCTAAGACGTCCGCAGGTCGTCAGAGAGAGAGGGAATCAAAACTCCTCGGCGGTAACTGACAGGCGTGGAGAGTGGTAGACACCTAAAATAATAAGGTGAGTCAAAAAAGGTGAACCAGACTGGTTAGTTCAATGAATGGTCGCTCCCAAAGTTTAGCGGGAAATAATTTACCATCGACCACAGCTCGTGGGGGTTAAGTCTTGAGGTTAATGAAACAGCATTGCCTGGAGATCAATCCAGGTGTTGTGAATGGTCGAACTGCTGGAGTCAAATCACTGCTAGTTCACCAAAGGAAAGAATCTAAACAGAGAAAAAGAAAAATCGGTTGGTGTGAGAGGGGGAGGACCTGCTGATGGAAAAGTGCTGGAGAAATCACTATTATAGGGAGATATACTATAGGACTTGTCGTTCTTGTAAGTGAGTCCCGTAGGATCACGAGGACAGTGGAATTGATATAAGAGCATGGCTGGTGCTCGGAAGTACATAAAATACAAAGGCAGAGGAAGTGTCGGGAGCCGACACGGCATGTCAAATAATACATGCGGAGAAATCTAAACCATAATTGGTAGAGCAGGGTGTCTCAGACAAAGTACAAAAACCAAGGAGCCAGCATTAAAGTTGGAGATACCTTACCCTAAGTCTCAGCGTCTACTGCATCAATGATTGGGAAGTGCTTACCCAGGGCGCATCATTAAATAGGGAGACGCGCGGTGAACGCGTGGTCTCCGTTAACGTGCTGGCGCTAGATGCCGGTTTTGCAACCGTAATGAAGAAAAGACTATGATCGGTAGCGTCACGGAGTAGACAGCGTATTGGAAAGTTGCAGACACGGAAGAAATGTAACGCGTGAGTTTGAACAGAACAACTAAAAGGTGTTGATTACCCAACCTGCAACATTGTGATTTGTATAAACAATGTATAACAATACGGTTAAACAATTTTCAGTACAAAATCAGAGAGCGACAAAACACGATGATAATCCTGTTGGGAAGAAAACACGTATCCATATCCAATGTGATTTATTGCATCAGTTGCCCCTGCGATTTACTCTACATTGGGCAGACACAACAAAAGGTGAAAGCTAGAATTCTGCAGCACCATAGCAGAATCCGGTGCAACGTGGCGGGAGCCCCCCTCGTTGAACACTGTACCTCAAAAAATCATAAACCAGATGATCTCAAATGGCTGGTTCTCGAGAAGGTCAAGCTGGGCCCCAGAGGCGGTAATCTAACAGCCATCCTCAATGTGAGAGAATCCAAATGGATGTCTATGATGGACACGGTGGCTAATGGGCTTAATGAACTTGATGGCAGTAATGCCCAATTAGCAGTCCTCCGTGTTTAATCAATGTGATCTATCTGGTTTCGATATATCTGTTTCTCTCCTCTCCCGAGGGATATGAGTCATTATGTCTACCACTAATATGAGGAGCCCATCTGTTACTTCTCTCTCTAACCACAGGTTTACATATGACAACATATTTTGTTCTATGAGTTGGGTTGGTTGTGCCAGGAGCTGCTGGCCACCATTCATTAGACACATTATTATACACTATAATGCTTACTTATTTATCATGCTTAAGTGCTGCTAAACACTTTGATTGTGTGGACATTTTGCATATGGATACGTGTTTTCTTCCCAACAGGATTATCATCGTGTTTTGTCGCTCTCTGATTTTGTACTGAAAATTGTTTAACCGTATTGTTATACATTGTTTATACAAATCACAATGTTGCAGGTTGGGTAATCAACACCTTTTAGTTGTTCTGTTCAAACTCACGCGTTACATTTCTTCCGTGTCTGCAACTTTCCAATACGCTGTCTACTCCGTGACGCTACCGATCATAGTCTTTTCTTCATTACGGTTGCAAAACCGGCATCTAGCGCCAGCACGTTAACGGAGACCACGCGTTCACCGCGCGTCTCCCTATTTAATGATGCGCCCTGGGTAAGCACTTCCCAATCATTGATGCAGTAGACGCTGAGACTTAGGGTAAGGTATCTCCAACTTTAATGCTGGCTCCTTGGTTTTTGTACTTTGTCTGAGACACCCTGCTCTACCAATTATGGTTTAGATTTCTCCGCATGTATTATTTGACATGCCGTGTCGGCTCCCGACACTTCCTCTGCCTTTGTATTTTATGTACTTCCGAGCACCAGCCATGCTCTTATATCAATTCCACTGTCCTCGTGATCCTACGGGACTCACTTACAAGAACGACAAGTCCTATAGTATATCTCCCTATAATAGTGATTTCTCCAGCACTTTTCCATCAGCAGGTCCTCCCCCTCTCACACCAACCGATTTGTCTTTTTCTCTGTTTAGATTCTTTCCTTTGGTGAACTAGCAGTGATTTGACTCCAGCAGTTCGACCATTCACAACACCTGGATTGATCTCCAGGCAATGCTGTTTCATTAACCTCAAGACTTAACCCCCACGAGCTGTGGTCGATGGTAAATTATTTCCCGCTAAACTTTGGGAGCGACCATTCATTGAACTAACCAGTCTGGTTCACCTTTTTTGACTCACCTTATTATTTTAGGTGTCTACCACTCTCCACGCCTGTCAGTTACCGCCGAGGAGTTTTGATTCCCTCTCTCTCTGACGACCTGCGGACGTCTTAGAGGCCTGTCCTCCAACGGACATGGTAACTCTTTTTGAGTATTTAATATATTTTAGCTCCCCTAAACTTAAAAGATTGATGAGTCCCTACTCATTTAAACTTTTGTTTCTTTAGGTGCCCACCCTCCCTCGTTGTCTATCCCAGTCCTGATGAAGACCCCACTTCGTAAGGTTACATCCAATACCTACAACACTCAAGGGGTCGAAACGTCGACTCAACATCTCTGGCCAATATCGTCAACAGTACATTTTGCACTGTGATTGTTTCTATATGGCATCATTCCGAATTGTAAATATTGTGATTATGATTGAATCTGAGTTCGAAATACGGCATTGACTCAAATATGCCGTCCAATTTGAGTGTAATTCAGTAACGTTTATCACTGTGTTCACTTCCTTCCAAATTCTGCACTATTTCACTCACCCCCCATCCTTCCCTTGGGCACATGTTTTACTTTTTCAAATTGTTGCTTAAAAAAATCCTCTTGATTCTATTTGAAATAATGTAACATGTTCGATGTGATTAAATAACATTCGAACTTTTTTGAGTCATCCGTCTATATTATGTCCCATTAATGTGAATGTTTTGTTTTCAATGAACTGTATGCTGGGACCACACTTCTTTATACTGTTCCCTACTTGTAGCGCTGAACATCGAGCGCTCATTTAGATCCTGTCTCCTGAGGCGAAAAGCCGGGAGTTGCTACATTTGATATTTTAAAATTGGTGTCTTATACTGTGTTTTTTAAACCCTGTACTGTGTGCTTTTAAACCTTGTACTCTGTGTTTAATTAACTCGCACTCTGGCACTTTAAGGTGACGTGCAGCGGACCTAGCGCTGTCACGTGACACCCTCGACCGGCTCCATTCGCCGCTGGCCACGCCCACTTTTGGCCACGCCCCCTTCCCGCCCTAAACGGCCCACTATTTAAATGTGCATTTCCAGAACGCGCAGCGGACGTGCGCAGCGGGCGCGCCTAAGGCAAGCCCGTCTGCGCCCGTCCGCGACCAGATCGCGGCCGGGGCCAGACATGCTGCCGGTAGCGAAGAACAAGGTGGAAGGATAGCGTGGTCAGGTGAAGACCTAAAGGCGCTCGATCCCCCATCCAAGTGCTGCCCCCATTGTATTGACCCTGTGACCCTCGAACTCCCTCAGATCTGTAACAACTGTGGGATAGCTATTGGCAGCGATGCCTCTGTGATATCCCCTAAGCCCAAATCCCTATTTCAAACAAACCTCAGGGCGGGCCTTCTTAACTGCAGATCCTTAGCCAAACACGCAGACGATGTCTGGCTTTTACTTGAAGAGCAGGAATGGGATATATTGTTTTTAACTGAAACTTGGATCAAGGAGGACAACTTGACCTCCATTGCACTTGCAGTCCCTTTGGGATTTAAAATATGCCTCGCCAACCGCCCTGGGACAAAAAGAGGCGGTGGTGTAGCCATTATTTTTAAAGAGCATTTAATTTTGACATCCTCTGCCCCCACTGCTATTCAAGGTATTGATGGCCTCCACTTTTGCTTTCAAGTGAGCCCTCAGTTGTCACTAGCAGGACTAGTGTTCTATCGCCCCCCCGGTTGGTACAGACCCCTACCTTACTACTCTACTGGACACGATTGTCCAGAGTTCGCTCCTCCACCCCCTTTTTATTGTGGTAGGCGACTTCAATATCCACATGGATAAACCCGACTGTGCCATGGCAGAGCTGCTCAGATCCACGTTAAATACGGCCAGTCTCAGACTGATCAATGAGGGCCCTACTCACACAGGGGGCCACACTATTGATCTCATTTTTTCTAACATCAAGAATGTGCAGTCTGAGACACCTCTGCCTCTGACATGGTCAGATCACGCACTCGTCCCATTCACACTGAATATTGCGAATGATACCCCTGTCTCGAGTAAACGGTACTTCCTGAAGAGGCAATGGAAAAAACTGACCCCTGATACTATGTGCCCGGTCCTTGCGCAAACCATCCCTTCCCTGACAAATAATACCAATACGGATGCTACACTTCTCAATGAATGGATTGGAAAGATGGTTTCCTCCATTGCTCCAGCCTCCTGGGCCCTATTTAAAAGAGACTCTCCCTCAGCTCCCTGGTTCTCGCAGGAACTTAGGAATGAGAAAGCGGTCTGTAAAAAACTGGAGAGACTCTGGAGAGTAAACTACGGTCCGGAAGAAAAAGCTAGGTATAAGGAAGCTTCTAAACATTTCCGGAAAGCTATTAGGAAAAGCAAAAAGCGCTTTTATGCGGACTCAATTTCTCAGGCAGATCAGTCCAGCAAACAAGTTTTTAAAGTGGTACAGTCGTTTTTTAAGCCAAAATGCATTGAAAGAGAGGTTGTACCCACAGCTACGCTATGTGAGCAAATTTCTGAGTATTTTGATCATAAAATTAAAAAAGTCTACGACTCTTTTGGTCCAATAACAAAAACAGTGAAGCAGGACATAACGAATAAAGGCGAGCTAGAAGAGACTTTTACCCAGTTCATGCATATTCCACTGAATGAGGTAAGGCAAGAACTTAGCCGATGCAAATCCGGCTCCCCTGACGACCCTTGCCCAGCTAAACTATGGAGTGCCATTGCAGACTCGGTAGCCCCGATACTTCAATGTATTTGGAATTCTTCCATTGCTTCGGGCATTTTCCCGGACGTCTGGAAGCATGCTACTCTTCTACCCCTAAAGAAGAAACCCAATGGGGACCCAGACGACCTGACGAATCTCCGCCCAATATCCCTACTTGCTGCCCCGGGAAAAATGCTGGAAAAAATTATACAGCGACAATTGAGTAAATTTGTGGAAACCAATAACATCCTACATGAAACTCAATCGGGTTTCCGTCCCGGTTTCAGCACAAAAACAGCGCTCATAGAGGTAGCCGAGTCAGTGAGGTGGTCGATGGATGCAGGAGACTCAGCAATGCTGGTACTCCTGGATCTGTCGGCCGCCTTCGACACGGTGGACCACGCCAGCCTACTCAGCCGGCTCGCAGAGATAGGCATTCAGGACAGAGCACTAGGGTGGATAAACTCCTACCTATCACTTAGAACGCAGAAGGTAGCGCTTGGGACGTTCTCTTCCACACCCAAAATTCTTGGATGTGGAGTCCCGCAGGGATCGGCCCTCAGCCCCCTTATGTTCAACATCTACCTGGCTCCTCTTTTCACGTTAATTGCCAACTGGGGTGTCAAGGCAATTTCATATGCCGACGACACCCAGTTGGTATTTCCATACTCGGAGATGACGCATGATTCTTTTTCAAATTTCAAAGGCTGTCTCCAGGATATAGCACACTGGATGAACACCAATAAATTAAAACTGAATGCCAATAAAACTGAAGTCATCTTCTTCAGCAAGGGTCCCCCCCCCCCCGCCCCTGAACTCTGGTGGCCCACGGAGATGGGCCCGCCCCCTTCACCAAGTCACTCGGCAAAAAATCTTGGAGTGAGATGGGATGATAACATGTCCTTTTCATCCCATGTCCAACAAGTGGCCGGGTGCTGTCTTAGCAAGCTGAGAAACCTCCGAAAAATCCTAAGGCTCTTACCGGAGAGTTGTAGAAAAACGGTTGTCCATGCGACTGTCACCTCACGGCTGGACTATGCCAATGGTTTATACCTGGGCCTCCCAAAATACTTGACTCACAGGCTTCAGGTAGTTCAAAATGCGGCTGCGAGACTGTTACTGCGAATTCCTTTCAAGCAGTCAGTCTCTCCGCATCTTCGAACCCTGCATTGGCTACCAGTAACCAACAGGATAAAATTCAAAGCTTTGACGCTTGCGTTCAGATCTCTGTATGGCTCCTGCCCACAATACCTGAAAAACCGCCTTCCTAGATACTTTCAAAGCCGTGCACTACGATCCAATGACCGTGTCCAACTGGTCATCCCGCGGGCAAAAAAGGCCCGGCTAGGCGGTCGAGCCTTTTCAGCCAACGTCTCCGCTTTGTGGAACTCCCTGCCACAAGTTATCCAACAGGCCCCCTCCGAACCCTGCTTTAGGAAATTGCTAAAGACCTGGCTCTTCTCCCAGCCACGCTAGCTCTCCTATTTTTATGCCTAAGGTTATCAGTGATCTACTAGCGCCGGGACACCTCCTCGCGAGGTAGCTGTTCGCGCTGTATAAAATCCAGTATTATTATTATTATTATTAAGCGTCAAATCCGTTCTACAATGATGGCACACATGGCATGCACAAGCAGTTTGCTTGGACCACAGCAAACTCTCTGGAAGAGCACTGTCAATCTTCGTGTTACGTACACCCTATATCAGTGCTATTTGTAGCATCTTCCCCAGCCTTAGTACCCGCCGTGACAACACCAGACACGAATATTAGTATTACACGTCTTTATTCTTCTGCAACTGCAAACTCAACATTCTAAGTCAGCCTTCATTGCATTCTACTCTAACATGTACGTCACAATTCTACAGAGTCCATCTGCAGCCAAAAGGATTCCGTCATTGCAAACTCACAAGACACTACAGTCATTGACCAAGGTATACATTGCAAGGATTTATGGGTGGTGATCAGGGACAAGTTAATGAAACCAATGCATAGGAGACATACAGTTTACATGGTATGCAGCATTGTCTTGCAGCTACTCATCAGATTTTGGCCTTGACACAGTATTCATTGTCATTGGCTCAGTATTCAGCCACCGTCAGCTGAGCAGCAGATCATCGTTTTTGCTGGGGAGCGTTTTTACTCAAGTTAGTCTTCAACACAAGTGCTAGGCAGTTATGCTTTGCATGTTGTTCCAGAAAGAATATGCATCACATTGCTCAACTTGAATGGAGTGGCTAGCATGACACATAGAACAAGGGGTCATGTGATGGATTGGGTGCCAGGTAAGTGATTTGCTACACTGAAGCTAGCTGACTCTCCACCATTGGGGACATGGTTGTTTCCCATCTCTAAAACAGTGGCAGGGAACCATGAGTTTTGCGGAGCTGGCAATCATTGAATTACAGCTGGGCTCTTTCTTCATTCAACTCTAAAAGATACATACATCTCTACTACAGTCTCTTTTATATCAGATATGGTCCTATAAAACATATCACACTGTCAAACAGTGTACTAAATGAACTGTTCATATGCCAAAATATAGGGTGAATTGAGCATTCTAAATTGCATAGGAGATTTTGGAACATTTGTCATCCTCATTGTGGCCTCACTTTTTAGGAACTTAGACCTTTTTAAGATTTCATCTCTGCAGGCTACTATGTCACACAGAGGCCTAGAAAAAGAAAAGGAGAACAACTATTCTCAATCTGATCTCCTAGGTTTCACTTATAAGGACAAACTACAATCAAAATATAGGTTGAGCATGAAAAGTCAAAATCTTAAGCATAGTCTAAATAATAATGGAAAAAATAAATTATAAGGCAATCAGTAAACATTAGGCAATGGCACATATGATCCAGTGGACATCTTTTAAAAAATGACCAGTTAATGCATGGTATTGTAGAACTTTATAGAGCACTATGAATCCTGTCAAGCTGATCACAAACATTTGAGCACTACAGGTCCTGAACGGTTTGATAACCTTTTACTTCTTCCACAACCTCTCAATGGTAGCCTTAGCAATATCTAAAGAAACAAATGACACTAGTTTCTCCCTTTAAAATATGTTGTTAACCCTGGCCAATGTATGATAGCTTTCTTGTGAAGAAAGGGTCAGAAAATAAACCAAATTTGCTAAAAGTGTGGGCTGCTCGAGTTGTAGTTGGAAGGGAAAATAATTTGATTAAGTATTATGATTATAAATTTCACTCTGCACAAAACTGAAAAGCCACAATAGGTATATTAATGCAAACATTTTAATGAACACACTTTGGGATCTTCCTAGTTCCAAAATCACCAGTCAAGTTATGCATTTTTAGTTTTCTCTATCCTTCAGCTCCACATGAACGTTGTCACCTTGGGGCATATTATCAAGCACGGCGTTAAAATTATCGCCGCTTTAGCGGCAGAAAACTGCAGCTAATGCGGCGATAATGGGCTTGATAATATGCCGCAGAGTATTCCAATAGAAGCCCATGTTGACACCAGAACATGGGCTTCTATGGGAATTCTCAAGGGCATATTATCAAGCCCATTATCGCCGCTTTAGCGGCAGTTTTCTGCCGCTAAAGCGGCGATAATTTTAACGCCGTGCTTGATAATATGCCCCTTTGTTTGGTGAAAATGATGAGAGTGCACAAATTTTGGTCAACAGGTCCTGGGTCTCAATCATTCACCATTGAAATTCCTCTGTTGACTAGGTGATGTCAGTTTGATATTGGTAATGTAATTCATTAGCTGGCGATTGACAGAAAATATCACTTTGATGTTGCTACTGATCTCTTCATTTTGAACTGAATGAAGATTAAGTGTGGCTTTAGAAAAATATCACCCTGCAGCCACTTTGTGCAATAAGAGCTAATAGATACTACAGTACAGTTGGCATCTTCACATCTAAGTTGTGACTTACTCAATGTCTGTCTTTAGGACCAATGTTCCATAATTTACAAGGACTGTCAAGTGGTTGGATCCAAAACTGATAGCACTCTTAAAAATGAAGGTGATGTGGAATACTAGGCTGCACATATGTTATTGGTAAAATCTGGCAATAAAAAATATTGTTGTAAGCTCTCTGAAGCTGCAAAGGAATTGGCAATTTCTTCCATGATAATGCTTGGTACTAGGGAGTCCAGATGATGGTATTTGTCTGGAAACAAAGTACCACTCAGCACTCTTTCCTAGCTCTTACCCAGCCCTGTTACCTCTCTTGAGTTTAATTGGAGGCTGAAACAAAACAAAAAGTTATAGTGTGCGCGGTTTTCGAAATTAATTCTGCCATTACATGTGAAGAGCCCTGCTGTTATGCACTAGGGTAGAATATAAGATGTTGGATATGACATCTGCATGGACTGGAGGTGTTTTCATGGACCCTGCTTCAAGATCTTCTCGTCTAGAATATGCAACTTGAGTTTGGTCTGTGGAGGCTGAACATCAGCTAGGTTTTTATGAGGCTCACGAGTCGAGGGAGTTGATAGGAAAGTAGGCTAAAACTATTAATGTGAAGTAAGCTAGGGATAGGAATTCTCAAATATGGAATTTTGCCACATTGGAATTTGATAATGAGGTCAAAGATAAACTACCATGGGCACACTCTTTATTTCCGTGAGCTGGTCATGTGATAAACGGTAATCTACACAAGATCAGTTTAAACCTACAAAGGCAGGGGTACTGGAATGATAGGGTGAGCATGGTTTAGTGTTAAGCATTATTTTATTTGTAGGTCTCGCCTGATCCAGCGCATTCGCTGGTCTGGCCGAGACATTTAGTCAGTGGCATTTCGAAGTGCTACCAAACAAAAGGCTTTTCCCCTGCCGCCAGCTTCCACCCCTCCATGTGCCTCTCTGTCCTGTTCTCCTTCTTTGCGCCCCTCCCTCTCCCCACCCACAACCCACCACCTTCTTTACTCCTCCGGCCTTTCTCTGTTCCCTCCCCTTTCTCTTCTTTGCATCCGTCCATCTGTCTCCTCGTTCCTCTCCCACAGATCCTCTGTGACACTCGCGCTCTCCCTTCTCCTGCACCTTTGCTCCTCCCCTCTATGCCTCACCTTCGTCTTCTCCCATCTTTCCCTCCTATGCCCTCCTTGCTCCCAGTTCCAGCGCAGTCGGACCTTGCCCTCGCGCCCACGTGTTTCACTCGCAACGTTTCCTGTTAGTTCTTCATGCGCATCCTGTCTGCCGCCGTCCAGCTTTCTTACTTCCAGTCTCTCATGCCTCACAGCATAATTCTTGTTTTATCATGGTAGCAGTTTGTATAGATTACGGATAAGTAGCTGCATATTTTCATTCTTCAGATTGGTCCTGCTAAAGCGTGCCTAATGTGACACAGTCCACCTTTTTTTTATTATCGATAACGTCCTCGTTGGCAGTCATATGATCGGTGTGGTTTGGTGCGTTGCTCCATGCACTCTTTGCAGTGCATGTTTCATACATATCGTATTTCTTTCTGTCCATGGACCTTTTGTGTTTGCTGCCTTGCTCAGCTGGGTCATTCTTGAGTGTTATGCACTCGTTGTTCACTAGCGAATACATCGTGGATATAGTTTCGGGAAACAGTTCACAAGGGAATTATTATCATCAAATAACGACAGTTGTATATGCCCATGCTGCCGTTTGTGGCTGCATTGGGCTTCGTTCTTTCCGCTCTGTTGTAGACTGGAGCATGCGTGGCTGCAAGTGTGGGTGTAGAGTGTGGTCCGCGGGGTAAAGAGGGGAAGTTTAGCTTCACTTTCATACATCGATGCAGTGATGAGAGAGTAGCACATCCATACTTATCTTTTATTTGCACCTTATTCATTAGCCTCCTGATGGTCACAGTTGGGAGTTTTGGACACCCAAAGGACCGTGTTTTTATAGGCAGTCTCCAAAAGCGTAATGTTATTTAGTTAAGACCACATTGGTCGGCGGGCTTAATTTCTTAAACACTTGTGCCTTCCAGTAGCAGACATCGCGTCAAGTATAGCACCAGAGGCCAGTGTTTAAGATGAGCTGTTCAGCTGTATTGAAGTAATTATTGAGATATTTAGGCGGGCAGACGTTACAGTAACATAGGGTCGTAACTTTAACTGATGCTATTCCCAGTACCAGCATCACTCTGGACCACCACAGCATCACTCTGCAGCGCCAGAGCATCAATCAGCATCACCACAGCAAGTCAGCACTACCACAGCATCACTCAGGGCCACCACAGCATCACTCAGGGCCAGCACAAAATCACTCAATGCCACCACAGCATCAATCAGCACCACCACACCGTCACTCAGGGCGACCACAGCATCACTCAGGGCCACCACAGCATCACTCAGCACCACCATAGCATCACTCAGGGCCACCATAGCATCAGTCAACATCACCACAGCATCAGTCAGCAGCACAACATCATCACTCAGCACCAGCACAGCATCACTCAGGGCCACCACAGCATCACTCGGGCCACCACAGCATCACTCAGCACCACCACAGCATCACTCAGAGCCACCACAGCATCACTCAGGGCTACCACAGCATCACTCAGGGCCGGCACAGCATCACTTAGGGCCATCACAGCATCACTTAGGGCCAGCACAGCATCACTCAGGGCCACCACAGCAGTACTCAGGGCCACCACAGCATCACTCAGCACCACCACAGCATCATTTAGGGTCACCACAGCATCACTCAGGGCCACCGCAGCATCACTTAGGGCCATCACAGCATCACTTAGGGCAATCACAGCATCACTTAGGGCCATCACAGCATCACTCACCTTCACCACAGCATCAGCACAGCATCACTCAGCACCACCATTCAGGAACACCACAGCATCACTCAGGGCCACCACAGCATCACTCAGGGCTACCACAGCATCACTATGCGATACCACAGCCTCACTCTGCAGCGCCACAGCATCAATCAGCATCTCCAAAGCATCAGTCAGCAGAACCACAGCATCACTCAGGGCCACCACAGCATCACTCAGGGCCACCACAGCATCACTCAGGGCCAGCACAGCATCACTCAACACCACCACAGCATAACCCAGGGCCAGCACAGCATCACTCAACGACACCACAGCATCACTCAGTGCTTCTTACACTTTTTAATTACAACTTCTTAGCATGCTGCACAGCAGCTACACTTCTCTACAGCACAGCTTAGAAACATTGGCAAAGTCAATAGCTCTACCTAAACACTTAAAAGGCGCCCCAATGCATAGCCAATAGGTTTCGCCTTGGGACATTGTAAGTGTTTAGTTATCCAGCACAATATCCTTCATTAAACAACATCAAGTGTTGTATGGCTAAACACTTATAAGATCCCAAAAGCGAGACCTATTGGCTATGCCAATGCTTGTTGTATCTTGTGTGCGATCTCTGAGAATTCTTCCTCCATCGGAGGCTAGGATCAGTCTCGATTGCATTTGTGTCACTGTCCCCAGCATTGATGAGTCAAAATGTGATCTGGGTGTTTGGACAGCACTACAGGCTCCAAAGACCCTCATATGTACTTAGAAACTCTGTGAAGGCCAGGCCACCTGTCTTTGGAAGTATATCTCAGTTGAAATATATCAGGTGCTCTACGCCTACATTTCCAATTTTGAGAGTAATGGTAATAGATTGGATCTTTAAATAACAAGGTGTTGTCATCATGACGAGAGAGTTCAATGTCAAAATGTGCCTATTGCAAGTTACATAAATGTTCGGGGTCTTAGCAATAAGCATCGGTTAGATGATGGTAAATGTTCTGATATAATTTTGTGCAGGGGGCTCAATGCTGTGCAAGTTGTGCCTGGCCCAATGAAAACACACCCCACCCTCGCTGCCTGGCAGTGGTTCTCACCTTTGAAAACCTGATGAAGGTTTGACTGTCTACAGCCTGGGTTTGCAAGAGGCGAGCCAGGGTCTGTGAAAGGGCAATTTGTGGTGTTTATTTGCAGACAGAGTGTCTAGGTTTTCCTACAAAAACAGCAAGGAGAAGCGAAGGAGGGCAGATGACCCTGGTGGTTGTCACTAGTGACGAGCGGGAGGTTTGAAATACTAGCAGCAGTGCTGATGGTGCCTTGCAAGCAGCCAAAGTCTGATAACTATGGGGATCTCCTTACTGTAAGGTAACACTCCACGCGCAAAGCCTACTAAAGTTGAAGTTCATTAGCAGCCCTGAATACAGCGAGCTTCTTCTTCACCATGGCTTACATGTCTTACATGGGGGTACTAGGCAGTGGGATAGCGCCTACCAGAGGAGAGCTTTAATGAAAAGCAGGATCGCAGCACCAGGAAACGTGAAATCTAAAGTAAAGGCAACTGAAGTTAATTACAACGCGGGACAATCACAATTTAATCCAGTAATCTAGCATATGGGAAGATGCTGTTACTTGGGAACTATGATATCAGTGCAAGCCCAGTCAACGACCGAGAACTGGACCACGATTAAAGGTGGGAGGTAAAGAGACTCCATCCACATCCAGTAGGTGACAATCTGAAAGGAAGGGTACGTGCAGGTTGGCCAAGTTCAATTAGGGCAACACTCACACCAATTGGGGAGAGCTGGTGTGCCCGTTACCTTTGTGTCTGGGTCCGACAATTCAGAGTGTGTCCTCAGTGTAGCGCCGGTTGACGGGGGAGTGCAAACCAATATTAGCCCATCGAAAATCGCAGCTGGAAACTGAAGGACACGGTGGGGCCATCCACGCCTTCAGATGCTTTAGAGTTGTGCAAGTGCCGAATGGCTAAAAAGTCAGGTGCCAGGGAATAGTAATAAACATCACAAGTGAGCACTACTAAAAGCAATGCGCAGCTGAATAGGCAGGCATTTTAAAACCTCTCTTCTAAATTAAAACAAAACGTTATTCAACCTAGTACGGTGGTTCAGGGAGTACAATTCACACCCATGTAAAATCGAAGATTAACGTAACCTTAGCTCTCCTTTCCAACCAGGCTGTGTCACGCCTGCCCCAGAGACACCGGGGCCATGGTGTCCATCATCCTGTTGATGCCTGATGATGTGGGCTAGCTGCTGAATATCCGTGTGCTTTGCGGAAAGAATGCCTCCCCACCCGATGGACAGCAGGGAAAACATGGAGTGTGCATGCATTCTTTTACTTGCTTATGCTGAGTTTGAAATGCATTAAAAGAAGCAGCCATGGCGAGCAAATTGGTAGCGGGCAAGTAGCGACCTGGGATAAGTGCCGAGAGCATGATCGGCATGGCGTGGGTGCCGCAATTGCTTGAAAAGTAAAGAAATAGAAAAACATATTTTTTTCTATTTCTTTACTTTTTAAAGCAATCGGGGCACCTGCGCTTTAACTTGCGATGTTTACAGCTAAAGCATGAGTGCTGTGATGTTAACAGTAAGCAAATAGAAAATACTTTACTGCTTGCATTCCAAGCCAGCCTGGGAGCTGCCTTTGGGAAGACTGGAACTGGGAGAGTAATTGCCGCAACAAAATGTAAGCAACTACGGGTCTGAGCAGCCACAGTGTTATACGAGGTTGAAAACATAATAAAATAGTCCCCCCACGAGCATATCAACAGAACAAAGCGTAATGATATTGTACTAAGTCCCTGCTCCTTAGAGGACAAAGGAGGGACAAAGAGGCAGGACTGGCCACTAGTAAGCAAGGATTTTTAAAGGACATTGAAACAAACAAATGAGAAGCAAGGAATGGCATCTGGCCCACAGAGATATATGTACACTAAAGTACACAAGAGGTTGTAGGCTTACGCTCGACCTAAAAAAGCAGTCAAGGAAGCCTGTTAGATTGACAAGTCTAGGCTGTGTGTGAGGAGCAGCAGAGCCAGCATGGATTGAAACCTGTGAGTGGGCCACTTTGAGCTTGGTTGATTTATTTTTCAATGCACCTCAGAAAGGAAAGGTCTGACCAGGGCAATTAACAGAGAACAGATGTCGCAGATCTAGCACTCAGGAACACTGGAGCAGTTTAGGATTCCACCTTTAAAGGGAAAATACAGAAGCTTGTTGGGGAATATGGTCTTTAAAGGCTTTATGAGATGTTTTTCCAGGGCTCACGTGACAGCATGGTTAATGGCAGCCATGTTTTCAAGGTCCTCTCACCTTTCTTTTTCTCTTCTGAACATTGAACTTCAGATATATGCCAGGTTACTATCTCTTTCACTTGCAAGAATCATCCCTGACTTCTAAATCCCCAGCAACAAGATGTTGTGCTCTGGCAGGCCAGAAGCAGCAATTCATATTTATAAGGTAGACTAAACTCATGAGCTCCTTGCTCAGATATTCTTAAACAATGAAAATGCACCTCAATTGTGTGTTTCCCTGTGTTATCGGATGCAGAATGGTTATTTATTTGAGCTTCATAAAACACAGGAAATAGTCTTCTCTGGGCAGACCTACTTTGATCATCTGCTTGACAATGTTACATTTCACTTTTACATTAAATATTTTAAACAGAGCTCAACATCTTACTTATACTTAACTTTGTGCACATCCTCCCAGTACTCCTCTAGGACTTCACATTCCGAGTTTAATTATGAAAATACATTTCAGAACAATATGAGGTAAGTGTGTTCGTACAGCAGGGGAACAGCAGGACTGAAAGATTCCGAATGAACCTGCTGCACAGAGTGATCCATGATGAGTATTATTAGCCCAAGCTCCTGTGTGGACACACTGGAAAGATAGACACAGTAAATTGAAAATCCTGAACAGAAACAGCTTTCATTTTGCTTTTAATGGGATTTTCCAGCTATTCTGTAGTCAACAACATATCTTCTTCTTTGATAATGGCCAAAGAACTGTCTTGGAGAAGATCTGATGATGTGCATGTTCACCTTAAGCAAAAATAATATAAATAATTGCGTCTGTAGGGAAATAGCTATTTATGCATTGTTTTGGACTGATGCTGGTGGTTTTGTGACTCTGCACTGGAAGTCTTCTGACCAGGCACCAGTGCATGTGTCCTAACTCCTAAAACATATCTAAATTGGCTATACTTCTAACTGGTATATTCAACTTAACTAATAGTCCCTAGTATATGGTTGTAACAAATTGGATTTCTTATTGAGGGGTTGAAATGCTTCTCAAGCAGCATCCACAGTTCTTCTGAGGGTGAAGTTACAAGCAAGCCCTAAATTAACCATGCTTATTCCTTGGGTAGCTCACCACTGAGCAGTCAGGCTTAACTCACAGGCATTGTGTAATGTATTTGTGAACACTTCAAATATTAAAACCGTGAAAACACACCACTAAAGGAGTCTGCAGCAGAGTTAGATGAATAGAGTCATTTTCAATAAATAATAAAATACAAATATCCAATCAGTAGGAGATTCAATAAAAGATTTTTTAGTGAACAATAGACCCAAAAGGCATAAAGCGACAACTGTGGATATCTAGTTGTGGCAGACTGGGACAAAGTCACAAGTTCAGGCCAACTGCGATGGGGTGTTGGCCAGCTACTGGGACCCATTTAGGCCTGGTGAACAAAGTACCTTTTTTCCTGGATTGCGTAGAATTGCCTGAATCCACATCGAAGATGCATCGCACAGCGAAGTGATGCATTGGTTCCAATATGCACTGAAAATGTGGTATGAGGGCCTGTGTTATCGTCGAGAATCCTGTTGACAGGGCTTATGATGGAAAGTCCTGAGTCAGGGATGCACCATGCAGTAGGTGCGATCTGCTAAGTTAAGTCCATCATCGTAGCTGCTGGCAATGAGGGATGCGAGGGCTTGCTCCCAGGATGCATCACACAGCGGCTATTCTGATGCGGTGACTGGCTGCGGTGGGATGCAATGTGGGTCTTTGAGGCGATGTCGATCCATGCAATAGCGGCGATGCGTTGCTTCTGCTCTGGGTTGCGCTGCGTAGCAGAGGAGATGCGTCAGTTCCGATGGATCCACAGAGGCTGGCAGAGCATCTTAGGACCACTTATCACTTACCACTTCGGGTGGCACTGCTTTGCAGGGTAGACTCACAGATGGCAGAGTTCAGCTGCAGGTGCAAGGTTGTTGGAGGCCCATTATGTTCCAGAGGTGTCAGATCAGGAGGTCCGACAACTAGCCCTTGGAATCACTCTGGGCTCTGGGTTTAGGAAATGCAGGTCCACTCCTTCTCATCCATACAAGAGGGCGGCAGGCAGCAGGTCAGCACAGCAAGGCAGCAGCACAACAAGATAGTAGTCCAGAAGGGCAAAAGTCTAGCAGTCCTTCTTCCTGGCAGAGTATCCACAGGTTCAGAAGTGTACTAACGTGGTGGTGTCTGAGGTCCAGTATGTTCTACCCAGCTGTGCCTTTGGTGTGGGAGAGAAGCTTCTAGATGTTTTCCTATCAAGTCTCCAGACATATTATCTTCTCTGTCCTCGCTCCAGACTAACTACAGGGTGTATGCATCCATTTGTGTGAGGTAGGACACAGCCTATCCCCTCCCATCCTGCCAGTGATTGCCCATTCAGGCACACCTATGTGCTCTGTTGTGTGTGGCTGTCTAGGAGGAATACACAACGCCCAGCTGTCAGCTAAACCCACTCATGTGACCAGAGACAGGCTGCAGGCACTAAATAGCTAAGGTAGGTAAATGCCCACTTTCCAAAAGTGCCATTTTCAAAACTGTAATTTAAAATCCGACTTCATCATAAATTTAAATTGTGATTCCAGAGACATCAAATATGAACTGATTGCCTAATCCCATTTGGCAATTACACTTATAAAATGTAGTAAGGGAACTCTAATGCTATCCTATGGGGGAGGTAGGCCTTATAGTTGTGAAAAACGAATGTAAGAGTTTTTCACTACCAGGACATGTAAAACTTAAAACACATGCCCTATTTTGTAAGTAGACTTCACCCTGTTCTCTGGGCTGTCCAGAGCATACCCTAGGGGTGACATGTGTGTTAAAAAGGAAGGTTTGGGCCTGGCAATAGGTTTAACTTGCCAGGTTGAATTCTCAGTTTAAAACTGCACACACAGCCTCTGAAATGGCAGACCTAAGACATGTTTAAGTTGCTACTTAAGTGGGGGGCACATCAGTGATGCAGGCCCACTAGTTGTATTTAATGTACATGCCCTAGAAAGATGAAGTACTACTTTACTAGAAACTTACAGGTCAATTAAATATGCCAATGGGGGGTTAGTCAAGTTTACCATGTTTTAAAGAATGAACACATGCACTTTGGCATTTGGTTAGCAGTCAATCAATCAATCAATACATTTGTAAAGCGCACTACTTACCCGTGAGGGTCTCAAGGCACGGGGGGGGGAATGCTGCTATTGCTCGAAAAGCTAGGTCTTGAGGAGTCTTCTGAAGGTCAGCAGGTCTCGGGTCTGCCGTAGAGAGATGAGGAGGGTGTTCCAGATCTTGACAGCGAGGTGGGAGAACGATCTGCCGCCGGAGGTCGTTCTTCGGATGCGGGGGACTGTGGCGAGGGGCGAGGGTGGCAGAGCGAAGCTGGCAGTTGGGGGTGTAGAAGCTGAGTCATCTGTTGAGGTATGCTGGTCCGATGTTGTGTAGTGCCTTGTGCGTGTGGGTGAGGAGATTGAAGGTGATCCTCTTGTTGTTAGGAAGCCAGTGCAGGTCTCTCAGGTGGAGTGTGATGTGGCTGCAGTGAGGGATGTCGAGGATCAGGCGTGCAGAGGCGTTCTGAATGCATTGAAGTCGTTTCAGGAGTTTGGCCGAGGCTCCTGCGTAGAGAGCGTTTCCGTAGTCCAACCTGCTGCTGACGAGGGCCTGGGTGACCGCTCTTCTCGTTTCGGTGGGGATCCACCTGTAGATCTTGCGGAGCACGCGGAGGGTTGAAGCAGGAGGATGAGACAGAGTTGACCTGCTTTGTCATGGAGAGGGTGGAGTCGAGGATGAACCCTAGGTAGCGTGCGTGGTCGGTGGGTGTTGGAGCTGTTCCCAGTGCGGTCGGCCACCAGGAGTTGTCCAAGGCCGAGGGGGTGGAACCGAGGATGAGGACTTCCGTCTTGTCTGAGTTTAGCTTCAGTCGGCTGTTCTTCATCCACTCGGCGACAGCTTTCATTCCTTCGTGGAGGTTGGTTTTGGCGGTGTGGGGGTCCTTGGTGAGGGAGAGAATCAGCTGGGTGTTGTCAGTGTAGGAGATGATGTTGAAGTCATGCAGTCAGGCGACGTGGGCGAGCGGTGCCATGTAGATGTTAAACAGTGTTGGGCTGAGGGATGAGCCCTGGGGTACGCCGCAGATGATCTTGGTGGCTTCGGAGCGAAAAGAGGGTAGGCGGACGCTCTGGCTTCTGCCGGAGAGGAAGGAGGTAGTCCAATCCAGGGCCTTCTCTTGGATCCCAGCGTCGTGGAGATGTGTGCATAGGGTGCTGTGGCAGAGTGTTTCGAAGGCGGCTGACAGGTCCAGGAGGATGAGGGCCGTGGTTTCTCCGTTGTGTAGCAGGGCCCTGATGTCATCGGTGGAGGCGATGAGGGCAGTTTTGGTGCTGTGGTTGCTGCAGAACCCGGACTGGGATGGGTCCAGGATGCTGTTCTCCTCGAGGTAGCGGGTCAGTTGTTTGTTGACGGTCTTCTCGATGACCTTCGCTGGGAACGGGAGCAGGGAGATGGGACGGAAGTTCTTGAGGTACTTGGGGTCAGCCTTGGGTTTTTTGAGTAAGGCGTTGATCTCGGCGTGCTTCCAGCACTCCGGGAAGGTTGCTGTCTTTAAGGAGATGTTGATGGCTTTCCAGAGATTGGGTGCGATGGTGGTGCTGGCTTTGTTGAAGATGTGGTGTGGGCATGGGTCTGAGGGAGATCCGGAGTGTATGGTGTTCATGATTTTGATGGTGTTGTTGTCGTTTATGTTGGTCCAGGAGAGCAGAGGGTCGGTGCGGATGGTGGTCGTGGGGGTGGAGGTCTCAGTGGATGTCGGGGCGGTCATGGCATTGAAGCTGTCATGGATGTCTGCGATCTTGCGATGGAAGAAGGTGGCAAGGGAGTCGCACAGGTCTTGTGAAGGAGGGATGTCGTTGGTGTTGGAGCTGGGGTTGGAGAGTTCCTTCACGATGTTGAAGAGCTCTTTGCTGTTGTGTGCGTTGTTGTCTAGGCGGTATTTGAAGGAGGTCCTTTTGGCAGATCTGATGAGGTGATGGTATCTGCGGGTGGCATTCTTGTGGGCTGCGTAGCTGTCCGGTGTTCGTTTACGGTGCCATTTCTACTCTAGCTTTCGGCAGGTTTGCATGGAGGCCTGGAGGTCTTCAGTGAACCAGCTGGCTTTCTTGCTGGTGTGGCTGTTGGAGGGTTTCTTGATCGAGGCGACGGTGTTGGCGCAGTCATCGATCCACTGTCTGAGGTTGCGGGCGGCGGTGTCGGGGTCGGTGGGGTCGGCGGGTGGGCTCCGGGCAAGGGTGGTGGTTAGCTGGTCTTCGGTGACTTTGCTCCAGCAGCGGCAGGGGATCTGTTGGGTGGGGTGGTGTGTGGCGGGTTTCCGGAAGGTGAAGTGGATGCAGCGATGGTCGGTCCAGTGGAGTCCGGTGGTTTGGTTGAAGGAGCAGTGATAATGTGCACAGAGTCCTAAAGCCAGCAAAAACAAAATCAACAAAAATGGAAGAGGAAAGCAACATGTTTGGGGGGAAGACCACACTAATATGGACAGATCTAACAATGGTACATAGTGTACCCAGGACCTGAATGTTAAAAGTCACTACATGAATGACAGTGCAAAAGATGACTTCCGGACTGCCACTAGTAACCTGGCTGTACATGTTTAAACGATACAAAATAACCCATTTCGACAGGCCTAAACTCCCCAATCAAATATTAATAGGTCACCCCTAAGTCATCCTTAAATTTCAGTAAGGGAGGGCACATAGTATATAAAGGTAGGACATGTAAATGTTCAGTGTAAAACATGTCCTTACAGTGACAAGACCCCAAAATCTAGTTCAGTGTAGCACTGCAGCAGCATAGGAAATCATAAGAAGTTGATGTACAAATTAAATATTGAAATATTGTTATCTCCACCTAGGAGCCAGCTAAAAAAGTAATTCTTAAAGTTTTTTAAGTATTTATTATATAAATCCAATTCATTGGGAACCTCAGATTTGTACAAAATATTTTACAAAAGGTACTTTAAAAAGTCATCTTTTACATGCCAAAAGGACCTAAAAGAAAGTCCTGATTGAGGCCTAGTACGGCTTCAGAAAGGCAAAAGGAACGATTGACCAGTGCATAAATGTGACTACGATTATTGCCAAGTAAACAATTGTAACAAAGGACCAACTTTGTATGGCCTTTAAGGACCTTACTGCCGCATTTGAATGCTTGGCCCATAATAAACTATGGGCTAATTATGGACTGTATGGAAGTAGATCAACCCATTATTATCTTCATGGGGCAGTTATATTCAGGTGCAACTGCGTGTGTCTTGTATGGCAGAGAAGGGGAGTGAACAAGACCTTTTAACATTGAAAGAGGCATAAGGCAGGGATGTGTCCTTGTCCCGTTGCCTTTTTTTTATATACAAATAGGTTGGACAGGCTTTTAAGGGATAGTGTTAGGGACGCTCCATATGTCGAGGCATCTCTTTGCCGATACTCTATGCTGATGACGCAGTGCTTCTGGCCAGGACTCCACCGGCACTGCAGAAGTTCATGGAGGAGTATAAGAGATTTATGGCCAGCTTGGAGCTGCACATAAATAATGCTAAATCATATGTGTTAATTGCTGGAATAACCCCAAGATAGTACATAAATAAGACGAGGGTGAAAGTGGTGGATACATTTACTTATCTCATGGTGCTTTTTGATAAGAAATCATCATGGAAAAATATGGCCCTAAATAGAGTGGCCCTTTTAGAAAACAGTGCTGCGGCAATTTTAAAATTTAAACAAAAATTGGGAGCCCAACCTATCTCTGGAATTTTAAACATCTAGTTGGCTGAAGCTAAAGGCCATTGCTATGTACATGGCAGCAGTTTGGGGCATGATGGTATGTAAAACCACTGCAGTGAGTGGCGGATGCGCTCTGTAAAAGAATGCTATCATTGCCCCGGACCTGTGTGAATTATATCCCTGATAGTGAATTAGACTTACCAAACCTTGAGGATCAGATTAGACTGGCTTATTTTTTATTATGGCGGTCAATATGGAAAAGAGACAATGTTCATTTGAACCAAGTGGTACTTAGGGATTCCTTAAAAATGGATCATGCCCAAAAGATACCATGGATGAAATATGTGGAAACTACACTATGAGCTTGAGGCCTCAGAGCCCTGTTTGAAGCCCCGTCGCTGTGTGCTAGCTTTCCGAAGCCTACGTTAAAGGAGATTTTTGGGATAAATGCTGAAAAGGATAGGTGGGATAAAGAAAAGAAAAAAGTACTGCTGCCATGTACCATATGCTGCCTCTTGTGAAGAAGGTAACTCAGGCTTACCTGACTTTTGTACAGAATCCCCAGCACAGATACACCCTGATCAGGTTTCGTTTAAATTACATCCCATTAACATTTGGTTTTCCTTCTAATATACATTCTATGAATGAGTTACCCCATTGCCCATATGATGGGAAGAGGGTACAATAAAATGTACACATTTTATATTATATATTGTTCTCTTTATGGCCCTCAAAGAAGAAGTTTTGCTGCCCAGCTCTAGGTTTTATTCAAAAGCTGGAATATCCATATGTGTGTTATGTACTTGCATCCTTTTTGTGGGCTGTATTGAGACGCAGACAACTGCACCACAAACTATGACCAAGGCAATGGTTTGAATATATTGAAAATATTGGTCCCTAATGTTAACAAGTGTGCCATAACAGCCCACATTGACTAGTTACTACAAGATTTTAGTTGCTGTGTGGAAAGGGACTTGAAATAAAGAATTGGGAAAACAGTGTTTTATAATATTTGTGGACCGGAATTGGGTCAAAGCGGAAAATAGCATCCTTTGCATCCTTTGCACATTTATAGTATAAATGTTTAAATGGAATGATATTTGATTAATGAATTATTTATTATTAACTGTTTTTAAATTGGTATTTCAAAGATGTTACTGTGACATGTACGTCTTTTATAATAATATGATGCTTGCAGTTTATATGCATTGAAGCAATGCGAAATAAAGGATTGATTGATTGACCTAGAAGCCCATTTGCATGATCTTCCAACTGTCACCAAGGAGCTGAAAAGCTCCTTGATGAGATGTGATCTTGCTCACAGAGCTGAGACGAAGACATTGGATGTGGGGAGGTGTTCTGTTTCTATGACAGTATTATCATCTGGGTAGTGCTCAGGAACATAGTTATCTTCAAAGAGGGCTACCCTGTCACAGGCAGATGTAACACCTGGGCCTGTTTCCTCATTTATCTTTTAAGCCAGATAGGCACCAATCCCAGTGGGAGAGAAGCTGCCTCCAGAACCAGTTCTGAGGGACCACAGAGGGGCTGCTAATTTCCATGGCCACACCTCTAGTTTGAGCACAGATGCCCTGCACAGGGTAAGAAAGATTCTGCCATTTTGGATTTCTGTAGAGAGGGACACTGTGGGATTGTTTGCAGTAGGGCATGCAGGAACTGCTGCAAACGTTGGTATGGATATCCCCGGGGACTTTGTTCCTATTGATTATGGACAATGGAGGGATCAGAAGTCACCTCCTACCCACAGGCTAAAGTCAAGCATAAATGTGGCATCCTGGGCACCCTTTTCAGAACACTACTGGATCTGAGGAAAACCAAAAAAGGACTTTACATGCTGTTGAGATATATAAGGAGAACCCTAAGGGGTAAATCTGCTTCCACTTGTATCCGGGACTAAGGAGTGGACTCCAAGGGTCAGTTGCTGGCCTCCTGTTAAGCTATAGGGATACAAACCCTGCAAGAAGCCACTTTCCTGAAAATGCCCACCTGACCAGTTTCAACTGAACCTGCCCTGGACCTAGCTGTTGGCTCCTGTTGGAGAGAGTCTTGACCATCAAGTGCTGTTCCTGAGACCATAGAATCCTTCGCTGGTTTCAGAGTGTACTCCTTTTGCCTAAAATGTAGTAAGCTTGGACTTAGAACATTTTCTAAGTGTAAAGGTAACTTCCCGTACAGGACAAATGCAACCTGTGTATCCGACTATCACTCCCCGCGGTTGGCTTTAGCAGAGCTAAAACCTTTCATTTGCATAAAGATAGCATTTATAAGTACAATGTGATTTACATTGCTAAGCAATGTATGCATATTGGTCACATAATTGTACTAGGTGACTGTATTTAGTCATTATGAGCAGCATCTGAGTTAACTTGTTAAATAGTTAAGTGGTGGGAGGGGTAGCAACTGTTCCTGAATAGGGCTGTACCTGCCTTCCACAATGCTGGCTCTGTCCCACTGTGGGGCATCTGAAACTAAGGCTCTCACTGACAAAGGATGTTGTTGTGCACTGGCAGAGTGCCCCCAGAACTGTTTTGGACTGGGCTCAGAGCCCCTTGCACAAAGGTGTCAAAGACATTTTGTAGTATAAGTACTAGACTTAAAACCCCTGAACTTTAGACTATTGATGGAATCAAGAGGAACCTTTGCTGAGGAGAAGAGCTGAAGAAACTGAGGAGAAGTGCTGCCCTTGCTGTGTGTCTGGGTTTGGCCCGCAGTCGCTGTTTCTGCCAAAGAAAGAAGAAGGACTTTGCTGTGTGCTGTGCCCCCTACTTGAAGGAGGACTTTGCTGTGTGCTGTGTCCTCTGCTTAAAGAAATTCTCCAAGGGCCTGAAGAAGAGCTGGCCTCCGGTTTTGAAGACCCAGGAACAAAAGGACTTCACCCCCAGCTCCCCTGAACTTCCTTGCTGGGAGGTCTGACCTGCCAGGTGGTGCCTGTAACTGTCTGTGGGCCTCTGGAGGGTGCTATGGCTGTTGGGAGCTGGAAGAAACCAAAGGGAAGGGGGAAATCCTGTTTCCGACGCCGTCGACGCTGCCGCTGTGATGCCGCGACCCGCACCGAGGCCCGGGGAGCCGCTCGTGAAGTGAAAGACACAGCGCCCGGCCTGCTCCGCAGCTCCGACGCTATAAGATGCCTGCCGACGCTGGCAGTGATCGCTGTGATCGACGCCAGCGCTCGCATCAACTCCGTCTTCACCAGCGCCTGCATCTTGTTATCTCGACGCCGATAACCGCCGAGGGTGACTCGAGAAAGTTGCCTACATCTCATCATCACCAGAGCCAACATCGGTCATCGTCGACGCCGTGCATCGTCGCCAACTTCATTTTCCAATGTACTGTTGTTTGGGGGTCTGTGTGACTCCGCGCCCCACTCCGCGACCCTCGCGGGCGGCGCCGTACTTTAGATTTTGTGCTGTCTTGACGTAGTGATAGCCCCAGTTGGTGCTATTTGATTTCTAGAGGCATATTTTTGCAACATCCTTCTAAAGACATTTTAGTGAGTATCTGTATGTTGGATTTTTGTTGTTTTGGTCTTGTTTAGTTTAGAAAAAGATATTTTATTTTTCTAAACTGGTGTGGGGTTCATTTGTGGTGTTTTCACTGTGTTACAGTGAGTGTTGTTACAAATACTTTACACATTGCCTTTGGGATAAGTCTGTTTGCTTGTGCCAAGCTACCGAGGGGGTGACCAGGGGCTATCTAAAGTGTGTATCCCCCTTACCCTTACTAGAAGCAAGGGTCCCTATTTGGACAAAGGTACCTACCTCTACCAACTAGAGACCCCCATTTCTAACAGCACAGAACACAGTAGTAGTGTTTGGTAAGCATCTATCATGCATTCCAACAGTTATCAAGAAAGTATTATGTCATCTTCAAAACGTGTATGAGGTTTAGGCGAACAGCAAGGAGTATTCACAGCAATGAGAGAGAAAGATAGACATAGCTAGGGGAACATGTGGTTGGTTCACCTGCAGAAAGCCACTTCACAGTGTTAAGGGTGAGAAGATGGGAATGAGAAGGAAATACTGGGGAATACATAGCAAGAGATACAGAAAGGGAATGGAAGGGTGAGAAAAAGTCAAATGTCAAAAAAATAAGAGAAGTGTGTTAGATTAAGGGTAAAGATGTCTCATTAATGCACTATGTAAGAAAAAGATTTTTTGTACCACCAAAGCTAATAAAAAACATCATAATCGGCGAGTGTTATAGGGCAGAATCCAGCTTAACATACTACAGTTGCATATGCTCCCAACATGTCCAACATGGGAACTTTGGACACTATCACATTCTTTTTCAAATACAAGACTTACCCTTTGTGTACTGCACCATCAGGACATTTTGTTCACCCGTACAAAAACTATAGTGCATATTTGGAGCATATTACTAACACACTTTGTGCTGAATTTGCATCACAAAAATGCTGGAAACTGGAGTCTTATTTTGGGATTTAATTCATAGCACAAATCCTGGTTTGCAATAGAAAGTAGGCGTACAGTAAAACAACATAGGACCTGATTAGGATATTGGAGGAACCGCCACCAGCATCCAGCTGAGCAGTCCAACTGCTGCATTATGATGCGGTCAGTCGGACTGCTTCAGTCGGAGGGACCTACCAACACTTCAGACGGACTCAAGAAGCCTGTCAGACCGTCAGTCAGATCATAGACCCTACAACAGGGGCGATGCCTGAGGATAACATCCGACCGCCCTAGAAAGGCTGTCAGAAAGGGACTTTGGGGGCCCCCAGCAGGGCGCCCAATCCCGAGCACCAGTGCCGCCTCCCTCAAACATCCATTCCCCACGGTGCAGGGATGTCTGTAAACATGCCTTTTGCCATTGGGTCTTGTGCTGCGGCCCTTTCCTAAATGGCAGATGGCATGTTTCCGACTACCTACAGGGTGGTTAAATCATAATTTGACAGGCAGGACTTCTTACTACCAGTTGGCCGGTCCAGTCCCCTCAATGATGGCAGACCGACTGTCATCGTAATCAGCCCCAATATGTTTTGTGCTACTTTGCACAACTTTGAATCAAGGGTCATGCTATAGGAAAATCGGTTAAGTGTTTTTGGGCTGACTTACACTTTATCAGCAACAGTGAAGCACGTATATATCCGAAAATATAATTATTGAAGGAGACTGACTGAGAGCCTAGAATCTTTCTATACTGCTTATTATTGCTTTGAGGACATCAGGACCAAATATATCTAAACCTGTCAATAGACAGACTTAGAAATTGCATAGCAGAAATTAATACTTACATTCAACAGAGTAAATTTAGAAAAAATATAACAGTTACTCAAAGATAAATTCTGGGCTGCAGGCAATGTGTGGAGATATCAAACAATGGAAAGCAGGCAAACAGAGATTGTCTTGTGAAGATAAGTATTCAAATACGAAATACGGATAAAGACACTGGAGTGACCCACCAATAAGTGTCAGGAAAAAGTAAAGGAAATAATTGAAGTAACGTGCTTAGAGTAAAGAGAAAGGTGAATAGCAGCAGTTACTGAGCCGTGGGTACAAAAAAAACAGAAAAAAAGCTGAGTTTGATACTTACAGTCCAAGATACAGTGTAAGTGTGACTGACTTCAAATTAAAAAGAGGAGGGCTACGAAAGCGGTCCCCACCTTCTCCTTTGAAAAATCAGTGATATATGAACGGTTTATGACTGAAATTGTGGTTGCAAATCACTGATTGAACACATATCTATCAAAGCAAGTCCATGGGATCAGATCACTCTCTGTTCTCCCCAAAAAACAGTCACTCAATGCCAATTCTGTCATGGACAGGGGCCACTTTAATGAACATTTCAGAATTCTGTGAATGCAAATGGAGGGATCACGGTTTGTTACTTGCAAGGTTCCATTCCTGCATTCACAATCATAAGCAGGGAGTCACAAAATGAATTCTGGTCCAAACATATAAATAAAGCAGATATTTAAGTGACTCCTTCAAAATGGTGGGCTGGGGCTGACTGGCATATCGATCGCAGCTCAGAAGATGTTTTTAAACACTTAGGGGCTTATTTATGAGAACCCTGTGTCACTTTTGCAACAAGTAAAGTGGTGCATGCATGACACAGGGCTCTCATAAAGATTTAGGAAGCTACGCAAAGCCGTGGCTTTGAGTGTCCTCATGAATCATGAGTGAGGTGACACAGTGCAAATTGCTAGGTCACCTTACTCTGTGTCTTGATTTTGACGCTGCCTCAGATTTAGAAAGTGATGTAAACCTGGGTAACCATCAAATCCCTACGCATCCCAAGGTGAGGTGGAGTGAGGAGAAGTATGTTAAATTCTCCTTGTTTTTCCCCTCTGCATTCTGCAGCCCACATAGAAAGAGGAAAACACCTCTTAGGATTGCTATTGTGCAGGAAGTTGCCCCTTCCTGCACAAAAACATTCTTACTTGCAATGGAGGCACCTTTGCCCAATGGAGCAATGGTGACTACGTTGATGCTAGACTGCCAAAACGAAACCAGCACAAGCAGAAAGTACAGGAATGCACTGTATTTGATTAAACACTGGCTTTTTGCGGGAGCCCACTGCGCATTTTTGCTTACTTATCGAGCGGGAGCCAGCCCTGCGGTTTGCCAAGTGAGTGGAAGCCCACCCCGCATTTCGTTGTGATTTTGCGGTATCCCACCCCGCATTTATGCCTGTTGAAACAGCGGGTGCCCACCCCGCATTTCACCGCCGAGAAAAGGCACTGCCGTGGTCCGGAAGACAGGCATCTTACCTGTTTGTGGGCAGGGCCGCAGGAGCAAGACGACGGTGATCTTCCTGCCCTTTCACTTTGGCGTAGGCAGCACAACAAGGTGCCTTTCTGTGCTGCTTTATGCCAAAATGCCATAATTGAAGCCCAAACTGCTTTGTGACCCAACCTTGGTGCATCCGGCCAAGGATTAGCATGAAATAAAAAAAACTGCACTTTCTTAATAGTTTAAGATTTCACTAAGGTTCTAAATTTATACCTAATGTGGAATGGGCTGTTCAGATTAATTTGACATTATTCCCATGCAGAATAGGGATACCCTCGATAACATCATAAACATTATCGGTTTATGATAATAGTTATGGAAAAATTTACTGTAGGCTAAAATATAGGATAGTCTAAATATTAATATTACAGGACTATAAACACATTGCATGATCTTTAGGACTGTGGATTTGCAGTTGGCTGTAGAAGGTGTGAAACTTAACTGCTCACATTTTTCCTAAACCTTTTCAAGAAAGGTGGCTCAGCAACTTGTGTTCTCAGTATTATCTACAAGAAACAAAATGATATTCCTTGAAGGCCGACAGATTTTGGGGCATATTTACAAAAAATAGCAGAGCGTGACATTAAGTCAAAATAGCTAACGCCACGATTCTGAATACTCAGGGATGTCCTATATTTACAACAATACGGTGCATCAGTGCATTTTTTCTGGAGCTCAACACAGCTGCCTAGTGCCAACGCAGGCACCCTTGCACCATAGTGCAAGAATGCCTACATTGAGTGAATCATTGTTTATCCGCAGAAAAGGACACCTTCCTGCACATAAACAATCATTAATGGCGTTTTGCTGTTGCACAATGCAAAAATGCAAAAAAAAGGTTTTCCTTGGGTTTAATTTTGGCGTTGCCTCCTATTTATGCCACCCTTGTAAATAGGGGGCAGCGTCAAAACCAGTGGGTGTTCCAGTGGGACACCCACCGCACCACCAATTGCCCACTCTTATTTACAAGGGAGCATTAAGCCACATTAAGTGAAAAACGCTGAGATATCATATGCAACTTAGGACAAGTTGTTATAAATTGCTTCGAAAGAAGGCAGTTAACTTTTTTTAAGTCCCCTCACTAGCAAAATATTAACGTCATAGGACCGTATAACAGACTATGAGTTCAATTCATATGTGATCCATATGTGATACTGTGATTACTTTGCATTGTTGTTTGCTTCGAAAACACTCTTATTTAGTTTGAAACACAAACTATTAATTTAAGGTCAAAACCGTGCACAATTTATCCAAGTAAAATCTTCTTTGATTTTTTGTAATTACCTTTTTAGTTTGTCAAATGCCAGCATTTTATTTAGTACATCCTGGAATCTGGCCTCTAAAAAACACCTTGTTAGTTTAATTACCTCTGCATAGGTATTACTGCACCACATTGACAGATTCTGCATCAAATGTCTGTGTGTCACAAACAAATGTCAGAAATGCCCATCAAACCCTACAGGAAGCCACTAGATAGCAGGGATGCACAGCTTAAATCAGAATTCTCTTTAGAACCGTTGATGGCCTTAAATGTCCCTTAATATGCTAAGGAGAGACACATTATGCCAGTGCTACAATAACCTTTACACGATATTCCAAGGAAGGTGACCTTACGTCGGGGTATTCTTGATGACTTTGATTCCCAACGTTTGCTATCAAGGGCTACATTATACCTGCACCAACTTAAACCTTAGAAGGCATATATAATGCCAAGGAGTGGCACCTTCTAGCATGTATATCATGAAGCCCACAATACTAAACCTACTCACTCTGACTGTTTTGAGCAATACAAGTTACCCAAGGCTTTTTCTGAGTTTAGTAGTCCAGCTGTACCAAGGGGTGACCACATGTGACACACATACGCATACATGAGTACATGCGTGCCCATCACACACCCACACATGAAAGGAATGGAAAAGAAAGGGAGAAGCATATCTGCTCTATTTCTTCCACCTTCTCATCCTCCCCTCCCTACTCAATGTTGTGAAGCAGTGGCACAGCGCATACTGGAACAGAGCATCCAGACCATCTTTCAATAGCTGTCCCACTCATTGGCACTGCCACTGAGAGCATGGAGTTTATACCAAATTGGTCATTCACCATGTGACTGTTATCAAGTTACATGGTGATTGATCAATGTGTTTTAGAGCCTGTGCTGACATGTGTAAGTGTAGAGACTGCTTTGACATAGTTTGTTCTTATTTACTCATGCAACTAGTGGGAATGGTTCACTCATGCTCTAAATTGAGACTGAGAGTCACCATTGCCGGATGAACTGAAACTTGATTGTTTCTTCCCAACACTGGCTCTGCAGGTAAGATCACTGGGGTTCAGATTTAATAATACACGATCAGCTTCCTCATACACAACTACACTTATCAAATCATACTGCTTTATTTATATTTCCTTAAGTAAACGAGGGCCATCCTTTCACAAAGCAATTGAGAAAAGCCTTGCAAGCCCTTATTATAACTAGACTGGACTTTAGAAATGCCATACTGGCCAGCATCCTGCATCACACTATAGATGGATGTCTTTCACTCAAAAGGCAAACTTATCTAAGACAAGAACACATTTGACCATATGCCACTGAAACTGACTTACATTGGCTAACTCTAAAATCAAGGATCAACATCAAAATGTGCTTCCATGTGCAAGGCCCTTTACTTAAAAGGCCACCTTACTTGACCAACCTGTAATTATCACAGGTGCACTACAGAGTTTAAGAAGCAAGGACACTGTACTACTGGTGTAAGAAATTGGGTACGAAGTGCCGGTTCTGAGATGCGTTCCAATGCACCGGGTTGCTCCACGCAGTCAAAGGGAAGCATCGATCGTAGTTCTGCAGTGGCGTTGATGCAGTGGTTCTGTTGTGGCGGTTCCTAGTGCGATGCACCAGTTCTGTTGCTACATTAGTGGTGATGCACTGATTCTGCTCCCAATTTGAAGGATGCATTGGTTCTGTTGGAGCAAGGACCTAGGTCTCCCTCCAATAAATCAGGCACAGGAGCAGAATGGAAGACTTTGATGTCCCTGAGTCTTCTAAGAACAGGAGGCTAGTCAGATAGCCCTTGGAGTCACTCTGGTTCAAGTGAGGAAGGTGCAGTCAGAGAGAGCAGCAGGTAGCAGGGCAGCACAGCAAGGCAGCAGACTTACAGAGCAGCAGTGCAGCAGAATGGTAATCTTTAGCACAGCAGTTCATCTTCTTGGCAAGTTGGTTTCAGGTCCAGAAGTGGACTGCCTAGGTAGGGGCAGAGGTCCAGGATATATACTCAGTTGTGCCTTTGAAATGGGGGTGACTTAAAAGAAGGGTCTTTGAAGTGCACAAAGGTCCATTCTTCCTGCCCTGTCTCTAGACCTACTACAGGGGCTATGAAGCCCTTTGTGTGTGGACATTGCCCAGCCTATTTAAATGTACGTGTGAGGCTGTGATCAACTCCTACCTCTCTTCCTCCCAGGAAGATGCATGAAGTCACACCGAGCCTTACTTTGTGTGCGGCTATCTAGAGGGGATACAAAATCACCTGTCACCCAATCCAGCCAGTGATCAGATCTGGGTAGTAGACACCAATGGCTAAGAGCAGGAAAACACCTAACTTTCTAAAAGGAACATTTTTGGTACAGTAATGACAAATCAAACTTTACCATTAAAGATGATCTTTCATTACTATTCCATCGTTACTAAACATGATAACTCTACCTTCTCTCAGTTAGGAATTACAGCTTAGTAATGTAATAAGGAATTATTCCCAATGTTAACCTAAGAGAAGTAGGTCTCTCAGTGGTGAAAAACAAAGTTGGGAGTTTTTCACTACCAGGACATGTAACACTTAAAAGCTCATGTCCTACCTTTTGCTTACACAGCACCCTACCCTATGGGCTGACTAGGGCCTTCCATAGGGGTAACACATATGTAATAAAAGGGCAATGTAACGCTTGGCAAGTGGTTTTAAATGCCAGGTCGACATGGCAGTGTAAACTGCACACATAGGCTCTGCAGTGGCAGGCCTGAGACATGAATAAGGGCTACTTGAGTGGGTGGCACAAGCAGTGTTGCAGTCCCACTAGTACCATTTAATTTACAGGCCCTGGACACATGTAGTACACCGTTGTTAGAAATGGGATTCCTGGTTGGCTGAGGTATGCTCCCAGGCCAGGCTGGAACCATCACTGTAGTCAGGTTAAGCTAGATACTCGCTTCAAGATAGCCTGTGCTCACCCTCTGGTAGCTTGGCAGAGAGCAGTCAGACTTATCTGAAGAAGCAATGTACAAAGTATGTGTACAGCACACATAGAGTTAAATAATTAATACACAACAAAAAGATTCTATACTGGTTTAAGAAAATAGACTATTTATCTGAGGAAATTTGAGACCACAATGACAAAAATCCAACCAGTATGAATTTTTAAAGATTAAGTACAAAAATAGTGCTTAGAAATCACTAGTGGTCAAAAGGTGTCTTGATATCGCAAGGTACTGGCGCAAATCAATAGTTCAGGCTGACCACGACTGATGGCAGAACGGCTACAGGATGCAGACAGGGACCGCTGAAGAAATACTTTGGATGGAGCTTTGGTCAACTTTGAGAGCCTACCGCATCATGATCAAACCCTAGGCAAGACTGTTCATCACTGGCATCGTGATTATAAGCCAGACGTCGCACAGTATGATCAGATGTGGATACATCGTGCACAAAATAAACACAAAGACACCAAAACTAACCAAAGACTGGTGCCAGCTAGAGCTGATGTAAGTGCTACCTCTACAGATCAACAACAAATGTAAAGATAAAATCACCAGTTAAGCTGCGAAAACTTCTTTAACTGTACAGTACTACTCTGGAGTATTGAAGTAAAACATACGGAAAGTACACATCGGAACCATTTGGATAGTAATTCTGTTACATCTTTGGTCACTAAACAGATCCTAAAATTGTTATTGTTGAAAATGTTAAGAAAGACATGTACCGGAATCATATATATATTAATGCTGCTATACCCGTTGTACTCTAAATTGTACCTCATGTAACTGTGAAGAGCTCTGATACCCTTGGGTCACGTTCGCGCTATATAAAACTATATGGGCCCGATTCACAGAATTAACTTAAGACAAAATCATAAACTTACTACTTTTGGTATTCACAGAATGCACTTACTACTTTTGGTATTCACAGAATGGATTTACGACTACTAACTTTACGTCCGCACTCGGGCCGGAGATTCCAGCCCGGAGGTGGGACTTCCGGCCCGGAGGTGGGGATTCCGGCCCGGAGGTGGGGATTCTGGCCGGTGGCAGAGATTTAGCCATGGCTGAAATCTCCACCTCCATGCCGGAATCCCCACCTCCGGGCCGGAAGTCCCACCTCTGGGCCGGAATCTCCGCCTCCAGGCCGGAAACTCCGGCCCGAGTGTGGACGTAAAGTTAGTAGTCATAAATCCATTCTGACAGAGGTTCAGTTCAAAATCCAGACGTGTTTGATTTCAGGAGGTCGGAGACCCAGTATGTATACCCAAAAGTACCTCTGAAGTAGGGGTTGACTTCAAAGGAACTCTCTAAAGAGTACAAGAATCCCTTTCAACCGAGGTCTGTCTGCCAGGCTACCTGTGGGGGGGGGAGTAATCCCTCCTATGTGTGTGGAAAGGACACTACCTCTCAAAGTATAAGTGTCAGACCCTCCCACTCCACCTGCTCCGAATGCAGATGAAAGCAGATGAGTGCTCAGAATGCAGAGGAGCCTCACCCTTCTGTGTTTGTGGCTGTCTTGAGAGAATGCACAGTGTAGCTGTCAATCAACCCAGACTTGCATTGGAGACAGGATGTCAGGCACAAATAGGATTAAACACAGGAAAATGTCTACTTTCTAAAAGTGGTATTTCTAAAACAGTAATGTTGAATCCAACTTCAACAGTAAGGGGGATTTATCATTGCCATTCCAAACATATCAAACAAGAAAAAACAACTTCTCTCTGATCAGGAGTTACAGCTTGCCAGTTCTAAGCTCCTCCGAATTCAGTCGGATTCCTCTGTCTATGTCTGCTGAACCACTGGACTTACCCATGGGAAACCCTTTCACTCACCTGTGGACCTCATCTATGCAGCACCTAACATTGACTCACAGATGAATCCTAGTAGGCAGACAGTACCACGATGGCCAACAAAGTGATATGACCTATTCCACCCCTTGCATCAGATGTCTGTGCCTATCCATGGACAACTCTGCCATTAAGGATAGCAACTAACAAAAGCCACTGATGGATGTCAGAGTCAAGAAATAGACCTCCCACCTTCGAGGGTTCACCAACATCCAAGGTTTCTCAGAGTGGGGGGCCACGGCACCAGGTGTAGGCTCCCTTCTACCACTCTCCTTCCCACCAGTCCATGGGTTGTAGCCTGAGACTGCAAAGCAGGAGTCAGGGGTGAGTCCTTCCTCCCCCTAACCCTCCATTTGGGCCTCTCTACCCTCTGTTTGGGAGTGGTACCACAGAAATCTGAACTTTCAGGGTGCCATGGGTGGCTGCCCCTCCCAGCTCTTCTGACACCAGGGCAACTCATTTCCCAGTATGCAGTTGATGGGCATCTGGTGGCTGACTAGGACCCTTCACTGGGTCACCTCCCTACCCCACTCCAAGGATACCAGTGCTGTGGGGTGGAAAATGTTCTGCCTTGGGCATGAGCTAGCCTACACATATGGCTGGTATACTGCTGTGGGGAAACCAGACTTTCCAACACCATGGTCTGGCTGGCCCCGGTATCCCGTTGATGACTCCCACCATCAGAGAACACAAGTCTACCCTCTGAGTCTACCTCTCAACAAAGGGCGATTCAGGGATGATCTACCTCCTGCCCCTGGGGATTACTTACCCCTAAGGCCATATTGGTCATGCCTGTTTAGAGAGTAGTTTCTTAGGACAGACAGAGTCCACTTGTTTGTGTCCTTACTGAGAACACTCAAAGCAGCAGGTTTGGATATTGGGTGTCTTTAGCTACCATCCACCAAAATCCCCCTCCCTAGTTCCTCTGAAGGGGCATGGAAACCCATTCCCCCACCTTACTCTCATAGTTGTCTGTTTACTCATTGACCTCCCCTCACTCTGCTGGGGTAACCTAAACCACCCCTCTTGGGGTCACCCCCAAATACTTTCTTAGACACTGTGGTACTGATACCGAGGTTTGGCTCCATAGCAAGCTTCCTAGTTGTCAGAGAGCTTAGTGTCCATTAGGTGCAGGTGCAGCTCTCAAAAACAGGTACTTTACTGCTCCTCACCCACCCAGTCAGTGCCTTGCTGGAATAGTCTAAGGAATCTACCCAAGGCTGGTTTGGGAGTTTGTCTTTAGCCCTCAACCTCTGAGTGTACTTCTCAGGGGTTAACCCAAATTTTGTGAGAAAGGATGGGTTTCATTGGATTGTACCTTGTCTGTTCACTAACCTCAACCCTAAGAAGTGTGTTCCTCCTCACTGTAGTCATATGTTTCCATAAGCTAGCACCCTGATACTCCTCTGGAACGCTGTACATTCTCAGGATTACCTCATAGGCATATAACCATTTCTCTATGTCATCTCCTGCCACATAATTGAGCACCAGGTCTTGTGGTATGCGGACCCTCGCCTCTCCAGGCAACACTGAAGGCATGCTGTCACCATCACTGCTTGATTTTGAACTTATCCTGACCTTAAGCTCCAGCTCCTTCATTCTCTTTTCATGCTCCAACAGTAGCTTCTCTTTAGCGAAGGCCCTCTCAGCCTGCGTTTGTTCCCTGGCCTGGCCAAGGCCATCTCTTCCTTAGCCTTCCTCTCCTCTGCTTCCAGCTTCATTTTGGCCAGCTTCAGTTCATGCTCCCTCTACGCCATCCTGTTCTCCTGTTCCTCTGGGGCAGACCCCGGAAAGACATGCTGCTTCCTGCTCCTCATGGACATTCTCTGGTAGTGAAGTGTGCAGCTCCGGACTCGGGTTTTGGGCTTACTCCTCCTCCTCAAGATCGAAGTGTGCTCCCTCTTTCTCCGTAAATCACACCCAGCCCATCACTATTGTAGCGGTCTCCTGGACATCGTGGACTCCGACCCAGGACCCACATCACCATTCCTCTGCTCTTGGCCCAACCCAATTGGCTCTACTAAATTGCGGATGGACCCACTAGACGGCTCCTCTGCTACCTGCTCCTCCAGCCGACCCACAGTGGATCGAGGCTCCGACCCTGTCTTTACCCTATTCCGACCCTCAGGCTCATGCCACCAATTCAATTTCCGCCAGTCCACGCTCCGGATTCCTTCGGTACCAGACTTTATATTCTTCAATTTCTTAATTCTTTTACTGGAAGGACCAGCCCAACCTGGCTCTGTCCTCTGGCAGTAACCCTCTGATTAGGTGACTCTGCTCCGTAATTCCTGGAGTCACAGTGCTCCTGATATGGACAAGCCCTGCTGCTTAACCCGCCTTCATGCCTTCGCACCTCCCTCAGCTCCTTCAAATGGCAACCCGGTCCTGATGATGGTCCCAACTGACTAGAATCGAAACGCCGTTGACATACCAGTGCGACTTGCAGCGCCTCTTCTACAATGGTTCAGTTAAAAATGTCTGAAATATATGATAAACCTATGTAAATATTCCTTTTTTGCCCCATAAGTCGTTGTATATATCAGTCACATTTTCACATTGCGCCCTCGCTGTTTTTCCACTTATCACATGCACGGTTCACCTTTGAGTGTCACAAGCACTTGCGTGCACAAAGTCTTCGGGTTGCCCATGCAATAAATGCTTACAGTGCTAATATAACTGTTCCCAATTGTTTCCATAACCATTGTTTTTCTTAAATCTATCCAAACATATGATGCCTTGAGCACATTCAAACTAAAATTACGAGCCTTCCTATTTTCTTTTCTTGTAATGTCGTGTACATACTTGCTAATCATTTCCCTCAATATTACCGGTTGAAACATTGTTGTTTTTCTATACCCTCTTTCTCAGGGTCATCCTCCTCTGGGGTGGTCAGCTAATTCTAGTCTTCCTCATAGGCTCTGAAGGCTATCTAGAGGTCCAACTTTGTGGCCATCTTGCTTGCCTTCAGCCCCCTTTCCTCGCTGAGCCTCTGCAGCCCAGCTCTGGTGAGGGTGTTGATGTGAGCAGCTCCATCTCCTTGATGCAAAAAGGGAGATAGGGCACATAAATTTAGAAAATGGAAAAAATAATAAAAAGGAAAACTAAGAGGAATTTAAAAAGAGGTCAACTCTGGTGTCAAATTATTGATATGGTATTTATGAGATACAGAAATCTCTATGTGGCACTGTGCGAACACAAGTACTGGCCCACCGCTGCCACCAATGTGAGAAATTGGGTTGCTGGTTGAGTGGGAGGTCAACCCAGCTCAAGCAAAAACCACAATCCCTTTCAAGGAAGCCACAAACATCACTAAACTAACCTGTGTCAACCCTCTAGTAGCTTGGCACAAAAGCAGTCAAGCTTAACTTAGAGGCTATGTGTAAAGTACTTTTGCAGCACTCAAAAGTAATAAAGAGAAAACACAACCCAACACAACACAATCCCCCACCAATTTTGTAAAATATTTGACACCAAAACTACAAAAATTCAATCAGTAGAACTGGAGTTATAAAATGTTAAAGATTTAAGGTAAAAACTAGTGCTTTTAAGGTAAAAACTAGTGCCTAAAAGATCAAAGCGCCAAACTTGGACATCTAGTCATGCAAGACCGGTTCAAAATTTAAAAATATGGACAACCTGATGGAGCACGAGTTGGAACAAAATGTGGATTGGGCCTGGTCTGCACTAACCTCTACACTTAACAGAAATTTGATGAAAAATGTTGTGAGAAGGTATGAGCTCAGTGGGGCAAGGCAGCACGTGGTGTAAGAGGAGTAGGCATCGTCATTGTCAGGGACCACTGGATGAAGTTGTAGTGAACATTTCCACAGTTTGACTTAGTCTCTTTTTTGGAAGTTGAAAATCACCAGCGGGATGAAGCAGGAGGCTGTAGCCAACAAGAGTTCAATGTGGCCTGATACCCCTTTGGTGAAGGACCACTGAACAGGATCTACTGCTGCAGAGGGGAACGTAGTAGGATCTGCTGCGAACTCAGGGTGACCAGCAATGCACCTTGGGAAAATGGAAGAGTAGATGAGTACTGGTCTTCTCGAAGTTTTTAGCCAAACATTTCGGCTATCTGGGCCCCTTTAACACCTCCACTAACAGTCCAGGAATGGAGGGGCCCCACTTGGAGGGTTAGGACTCACTCAGGCTGGGTCCAAGTTCAAGCAGGTTGGGGTCTTTTCTGTACCAGATCAGGAGGCCAGTCAACTAGTGTCAATCTGGTAGTCCTGGATTCAGTAAGTAGAGCAGGGCTCAAGCCACATGACAGCACTCTGAGGGTTTAAAGTAGGCTTCAGACAGCAAAGCAGTTCTTCCATGTGCAGTAAATCAGTTTTTCGGAATTACAGAGTAGGTCACAGCAGCAAGCAGTCATCTGAGAGCCCTTCAGCAGGCCAGAAAGTGAACTGAAGAGAGGGTCTTAGGGTCCTTTTGTTTTACCTGGCGCCTTTTATGAAGTATGAGAAGTTTCTAGAGAATTCTCTTTGAAGTGCGTGAAGTTTCCTGCCTCCCTTGTCCCCACTTCAGTCTGGCGGCATGAACAATGCAGTGATGACAAGTCCTTTCTCTGAAGGCAGGACACAACCTCTTGATTTGCAAGTGGGGCTGGGCCCAGGTCTGCTGCCTCATCCTGCCAGTGCTAGCTCATCCAGACTCACCTAATCCCTCTATCATGTGGCTGTCTCGGAGAAATAAGCAAAGTACAACTGCCAGCTACACTCAGTAATGTGACTCAGGAACAGGCTGCTGGCACCAAATAGCTAGCGCTGGGAAACATCAACTTTCTAACAGGGAGATTTAGAAATTTTTAACATGAAATCCGATTTTACCATTAAAGAAAATTTCAAGTACAATTTCTCAGATGCCAAACTTGAATTCTTTACCTGTTCCCAATCAAAAGTTAACACATATTATATGTAATAAGGGAAGCCAATGTTATTCTTTTGGCGAGGTAAGCCTCACCGTTGGGGAAACTAATTTAGGAGTTTTTCACTACCAGGACATGTAATACTTAAAATTACAAGTTCAGCCTTTTAATGACAATGGTCTCTGCCCTGTGGGCTATCTAGAGCCTGCCTTGGGAGTTACTTGTATGTAAGATAAAGGAGACTTTAACTCTTGGCAAGGGTGTATTTTACCAAGTCAAACTGGCAGTTTAGAGCTGCATTCGGGCTCCAATGACAGACTTGAGACATGTTTTGTGGGGCTAACTAAGTGGGTGGCACAATGATTCTATAGGCCTATTAGTAGCATTCAATTTGCCGGCCCTTGGTATGTGATATGCACATTACTAGGAACTTATAAGTAAATTATATATGTATCAGGCAAATTCAGGTTTATGTCAATTTTACCATGCGTTAGGGAGTGAGTACAAACACTTCAGCACTGGTTAGGAGTGGTCAAATGCACAGAGTCCTAAGCACTGGAGTAACAAAAGCTGAGGGGGCCCCCCTGCAAGGTACACAGAGGGGCCCCCATTCCGGATTTAATCTGGAGCACTAAGGCACGAGTACTGGGCAGAGGGGGCCCCATGAAGCTCGGGCCCCCCCCCCGCACTGTGGGGATGCGGGGGCCTGTGTTACGCCCCTGGTCCTAAGACCAACAAAAACGAACTACGCAAAAATAAGAGGGGTGAAGGCAAAATGTTTGAGGGTGACCCTGCACAGAGGGCCAAGTCTGACAAGACACCTATCCTAACTCTTGATAGGAACTCTACCGTACCCACGTCTTGAAGTTTAATAATCCATGCATCTTGATGCTATGTAGTTCCCTATATTTTGTGTTCCACATCCATCTCATATCATTCACGTTGATATACTGTCAATGTGTGATCTGAAATTGTGCGTTGTTGTTTCAAAAGCACACTAATAGCATTGGCTGCTGTTGAGCTTCAGAAAAATAGCTATTACACAAATACAAGTCTAAATACATACACGCACAGTGGGGGGAAGTGCTGCTCCTTCATGGCTGCTTTTACAGCTAATTTTGTTTTCATGGCAGCAACCATAAAAGCAAATTCCAAGCCGTCAATGTAAAGGGGAACTCCCAGCATCCCAGTAGGCCGCCCCACAGCTGGCTACTTATTAATTATCAAGGAAGCAATAATATTAGAGAGTTATGAGTAATGTTTCAATTGATAATTGATGTTGCCATCTGCTAATAGAATATGTTCATCATTTATTTTCCAGACAAGTAAGCATGAGATTTCACACGCACCAATTAAACAAGCCTAAGGCATTCAGTACCATATTCTAGCCCAAAACATTTATGTAAATGAAAAAAGTGCAAGCATGTTACACTTACCCAATATGTAATGAAACAAATATGTACGAATGTAAATTATAACAGTTTACTCTCCAGTGCAATTTATTTTTATCATCTTTTGGTTTAAAAATATATCAATTATCGACGCCCATTAGCAAGTGCCACATTCTGCTTAATGGAGGATGTGTAAAGTTGTGAAGTTTACCAACCTTCATCTTCACATATTTTTAAAACTTCACAAGGTACTGTGCTCGCCAGTGGCTGCTGGTGGACTGCTACAGCCTCAACCAAACTCATGAGCACTCTTCTGTTTTTCTCTGCACCAGCTCTTTCTCTGCCATTCCTCACTCTTCAATGTCCACTTCGAAGAGAACCCCCAAGTCCACCATTACTACACCACCTCACCCGTTTTCTACACTCCTTTTTGGAGCAGAAGGGTTGCAGGCTGAGATTCAAACTCCCTGGTGCAGCATATCTAGTTACGGGATGAAGCAGGCAGTGATAATTTTGCACGCCAATGCAGTCATTTGCAAAATGAATACACTACATGTAGATTAAACTGTATGCTGTTGTAATACTACCATTTGCCCATTTGACAAAATAAGGGGCGTTGGTACATGAACTTATTTATGTACAGGCACTGACACATTACTTCCAGGTGTACTCAGGGACTTGCTCTGGAGCAGTGTACCGATCATAAAACGCACTGCAGTGTACAACAAGTTTTTTTTTCTAAATCCGATACCCCCTGCCAATTAATGACTAGCTAGCAAATGTGTATTATAAATTGTCTCTGATTAATTGAACTTCAGCTTTATTAGAGCACATGAGTCTTGCATTGCGGTATGCATGAAATTGCAGTTTTAGGGATTGGTGTTTTTATTGTCTTTACTGGATGTTTGTTCACTGCTATGTTGTTTCTTAGAGATAGTTGCAGTTTTACGTATGTAGGTTTGCAGATTAGTGAACAAGCAATATGAATGGAGCTTGCACATCCGTGTGTATGCTATTGTCCCCCTTCAACTGGATGGGTGACATTGGTTTCCAAATGGACAGCTTGATGTGGTATAAATTTACCACCTATTGGGTGGTGCAAAACCATGGAACTACTGTCTGCTTCACTAATGGTGAGACTATGTAACGCTGGACACGGTTCGTAGGGTCCTATGGAGAAAGTGCTAACTAGTCTACAGTGTTGAATTTGCATATCTCCTGTTATGTCGGTGTAATTTTTCATCTTAACCTTACAGCAGCGGTCATTATTTTGGGCCCAATAGACAGGGCTTCATTTTCAAAATAACAAGTGCCAGAGCCCTGAACAGGAGGCCACTGCACTCTGCACCACCCGTCGCCCTTGTCATTGCTGCCAAAACAACTACTAACCATCTCTCTCGCATGTAAATGAGACAGTTCAGATTATTCCAGGTGCCAAAAGCTAAAGGAATGGCTGGGAATGCAGATATGAGTAATTGTTAATGCATAATGTATTCATTAACAGCCATTGTTCTGCTCATCTCTAAATTAGATGAGCAGCGCAACCATGTGGCGGACTGTCCTAAGTGTGGTGTGAACAACGAAGTGCTAGTGCTGAGCACTGGAAACCAATTAAGTTCTGGTGCTGAGCACTGGAAACCACTGGCTCAAATTAAGCACTGCTAATAGATGAATTCAGGCTAAATCTTTGAGGCACAGTGAGCCCACATTCTAGGTACAGAATGGAAAACCTCTCACCGGAGAGTATGTAAATTCTGTTTAATCGAGCTCTGCCGGAACTCTCGATGGGATCTTCAAAGTATTCTGTAGGCAGGGGCTTAGAGCGTGTTTCTGCTTCATTGCTTGAAATCTTAGTACTGAAAAAGGTGTTTGCACACATGATGCACAAATGTAATGTTGTTATTGTATGAACTGGTTGGCCACAGGCACCAATAGGAAAAATGTAATCATCTAAACAAAAATGTTTGGCCAACCAAGGGAGCTGGCCGTGAACATTCATCCAAAGGAGTCTAGGCATGGTTGCTATCGCTTATCCCAAGGAATGTATACCACAATATGGAGGCCAATAGTATCATCCAGCTAAAATATTGCATCTAAAATGTCGACTACTACAACTACTACTATTTCTCTGTGCCCACCACCTAGCCCGCAGAAGTTGGAACAAGGTCAACGAAGAACATCTCACTGCCTCCCTCAGCACAACCCCACTGCCTACAGCCACAGATGTCAACACCCCAGCACACAACCTCCACTGATGAGTCACCAACTGCTCCAACAGTCTTGTGTCCCCCAAGAAAGCCCCCAGCAAGCAACACTCCAAGAGCGCCAGCTGGTTCACTCCCACTCTTCAGGAATCCAGACAAAGCTGTAGATGGTTCAAGAAAAGATTGAGGAACAACAAACCCCGGAGGCCCATGCAGCATTAAAAGCTGCCGTCAGCACACACCACCTTCTCCTCAAAACTACAAAAAAAAGGCTCTCCAAGGCAGAATCATCGCCACGAACACAACAGCAAAGAACTCTTTGACATCTTCAAGGAGTTTGCCAAACCCAACAGAGAGACCACAGGTGTCCCACCCTCCCAAAACCTCTGAAACAAACTCAGCACCTTTTTCCACCACAAGATCAAGCAGATCTATGGCAGCTTTGACACCCAAGACCCTCCCACCACGCCCGCAACCTCCGCACCCAATTATGCCGCCCATCAACAGATCCTGCTCAACTGAACCCCGCTCACCACGGACGACATGCTCAAGACCATGAACGACATCCACTCCAGAGCCCCCTCGGACCTATGCCCGCACTGCATCTTCCACAGAGCCGCCATCTACATCATGCCTGAGCTAAGCTGCAACATCAACTGCTCCATTGAGATGCCACCTTCCCCCATAACTGGAAACATGCTGAGATCAACCCTCTGCTGAAGAAGCCCTCCCCAACCCGACAAACCTCAAGAACTTCAAACCAATCTCCATGCTCCCCTTCCCAGCCAAGGTCATTGAGAAGGACATCAATGCACAGTTCATCAAAGCCAACCATGCCCTGGACATCTTCCAATCTGGCTTTTGAAACAACCACAGCACTGAGACCACCCTCCTCACTGCTACTGATGTCATCCGCTCCCCCCTTAACCAGGGCAAAACTTCAGCCCTTATCCTCCTGGACCTCATGGCTGCCTTTGACACCATCTCCCACTGCACCCTAAGCATGAGTCTCCACAACACTGGCATCCACGACAAAGCACTGGACACGGATCTGCTCCTGCCTCACCGATGGAACACAGCAAGTCAGACTACCACTGTTCCTCGCAAAACCCACTGAGATCAGCTGTGGAGTGCCCCAGGGCTCATCCCTGAGCCCTACCCTCTTCAATGTCTACATGGCCCCTCTAGTAGTCATCATCAGGAACCACAGACTCAACATTGTCTCCAACTCCAATGACACCCAGTTGATCCTCTCCCTCACCACTGAACCAGCAGCTGCCAGAGACAACTTTCACGATGGGATGAAGGCCACCTGGATGTGACACAGCTGCCTCAAACTCAACTCGGACAAGACCGAAGTCCTCATCCTGAGACCCACCCCCTCTACTCGAGATGTCTTCTGGGGGCACGCAGCACTAGGAACACCCCCCAATTCGCACGAATCATGCATGAAACCTCAGCATCATACTGAACTCCTCACTCACAGTGAATCACCAGATCAATGCTTTCTCCTCAGCATTCTTCCACACACTTCGCCTGCTTTGAAAGCAATCTCCACCGAATCCAAAAACATACTTACCCCTTTGCTCATCATCAGCAGACTCGACTACGGCAATGCACTCTACGTTGGTGTTACCCAGAAATTCCTCAGGAAACTACAGAACATTCAAAACACCACAGCCAGACTTGTCCTCAATGTACCCTGCTGCAACCACATCACCGAACACCTTCGAGAACTCAACTGGCTCCCAGTTAACATAAAAGTCACTTTCAAGCTCCTCACACATGCTTACAAAGCCCTCCATGACGCAGGACCAGAATATCTGAACCACCACCTTACATTCCATTTACCCCCAGACACCTCCGCTCCACCCAAGAGGCCCTGACCACCATCCCACAGATCAACAAAACCAGGACCGGAGGAAGATCCTTCTCCTATCTCAGCACCAAGACCTGGAATACCCTGCCTCTCCACCTCAGGCAAGTTGCGTCACTGGCCCAATTCAGGAAGGATCTCAAGAACTGGCTCTTCGACTGAATCCCAGCGCCCAGTCGGATCAGCAACCTACCCCACCACCTTGAGACCCTCATGGGTGAGTAGTGACACTGTATAAACCATGATTGATTGAAAAGTGCATGTAGGTAAAAATATATTTAGAGTTCTTAATGCCAAATCTATGTACCGTGATAAGGTATTTTTTGTTCATGTATGTATATGTGGTAAAAATAAAAAGTACATACTGCCCTTTATGCTCACCTTCATGAAATAGTGATAGTCAATATTATTAATATGATATTTTGGTAGGATGACATCACAAAGTTGAATATGTAGTAGAACACCGCCAGGAATGGATATACCACATAATGGAGAGTCTTTGCTCCAGTATGGGTGAACAGAGAGGTGAATCAGCAGGCAATGTGAATGACAGACAAATGATAGGAGCTTTGGTAATAGTTGCTCTGATATATACACACATTTGTATGCTAGAGTTGTCATTCTCACAGTTGGATTTTCTGTATGAGTGTCCCTCATTGCTGTTTATTGATGGGTACAGGATATAGGGATGGAACAACACTAGCAGATTTGCTATTGCAGATTCATATACAAATTACTAAAGGATTTCTGCAGAATGTTACCAGTGTTTAACCAAATGTACTTAAGAATGCCTTCAGGACTACAAACCTCATCTAGTGTGTTTGTCTCTTTTAATCCCTGAAGCCTATACCTCAGTTACAACCTGTAGACAATATTATTCACTTGTAGCTCAGCACAGCCCCTGATTAAATTGAACTGATCTGAAATTATCCACCAGGCTGAGGCTGAGGAGTGTCAAATATTAATACATGTATCAGTTTAATAATTAAATGCATTAATATGTGGACACATCAAACAAGCTACTTGTGTGTCAGTTGTATGAGAGCAAGTATGATGATTTTTCTGAGTAAGCAAATGTTTCTGATATGACTGCATGGGATGCCAGTAGAGGAGCCCACAACATGTAAAAAAAGACATGGGAACGAAGCAAGAAATTGATCAAGATTTAAAAATGACAATGTAGGAAGTGCAGCCTCAGATATTTGCCCTGATGATGTCTGTAAAAAGAGATGTTTGGGAGTGAATAAAGGATCTGTTTATAAACTCCAAAGTTTGATGATAAATCTTTTAAGAAAAAGAAAAAAAGGCTTTGCTTGCAATGATGGGAAATAAGAGTGACTATAGCTACAACAACTGAGGGACAAGGAAAACAGTACAAGACTATATTGTTCCCCTCCTATTTTGGAAACATGTTTGCCTGAATAGAGTTCAGTCAGAACTCTAGGAGTTGGCACAGTATCTTGGTAAATAGTGGGATTCTGGACAGTGCACTCCAAAGATCGCTACTGCTATTCTTGTGACAATGCATGAGATGGACCACACAATGAGGAGGTAGGCTGGTCTGATAGTCCCATAGATGGTGGGCTGAAGAGGCTCACCACCTTCTGCTGCTGTAAACCCACTCCCGAAATAGCCCCCAGCATGTGCTCGTGAGGCTGGGGGCCTGCTGTTGACCCAGGGGCCATTATATTCATCCCATGCAAGGCCAGACTGGACGAGCAAGGATGAGCAGCTGGATGCAGTTGCGACAAATGATGTGTTGCCATCCAGGGTGCTTGAGTGCCGCTGAGGTGCAGCCTCTGGGAGGAGGATGGGCCCAATCATAAAGAGGCCCTGGGATTGCTGGCTGGGCAGTGTGGGGGCCGCTGGAGTGCTGTGGGTCATGACGAGGCCTGACGGAACAGCTCGGAAAGCCCACGGCCAACCTGAGAAGTAAGAGGCTATGACTCCCTTGTTTGAATTCTTTTTCTGCAGAGAAGGGGGCCTGTGGGGGTCCCCCTGAGACTTGCTGGACAGCAGATGGGGGATTGAGGGCCCTCTTCCCACCCCCTAAGGTTGACTTTGCCCGCGTCCTTCCTTTTGCTTGCAGGGGCCTGGAGCCTCTGCCCATTATCCTGAGAGAGCAGAATCTGACGGCAACTGCCAAGAGGAGATCTGGGGAATCCAGGATGCCTCCAGAAGCTTCAGGCACAGCGTGGTGCACAGTTTGAGTCGGAAACCTGCAGCTGACCCATAGCCACCCCTGCAAAGACTATGCACACTGGAGCTCTCACAGGAACAACACATGCCAGAGACTGAACAGAGCAGGGTGCGGACCCATAGCATTGAGGGAGTGACCAGGACTCAGGTGTGAAGTTGACACATACACAGAGATGCCTTCATGGACAACCTCCCAGTGAGCTATCGCTGTCTGCAGCTTGGAGAAGGCCAAGGTGCGTGTGCTGCCTCTGTGAACTTTGGAGGGCTGGCGATCCGAGCTGCAAAGATTCGCTGATCCACATCCAATGGCCTCATCATGGCCAAAGATAAACCACCTCCCTCTTAACAGGGCATGATGGAGAGGTTTGTGCAGGCTGCCAAGAGGGCTCAGGGTGACCCTCTAGAGGGGGCTGATCACCCAGGGCAGAACATCAACATTAACCTGGCAACTATTACTTAAGCTTGGAAATCCCTGGATGTGAAAATAGCGGTGGTGGGCGTAGAGGTTACGCTGATCAGGCAAGATCTATGCAAGGTGGTGGATAGGTTAAAGGCTGCTGAGGTCCTCATCTCCGGTGCAGAGGACAATGCCACTTATTTGCAGCAAAGCATCAAACGCCTGGTCACTACAACTGTTGAGCTGGCTGCTAGGATTGAAGATCTTATGTTATGTTATGTTAGAAGTGCTTGTATAGCGCATGGCTGCCCCAGCAACAGGGCATCCCAGCGCTTGCGAACAGGTGACCTTGGAAGGCAGTTGCTAGCCAGATGGAAGACAGTTTCTAAAAACCCACGGAGCAGGAGTGCAGCATGTGGGCACATCATGTGCTAGAGGGTTGAAAACAGCCAGGTTTTGATCTGTGTTATAAATGCCCAATGATCCTGTGAGCTGCGTGCCGTGATTGCAATAGAGTTACATAGGGCTGGGGACAGGGACCTAAAGGAGCTCCCCCCCGCTCCGGTCCCGCGCACCCTAGGAGTGCAGGCCAGATGCATATCTGCAGAGCACAGTGCTCGAGTTGGGACATATAGTGTGCAGAACCCTTGCAGTATCTGGGGGCCCTGGCCATGTAGGATCTTGTGGGTGGTACAGAGAGTTTTGAACTGAATTCTCTGTTCGATCGGCAGCCAGTGTAGGGGGTACAGGAGATGGAAGGTATGACAGTGCTTAGGGAGGGCAAATGACACCTAGTCAGTCATGCAAATAATTAATCACACTCCCATTTACTCACCTATACAGTTATACACACACCAGCTCACTTACCCATACAAATACTAGCATACTTCTTACGTTCTTATACAGTCACTGATACAAGCAAACACTTATCCATGCAGCCACTCTCACAATCACACACTCTCACTTATAGCCATTTATATACTCTAACACACATATATATTGCCTTTCATATATGTAGTTACTCACACATGTACCACTGAGATATACATTCACTCACTAACATACCCATACACACACTCACCCACCCATACAGTCCATCACAGATGCACACTTTAAACTATGCACCTAGTGAATCACCCACTCACACATCTATACACAGGGTCACACACACCCCACCCACACAAACACTCAGGCACCCATACAGATACTCAGACAACCAATCAATAACTCATATAGACACTTATGTAGTTATTCACAAACCCATTCTATCGCTTACACACCAACAGACAGACGGATACAGAGATTCACACAGTTTAGTCACTAACCCATGCATTCAGTAAGATATGTTTGATCACTAACTTATAGAGTCAGTCACGCACCTAGTAAAACATCCATTCAGACACTTATACACCCACTCATTCTTCAATATGCCTTTCCCTATATATATTAAACATATTTAAACTTTACAGAAACACACAGTCACTGGATGATGTCATCAGTGATGTCATTTTAGATGTCATCAGTGATGTCATGAGTGATGTCACTGACCATGTCATGAGTGATGTAATATGTGACGTCATCAGCAGTGCATTGCGAGCACGCGTGTTATAGTTAGCTCAACTAACTATAACAGGCGAATTTCTCTGGTTTCATATGAGTCAAATGTCCAACTAACTATAACGTCCCTGAAACCTATGGTTCAGTGAATTTCTAAGTTTTTTTAAATGCAAATTTCTAACTATAATGTCTGTAAAACCTATGGTTTTTTTCAGTGAATTTCAAAGGTTTTTTAAATATCGAACTACTATTGTGCTATTTGTCATTACTACTGTTTTTTCTAACTTTTCAATTACATAAAATAAACTGAAAAAACTACTATGTTATGTAATATATTTCACAAATTACAGTGAGTTTTTAAATCATACAAGATAATTTAACATTCAGAAAAAAAAGTCTCCCTTTTTTTGCCGTCATCAGCTACTACTTAACTTCACTATTCACAGTGATGTCAGAGTAGTTTCATCATAAACAGCAGGGAAAAAAAAACAATCAACAAGATTGTTAAAAAAAATCAAATCCCTAATTCTCACAAATATAATACAAAAATCAACACAAATAACACATCCAATACTATTTCAATCTTCAAATCTTGCCTTTAAGATTTCCCATAGAATCCCAGCTTCACACCACAACCTGGCCGGTGATGGGAATTGACAAGGGCATATTATCAAGCCCATTATCGCCGCTTTAGCGGCAGTTTCCTGCCACTAAAGCGGTAATAATTTTAACGCCGTTCTTGATAATATGCCCCGTTATCTTTCCCTACATCAACATTTGTTTAAAACACCACCAGAGAAGGGTGGTGAACTCTGGTCCACAAAGAGCAACTCAAAGGTTTCTTGTTCTTTATCAGAAACTTCATCTGCCTTTCAATGATTATCGCCAGCCTTCTTCGGCCCCTTAAGAGGCTGGGTGGATGAGTATAATATGCAAGGGCAGATTTACAACTTCTGTCGCATCTCTGCAAATCAGCACGGATGCGCCAGAACAGATGCGTCACGTAATCCCCCCTTGCGCCAACACGGATGCGTCGCATTTACAATCAGTGATGTAAATGATGTCACTGACCATATCATGAATGATGTAATATGTGACATCATCAGCAGTGGATTGCGGGCACGCGAGATGTAGTTAGTACAACTAACTATATCGGAGGAATTTCAATGGTTTTGTTCGAGTGAAATGTCCAGCTAACTATAACACCCCTAAATCCTATTGTTTTTTCTGTGAAATTCAAAGGTTTTTTAAATGCTAATTCCTAACTATATCAGGCCTGAAACCTATGGTTTTTTCAGTGAATTTCAAAGGTTTTTTAAATGCTAATTCCTAACTATATCAGGCCTGAAACCTATGGTTTTTTCAGTGAATTTCAAAGGTTTTGTAAATGACAATTCTTAATGTATTAATTGTTATACTGATTTTTTTGATACTGATTTACTACATTTTTTAAACCATTTATTTTTAGATATAGTTTTTTTATTACATTATAATTACATTATACATTACAATACAAAATATACTTTCTCAGAATGAATTACTTTAGTTTAAATACTTGGCAAATAGGCAACAGACTTTTAAGTACAATAGTTACAGTTGTTGCAAAGGGCAACACAATTTCAAACACAAAGCAACATTGAGCTCAATGTGAATTTCTAGTTAAATGCAATTAGTTACTTTATTGATTACTTTTCTAACCACAGGACTGGATCCTAGATTCAGTCCTTGGACATCTCCTGTAAACAGTTGAGTAAAAGCGTTTTGGTTACAGTAGTTATTTTTAAGGAATATTATTGTATTTTAAAAGTTGACACAGAACATTTTTCACATAGAATCACCAATGTTATCCTTTGGCAGAAAATTCACTTAGCAGGTAAGTAGTGTTATTGTTCCTTTTTCTTACTCAGTGGTGGATCCTGGATCCAGCACTGGCCAACCTCCTGTAAACAGTTGAAAGAATGTGTTTAAGTCATACAGACGATTTTTTAGGAATATTTTTAGTTTGTGAAAATAGACACAGAAACTTTTCTGCTGAAAACCACACAATGGATTCCTATGGAAGGAAATACAAGTTACTGGTAAGTACGCTTAGAATTACTTTTCAGGGCCAGTGCTGGGCTAAAAGATGCAGCACTGGGTTCTCTCCTGATTACAGGTGAGTAAATCGGAATTCGTAGTTCGGCTGATTTTAGAGGAATATTTGTATGTTTCAAAAATGGACACTTAGTAAATTTTCTGCTGAAAACCACACAATGGATTCCTATGGAAGGAAATACAAGTTACTGGTAAGTACACTTAGAATTACTTTTCAGAGTCAGTGCTGGGCTAAAAGATGCAGCCCTGGGTTCTCTCCTGATAACAGGTGAGTAAATCGAAATTCGTAGTTCGGCTGATTTTAGAGGAATATTTGTACGTTTCAAAATGGGACACTTAGAAACTTTTCTGGTGAAAACCACACAATGGATTCCTATGGAAGGAAATACAAGTTACTGGTAAGTACGCTTAGAATTACTTTTCAGATTCAGTGCTGGGCTAAAAGATGCAGCCCTGGGTTCTCTCCTGATAACAGGTGAGTAAATCGGAATTCCTAGTTTGGCTGATTTTAGAGGAATATTTGTACGTTTCAAAAACAGACACTTAGAAACTTTTCTGCTGAAAACCACACAATGGATTCCTATGGAAGGAAATACAAATTACTAGTAAGTACGCTTAGAATTACTTTTCAGGGTCACAGCTGGTCTAAAAGATGCAGCCCTGGGTTCTCTCCTGATAACAGGTGAGTAAATCGGAATTCGTAGTTCGGCTGATTTTATAGGAATATTTGTACAATGGTGAAGGAAGGGGGCGGGGCCTGAGGTGACGTGTGCAAACACGCCCTGTGGCGCGTTTTAAGTTGGGGAATTAATTCCTCTTCCATCCTGAGGTCCCCTGGGGGCCAACTAGCCCACCAGATACCTCCAGTATGCGCCAGGGAGCTGCATTGCAGAGAGGTGTTCAGAGGCCACGCCCCTTTTTAAAACACTGCAACGCAGCTCCGTGGCGCTTACTGGAGGTACCTGGTGGGCTAGTTGGTCCCCAGGGACCTCCAGTAAGCGCCACGGAGCTGCGTAGCGGAGAGGTGTAAAATGGGGCATGGCCTCATTACACCTCTCTGCAACGCAGCCCCCTGGTGCATACTGGAGGTTCCTGGTGGGCTAGTTGGCCCCCAGGACCCCCATTATTCAAGGGGAATTAGTGGTGCAAGGAGGGGGGTGGCCTCCGGCCCGATCCCTTCTTTTTTTTGTTCTTTTTTTACTAAGGGGGGCTGTGAAGCCCCCCTTCTTTTTCTAATGTATTTGCCCCGGGGACCCCATTCCCCAGGGCATGGTCTTTTTTTTGTTTTTTGGAGGAGGGCTGCCTTGCCCCCCTCCTGTGGCCCCTTTTGGCCCCGGGGACCCCATCCCCCGGGGTCGTTTTTTTTTTGTTTTATTTTTTTTATTTTTAGGAGGGGGGCCGCGTGGCCCCCCTCCCGGGCCACTACTGGCCCCGGGGACCCCATCTCCCGGGGCCACCGTCCCCAATCCCCCCACGGTCCCAGCCGGCTCCCCGCCTCCTGCAGGAGCCGGCATTGCTTTTCCACATGGGGAGCAGGTAACATGCTGCTCTCCATGTGGAAAAGCAATCTGCTTTGCTTCATTGAAGCTAGAACAGGTTTCCCTGCTCTGGCTTCAATGAAGCAAAGCAATTTGCAATGGCAGGGCGGGAGCTGCGAGGCTCCCGCCCTGCCATTGCAAACAGCAGTGTCCCGGGGGTGGGCACCCCGGGACACTGCAGGAGCCGGCCCTGGGGGGTGGCGGTCCCCAGGGCCATCATTGGCTCCAGGGGGGGCCGTGCGGCCCCCCTCCCACTTAAGTTAAAGCCCCGGGGGTTCTACCGAGGCAAAAGATGGCTGCCAACACTTCCTGATTCAGAGTGTTGGCAGCCAATTAGCATTCAGCTCGGGAAGGGTGCGCGAATCCTCCAAGGCCATAGATATATCTATCTTTTGACTCTAATTTTCTCAGGAACTACTGAACGGATTTACATTATTTAAGCAAAAGGCACGAGTCTGAACTGAGGACTACCTATTTGCCACGTTTGGTGTAATTCCATTCAGCAGTTCGGGCTGTAGCTGCGTCAACAGGTCCTATGGGAAAATGCATGGAGAAAACGCGTTTTGGGACCTCCCTCTTTCTCAGCCCCCGCTTGACGAATCACTGTGAAATGTTCAGGATAGGAGCGGACCGGAGCTGGCCAAAAGTTTGGAAAATTTTGCGAAGATTCGTCAATCTGCGCCAATGTTGTTCCAAATAGAATGTTGCAGATTTCCTATCGAAAATAGGTCCTAACTATATCTACCTACTGGCGACCACCAGTAAGTAATATATATATATATATAAATGGTGGGAACACAAATCTCTACAGAAATACGAGGAAGGGGGAACGGTACCCCGCGGTTTAAGAATTTTTGTAGCACCATCTTATGAGAACCCTAACCCGGATATGTTAAAAGAATGGGCAGCAAATAATTTGGCAGCATCAATGAACATGGTTATCATACTTATCAAGTACGCCAAGATTGATCGTGAAGGTTTATTAAAGGAAATTGAAAGTATCAATGAGCAACTCAATAAACTTGAACAATCTGATTATATCATTAAAACTAAGAAAGAAATTGGCGAAAGAATGAAGAAACATGAGGACAGAATTAAGATACATAAAGCATTTAAATATACAAGGGACAAAACTGACTATGAGTCGGGACAAATATTCACGTTCACTCGCAAGTATGATTATGCCAAGAAGAACATATCAGGACGCATGACCCACAAAAATACAGTGCCCAATACAGAGATCGTGGCAACCGGAAATGACAGGGGGGAATTGAGTTCCGAGACGGGCTCACTTACGAGTGAATATGAATCTGACGATGGCATGAGTGGAGTACAAAGGATGGGCGAGCAGGCTAATATCCTCAGTCCGGCAGAAGAGCTTAATTTTTTAGCAGAGGACAGACTGCAAACCTTGCGGCCACGGAACCGGAACTTGCCCCAAACAGGAACAAACGAAAAAATCAACGCCGCCGAGAAAGGCGCAAATGCAGGAAGAGGCAAGCAAAGAAAGCAATGGCGCAGGAGATAATGGCTGACAACAACACTGTCATCAATCTGTCGCAACTCATCCTTACGAAAGCAGAAACGCAGATTTTAGCACTTGGTTTATCCTATTGCCCGGAGAGCAGCTTTAATTATGGCAAAACACGCATTGACATTTACAAATACATCAGGAAGCTGAAACTGCAAAAGTTCTTTACCATCAAAGAGGGGAATACCATCTCAACCCTGCCTGGCAATTCGAGTACTTCAAACGTCATTAACCAACCTAATCTTCTAGCATCTGATGCATCGATCATGCTGACCATCAGTGAACTCAATACGAAAATCGTCTCGTAGACACGATGACTAACTGTCAATCTTCCACTCAGGAAAGGCTTTCCTTACATAATCTGGCGGAATCTAGTGCCGGCCTTAGTCCTTTTAAGGCCAAATCAAAGTTCTACCCCATGATGCCCAAGGATGCCATTGACATTTTTCACGAACGTATTGTAGATGACATCAAAAAATTGTACTACAGAACCAACCACAACAAAACTCGACTCAAACATCAGGATATTCAATATGAAAATCTTATACGCAAATTGAGAGGCAGAAAAGACATTGTGATAAATATGTCGGATAAAGGTGGCAATGTTGTCATCTGGCCAAGGGAACAATATACACAGGATGCTCACAAGCAATTGTCCTATAAAGACTGTTATTCCACAACCACGCTAAATGAATATCATAAGGCCAAAGACATTATCAAAAAAGACTTTATGAGCTGGAAACGACAGGGGCTTATTTCCAGTCAGGAATTGAATTTTATGCTTAATGACTATCCCATCATCCCAACCCTGTACCTAATTCCTAAAGTACATAAAGAGATCAATCCCCCACCTGGCAGACCCATTATTTCGGCGATTGGGGGAATGAGTGAACACATTACTGAATATGTTGATTTCTTTTTGCAACCCTTTGTACAAGCACTACCATCATACATTAGAGATACAGGGGATTTCTTGAACAAAATTCAAAATGTAACATGGGAAGATGATTTTTTATTAGTGGTAATGGACATTGAGTCTTTATATACCAGCATTGACCATCATGCTGGACTGACAGCAGTAAAACATTATTTGGATAATAGACCTCTGGGCCTGTACAACCATAACATTATGCTCTTAGAAATGGTCAAATGGTGTCTTTTTAACAACTTCTTCATGTTTGACAATACCGTGTACCGTCAGATACGTGGTGTGGCTATGGGGGCTTGCTTCCCTCCCAGCTACACGTGTTTACACGTGGGCTGGTGGGAGGAGCAGACCCTCCATGGCACCCTGGCCAGAATTGTTGACAAACACGTCTTGCATTGGCACAGATATATAGATGATGTATTTTTCATTTGGAAGGGGGACCGTGAAAGTGCTTTATTGTTCATCAATGAGCTCAATAACAACACCTGTAATCTTAAATTCACTGCACTTATTAGTCCCTCTAATGTTCCCTTTCTCGATACTACCATCTATATTAGGGAAAGTAGTCTCGAATCCACACTTTTCAGAAAGCCAACAGCAGGGAATGCTACTTTGCATGCGACCAGCTCGCACCCCAATCATCTAATTCGGAGTATCCCCTACGGGGAACTCCTTAGATTGAAACATATCTGCAGTACAAATGAGGAATTTACCAAATGCTCTGAACAAGCATTAACCAGATTCAGAGAAAGGGGATACAGTAGTAACATCCTCCGACAAGCCCAGGAGAAGGCGGCTCTCAAACCTAGAGAGGACCTCCTAGCTTCCATTAGGGGCACCATGACACCTTTGACGAGCAGTTCTGAGGACACTAATGTACCCCGTCTCATCACTGCATTTAACAAACAACACAATCAGCTTAGAAGGATAGTGAATAACAATTGGCCAATACTGAAAACAGATGCAGTATTGGCACCTAGATTACCATCTACACCCACTATTACCTTCAGAGGGGCGGTTTCGATGAGAAACCAGTTGGTTGTCAAGAATCCAGAAACTATAACTAAAACGAGCTGGTTGCAGCCCATTAAAGGTTTCTTTAAATGTGCATTGTGCAGGGCATGTAAATTTGGAGTAAACACTACTCACTACAATACTCCTTTTAGTCCCACACCAACACGAATTGGGGGACATTACACTTGCCGTACTGAATTTGCAGTATATATTTTAACTTGCACCTGCGGTCTCAAGTACGTGGGTAGCACGAAACTGCAGGCACATGCCCATATTTTACAGCACCTTAGGGCTATCGTGAATAATGATTCCACCTATCCCGTGGCCCGCCAGTTCAGAGCAGTTCATAACAACGACTTCAACTGTCTCTCATACTTTGTAGTAGATGCAATCCCTAAATTAAAACATGGTGGAAATAGAGAACGCATGTTAAGACAACTGGAGACTCGGTTTATCATTGAGCTAGATAGTAAGACACCGTTGGGGCTCAATACAATGGAAGATCTGCACAACTTTTTATGATTCCTTTATTGATTTGATTCTGTCATAAATATTCATTTGTCTGATATTCAAATTAATCTATTGTATTTTTCTTAATGTGCATCTATCATGTTCCTTGTCTCCATACATGCATCCCCATTTTTAGGATATGTCCTTTGTCTCTTGAGTCCTGTTATTTAGACTTGGACGTCACTGTAACCTCGCTTTCAGGGTTATTTGTCAAAAATTGTTTTTAACACTCACATCACCATTTAATGTAATTTATTTATGTGGTATTGAATTCTATCATGATGTTATATTCAAATGTATGTGCTTTATTGGCGCCACATATTTTGCACATTTATTGCTTATTTGCACATTCACTCGCACTATTTGCACTTTACAATTCAATTTGCACTTAGACGCATTTTGCACTTATATCTGATCGCACATACATATTAAATAATTGATAAAATACAAATAATAAAATACAAAAAACAAAATATCAACATTCACATTGATAGAAATCTACCTCAGATAACACTTCCAAATGGATCGACATACAACTTTATTGAATACACAGAGTCCCTGCTTCTTGGATGTATTTATGTGACATCTTTTTCAGGTCCTCAGATATATTCCCAGCAGTATTTGCACATGTAGTTCCATTTGTTTTATAGCTGGCTGGTACACACCATGTATTATTCTGTAGGAGATCTGTTCTGGATTGCGCATTAGTTTTACACGATCTTACTTTGGTATAGAATCTGTTCCATATGCTCTGAGTTTGTTAAGTCGAGAGTATTTAGACTTTTTATTATGTATAAAACTCAGAGTGTAAGATCAGATATTTTATCAAACTTGTTTACGAATGTTTCATTTATATCGTGTAGCCATCATGATTGTTATTTTTCTAATGCAGGGCATTGCATTCGCAAATCTGTAGTATGTTTTCAATGTCTTTCCATCACGTGATATGGGTGTCTACACTTTAAATACCGTCACACGCAAAGTTTGCTTCATGTGATCAAGGCCGTTTTCCGGCCGAAACGCGTCATGACAGACCGACGAAGAGGAGTTCATGCATTCTTTTTCCTGGGAGAAACTGACGAATGCTTTAAGTTGATATATATATATATATATGTGTGTGTGTGTGTATATATATATATTCACTGAAAAACCATAGGTTTCAGGGGCGTTATAGTTAGCTGGACTTTTCACTCGTACAAAACCATTGGAATTCCCCCGTTATAGTTAGTTCAGCTAACTATAACTCGCACGCCCGCAATGCACTGCTGATGACGTCACATATTACATCACTCATGACATGGTCAGTGACATCACTGATGACATCACTCATGACATCTCAATTGACATCACTGATGACATCATCCAATGAATGTGTGTTTTTCTGAAAATTAAATATGTTTTATATATGTATATCTCAAGGTCAATGGAAGAATAAATGGGTATATAAGTGTCTAAATGGATGATTTGTTTTTGAAAAATTGATTGTATAACTGACTGATTAAGAGTATCTTAGTGAATACATGGCTTAGTGAGTAATGTTTAAATATGTAAATATCTGTATCAGTCTCTCACTTTGTGTATAAGTGGCTGCATGGGTTGGTGAGTAGCTACATGAGTGTCTATATAGGTTATTAGTTGGTTTTTTGAGTATCAGTATGAGTGTCTGAGTGTCTGTATGGTTCGGTGGGGGGTATTACGTAGTGCATAGGTGCATGCATGAGTGACTCACTGTTTGTATGTGTTGAAGACAGCATGTGTGCAGGACTGTATGGGTGGATGAGTATGTGCATGGGTGTGTTAATGAGTGAATGACTGTCTCAATAGTGTCTTTATGAGTAACTACATATGTTTTAAACTAGTATATGTGACTATTGGTGTATATAAGTGAGTATATGTGAGAGTGAGAGATTGGAAGAGTTCTTGTATGGATAAGTATGTGTTTCTATAAGTGATTGTTTAAAAGGCTAAGTATGTGTAAGTTTCCGTAGAAGTAAGTGTGGTGGTGTGTGTATAACTGTATATGCAAGTAAATGGATGTTTGATTCTTTATTAGCATGAGTGACTATGTGTGTGAGTAACTCTATGGATGAGTGGCGTTGTGTAACAGGATGTATAGGTGTATGAGTACATATGATGAGTGAGTACATGTATGAGTGACTGTATAGGACTGTTGGTGAATGAGTGGGTGTGGATGTGGATCTTACAATTACTGAATAGGTTGTTGTAACTGGTATTGGTATGTCCATTGTTTTGAAAATGTTAGTTTCTATTTTTGAATGTGTGTATCAAAGGTTATATTAGGGTGAGAGGAGGTCTGCCACTCTATCACAAGGATGATGTCATCAGTGATGTCATTTGAGATGTCATCAGTGATGTCATGAGTGATGTCACTGACCATGTCATGAGTGATGTAATATGTGACATCATCAGCAGTGCATTGCGGGCGCGCGAGGTATAGTTAGCTGAACTAACTATAAAGGGGGAATTTCAATGGTTTTGTACGAGTGAAAAGTCCAGCTAACTATAACGCCCCTGAAACCTATGGTTTTTTCAGTGAATTTCTAAGGTTTTTGAAATGCTAATTCCTAACTATGCCTACAGAGATAGGACATGTGAACAAAGAAGAAAAAACACATAGAAAGAGAAAAAAGAAATGCAGAAAGATGCGACAGAAGTCCTCAAAGACGAAGAAAAGTGCAGGAAGAAGGATAACGTGCAGAAAGAACAAACAGAAGAGCAGAAAGAAGCCTTGTTGCAAAATCATCCTGTACCCTCAACTTTTTCAGATGGATACTGGTGGTAACTGAGTCTGACTAACCAGTCCTAGAGCCAGTGCTATGTTAAAAGACACTCAGAATACAGTGAAAACACCTACATACATTAGGGAACACTATGCGTTGGGATCCCCCTGTGATTAGCATGACCTCCTCTGTAAGCCCCTAGTTTATAATAGGGCAGGGTGATTAAAACTACCTCTTAAACACGCCACAGGGCGTGTTTGCACACGTCACCTCAGGCCCCGTCCCCTCCCTTCCCCACTATGTAAACATGCCCTGTCGCCATTTTAAATTGGGAGATTAAGTCCCCTTGCATCCTGAGGGTCCCTAGGGTCCAACTAGCCCACTAGGTACCTCCAGTAAGAGCCACAGAGCTGCGTTGCAGAGAGGTGTAAAAAGTGTCACGGCCTAGACTACCTCTCTGCAAAGCAGCTCAGTGGCACTTACTGGAAGCACCTGGTGGGCTAGTTATCCCCCAGGGGCCCTCAGGATTGAAGGACAATTATTTCCCCAACTTAAAACGTGCCATAGGGCGTGTTAGCACATGTCACCTCAGGCCCCGTCCCCTCCCTTCCCCACTGTGTAAACACGCCCTGTGGCCGTTTTAAGTTGGGAGATTAAGTCCCCTTGAATCCTAAGGGTCCCTTGGGTCAAAAAAGCCCACTAGGTACCTCCAGTAAGCGTCACAGAGCTGCGCTGCAGAGAGGTGTAAAAAGGAGCATGGCCTCAGAACACCTGTCTGCAAGGCAGCTCCCTGGTGCATACTGGAGATACCTGTTTGGCTAGTTGGCCCTCAGGGACCCTCAGTATTGAAGGGGAATTAATTCCGCAACTTACAACTGGCCAGGGGGCGCGTTTTCAGAGTGCTGCAAGGAGGGGGCGTGGCCTCCTGCGCGATGCCGGTCTTTTATTTATTTTATTTTTTTAAGAAGAAGGGCTGTGTGGCCCCCCTTCTTTTTCTAATTTATTGGCCCTGGGCACTCCATCCCCCAGGGCCTGCCCCCTAATTTGTTTTTTTTTTTTTTAAATTTGAAAAGGGGCCGCGTGGCCCCCCTCCCAAGGCCTTAATCGGCCCTGGGGACCCCAACCCCCGGGGCATGGCCTTTTAACAAAAATAAAAATCTTTAGGAGGGGGGCTGCGTTGCCCCCCCGGGGGGCCAGCCTTTGTTTTTTAATATTTTAAAATATATATATATTTATAGAAACACCTAGGACATGCTGGACAAACCGTAAGTACCTATCACCATGACGATTTGCGTTATATTCATTAAAAGGCGACTATGCATACAATGAATCCACGTGGAATGTATGTACACTGCTAGTGAAGCTCTAACGTGTCTGACGCCCTACCATGCCTAATCCCGGCACCCCGCTGGTGGGTACTGTCCAATTAGACACCCTTGTCGTTTATTTATACAAACATGGGTAGCTATTTACGGGCACATTTAATAAACACGCACACCAAGCCATTCAAAAGGGATTCGACAAAAATTCGACCAAAACTATGCAAGAAACCCCCTCACGGTTAATAAAACACACATCCACCGCCGGATGTGTAATACTTTTATATTTTACTCTCTGGAAAGGAAACAAACTTCACTTGAGAGTCACAGCGTGCTCCTGGCTGAGCCCAATGCTGTGTTACACCCACCAGTGCCTGTCGAGTGCCACACACCTCTGTGTTGTATTCCACCAGCTAGTGCGTATGCTATGACACTCTCTAACAAATGTGCACTGTAACACCACCCCGTGAATATGTCATGCCACACTTGTCTTCGCACGGGTTATATTGCCCCATCTAACGTGCCTTCCTTGATGCCTATGTTATAACGCACAGCGCTATGCCATACATATTACAATCTGGGATCCATATCTTTGTCACAGTGCATATGCAACGTTACACTCCCCAGCACATATTTTATATTACAACTTTAGAGACTAGTTAGGTTACACAACACTGCCCTGTGCATATTACCCTCCAAGGCGCATATCGCATAGCACGCGCTAGTGCCTGTGCTATCTCGCGCTCTCCAATGAACATGTCATTGCGCACAATGTATTGCATATTATATTTCACGCCCCGGTTCCGCTTATATCACACTTTTTGGTGCATAGTTTATACCATACACTATATCTAGTTTTCATTTTCAATCGTGCTCTCAGGACTATGTTCTATATAACACTGCGTTCACCTACCCTTTTCACAGGCATTACATTTTGCGATGGGGGTGGAGGGTCAGGGGGTGTTTCTGCCAAGTGAGCCCAGAGTCACAGTCACAAATGTCCTCTTCTTCCTGAATAAAAGTGAGATTATGCTGCATACTTGTTCATATTTTAAGTAGTTGGCACAGACACACATTTTAAAAACAATAACGTTCCTAATACCCACCTTCTCTGAACAGTTAGCTTGCTGCCCCATCCACCTCCTCCTATCCTCTGTTGTCTGAATCCATGGACTAGCCTCCTCCCTCCTGCCATGCATGGTCTGATGTGCTGCCACTGCCCTCCATTTAGCATGATGTACCAATCCACTGCTCCTGCCCTCCATTGCCCAATTATATGCCCCATCATTGACCTTCTGCTTAGCCTCTGTGCTTAGCTTGCTGTCCCTATTCTCCTTCCCTCTGCCCTCCAATGTCTTTGTGCATACCCCTGCTCCATCCTTTTTGCCCACCATGTTCCATGGACCTGCCACTCCTATCTACTCTGAGTGTTCTGTTGAGCTGCCACTTCTCTCCCACCTGCCTAGCATTGTCAGATGACTGTAACCTGTCCCTGCCACCTTCACCCTGCCTGTCCACATGCCATGCCCCTATCCCCTCCCTCCTGTCCACCATCGTCCATTTTACTGCCACACCCTTCTGCCCTCCCTGGTCTGTTGTGCTGCAACTGCTCCTCCTGCCTGCCCCACGCGGTCTGTTGTGAGGCCCATTCCCCTGAACTCTCTTGTCTGTGCCCAGGTCCTGACCCTCCATTCTATCCTCCATGGTCCTTTGTGCATGCCCCTGCACCCTCCTTCTTGCCCATCATAGCCATTGTGCTGCCACTAACCCTCCCGCTTGCCATGCATGGTCTTCTGTGCTGCCACGGCCCCTCCCACCTTCCCTGTGTGGTCAGCTAGCTGCCCCTGAGCCACTCCCACCTTCCCTCCATGGTCTGTGTGTATGCCATCATAGTCTCACTGTTGTGTCTTGTTTCTAGTGCCCATCCTGCCTGACCTCCATGGTCATCTTGCTGCTCCTTCCCTGCCTCCTTGCCCCCAGCCCTCTGTTTCCATGTGCAGACCCCTATTCCCTCCCTCCTGTCTTGTCTGCTCCATTGTAATGCCCCTGATCCGTCCCTCCTGCCCTTTATGGTCTGTTATGCTGCAGCTTTCTCTCCTGTCTGTCCATCATGGTCAGATACCTACCATTGCCTCTTTCCCCTCTGTTCTCTGTTGTCCATGTGCATGGTCCTGTCCCCTCCCTATTGCTTTCTATGGATTGTTGTGCTGCACTCCTGTCCCGCATGCCCTGTGTGGTGTATTGTGCTGCTGCAAACCCTGATGCCTGCCTTGTAGGGTCAGTCTGGTGCATCTCTCCATGTCCCTCCTGTCCTCTCTTATCCAAGTCCATGTACCTACCCCAATTCCTCCTGCCTTCCATGTTCCAATGTACCATACTTGCGAACATTTTGAACTTGGTAAGAGGGAGATTTTGAAAAAAACCTGGGGTATTGATTTTCCCCTTTGAGTTACATTGAAAAATAGGAGATTGTAGACAGGAGACAGATCAAATAAAGCCCATTGGAGCTTAAAAACATTGGACGTTTCCTGGCTGAAACGGGTCTGTTGGCATGTATGGTTGTACTGCCACTGCCTCTTCCTTCTGCCCACAATGGTATATTGTATTGCCACAACCTCTCTTGCCAGTCCTGTATTGTTGGTTTGTTGCCCCTGCCCCCCTTTCCACTGCTCTCCAGAGTCTGTTGTGCTGTCACTGCCCTTCCTGCCTGCCCAGTGTGGTCAAATTGTTGCCTCTGCACCCTCCTACCTGCCTTCAATTTTCAGTGTCTGTGCCCCTGGCCTCTGCCTCTCAGCAGCATCCTAATGAACAACTAGATTGCTAACATTCTATATTTATTACAAAAGTGTGGAACTCCTGACATCATCTTGATGTAATCAAAACTGTAATACCTAGAGTATTTCCTTTAGAAATTACATATATGAGAGGGTCTACTTTGCATCAACATTATGGTTAGTGCTCTAAAACACTAAAATGAGGACATATTTTCTGAGTTTTCAAATAGCGACAAAACACTTTAAAATTATTTGTTATCTTTCTGTTTTTTTATCCAGTTGACCACTTGATTAAATGTTGCACTTAGGGGAGAGGATGTGGTTTTACTTCCAGAGCTGCAGACTTTCCAACTGGGGAACCAGGTTGGAGTTTCTGCTTCAGCTCAACATTCTGTAATTCTGGTCAAATCACTTAATCTCTCCATGTCTACAACCAAAATGAATTTGATCTTGTCTGATGTAACCAATGCTCATGTAAAGCATTCCAATACCTGACATGTCTGCACTATATAAAACTGTAAAAACACAAAAAATAAGTGTTTTACACATTTCTGTCATTGGGCTACATGTGGGCTACATCTAGGTGATATTTGTGCTGCATTTGGGCTCTTTTGTCTCTGGTGGCCATCTTGGGAGATTTATTTGTGATGAAGTTTCGTAATTTCCTCATTTACTGCAGTCTCCTCAATCGGAAATGCTTTCAGTTTTTTACTTTGATTCCATCAAGAAGATATTCAGATATGTCACACATTTGCCATAAATTCTGAATGTTAGCACTCTAGTTGCTCATTAGATCACTGTAGTAAAGCAACTGCTTACCACGGTAGTCTGCTGCTGGTATTAAAAGTGCATGTTTCAGTCTGCATGTCAGAATTTTTTAATGAAATAGAAGAGGATTTGAGAAGTCACTCAAAATGTGCCCTAATTTTTCTTTCTTCAGCACTAATCATAATTTCTATGGCAAAATGAACCCCCTCATTGTGTTCTTTTTTAAATTAAATGTTTTAAGTGTTACCAGTTTATTCCAATCAAGATGGCTTCAGGTGTGCCATACTTTTGTCATAAGTAAGACAGTAAGCTCTCTAGTTGTTCTTAAGAACACTCTGAGACATTCTGTCATTGGGCTATACTTGGGCTACATCTGGGTGATATTTGGGCTACATTTGGGGTCTTTTATCTCTGGTGGCCATCTTGGGAGACTTATTTGTTATGAAGTTTCATCATTTCCTCATTTACTGCAGTCTCCTCAGTAGGAAATACTTTCAGTTTTTTACTTTGGTTCCATCAAGAAGGCATTCAGATGTGTCACACATTTGCCATAAATTCTGAATGTTAGCACTCTAGTTGCTCATTAGATCACTGTAGTAAAGCTACTGCTCACCAGGGAAGTCTGCTGCTGGTATTCAAAGTGCATGTTTCACTCTGCATGTCAGAATTTTTTTATGAAATAGAAGAGGATTTGAGAAGTCAAAATGTGCCCTAATTTTTCTTTCTTCAGCACTAATCATAATTTATATGGCAAAATGAACCCCTTGATTTTGTTCCTTTGCAAATTAAATGTTTTAAGTGTTACCACTTTATTCCAATCAAGATGGCTTCAGGTGTGCCATACATTTGTCATAAGTAAGACTGTTAGCACTCTAGTTGTTCGTTAGAACACTCTGGGACATTCTGTCATTGGACTATACTTGGGCTACATCTGGGTGATATTTGTGCTACATTTGGGCTCTTTTGTCTCTGGTGGCCATTTTGGGAGACTTATTTGTTATGAAGTTTCCTAATTTCCTCATTTACTGCAGTCTTCTCAGTAGGAAATACTTTCAGTTTTTTACTTTGATTCCATCAAGAAGGCATTCAGATGTGTCACACATTTGCCATAAATTCAGAATGTTAGCACTCTACTTGCTAATTAGATCACTGTAGTAAAGCTACTGCTCACCATGAAAGTCTGCTGCTGGTATTGAAAGTGCATGTTTCAGTCTGCATGTCAGAATTTTTTAATGAAATAGAAGAGGATTTGAGAAGTCACTCAAAATGTGCCCTAATGTTTCTTTCTGCAGCACTAATCATACTTTCTATGGCAAAATGAACCCCCTCATTTTGTTCCTTTTTAAATTTAATGTTTTAAGAGTTACCACTTTATTCCATTCAAGATGGCTTCAGGTGTGCCATACGTTTGTCATAAGTAGGACTGTTGGCGCTCTAGTTGTTCTTTAGAACACTCTGGGAAGCTGCAGTAGAGCACAAAGGAATCAACTGACAGTCTCTGCCCTTGTTGGATGTACATGTTTTACTGAGAATGTCAGACTTCATTCTCACATGACTGAGAAAGATAATGTGAATTTACAGAAAATATGCTCTCAGTTTAGCTTATAGGTCACCTTCCAAACCTCTGTGGGAAAAGCATGAGAAAATAGTTTTCTCTCAAACATGATTCATGATATCACAGCAGAAGGCTTTTTCACATGGTAAAATCACCTTAGAACACACGACAATTCCTAAAATGAGTATGGCACCATCAACAAATGATTTATAATGTAACTAAAGTCTTAACACCTTCTATTAACTGCAATGCTTTTTAATGAGGTACTATCATGTATATTGGTCCCAAGATGGCTGCCAACACTTCTTGGATGAAGTACTGACAGCCAATCAGATCAGAGCTAATAAACCGCCACAAAGGAAATTGAGTGAGGCAGCAGCCTTGTCAACATCAACTTCGGAATTGAGTTCAGCTGCAGAGAGTGACCCGGAGGGGGAAAGTACCAGAGTACAGCAATTGGCGTTTACAAAACTATCCCTAGCACAGGAGGTCGACTGCCTGTGCCAAGACAGACGGGACACTCTGAGGCCACGTGTATTACCTGGAGCAACAACCAAAAACTCAACTACAGGCGAAACCAGAGACGCAAATGCCGCAAAAGGAAACAAAAATATGGGCAAAAAGACAAGAAGGGGAAGATGGAACCGATTCCAGAACAGCGATCAGAATCCAATATAAACCCCAACTCAGTAATAAATCTTACTACTTTGCCTTTATCAACAGCGGAATCAGCAGTCCTGGGATTAGGCCTATCATACTGTCCCCCTTGCAACTTTAACTATGCCGATACAAGAATGGACACATTCAGATTTATACGCAAGTTGAAATTAAACAAATTCCATATATTACATCCTAACAGGTAAAATATGTTGTCAACATCAGAGAATCTGGAGAGTCCTCCACTTCTAACGGCAGGTGATGTGGGTCTTTTCGAAACAACATGGGATCTACAGAATGAGCAAGGAGGGGCAGCAAATATTGGGGGTTTTTCACAGCAAAATACAAAAAGAGCATTTGAAACACCATTTAAGCCAAAATCTACCTTTCAACCAATCATGCTACGTGACAATTTGGATGTTTATCATGAACTTGTTGTGCAGGATTTGAAAAATCTATACATTGCCACTAATAAAACCCGCTATGGTATGAATAAACAAAATCTATGAAGAAAGAAATTGGAAGCAAATACCAACATAATTATAAGACAGGCGGAAAAGGGAGGCAACGTAGTCCTATGGCCACGGCAGCTATATATGGAGGAAGCTGAATTACAACTCTCTGATACAGCATGTTATAAAAAAAACAATATCCACATTGTCAAATCGGCATGGGATGACCATCATCGTAAACTTCTTGCCTGGAAAAGTGGGGGCTTGATCACGAATGAGGAATATCGTTTTTTGAAAAAGGAGCACCCAGTTATCCCCACATTTTACTTGATTCCCAAGGTGCATAAAAACATTGCCAAACCACCTGGTAGGCCAATAATTTCGGCCATCAACAGTGCCTTGGAAAACACTTCCAAATATGGAGTGGGTTAGGGGACTAAACTCATATGTACAAGACACATCTGATTTTTTACGCAAAGTTGAACATATAACTTGGGAGGCAGACATGTTATTAATGACTTTGGACGTAACATCCCTCTATACCTCGATAAGACACTGTGATGGCCTGAAGGCGGTTGAACATTTTTTAGATTTGCGACCAATGAGTTGTGTGTCTCACAACAAAATGTTATTACAGATGGTAACTGCATGTCTTGAGCAGAATTTTTTCCTTTTCAATAATCAGGTCTACCAGCAGGTCCGGGGCGTCGCCATGGGGGCCTGCTTCTCCCCCAGTTACTCATGTTTGTTTACACAGGGGACTGTGGGAGGAGCGGGTCCTGATGGGCGAGGTCAAGGATATCATGGTGGAACATGCTGTTATGTACTTAAGGTTTATTGATGATTTGATTTTTATTTGGAAAGGATCAGAACAGAGTGCACAGGCATTCGTGGATAAACTTAATAGCAATTGCTTGAATTTGCATTTTACATCAGCCATAAGTAAGAATTCTGCGTATTTTCTAGATGTGGAGTTATATGTTGAGAACAGCAAATTGGTTACAAAGCTATATAGAAAGCCCACTGCCGGGAATACAATCCTTCATGCCTCTAGTCACCATCCGCAGCACTTAATACGCAGCATCCCGTATGGCGAGATGCTGCGTATACGACGGGTCTGTAGTTTAGATGCGGACTGCATTCATGCACAAGAGGCCAGTAAACTTCGCTTCTTGGCAAGGGGCTATTCATATAAAATCATAGACAGTGCGATCATGAAAACAAGAGGCTTATCCAGATGTGAAACTTTGGTCCCCAAAATGAAACAAGTTACTTCTAGTGAGGATACTTCGAGTGCCCAATCCAGGATTATTCTAACCTTTAGTAGACACCATCAGGAGCTAAGGAAAATCTATTCTCGTAACTGGAACTTGGTGCAGGGGGATCCCATTATTGGTGACCTAGTAGCTAATAAACCAGTTCTAACATTTAGGAGATCAGCTTCGATGAGCAATAGGTTAGTCAGCAATTGTCCTGAAATAGCCACTCCTACAACTTGGATGGCACAAATTAAGGGCTTTAAAAAGTGCTTCACTTGTAAGGCTTGCAAATTTGGACAAAATAAGACCCATTACATCAGTCCTTTTAAATCTGAACCCATCCTGATTAAGAAAAGAACGGCGTGTAAAACAGAATATGCTGTGTATGTGCTGGAGTGTCCTTGTGGACTGAAGTATGTGGGTAGCACCAGGTTACCGGTCCACAAAAGGATACTCCAGCACATCAGAGCTATTACAGGGAGGGATCAGGCATATCCCGTCGCTAGACATTTTGAGCTGTTACATGACAGTAACCCCAATTTTCTCCATTACTATGTAATAGACACCGTTCCTCCAATGAAACGGGGCGGTAATCGTGAGGGCAAATTGCGCCTTTTGGAGACACAATATATTTTGGAGCTCAACACCAAAAATCCGGCTGGATTGAATGCTAGTGAAGACTTTTTTACCTGTTTATGGTTTCTGTACGTTCTTCATATGATGGGCATTATCATGACATATGTGTGATGTGGGACAGCTTTGTCTGACGAACAGCGAAAAGAATGGGATATATGAAATCTGAGGGAATTAAATAAACAACTATTACCAAGAGATAGCAATATCAAATATGAATATAAATCCCATATATCTTTTAAACTGTTTTAAATGGGGAAAATATCTGGTATCTTTTTTAAGGGGAAGGAATATATCCTTTGCACAATTTTGCACTATTTGCACAAACTCTTTGAGTGGTTTTTTAATTTCAGATATAGTAATGGGATGAGTGGCTCACAATGATGGCCCACTTGGGCTTTATTTTTCATTTGATAAAAAAGAAAAAGATTGATTGTTATACTATTTGTGGAAGTGTTAGCAACATATTTACCTAATAAATGTCGCAAATGGATATTTATATTTGTTATTATAAATAATAATAACAAATATTAACTAACACAGGAAAATCAGTTTTTATATATATTCAGGTTTTTATAGATTTATATATTTTTGTATGTATTTATATTATATATTTATACATTGATGGATCTTTCTGTGATTTAATGTTTACATGATGACATGTTTCAGTATTTTTTCTATGTCTATGTAGTTGCAATAACACCTGAAAGCCATTTCCTGTTCACTTCTTTAAATACCACTCTTTCCGTTAGCAATGTGTCATGTGATCAAGACCCGAGTGGGGGTCGAAACGCGTTATGACGGACTGGCTGGGCAACTAAATAAAGCACTTTGATTGGCACAAATCTTCTGGGTCCGCTTTTCGTCTCTATGTCCAATCGAGGCACTGGCAGCGGCGTTTCGCATTCATATATATATATATATATATATATATATATATATATATATATATATATATATATATATATTCACTGAAAAAACCATAGCTTTCACACATGTTATAGTTAGGTGGACATTTCACTCGTAAAAAACCAATGAAATTCCCCCGTTATAGTTAGTTCAGATAACTATAACTCGTGCGCCCACAATCCACTGCTGATGACGTCACAAATTACATCACTCATGACATGGTCAGTGGCATCACTCATGACATCACTGATGACATCATCCTTTTGATAGAGTGGCGGTCGCGCGAGTTATAGTTATCTGAACTAACTATAACACGGTAATTTCATTAGTTTTTTATGAGTGAAATGTCCACCTAACTATAACATGTGTGAAACCTATGGTTTTTTAAGTGAATTTGCAAGGTTTTTTAAATGCTAATTCCTAACTATAACGTGTGTGAAACCTATGGTTTTTTCAGTGAATTTGAACGTTTTTTTAAATGCTAAGTTATGGTTCTATGGTTCTATGGTTTTTCACGGTGCGCGCACGGTGCGCGCAAACCGCGATTTTTTTTAAAAAAAATTCAAATGTTTTTTTCTGCCTTCGGGATCCTTCAGGGACCCCCTGACAAAGGCTAGGGGGTCAGGAACTCTCTACCCTGACCCCTTTTCACGTTCGCCACCTTCCTTTTTCACTCTCGCACTCAAAACAAAAAAAATGGCGGCCGACACTTCCTGATTTTGACCGATTCCAACGTTGACTGACATGTAACCACCAATCAGAATTACGCTCGAGCGCGTTTGGGTGCGCGCACCGTGCCCGCACGGTGTGCGCACGGTGCGCGGCTATAGATATTTATGTACTTTAACTGCAATTTTCTCAGGAACTACTGAACAGATTTACTCCATATATGCAAAAGGCACATCCCTGACCTGAGGACTACCTCTTTGCCAAATTTCAAGTAATTCTGTTCAGCCGTTCGGGCTGTACCTTCGACTAAAGGTCCTATGGGGAAATGCATGGGTGTTAGACCTGGCATCTTTGGCGTGGTTACCCCTGACTTTTTGCCTCTACCTCCTGTGTTTTTTGATGCTATGCTGGATTTCGTTTTTGCTGGTTTAGATGCTTTGGGCACTTTGCCACTGCTGATCAGTGTCAAAGTGCAAGTGCTCCCTTGGTAAATTGTTGTATTGATTGGTTATCCATGATTGGTATATTTGTTTCACCTGTTAGCCCCTAGTAAAGTGCATGGTGATTCCAGGGTTGGTGATTCAAATGCTACTAGTGGGCTGCAGCACTGATTGTGCCACCCACAGGAGTAGCGCTAAAAATGATGTCTTAGGCCTGCTTGCAGTGCCTAGGTGCAGTCCAGGACTGCCATGTCGACCTGGCCAGTGCACCCACTGACCAGGCCTTATCCTTCCCTTTCTGTACATGTCAGGCATCCCTATGGTGGCCCTAGGTACCCCCCTGGGCTGGGTGCAGTGCATGTACTGAGGTGTGTAACATGCCCTGGTAGTGAATTACAGCCATTTTCGTTTTTCACTGCTGAGAGGCTATCTTGCCCATAGGATAGAATGGGGAAGGCTGTTTACATGCCTATCTTCCCATAAGGGCAAGATAGAAAATCCAAGTTTGGTATCTCTGTGTTCAGAATTTAATTATACATCTTTTTAGCAAGATGGTTTTTAAATTCACTGTGTGAGAATAGCACTTTTTAGAAAGTAGCTATTCTCCTGTTTAACCTTCCTGTGTGCCTGTGTGCTGGTTGGCTGACTGGTGTCATGTGATGGGCTAGGTGGCTCCAGGAGCCTGGATGAGTCAGCAGCAGGGTGAATAGGGAGATCTGCTTTAGATGGGTGGGAGGAGGAGTCCCTGGGTTTGAATAGGGCTGCCCCTGACAAACACAAAGCTGGCTCCACCCCCTGCTGGCCAGGCTGAGGACTCTGCCTCTGCTGGCACAAAGAAGGCTCCACCTCCTGCTGAGCGTCTTACGACCCTGCCCCTCACTCTGAAAGGAACCAGGTGCTCCAGAGCAGAGCACACACAGGAACCGGTTTGAGCAGGGGAATCCCCCCACTGGAACAAAGAGAGACAAAGACTTGGAGGGGTATAAGAAGAGGACCCCAGACACCTAAAACTTTAGATCACTTTGGAACTAAGAAGAAACCTCTGCCAAGGAGAAAGCTGAAAAGGACTGAAGAGGAGAAGACTGCCTGCTTGCTGTTTTGCTTTGCTGCCAAGGAGAGGGGAAGGACTTTGCTGTGTCCCCTTCTTTTGATTCTGATCTCCAAGGGCCTGAGAAGAGCTGGCTCCCTGTTAAGAAGTCCCAGGAACAAAAGGACTTCACCACCAGCTCCCCTGGAACTCTGCTGAGAGAGTTCTGACCTGCCTTGGAGTGCTTGCCCAGTCTTGGGGCCTCAGGAGGTCATTTTGCTGTGTTTGGGAGCTGGGAAGCAGAAGCGTGGAAAGAAACAACTGGTACCCAACGCATCATCCGATTGCGTGTCGCAAGAACGAGAGTGTGTGGAAAATTTCATCGCGACACCATCATAACACGCAGGGTCCCCACATCGCCGAGTGCGTCGAGCATCGTCCCGAAGCGTGAAGATTCCTGGCATTGCGAGGGTCGTCGCAGAACCAGTTTGCGAACCGCACCACTGCCGGTGCGTGAAAGTCTCCAGTCGCTGCGTGCGTCGACGCAGAGTCCCGTTCCGTGGCGCATCGAGAGTTGCGGTGCCGGAAGGCAACGCTGCGCCACGCATCGCACCACATCGAAGAGTGTCGCATCGAACCTGTGCGTGAAGCTTCCCCCTTAGAAACCTACGCAACGAAGGCCAAAGTCATCGCATCCTCCCCTTACAGATCGGAGCCGGCGCATCCACCTCTGCTGCGTGAAGCAGGGCTGCTGCAAAGCCTCCCCAGGATCTCAGGAGTATCGCATCGCCTTTGCAAGCTTCCTTGTTATAGCTTTTGGGAACCTTATCGCAACTACAGGTACTGTTGGGCACGAAAGTGTCGCATTTTGTGCGTTGAGAGTCGCATTGTGCAGGACACTGACTTTTACATCCTGGAGTACTTTCTGCAAACTCTGAACTATCTTTAAAGTAACTTTTTTGAATTATATGTAGGTTTGTCTGTAGTATTTGGTCTTGTGAAGTTTTTAGTAAAGATACATTATTTTTCTAAAACTGGTGTGGAGTAAATCTGTGGTGTTTTCACTGTGTTACTGTGAGTGTTGGTACAAATACTTTACACATTGCCTTTGATAGCCTAGACTGATCAGGCCAAGCTACCTAGAGGGTGAGCAGGGGTTATCTTAACAGTGTATCCCCCTTTCCCTGACTAGAAGCAAGGGTCCCTACTTGGACAGTGGTACCTACCCTGCCAACTAGAGACCCCCAGATCTACCATTGGTGGTCAGCGGTGAGGATTGAACTTGTATTTGTACTTGACCCACAGTAATTGGTGTACATCACTAGGAGTGCAGACCAATAGACAACCACATACTATATTTTTTTATTCTATTTTTGAGTAACTCTTCAAGAGCATCATGTCTCAGGTGGCAACAAGTGAGAGGGCAGAATTGGAGTTTTCCATTGAGGATCTGTATTCGTACGAAGTTGAGGAGCTCAAGCAATTCTGCAAAGACCTGGGTTGCCCTGTGAAAAGTGGATCTAGAAAGGATGTGCTACAAAGATTCTTGAAGGCCTGTTGGGAGGCCCAAGAGGAAGATGATGCAAATGAAGAGAATGGTTTTGTTCCCCCAGATCTGCCCGTGATCGGACCAGTCTCAAGGGCTGGCAGCTCCCATTCCAGTAGGGGGCTCACTCCAGAGGAGTTGGAGGAGAATCAAAGGGTGAGAGACCATGAATTGGAAATAATGAAAATGAAAATGAAGCAATCAGACAAGGCGGCGGAGGAGAGCAGGAATGCCCGTGCCTTGGAGGAGAAGAAATTGCTTCTGGCTCATGAAGTGAGCATGAGAGAACTGGACATCAAGGCCAAGCAGGTGGAGTCCGGTTCAAATGGTGGCAGCGCACAGCCAGTGCAGGGGGGTAAAGTATATATCCCCAAAGATTTGGTGCAGAATTATAACAGGAGTGAGGATATCTATGCCTGGTTCACATCGTATGAAATTGCATTGAGGATGAATGGTGTGCCTGAACAGCATTGGGGGGCGGGCCAGTGGAAACATTTTGAGGCTTCTGGGAGGAGTGCTCTAGAGCCCTTGGAATTAGCAGGTGCCATGACCTACCCCAAAATGAAGGAGGCCCTATGTCTCAGGTATGGACTTACTCCAGAGCAGTATAGACTGCAGTTTAGGAATTCCAAGAAGAAAGAGTCTGAGACTTGGATGGAGTGTGTGAATCTGTACTCGCGGGCACTGGAAGGTTGGATGAAGGGCAGCAAGGTAACTGATTATAAGGGGTTGTTACATTTAATTAGTTGGGAGCACTTGAGTAGTCTATGTGTTCCAGAGCTGCGCCAGCATCTTTTAGATAGCAAGTTGACGGACCCCATTGAGCTTGCTAAGGAGGCGGACCGCTTCGACCAGTACCAGGGTCCACAGAGGAATTGTGGGTACCATTGCCAAAGGTGGGCAGGGTCCCCAGCAGAAGAGTGGGGGGGACAAGGGTAACCAAAAGGAGTTCTCACAAGGGCCCCAAAATAGTTCCCAGGGTAACCAGTCCCAGCCCCTCAAGTCAAAACCCAAACCAACCTGGCCCCCTAAGGGCAGGCCGGATAACAAGGGTCCCATTAGGTGTTATCACTGTCAGGAATTGGGTCACAAGTCTCCTGTGTGTCCCAAGAAATCCCAGGCACCCTCTGGTGTTCCAACCCCGGGTATAGCTAGTGTAGCTTTTGGTGGGGATTTAATTTCTAGCGATTTGTAGGGATTAGCAGTTATGTCCCTTGTCTCTTTAGGAGACACAGAGATGGTCCAGGAAACCCCTGTCCCTGATAACACTAAGAAGTACAGGCAGTGGGTGACCATCAATGGGAGGAGGGTGGAGGCTCTCAGGGACACTGGAACCAGTGTGACTACGGTCAGGTGTCAGTGGGTCCCTGAGGAGCTGATCATTCCAGACGTACTTCACCCAGTAGTGTCAGCTGACAACTCTGTGCGCCTTTGCAAGGTAGCACATGTTCCCTTTGAGTGGGGGGGTCTCAGGTCCTCTCAGAGTTGTTGTGAGTCCATCCATGCCAGTAGACTGTCTGCTAGGTAATGACCTGGAGAGTTCCCCATGGAGGGAGGTGGAACGCCAGGCTCATTTGGAGATGTTGGGTTTGCCTGAGTGGGTCTGTGTGACCACCCGGTCCATGGCAGCCAGACAGGGTTGTGAAGCAGACCTGGAGCCTGAAACAGTGGCTTAGGTCCCTGCCAGAAAGAGGAAGGGCAAGGGGCGTGGTGCATCCACCCCCACTGTTTCCACGGTCCAGGAAGGAGCAGAACCTACGGGGGATGCCCTGGAGCCTACAGGGGAACAGGTAGCTGAGCTGGGAGACATACCTGAGCTGACCCATAGGCAGCAAGAGGGTGGTCCCTCCAGAGAGGAGTTCTGCCGTGCGCAGAAGACTTGCCCTACTCTTGAAGGTCTGCGGCACCAGGCTGCAGACCAGGCAGCAGGTGCTGATCCGAAGAACTTTTTTCTCTACTGGGAGAATGACTTGTTGTACAGTGAGCCTAGGTTTGCTGAGCCCAGTGGATCACGTACCCTGGTGGTACCCGCAGGGTTCAGAGACTTCCTACTGGGTCTGGCTCACGACGTGCCGCTTGCAGGACATCTCGGGCAGGACAAGACCCGACAAAGGCTTGCCACCCACTTTTACTGGCCCGGGATGAAGACGGACGTCGCTTCCTTTTGTAAATCATGCCAGACTTGCCAGGCAAGTGGCAAGGCTGGAGGAAAATGCAAAGGCCCTCTCCAGCCTTTTCCTGTAGTGAGCACCCCTTTCGAGCGGGTGGGGATAGATATTGTGGGGCCACTGGACCCCAGGACAGCCTTAGGCAACAGGTTCATCCTGGTCCTGGTGGATCATGCCACCCGGTACCCGGAGGCTATCCCTCTTAGGACAACCACAGCCCCGGTGGTGGGCCGTGCGTTGATGGGGATCTTTTCCCGTGTGGGTTTCCCCAAAGAGGTGGTATCTGACCGGGGTACCAACTTCATCTCCAGGTATATGAAGACTCTGTGGGAGGAGTGTGGGGTAACTTATAAGTTCACCACTCCTTACCACCCTCAAGGAAATGGGTTGGTTGAAAGGTTCAACCGGACTCTGAAGGGCATGATCATGGGGCTGACGGAGCCCATGAGACGGAAGTGGGACGTCTTTTTGCCATGCCTATTATTTGCCTACAGGGAGGTACCACAAAAGTCTCTGGGGTTCAGTCCCTTTGAGCTTTTGTACGGGCACCCTGTTAGAGGACCTCTCAGTCTGGTGAAGGTGGGTTGGGAGAAATCCCCTGGGAAAACCCCCCAGGATGTGTGCAGCTATGTGCTGGCCATCCGCAACCAGACACAGCGCTTCCGGGCCCTCGCTCAGGCGAACCTGGAAGCCAGCCAGGATGAGATGAAGAGGTGGTATGACCAGCATACCACTCTGATGGAATTTCAACCTGGGCAGATAGTGTGGTTGATGGCGCCAGTGAAGCCTTGCGCGCTCCAAGACAAGTGGACTGGGCCATATGAGGTGGTGGAGCGCAAGAGTGAGGTGACCTACCTGGTCAACTTGCGATCTCCCAGGAACCCCATGAGGGTCCTACACGTGAACCGCCTCAAACCCCATTTTGAGAGGTCTGAAATAACAATGCTACTTGCTACAGATGCAGGGATGGAGGAGGATAGTGATCCTCTTCCTGACCTCCTGGAAGCTAAGGAGCAAGATGGGTCAGTGGATGGAGTGGTCCTCTCGCCCACCCTGAACCCAGAACAGCAGAGGGACTGTCGCCATGTGCTGGGTCAGTTTGCATCTCTGTTCTCCCTGACCCCCGATATCACCAACTGGTGTGTCCATGACGTGGACACGGGAGATAGCATGCCTGTGAAACAGAAGTTTTACCGGGTGGCTGACAAGGTCAGGGCCAGCATCAAGAAGGAGGTTTCTAAGATGTTGGAGCTAGGGGGGATTGAGCCCTCCAGCAGCCCCTGCGCTAGCCCAGTGGTACTTGTACCGAAAGCTGCTGCGCCAGGTGCCACTCCAGAACTTAGGTTTTGTGTGGACTACCGTGGGCTCAATGCGGTCACGAAGACTGACGCACACCCCATCCCCAGAGCTGATGAGCTCGTGGATTGGTTGGGAGCTGCCAACTACCTCAGTACGTTTGATTTAACTTCTGGGTACTGGCAGATTGCCTTAACCAATGGGGCCAAGGAGAGGTCTGCGTTTTCAACGCCAGAGGGGCACTTCCAGTTCCGTGTCATGCCCTTTGGGTTGAAGAATGCCACTGCCACATTCCAGAGACTGGTCAACCAGGTACTGTCCGGGCTGGAGCAATTCAGCGCCGCATATCTGGATGACATTGCTGTGTTCAGCTCCACTTGGGAAGAACACTAGCAACACCTCTGCGCAGTGTTGAAGGCTCTGCATAGTGCAGGCCTCACTATCAAGGCCAGTAAGTGCCAGATAGGGCAGGGTTCGGTGGTGTATTTGGGACACCGAGTAGGAAGCGGCCAGTTGGCGCCCCTACAAGCCAAGATAGATACCATCCGGGCCTGGGAACCCCCCAAGACCCGGACAGCGGTGAGAGCCTTCTTAGGACTCACCGGGTACTATCGCCGTTTTGTCAAGGGGTATGGCACCATTGTTGCTCCCTTGACAGAACTAACTTCCAAGAAGTTACCGAAGAAAGTGATTTGGACCAGTGCCTGCCAAGAAGCTTTTGATGCCCTGAAGGAGGCCATGTGTACAGCACCTGTACTCAAGGCGCCTGACTTCTCCAAGGAATTCATAGTGCAGACAGACGCTTCTGAGCATGGAGTGGGAGCGGTGCTCTCACAGCTAAATGATGAGGACTTGGACCAACCTGTAGCTTTCATTAGTAGGAGGCTACTTCCCAGGGAACAGAGGTGGAGTGCGATTGAAAGGGAAGCTTTTGCTGTGGTCTGGGCGCTGAAGAAGCTGAGGCCCTACTTGTTTGGGACTCACTTCCGGGTTCAGACGGACCACAGGCCCCTCAGATGGTTGATGCAGATGAGGGGTGAGAATCCTAAGCTGTTGAGGTGGTCCATTTCCCTACAGGGGATGGACTTTACGGTGGAACACCGCCCCGGTACAGAACACGCCAACGCTGATGGTCAGTCCAGGTTTTTCCGCCTTAGCGATGAGAACTCCCAAGAGGGTGGGTAGTTCGCCCAACTTTCAGCTGGAGGGGACACGTGTTAGACCTGGCATCTTTGGCGTGGTTACCCCTGACTTTTTGCCTCTACCTCCTGTGTTTTTTGATACTATGCTGGATTTCGTTTTTGCTGGTTTAGATGCTTTGGGCACTTTGCCACTGCTGATCAGTGTCAAAGTGCAAGTGCTCCCTTGGTAAATTGTTGTATTGATTTGTTATCCATGTTTGGTATATTTGTTTCACCTGTTAGCCCCTAGTAAAGTGCACTGCGTGTGCCAGGGCTGGTGATTCAAATGCTACTAGTGGGCTGCAGCACTGATTGTGCCACGCACAGGAGTAGCGCTAAAAATGATGTCTTAGGCCTACTTGCAGTGCCTAGGTACAGTCCAGGACTGCCATGTCGACCTGGCCAGTGCACCCACTGACCAGGCATTATCCTTCCCTTTCTGTACATGTCAGGCATCCCTATGGTGGCCCTAGGTACCCCCCTGGGCTGGGTGCAGTGTATCTGAAAGGTAGGGCATGTACTGAGGTGTGTAACATGCCCTGGTAGTGAATTACAGCCATTTTCGTTTTTCACTGCTGAGAGGCTATCTTGCCCATAGGATAGAATGGGGAAGGCTGTTTACATGCCTATCTTCCCATAAGGGCAAGATAGAAAATCCAAGTTTGGTATCTCTGTGTTCAGAATTTAATTATACATCTTTTTAGCAAGATGGTTTTTAAATTCACTGTGTGAGAATAGCACTTTTTAGAAAGTAGCTATTCTCCTGTTTAACCTTCCTGTGTGCCTGTGTGCTGGTTGGCTGACTGGTGTCATGTGATGGGCTAGGTGGCTCCAGGAGCCTGGATGAGTCAGCAGCAGGGTGAATAGGGAGATCTGCTTTAGATGGGTGGGAGGAGTAGTCCCTGGGTTTGAATAGGGCTGCCCCTGACAAACACAAAGCTGGCTCCACCCCCTGCTGGCCAGGCTGAGGACTCTGCCTCTGCTGGCACAAAGAAGGCTCCACCTCCTGCTGAGCGTCTAACGACCCTGCCCCTCACTCTGAAAGGAACCAGGTGCTCCAGAGCAGAGCACACCCAGGAACCGGTTTGAGCAGGGGAATCCCCCCACTGGAACAAAGAGAGACAAAGACTTGGAGGGGTATAAGAAGAGGACCCCAGACACCTAAAACTTTAGATCACTTTGGAACTAAGAAGAAACCTCTGCCAAGGAGAAAGCTGAAAAGGACTGAAGAGGAGAAGACTGCCTGCTTGCTGTTTTGCTTTGCTGCCAAGGAGAGGGGAAGGACTTTGCTGTGTCCCCTTCTTTTGATTCTGATCTCCAAGGGCCTGAGAAGAGCTGGCTCCCTGTTAAGAAGTCCCAGGAACAAAAGAACTTCACCACCAGCTCCCCTGGAACTCTGCTGAGAGAGTTCTGACCTGCCTTGGAGTGCTTGCCCAGTCTTGGGGCCTCAGGAGGTCGTTTTGCTGTGTTTGGGAGCTGGGAAGCAGAAGCGTGGAAAGAAACAACTGGTACCCAACGCATCATCCGATTGCGTGTCGCAAGAACGAGAGTGCGTGGAAAATTTCATCGCGGCACCATCGTAATACGCAGGGTCCCCGCATCGCCGAGTGCGTCGAGCATCGTCCCGAAGCGTGAAGATTCCTGGCATTGCGAGGGTCGTCGCAGAACCAGTTTGCGAACCGCACCACTGCCGGTGCGTGAAAATCTCCAGTCGCTGCATGCGTCGACGCAGAGTCCCGTTCCGTGGCGCATCGAGAGTTGCGGCACCGGAAGGCAACGCTGCGCCACGCATCGCACCACATCGAAGAGTGTCGCATCGAACCTGTGCGTGAAGCTTCCCCCTAAGAAACCTACGCAACGAAGGCCAAAGTCATCGCATCCTCCCCTTACAGATCGGAGCCGGCGCATCCACCTCTGCTGCGTGAAGCAGGGCTGCTGCAAAGCCTCCCCAGGATCTCAGGAGTATCGCATCGCCTTTGCAAGCTTCCTTGTTATACTTTTGGGAACCTTATCGCAACTACAGGTACTGTTGGGCGCGAAAGTGTCGCATTTTGTGCGTTGAGAGTCGCATTGTGCAGGACACTGACTTTTACATCCTGGAGTACTTTCTGCAAACTCTGAACTATCTTTAAAGTAACCTTTTTGAATCATATGTAGGTTTGTCTGTAGTATTTGGTCTTGTGAAGTTTTTAGTAAAGATATATTATTTTTCTAAAACTGGTGTGGAGTAAATCTGTGGTGTTTTCACTGTGTTACTGTGAGTGTTGGTACAAATACTTTACACATTGCCTTTGATAGCCTAGACTGCTCTGGCCAAGCTACCTAGAGGGTGAGCAGGGGTTATCTTAACAGTGTATCCCCCTTTCCCTGACTAGAAGCAAGGGTCCCTACTTGGACAGTGGTACCTACCCTGCCAACTAGAGACCCCCAGATCTAACAATGGGGAAAATGCGTTTTGGGACCCCCCTTTTTTCTCGGCCCCCGCTTGACGAATCCCCCTGAGACTTTCAGGGTAGGAGCTGAGCGGAGCGCCCCATTAGTTTTGAAAATTTCGCGAGGATTCGCCAACCGGCGCCAAAGTTATTCAAAATAGAATTTTGAGATTTCCTATGGAAGCACGGTCCTAACTATAACTATCTACTGGCGACCGCCAGTAGATAATATATATATATATATATATATATATATATATATATATATATATACATATATATATATATATATATATATACATGGCTTAAGAAACTAATAAACATGTGGTTTTAATGTAGGAGTATTTACTTCTGCTGAAATGGATTATGACTCATCACACTATGGCTAATTGAGTTCAGGTGTTTGTCATTATCCTAATACAGGGCTTTCATAAATTTCTATCGCAAAGAATAGAGAGAACCGGCAGACCAGCCACTCTTCGTGGCTATACATCGCTAAGGAGAAGGCTATAAATGTGATACGTAACTATGAACACCTCATGTCTGGAGACTGTTTTAATGTTTGTAGCCCCGTGACAATGAGATTTGTCTTGTTAGTGGCCCAATAGCTTATTTAGAATATCATACTAAAGGGAATGTTTGGCTTTCCTGTCCCCTTAGGAATACAATTAAATGATTTCTATTAAGTGACTGAGACATTGTGGCCCTGTTTGTCTTACGTTTATATGTGATCAGTTCTGTTAAAAAAAAGTAACATTCAATCACAACCATTCTTTTTTCCAATATTTGTGTCACAGCCACAGTTTTATGCCAAGGGATATTGGGTGTTTTTTAGAATGGGTATATTTATGTATTGTTTTTTCACTTCTTGTATAGATGTGCATTTAAATGTTGTGTTCATGTGTTTTTATAGGCATCCGTTTGGGAGGAGCAAATTAATATATCGGTTCTGAAGAAGGTGCTCTGTTTGATTAAGACCACTAAAATGTATCAACAGATTTTATTAACATGAACAACAGTGCTTTGACATGGGAAATATGTCATTGAACATATTCAATGATACCCATGACACACTCAGTGGGAGTGTAACCCTTTCCCAATAATTGCCTTCCTTTGGGTTTTTAACTATTCTTGGATGTATTGCTTTTATCTATATGTATTGTTGATTAGTCGTGTACATGTGATGTATTGTGGATGGTATCATATATGTTATATGTGAGTATACACTGCTGGATTTCTACATTTTTATGAATTGTTGTTTTATTAAATAGTTTGCCCTCATTTAGTATATGTGCTTTCATAAGGTGCCGAGGTAGCAAGTTTGGTCGAGTGTGCTAGACTGGATGCAAGAAGTGGTTTCTCTAAGATCGCATGGGGGAATCCTTTGGTAATCTGCTACTGTGAGAATGTCATTCCTCGGTGTTGGGTAGGCTTCCATCCATTGAGAGAAACTGCACAATATGAGCAAGATATATCTCAGCCCATTATGGATAGGCGTCTCAACAAAGTCCAACTGCATTCTGTTAAAGTGTCCTCTTGATCTTCCTGTATGATTCATGGTTACAGTAATTCTTCTACCTACTTTAATTTGCTCACAGTTCACACATCTGTGGTACAATTCCTCAGCAAAAACTATAAATCAGGGATTAAACCTATTCTGCCTAAACAACCCTGCCATTTACTACTCCCTATGTGTGTGGGACCATAAAAATGGCTTATCATTAGGCCTGGGCGAAGCACTACGCTACGCTCGCGTAGTTTGCGAAGTTCGCGCTACTTCGCGCTACGCGAACTGTACGTAGCACAGTGCGAACACGCGTAGCGTAGTGTTGCGTAGTGCTGCGGTCATTTTTTGCTTGCTCGCGGTCCTCAACGTCAAGTTGGCGACCGCGAGCAAGCAAAATGACATCCTGGCGAGACTTTTTCCTTGTTCGCGATCGCGAGCATGGAAAATAAACCTCCCGGCGAGATTCCCAACGCGAGAAGGTCAGGTTTCTCATTGCGAGGGGTCGCGTATGCTCGCGACCGCTCGCGATGAGAAACTACCAGTTCGCGTTGAGAAAGCTGCAGCTCGAGGAAAAATCTACTCGAGCAGCAGAAAACTACAGCTCGCACTGTGCAAGATGCCATTTTCAATGATTGCACAGTGCCGGTTGCTTGTCCGCACTGTGCAATCATTGAAAACAACATCTTGCACAGTGCGAACATGTTACTTCGCAGTTCGCGAAGTGCTACGCGTAGCTCGCGTAGTGCGAACTTCACTTTGCGTAGCTTCGCGAAGTGCTACTTCGCGAACTACGCCCACCCTTACTTATCCTTGGGAATAACAGGCTATCAGGTAACACAGATCTCCAGTCAACTGTGACTCAAATCTCATTTGTATTCTTAACACATCTGATCCATCCTTATTGCTCTGCCTCTGACAGCTGTTCCTACAATCTCTCAATTTGCTCCTATGTATTGCATACACACCACAGAACTAAAAAAGTAGTGTTTTCTTCAGATTCATTTACATACTGTCTGTTAAATGCTCATACCACAGTTGCACAATACCGAGCAACTTCAGTGGCATATCTGTTTCCAATGCTTATGTAAACATTTCCATTCCTGTGGGCTATGCATCTAACAACTACAATTATTTGTGGCAACTGTAAGGCTTCCGACAATCTAATCACATATTCTCTGTTATGAATTGGAGATCTGGACGAATTCATGCATCCCCTCTCTGACCATAACTGTCCAAAGTCATGGATAATACAAAAAGCCACATTGACTGTTGGTAAATGTTGTCGCTCTAAATTGATCTGAAAAATAACAAGCTCTGGTAAGGAAAACCTATTCTACCGCTTGAGCTGAGGTGACACCTCAAGACCAGGAGGTTTCCACCACTTTCTGCTCTGTGCAGACAGCATAGGCTGCTCTCAAATTCCCCTCATTATCTCCTAAACATGAACCGTCAACACATGTTACATAGTCTGGCTCATCAAGGGTTTACTTAATATCAGGCCTTGGGTTGGTGCACAAATCTGTAACATCAAGACAGTCATGCTCAACTTCTTCCCCATCAACTTCATTTTCAGGCAATGGTAACAGTATGGTTGGATTAAGAGGATGACATATTTTCTACACTTTCTGCATCAAGAATAAATTGTTCATATTTTATGAGTTTGCCATTGCTTATTATTGAGGTTTCTGTGAGCAAAATCTCCACTGAGTGTGGGGCCATCACTGAAAGAGAATGACCCATGACTATGGTCTTGATTCTCTCAATGCTTACACCAACCACGGCAACTGCTTTAAGGCAGCCTGACATCCCAGGGGCTACTGGGTCAAGGGTAGTCAAAAAGTGTGTGACAAGTCTTCAAGTCTCCATGCAATTGAGTAAGTACTGAGAGAGCACAGCCCTCCCTCATACTACAAAACAAGGTAAACAATGTACTGTAACCTGGAATTCCTAGTACTGGGGCATGATGAGACTTTCTCTCAGCCTTATGAATGCTTTTAAGTAATTGTTGTCCCATGCAAGTGGATCAGGCACATCATCAGCCTTAGTAAAGGCTTGACCACTATGGAAAAGTTGGGTATTCACTATCTATAGCAGCCTACCATTCCCAAAAACATTCTGACTTCTCTCTGCATTTTCGGTGGATTTATTTTCAACATTGCAGTAATTGTATATTGTGATTCCTTCCTTGCATCCTTCTCAATGAGATGTCCTAAGTAGAGCACCTCTTTCTGACAGTATAGTATCTTACCTTATGTCCGTTCTCAACTAAATGATTTAGCAGGGCAATTGTAGCCTGTTTACATGCTTCTGTGGACTTAGCACCACAAGTAGATCGTCAACATACTGCGCAAAAACAGAAGTACAGGGCATTTGTAAAGTCTCAAGATTCTTTTTCAAGATCTGGTTAAAGATCGGTGGGCTTTCAGCATACTCTTGTGGAACTCAGAGCAATGTCAAAATTCTATTTTGAAATCCAAAAGAAAACAAAAACTGACTATCCTCATGCAAAATATTTGAAAAAAATGCTTGGCAAAGATCTGCTACTGTGAACCATTCTGCTTTACAGGGAATCTTGAACAATATTGTAGCTGGATTCGGTTCCATGGGACAACATGGAATGACTATACTGTTAATTTTTTCGCAGATCCTGCAATACCTGATATGTGCCATTCAGTTTTTGCAAGCCCATGATTGGCGAGTTGCACACACTTTGAACTATCTCTCCCAGAATTCCTTGTTGTAGCACTGATTCAATCACAGGGGTGATTCCAGTCACATTTTCAGGTGTGAGATTGTATGGTGGCGTTCTGCAAAACTCAGCATTTGGTTTAATTCATTATTAAGACAGGTACTACACCATTAATCATTTTGATATCTTTCCATAAGAAATCCAATGCTTTGGGTTTTACAGTATCTCATAAATCATATGCACGTCATCTACTGTTAAACAGGGAACAGTGCAACTGATGTACTTTGTCTGGACAATTTAAATTCAACATTCCCATTATGTGTTTGAAACTCGAAACCTTCCAGTGTACAGTAATTTGTGCAATTAAATTTGCACAAAAAATACTTTCTAAAAGATTTACAGAACTCTAATTACATGCAACATACTGGTAATCCTCTTCAAATAGAACCATTTTACAGAGGCCTTCTTTTCAACAAGATTAATGACTTGCATGTTTGTAACACCTACAACTTGGATCTTCATTCCCGAGAGGGGCAAGTCAAGATCATCTGCTGTTCTGACAGTGGAACAGATAGCACTAGTATCGATTATAAATTTATTTATTTATTTATTTTTCACATTTATAGAGCGCACTGTTACCCGGAGGTGTCCTGGCGCTAGTTAAGAGAGTGTGCATCAGCAGAGGGTTACTGTGTGAACAGCCAGGTCTTTAAAGCTTTCCTAAAAGACAGGAGGTCCGGTAGTTGTCTGAGGTTTAGTGGTAGCGCATTCCATGCCTTAGCCGCCCCTAGAGAGAAACTCCTGCCTCCCCAGCGGGCTTTCCTGACTCTGGGGATGACTACCAGACTCTGCTCAGCTGATCTCAGAGGTCTTGTTGGTCTATGCCACTGAAAGAGTTGGGAGATACAGTGGGGGCCTAGACCATGCAAGGCCTTAAAAGTTACGCAAAGTGATTTAAACATAATTCTTTTGCGAACTGGAAGCCAATGTAGCTTGGCCAGGTCCCGGGAAACCGAGGCGAATTTAGAAGTGCCTGTGATTAGTCGGGCTGCAGCATTCTGCAAAATTTGGAGTTTGTTGAGGAGCCCCTGTTGGGCGTTCAACAGAAGGCTGTTACAATAGTCCAACCTGGACATCACCAGCCCTGTAACCACGGTCTTCTTGTACTCATCTGCAAGAAACGGCAAGACTTTCCGAATGGTTTTTAGACACTTGGTGGCCATTATTTTACCTTCTACAAACAGACCACTCTGGTATACCACTAAGACTGAGCCAAGTACACAATCTTCCACCCCTCTCATGCATCGTCATTGTGAATTGTCAGAGCAAAATGTCTCATTCTCAAACATGGGAAATTGTTGAAATGGCTTCTGATTTTGCAAAGGATTTGGGTTTGCTCTTGGAACCTGATTCATATCAAACCTGAGGTTACCCACATCCTGTGGAGGCACTGGAGTTTGCAGGACAGGCATCATTAGGGATTGTGACTGATTTAGAATTTGCATTCTTTCAACTGGAACACTTTGCATTTGAGTTGAATTAACATTTTGCATTTGCCCATCACTATTAACTCTATTAGGATTCTGTTAGCACTTCCGTTTCCAATGCCAAAGCTTTTTACATTAATGACAAGGAATCCATCTCTTCAACATTGCAATATCTACACCAGAATTTGAATCGCCTGGAAGACCGTTGCACCTTGCATCACTTGACCTCTACTCTGGTGACGAACATCTTGCTATTGTTCCAGTTGAAACTGGGCCCTTTTTATACTGATTTTTCTTTTTACTTTTGTCTTTCCAACACTCACTTGGTCTTCTGATTGACCTTGCTTTATGCCAATGAAGGGATTGGATAAATGAGATCTAATGTCCGGCTAGCCAATGAGGACCAGGCATTGGACAACCAACTTACAAACTAATAATTAAATTCATGTATCTGATTTTCAAAACCAGACTATACAAGTAAAGAATTATCCCTGCTAGTCCAATCCCTCTGACAAAAGTAAGCCAGACTTAAGTCATGCAGGCTAACAATTCAGATAGGGCAATACAAAACAATACCATTGATACCTGATGCTCTGAGATTTCTCTAAGTTGAGCCCTCCTTGATATTTAATTAATTCATGTAGAGTGCACAATCAATTCAGAAAGACAAGTCATGATAAACCATAGACTCAGGTTTCTTGTTAAAGTTTAGTTAACTAAAGATTTCAATAAAGGTCATCACATTGTTAATAAAAATTTCGGGCCTGATTCCCAAAGATAAACGTAGACCAAAAGTCTAAGTTTAAACCTGAAGTCCAAGTTTAGACCTAAAGTCAAATTTTACTACTGGAAAAGTTAAAAGTTTGGTCTAAGTTTAGACCAAAGTCTAACTTATACCAAAGTCTAACTTTACTACTACTAAAGTTAGACTTTTGGTCTAAGTTTAAACCAAAAGTCTAACCTTACTACTACTAAAGTTAGACTGTTGGTCTAAGTCTAATTTTAGTAGTAGTAAAGTTAGACTTTAGGTCTAAACTTAGACTTCAAGTCTAAACTTGGACTTTTGCTCTAAGTTTACTTTTGCAACTCAAGCCCTTCTTGTCTAAAGAATACAGGATAGCCTAGTTAATTTGGGCATGCCATAAAGCCAATAGAGGTTCAGGAATGTTCAGCCAGGACATGAGCCATGATAGCTCAAATGCAGTGTCCTATCGAGAAAGAGTCCAAGTATGGTGCAAACAGCGCATGCATCAGTCCAAAGAGTAGGAGCCAGCACAGTCCTCAAAAGGAATGAGCATGAACAAAGTCAATAAAAGAGTTTCCAATGAAAAGGTGCAAGTAATGTCAAATCGGTTCTCCTCCCTTTACCCATCAAATTAATGTATAATGAAGTCCTCTAGTTCCGGGGTGACACCTCCTTGGTTACTTCATCATGTCACACCACGCAGTCCATTGGTCAGTTTGTATAAGATGATCGTCATGAGGTATAAGGAAGACACATATTATAGAAAGACGTGATACTAAACACATAATTTGTATGGTCATCCGACACACATAAATCTCTAAACAATGATCCTTAAGCAGTAAGCCCATGAGGACAGTTTCCCATAGCAAATGTTCCCAAAGAGCCAGCTTTGTTTCAAGCAGTACTTCTAAGTGAGTGAGAACTCTTCTAGGAGGGAACAGTTTTACTTCACATTGTAAGTTTAGGAAAGCTTCTCAAGAGTATACAACAATGCAGGATAGTAAAAATACAGCCCTATAATAAAGTCAAGAATCTACAGAATATAAAGTGGTGAAATATACATTTCATAAAGGTAAATAAACATCTAGTAGACCATTTCAACTTATTAGCATTCAATATGTTAATAATCTTGTCTGAAAAGATTGCATGTAATTATGTCGTTTTACTGCAATTTCAAAGTAATCTCGTTTCAGGTGTTCTATTTCAGTACGTATATGAAGATTAATAGCTGAAGGTTTCTTAATATATACACTCAATTTAACTGTGTAGCACAATTTTTGCTTTTCTCATTTGATGCACATTTTCACATATGCAGATGATGGGATTTGGAATAAAACCTTTAATATCAAATGCTAAGTTATCTAAATTACATTAGATTTAATTAATTCTGCACACAAACTACTATTTTCATGAGGATGGTTTAGAATTTTATAACACATGAGTACATCACTTTAACATTCTATTAAACATTGAAATAATATGCTAAGGATGGTTAATAAAATATAAACCTGTTTTATTCAAATTATTATGTTTTCATCTATCCTATAACTATCCGCATGCCTTTCTGATGCAGTAACTAAGTTCTTCTCATGTTTATTTCTCATGCCTTTTTAATGTGTAGTTTGTGCACATTTATTCATGCGTTACCAAAAACATCTCAAAATCAGTTTATGTCTCAAGTAAAGATTCCTACAGCTATTCAGCTGCATCATATTTCAACAACATTTCCCATATATGGCTGATTTTGAAATCCTCTCTGGGCCACCTTCGCTTGGGCAAGCATGAACTTCTACTTAAGTCTTTTCTGCTACATCTTTTGCTTATCACTGCAGTACTTACATACCACAGGATATCATCTAACGGTGTAGTCTGCCAGCAAGTTCTGTTGTCTGTGCATACTAATCTCTGGGCACAACCCAAGACTGAACTGTGACACAAAGCTACTCATATCTCCCCTTTCAGGACTTTCCTGAGCACACTACTGCTTTAAAACCGGCAACAATTATTCATATTAGGCATGCACTTATTATTTAGCTTCCTGAGTCATCCTATTGATCTTCAACAAATTAAAATCCTTTGCAGACCTTTCCTTTCAGGAAAGTATTCATCTCATCCTGGTTGTATGACGTTACATTGCATTCTGTTGTAATGCATACCTTTACCACGCATGCGTTACAACGCAAATGCCATTACAATGCAAACCTTTACCACAAATATTTTTTCAATGAATATGCCATTATCATGCATGCCTTTACAATGAAATTCATTGCATGTATGATAAGCGCATATGCATAGTAAAGACCTCAGCCACAACCCTTCTAAAAAAATACCCTTCCCCTGTCCTAAATTCTAAGACCCTACCCCTGTGCGACTCTCCTTGGCCACTAGCCCTTTCCCTGCCGTAAAACACTACTCCTGCATGACCCTCCCAGTCCCTACCCCTTTCCCTACCCTAAACTCTAAAACACTGCCTCTGTGTGACCCCCGGCACCCCAGCTCTTTCCCTACCCTAAACCCCACAACACTACCACTGCATGACCCGTGGCCACCAGCTCTTTCTCTACACTAAACCCTAAAACACTATCCCCTGTTTGACCCCCCCTAAATGGACCGCAGACCCTAAAATAGTGTCCCCCACCCAAGGCCCAAGGCCCAATCCGCCTCACCTCTCTACTTGTGGTTTTTGCATGCAGTTCGTCTGAGGCGGGCGGTGCACGTTGTTGTGAGGAAGCTGAAGAATCTCTCCATTTTCTCTAATAATGTGGATTCACAACACAGCTGTTTCCATGCATAGGCATGCATTTGTTTACTATGCATATGCCGTTACCATACATACCTTTACAAAATAATTAGTTATAAAGGCATGTGTGGTAAAAGCATATGCATTTAAAAAAAATTCATACAGTTTATGCGCTGTAATGATGCATGCGCTGTAACGCTTGCATTGTAATGGCATGCATGGAAACAGCCACGTTGTAATGGCTGTTCCCCCCTCATCGTACTTTATCATCACCATAGGTGAAGGTGCACAAGTACGTGGGTCCCTTGGGGGTTCTGTACACGGCCACTATATAGCTATGTTCCTATAAATCTCTTATCACGATATTAAAAAAGGTATTCAAATTTGTCCACAAAACCTTTGAAATGTTCACAAATCTGTCAATGTAGGTGTAACGTTAGGCAGGATTATCTCTCAATTTAGGGACATTGTTTGAGAATGTCACAAGATCACCTTGACTCAATAGCACATTAGCATACCCTCCACCTGTTATCTCTCTCATAGGAAATGTCAGGGCCTCATCTTCATCTGGAGGTCTTGGAGGTGGTGTGCCATTTACCTCTATACTGTTGGCTTCTTTTTCTTTCAAAGCGTTTTTGCCCATTTGCTGTCCAGTGTGTCAAAATTGTTTCATTTCTGAATGCATGTAACCAGTTCAGCAATGTGTAACTTAATCTTGGAAGATCACAGGGTGATGATCGCTTCATCATCTAGTTGTGCCCTGAGGCGTTTTTCCAAAGGTAGACTCTTAGAGTGGTCTTCCTCATATTTCCCTGCCAATTCTGCTAATTTCTCATGTGTTGTAGCTGCATGCCTAACAATCTCTTAACTTAGATGTATCAGCTCATTTTCCTGGTATTGAGTCAGATGTGAGATGTCTAAACATCATCTAATGATTTATTCTGATTCCACCTTTAAATAATTTGGTATGTCTAAGGGTCTATTTTTCCCTTAACTTGTGGATGGTGATTCAGTCTCTCCAGTTCCTCTATTCTCTGGAATCTCCTCAAACCATGGGGAAGAATCTCATTATCGAACATAATTATTTCCCTTTCAGTAACTGGAGTCATGAAAACAAGTGTTTGACCTCCTCTTAGAGACTGGACATATTGTGGTGGCTTCCAAAGTAACAATTTGTGAATTGTGCAATGTCAGGATAAATCCTGGTGTGGCTATACCACCTACAGGTCATGAAACAACTGGAGTCACAGCAATAGTTACTGGTGTAGATACGTCAGGAATTGCTAAAGTCTGAGCTGATGTGACTTGTGACATTGGTGAAGGAACAGTCACAACAGAAGCTGAAACAACCAAGTCAATTACAGTAGTAGCTGTCTCAGCAGGTGTAGCTGCAATTGAAAGAGATGGAAGTGTCCTCCAATCTGAATTGCATTCGGGTTAAGAGGGGTTGTGGCAGATGTGCCACTGGATGTAGCAGCATTTTCTGAATCTTGTGACGGAGCAACACAATGTGGTTGGTGTGTGCAGAACAGAGCATCTAAGAGATCATCCCCAGAATCACTATCAGTAAAGATATGTTGTAGAGAAGCTGGAATCACTGGTTGTTTCTACCTTTTCTTACTGTGAGCTTAGACTTGCTAATATTGAAGGAGCCATAAATAGCTTGAAGGGTCAACTCGAGGCGGTGTCACATAAAGGTCCTGAGAGGTGGGAATGTCCGGTCTTACACCCCATCCCACGGAGGGCCAACTCTAATATATTTTAAACATCCTGGCTGGGGAGGGTGCGGGGGAGTGGTGCCTCACTTCAATCTGGGATCTGCTTGTTCAAGACACTTCTGATTCCAGTATACCACAGGTTCTGCAATCTACTTCCCCTACTTTCCAGTGCCCCATTCCCACAAGTGATACATTCCTGACCACATGAGCTTCAAACTTTTAACAGTTAATACCCCTCATTAGTACATGTTGGTACTTGCAACTTAGAACTTTTACCAGCAGCCACACCCTATGTTACTATTTTGGCTTATGTCCCAGTGCTGGCATCAGATGCGGATGAAAACTACTACTACTGGAGCACACAGTGAGTCTAGTTCATGGTGGTTTCTTCATAAAGTTTGCCAATGTCGTTCAAGCAACACGGAAGTCAGTGATTTCACTTACTTCCGCGTTGCTTGAACGACATCGGCAAACTAAGGAGGAGAAAGAAATTAACGTGCTTTGTTGTCTTAGACACGCTACCTTGATACATCATAAAAGTTTCACCATGGGAAGCTATTGGGGTTTTCCACTTTACAAGAAACCTGCTTCAACACATCTGGAATGGTCGTATTTACAAAGAAACCACCACGAACTAGACTCGCTGCGTGCTCCAGTGTTGTGTGCAGATTTAGATTCCGTATATAGGTTTCCCGATTTATGCCCTAATATAGGTACAATTCACATTGCCCTTATTTGGACATAGAAATCCGGCCCTTATTTAGACATTGTCCGTACAAACCAAATACAGGCATGGCCACCTACATCCGTCCATCCACATCACAACGAATTCTTGGAAAACCAGACCCTTAAGCCTTTAGGAATTTCCCTCAGCTTGAATATTGATTTCTCCAAGAACTCATTAAGTATGCATGAACATCTATTCCTTAGGGGTTCATTCATGACGTTCCTCTGCCCGACTTTTACGTCAATACTGGCATTCCTAGACACCTTCAAGGTATAAATATACCAGCACTTGCCCTGGCAAATTGCGGTTCCCGGAGAATTCGATCCAACGCAGACTACGCGGTTCGCCACGGCAAGTTTGGAAGGAGATCGAGTTCCAGCCTGATGCACTGACCTGACGCTGCCATCCTCCTCGCAAAGAATCCAGCTCCAGTGCTCTCTGACTTCACTTGATTAGACTATTGAGTCCAGAAAAGAGATTCCAACCTCTCTCATTCTAAGGTATGGAGCTGACTAGAACTTAGAGAAAATTTTGGCAACTCTTGGCTAAACTAAAATATAGCTAGCTATACTTTAGAAATGGCACCTACTTCAAACCTCGTACTGCACTTAGGTTAGGTACACTGGGGTAGAACAACTTAGAAGCATCAGACGAGTATCACATCTTAGCTTATGTTATTTATGTATGTATTTTAATTAATATATGTCATAGCTACAAACCATGCTATTGCAGTATTATTTTATCTTATTGCTAGCCTCGTGCATATTGTACTTCGCAGTCTGTCTTACGATTGTAGCAATTCACATCTCTTGCCTGAAAAATAAGACTGTTCAATAGACCTTTTTATTGAAATGCCCATCTCTCTATTTCTGTGCAACTCTGTAGAAACGAAGCATGCACGATTGACTGAGTGAAACTGTCATCTATGGTTTTCACGATTCTGAGACTATTCCGATTCTAAAAGGAAAAAAAGTTGTCATGTTTATGCGGTTGTCAGAGACTAATCCCTTCTTGTATATTCGAGAAATTACTATTGACCTCTGAGTTAGCTGGCACACACAAGTAATTAAGTTTAATATACTCGATAGAGACATACTGACCTTAGTCCTATGCCAAATCTATAGTGGATGTTATTCCAATGCGCAGAGCCTATCAGGGATATAGGAACTACACTACATGGCACCCAATGGTTTGGTAAGGCACTAATTTAACTGTAGATACTGAAGTAACTCAGTTGTGCTTTTCTCAGAGACTCTCTACTCATAAAACTCCAAAAGATGTCTGGAATGGGTAGGGATAATATCCGCCATAGCGGAGTAGGACGAAAGTCCTATGTATTAGCTGCTTGGTTTTGTTCAACGTTGAAGGATATAGTGTTCCAAAATATTGTGCACCTTATCTTTGTTTCCTTGAAATTTGCTCTGCAATTTTGCATTAAAAAATGTCCAACACCGGAGATGTTGTCGTCGACAACGGTACAGCTGTGGCTGACCTTACAGGTCTTAATGAAGATGAGGTGGGTGTTATACACATCCCACCAAATTTAAGGAGAGCCATCACTCTAAAACTTATAAAACATGGTCTGACACCAAGAGGTGGTAGAGCAGTTTTCATGATAGAGGCACATGAATCTCACCAGACAGAGGTATTCTATTCATGGATAGTATTCCCAGAATCAAATCCAGTAACACATATGTTTCACTTCTACAAAGAAGATGAACCACCTGAGGAATATATTCCTTTTGAGGATATTGAAATTCCACTCACATACCAGGAGCATGAGCTCTGGTTTAAAGGCGCCCTAAAACATTACAATCACATTACCAGGCTCGGTACACTAGGTAGACCAGGAGCAACATGGCCGATTTTAGCCAGCTATACACCTCATCCTGACATTGAAACTATGTCAGACGTAGATTTACTTGCTCAACTCAAGGAGTCAATCAAGATATATAGACAATTGGTTCAATATGTCATGCAGCCTTTCACAGTCCAACAACCATTAACAATTCAAAATCCAGCCCCTCATCAGGTGAATAAGTTAAAAATTTCTCCACAAACTTTACACACAGTCATGGGAAAATTACCTGCAAAACGTGAACAAATTCCATTCTGGTTAGCTCAAAAAAATTACTCAAATCAAAGCAGTATTTTCTAATACTACGCCTTTTGAAAAACACAGAATTTTAACAATTTGTTTACCAATGGGGATCACACCACATCTGGAAGACTGCACATCTTGGGGCACAGTCTTTGCTGCTACCTACACAAAAACACATGGTGTTCCGTCAATGACGGTAATACCTGATGTCCTGAAACATATTCAAAACGAATGTGGGGCAGAGCCTGCTCTGAATTTAGGTATGAAGTTACTTAAAAATGTCGACAAGGTGTCAGAAATAATATTATCTAATATTAAATGAGAAGCAGCATCAGTGGCGATCGGCCTGAAACTAAGGGAATTTGATGTAACAGAACAACCTCAAGAACTAGCCAGAATAATTGAAAATTCCTATTAGGAATTAGGCAGAGACTGTCTGGGAGGGAAACCAGTAAAACCACAACTGTCTGAAAGTCCTGATAAGGTCTTTTCTAAAAACACTCCTACCTCTTCTAAAAAGAAGTGGGAAAATAACAAACAGAATTCCAAATAGAAGAGTTCTCCACAGAAGGAGTCCTCTGAAAGGAGGTACAACCTCAGGAATAGGGATAATTTGAGAAAACCTGACAGATATCAAGATAATGATACACGTTCCTCTCGTACCTTTTCAGATATCGTCACAGACATCTGAAAGAAAAGGACGGTCAGAAAACAAGGAAGAATGCATGTCCAAAGACGATCAACACGTTCAGAAAAATAAAGTAAAACCTCAATTCTCCAAGAAAAAGGTAGCAGGTCTGAAGATCAGGCATGCCGAGAATACAGAGAACCCATCTCAGGAACGGAGAATGGGCCCAGACCATGCTGGACAGTGCAGCAGAAGTTACAATGGCTCGCCAGAACCTGAAGGGACTTCTGGAGACAGTGGACTTGAATGAATAAATACAAGTTGAGACTGTAGACACCAGAGTTAGTTCTCCACATAGGTTATATGAAATAACACTCCGGATGGAGGCAGACATACAAAGAAAAGTGAAAGCACTCATTTGGGAGCATCTTTCAAAGGGTTATGATATACTTCTAGCAGAACAGGACTGGCCACCAGAATTTGTCAGGGAGTGCCCACATGGCAAGGACATCATTATGCCTGCCTGCTCCAACCATGTTCCAGTTCATTTAAACTATACATTAGCCAGGAAATGGGCATTAGTCCAAGCCCCAGCACTGTAGAAAAATCATGTAGGATGGGATGAGGACTCTCCGCACCATAAAATCCAGTTAAAAAATCAACCAACTGCACAAAAGCAGTACACGGTTAAGCAAGAAGCTAAAAAACAGGTCAGGGAGATTTTAGATCAATTTGAATATCAGAGGGTGATTGAAACATGCACCTCATCAATGAACAATCCTTTGTTTCCTGTCTCCAAACCAGACAATACATATCGTCTAGTTTTGGATTACAGACACTTAAATTATTGTTGCAAATCATTTCCAGTGCAATGAATAACATTGTGCGTAAAAAATATAAAACCACATTAGACATTTCAAATGGTTTCTTTTGTCAAAATATTGCACAAGAAAGCATATATTTGACAGCTTTCTCAATAATGGGGACCCAGGTCAATTTTGTCGACTGCCCCAGGGATTCAAAAACAGCCCGGGGTTATTCTCAGCAAGGGTAACAGAGTTACTAAAAACTTATGCTGACGAGGCATTGTCATATGTCGAAGATATATATCTGACAGACGATGACCTAGATAGGCACTTGAACAGGGTGAGCACCATAATATTGGGTTTCGCCTCAGAGGGTTAGAGATTCAACTTTAAAAAGTCAAGAATTGCCCACCTCAATGTCCTTTTCCTAGGATGTGAACTATCAAGTCAAGGCAAAAGCCTGGCAGCCAACTTTTTAGAAAAGTGTGCGCTGCGGTTCAGGACGCGAATGGAAGACGCGACGAACATTGTTTGAAGAGCTGGTCTCGTCGGATAAACAACCACGAGCTAACGAGGCTTACGAAAAGACCCAGTCCCACACCCATTATCGTTTAAAAATCCGGAGGACGGGATCCTAATCAACTAAATCGCTGAGCGACTTAAGTTCTGCATGTAACACACAGAACAACGGCCTAAACAAACAAGTGGCCCACTGCTTAAGTCAAGTTGGAGGACTATACTCTTTCCTTCTGCTTTTAGAATAACGGCCTAAACAAGAAGTGGCCTACTACTATTGATGATTTGGTACCTACAGAAGGAACAAACTCGTAAGGCCAATATGTGATGTGGTCTCTTTTTTAAAATTGAGGAAGATCAAAAAAACATTGTCCTGAAGAAGGTGGTCATAATTGATACAGCACCATCGAAACGCGTCGACGCCAACATACTCGATTAAATTTGGTGAAGTCAGCAAATAGGTTGAGACAGGGAATTTAGACCTATGCTCGTTGCTGTCTATGTAAATGCCCAAATTAACACCGCAAATGACATAGTAGATTGTCTCTTTTTGTACTCTTCCTCGTTTGTATACTTTGGTTTAAAACGCTCATATATGCTGAATTATTTTTTCCTTTTGACATATATGTTTTATATTAGCTATTGCTTTGTGTTTTTATACATAATTGTTTATGATTTTAATGTAAACTCATATGAGTACTGTGTATTGATGTATTTGTAATATTGATTAAAAATAATATTCATATATTTTTATATGAGCTTTGCTGGTCTATAAGTGCTTCAACTATCAACTGTTTGGGCAAACTATATGGTCCATAGTGGGTTATGTGTGTGTGAATGAGAAATGGTTAGTGTTTGATTCATCCAAAGGGAAAACTTTTCTTAACTTGTCAGTTCGCTGCTCCAACAGCCAAAAACGCTGAAAAATTTACAGTCGATTCTAGGTTTCCTGAATTTTGGAAGAACTTACATTTTAAATTACGCAGAAAGGGTTACACCTCTCTACAAATTAATCAAACCTGATTTTAAAATCACACATTGGACACAAAAACACACAGAAATTTTGCGTTCACTCCAAACAGAAATGTTAGCAACGAAATACTTGCAAACACGCGTAAACGTACGCAAGTTAGTGATCCGAATAATTCCGTGTCAATGAGGATTCACCTACTTAACTTTTAACGAAGGTGAAAAAGTACCAATTGCATACAAATCCCACTTGTATACACAAGCAGAAATGAAATTCACTTCTACAGAAAAAATTCTGACAGCAGTTCAAACTGCTGTAGCAAAAGAAAGAGCCCTAGCACAGTGGAAACACATTATGGTTGTGACTCCTGTACTAGCCCTAGAGGCAGTTACAAAGGCTAGCATTCCAAATGCAAAAGCTTTACATCCGAGATGGATACAATGGGTTAATTCTCTTGCTGCAACTCATGTTGAATAAGCTTTTGATCCATATTCAACAACACAAGCATTCCTGCAATATGAACACGAATGTCCTCTGCCTACTGAAATTCTTTTTCTTGACCAGTACGAATTTATAATTTATACTGACGGATCTGCACAGCCCGCTACGGGGAGTAAACAAGCTTATAGTGCAGCGTGTGCTATGGTTAAAGGTTGCAAGCGAGATGGCAAATTCAGACCAATGGTCACAAAAACCCAATCTCTAGGAGATTGTACAGCTCCGCGAGCTGAACTACAAGCATTTAAGATGGCACTTGAAAATACAGATCGCGAATTCCCCACACTGATAGTGTGCGATTCCTTTTTTTGTGTACAATCTTACAATGAATATTTACAGAATTGGATTCAAAATGGTTTCAAAGATGCAAAAGGTGGCACAATAAAGCACAAATTGCTTTGGGAACAAGTAGTTCAGTTGCGAAACGGTCTACAGAACACTCATATGATACACACGCTGAGTCACCAATGTGATGGCGTTCACGTTGAAAGGAATTCATTGGCTGATGAAGCCACGAAAGGGCTGTGCGAAGGGCTTCCATAGCTGCAATCACTCGTTCAAAAATGAAAATAGACAGCGAAATAATGCTGGCTGTCAATGCATCAAGCAAAGGCAGCGATGCGGCATTACCTAAAAAGTTTCCACTCAAATACTCATATATAATTGATGCGAATGGCTTTCCGTTTGCTCGAATCCCTGGAGTGGGGGATAGAGTAATTCCAAACATGGAACATAGACTAGGGCTAATCCTAGCAGCACAAGAAGGGCTCGCCTCTGCCCATGCAGGTGTTTCAGCCACAGTGGCTTTATTAAAACAAAGGTACTGGTGGCCTGGCATTAGGAAACAGACTAGAAATTATGTTGTGGACTGTGAGATATGCCAAAAGATGAAAGTCTCTACTGTGAAACGTCCTGCGCAGACGCCACTGTTAATTTCATATAAACCATTAGCTTGTGTTTACCTGGACCATTGCGGTCCCTTACAAAGGGATGGGAACTATAAATATATCATGGTTGCAGTGGATTCGTGCTCTAGGTTCCTATGGATGTGGCCTCAGCGCTCGGCTGATGCTCAAACTGTTATAAAAGATTTGCAAGTCTTCATCGGCACATACGCAGTAGGCACACTACATTCTGACCAGGGTCCTGCGTTTAGCTCTAGGGCTTACAAAGAAGCCATGGCCAGTCTGGGCGTAGCATTGTGGTATTCTTCTCCATTCCATCCTGAGGGAAATTCTTTTGTGGAAAGAAAAAAATAAAACATAAAGCAGTCTATAACAGCTAGGGTATTAGGTTTGGGTGATGGGTGGGTCAAACATTTATATGGGGTCCAGCGCGCAATAAACAACTTGCCAAGAAGTTCTCCAGGAGGTGTCACTCCATATGAGGTATTGTTTGGGACTAGAATGTTGGTTCCGGACTTAGATATGAAAGGCACAGTGGTGGAAAACAAACAATTTGATATCAAAGATCATTTGGCTGTTTTACAGGACTTAAATGAACTAAGAACGCAACAAAGCAACGTGGTCCTGAAGCCAACCACCACTGAGAAAAATCCGCCCGTCCCAGCAAGGCCTGTCTGGATCCCAAAGCTTGGGGATCTAGTCAGAGAAAAGATTGCGGATAAGAAGGAATTTGGGCCTTCATGCAGACAACCAGTACCTGTCCTAGCAATCCACGGATCAAGAACAGTACTTTTGCCGGCCCTTGCTGGTAAAAAGGAGAAAAGATTTGTGCCCATCGACCTGATCAAACCACACTATGTGGACGATACTGAACAGTAGTCCAAGTGGACTCCGCCAATGTAGCAGACGCACTCCTCTAGCTACAATCCAAGAGGTTCAAACTGAGAGACTCATCACCTTTGAAGATTCGACAGTAAGAAATAGAGGACTAAGCAACAATGCTATGGACCTTGTACCTCTTGAGCCCCAAATAACAGTTTGTCCAGATACACCTGTTTACAATGAAGTAACAAGTGATCAACTGGTTCCAGCAATTTCATCAAATACGGATGCAATTCCAACCATTGACAGAACTGCTTCTGGCTATTTCATGAACTTTGATACGTTTTCTGAGGTTCCCAGCGAGGCTGAAACGACGCTAGTACAAAGAACTTTCAAAGAACAAGCAAAAGATTTTTTTCATCTACTGGAAAAAACATATCTGGTTTCACCATGGATTGAAGTATGGATTGTTTTGGGAATATTCTTCTTTCTACTTTGGTTAGCTCTGGTAATAACTCTGGGTATGCTGAATAATGGAAGATATATTCAAATGGTCACAGCAAGTAAAAGAGTGAAATTACTTCTCCAGCCACACAAATCATCCCATCGTGAAGCAAGAGACTTATCAGCAGTGAACATCACAGCGATTCCTATACCTAATGGTATAGTTTGGGCCAAAACTGAATATGGCATTTTTGGCCCGTCTAAGCTTTTAAAGATTCCACATTTATTTAAAATTTCATTAAGTGACTTTTTTTTACCTCCAGTACCTTTTCTGATGATTGGGACTTCGAGACTGTTAATAATATGATGTCTGATCTAGAGATGTCAACTGCATTTGCTAATGCATATTTACAAGGTTCATCAGACTATGAACAACTGTATTGTTATAACCACTATGGGCATCATTTCCTGCATAAATCTGCAACACCTAGAAATGTATTTATGTATAACCAATGGGAACATTGTCCTACGCCACCAAAGGGTAGCTCGAAAACATTTGCATTGAACTTTCCATATTTTTCAGGGTTTAATATCTCGAATGCAGAGACATTTTACTTTAAGAATGTCAACAAGACAGGAATTAAAAATATGTTAACGAATACCAAACAGATTTATTCTACAGCCTTTATTGCCCAACTGTCTAGACAGGGTTACGACTTTTGGAAAGACAACATTGAGACGAAAACTGTCTGGGGTGCTAAAGATTTGCAAGTACAGGGAATAGAAGCTTTGTTTAGAACCTGTATCAACCCTGAGCAAATTACATTTTTGAACGACACTGTCCAACAAACATCATGCCTTGGAATAGCCAAGATAAAAGACATGAACACTCCGTCTATACCTGCACCTACAAGTGAAAGCACTACACAGGGAGAGGTCGACGTAATACTATTTTGAATAATAACAGATCAGATCCTGAATGGAAAAAATGGTTGCTCTGGCCCTTAGACACAAACAACTGTCAAGATAGATTCCTGAACAAAACCCAAGGTTTTACCTTTCATAGGCCAGACCCACGTTATGTCCAAAGACAGCATCCGGGGGTTGTAACAACTTACAGTGTAGGGAAACTTTGCCTTGATTGGCTACAGAAAGCTACACTAGAGGATGTAAAACACAACTTAACTTTACTTCAAGAAGGCGCAGACCTTGGGGAATTCTTGCTAGGACCAAGAAAACCGCGTCAAAAACGTTTCATATATGCCGGTATCTACGCTACTTATAATGAAGCATGGAAGGTCACCCAAGCAGAGACTGCAGAACAAATACAAGAAATTGATCGTATTAATTTAGAGAAATCTCTCTCTGTAGTAGACAATGGGTTAACGACTCTGTCGTCCACGATATATTCTTTGGACAGCATTGTATCCTCTGTCATAGACATCATGGAACAAGACTTGGTCATGTTGCAACATGGTCAGTCACAGCTACGTTCTATCATGCTATTAGGCTGGACGCTTCAAAACCTGCATTCTGGCTATGTGCCTTGGCGTTTAATCAATACTACGTCACTGTTTGCACAATTCAGTCTCACTGATAGACAGATCAAACTGGCACAAAGGGGAGCAGACTATACGGTGCTGAGCATTTCAAAAACAGGAGCAATTACCATTCACAGTGGCAGAAAAACCAGCTACTGAGTGAATCATACATGGTAAGATTACTCTGCCTGTTACGACTTTCCATTTTCAGTATTGCCTATAAAATATACCAGCAGGCAAATATGAAAGGTTGGGTAAAGAGTACATCAAGACATCCTGGGATTTACCTTACACGCACAGATAAGTGGGGGACGTGAAGTGTTTCTTAGCTGTGAAAACTGTGAACACGCACTAAGCGGTTCTCTCCTTTGTCAGGGTATTAACTTACACTGGACCTGTGACGGTTCCACTACAAACTTATCCTGCCACCTGCACGGTTCACCGGCAGCAGTGATTAATCCAATCTTTGGTCAACTTTCAAATGGGAGTTACATTATGTTGAATGATCACAGCTGCTGTGGCATGCTGCCAGGTATCCCATATCTAGTAACGGTTACAACCAGGGTCACTTGCTGTATGCAAGTCTTGTTTCCCCAAATAGACATAGTCAGGGAGTCGACTTTATGGCCTTCACTGAATATCTCTTCTATACGAGTTGATACTCTAAGCAGAATGAAAGCCATTCTTTTACAAAAAAACGTGCCTTTGACCTCTACCAAAGAAACCTATGATCTCCAAGTCGCAAGGACTTCTTCAGAGGTACATACCCTTTTGTATACAAACTGCCCTGTGCATTTCTCAGAAATGTTAGGTCGTATCTTAAACATGTGTGATATGAGCGGTATTGTACATGTATTTAAGAACGTGTGTGAAGGACTGTTAGCACCTTTTCAAGCAGTCCTCGGAATTTTTCAAAACTTCGTGCACTCTGTGTTTGGCGGACTGCCGCTCCTTTTAGCACTCGTTGCAGGGATACTATTTTTGCTCCTATTACTACGATATTGCAAGCCAAATCACCAGCGACACCCAGTTCACCATGGAGAGAACCCTGTTGGATATGAGGTGTCGTGAGCGCATCGTCCAAATTCTGGGTTTACCTCATCTACGAGAATTAAACACCACTTGGTTTCTGTCATTCAGACCAATCTGGCAAGATTGCATGTTACCTGTTACCTGTTCTACGCTGCCTGCTATGCGGTGAAGAATGCGTGCTGGACATTTGTCTGACACTCCCATCAGTTATGCCTACGGATATCGATACTCTGCTGGACCCGATAACAGCCCATGCTATGTGTTGTCCCCAGCGGCTACCAATCCTGATGGCGGCATTCATTGAGATCTCACAGAAGCAACATGCTACTGCTGAGGTACGACAGGAAACACCAGGCGCCCAGGTAACATTTCCATCCGGACATTGCCGATGCTTCCCATGCTGAAGGCAATAGTTCGCATCTATGTGCTGTTGATCTTCTACACAAGCTATTCCACCTCTCACCCACAATGGTAGACGACTTGTTGTCTACAGGATTAGAACATTTTATGTTTTCTCCATCCCCACACACTGACTTTTGATTCAAGCACACAGTGTTCCGGGGAGACTCTGAATTTGGCCTTCATTTTTTTTTTCTCAAACGTAATACTGACTTTGGAACTTTTTCTATGATTATATTTTTTTTTCATCCCGTCCCAAAATTGTATTTTCATTTTTTGGCACAGCAATCTGCTTATAGTAGAACTATTCATAGAGAACAGAATTCTTTGATAACACTTCCAGGGACAGTATGCCACCTTGTCATGAATAACAATTTGACTTGTGTAACCTGATATGAAATGGTTTCGGCCCTTTTCCTTCTGTATTTACGAGCCATTTCATCACATATATATTTTGGTTCATTCATTTAGCATTTCAATGTGATCCTATGCTTAGAATGGAACATTGCCTTTATGCATAGCAATGGTTTTGTAATGTATTTTTAAGACATATGTTTTAGATATGTGTTTAGCTTATTTTAGCAAACCCATACGATACTCTGTTTTAAGATATGTTTAGAACATTTAGGATTTAGTAACGTCGTTCATACGAAACTGTAGTGGGTGTTGTGTGCAGATTTAGATTCCGTATATAGGTTTCCTGATTTATGCCCTTGTACAATTCACATTGCACTTATTTGGATATAGAAATCCAGCCCTTATGTAGACATTGTCCGTACAATCCAAATACAGGCATGGCCACCTACATCCGTCCATCCACATCACAACGAATTCTTGGAAAACCAGACCCTTAAGCCTTTAGGAATTTCCCTCAGCTTGAATATTGATTTCTCCAAGAACTCATTAAGTATGCATGAACATCTATTCCTTAGGGGTTCATTCATGACGTTCCTCTGCCCGACTTTTACGTCAATACTGGTATTCCTAGACACCTTCAAGGTATAAATATACCAGCACTTGCCCTGGCAAATTGCGGTTCCCGGAGGATTCGATCCAACCCAGACTACGCGGTTCGCCACGGCAAGTTCGGAAGGAGATCGAGTTCCAGCCTGATGCACTGACCTGACGCTGCCATCCTCCTTGCAGAGAATCCAGCTCCAGTGCTCCCTGACTTCCCTTGCGGGGGTTTTACTATCGAGTCCAGAAAAGAGATTCCAACCTCTCTCATTCTAATGTATGGAGCTGACTAGAACTTAGAGAAACTTTTGGCAACTCTTGGCTAAACTAAAATATAGCTAGCTATACTTTAGAAATGGCACCTACTTCACACCTCCTACTGCACTTAGGTTAGGTACACTGGGGTAGAACAATTTAGAAGCATCAGATGAGTATCACACTTTAGTTTATGTTATTTATGTATGTATTTTGATTATTATATGGCATAGCTACAAACCATGCTATTGCAGTATTATTTTATCTTACTGCTAACCACGTACATATTGTACTTCGCTGTCTGTCTTATGATTGTAGCAATTCATATCTCTTGCATGAGAAATAAGACTGTTCAATAAACCTTTTTATTGAAACGCCCGTCTCTCTATTTTTGTGAAACTCTGTAGAAACGAAGCATGCACGATTGACTGAGTGAAACTGTTATCTATTGTTTCCACGATTCTGAGACTGTTCTGATTCTAAAAGGAAACAAAGTTGTCATGTTTATGCGGTTGTCAGAGACTAATCCCTTCTTGTATATTTGAGAAGTTTCTAGTGACCTCTGAGTTAGCTGGCACACACAAGTAATTAAGTTTAATATACTCGATAGAGACATACTGACCTTAGTCCAATGTCAAATCTATAGTGTCTGTTATTCCAATGCACAGAGCCTATCAGGGATATAGGAGCCACACTACACCGGTAGTGAACAACAAAGAGAAAGCACTGACCAAGTCCCGGTCTTGAGGAGAACCCTAGAAATCACAAAGGGTTTGAAATGCTTGACCAAGCTGGTTGGGGGAAGATACTATTTGAACAGACTAGCAGAAGTCAGGATCCACGGCAAACTGCCTGTTCTTGCACTACACAATCCCATCTAGCCCATACTGGCAGGATGTACATGATTGATATCTAAATGAAAATTCCGCCATGTGCTTTGTTTTTAGAGTGAAGGACTGGTCTATTTCATAATTGTTGTGTTTCTTTATTTAAATGTCAATGTTTTTGTATGTTCAACCAGTATTGTGAAATGTACATATGTTAAAGACCCCCAAAAAGTTGCCCTTCTAAGAAAGACATGTTATCAATGTCCATAATTGTCTCTAAAAGAAAACAAATGAATGTGAAATAAAAATATTATAATTCAACTAGATCACCTAGACAATGTATTGTTGATATTACTTTTAGAAAGTGGGCATTTCTCAGTGCATGACTCTTTGTGCTTTGCTTCCTGACTCCAATCGACTCTCCAACGACTGCCAATATGATGCGGCCAAGTTTCAAAGTGGTTTGGCGGCTGTAGCAGAGTGGCTGACCGCCAATTGCCTACAGCTCAACGCCAGCAAGACCGAGGTCCTGTTGGTTGGAAGGATCATGAGCTGTGGAGCGGGCATTGGTGGCCCTCCTCCCTGGGACCCGCCCCTACACCAAAAAAGGTGGTGAAAAATCTGGGTGTTTGGGTTGACTCAGCGTTGAGCTTCCAAATTCAAACTAAGAGGGTGGCAGCGACATGTCTTGGCATTCTGCGAAGTCTCAGACCCATGCTGGGTTTCTTTGACCGTTCCATCCGGCAGACCATTTTGCAGGCTTCCGTTCTATCTAGACTGGACTACGCCAGTGTGCTTTAACTTGGGGTTAATAAGACCGAGATCTCAAGACTCCAGATGGTCGAGAATGTCGCCAACAGAACGCTTCTAGCTATTCCTAGTCGCTGCCCCACCTCTAGTACCATTCGGCGGTTACACTGGCTGCCAGTGGAGAGGCGGGTGGAGTTTAAATCTCTCTGTTTTGCATTTAAGATCCTGAAATCTCCCACCTCTGGTACAATATCGGGCCTGCTTTCGTTTTACACTCCCTTGCGCCATCTGCGCTCTGCGGGCAAATATTTGGTTTCTATACCATGTGTAAAGAGGGTCTGTGCTGGTGGTCGCTCGTTCTGCGTTCTGGCTGCCAAGCTCTGGAATGATCTTCCGTCTCATATCCTGAGCATGGACAACTATTTGACTTTCCGAAAAGTGTTAAAGACCCATTTGTTCCCGCACTAAGGTTCCTGCATTTGATCCACCTGTCTTCACTGGCCCTTCCTGTCTTTTCTCAGGAGGGATACTCGCTGTTTAGGTCCTATTTTGCTTAGCACTGAGACGCCCCGTTGCTGGGGCAGATGTGCGCTCTACAAGCTATCTCAACATAACATAACAATCCACGGCTTGGCCTGGGTACCTCATGCACTCTGTGCAAATTTTCCACACAGCCATCACACAGGAAGGGTTGAGTGTGACGGAGTTACATCTGCATTTATCTGCTTACTTATGGTCTTCCTGCACTAGGAGATGGAGAGGGCGCTCACATTTTACAATTGTATAGGCTGTGTTCTGCCTTCACACAAAGAGTTTATTTACCCCATACTGATGTCTGGAGCCGGTGCTGGGTTGAAAGGGTTTTTTTGTGCACCTGTAAGGGTTCCCATGAAGTCACCCCTAGATCAAAGACATTTTGAGTATAAGTACAGGGGCTTTCGCCACATGATGTTAGACACTGCGTGGACTTGTAATCAGACGCTGTTGGCTTTTCATACTGCTCATTGCCAAGGGACTGCTGTGCTGCCAGGAGTAACCACCATTTGGACTACTTGCGTTGTTGTGCTATCCTGCTGCCTGCTGGATTGCTGGAGCGACTGTTCCACTGCAAAGTGACTGTGTGTGTTGGCCTTGCTGCCTGTCTGCTTGCCCCACTGCATGTGAGCCACCAAAAGTGTTCTCTAAGGGCTTGTTTGCTGGTCCCCTGTTCTCCTCTGAGGTCTCAGGGACATCAAAGTCCTCAAATCACACATGGGCTGCCTATGTGAAGTTGCAGTACCGGCCTGACCGTGGTGTAACCTGAGCCTGCTTCGCCGTCCTTTGAGTGCCCTGACGACTTGTGCTCCCTTCGACGGAACCACGTGGTACATATGCTAATGCATGCTGTAAGTGATGGGGCGTTTCACCCATTTCACGATACTCGGTGAGGAGCACCCTGGATGGTGGCTGTTGGGTCACATCTACTTTCAGCCCAAGGAGGTATTAGTGATCAGCAGCCCAGACTTTGTACATTTCCCAACTGAGTCTTCGTCTGATCGTGCCATGCTCCCGTGGCAGTGCTGGAAGCAGTGTAATTCTTTTTTGGGATTTTGCAGCAGCCAATCGCACCAATTGTCCAAGTAACTAGACCTGAGCAGTCTTAACAAACCCACTGAGCCCTTCACAGCAGAATATTACATTTGTTTACCTTTTATAAAGAGCCGCCCTAATAAAGGGAAAACCCTACACCTTCAGCAGCTGTATCATGCGATCGAGGGCAGCTGCCATATTGTAATCTTGCGTTCAGGGATTTACAGTGTGTGCCTCTCTCCCCTATTGTGTTTGTGCCATACCTTGGGGTACATAACTGCTGTAGTCTTTGGGAAAATACATTTCCGGATGCCCTTGAATAGGAACATATTGCCTTTACTGCCTCTAATATTACTGTGTCACTCATAGACGCAGCTCAGGGGCTCCTGTGGCCTATGTCTGATGTACAAACACTCTTGTTTCAATGAGGCTCCCAAAATCTACTGCAATCCTGCTGGTAGAAGTGCAGAGGCACTGGATCTTACGTTGTGTGATTACACAGGGATGTCACTTGGTGGCATCTAAATAGGACTGCATTACCTGTAAGGTTTTTATGGGGGTATGGTGTTATATGGTGACTCATGTGTTTTCTTGCAATAATCAAACTTCTGCATTTCATGCTCTGATGTTATTATATATTTTATTTTGCTTTGCATTGTCAGGATTATGAGTATTAGCTGCGGATTTGGATAGTGTGCACAGTATTTATGATTTGGACTGTGTTTTATGTACAATAGGTACTATGGGCACGATTCACAGAACTAACTTAACCCCTTCAGTGCCCGCCCCTTTCCCCGCCCTGTGCCGGCAGTTGCATTAGCGGGCGGGGTTTATGACGAGCTGGTCTCGTCATGGGCACAGCGCAACCGCGGCCCATGACGAGACCAGCTCGTCATGGGCATTGAAGAGGTTAAAACAAAATCCTAAACTTACTACCATTTTGGTATTCACAGAAGGCACTTACTCATTTCAGTATTCACAGAAGGCATTTAGGAGTCCTACCTTTACTACTCCTAAACTGAGAAAATCCTAACTTTAAGACTTTCGGTATTCGCAGAAGGCATTTAGGAGTCCTAAAGTTAGGAGTCCTAACTTTACTACTCCTAAACTGAGAAAATCCTAACTTTAAGACTTTCGGTATTCACAGAAGGCATTTAGGAGTCCTAAAGTTAGGAGTCCTAACTTTACTACTCCTAAACTGAGAAAATCCTAACTTTAAGACTTTCGGTATTCACAGAAGGCATTTAGGAGTCCTAAAATTAGGACTCCTAACTTCTGTGAATACCGGATTGAGTAAGTGCCTTCTGTGAATACCAAAATGAGTAAGTGTCTTCTGTGAATACAAAATGGTAGCAAGCATAGGATTTTGTCTTAAGTTAGTTCTGTGAGTAAGTAAGTACATTTTATTGTATCAATTACCAAAAATTGTTACAAAAGTATCTCCAATATAATATACAAGAGCTTATTTGCTACAATAGACACAATTAAATACTGCAAATCTGATCAATAAGTTCTAAAAGAAAAAATAAAATCGTCAATTTATAAAAAGATAGTGTAACTCGTGTATCAAGTTAAAAAGCTCAGGACATCTGTCCACCTGAGCAGGAGCATCACGATACAGAGAAAACCATGTGAATAAAACATTTGAGGACCTATTTAAGAAGTGAGGTATAGATTCAATAAGTATTAAATGCGTCTTATCACAACATGCAAGTCAAGTCTAGACATGCCCAAGATGCAGTCTTAAAGTTCTAGATTGCAAGATGCGTTATTTAAGCAGTCTTTTACTTTGTGCACACATTTAGCAAACCTAGCCAGTTCCATAGGTAACTCCAGACTAAACAAGAGAGTCATAGCATCCTTTCAGTTACGTATCCCATATTTAAAAAACAATGGTCTTAAAAAAGTACGACGTGCATGTGTTAGGCAGTTGCATGTACAGACCAGATGTACTATGGATTCTACATATTGGTTACATAGTCTGCAGTTGGCAATCGTCTCTAGTGTTTTCCATTGCCTGTTGATATCTTTTATCGGCAATACCATGAGCCTTGCTGTTAGAATTTGCCTTAAAATTGACTTATTTAGTGCAGCATCGAGGTATGCTTGCCATTGCCGATCTTCATAGGAGGTGATGAGAAACCCGATGTTGCTTTTAGATCTAGTCAGCTCTTTCATGTCTTCTTCCTTCAAGAGTGCCCTGACCTGCTTCTTTAGGATAGATTTTAATATGCCTGGCAGGTGGGTTAAGTTCTGCAGTTTAGTCATGTCAAGATGAAGTACAGTGCAGGCAATTTTCAGACCATTGCTCCATAAGTTGTTAGGTTGCATGAAGATCACTTTCAGAGTTGACTTCAGAGTATTGGGGGTAGCCGCACAAACTCCTCGATAATACCGCACAAACGTTGCCCAGTGCTCGTAGTTTTGCTTATTCAGCCCGAATTCCAGTCGCACCAGGACGTTACGTGTATGTGCTGGGATCTGGAAGATTTGCTTGTACGCTCGGCAATTGATGTGTTCAAGGCTATTGGCAAAAGCAGTTGGGAATGCTAACTGGCCATATGTAATTGAGGGCAGCAGTTTTTCCCGTATAACTTTTCTGATGGATTTTGTTGTCGGGCTGTTTAGTTTAGCATTAAGCTTACACAAGGCAAACGTCACTGCCTTGGCCTTTGTTTTGGCTGAGGCAAGGTGAATGGTTGGTTTCCCATTGCTCATCATAAGTTAGTTCTGTGAATTGGGCCCTATATTTTCATATAGTCCTTTGTGGATTCTCTTTTGCAGTGTATTCATTGTATTTCTGTGTGAGTGTATAGTGCAAACACTTTACACATTGCCTCTGAAGATGAGCCTGATTGCTCTGCACTAAGCTACCAGAGGGTGAGCACAGGATATCTTTGGAGTGTAACTTAGTTGCCCTGACTAGTGTGGTGGGTTCTGCCTAGCTTAGGTGTATACCCTAGCCAACCAGAAACCCCATTTCTAACAGTTTAATTAACCCATGAATAGCATGGCTTACATGCCGAGACAAGATGGCAGCGGTCCGCTAAGCTCCGTCTATTCACGGAGCTTTGGAAATAATTTTCAGGCACACTGAGACCATGCCCAGTGCTCTCAAAGCTGGTCTCCTGCATCGCATTGCTGTGGCACACAAATGAGTTAACGGGAGACTCTTTAAACCCGTTCTACATTAAATTTTGCCACGGCGACGTTTTTCCTCACTTGCGAGCGGCCGTCATTTTGACAGCGTGTCGCTTGTGGTATTTCTCCTCAGATTCCTCATGCAGCCAACAACACCTGGGTGAGCTTCCTCTCATTTCTCACCATTCTCCATGCACTTTTGGTACAACTGTCATGGTTCAACTTTAAACCAGTGCAAATGGCGCTTTTTTTATTTGGTCTCTTTAAGCCTTTAAACCTAATGGTCCTATATAAATATTTATATATACCGCCATGTCGAAAGGAATACATTTGTTGGATTAAGCACATGCCACTGGATTCTGCGTCTTTGTGGTGCATGCAGAACACCTGATCTGGGACTGGTTTTTGGTATTTCTATACATCTCTACATATCCCTACTGTGCTTATGTGGCATAAATCGTAGTTGGATTAATTATACTTGCCCCTTCTCCTGCCTGAGCCTGAGGGCAAGTGTATCTGATTACACATGCTGTGAAGTGTTTCTTCAAGAATCCTTTTTTTTACTTTTTTCCTTGCACACAATACTGTCAGTGGGACTTTTCATATCTCCTCACAGCATAGCCTCTTATGTGGTGCATGAATCATTGCACACCTACATTGAGCTATCACAAATTTTATGGGCAGACTCTCTACTACTATAAAGCTTCCTCAATGTCAGGCACGCACCATCAAAATGTCTAGTGACTCTCTTAGCCTGGCCAAAGCATCCTCCTCTGGCACTAAACCTAAAAGACCCTCCATCTCCGATCCAGTCATCTTCAAACCCGGTCCTGGATACAAATATGGACGAACTATGTGCACTCAAACCAATATGAACACCACCAATGAAAAACTGCAGTTGATTGAGGACCGATGGATCAATATGGAAGGCAAAATAACTGAAATGCAACAACGTGTGGGCCGTCTTTAGGACACAGCAACTAAAATTCCTCTGCTGGAACAAGAAATTGAAAATCTGTGACTCTATGGTTTACCTGAGAATATTGAAGGCCCTGATCTTCTCTCCTTCTTAAAGAAAATGTAGCCTGACCCTTTAAGTCTTCCATCTTCCGCTCCTCTAAACATCCAGCGAGCATATCATCTTGTTCATCCTCATCTTCATATTACCAGACCACGTGGTATTATAATGCTCTTTGTGGAATCCACGTACCTGATGCGTGTATTAAAAAGTGCCAAAGAGAAGCGTTGTTTTGTTTGGTCCCACATAACATCTTTATCTCTCAGGATCTTTCTAATGCAACCAATGCCAGATGTAAGGAATTTCTAGCGCTTCGCCCTCAACTGAGATCTCTGGACATCCGATATGGCATATTACACCCTTGTCTCTGTAAAATTACTTACAAAGGTGTTTCTCGCTCATTTGAAGATCCGACCAAATTAAAACTGTTCTTGCAAACCATCACCAAAATACCTATGGATACAAATGCACAATGTCCCTAAATTGTTAAATTGTTATTAGCACATGACTTCTTGTTCCTAGTTTTATTCCCTAGTTTTGCTCTTCAAGTACGAGTTACTTAGCCTGAATCTTTCTATTTTATCACTGTCTTTTTTCTCTCCGTTGTTGTTCTTGTCTCTGGGTGTTGGCATGTCTGGTCTTCATCTCAGCCTCTTTTTACTTCAGATCTGGCTTTATGTCCTTGATCTGTCTTTTCATTTTCCTATTTTCCTTATTCCACTCTCATTCCCTCTTTCTCTATCCTCTACTCTCCATTGCCTTTTTCCTCTTCTATTCTCCTTTTCCTCTCTTTATAATTACATGAGGATCTTTTTGTTTCACCTTTACATGTTTTTTGCAATCCTTTCATTTTACCCTATTTTTGAAGAACGGTGTCTTTTTGTTTCCATTGTTGTCTTTGCACTGTGTCTTCAGTGTTCCTGCATCCTTGTTTTTAAGATGCAACATGTTTAATGTTGTGTCGTGGCACGTCAGTGGTCTGGGTCATCCAACTAAGCATCAAAAGGTACTCTCTCATTTATCGAAACTCAATTCTCAAATTGCTTTTCTACAAGAAACTCATTGTAATGACACTGAATCACTCAAGCTCAAATGCCGATGGGTGTGCCAAGTTGTTTTCTCTTCTGCTGTCAAGTGTAAGGGCGATGTTGCCATCCTGCGTCGCAAGTCTCAAAAGATTCAAATTCTATCAACTGAATGTGACACAGGTGAACTATGGGTAATAATTAACACCAAGATCTATAATAAACAGATCACCTTTTTTAATATTCATGGACAGGTTAAGACTGATCTTGATTTTTGGCGTAATATCAAACTAAAATTGCCTTCTATTACTAATCCCAATATCATTGTTATTGGAGATTTTAATAATTGGCTATACCCTTTTTCTGACAGAAATCAAATTCTAAATTCAAACCAGATAAGTCACATAAAAACATTTCAGCCTGCTATTGCCTATCCTCCACTCTATGTTGTATGGAAGACTAGTAATCCTGATAAACATGAGTTTACATTTTTTTCAAATGTTCACCACACCATTTTTTGTATTCCCCTCTATCCAGTCTTCCGAGATTGGGTCAATTTTTATTTCTGACCATACCCCTGTTTTGGCATCATTTGATTTGTCCCTTGCTACCTCCAAAGATGCCTGATGGTTATTCAACAACTCCCTATTATCTGAACAAACTTACATTTCAGAGGCTACCTCCTTTATAAGAGAATTTTTCAGTTTAATAAGCCCAGTGACACCTCTGTCCACAACAACTGGGATACCTTTAAAGCCTCTTTCAGAGCCTTCACCATTGCCTACACTGCCAGAAGGAAAATATTATTGAATTCCCAATACCCCTCTACCCTTAAACATATTAAAACTCTTGAACACTCTTACTTTCAAATGTCCTACTCACCTCCGGGACCTTATCAAAGTGAAATCTAGTAACAAACTAGTTACGAATTATACTTGCAATATCTTACTCAAAATAAAATCCAAATACCATGGGGGTGAAAACAAAGCGGACAGAATGCTGGCCAATTATTTAAAAGTCAAAACGGAAAGGAACACCATTGGTCCTATTCGTAATACCCTCACCAACAACTTACTACACTCTGACTCAGACATTGTTAATGCTTTCCAGTCCTACTATAACTCATTATATATGTATAATACACATTTTTCAGAAAGTGATACCCAGCCATTCTTGCATGATCTTCCTTCTCTTCCCTCCATACCAGATGTTATGGCTCTACTTGAAAAGGATATATCTCCTCAGGAGATTTTGGTTGCCATTAAATCTCTAATAAGAGCCAAAGCACCTGGTGCTGACGGTTTCTCTATTGAACCTATCTCCTCTTTTTCATATATTTTCGCTCCTCATTTACGCAAGCTTTTTACCTCTTTTCTATCGAAGTCTAAACCTAAAGGCTCCTTCTTAGATGCTCTTCTTGTAATCATTCCCAAAGCTGATAAAGACCAAACCCTGTGTCAAAATTATCGCCCAATCTCATTAATTAATTATGATTGTAAAATCTTCGCAAAAATTCTTGCCTCTAGATTAGATGATGTTATACCCCTGCTTATTAAACCGATCAGTCTGGCTTCATTAGAGGTAGTCCCATTTCTGATAACGAATGGATGCTCTCAAACTTTCTTACTTTATGGAAAGATATCCTGATCCTCAAGCTGCACTGTCCCTTGATGCTGAAAAGGCATTTGACCGTATAAATTGGTAATTCATGTTCAAAACTCTTCATTGGGTTTTTTTTTGGGCCTCAAATTCATTTCGTTTATCAAGTTACCATATTCATAACCACGTGCCTGTATTTCTGTTTATGGTTTTTTATCCCCGTATTTTAGTCTACACAGAGGTACCAGACAAGGTTGCCCCCTTTCCCCTCTTTTATTTCTTCTTTCACTTGAACCTTTTCTTGAATGCATTCGCCACAACCCTCTAATAATGGGTTTTCAACACAACTCCCACAAAATTAAATTATCCACCTAGGCAGACAATATTTTGATCTACCTTTCAAAACCTTCTACTTCCCTACCTCTCTTTTTACAGGCGATTGATTTGTGTTCTAAAATATCCGGCTATAAATAAAACTTCTCTAAAACTGAGGTCTTACCTTTAAACTCCTTGTGTTACAAATTCATGTTCTCTGACACCAACTTTAAGTGGTTTCCATCTAAAATCAAATACATAGGTATCTTGTTTTCACCTACAATCCCCCAAACTCTTTCCCATAATTTTAGTGCACTGAAACTTAAGATTCAAAATGTACTCACTTTTTGGTCTCCTCTCTATTTATCTTGGTGGGGTAGATTGGATACTATCAAAATGATGATCGTTCCTCTTATTCTTTTCTTGATTTCCATGCTGCCTTTTAGAATTCCTAATTACTATTTAGCCAAATCAATTCTATCTGTACTAAATTTCTCTGGAACAAAAAACCTGCCCGCATTACCTTATCTAAATTAATTAAGCCAAAAACTGAAGGGGGTGTGCGTTTTCCTAATTTTAAATTATATCATACTGTTCTTTTAATTAGACAATTCTATTCACTAAATAGGCAATATCAAGTCTCACCGATACCTAGCTGGATTACTTTTGAATGCTCTTTATTACATGAATTCTCTTTTTATGACATCTGTACCTTTATTCCCAAGTATCCCATCTTAAAATATTTCCAACACTTGATACATTCACTGTTCACAGATGGCTCTAATTTCCATCAAGCTTTTCTTACCTCCTCTGTCTGGTACAATAAATTCATTAAGCTTCGTCATAAATCATTCTATTTCAAATATTGGAAAGAGAAGGATATTTTATATGTTCACCGACTAGTATCCCATAACTCTGGGTTACCCTTTACCACATTAAAAGAACGTTATAACTTACACTCATCTTGCCTATCCCAGTACTCACAATTATCACAGGAACTTCAATCATTCTTGCTATCTAAAGATTTTCCTGATGACTTTCCTCCATTTACTCCCCTGACTCCTTTTTACAATATCGTTTTTCAATATCTGCTCTGACTCTGACCCCAAAGCCTCTTTTATACATAAACTTTTATCTACTCCTATATCGACAGACCAAAATCCTAAATCGAAAATAGCCTGGGAACAAGACCTCTCAATATCCCTCTCGACTCAAAGATGGAATAAATTATGGCACAAAATCTTTACCACCTCCAGAGCCTCTAACATCACTCAATCCCTATTTTTCTTATATAATAGAGTGGTTCGTACGCCCGTCTTTATCCATAAAATTAATCCCTCTTCTTCTCCCCTTTGCTGGTCTTGTCTTTCCTCTGATGGCACACTACTCTATTTACTATATTATTGCCCTATTGTATTTAAATTCTGGGGATCCATTTGGTCTAAATCCTCTAAGCTATTTAAATTTTGCATTCCATTATCAATTCAAAATGTTTTTCTTGGATCCATGTCTGATGATTTTTATGACACCTCGAAGTTGAAATTGTTTGATCTTTTTATTGATCTTGCATTTAAAGTTATTTTAACTTGCTGGAAAGTTAATCCTAAAGTATGTATGTTATTACGGTGGAATCTTATCCCTGATGAACATAGAATTTCTACTATATCAGCGTCAAAGCTATCTCAGAAAATCAAATCCGATTTATTTTGGCTTTCCTTTACTTCATTCTTGTCTTCACACCCGTCTCTAGACTAATCACTCTTCTACTACCTCTTTGCCCTCCTTCTTCCTCTCCTACCCCTTTCTTTTACCCTCTTCCACTCTCAATCTTAATTCGAAAAATTATAAATATACTATTATGCGATTTGATGTACTCTTTTTAATCATTTTATTGTATAAGGTTGTTTCTTTTTTAAAGATGATTAGGAACCCCTGTAGCAATATTTATGTGTGAGTGAGCGCAATCACCAAACTGCTTCTCCGCTATCAGACTGATGCAATGTATTTTCTTGATATGTGCACATGTATAGCATTCGCTAGCCGAGCTCGCCGGAAAGGTAACTATCATTGTATAAATACGGCCACGGGTTGTTGGATGTTAATTTGTATGTTGACTGTGAATGCATCTATACTGTTTTACATTATATATGTGACTTGAAAGATCAACAATAAAAATGTAATTTAAAAAAAGGTTGTTTCTATTTGATGTCTTTTCTCCACCATGATAGTATCATCTCTATTATTGCAACATCTTTTAATAATATGTCTTTATGTTGCTCTTTCTCCACCTTATTCTAAATGTAATGTTGGTACTTTCTTATTATACCAATAAAAATTATTTAACTAAAAAAAATAATTAACCCTTGTATGTACAGTGTCTATGATCCATACTGCTTCTCCTAATTTAGCAGCTGTTCACTTGATATTTCCCAATTCTCCTAGCCTGTTGGTGTTAACTTTATTAATGCCCCCCTCCAGCCTGGAAATCCCAGTCAAATAGAGACTCCTAAAGGCTTTTTTGACACACTGTTGAAGTCATGTTGGGCAAAATGTTTAGTCATGCTAGCTTGTGATTTTAACTTACACATTTGTATAAATAGGTGCTTTAACCAGCCGGGTGACTCGACTAATCCTTTTGAAGAATCCCTGCACTTTTCACATACTCCTGATCATAAGAAATCTGTCTTGGCTGAGCATAACTTGGGGCCTGATTTAGATTTAGGCAGATGAGTTACTCTGTCACAACGGTGATCAATACACTGTCCACCGAAATATAAATATCATAAGATATTATCAGTCTCTACTCTGGCCCCTGATTTTATCACCTCCCCTGCAGGGTTTCTTCCTACCTTTATTAGTCAAGGTACAAATAGTGTTATTGATTTTATTTTTATTTCCCCTCCGTTGATTGATCTGATAGCCAAGTTCAAGATTACCTGGAGTATATTATGTGACCACAATCCCTTATCATTTTTTTTACTCTGGCCCCCCTGTCACAAATGCTCAGCAAATCAAGCATTGTTCAGTGGGAGCCTTACATCACCAGCCCCACAACTGAGATGGGGCACAGTACTCCCAGACGTTTTTTATAGAGATGTATTTTTTATGTGCCACTGAGGCTGATTTATATTTAAATATAACTACTGCTGCTAACGGTATTGTTAATTCGTGTTATTTTATTACTTGTAATATACATTCAATGTTAATAAGTACTAGTAATGTTAAACATATTAGACCCTTCCAATGGTTTGGTGCTAATGCTCTGGGGCTTCAGGACTCAGGAATCCTCTTGGAGGCAGTAAAAACCATTCCCAGTCAAGGCAAATGGGTTTCTTAATGCCAGACCTCATATAAGAGTATTCTAGAGGAGCGCGAGGAAGCATTAAGAGAGGAAACCTGGGAACAATTGATGACTGCTAGTTGCCTGAGAGATAGTTCTAAGTTTTGGGAAATTGTAAACCATCTGATTTTCTGGCCAGCAGTGGAACCAGCCTTATTGTCCACTTTTTCACCTGTGGATTGGGTCAATCATCTTAAATATATCTATGATGTGCCCAATTCCACATCATTTGGTTTGACTGACTTCTCAAATGTTCCCATTACTTTCAAATTAAATGAGGAATGTAAAGTTATTCAAGTGATACCTTCTATAAAGGTCCTTGGTCCTGATGGCGTTCCGCTTGACATCTTCAAGCCTAACATTGAATTGTGGGCACCATTATTAAACTTATATTTAAATTCAGTTGTGAAACTTTCAATTCCTGAAGCTTGAACTAATTCTGTGATTGTTCCTGATTTTTTAAAAAAGGCAATCGCTCAGTGTTATCCACCTATTTCCTTGATTTGCTCCACAATCAAGATCATTGGTCACACTTTATTGAATATGCTAATGGACTGGGCCACGGGTCAAAATGTGTTTCTTGATATTCAGTCTGGTGTCTGACCCGGCCCCGGATGGTCGACTAGGGACTCAACCTGTATTTGACCACTGAAAAATATACTATCACAAAATAGGGGCCCCAAACTTAGCATTCATGGAGCGAAGCACAGCATATGATGAGGTTAAAAAGGATCAATATGGTCTATAATTTTTTATTGTGAGATCTTCACTCTGATCTGTCAGCCTCAGTTAGATTTGTTGATGGGGAAATGCACTGAGCACTTAATCAGGGGGTCCACAGAGGCTGAATTTTGGCCCCTTTTATATTCACATTATATACTAATGGCTTGGAGAAGCTGCTTATTGAGGGCGTTAGGGACATGTCTAAAATTGCTCCTCGCCAAACGCCTGTGTTGCTTTATGCAGATAATTCTGTTCTTATCTCGCAATCCGCTGTGGGATTAGATCTCTTAATCTTTTTGTGGAATTTATGGCTGGCCTTGATTTAAGCACCAACTTTTGTAAGTTTCATGGGATGTTGATTGGTCCCACGACCATCAAGAATAGACGGTATTGCATCAAAGGCAATCTTCGTGTTTCTGTATTTCCTTACATTGGAGTCTTGTTTGACTCCACTCTGTCCTGATTCCCCTTCATAACAGCTAATGGTCATATGTGCTCCAGGAGCATCGCTTATATGTTTGATTTTGCATCCAAGCTGTGGCGTAAATCCATCAAGCCCATGCTAGAGATCCATAAAACAATAAGTGTATCCATTGCTGCATATGATAGCAACATGTGAGGGTTCACTAATGTGTCTTCCTTCATAGTCCTAGAAAAAAAGTTCCTACAAAGACTACTCTCATGGTTCATCCTCTGTTATTTTTCATGATGAGCTTGGCATTGATTCTAAAGAGGATATTCTGCTGCTATCCCCTCTGCTTCTCTGGATCTCGGTTTGGCTACGATCCTCCAGATGTTTAGATTTAAAAGTTTGCTTGGCTCTCCATCGAGCGACCATCATTACCTGGTTAAGTTATATCAGAAAAAGGTTTTTTAGGACGGGCTAACCTGAGATTTACTATCACCCAGAGACTCTTGTTGTTGAGGATGTTACTTGGACCAAGGTAACCTTAAAGATTTAAAAGGAAGGTGAGAGAGCCTTATTATTCAGGGATACAGCTACTGTAAAATCTTTCCTACCATTTCTAACCACCCCTTCAATCGAACAATAACTTTTATTTGACATTCCTGATCACCACCAATTTCTTTTGAAATATTTGAGGCTAAATTTAATACAAACATACATGGCCAAATGATGCTAATTCTAAAGCTGAAAGGGGTGCGTTTCAACAACTGTGCTTAAACAGAGACTATTGTGTAGCTCATATCTAGAATTAGTTATAGATGGCCAACAATCATCGCTGATCTCATCAATGGCCGATTTAGTGCAGAAAAAGTCTAAATTAATTATAAACAAATAGAAACACTGTACAATGTAACTATTCGAAGATGGCGCTGAGATTTTCGTTTCCAATGTCGTTTTGGACCAACCTGTAGTCACATGACATGTCACGCAACGTAACTATTTAAATGCACCGAATAAATATTATTGTCTGGTGGATTTAACAAATTTTTAGATCAAAATAAACATAGACATTTAGATTACACATATTGTTAAGTTTGACTACTGAATGATGCTGTTTGTAAACATTAAATGGGTGCGTTCTAACAACTGTCTTAAATAGAGAATACTGTGTAGCTCATATTTAGAGCTATTCATAGAGGATCAACGATAAATGCTGATCTCTTGGATGGCCCCTCTAGTGCTTAAAAAGTCCAAACTAACTATAAATAAACAAAAGAGCAGTACGCCGCAACTATTCCAATATGGCGCTGAGATTTTCGCTTCTGAATTCGTATTGGAACAACCTTTGGTCTCATGATACATCACGTGACATGTATACGCACTTTACGCATGGCTTCTCTTCTAAATATGGAAGGACTTTGGCGTGTGCCTCGCTTCTACTATTATCGGGACGTATTGTTAGGAGAGGACGGTATCTCCTTGGGTGAGTGTTTAGGGGACTCGATAGGAGTCATAACATTATGAGTGGTTCCTGTTCTCATATGGTTAATCCTCTTTGATATACTAAGAGCGATAACTTTTTTCTAGGTTTGGAACGTATCAGGGTTCCATATCTCGTCTCTTTAGAAGGCTCATCAAGCTTATACTTCTTGCTCTTTAAGGTGAGATTAGCGAGTACTTACGAATTACAAATATAATTACAGGCCAGCCAGTTCATAGGCCGAGAAATCTCCTTATCATGTGATCGATGGGCTACCGTGAATACTTTTAATTATGTAAATAATGTGCTATCGTAACCACTTTGCTATAAATAGGTGGTACTATATATAAAAAGTAAGTTTTTTCTATTAAGAAATAATGCAAATAAAGACAATCTTAGATTCTTCTTTTTGTTACATTTTTTGACACCCCTTATTTTTAGTATTAGACCGCGCTTTCTTGTTACCTTCAATTAAATTAAAAATTAGATTTAGGACGCCGCCTCTCTCATGTCTACTTCTAGTAGTAGGTGGCGTTCACTATAGCAATTTGGATTTATTCATCTGTCTAGTACTGTTATTTTGACTCGCCAGAGAAGGTGAAAACTTTACAGGTTTTTTCAACTATATATAGTCATGTAGCTATTTTCTATAGTTTATAATCTTAATAATTATTATAATGATATCTTCAGCGAAATTTTGTCGGAATAAGCGATCGACTATCTGGGAAAATACTATAAAAAATCGTGCACTATTATCATTATCTTCTCTATTATTATTTAGACTTGCGTTTATCCTCAGGACAATGATATTAGGATACCTTTCTGCTTGGTGGAATTTATATTTGATCAAGAATCAGTTCGTTATTTGGTGGGTGTTCTATTACTGAATTGCTTAAACTCTTAGGGATCTAAATGGTAATAAACACCATTTGTTAGTAGTTTTAGGTTATTTAGGGTGCTCTTTATAATAATTTTCTTTCACCAAATTTCTGGGTGTTCTTTGCTTTCATTCTACTTGACTATCTCTTTAGAACTATCTGGTAATCTATGAAGACCTTTTCTTTTCTATTAGATATTTTAAACAAATATGAGAAATGTCTCATTAAGCTTCAGGAATCTGACAATATGTTTAACTAATGATTATGAATAAGCTTTTTTAAAATGTCTGATTTAAAGTCTATCAAATTATTGTAACATATTAAGATGTCTTGATTTGTTCCTAGTAAACCATTTTTCAAATGGCTTAAGTCTGATTGTAGATTTGACCTTTTTGCTTGAAACTTCTTCTCTTACTCTGTAACTACAATAGCATTATATATCTTGCATTGCAGCCTTGACAAAGTCTAAGGGAGGATGAAACACGTGTTGGCAGTTTGTGCTTTTGTGGATCTACCATCATAAGAAAATAAAAATCAGATCTTTGAAGAAATACAGTGCGGTGGACTCTGCTTTTTCCATAGATTTGGAAATATGGACTGTCTGACTTCCTGTCCAATAATCACACTATAAATTCTTGTCTAAATTGATCATTTGAGGTGCTATCCCATCCCATTTCTCTGTTAAGAGAACACAGCTACCTGTTTTTTTGTTATTAAATTTAATACATACTTTGTGAGCAGCTCCTTGAGGCAGTTCATTTTTCACTACATTTATCCTCTGTAATTGTGATAATTCCTCAGCTCAGTACACGCTGTACTTTGTTATGTTTTGCACTATTCATAACAGTTTAAAAAAATCTTTTACTGCATCTCTTTTTGCTGATAAGTATTTTTCCCAAGATTGACCTGCTATGTTTTATATAATGCTGCTACCAGATGAATTTACATGTTTAAACTTGGCCTGTTGTTTTATGTGGCTCTGTTCATGTGAAAAAGATTTTATTTGTTTTTTGATGTGGTTTATGCATCTTTTGTTGGGCACCTATTTTGATTACCCTGTTTAAAACTTGCTGCTTTAATGTATTCACTTTCCTGCTCTTTTCTGTTTTTTTGTAAAACCGAATAAACTTGATTGTCACTATCAGTAATTAATTTCTCAGAGGAATCAGCATTTTCATTTCCCTGTTTCCGATTCTTCTTGAGCTTCTCTGTGGTCAATGTAGGGTACATTCTAGCTCCCTCCATGAAAAATGTCCTCCACCTAAGCTGTTCTTCATCCAATTTAGCATCAGCGTATTTACACACTGCTCTTTTTTGCTCTATTACGATAGTTTCCTTTTTCTTCTGCATGTGTTGTATGCTCCCAAGCATTAAGTGATTCATACTGTACAGGTCAAGGAGGTGATTTCATGTCATATAATATTCCTCTCAAATTCACACTAACCCTCATGTCAAATGTGCCATATTGTGGAAATCTTAATGCTCCCTCCTTTTCAGTGATCATGTGGCATTGACAAAGCCACACACATGTATGAAGCCCTAGGCTTGTCACCATGCAATTACCTGGTGTACCTTCTAGTGGCGCATCCTCACCCTCACAAATAGGAACCCACACATCACCCCACATTAGGTCTGTAAGGGCTCTGATACATTTAAGGATTACAACAATTTAGCAGTAATGTGGAAATATGGATTTTCCTGGTCAGTTATGTCCCCTATCTTGGACCCCAACGGTTCCATGTGTATATCACAAGTACATGTATGTTCCCTCCAGTTCCAGTCTTGATGACGCAAACACATGTGCGTCCACCGTCAACAAGTCCTCTGTCAGATCCGCCATAAATGGGCTGGATGTTCCATTCCTAAATATGAAAGGCCACCGGCTTTATATGGTTCACTTATGCCATTTTACAGTCCAGGCAAGTAGGCCCTGATTCTGTCATCAAACTCTTCCTGCCTTCTGCCTCTGAAAGCTCCAGCCCGAGCCTGCATCTGTGACCATGAACTTTGTCTCATTCTCTGCGCAGCTCACGAAGCCTGACATCAGCTTACTCTCTGCCAAGAACTGTATTTCACCTTCGAATTATCTGCTTCCCCCTCAGCCGATGCATTCCTGCCTAGTAGTTTAAGTAAACATTCTTCCAGTTACCAAGCAAAAAGGCCCATCTTCTCTGTCTTCATGCAAGTAATTCATAGCCCTGTTACCATGGAATATTCCTACCCCCTCGCATTTAGTGTAGACACTTAGACGCTTGTACACGCACGCACAGTCAGTATAGAATAGATTCTGTCCAAGAGTCCTTCTTTTATGGATAACATAGTTCTTTAAACATAGGATGTTAGATATGATTTGGGATTAGGTTGACTTGACCCCCCAGACTTCTTGTCTCCACACATAGAGCTAAATGTCAAGTCCCCGTCACCCCCTAGTTACACGTCAATTACACGTCAGACTGCTGCGCGCGCATCCATGCCAAGTATTATCTTATAGATCCACCTATACATGACATCACAACCAATCATGTTTCTTTTTACTCATTATTACACCCATTTTCGGTTACGCAAACCAAACGTCAATGTCCTTATCAATTGTTACGCCTACTGTATTCACTTCATTATAATGTATGTATTATAAAGGTTACTGCTTGTCAATAAAGTATGTACTTCACTTCCTGAACCCCCGTGGTGATGGAACTTGAGGCATCCGATTATAATCGCTTATTGGAATAAAGCCCATTCCGAACCTCTAATATCACGGATTCTGCCTCTCATTTTACTGAGCTATTTTATAATGTTTCTGTATCAAATTCAGTCCCGGTAAAGGAGAAATATTTACCACATGATGGCGCCCGAACAGGGACACTTTCTCATCTCACGCGCCGGCGGTGTGTTGCAGGCCCGGTCTCCTGCCACAGCTGGACGGACAATAACGCGTACCAGCAGGATTTCCTGTATCTCCCTCCGGTCAAGCGGGGGCGACTGAGACTGCGATCAACACCCAGACGAGGCGGTGAGAAGTGCGAAGTATCCCGACCAGAGCCTAGCTGAGAGAGCAAGATCCGAGGTATACAGAGACCCACCAGTCCGAAGTCAAGCCCAGTGTCCGACGAGTCGAGTCGAGTCCGGTCCGGTTCGAGTTCAAGTTACTGAGGCCTTCCGTTTCCGAAGCTACCCGGTGAGTACCATTGCTGGGGAGGCATTTCTGACGTGCACATAGGTTGTGCCGGTCAAGACGGGTTTGGGTACACAAATCCGGTCTGCACTGTTTTAGCAGTGTATCTGTACTGTTTAGCAGTATATCAAGTATTCCGAGGTATTCCGAAGTGTCTAGTTATTGTCTAGTTATTGTCGAAAATTAAGCTTGGTGATTAGTTATGCAGACGATCATCATTGTTGTTTCAGTTAAAGGTTTAATGTTTAATGTTTAAAGTGTTTAAGTATATCGTGGTATGAATGACTGTTCATTATCGTGTTTATTGTATTAAGTCTGTTCAAATTCAAGTATCAGGTCAAAATCAAGTATAAGGTCAGTTCTCAATATGCCGCTCTTTTCGAAATTAAGACAGATCACTACCAGAAAAGGGGTTCTCGAAGAAGCCGTCCCTATTCCTCCTAGGGACACCCCAGGGCACTTTATGTATCACAAACATGGCTTAGACGCTATATTATTTCTTGATTTATGGGTAGACTATACCAAGGGATTACCAGAAAGTCAGAGGTGGCCCACAGCGGGGACCTGGGATGCAGAGTGCATCATGAAAGTCGAGGAAGAGTTATGGAAAAGAAAAGTCAGACAGTCACAGAAAGACGCCGTTGAATTATGGCGTAAAGAATCACATAGACGAACAGAAAAAGCACGTAGACAGGAGGAGAAGAGTAAAGAGAGTTCCAATAAAGTTCGAGAGAATCTATTAATTGAGGAAGGTATCCGAGTGAAATCAGAACAAGTAGACAGACAAAGAAATGCCCTTATGAATGGTATGTATCCCCTTCTGGCCGAAGGATTACCTAAGGCTACTCCAGAGATACCGAAAGACTTGCCAACCCCATTGTTCCCAATAAAGGTACATCCTAAGGGGCATCCTAGAACCGCAGAAGATGTTTTTCTTTCCTCATATTTAGATGACGCAGCTCCCGAGTATGCTAACTCTGCCCTACATAGACCGCATACCAGGGAGGTTCAACGCCAAGATCCAGTACCCGTATCCCTGCAGCAACAAATCGAGTCACAAGTTCCGGCAAGCACATCTGTTTCTGTATCCGCTCCTACAGCTACTTCTATGGCTGTGTCCACACCTGTAGTTGCTGTGTCACGTTCGACGAATCCTTTTACACCCGACGCCCCAGATGGGGCCGCGGGAGGAGCTACCAATGTCTTTTCTACGCCACCCAGAATAAATAAACTTACTTTTCAAGAGCCAGCGCATTCACGTACACCCAAACTCCTTAGTACCCGTACGCTTAAGGAACTTCTTATAGATTGTAGATATGACCCGGTGCCTGGAAAGGAGGACGAAATGACCCTAGCATCATTGCGTATCAGACGAGCCGCAGTGTATTTAGCGAAGTTACCAGGAATGACTGCGCATCTAGATAATATATATCATTTTGTCCAAACAGGGCGAGATCCAGAATGTATTTACAGAGCTATGGAATACCAGAAAGTAGAGATACAGGGGGAACTGTTACGTTTCCTCATAAACTGTGTGATCAGAAATCAAGACCGACCGGGGGTAGACCCGGAAGCCATGAAAATTCTTACAAGATGGAGCCAGAATATATCAGAAGGGAGACATGATAAACAAAATTGTATAATAGCCATGTGCCGAAAGATCCGTAAAGAAATAGAACGCCTACACGAAGAGAGATTAGAGACAGACGAGTTCGAACAAAACGAGGAAGAAGGGTCAGGACTGCCCACAGGACAGTCGGACACCATAGCCTATGTAGGTAGAGGAAGATCTTGTAATAGGAATCAGACTAGATATCATACTGACTCAATACATCCGATATGTCCAGATAATAACAGGAATTTTCAAATACCTATAATTAACATAAGGTCTAACGAGCATTCGTTCCAAACCGCCGACAAACTACTCCGAGAACGAAGGGGTTATCATTTCCTCGATTCTATGGATGAACAAGATTTAGCCAGGGCAGCTGTCCATTGGGTGGACAGTCCCGGAAAATATAGTGATGATACAGTAGTACGCACATTTTTGAATCTTACCCCAGATGAACAAAGGTTAGCTGGGATTTATATGATTCAACAACTCATTATACTATATCGGAGTCAGCATTCGGACCCTGGTCCCTTGCCTGACATACTGACTGACTTACTTATGAATAAATGGAGAGGTCTAGGTACTGAATTAATTAAAGAAATTCTAGAATCAAGAAAGCAGTATATTCTTTTTGTATGTTCCGAACATGTTCCATTGTCCGTCAAGGAAAGAACTACGTATCACATAGATAGACAGAATCCCTTACGAGAAGTGCACCCAATAAAGGGTGAGGACAACGAGTTTAAACGCGTATTTGTATATACGCCTATATCGAAAATAGAATTGTTAGAAATGAAGAAAGTAGTACCCAGTCATGACAAGGACCCAGCGGGGTTTCACCGAGAAATTAAAGACATGTTACTCATGGGAGAGTATACCTACCCCGATATTATGACAATATTAAAGGTGTTGATGCCTGCTGGCATTTATGAGAAACTCAAGGAAAAAGAGTGGGAGGTAGGTGATCAAAAGATAGAATGGTCAGCATTAGAAGCAGAAGAAAGGGCCCGAGGTCCAGGTTCGGGGCTTGGGGACAAAACTAAGGCATTACCAGGACTACTAGTACAGGTACTGCCACGTTTATTAACTACGAAAAAGGAAGATTGGGGTACAATTTCAGCCTGTAAACAGAAGCAAGACGAAGACACTAGTGATTACTATGCCCGTTTTGAAAAATGTTTTGGTATAAATAGTGGCATAAAAGCAAGTAGCGAATCCTACCCACATCTGTTTGTAACAAAATTAGTAGAAAATGCTCTGCCCCCAGTAAAGAATAGAGTATTAAAATTCGAAAGTACCTGGCAAGGTAATACTCCAACACAAATGTTACAAATGTTACAGTACCACCACAATAGAATTAAAGAGAAGCAAGAACATGAACACAGACGCATGAAAGACACAAAAATGAAGATGTTAGTTTCCCAGACAGTTCCAGCTGAAGGACATAAAAGGGGTATGACACAGTCCGATTCAGCAGGACCTGTAAAAGGGACATGCAATTATTGTAAAAAGCCAGGCCATTACGTACACGATTGTCCAGTTTTAAAACATAATATCGCCATAGGTAAAACACAAGAAAGATCACGGCCACTCAGACAAGATCAGAATGAACAAGGAGCTATACAGCATGCCCAGGCCATGCCAGCCGCACAACAGCCAATACAGTTTGTGCCAGCAGCACCCCCATTGCCTGTTGCTGCCACACAGACAACAACACGACAAATGTATCAGACCGCACAGTATGAATATCCCGAGTATCAGCGTTACTCATGAACTAGCCTAGAGAGGGAAGTTGACTTACCCCTTATCGAGATTCCTGTAGATCAAGAAGGACCTTATGTACATAGTAAATTATTAGGTCGAGATAGAAAATTTTTACTCGATACAGGGGCAAGTCGAACAACTATAAAACATAGTGAAGTTCCAGGGGCACCCCTCTCAGGCTCACAGAATATTTCCCTTGGTTTTTCAGGAAAACCTATTGTTAATGAAGTGTCACAGCCTCTGCCACTTACGATAGGACCTCTGACCCGAACTACAGATTTACTGCTTACTAAATCATGTCCAGAAAATCTATTAGGAATAAAAACGTTAAAAGCTCTAGGAGCTATAATATGTTGTTCTCCGGAAGGAGTAAGATTGTTTTTACGTGATTTTAAAGGTCACTATGTATCTAGAGACATGGATCCCCGACTGCAGACCTTACCTACACGTCTATGGGCACAAGGCCCTACTGATGTTGGTTGCATGAATATTACACCATATCGAGTCACACTAAAGGCAGGAGTGGTGCTACCACGAATGCGACAATACAAGTTACCACCAGATGCTGTAGTGGCTTTACTACAAATCATTGACGAGCTCATTGCCCAAGGAGTAGTTGTGGAAACAGACTCCAATATATGTAATTCACCGATAATACCGATTCTTAAACGAACAGATCCTACAGCGCCGCCAGTATATCGATTGGTTATTGATCTGCGCGAGTTAAACAAATGCATTGTGCCACAATTCCCTGTGGTCCCAGATATCTCGTCATTACTGACAGCCATTGATTCCGAAGCGACCTTCTTCACTGTAATTGATCTCAAGAATGCCTTTTTCAGCGTCCCAATAGATCCGGAAAGCCAATATTTGTTCGGATTTAGTTTAAATGGACGTAGCTTTAAATTCACACGCGCACCTCAAGGATTTACAGAAAGCCCCAGCATCTATAGCCAAGCACTGAAACGAGAACTTGACAGTATCCACATGCCAGTTAACACTGCCTTGCTTCAATATGTCGATGATCTGCTGATCACCGCCCGAAGCGAACCTGAATGTGAAAAAGCATCACTGACAGTTTTACAATTTCTAGCCGAAAAAGGGCACAAGGTGTCCCCTTCTAAGCTGCAATTCTGTGTCCAGCAAGTTGTTTATCTTGGACACTCGCTGGACAAGGAGGGAAGGCAGCTTACACCCGACCGTATTCAGTTAATAGCTAACATGCCAATACCCAAGACACAAAAGGAGGTGCGGGCTTTCATAGGCCTCACTTCATATTGTAGACAGTGGATCCCTCAATATGCATTTCTAGCAAAACCACTCATTCAATTAACAACACAGGAGGCAGCCACATCGACTGTTCTCCCTTGGACTCAAGAACATACACAAGCTTTTGAAAACCTAAAGAAAGCTTTATGTCAAGCACCTGTTTTAGCAACACCATGTTACAGAAAACAGTTTACACTCTTTGTTACAGAACGCGAAGGTACTGCTTTGTCAGTACTCACACAGGAACAAGCAGGAGCACACAAACCATGTGCTTATTTTTCTAGTACCTTAGATCCCGTAGCTCAGGCTTTGCCTGCATGTCTGAAATCAGTAGCAGCGACAGCTTTAGCAATCAGACAAAGCGATGCCATAGTGTTAGGACATCCATTGACAGTTCAAGTACCCCACGCAGTAGAGGTTCTTGTAAATAGAACACAAACACAACACTTGACTATAGCGCGACTTACAGGATATGAACTTACATTGTTTCAGCCACATATAGAAATAAGACGCTGTAACACATTGAATCCTGCCACACTTTTGCCAGTAATCGGAATAGACCCACTAGCCCATGACTGTATTGAAGTTATTACTGTAACGACAAAACCCAGACAAGACTTGACCGATGTTCCATTGTCAGATCCAGACTTGACATTTTATGTCGATGGTTCATGCATGAGAACAAGTACAGGAGAGTTAGTAGCCGCTTATGCAGTCACAACAGATACTGAAGTCATTGAAACTAATCGTATAAATACTTTGTCAGCTCAAGCCGCAGAGCTCATCGCTCTGACACAAGCCTGTATTCAAGCCACGAATAAAAAAGTCAACATATACACTGATTCACGTTATGCATTCGGAGTTGTACATGACTTCGGCGTGCTGTGGCGAGAGAGAGGTTATTTAACTTCCCACGGTGCCCACATTCAGCACGGACCCCTCATTCATGCATTATTGGATGCAATACATCTACCCACTGCAATATCGATTATGAAATGTAAAGCTCATACGAAAGTTACTGATATCATTTCCCAAGGCAATGATCTAGCCGACAGAACAGCTAAACTGACTGCTCAAACTCAAACCCCCGACATGACAAAGACAATAGTCCCGACACCGACACATTGTATGACCGTTAAAGATCCTACTCTTGACGTAATTGACATACAGACACATGCTACACCAGACGAAATAAAGAAATGGACCGAGTTAGGAGGGATCCAAACGGACCAAGGATGGATGATGAAGGAAGGGTCTGTATGGTTCCTTCCTGATTCAATGGTCCAAGTCGTAATTAACACTATACATAGTCCGGCACATCTAGGAGAAAAAGCTATGCTAGACAGCATTCAACACATTTGGTTCAATAAACATTTACGAGCAGCAGCAAAACAAAAGGTCCGTACCTGTATGATCTGTTGCCAGTTCAACCCAGGAAAAAGTGTTCCCGTAGAACAGGGTGGATTTCATCCTCCTGATCACCCTTTTGAAGTCCTACAGATGGATTATATCCAGATGGAACGATGTCGAGGATTCAAATATGTTCTCGTAGTTGTCTGCGCTCTGTCCCGTTGGACAGAGGCGTACCCGGTTTCAGATTACACTGCCCCGACTACTGCCAAACAGTTGGTTCGAGAATTCTTCCCACGATACGGTTTACCACGTGTTGTCTACTCAGATAACGGCCAGCCGTTCTCATCCGAACTAATGAAACACGTTTCACTTTTGTTAGGTTATCAGTGGAAATTCCACTGTGTCCGACACCCCGAAGCAGCAGGTCTCGTAGAAAGACATAATCAGACACTGAAAATCAGACTGTCCAAAATATGCAGAGAGAAAGGGGTCGACTGGATAGTAGCATTACCAGTTGCACTTTTTTACATGAGAATGGTAGCACACTCTAGAACAGGGCTATCCCCGTATGAGGTGATCTTCGGTAGACCACCGAATATGTGGGGGACGCCTATACCACGCAAAATAACTGATGTTGACTGTAATATGCTGACAGATTACTTGGCTTCCTTGATGTCTGCACTACAATCTTCTCGTTCACAGGTAGCTGCAGCCTTTCCCGACAACACTGAGGTGAAACCCCATGACGTGGTTCCGGGGGATCTTGTCTTTGTGAGAAATTTTGACCGAAAGACTCAACTGGAGCCCAGGTGGAAAGCACCCAAGTTGGTCCTGTTGACCACAAGAACAGCCGTGAAGATCGAGGGCCGCAAGGGCTGGATTCATTCAAGCCACATCAAGAAATTTCATGGACTATCTTCGGATATAGACATTGTGCCCTGCACTCCCTCACAGACTGATTCAAAACTTCCTTTGGTGGAAAAAACTGAAAGCGAACTTTACAAAGTTAAGTTAAGGCCTAGGACGTCAGACGGTTTGATTGTTTAAGTCCTCCCCTAGGTGAAGCGGTTGAATCTGTCTCTGACATGTATCCTCTAGACCTGAATCATGAACAATGGCGAAAAATGATGAAACGACAGGCGTATTGTAAATCACTGCGTAGCCACTGCATAGTGACATTATTAATTTTGTTTTTATTGAGTCTTTTAATAATTATTACCAGTATGTTGTTGCACATATATTACCCTATTGCCAGAAATATTCACAATGTTATTGCAGAACATTCTTTTAGTGACTTACCTCCGCATGAATTGTCTTATAGACTTGCGCTGCGCAATAACACTTTCATTAGTATGTTACATCATTCCCATCAGACTAGTAACGCCACCAATTGTTGGGTGTGTGGCCGACTCCCTCCCTATCAGAATTATGAAGGAGTCCTGCCTTTCTTTCCACATCCGTTCACACATAATGGCTCCTGTGGAGCATGGTTTAGTTTAATTAATTCCATAGACTCAGACACAGCAGTTTACCAAGACCATTGGATATGGGGAAACCTGAACCTAGTTTTATTCAAAGTCTGTTACCCTGACAAGGAGGGTCGCCCCAAAAAAAAAACAGGAACTGATCTAGAAAATGAAGTATATGGATTAGGTAATTTTACACCTAATCTCATGATTCTAAATGTCGTATCCGAAGTTGAGCTAGTCTTACCCACCATGTCAGTATTCCCAGCAAAAGGTGAATTATGTGTAAGAAAGGTTGGTTCCATACACATGGGCCACAGTCAATGCACTACTACAGTAGAATTCAGTGATCAAGGCAAATCTTCATTCAGAGCTTCTCGCCACTCCTACTTTATATGTGGTCAGACTGCATATATGCGTCTACCTCTAGATTGGGATGGTACCTGCTACATTGCATTCCTTTTGCCACCTGTTTTCCTAGCTCCTCCTGATTATTATAGAAATATTCATTTAGTACACAACAGAGAACGGAGAGATCTCCCCATTGTCGATTACACTGAAACGGCATGGGACAAGTATGTAGATTTCAATAAAGGTTTCTTTCCCTATATAGGTACTGTTACTAACAGTAAACTGATACGTAGATTAACTAGAACCCTTGAAGCAGTAGTGAATGAGACTATTTCCGCCTTAGGCAATTTAACGGAAGAGCAGTCTGCTATGCGGATTGTTGTGCTTCAAAATCGTCTTGTCCTTGACGTCATCCTGGCTGATAGAGGCGGAGCTTGTAGGATCATCGGATCAAGCTGCTGCGTATTCATACCAGAAAATTCGCCATCTGTATATAAAGCCATCACTCGCCTTCATAAGATAGTAAGCCAGATACACCAGAACCCAGGCACTTGGACTTGGTCCAGTTGGTTTTGGAATACGGTATCAGCCTGGGGATGGAGAGTTCTATCCTTCCTAGGTATTGGCCTTCTCATACTATTCAGTTGCTGTCTATGTCTACAATGTGGACCAGCGATTTGTGGTCTATGTGCCACATCGTGTATCCCACATCAAGATTTTCATTCAAGATCCCGGAAGAAGAAAGAAGAACAAATTATGCTATATGAACAGATCAATGGATTGATGAAGATTGATATCTCTTGAAGGGCAAGTAGGGGACAAGGAGGGAATGTGGAAATATGGATTTTCCTGGTCAGTTATGTCCCCTATCTTGGACCCCAACGGTTCCATGTGTATATCACAAGTACATGTATGTTCCCTCCAGTTCCAGTCTTGATGACGCAAACACATGTGCGTCCACCGTCAACAAGTCCTCTGTCAGATCCGCCATAAATGGGCTGGATGTTCCATTCCTAAATATGAAAGGCCACCGGCTTTATATGGTTCACTTATGCCATTTTACAGTCCAGGCAAGTAGGCCCTGATTCTGTCATCAAACTCTTCCTGCCTTCTGCCTCTGAAAGCTCCAGCCCGAGCCTGCATCTGTGACCATGAACTTTGTCTCATTCTCTGCGCAGCTCACGAAGCCTGACATCAGCTTACTCTCTGCCAAGAACTGTATTTCACCTTCGAATTATCTGCTTCCCCCTCAGCCGATGCATTCCTGCCTAGTAGTTTAAGTAAACATTCTTCCAGTTACCAAGCAAAAAGGCCCATCTTCTCTGTCTTCATACAAGTAATTCATAGCCCTGTTACCATGGAATATTCCTACCCCCTCGCATTTAGTGTAGACACTTAGACGCTTGTACACGCACGCACAGTCAGTATAGAATAGATTCTGTCCAAGAGTCCTTCTTTTATGGATAACATAGTTCTTTAAACATAGGATGTTAGATATGATTTGGGATTAGGTTGACTTGACCCCCCAGACTTCTTGTCTCCACACATAGAGCTAAATGTCAAGTCCCCGTCACCCCCTAGTTACACGTCAATTACACGTCAGACTGCTGCGCGCGCATCCATGCCAAGTATTATCTTATAGATCCACCTATACATGACATCACAACCAATCATGTTTCTTTTTACTCATTATTACACCCATTTTCGGTTACGCAAACCAAACGTCAATGTCCTTATCAATTGTTACGCCTACTGTATTCACTTCATTATAATGTATGTATTATAAAGGTTACTGCTTGTCAATAAAGTATGTACTTCACTTCCTGAACCCCCGTGGTGATGGAACTTGAGGCATCCGATTATAATCGCTTATTGGAATAAAGCCCATTCCGAACCTCTAATATCACGGATTCTGCCTCTCATTTTACTGAGCTATTTTATAATGTTTCTGTATCAAATTCAGTCCCGGTAAAGGAGAAATATTTACCACAGTATAATGAGTAGATTTCAATTCAAAATATGCAGTGTTTTAATCCAAATCACAATTAAATACAGATCAGCATTTGTATCCAATCTCAACATGGTTCCTTTCTCGTGAACCTATCACATCCCAAAACTTGATGACACAACAAGGGATTCCAGTATGACACTTCGCACCAGTTGACCTATCACAGTGCAGCACTGTCTGATGCAATTCTCACTCCTTGCAGCAGTTCACCCTCCTTTATGATTTACTCATATGTGACATTCCACAAACTCTAAGCAAACAATGTAAACAAATAATTCTTGTCTGCTCCATTAAGGACTTTAAAGTAATCACGCACACAAGAATCTCCCAAAATAAATCTTTCTAACGTCCTCACACACATGAAATCATGATCAATGGAAATCACCCTGATTGATGCAGCTTTTCCTTTGAGCAATAGGGTCTACTAGCACCAGTCGCTATTATTACAATCACAACAATCAGTTACAGGTCCCTATCTCAATTGTGTAGCCAATTCTACCTCAAAAATCAACATCACAACCTTAGCAGACAAGCAAAACCACAATTTCTTTTATCTATCCCAGAATCCTGGACTGCCATAAGCCTGAAAACAACTTCAGTTGCTAAGCATCAAACCCATATACACATTTACACAACTAAACAATGGACATCACTAGACCGCAAAACACACAACTCCATTCACCACATCATAAGCTCAACGTAAACAATTGCAATGCACAACCCTATGAATACTCACTCCTCCAAGACTGCAAACACCTTTCGAACCACCAAAACTTCTTCGTTCTTCATGGACATTAGGGACATGGGCAATTGTAAACTGGGGCAAGTTTAATCAATCTAGATTTTCAAACTATTATAGCTCCTTTTCTCCTGTGAGATTACCCATCACTCTACTACTGTAGGAGAGTAGGGTCTGCAATCCTATGATCACCCAGATTTTTTGCTTTTGCTTCATTGGTTTACGACTTTCCCTGGCTGTGGGCCTGCCAATCAGACCCACAGCCTAGCTGTTCTCTCTCCAGATTAACACACATGTACATTAGGTGCATCCACTAATTGGAACTGGGCCGCCTTATCAGTCCCTGTATCAGCATACCACAGGTATCCAGGGCATCGGCGTACCCAGGGCCTACCAGGGGCTGCAGCATGTATTATGCCACCCCTGGATGCCCACCCAAATCTGACACAACTGGCTGCACGACAGCTGGGGCAAGGTGGTGTAATCACCCGTTGCTGTAGGTGTAGTATTCCTATACCTAACCCTAAAATGCACGCATGGATTCCTATCAGTCACTCCTATGGCAGGCCTTATCAATCCTGAAGGCAGAGTGCTGGGAGTCATGTGAGATGGTGCTCTGGCGCGAGCTGAGCCCGTCGACCGCTTGCGGAACCAAGTCCTAATAGCTGTTCCATGGTGACGCGTGCCATCTACCTTAAAATGCATTATAATCCTCGCGGTTATTTGCTAACTATGGCATCGCATCACCCACACATGTCGAGTAAGGTGTCATACGAATTGGGATACGAACCCCTCGCCAATTCTAGCGACGGGGTTAGCATTCCACCCTTCTAGAGGGACACGACATGGAAGTAACCTTGAACCCCGGTTAAAGTTGACTCAAGCCTCAGCATCACAAAATGGATGCTGCCACCAGACACAAGTCTGACCTCCTGCTGCTGGGAGACCTTCCAGCGAGGGGAGCTTGGACAAAGGGTTTCCTGTCGAGGGCGGTGTTAGCACCATCCCAGACAGGGTTTGTGTATCCCAGGTAGGCAGGGCTGAAAGGAAGGTGATTGCAAGTGGCACCCCGGTGCTCACTGTGCATAGCCCGGCTCAAACAAGTTTCGGGGGCACCCTAGCCCCTGAGCTGGGGCAAAGCCGGACAAAGGATAGGGGTGTAACTACCCCCCTCCTGGTCCCACCCATAGGTAGGACCTAGCCACGGGCCAGCCCCTTTTCCTAGTATAAAGGTAGGAGCGAGTCCCCTTCCCAAATTGGATAATTCTGAATCTTGAACTACTTTCCATGAAAGGAACTCTTGACTTTTTCTGAAGACTCTCCCTTGTGGCTAAGGAGTAGCCACCCTGCACCAGCAGGCACCACCTAAGCGCTTGCGGTTTGCTGCACGTCTCTCCTACGGATCAAGACTACCCAGCTCGACGAGACCCGGATTCCCCGCCATCTCTGACCTCTACCTACATCGTCAGCCCAGCTGAGATTCGTAGGTGTGACGAGACCTGCGGGACCGGCCATCTTCAGAACCTGCACGACGCTTATCTAGCACAACCACCGAGGGACCCTCGAGTGAGTGCACCTAGGGTTTGAGAAGCCCTAACCCTGAGTAGCTTCAGCACCGAAGTCTGCCTCCCCAGCATCCACGAGATCTGCGTGGGGGCCCTTCTGCTCCTTGCTGCTCACCGCGTTGTCCGGCCACTCGCCATCGGCTAGTGGCCCTCTTCACGACGCACCACGACAGTTTTTCATCGCTGGTCTGGTTGCTCCAGACTGGCCCTTGCTCCCCTTCAACAGAGGAGTACCCCGGACCCTCCTGGTCCACTCCAGACGCCATCTTGACTCCACCGCGTGGGCTTGCCTCTGCCAAGACCTACTGCCCCACTCCTGGGCCCAGCATCATCGACAGCAGACACCTTCGTGGGACAGCTCGCCCTCCATCCTGGTCGCCGCCGCGCCTCCTGGTCCGAGGAACAGCCGAGTCCGACGTCACCCAGTCACCTGGTCGAGGTGACTTCAGCCGGTACCTTCCTGGTGCCCACACGATCGCTGGCTAGCGGTTGAGAACTGAGTCCCCTCTGCTTTCAGGTTTCCTTCATCACCGATCCAGGCATGGATCTCGCTGAACATCGACACTGGTCGCCTGCCAGCAACTTCTTCTTTCAGGCTCCCGAGACTACAACGAGGACTCCCGACATCTTGCTGAACCCCACGCAGCCGCAGCCTCTGGGCTAGGTAACTCGAGCATTTCGGTGCTCCATCGTAGGTTCACTCTACAAGTGTCCAGCTCCTTTTCCGTTAGTCCAACTGATCGGATTCCTCCGGAATCAGTAACTTTAGACTCTCTAACCTCTCCCATTCCACTTGCAGTGTAAATGGTTTCGTGCCCTTCGGGCATTTGTGTAAATTGTGCAACTAGAAGTATTTTCCCAAGAGTTTTGTATTGTGCTTAGCTCCCTGACTCATAAAGAGCCAGGGTAGTCTTGTTATAAATAAATATCCTTTATTTTCATAACAACTTGTATGGTGTCCTTTCACTTGGTGTTCAAGGGGTATATGTGATGGTAAACAGCTGGCTTAACACGCCCTCTAGAGTTTAGCCTGAAGACTGCTCTTGTCCACGCTACTAGGATAGCTGGTCTACAAGGTTGACTTACAACCAATCATCAATAAGGGTCGTTTGGAATGATACACAGTGATCACTAGAATAGTGAGCACTACATATCAGGCCAACTTCTCACAACTACCACTTGCGGTAGCAGGAATTTTTGTATCTCAAACATCTGGTATAATCATCAAACAACCCTTGGTATTTGTCGCATGGACCTTTGTTAGTTGACAAGGAGAGTGGATAGGCATTTACATTATGTTCCATAAACAGTGAAGAGCAATTGGGGCTTCACAGGAAAAGACAAAGGTGCACATGCATCAACATTCGGAAAAGCGATTCCTTATTAGCGAAAAATAAGGATTCGTTATTAAGGAATCGCATTTCGGAATGCATTAACAGATTCGGTAAAAAAAAGCGATTCCTAAAAAATCGCTATTATTTACCGAATCCACAATAGCGAGTAGAGCAAACACCGATTAGCAAATAGCGAGTTCGGTATTACCGAAATCGGTATTAACGAAATCGGTATTAGCGAAATCGCAAATAGCGAAATCGCAAAAAACGGGTCGCTCCGGGAGTGGCCTGATGACATCACTACCAGGAAGTCAAGCTGCCCCACCCTCATTCACTCACCTGAGGAGCTCACAGGAGGAGGCACAGGACACAGGCTGAGGCTACAGAATCCTCACTGACAAACCATCCACCCTACCCTCACCAGGATGGACAAGGATGCACTGCTGAAACTGCCAGGAAGAGGAAGAGAAAGTTCTCTGACAGGGAACTGGAGCACCTGATTGAAGGGGTGAGCAGCAAGCATGATAGGCTGTTCGGAAAGCTGTCTCTCAAGGTGCCAGAGGCGGAGAAAAGAAGAATTTGGCTGCGCATCAGGGAGAGGGTGAATGCCGTGGGAGTGACGCCCCGCAGCATCGATGAACTAAAGAAGAGGTGGTATGACCTCAGGAAGAGGGCCAAGGAGAGGATCGCAGAAAGGGTCAAGGAGGCAGCTGGCACAGGAGGGGGGGGCCATCCACAGTGCCTGCAAACACTGCCCTTGAGGAGCTAGTCGAGGGGACCATCGAGCCAGAGGCGGTCGTGGGAGTCACGCAGATGGACACATCTGGCGCAGCCACCACTGAACAAGGTAAGATGCATGCCTGCGCCCATACTCTGCATATCGTATACCCATTCCCATCCCCCCAGCTCTATCACAGTGTGCAGGCAGAAGTGCACAACACATATTCCCTCATATCAGTATTGCATCATGGAAGTCGTAGTCATGTCAGCCAGGTGTGCAAGTATAGTCATAAATGCAAAACAAAATGAGATCAGCAGTACAGGCAAAACATAGACTCAAATAATGTAATTCATAGTAGGACATGAATGCAAAATTACAAACAGATGTAGTAATAATCCAACTAACCATGCACTGTTTCACACACAGATGCATCTCCTGGCGATTCGAATGATAGCGGCCGCCTCATCATCTCGGAAACACCAGCTGATTCAGATGGCGACACTCCGCAGGAGGGTCAATCCCCACCTCCTCCAGCAACTATACCACCACCACCACCACCTGCGCCAATTGCGACAAAACCACCAAGATGCAGGGCACAAGTCCCCTCCATGCAGGTGATGGATGCATGCCCGAGTCCTGCAACCACAACTGGGCCAAGTCCGACAGGTGTAACACTGCCAGCACCACCAGCATGTGGCCGAGTCACGCAGCAGCGCAGGTCCCTGCGCAGTACTTCGGATGGAGCTGACCAGGCAAGCTCCCCATATGGTGGCATCGAGGCTCAGATGCTGTGTGTTCAGCGCCTGCAGAGGAGACACATGGGGACCATTAACCTACACATGTCGCGTCTTGCTAAGCACATGTGCACCCTGACAGACACAGTGCGGAACATGACCACAGTTGTGGCAGAGGGGAATGAAAAACTCAGTGAGGATCTCCAGGAACTCACCCGTGCCATCAGAGCAGGACAACATAGTGAGCGACGGAGGCATAGACAGAACTTGCTCCGTTCCACTGCATCAACCAGGGCCATCACAAGGCTCTGCAACAGCACTGCTGTGTTGTCCCGCCGCTCCGTGTCACTGCAGGTGGACCTAGGCCATTACTGTGGTGACGTGGCAAAGGCCTTAGGCCAGGTGACCACTGCAGTGGAACACTTGCAGACTGGAACATTCAGTGGCAGCAACTTGGGAGGGGAGGACGGCAGTGAGGCTGCCTCAAGTGTCAGCAACGTCTCCGTGGTGGAGACCAGCACCAGGAGGCGCAGTTTGCGCTGCTCCACAGGGACAGGGCATGGTGAGGTGGAGGAGACAGGTGATAGGAGGCTGGGCGTTCGTGGCAAGTGCCACTAGTCATACAGTACGGCATCCCTGACCATGGTGGGGTAACCATGGTCCAGTTTAATTGTACTATTGCACACCCGTGACTACAACAGGCATGTTTTTGTCCTCATTGTGTGGTGGAACTCATCTTTGCATTTATGTGTTACCTCACATACATCAGTGCTCCTGTGCATTAAACAGTAGCACCACTAATGATATCGTCATGGCTCATTCTTACCTGGGTCAGAAATGATGTTGCGTGATGTATGTCCGCCTCCTTTGGCCCTCAGCTGTGTTAGGAACGTGTGCCTGTCGGTGTTGTGCGGGTGGTTGGTCATCCCGGTAGTTGTCATTCCTGTCCACCTCTATGGGTATCCCCCTTCTGGTTGCGATGTTGTGCAGCATGGCACATACTGCTACAATCCTGCAGCAGGTGTCTGGTTTATATTGCAAGGCACCACCAGTCTTATGTAAGATTCGGAAACGACTCTTCAGAATCCCAAAGGTCCTCTCTATCACATTTCTGGTGCTTATGTGGCCTGCGTTGTAGCGTTGCTCCTGTGGTGTTGCTGGATTGATGTAGGGGGTGAGGATATATTCACGCAGGGCGTATGCACTGTCACCTACAGGATGGAAGCAAAGGCTTAGCGACAGTGATGATTATACATGTGTGATGCTCATGTTATGACGAGGTATGTGTACGTACCAAGCAGGAGTCCCTCTCCGAATTCTCCATTGAGTAGGCGCCTGTGGATGCCACTGTGTCGGAATATGTCGTGTGTGCTCCCTGGAAATTGTGCCACTATGTCCGTGATGATGTGCTTGGCATCGCACACGACCTGCACGTTGATAGAGTGGTTGGACTTCCGGTTACGGAAGATGTACTCAGGGTGGACAGATGGGGACATGCGTGCAGTCAATGCATCCTATGACATGGGGGAATTAGGCCACCTGGTAGAATGCCTGTTTGGTGTGGTCCAACTGCTGTGGGGTTGTGGGGAAGCTGATGTGGGTATGTATCATTGTCAGCATGGCATCAATGAATTTGTGGAAGAAGCGAGATAGTGCGCTTTGTGATACGCCTCCCGCTATCGCGATGACCGCCTGAAAACTTTCAGAGGCCAGTAGGTGCAGGCTGCATAGGACCTGGACGTGCGCAGGAATAGCATTGGTCCGACGTGTCTGGTGCTGCAGTAGTGGTTCAAGGTCTGCAATTAGGCGCATTGTCATGGCACGATTGAGACGATACTTGTCATAGACCTCATCCTCATTTTGACCAAGCAATGTGATGCGCACTCTGAAGACTCTCTCCTGGACCCTTCTCCTGCGCTGTGCTGCTGCATTAATTTGCATCCTCCTTGCAAGCACATAGAGGGCTGCCATTTTGTGCAAAGAAACAGGGTCTCCTGGCCCTATTTGTATGGCTTACTGATTGTTAGCATCTGTGGCACAATTGGGTTTTTTTTAGGTCTTTTTTTTTTTATGCAACTTTACCTCCTGGTTCTGATTCCCCTTAATCTGCTCATGCTAAATAGCGAATTTTGGTATTTTCGGTATTTGCGACTTTTGATGCATTCATTAGCGATTCTTTATTTGCGATTGGCTAATGCCGGGCGCTAATAGTGATTTCGGTATTTGCAATTTTTTGTTTTGCGATTCTTTATTTTGACGGGGCTTCTTTTTGCGATTCTTTATTTTACCGGGGAATTATTTCGCGATTCTTTATTTTTTCCCTATTTGTGTTGATGCATTGGGATTCGTTTTTTGCCACTCGCTAATGGGTGATTTTCGCGATTCGGTATTTTTGCGAGTTGATTTTTGGTTGATGCATGTGCCAGAAAGAGAATTAAAATGATTTTAAAAGGATGTATTTAACAGATTAGTTCAAACCAGAACATTCGTTTATTAAGTAATCAAATTTAGTCATCATTGAAAAGATCCAAATAATCTAGAAATTTATATTTTAATATAAGATAAAATAGCACATTTCCAAGAACTTTCAACAACAGTATTCAAAACATGCAGCAACTGTGTTTCATCAAGGGAAATCTCTAATCTCAAATCAGTTAGGGTTGGTCAAGAATGGCATTTAAATCAAGCAAATCAGGTAATGTGTCAGCTTTAGAAAACTGACTGAAGGTTTCTAATGATAGAAATTGACTGGATATTAGCAGAAGCTAGAAGGGTCTTCTCATCTCGAAGTGAGCAAGCATCTCTAAGATCTTCTGTCTCTAGTCTAAGGAAAACACACTATTATAATTCGACAAAACTCTAGTTGCAGCATTTCTCTTTGTTCTCACTCCTGTGACCCAGTCCATCTTCACCAAACTCCGGGAGCAGGTAAACCCTCTAGTTTCAAGCATCTTTACAATGGTTCATACTTGGTTATGTTCTTGAGTTGTTACTCTGAACAAAATATTGTGGTTCAGACAGCTCTTCCCATGAGTTGCACCTCCTGGAATCTTCCTCTCCTCCCGGTGAAAACCTCACTATCAGTTGTCTAATGCATAACAAATGCTGATTCACTAGCTACCAGTAGGCTTCTAGAAAAATAAAGCATCCACAGTGGGTAGAAAAGAAAACGTCTTGCAGAAAGCAACTGCATAAATGAGTAAACTGGTGTTTTAGCTTTAAACGTGTGAACCCGACATTCAAAGGGCATCAGTATTTAAGCTAACCTAATTAATTGCAATATGTAAACTCAAGTGTTTGCTTATAATGGCTAAGTGTGATACATACAACACATTTTTGCTTAAAGTATGTGTGCGTTATTTGATGTTGCAAATTGCACTTTACAATAAATCAGTGTATTTAGCAAAAATGGGAATTTCACTTGATCATAACTTTTTTCCTTGAAATTTTCCAATCCCAAAAAAACCCTTGACTTCATCATTGTAGGGGAAATAATATTTTTTAGCTCATTTGCTCTACAAACAAAATTCTGGTTTAAACCATAGGCTTATCTTAACCTCATGGACACTTGCAAAGGACCTACCTTAGGGAAGGTCCATCTCGACTGACATCCTTTCCTAGGGCAGATCCGTAGGATGTCCCTTCCTTCTATTCTTGTCACACTCAGCTTGTCCGGAAGCCTTGGAACTCATACAGGATAATGCGTTTGCGTTGTTTGTTCTGAAATGTTTTCAAGTTGGAGATTAGAAATTTGACTGGGATTCGGGACAGAAGCATAAGTGAGTCAGTCTCAGTAGTCCCAGATTTCCAGTAGAAATTCAATGAATGGACATTTAAAAAAAACCTGTTTGTTGATTTTTTATTGACATAATTCATTTTTCTATAATGATTTTTTCATTGCCTTATCAATTATGATATTGATATTGCCCCAAAGGCTTTTTAGCGAAACATTTAAAGAACATTTAAATTAAAAGCAATACAACAGAGGAAGATACTTAATTAAAAATTGGTTAATGTTTTCATAATCGTCTAATAATCCAACATCAGCCTAAAATGCAATTGGATAGAGCTTTATGTTTGGTGTCAGATTTTGGAACCTTGTTATCCTTTTTTGTTGTTGCTCATATTTGTGATACTTTTCTTAATAAAGATTGTTTGTTTAAATAAAAAAGTGCTTGAAACTTATTCTATTTATTTCTTTGTACAACTCCAGGCACAATTGTTCTTTAGGGATTATCTTGCCAGGTATGCCATACTACCAAATGTGAGCAAAGGTTATATTTAGTAACAATGCTTGTGACATAGATCTTTTAATTTAGGTAGTCTGGAAGCTCAATCACAGAGCACTTCATGACTGTGAACTTCTACTCCTATAACCTGACAATTGGATTCTCTGCATCATTCAATGATGCTGAGGGGTCCAATGGCATCATGTCACCGAATCTGTCAAGTCTGGGACCGAATAATTAATTATGTGATACTTTAATTGAGGGTCCATGAGTCCCAAATGTAAATCAGAGGCTTTTATTCTATGGTTTAGTGCTGGCTAGAAATCATTTTATCCACCCAGGCTGGAAAGGTACACTAAGGAGGAATTGCTTGCTAATAATGTCGTTCCCGTTTTTGATATATGAAAGAGACTTCTAGCTGCAGATTCCTTAACTCTAAATTGCCCAGGTGTCAGACTGGATCCAGAAACATTTGCATAAGCAGTACCACTGTGCACCTTCAAGTGGCTCCATGCGGTTCCACGTGGCATCATCGGCATCAGATGTGACTTCGCGGTCAGGTCATCTATATAGGCACAACCCAGGCATGCAGATATCAGTTCTTTTCTTACCTCGCCAGTTAACACTGATGTAGTGAAGAGCTACCCCTCTGTCTCTTTTTGACAGAAGTGTTTCAATGTTTTGTTGAAGGGTTTTCCTTGTATGTCGAGGATGACCTCTAGAAAGCTAGGATTTAAGCCATGTGGTGCCTGTCACCATACCATATTGGTTATCAACCTGCACCTGGTGAGCTTATGGAGTCTCGAGCGCGATCACAACTGTGAGCCGAACTCAGACTGCCGGGTCATGGTGCCGAAGGTTTTGATGGAGCGGTCCCTAAAGTCGCTTGCAACCTGTCTGTTCACACCATAAAGTGTGTCTCCTAGGAGTTCTCAGGTCCGACAAGGGAAGAGAAGGTTGCAGGCCGCTTCAGGATCCCAAGTCTTCTTCATCGGACTCAAGGTCCTCTGGACACTCCGGGAAGAAGCACAAAAAGAAGAAGAAGGACAGACGGTCTTCGACTTCACCTTGTCCATTGAGGATTGACGAGACAAGTGACTAACATCGAAGTTCCAGGCACAGTTCTGTGGAGCTGCTGCCAGGACCAACTCCATGCCTTCCCCCATTCCTGGGAGCTGGATCAAACCAACCTCAAATAAAAGAGTTTTACGAGTATTTGAGTGGGTCGGATCCTCCTGTGCCTCTCGGGGCCCCGTGGGGTCAGAAGAGGGCCCATCAGGATAGGGCGCTGATGGTTCCGGTGTGATCTCATGGATACAATCCAAAATCGGTGCCAGTCATGGCAACGTGACCTTCCCCAGCACTGTTCACAAAGTTGATGCTCCAGGCGTCGTCCAGCAGAATATTCTGTGGGATAACCCCTTTCTTTCCAGTCTCCCCCACTTTACCACCATCTAAAGAATGGCTGGAGGAGGATCCTCTTATCTTGCTTCAAGAGGAAGTTACAGCTCTCCTGGCCAAGGGGGCTATAGAACAAGTTCCAATATCAAAAGTAGGCAGAGGTTTTCATTCCTGCTACGTTCTGATACCCAAAAAGAAAAAAGGTTTTTGTCCTAGTCTAGACCTTCGAACCATCAATCTCTTCCTTAAAAAGGAGAAATTCAAGATGCTTCCATTGGCTCACGTCTTGTCTGCCCTAGACCAAGGAGACTGGCTCGGAGCGCTGGACTTGCAGGATGCATATTTTCACATCCCCATCGTGCGTGCCCACTGGCTCTACCCACGGATCAAGGTAGGCCACGAGCCCTTCAGTTCACTGTGCAACTTTTGGCCTTATCAGTGCCCCTCAGGTGTTCACCAAAGTGATGGCGATGGTTGCAGCTCATCTATGCAGGTTAAAGGTTTCACTCTTCCCCTACAGTGACAACTGTCCCCCCTGGCACTGTTGTTTCCAACCTCGAGATAATGTGGACCTCCTGCATTTGCTGGGGTTCACTATAAATGTGCCAAAGTCACATCTGACTGCTTCTCATATGCTTTCATAGGAGATGTTCTGAACACAGTGCTGTTATGGGCTTATCCTCCCGAGCGGTGAGTCCAGGATATTCAAGTTATCATACCGATGTTTCAGCATCTATCCTGGATTTCAATAAGAATGACACTGAAGCTGCTGGGACTCATGGCCTCCTGTATCCTGTTGGTAAATCATGCCAGATGGCATGTGTGGGCTCATCAGTAGGACTTGAAGTTTTAGTGGGCACAGCATCAGGGGAATCTCTCTGATGTGGTCCAGATCTCAGAAGGAACTGCAAAGAACCTTCAGCAGTGGCTTTACGAACTGCACTTGGTCAGAGGCAGAAACCTCTCCCTTCCCCACCAGATCTCACAGTAGTGAAAGATGCATCACTAATGGGATGGTGTGGTCATTTGAGAGATGTGGAGATCAGAGGACTCTGGTCTCCGGCGGAATCAGGGCTCCACATCAACTTGTTTGAGATCTGGGTGCTTAGACTAGCATTAAAAACATGTCTTCCCTCTGTCAGGGAGAAATCATTGCAGATGTTCAGGAACAACACCACTACCATGTGTTACTGCAACAAGCAGGGCTGGTTTGGGTTGTTGGCTCTTTGTCAAGAGACCCTGCATCTCTGGAAATGGCTGGAACAGCAGGGCATAACCCTGGGAGTTTAAAACCTGGGAAGTTCACTGAATGCCAGGGCAGATTGACTCAGCCGTCGATGACTAGTTGATCATGAATGGCGTCTCTAGCCAAAGGTGATACAAGGTGTCTTTCATCAATTGGGAGAAGTTTGGTTAGATCTGTTCACCTCCGAAGGGAATGCACAATGTTAGCAGAATTATATGTTGGAGTTTCCAAAGTGGCTATCACTATGTGATGCTTTTCATCATGAGTGGATCACAAGCCTCCTGTCGCCATCCTGCCCTTACCACTCCTCAAGAAGATCAGGAATGACCGTTATAGTTAGTTCAGATAACTATAACTCGCGCGACCGCCACTCTATCACAAGGATGATGTCATCAGGGATGTTATGAGTGATGCCACTGACCATGTCATGAGTGATGTAATATGTGACGTCATCAGCAGTGGATTGCAGGTGCGTGAGTTATAGTTATCTGAACTAACTATAACGGGGGAATTTCAATGTTTTTTTACGAGTGAAATGTCCAGCTAACTATAACATGTGTGAAACCTATGGTTTTTATAATGTATAATATATATATATATATATATATATAGAAATAGAAATAGAAATAGTCCAATCCGCTCTTCTCACGGCGGAGATGTAGGCACGGACCTCTCGCCTCCAATCCCAAAATTAGTCAGTCCACAATCAGAAGTGGGTAAAGCAAAGATTTAATACCCAAAGTTAGAAAACAAAGATAAATTCGGACCAGTGTCCTCCATGACGCGTTTCGCTCCACGCAGGGAGCTTGATCACATATATATATTTGGCCTCCTTAACGTCAATCTACTTAATTCTGGGCCCACACATGAGGCGGGCCATTTACTGGACCGTATCTTTTCTAATCTCGTTGAGATTACATGTTCTCCTGCACTTCCAATATGCTGGACTGATCACTATATTAATAGATTCAACCTAACACTCCCTGCATATTGTACATCAACCTCCTCTGTTCCAGTATCGCAAATTAGGAACTGGAAAAAACTAGATATTATTGCCCTAAACACATATATAAATTCTCACCTTCCAAACAAATAGTCAACTCTTTGTCTACCGCAGTGCAGGAATGGCTTCTTACGGCTATAGACACCTGTTTACCACTCTCCAAAAAAAGAGTAAGTAACCACCGGCCCCCAGCACCTTGGTTCACCGAATCACTGAAATTAGAAAAAGCTAACTGAAAGTTATGGAACGTAGGTGGAGAAAGAACTACACACCCAGGTTAAAACAGTATCATAATCTTTGTAGAACCGCCCGAGCGGACTATGTTTCCACCACCATCTCGGATGCTGTTAACTGCTCCAAAATGCTCTATAATATGGTCAAGGAGCTCGCTGGCTCAAATACTCAAGCTATGCCTCCTGCACTAAATAAACAGAAATGTGAGACACTGGCCACCTTTTTTTTCCAAAAAGTTGAAAACATTTACCAAGACATCGTGCTTGCGCAAGATAAGAACCTCCTTCCCCCTTCTGAATTACCCATACCATCCTTCACAGACAATACTCGCCATTACCAAATTGAGTTACCTGGCGCTCTTAATTGCCTTCCTGAATCCTGTCCCCGGCTAAATATAGACACTGTAGTAAAATTCCTTAATAACTTTAAATCAGGATCACCCAAAGATCCTTTGCCTATCTCTGTGCTTAAGAAATTGGATCCTTCTTCGCTACTCGTGATCACAGATCTCCTAAATGCTTCCGTACAGGAAGCTACTGTCCCACCTGGCTGGAAACATGCCATGATACACCCACTGCTGAAAAAGGCAAACGCTGACCCCGACCAACCCGTGCACTATTGACCTATTTCCCTGCTGCATGTCTTCGCAAAAATTCTAGAGAAGCATGTTCATTCACATCTTTCTCAGTTCGTGACCACCCAAAGTCTTTTGCATCCCTCCCAGTCTGGCTTTATAACAGGCTTTTCCCCGAAACCACTTTGTTAGGGGTTACGGAAAACATACGCCACCACCTGGATATTGGAGACACCGTGGCTCTTATCCTATTGTATTTAAGCGCCCCATTTGACACGGTGTCTCATACGGTTTTAATCAAAACCCTCAGTTCTCTGGGCCTCTGTGGCTCAGCTCTCAAATGGCACACCTCATTCCTCACTAACCGTACCTTTCAAGTTCTTTTCCCGTACAGCCTGCTCAGAAATTTATTCTTTCCCCCACAGGGTGCCACAAGGTTCCATACTTAGCCCTCTACCTTTTAATGTGTATGTTAGACTCCTAGCTGATGTGGTAGAGGAATCAGGGCTGTCCTTATATTCATATGCCAACAATTCCCAAATCATTTTTTCTCTCTCCTCAAAGAACACTATTGATTCTTCCCCTCTACAAATGGATCTAATCAAAATAGCGTCATGGATGCAACAAAACTTTCTTAAATTAAATGGAGAGAAAACCGAGGTGCTTGTAATTGGTAAAAACAAAGATCTCTGGGGCCCTCAACATTGGCCGTGTGAAATGGGCGCTCTCCCCAAATTCTCCCCCCAAGCTGGAAATCTGGGCATCATCATTGATGATTCGCTTAGCATGCACTCTCAAGCAGTAAAAGTAACGGCTGCATGTTTCACCATTCTTAAATGGCAAAAAAAAATCTGCTGGATGCTACCAGAGTCCACTCAGAAAACCGTGGTCAATGCCCTGATTACGTCAAGGCTGGACTATGGAAATGTGCTCTATTTGGGCTCAAACAAAGCCATAAACCGGAGGCTACAGATGGTATAGAATTCTGCAGCCAGGCTTTTGTGTGGGATCCCTAGAGCTACATCCATTACTGCTCATTTACGAAAGTTGCACTGGCTCAGGGTGGAGAACCGAGTCAAGTTCAAAGCCCTGAGCTTTATGCATAAAATCAAAACAGGAAACACCCAGCAATATCTTCAATCTATGGTCTGTTGCTACTTCCCCTCTCGAAACCTCCATTCCTCCGCGCAAGGGAAATTCATCATTCCCAAAATCAAACTATCCCGGATGGGCGGAAGGTCGTTTTCCTATCTGGGCCCCTCCCAGTAGAATTCGCTGCCTACAGCATTGCGCAACGAAACTGACTATATTCAATTCCGCAAATCCTTGAAGACATGGCTTTTTGACAACTAACCTGCTGTTATATTTCCATCTACGTCTCGGATCTGCTACTGCGCCGGGAAACCCTTTTTGGGTAGCTGTTGCGCATTATAATTTCAAATAAGAATAAGAATAATAATATAAAGATCTGCTATGCCCTGGCTAAAAAGCAGCCTCCTGAGGGCTGAAGAGTGGATTCCTCCAGAGGCAAGGCTTCGACCAAAGCGTTAACTCGTGGGGTGCCAGTCCTGGACATCTGTCAGGCAGCAACGTGGGATTCCCTGCACACATTTTCTAAACACTACTGCCTGGACAGTCAGGTCCATAGGGATGCAGGACCTTTTAGTTTAGTCATTTGCCTGCGACCCATTGCCACAATGATATGGCTTGGGCATCTCTTCAAAGGTAAGGAGTCTTTAGCAGGTAAACAAGTTACTTACCTTTGGTAATGCATTATCTGGTAGAGACAATATTTAGCTGCAGATTTCTCACAGATCCACCCATGCCTTCCTTCTCCATATTTACAGGGCTAGGCTTGCTCCGTTTTCAGGTCTGTAGCTGGGACACACACTAGTAAGTTTGCTTCATAGCTCTGTGCTTCTAGCATGGAAAGTATAGAAATGGAACTAACATCTGCGTTTCTGGGTGTCACCTATATAGGTAACTGCAACGTCACATCCAGCGCCAACAACACCACGCAGAACCAAAGGGAGCCACGCGACTGCACGCAGGGGTACTGCTCACGCAAACGTTTACGGATCCAATCGAACGCCAGGGAAATTCAAAGGTAAGGTTTATGCAGCTAGATATTGTCTCTGACAGATAATGGGTAACTTATTCATCTGGGACCACTTCTTGCCATACATTTTATTCTGCATTAAAATCGGGGTTTGAATTTGATCCAGTACTGACGGCACAGGTCTTTTTTTTAAATTCAGAACATATGGCTGCCTTGCTGTCGTATGTCTTCACTTCCCATTCTTTGTTGCAGTAAAGGCGCATTGGTCAGCAATCAGTGGCATATAAGTTACTGCATACATCGTTAATTAATGTCTATGCACTTCAACTAGGGTATAAACTAGGCTGCTTCGAATCAAGGATGCTAAAGTCTTCCAAGATGGTCTGAAGCTACGAATTTGCAACCTTTTTCAAAGTTATGGCCCTCTACCTTAGGCCCACAATTGGATAGAGGCTGCCATAACTGATTAGTGCAATATTCGTTTTTCATCAATGGATTCACAGTCTTCTTGATCAGGCTGACTGGAACAACAGCAGAGTTGTTTTGTCCATAAGTACTTCACTTCTTAGCTGCCACATCTAATAAGGAATGCTGCAATGTATATGTTGTGTCGAGAGGGTTAAGCAACTTTAACACATTCCTATACATTTTAAAGTCACAATCTTCTCTCTCTGTTAACAGATCAAAACACGGATCATGCGTATTTATGTTTTATGTTGCTAATTGGTAAAAGATAGAAAGACACTGATTCTAATTTTACCTTGTTGCTCTGTTATGGAATAGCCTTCTGATTTCAGAACGAATGATGAAGTCACTACATATTTAGGAAATTCTTACAAATAATCCCAAGAAGTTAAGTGGAATAGCTGTCAGTCACAAGATTATGGTCGAGGTATCAACTTGGGAAGTATCAGCTCCAAAAGTGTAGATTTAGGTGCGTATTTATGGGCCTTTGTGCCACTTTTGTGCCGCCTGTGCGTCACTTTTTGTGACGCACTAGCAGTGTAAAAAATGCGCCATGTTGCACCATAATTACAAAGTGACGCATCTAGGTAGATGCGTCAGTTTGTAAAGCCCTGCGCCACATTATACCTGCGTCAGGTATAATGTATTCAGGGGGGTGTTCCGGTGCAAGAAAGGGTCGTAGAAGTGCTGCACTGAAATTAGAGTTCACTGCGCCACTTCTAGGACGCAAATGCGTCAATATCTTACGCCCCCGTCATGGCAGGCATAAAACTGATGCAAGCACATTTAACATGGGACTTGTCCATGTGTAAATGACCCATTGCTGGAGTTGCGTACATTTTGTGACACACTCCAGCAATGCGTCATTTTTGCGCCTATGGATACGTCAGAAATATTGACGTATCTGTAACTCCTTGCGACATGATGCGTCATACTGTAAATATGACGCATCATTGGTGTCGAAAGGAGGACGCAATAAAAAGTGACGCATCGCTGTTTTCACGCAATGATGCGTCACTTTTCATCAATGAGGCCCTTAGTATTCTTAACATCCTACCTCCCCATGTACTTACATAGTTATTGATGCAGGTTGGAATTTTGACCTCATAATTGAGGCTACAGTGAGGATCCATCATAAAGTCGGGGACATGTGGCGCCAGTATAATATATTTAGAAAAGCGTCTGACATAAATATCACGTCCTAAATATCGCTTACAAAATTGTGGTCTCATTGCAGTTAATGATATAAAATCTACATCGAATAGGAACATGTTTTTATAAATATTTAAGATGCAACATTTATGTCAGATGATATTTCTGACTGTTAAACTCAAACAATCAGTGCACAACACAACATAAACTTGGTGGGCACATGCATCATCAAATATTCTTTATCATATTCTAAACTGAGGGCCTTATTTAGAGTTTGTCAGACGCCATACTCTGTCAGAAGGTGGGATTCTGATGTATTACAGATGCCATCGGCTGTGATGCTCTTGTAATACAGTGGACGGGACATACGCCACATTTCGTGCAGAGCGTCCCATCTGCCAAGCTCTAAATCTGTCACTAAAATCGCTTTTTTTCAATTAAAAGATGAGAACATTACCCCAATCATAGAAATAAAAGATTTCGAAGCAACGGTTTCCACAGATATATGATGCGCTGCAAAATGAGATGAAATAGAACTGAACATGCAAGTAGATGTGTTAAAAATTAAACCCGAAAATGAACGAATATGAATCCATGGAGGCTTTGATAAATGTTTATGGCAGCAAATACAAAGGAAACTGCCTAATTATAGCCAAATGCTCATTTATTTTCCCAATTAAGATGCATAGTGTGTTGCACGTTCCAAGTATTTCGGATAATTAGATGTTCTTCTCTGAATTAGGTTTGCAAACAGATGTGGTTCTGGATGGAAGTCAGTTCCAAGCCCCATACATTAGACCTACTTTGCCATTTTTGTTCTAATCTTACCTTACAGAACGGATCAAATATTATTGTTGAGCTTTATACAAGATGCCGTGGTCTGATGCAGCTCGTTTGGGTCTCGTTGTCCATGGCAACAATTTAGTGATTGAACCGGTGCTACTGAAACATACCATGAGGTGTTTTAGGCCAAACCTAAACTGAGGTCGTCCCTACATGATTGAATATTTAACCGAATCAGAAGCTACAGCCAGTCCAGGAGTGTTCCTAAAAACTTTACCTGAACACCATAGATCTAAGCTTTTATGTTGCATTTTCATAGGTGAAAGGACCAGTGCTTAATCTGTAAAAGAGGAAGGGTCTGATTAAGAGTTTGGTGGAATGGGTTCATTGTCACTTTTTGGGCAGTCTTCCCGACCGTTGCCATAGCGGCCCGACTGCCCCATTCCCGATCCTAGTGGGAACTCGGCTACAAGAACGCCGCTGGACCGCCGCCACTGCCAAGACCTCATTAACGGCTGGAGAGCCAGAGGCAGGTCTTGGAGGACATCCTGCCAAGCTTCCTGCTGTCCAGATTACGATCAGTCTTTCCTCCAAGTTGTTCGTGGCGGGGACACTACCATGCACGACTCTGTATAAAGGTAGAAAAAGAGGTGAAACTCACCTTTTTGGGGGTCTACTTCGGAATCTGTGTTGGACGCCATTCCTGTGCTGCTGGCACCTGACCATGACGCTCTGCAACCATTTTGTCGCCAGATTCGAAGGTAGGCTTCACCGTCACTTCTACTATGCAGTGCATGGTAACAGTTTATGATATTTAACATGCAACAGATCAATCAGTACACATGACCTAAAAATACATTATGAAACACACAAAATATGCATGAATTTTGTCATATTAACACGTAGTGCTTACCTATCTTTAAAGCAGGGAAACATCACTCCATCGGGACTCAACTGCCTAGAGACTGGCAGTACATCTGTAACATCAAAATCAGCTCAGCGGTAAACCGTCAGCTCAACGGTAGCGGAGTACTCCAGCCAACAAGATTCACCAACACCATGGTCTTCTTGGGACCGCCGAAACTCATAATCGGACCCAAAGTTCTTAGGCCCAAAGTTTTGCTCACACACACATGGTCTGTGCTATCGAAAGTCAAGGTGCTGAATAAGTTGTCTTGATATAGCTGTATAGCCTTCTGCTGAGGGTTCCACCAGTTGAACCTGGGTTATAGGCCTTAGACGAAAGCGAGGGCCTATAATGAGGGAAAGGGATTTTAACAATTGGTATAGCCCGTAGCACAAGGGCTATAAAACTATTAGATTATTCCACCCAATAAGTGTGGAGTGTTTTAAATTAAAAAGGAAGAAACATAAATACAAACCTTGCAGATCCAGGATTATACCAGCATTAGAAGCCCAGAGGGACTTCATTGTCTTCAATGAAGCTTTCAACATTCCAATGTTCTAATATAGCCTGCCGTAGCGGCTATACCAGCCATTAGAGGGGGAGCTCTGGCGTTAAAGGCCCGAGCCGAAAGCAAAGACCTTTAACAAAGGAATAGGCCTTTAATGGCCGGTATATCCCACTACGGAGGGCTATAAGGCTATTAGAATATTCCACCCCTAGAGGGCAGAATGTTCTAAATAGTAAAACAAAAGCCTCACAATGCCTGAGGGGGTTGAAATCCCCGTTGCTCCGTGAGGCCTTTTTTCACAGCAACAGCTGTAAATAAAGACAAACATTGGAATGTTGATGTTCCGGGCTTCTACCAGCCAGTAGAAGCATGGAGCACTCCATTGTCTTCAATGGAGCTTTCAACAGTCTAATGTTCTAATTCAACATCAAGCCTGCTTAACCAGAAACTGCCTGCCTTCTATCTCATTCTTGAAGATTCTTGTAAATTCCTGTTTTCCTCTTTTGTCACTGTTTTTCCATCTTTCGCTTCTATCTTTTTTCACCCTTTTGTGTTTCTTGCTTTAGCTAGCTCTAACATATTTTTTTTTTGAGTAAAGCAAATTGTTGGTTCACAAATAATTATGGCTGATGGGACAACTTGCAACCCCAGGTTTAAATTAAGCGCACGTGAAAGCTGCTGACTAAAGATTAAAACACTTGGCGTGTCGGCGCTGCATCCTGAAAAAGTCTCACTAATCAGGGCCTCTTAATGGAGGTTCTTTCTATCTCCTCTTCTCATTTATTTTCTCTAACAGAATGAATGTCACCAAATTATGTACATTTTGCGTATATGAAACATTTTGAGTGACCTTGATTCTCAAGGCAAGGTATTCTAAGCAGAAACTTCGATCTATTTAATATCAATAGGTCCCTGGCATACTGTATAATCCTGTGACTTTGTTTCCATTTTTCGAGATGCTGATGACTGGCAGTCAACATTATAGATGGACTAACACTTCAGATGTAATTTTAATATCTTATCAGCCGAAGCAGGTCAGCTTATCAGAATACTCCCTTTTTGGGCTATAGCTACCATAATGAGACCACTGGTTAAGCATTATTTTCCCTTTTTGTGTGTCCTGTCTTGGTCTCCTTTCTCCACCTTTCAATTTCATCTCCATCAATTTATGCTAGGCTCAAAAGAGAACTGGGTGAGGCACACTTCCTCATCGAAAGGTAAAATGACTCCCCTGTGCAACGGAGGCACAGGCGCACCTCTCTCTGATCAGTAGTTGATTTTGATACTATGCCTTCTCTAATCCTCTCCTTTGCTTTGCTATGTAGCCTAAAATTTAGGATTGTGTTATCACCAGGTATTCCCACCAGGAATGTGCAGTGGGGGCAACAAGTCCAGATCTGGAGGCCTAGCCTTTGGAAATGTGCATTATTCTAAAGTTCACATTTGTGGGTATCTGACCTACCAGTGAAGAATGTGAAAAGCAAAGGAAGCGACAAGGAGATCAGTTGATGAAGACCGTCTGTTCAAAACATGTTCATAGAACCTACAGCAATTTCATGAAAAGAGATACAAAGACATTACTGGTCAATTTAGCCTGACCACTTCCTTGCCTGCTGCAAACAAATTGTACTACTAAGAAGAGATGGAGGAGTGGCCAAGAACAGCAATGCTAACATTGAAAAACATTGTCCACTTTTGCCATGAGCAAGCACGCATAGCAAAACTAGTTTTCTAAGGGGAATCTTGGAGAGAAGATCTAAAATAATAGCAAAAGATGGTGTAATGCAGGCTGGGTCCTTCGGAGTGGGTAATTACATGGGCCAATGACTCTCTTAAAGAGATAAACTGTGGGCCACTAGTTGTCAAGGTATTCACTACACAAGAGAAATCTCTTTGAATCTGTTGTTTAAAGTTGACATGCAGCCAAAGCTAAACTGTGGGGTGTGGTCTGAATATAAGTACAGTGTAGCACAACTCTCACAATCTAAATAAAGTATAAATGTTCAGCCAAGGTTGTGTGTTGCTCAACACTTTAATAATGTCTCCTATATATAAATAAAAGTATTTAAATATCATGAAAACTAAATTACTGGAAAGCCGAGATCGCAATGCATCAATGTAATGTTAACTGATGCACTGAACCAGGGATCTGACTCATGTGAGTACCTGGCAACAACTCAAACAGATGTTAGAGAGTACACACGAATGAGCCAGGGTCCTTATCACAAGGTTAATAAATTTCAATGGTTTGAAAAGCTGTAATGTTTTTAAGTTATTTCTTGGTGAAGCTCGGAACACACCTGGAAAAGCATCATAGCAATGTAGGAGAGATATGGAAATAAAGCTTCTCTTTTCAAAACCTTAAATCGACCCTTAAGCTAATAAGGAGGAGCATAATTTTCTTAGCAAAATGGGTTACATTCAATCTGTGATATCGATTAGGCTTGTGGACCTAAACATTTTGCAAACATCTAACGCAAAACAAAACAATACAGAAGCTCTACGTGAAGGGGACAATGCCATGGAGTTTGTTTGAGTGTGTGTTAGTATAAAGGTAGAACACCACTTTGAGGTGTCATGAGAGTAGCAGTGCCACCTCTGCTGTTTTTTTTACCAGCCTGGCAAGTGTTTTTCTATTGGGGCCATCAAGTAAGGTAGCCATCCTACACGAAACAGAAAGGGTAGCAGCCCGGAGCACACAGGCTTGACAATAGGCTCACTGTCTCTAAATTTAGCTGGTTGGCTAGCTAATCAGGTGCTGGACTGTCACATGCATCAGATCAAAAATGCAATACAGATATGCAGTAAAAATAATAAATATCAAAGAGGGGTATTTTTGCAGAGACCACTGTCTTGCCTGTGCATGCAGCAGTTGATCTCCAGGCAAACTCTCTGCAGTCGTATTGAATGGTTAAAGGTCAAAATGGAAGTTTGTGAACACCTGATGTTGTCAAGATTAATTCTTCTGCAGCTCCCTTCTGTCATGGTGAAAAATGCAATGGGGTTAGGCTCTCCCCTGTGGTGCAATACTTTATGTGCTGCAGGGGGCATCCAAACAGGGTAATGTCAGGAGAAGCAGGGCAGACAAGCAAAGCATCAGGAAGGTCACAGGGTTGTGCCAAAACCAGGAGGAAGTAAGCACCATGGTGGCTCTACACTCTCAGTCTGGAATGTACTGGGAAGGCTAGTTAGCAGTTCCCCAGGGTGCACCTAGCCCCGCCAAAAAAACGATACCTTATGCTACAGCCAGCCGGAGGGTTATCATCAATAGGAAACATGGAGGGACACTACTGGTTATCTCTATTCCCTGGGCAAATCAGACGAAAAATATTTGCAGAATTATGGTTACCTTGGGATTATGGACAGCACCAACTATTGCTAAAACAACAAAAAAAGAAAGAGGGACCATTTGGGCTCAAATCAGTCAATAGTGAGGCTGCACAGCTACAGAGTGTGTAGGGGACATTTCTTCTTTCGATATATTATACAAAATACAAAATCTCCAAATGTATTACCTAAAAAACATTTATTTTAAGAGTAGCCCATGACATCAATGTTTGAAAATGTACCACAGAATTGAACAGTGTATTCGGACACAAACAGATCCGTGTATGTGTCCATCATGTAATATTTTGCATTCTGAAAACCGACTACAGAAAAATGTTTCAGACGTAGAACAAAAGGTATCTACTGCATATTGATCTACTACAACAAGTAAAAAGTCATGTCAAAAGGTAAAGCGACACACTTTTATGTAATATTCAGGACATTGACCAACTTAAGCTTTTGAGCAACTCACGTACATCAGTTGTGTATGGCACTTAAGCCGCTTTGGTCAAGAAAACAATGCAAAGGTTTGACCTGCAAAACTGAACTTGTTGCCCCCAATAAGGTCTCCAGATCAGGACTCAAACTACAGATGTGAACTCCTATTGTGGACTCAATACTAAGATATAGGCTACGTAATTGAACACAATACTCCAAAAGAAGTCCTCTGAGCCTCATACCATATTCCAGATGGTAACTCCAGAACTGCATGCAATGAAGCCTCTAGCATGAAACACAGGACTCTAAAGAAAGGTCCAACAAGTTAGACAAATGTTGGGGATGACCCCCCCCCCCCAAAAGACCAAAATACTATAAGTGCCTCAGAAAGTCAATTTCTGCAGGTTGGTCTGTGCTCTTGCATTCCTAGTTTATCACAGATGAACTGGAGACATCCTGATTATTATTGGTGAAAGAGAAATGTGAGTTTAGGAATATCAGTATCAGACCCTTTCCTTGGACTAAAATATTGTGGAAGAGCAATCATGTTTTGGCCCTATAGCAATTGAGCCTCCGTCAGGCTAGTAGCTGTATCGTTCCACCTCCTGGCATCTGGAAGAGTCGTGACTGGTCCCATCTCATGCCCAACCACCACACTCATTACCCCGGTTGTGTATGTAGTAGAACTCGTCCACAGAGACAGACAGATTTATTAAATACACCAGTCTGCAGATTCCCTGCTGCAAGGTCTAGTAGCTCCAGGCACAGGTTGAGGAAGGGGATACTGGTATTACCCTCAAAATCCATAACTTGTTGTGATGATTTTGGGTTGCATGTTCATATTTCATTTAAATTCTTGCATATCTAGTATATATACAAAAATGAGAGAAGAAACACATCAGTCAATGAACCTTTTGGATTAACTTCTCTTCCAAGATGGAAAAGTACACAGAACAACCTCAGACATACTGGGGGTTTGGACAAAGGTTATTTTTCTCCAATATGAAAAATGTCTTTCCCAAGGAAAAATAAAATCTGAATTTGCAAAGGGGCTCTATTCCCCCTGTGCAGAGTTATCTACTGCCTGGAAATCTGTACCTAACACAGCATTCCTGTCATACTTCTCTCAATGTCTATGAATTAGAAAATATTGTTAAAGGTGTTCCCAGACAGAATATAAATAGCCACACCCACTTTCTTCATGATGAGGACCTGACTTGAGCCTCTGCAACACTTGAGTTTGCTGGGGACTCCCATGTATGCAATAGCAGAACCTACAGGCTAGGCCAGTAGAGACAATGGAGTGGCCCTTGTGCTTGCTCCTAACCTTGTTTGTGAATGGTCTTAAATAACTGTTGTCTAAAGGTTTTGTAAAAATATATCCTCATATTGTTTGCTGATATAACAATAATAAAAATGGAGGTGTCCTTCTCTGTCCTAATCTAATGGACGTAATTTATATGAGGGGGCAATATGCATGCCGGTTGTGTGAAAGTACTGCACCCCAAAACTTATATAATTCAAAAATGTATTGTTTGATTAATAAAAACCTTACAATATACACGCACAAATTCATAACAATAAAATAATTATATAATCAAGGATAAAAACATTTAAATTTCAAGTTTGTTACATTATTGAGATATTGTGTACTTCCATTCTTCCATTCTTTCAATTTTTGATATTCTAGCTTGTTTCTCAATCTCATTAAAATTTTTTACAAAAGCCGAGTTTAAAATTATATCATCTGTATGGAGGCATCTTATTAATGCTTGTCTGCAACTCCTTATTCCACGGACATTAAAATGTCTTTTAAGAATAGTTATTCTTTTCAACTTTTAGTTCTGGACAAACACAGAGTAGATGCATGATGTTTTCATCTTCAAATTTACATAAACTGCAAGTCGTAGGACCCATGTTACTCAACCATGGTATTAAATGACATGTGCTTGGAAAGGCTCCAAAACGGGCTTTTATAAAGATTTGTTAAAATTTCTCAGACCAAGGAGTTTCAAGGTACGGTTGCACTTTAACCTTAGTATACCCATTCAGGAGCGGCTACGCATGTTTTCTTTTTGAGAAGATATCTTTACCCAAAAGTAATGATAAGTGCTTTGTTGAACTATTAACTTTTTAAAAGAGTTCAATGTAATTGGCATTTCCCAGACCGAGTTTGCTGAGTATTCCTCTAATGATGTAAATAGGTATTTCCATGCCTCAGATTTCCGATTTAAATTTATTTCCTGCCACAATAGTTTGGACAATTGATTATCAGTATTCATTCTTATCCTTTTCCACACTTTAGTGAATTGGCCTTTACGCGCAAGGACCTGATTGGTCATCCCAAATTCCATTTGTATCTGTGCTGGTGAAGCATTATGTGGGATTGGAAAAAGGGCTTTATAAATCTTTGTGGCTGCGTTGTTAATTATGACCGAATCTTTTCCACACAATGCTTCGCTACCATATGTCAAAGTTGGTAAGAGTTTTGCTGCTAATACTTTCAACAAAGGGCCGTAACTCTGCATTCCTATGGATTTCTGTATAGTTCTAAATGCCACTAACAATATTTTTGCTTTCCGTTGAATGTCCATCTTGTGTGGTTGATATGATCCTCTTTTGTCAAATAATACTCCTAAGTATCTATATGTATTTACTTGCTCTAATTGTGAGTTATCAAGAAACCATTTATAATTATGTTTTGATCTTGAGTATTTATTAATTTCCATAATTTGTGTCTTTGATTCGTTTATCACCATTCGATTTTCTTTGGAGTAGGTAGATATCCAATTTATCAGGCGTTGTAGTCCAACCTTTGTTTGGCTAAGTAGAATAACATCGTCTGCATATAACAGGTTTGATATCCTGGTGTTGGCAAGTTTGGGTGGACAAGCATTCACCCCATCCAAGGCTTGCGTTAGGTCCGCTAAAAATAGATTAAAAAGCAATGGAGCCAGGACACATCCTTGTTTCAAACCTGATGCTGTTGGAATTTTTTCTGTTACTGTTAGGCCATCTCCCATCCGAACACTAACCCATGTGTCAGAGTACAATAGTTGAATTAATTTTAAAAGAGAGAGAGGTATACCTAGATCTATTAACTTCTGCCACAAAAGGTCTCTCTGCACACAATCGAAAGCTGCCTTAAAATCTACAAAACACAAGAATTATGATTGTTTCTTACTAATATATTTATCCATTAGAACAGATAACACGAGGATATTTGTTGTAGTACCTAAACCTTGTATAAATCCAGTTTGATTCGGAAGGATTATCTGATTTTCTCTTACCCAATCAGTTAGATTAGATAGTAATACACCAGCAAATAATTTAGCATCCGTATCCTGGAGTGTAATAAGTCGATAATTTTCTGGCAAAGACCAATCTCCTTTTTTATGAATTGAAGCTATCAGTGATCCCTTCCAAGTTTCAGGTATTAATGATGACGGACAATTTCATTGAAAACCTTTAGCAAGTATCCTGACCATATTCTGGGGTAATTCTTATAAAGTGCAAACGGTATACCATTTGGGCCAGGGGCACCATTTTTATATTTCTGGATCAATTTACAAATTTGATTTTCTGTTATATAAATGTCTTGTATCTTATCCTTTGTCATTGGCTCAGACATATTAACCATAGGATTCAACTGTGTTGTGTCCCCGGCAGGATTTAAATGTATAGACAGAAACCTGATCCACTCATTCTCGGTTAAAGATGATGTTACAACTGTTCTATTTGTTCGAGCTAAGCCGTTTATCAACATCCAGAATTTTCTTGAGTTTATTTGTTTGCTACAGAAGAATACTTTGGCCCAAAAATCATGTTTCTTTTTTATTCTTTTCATCCCACAATAACGTCTGTAGGTTACAATTGACCCTTTTTAATTTTATACTCAAATCCATATAATTAGGATTCATCTTTTTCTGTCTCCTCAATTGATAACAAGATCTTTTCAACATCCTAGTTGTTATAGTTAGAGTAATTTTGTTCTCTTTTTCTGTTTGCACTTTTTCTTTTTTTTTAATTTTTTGCTTATAGGTATTAACAAGTTTTTGGATAAAATTAACTCATTGTTCAATTGAGGTTGAGGTGTTATCTTCAAAACATGTTTCTACAAATTTTAGGGCCGTCTTGTTAGTGTCTTCTTTACTATGCTCCTTCCATATTAATTTCTTATAATTTACTGAGCCTGTCTGGCCTGGCAATGTTCTATATTCAGAATGTTTATTAACTGACAAATTAGTAATAAGAATTTGTTGGCTGTGATCACTCTCAGATGCTTTTTCAATTGAAAAAGAGATCACATTAATAAATATATTCAAAGACACCATAGTGTAATCAATTCCTGATTTATAGTCCTGTGAATAAAATGTCCAAGCCGGTGGGGAGTCTTGGGGTAACCTTCCATTTAGGATTTTTAAGCCCAGAGCTTCTAAGTCATTAACAAAAGTTGCGCCAAATTGGGGTTTGAAAGCATTAGGAACAGTTGGTAATGTTTGCTGCGGTATTGCCCAGAGATTATCTTGTTCCTGTATTAACTCATCTCTAATATTGGGTACGAACTAGGGGTGGGCGGAATTCGCGTAATCGCGTTACGCAAATCTCCGCGAAACGGTAAAAAATCTCCGCGAACACGCAGAAATTTCGCGAACATGCGGAATTGCTTGTTCGCGATACTTTTTTCCTGTTCGCGATCGCTGTTTGCGTGCTCGGGGTAAAATATCTCGCGAACACGCATATTGAGAACGCGAACAAGCAAAAAATTTCGCAAAGTCGCGGAATGCAGATTTTTGGCCAATTTCGCGTTCTACGCGGAACGCGAAATTCCCCAAATTCCGCAAATTCCGCGAGCGGAACGGAATTTACCGCCCAGGCCTAGTACGAACAAATTAAAATTTAAATCCCCTGATATAATATACTGTGTAAAAGGATCTTCAATCATTAGCTGAGTTAAAGTTCCAATCAGGAAAGATGTCATAAACATTCTTGCGCTTACCGTAGGATGTATATATATATTTATTATAAACAGGTTTTTTAAGAAATTATTTTCCCTATACCGCAACTTTACTATTAATAAATTTGGATTGTTTGTGTCAATCTGCTCATGTTCCATTTTTAACTCTAGAGCAACAAATGTGGCTAAACCCCCACTAGGGCGCCCCCTTTTACTTTGTTTAATTGCAGGGATGAAATATGCTTTGTAACCCTCCAACATGACAGGATTAGTAGACCAAGTTTCTTGTAAAAGAATAACATGATAATAACTGGACATTGTTGATAAGTGTGCATTACTAATTATTCTTTTTAGGCCATTAATATTCCATGAGCATAATTTAAGGAATTCATTTTCTTCATTTATTTTAACTCTTGACTTTATTCGTTTTTTATTCTGTCATTGTATTTTACTGCCGTGGAGCGCCATACCTATCCACTGTTCATTGACTCCAAATTGTTTTTTTCATTTCAAATATATCCGACGATTGATTAAACAATGATTCTGTATTTCCAATTGCATTTCTTAACACAGAGGGTACCTGTAAGCTTATTTTATTTTCTTGTGGAAGGTTCAGAGATAAAGGGATAGCAAAAGGTTTCGGATAGATTGTAGGCTTTGGCCTAATCATTTTTATTCCCCAGCTGAGAAAAACTTCCTGTACATTTACAATCAATTCAAGCACACGAGTAGTGTCAAATGTTATCAATGTCATTTCATTGCCACTATCAGGATTTGTAAGAAATTCAATGGATTCAATGTTTTCACTGGTGATTTTTTCTAATGAGGGAATAGATTTGAATATGTGAAGAATATTTCCTCTATTTAAGATATCATGGCTGCCTCTTGAACAATATTCAGGGACAAAAATCAATTGTGGTTTATTGTGTACTGAGATCATTAGTCTTCCAAGATATATAGTAGGAAGAAGGGCGTCATTTGAAATCTGCCAAGGTTCTTTATCTTGATCCCTTATACCATCACTGGTTGAGGTTTTTTGCCTCTGGATAACCTGGGAACTATTGTAATTTGTACCCTGAGTTGGATCTAGGGTTTTGTTTATTTGTTGACCGTCCATGTCCTCTTTCCTCATTACATCGATGTTTTCCGTTGCAACTAGCTTCTTATGGATTTCCTTCTTATCACAAGTGATGTATGGTAAATTATGTTGAGAAAGAGTTGATCTTTGAAATATGGATTGTATTTGATTTTCACTCTGATCCTCTCTTCCCTTCATGATCCGCCCATTTATAGTTGGAATTTTTATATTATCCATCTTATCCATCTGTACCTGAATTGTTCTTTGAATTGTTTGTAAATGTTGTCTTTCTACTTTCACACTCTGCTCCACCTTCAATTTTGTATTACTAACGCTGATCATTGGTTTTGTTATTTTTTCTTTTCCGTTTTGATCCAGTGGAATCATTTCAACTAGACCGTAAGATCCTAACATTCCACTCTCTTTCCCACCTTTTTCTGGTTCATAAGAGTTTGTTCCATTAATTGATAATGAACTGTCTCTGCCTTTTATATTTTGGGTATCATTTATGTCTTCTTTAGGATGATTTTCCCTCGTGCCTTTGTTAAATAGGGCAAAGTACTTCTTACTACTTCCATTGGTTAGAAAGCTCCTGTCCGCATGAAATTCTTTAGCTTGTTTTCCCTTAGGGCTTTCAATTTGATTAAAATATTTATCTTTCAACACGTTACACTTTCTTTCTGAATCTTTTGATATTATTATCGAACTAGGTTTGGCTTTATTCCTTGCTTTACAAAGTTTTTCTTATGCTTTTTCGATAAGTAATACTCTGGCATTTTATCTACCATGTCCCCCCCCTTACTAAGGGTTTCATCATTTAGGTTTACTGGTTTTATAGTATCATGTAGTAGACTCGGATCTGCTTCCTTACTACTATTATCCATATTTGCCATTATTAGTTTCTTCCTGGATGATTTCATCTCACTAGAGGGCAATGGTTCAGATTCATTTATTACTGGTTCCTTCATAATTTCTCCCTTACATACATTGACCAGATTCTTTGGCTCATCAATGATCCTACTTTCTTGTTGCAAGTAATTTTCCGTTAGCGTAGTTGAACTACCTTTATAGGACGCTTTTCTAAGAGGGATACACTGTTCAGACTCATAGTGTTGGTTTACCTCATATTTTAAATTGATATCATTGGTTTTACAATTCTCTCCTTCTTCCTTATATTTCACGTTTTGCAGACTTATTTTTACATCCTCCAGAATTGTAGTCATTGCCTCAGGTAATGTTATTAATTTACTTATTATTGGGGCACATTTGCAATCGATGATTGTAGTATAGGCCTGCGTTTGTGCTCTTTTGATTAGGCTATTTAATTCTGCTAATTTCTGATCAATGCTCACCACCGAGCTTGCCATCACATTAAGTAGATCCACTTGAATCTCCATTTTGTTTGATTGGAAGGTCAAGGCTTCTAATGTCATTGTGGATGTACGATAAAAGATATCCCAAATTGGCCGTAATTTCTGATTAGTTGAGGTTGTGGGATGAGGGGATTGTTGGCTATTCAAATTTTTCATTTTAATATTGCAATTCGAGTGAGTGTCATTCGCAATCTCCCCTTCATTATGTAATTGATTTCCCTGGATTTTTTTTTACATTACAATGAGATGCTGAGTTATTAAAAGTACATCTATTACTCGGTGTGCTGAATAACTGTATGTCCTCTTTACTTTTTCTATATTCTCCATTGTTTACTTTATATCCATACTGATCATCCATGTTGAGATAGTACATTAAACTATTACCATTGTCTGATTCTTTAATAGGAACGTTATCACCCTCAACTCTTACACAGACATCACTGCTAACTATACATGGTGATGTTTCATCTTTATTTAATTCTTGAAGATCTTGGTTTACTATTGGTAATATTACATTGGTCTCTGTACCAGGTTCCCATTTGATTTTCTCAATTTTAACATTTACCTCCAAAGGTGGCTGTTTGCAGACAGTCGATATATCCAGCAATCTTTCAGGTACATCTAAATCACTCTGTTCCTTTTGGATCGCTTGGACTACACATAGCGTTTCAAGATCCATAACTTGACCCTTTGTTGTATTTAATTTTATCATTTTTTCTCTTTGTAGAGGGGATATATATGTACTCAATGTTTGCACATCTAAAACTTGACCTCGAGTTTGTGCATTATTATCCGGCTTAATCGGTGTTTGAAGATTACTTGCTTCTACTACTGTTTGCGTCGACATCATAGCCTCTAATGGGTCTTTCATAAAGTCAAATTTATATGGAATTTGTGAAGATTTTTCGAACATTCGTGCAATAGGGGAGATTAAAGATTGATCCCTTCCTAGTGTGTTTGTTTTTATTTTAGGTGCTTTTAATACTTGAGCTTTTCTTGTTCTTCTTGTGCCAGTTACAGAGGCTCTTTCTCTGCCCGAGCGCTTAGTGGAACCGCTCCCATCATGCTTTTTCAGGTGTATTTCTTGTGTCTTCTTGTGATTCAATAAACCAGATACTATGATGACTATGATGACCTCAGGTAGGAAACAGCTGTGCCTAGATCAACAATGCCACTATGCCACCCCTATATCCTCTTGGGTCCTGGCTCCTGGCTCACTCTTTATCACCCAATACTGCTGCCTGTTACTGGTTGCTGGTTGCTGGTTGCTGGTTGCTGGTGCTATAACTGCCGCAACTACTGTAAGACCCGGCAGCACTAAAAATAGGGTGCAAAGTAATGCTCCAATAACGTTGTATTTAAGAGTAGCCTTAATTGCTCCTTAAGTGCTCTCTCTCTCGGATTTCTGGTTCCTATTAGGGTTGCAGGTTACAGGTTTGACACATCAAATGATCACCAAGGGTGGTTGATATTTTGCCACTTTTTCTGTGTTTGGGGTAAATTATGCCCTGTAAACTTGTCCAGGTTACAGGAGGGGAAGAATAAATATGAACTGGACCAGCACCTGGATTCTCTCCAAAACACGAACTCAGTAGGTGCACCTCTCCCCACTGTAACAGCATTAATCAGCAGACTGACAGGATCTCACCTTGTTGAAATGTTTCTGTGGTGATAGGCACAGTTCCGGCGTCTGTTGATAGTTACTTTGATTATTAAAGATTCTCCCGGCAGCAATGATCAGATGTTTAGATATACTAAACAAGCAACAGCAAAAGCAAGCAATAAATTCTACAACTCCACCGCTCCACAGCTCTTACCCCCTCGCCTTGCTTTGCTGCCTCCTTGCTGCTCCGTCGAACTGCTTGACCAGGCACACTCCGTACTTTATCCGCTATGCTGGGCCAGCTCCAGCCCGGGTACGGGTGTCAAGCTCTCAGTGCCTGGGTCCACCGCTATTGCTTCATCGTTCTCTATTTTCTACTGCTTTCTACTCCGCTCCGCTCCGGTGGTCAACAATGCACAACCTCTGATTTTACGCGCACTCCACTCAGGCACGCACACACCCGGTTAGGCTCACCAGCTCAACATAGCCCAGCTCAACCTGGCACCCAATGCAGTACAGTTCAGGGAGCAAGCAAGCAAGCGAGCAAGAGAGTCACGAAATCCGGGACCTTAGCGAAAAAAACTGCGGGAACCGCCGGAGCAAGGAGCGAGAGGACAGAAATTTCGATGGAACAGGAGCAAGGAGCGTGTGGGAGCGTGTGGGAGCGGGAATGCAGAAACTAAACTAAACGACTGCCACTCCAGCCCGCTCAACCCGGCTTGACTTGTCTCCGTTCACCCCCCTGCGCCTCTAGCCTCTAGCCGGATCAGACCTGGCCACGACTCCACTCCGCTCAAACAGCAGCTCTGTGAACCGCGGGAAACTGGGAAGCTCCTCCTCCTTCACTCCACCTACCAGAACTGATAATCATTGTTCCACAAGCCACAACTTTTGTCGAGGTGGTCAAGTATCATGACTTGTTCACCACTTGATCAGAAGTGGTCAAGTGATGATGGGGATAGCAAAGGACGCTGTCCCCTCAGGACACATAAAAGGGGTGTCCAGGAGAAGCACCAGTTGGAAGTATTAACAAGGGGCTAGGATATGTTCCTACCCCAAGACATGATGCTTTTAAGTGGAGGACTGAATTTTTGGAGACCATGAGAAAAATCAAACTTAAAAATGTTTTTGCGAATAAAGAATTAGAACCACAGTCGCTTTTTTCTACTAATTTACGACGTCCTTCCCAGTTCTGTCCTCTGGGCTCTACTATGGGTCCAGAAGTTACGGTGTTTGAACAAAAGATGTTGGAGGAGATCTCCAAATTGGAACAATCTGATCAGCAGGGGCGCCCTTTCAATAACATGAGCCGTAAAGATTGGGAGGCTTTGAAGACCCTCCAGAACAATGCTGCTATCACTATAAAGAGAGCAGATAAGGGTGGAGCCATAGTGGTGATGAATACCTCAGATTACAATCATGAGGTATTAAGACTGCTAGGTGAGCGGAAGAATTATCATCCCCTCCCTAGAGATCCTGTCCATGAACTACAGGAGAAGCCCGTTGGATTTACACTGAGAAGGCGGATCTAATAGGCCTGAATGATCATATTGAGTGGAATAAAGTTAGCAGATAGTAATACCACTCCATTTGATCTCGTGGGGCTTATGTATGACCTGATGGGGGATGTTTTAAGAAATGAATACGAGAAGGGCAGTAGTTTCAGAGGAAAATTGCTAATCTCCCACTGTAAAAATTTTGAAAAATTTGTGTTTGAAAAAATGAGTGAGGTTGTTCATGTGTCTGTAGAAACTCGTTGTCTATTGTATAGGGAGATCCCCTTGTAATAAAGACACATATTGATCCAGTTCCACATTAGCAGTTCACATGGTTTGAGGAATATATAAGCTAATCCTGTGTCTTTCCTTTAATGTGTGAAATTGCTTTGTTATGGTTGATTAATAAACAACTGAACATCTACATTTGAGCATCTTATGAACGACAGGGGCCGCTCCAAGTTGGCCCCGCGTCGTCGGTGTAGATCGAAGTCTGTTAAGGAATTGCAGGAATTTGTTCCCTTGTAATGACACAAACTGATCTAGTTCCAAAATAGTTGTTTACATGGTTTGAGGACCGTGTATGAGAAACTTGTGTATTACATTTAAATTGTGCTGTTGTGCTGGATAATTAAACAATTGAAGATCTGATTTAGAGCTGCCCGTGAGCGATAATGACTGCTCTAAGATGGCCGCCGTGGTCGTTGTAGATTCGAGCCGTCGCTACTATTGGCCGCGTAATACATGAAGCGGAAGGAGGGGCGTGGCATAGAGAGACTACATCAGAGGCTGTGAAGCGAATTTGACTTGAGGCGGTGACGAGATACGGATCGCTCCGACACTGGTTACGTGAGAGTTCCTAGAACCCTGGTACAAAGATGGCGAAATGCTGCGGATGCGGCATGGTGTGCCGGGCGTTGGTAAATGTGATTGCGGTGAATCTTTGTGCTGCTGTAATGAGTCCAAGGCGGGTCCATGTTGAGCAATGATGTGTTGATGAAAACGGATTTGTGACTAAAACACTGCCGGTGTTTGAACATAACTGGTTTTTAAAAACATGTAAAATGAGATTGTAGGTGATGCAGTGAGTACATACTTGTGGAAATCACCGATTTTAATATGCATTGCTACTTGATGAGAAGTTGCAAACCTCTTTTCCACAGGTGGAACACGCGCTAGTTTCAGCGCACTTCCGAGAATCGGGAAAAAGAATATTTAATACAACCCCGATTGACATTGTGAAGGCTGGTATGAATGCCCTCGGCCTTTACATGGTAAATACACCTATGGGAACGAACATTTGGTGTAAAGGATGAATGGTTGGTCCATGTTTTATTGAAGATTAAATAGAAAATTGCCATTCTATTTCTCTTCTTTCCTGTTTTTTATACAGCCCTTCTGTAACACAAAAGTGGATGTCCAGTGAGGCGAGTGATTAAAACCCTATGCCCTGATGAAATTGCCACAATAGAGATCAATGGCAATGAAACATGTTGGCCTTCCTTATAAAGGTTAGCGACATATAGTGCTTTTATTTTTGAGTGAACTCACTGGTTGTGAATAAAGAGGGTGACCTAAAGTGAGTTTTCAACTCAATTTTAACATTGCTTGGAACACTTTTTCTTGGCAATACACTGGGTTTTTCATTCTCTTTCTCTGTTTATGGGGAAGCAAAGTTTCCATTTGAATTTCTTTTCCACCTTTCCTTTACTGGACACTGGTTTTCTTATCTCTATGAGTTGGCAACCAATGATGATAAAACGTGGGCATACCAGCGAGAACCAGCTGGCAGCCTTCCTGGTGTTGTGTACGTGAGGTGCCTTCTCATCATTCACTTTTCACTTCTCACATCTACTTCCCTGACTATTTTTGTGAGTTGTGGTGTCATACTTTGTGTGAGGTAATGAAGGGCTGTATCGCAGGTTGTTTTAATTGAAATTTAAGAGGCCCAGGACCTGGCTAAATTTGGACGTGTTGTCGGAGGTTGGGAAATAGTTATTCCCAATAGTAGTGGAGGTCCTTGAATTGAAAAGTGAGTCCTCTTGATGCCAATCCATTATTGGTGTTGATTGAAGTATTAAGGGTCCCTCAATGATCTCACAAATTGTTGCAAAAAGCAGAAATAGTGGAACCTTCATGGATAAAGGAAAAATGGTGAGGTTAGCACAGCTGCAAAGTGTGTCAGGGACTTTTGCCTAAACGAAGCACTAACAAAGAAGACCTTTACATAAATGGAAATATTTTAATAATGCAAATTGACACATCACATAAGTAGTCATAAAAATAATTTGCAATTATGGCAAATGTTTTATTCTGTAAATGTTATAATATTCCATTTGACCTATTTAAAAAGAGATGTGCAGTAAAGTAGCTTCGATCTTCAGTTTTGATGTACTGCTACTATACTTTACTTGGTGACCTAGCTTAGTTCATTAATGTTCTGAATAAATATCTCCTCTTTCTCTGCTTACAGTTTCATTCAAAATGTTTAATGTTGTGAAATGGTTGCAACCTATCCTGAACTGCCCCATTTAAAAATTATTGATGGTCATTTAGGAATACCTTTGAAAGGCTTCTACAAATATAAGCAGTGCAAAGTACAATGCGTGCTGTCTTTCGAAGAGAGCACAGCAGACTTGTTTTTATCGAGCATGCGTCTTGTTTGCTAGATTGAGTGGGCAGGAAAAACAAAGTTGTGTTAATTGTTTCAACTAATCAATTGTATGGACAGTCCTTAATTAATCAATTGCACAGCAATGGCTTGGTGCAGCATTCCCCTTCATGTTACTGACATGCAATATATCTTCTCCTGGTGCACCTTGTCCTTACACAAGGTCATGCCTCGTCTTGCAACAAGTTATCATTCCTGAGTGGACTGTGAAACTAGAGCATCCTGCTTTTTATGTGCCTGACACTGAGCGTTTGCAATATTTTCTCCCAACAAGAATATTTCAAAATGGGTGCAGTGTTGAATAAATTATAAATGTTCTCTTGGTTGTAATCTAAGCATAGCCTAGAGTTATAATGTCTGGCAGATGTTTTGAACGAATGGCCGTAAACAAGGTATACAGCAATATTTAAAAAATGGCTGATTGTTGACTTTTATATACTTTGTAAAGTTTGCGTGATGAAATAAGCCAGCCGCCTAAATGAGCCCCGTACCATAAATAATTTAAATCACAAGTGCTCACTGTGCCATACATTATTTACTGGTTTATCCCATCTACACTGCCAACAACTTGAAATGTCTCATTTGGGTGTTTACACGACAGTAGCATGACATTTCACAGCCAATAACGAGTGTTAGTAGTATCAAAACGTATCTTTAACTAAAAGGTTAAAGAGCTTTAACGACAGCATCCGAATTTGCATACTGAATGCAAAGGCTGAGAAGCAGTTTGAAAAATATCACACATTTCAAGTGTGTGTACAGGGTGAAACCGTTCTAACTTCACCTAAAAGTTTCATTAGGTTGTCAAGCTTTACATTGAGCTCTTATTTTTATAAATCCATTTTGGTGTGCCAGGTAACATTAACCTGAATATCAATTTAGAAATAAGCTAAAGTTATCACAATGTGGAAAAATAATGCAGATTGAGAAAATTAGGCAATCTTCTAATTGAATAATGCCGTCTAATTAAAAAACATAATTTCATGGTGAACAGTGAAATATGGCAACTATCCCGCACTTCCCTCTGATATATGGGTTTTTATCATCATAATGATGGCCCCCGATATATTCTGCAGAGGTTTACCATTGTCTGGACCAATATTTTTATGTTCCAATTGTGGCATAAATTAAGGAGCTGGATTATCTGAATTATGTGGCAAGAAACAGCAAATTATACACCATTATGCAACATATTCTTATTTTTAAAAGTATGCGGACACGTAATCGGATAATTTCAACGAACCTCACGACTGTCTATTGTTTTATAAAATTAGCTCTTCATAAAAGCAAACCGACGAATCAATTTGAGGTTCTTTTTGACCATCAGTCATGAAAATGTAAGCATTAGACCAATATATCATATTTTAAGTAAATAATATAATATATAAACACAGATCAGAGAAAAATGCAGTACAAAGCTCTTTTCAAGGGTAGCCTATCATCCTAGCTACCAGGCCCATTTTAAAATGTGTTTGTGAATGTCTTTCTCAAGAGCCCAACATCCGCTCAAAATAGCGCTCCTGTCCAGCACACGGCTTTGTCATAATATACACCCTTCATCGAAATGTTGGAAACTCGACTTTTCCCTGTTTCTGTTGTATTAAAATCCCAATAAATCTCAGATGCTCAGGGGCATATTTGCCAATATTTCATGGAGCACAGCAAGCCACCCTGTTACACTGTGGTGCCAGGGACATCTTAAGGATGTTTGGGGCCACGGTCCAAACAGATTTTGGAGCCCTCTCTACAGGACAGCTTTGAATTTATGATCCCATTTTAGCTCGTTCATGCCCAGTTGGCCAGATCACTGACAGTGCACAGGCACACTCATCCAAGTACAAAGGGCATCATTAGGACGTAGAAAGGGACCGCCCGCCATAAGTGCAGCAGTCCCGTGGGGGTCAATGTTGACATTGCGGCGGGCGGTGCATTCAGCACCGCCCGCCACAATTCCAAAAAGGCATGTCGTGCATTTTCATGCACAACGTGGCGGGCACCACGCAGTGCCTGTCATGTTGTGCATGAAACTGCAGGGGGTACCATAGATACCCCCCATGTGCACCACCCACCCACAACTTCCTCGGGGCCCGCTACGGGCCCCCAATAGTTTAGACTGCATGTCTTTGCATGGCAGCGTTGCTGCCACGGAAAGGCAAATCCCCACATGCATCATAATATGGATGGTGGTGTCTAATAGACACCGCCACCATATTAAAACCTTTTCCGCCCAGTCAACTCATCGACCGGGCGGAAAACCGGCAGGCGGTTTTTCCGTCCGCTGGGGTCCCCCCCGCCATAGTAATATGGCGGGTGGAGAATGGCATGCGGGCGGGCAAGAATGTTGGGCGGATCGCCACCGCCATGCGGGTGGTGGCGATCCTCCTGACATTCTAATGTGCCTCTAAGTGTGTTTACATCTAATATTCAGGAATAGTAGTGTGAGTTTTCAATATTGTAACACAACAACAGCTCACTAATATTAATGCAAATTATCTCTATGACGCCCTCCCATGTCTCATTTGTGAGGCCCTGTTTTGATTTAAAAAAGCCTTTTTTTGAAGAATGATGCATGAAACACAACCACAACATTTCTCAGCAAAATGTCTGTAATAGACTCCACACCCACATGAAAAATAATGGAAAACATTATTTAAAACTATTTACCGTAATCAGGGAAATACTCTGCAGAATAGAGCTGGCTCTATCAGGGGGCCCCCTGAAAGGATGGGGCCCTGGGACAGAGCCCACTTTGCCTTAAAACGTCTCTGTGTGGTATGTGAAAGGGAAAGGGCAGGAATGCACCATATTTTACCAGAAACATCGCATTGCTCTCCTTTCTTTGCGCTGGCGCCCTTTTGTCTGCGCAACACTAACGCAGGCAGTCTTGTGTTGTAAGCAAGATTGCTTTTGTGCAGGATGTACAAAAACAATTTTCAGAGACGTTTTCCTTTTTCTTTGTCTGCTGTAGAATGCTGCACACTTAGTAAGAGGAAAAAACAAAGAGAAATAAACATGTTTCTCCTCGTTATACCTCATCTGGGGAGGCGCAGCATCTTGATGCATTCCCAGGTCCAACAGTAACGGTAAATCCAGGAATGCATCTATATCCATGGATGAATGCGTAGGAACACCCATGCACCACTCATGAAACACCTCCCTGGGGCAGAGTAACACAATACAGCAATTTGAGCTGCGTTTCATAACTCCATTTTTAATAAGCATGCAAGGCCAGACAAGGTGCCTTGCATGCATGGCTTGATAAATCTTACTTAGTAGTTGCCTCACTGTTAGACCTGACAGCCACAGTGGAATTCCCTCCACCTTTTTGCCCACCTCCTACACTTTTCTGAAATCGATTTTTGCTGGCTAATGGGCTCTGCGAACTTCACCAGTGCTAACGTGCTTGTGCTCTCTCCTCTTAACATGATAACATAGATTCATCCACAAAAGGCATATTTAATTTACGTATAAGACCCCAGCAAAGTGGTACCCAATGTACCCAGGACCTGTATAATAAAATCTGCTGCTAGTGGGCCTGCAGCGCTGATACAATCAATCAATCAATCAATCAATCAATCAATCAATCAATCAATCAACCAATCAATCAGTCAATCAAACGTTGTTTGCAGAGCACGTCTTATTACCCATGAGGGTATCCAAGCACTGTGTTGCTGGGCTTAGTCGAATAGCAAGGTGCTGAGTTTCTTCCTGAAGTCTATCAGTGAGGGTGATGTTCGGAGGTAGAGGGGAAGTGCGTTCCAGTACTTGCTGGTGAGGTGGGAGGAGTGTCCTCCGCTGTGGTAATTGCGGTTGCACAGTGTCTGTGCCAGGGCGGCGGAGGGAATGTTTTGGGTTGGTTGGCAGAACTTCAGGTGGTGGTTAATGTATGCTGGTCCTTGGCAATGGAGGGCTATGTAGGAGTGTTTCAGTAGTATGAATTGGCATTTTTTCTGGACAGGGAGCCAGTGGAGGTTTCTCCGGTGCTGGGTGATGTGGGTCCATTCGGGCAGGATGAGGATCAGTCTGGCCACTGCATTCTGTATCATCTGGAGCCTTTGTATGAGTTTGATGATGGTTCCTGTGTACAGTGCATTGCCATAGTCCAGACAACTAGTGATTAGGACTTGAGTGACAGTTTTACTATAGTGCTTGTGGTGAGCCATTTGAAGAGAGTGTGGAAGCAGGCTGAGGAAACTGTGTTGATCTGTCTTCCATGGTGAGTTTGCTGTCCAGGATGATACCAATATGCGGGTGTGGTCTTTTGGTGTAGGGATGTGTCTGAGTTAGGCGAGCCACCCGGTGTCATTCCAGAGGGAGGTATAGTTGCCAAAGATCAAAACATCGGTCTTGTACATGTTGAGCTTCAGACAGTTATTCTTCATCCAGGCTTCAATGCTCTTCATGCATTTGTGGAAGCTGATCTTTGCTGTGAGGTCTGCTAAGAGCGAGAAGATGAGCTGGGTCTCATTGGAGTAGGAAATTATGTTGATATGGTGGGTTCTGAAGATGTCGGCTAGAGGTGTCATGTAGATGTTAATGAGGGTGGACCTGAGGGATAAACCTAGGGGGACTCTGCAGGTGGTGCCCTTGGGTTGCGATGTGAAGGGCAAGATGGATTATGTGTGTGCGTCCAATGAGTCAGTATTGGAGTCGTCTCCTGTGATTCTGATCTGGTGCAGTCTTTTTATTAGTGTGTGGTGGAACACAGTGATTGTGCCACCCACTGAAGAAGAGTGGTGATTGTGCCACCCACTCCTGACTCTGCCTGAACTTCTTACCCTCTTCAGAGTAAACAAGTAACATCTGGCTCACATACAAATCCTCTGAAACCTGATTTGTTTCTCAAATTGTATAACCTTCTCCTTCCACCATGTCTGGAAGTGATCAATCTCTCCTTCTCATCATGTGCCCAGCCCTTAGAAGCATCCCAAGGTTATCCCCCTACTGAAGAAACTTTCCCTGGATGCCTCCAAGCCGGAAAATGTTCAACCTATTTCTCTCCTTCCTTTTCTCACAAAGGTTACAGAGAGACATGTTAATGCTATCCTGACCAAGTTCCTGGATGATAACCATATCTTGTATATTTTCCAAAATGGCTTCAGCCCATGGCACAGTACGGAATCTGCACTTCTTGCAACACTGAATGACTCAGTTGGGACCTAGATGAAGGCTGGTCCTCGGCTCTGATCCTGTTGGATTTAAGAATTGCATTTGATACGGTGTCTCATAAAACTTACTACAGCTTTTGCAAAACATTTGTATAGGCAGGCACAGTTGTCCTGGTTTGTGTCTTTTCTAACTTAATATTCTTTCCAGGTAATTTCACCCAACCACAGCTCTCAATCAATCAATCAATCATTTGTAAAGCGCACTACATACCTGCGGGGGTCTCAAGGTGCTGGGGGGCACGCTACTGATCGAACAGCCAGGTCTTTAGTATCCTCCTGAAGGTCAGAAGGTCTTGGGTCTGTCGTAGGCTCAGTGGGAGGGTGTTCCATGTCTTGGCGGCGAGGTGGACGAAGGATCTCCCGCCGGTGGTTGTTCTTCGGATGCGCGGGACGGTGGCGAGTGAGAGGTCAGCGGAGCATAGCTGGCGGTTGGGGATGTAGAAGGAGAGCCGTCTGTTGAGTTAGGCTGGGCCGGTCTTGTGGAGTGCTTTGTGTGCATGGATGAGGAGCTTGAAGGATATCCTCTTGTTGACGGGGAGCCAGTGCAGGTTTCTCAAGTGGGGGGTGATGTGGCCGTGTCGTGGTATGTCGAGGATCAGTCGTGCCGAGGCATTTTGGATGCGTTGTAGTCATTTGATGAGCTTGGTCGGGGCTCCTGCGTAGAGGGCGTTTCCATAGTCGAGTCTGCTGCTGATGAGGGCCTGGGTGACTGTCTTTCTTGTATCTGTCAGGATCCATCTGTAGATCTTGCGGAGCATGAGGAGGGTGTTGAACCAGGAGGAGGAGACAGCGTTGACTTGCTTGGTCATTGAGACCGTTGAGTCGAGGATGATTCCCAGGTTGCGTGCATGGTCGGTGGGTGTCAGGGCTGCCCCCAGTGCCGTCGGCCCCCAGGAGTCGTCCCAGGCTGAAGGGTTGGAGCTGAGGATGAGGACCTCTGTCTTGTTCGAGTTCAGCTTCAGACGTCTGATCTTCATCCAGTCGGCGATGGCCTTCATCCCTTCGTGGAGGTTGGCTTTGGCGGTGATGGAGCCCTTGGTGAGGGAGAGGATCAGTTGAGTGTCATCGGTGTAGGAGATTATATTGAGGTTGTGCTGTCGGGTGACGTGTGCGAGCGGGGCCATGTAAATGTAGAACAGTGTCGGGCTGAGGGAGGATCCCTGGGGTACGCCGCAGATGATCTCGGAGGCTTTGGAACGGAATGTGGGGAGGCGGACGCTCTGGGTTCTGCAGGAGAGGAAGGGGGTGGTCCATTCCAGAGCCTTGTCTCGGATCCCTACGGCGTGGAGGCATGCGCGTAGTGTGCGGTGGCAGATGGTGTTGAAGGCGGCAGAGAGGTCTAGGAGGATGAGTGCTGCGGTCTCACCGTTGTCCAGCAGGGTCCTGAAGTCGTCGGTGGCAGCGATGAGGGCAGTCTCGGTGCTGTGGTTACTGCGGAACCCTGACTTGGAAGGGTCCAGGATTCTGTTTTCTTCGAGGTATCGGGTTAGCTGTCTGTTGACGATTTTCTCAATGACCTTGGCCGGGAAGGGGAGTAGAGAGATGGGCCGGAAGTTCTTGAGGTCTCTTGGGTCTGCCTTAGGTTTTTTGAGTAGGGCGTTTATCTCTGCATGTTTCCAGCTCTCTGGGAAGGTCACGGTCTCGAGGGAGAGGTTGATGATGTTGCGCAGGTGGGGTGCGATGGAGCTGCTTGCTTTGTTGAAGACGTGGTGCGGGAATGGGTCTGACGGAGAGCCGGAGTGGATTGTACTCATGGTCTTGATGGTGTCATCGATGCTCATGCTGGCCCAGGCTAGCCGGGGGTCATGGTCGATGGTGTGTGCGGAGGGTCTGTTGTGTTGCTGTCTGTTGGAGCTGTCTGGGTGTTGAAGCTGTCGTGGATTCTGCTATCTTGCAGTGGAAGAAGGTGACGAGGGAGTCGCACAGGGCTTGCGACGGCGGAATGTGTTGGAGCTGAGGTTGGAGAGTTTCTTCACGATGTTGAAGAGCTCCTTGCTATTGTGTGCATTGTTGTCGAGGCGGTCTTTGAAGGAGGTCCTCTTGGCCGCACACTGTACCCCATGTGTTTCCCCAGGACTCTTCATAGAGCCCTACCCTGCTCAATGTCTACATCCAACCACTGGTACAAGTCATCAAACCCACATGGATTGCTCTAATTTCTTATGCTGAGCACACTCTGCTGGTGCTCTCCTTTACAGACAACCTTATACTTGATAGGTCCAACTTTCAAAGAGGACAAAAGGTCATTGAATGGATGAATGCCAACTGCCTCTGCCTGCATGCAAATTAAACTGAAGTCCTCTTACTGGGAAAAGACACCCACTCTTGGGGTTACCATTGGGGGACCCTTTCGCTTGCGTATCCCCCACCCCCAAGTCCTTCTTACAAAATCTAGGAGTTATCATGGACTGCACCTTGGCCTTTGGGGCTCAAGCTAAATCAGCAGCAGGCACCTGCTTTGGGCTTTTGAGAAGTCTCAAACCCATTCATGGCCTCTTCGAGTATAGAACTCGACACACATCATCTAGGCAGTAATTCTGTCACGGCAGGACAATTGCATCATCTTGTACTTAGGTACCAATAAGTTGTCATCAGAAGACTACAGCTTGGTCAAAATGCGACAGCCAGGCTGTTCTTTGCACTGTCTCTGGTCTCCTCCTCAAATTGCAGTGGCTCCCCAAGGAAAAGAGCGTTCACTTTAAAGACTTGTGAGTTGCTCATTAGATTCTGTACTCCCAGAGGGCCCTCATCTTGTCCAAACTTTTATCGTGATACCAACCATCCCGCTTCCTTTGCTCAGCTGTTCGTAATCTGGTCTCTGTCCCTCATTCTAGGAGAGCCAGAGCTGAAGGCCACTCCTTTTGCGCCTAGGTCCTGGTTCTGTGGAATTCACTACCTCTCCCTATTAGAAACATTAAGAACCATATGAGGAAATCCCTGAAGAAATTGCTCTTTTCCTTCTAATATCTGACCTTTTCTGATAGGCTGCTGGTTACAGTTATCCATCTGTAAGGTCTAGCGCTGGAAAGCACAATTTTTTGGGGCAGCTACGCGTTTTGCAAACCCCTTTAACATAACATAACTTTTTTTTAAGTTTGATTTTATTAAGGAAATGACAAGAAAGAGGAACGCAAAAATTGATGAACAGAACGCAGAACAATGTCATACATTCACCCCAGTACAGAGATCTGGGCCTAAATTCATTGTTTTTGCTCACCATGCCATTCCAGTTTGGACCCAGCCATATGCAAATCAGTCTTGACCCTGCGCCCAATGTGAACAGTCCAGCCCGAACTGCCAGGTCAGGTCCTCGCTGGACTGGAAACAAGTATCCTAGAACCGGTTTCGGGCTTTCAGCCCTCATCAGCCAGGATAGCTTGACTTCAGTGGGATGGAGAGCATGGGACCCACGTATGGGCATACCCATCCCACTCAGGGTGACGAATGCAAAAAGAACAATTGATGGACAGAATGCAGACCAATGTCATACATTCACCCTGATAAAGAGATCTGGGACTAAATCCATTGTTTTTTTGCTCACCATGCCATTCCAGTTTGGACCCAGCCATATGCAAGTCAATTTTGACCCTGCGCCCAATGGGAACAGTCCAGCCCGAACTGCCAGGCCAAGTCCTCCATGGACTGGAAACAAGCGTCATTGGACTGGTTTCGGGCTTTCAGCCCTCATCAGCCAGTATAGCTTGACTGCAGTGGCATGGAGAGCCCAGTACCCACGTCTGGCATACCCATCCCACTCGGGGTGCCGAACGCAAAAAGAACAATTGATGGACAGAATGCAGGACAATGTCATACATTCTTCACCCCGGTACAGAGATCTGGGCCTAAATCCATCGTTTTTTTGCTCACCATGCCATTCCGGTTTAATAATGTGTCTTTTGCTTCCTCGACGTAAGTGCGCAAAAGAATGATGGTTTTAACCCAGATCGCTTGACTGGGGTTGAATGTTTTGATTTGTTCTGCATTCCGTCCATCAATTGTGTGTCTTTTGCTTCCTCATCGTAAGTGTTCCGAGTATGCCCAGATGTGGGTCCTGGGCTCACTGTGCCACTGGATTCAAGCTATCCTGGTTGAAGAGGGGTGAAACCCCGAAAACGGTCCGAGGATTCTTGTTTCCGGTCCAGGGAGGACCTGGCTTAGCAGTTCGGGCTGGACTGTTCCCATGAGGCCAGGGTCAAGACTGATTTGCATATGGCCAGGTCTAAACTGGGGTGGCATGATGAGCAAAAGAATTATGGTTTTGACCCATATCTCTTGACTGGGGTTGAATGTTTTGATTTGTTCTTCATTCCGTCCATCAATTTTGTGTCTTTTGCTTCCTCGTCGTAAGTGCGCCGAGTATGCCCAGACGTGGGTCCTGGGCTCACTGTGCCACTGGGTTCAAGCTATCCTGACTGCAGAGGGGTGAAACCCCGAAACCGGTCCTAGGATGGTTGTTTCCGGTCCTGGGAGGACCTTGCTTAGCAGTTTGGTCTGGACTGTTCCCATGAGGCACATGTTCAAGACTGATTTGCATATGGCCAGGTCTAAACTGGGGTGGCATGGTGAGCAAAAGTGCATTTAACCCAGCTCTCTTGACTGGGGTGAATGTTTTGATTTGTTCTGCATCCGTCCATCAATTGTGCGTCTTTTGCTTCCTCGCCCTAAGAAAGAGAAACAGCAATAAAATGAATATAACAGGTCCTATTTAACATAAAAAAGAATAAATAAAATGACAATATAAAAGGATAAGACTAATAAACTGTATACAGAAGAGAAATATATCATATAAAACATAAAACAGTAAGGGAAAAGGACAAGGGAAAAGAAGCAAAATATAATTGATACATAACAATTGAGAGTAAAAAACATGCTATGTAAATTATGAACATTGTAAACATAACAATAAATTGGGTCGAATAGCATGGTAGTAAACATTTGGTTATGAAGAATTAACTAATCATCTGGGAGCAGAGAGGTGAAGGGGAGAATTTAAGGTGGTTATCGTATATCATCTGATACATTTGAAATTACAACATTAGAAGAGGCTTTTAGAGATAAATAAGTTGTTAAAGGAAGCCATAAAAGATCCCTTTTAGTTGCTAGAAAAATGGGAGGGACAATGTTAGTATCTAGTTGATGATGAAAGCAGACAGCATTCCACCAGGCTCTGAAAGTGACTTTATCAGCTTGTTTCCGGTTTGAGGTTATTAAATGAAATGCAATAGCTGGCAATAAATCTAAAAGCTTAAAACTCAATGATGAATGAGGCCATTTGGGAAATAGAGTAACCAGGAATATATTTGCAAAGGAAAAAGGGGTTCTGAACTTCAAAGAGAACCTTGATTTGGGACCAGACTGATTGCCAACATTGGTAGATTGAGGGACATTCAAACAACATATGCTTTAAATATGCAGCATGGCAAGGGCAGGACTAATAAGCAGAGGACATTTCTGACAAAAAAAATGCTAGAGTCACCAGGGAAATTAGTACTCTATGATAAATGAAGAAAAGTGTTTGTATGGTATTTGCAGCACAAGAGGTTTTGTGAAGTTCGGACCAGAATTTATCCCATGTGGTAATTGGCCAATCTTGTGATAAATCCTTTCCCCACACCAGTTCAATCTTCGATTTGAATCTATCTGGGTGAAGTTGTAATGATTTGTATATAATGGATGCTGAGGAGGACTTATCCAGCATTGAGAATAGTTTTTTGTAAATGTCCAGAAAGTTGATATTACATGGTATATTATGGAGGTATTGAATGAGAGAAGGATAAAGAAGATTAATTTGCGATCTAAAGTACAATGGCAAGGAAAACTTAGATTGGAGATCAGAGAAAGTAAGGGTTTGTTTATCAGATATAAGCTGAGAAATCCAATGTAAAACTCTAGAATGCCAAGATTTCCAGTACATAGAGCGATTACGAATTGATAAAGATTTATTATGCCAAATGGTTTGTTGATGGAAGGAGTCAGCAGAGGGATACGATGAGTGTATTAGAGTAACCAAAAGTTTACGAGATTGGGAGATGACAGGGGAACGCCTAGAAGCAATATTAGTAGAGAAAGCTAACATACCTTGAAAATTGAAATGGGCAATAAGAAATTTCTCCATTTGTAACCAAAGAGGAGGATATAAAAGAAGTTCCATAGAAATCCAGCGAGTAGCTTGTTTTAGGATGAAAGTGAAGTGATAGGATTCGAAATTGGGAAATCTAAGACCTCCATTAGGTCTATCTTTCTTTAAAGAGGATAAAGCTATACGAGAAAGTTTACCTTTCCATAGAAATGTTATCAAAGTAGAATCAATTTTCTTAAATTAATAACCAGGGATCATGGAGATAATATATCAAATAAGAGGGGAAAGCATCATTTTAATTGATCCAAACAACACACCAAGATAGGAAAAGGGGGTGCCAGCTAGTAATAGTGTCATTTATTTTCTTAATAATATTATCAAAGTTTAGCTTTAACGCTTCAGATATTAAAGGAGCAAACCACAAGCCCAGATATTTGATTTTAAATGGCTGCCATGAAAACGAAGAGATGTCTTTGACACAAAACATTCAAAGGTAAACCTTTGCATTTATCAGTGTTAAGTAGGGGTGGGCGGAATTTGTGTAGTCGCGCTACGCAAAGCTCCGCTAAACGGTAAAAAATCTCTGCAAGCACAAAGAAATTCCGCGATCACGCAGAATTGCTTGTTTGCGATGCTTTTTTCCTGTTCGTAAATGCTGTTTTCTTGCTCGGGGGGAAATATCTCACCAACACGCATTTTGAGAATGCGAACAAGCAAAAAATTCCGCGAAGCCGCGAAACGCAGAATTTTGGGAAATTCAGCGTTCTCCACGGAACGCAAAATCACCCAAATTCCGCAAATTCCGCGAGCGGAACGGAATTTACCGCCCAGGCCTAGTTTTAAGACGCTATCCTGAAAGTTGAGAAAAGGAGGCAGCCTGTTGAAGAAAAGAAGGGAGAGAAGCTTCAGGATTAGAACAATATAAAAGGATGTCATCTGCGTAGACTGAAAATTTAACCTGATGAGGACCAAAGTGAAAACCTGTTATACGATCATCATGCCTAATTTTAGTTAAAAAGGGTTCCAATGCTATAACAAATCATGAACGTAAAGGGCATCCCTGTTGTACCCCCCTTCGCAATGGGAAGTAATCAGATGTTTTACCATTAACAAATATTGAAGCTTGAGGGTTTGAGTATAATAAAGAAATTAAAGCAATTAATTTAGGGGGAAAACCAACCCATTTCAAAGCATGGAATGTAAAATCCCTACCAATCCTATCAAAAGCCTTCTCTGCATCTAAGGTGATCGCAGCAATAGGATGATCCAAGGAAGAGGCTTTAACTAAAACATTAAAAAGGACTTCGAGAATTGTCAGATCCTAGTCTCCCCCTCACAAAACCAGAATGTTCCGGGCAAATAAGATCAGGAAGAATAGGATCAATACGGAGTACCAAAATTTTTGCAAAGATCTTATAATCTGTGTTAACCAAAGAGATAGGTCGATAGTTCTTACAGAGAGAGTGATCTTTGTCATCTTTAGGCATTAAAGCAGATCAATGCTTCTTGAACTGTGCCTCGATAAGAGCCGTTCTCATGGAAAGATTGAAATAAAAGTAAAAGATTAGGCAAAAGACTTTTTGCAAAATGATCATAAAACTCAACGGTAAAGCATCCGATCCGGGCGCATTCCCACGATGTAACACAGAGACAGCATGGGAGATATCTGCTAAAGAAATATAAATTCCCAAAGGCTCAAAATCAATGTGGTTAGATAGAGGAGAGGGAATAGATTGAAAATAGGAAAAAAAATTAGACTTGTCAGGTAATGATTCAGGAGTATGTGGATTCTTATAGAATGAGACAAATTAATTTATAATATCCTTATCCTTGAAAATGGGCGTGCCGGAAGAACGCTACAGAAATTCAATTTTCATTCTTTCCTTTCTCACTTTTAAGTAATTAGCCAGTAATTTCCCCATTTTGTTTTGGCCCCCATAAGAGCGAGAACTACTTCTTAATAAGTAATTGGAAGCAGCATCGGTGGATAATCTATTAAAAGTAAGTTTAGTGTCAACTAGAATTTTCAAAGAGGATTCATTATTAGATTGATAAGAAATGTATTCTAGTTGTTAAATTTTGTTAAGTAAAAGAGTAGATTGGGCTTCTAGGAATTTTTTCTTTTGTGATACAAAATTTATAAGAAAACACCTGGTGGCTGAATTAAGGGAATCCCATATCATAACAAAGGGGGAGTCTGGGATAGTGTTAGAAGTAAAACAACTCTGAGGCAAAGGAATTGAATTAGGGAGTTATTGAAATGCCATCTTCCTGAGTGGGGAGAAAAAACGATGAGATCAATATCAGCATGTACAGGGGCATGATCTGAGATTAAGATTGAACCAATTTCAGATTGAATGACATGTTGGGCCAGGGATTTACTTAGAAAAAGTTCATCAATACAGGATTGTGAATGATGCGATGCAGAATAAAAACTATACTCTCTAAAGTCAGGGTTGCAAAGTCGCCAAACATCAACCAAAGCTTTACTGTGGATGTAAATTATGAGTGCATTTTATAGGGAACAAACTTAACTCTAGAAAGTCTATCTAAAATGGGATCAAGAATTTGATTACTATCACTAACAAATATAATGTAGTCATCATCATAGGTAAGTAATTTGTCACATACATTAGTCCAGAACACCTTATCGACCGAAAGTAGGGCCGTTAACATTAAAAATAACTATAGGAATCTTATCTATAAGAAGCTTGACAATAACCCAATGCCTTCAGTATCAACTTCCTGTTGAACAACGGAAACATTTAATTTTTAAATCAAGACTCCACTTTCCTTACCCAAAGCTGAATAATTAAATACATGCCCCACCAAACATCTCTTCTGCTTGGAGGCTTCCTCTTCAGAAATGTGAGACACTTGAAGTAAGGTAATGAAAGTTTTTTACTTCGCTAGGTGAGATAACACCCGTTGCCTTTTAATAGGATTGCTTAATCCTTTAATGTTCCATGTAGTGACCCAGAATGTAGCTTAACAAGATAAATATGAACATGCAATATGCTTATAAGAACAGGAATTAATGTTGATTGAAAAGGGTATAAGAAGAAAAGGTGAAGGAAATGGAACATTTGTTTTAGAAAAGAAGGACTAAGAGAGAAGGAGGTAAAATAGATCAAATAAAAAGAGAGAAAGAGAGAAAGAGAAACCATAAAAGAGAAAACTGACAGAGAAGAGATAAGGTAGAGAACAAAAAGACAGTACAAGTAATACAGAGGACAACTAAAAAACATAGCTACAGACACAAGATGAATTGGGGAGTGACTGCACCAGAAGATGACGAAGACAGCACCAGAGCTCCACTGAACCCCTGAGGAACCATGGGCCAAAACTTCGACAACAATGGAAGACGAAAAATAGATAACGGGATTATAGGAACAAAACACCTATATATGAAGGGAAGAAAAAGAATTAAAACAGCAAATACACTAGAAAAAGAGATACAAGAGAAATATGTAAAACAAATAAATGCTAGCACATTATAAAAATCCAAGCAAGGAAACATTCAATGAATAACATGAACAAGAAAAACAGCTACAAAAGGCAAAACGAATATAGTAGTCAACCACGTTTTGAAGTATCCATAGCATCAGCACCATGACGATGAAGGAAATCCTGTAAAGCTGCTGGATCATCAAATGTTGTAGTCTTTTCCTATGGGTGACCTTGAAAAGGCAAGGATGGAGAAGGTCAAATCTAGCATTAATGGAACGTAGTTGTGGATGCAAGGCAAGGAATCTTTTCAGACAATCTGCAGTGATTTTAGCCACATCCTGTGAGAAGAATAAACAATGACCTTCCCCAAAAATTTGTTTTTTGGACTTGACAGCGGACAGGACTTGTAAAAGGTCTATATATTGCAGGAATAGCATGATGACACCACGAGGTTTTGCAGAAATGTTAGGGCCAAGCCTATGAGCCCTTTGAATGTTGAGAGGAAGAGAAGTAGGTAAATCCAAGAGCTTAAGCAAAAAAGACTGAAAAAAGGCAGTAGGGTTGGAGCCCTCAATATTTTCAGGGAGACCATATATTCGGAGAGTGTTTCTACGATTTTGATTTTCTAAATCCTCAGCCTGCTTTTTAAGCATTGATATTTCCGACTCTAGGGAAGAAATACGAGAGCATGTAGCTTTAAGAGAATCTGTTCCATGCTCCACAATAAGCACTCATGATTCCAAGGAAGACCATTTGTCATCTAGATGTTGTAGGGTTTTATTAGTTTCTTCCATGAAAAGTTTTACAGCACAAATTTCCTCGAGGATTAAATCCATGGTTGATGAAGAAGAATTCACTTGAAAAGGTGGGTCCTTTTTCGGTCATTTGGTAGAAAGCGCAGGTAGTTTGCTTGATAGCTGAGCGTTTGGGATGGTGCCTGATGAAAGATCAGGTTTCTGAGGAAAGGTGTCCTCCATTTCATTGAAGTTGGAGTCTGAGTCAGAGTACGCAGTAGATTTAAAAGAATCAGTGAGCTTAAGGTTCCTCAGTCTCCCCATAAGAAGAACAGTGGAGTTTAGTATTTAAAAATTAGACTAAACTCATATGGACTATTTCGGTAGTCATTAGGATTGCTGTACGACTATATTGTAATAAGAAATGTCAAAGTAAGAAAGGAAGTCCAAACTGTCCAATTGAAGATGTAGAAAAATGGTTCAAAATGCTGCAAAAGGGTTCCAAAATATTTTGAGGATGGAAGACCTCCTTCGTAAGTAGGCAGTGAAATTCAAGGAAAGCCAAGGAAATTATAATGCCAGCAGACTGCAGTATAATGGTCACTGGTAGAACTTTATATTTCACCTCATAAAGTGCGTAGAGCAGAACACAAAATGGCGGCAGCAGGCTCTGCGACTATTTCCTCAGCGATAACATTCTGCACAGAAACGAGCGGTGCGTCTGAAATTTTCTCGCTAAGCCGGCTGTGCGTGAAAAAGTGGAGAACTTTGGTTTCTTTCTTCTTGGCCAGCTTCCCAACAACAGGCACAGTTCCCAGAGGCCCCACAACTGGTTCCAGCACTCTAGGAAGGGCAGAACTCATATAGCAGAGTTCAGGGGGAAGCTGGGGGTGAAGTCCTTTTGTTCCTGGGACTTCTTGACAGGAGGCCAGCTCTACTCAGGCCCTTGGAGATCTTTTAAGCACAAGTTGAAATAAAGTCTTTTGTAGTCTTTCTCCTCTTCTTCAGCAGCAAGGCAACCACTGAAGGCCAATCCCCCAGGTCAGGGATAGTACTCCTCCTTACAGCTTTCCCGGTTCTTTCTCCTCAGGCAGACGTTCTTCTTGTCAAGCAGGATCTAATTTCTTGGGAGCAGGGTCCCAATACTTATACCCCTAATTCCTTTGTTCCGCAGGGGTAGAGGGGCCTTTGCCCAGTCCAAACCAGTTCCTGAGCATTTTGTTGACATGACTCTGACTTTTCTATTCAGGGTGCAGGGCAGAGACATCAGCAGCTCCACAGGAGGTGGAGCCAGCATTGTTGTGGCAGAGCACAGCCCTATTCAGAGTCCAGGTGCACTCCTCCCACCCATCTGGATGTCAAACTCTGTATTCACCACCAGGCTACCTAGCCCTGCCCCTCTGGGTTTCTCTAGCCCTGTCACTCACAAAAACCAGACAGGCATATACACATCATAGCAGAGGCGGGCTGAAATGGTTAGGCAAGCAAATACCAACTTCCTAAAAGTGGCATTTGCCAACACAGAATATTAAAATAAACTTTACTAAAAGATGTATTTTATTATTCTGAGTTCAGGCATACTAAACTCGAATTTCTACCATGTTCCCTGGGTCTGTTAGGATCATAGGATGTAACAATTCTAACAGCCCATTCTGGCCTATGGGAACAGGTAGCCTTGCAATAGTGAAAAACAAAAATGTCTGTAATTCACTATTAGGACATGCCACACACATCAGGGCTTGTCCTACCTTATGCTTACAATGCACCCTGCCCTTGGGCCTACCATAGGGGTCACTAATATGAAGTTAAGGGAAGGTTTAGGGACTGGGAAGTGGGTGTACTTGCCCAGTCAGCATGACAGTACCAGACTGCACGCAGGTTCTGCAATGGCAGACCCTAGATACATTTTACCAGGCCGCTTTTGTGGGTGGCACAACCAGTGCTGCAAGCCCACCAGCAGCATTTGTATTTACAAGCCCTGGGCACTCCTGGTGCACTTTACTGGGGTCTGACAGTAAACCAAATAAGCCAATCATGGAATCCAACCAACATATACTTTTTAAATCGGGAGCACTTGCACTGTGGCACTGGTTGGCAGTGGCACAGTGCTCTGAGCAGCCAACACCAGCAAAACACCTGAGGCACAGCGGCAAAAAGTGGAAGGGAGACTCACGCCAAGGTGCCAGGTCTAACACCACCCTATAACTCTACAAACCCAACAACCTGCACCTAAATCCTAACTTACTAAAATAATAATTACACAATTTAACTAATTAATGATCAATTAAATAAATAATATTAATTAAAGCATACTTACGATTAATTATACATAATTATCTTCCCACGCTGTACCCCTATAACCGCACAACCCACTACGACATTATAAATTAATATAAAAATCTAATTAAAATGATAAACAATTTAAAATTACAAATTATAATAAAAAACATTAGCAACAATTATACAAACAGTATATAACATATACAATTACACATTTAAAACACATAAAGACAATATTCTTGAAAACAGTATTATCTACCTTAAAAGTCGATATTTTTGTCAAAGATATTCCTGCATCATGATATTTCTGTGACACGATATTAAAAACTGTATATTAGGATCACTTAATTTTTATGACTCAATATTTTGTCCAAATACCCCACATCTCACTAACCAGGTCTGCCTGCCTTCTCTCAAAAAGCTTCAGATGGGAGACCCCAGCAGTGCCAAGTGGTCCAGCAAACCTACTGCAAGGAACTCACGAATAAGGAACTCACGAATACCTACCTGACAGTCCCGAGATGTAGTCAGGAGAGTGCTTCTACAGGCCTGTCTCATAAAGTGACTAAAAACCGGAAGAGGAGAGGGAGGGGCAGCAGTGAACCTGCAGCATCATCCAAGAATCAATAAGCATAGGATTAGTAAACTCATGGAGCCCAGTGTGCCTGTCCATGAATGGAAGTCATGCAAAAACAGTTTGACGATCGGTTAGACTGTCTCTTTATGGAGTCCAGTTGATGGTGGGCATATGTAGAGAGTGAAGCACAAATCTTTTTTTTTAATAGGATATGGGAAGCTTATCAAGGGTTACCTCGCGTGAGGGGAAAGACTGTTCTCCGCAAAGAGCATGAACTGTGATGATAAGATGGGGGTGGGGGGGTTAATTGGGCAAATCACACCTCCAAAAATAACCCCAACCCCTGTCAGTCCATCATGAGGTAGCTTATTTCAGCCTCTGCATTTACCAAGGTATTGCATGTCTGAACTAGAAAACAGTACTGCTTCATGTAAAACTTCCAGTGCCCCATTTGCAAAGATTGGATGTGAGTTCATATTGACATTTACTGGAAACAGCCATACCCACTGCAAGTGACTATCGCACCTCCTCACAGCACATAGGGCAGCACTGTTGGGCAGGATCCCACTGACATCCATTGCTGCCCACCTTATATTTTATAATTGCATTACAGTTTTTTCCCAGGCACTATCATTATGGCTGCTAGTAAAGTTTTCAGAAGCCTGTGTTAGGCTGGAATTGCCAGCAATTTTGCAAGTATTCAGAGTTACAACTTTTAAAACTCCTGTCTCCTGGCTTCTTAACCAGCAAGAGCAGCATTTTCAGAAACTAACTAAATACGGTAGTTTCTACGGGAGGATTGCTCGCTGTTAAACTGGCTCACATGTATGATGCAGCCACAGTGTCTATGCACTGTTACTGTTTTGTAGGTGCATGTTGTAAGCAGACAGCACCTGGATGAAAGGTCACAAATAGTCAATTTCTCTGTTGCCGAAATGTCAAAAGAAATTATACCAGGGTTCTGCTGCTGGGCTTTTCCTTATCTTTTTCAGCAGTGAAATGATAGTCTCAGCAGCACATCTCTGGTTAATTTCACTTTCTAGATAAACAATTTGATTTGTTATTTGCCTCCCTGTGTCCGTGTCTACTTTTCTGGTTTATTGATTCTTCAGTATTAAATTGCAGGTTATGAGCTCAAGTCCTGCCCTGCCTTCTCTTGTTAAATACACTATATTTTTTTGCAGGTTTGTTCCATACTAAACCTGATACTTTTTACTGATGTTAGTTACTTATTTAAGAAGATAAAATGAGTTCCCCAAATGCTATTCAAGTTCTCGGACACATGGCTGGAGATTTAGTTGCAGGATGGTGAGGACTCACCCGCAGCTAGTGCTCACTTAGCATGTCTCCTCTCTGTGTGTGCTATTTGGAAGATGTGCAGTGTTCACCTTGTTAGACTTGTATTTGTTCAGCTGGACCAAGATGCAGGCAGAGGGGAAGGCTGGATTGTTACCCTGGCCCAGCACTTTTCAGGGAACCATACTGCCTGTGCAAAATGTATTCTTATATCACAAAAGCAGGCCTTGTCTTCTTTCGTCATATAAAATATTACTGACGAGGCAGATAACAACAGTCTCTACAATGATGCTATGAAGCACCTTATGCTACAGCTGCCTATAAAGGTTTACCTAGACCGACATTCTATTGTAAAGAATGTGCCACTGATGCTACAACATCAAAGAGGGCCTGCACAGGTTATTGAACTGGGCCCCACACAATCTGTGATGTACTTTACCCGATTTCAGATCATCATTTTTGGTCATAAAGATGCTAAACCTTGATGACTGGCAAGGGCACTAAGAGACTCAAACTTATCTTATTGAAAATGCATGCGGGATATACCACAGGCTCCAGGGGGGGTAGAAGTCTTATGCAGCAAAACGTTCCTCTTCATACCAGGGGGACTATGGACGGACCCCCTTGGGTAGATATATGGCACTGAGGGGCCAATAGGAGGGCCATATTACCAAACTATGTTTGGTGTATGCCTCGCCGAAACTTCAGGCCACGTTACTTGTGTTGGGATCTCTTCTACTTGAGCTCCCACAAGGGAGTCTGATCTTCCGGGTTGACATGAATGACGTGCTTTTAGTTGAGAAGGACACCCTGGGAGGTGTATCCTCTGGGAGGAGGGCCAGGGCATTGGGAGATTTCCTTTTGACCATGGGGCTGGGTGACATCTAGCGCCATCATCATCCCGATCTTACACAGTTCACTCACCTGTCCACGGCACACGGCACCCTCACACAAGTAGACTATTTGTTTACACACATGCATGCCATGGGTCGGTTCAAGGGGGCCAATCATGTGGCCCGTGAGATAGCTGATCACGCCCCGGTAACGGCAACAATAGAGGGTCCCCTGCAGGACTGTGTCATGCGATCTGGGATTGACCCATGGTAACGCCGAGATCCACAATTTAAGGACAGTGTCAGAAAATGTGCCGACCAATGAGAATATGAGATCAGTGAACTCAGGGTCGACATTATGGGAGGCATTTAAAACAGTACTCAGGGGCCATGCTCAGGCTTAGATTGGGACCTTCAACACAGAACGGAAATTGAAATGGATGGCCCTTGAGAAAGAAATTTTGAACTTAGGGGCCTAGGTTGAAAGAAAGGAGGGAATGCCTGGGGAGGTGGCACACCACCTCGGCCTATGCACAAGAGAATTGAGGGAACTACTGGAAGAGAAAGCCATGGCAATGCCCAGGGCCTCACAATACAGGATATACGAGATAGGAGACAAGGCTAGTAAATTATTAGCATGGTTGAACAGGCACGAGACGTGAGCGATTATGAGAGGCTATACACATCTACCCCCCTGGGACATACAGAGTCAGATTGTTTTGATTTCCTTCTGGACATCACCCTACCAGGCCCGCTTGAAGTAAATAGGGAAAGACAGGAGGGCAAACTGAAGGCGAAAGAGATTAAAGTGGCTGCCCAAACCCTGCAGTCAGGGAAGGCCACAGGGCAAAACAGTCTCCCACTGGCGCTATTTAAATGTATGCTCGATATGACGGTGCTGCACCTCCTTACAATGTTCCAAGAAGCTAACAAGACAGGAGTTCTGCCGTGGGGCCAGCAGATTGCAATGATAGTTGCGATACCCAAAGAGGGCAAGTCCCATACACGTTGCGGGTCATATCAACCAATATCTCTCCTTAATTTTGAAGTGAATGTGCAGGCAAAGTTTCCTACCATGCAACTGGGTATGGTGATTTCCTCTCTGGAGCACACAGACCAATATGGCTTTATGCCGCACAGGGGTACCAGACTCAGCCTGTGTAGACTATTCAGAATCCTGCATGTCATGGAGTTCAATTCTTTAACGACATCGGAACTCCTGTCCCTGGATGCCAGGATGGCTTTTGATAGCTTGGAATTGAACTACCTGTGGTCGGTGCTAGGTTGCATGGGGTTTGGACCAAGGTTTATCAGTTTGATAAAGTTGCTATACGAACAACCAAAGGCAAGGTTGCCGGTTAATTTAGTTGTTTATCGTGAGTTTCCCTTACATAGGGGAACAGGCACGGATGCCCCCTGTCTCCTATTCTATTTGCCCTGGCCCTTGAGCCTTTGGCCGAATGGGTCCATCAAGACGCACTGATATGGGGCATTCCCGAGTGGTAAAGTCCAGATGCGAGGTCCCATTAGTGTTGGATGGGTTTAAATATCTGGGATGCATATAATGAGGAGCCCCCAAGCATTTTATGGTCATAACCTACTGCCCCAGTTGGAAAGACTCAAGAGAGATGCCCAGTGGTGGAGAACCCCACCTTTAACATTGATAGGCTGTGCTGCCTTATTTAAAAATGAAGACACTCCCACGCCTAATATACGTTTTGTAGAGTGATCTGTTTCCCAATTCCAACATCATTCTTTCGATCAATAGAGGCAGAGTTGCGATCCAGGTTATGGAGTGGAGGGGCTTCGCACATTGCTTTGCACAAATTACAAAGGGGCATCTATGAGGTAGGACTGGCGGTCCCAGACGTAAAGTTGTACTACTGGGCCTCCCAGCTGGTCACGGTTAATGACTGGGCCTTTGGGGATTGGGCCAAACCAGCTCGTAGAGTTGACAGGTCATGTATGGGGGCCAGGGACAACACCTCTCTACTCTACGATGGGAGAAAGATTTGGGACTACCGGCACATATGCAAACGGTGGGTAAAATCTGTTGGTAGGTGATGAAATACTTTGGCTGGAAAGGCAGGCTGATGGCAATGACTCCATTGTGGGTCAGCGACCAACTTGTAGACGTCAACAAGTTGAAGGGTTTCTTTAAATGGAAACTTCTTGGTCTTGAAAAACTCAGAGAAATCGGGAGGAACCAGGCTTATCGGACGTTTGCAGCCCTCCAACAGGAGTATGAAATGGGCCCTGGAGAATGCTTGCGATATCTGCAGCTGGGCCACGCATTGCGGGGTTACATCTGTGAGGGTGAGGACTTGGTGGAGGCACACCCCCTTGAAGCTAGACTTCTGACAGACCCCCTGGAGGGGAAGGCAATTTCCTTAATATACAAAAAAGTGAAAAATAATGGTCCGGACCCCTTGGGACCACTAAGATTAGCATGGGAAGGTGACATGGGCACACTAGATGACACAGACTTGGTAGAGGACCAGAGAAGTTGAAATAAGCTCCCGTTTCCATCTCGTTCAGTTGAAGGACTTGCATAGAACTTATTGCTCCCGAGGATTTTTGCGTCTCCTGGTTAGAACGGAGTCATCCCTGTGCAATTGGGGTTGTGGACAGGATGTTTCATTCTAAAACTACCTCTGTGAGTGCCTGGAGACATAGAAATAATGGGGTGAAATAAAGCGTGTCATTGTGTAGGTGACCTGGCTGGAGGTTCCCCTGACACCGCAATGGTTCCTGTTAACCGTTGCTGGGGAGGAAGATTGGCCTAGGTATTCCAAGAGATGGTTGACACTGGGGGTGGGGTAGTTGCAAAGCACAACATAGCCAGGTGCTGGGGGGCCCAAGCACTGCCAAGAGTAGAGGACTGGCAGACTGACCTGGACTGGTGTTGGCTAGCAGAATGAACAATATACCAAAGTAGAGGATGCCCAAAGAAATGGGGGAAAATTTGAGGACAGTGGCAGGCATACCAAAGGCAGTAAAGGGTTTCCGGACAGATGGGGACGGTTGCCTATCACTACTGTGGTATCCATTTTTTTTAATTGAAATCCATATAAAAAGAAACATTTTGCCAATACATACATCCATATAATTCATTAAACGTGCTGAGTAATCCAAAATCGTTAAATAACACTGATAGGCCTGAAAACAGTACATCCTAAAATCAGTAAGAAAAAGACAATATATGCATTTAAGCCAGAATTCAAATACTGTAAAAAAAATAAAAAAATATGCAACGCATAATATTTGAGAACAGCATCCGCTGCCGATATTAACACAAATTAAACAATTAATTAAACCTTAAGTACCTTAAAAATATGCAGAGAAATCAGCAAGTATACCCAGAATAATATTTCATCCTATATCAATCATTACAACTATGTAGCAATAAAATCTGAAGTGTCGTATAGTATATTGAAGTGCTAATATTACTATCAATAGAATTCGAACATGCTGAAAAGACCTCCTGAAATATAGGCTCAATTTTAAGATCTTAATCGAAATAGGCTGCCCAAACCTTCTCAAACTTCTTAAGCCCCCCAATTCGCAGTGCATAGACTTTTTTAACCTGTTTCCTTTTCCGGACCCATTCACTTTTGGTTGGTATAAGATCAAATCGCCATCTCTGAAGCAAAAGTGATCTAGCGACTGCCATAGCAATATATAAAAATTTGATCACCTTGTCAGAAAGATGTAGATTGGGTCATAGCCAACACTATCAGCCGAATATTCAAATCTATTTTAATTAAGCATTCGGCTTCCAAATAGGAGAAAATGTCATTCCAGAACCCCTGGATCAAGGGGCATTGTTATATGATATGTGTCTAATTGGCTGAAGGATAGTTAAGACAACGAAGCACTGCCCAGATTGGTTGGGAGAAACCTTAGATAAGAAAAGTGGGGTTCTGTAAAGTAGCCATTTGCTAAAGAATACCATCCTACGCCAATTAGCGCCCCTCAATGTACTAAAGTTGAGATTATTAACTACTGACCCCATACTCGCTGTGATTTCCATCTCTTCATGTTTTCCTTATTTGGGTATTGCTTTCTCCACAAGATCCATGCTCTTGATAGAGGCTAAACGCTTTTTCCATTCCCCGGGTTTCTTAAATGTAGTTTCATCTAATAATTCATGTACTAAGTATATACATTCGATGATCTGAACCAAATCAAGTTTACTCAAAAATTTGCTAAAAATGTTATATGACCCAAGGAGAAGGAAATCATTCGGAATTAAATGAGACATTTCAGCTATATTCAACCATCTATCATTCCTTAAGAAATCTGAGATTTTCCCAATGCCAGCCTTGGCCCATTTTTGTGTAACTGTAGACGAATCTCTAATCCCAGATAATGATATAAGGCCAGATATCGGAGTTGAGGAGTTAATTACGGGGATTGATATCTTCTATAAAATGTCTGACGTTTATAGAAAAACCACTGCATATACTTATAACGTACTAGTTTAGGGGATTTTACGAATTTTAGTGGGCAGTGAATCTGATTCTCTTTGCAAATTAAGTTCACAAATATTTGATAAATAGACCCATTTGTAGTTCTGGCTTAAACCTTGACATATATTGTGCAAAATATGCAAAATAATAATCCCTAAGATTAGGGAGAGCTAATCTGCAATTTACCAGCTCCTCATATAAAGTGCTAAGTGCAATTCGCCGGACCTTCTTGCCCCAAAGAAAAGATGTAAACATAGACTCTAATTTAGCAAAGAAAGAGGCCGTTAAAACACAGGGAATCACGGAAAATAGGAAATTAAATAGCGGAAGAACAGACATTTTAATCAATGCGACCCTGCCCATAATGGTTAATGGAAGAGAATTCCATTGAAGGAATAAGTCCTGAACTTTTCGTAGAAGTGGAGCAAAATTTAAATCATATAATTTGGAAATTCGAGCCGTAAAATAAACACCCAGATATCTTTTCAGTTTTGTATTTAGACAAGGAAGAATATTGAGATGTAAATCCGTAGGCTCACAGCTACACTGTATTATTTCTGTTTTTTTTTATTGATTTTATATCCGCTAAGCGACTCAAATTGCTCAAAAATCTCAAAAGCTTTCACTTGTACCTCCAACTCAGGCTTTATTATGAGCATGATATCATCGTAGTTTAATTTCAATGTTCCCATAGTTGGTAGAGGAGGACAAATATCCACACTATTCCGAAATGCAATAAAAAAGACAATTAACACCGGTGACAGTGGGCAGCCTTGTCTAGTCCCCCGTTTAACCCTGACTTGGTCAACCTCCGAGGCATTGATAATAATGTTGGCTTCTGCATTCAAGTACAATTTCTGAATCTGCCCCGTAATTTTGGGAGGCATGCCGAAATCTAACAGAATAAAAAATAAGGTCTCCCAAACAAATGGGTCAAATGTCTTCTCGGCGTCTAATAAGAGGACCAGAGCTGGTATCTTCCGGGTCTCAAAATAATCAAGTGCATCAGCCAGATAGTCCGTATTGGTCCCGAGCTGCCTACCTGCGATAAAACCATTTTGGTCAGGATGAATCAGGTGCGAGGCAATTGCATTAAATCGGTTGGCTAACAGTTTAGTAATAATTTTATAATCAGAATTTAAAAACTAACTATATTCCCTTTTCTAGATGAGTATGGTATTGAACCACCCTCAAAGATTGAGTTAGCAATCAGCAAAAGATATTCCAAAATGGTGCTCCAAAAGGTTTTAAAATATTCAGCCGGGAGATCGTCCGGACCACAAGCTTTGCCATTCGGGAGATTTTTCATAACATCCTCCAGTTCTACTTTCGTGAAAGGACTCGCCATACACATTTTTTCAGCATCTGAAAGTACGGGCATTTCATATCTCTGAAGAAAATCCCCCAAAGATGTCCTGTCGATAGGCTGTTGTTGGCCATATATATTCTTATAATGTTGTGACATTATATCCCCTATAACGCCCGGGTCATCAGGACGAATACCAGATATAGGACATCTCAGTGCGCTTATCTGATGGCTTACTGCCTGCTCCCAGGCCTGCCACGCGAGAAACCTCCCAGTATAGTTACTCTCTTCATAGACCTTTTGCCTATGGTGCTGATAAAAGGATTCACTTTTTACATAATACTTTTCGCTAAGATCCCGTTTAGCCTGATCAAATGGTTGTTGGTTAAAAGCAGAGGGGCTACTGAGGAAGATATCTAAAGACCTTTGCACTTTCTAAAATGTGCTTTTCTGCCTTAACTTTTCTTGAATTGTCGGCATCTTTTCCGATGGATAATCCCTGTACATATGCTTTGAGCGAGACCAAAACCACGTGCGGTGGTGCTGAGCCATGATTACACTCAAGAGACTGCTTTATCTCAGTTTTAACAAAAAGCACCTAGCTCTCTTCTAATAGATATTGCCTGTTTAACATCCATCTTTTAGGAATCGTGATCTATTTACCTAACTCTAACTCCTGAATGCCCATCGCATGATCTGAAAATCCATTGCGAAGGATTCTCTGTTGACTGAAAACCAGTCTCCTGGAGCTGAGGAAAAAATCAATGCGTGAGGAAGTGCAAAATCTACCTGAAAAACAAGTATAGGCGATCTTAGTTGGAAATACTGCCCTCCATGGATCAGATATGTCCAGGGTCTTGCCATAGTTTTGTACAACTTTTAAAGTTTTCGGTTTTTGCTGTTTTTTGGATTCAGCTGAGGAATCAATTTTAGGGTTCATTAAAAAATTAAACTCTCCCCCTATGATCAATTCACCAGGTATTTGAATTAAACATTGAAAAAACTCTTCATATGGCATAGGATTATCCTCTACTGGAGCATATATGGTGGCAAAAGTTAGAAGTCTGTTCCTGAGATTGCAGGTGGCCCAGCACCACCTTCCGCTCTGATCACTTACAAAATGAAGTATCTCAGCCTGAAGTTTTTTGCTCAGGAAGATCACCGTACCACGATGAGACGCTGAAGAGGAGGAGAAGCCCATGTAGGCTGCCCAGGACCTAAACATTGGGAAATCTACCGGTATATGAGTCTCTTGTATTAAAATGGCAGCTGGATTTTCTGTCTTAATCCGTGCCTCAATGGCCCGCATTTTCTTCTTGTTGTTAAGATCATTAACATTGAAGGAGACCACTTTCAAAACTTCCTTTTTATCCATTAGCAGACGGCAAGATATAATCCAGACAGCCTAGTAACATAGACAAAAGTGTTCTGTAAAAAAACTACTGTGGTATCCTCTCCGTGTGCATAATGTCAAATGTGAACTTCTGGTTGAATATTACTTGTGCCAATTGTATCACTTATGTACTACTTGTTGAGCTGTTTGCAATAAAAAGACATTAAAAAGGCACCACTAACTAACATCAGTTTAGCAAAGTACTGAAATAGGCAACTGGGATGTTGGAAGTGGAGGTCCCTGTCGCTTACAGCCGCCACCAAATGCTGGAGGCGTGCGCCCTCGACCCCTCGCTTCAACGTTAGGCTAAGTAAGGACACCATCTGAGATAGCCCTGCTCACACCCTTGGTAGCATGGCACGAGCAGCCAGGTGTATCTCCAAGGCACAAGTGTTCAGTATGTGCAACCACGCTCACAATAACCCCATGATGTCATCACAAATAGACTCCACACGAGTATTGATAAAATGAGTATAATCTTTATATAAGAAATTATATGATATGACCACACGATACAAAATCAACATATAAAAATGAGTATTATTCTTTCCGGTGGGTTGGTAGGTTCTAATCCCAACCACTGTGTCTAACCAACAGTTAAGCTCTTCTCTAACCGGGTCCCAAAATGTTAGACCAGTCGTATTGCTAGAAACACACACGTTGCAAAAGGAAACAATACTTCAATGCGTAACGATATTCTCTTATACTGTGCAACAGAGAAATAATGCCATATGTAGCACCATAGTCATGTACTTTGCAATTGAAGGAATAATGCAATGCGTATCACCACCAGCATGCCCTGTACCAGGAAGAAACAAAGCAATGCTTCACGCTACAATCCTGTACGGTGCAATTGAGAATTAATACACTGCGCCATGTTATACTCAGATACTGTGCACTGACGAAATCATACAATGCGCCACGTTGCAATCAAATAATATGCAAGGGAGAAATAATGCAGTGCGTAGCACACCGAGCATAAAGTTTGTTAGGCACAAATGAGGTCAGGCTTTATACGACAGTTCGATAGCTCGTTACCATCAATAATGCAAAGTGTAATACAACAGTTTTACGTGCTCCAGTAACAGTGCCCCCGTTATGAATCAAATGATGACACACAAAGTACTGCTTCCCACTCCGGCCCCAGTAATGCCCAGTCCTGGGTCAACATGGGCCGGAATCCAAGCTGAAGCAATGGCTTGCACAGCTCACTGAGCGGAAGGCCGAGAGAGTGTCCCTCCGGGCCCGCACCCCACCCCAGGTGTTCATCCACGTTACCTGGGGGGGCGCCATCCCACTCTCCTCCCGAACATCAGTGACTTGGGCCTTCTTCCAGAACTCCGTGATGGGAATTGGCGGACTCGGGCAGGCGGCTCAGCTCTTCCGCGGCTGCCGGTCTGGGCCGCTACTGATGGCACGTGTCCGAGACTTGCCTCTTCTCTGGTGCTCGCGATGATCCGGCGCTCATCACCAACGCTCAGCTTGCACCTCAACACGCACCCTGCGCGTTCGAGCCTCGCCTCTTCTCCCAGTGCACACGACATCCAGGCGCTCTTCACTAATGCCCTGGCTGCACCACAACATGCTTTCTTGCACATCCGAGTCTCATCTCATCTCCCAGTGCACACGATGTCCAGGCGCTCTTCCCTAATGCCCTGGCTGCACCATGGCACGCTCCATTACACATCGGAGACTTATTTCTTCTTTTGGTGCCTACGAGGCCTAGGTGCTCCTCACCAAAACCCGGGCTGGACCACGACACGCACCCAGCGCGTCCGAGACTCACATCTTCTGCTGGTGCACACAAGGCCCCGGCGCCCTTCACTAGCACCCGGCTGCATCACGACAAGGACCCTTGCGCGTCCGAGCATCGCTTCGTCTCCCTGTGCACACCACGACCAGACGCTCCTCATCAACATCCTGGCCTACACCACGACACGCACTCTGCGTGTCTCAGACTTTGCTTATTCCTGCATGCCCACGATCACAAGGCACAAGGCACAACTTCTGAGGGTCTCAAGCGGCACAAAGCACGTGCACACGGCGTTGCTTGGGACTTCTCCAGAAACTTTTATGATCCTATATTTCCAAACAAGGAGCCAGCTCACCTCGGGCCCTTGGGGTTACAGGACACAGCACAAAGCACAGTCGTGTTCAAGCAGGGGGACCCAGCGCCTCCAAGCACAGTCCCAACAGCCTCTTCCTCAGTTAGAACAGCAAACTGCAGACCAGCCCCAGATCACAAAGCAAGGATTAGTCTATCCACCACAGTCTCTCCAGTTGTTCCATCTTTAGAAGAAAGAATGGTCCAAGCCTTTTCAGTCTCAATCCATATTTGTTTCATTCCAATGTTCAGGGGTTTCAGCTCCCATAGTTATACCCCTTAATGTCTTTGAAGTTTTTATGTGCTCAGGGGTCCCTGAGCACTCCGTAAATCAGTTCTGGGTGTCTCCCTCTCAGTGTCACCTTTCTCCCTTTGATACTGGGGGTCTGGATCCTGTAATCACTCAGCAAGAGATTGGTCAATTGGTTTATAGCACCAGCCCAGGCCTTTTCACCTCCCAGGCTTCTCCCCCCCTACTCTCCAGATGCTATCGCAACCCCTCCCTTAGCCAAGACCTCTCACAGCTCCTCCCACCTTTCAATTCTAGACAGACAATCCACATTTCAGAAGCACACAGAAATGCTTAGAGCACAAAACTCAGTCACTTTCTAAAAGAGTGGTTTACAAACACACAGTGACAAAACCACCTTTACAGAAAGATGCATTATGACACTGTGAGTTCACACAAACCAAACTTCACCTCTCCATTATAAACTGACAGGAATCTAGGCTACAAAACACAGCACCCAGCCTCCCCCATTCTGTCCTATTGGCAGAAGGGCCTTTCAGCAGTGAAAAACGAAATGGAGAGTTTTTCACTGCTAGAACATAACACACACCTCAGTTTATGTTCTGCCTTTTACCTACACCACACCCTGACCAGGGGTTACCTGAGACCTGCCACAGGGGTGCCCCATGTGTATGTAAAACGGAAAGTCAGGCCTGGCAAGTGGTTGCACTTGTCAGGACAACATGCTAATTTAGCATTCTGCGCGCAGGCCCTAGTTCCCTTCTCTGCGTGCCCTTGCATTATTAGCCCTTGCACACACAGTGCACATCACTAGGGACTTTTACTAGTAAGGCAAACATACCAATCATGACCAACCAATCACCATACATTTTACATAGGGAACTCCTGTACTTTGACACTGATAAGCAGTGGCAAAGTACCCAAAAGCACCCAAAGCATCTAAATTGGCATCTCCAGGTCAGGAAAATGGTCCAGGGGGAAAGCAAAAAGTTAAGGGAACTTCAACCAAAAAGGCCAAGTCCTACATGGGACCACTCTGGGTTTTAGGTCAGGGAAATATTAAAGGGCTTCATTACCGAAATCTGAAAATCATGTTGTACAGAATAAAGGCAATGACGAAGTGCAAAGTTGATAATATAGTCAAATATTAAGAAATAATTCTAAGTCTCCAATGAACAGCACAATCAAGAAACAGCTGTACAGCATTCCTATTGGCATGTGAAAATCTGGCTCACCCCCAGAACCAAGGGGTTCTTATTTACAATTGTTGCATAGAAAATTAGCCAAAGCGACAGTTTCAGCATGACTTGGTCCCATGTAACAATTCTTTTCTGGAGTAAATCATGTCAATATACATTAGTAGTATCCAATTTTCCAAGAAAGCATCCAGCCTTTCTGTGTCACTGTCATCCAGAGATGTTATGAAGAAAATATGCACTAGAACAAGTAGCAAAATGGTGCATCAGACACTGTCCTACCTCCTAAATGGACTCAATAACACATAGGTATGGAAAGTATTTTCTGCAAGAGTGGTAATATTTCCTTATCCTAAACTCATATACCTAGGTGTCATGGCCATCACCAGCCGGGGATGCTTCCCTTCACAGCAAACACCTCCTACATTAGCCCCCTTGATTGATACATGATTATATGAAGTTAGAGTCTGGACCAATGGCAGGTAGCCTACAACACCCACAAGCCACCATTCCTGTAAACCTAGATCACCTGCATGAGGGAGGTGTTTGGAGTATTTAAGCCACTCCTTTGGAGTGGGCCAGTGCTTGTAAATCATTTAGACACTGGACGAGTATTGCTGGAGACGCCTTTTCCTGTTCTCTAGATTTGTACGTGTCAGTGCGGGATGGTTGCATGAGGATTTCCTGCTATACTCTCTTACAACTTGCCCTTGCTGTGGAGAGCTGCGCAGTGAGCCCTGCAGTGCCACTCTTGACTCGTGCTCCCCTGGGAGCCTCTGCGTCTGCCCGCCTAGGGGTGGGCGGAATTTGCTAAATTAACTTTTGCAAATTATCGCGAAAATGTTTAAAATTATTGCAAACAAGCGGAAATATCGCGAAGATGCGGAAGTTTTTTTCCCGCATGTTCACGAGATTTTCTGCATGGTTGCCGGTCGCCAACTTACCCATGTGGTTGCTTGCGGGCGCGGCCATCTTGTTTTGAGTTGTCTCGCGGTGCATGATCGCGAGAAGAAAGACGTGATCGCGCGACGCATGACGTCACTGCGGGCGCGAACTGTCGCGAGACAGCGCAAATGGCTAAAAACAATACAACATTTCATGGAGAACGCGACCGGATCAAGAAAACTTGTCGGCGAACGCAGGGATTCAGGTAAGGTGATCGCGCGCGCGAGAATGTATTATTTTACAGCGCGAGCAAGAAACAAATTATCGCCAAGCTGCGGAAACCGGAAATTTTGACATTTTCGCGCTCTCCGCGGAACGCGAAAATGTCAAATTATCGCAATTTCCGCGAACGGAACTAAATTTTCGTCCAGGCCTACTTTTCAGTACCGACTTCAGAGCCGAAGCGGAAAGTTTTTTTTAATTTAGGTGAGGGTGGAAGGCGTGGACATTTCTCTTAGCAACACGTTCTTCCGCACCGGTTGTTCAGAGCGGAACGCGCTTGCCTGTCAATAGCCTCTCACGATTGCATGCACGGAAGAGATGCATGCAAGCAGTTTCCTTTTTTGTGCACAGACTTGTTTGTTTCACTGACAATTAGCCCACCCAAAGTGTTGCGGCTCTCAACTGCCCTGACTATTCTTTAGGTTAACACGCAGAGCTGCATGGTTAACCCTTTCATTGTCTTCCATTAGGGGCTGTGTCCTAGAGAACGTTGAGGGACATTTCGAAGAGCTTTATGATGCTTTGAGTCTCCGTCTTCTGTGGCTTAATATGAGGAGCCAGATCATTACCCCGTTGAGAGACAGTTCACCTACAACTTGTTATAGCTTGCTTGTTCCTTGAGTCATTATGTGACTTTCTCCAGGATTAAGTCACTCCTTAGTTTAATGCTGATTTCCAGAGCTATCATTGAGAATAACGTATTTCTTGGGTATCCTCCCCCTTCATTGGGAGTATATGTGAGTGGCATGTATGGACAAATGTGCAATACGTAAACTGTGTACACTTAGAATCGTTTTACATGTTAACGCTCCCTCTTTCTTTCTCTCTTTCACATAGTGTCTCCTTCTACAAGGTGTACTTCATTGCAAGAAGTGTGAACCAGAGAGGCCTTCTCATACATCCCATGAGGGTTTATTGTTTTATCCTTTTTTCCCCTTTCCCCTGTGGGAGGTCTTGCAGGGGAGTTAGTATCTCATCCCTCTGTGGGTCTGCACAGGGGGAGTGGGGAAACATTGCATCGCCCCTGCTGGTTTGTTCCAGAAGGTTAGTGGCTTGAGGTATCTGCTAACTTGACACTAGGCACCTCAGATACCTCAAATCATTGTTTATTTTTATGAGGTGCCCTTACCTTTGTTCTGTGGCATACTTTCTCTGGCCATCTCATAGCACTCTGGTAAGACGTACTTCCAGGGAGGACTCAGCCTCAATTTATGAAGAAGTTCTTAACTTAAGCTAAGTTTCTGGAAAAGGAAGGGTTCTAGATTGAATTAGAAATACCTTAAGGTGTACCACAGGAGTGCCCTTTATTAGGTGGTACCTTAGGTGTGATTACCAAATATAAAACAGGTACTCAGTGGATGAATAAGGGTACAATGACAATGACATAGTTCTAATGTGCAGCATGTTTCTGCCCTCACTTAAGCTATATAAATAGTCAAGGGCATTCGTCAGGGCTGTCAAGGGATTCCTAGTTCATAAATCAGTGTGAAGGCGTAATTGTGGATGGAAAGGGGTTTACTACTTTCCCTGATGTTAACTGTCAACCTAGGATACAAAAGCAACACAATTATCTTTGTACTCATCATGCTTATATCTGAGCTGTCTGACAAACAATCCTCATTGATCGCACATGTGATGAGGAAGTGGCACTGCAAACAACACAAAAAGCACAACATGCATATCTGGTAACAACGTGATATTTACATGCATTTCCTCAGATTTCTCTACAGTCTTACCCTCATTACGAGTCATCCTTTACTTCATGGTCTGGTGAAGATTGGCGACTGCAGGAGTCACACACTTCATTTCTATAAAATATCATGTCCTTAATCCTTGTAAGTTGAGCAATCATAACATCATTACATATTTAGATCCTTCATAAGGTTTTGGTTTTTGTATTACTAGGAGCATTCCCATAAGTCTCTGGTGTATCCTATGTAATATATAATCATCACCCTTATTCAGTGATATTAAAGCGCTATAAGGCAAATGTAAAATAATATCGCAGGCAGCTGTAGTATATCTTAAGGTATTCTTAATTCAAACTGGATCCCTGTCTTGACTAGCTAATTAGCATATCTTACAAACTCCCTCATACACTGAGGTTGAGTCCGCCCAAGTACTACTATCTTACCAGGGTGGGAGGAGGTAGCCAATGATGAAGCATGCCAAATTACTTGGTTGAGGCCACCTCATTCAAATATACAATGATTTGAGATATCTTAGACACATAGGTATGTGGGTTGAGGATAGGAAAACAATACCTCTCCTATAGGAAATACTCACCCTACGTGTGTGTCCATGAACAAAATATCTAACATTAAAAAAGGCAATTCCTGAATGTGCAAAACTGAACTAAGCTACCGAAACAAAGCAAATGTAATTTTGGATGTTACAACCCATTTAGTACAAAGCTTTATTAATAAGTCTTTATATTCATAACTGTTAGAAAAATATTACATCAGCTACCTTCAATTTTCACAGAGCCTGTGGGGAGAGTAAATATGCAGGGGCACCTTATGGGAGGGGTGAACGCAGGAGTGGAAAAAGAGACAGAAACAGTATTGATTTTATCAAATGTAGTTTTTTTACTAAAAGTGGGGCATAACTAAATCATGTTAATAAACACATGGTTAAACCTCATATTAAAATTGTGTTAACCACATAGATACTGATTCATTATTTATGTATTGGTTCCAACATAAATATCATTAATACTCAATATTATTCGTCACACAAAAATATGTTCTTTAAAAAACTCCTAAAGATCCATAAGCTGACATGTAATCCCATAAAGGAACTGTGGGCCAGATGTACAAATATTAGGAAGACCGATTTCCTAATTGAGATTCTCTCCGAATTGCAATTAAGAAATCGCTATTCCTAATCAATGTAACTCAATGAGTTTCATTTAGGGATTCCTTGTGGGTCGCAAATCAACCTACCTCATGAGTAATAACTAGGTAGGTTGAAGTTTGCGACCCATTAGGAATCACAGTCATCACAAGAATGGTGGCCTGATGTCTGTGATTGTGTTTTAATAAAGCAATAATTTTTTATGCAACCCATTCTCCTTAAATGAAAATGGGATGCATTTAAAAAGAAAAAAATGTAAACCTTTGCGAATTGGTTACTGCCAGTTATAAACTGGTGGTAAAGTATTGCTGTTTTGCGACTGGAATTCAGTTGCAAAACAGTAATAAATACCATACAGATTCGGTATTGGAAAGGGACACCCTAAGCACGCCCCTAAACACGCCCTTTCCAACTACCGAAATGCAAATGCAAAATGCAATTCAGTAGCAAGTAGCAAGTTACTGAATCACATTTTGTGCATTTGAAAAGGCATTTTTCTGGTTGCAAATGGCCTGATTCTACAAATAGGGCCATTTTCGACCGGAAAAATACTTTGGACATCTGCGGCCACAGGTATGACCATTTTTAGCAGTCGAAAATGGAGAACTGGGCCCTTTGTGATAGCTAAAATGACTTCTGGCATGAACAACCCCTATTTTGGGAGTTATAATCTTTTATCGACTAACCAAATAAGATTTGCGAGTCGCTATTAAGAAGGGGCAATGCAAGAGCTTCCTTTCCTAATAGTGAGTTGCAGGGTCAAGTATAAATGTTTTGCGACTGGAATGCGGTCGTAAAACATTCCCACTTTTTTGACTCTGTGAAGAAGGTGTTAACCCATTCGCAAACAGGAAGCAGTCCCATAGGGACCCTTCCCCTCTGTGAATGTGGGTGCCACCATTTTTTAGGAGCAGGCACTGATCTATGGAGCACTGCCTACTCTTAGAAAATGAAAGTGAAACATTTTATTTTTTCAATTTTTAATTCATCCTGTTTTCCTTTAAGGAAAAAAGGTTGCATTTAAAAACAAAATTGCTTTATTTAAAAATCAATTACAGACATGGTGGTCTGCTGTCCCCAGCAGGCCACCATCCCTGTCTAACAGACCATTCCCAATAGGTCGCTAATTGCGACCTACCTCACGAATACTGATGAGGTAAGTCATTTACAATCCCATTGGGAATCGCTAAATGTATCTGAGACACTGTTGTACATTCCATTTTATGAGTCTCTAAAAAATCTCAATTAGAGACTCGCAAAATGAAATGGTACCACATTTGGCCCCTGGTCCTTTGCTCTTTACACAAATCTTTCCTAATGAAAACTAACTGTTCTACACATTTCACTCTTTGCTCACAAAAGCCTACATTCATGCTTATTCCGTCTCTGCCCGACCATTATGTTCGCTATTCAATGGAACATTTGTGAAAAGTATACCTCAGGCTTTGTACATTAATCCATTACAAAGGGATTTGCAGACAGTGTCTTTGCTTGACCTTATTTTAACCTACCCAAGCAGCAGGCTGTGTGTGCTCAAAGAAGGGGACAGCCGTCTATCTGTTTAAAGCTACCAGGCATGGAGGCATTGTCCCGTCGGGTACATGATATTGCTCAAGTTCAAAAGTTGACATTGGTTGGTAGTTTTGTTCAACTCAATTACTATATATATTACATTGTGACAGGTTTGTTTTTTTGGGCAGAAATTTGTTCTTAATGTAAAAATTAACAGTCAAAATAAATGCTATTTTTCAGTAGAGTGCAAAAAGCTCAGAATATTTTCTGATCAAAAAGCAAGGAATTTCTTGTAACGCGATATTTTGGGATGGAGAACTCGCACGAGCATCCTTGCAGTTTTACTGCAGTCAATTCATGAAGATGCGCAACTGACAAAATAAGTCATCAATCAAATTTTTGCTTTGAGTATGAAATTCAATTTCTGCATTTTCATAGATTGACCATGAACGTGGCATGGCAAAGTATAGCAAGCACCAACGAGAATGCTACGAAATAACATAAGGTCAAATATTGATGAGGGATGTGCACTCCACCAATGCAACATATTCCATTGACCTGCATGGGTACTATCACACCATCATAGTCATGGTCATAATTTATTTGTTGTTTATTTAAAATGGCGGAATTCCTGCCGCGGCGCTGGGGGGGGTTTGGGGGCAGAGCGGTGGTGCTGTGCTCGTGACGGAACCGCTCCGTCACGAGCCACGGTTGAGCTGTGCTCATGACGGAGTGGTTCCGTCACAACTCCGCCCACTGCGCTAATCGCCCGCACAGGCGGGGAATTAGCGCCGCGTGGGCGGAGCGGCCGCCAACGGCCGTAGCATGACGGAACCACTCCGTCATGATCACAGAGCAACCGTGGCTCATGACGGAGTGGTTCCGTCATGAGCGGGGAAGGGGTTAAATAAAACAGAAATTACCCAAATAATGTACAAGAAATAACCACAATCTCAAAAACAGCATGTAGAACATTTACGTGCTCAGGAAGTGCCATTGATTTTTCATCCCACCGATGGATCCATCCTTGTAAAGTGAATGTTTGAATCCAACTGGAATGAGAATTAGAAACCAAGAACAACATGCCTTGGCAAAAGCAAATTATCACTATACCCAGGGTACAACAACACAGAAATATTAAAGTTATACTCAGATGTACATGTGCTGGTACTATCATTTACTTTTTTTGCATGTTAAGCAAGCTCTTTTTATTATGTCAATGCTATAGAGAATGATCTTCAATTAATTCTTGTGGGGCGTCCTACATGTTATTGATCATTCCTAAATACTTTAGTTCAGTAATGGCACTTTTCTCAAAGTTTGTACACATTGCTGTCCGTGGTCATGGAAGTGTTTTGTTCCTATGTGGCAGACAAGGATGCTAGTATAGAGAGTGTAAAAACAAGGTGAAGGGTAAAGGCAGTAGTAACCAATACATAATGTGGTCAGAATTTGCATAGAATTTATCCTGGAGGCTATGTTGCATTTTAACACACTGTGGGCTTCATTATGATGCCCTTGGACTTCGTTGTGGTAACTCTGTTCCCTCTGAAATATGAAGATTCAGGTTACCTGTAACTCCAGGGGACACCCTAAGGGTCCCTTCAGAAATGGAGAATGGCAGGCAATACTGTAAACAAGCATTGGCATAGCCAATAGGTCTCGCTTTTGGGACCTTATAAGTATATTTACTTTTGCTATAATAGCGGCACGTAAAGCGCAGGTGCCGCGATTATAGCAAAAGTAAAGAAATAGATGTTTTTTTCTATTTCTTTACTTTTGCTATAATCGCGGCACCCGCGCTTTACGTGCCACGATTATAGCAAAACTAAACATACTAATAAGGTCCCAAAAGCGAGACCTATTGGCTATGCCAATGCTTGTTTACTTTTCGCGCAGGGGAGGGGGCCTGCGAGATTCCCTTGCGGGAGCGTGCAACCATGTGGCGCCACCATATGGCGCCACGCGCTCCCGCAAGGAAATCGCCAGACATGCACGCGTTGCCATTGCAAGCAATGCAACGCGTGCACGTTTTTGTCCCCAAAGCTGTGCCGATGGCATTAGGTCTCTCTCCTATGCAGCGCATGCGCGCTGCGTAGGCGAGACCTAAAAAGTAGACCTGACATGGCAGGTTATTCCTCATTGCCCCCAGAGTTTCACAAGGAGGGATCGGAATTGCCAGGTCGCTCATAATAGAGGCCTTTTTGACCTTACATCCATGAAATTCCCCCAAACCTCCAGCCTTAGTTTTGTTAAACTCGTTTGTCATTAGGACTTTGTGCACTTTACCCCTGCTAACCCATGATAAAGGGCTTGTGTTGCCCCCCAAACATGGTCAAATGCACCTTAACTTTACTTATAAACCCCTAGTAAATGGTACAACACGTAACCAGGGGCTGTAAATTAAGGGGCTACTATTGGGCTGCAGTGTTTATTGTGCCACCTGCTAAAGTATATCCGTAAAACATATCTCTACCACTACAGCCTGCACTGCTGTTTTAAACTGCCATTTTCGATCTTGCAAATTAAACCTTTGCTAGTCCTTCCTGTTTTTACTTACAAGTCACCCCTTAGATAGACCCTTGAGGCTCATAAGGCAGGGTGCATGATATTTAAAAAGTGGGGCATCCATTTAAGTTTTAAATCTCCTGTCAGTGAAAAACTCCTAAAGTAATTGTTTCACTGTTGTGAGGCTCTCTCTCCCATAGACTAACCCTGCGCATCTTTATTACACTTAATAAGTGATGACTTCAGTTTAGGAACAGATTGAGAAATGCTTGTTTGACTCCAATGAATTGCCATTTAAAATACTCTTTAATGGTAAAGTCAGATTTTTTACTATTCTGAATATCCCACTTTTAGAAAGCTGGCATTTTTCTGCCTAAACCCAATATACCTTTCTACCAGTGTTCAGGGTCACATAAATGCAAATGGCTCTCCGGTTGTAGTCTGCGCTTTCTTTCCAGAGATGCAAATAAAAGAGCCTAGGTGTGAGAGGTGGGACTTCCTAGCAGAAGGACCGATAAGGAACTGTACCCTGCCCTGACTGCACTTCAAAGGGCCTTTTCTGTAGCACACACAAAGGGAACTAGGTCTGCCATTGTCTTTGTCACCGTAGACAGTTTGGAGTCAGGACCAGGGGAAGGAGTAGAACCAGTTTTGCCAGCAGGTAGGAAAATTCCCTAAAACAAAGCTTTGTACCATATTTAAAAGTGTTTTCTTCAGAAACTCTCATCAGAACACTCCTGGACCTGTGCCGGATTCACAAGAAGGACTGCCCTGCTGTCTGGAGAAGAAAGACTGTACCTACTTACTTGAACCCAGGCTCCCCATAAATGACTCCATGGGCCAGCTGGATAACCTCCTGTTTGAGCTACAGCGACACAACAAGCTTCTAGAGATCTCCTTGCTGCCACCCAGCTTACCAACACCAACTGGACCTGTCCGAGCTCTTCTGCTGACCTCTGCTGTAGAGCGTCCAGACCCCCAAGAGGTGTCCCCTTGGTCCTGGACCTTTTACCGTCATGAGTGTGCACTCCTCCTGAACACAAGGTAAAGATATAGAACGTTTGGGCTCTTGTGAACGCGAAGTAGCCCCTTCATAAAGAGAAATAACCACCTGCGATGACCTCCAATGCTAAGCTCCAGCAGGACCTGCACTTCACATTATAGCGACCATCCACAGTGACTGGCAGCGCAAATCTACAATGAGACCTACACTTAGCGCCAACAGTGGCAGTCTGCCCTGAAAAGCTTCAGCAATGGTCAGCTCTCCGTGTTACAACAATGACAGTCCATGATGCCCGGTCTGCCCCTCGGGCTGACAATGAGCTCCTCACAGCCCCTACCAATGGAAAAGGCAGCTCCTTGTGTGGAGTTAAGAACGTAACACTTCAGCAGGATAAGCCTGGTCTCTGTGTCCAAACCATGCTGCATCTCGTTTTGCTGACCTTGTGGCTATACCCTTGATAACCACGAGTAGCGCTTTCTGCTTTTTGGTACTTTTTTCTCATAAAACTTAAAAAATTAATATATCCGGTCCTACTCAATGTATATCAGTTGTTTTTGTGTCATTGTACTTATTGCATTTGACTCTTTTCTAAATTGATTTGGGATTTTTTGTTCTGTTCACTTTTGTGCCAAGCAACCGGGGGCTAAGCACAGGTTTATTTATTGAATTTTGTTGTACATTCCGCAAATGATTGTGTTTTTTATTTCAGTGGGGCTCTCATCCTTCTCAACTAATAACCCATTTTCCAACACGGCCTATGAATGTTATGTGCTTCCAGTGGAATGTTTGCTGCACTTTACTCATTTGAAATCTCATGGCCTCAAAACATTTATCAGTGACTTTTATGAATGGAAGAGACAGATAGTGGAGGATGCCCGAGAGGAATGCAGAACATGGAGCAATGCTGGGCATTGTTTTAGCAATGCCCTCAAAGGCATCATTAAAACATGAGAAGAGAATCCCAGTATTAATGGGAAGATAAGAGCTGGGGTGGGGGAGAGCAAGACAACTGCCACTTGGTTCCTTATTTCAACTTGTGTTCAAACTATTATATTGCCTTGATGTTACAAACAGTAACATATACTATGAATGTGTTTTATGTTTTAGAGCAATAATTGTGTCTTGATTGAAACATTAGAATCATGCTTTGTTTAGTTCGCCTTGACTTGCGTTTTATAGTTACTGCTGGAACAAAGGCAAAGTGAATAATTCGGACAAATACCTTCTCCTAACAATTCCATCTAGCCTTTTTTCGACACACCCATTACCTCGAACAGGCAAATATTATACAAGCATTATGCTCTACAACTCTTGGAAGTTAAGTACACATATGTTATTTTCATCAATGCTCTTGCCTAACAGCACCGCTGCTGTACACTGTGTGGGTATGGGCATCCCAACGAGGCTGCAAGGTGATATGCTGTCACTGTATTAAAAAATTAAAAAAAATAGAAGACCTTTTGTCACTGGTTGCTAGGCCTTTTAAGCCTAAGAGAGTGACAATCATGTTTCCTCATATCAATTCTGCTGCCTTCGCACCAGGGAGTGATATCACTTGAAATTATCTAGTCAGGCAAAAGTGGCCTTTTTACAAGAAACATGGCATCATTACTTACCCCTTGAAGGACCAGCTAGGAGTTGAGTATGCTTTGCTCAGTCAATTCTATCTGCAAAAAAAAGAAAACATTAATAAACGCCTGCTCAAGCACTTGCCCTCGTACCCACCTATAGCATGTAAACACGTGCTCCAAAGATCACACGAGCTTCTGCTTACAATAGGCTCTCTGCATTAATGAAGAAACGTAGGGTGGAAGTTTGCACAGGGTAAACTTTAAAGGCCCCCGGCAAGAGAATAATAGTGGGTGATACTTTTTAATCGTCCTAGTTTATAACCCTGCAGAAACATGCTCTAACTAATGTGTCAGCAAGCTTTATGGTCCCATCAGTTGGCCACTAAAACTTAGGGGCATATTATCAAGCACGGCGTTAAAATTATCGCAGAAAACTGCCGCTAAAGCGGCGATAATGGGCTTGATAATATGCACTAGAGAAGCCCATGTTGACACCAGAACATGGGCTTCTATTGGAATTCTCCAGGGCAGTTTTCTACCGCTAAAGCAGTGATAATTCTAACGCCGTGCTTCATAATATGCCCCTTTGATCTTCTATTGTATATTACCTATACTCAAAACTGCCCCAAAAGGAGAACACAAGTTCTCTTCTTTTTTAAACACAACTCTCAAAAGTACCCAAAATACTTCATGAATCTTCAGCTAAGTGTCTATTTTGTCCATATTTTTGTCTGAAGCTTTAGTAGGAACGTCTAATTGAATTAAGGTCTTCAGTTTGATGTTGACTAAACAAAGCAAAACAATGGGGGATGGGGATAAGGTACAGTACTTAATTATAGAAGGTACTTTTGCAGCCATCATGTGTTAGAGATGTATTATTTATTGTTTCGTTTGTTCACACGTCTAATTTCAGGTTTGGTTATGTATTGACACATAATCACACAGCCATTGCTTTGAAGGCTAATGTGCTGATAGTGGCAATACTTAAGCTTGAGTGGAATGAAACTCAAGCAGCCTTTTAGAACATGACTTTACCCTTTAGAAGGACAAACATTACTTATCCTGTTGCAGTCCCCTATTGCCTATTTATATAAATACCTATTCAAATTCATCCAACGCCTCTCTAACAATTATTTACCGTACAAGAATACAAAAAGGTATGTTTGTGATATTTGAGACGATAAAATAGCCTACCTTTTCAAGAAAAAGCTGCCAGTATTGATATATTGACCCAATTTATAATACATTACAAATGTGGGAAATCAGAAAGTAGTACAGAGTTCTGCCAGACGACAAAATCAGCCTGGATTTGAAATCAAAAGGAAATACATCTCCAGGATTCAATCCAGCCCAGCAATCAAACTTGGCCAACAAAACTGAATATCACACATACTGAATGCGTTTTAATAGCTCTACATATAAATATAGTGATCCATGTATTGGCTCTGTTAGATCTTCACAATGTGCCCTCCCAGCAACAAGCCAACAAAATCTCAGCAGCTTAATACAGCAAACCATCGAGAACCATCTCTTCAAAGGCATAAAATGTTAGAGATTTTGGGGCAGATTTACAAGAAAGTGACGCATCTGTAGAGATGCGTCACTTTCCCTGCGCCAACATGCCAAATCCTTGCGTCACCGTGGATGCTCCGGGGCAGATTTACAAGCCCCTTGCGCCTCATTTACGCCGCCGTTGGGTCACTCTTGTGACGCAGCGGCGGCGCAAATCCTGCGCCATGGTGCGGGGTACTTACAACGTGACGCATCTGGGAGATGCGTCACGTTGTAAAGCCCTGCGCCACATGTAGAGGTTCCTGCGCGGGGAGGGTGTTCCGGCGCAGGAACGCCTCCTACAAGTGGCTTTGTGAAATCTACAAGATTTCACTCAGTCACTTTTAGGCCCATGCTGCGTCAAAACCCTGCGCCTGCCTGAAGCAGGCGTAAGGATTGACGCAGCATTAACAAGATAGGACCCCCAGAGCATTGCTGGAGCTGCGTCACGCTTGCGACCCAACTCCAGCAATGCGCCACTTTTATGGCACAGATGCGTCATGCATCTGTGCCGTTTTTGCCCCATGGTGCGCCGCATTGTAAATGCGGCGCATCCATGGTGGCGGAGCTGTGGCGCACAATAACTGGCGCATCCCTGCTGATATGCAGGGATGCGCCAGTTATTGTAAATATGCACCTCCGTATTTACAATACGGCGCACCATGGCGCACGGATTGACAGATGCGTCAAAAATTCTGACGCATCTGTTGACGGAAAAGTCATTCATTACTGGAGTCATGTCGCAAGCACAACGCAACTCCAGCAATGCTCAGGGGCGCCCTAGGCCTAACATGCTGCGTCACTCCTTACGCCTGCTTCAAGGAGGCGCAGGGTTTTGACGCAGCAGGGACGTAAAAGTGACTCAGTGAAATCTTGTAGATTTCACTGCGTAACTTTTACGGCGCTTCCTGCGACGGAACGCCCACCCTGCATACATTATACCTGACGCAGGTTTAATGTGGCGCAGGGCTTCACAACGTGACGCATCTCCCTAGATGAGTCACGTTGTAAATGGGCCGCAACTTTTACGCTGCTGCTGCGTCACAAAAGTGATGCAATGACGGTCCAAAAGTGACGCAAGGGGCATGTAAATCTGCCCCTTTGATTTACATATGATAAAATGCGTGCGAGTCGCTATAGTGGAGCTCTTGTAAAAAATGTCACTCAGTGCTAAATGGACACGTTTGTGAAGTGGGCATAAGAAGATGGAAAAAGGAAATCCATTCATTGAAGATGTTCAGAACGAAATGCCCAGTGAAAATGTAATAAAGATGGGTTAAGGGTTCACATATGACATAATCGGGTCATGTGATCAAGGCGTTAATTGCCTCGTACAGGACCTCCATCTTTCAATGAGGATTAATTATTTATTGTGCAAGTTTATACATTTCAAAACAAAGATGCAGTATTTTTTTTAAATGAAAGTCGGAACATACGTAGTTTGTCTAGCAATACAAAGGCGTGCAAACACAGTCCTTCAATTCCTGCAGTGCAGAGGTGCAAACCAACAGCAGTATTTTGAGAACTGTTGTTGTTGATGACTTCGAGTGACCGAACACCCAAATGTCAGAGGTAATTGGAGATGGAGGGAGGCAAGAAAAATGGAGGCAGGCCAATTCACAGGCGAAGAAACGTGCCAGACACAAAACATGAGATTCGAAGGCAAAATATGGCTGAAATAAATGTAAACGCTGCGGAGAGGAGTAACTTTCGGAAACTGGCGCTGCAAGGCAATTTGTTCCCCAAGGGAGATGATAACACAAATGCCCTAGTATTTGATTTTATTCTGAAAAGGCTGATGGAACTTGTTAATTCCAGGCATTCAAAGTCCAAATACCCCTTCTTTGAAAATGTCACCAGAAGAAAGATTTTTAAAGGTAGAAAAAATAGACAAATGTGTTCGGATTTCTTACCCCCCTGGCTTTGTAAACAGGCCACGCTTAAGCAGGTGTCTTGAAAAAACAACAGAAGGACGCCATGGGTGCATGAGTGTAGAGTACGTAAGTAGATGATGCAAGTTGTTTCACTGTGATGTCAGATCTCTTCTGTATATTCTTTGTTCTGTGGCGTGCGCTTCTTGAAAGACATTAGAAGAAATGTCTTGTTGCGACAGGAAGTACAAAGGAGAAATTTTGATTCTGTAGTTAAACATGCCGTACATACATTCAAAGTTGGTGATTGGGTAATGATCAAAAATCCATGTAGAGTTAGTAAAGGTGTTTCGAAATTTTCCTTGCCCACACAAATTCTAAAAGTTGCAAAGGGGTCAGTTTTTTTGGATAAAAAGGGGTGGTGGAATAAAAGAGCTGTAGTTGAACTTTCCCCTGAACAAGCTAATAGAATTAGGATGTCTAAACTCTCTTTTGATTCATCTTGTTGCTCTCATTTCCCCATTGGCTCACCTTCTGACAATTCTCACACACAATCCTTTCAAAGTTCTAATTTCCCCATTGGCTCACCATCTGACAGTTCTCACACGCAATCCTTTCAAATCGCTCCTTGCAGCCCGACTCGATCCACTTCCCAAGTATATGATTCACAGATCATTTATGATTCTCCCACACCCACAACATCTGTATCATTCAGACCTACAAGGAACTGTTCATTCCCTGCAAAATTTAAGGATTTTTATTTGTCTTAGTTTTTTCTTATGTTGACAGCTTGTTTTCTTTTATTAAAAAAAGGGAGATGATGTAGAGTACGTAAGTAGATGATGCAAGTTGTTTCACTGTGATGTCAGATCTCTTCTGTATATTCTTTGTTCTGTGGCGTGCGCTTCTTGAAAGCATGTTTACTTTCAAGGGGTGCTCGTGTCGTGCCTCTGTTGCGGTAGAGGATTCCAAACTGAAAGACTCGGTCAGCAGTTGAATTTCTACCGCAACAGACGTGCTCCAGTGACTTCCTTTCAAGCCTGAAGAATAAACAAACTTCAAACAAAGGATAACGATCTCTGGATTTCATTTACAAGTTGGCTTTGTTTTCCTTTACCCACATCTAATGAGCTGGGAATGGTTGAAGGTGATAGCTAAAGAGTCAGCTTCATTTCAAGTTTAACAGTTGGTGACAAAAGCTTCTAGGTCACAAATGCAAAGATTGGTTGATGCAAACCCAGAACAGAGCTGGGTTCCTCATGTTTCTGTACTTTACGGATCAAATAACTGGTACCTGAGGGCTGCAGTAGACTATGACCTATTGCGCATGTCTGAATATAATGCTCCACCTTCTGAGAATGTCCAGGATCGAGATGGATTACTGAATAGTGTACTTGAGCAAAATCACCAGTAATGAGGGAAATATTGTCCCTTTTATTTCATGTTTATTATTCCAAAGGGACTGTCCCCCACTCACAATAGCTGTAGTGCATGCCAATGGGGTTGGTCTATGCCATTTCATGATCAGAACATCTAGAAAGTGTGAGTTAAGAAAACAATGTGTTACCTCTTAAACAGTCTTGTTTTTGAGCAAAGAACTCGGGTCTGGATAACACAGGGGCCGATTCACAGAACTAATCTGAGACAAAATCCTAAATTTACTACTTTTGGTATTCAAAGAAGGCATTTAGTGGTAGTAAAGTTAGGATTTTGTCTTAAGTTAGGATGTTGTCTTAAGTTAGGATTTTGTCATAAAACCAAAACTTAAGACAAACTTAAGTTTAACTTAAGTTTAATTTAGGACAAAATCCTAATTTAAGACAAAATCCTAACTTTAATCCGCTTTAAATTATTAATACAATTTCAACTTTCCATGTGTAATTTAAAGCGGCGGGCTCCGTCGCACGGCGGCGTCACGTCACCATCATGTGACAACCAGCCTGGCCTGCACTGTCAAGTGAATTAGCATTGAAGCTGCAAGCATAAACATTGCAATGCAATAATATAACAGTGCGTCACAGTGCGCACTGCGCATGTTGGGTTTGGCCGGCTGCCTTTCCGCAGCCAGGAACCCAACATGCGCACAGTGGCCTTTACAAAGCAAGCACAAGGTGACTGGGGGTTTTCCCAAAACCACAGACCCCAGTGGTTACAAAATGAGTGGCAAGTTTGCCTGCTCACTCCAATCCTGAAGCTGCTCTCTTCAGAGAGTAGCTCTCCTCTGAAGAGAGCAGCATCAGGATTGTCTGCTGTTGCAGCATGTTGTACCAGCGCGGTTGCCAGCCTAGTCTCTGAGCAGCAGAGGCATGATTGACTTGGCACCGCGGGGGTGGGAGGGTCCGCCCGACCCACCCAGCGTCCAACATAGCAATGCCCAATCACTGTAATGGCTTATTGTTAAGCCATGCAGTGATTGACCATTCTGCCATTGCTGGGCAAATCGGGCCAACCAGTCACCCTTCCTCCTCCTCTGCATGAGAGCACGTGTAGTCGACTGACTGGAGTCGAGATCGTTCGAGAATAGACAGTGTTTGTGACAGTCAGTGACTAGTGATGAGTAGAAGAGTGTGAGCAGCAAGGTTTGTGTAAGATTTAGTATATATATTGTCAATATAATAATGTTCAGTCCCTCCATGTTAAGTTAAGTGGTGCATTAGAATAGTGTGTGTGTTTCACTATTTGTATGACCCCAAGGCTCTTGACTCCTATGGTTCTTCTTCTGAGTCTGATCTGCGTTGACCCGAGCCATGGTGGTCTGTGTTGCTTTAATGGTTAATGCTGCAGCTATGCAGATCAAGTGTTTTTCTTTGTATTTTATTGCAAAATGTTCGTCATCATGCAGTTTTTCGTTAACAAATGAACCCCCATTACTGTGCCGCCTGGAAAATGAATGTTAAGAGGCGAAGTAATGGGCCTTAATTAATCTGTACGCTGTTCAAGTCAGTGTATTCGGATGTTTTGTTATGCATCCAGGTGCGTCCAGGTTCACCACTCAGGATGTTGACACGGTCCTGGAACAAGTACAAATGTGCGCGTGGGTGGGACAGGATACTGAGGTGAGGTAACGGACGGTAACATTTCAATGAATGAGTCATGACTGGGCCTGGCCATGCACTTGACTGACTTAAACATCCATGAGTGACCATGAAGCTTCAAAATGAAATGAGCACTTAGCCCCCGACACAAAACCTGCCTCTGCGTAAATAAACCGCATCGTGAAGTCCTCACCTCAAAATAAAACACCAACCCCATTGGGACCCTCCAAAAAGCAAAAGCATACTCCGGCCCTGAAGCTATCACAGGAGTCCAGTGCAAGCCTCCTCTGAGCCAATGGCATGCGTCTTTCATGGCACATGATGGGAGGCATTCTGAGGGCTATCTGGCATCCTCCTCGAAGTTATTTAATTTATCATGAATGTATTGTTTTTATTTTCATGTGAAAATTCCACAGTGCCTACTACTGTCCCGAGCTAGTCGCTGGAAAGGTTCACCGTCCTTCTTGCCATGTTGGGGGGACACACAGAACCCTCCTTTCTTGCGCCACAACACTTTCTCCTCTCCTATTGTGACTGGTCATTGCTGGGACACTTGAAGATGTAAGTTTTCTTGAGTAGCAACTTCTCCTCAGACAGTGGAGTAATGCAAATGACAGCCAACTTAACTACTTTCCTAACAAGTAATCCCTCGTTGTGCTTGACTGTTGTGCAGCTTAGCTTGTATAAATCGGAGTGGGGTTCATAAAACTCTACATTTAAGATGCCGAAATGTGCCCTGTTTCATACAGGCCCGCTGCTCTGGGGTTCCAGGATTTGGTCCATGAGGAGAGATTCAACGCCAGATAAACTTGTCTCAGTCTCCTTTGCAGTCCGCTTGTGTGTGCACGCGCGCTCATGCGTGTGTGTGTGTGTGCTTGTCCCCCATTTTACAGATCTTGGCCTGAACCCGGTCCTCTCTGACTACACTGGACACAGAAGAACAATCTCCCATCAGTGCTGCCGGGCTGGGCTCGCTGTGGAATATTTAGGGGCCCAGGATGCCCGGTTGATAGCAAGCAAGCAGAGCCGGTCCCACCTCGCACTTTATGGGGGCAATATGTCTCCTCTTGGGGTGAGTGTGTGAATCCTCATTGACCCTACCCGCTGTCGACCCGCATGCTATCTATTAATATTATGGATCTACAGTCCGAAAGTATGGGGCTTGCCAAATGATTTATGCGTCTCACCTTCTGTTTTGTTATCTGTGCTGTGATTCACTATTGCACATTCATGTGTACGTGTTCGCTTACCTTGATATACTTTGCTCATTTGGGTAGGTAATCGATATGCCCCTCTTAAGGGAAGGAAGCAGGACACTGGCAATCGCTTTAAACACCTTGTCTGGGGTACTAAGCGCTATATAAATGAAATGTCATTTAATTTGAAGAAAAAATGGAATTGCAATTGTAAGTCTGTTATGAAGCTCTGTGGTTGTACTGAATAATCAGCTACCTATGTTATATGACATCTCTTTATTAATGTAGTAAGTGCACTTTCACAATTGCCTTATTAACCTTCCTGCTTTATCAAATTTGCTTGAAAATGCACCTTTTGTCCGCTCTTTTTTTCAAACTTTTCTCGGGGCTACGCTCGCTCGCTGCGGTGCAGTGTGACAATAATTTTACACCCTACCACTTTCAAATGTCACCAGCCGCCACTGGTCTTGAGTTTGTTGTGGCAGGCTATTTTTATAAAGCGATAGGGCCTTTATTTATAAACGTCTTCTTTTCGTGCTGCACTTTATTGGGGAGTTAAAATTACACAGACTGGTAAAAATGCATTATGCTGAGGAAAGAAGGGATAAAAACAGAGTTGGCTATACATCATTCCCTGACATTTACAGTGCTTGATAATTTATATAAGGCCTTCAAACTTCTAGAGTGATCACTGGAGAGCATGCTCTAAAAATGTACAGAAGCATCACAGAAAAACGCGGCCAAACAAAAGTGGTAATGGAAAGCTTTTAAGTAGATAAAAGTGTACTGCCTTAGAAGTTTGAAAAAGTGTGAGTTAGGAATTGGTTTCTGATGGTTTCAGATGCAAAAACAACGCAATGGCACTTGTTTACATAGATTCAAGAGCATTGTTTAAAAAGATGTGTTCTACATTACAGGACGGGGGGTGGCTCCCTTTACGAATAATCGTGGAAATTAGCTGTAATAAATGGATCCAGGACTTTAAACACGTCCTTCTAGGTTGTCCAATGTTGGTAAGTCTTACTTATAAAAGTCTTCGGTTGATATTTCTTTGTTATAATGTAAGAATAGATCAATATTACATTTTAAATAAAGTCAACTAAGCAGATAGTATGGAACAATATTTCCATAGATTTATGGAAAACATATTAAAGTGATGCCAATATGCCAATATGTTGGCTTCTAACTACGTAAACTGCTGAATTCAATCATGATCAATATTAATGAGTTACATATCCTCCCAAAATGCAACAGAGACAGTGCGCTTATGAAAAACCAAATGCCATCATTATTTACATCCTAAAAGCACTTTCACAATGGTAAAAGCAATGTTGTAACTAATAATTGGATAAAATATCTGAAGATGGACATGGTTTATTTTCTCAAAACGTTTCAAACTTTGTATGTATGATGTAATATACATGTGGGAAACGTTTTAAACTATGTCTAAGCATAGTATTGTGTATCGGTATGTAGTCTTCCAGTACAAAACCTAAGCTAGACATCAAATACACACACACACACAACCTTGCATAAAGTGCACCAGGGCTTGGGGAGAGATCAACAGCGCCATACCTTTGTAGTTTTTGTGCTGTGCTGTCCTACTCTCTCCCTTTCATGAAGTGAAGTTCGGCAACAATGGGTCTGTGAGTCCAAAGAGAATGAAGTGCCCCATGCACACACCCTCTTTGTGGAAGGCCAGCAACAGGCCTGTACTAAGCAGCGGAGAGCAGCTGCCTGAGAAAGTCTACCACTCTCACCTAGATGGTGAAGTGTGTTGTGCTGTCCAGGCTCCTGCTGACCTTGCCATGAAATGGTGAACATCGCTGCCTCCCTCAATTTGCAGTTAGAGAAGTTCTGGTCTATGGGCTGAGATGAATGGCCAGCTGCTTAAACTTGCAGTCAAAGGCTAGAAAGTGCTCCAGGCTGTCAGTGAATATCTGTCTCTCCGATCTGTGCAAACCTCTAAACATTTCAATGGAAAACTACACCTGATCAATGTCACGCTTCACTACCCCCTGTTAACTGCTGCCATGTAGATGTCTAATTCTTCCTAGGCCTCGGCTGGAGTAACTGGAGTCATTTCATGTTACTTTTTTAATGCAAAATTACAAGAAAAGTATGCAATCATGCCAGTTTGAGTAATTTGGGGTAATTTGACAGATAAATCACACTGCTGGAGCACAAGAACAACAAACTTAGTGAGGGCAAGTGGCTCCTAGATGCTGCTGTTTTTGTTCCTATTTTAGGTAAAATCTTTATAGATGACTTTAATAAAATAATGTCAGAAACCAGAAAGTAATCCAATCGCGCCATCTTTCGGTGTGGAGCAGAAAAAAATGTGTAACCATCTTGGCCTGGATTGAGCTCAACCCAGGCATCATAAAGCCCTTGGTCATAGACAAACGCTTGCAAACCCCTAAACCCTCTCGGCTTCCTTCCCATATAAGGTTCGGCTGATCTCAAATTAAAACCTGACGGGAGGTGGATATTTAAGTCGCCACATACTATCATAGTCTGTGAGTACAGTGAAAGTTCTGAACTAATCTCCTGAAAAATATCAGGAGCATCAAAATTTGGCCCATATATTGAACAAAGTGTGATAACTTGCTGAGATATAACTACCTCGATCATAACCCATCGTCCCAGCCTATCTACCTTTTGCTTCCTTACCTCCATCAACCCTTTCTTAGCCAGTATTGCCACTCCCTTTATATTAACAGATTGGGATGTGCAAGCTATTAAATCGAGTCCAAGCGAGCCCAGCCAAGCCCTATTGGACCAAGCTATATGAGTTTCCTGTAGGAATAACAAGTCCCAGGAACAAGAACATATAATCCTGGCTAACACCCGTCTTTTCCTAAAATTGTTCAGCCCACAGATATTTAGAGTACAACATATTAATTTCCTCATCTGGAATCCTTAACATTCCCAAATTTTATCTCCAAAACCATTTTTATATAATAAAATTTCGTAAACCGAGTAATTCCTATCAAAAAACTCATTATATCGCAATACAGTTGCTGTGGTCCAGCACCTAAATCCAGCCTATTCTGTATGCCTCCTTTTTTGCCATAGACCAAATTAACATTAAACATAGAATCTTTCCTCCTCGCAGAATCTTTTACACCCCTTTCCACCACCAAAACCCCCCTGACCCTAACCCTCCCAACTGCCCTGGACCCACCCCTTACCCTTCCTACCTCCCTCCCCTTCCTCCCCTTACCCTCCTCATGAGGCATTGGGAAAACCTGTTCCCTAATGATGGTAAGCTTGATGCCCAGCTTCCTCCTCTGCGGGTTACAGCTGCAGTAACATATGAACATAAACGAAAAGAAAACCAAAACTTGAGATATGTTGACCCCCCAGAAAAACAGAAATCCCAGTAAAGGCACACTAAAGTCAATTAATGTCCATGTATCGGCATACTCATCCAAAAAAAAACCATTTATTGGTTCAAAACAACATGAAGCAAAGTGAAGCCCAATATCAAAGGAGAAGGTACTTAAATAGACTGAAAATATTCTTTAGCCTTGACTTCAGATGTGAAAAACTGACTGTGGCCACCCCTGACCACCTTCTGTTTAGCCGGGTTTTGGAGGAACACCTGACAGCCTTTGGACTGAAACATCGGGATAAGCTGTCTGAGCCTCCAGCGTTGCTCAACTGTAGGCTGGCAAAAATCCGGCCGAACAAAAAATTCACACCCTTTGGCCTTTCTCCGTTTATTCGGTCGTGCCAGATCGTACAGTTCTTCTCTTGCGCGAAAGTTATTCAAGGAAATCAAAATAGCCCTAGGGTAGTCTGTGGTTTGTGCTTTCTTCTGCACAAAAGGGAATCTATGAGCCCTTTGAACTTCCTTCCGCCACTCCCAATGTCCAAGGTCCGGAAAGGCTTCTGTTAGCAGTTCAATCACAAATTCCAACGGATCCGATCCCTCTTTCTTCTCCGGCACACCCAGTATTCTCAATTTATTGCGTCTAAGTCTATTTTCAAGATCAATAAGTTTTGATTGAACATCATCCCTATCTGCTTTGAAGGATTCAACCATTTTCTTTTGGGCCCCTAGCTCGTCCTCCACCGTGGAGATCCTAGTCTCCGCCTCGTTCATCCTTATGCCCATATCTGAACAAGATCTGGCAACTCTTCTCACAGCATTCTGTAAGCGCTTACAGGCATTCTGAGTGCGGGTTAGACCAGCCTGAGTCTCTGCCCTGTGCGTCATTATAAGGTCATATATTGTTGCTAATGTGATCTCTCCAGATGCTGGTTTTCCTTCTATTGTTTGAGCCCCTTCCTGAAAGGGAACTTCGCCCGATACAGCAGTCCCAGCAAAATTAGGTGAGCTCCGTTCATACCAAGTAGACGAAGCCTCTGAGCCTCTCGTAGTCTCAGATCTAAGCTCCCCATCAGATCGCACCAGGAGCTCAGCAGAATCCTCAAGGACCTCTTCCTCAGCCATCAAACTTGTCCCGTCGAGCCAGTCCTGTACTGCACTCTCATTCGAGGACCTATCTGATAATGAAAAAAAGTCTTCCGTAATTGAATTCTTATCGGGCAAGTCAGATGGCTCTTTCAACAACCCCTTGTCGGCCTGCCGAGTAGACTGCTTCACCGCATCGACATCCCCCTCCTTTGAATGAGCTAATAATTGATCAGCGCTCTCCAGAACTCCATCTCCTAGAATCCTACTCCCTAAATTATCTAAAGTCAGAGTTGCCGGTATCACTTTAATAATCTGAAATTCCTGAATATCTGTACTCTTCTGTGTTCCAACCACTACTGGGGTAGGATCCTTAATCAAACCTTGCTCCTTACGAGGCACATTTTTTAATCTAAACATTGCGGGGATATGCTGTGATGCTGTACTCTCACCCGGCGCCTCGACCACCACCGTAGCCACATTAGGCAAATTGACTGCACCATTTACCTCCTGCTGCTTGTCTGAGGGATCGGCGAGTCCGTCTCCCACCCTCTCTGCTCTCTCCACCGGCCTCCCACCGGCCGCCATCTGGCGTGTTCTCGGTGGAGTGCCTGTCCCTTGGGCGTTGCCTCTGTTCCGTCCTGACCGCTGATGCTGATTCTTCCCTGCCATTTGCCCAACACACACACTCCAACAAAAAGAATGCCGTGCGCGTCAGGCAGCCCAGAGAAAAGCTGTCAGCGCCGCCAATCCTCCGATTCAAACCAGGTGAGAGCAACGCCAGCAAAGACCACAAAGAAGCAGGTTAGCAGAATAGCGGGATGGCCTCATGTACGATATCGTGTATCAAGGGAGTACAAAGGGAGCAGAAAGGGCAGCACCGGAGATATCTTTCCGCCGTACTCGATATTCGTGAGCCGCTTTAACTGCCTTAAATCGCCATTAACTCCAACACGACGGAAAACCCGCAGAGGTAGGGAGATGAGGAGCACCAGCTTAACCAGCCACTGCTGCGGCCGCCATCTTGCCTCCGCTATTGTAGGAAATGGACGTTTGACAGAAGGCTTCTTCTTAATGAAGATTATTATAGCTGGATGAAGAAATGGGTTCTTGAATTTCTTCAGACGAATATAGGTTCAGCAAGGGCTGACGTTGTCTGGGACACATTGAAGGCGGGGGTGAGAGGGGAGACACTTAGGTTTGCCGCAAGGAAACGTAAAAATGACCGTTTGAAGTTTTTAAAGGACTTGGTGGCTCTATCTCAGGTGGAGCAGAGATTGGCTCAAGAAATAAACGTTGGGGGTAGGATCAAGGAGGTACAGGCGGAAGTTGCGGCTATTCGGGCAAAAATATATCAAGAATTTGCAGATGTGGCGGCAGCAAAATACCAGGGGGCAGATTTACAATAACTGGCGCATCCCTGCATATCAGCAGGGATGCGCCAGTTATTGTGCGTCAGGGTTCCGCCACCATGGATGCGCCGCATTTACAATGCGGCGCACCATGGGGCAAAAACGGACAGATGCGTGACGCATCTGTGCCGTTAAGGCAGCGCATTGCTGGAGTTGCGTCGCAAGCGCGACGCAGCTCCAGCAAGGCTCGGGGGTGCCCTATCTTTGAAATGCTGCGTCAATCCTTACGCCTGCTTCAAGCAGGCGCAGGGTTTTGACGCAGCATGGGCTCAAAAGTGACTGAGTGAAATCTTGTAGATTTCACTCAGCCACTTTTAGGAGGCGTTCCTGCGCTGGAACGCCCCCCCTGCGCCGGAACGCCTACTTCTGGCGCAGGGCTTTACAACGTGACGCATCTCCCAGATGTGTCACGTTGTAAATACCCTGCAGCATGGCGCTGGTTTTGCGCCGCTGCTGCGTCACAAAAGTGACGCAACGGCGGCGTAAAAGAGGCGCAAGGGGCTTGTAAATCTGCCCCCAGGTACATAGGAATCAGTGCTATGAATACGGAGAGAGGGTCGGGAGAGTTCTGGCTAATAGACTACGCCAAAGAGAGGCATATTCTAGGATAGTTAAAATTAAAGATATGGATGGAAAACTTGTAGAGACTCCATCTCTGGTTCAGGATGCCTTTAAAAAATATTATGAAACATTATACATGGCCGAACCAGTCTTGAGCCCTGAGAGCTATCTTCATAAAATGCCCTGTGTGGGTTTAGAGGATACGGATAAGGAATGGTTGTCAGACTCCCTTTCTTGGGAGGAGATTAAAACTGCAATGCTTTCATTAGCTCCGGGGAAGGCGATGGGACCAGATATGATTCCTCTGGAGTTCTATGTTAAGTTTAGAGAGCCTTTAGAGGAGATAATGATGTTAGTATTTCAAGGGGCGTTTGAAGGGGTACCCCCAGCATCCTGGTCTCAAACAGTAATTGTGGTTTTTCAAAAAAAGGGAAAGGATCCTCTTGATCTATCCTCGTACCGACCAATATCTTTAATTAATGCGGATAATAAAATCTATTCAAAATGTCTAGCCAAAAGATTGGGGGTAGTCATCCCTTCATTAGTTTCATGTAGATGTCTAATTCTTCCTAGGCCTCGGCTGGAGTAACTGGAGTCATTTCACTTTTTTAATGCAAAATTACAAGAAAAGTATGCAATCATGCCAGTTTGAGTAATTTGGGGTAATTTGACAGATAAATCACACTGCTGGAGCACAGGAACAACAAACTTAGTGAGGGCAAGTGGCTCCTAGATGCTGCTGTTTTTGTTCTGTTGCATTTAGTGCTTTTTTCTTGCAGCAAACTGAATCCTGTATTCTATTTTGGATGGGAGGGTCCATTTGGCACAAAAACAACAGTACTAAATGCTTGGTTACACCCTTGGATAATTCTGTGTAGTCTTACGTAATTTTGCTGTAGATTCACATAATTGTAATACAGCAAATTATGCACGTTATACCAAACACTAATTCGTCCACAAATTTAAATATAGCGGATACAGTTCAGAGAACACAACTGATTTTTGAAGAAGGATTTGAAAGCTTCAACTGGTTTATTTACAATAGAAATATTACTCGACATAGGAGTATATAAGCATTGCCAACCTTTTTAGAATGCATAAATGATAAACAGCCTTACAAATATGTGCCTAATGCTGTTGTGAGTCTAAAGACAAGGTTACCTTTTTTGCCAGTACGGTATTTTCCTAAGCCATATCAAGTGCACATGCTTGTAGGGGTACATTTCAAAATGTCTGTAGGGTCAAAGATAGTGCTTACTAAAATAAAAATAACACTTTTACTTTTCCAGAGTCTTTCAAATTGGATGCCATGTCACGAAGCATCTTGACAGGTAAAGTATATGTCCTGTCAGATTTCTCACGTTTCTCAGGTCAGTGTCTGGGCATCTCACAGGGGAAGGTTGTTTACTTCCATTCCAAATTCGGGGATACAAGTACCATCAGAAAAGACAAAAGCTGGACTTGTTGAGCAACTGACGCAGTAACGTGCAATACTCGATATCTCTGCTGTTATTAATGCATTTATATAACGAAGGAGGCTACTCAAGAGAGAAAGGAGTTTGGAGTAACTGTGGAATCTACTGGATTGGCTCTAGATTGTCCATATTCTCAAATGAGGTCTAGGGAAGCACATCTGTCATCCCTAAGCAATCTCCTTTTTTCTGACGCAAGTGCTAACCCTAGTGAGCCTGTCAGTGTCTCCCACTAGACAACAGAGACACATACAAGTAAGAGAAACTGGCGAACTGGAGAACAACAACACTCGGCCACACTAGAGATGTGGGGATGCTGTACAGACATGGGGCCTGTTTACTATTGTTCTTGATATTTCCTGCACTACACCTAAGAGGCATTCATTTGGTCCTCTGATGTATCTTTTAACCGTGCCATGAGGTGTTAGAGATAAGGAATCCAATCCAGTTGTTCAATGAGGACCAGAAATTGGGTAACTGACCTACAAACTCATTATGAAATTCATATCTATAATTCTCAGGACAATGCTATACAAAACCAAGATCATTACTGCTAGACCAAATATCCTGAAAACATTTAATTGGACTAGTATCATACAAACCAATAGTTCATTTAAGAGCTACGCAAAACAGTAACATCAGGATCTGTTGACCAGAGACCTCGCTATTACTATATTGGTATGCACAATTAATTATTGGAGACAAGTCATAGAGAGACAAAAACAGAATTTGAGGATGGTTGGATTTCTATCAGTAAGTTGAGAAAAGTAAATACATCAGACATTTGACTTTGGTAATGTAGAATAATCAAATGAATCTTTTTCAGGCAATCAATTTCCAAAGTTCGAAAGGAACAGTTCAGGAAGAGACATGGACATTATTAGCTCAAGAGTTCTCTCCCATGGGTGAGAAGAGTCCCGGACTATTGCGTACAGAGTATGCATCAGATCAAGGAAAGCCAGTAGACCTCACAAGGAACAAGTGATGTCTCTCAGTCCACAATGAAGCACCCTGAATGTATAGGTGGCAACATTTTGAAAAGAAATGTCATCTTTTATCATCAATCCAACATGTGATATAATTTCCCAAGTTCTGGGGGGACACCTCCAGGGTCACCTCATCTGGTCAGAACACTCAGTCCATTGGTCAGTTCATACAGGGTAATTGTCATGCAGCATAAAGAAGACACATTTTATAGGAAAAGGTGATCTTTATATGAGCTATCGAACCATTAAAAAAATAAGAATGTGAACAATCGTCTTTCAACAAAGCACATGAGTGAATTGAAAAGGACAGTTTCTCACAGCAGATGTTCCCAAAGTAACAGAATAGTTGTGAATAATCCTGGTATGTGCATGGGAACTCTCATGAAACATAGTTTCATCCAACATTGCAAATGTATGAACTTCTCATGAGACCTAATACAAAACGGTTGGGCACCGGAGGGTCAGAGGGAGCAAGTTTAGAGACCGCACAGGATTGATTCCCCCATGGAAGTACATATAACACAAAAGAAATCCTGGGGTCTAATGGTAAAGAGAAATAGGTGGTATGTAGGGTGAGGAGGGAAAACCTAATGTACGTAGTGAAACTGGAGAAAGCTCCAAAACCATGGTCATACAATCACCGTGGGTAACTAACCCCATCACATGGGATTTACATCCCAAAGAAAATCTCAAAATCTCAAGGGGCGACAGCGCCCTTGTGTGAGACGTGAGTACTTTGTGCTATGATTGTTATGCACCAAGAAAGTGGAATAAATCCACAAATGAGCCTGAAGTGAGTGGGGATTGCAGTGCTGGTAGTAGTGAAAAGGGGAGTGTATTAAAACTAGTGACGGGACGGCCAGAGGACTTCTGTTAAACAATGCCGTACCGATATTAGATTAAAAAGAAGTGGGGGCAACACTAATCTGGTGTGATCAATGAAGCATCGTGAGAGAATGTGGTCGACATGTTTCAGCCATAGCGCCTATCTAGGCTAGGCTTTCATCAGGACCTTGAAGCTACTGCAAGGAAAAAACAACGTGACAAAGGATATGATGGGCACCCTCAACTTGATTGTAGAGTGCAAGTCTCCTCAGAGATACATACAGCACCTAGATAACAAAAGAAGGGGAGACAGTGTAAGAATGTGTGGAACTAATATGCTCAGTCATGACTAATAGGAGAAATATAAACTTGAAGCATGGTCCACTCACCCGTACAAACTGGGTGGTAAGAGGACCTCCACCTGGCAACCGCTCAGGAAGGAACACCGCTCTGAAAGGAAAATGTAAGGCTGCTGATGGGGGCTTACATATCATGAGCAAGTGTAAAAGAAGTGGGAAAATCAACTGAAAACGAGGGAGAACTGCCGGAGGCAGTGTCTGCACACAAAAATGAGCTCAGTGAGATCATCGTGAAGATTAAAACGTGGCTGAATGCTGAGCAGATAGTCAGAGTAATGTGAGGTAATACAAGTCCGTACAGAGGCGAACCAAAGTTGAGGCAAAAAAGGCAACGCTCGAGGGTAGGCGCCTTCAAATTCAAGTAATCAAGTGAAACCCAGAGAGCGAAAAAGCCTACCTGTCCGTCGGGGAACCAGGCTGGAATGAGCCTGCAGCCGAAGGTCCCGTATGGTTGGACGGAGGCGAAAGAAATGAAAAACTGCCGGCGGATGGAGGGCCAATCGCGCGACAGGTAATGTATGCGTGCCAGAGTAGGAGCCAATACGAAGCGCTGTCTCAACTAACTGGCTGTAACCTGGGAGATGGAAATGACAGGGCAAGAATGACGCTGTCAAGATATCGCTGGCTCGAGCGTCATGATGAGTCAGGGAGATGACGCGGGAGCGTAATGAATGCGGAAGCCGCCGTCAGGTTAGAAGGTAGGCTGTCAAGGCACATGTTGCTCTGGAATGCGCGAGGCATCATGGAGAGTACGGGCAGATGTGTAAAACACCTACTTTCGCATGGGTGGTGTGGGATGTCCCGGGGAGGCCACGGATTATTGGGCAGACGGTTAGGGAACAAAATATATATGTATATACATCGGCCAGAGGTGTTTAAGCCAGTGTATACAGAGGGTAGGCAAGGCAATGATGTGGTGCGGGCTGGATCACGAGTGCCCATCTCAGAAATGTGAAACGAGGTCAAAAGGACAGGCTAAGTGTGTTTATAACGATAGCCAAGGGATATCGTCGTTGAGACCCCGAACATGTGTTTGTAGTTTGTACACCCACCTCTGCTCCCGTTTAAAAAGAAAAGCGGAGCTGTCTGTAAGGTGTGGTGGTATGTGGGGTTTGTCAATGACGGTCCAATGTAAATCATCGGGAGCATGATTCACCTCCAAAAAGTGGTTTGTGAGTTTGGTGGAGGTGCGGCCACACCGTATCGTGCTCTTGTGTTCCAAGATACGGATTTTAATACGGCGGGTGGTCATGCCATGTGTTGGTCAATTCCACTGCTACCATACCGTACTTCTACATCTTACCTAAGGTACACAAGAAGGTGCACCCTCCTCCTGGCCGCCCTATCATCTCAGGCCTGGGGTCCTTATTGGAACCCCTGTCGGCATTTACTGACCATTTCCTTCGTCCCTTTGTGTCGAAGATGCCCACTTACCTCAAGGACACCAAGGATATTCTTATCCTCCTTAGGGATTTGTCCTTTGATTGCACTACTGATTTTCTTGTATCATTTGATGTGGAGTCGTTATACACATGTATCCCGCAGGATGAAACTTTAGCTGTCATTGAAACTCTCCTGCTTGCAGATCCACCCGACTCCATTACTCCTGTCTCTTTCATCATGTCATGTGCCAGACTTGCAATGAAAGAGAACTTCTTTCAATTTGAGGACCAGCTATTCTTGCAAGTATCAGGTACTTCAATGGGGAGCATTTTTGCTCCCAGCCTGGCGAACCTGTACGTTCACGTTTTTGAAGAACAACATGTCCTCAGTACCACCAATCCATATAGGGATCACATCACGATATGGAAGAGGTATATAGATGATGTGTTTGTACTGTGGCAGGGATCTCTGTCCTCTCTCTTGGCTTTCAAAGACTGGCTCAACAACTGTGATCCCTTTTTGAAATTCACTTGCGAGTACTCCAAGACTCATTTACCATTCCTTGACATTCTCATCACCCCCTCGGAAGGGCGTTTGAGCACTGAGCTATACAGAAAACCCATGGCGGTGAATGCTCTTTTAAAATATGATAGCTTTCACCCACGAGCTCTGCGTGATAATCTGCCCTTTGGCCAATTCCTGCGCCTAAAACGAAACTGTTCCTCTAGTGACAAATACAAGGAACACGCCAACAATCTCTCCAAACAATTGAAGGCTAGAGACTATCCTAAACATCTCATTCGCAGGGCTTCTAAACGAGCAGCTAACAACAACCGAGAGGCTCTGTTAGAACCTAAGATTCCCAAGGCATCCGGGAACAGACTCACGTGTGTTCACACCTATTGCCAATTTTCCAATAAATTCAAGAAAATCATTCTAACCAACTGGAAGATTCTCAATATAGGTGAGGGTGGGCTACCTAAACCCCTCTTTGCGTTCAAACGCAGCAGCAATATCAGGGACCAACTGGTACATACCCGCCCACGCACTAACCAGAGATGCACCCAACCTACCCTGTGGGGTCTCCCTCCAGTTGTGGGCCATTACCCATGCGGTTCTTGTGCTGCATGCAGTCTTACCTCCGTGACCAAGGAAATTGACATTGGCACTGGCCGACCTTGGACTCTGAGGAGCCATACGAACTGCAATAGCTCTCATCTGATTTATTTGATCACCTGCCCTTGCGAGCTGAGATACATTGGCATGACCACCCGCCGTATTAAAATCCGTATCTTGGAACACAAGAGCACGATACGGTGTGGCCGCACCTCCACCAAACTCACAAACCACTTTTTGGAGGTGAATCATGCTCCCGATGATTTACATTGGACCGTCATTGACAAACCCCACATACCACCACACCTTACAGACAGCTCCGCTTTTCTTTTTAAACGGGAGCAGAGGTGGGTGTACAAACTACAAACACATGTTCGGGGTCTCAACGACGATATCCCTTGGCTATCGTTATAAACACACTTAGCCTGTCCTTTTGACCTCGTTTCACATTTCTGAGATGGGCACTCGTGATCCAGCCCGCACCACATCATTGCCTTGCCTACCCTCTGTATACACTGGCTTAAACACCTCTGGCCGTTGTATATACATATATATTTTGTTCCCTAACCGTCTGCCCAATAATCCGTGGCCTCCCCGGGACATCCCACACCACCCATGCGAAAGTAGGTGTTTTACACATCTGCCCGTACTCTCCATGATGCCTCGCGCATTCCAGAGCAACATGTGCCTTGACAGCCTACCTTCTAACCTGACGGCGGCTTCCGCATTCTTTACGCTCCCGCGTCATCTCCCTGACTCATCATGACGCTCGAGCCAGCGATATCTTGACAGCGTCATTCTTGCCCTGTCATTTCCATCTCCCAGGTTACAGCCAGTTAGTTGAGACAGCGCTTCGTATTGGCTCCTACTCTGGCACGCATACATTACCTGTCGCGCGATTGGCCCTCCATCCGCCGGCAGTTTTTCATTTCTTTCGCCTCCGTCCAACCATACGGGACCTTCGGCTGCAGGCTCATTCCAGCCTGGTTCCCCGACGGACAGGTAGGCTTTTTCGCTCTCTGGGTTTCACTTGATTACTTGAATTTGAAGGCGCCTACCCTCGAGCGTTGCCTTTTTTGCCTCAACTTTGGTTCGCCTCTGTACGGACTTGTATTACCTCACATTACTCTGACTATCTGCTCAGCATTCAGCCACGTTTTAATCTTCACGATGATCTCACTGAGCTCATTTTTGTGTGCAGACACTGCCTCCGGCAGTTCTCCCTCGTTTTCAGTTGATTTTCCCACTTCTTTTACACTTGCTCATGATATGTAAGCCCCCATCAGCAGCCTTACATTTTCCTTTCAGAGCGGTGTTCCTTCCTGAGCGGTTGCCAGGTGGAGGTCCTCTTACCACCCAGTTTGTACGGGTGAGTGGACCATGCTTCAAGTTTATATTTCTCCTATTAGTCATGACTGCGCATATTAGTTCCACACATTCTTACACTGTCTCCCCTTCTTTTGTTATCTAGGTGCTGTATGTATCTCTGAGGAGACTTGCACTCTACAATCAAGTTGAGGGTGCCCATCATATCCTTTGTCACGTTGTTTTTTCCTTGCAGTAGCTTCAAGGTCCTGATGAAAGCCTAGCCTAGATAGGCGCTATGGCTGAAACATGTCGACCACATTCTCTCACGATGCTTCATTGATCACACCAGATTAGTGTTGCCCCCACTTCTTTTTAATCTAATATCGGTACGGCATTGTTTAACAGAAGTCCTCTGGCCGTCCCGTCACTAGTTTTAATACACTCCCCTTTTCACTACTACCAGCACTGCAATCCCCACTCACTTCAGGCTCATTTGTGGATTTATTCCACTTTCTTGGTGCATAACAATCATAGCACAAAGTACTCACGTCTCACACAAGGGCGCTGTCGCCCCTTGAGATTTTGAGATTTTCTTTGGGATGTAAATCCCATGTGATGGGGTTAGTTACCCACGGTGATTGTATGACCATGGTTTTGGAGCTTTCTCCAGTTTCACTACGTACATTAGGTTTTCCCTCCTCACCCTACATACCACCTATTTCTCTTTACCATTAGACCCCAGGATTTCTTTTGTGTTATATGAACTTCTCATGAGAACAGAATTGAGCAAAAGAAAGAAAATGCAGGCCCAAATAACATTTTAGTAATTAAATACCCAATATGAAATATTTGCCGTTTTATGTGTCAAGTAACCATTCAGCAGTTTTTCTGCTTCATCGGGGACAAAAGGGTGTCTCTGCCATGAGAACTCCCATCCTCAGAGCCCATTGCTTGAGGGGAGGCCATTCTTTCAGATTTAAAGTGGCACGCCAATTTGAGGACGGCTATCAGAAATAAAGCATGCATTTATTTGCACTTTATAATGTAATAAAGACAGCTTTGTTGCAATTAAAAGCTTTATTTTATATCATGCTGTAAATTTAACTTTTGTAAGTACTTGGATTGAGTGTCACAGAACTTTGTTTCATTTAGAATGTAGTTTTTTTCAAATGTTTCAAAGATATACAAATGGCAGTAACCAGTGATATATTTACAACTTTTATATATATCTTTTAACAATATGCTGACAATTTACACCTGATCTGGTAAAAAAAAAAGCACGACTATTGGACCATTACTGCTTTGTAGATGGAATGTGGAATAGAATATAGGCTCCATGCATGGTTTCCCCTTTCAGGGTTCAGACATTTGGTTTACATTGCGCAAGTAAAATGTATACTTTAAAACTTTCTAGCTATGTTGATCCTGCATGTACATTGCAAATCATGTAATGCTCGTGGGATCATTAACTCACATTTCCAGCTCAATTGAAATTAACAGGCTGCTCAAAATGACAGACATATTGTGAAACCCTTAGGGAAGAAAGTGACTCAATTAATTTTCAACAACTGATGACATTGTGTTACAGCATGCTCCACAAAAAAACAGGTAGGGAGTGGATAAAAATGAGGCATCAATAAAGGATTAGCCATTATGCCTTTAGTGTGTCAGGAAAAGGCATAATTTGCTAATGACTTTTTGACTTAGTGATGCTAGTTTAGTTCTCTGCTCAGTGAAAACCATGCCTTTCCCTAGGGCTGAATTACTATAGGATACTAAGAGATATTCACACTAACTGGCTCTGAATTGCAGGGCTAATTTAAAAACTGAATCGGTGTTATCACAAAATATGTAATAATAATATCAATAATTCTGCCACAAAAAGATTTCATTTGGCAGAAAACACATTGCTTTAGGGGAACAGTGGAGGAAATCTGGCGCTCGAAGAGAATGGTGGGAGTCTGTATTATGTTTTAATTTCAAATTTACGTGATTTAAATTTTGATCTACCTGGAATATTTCATTAACTCAGTACCTTTTCATATTGGTTATGTAATTGTTTCTGATATGGGTTCCAGGCTACTTGGGTGGTCCTTAAAAACACCACTCACACAGTTTCAGCAGGCTGAAAATACTGCAGCCAGCAAACTGGACGTACCTCAAAAGAAACACCACAGATCAAATTGATATTACAGTGGCAGCATAATTCCTGAAAAAGAGGAATGTGTGCAGACCAAAGTGGATACTTGGTGTGCACACATGCCAAAACACTTAGCAAGCATGACAGATCACCCAAAGACACAAAATATAAAACATTTAGAGAAGTATATGATGTAGCTGGTCAAAAAAAATATGCGTGGCTGATCTGAATTAAATTCGACTTCATTCAATAAAAAACAATATGAATGAACTGCATTTGGACGTGTTCTGTAAATTCACACTCCAGTATTTTGACAGCGTTGAACTCCTGCAGATTGAATCAAATATAAAAAGTAAATATAAAGCCCCAGATTTACAATTGTTCAAGCAATGGCAGGGTAGCAAGCAGGTTTGCAAGCAAAGCTGCTGCGCTGCATTACCTGAACTGGAAAAAGCAGAATTGCACCACGTCTATTCTCCCTGTGCTGGTGAAATTTCAGCAGCCACAAGCCAACACAACATAGTTCAAGGGTGTCTGAGTTGTGATCAGCATACTTTTTGTGAAGGATTGGGTCTCTTTCTGCACCCAAAATAACTTTTTAAGACAATTTCTACTTTGTATACATGCAAGCATGCAAAGAGGAAAAGAAGGAGGAGAAATAAAAATATTTCTCCTTGTTGTGCCAGCCTCAGAGAGGCACAGGCTTTTGTTGGAAATCCATGTCTTCAACTGTGCATAGATATGGATTTGTGTAAATAAATGAATTATGCCAGTAGAGATTTCACGAGTCTTGTTAGGAATGCTATAATTTAATATGCTAGTAATCAAAGGTAATAGACAGTGCATGGGGAAGCCATAAGTTATAGTTATTGTAGTGTGGCTAGTGAGCTGACAACATATTGTAAAGAGCTGCATCACTTATTGGATTTTTGGGGTGGCACAAATTATAACTGTAAGTTATAACTATAACTTTAGATTTTCTAATGTTTGTGTAGTTTAAGATGGTTTTGTATAGAAATAATAAATTACGTTTTCCTAATTAGAACCAAGCTTTAATGTTTGTTTTTTCATGGAATATATATGATGCCGTACTCTGTACTAGAGTACCGGCCACTCCCATGGTCACCTTCAGGAGAGCCAAATGCATGGGTACCTGTCTGGATAAAAGCAGCCCTGAAATTAGACAGAAAGAAATGTGGCTAAAATCTGCTCCTGGTTTCCGCAAATGTTCTTCCTGCAGGGCTTGTAAGTTTGGCATAAATAAAACACATTACCTCACCCCTTTTAGCACCAAAGAAGTAGCTATTACAGGGAGTTTCACCTGCAGAACTGACTATGCTGTGTATGTCCTGACGTGCACCTGCGGCTTTAACTACATTGGCAGCACGAAGCTGCAGGTGCATGTCAGGATTCTACAGCATCTCAGAGCCATCTTACATAACGATCCTGCTTATCCCGTGGCACGCCATTTTAGACTAACCCATAATAATGATGTCAACTGCCTTAAATATTTTGTGATAGCATCTATTCCCAAACTCCGACGGGGCGGTAATAGGGAACTCTTACTAAGGCAGTTGGAAACTCGTAAGATCCTAGAGTTTGACAGCAAATGGCCAAATGGTCTCAATAACACTGATGATATGCATAACTTTATTTAATTCAGTTTTTGTCTGTTCTCTGTTTATTGTACTGCTTTACTCTGTTCATGATGACTTCCATTGTATATATTTATTTCATATATTGACTATTTTATATACCCTAATTAATTGGTTCTTTCTCGCACTTAGCACTTTAATAGTCCGGTTACTTTTTGTAACCCGCACAACCCATACGAATTTTTTCCCCATACCTCTCTTGTCATATGGAAGATCTATATCCATCTATGACTCAATAGCACTTTCAAGTAAGATGACGGAATTATAGAAATGAATTTTATATGATTTTAACAATAATGATCAGGATTGTACTTTTTATTGTTACCAATATTTATTCATTTTCTTTTTAATCTTACTGTTTTGCTACATTTGCACATTCTTCCCAATATTTTGCACTTTCGCATGGTTTTTTGCACTATTATTGAAAATGCTGCTATGCACCTTTTGCACTTGTACAGATTGTCAGTTTCCATACTTATTGGTAAACCATACGGGAAATGTATCTACCTGGCATTTCTTCACCTTTCTCGTTGTTTGGTTGTTCTTCAAGGATTTATCCTGTCATATCAACGTATTTATACAACAAGATTAGTCGGCATTTTGCTAATAATATATTTCCGTATTTTACATTACATGAAATACTAACCGTAATTATTTTTTCAGCATATAATTATGTTGTGTTTTAACAAACATCGTGTAATGTGATGTTGATGTTTTCCATTGTATCACACTAAGTCTGTTCTCTTGGTCTAGTACCATGTGATCAGGAAGTGGGTGGACACCTTGCAGCGCATAAAAAACACTCAGTGCAATTTGTCTCCGCATGTGAACAAGGGCTCTCGAGCCCGAAACGCGTCATGTTATGCTGAGAGAAATGGTCGAATAAATATCTTGCCTGAAGATTCCTGTGGTCCGTCTCTCCTTCTTCGCCGTTTGGAGGTTGTGGGAGTTTTAACACTACATATATATATATAGATATATAGATATAGATATATATATATATATATATTCACTGAAAAAACCATGGGTTTCACACACGTTATAGTTAGGAATTAGCATTTAAAAAACCTTAGAAATTCAATGAAAAAACCAAAGGTTTCACACATGTTATAGTTAGCTGGACATTTCACTCGTAAAAAACCATTGAAATTCCCCCGTTATAGTTAGTTCAGCTAACTATAACTCGCGCGCCCGCAATGCACTACTGATGACGTCACATATTACATCACTCATGACATGGTCACTGACATCACTCATGACATCACTGATGACATCTCAAATGACATCACTGATGACATCACTGATGACATCATCCTTGTGATAGAGTGGCAGACCTCCTCTCCCCCTAATATAACCATTGAAACACACATTCAAAAATAGAAACTAAAATGTTCAAAATAATGAACATATCAATATCAGTTACAACAACCTATTCAGTAATTCTAAGAACCACATACACATACAGTAATTCACCAACAGTCCTCTGCAGTCACTCATACATGTACTCACTCATCATATGTACTCATACACCTGTACATCCCGTTACACAATGCCACTCATCCATAGAGTAACTCACACACATAGTCACTCATGCTAATAAAGAATCAATCATCCATTTACTTGCATATACAGTTATACACACACCACCACACTTACTTCTACAGAAACTTACATATACTTACTCTTTTAAACAATCACTTATAGAAACACATACTTATTCATACAGGAACTCTTCCAATCTCTCACTCTCACATATACTCACTTATATACACCAATAGTCATATATACTAGTTTAAAACATATGTAGTTACTCATAAAGACACTATTGAGACAGTCATTCACTCACTAACACACCCATGCACACACTCATCCACCCATACAGTCCTGCACACATGCTGTATTCAACACATACAAACAGTGAGTCACTCATTCATGCACCTATGCACTAAGTAATACCCCCCACCGAACCATACAGAAACTCAGACACTCATAGTGATAAAAAACCAACTAATAACCTATATAGACACTCATGTAGCTACTCACCAACCCATGCAGCCACTTATACACAAATTAAGAAACTGATACAGATATTTAAATATTTAAAGATTACTCAGTAAGCCATGTATTCACTATGATACACTTAAACAGTCAGTTACACAAAAAAAATTCCAAAAAAAAGTATCCATTTAGACACTTATATACCCATTTATTCTTCCTTTGACCTTGAGATATACATAAATATAAAAAATATATAATTTTCATAAAAACACACAATCACTGGATGATGTTATCAGTGATGTCATCAGTGATGTCATTTGAGATGTCATCAGTGATGTCATGAGTGATGTCAGTGACCATGTCATGAGTGATGTAATATGTGACGTCATCAGTAGTGCATTGCGGGCGCGCGAGTTATAGTTAGCTGAACTAACTATAACGGGGGAATTTCAATGGTTTTTTAAGAGTGAAATGTCCAGCTAACTATAACATGTGTGAAACCTTTGGTTTTTTCATTGAATTTCTAAGGTTTTTTAAATGCTAATTCCTAACTATAACGTGTGTGAAACCCATGGTTTTTTCAGTGAATTTCAAAGGTTTTTTAAATGCTAATTTCTAACTATGCCTACAGAGATAGGACATGTGAAGAAAGAAGAAAAAATGCACAGAAAGAAACAAAAGAAGTGCAGAAAGAAGCAACAGAAGTCCTCAAATACGAAGATAAGTGCAGGAAGAAGGATAACGTGCAGAAAGAACAAAAAGAAGAGCAGAAAGAAGCCTTGTTGCAAAATCATCCTGTACCCTCAACTTTTTCAGACGGATACTGGTGGTAACTGAGTCTGACTAACCAGTCCTAGAGCCAGTGCTATGTTAAAAGACACTTAGAATACAGTGAAAACACCTACATACACTAGGGAACATTATGCGTTGGGGTCCCCCTGTGATTAGCATGACCTCCTCTGTAAGCCCCTAGTGTATAATAGGGCATGGGGATTAAATCTACCTCTTAAAACAGGCCACAGGGCGTTTTTGCACACATTAACTCAGGCCCCGTCCCCTCCCTTCACCACTGTGTAAACACGCCCTGTGTCCATTTTTAGTTGGGAGATTAAGTTCATTTGAATCCTGAGGGTCCCTAGGGTCCAACTAGCCCACTAGGTACCTCCAGTAAGTGCCACAGAGCTGCGTTGCAGAGAGGTGTAAAAAGTGGCACGGCCTGGACCACCTCTCTGCAATGCAGCTCAGTGGCGCTTACTGGAAGCACTTGGTGGGCTAGTTAGCCCCCAGGGGCCCTCAGTATTGAAGGGAAATTATATCCCCAATTTAAAACATGCCATAGTGCGTGTTTGCACACGTCACCTCAGGCCCCGTCCCCTCCCTTCACCACTGTGTAAACGCGCCCTGTGGCTGTTCTAAGTTGAGAGTCCCCCTGAATCCTAAGGGTCCCTAGGGTCAAACTAGACCACTAGGTACCTCCAGTAAGCGCCACAGAGCTGCGTTGCAGAGAGGTGTAAAAAGGGGCTTGGCCTCAGAACACCTGGCTGCAGCGCAGCTCCGTGGCGCATACTGGAGATGCCTGTTGGGGGCGCGTTTGCAGAGTGCTGCACGGAGGGGGCATGGCCTCCGGCACGATGCCAGTCTTTTATTTATTTTAGTTTTTTAAGAAGGGGGGCTGTTTGGTTCCCCTTCTTATTCTAATTTATTGGCCCTGATGACCCCATCCCCCAGGGCCAGTCTCCTAATTATATTTTTTTGACCCCAATCCCCAGGGCCGGCCACTGTTTTTTATTATTTTTAAAAAATATATATTTATAGACACACCTAGGACATGCTGGACAAACCGTACGTACCTATCACCATGATGATTTGCGTGATATTCATTAAAAGGCGACTATGCATGCAATGAATCTACGTGGAATGTATTTACACCACTAGTGAAGCTCTGACATGTCTGATGCCCTACCGTGCCTAATCCTGGTAGACACCCGTGTCGTTTATTTATACAAACATGGGTAGCTATTGACGGGCACATTTAATACACATGCACACCAAGCCATTCAAAGGGGATTCGACAAAAATTCGACCAAAACTATGCAAGAAACCCCCCTCACGGTTAATAAAACACACATCCACTGCCGGATGTGTAATACTTTTTATTTTACTCTCTGGAAAGGGGACGAACATCACTTGAGAGTCACAGCGTGCTCCTGACAGAGCCCAATGCTGTGTTACACCCACCATTGCCTGCCGAGTGCCACACACCTCTGTGTTGTATTCCACTAGCTAGTGCATATGCTATGACACTCTCTAGCCCATGTGCACTGTAACACCACCCCGTGAATATGTCATGCCACACTTGTCTTCGCACGGGTTATATTGCCCCATCTAACGTGCCTTTCTCGATGCCTATGTTATAACGCACAGTGCTATGCCATACATATTACAATCTGGGATCCATATATTTGTCACAGTGCATATGCAACGTTACACTCCCCAGCACATATTTTATATTACAACTTTAGAGACTAGTTAGGTTACACAACACTGCCCTGTGCATATTACACTCCAAGGCGCATTTTGCATAGCACACGCTAGTGCCTGTGCTATCTCGCGCTCTCCAATGAATCTGTCATTGCGCACAATGTATTGCAAATTATATTTCACGCCCGGTTCATCTTATATCACACTTTTTGGTGCATAGTTTATACCATACACTATATCTAGTTTTCATTTTCAATCGTGCTCTCAGGACAATGTTCTATATAACACTGTGTTCACCTACCCTTTTCACGGGCATTACATTTTGCGATAGGGGGTGGAGGGTCAGGGGGTGTTTCTGCCAAGTGAGCCCGGAGTCACAGTCACAAACGTCCTCTTCTTCCTGAATAAAAGTGAGATTATGCTGCATACTTGTTCATATTTTAAGTAGTTCGCACAGACACAATGTTTTAAAAACAATAAAGTTCCTAATACCCGCCTTCTCTGAACAGTTAGCTTGCTGCCCCATCCCCTTCCTCCCTATCCTCTGTTGTGTGAATCCATGGACTAGCCTCCTCCCTCCTGCCATGCATGGTCTGATGTGCTGCCACTGCCCTCAATTTAGTATGATGTACCAGTCCAGTCCTCCTGCCCTCCATTGCCCAATTCTATGCCCCATCATTGACCTCCTGCTTAAACTCTGTGCTTAGCTTGCTGCCCCTATTCTCCTTCCCCCTGCCCTCCGATGTCTTTGTGCATGCCCCTGCTCCATCCTTTTTGCCCACCATGTCCCATGGACCTGCCACTCCTATCTACTCTGAGTGTTCTGTTGAGCTGCCACTCCCCTCCCACCTGCCTAGCATTGTCAGATGACTGTAACCTGTCCCTGCCACCTCCACCCTGCCTGTCCACATGCCATGCCCCTATCCTCTTCCTCCTGTCCTACATGGTCCATTGTACTGCCACACCCTTCTGCCCTCCCTGGTCTGTTGTGCTGCAACTGCTCCTCCTGCCTGCCCCGTGTGGTCTGTTGTGAGGTCCCTTCCCCTGAACTTTCTTGTCTGTGCACAGGTCCTGACCCTCCCTTCTATCCTCCATTGTCCTTTGTGCATGCCCCTCCACCCTCCTTCTTGCCCATCATAGCCATTGTGCTGCCACTAACCCTCCCACTTGCCATGCATGGTCTTCTGTGCTGCCATGGCCCCTCCCACCTTCCCTGTGTGGTCAGTTAGCTGCCCCTGACCCCCTCCCACCTTCCCTCCATGGTCTGTGTGTATGCCATCACAGTCTCACTGTTGCTCTTCATGGTGTGTCTTGCTTCTAGTGCCCATCCTGCCTGACCTCCATGGCTATCTTGCTGCTCCTGCCCTGCCCCCTTGCCCCCAGCCCTACTCCCTCCCTCCTGGCTTGTCTGTTCCATTGTAATGCCCCTGATCCGTCCCTCCTGCCCTTTATGGTCTGTTATGCTGCAGCTTTCTCTCCTGTCTGTCCATTATGGTCAGCTAGCTACCATTGCCTCTTGCCCCTCTGTTCTCTGTTGTCCATGTGCATGGTCCTGTCCCCTCCCTCTTGCTTTCTATGGATTGTTGTGCTGCACTCCCGTCCTGCATGCCCTGTGTGGTGTATTGTGCTGCTGCAAACCCTGATGCCTGCCCTGCAGGGTCAGTTTGGTGCACCTCTCCATGTCCCTCCTGTCCTCTGTTATCCAAGTCCATGTCCCTATCCCATTTCCTTCCATGATCCAATGTACCATACTTGCGAACATTTTGAACTTGGTAAGAGGGAGATTTTGAAAAAAAACTGGGGTATTGATTTTCCCCTTTGAGTTACATTGAAAAAGAGGATATTGTAGACAGGAGACAGATCAAATAAAGCCCATTTGAGCTTAAAAACATTGGACGTTTCCTGGCTGAATCGGGTCTGTTGGCATGTATGGTTGTACTACCATTGCCTCTTCCTTCTGCCCACAATGGTCTATTACATTGCCACAGCCTTGAAGGAGGGTAGATTTTGTATCACAGGGGGCCCCTGGCCCGTTCTGTCCACACCTGAAGTATGAGACCCTTGTCCTTGCCCTGCCAGCTGCATTTGTAGGCCGTATTAAATTGACCAGCGGGTCCTGTATTGCTATATAATTATCCTGAGACATCCTTACCACTCAGCCAGCATAAAACCCCTGTGTAGGCCCTTCTGTTCAATATGTAGGCCTCTTTGTTAAATTGACCATAGCTCTGCAATTTTAGTGTATAGCAGTCTGAAGGCAGGTCTGCGAGGCCTTCTGATCCAAACTAGTAGCCCCCACCCTACCCGAGTGCTCCGTGCTCGGTATCAAAGTTCAACATCCCCCTGAAGCTGTCGACATACAGTAGGCTGCATCCTGGACTGGTACTTGCTTCCTGGGCAGGTTTCCCGCTTTTAAGGAAGTGGCAACCGCAGAGCGTCAAGTTAGGAGAACTGAGGAGATTTTATACATGAATATATTGAATTCCCGTACAATACCCATTATTTTCTGCTTGCTCTATGGAACTTACGATAAGCGATTGGCCTGAGAGACTGACCTTTTCACCCAGTCCATTGTCAGCATTAAGTGGGTAAATGACGAAATGTCTGGTAAAATCTGCAGTCGAAGCTTTTGGGTAGCATACGTAGGTAGATGTAGCGTGCAAAGGAGCCCACAAAATGATATAAAAAGGGAGCACCCACAGATATCGACGGACTACCTCGCCGTCTGTATGTAGGTTAACAGGCAGTGCAGGTTTTCCCCAAGAGCTGGGAGCTCTTGTCTTCCTTTGCTTAAAATGTCTTGCTCTGCTTTGCTTGAAGTATCTTATTCTATTTTACCTATATGAAATGTCATGTTATGTTTAACCATTGTTCTCTTTACTTTTGCATTTAAAAGATTTTGTATTGTAATTGCAGGAATGCTTGCTCTAAGAGTAAACGTGAGTGTTCCTAGGTAACATTTTCCTTGGTGTAACTTGTTTCTCATGATGCATTTATAGATGTGTTTTCTCTCTCTCTCTGTCAGTACATTAATTGAGATACAGAGAATATTATGACAGCTGTATGATTATCTGGATTCTGTTTTTTGTACTTTATGTCTCTATTCTGCGGTTTCTTTGAAGTTGCATCTTCTCATTAAACTGCCATTGTATTCTGCCTCCAATTCCATGTCTCATATGTCTGTTTTCTTCATTTTTGGAGCAAGCGTTCCTAGGCACCCCGGCTCAAATTAAGGTGCCCCTTTTGTCCCTGACTCACTCTCCTGCTCAGTTCTGTGGTGGCTCCCGGGGATCTGGGGACCGCCCCTAGCTTCCTTGACCCGTAATAGATCTTCCCTCCAACAGCCTCTCTTGCAAGTCCTGTATTGTTGGTTTGTTGCCCCTGCCCCCCTTTCCACTGCCCTCCATAGTCTGTTGTGCTTCCACGGCCCTTCCTGCCTGCTCAGTGTGGTTAAATTGTTGCCTTTGCACCCTCCTACCTGCCTTCAATTTTCAGAGTCCGTGCCCCTGGCCTCTGCCTCTCAACAGTATCCTAATGAACAACTAGATTGCTAACATTCTATATTTATTACAAAAGTGTGGAACGCCTGACATCATCTTGATGTAATCAAAACTGTAATACCTAGAGCATTTCCTTTAGAAATTACATATATGAGAGGGTCTTATTGGCATCAAAATTATGGTTAGTGCTCTAAAAGACTAAAATAAGGACATATTTTCTGAGTTTTCAAATAGCGACAAAGCACTTTTAAATTATTTGTTATCTTTATGTTTTTTTATCCAGTTGACCACTTGATTAAATGTTGCACTTAGGGGAGAGGATGTGGTGTTACTTCCAGAACTGCAGACTTTGCAACTGGGGAACCAGGTTGAAGTTTCTGCTTCAGCTCGACATTCTGTGATTCTGGTCAAATCACTTAGTCTCCCCATGTCTACAACCAAAATGAATTTGTTCTTGTGTGATGTAACCAATGCTCATGTAAAGCACTCCAATACCTGACAAGTCTGCACTATATAACACTGCAAAAACACAAAATAATAAGTGTTTTGCACACTTCTGTCATTGGGCTATATTTGGGCTACATCTGGTTGATTTTGGGCTACATTTGGGCTCTTTTGTCTCCGGTGGCCATCTTGGGAGATTTATTTGTTATGAAGTTTCCTAATTTCCTCATGTACAGCAGTCTCCTCAGTAGGAAATGCTTTCAGTTTTTTACTTTGATTCCATCATGAAGGTATTCAGATATGTCACACATTTGCCATAAATTCTGAATGTTAGCACTCTAGTTGCTCATTAGATCACTGTAGTAAAACTACTCCACCATGGAAGTCTGCTCCTGGTATTAAAAGTGCATGTTTCAGTCTGCATGTCAGAATTATTTAATGAAATAGAAGAGGATTTGAGAAGTCACTCAAAATGTGCCCTCATTTTCTTTCTTCAGTATTAATCATAATTTCTATGGCAAAATGAACCTCCTCATTGTGTTCCTTTTTAAATTAAATGTTTTAAGTGTTACCAGTTTATTCCAATCAAGATGGCTTCAGGTGTGCCATACTTTTGTCATAATGAAGACAGTAAGCGCTCTAGTTGTTTTTAAGAACATTCTGGGACATTCTGTCATTGGGCTATACTTGGGCTACATCTGGGTGATATTTGGGCTACATTTGGGCTCTTTTGTCTCTGGTGGCCATCTTGGGAGACTTATTTGTTATGAAGTTTCCTAATTTCCTCATTTACTGCAGTCTCCTCAGTAGGAAATACTTTCAGTTTTTTACTTTGATTCCATCAAGAAGGCATTCAGATGTGTCACACATTTGCCATAAATTCAGAATGTTAGCACTCTTTTTGCTCATTAGATCACTGTAGTAAAGCTACTGCTCACCAGGGAAAACTGCTGCTGGTATTGAAAGTGCATGTTTCAGTCTGCATGTCAGAATTTTTTAATGAAATAGAAGAGGATTTGAGAAGTCACTCAAAATGTGCCCTAATTTTTCTTTCTGCAGCACTAATCATACTTTTTATGGAAAAATGAACCCCCTCATTTTGTTCCTTTTTAAATTAAATGTTTTAAGAGTTACCACTTTAATCCAAGCAAGATGGCTTCAGGTGTGCCATACGTTTATCATAAGTAGGACTGTTAGCGCTCTAGTAGTTCTTTGGAACACTCTGGGAAGCTGCAGTAGAACACAAAGGAATCAACTGACAGTCTCTGCCCTTGTTGGATGTACATGTTTTACTGAGAATATCAGACTTCATTCTCACATGACTGAGAAAGATTATGTGAATTTACAAAAAATAAGCTCTCAGTTTAGCCTATAGATCACCTTCCAAACCTCTGTGGTAAAAGCATGAGAAAATATTTTTCTCTCAATCATGATATCCCAGCAGAAGGCTTTTTCACATGGTGAAATCACCTTAGAACATACCACAATTCCTAAAATGAGTATGGTACCATCAACAAATGATTTATAATGTAACTAAAGTCTTAAAACCTTCTATTAACTGCAATGCTTTTTAATGAGGTGCTATCATGTATATTTGTCCCAAGATGGCTGCCAACACTTCTTGGATGAAGTGCTGACAGCCAATCAGATCTCAGGATGAGATGTGTGGTTAGGCTCCGCCCACATATATATATGCTTTTAAATGCTATTTACTCAGGAAATACTGAACAGATTTACACCAGACCTGCAAAAGGCACTTCCTTGACCTTATGGCTACCTCTCTGCCAAATTTCTAGTAATTCTGTTCAGCCGTTCGGGCTGTAGCTCGTTCTAAAGGTCCTATGGAAAAATGCATGGGAAAAACGCGTTTTGGGACCCCCCTTTTATCTCAGCCCCCGCTTGACGAATCCCCCCGAGACTTTCAGGGTAGGAGCGGAGCGTAGCGCCCCACCTATTTTGAGAAATTCGCGAGGATTCATCGACCGGCGCCAAAGTTATTCAAAATAGAATGTTGCGGATTTCCTATGGAAAAGGGGTCCTAACTATAACTACCTACTGGCGACCGCCAGTAGGTAATATATACACACACACATACATATATATATTTATATATATATTCACTGAAAAAACCATAGGTTTCAGGGACGTTATAGTTAGTTGGACTTTTCACTCGTACAAAACCAGAGAAATTCCGCCGTTATAGTTAGCTCAGCTAACTATAACTCGCGCCCCCGCAATGCACTACTGATGACGTCACATATTACATCATTCATGACATGGTCAGTGACATCACTGATGATATCTCAAATGACATCACTGATGACATCACTGATGACATCATCCAGTGACTGTGTGTTTATATAAAGTTTAATATGTTTTATATATATGGCAAGGGGTTTTGAAGAATGAGTGGGTATATAAGTGTCTGGATGGAGGGTTTAGTAGGTGTGTGACTGACTGTTTAAGTGAGTGATTACATGTGTCGTACTGAATGCATGGGTTAGTGACTAAACTGTGTGAATGTCTGTATCAGTCTGTCTGTTGTTGTATATGCTGCTGCATGGGTTGGTCAGTAGCTACATGAGTGTCTATATGGGTTATCAATTGGTCGCCTGAGTATTTGTATGGGTGCCTGAGTGTGTGTGTGGGTGGGAGGTGTGTGACTCTGTGCATAGATGTGTGAGTGGTTGATTCACTGGGTGTATGGGTTCAAGAGTGCATGTGGAAACAACAGTATGGGTTAGTGAGTGTGTGTATTGGTGTATTGGTGAGTGAATGGATGTCTCAGAGGCACATGTCAAAGTAACTACATATGTAAAAGGCAGTGTATGTGAGAGTTGGTGTATATTAACCTCTTCAGTGTCCATGACGAGATAGTCTTGTCATGGAGCACGGTTGCGCTGTGCCCATGACGAGACTATCTCGTCATGATCCCCACCCACTAGTGCAACGCCCGGCACAGGAGGGGGAAAGGGCGTGGCACTAAAGGGGTTAATGACTATACGTGAGAGTCAGTGATTGTGAGAGTGGCTGTATGGATGAGTGTGTATTTGTATCAGTGATTGTATAAAAGAGTAAGTATGCATTAGTTTCTGTTTGAATAAGTGATGTGGTGTGTGTATAACTGTATAGGTCAGTAAATGGAAGTGTGATTGATTATTTGCATGACTGACTAGGTGTGTGAGTAACTCTGGATGAGTGGTGGTGTGTGAGTGTCTGTATAGGTGTATGAGTGCATATGCTAGTGTTGTATTGATGAGTGACTGCATGTATGAGTGATTGTATGGGTGAATAAGTGGATGTGTATGTAGACCCAGGAATCAGTGAGTGCATATGTAGTAACTGGAATTGGTGTGTCAATGGTTTCGAAAATGGTAGTCTGTTTTTTTACAGTGGGTATATCAAAGGTTATATTAGAGTGTGAGGATGTGCATCAGATTTTCACATGGATGATGTAATCGGTGATGTCATCAATGATGTCATTTGAGATGTCATCAGTGATGTCATCGGAGATGTCACTGACCATGTCATGAATGATGTAATATGTGACGTCATCAGCAGTGCATTGCGGGGGCGAGAGTTATAGTTAGCTGAACTAACTATAACGGCAGAATTTCTCTGGTTTTGTAGGAGTGAAATGTCCAACTAACTATAACGTCCCTGAAACCTATGGTTATTTCAGTGAATTTCAATGGATTTTTAAATGCTAATTTCTAACTATAATGTGCCTGAAACCTATGTTTTTTTCAGTGAATTTCAATGGTTTTTTAAATGCTAATTTCTAACTATAACATCCCTATTAAGTCCCCCTGAATCCTGAAGGTCCCTGGTGGCCAAGTAGCTCACCAGGTACATCCAGTAAGCGCCAGAGAGCTGCATTGCAGAGAGGTGTTCTGAGGCCACACCCCTTTTTACACCATGCTGCAATTACACTTGTAATATCAGGCCCCGCCCCCTCCCTGCACCACTGTGCAAACGCACCCCCTGGTGCATTGTAAATTGGGGGATTAAGTCCCTTTGAGTCCTGAGGGTCCCTAGGGGCCAACTAGCCCACCATGTACCTCCAGTAAGCGCACAGAGCTGCGTTGCAGTGGTGTAAAAAGGGGATGTGGCCTTGGACCACCTCTCTGTAACTCAGCTCCCTGGCACATACTAGAGGTACCTGGTGGGCTAGTTGCCCCCCAGGGAGCCTCAGTATTTAAGGGGAACTAGTTCCCCATTGTACAATGAATTAGGGGGCGCGTTTGCAGAGTGCTTAAGGGAGGGGATGGGGCCTCCAGTACAATGCCGGCTTTTTTTGTTGTTGTTATTTTTCAGAAAGGGGGCTGTGTGGCCCCCCATCTTTTTCCTTTTTTTTGGCCCTGGGGACCCCATCCCCCAGGGCCTGACCCCTATATTTTATATTTTTTTTAAAAGAGGAAGGGGGCAGCTTGACACCCCCTCCCAAGGCCAATATCGGCCCCCATGGACCCCATCCCCCCAGGCATGGCCATATATATATATTTTTAAGGAGAGGGGCTGCGTGGCCCCCCTCTTTAGGCCTCTATTAGCCCCGGGGACCCCATCCCCCAGGGCTCTGCCTCCTTCTTTTTTTTTTTTATTGAGGGAGGGCTCTATCCATTTGCACTAAACAAATTAAAGGCCGTGAAAATTGTGCAGCACACATCATGTGATTTTTCCACAAGATCATATATTCCTCAACAGATGTTCTGTTATCAAGATAATTTTGCAATTATGCTCTGGACACGCTTAGGGATTTGATGAGTGCTCTGAATGTGAGATTTTGGAAGGGTGAAACGTTCACCGGCCCGCTAGTGGCTCAACCAGTGTGTCGTGGGCCCTACTGCAAGGATGGAAATGAGCCCTTGGCTGCGGTTTGAATTCTAAAATACAGTAATAATTGCGGCCTCTGGGCCCCAGCGCCATTGCACCTGCTGCACCAATGGAAGCAACGCCCCTGGGAACCACGGGGGAAATGGCAAGGCCAGCCTGTGGGGCAGTGGGAACAGGTCGATAGCCCAGTGTTGAGTCATGGACGAGAATAGGTGTAATCTGACTGTAATTTTTGCTCTACCAACAGTGTGAAGGAAAGCGGCCTGTGCATTGTGCGGGCTCCAACAGAGGCAAGTGAAAGGGAGAGCTGTTTCTGGAAATCATCACAAGCCTGTTGGATATTTAGATATATGTTCACTGGCCACCTGTTAAACTGTATGTTTTTCTAAGCTGCTTCAAAATGCATATGATGTGAATCCTGGATACTGGATATACACGTGTCTACTAATTTGTGAAACTATGTCAGTTGTGTAGCGCTCTAATGCCCTTCATAGTGCCGAGAACAACAAAACAGTGAATAAATTGAACTGTGTTTTTCGGCTTCAGGCCTCAAGCAGGACTACCCATGTGAGGGAGGCCGTAATCCACACTGCACGATGTTGCCTGATGTACCAAGCTCAGTCACACTGTCTAGATTTCCTCATCGCCATTTGATTTTTTTTGGCCTGTGTCATTAGTTGTCTTCACTGCTGGCATTGCTTGTTTTAAGCTGGAGGATTCTGTCACTTTTTAAACAACCCCCTATCAGAGTAAAACAATGAAGCTTTCTCTGGGCCCAGCGTGTGCTAATTGGTGAATTCTTTCAAGTGATGACACACTCCACAGCTAAAACAACCCAAAGTGTCTGTGAACAAGATGAGAGAGGGGTCAGTTCCTTTGGTGTTGTGTGATGTTTAAAGTGGGTGTTTGCAAGGATTACCCGAGGCCCGTGACCTGGCTTCTATTGTCGCAGGTAATAAGTACATTTTGGCAGGCGCACAATGGAGCTGGTTTGATATAGTTTAATGGCACCGACCCACGTCCAGGCCAGGCCAGCCATGCCGCCACAGTCCCACAGTGTTCCATACCTGTGGGGCCGCTCTCTGCCTGTAGAGATACAGTGACACTTCCATAAACCGTCCATGCACTGCCTATTGTGAGAATAGAATAACGTCCACTGGCGGCCACTACAAGAAACAGGTCTCCCTTTGGGTTCTGGTCCCCCACATTTTGTACTTGGCTAATGAGGTGGAGAGTATTATTGCACTTGCACTCCTCGATTTATAAAACCAATCCCCGATTGTAATTCACAGTGGAAACCATTGCCGGAAATGAGGCAACAATATTATCTTCCAGAGGGCCTTCCGAGGATGACAGGCACCAAGATCCTGCGATAACTCAGTGGGTGAATGCGGCCGACACTGTGAGTAATCTCGAGCTCACAGGATTGACTGTGAATGAATATGACGTTAGGTGCAGAAAGGGTCAGGACCTTCGTGCTTTCCTGCCTGTATAAATGTGGCCGAAGAGTGCCGAGGAGGCACTAGATGAAATACAACCTCACTTTTGTTAGAAATAACTGCCCCATGTGTATCAAAGCTGTGTATAGAGACTAGGCCTGGGCAAAAATTTCGTTCCGTTCGCGGAAATTGCGATAATTTGACATTTTTGCGTTCCGCGGAGAGCGCGAAAATGTCAAAAATTCCGGTTTCCGCAGCTTGGCGATAATTTGTTTCTTGCTCGCGCTGTAAAATGATACATTCTCGCGCGCGCGCGATCGCCTTACCTGAATCCCTGCGTTCGCCGACAAGTTTTCTTGATCCGGTCGCGTTCTCCATGAGATGTTGTATTGTTTTTAGCCATTTGCGCTGTCTCGCGACAGTTCGCGCACGCAGTGACGTCATGCGTCGCGCGATCACGTCTTTCTTCTCGCGATCATGCACCGCGAGAACAACTCAAAACAAGATGGCCGCGCCCGCAAGCAACCACATGGGTAAGTTGGCGACCCGCAACCATGCAGAAAATCTCGCGAACATGCCGGAAAAAAACTTCCGCATCTTCGCGATATTTCTGCTTGTTTGCGATAATTTTAAACATTCTCGCGATAATTTGCGAAGGTTAATTCCGCAAATTCCGCCCACCCCTAATAGAGACGTCTCCGAATACACGTGTTTGTAGCCCTCTGCTTTTATAGCGCCTTGATCTAGAAACGAGTTAGTGCTGGAAGGCAATCAGCAACACACAATTCAGTTTGGGATGTGCAACATTTACAATAACAATAATAATAGTTATTATTGTTATTAAGATTATTTCATGTCAATTTAGATCCTGGCACCACACCGCATACAGTTTGAATGCTTCACTATTCTTCTTACTTTGACACTGTATCCTAATCATGCCCTTATATGTGTATAAAATCTGGTTGCAATGAAGATGAAAGATGATAACTGGAGAGCATGTTGGCGATTATCATGTGATAGGGAGAAGCGAAAACGTGCAGTTTGATATGATTTGTGTTATGGAAATCATTAGTATCACTCTCAAATATAACAGCGTCTTGGAACGAGTGACAACACCAGAGTGTAAAATCGCTCCTACACACACGTTTACGTATGTTGTGAAAAAACGCCTTAAGGGCTCGAAGGGCATTATTTTTCATTCCACTGGGCGCTCTATGAAACATTGCCTAGATCGGTGTAATAAAGCTAGCAAAAATTCGGATTTCTAGCAGTTTTTCATATTAGCAAATACGTCAATGTTAAATTTAATGCGACAGAAAACAGACGCAAATGAGTCACATATAAAATTACTCGTTGTGAATAAATACTGTGACTGTGAGATGTGTACAGTCCACGCTTTTTCACTATCCGGCTACGTCTTTCAATCACTGCCAGCTTTTTTAGATTGATCTGTTGCACGCTTTAAGTGAATTTCCGTTGTAACTGTGGCAAACTGTGGAAAACATTTGTGCTCCTCTTTATTTATATATTTTGTAATTTGATCTAGCAACTGGAATACGTATCGTAATTCAAAATAATAAAGCATTTAACCTACAAAATACTTACCCAGTTTATGAATCTAACTGGAGGCAAGCGTACCAAACATGCAATTCCCGTGCCATAGCAGGAACGATACTTTTTACCTATGTTTATTGTGAAATATTAAGTATCACACTTAAAACGGACTGAGATAAGAGTGGGGTCAGTCTTATAAAATGTTCTCATATTTTATAAACAAAACATAAAATAAATGTGTCTAACGGAAAACTCGATTTGATTGATACGGTGTAAACTGTATATAATTTTAAGTATGTTTGTGGTTTTATTTTGAACAATTAACAAATTATGCAGTCTGTTTGAATATGAGATCATTTCTTTTCCTTGTCATACTTGCATTATAATCAATATCAACTGAACATGTCACCAGTCTCGAGTTATCTGTGTCTATTGTCGATATCTTTGTATAAAATAGCATTACTCTGGCTGTCGGCACAATGTATTGTAATAATGCTCTGTTTGGGTGTGTACTCCCTCATATCACATGCTGTGCTGTCGGATTCTTTTTTCATGTCTTGTTCTGATGTTAACATATGATTACTTATTCCCGTGGATTCTGTGGTACGATGAGTTATTGTAGAGGGTATTTGAGATTATTTCCGAGCTGCTTGACGGTACATATGTACATATAAGTGGACTCTGTTTTACTCTGCCTTTTTCTATACCATATACTACTGTCTCACGAGTGGATTTGATGAGCAACACATATTCCTGTCCCATTTTATATATGCGTTAATCTGAGTATGCAGGCCACATCCCTCCTCTTCGTATGTGCCCGTTGTCTTGTATACACCACTCGCTGTAATTGACAGGTTTTTGATTTGGTGCCTCTACTCACTCCGAATACAGAAAACATTGACACAACTCCCTGTGAACCGGCCTCTCTCCAGAATATACACAGCACATGCTCTTCTGTCTGTGTGTACCTCACACTCTGGAAATACACAGCACCTGACCTTTGTGTGTGTGTCGACCTCCCTTGACGCAAAAAACAGCTGCAATAGTCCATGTGGGTATATGCAGCACATATACGTGCCCTCTTTATGAATGTGCCGCACTAGTCAGTTATACCCCTCTCGCTTGCTCTGGATGCACCAGGCCCCTTCCAGAAGCACCCTCTATGTTCATGTACCTCTGTGTGCCTGTGCATCACGTACATGTCCCTTGTGTACACGCCTCTCTCAGTATATGTGGCAAACGCCCACTCCTCTCTTTACGCGCATGCCCCCTCTCTAAATGATACATAACACATTCCCGGACAACTTTCATGTATGCCCCTGGCTCTCTGCGTACTCAGCGTAAGTATCATGTCCTACCTGCATGTGTGCTTCACTCTCTGGGTATTCACAGCACAAGTCCCTGGCTGCATATAATCACTATTCTCCTGGAGTGCCTGCATGACACATTGCGAGCATGTCTCTAGCTCTCTCTTGATGTACACATTATAAATCCCTCTTGCCCTCTAGGCTTGTGCCCCACTCTCGGTGTGTACATAAACAAATATCTATGAAAATACTGTTATTTTTCCTTAATATGTACACAGGGCATGCCTTGCCATTCCTCATTGTGCGTCCCCGGCTCTCTATGTGAATACAGCAGAAGCCCCTCTTTCCCCTCCAGGTATGCGTCCCACTCTCGGGGGTATACACAGTACATTATCGGCTGGTTCACCCCTGTAATGTACACACACAATGCATGTCCACCACTCTGCACGCATGCCATGTCTTTTGTTTTCACTGCACAAGTCTCTCTCCTTATAGGTATGTGTCCCATTCACAGGGTATACACATACATGACCAAGTGCCTCGCTCTTGGAGTAATACACACAAGCTGCATGTCTTACCACTCTGCATGCAGGCCACTGTCTGTGGGGGCCCCACGGGCCCCCGCTGTTATTTTTTCACAATGCCCCCGGGACCTGGCCCAACCGGGGTTCTCATTTAAATGAAGTACGGGAGCCCGCATTTCATTTTTTTATAATTTTGGCAGGATTCGCGACCCCAGCGCTAATTCTGCCAAAATATTTTTTTTAAAAATGCTTTTTTGGGGCCTAGGGGTCGTTGTGGGACCCCCTGAGCAGCCCTAGGGGTTCAGGGTGTTTCTACCCTGCCCCCTTTTCTTTTTTTTTCACCTTTGTTTCACTGTTTTCTTGTGACTCGGTTCTACCAAGTCACAAGGTGGCTGCCAACACTTCCTGGTTTGGAGTGTTGGCAGCCAATCACATTGAAGCTCGTGCTCGGGAGGGTTTGTGAACCCACCGCTGCCCCAGATATTGAAACTTTTCTTTGTCTAATTTCTCAGCAACTGCTGAATGGATTTACACCATTTAACAAAAAGGACTCTTTCTGAACAAAGGGCTACCTTTTTACCAAATTTGGTGCAATTCCGTTCAGCAGTTCGGGCTGTAGCTTTGTCTAAAGTTTCCTATGGAAAATAACATGGGGAAAATGTGTTTTGGGACCCCCCCTTTGTTCTCGGCCCCCGCTTGGCGAATCACCCTGAAACTTTCAAGACAGGAACTGCCCATAGCGGGCCACTAGTTTTGAAAATTTCGCGAAGATTCGTCAACCGGCACCAAAGTATTGGGAAAACAAAAAACGCTTTTCCTATGGAAACTTTGTCCTAACTATAACTACCTACTGGCGACCGCCAGTATGTAATATATATATATATATATATATATATATATATATATATATATATATATATATATATATATATATTACCTACTGGCGGTCGCCAGTAGGTAGTTATAGTTAGGACCACGTTTCCATAGGAAAACCTCAACATTCTATTTTGAATAACTTTGGCGCCGGTCGACGAATCCTGGCGAATTTCTCAAAATAGGTGGGGCGCTACGCTCCGCTCCTACCCTGAAAGTCTCGGGGGGATCCGTCAAGCGGGGGCTAAGATAAAAGGGGGGTCCCAAAACGCGTTTTTCCCATGCATTTTTCCATAGGACCTTTAGAACGAGCTACAGCCCGAACGGCTGAACAGAATTACTCAAAATTTGGCAGAGAGGTAGTCCCTAGGTCAAGGAAGTGCCTTTTGTAGGTTTGGTGTAAATCTGTTCAGTAGATTCTGAGAAAATAGCCTTTAAATCAATATATATATCTGAGCCCGCTTACGGTACGCTTACCGTACGCTTACGGTAAGCGTACGGCGGCGTGCGCGAGCGCGATTCTGATTGGCTGTTAGATCTTAGTAAACATTCGAATCGGCTGAAACCAGGAAGCGGCGGCCGCCATTTTGTGTATTTCACTCTGAAAAAAAAGAGTGAAAACAAGGAAAGGGGGCAATGAGGAGAGTTACAGACCCCCTAACATTTGTAAGGGGGTCAAAGAAGGACAGAAAAGTACAAAAAAAACATTTATTGATTTTAAAAAAAATCACGGGGTACGCGTACGGTAAGCTTACGGTAAGCGTACGGTAAAAAAAATAAAAAAAAATAAATGAAAAGCAGATTTAAGAGTTTAGATATTAGGGAGCTCTAAAAAGAGCTGTTGTGTTTATGAAGTCATTTTTTTAGTGGTACCTACAAGTAAGTACCGATGCAGAGTCTAAGGTTCAAGAGGAAGACTCTGTTCCCTTCATCATTGAAGTGCACACCATCTCCTCTATAAATGTCTTGCATGTCATAACGCAAGTTGTTGTGGTAAATGGCACCCATACCATAGTCACGGAGGAAAGCAGAAACAGATTTGTTGACGTGCTTTCTTGCTTTGTCAATCTGTGGACAGAAATGATTGGACCAGTTCCATTTTTGCCTTTGGCATATGTTGGAAAACACAAAGGCAGTTTTAGGGAAAAGTGTAAACAGTTGTGCAAAGGTGTCCTTCATAAGCATTTCCAGACCTACCCCAGTCAAAGTGCCTAGGTCATTGCCACCACAGTGCACTATTATGAGGTCAGGGTGTTGGATTTGAATGAAGGATTTCACCAATGGCATCAATTGGTGCCACTTTAACCCTCTCTGACCAATCCATTTAATGTCTACATTTGGCAAAGCAAGGTCTCTCACCATATCTATTTTTTTCTGCAAACTTTTCACTCCAGAAGACATAGCTGTGCCCTACAATCCACACTGTGAACATCTTCAAAGGAGAACTGGATGCACTCAGGAGGTGTCTTTCAGTAGAATGGCAATATGAAAAGAAAGACAGTTTGGAAATGGAGGCATACATATTTTTTAGAAAACAAAAAGAACTGATTGGCTGTTTCATACCATTCTAGAAAAAAAACTAGGCTGTATGTGAAAATTAATACAAGCATGTTTTGTATTGGTACAAAAAAATGTGTAACCAAAGAACAGTACTATGGATTTGCTGTTAGGTTTGAAAAGTCAAGCACTCTTGCTCTGTGGAATTGAAACATTGTGTGTCGAACTTCTGACCTAACTGAACACAGCAGTGTTCCATGAGCTGTTGCTATGGTAGCAGGCAGAAGTCAAGTTGGGGGAAGGGTACTAGGCAGAAGTCAAGTTGGGGGCAGGGTACTTTTGGAAAAGGGTTGGTTTTCAACCAATAGAAATGTGTGATTACATTTAAAAAAAAGGGGGAAGCACTGAGATTTGAAACTTACATGTATATGTGTGGAAAAATAGAGGGAAAGTTTGCCATTATCTGGTTCTGCTGAGAGGAGACAGGTGAACAGAACAGAGATCCTGGCTCTGATAATCTGCTGTTTGAGTGTCACATTTCTTTCAGAACTAACTAATTTTAAAGGTGAGTTTTCAGTTTGAGAGGGTATGTATGTGGTAACTTAAGAAATGAATAATAGAAATGGGAATTGTTTTTGTTGTAGTTACACATGGTGGTTTCATAATGTGTCAGTGTGTAAAAGTGATTTACATTTGCCCCTGAAAAAATAAAAGAGCAGTAAGTGTGCTTTGAAATTGGCAAAGAAATTTCGTTTTGGCACTAATGTGAAAACATGACTCTGTGTGCATAGAAGAATTATAGACAGAGATTTATTGCGTCTTGCTCTGGTGATTTCACAGTTGCATTAGATGGAAAGGGGGAGCGAATTTTTGGGGGAAGAAGCAGAGGCTTAGCACACACCCATGTCCTTGCCGTGTATAGTCATGCACAGTATGTACAAGCCAGTGGGGTTTTCAGGTTTAAGTCTGTAATGCAAATACATTCAGCATCACTAAGGCTGGTTGCCCTTGGTGGAGTGTAGGCAGTCACAGAGAATGCACATGGTGGTGGTCTGAAAAAAAAAGAGCTTGGACACGTGCAATTAAATAAAGCAAAAATAGTGGTTTCATAATGTGTCAGTCTGTAAAAGTGATTTCAAATTGTAAAAAGAGATTTTCACTTGCCCCTGAAAAAATAAAAGAGCAGTAAGTGTGCTTTGAAATTGGCAAAGAAATTTCGTTTTGGCACTAATGTGAAAACATGACTCTGTGTGCATAGAAGAATTATAGACAGAGATTTATTGCGTCTTGCTCTGGTGATTTCACAGTTGCATTAGATGGAAAGGGGGAGCGAATTTTTGGGGGAAGAAGCAGAGGCTTAGCACACACCCATGTCCTTGCCGTGTATAGTCATGCACAGTATGTACAAGCCAGTGGGGTTTTCAGGTTTAAGTCTGTAATGCAAATACATTCAGCATCACTAAGGCTGGTTGCCCTTGGTGGAGTGTAGGCAGTCACAGAGAATGCACATGGTGGTGGTCTGAAAAAAAAAGAGCTTGGACACGTGCAATTAAATAAAGCAAAAATAGTGGTTTCATAATGTGTCAGTCTGTAAAAGTGATTTCAAATTGTAAAAAGAGATTTTCACTTGCCCCTGAAAAAATAAAAGAGCAGTAAGTGTGCTTTGAAATTGGCAAAGAAATTTCGTTTTGGCACTAATGTGAAAACATGACTCTGTGTGCATAGAAGAATTATAGACAGAGATTTATTGCGTCTTGCTCTGGTGATTTCACAGTTGCATTAGATGGAAAGGGGGAGCAAATTTTTGGGGGAAGAAGCAGAGGCTTAGCACACACCCATGTCCTTGCCGTGTATAGTCATGCACAGTATGTACAAGCCAGTGGGGTTTTCAGGTTTAAGTCTGTAATGCAAATACATTCAGCATCACTAAGGCTGGTTGCCCTTGGTGGAGTGTAGGCAGTCACAGAGAATGCACATGGTGGTGGTCTGAAAAAAAAAGAGCTTGGACACGTGCAATTAAATAAAGCAAAAATAGTGGTTTCATAATGTGTCAGTCTGTAAAAGTGATTTCAAATTGTAAAAAGAGATTTTCACTTGCCCCTGAAAAAATAAAAGAGCAGTAAGTGTGCTTTGAAATTGGCAAAGAAATTTCGTTTTGGCACTAATGTGAAAACATGACTCTGTGTGCATAGAAGAATTATAGACAGAGATTTATTGCGTCTTGCTCTGGTGATTTCACAGTTGCATTAGATGGAAAGGGGGAGCGAATTTTTGGGGGAAGAAGCAGAGGCTTAGATGAATGCAATTGCTTTCACAATTAATAGTGAAATGCAATATATTCTGAAAACAGCAAAAATAAGGCAAAAATATTTTTTTGTAAAAAATGTAAATATGTGTATTGTATTATAAAATGGATAAAAAATATTAATACTTTTTTCTTTATTTTCAGATCGATATAGAAAATTTTCGGAAACTACAACCATTTTAAAAACTATTTTTTAAAAAAACAAATGAATAAATATTTTTTTGAGTGAGTATGGTAAGTCAATAATAAAAATTGTAGTCTCTCAAGGACTTTGTAATGAGATAAATGATTTTTAGTGGTTTTTTTTAAAAAATAAAAAAAAGGTACGCTTACCGTACGCGTACGGTAAAAAAAAAAAAAAAAAAGTTTTTAAAAACAAGTAAAAAAAAGATGGAAGATAAGGTTGGCTCTTAAAAGAACCGTTGTGTTCATGCAGGGACAGAGGAAAGGAAGCATGGGAAAATCATTCAAAGCTACAAATGTGCTGATCTATTTTGTTGTTCACTAGGGAAACACTGGTCTCCCTATGACAAATTAGACCTTTACAAAATGTGCAATGAATATCAACCTTCCGAAATCGAAGGTTCATTTCCAGAGGGCCAGCAAAAGGAGATTCTCCCCCCACAGATGAAGGGCTCACCTGACCTGCAGAAGAAGGAGTCTGCCCTGCAGATGATGGTCCAGGCTGAGCTGCTGTGGATGTACTGGCTCGTCTTTCTGAAGAGTTACCTCCAAAAAGATGACCATGTGTCCTTCTGTGTACTTCCTGGAGGTGTCTCTTCATGGTGTGATTCCCAAAGGAATACTTCCTGTTAGGATTACCTCTAGAAAGTACACGCTTACACAGCTTGCAAGTAACTAAGGGTGCATTCACCTTTTGCTGGCCTTCTGGAAAAGTAAAATACTCCCAAACGTAAGAAGGCTTTACTTTCCTCGCTCTCTGCCTCAAGACAGTGCTGCTGGTGCTAGCCTCACTCTCAGAAGAGCTCTGCTGTTCTGCCATCGTATCCCAAAGACAAACCAGCTCCTTCTCCCAAGGGATCACAAGCAGAAATGAGGGGAATGGGTGTGGTGTAGGAGAGTTCTAGAACTGAAAGTAGTTTCAACCAATCAAAAGTTGTGTTTCAAGATCACATGACCTACCGTACGCTTACGGTACGCTTACGGTACGCTTACGGCAAAAAGTACGCGTGCGCGTAAAAAAGACACGCGCTTGCGCGCATGCGCATAACAGTCATTTCCCGGCACTTCCGCGTAACGTGCGCGTGTTGCGTAAGCGCGCACGCGTCCCACGCGCAGTACGCGCGGCTACGCAAAGTACGTAACTATGCGCAAGCAGCGTAGATAGATTACGGACGTTGCGTAAACCGTACGCTTACCGTGAGCTTACGGTACGCGTACTATAAAAAAAAAAAAAAAAAAAAAAAAAAAAATCTGGAAATACATTTTACATGTTTATTTTAAAAAATATATATAAAAAAAATATTTAAGGATTTTAAAAATTTAAGCATAGTCTTTATAAAAGATAAGAAAATTAAATTAAAAATATGTTTGAAAAAAATGAAGAATAAAAGAAAAAAATAGCATTTAAAAAACCTTGCAAATTCACTGAAAAAACCATGGGTTTCACACACGTTATAGTTAGGAATTAGCATTTAAAAAACCTTGAAAATTCACTGAAAAAACCATGGGTTTCACACACGTTATAGTTAGGAATTAGCATTTAAAAAACCTTAGAAATTCACTGAAAAAACCATAGGTTTCACACACGTTATAGTTAGGAATTAGCATTTAAAAAACCTTAGAAATTCAGTGAAAAAACCATAGGTTTCACACATGTTATAGTTAGCTGGACATTTTACTCGTAAAAAACCAATGAAATTGCCCCGTTATAGTTAGTTCAGCTAACTATAACTCGCGCGCCCGCAATGCACTGCTGATGACGTCACATATTACATCACTCATGACATGGTCAGTGACATCACTCATGACATCACTGATGACATCTCAAATGACATCACTGATGACATCACTGATGACATCATCCTTGTGATAGAGTGGCAGACCTCCTCTCACCTTAATATAAGCTTTGATACACACATTCAAAAATAGAGACTAAAAATTTCAAAACAATGGACATACCAATACCAGTTACAACAACCTCTTCAGTAATTCTAAGATCCACATACACATCCACTCATTCACCAACAGTCCTATACAGTCACTCATACATGTACTCACTCATCATATGTACTCATACATCTATACATCCTGTTACACAATGCCACTCATCCATAGAGTTACTCACACACATAGTCACTCATGCTAATAAAGAATAAAACATACATTTACTTGCATATACAGTAATACACACACCACCATACTTACTTCTACGGAAACTTACACATACTTAGTCTTTTAAACAATCACTTATAGAAACACATACTTATTCATACAGGAACTCTTTCAATCTCTCCCTCTCACATATACTCACATATATACACCAATAGTCACATATACTAGTTAAAAACATATGTAGTTACTCCTGAAAACACTATTGAGACAGTCATTCACTCAATAACACACCCATACACACACTCATCCACACATACAGTCCTGCACACATGCTGTCTTCAACAAATACAAACAGTGAGTCACTCATTCATGCATCTATGCACTACGTAATACCCCCCACCGTACCATACAGACACTCAGACTGATACTCAAAAAAACAACTAATAACCTATATAGACACCCATGTAGCTACTCACCAACCCATGCAGCCACTTATACACAAAGTGAGAGATACACTTAATCAGTCAGTAACACAATCAATTTTTCAAAAACAAATCATCCATTTAGACACTTATATACACATTTATTCTTCCATCGACCTTGAGATACACATATATAAAACATATTTAATTTTCAGAAAAACACACATTCACTGGATGATGTCATCAGTGATGTCATCAGTGATGTCATTTGAGATGTCATCAGTGATGTCATGAGTGATGTCACTGACCATGTCATGAGTGATGTAATATGTGACGTCATCAGCAGTGCATTGCGGGCGCGCGAGTTATAGTTAGCTGAACTAACTATAACGGGGCAATTTCATTGGTTTTTTACGAGTAAAATGTCCAGCTAACTATAACATGTGTGAAACCTATGGTTTTTTCACTGAATATATATATATCTCAAAAGCACTCTACCCGTCACTTGACGACCTTTTGCAAACAATGGAGCACGGACCACAGATTTAGTGCTGGTAAGTTTCTTTATTCCGTTAACATGCAGCAGCCATAACGCGTTTCAGTCCCATAGGACCTTGATCACATGACGCACATCACAGCCCTCGTTACTTTTTTATACAATTTTTTTAACAATTTCTTAAAGTGACATGTGCATCATGAACTTGTAGTCATAAATGTAGAAAAAATACTCCATGTTTACAAAAATCTTGATATTGCATCAACACTGTGTTGAAAGCCACCAATGTAATTGTACATTGTTCTGTACGTGGATTCTAATATCGTATTGTTTGTTCTAATTCCGGTATAGATACCAAAAATGGATTTGACCTATTCACAGTTGCAATTGCCCTCCATTAAAATTATGATAATCATGGCAGCACTAAACCTGTTGAAAAAACCCTTGCGGTATTCTTGTCTAAATACAGCTTGGGCAAATCTTGCCAAATACAGTACTGTGAACCTGGTGTCATTGTTGTTTTTGTCATGACTCCATAAAGTGCTGATGCATATAGATATTTGCACAGTAACTATTAAAGACTTTCTGACTACTTAAAGTGCTAGTGTGTAATTCAATGAAATTGTGTGAAATTAACCTCTCAGTGCAAAAAAGGTAAAAAATGAATTAAAAACAACTGTGTTATCGATTGGCAGGGCGGTCACTTCTGTATTGATTTTGGCTGAAAAAGCGTGCGTGGTATAAATTAATTTAGTCATTTGTATCAATAGTGGCCATAATCCGATATCTTGTGAACTCCCTGAGTAAGTTTTATAAGCATGTATACAAGTCTTCTGTGGTGTTGAGTCCCCCTGGGGACTTAGAATCTAACTCAAGGATATATATACATATATATTACCTACTGGTGGTCACAGTCACAAGTAGGTAGCTGTAGTTAGGAAGAGCGTTTTTCGATTTGCCAATAACTTTGGTGTTGTTTGACAAACCTTTGCAAAATTTTCAAACCTAGTTTGATGCTCACTTCACTTGTTTTGAAAATTTCAGGGTGGTCCATCGGGGGGGGGGAGAGAAAGGGGGATCCCCCCAAAATTTTCCATGTTAATTTCCATAGGAAACTTTAGACACAGCTACAGCCCGAATTGCTGAACGGAATTATAATAAATTTGGCAGAAAGGTAGCTCTTGGTCCACAAAGCACTCTTTTTCTTAAATTGTGTAAATCTGTTCAGTAGTTGCTGAGAAATGTAAAGATGTTTCAGATATACAAATGAGACCGCAGTGGATCCGCGACCCCTCCCGATCTCGTGCTTGAGATCTGATTGGCTGGCAACACTTCAAACCAAGAAGTGTTGGAAGCCATCTTGTGATTCGGTTGAACCGAGCCACAAGAAAAAAGGTAAAATTTTTTAAATGGAGCAGGGTAGAAACACCCTGACCCCCTAGGCCAAAAAATCATAAAGAAAATCGACAGGAGTTGTGGATCCACAAGTAAAAAAAAAAAGAAATGAAACACAGGCTCCCATGCTTCATTTAATCTAGGCCCCAGGTGGGCCAGGACCCTGAGCCAAGTTTAAATAATGATGTGGGGCCCAAGTGGGTCCCCCACAGATCTGAGGACCGCTACCTCCCTGGGGCTAGAAATATTGAAAGGCAGGGGGCCACGCGGCCCCCACAGCCCTGGGGACCGCCACCTCACAGGGACTAGATTTAATATTTAATAATAAAGTGGGGACGTTTTCTGTGCTACCCCTCCACTGCCTTGGGGACCGCACCTCCCAGGGCACACAGTTGATTTTTTCAAGCAATGTGAAGAGGCCTTAGAGCCTTCCCCGCTGCACCAGGGACCACCACCTCCAAGGGTCACATACTTTATAAAAAAATAAAAAAGGGGGAGGCCCTACAGCCTTTTTCTGCAGCTCTGGGGAATGCCACCTTCCTAGGGCACAAATAGACTAATTAAGTGGGCCCGTTACAGACCCCGGCCCCGGGGACCACCACCTCCCGGGGACCAATTTAAAGAAAGGAAGATGCCGTGCAGCCCCCTCTCCAGGAGCCCTACAAGGCACTGAGGAACGCCACCTCTCCGGGCTGAGTCTAGTAATGTCTCGGGGTACCCACACACAGGACATTGCAATTTGCTATTGCTTGGCAGGAGCACCACTCTTGCCAAGCCATAGCAGACACAGCTCCGCTTCATGCAAGCAAGAGCATTAAAAATGCTTTCACTTGCGAGAAGTGGAGCAGAATTGCTTTTGGACAGAGAGAGCTGCATTTTAGCAGACACTGATACACCCACTTACAGACCAAGTCAGACGGTGATGCACCCACTCACAAACCAACTCAGACACAGATGCACCCACTAACATACACCCTCATACACTGGAACAGTCACACACTGACCTACACAGACAATAATGCATCCACTTAGAGATCCAGTCAGACAGTGACGCACATAGTCACAGTGTCATTGAGATACTAATCCACCCACTCAGAAACCCATTTAGACAATGGTTCACCCATTCACAGAGCTACTTGGACACTGATGGACACTGATGCACCTATTCATATTCCCACTCAGACACTGATGCACCCATTCACAGACCCATTCAGTTAGTGATATAGCCAGTCACTGACTCAGTCAGACACTGATGTATTCATTAACAATTCCACTGAGACACTTATAGACCCAGTCACAGACGCAGTCAGAGTCTGCTGCATTCTATCACAGACCCACTCAGACATTTGTGAATCCTATCATAGAGCTACTCAGAGTAAACACTTGCATTCACATGTATAAGTTTAGAAAATTAGTTTGATATTTTTTTATATGTATAGAGTGACAATTACAGTTAAAAATGTAAAATGCGTTGTCGTGCATTGAGTTTGTGCTTTTGCTTTGTGGATCTGCAATGGGTTTGCGAATCCAGAAAATATTTTTGAGAAATATAGTTTTAAAAAGTATATTTTTTTTGTGTTGGGTTATAGAGTGGCTCTGAGAAGAGCCTTTGTGTTTATTATGACTTTGTTGCAGCTACATGTAAGTACGGATGCACAGTTTCAGGTTGCTGAGATATACCCTGTTCCTTTCATCTGTGAACTGAACTCCATCGCTTCTATAGATTTAATCCATGTCAAAATGTAGGTTGTTTTTGTAAATAGAGCCCATATTATGGTGCCCGAGGTAAGCAGAAACAGCTTTATTAATATACTTCCTGGGTTTGTCGATCTGTGGACAGAACTGATTTGACCACTTCACTTTCAGTCTTTGGCATATAGTACACAAAGACAGTGTGAGGGAAAAACAACATCAGTTGTGCAAAGTTATCCTTCATTAGGATTTCCAACCATACCCCAGTCAGTGTGCCTAGGCCATTGCCACCACAGTGCACAATCATGAGGTCAGGGGGTTGGAAATTCAAAACGCTTTTAACCAAAGGAAGTAGTTGGTGCCACATTAATACTCTCTGTGCAAACCATTTAATATCCACATTATACAAACCCAAGTCTGTGTCAATACCTTTGTCTCGAGCATAATGTTTGCCCCAGAAAACATAGCTGTGACCTCCAATCCATACTGTAAGCATTTTGAAGGCAGGTGTCCTCGGAATCAGAAGATGTCTGTAGCTTAATATGACAGTTAGTATAATGAAAGGCATCTTAAAATGGTGGGCAGAATGTGGTTTAAGAAAAGGAGATAAGTCATTGGGTGTTCATAGACGTTGCATGCTTAAAAATAGGTTGCATCTTAGTTTGTAAAATAAGTATTTTTCTGATTGGTTGTGGAGAAAATATTGAAAGGTACAATGCACTGGATAAGCTAATATTTTGAAGTAGCCAACCACAACTGCTACTGTTGAATTGAAAGGTAGTGTGCTGCAGTTAAAAATATGGTGAACTTTTGACTTACTGGTACAGTTGAATGATTCAGATCCTGGTGCAATGGAAACTGAGGTGAAGCAGTTTAGGGGAAGGGTTTAACGTGCAGTGTGCTTTTAAAATTTAACATGGAGTATTTTATATATATAAGGTATATTTTTGAAAAATTAATTTTTACAATTCAGTAGTATGCTTAAAAGTGATGTGTTGGTAAAAAAATAATAGTAGTATTACTGGAAATGGGTTTTTGAACTCCCAGAAGGGTTTGCAACTCCATCGCAATGTCACACTTGGGGTCACGCTGTGCATCACGGCAGAGTCGCGACTCCAGTAAGTTATGCAACCAAATTGGGCTCCTTTACATGTACTAAGGTGCCATTTCTAGGGATAAGTAACATTTTAAAGATGTTTGAAGTGTGGAACAATAGAGAGTATGATAGTCAGAGTAAGTAGTAAAAATACAAGATTTCTGGAAAGGAACTGGGAGTAACAAGAGAGTGATGAAGAGAGTCATGAACAGGAGTCGCTTTTCTTGGAAAAGTCTATGTCTTAATAAGACTGGTAGAAATATGTGAGGTTTAAAACATGTTATCAAGTGTATTAACCACTATCATAGTCCATATATATCCCCACAAAGTACACTGTAAGTAGGCCGTTGATAGCGATGTGTATGATTGAAACTGAAAGCGTATTCAATCAAGTCTGAATGTTTGACTGCTACCATATCTCAAGTATGTCTGTACTTTTATGTGCAGTTTGACACATATGGTAAAGCTGATGACCCTAACTTAAAAGCAATATGATCTATCATAAATCTAGCTACTTCACCTTTCAGTCCCAGAAGCACAGATCTGTTTGCTAGGCAGGCCCCATGGAAGCATTTGAACACACACCGTCATCCCTGGCTGCCCTGTATAATTAGCAGAAAGTGATCCATGTAGCTTCTTTTACACATATTTCCAGAAGATACAATGTGAAACAGAGGTAGTATTGTACCTATAGGCTACTTTACATCAGTAAATAGGTAAGGTATATTCTGTACCCTATCTATTTGTTTGTATTAAATGTTTATATTTGTGAAACTACACACACCCATGTTTAAATTGTTCTCTGTAAGATTCTCTCAAAGTATAAATAAGCTGAATTTAGGTTTGATTGTTCATTAGTCAGCCACCATTGCCGGGCTTGAAAACTGATTTATTCAAGTGATTGGTGTTTATTTGATTTTTCCAAAGCAAATCCCTTGTTGGCATCTGTACCTATTTATTGATATATGTCCCAAGCCTTCAAGGGTCTATTGGGTTCCCCCATGTCCTATTTACTTTACATCAGTGGAAGCTGCCACAAATTTGGGTTTGCAGGGTGGGGGTGAGGGAGCAAGGGGGTGTAAAAAAAGAAAAATACATTTGCCTCCTAGCTGCTCTGTCTGACAACGTCTCTCTCCGTTGTCCGAACAGGAAGCAGCCAGGCTCCCCCGAGCCAACCACAACACTGCAATGCAGCATTGTGATTGGGTCCCCTAAGCCAATCACAAAGCTTCAAGGTAGCATTGTGATTGGTCAAAGCATAGTAATTCGGCGCTCAGACTGGGACTGGGGACATGGGCATGTTCTCCACCCAGGCTGTAATGCAGCCTGGGCGGAGAACATGCTAAATGTACATGACTGTTTGGCCAGCTGAGGCGGCCGGCCAAAGCCTTGTGCACACTACACTCTGTGAGCAGAGCAGACCACCCGCCCCATGCATTTGTCAAAGGCATAGGCTGAAATGCGTCCGAAATAGACCATTACTGCAGCCTTTACAGTTGTGAATAAAAAAGCATCTTACACGCATCGGAGTGCCGAATTTCCTTATTCACTCTGAGGAGAAGTGTTTGTATTACAGGCGTCAGCAGCAAGACCCCTCTAACGTCACCACCCACAGTCAGGCATTGACGGGTAGAGCCGCACTGGAATAGTAGTATATATATATATATTAACCAAGTAACCTCTCCACACTTCCACTTTACTTTTGCTCCCAGCGGAAAAAAGAGAGACGGACCCTCACGGCTCTGGCAGGAAGATATTTATTCCGTAAACTCCCCTCTGCGACGCGTTTCGAGCACTGAGTGCCCTTGATCACACAAAGACCATTGCGCCCGCCAATATTTTAAACATAACATCGTGAATCACATGACCTTCACCAACAGACATAGAAGAAATACTCCGCTAAATGAAACATACGTTGTTGTGAGGAAACTGTCACAGTACATTTTGTAAAAATATACTTGTAGTGGTTGTTTGATGAAATTTCTAAAGTGCATAAATGCATTAACATATATCATAGCAGATTAAATAGAGATATATATATATATATATATATATACATAAATACCTAAAAAGATATATATAATTATATAAATATATTATTTTTTAAAACCACTTTTAACTGCATCATGGGGCTTTGCTAATGTAAACATAATCAATAAATATGTAAACAAACTTTTGTGCAAAATATAGCAATCTGTGCAAACTTTGCAAAGTTGAATCGCCAGTGTCCCTTTTATTGTACAACAATATGCTTCCTTCTTTACACAGCCCAACAATTTATTTCTGCATAAATGCTTGACAGATATAACCTCATTAACCAACTTGTTATAGCGGGCTCGAATTTCTAAATTTTGTCGGAATTTTGGTTTTTCTAACTTTTGTCAGAACAGTGAGTTAGCAAACAAAGTGCTAAAATGTACCCTTCCATAAAGTAAAGAATAAAAAATCTTATTTTATATGTCTTCTATACGTGTACTCAAAATAAATATTTTATTATTAATTAATACACAACCCTCACTATTGTTACTATAAAAAAAAACCTTAATGTGCAAAAAAGTCATATGCAAAAAATTAAAAATTGGAATAAATAGAAAAAAATGAAAAATTTTGAAAGAATGTTATAATACTCAGCTTCTTTGATATTGAAAGAATGAATAACTACAAGATACAGTTATCTTGATTTTGGCTCATTGATGTACTCAGTATTAGTCATCCTGAATAGATGTAAAATAGTTGTAAAATAATTCAAACTCAGTACGGCATTGGTGCTATTCTTATGTTGTGTCATTTACTACTTATAAATAGTTGTACAAGTCTTCAGTAGTGTTCAACCCATTGAGACTTTTACTGTCCAGTTCCACAATCATGCGCGTTTCTAGTTTTCTTAATAGTTTTTCTCTATTGCCTCCCCTTCTCAGGGGGCTTACTGCATTGATGACATAATATGAAAGACAATTAAACTCATTGTCATGAACAGATCTAAAATGTCTTGCGACTGGATACGCATTGTCATTGTTCACGATCGCTCTGAGATGCTGCAAGATTCTGACGTGCACCTGCAACTTGGTGCTACCCACATCGCGTAAGCCACAAGTGCACGTCAGAACATATACAGCATACTCAGTCCTACATCCATAATTACCCTTGATCACGACATGGGTATCAGAAAAAGGGGATTTATAGTGAGTTGTGTTAATGCCAAATTTGCAGGCGCGACATGATGAGCATTTATAAAAACCTGCTTTGGGTTTGAGCCATGTATTAGCCATACTGAGTTCAGGGCTTGTTTTTACAAGTTCACTTCTCATAGACCTAGATTTCCTGTACGTAATGGTAGGTAGCTCTGGTAATCTGCAGCCCAGGACCCCATCTGTAAGTATGATGGGCCAATTCTTTTTAATGATTGATTTTACTCTCCTTTCTTGTTTACTAAATGTAGTAATGAAGCGAGGGCTCTCTTCTTCATTGCTATCAGTTAGTTCTTTTGGAGCTAGTAGAGACTCCCTAGGTCTGTCATCTATCTTCCTCAGAGCCTTTGAGAGGGTAGAATCACTGTACCCTCTCTCTTTAAGTCTCCCTATCATATTTTTGGAACACTTCTCATATTCTTGTTGTGAGCTACAGATACGTTTAAGTCTTAGTAGCTCACCAAACGGAATGCTCTCAATGAGATGTCTAGGATATCTGCTGCTAGCGTGAAGTATACTATTTCCCGCTGTTGCTTTTCTGAACAGTGTGGTTTTTAATGTGCAGTTATTGATTGACACATTTACATCCAAAAAGTCTACTTTTTCTTTACTGATGTTGGATGTAAAATTAAGATTGCTAGAATTGTTGTTTAGTGTATTAACAAACTCTTGTGCACTCGCCTCATCGCCGTCCCATACACAGAAAACATCATCTATAAATCTTAACCAATGATGAACATGATGTATATTGGGTATTTTCCTCAGGACCTGTTCCTCCAACCAGCCAACATGTAGGCATGCGTAGCTGAGGGAGAAGCAAGATCCCATAGCTAAGCCCCTTTCTTGTTTCCAGGTAACTTTGTCAAACATGAAGAAATTATTGTTGAGACACCAAGCAGTCAGTTCACATAACATTTTGTTATGGCTATAATATTCACATGGTCTTTTGTCCAAAAAGTGACTGACTGCTTTTAATCCTGCTTCATGCTCGATGCTGGTATACAGCGATTCAATGTCTAATGTTAATAGACACCAGCCTTCTTCCCACTGAATGGTATTTATCTTATTGAGAAAGTCCCCAGTATCTCTCACATAGCTGGGTAAACTCTTGACAAAGTCCTGCAAATAAAAATCAATGTACTGGGAGATGTGTTCACTGACGCTGTTAATCGCAGATATTATTGGTCTACCAGGTGTTGGGAAGATGATTTTATGGACTTTAGGGATTAAGTACAAGATAGGAATCACTGGATACTCAATATGGAGATAGTCAAATTCAGTTGATGAAATCAAGCCTTGTCTCTTGTACTGGTACAGTAATTTTTTTATCATTTATTTTGCCCTCTTGTGCTCAGTTCCGTTTGGTCTATGGTAACATTGTTCATCGTTTAATTGCCTCATTGCCTCTTTGATGTAATCTTTTTTGGGCCATAGAACAATATTACCTCCCTTGTCAGAGTTATTGATTATCACCTCCTGATTGCTGCCCAATTTCTTCATCAAATTCGCATATTGTATTAGATTGTTATTTTTCTTACGATGATACTGTTTATTGACTGTTCGATTCAATTTTTTCAGATCGTCAATAACGCATTCATGAAAAATGTCTATTGCATCCTTTGGCATGATAGGGATAAACGTACTTTTTAATTTAAAGGGACTCTCACCTGCTCCTTTTTGAGGCATGTTGATTCTCTGTAGTCGATTCTGAGTACTGATTATATCTGTGTCACCTGATTGTGACATATTCGTGGATGATGCTCCCAAATCATGAAGAGTTAAAAGAATTTCGGCATCTGATGCTGGAATGACCGAATATGAGGTATTGCTGCTTTGGTCTTCCATTCCCTTATTGGCATTACCTGTTTTGATAGTGAAAAACTTTTTGAGTTTAAGTTGCCTAATAAAGCAAAAAATATCCACCCTAGTGCTAGCATAATTAAATGAACTCTCGGGGCAAAAGTTGAGGCCTAGAGTAAGAAGCTGTTTCTCTGCTGCTGTTAAAGTGATGTCAGACAGATTTGTAATGGTCAAATCAATTACCGCTTCTTCCTGAACCACTGCTGTTTTTTCTTTTGCTGTGGTTTTGTGCTTCTTTCTCCTTGCTCTCCGTCTTGCATTCCTCCTAAAAAATCTATTTCTTCCCCCAGATTCAACACCACCTTGGGATTGAGTCCCTCATGGCTGCCACAATCAGAACCTGATACACTCGAAGTAGATGCCGTGTTGCCTTCAGTTTCAGATGCAAGCTCAGTGTGGCTTTGTTGTTGCTCTGGTGGGTTTGTGGAATTCTTGCTGTTAAATTTCAGCTTCTTTGCATGATCAAATTTACGGGAAAAAGTATAAATTTGCCCCTGTTCGTAATCTGCCTGATCTCGGTCGAACTTGTGCGCTTTACGGGTTTTAATTCGATCTTCATGTTTGCGTAGTCGCTCGCTGATTTCTTTACGCAATTTCATTATAAGTTCCTTTTGGTCTGAGTAAGCCGTCTTATCTAGCTCTTCATTGATTTTGGTTATATCTTCTAGAAGAGTTTGGCGATCAATGACTGCATATTTTATCAGAATTTTGACTAGATTCATAGACGCTACCAGATTGCTTTCCCCCCACTCTAACAGCATGGCGGGATTTGGTTCATCAAAGCTAGGCGCCAAAAGTATCCTCAAACCCTGGGGAACTCGTCCCACCTCTTCATATTTTGTAAGGGATTTATGCTCCCACCATTTGGTTATTTCACTTTTCATATTTTTTTCCAAAACTTTAAATAGCTGTTTTACATCTTGGTTGTTGGTGTTCTGATTGCCCTCCGTATTTCTTGTGTTGGTACTGTTTTTGGGCAAGTTACCAAACAATTCTTCAGCTGCTGCTTCCCGCTCATTTTCTAAGCTGGCTGACATTTTCTTCCAGAGTGGAGGATGTTTAATATATTGGGATCGGCGTCCGCCGTTCTCCACCATTCACTGCTTACAAGCCGTAACCTCCCCACCTACACACAGAAATTCATGCTTTCACTCACCGCCGGACTGCGTTGATACCGGGTCCTCCGACCCAGTTTTCTTCGTAATCCTTTTTGGCTTCCGTGAAGAATCGCACTGCTGTAGGGGGCCGCCACTTGTTACTATATATATAATACCTACTGTCGGTCGCCAGTAGGTAGGTATAGTTAGGACCTATTATCCATAGGATAAGCGTTTTTTGATTTGCTAATATCTCTGACTCCGTATGACAAATCCTCGCGAAATTTTCCAAACTCATGACCAGCTCAGGCCAACTCCAGTCTTGAAAGTTTAGGGGTGATTCGTCAAGCGGGGGCCAAGAAAAGAGCCAAACTGCTGAACAAAATTACACCAAATTTGGCAAAAAGGTAGCTGTTGGTTCAGAAAGCGACCTTTTTTTAAATGGTGTAAATCCGTTCAGTTGATCCTGAGCAATTAAAAAAATAAATATATCAATATCTGAGTACCGAGGAGGAGTCGCGACTCTTCCTGAGCACAAGCTCACTTCTGATTGGCTGCCAACACCCCAAACCAGTAAAAACAAGCATTGGCATAGCCAAATAGGTCTCGGCTTTGGGACCTTATAAGTCTTTAGTTATCCAGCACAATATCCTTGGTGCAACAACATCAAGTGTTACATGGCTAAACACTTATAAGGTCCCAAAGGCGAGACCTATTGGCTATGTCAATGCTTATTTAAGGGTAGGGGCTGGCAGAAATTTGCTGCCTCTCTTTCCGAATAAAATGTAATAAAAAAAAGGGGGATAGGTGGACAAGGGAGGAGCAGATGGAGGAGTAATAGGTATTGATCAGGGGGAATAAACTAATAATAATGCTAAGTTTGGGAGAAGGGGGAAAGCGGCACACAAGGGAGAGAATAACTTAGGGTGCACATGAAGGAGAAAACAACATGGAGTGTGGAGACATTTTGTAGCGGGAGAAGCACATAGAAAATAGATGCAGAAGAGGGAGAGAGCAACGTGGAGCTTGAGGGCAGGTATTTAACTGGGAAAAGTACACAAAGGAGAGATCTGGAAAACACATGCACTTTCATGAAATGTTAATCAAAAAGAAAAAAGTGGTTCCCTAAAAGTAAACAGTGAAAGGAGATAAGTCAGCCAATCAAAAAGACAGTATACAATCTATGCCCCATGGGAGGGACAAATACAAAAAGAGGAAGGTAAGAAATCGAATACGAAGCACGTAAATGAGAGTGACAATGAAGATAACTTATGGTAAGCAATGGGCAGTTTGTAGGTCCACTGCAAGTTCTTGGTAAACCTACAATAGTTCTTCTGCAACCAGACAGCTTACTCGGTCTGCTACGCAATACCTATAAATAAAGGTGAGTCAGGTGCTCAGATCTGCCAAGTGATCACATAGTGAGATAACAATCAAGTTGACTGGTAATCGTGACCCATGGCACCTTTGTATGGCTAGAGTGATCCGGTCGAATTTCATTGTCTGGATATGACAATGACAGCAGAGTGGGCAACTGCTTTTAATGGTGCAAGGAGGGGCATAGGAAGCAGTTCTATATTTGATTCTCGATATGAACACGGCTTGAACTAGGTTCTTAATAATTCTGGATTGATGCTTTTGGACAAGAATAAAAAGGTAGAGAAGATCAGAAATTAAAAAAATGCAGGATGGCACAGGAAATGTTGATCATATAATATTCAAAAGGTATGGGACAATAACTTTGAAAAGCTCATTGATCAGTATGTGGGTGTTGGTGGTGGGGCTATGGGTCAAAACAGCTGAAGCAAGAATTCTGGTGTAGTCAAGGGCAGCATATGAACATAACCTGGATAGCCTTTAATGGGAGCTGGATAAGGACAAAAAAGGAGTAGATTTTTAACTTGATGGACTGAGGAAGAAATGAATTATACTTAATCTTTGAAAATATCTTTGCTTACAACATGAGCAGAAAATATTAATACCTACTTGAATCCAGTTGGAATGCAGTTGACCAGCTAGGTTGCAAGCTATTGAGGCCAATGTAGTGTCTCCTGGGAAACTCAATAAGGCCTACTGTGGAGGCACCCATGCTGCTTCTTGCCATCACACACCAAGGGGCATATTTACAAGGGCTTTATCTCTGCTTTTTTGGCTTACAAAGCCAAAAAAGCAGAGATAAAACCAGCACGCTATTTACAAGAGGGTGCTAACATGCATAATCGTATGTTAGCACCCTTTTTCCCAGCGCCTCACATTACATCTCCAATGAGATGCAAAGTGGGCGTTACTGGGCGTACCCAAGATGGACTACCTTGCAAATATCGCTGATGTTTACATCGTGATATTTACAAGGCAGCCCACATGATTTTAGCACACATTAGATTTTGGCAAAAACTGACGTTTTCGCCAAAACCTAACGTCTGCTAAAATCCTGACTTAGCAATCCCTAACATAGGGGGTGAATTATGCTGATACGACCCTGTGGGTCGTATGAGCAAGGCTATCGCCTTTTTGTAGGGAACATCGCTGGAAAACCAGCGATGTTCCCTGCAAAAGGGCGATAACCTCACTATCTCTGGAATTTTTATCGCCCTGGAGTAACGTGTTGTTAATAACGCGCTACCAGGGCGATAAATACCAGAGGTAGCCTGCGATAATATAATTATCGCTAAGCACGGCCAGCGATAATTATCGCTGGCCGTTGTTAATATGCCCCCAAGTATTGGTACTTCCTGTCCTAGTTGGATTCATCGAGTGGACGCAGTTTGTTTAATGGGGCCCTGGTTGGACCTTAAATTCCACTTCACTGTTCGCCTGGCTAAAGCTCTTAAATCTTCTTTAAGGTCCAGATCGCTCCAGCTTGATATTGGTATTTTTCCGATTTAGTAGCAGCACAAGCCCCTCCTGTGCTAACACATTGGAGGTGGCCATGATATTCTTCCTGTACCAGGAAGGCACTTTCATGATCAAGCATCACAGAAGTGAGCTAGTGTAACTACCTCATGCAGTTCAAACATCTTAACGCCCAGACTCAGTGAACTATGGAGATTTGGCAGCAAGGGCACTGCACTCTTAGCCCTTTTTATACAGGGTAGCTCATGCTGGGCAGAAAGTAGGTGGGGACGAACTGTCGGCCTAATGTTCAGCAAACATACACAGCATGATTTTGAATGCATATCTGAGCCATTCAGGCATACCATTAGTCATGGGATGAGACCCAGTGCAGGGCAGATTAGAGACTTGATAGGCATACCAGTGGGTGTGCGTGAAGTGGCTGTGAAATGGAGGGCTTCAGTAGAGCCGGCACCGCAGCCCCCTCTGGTAATCACAGCCTGCACTTTTCAAACGGGACCGGAGAAGCAGGATTAATTCCCTGACGGTGAAACAGCGGCGATTAGTCCCAAGCTGTCTTTTTTCATAATGAATTGGAAATTGTTCCGGGAGTGCTGAATACTGAGAGCCTCCGGATTTAACTCGACAGCAAAGCCTTTCTGCGGCATAGTGGATACCCCTCTTCTCGCTTCTGTCGTTACCTTCTGGGAGGTTGACACCCTCTACCTTTGACGATCCTTCGACGTCTTAGAGTCCTGTCTTTTGACAGATAGGGTGCCCACACCCACCCCCCCTCCACACGCACCCCAGTCCTGATGAAGACCCCATCCCGTAAGGTCGCAATGAGTACCTACATGCCATAAGGGGTCGAAACGTCGACACAACATCATTGCCAATATTATCACTAGTTCAGGATGTACTGTGATCCTCTCTATATATATGGCTTCTCTCAGAATTGTAGATATTTGAATCATGATTTGATCTGGATGTAAATACGGCAGAGATTTAATTTTGCCGATCAATTTGATTGTGTTCTGAATGAATTTATCTTTGTATTCACTTCCTTCCAAATCCTACACTTTATCACTCACCTCCTTACTCCTTCTCCTCTTTTCTGGGCACTGTTATGACTTCAAAAATGTTGCCTTTACTATGGACCTCAGTAAAACAATTATAATTGTTCAGTGTGATTAAATGGGCATTTGAACTTCTTTAAAAGATTTTTTTTGGTGCATTGTCTTTCCAAATGTTTTGTATTGAGTGATTCGGTATGCTGGGACCACTGTTCTCATACAGCAAACATACACAGCATGATTTTGAATGCATATCTGAGCCATTCAGGCATACCATTAGTCTTGGGATGAGACCCAGTGCAGGGCAGATTAGAGACTTGATAGGCATACCAGTGGGTGTGCGTGAAGTGGCTGTGAAATGGAGGGCTTCAGTAGAGCCGGCACCGCAGCCCCCTCTGGTAATCACAGCCTGCACATCATTGGCTGTAATGCATCTGTAAGAGTGCAGGCGACTGCCCCTGGGGACCGGGGTGCAGAACGGACTATACTCAGGAAGGATCTATTATTTCTAGAAGATCAAAATTCGAGGGGTGACATCCGTCCAATAAAAAGCACATGACGAAAACGAGTACCCAAGAAAGCTGCTGCTTGCCATCTCAAACTGCCTAAAGCAATGCAGTGAGGTAAAATATCAGAAAGGACAAGAGGGAGAAACAGAGGTGCACATTGAGTGCACTGAGACCCACCGCGGACAAGCTTGCATACAACCATGCGATAAACATGTTATGGGGTCAGCTGTTCATAGCTCTATTGAGAACAGGGGGCGGAGATCCTCCGTTACCTGGACAGCCTCAGCCAACATTACCACATGACCTGGGCAGAGCCCACTTCTGCACTACCATCAAGCCCCGTGCCCGGGAGAACGCAGCACTACACTGAAAGGAGTCGGAGAATGAAAGGGTGATAGTACAAGATGGGACATCAATACTGCTCTCTGTGTGAGAAGGAGATGTGGTGAAGATTGTGGGGATGTGGGGAGGCGGGTGGGGGCACACATCTGTTTTTACCAAAGAATGTATTGCAGCTAAATCGGCTGCTCCAGCTACGGGGAGGCCGCAGGGGCTGTGAAATGCAGAAGAGGGACACCCTCTGTTCCCCTCAAGTGTCCCCACCATCACTGTCTCTGACTCAGTGGAGTAACTGGGCTTTCCCAACATAGGGGAGAAGGGTGGGTCTCAAGGAGCCCCCAAGGTCTTCCCACCAGAAAGGTTGGACGGGTCAGCTACACCTATGAGTGAGAAGGATTTTTTGCCTGAGAGACCTGTGAAAGCGTCTTTATGATAGCGGAAGGGGGCTGTTAGTGTGTGCCCTTTGAGGGTGTGTGAGCTGTGCATGTTTTGTAGAGAAGCATCACGTGTATGACAACATTGTGTGGGATGTTAATGAGCTGCATTTGAGAAGGTTCTGTGAGAGAAACCTGAGTGAAAGCGACGTGTATGCATGATCAGGGAGTATTGGCGAGTGAGCTTTGTAAGAGACTGAGTGAGAGTGCTGTGGAATTACACATCCTGCGAGTGGTCCGCGCGTGAGAGAGGGGGGGAGCAGGAGGTGAGCCTGCGAGTGGCGCGCGCTTGGGAGAGCAGTCTGCTCATTTTCAAGCACTGCACTTGTGCTTGTGGCGATCCACTTCGCACTCCCGCAAGGTGGATGCCGCCACAAGCACAAGTGTGTGCTTGAAAATGAGCAGACCGAGGCTAAAGGCCCTCCTAGTACAGCGCATGCGCGCTGCCTAGGCGAGACCTAAAAAGTGGATAAAAGATGAAAAACAAGAAAAGGCGGCAGGGTAGAAACACCCTGACCCCCTGGGCCTGCTCAGGGGGTTCCACAAAGACGCCCAGGGCCCCCCAAAAATATTTTTTTGTAAAAAAGAAAATCTGCCGAATTCACGCTGGCTGCGTGAATCTGGCCGAATTGTTTTTAAAAAACAAAGCGTGGACTCCCACGCTTCGTTCTCAATAAGCCCCCAGGTGAGCCAGGTCCTGGGGGCAATGCCTCATTAAATAGTGGGGGCATGTGGGGGCCCCCCAGCCCCAGGGACTGCAACCTCCATGGGTCTTAGATAATTATATGGGGGTATGCAGCCCCCCTGCAGCCCCAGAGAGCGCCAACTCCACTGGGCTTTTTTTATAAAATACGTGGGGGGGGGCTCATGCACCCCATGCTGCCCCGGGGATCGCCACATCCACGGGGCTTTAATTTGATAGGGGTGGGGGTCTCACGAGCCCCCCTGGGGGCTGCCACCTCCTCAGGGCTTAAAATAAATTAAAGATGTGTGGGGGGCTCCTGCCCCTCCCCAGACTGCCGGGGGGATCACCACCTCCCCGGGGCACACTTTAATTACTGGTGTAGGTCAATTTCAGACCCCCATGCCCCCAGGGACCACCACCACCCCGGGGTTGTTTTAAGGAAGGGAGGGTGGCCGTGTTGCCTCCCTCCTGGAGCCTTCGATGGCCTTGGGGACCACCACTCCCCAGGGCCAGCTCCAGCAGGGTCACGGGGTGCCCACCCCCAGGAAATTGCTGTATGCCGTGGCAGGGAAGAAGGCGCGGCTCCCACCTTGCCATAGCAAACACTGCTTTGCTTCATTGAAGCGAGAGCAGGAAACCTACTCTCGCTTCAATGAAGCAAAGCAGATTGCTTTTGGGCAAAGGGAGCTGCATGTTTCAGCTTCCCATGCCCAAAAGCAATGCTGGCTCCCGCAGAAGGTTGGGAGCTGGCAGGGACAGTGGGGGCATTGGGACACAAGTGGACATCATCCCCGGAGCAGCAGTGCACCAGGAGGCAAGTTTGCAGAGTGGTGTAAAAAGGGGGCGTGGCCTCGATCCACTCTCAGCAATCCAGCTGTGTGGAGCTTACTGGAGGTACCTGGTGGGCTAGTTGGCCCGAGGGACCCTCAGGATTTAAGAGGACTTAATTCCCCAACCCCAAACGTGCCAGGAGGTGCGTTTGCTGAGTAGTGGAAAAAAGGGGCATCACACCTGTCAGCTATCCCACTATCTGGGGCGTACTGGAGGTATCAGGTAGGCTAGTTGGCCTCTAAGGACCCCCAGCAGCAAAGCAGACTTAAATTCCCATCCAAGAGCACGCCAGGAAGTGTGTTTGCAGTGTGGTGGCGAAAGGGGCCGTGGCCTGCAATGAGAATTTAGCAATCCTGCTGTGTGGGACTTACTGGAGGTAAATGGAAGGGTAGTTGGCCCCCACTGTTAACCTTAGGGGCTAACTACCCCTCCTGTTACCTCCAGTAAATCCCACACTGTGGGATAGCTAAGAGGTCTTCAGAAGCCACACTCACCTCTCCACCACTCTGCAAATGCGCCTCCTGGCACAGTACTGGTTGGGGGATGAAGTCCACTTTACTACTGAGGGACTTTGGCGGCCAAGTAGCCCTCCTGATACCTCCTGTAAGTCCTCTGCAGCGGAATTCCTGAGCGCTGGTTGGAGACCCAACCACCTTTCTCCACCACTCTGCAAACGCGACTACCAGTTAAAGAAGCATTTGTAGTATAACAGGTCTCACATTTGCAAGAGTTAGAGCTATTAGCGCTGTAAAATCTAAAAGTGATTTTATTAATGTTTCTTGGAGTGGAGTAGATGTAGGTTGTGTGTAGTCGAATTATGTGGTATGTTGTGCAGTCAAATTATGTGATAGTAAGTATGTGGTATTTAGTGTATAGGAATTATGTAGAGTGGGATTATGTGTTATGGGGATTAATTATGTGGTATGGTAGTGTGTTTCGTGGAGTGGTAACCTCAGGTTTAGTCTTCCTCGTTTCCATAGAAGCTAAACTATGAACTCAATGAGACAAAAAAACAGAAGGAATCACTGAGGAGCACTTCGGGACCTAGTCAGAGGTATGAGTAGGGCCACTGGAATTATGCAACCGTTTGGCTGCACCAACTTTTGCACAATTATACATTTTACACATTAGTCACATCATTCATTATTTGCTGCCTAATCTGCAGATTTGAACAAAAAAAGGCTTGTTTCTAGCTCAAATGGCTCAAACATTACCTAAAATGCAGCAACAAGTTTTACAGCGTGGTGGAAGGTCCTTTGTAAACCTAGAATGGTCACCTGTTACTTATTGCTAAATGTGGGTGTTAAATTGGTACTAATGGTGTGCAAGCCACTATTGCTTCTTTCTGTCCATCTCTTGCCTCTCCCTGCATTTCTGTTTCTTCTTTCTGCACCTTTCTTTCTTTTTCTGTACTTCTCTTGCCTCTTTCTGCACATCTCTTCTACTTTCTGCACTTCTTTTGCATCTGTTTGCACCTCTGTTGCCTCTTTCTGCATGTCACTTGATTCTTTGTGCACCCCTCTTGCCTCTTTCTGCACCTCTCTTGCCTCTTTCTGCACCCATATTCCTTCTTACTTCACACCTCCTACCTCTTACTACACCTCGGTTCCTTCTTTCTGCACTTCATTTGTTTCTTTCTGTACCTCTCTTGCTTCTTTCTGCACTTCTGTTGCCTCTTTCTCCACCCCTATTCCCCCTTTCTGCATGTCTGTTGCTTCTTTCTGCAGTTCTCTTGCCTCTTTCTCCACCCCTCTTCCCTGTTTCTGCATCTCTGTTGCTTCTTTCTGCACTTATCTTGCGTCTTTCTGTACCTCTCTTGGAATATGTCTCTTTACATCGCGGATTTTACTCCGCGATGCATTCACAATGCGGTCGCGATAATGACCACGTTGTCACAAAGCACTGCCATTACAACGCAAGTCATTAAAACGACGTGCGCTGGATGGCTCGCTGGACTTTGGAATAGTATGATTTACTTTTCCAACTCCAGTGAGAACACTAGGAAAAGTGTTGGAATAGTAGATCATACTATTCCTTATCCTAGAGCGCCATCTAGCGCAAGTCGTTGTAACAACTCGCATAGTAATGGCACTGTGTTGTAACAACGCGGTCGTTGTAACAACCGTATTGTGTTTGCACGCGGTGTAAAACCTGCAATGTAAACATTGTCTCCCCTCTCTTGCTTCTTTCTGTACCCCTCTTCTCTTTCTGCACTCCTCTTGCCTCTTTATGCACCTCTGTTTCTTCTTTCTGCACTTCTTTTGTTACTTTCTGCAACTCTCTTGCTTCTTTCTGCTCCCCTCTTGCCTCTTTCACCATCCCTCTTCCCTCTTCCTGCACCTCTGTTGCTTTTTTCTGCACTTCTCTTGTCTTTCTATCCCCTCTTCCCTCTTGCTGCACCTCTGTTGCTTCTTTTTACACCTCTCTTGCTTCTTTCTCAACCCCTCATGCCACTTTCTGCACCCCTCTTCCCACTTTTTGCAACCCCTCTTGTGTCTTTCTGCACCTCTCTTGCATCTTTCTGCACTACTCTTGCTTCTTTCTGCACCACTCATGCTTCTTTCTGCATCCCTCTTCCCTCTTTCTGCACCCCTCTTGCCTCTTTTTGCACCCCTGTTACTTCTTTCGGCTCTTCTTTTGTTTCTTTCTGCACCTCTCTTGCTTCTTTCTGCACTTCTGTTGCCTCTTTCTCCACCCCTATCCCCCTTTCTGCATGTCTGTTCCTTCTTTCTGCACCCCCCTTGCCTCTTTCACCATCCCTCTTCCCTCTTCCTGCACCTCTGTTGTTTTTTTCTGCACTTCTCTTGTCTTTCTCTACCCCTCTTCCCTCTTTCTGCACCTCTATTGCTTCTTTTTACACCTCTCTTGCTTCTTTCTCAACCCCTCATGCCACTTTCTGCACCCCTCGTCCCTCTTTTTGCAGCCCCTCTTGCGTCTTTCTGCACCTCTCTTGCTTCTTTTTGCACCACTCATGCTTCTATCTGCACCCCTCTTCTCTCTTTCTGCACCCCTCTTGCCTCTTTCTGCACCCCTGTTACTTCTTTCAGCTCTTCTTTTGTTTCTTTCTGCACCTCTCTTGCTTCTTTCAGCACCTCTCTTGCTACTTTCTCCACCCCTGTTCCCCCTTTTTGCATCTCTGTTGCTTCGTTCTGCAGTTCATTTGCCTCTTTCTCCACCCTTCTTCCCTCTTTCTGCATCTCTGTTGCTTCTTTATGCACTTATCTTGCATCTTTCTGTACCTCTCTTGCTTCTTTCTGCACCCCTTGTGCCTCTTTATGCACACCTCTTCTCTTTCTGCTCTCCTCTTGCCTCTTTCTGCCCCTCTGTTTCTTTTTTCTGCTCTTCTTTTGTTTCTTTCCGCACCTCTCTTGATTCTTTCTGCACCTCTCTCACCACTTTCTCCACCCCTGTTCCCCCTTTTTGCATCTCTGTTGCTTCGTTCTGCAGTTCATTTGCCTCTTTCTCCACCCTTCTTCCCTCTTTCTGCATCTCTGTTGCTTCTTTCTGCACTTATCTTGCGTCTTTCTGTACCTCTCTTGCTTCTTTCTGCACCCCTTGTGCCTCTTTATGCACACCTCTCCTCTTTCTGCTCTCCTCTTGCCTCTTTCTGCCCCTCTGTTTCTTTTTTCTTCTCTTCTTTTGTTTCTTTCCGCACCTCTCTTGATTCTTTCTGCACCTCTCTCACCACTTTCTCCACCCCTGTTCCCCCTTTTTGCATCTCTGTTACTTCTCTCTGCACTTCTCTTGCCTCTTGTTCTACCCCTCATCCCTCTTTCTGCCCCTGTTTTGCTTCTTTCTGCACTTCTCTTGCTTCTTTCTGTACCTCTGTCCCTTCTTTCTGTAACCCTTGTGCCTCTCTCTGCACCCTCTTCCCTCTTTCTGCTCCCCTCTTGCCTCTTTCTGCACCTCTGTTCTTTTCTACATTTCTTTTGTTTCTTTCTGCACCTCTCTTGCCTCTTTCTGTACATCTCTTGCCTCTTTGTGTACCTCTCCTACCTTTTTCTATACCCATTTTGCCTCTTTTTGCACCTCTGTTAGTTCTTTCTGCACTGCTCTTGCTTCTTTCTGCACCTAACTTGCCTTTTTCTGTACTTCTATGGCATCTTTTTACACCTTTTTTGCTTCTTTCAGAAATTCTTTTGCTTCTTTCTACACTTCTCTTGCTGCTTGTTTCTGCACCTCTCTTGCGTCTTTCTGCAACTCTGTTGCCTCTTTCTGCACCTCACTTGCTTCTTTTTACACCTCTCTTGTCTCTTTCCGTTCCTCTCTTGCCTCTTTGTGCACCTTTCTTCCCTTTTCTGCATCCCTCTTTCTGCTGTTCTCTTGTTATTTTTACTCCTCTCTTGCCCTTTTCTACACGTAACTTGCCTCTTTCTGCACTTCTCTTGCTTCTTTCCACACCTCTGTTGCTTCTTTCATCACTTCTCTTTGCTCTTTCTGCACTTCTTTAGCTTGTTTCTGCACCTCTCTTGCAGCTTTATGCACCTCTTCTGCGATCGTTGGTTACAAGAGGCTCTTCTGCTCTAGAAATACAACTGGATGGATTCCTATCCAGGGCAGTGCCCGACATTTTTAGCAGCAAGGGGTTATGGTCGCTGTCGAACCTCTGAGCAATTGTCATATCCTCCGCCAGAGTCCAAATTCTTACATCAACAAAAATAAAATCAATAACACTAGTGCTGGCACCCCGTTTAAAAGTGGCCTGCCTATTTAAATCAGATACGGTTCTCCCGTTGCATGCTCTCATGCTCCTTCCTGTGCTCAATGCTGTAAACTGCAGGGAAACAGATGTTAAACGATAATTCTGCTTACTAAATGCCAGGCTAGGTATGCCCCACAGCTCATCCTCTTCCTCAAGAAGAGTGCTTAACAATTGAGAAGGCTCAAAAGAAGCATTGAAATCCCCAGCAACTACAATATTGGAGTTGATTTGATGTACTCCTACCAGGTTGTCTAATAAATATGGTACTTGAGTCCTCTGTAGAAGATGGCCGCTCTCTTGGCTTCAGGCCAATGAGTTTGTTAAATTGCACAAGATAGACAATCAACTCCCGGTTTCCCTGCTTGAGATAAAGCAGTTTGTTATCTGGTTTTCGAGATAGTGCGTCGATCGAAAATTCGCAGAAACTCAATTTTGAATCTCTCAAAATCATACAGGATGAGATCATTACTATTAATCAGTGTCAGTGGCAGCATCTCCACTCAGGTAAGACAAAATAAAGTCTATCTTGGGTTGGTCTTGGATTGGTCTTCTTTGAAAATGATGGGCCTACATAAAAAATGCAGGTAACATTGACTAACAAAGATCTGAGCCTTATAGGGGTCTCCGCTAAACCTTTCTGGAGCTGCAAGAGGAATGGCAGGGGAAAAGGCATGTACTACCTGTGTAATTACCTCAGCCCCCGAAGGGGCAGGAGAAATTGGTTGGGACTTTTGTTCCTTGGGCTGAGAAAGGGGCCCCTCAACAACTCATCTAGTCTCTGCCTGAGGTAACTGGTTTCTTGACTGGATTTTCTCAACTCCTCTCTAGTTTCACTTAACTGTTACTGTAACCCTTCTAAAACTGACGGCAACGACTTAACGTCAATTCCTTCAACCATTTCTGCTTGGGTGGAAACTCTTTTTAGTTGGCACTTTAATCTGTCAAAAACAGAAAGTAAGTACCACGCACCTTATTGACTTGGACTTCCACAGGAACAGAAGAACTATTTCACCGACTCCCCCACTCCACTGCCAGCGAACTAAATTTTCACTTTCAGTAAAGTAGGGGAAAGGGGAATGGGAATAAAAGAGAGACTCCACTACGGTGCCAACTTCCTCACAGGTTTTCTCAGCAAGGGACTGCAGTAGTGTCTGTGAATGCAAAGAACAACTTCAATACTTCCTTATCTCAACCTTCCTCAACACTTGCTACTCTTCTACTCTAGGCTTTTGTATCTTTACCTGGCTTAGTGTAGTGGTTATCTTCTCTCTCAGCTACCAGCAAAAGTATTTGTATTGTCTTTAAGTCTGTTCTTTTCCACAGGCTGCTGGCAATTGATGGTAAATACAAATATATATATATATATATTTCTAATTACTTAGTGTAGAGCTAATACTCTCCGCAATGGAATTTCATTGGATACAGCTGAGATAGCTCCTTGAAGGGTAAATTCAGTTCGATATCCTTGAGCTGAGAACACAACTCTAAAGAAACTTGGCAAGTCCCCTGTAGAATCACTAACTGCGCTGCAACTTATCTCTTATTATACTGAGCGCAATGTAGCCTGAAGTAATACTATGAACACTGGAAACTGCGCACTATACTCTATGTACAAGTCCAGCCTAGAAAGCTCTGTAGAGTTCCTTACTGTAATTTAGTCTTGACTTACTTGAGAGATTGGATTCTTCTTGGGAGGGGGTTTTCTGAAAACGCTGGATAGCGAAGACTCACCAATCTTCATGAGGAATTCAGAGGAAGATGTGAGGAAAACAGGTAGCGCTCTGAATCCTCACAAAACGACTACTCACAATGCACTGGTGATTTGAAATGAACAAATTGGGGAGAAACGCTACTCTCCTGAAAGGCTTCTCTTCAGGTTTCTCATGAGCATTTAGAAACAATACTTCACACCATGAGAGTTCAGTTGAAGTGTGCCGAACGCCCCCAGTGTGAGCGCTTTAGCGGGACACTTCAAATTCCTCGGAAACACTAGAACGCTGACCCTGGAACACCTGATCGAAGGCCGCCATGATGGAATTCCGCCTCCCGATCACTTGAGTCTGCCTCTGCTTGCGTCCCCAGAGATGCCACGTCTGGAACGGTAAATTAATGGGAATCTTTTAATTGTGAAATGGAAGGGGCTAGGTTGAGATCTGGGTTGGGACTTGATCATCCTGACAGCAAATATTTAATTGTGGGTGCTACTCATTTAATACATAAGTGAACTACTCCTGCCTGGTCCATATTAATGATCAGGGCAATAAATCTTCAAATATGCACCTGTTTTAAAGATATAGTAAAGTCATGGAATAATCGGCCAGGAGGATGTTGGTTTCATAACTCAAAGTATGACGTCATCAACCTAGGCATAGATTGCACCTATGCAGTTTTTACTGAACTGTTCTTTAAAGCACCAGGGAGAGTCAAGAGCAAAGAGGATAATGTACCTCTCAAATATATTGGCTTACAGGCCATTGTTCAATATGTGTCTATAACATGCTCTCAACATTGTTTGAAGATAAAGATTCAGGAAATCTGACCAGAACCGAAGATGACTGGAAGCAACACTACAAGGTCATGATGTTGTGTCAATTTTATGCCCATATTTCCACATATAGGTTGTTGCCCTTGCATGGGCTGATTGGGACTGAACCAAGCACACTGCAACCATCTTATGCCACTTTTCCTATCATCAATGTAATAACTGCTGGTCTCTGTCAGGGGACTGGATACTTTGGAGTGGAAGTATTTTCATAGTTCGAGTGAAGCAAATTCCAAGCCATAGTGTTCAATTATGCTTAGTGACAGCAAAAGAGCAGAAACTGAGTGTCTTCACAGCACCCAGTCCAACCTCAGCATTTGGCACCTATACATCCTTGGACAATCAACAGTACCTTGCAAAATGTTTATGAAACAATTCATATATAGTAGTTTCATATTTGCAGACTGTGATTTGGGTGGGACTTCTTTTGTAGCAAAGAATTACTACCAATCAAACGTCGTTGCCTAATCCCTTGCAAGTCTGTACTAGTTCATTAAAGAATAAAACACACTTTACATGTTTTCAAAAAGTAATGTGAAATCATTTGTTGACATCACTAATCCTCTTTTTAATACTAGTTTATTTTCACCTTAACACAAATTACCAATTCGTAGGATCATTTGGAAACCAAGACCTCCTTTCTAATCCCTGGAAAGTAGGCAGACTAAAATAAAATGTATTTTTCATTGTTTTATTATTATACAACAACTTGCACTTTTAAAAATTATTCGAAGCCTAAAGTGTTAAGGCTAATGTTATCTCATTTCAAAATGCCTTATCCATCGTTCCTTTTGTATATGATATGTTTATCCTTGAAAAACAATATTTATATTTCGATGCTACGAATATTATCAGTTCAGAGTATTGGCTTCATTGTATCTTTCAATTAACTATTTTCAGTTATGGACCGTGGGAAAAAACACTTGCAACCAAAAACAAAACGAAAGTAAATCTACGTTTTAGTGTTTAAAGTGAGCTTCTTTCGATCGTACCAGCAGGAATGCATGCCTAGCAGGAAAGCTACCTGTACATAATAATTCGTTTAGAACGGTGCCCGCTCATTGGCTGACAAAAGTGATTTAACTGCAAGTGTTTAGTAATGGCTCTTCCATCTAAATATTGACTCAGATGGAAAGTCAATTGAGCGGAACATAGGAGCATCTGTCGATGGATAATGTACTGTCACACAATTTGTCATATCTTGGAGGGCAAAGCATTCTCTCAATATGTGTTAATCTTAAATTTGAGAACATAGCTCTGCACACATTTAAGAGAGGAAGGTGCATCATAGGATAAATAGACTCTTACAACAATGCACACATGGGCAATATTGGTGTCTGAAGAGGAGCATGAACAGAGTATTTATTTATCACCTTCAGTGGAGTGATTGCCAATTTCACGTTAACTAAATTGGTCAATGTATGATGCAAATAAAATACAGCTTCACAGGCATTGTCACCATGAATAGGCAACCTATCATAAGGCAATTTTCTAATCTTATGTCCCGATTACGAGGTGAGTGGAGCGGAATTACATCCAGGAATTATACTCTGCCCAATTATAGGTAAACTAGTGTTTACACACCTGGATTTCTCAGGTGAGGGAACAGAACACTGTACCTATTTTTAGTGGATGGAAAATCTGGCCTTTGACATTGCATCATACTGCAGTGCAGCCAGTCCCAAGACTCTGGTACTTGCCCGATTAGCCATATTGAACTAGGACAACTACACCCTTTCTGTAGCTGCGCTACTCTCGATCACGCGACTCTAGATGCCATGTTGCTCTATCATATATAAATCAACACAGCAGTGGCCACATGAAGTAATAGGTCCTCCACACAGATGCGCTAGTCTTGATCCCACATGCAAGATGAAGCACAGCATTCACACATAACAATCACTTGGGTTAAATATAGTATTGGCCACATTCAAGCAGGACTACTATGTCATTTCAATAGGTGCATGACGCTGATTTCACAAGCTCACGGGCATACAGCAGTGGCCTTCTCATCGTTGCATTAATGCCAGCCTAGACATCCTGGAGGTTACCCTGGCCTTTGATGACATTTTTATATCAGTTATAGGACTAGCCCATGATGTCCTTGTAGTTGATATTCGGTATTGTCACTTAATATCATTACTGTCGCGAAAGCACTGATGCAGCCAGAACCCCGAAGAGCGCTCTCATGCACGACAAGGTCTAGTCTATTTTAACCACATCCTGTACGTCAGGTGGTCACGCCTTACTCAGGAAGAACACATATGTCACAGTTTAGGCATGTCCAGTGGCCAAAACCTGCCTGCTATTCCGTTTACTCACCTGCTACTAGAGGTTTGATGTCTGCTGAATTCTTTGTTTTCTGGGTTCTTCATCCTGCTGTCAGCCCATCCAGGTAGCGGGTTGTTTGGTTGAAGTCCTTGTCCTCAACCTTGTCATCTGACTCTCAGAGAGCACTAGAGATGGTGCATTTCTTACAGCAGCTTTACCTCTCTGTGGAAGGAACTTGGGGACCTGCTAACCAAAGGAAAATACACTCTCCCAATAGATGGACTGTTGCTACAAATTGGTAAGGTTAATTCATAAAGTTTGATGTGGAGAAGTCATTACTGTGATAGAAGTCTGTGATTGGATATTGCCTCTTTCGGAGTTCCTGAATTTACTAAAAACAAGGCAAAGAGACTCTGAACAATATTTCAAAGCTCTAATTTCTGTGTTCATTTTCTCCAAGACTGTAGTCCTAAGATCTTGTGTGGGACATACTGGAATTCTTCCATACACTTTCATACTGGGATTACTATTAGGAAGAAATATATTGCTCTTTCATATGTCATTACACTTTATCAGATATATTTAATGATGGTTTCTTTGTGTTTTATAGGACACATCCCATGCACTTATTATTCACCCCAAAAGTCATAATCAAAAGTAGGAAAGTTGGATATTTTGTACGCAGAATACAAGGAAGGTAGTCGGGTAGGTATCGAATTTTTTATAAAAATACAACTACTTATCATTTCCCTTTATTTTGTTAGAGACACACAGTCCCATGCCATAGCGACCAGTAAAGAGGGACCCACACTTAGAAGGACCAGGCTAGCAAACAACACTGTTATCTCTTCTTTTTACCCATTTCCCCTTTCCTTTGACTCCTGCCACTGTTCAAGTTCTTAACTTGGATTTGGAAGGAGGCAGTGGTTGAGTGGCATTGGGAACTAACTTTTTCAACTACTTCTCACTCCCACGGAATTACACTACCCAAAGAAGCAAACTAAAGAACAGGTTAGTGCCATGACATAACAATTACGTACAACTAAGTTAGTATGTTTTGTCTGTTTTGTTACTGTAGGAAAATGAATTATTATTTAGGGTGCATGGAATCCCACCACAAGTAATAACTTCACTAATCTGGTGGGTCCAGTTAAAGGTTTCAATAATTTAAACTGAGTACAACTTCTGAAATTTATGGCACAAAGTATGCTAAACTTAAAGAATATATGTAAAGTATTTAGAAGTATCAAAACACTCAAAAAGTCAAAAAAAGAGTAACGCACGCTGCGAGGATTGTTACCAGGCTTTGTTTTAAAATATCTTTGCATCTTTTAAAAAAATTATCTTTTTAACTCTGTACTTACCTGTGGCTCCTTTGATTTGTTTTACCTCTCTGTCCCCGGTCCGTCAAGGCTTGCAGTACGGGTTGAACGGAGGGATGCGACTCCTCCCACAATCACCTCACTTCCTGCCCCCGGGTATTAAGGTCAGATGGCTGCCTGTCCACGCAGTGGGCATGCCAAAGGCAAGCCCATCTGCGCCCGTCCACGCCTGGATGTCACCAGACGCCAGACACGCTGGCAGTGGCTCGTCAGTATTATTTACCTATTCCAGGACAGAGTTGCTGGCTGTTAATGCATTCGTAGACCCTTGCTGTTCACCTCCATCAGATCCCATGGAGGGCCCTTTTTGCTGCCGTTGTTGTGGGTTTATCTCACACACACCCTCGCCCGCCCCACCCTCTCCCCCTCTGTCCAGGTCGTCAATGAAAATCCTTCATCATAAAGTTTGCTTCTTGGCTAAACATTATCAGGACATTTATGACCTGGTTCAGGATGAATTCCCGGATGCCTTTTTTCTTACTGAAACCTGGCTCAGTGATGATATCGTGGCAGAACCGGGCCTTGCACTTCCTCTAGGTTACAGTATTTTGACCCTTAATAGGGTGTCTAGAGGGGGTGGTTTTTTTTCAAGTCCTGCTACACCTGTTCTTTTGTAAAAGAATGTGTGGAGGGATGCGAGTGCGCCCGTTTTAGCATCTCTTGTGCCGCTCATTCAACTATGTCAGGGCTGTTAGTTTATCGCCCTCCTGGGCCAGCTAAGGAATTCAAATCTGCCCTCATTGATGTTACTAGCACTCTGGCCATGAGCACAGCTAATTTTAGTATTTTGGGTGATCTTAACTTACATTTTGACCTCCATCATGACAATGAAATCAGTAGTTTGCTTGCAGACCTGGCTGCCTTCCAGTTAATGCAATTGGTTTTAGGCGCCACTCATACTGCCTGTCACTTACTGCACCCTGTCTTTTCTAACATTCCCTTTGCTTCTGTTGAGACACCTAGTCCTGTATGTTGGTTGGACCACTATCTGGTTTCAATGTCTTTTCTGATCTTCGAGCCTCCGCATAGAGCTTCTCAAACGCCCTCTTTTAAACGTCCCTGGCGTACATTGAAGCTTGAAGATTTTCATGCTCTTCTTTCTGCTCACACTCCTCAATTGCATAGTGATCCTGATTTGTCATACAGATCACTCTGCAACTAGATTTTTCAAGCTCTTGATTCTCTCATCCCTGCTAAATGGTCGATGGGCCATAATGTTGATTCCAACCCTTGGTTTAACGATTCTCTGGCCACTATTCGTAAATCTTGTAAAAAGTTGGAGCGTATCTGTAGAAAGGATTATGACCTCAGGCCTAAAGCTTGCTACCAGGCTGCAATTAAAAGCTACCATAGGACTTTACACTCTGTCCGGGCAGCCTATTGTGCTAATAAAATCAAGCTTAGCCACAATACGGCTAAGTTTATTTTTAAAATACTTAAGGATCTCAGAGTTAGAAAAAACTCCACTGCCTCTGTGATTAAAACAACATTGTGAAAACCTGGCGACCTTCTCTGTGAATAAAGTAGAAACTATCTATAGGTCGTTTTCTTCATTGCCTCCCTCTCTCACTGCTCCTCACGGGCCTCCTCCTTCTCATTCTTTGGAGGTTATCTCTCCCATCTCACAGGAAGAGTTCTTACTGCTGTGTGGTAAAGTTTAATCAGGCTCCCCGGTTGATCCTCTGAAGCCCGCCCAATTCAGGGACTCCCTATCTGTGCTCCTGGCTCCTTTGTGCCAGGTTGTTAACTCATCTTTTTCTACTGCCGTGGTCCCTGAGATTTGGAAGCAGGCCATGGTGGTTCCACTACTGAAAAAACCTTCGCTGGACCGGCTAAGCTGGAAAATCTTCACCCCATATCCCTTCTACCTGGGTAGTTAAGATCGCAGAGGCTCACATGAATAAAATCTTAACAGGGTTCCTTAATAGTAATGGTACCCTGGATCCCTCCTAGAATGGCTTCCGCCCTGGACACAGTATGAAGACTGCTCTCTTGGCTGTAACCGAGCATCTGCGGACCATTCTGGACAATGGGCACACTGCGGCATTGATATTGCTCGATCTCAGTGCCGCATTTGAACCGGTTTCCCACAAGATTCTTTTACGTCGTCTGGAGGACGCAGGTGCTGTTGGCTTAGCCTTGGAATGGTTCAAATCCTTCCTGTCAGAGAGAACATTCCAAGTGACTGCCCCCTTGTTTCTCTCCCGTGTCCAGTGCATCGGGCAGGGGGTGCCTCAGGGTTCCGCTCTGAGTCCTGTACTTTTTAACCTGTACGTTCAATCCCTTACTACGGTGGCTAGGGACAAAGGCCTTACTATGGTCTCCTACACTGACGACGCAGTTGGTGGTGGCCCTCTCCGATTACTCTATGCAGGACGCTTCCAAGTTTAGAAGTGCTCTGGTGGCAGTCGGGGAGTGGATGACCTCCAACTGCCTCCAGCTTAACGCAAAGAAAACCGAGTTGTTGCTGGTGGGGAAAGATAGGAGCCTGTGGAGTGAGCAATTGTGGCCTACCTCTCTTGGTAGTGCGCCCGTCCCCAAGACAGTGGTTAAAAACTTAGGGGATTCCACCCTCAGCTTCCAGGATCACACCAAGAAGGTAGCCGGTACGTGTTTCGGCCTTCTACGTGGACTTAGACCCCTGCTGGGGTTCTTTGATCCACCCACTCGCCAGCTGACCGTTCAGGCGGCAATACTATCTAGACTTGACTATGCCAGCTCGCTCTTCCTTGGGGCTAATCAGGCTGAGGTGGAGCGCTTGCAGCGAGTTCAAAATGCAACCACCAGAGCCCTGCTGGGGCTCCCGCGCAGATGCTCAACAGCTGGTGCTATCCGGCAATTACAGTGGTTGCCTATGGCTAAGCGAATCGAATTTAAGGCTCTTTGCTTATCTTTTAAAATTCTTAAGCTTGTATCTTCCGGGCTTTTGGCCAACTTGTTGGTACCTTATGTTCCTGGACGCCAGCTGCGCTCTCTGGGGCAGCACTTGGCTGTGATCTCTCGAGTTAATCGTCTCTATGCTGGGGGCGGTCCTTTCGTTGTTTGGCAGCCAAGTCATGGAACTCTCTGCCCTTTCAGATTCGTAGTCTGGATAGCCTGCTGGCCTTCTGTAAAGCCATTAAGACTTACCTCTTCCATGCGGCCTAATATCGTCTTTTTATTTTCACGTCTTCATTTGCTGCTTCGCCCAGTTTCTTAGCCTCCATGCCTTTCTGCTGCTAGCGCAAGGACGCCTCTTTGCTGAGGCAGCTGCGCGCTTTATAAGGTTAGTTAACATAACATAATATCAAATTTAATAATCCACTGTAACTGCGAAAAATGGAGTAAAATTTAATTTTAAAAACTGACTCTAAAAAAAGATAAATCCAATAAGAGAAACTGGGGATATGAATTTTAGAAGATTTGAGGAAAAATAACTTAAAAACCACTTAGCACCAATGGCAGGCTATGGTCATTGAAGACCGGGCGATAGGCTCCATTTTAGGTGGACCGCAATACAGTATGTGTTGACTACACAAACAAGGTTCATTCCAGTCAGAAATTTTACCATGGGACTTAGACTATGAAATGAAAGTCAAAATCCTCCAGACTGTATATGAGGAAGTACTCTCCTAGTCACATAGCAGTTTTGATAGGAAAATCTCTGAGATGGCAAATTTTAATTTTGTGTTACAGGAACTCCTCTTGTCAGATCGATACTTTGGGTACCTTCGCCTGGTCAAGATTTGTAAATTAGGGCCCAGATTTACAAAAGGCTTGCTTTGCCCTTGTGTCACGCAAGGTGATGCAAGGTATTGCAAGCCCTACAAGGGTGCCTGCATTGGCTCTAGGCGGCACTCAGTTCACCAGCGCAGAAAGGGAGTAGTAATGCATCATATCTTAGTATATATGGCACATTTCTGCTTTCACCATGTCACCTAACACAGCACGGTGTTGCATGACTTTTTGTTAAATCTGTCCCTACAACTTGATCTAATTTTTTTAGCTCAGAACCCTCTGGTGAAACACGGTTGCAGATTGTAAATGATAATGAGTGCCTCAAGGCCCGATACCTTCTTGCTGAGGACCACTGAAATGGATTTGCTGCTGCAAGGAAGCTCACAGTGGAAAAAACCTTTCCATCAAAGTTGCACCTTGGGTGGATTTATTTGGTGGTAGGATCCAGTCACTGGTGGTCTGAAAGTCCAAATATTTTAGAGTTCAGGCTTTTCAGAGTTGTTAGATGAAGTAAAGTTGGATACAGACAAGGGACCCATGACCCCAGGAACAGCACTTGGTGGTCAAGACTTATTCCAGCAGAGGCCATCAGCAGGGTCCAGTTCAGGTCCAGTTGGTAATAGTGAGATGAAAACTACAAAGGAAAGGCCTCTTGCTGAATGGTCTGTCCATGGAACCATACAGGAGGCCAGCCCACTGACCCTTGCAGTTCACTTCTTATATTGGAAGTGCTAAAATCTTGCGAAAGAAGATGTGGATCCAGAGTGGAAGGGTTCACTGCTCAGTGCCTTCCTTAAGCCACAGGACATGAGTTGGATATCCTAAGACTGATCCTTGATCCCTTATGCACAGATTTTGCAAAAATAAACTGTAAACAAGACACAGAAACAGCCTTTTCTTCTCCAACGTGTTATAAGGTACCAAAGTATTCACATCCCTTAACTGTACTAAGTGTTATCATCAATTTATCTTGATCTGCCCCTGTTACTGATCTTGGCTATCCTTTTTTCTGATATCCAACCTTCTCTTGATTTTTGATACCATTAGAGCTTCCTATGTTTTTACTTTGCCCACCCCACACGTTTTTGAGCTTACACTTTCCTGTAACCTTATCTTCACAAAAATGCCTGTTTCTTTTTTGGCTGTTTTGGTAACTTTAATTTTCCTTAGGGTTTCTTTTCATTTGCATTGCCTTCTAGTTTACCCTATGTTGCTGGCAGCCAAACGTTCATGTGGCTGCACTTTTTCACATTTATGTTCAACTGCCAGGTACCCAATTTTTTAGTTTCCATTAAACTTCCACTCACCAGCATGACTGTTTCAAGTCATGATGCAAAGCGGCTATTCATTTGGCTTTGAAATGGTGGCATACTTATTGATTCAAGATTGATTGTCTAGGTCATAGGTCACATGCCCACCTTCTATAGATGGCTTCCTTTGAGCCCAAGCATACCCAGATGAGGGTCCCTTTGACTTTGGAACTCAGTTGCATCACATAACCTTTACTGACCTTTAAATATAAAATAAAATATATTAAGGGCCCAATTCATGTAGGTAACTTACATGTAGTCAAGTTAACTAAAATAATACCAGTATTTATAAAGCATGAACAATTACCCAAGGGTGTCAAGCTACTGGGGGCTGTTGGGAAGATTAAGCAAGCTATTGCCCAGAGCCACATGGTGCTGGGCTAACCTGGCGCCGGCGATCGAACCGTGAGACCCCGTGTTTTGGAGTGAGTCACCATGGCCGCTGCTCCACACCTCTTCTGAGTTAGAAGTGTGGAGTCTCCGCACTCGATGCAGAATCTCTGCACTTGGGGAGGAATCTCCGCACTGTGCACTGCAGTGCAGAGATTCCACCCCGAGTGCAGAGACTTCACACCGAGTGTGGAGACTTTACATTTATAACTTTACTGCATGTAAGTTACCTTTGTGAATCGGGGTTAAAGTGTTCCCTGGGCATTCTCTGACTTCTGTCATTTGGAAGCTTTCTACTTTCTGTTGAAATGCCTGAAGTGGCTTACCCTTATTTATTATTTGCACATAACTATTGATTCTTAAAGCGAGAAAAAGTGAATGTGTGAGGCAATGAGAATTGGACAGGGTAAGGGCCATATTGTTGAGATTGGAGGACAATAGGGATGAGTAAAGGGGAGCTTTGCATAAACTGTTCTGATGAAAATGTAGCAGGGAAAGTGGGATTGGGACCTATAAAAGATAAATAATGATTTTCAAAGGTGATGAATCTTTCCTTTTGATTCAGATCCACTTGTACATGTCATTACATTTCAAAAGAGACAGCCATTGAACTATTCTACTCAAAGCTTACCTCCAGCCTTATTTATTGACACTTATAGGCAAATATTATTGCTCTAATAATACTCACTCCTTTACTCGTATACTCAATTAGGTCGGAAACAATTAGTTGGGATCTTATTCCAGAGTTCATTCAGCTCTATATTTTCTATACCCGTTGATTCTATATGGGATAAAGTACCCTTATGTATATTCTAAGAATATTGCAAGTTGCTGAAGAATTCCAGGACAACATAGAGGATCAGTGGAGAAGGCTGAGTTCCTTTAAAGGGTCATGGATCTCTGACGTTACTTACAATATCCTTGTAACATGTGGGAGGGAGCACTTTTCTCCTCATACCACATGGTCACACCATCACCGTTCCTACAAACATAAATCATTGGTGTGTTGCTTTTTTATTTGAAAGATATAGTATGGTTTAAATTGTTAAGAATTAAAGTAGAAATCACATTTTAATGAAATTAAGAGTTAAAAACGTTTTAGATCACAATGTGTAGAAACATGCAGAGAGATTCTAGCTTTCCTTTATTAGTTAAAGTGTGCAAATAATGTGGTGCCTTAAAATATCTCCTTTCTGCCTATCACTGTTCTCTTAGAAAAACATATCAGTAGGAGGACAAGACAGGTTTTCTTTTACTTGTTTAAACTGTGCATCTTTATTTTGCTATTTTTTCTGCATTTGCCCATGGCTGATGACAGCAGGCATTGCAACACCAGAACTCAACTGCAGTGACTTGTTAAAGTTGAGCAGCTAATTATATTGTTTATTACATGTGACTAGCGATTTCATTAGTCGCCTGTAGTAAGGGAATTAGAGATGGGTTTTTATGCAGGGATTGCAGGCTCCTGATAATAACATACGGAAAAATTCATCCTCTGTTCTACATTATAAGGATATTGCAAGGCACCAAGGAGTTCTGTGACGATATAGAGGAATGAGGCCGAGTTCCATTATAAGGTCATTAAACTCGGAGATGACTTGCAATATCTCTATAATGTACGACAGGGGCTACTTTATTCCATATAATACATTGTCACACCATCACCTTTCCCACAAACCTCTCATATCTTCAGTGCATTGCTTTTCATATAAAAGACATTGCTTGTTTGCAAACATGGATAATAAAAGTAGAATCACTAGTGCAAAATTAATCACAACAAAAAAGCAGTTAGATATTTGTTGGAATCAGTTTAAAACAAGTCAGATTTTCTAGATTTTCTTTTGTAAAAGTGCTGTAGCTTGAAATGTGTGGAGTCAATCCATTCTATAATTACCTAAATAGTGAAAAAAGTGGTGCAATAAATATGCCCTTTTTGTTTATCACTGTTCATCTATGAAAACAGTCCAGAAGGAAAATCCAGGGCTTGCTTTTTTTCAACTGAATGTTTAATTATGTTCCATGACCTGAATTTCACCTTAGCTGCAGGCTCTGGTAGCAGGCATTGCGACATTAGAACTCAACTGTAATAAGTTAATATAGTTGTGTTGTCTGATTTGCATCTTTATTGCAGGTGGCTAGATTTGTCACAAATTGCCTGCAATGAGGAAATCAGAGACACGTTTTTATACAGGGATTGCAGGATCCTATGTCTTATATTGATATAAATGCTGAACACCCTCCTGTCTGATATGGTTTTATTCATGTATACATATTGATGTTGACTTAGTTGACTCATTCTATTTCTATCTCCCCACACTGACTTACGGCAAGGGGCAAATGGTTGCAGACTTACTAGCCTTTCACAAACACCATATCACTCATTCTGACCGGTGTCTATCCACCTTGTCCATCGTAGCTGTTAGTTAGTCATTAAATATGCATGCCTAGTCTTGCACAGTAGAGAGAGAGAATTACTAATGACAGAGCCATGTTTGCTGTCACTCATATTTGATATTTTTATACCATAGACCCATAACAAAATGAAAAGGAAAGTAATAAGTAATGTCTCTTATAAATAGCCTTGCTAGTCTTCAGCAATAGCATTACCTTTGTTAAACTGTACTGTATTCAGTTTTAACTTGGCCTAGTAATTAATTTAAAGAGATGCTTATGGTCACTTGCTCCTCCCCATTTTCTGAGCCAGGTTATAGTTGATACCATAGTACATTTATGTGTGGGCTCCTCTTTTATAGACACTCTATCTGTTACTTTATTTTTGTAAAAGATTTCTGGTTGGCCACCAGTTACCCAAAACTGTCAGGGCAGCTTGATAGAACCTTCATGAGTCCTTCTCCCAAGCCAAAGGGGCTGTAAGTTATTGCAAAAGACCCAGCATTGCATTGTTAAACACCTGAGATCCCGTGCTGAGACCTAGACTGGAGAGCATGACGATGAAGATGAGGAAGAGCCTTCATCCAAGTGTCCACTTTGAGCAAGAATGTTGCTATAGATTCCATTTCTAGCTCACCGACTCCTGCACAAGTTTACTCTTCTGCTAAATCTTCATTAGATTTCCGGCTTAACCATAAGCTACAGTATTGCACCTCTGGGGCAAACCTGTTTTCTATGAGTTTCTTTGTTTGATCAGTCTACTGAAAGCCATTATACCTCATGATTTTTTACTGCATGTTATGTCTAATTTATAAATAGAAAGTTGTAAGAAATTGGGTGATTGGTTGAAGGGGTGGAAACCCTACTCAAGCAACAACTACAATCCTTATCAGGATGCAATAAAAGGCACTAAATTAACCTCTGCTTAACTCTCTGGTAGATTGGCACACAAGCAGTTAAGGTTCACTTAGAGACATTGTGTTTATGCAGCACAAAAACAGTAATTAAAGTCAAAACACAACACAGCACAAATCGCAAACCACTTTACAAAAATAGAGAAAATGTGATAAATGGAATGAGACAAAAACAACAAATAGAGAAAATGTGATAAATGAAATCAGACGAAAACAACAAAAATCCAATCAGTAGAACCGGAGATATGCAATTTAAAAAGTTTAAGTAAACATAGTGCCAAGAAGCAGAATGTGGGTATATGGTCATGCTAGACTGAGACAAAGTCACAAGTGCAGGCTGACCGCAATAGAATGTGGCCCGGATACAGATACGAGGCTAGTCCTATTGTAAAAGTTCCCTTCTCAATGCCTGGTGAGCAGGTCAAAACTCTAGGATTTCACAGGAGAAGCTCAACTGATATCAGCCAAGGGCCCAAAACCTGGGGACGCACCTCTTGTATATCAGGAACTCACTCCAGCAGAGCTCAGGCAAGTCCAGTAGCAGGTCCAGGTAGGGGAAGTTGCAGCACGTCTGACGAGCAATTGCAGGGAGAACTCTGTATCTTTTTGTGTCCCTATAGCTCAGAACAGGAGGTCAACCTACTGACTCTTGGAGTCACTCTGGTGGTCTTAGGATCAAGCTGAAAGTCAGGCCTGAAGCAGCAAGGCCGTTCTCTGAGGGAACAAGGCAGGCTTCAAGCAACAGGACAATTCTCTGGTAGCAACAGGGCAGTCCTCTGTGGTACAAGGCAGACCTCAAGTAGCAGGGCAGCACTCTGAAGTACAAGGCAGTCTTTCTGAGGATCCTCTGCAGGAGTAAACTGATGAATGACTCAGGAGATCCAACATTTATAACTAGTACCATCCTTTGAAGTTGGGGAAACATCTAGGCTACCCTCACATCTGGTTCTGGAAAGTTCGTTCCTTCCCTTTTCTTTTCCTGCCAAAGCTCTCAGAGATCTAGGGTGGCAAAAGGCTGGTACCAAGTTCCTTTGTGAGTGTGCTGGAGGCAGCCATTGACATGTAATTGGGATAGGGGACAACTCTGTCCCTTTCATCCTGGCAGGATGGCACTCTCCCAGCTACTTTCTCAAAGTGACATTTTCAAAACTGTAATCTAAACTCCAACTTTACCATTAAAGAGGGTGTTAAATTACAATTCATTTGAGCCCAATATTGTATTTTTACATGTTCATAATCAAACATTAGCACTCATTGAATGTTATGAGGTAACCTAATTTCATCTTATGGGAGAGGTAGGCCTCACAGTAGTGAAAAGTGAATTTGGGAGTTGTTCACTACCAGGCCAAGTAAAACTGAAAACCACATACCCTACCCTTTAAATACAATGCATCTTACCCTATGGGTTGTATAGGGCATACCATAGGGGCGACGTATTAAAAAGGAAGGTTTGCTTGCGACAACTAATAATTCCAATCCCTATGAACTTGAATTGGAATTTAAACATGGACTAAAAATCAGGACTTCAGGTGAATCCAGGATATGATTAGATTGGATTTCCTTTTTGCCATACCTAAAGTGATTGAAAAACGTGCATATATAAGCCTCAAGATACTTTCCGATCCATGTTCAATCAAAAAATCATGGGAGCTGGCCCCAAGAACCAAGGGAATGGAACTAATGTATTCCATAACTAGGAGCTACTAAATGTACGACTTCATAAAAACTCAGCACCCAATTAAGGCCAAACAAAGCCTAATGCACTGATAGGTCGGACTTCAGTTATATATGACCAGCAGCCTTCATTTTGAAAAATAATTGTCACCCCTTCCCCACAATATTCTCACTGGTAGTTAAGTTGTCTTCAAGGATACTTGCATATCCATCACTCTTGTTATCCTGAAGCCAAATATGACAACATTGAGAACCTTAATTTCACTAATGCCACAAAGCAGGCATTATCTTTCAAAAAGATATATGTGCTGAGACCATGCATTGCTCTAGTTTCACATTTCAGACAGAAGTGCCTGAATATTGTAATGTTTAGCACAATAAAACTGAATTTTCAATAATATATACTGGGCCTCTGTGAACTGCTGCTTTCCTGGCGTTAGGACTGCCTTAACGAGTCCTGGGCATGTGGTTTACTGGGCAAGACTGGGAGCGCATAGAATTACTTACTGCACAATATTTATATGCTGCATAGTACTAAAACTTTATTGCTTTTAATGTCAAAATGCAGATTAGACTTTTAAGATAACTATAAATTTTAAATGGAGTTTAAAGTTAAGGTTTTTGGTGTTATATTGTGCATAACTGACTGTGTTTATACATGCAGCGTTGTTTATTGTTTGTGACCTGCGGTTCATTTTGTAACAATTTTAATTAATTGAACAAATACATTTATTACTTACCTACAGTAATATATACTGGAAAAGTTACCCCCTGCTATACATTAAAAGGATTTTGAAAGCGACTCAGAAGTTTTATATAAAGGGAACGAGGCTGAAGGCTGAGTTCCTTTTATTGGATATGGTGACTTGCAATATCCTTATCATGTTGCATGTTGTAGCCTATTTGCAAAGTGACGCATCTAAGCAGATGTGTCACTTTGTAAACCCCTGCCCAACATTATACCTGCATCAGGCATAATGTATGCAGAATGGGGGCATTCCCCCGCAAAAAGCCTCATAGAAGTGGCACAGTGAAATCTATAAGATTTCACTGTGCCACTGCTAGGACGTCACTGCGTTAAAATCTTACCCCTGCTTCACAGCAGGTGTAAGACCTACGCAGGCACATTTAACATGGGACTTGCCCATTGGTAATGACCCAGTGCTGGAGTTGCGACACACTCCAGCAATGCATCATTACTGTGCCTTCAGATATGTAAGAAATACTGACGTATCTGTAACTCCTTGCGACATGGATCTCAGTACATTCAATATAACGCATCCATTGTGTCGCAAGGAGGGTGCAGGAAAACTGTCACATCGCTGTTTTCACGCAGCGATGCAACAGTTTTCATAATTGAGACCCTTGATGCGTAGCTCTCTTATATGAAAGAGAGAGCATGCTAGTGAACATGAAAAACACAATTTGAATTTCTGGTGCAAAAAGAAATATATCAAAAAAGCAGGCAGTTATTTGTTGCAAAAAGATAGAATCAGTTTAATGCAAGTCGTGTTTTTAAAAGGTTGCCGAGTGTATCCGAATGTGTGGAAAAATGCAGAAGTATTCTAACTTTTGTATATTTGCCTAAGGAGTGCACAATATAAACATGTTGACATGGATTGCTCCTTTAAACTTACAGCTAGAGAAGCAGAGCAGAAGAAAGAAATGCCAACTGCTGCTTAAGTAATGCTAAATGGCTTGACCTGCCTTCAGCTGCAGGCTCTGGTAGCAGGCATTGTGACATCGGGACTCAACTACAATAAGGCATTACAGTCAAATTCTGACATCCCAATTCGCCGATTATACACAAATGATAGACAGGTTTTTATAAAAGGTTTGAAGAATACCGTGTATTATATAAATATATCACTGTAAACTCAATATATTATGTAAATACGAATATTATGTACATTAATACATACATGTATGCATGTATGCATGTCAGTATTGCACCCCCTTAAGGAAAAATGGAAACTTCTAGACAGATTTTCAAGACCCAAGAGCTGGGCAGCATGTCATAAATATTTTAAACTGAATAAAATGACAGCTTGCTCGAAAATTAAAGCGAATGCTGCCAATATGGGCATAAGTTTCCTGATTCACTTTAACTGTTTGAAATACGCGGTTCCTATTTGGTTATTGTGATATATCTTCAAGCTAACAAAATCTATGTGTAGTATTCAGTTAAAATTGAGTTGCATCCAGCGTACAGATTATAAACAAAGCCCAATGTCATTTGCTAATGCACTTCTAGTTTTCCTACAGCTGTTGTTTACTCACTCAGAAATCCAGTCTTGCCTTGCCTAGGGCTATGTCGCGGTACAAACTAGAGTTAATGAAAAATAAATGGTAAATAGATAGGTAGTGAGAGAGATTGATCTGCAGCAGTCTTTTACCGAAATTGATATTAATATCCGCTCCCATAATTGGAATTCATTTTGGGCCAGAATATATTGGATTAAACATTGGCAAAGCTGTAGTACAGAGTGAAATAATTCTAAAACCTTTCATTTAAGGATCCTTTTATTCCGTGGACCCGAATTTATTACCAACATGGGGACAAATTACGATTTAAAGTGATGTTTTCATTGTCAATTATTTGCAACATACATAACACTTCCATTTTTCTGGTAAACGTTTATTATGGTGAAGTCCAGCCCGAGTCCAATAGATATCTCATCTCTCCATGCAAAAACATGTCTAGCATTCTCTAATTGCACACCCGAGTAAGCACAGTTGTTTAAAAACTGTTTATAAAAAAAATAGAAAGAGTACATTAAGGAGGAAGCTAAATGGGATATGATTTGTGGATAGTTGCCTCTGAGATAAATTGTGTGTGATTGTGGGTGTGTGTGATACTCTCCATGGTAATGGCTGGGGTTGGTGTCTGCAATCTTGTACAATCATATGCCGACGTGTGCATTGTGACAAAGAAAAGGAGTATGTGTTCTTGTGGGCTTCTCTGTGTCTATGAGTGCACAAACATCTTTCTGTTCGGATATGTGCTTAACAGATAGAAACTTGTCAATGTGTATGCGTGAGTTCTTTTTAAATTGCTCTTTGTTTGGGTTTGATGTAACCCTTTTCAAAAGATTAGTGTTAGTAGAAAGTTTAAAAGTACATTGATGAAACAGAGTAAGGGAATGAGATGGTTGGGTGAGCAACAGATTAATATAATTTTGAGAAAACACGTCATTGTCAAGTCGTGGTTGTAACAGCTCCGATGTAGGCTCCTACAGTAGTATTATGGGTTGTGACAGAGATGGAACATAGTATTGTTTTGCATAAGTATATGTAATTCTACTTAAGGCGCACAAAATGTTGTTGTCAGTCAGTGCAAATGCAAGAACCAAGGGCCTGATGTACCAAGCTTTTTTGCATTCGCAAATGGTGCTGTTTGCAGAATCTTCCCGTTTGCGGTAGCAAAAAATATTTTCAAATGGATAAAACCCAAACTGCACTTTGGTAACACTTTACCGAATCACAATTTGGGTTTGCGGCCACACACCAATTCAGTATTTGGAAGGGGCATCCCTTCCCAATACCAAATGGTAATGGTTTGTATTTATGTTTTCTGACCGAACTCTGGTTGCAACACATCAACACTTTACTGACTACAAGCATGTAGTGCTAACCCGTTTGCAAACGAGAAGGAAACCCCTTAGGCCACCTTCCCCATTGCATATGTAAATGAAAGTTTCTTTAAGAGGAGGCAGTTTTTATTTAGCATGGTAAATGAGTTGCACCTAGGTTTCCTTTCATAATAATTTATGAATAGTTTGGATATTTAAACATCTTTTAAAGCGATATATTATTGTATTTGTCATTTAAGGCTACTTTTAAATGTGGGAAAAGACCAGCTTTTACTGCATCTACCAAAGTTTTTACTGGTTTTGACATCCCAGGATCTTACAGGTTTCAACTCAAAGGAATGTCCACCCAGGACATGTCAAAGATGAACATCATACATGGGTAGTTTTATTTGACTAAATCAACCATATATAAAGTGACACTGACAATATTACAAATTCTGTACTCCATGGTTGATACCATACTGGGAGAAACGTTCGTATAAATTACTGCAATAAACAACAGACCAGTAACATTCTAGCCAAGTTCAGCTAATAAACACAATCAGATTCAATATGCATTTTCGGACATAGTGCTGTCGGCATTTTAGTAATCTTTTAAGGCGTTTTAACCTCTGTAACTTGCTCAATGACTTAAGATTAGTTGAAGTCACAGAAAAGTAGTGTGGCATCCAGTTGGAGTTTTGATATGAAAGTTTTTCTTTTAAATAAAGCCAGCAGAACTGCTGTGACGAAACCTTTCTATAGAGGGTCGCATTAAGAATAGGATTCTCACACCCTAACAATGTAAAGTTCATTCAGACACTCTCTATAACTCTCTGCTCCAGATATTAATGGAATTTCCCACACTCACGACAATGCACCACCTTGAAGTAGCTCAGTTAAACCTTTTAAGATATCTTAGGTCTCCACATAAAATACATGTTAATATACAAATTAATACCCCCTACACCATATATTTATGCAATGGTTCTATAGGCTACGTGCTTAATATGTGCCTGTTCCAACCACCTTTTGTTGGAGAGTTTTTTATCATTTTGTTAGTTGTATACTCACACTTATATACCTTTGATGCTTGCATAACATGAACATCAAAGCATACTGTCACACATGTGACATACAAAATATTTAAACAACAAAAATAACTTTTGCACATAAAAGACTCTTTTTAGTGGATCATCTTAGTGTGTCCACAAATGTAAACTCATCAGACAGCACAAAACATCATCACGTAACTAATACTTCAAACCAAACCAGTGAAAACACTCACATGAATGACATAACTTATCATTATATATATTTGGACTTATTTCATAATGCTACAGTTCTCGACATTCAAAAGTGTCCAACAAATATACTAGTGCTTCTGTGATCAACATACAAAAATGTCCAATGAACAAAAGTGTCCAACATATATAGTGCTTATCATCGGACTAAGCATAATGATATGTCACTGGGGATATAATATTCTTTTCTTCAAATGAATAGTTCTCTAGCTATATCACGGGACCCTGTGTGGTCAGAGCATGTATATTCCTCCAATGTTCCAGAATATGAGAGGTATAAATCCTCTGAGTATTTTTTTTTTTTGAGTTTTAAAGGAAAGTTTATTGAAATTTGAGAATAAGAGAATTATAATAAAACCAACATATATGAAATCAACTAATAATGTAACATTATCATATGCGAAGGGAAAACATAAAGAAATAAGGGGGGGACATAATCATTGATATATAAAGTATGCAAAAGGAGTATACCGATGCATTAAAAGTACAAAGACTTCTCCAATAACAAAGCAGAAATAAATATAAAACACTCTATATACATATATGTTTGAAACCAACAGGAAAAGTATCAGGGAGGTTTGGGAACTTCTTCTGCACAAGGATTATGTGAGGGTAGAGAGCGTGCAACCATATTTAAAAAATGTGTAATTGGAACCCACAGTAAATCACGTTTAATAGCAAGCGTAATGGGATAAACATAGGCCCTGTCTAACCTGTGATGATAACAGACCCCATACCACCAAGCCTGAAAAGAAACTTTGGAGGCATCCTTCCAAGACTTAGTGATTTGCTGGAACGCTACAGCTATAAGTAAATCAATAATGGAGGTATTGGTAGTGGAAGAAGACCATATGTCTGAGAGACTACCTAAGAAAATATGTGAAAAAGTAAAGGGGAAATGAGTGGAAAAAATTTTGTTGATCTGTCGCCACACGTCATTCCAAAATTTATAAATCTCTGGGCATGCATACATCTCTTTATTATACTCCTTCCCTAGATCCTTTATATTAGCTCTGAGTATTTTTAAGGTTGTTTTTTGGCATTGTGCAGGTTTGTGTGTCCTTGGGCCACGTTTACCTGCGCTGATGCGTTTGGATATTCCTGGTGTGCCTTTTGATTTAGTGATGGTCTTCCTCAGAGTTGTGTGCTCTTGGGGACACTATATGTAAAAAATAAAAGGGGTCAGGGTTACTTGATGCCATGCACAAAAACAACAGTGTAACAATATCTTGTTGCTTGTCATTGGTCCAAATCCTAACACATACCATGTCTCTGTTCAACGGGTATATGGTGCGGGAAATGCAGTAATCATCGGCAGGGGTCTCTCCCCCTTGGATGCAACCCTCAGTCGGGAAGAGTCGAAAAAGTAAGACTCCCAAAATTATATATATGATTCAGCACCCATAGTACAGAAACAATTAAAGTGTGGGGGGTCTTACTTATATGGAAGGGACTTGAGTCCTCCTACATATGAACCTGTTCTAAATGTCATATATTGAGGCATTGGATTGAGTCTTTGTGCTGTTAAAAGACATGCTCTCAAAATCCTGACTCAAAGCAGTGGTGCTGAATGCATGCACCATACACCAATGATGAGTTAACAGGATCAACCAACCGTCATTTTCAAGATAGACCAATGTCAAGATAAAGCGCTCAAGTTGCAGCTCCTTTGTCGGCTCGTGCATGGTGCTGCTCCTGTAACTAGTGAGGAGACATGCATGTGATCAGAAAGTGTATACCTTCTGTGAAAAGCAACTTAGGGACAGTGTACTCTTTGGATGAGGGACTTACCCTTGGATTCTATGGCAGGACCGGAGCCTCAGATTATGCTTATCAATCTGTACTATTCATTTCACAGCAGCCAATGAGAAAACAGTAAACACATTTAAACACAACAAATTCCATGAGGCTTTGAACTACGCCCCCATAAATTACCGGAACAGTCAAATGTCTACAAAATAGAGAGGCACCATCTTACTGCCTCTTTTTTTGCTGCTCTGCAGTCAAGATAAGTGCGTGGTTATTTGGACTACTGTTCGATTGCATTATGTACCTACTTTCTGTTTATTTATTGATTGTTATTTTATGATGAACAATGATGATTGATGATTTCTATTAACGTTACTGTGCCTGTGACGCAGCGCGCTTGCTCCCCCGCATCACCCTTGCGGTAATATTTCATCTCCAATATCTCAGCACATATTGCGCTGTTTCCCCCTTTTGTCCTTGACTCCTTAAATCCTTTATGTGGTTCAGATCTATTTGTTTTTTCTGCCTGGGAAGCCATGCCGCTGTGGTGCGTGCTCCTCACGCTACCGCTTGGGAGTGGCCCCTCCCTTGGTGTGAGGTCGCGTAGACAGCCCAATTTGACTGCTCGCGCGTAACCTCTCGGGAGCCTGCACACGTCAATGGATGTGAGGCAGACTCCCAATGCACGCTGGAAGATGCCTCTCCCCGGGCTAGTACAATTGAGGGATTTAAGAGCCACACAGTAGTGTGCCCGTACCGGACCTCGCATTATTTGAATTCTGGACACTTTTCTCTTCAGTTAAGACTCTATTTAAGACTTTCTTCAATTCTAATATATTAAAAGCATAAATTACAATTTTTGGAAATTTTCACTGTGATCTTAGGCATTAGGGGCTTTCAGCTCACCATAAGTCCTACAGACACAGTGTGTGGTGCGGTACCTTGTTGACCTAACTGCTCCACCCTTCTGCTCCTTTCTGACACACTGTTTCTTAAGCTGGTCAGAGTGGTATAGTTGGCTTCCTTCTGGGAATTTCGATAAGGATATACATTCTATATCCCATAAGATGTCCGACTACGAGATCTACAAACAAGACCTATCTGCATGTTGGCCTGCAGGGGATAAAGATTATTACTAGGATGAGAATATGGAGACCCTCATTGATAAAAACTTAGATACAAAATTGGATAAAGCTCTGTCATCAGCCCTCTTGCCTATAACCCAACGTCCTGACCAACTGGTAGGTAGTGCCCTGGCTACTTCACCTGCTATCCCCTCCTCCACAACCCCCTTCCTCTGAACCTTCTGCCCCTTCTTGGCCTCATGTAAAAATTCATACCAAAGTTACGCAAAAAGCCAAAGATCATGATTACAGCGTTGACCCAATGGTCCCCTCGCCACCGTTTCTCTCCTCTAATATCCGACACAGACACTGACACTGCCTCCTCCCAAATGCTCCAAGAAGCGCTAAATGCTCTCTTTCCCCATGAATCCATCTCAATTCACCTTTGATTCTTTTAGCATAGTCCACCCTAGATGCTCTGAGTGTTCCCCTGCCCCGGCAGTGGCGGAATATATTCAGACTAATCTGCGAAAGAACTTTGACAAAGAGGTCAGATCCTGCCTCAGATCAGAATGCCCCCATCCAGATCTCCTGAATAAAACGGCCCTTACTCCAGAAATATATACCTCTATGCAAACCTTTCTGGAGAAATACCGGAAAGACCCCAAGAAAGGCATAGATAAAGCTCTGAGAGCCTGCCTAGATAAGCTTCTAGATGTCTCTGGCCTGCTGGCAAAAATTCTGGAATTGGCCCTTCAGGCTCAAGAAACAGGTGCAGCTATCCACCCAGAGGTCTTAGCTGGATGGACTCAAAGAGCAATTTGCCTCCTAGGTAACGCAAATTGCACCTTCTCCTCCGAGAGACGCAAGTCTGTTCTATTGAGAAATGATCCACAACTGGTGAAACTGGCCTCCGCTGAACCAGGTCCTTTAGCAGAAGGCCAACTATTTGGAGAGTGCTTTGTCAAAGACATTGCCAAGTTTGTAAACACCTTCACATCCTTGGACAAGTCACAGTCTTCTCTCAAAAGAGTATTCCATCCCCTCTCTGGTAGGGCCGGTCATGGCAGAAGACGCTCGACTGGCTGCTTCAACCAACAATGTCCTCATTGTGGCTTCAATCCCAGATGCAGAGGATATGCACAAGATCCAGAAGAGGCTGGATTCTACCCCACTAGATCACATGCCTACTGAGACCATTACAACAGAGGAATTAATCGAGGCTCCAGAAACAATGGCGCCCAATCCTCAGGTAACAATTCCTCCCTTTCTTCCTTTGATTCCCTTAGGGGGGAGATTGATGTATTTTGTGCATAATTGGTCAAAGATCACCTCAGACGCTTTGATCCTGAACACTGTTCAAGGGTATCAAATATAATTGGCGTTCCCTCCGATTCAACATGCACCCCTTCCCCTCTCAATTTTTCCCGACAAAGAGTATCTTTATAGACTCGGAACTGCTAGATCTTTTGACAAAACAAGCTATTGTTGCGGAACCCTCCTGCCAGAAAGGTTTTGGAACAATGTCTTTTTGGTTCAGAGATTAGTATTAAATGTCAGATAATTTAACTCCGTGAATTATCGCCATTTCAAGATGGAAGGTATCCATCTTTTTAGGGACCTGCTGTTAGAAAAGGACTGGATGGTCCAGTTAGACCTAAAAAATATCTGTCTGACAGTCCCGATTTTTTCCCCTCATCATCGTAACCTCCAATTTCAATGGAAAGGTCAATGGTTTTTGTACCAGTCCCTTCCATTCGGTCTCTCCTCAGCCCCTTGGGTATTCCCCAAGTTATTGAAACCTGTGGTGTCTCACCTTCGAGAGATGGGAGCACGCATGATCGTCTACCTAGATGACATGCTCTGTTGGCACAGGATCATACTCAGCTGATCGCACACCTACAATTAACTATGTCTCTCCTACAAAATTTAGGTATTGTAGTAAATCCCAAAAGGTCCATGACAATTCCCTCTCAACAAGTGGACTTCCTGGCATTTCAGATAAACTCAATAATGGCTCGATTGCTCCTCCCTCCACTTCTGAGATGATAGGTCTTCCTGGTGGATTTAGTAAGTCTTTGTGAATTTTTGGGAGGATGAAAACTAATGGTGTTTGGGGATTATTGTTACACAGATCTTTTTTCTGGGAGACCCATCTTTCACGCTTTCCTTAATTTATTAGCCCAACAATCTTTCTGGTGATCATAGTTCACAGGTCCTCTGGGGTCTTCTTATAGTGCTCTTCATTCTGTAGTTGCCTCATTATCTCTTGTTCATGTTTCACCCTGTCCATGATGACTATGATGCCGCCTTTATCCACTTCAATTTTTTATTATTGAATAGCTTTGTGTTCTTCTTTGGACGGGTTGCACTTTGTGTATTTCCTTTTCCATTCAATGAAATTGATGTCTCTAGGACTGTTTTTTCAATTTTTTAAAATTATATTAGCATATTCAAGGGTTGGTGGATGGAAGCTGAAAGGATTTATTAATCCAGAAAAAGTTCCTCTTCTCCGTTGTGGTGTAGTCCAAGAAAATTTCTTTTAGGTGCAGTTTGCGAAAAAAACTGGAGGGCTTCCATGCTGATTTGCATAAAGTCAGGTCTTGTAGTAGGGAACAAGGACAAACCTTTGCTGAGTAATCTCATTTTGTCTTGGTCCAGTTCTCTACTGGAAAGGTTGTAGATAGGAATTAATTCTGGTAGCCCCATCATATGGCTGTTGCCAAGTTGTTATTTCCCCTGAATGCTGGTTCTGTTTGAACCACCTCCTCCCTCTTTTCCTCAATTGGGCCCTTCCTCAGCCTCTAACTAAAATAGAGGAGGGACCTGGTTGAATTTGGATAGTGCTTGTCAATTGTACTGAATACCTTGCGGTGTCAGAGTATGACAAGGGGTCTGAGAAAGAGATGAATTTCCTTCTACTCCGTCCTTGGAGTTGGGTTATTGCTTGTGTGTTTACTGGCTGCTTGTAGAAATCTTTGTCACGGTAGGGATACACTTTTATTGGAGTAAAGTTAGTGATGTCCTTCTGCAGTTTTGCTCATTTAAAGTCATCTGTATTCTTCTTGAAGATGGCATTCTCTCTCTCTCTCTATTCTATTCAGGAGTGCTTTTGGCGTCATCAATCATAGTGTTGTTCAATAGTGCTTACTGCAGCTCCATAATGAATTCCAATTCCTTCTTACTGAGTTGCTCAGCCATCTTTATGTATAGGAACATCCAGTCTCTTGAGCATTTAGTGCAAATATGGCTAAAACCGCAGAGATTATTCTGGGCCATCAACACAAATGACAGGAATGTTCTTGATTTGCAGTCCTAGAGGTATTATTCCTGCTCGCAGGTGTTCTAGTAGGACCTCACCATGTAGAGCGAATCTTATCTGTTTCTTCTTGAGTATGGTGTATTTTCCCACATCAGACTTTTATGCAATATTCTGTGGGCTGGTACCTATATTTAAGTTTGATGGTCTTCTTAGTAATTCCTCTATGTCATCTTCTATAAAACTTAAGGTTTTGGTCTCTGACATACTCTAGTATGGTATTCGTTGTATAGTGTATGAATTCTCTAGGGTATATTGGTGGAGTGCGAGGACAACTGAATAGGGATACCTAGTGTTACTTGCCATGAGCAAGACCAGGGAGACAGTAGAGGTTTCTTTTTTATCGGTCAGTAATAAACTCCATTGTGGGTTAAAAATATGGCAGCAGATGAGGACAGCTGCACCACCCAGTCTATCCATACTCATTCTTAACTTGAGGATCATATTTAGTCTCTATATTTACCTTTTTCTTTTTACAGTCCTAGTGCTCTCCTATATCTGTAGGACATCTAATGTTTCATTTCCAGCCTGTCTATTAGTATCAGACTCTAAATGCTCTTCAGCCTCATCCTTTCTCACTTCTCCCTCTAATGGAGTACCCCTATCATTATTTGTCTGAGCCTTTAGGAGTAACGAGGAGGGAGGGAAAGAAGCAAAGGACGCAAAGTGATGGATTGAAAAGAGTCACAGAAGATAAGGATAGAAAGAAGGGCTATTGTGAAAGGCAGAGAGAATGAAAACGAAAGAGGAATGACCTATAATGAGAAAGACAAAAAGGGATGATAGGAAGAGTACTATGCAGGATAAAAGAGGATGGAAGAATGTGTAATGAGAAAGGTTATAGGGAAAGGTGGGGGCAAGAGGAAAAAGGAGGTAATGATTGACATAAAAAGGCAAAAGAGTTTAGAAGCAAATAATGAAGAAGAAAAGAGGGATGTGAAAGGAAGTCATAGAGATTTTATCAATAGAGAGAGGAGAAGAATGATTGTAAGAAAATGTAAGATATCCAAAATAGGGAGAGGGGAGTAGGAGTTTGAATGAAATTGCAGTATATGCTGTAGACCCCCATACACCCTTACAGCAATCAAGCTCTGTTTGCTTACTCCAAACAGGATGGGACTGGTATAATAACATAGGGGGAAGCTACATTTGGCTCCTAGTGTAACCATGCCAGTTCTTCAGACATTAGGCCATGGTTTCTGGATGAAGGTGGCTCTCTGTAGCATCCTACAGAAGAAGTTAAGATTGTGACAGGCTCATGAGTTCCCTTCTCTGAAGCTCCATCTTCCTCACTACACAAGACCTCCTCCAATCCAGAAACACAGAAGAGACGTTTCTCATGGGCTGGCTGAAGAACTTTATGAAATATATGCAGCAGCTGCCCCAACCTCCTCAATATGTAAGCCTTTTTCAACTCCTTATACATATGGGAGAGACTTCAAATGTGATGTAAATTGCAGCATGTATAATGATTCCCTTCCAGGTGGATGCAGCTTCCTCTGTCTCTATACCTTTCCACACCCTACCACTTAAAAATAGATGCTCAAAGAGGCAAGGAGGAATGCTTGGACAAGAATTGGGGGCCTCATTTACTACAAAATGATGCAGGGCTGCGCCGCAAGATATTTTGCTCTGCCGAGAGGTCTCATTTTAAAAGCACAGGGATGCGTCGTTTTAACAACAACAATAGGATGCATTCATGTGCTTTCCCCTGTGCTGGAACAAAATTGGCTGCCAAGCGCCAGTGCAGGCAACCTTGTGCCACATTGCAAGGGTGCCTGCATTGCGAGATGATTGTTTTTTATGCAGGAAGGGACACCTTCCTGCACAAAAACAATCATCAATGGCATTTTTCTCTTTCCATGCATGCTGCAGAATGTACCACACATAGAAAGAGGATAAAACAAGGAGAAATACAAATATTTCTCCTCTTTGCACTACTCCTATGCCTTCCCTGGGGAGGCGTAGGATTCTGACTCATTGCCAGCTTACAAAACTTTGGAGATCTGGGAATGTGTCGCGTTCCATGGATGGTACATGGGAACACCCACAGTAACACCCATGGAATGCCCCTCTCACACAGACTAATGCGTGAAAGGGGCCCTTATTTACAAGGCCATTCAAAGTGACGCACTGGCGATGCAATGGGCTTGTAAATGAGACTTCGGATCTTTAATCTTTGTCCAAGAAGCAGCTTTCCAGGCTAAGAAATTGAGGATGAATCTCTCCATCATCCTTGATCAGGTCGATGGGATGTACTACAATGTTCAGCAAGCTGCATTTGTTTATTTATTCTGTTTCAGTTAGCTCTCTTAATGCACAGACTTTTGCATCCGTTTGTAAAAAGCAAACTTAGCTGTGGTTGTTGAGATCCCTAAAACAAATCAAACTGTAGTGCTCACACTTTGTGTGTGACCCCAATGAAGCAGTGCACACTTAAGTAATAGTTATTTACCTTCACACTGCACAAATTGAGGCTATAACTTTTTCCTAACAGAAGTTGCAGAAGTAGGATATTATAAAGACATGCAACACTTTAAAACACAGCCTATCTGTGATACATTCGGAAAAATGGACAGCTGACCATGTTACACTATTTCATGGAAAACCTTTTAAATGTCTGATTTAAATTCTGGGCTATTGTGGTGCTCTTTGTAGCTGTTTTGTAGTGTTAAAAATGTAATTTTAATTGGATTAAAAAGCTTTCCTTTACTTTATAAACACAGGCCTGTACTCTGAGCTGCATCATGGGCTGTTTTACTCTAGATGTAATGCCCTCATTATAAGCTACGGGCTAAAGTCCAATCACATAGCTAACAGATGTTTGCACAGAGATCAGAATCATGAGTTGTATGATAATAATTATGCCCTCATAGTCTTCCCCTGAAAGATTCCAGCATTTCAACTCTGCTCAAAATTATTGGGGGTGTTGGACCTGGCTCTTTTGCAGGGTTGTCTCTAAACATTTTACCTTCCTCCTCCTATTTTTCTGACACTCTTTTTGTTAACTTTAGGACTTTGGGCTAAAGTTCATGTGCTCTCTCCTCTAAAACATGGTATAACTGGTTCACACCTGGTTGACATATTTGGTTTACTTGTATATCCCTTCTAAAGTGGCATTCCATATACCCATGGAATAACTTAAATGCTACTAGTAGGCCTACAGCACTGCGTGTGCCACCCACAGAGGTAGCCTTTCAAACCTGTCTGAGGCCTGCCACTGCAGGGCCTGTGTGCACCGTTTACTGCCACGTTGACTTGCCATTTAAAATGACTTGTCAAGTCTTAAACTCTCCGTTTATTACACATAGGCCACCCCTAAGGTAGGCATTAGGATGCCCTACGGGCAGGGTGGTGTGTAAGTAAAAGGTAGGGCATGTGCCTTCATTGTGTGCCATATCCTGGTAGTGACAAACAGCCTATTTTGTTTCTCATTGCTTTGCAGCCTACTCCTGTCATAGGCTAGCATGTTGAATTCCCTTATATGAGTTTAAGTGAAAATTCCTGATCTGAAAGGAGAGGCTTTGCCATGTTTGGTATGTTTACAATGGTAGTAATAAATCCTGCTTTCTGGTGTAATTGGATTTTACATTACTATTTTAGAAACGTCACTTTTAGAAAGTGGCCATTTCACTGTGCTTAGAACTCTTTGTGCTTTGCAGTCTGACTCCAATCCACATATGAGATAGGGTAGCAGCTACACTTTTTGCGTACCTTCCAGACAGCTACAGCACAGGAAGATGGGTGTGGCAGAGATACATCTGCATTCATCTGCTGTGTCCTGCCCTCACACAAAGGGCTGATTTACACCCTACTGATGTCTGGAGCCAGGGCTGAGTTGAAAGGGAGTGTTGTGCACTTCTAAGGTTTCTTTTAAAGTCATCTCTTGAACAAAGAAAACTTTGAGTATAAGTACAGGGGCTCCGACCCCATCTTTTTATACACTGTCTGGAACTTGTAATCAGACGCTGCTGGGTCTACAATGTGCACATTGTTAGCAGAAACTGTTGTGCTGCCAGGGTGGACTGCCACTTACTAACTGCTTTGCTGTGTTGGACTGCTGCTGGCTGTCTGCTGTGCTGCAGGAGGGACTGCCACTCTGTGACATGTTTCTGTGGGCTGGCCTGCTGCCTTGCTGCTTGTGCCCCAAGTGTTTTTCAAGGACTTGTTGGCTTGCCCCCTGTTTTAGCAATCTCAAGGCCATCAAGGATTGCATTGCAGCACCTCTGCCGTGGGACTCGATCTCATGTGAGTCCGGCAGCAGTGTGCTGAGTGAGGAGACTTGCCTGCCAAACACAGCATGGCTAGAGTAATTTTGCCTGCCCTTATTGAGAATCTGGGTGCTGTTTACCCAATTCATTGATCAACGCGTGGGGAGCAATTCCTTTGCATCCCAGGACATGTGCTTTGATTTGGGGACTGTTCTTTTCCGGCATGCCCGGGCTCACAAAACCCTGCTGGGGATGCAGATGAGGAGCACAGCCGTCGACAGAAACCCCTGTTAGTCCAGCTTCCCCGCGCTGCCCTCGTGTTGCTGGAGAAACCAGAGGGGCGAGCCAAGACAAGAAAGCCGGCTCGGCACGACTCCTGTGGGACATGGTGTATTCCCGGCACCGCAAACCCGAGGTGGTGAGGATAGGACTTGGGTTTGCATGATGCCACAGTAACTCATTGATGCACTACAGCTCTGCACTTAGATCATTACGTTAGTATTTTTTTCTCCTGTTCTCTCACTTTGGTCATTTTATTGTTTATTTATTGCTTCAGCTCTAATGTTTGGGAATCTTGTTATTTCACTTGTGTTTTTACCTTATCAAAATTGGGGTAATCTTTGAACTAGATGACCTGTTGCATTACAATTTGTTGGGATGTTCAGAAATACCTGTACTATTTCCGAAGGGACCACGGAAAAGCATCAACAGAGATCCAGGAGGGTGGTGGTTCTAGGGAAAACTCTGAGGAGGACCCCAAGATTAGTGAGTAGGAGGGTGCCCAATCCATACCCCTGGAGGGCAGTGCCACTGAAGAATTTGAGGAGGAGGGATGAGATCACTGGGCAGGGACTCCAGTAGACAGAGAGGACACCAGAGATGTCTAGTACCAGGAGCAGTGTCACTATACCCTGTTCCCCAAGGAGCTCAGAGAAAGGCAGGCTGAGAGGGACCTGAGGTTGCAGCTGGTCCAGCTGGCTCCAGAAGTGAGAAGGGCAGAGGATGAGGGTCCGTAGCTGAGGAAAGATGCCGGAGGTGTGAAGGGCCTTCGCCAGGGAAAAACTAGCTCTTGAGAAAAGAAGACTGGCCCATGAGCATAGTTTAACAGTTCTTAAATGCAAATGTGGTAGTAAAATAATTGCAGTTACCACCAACTTTAAGTTGGTGGTACACCATTATCAAATGGGAAGGGGCTCCCTAGGTACTCCTTTCTGTTTGTAAATGAGGGCGCTAACATTTTTGCCTTTAAAAAAAAGAAAAGAAAACTTTTTTCTTTTAAGAGCATCAAGCTTTCCTTCAAGGAAAGCAGGCTACATATACAAAATAAAGTTGCTTTATTTTAAAAGCAAACACAGACATGGTGGTCTGCTCTCCTCAGCAGGCCACCATTCCTGTGTTATTTCCCATTTCCAATGGGTCACAAATTGCAACCTGAGGCCTCCTGTGGTCAGAGCTTCATTTGTATTCATTGGTGCTTCTATCAAAAACCTGTTGGCAAAGGTACTAATAAGGGTTAATGTTGAGGCTGGTTCTCTCCACTTTCCTCATATGTGTACCTACAAGTTTTTATACAAGTTTATTTTATTATGATAAGGAACTCTTTATGAGGTCCACATAAAACAACATATACATACAAAACAAAAAATACATAAAATAGTATTCCATCACAATTACACGAGACATCTTAATACAGGTCCAAAAAACATTTAAAAAAGTTGTAGAGTTTAAAAGCAAACATTTCATTAGGTGGGTTAATCAAGGCTGCCTTAAATGAAGAAGCAGATAATATGTTGAGTTGTAAGCAAATTGGTCTTAACCATCTACGCCTGCAAGATATCAGTGCAGGACAAACAAACATGACGTGATCTAAGTCCTGATCATACAATTGACAAAGATCACAGCATGCCGAATGACCATACCAGCTGGCATGTAGAACTTTCAGCGGAAGCAAATTATGTCTTAATAAGTACACAAGGCGTCTGACGCCATGGGAGATGTTCCAATACATATACGGTTGAGCTTTCCGCAGGGTATAAGATTCGATAACAGGCGTACCACCTTTTTTCGCTAAACAGAAGTCTCTATCCTGACAAAACCCCAATTCCCAGGAGGCTGACTTCAGAACAGTTTTTAATTGATGAGAGGATAATAAAAATAAAGTCTCCTCATCCAATTTCAATTGCAGCACGGCAAATCTGAAGTTTTTTACAATCAGGGAGAAATCATTAAAAGATCCTAATAATTCATTTTTTATAAGATCTCTTAAGGTATTAGGTTCACCTTTAGATAAAGCTACTACCCAACGTATGATACTTGCCAGGCCTTGAACCCAGCTGCTACGTAAACCCAGTTCCTGTCTCAAGGAAGCAGTCGAATTTGCTGTACCTACAGACATTAAACTGCGTAAAATTTTCCCTTCCGCAGAGTTTAAAAAACTCCACTTTTTTACATCAATTAACTCAATTCCGTATAACAGGGAGGCCGGAACTTTCGCTCTGAAAACATCTAAAAGAATAGAAAAATGCCTTCTACCTGTGGCTTTATACAGGGAAACTAAACTCTTTCCCTGAGAAATAGCCTTCCGAGAGTTATTGTCAATGTGTAATTTGTCACTTAAATTATAAGTGACAATTTTACCTAGGAAGGTGTAAGATTTCACACATTCCAGTTTTTTCCCCCCCACAACCCATGGATAATTAAGGCATTTAGGCTTCTTTCTACCAGAAAAGCAAATCACTTTGCTTTTTGCCGTGTTTATTGATAAGAAATGACTTTCCGCATATTCAGAGAGTGCTTGCAACCGATTGTTCAGGCCCTTTGGGGTGAGATCCAAAATCAGGATGTCGTCTGCATACATAAGGCATGCAATTGGAACTCCACCCAAGGACGGGGCAATACCGGCGCAAGCAGAAAGTGTGACGGGTAAATCAACTGTATATAAGGAAAATAGCAATGGAGCCAAAAGGCAACCTTGCTTCAACCCATTGGAAGTGGGAATTAATTTAGATACACCACGTTCACCTCCAAGTAGAACTCTGCACCAGGTGTCGGAGTAAAGGGCGCGAATTAACTTAATCAGGAATGGGGGCATACCTAAGTTAAATAACTTTCTCCACAGCAAAATTCTATCTACTTTATCAAAGGCGGTGGAGAAGTCAATAAAGGCGCCATATACCTGACCACCACGGACTTTCACATATTTTTCATTAATAACTTGCAATGCAGTCAGGTTGTCTAAAGTTCCATGATTTTGTCTAAAACCTGTTTGCTCCATGGGAAGGATTTTATGTTCAGATACCCATTGATTCATTAAAATAAGCACACATTTTGCGAAAACCTTACCAATGGCATCAAGCAAAGCGATTTGACGGTAATTTTGCGGTAGATCTCTTGCCCCTTTTTTATATAAAGGGACAATAATACTTCCTTTCCAGGAGGGGGGGACTGTTCCACTAGAAAAACAAAATTTAAACACTGGAAAGAGTATTTTACTCCAAAGTTCACTCTGGTGTTTTAATACTGAAATTGGGATTTTATCAGGACCCATCGCACCAGAGGAGCGCATATTCTTAATGGCACATTCAATTTCCTTTTCCGTTGGACAGTCAAATATACGTGAGACATTATCAGATTCAACATTAAAAACTTGAGAATTATTGTTACTGTACAACTTCTCGATATAATGAACCCACACCTGTTCCTCAATGGCAATAGGCGTAGGACTGGCTCTGGTACCACAACCTTTGCCGATTAAGGACCAGAATGTCTTGGCTTGGCCATTATAAGAAGCTTCCCTCAGTTGAATCCAGAGGGCATCTTCCTTAGAACGTTTTAAACGGGCCTTAAGCCTACCTCTCCTTCTTTTTAAGATAAACAACTTAGACTTAGCTTCTTGGGTAAAGAATAAAAATTGTCCCCTTACCACTTTGTTTATTTCTCTATTTATAGCCCGTAGAGGATGAGGGACTACGAGGGATTGTTTCACACCTGGTTTCTTTTTTGCACTAGCAGTTACAGAATCTAAAAAATTAATAAAACTCAACAGCTCTCTCCCTTCCCAGAGGGGTAAATTCTCAACAGTAAAATACAAAAGAGGCACCACATTTTCAACAGTACAAGGGTTCCAAAAACATTTCCCTGAGCTGGAATCAAAATTCACAAAATCTATATCCAGACTCCACGGATCCACTTTCTGAAGATTAACGGAGACAGAAAGCATCAATGCATTATGGTCACTGAGAATAGACTCAATGACCTTCATATCCTTCAATAGGTGAAAACCGGCATAATCTACCATGATAAAATCAATAATAGATTTTCCCTTATTAGATTTACGAGTATAAGCTGCCGGGGTGTCAGACGGAAGCCTCCCATTTACTATTAAGCATTCAACTTTAAGTAAACCATCTAAGATAAGTTTACCTCTTTTGTTAGTTTTAATTTTGGAGGGAAACTGGGCAGATGGTATATTCAAAGACTCTTCCAATTGAATATTTCTAAACAACTCCAACCCACAGTTAGATATATTACAATTTAAGTCCCCAAACATTAACACATGCGGAGTTGGGGAGACATCCAACGCTTTAGTTAAAAAAGTGAACAAAGTTTTTAAACCAGCATTAAAACTACAATTGGGGGGAATATAAATGTTAACCACAGTCAACAATCTATTAGGGCAATCCTCAAATACATCTTTTAGGGTTATTGCTTGAAACAGTTTCCCTGGATCTAGATAGTGTGAATAGTTCCATTGCAATCTGTTAGATAACAAGCATGCTAACCCTCCCTTAGCATGGCCTCTTCTAGTGCTGGTTGCGCTGTATTCCAAAATAAAATAGTCTTTTTCCAAGGCTAATCTTCCTTCAACCCAGGTTTCTTGCAAACAGATTATATCTGCCTTTTGAGAATGCAAGAAACCCAATTTCTCCTTATAATCCTTGAATCCGGCAGTGTTCCATGAGATAAATTTCAGCTCTCTGTTAAAAATTGGAATGTTGTTTAGAACAGGGAGCAGATTTACTCGCTAGAACTCCAGGTAACCAACTCCATTTAGATTGGTCATCCTTCACTGTCTGCTTAAGGGGAGGGTTTTTGTATGAAACTAGCCTTTCATTCCTAGCCACACAAATTTTTAGGTCCTCTGATCTGAGATTAGACCAATCCGACAACAGCACACCCGTATTAGAGGGAAGTGATAGTGAAGAATTGGCGAGAATACTTTGAGTACATTTTTCCCCAAAGTGTGGCATGACATCTATCCCTCTAACTTGTAATTCCTCTGCCCACTGTAGAACAAGATTTAACACAACTTTCGAATGGAATTTCACCCTTGTTGATCTTATTGATTTCCCCACAAAGGAGTTAAGGAGAAATACAATATCTAAATCGGACGTTTGAATTAATTTCAAACTTTCGATCTCTTTAAAACAGATCAGTAGGGCAGATCTATTTAAAATTAAATCTGGTTCAAATAAGGGAGAAAAATCAAGATATAAAGTATCCACATTTATTTTTTCTTTTGGGAGAATAACTGTCATTGAGGATGGAACCTGGAAGGGTCTTGCTGAAGGATTTCGGGAAGTAGGGGACGGGATGACAGAAGAAGAGGTAACCTTAGAAATAACTTGGCAAGATCCTGCTTTAACATTACAATATGCTGAAAAAGGATTGGCGGAAGGGTGGGAAACCTTGGGGAGGAAAGGATTGGTAAAGCTTATAGGACCTAGACCAGAGGAAGGGGCGTCTTCTTTAGGCGAGACAACCCTAGCTTCTACATGAGAGGTAGGAGACTGCTCCACCTGCGGAGAATCTTCTAGACTTAATTCAGCATTCTTATCAAAAAGAAGTTTCCTCTGTCTTTTTTTAGCGAATCTTCGGATGGGTTTCCTCTTCTTCATTCTAATCTTTTTGTGTTTCAGGGGACTCACTTTTCCCATCAATCCAGTATTTACTTTGGGAATCTCCTCTTCTTTGCTTGATGGCAAGGAGAATATCGGAAAGAGAGATGGAATTTCGGATTTGGGAATGAGAGGAGATGTTACTATTACCTCTATCTTATCACTGATTGGGGCTATACAATTAGCGCCAGCCGAAACCACTTTGGAAGGATTGGGGACAGCAGGAAGAACTACAGGCTTCTTTTCCCTTTGACCTTCTGTCAAAGGAGAAGATTGAGCTGAATCCAAAACTGCCGAAGCGGAAGGAGCGCTTATTTTTGGGGGCACCAACAGAGAAGCTGATGGTATGGGAAGATCTGACACTAACTCATTTTTACTTAGCAAGAGAACTTGCAAAATTTGCGTTACAGTGTCAAAAATACATTCCGAACCTCCCACAAACTTTTCAAGTAAACTCAAAATCGAAGAAAGAATTGATTCCAAAGAGGACGAAGAATTAGAAATTAGCCACCCATTAATATTTGGAGAACCCTCAGCTAAATTGTTCAACACTGGACCTGAACAAGATGTAAAGTTTAATTGTGGAAGGGAAAAATCTAGTTTATTAGAAGGTGTGCTACTTAGAGGACCGGTACTCGAAATAGTTATTGCTTCCTCCAAAGGCACACCTTTAGGGTTCCCATGTAACGATCCCACCCGCGCCCTATGAGCTGTTAAATCAATGTCAGGCAGTGTAAAATCATTCCCTACTACAGGGGATTTAACTAACGCGGCTGACAAAAGATCAGTATTCACTGAAACTTTAGGAACATCCATTAGTGCAACTTGGGAGGGGACAATTTTATCAGATTTTGAGGGCATATTACCCGAAGATTCAAGGGGAGCATTCTGTTTCAGATGTACATTGTTTGACGCCGAAGGCGAGCCCCTTAGTACTTCGGGACTAACTAGAATAGGCAAAGATTGACTAGCAACCAAGCTTAAACTAGAGGAAACATCAATGACCCCATTAACAGGCACCGAATCACTAAACCCTGGGATTTCATTCGGGGGCTGCAGATCAGTGGGTTTATCTTTCCCTTTGTCCCATAAATTGAAAAGCTGACATTGACCTTTCAATTGCATAGAAGTTGCAATTTGGTTCCGTAGGGGGTTAGATTTGGTTTTAGACCCAGATCTCCCTACAATCACTCGCCCAGAGCGTAGTTTTTTAGCCGTCATGAGACTGTATTAGAAGGGGAGTAAGAATCAATTAATAACAATTGTAGAATAAGAAACCTAAGAATCCTAAAATACAATACGAATCTATAGAGGCAGTGTCACACAGATTTAATACCGGAGAACCAAGGGAGGGGGCCCAGCCCAGCCGTCTTCAGCCTCTGACGGCCTCAGACGGTCCCGCCCTTGTCCCGGGCTTCTCCCGGCGCGCTCCCGCGCGCTCCCGCGTTGCGGTGTCACAAGGGAGGGTTATAACCGCGCTGAGGCGGGGGAGGAGCCAGCAGGGAGAGCGGGTCAGCTGCTGGTGATGCCGAGGGTCAGGCGCTCCTGGGACTTGAAGTCCTCGCCTGACCACGCTCGCAGCCCTGCCCACACCACCGCCACAGCCCTGCCCAAACCACCGCCACAGAGGCTCTGTCTGATGAAATACCTCACAGTCACAGCGCACTTCCAGCAGCGCTAAACAGAGAACCAGAGGCGAAGCGGGACCCGCGGAGCGGGTTCCGCGAGGAGTTGATTGAGGAGATTAAAGGAAGAGCAGCTCCAGCGTGCTCGCAGTCCAAAGCTCCCTCTTCAGTCCACACAGACAACAGGTGAGAAAACCAACAGTGAAACTGACGCGCTGGTTTTAGCCGCGCTGAGGCGGGGGAGGAGCCAGCAGGGAGAGCGGGTCAGCTGCTGGTGATGCCGAGGGTCAGGCGCTCCTGGGACTTGAAGTCCTCGCCTGACCACGCTCGCAGCCCTGCCCACACCACCGCCACAGCCCTGCCCACACCACCGCCACAGAGGCTCTGTCTGATGAAATACCTCACAGTCACAGCGCACTTCCAGCAGCGCTAAACAGAGAACCAGAGGCGAAGCGGGACCCGCGGAGCGGGTTCCGCGAGGAGTTGATTGAGGAGATTAAAGGAAGAGCAGCTCCAGCGTGCTCGCAGTCCAAAGCTCCCTCTTCAGTCCACACAGACAACAGGTGAGAAAACCTGGCTGGTTCTCTCAGGTTTGTAGACAGGCACTACAAATGTAAAGTATGCCTTGGATTTAATTTTTAGGGATAGAGCCATGGTCTCATATTGCAGATTAAGGTATAAGCATGTGTGAGTTGGCAGCACGTTCAATTGATATGCTCATATTCTCACTGGACTGCTTCAAACGTCATAGCAATATCTCTAAACCAGACAACAATGTGAATAACACATCATGCCATAGAGTTACATTTAGGCGTGAGAACTAGGTGCATATTTACAACTTACCTTAACACTAAATAGAGTTTACACTATCCGTTCAGCCCTGAACAAGAGCAGCTTTGGGAATGCAGCATGTCCTGATTGAGTGCCTTTGGACAACAATAAGGACACTGCCAATCTTTGGCACATAGTCTAACCAATGTCTTAATGTTTGTGGGGGTTGGGACTTACCTTCTACTTTGTCCTAATCAACAATCAACCCTATTTTTAAAAAAGGAAATAGAACCAACTGTTAGACCAGTCAACCTTATGGTGGTCTCCCCCGAACGTTTTGCCTGCTTGCCTCCAATTTTCCTGTATTTTTGCTTCTGTTTTCTTAGAACTCTGTGCACTTTTTTGCTGCTAACCAGTGCTAAAGTGCTTGTGCTCACTCCCCTAAACATTGTTTTATTGGTGTATGCCTAGTTGGCTCATTTAATTTACTTGTAAGTCCCTTGTAAAGAAGTGGATCATTTACTCAGAACCTGCAAATTAAACACTACCAGTGGACCTGCAGCACTTATTGTGCAACCAACCTAGTTAGCATTCAAAAAATTGTCCCAGGCTTACCATTGCAGCCTGAATGCAGTGTAACACTTCCATGTTAACTTGGCATTTAAACCCCTTGCTGAGCCCTAAACTCCCCTTTTATTGAATATACATTACCCCTATCACCCCTGTGGTAGACCCTAGTTAGTGCATAGGGCAGGGTGCCATGCAATTAAAAGGTAGCACATGTACTTTTAAGTTTTACATTACTGGTAGTGCAACTCCCATATAATTTTTCGCTACTGTGGGGCCTACCCCTCACATCGGACAACATTGGAATTCCGTATTACTTTTAAGAAGCTGAAATTCCTAATTGAGAGGAGGTTAATATGTCATGTTTGGTACCTTGGAAGTGTAATGATAAACCATCTTTAATGGCAAATTTGGGTTTTTCATTACAATTTTGAAAATGCCACTTTTAGAAAGTTGGCATTTACCTGCCCTTTTTGCCTGTAGCTTATCTTGGGTCTCCTGACTAGGTGTAGCCGACAGTTAACTAACAATTGTGTGAATTCCTTCCCAATAGTGAGACTAGCTGTGCCTCAGTGGGCCATCTCTGAAAGGATGGGGGTGGAATGAAACACAGCCCCACATGCACCTGAATAGGCCTCTCACTGGGGCTTCACAAACCTGTATTGTCACTGCAACCAGCTTGGAACCAGGACAGGGGAGGCAGAAAAGTCTGTGCAGTTCAAAGAACCTTTCCAGAACTTTCTTCCACCTTCTAGAAGCATGTCACCAAGGTATAAAAATAAGACCTTCATACCCACTCTTCAGTTTACTACTGGACCTGTGGAAGGACTCCCAGAGTACTGCCTGCCTCTGTGACTTACTGTTGATACTGCCAAACTGATGCATTTACCTGGAAAGAATGCTTTGTTGCATGGAGCCTGCCTTGAACCCTCAGAGGCCAGACTTGGTATTGAGCCCTGCATCTTTGTGTGCACCCAGGATTTCCAAAAGTGACTCCAAAGGCTGGTTTGCTGACTTCCCGTTCGGAGGTACAGGGACATAACAGGCTCCCACCTTCTTGAACTCACATCTGGACCCAGCCTGAGAAGAGGTCTCCATCCACTCCTGGACCCTTGGTTGTGGTGCTAAAGGTGCCTAAATGGTGATTTGCCAAAACTGAGCACTAAAACAACATTTTGCCAAAAAGTGCTCTGAGGACCAGGAGGAGACTTGGGACAAACCTGCTCACCTATTCAGTCGAGGTGCCTCACCGGTCAGATTGGCTTTGCAGCTTCTCCCGCTACTTTCTTCTCCGCAGCAGTAAATCCATTTCAGCAGTCCTTCACTAAAGGGGTATCCGACCTCATGGAACTGTCATTGGCTACAGCCTTCTGCTTTGTACAGCTGGAGATTTTCGACTTCCATCTTAGTGCCTAAGTCTGAAAGAGGAATTTTCAGCGCGCCTTCACCCCATGGCCATCTGACGACAATGCTCACTCCTGGGACACTCCTTCAGCCTTGCCCCACTAGACTACTACCCTCTCAGTCAATTTTCTCTCAAAATGTTTAAAGTTCGAAGATAAGCATTGACCAGGCCTAATCCACTTCTTGTATCCAAACCATACTTCATTGTGGTTAGCCTTAACTTTTAACTTTGATTCGGTGTAATGCCACCTGAAGTCTGCAGTTGACTGCTTTCATCTTTTAGGCGCTATATATCACTTAAAACTTTTACAATTCACAACTCTGGTTACACTGATTAGATATTTATAATTTTGTTGTCAAATAATTTATTACAATTTACTCTATTTTCCTAAATTGGTTTGGAATTTTTCTTGTGTTTTGTTTGCGCATTATTCCTGTTTGTGTGCTGAATAAATACTTTACACATTGCCTCTAAGTTTAGCGTGACTGCTGTTTATGTCAAGCTACCCAGAGTTAAGCACAGGTTAATTTGGTGACTTTTTGTGATTCAGCATGCAAAGGATTGTGATTGTTGCTTGACCAGGGCTCACACCCCAGTCATCCAACAACCCAATTTCTCACACCAACCCAAAGTGCTATCAGCAAATCTCTTTACTGGACTCTTCAGTTAAATTGCTTGGGAGAATTTTACTAGAGAAATTTGAAACATGTTTGATGGAAAATTCAGTTTTGTCCGGCAGACAGTTTTGCCTCAGGAAGTGGTTGGGCATGTTCGTGCAATGTCTCAACTTGAATCCTTTTATCGGAAAATACATCAGGGCCAATAAGGGATTTTAAAATTTGTGTTTTATGGATTTAAATAGTGCATTTGACTGTGTGAATCACACCAAATCATGGCATACTATTTAGTTCTTAGGGGTTGGAGAAGTAATTACTAATCTCTTAAGACAAATGTATCAGAATGCTAATACTAAGATCTGTTATGGGCCCAACAGTAAGTGTACAAACAACTTTAGGGTTAAAAGGGGTGGCTGACAAGGGTGTATTCTGGCCCCATTTTATTTACCCTATACATTAACGATCTTGAATTGTTCCTAGAGAAAGAATGCTCTGACAAGCCATTGATTTGTACCTGCTTGATTCTAGCCTTATTGTATGCGGCTGACTCTTTTTTGATAGCTAGAAAGACTAATGGTCTACAAAGCTTTTAGGTGTATTTCACATTTGTCATGGAACAATTAGATTTGAGTGCAAATTTAAGTCAATATCTCTTATGATCTGTGGTAAAGGAGTTCCCAAAATGTGCTCTCATTTTGTAAATGACATCCAGATACCGATAGTTTATACCGTCTAGTACTTGGGTATACAACTTGATTCAATGAGAAATCGGCTGAGTTTAGGAATATAAGAACACAACATCTGATCAAAACCCAGAGTAGGTATTTATATTTGCAACTAAGCTCACATCCAAACCTATCAAACAGATAATTACTATTTAAAAAACTATGGGGCAGATTTGAAAGCCCCTTGCACCTCCTTGCGCTGATATTGCGCCAATGTTTTGGACGCAACGGTGGCACAAACATTGCAGCAAATTTACAACGTGACACACCTAGGGAGATGTGTCTAGTTTTAAAGCGCTTCATCGTATTATACCTATGTCAGGTAGAATGTATGCAGGGTGGGCGTCCCCACGCAGGAAAGCCTCGTAAAAGTGACGTAGTAAAATCTTCAAGATTTAACTGCATCTCTTCTAGGATGCCACTGTGTTAAAACCTTACGCCTGCTTGAAGCAGGGGTAAGGAGTGACGCAGTACAATAAGTATAGGCCTCAACATGCATTGCTGGAGATGTGCTGTGCTTGCGACATGACTTTTGGGCCAAAACATGCATCAGAATTTCTGACGCATCTGCCATGGTGCGCCGGATTGTAAATACAGCACATTCTTGGTGGCGCAAGGGTTTCTTATGGAGGCGCAGGGAAACTGATGCATCTCTACAGATGCGTCCGTTTATTGTAAATCTGGCCCTAAATGCCAGCCAGGTGCAAACATATGGTGCAGGTCTATGCTATTATATTGAAGGTTGTCAATTATAGAAGGAGGAGAACTCCATTTTAGGGAGACTGCTAGCCGTTCCCCATAGTACCTCTTCCTATATTTGTCATAAAGAAGTAGATTTGGAGAATATTAATGAAACCATAAAAATGTGACTGATGGAATGGTTGCATTCCACCTTGTGTAAGCCAGAAACTACTTTTAGCAGGGCACTCATATTGGAGTGCTTATACTATGATTATGTTTTTAATATTCCTTGGCTTGGCTTTACTTAAACAACTTTTATTTATGAATCTGTGTGAATTTTGAAGTTCCATGCACAATACATTTAGGGCCAGATGCACAACCAGTTTTTGCATGCGTAAACTGGTTTGCGACCCATTTGCACATGCAAAAACCTATATGGCCAATGTACTAACACTATTTTGAGACTCGCAAAAAATTGCGACTCGCAAAATAGTGTTTTACGACTCGCTCTTAGGAAGGGGCATTCCCTTTCTAATAGCAACTCACAAGCCATGTATGAATGTTTTGTTTCGCAATCCACAGGAGTCAGAAAAACCTTACTGACTCCTAAAATGAGATTAGCACATGAAAAACATGTTTACAGTTGCAAACACTGAAACCAAGCGTTTGTAATGATAGAAATGCTTATTACATCTGGTCCATATTTCCTGGAAAAATGACACGATTTGTGCATTGGCTCTTTTAATTTAAATGGAAGTTTTCATTTTAATTGGCTTTTCACCATATTTTCATTTGTTTGCAGCTCATTTGTGGAGTTCACTGTCCAGCTGCTTTTTATTAAGAGTCTTGAGCTTTAAAAATTGCAGCATCTTCTTTATTGTCACAAATTGTTTGCCTTGAGGTACAATTCATTCTGCTTTGGCGCACTCTCAATCATGTGCTTCTAGAATGCTCTGCTCACTTCATTTCTCAGGCTCAGATTTACTATCCTTCACCCAAAAGAGTGCTGCATGAAAAATAGCAGCGCGCCATAGCATGGGCAATAGAAAACTGTCCAATGCAAACAAAGGCGGTTTAGTGTGAGGCAAAGCCTCGTGCTATGGCACAAAGGCAAGCCAGTGGTGTTGTGCATAGGTTTAGCACCCAAGGAATACTCTTCAGTACAATTTCCTATGCATAGGTATTGTACAGAAAAAAAGCCATTTGCCTGTTGTTAAGTGACTGGTTAGGCCTTTATAGTGGCGTTGGTTCACAATCTAGGAACATTTCTGTAAATCTATCCCAGATATACCACCTTTCCATTATTTCACAGAGGGTCCGTCTTTCATAGTACAAAGCAGCCTGACATTCCCAGGTGATCAATTTTCAGTGGCAAAAACAAATGCACCTATAAATTGATCAGGTCTGCTTTTTCTACCTCTCTGTGCCACAACAACCCTCTTTGTGTTGCACAAGCACCCAGGCAACCTATGGTAATTCTGGGCATTATTTTGTTATTGCTTATCTGGACAATCATTTTGTACATTAGAGGCCACAATATTTTAAAGTGCCGCAGATAAAACTCAAAATGGGCTTGTAGTTCCCATTTGCTAGAAATGTCTTCTTTGTGTATCACACTAGTAAGTGATACTTAGCAATTTGTTGCTTTGACCGGGGCCAAAATCTTCTGATTTTAATACAATTATAAAATGTACTTACTTATATAGACCTTAAGCCAACTCTCTTCATCCATAGGTATCTTATTGTTTCATTCAAATGTTTCTCCAGTCCACTACAGCAAACAGCATGGGGAAATGTCAGCCCATTTTAGCCATCTCACTGAGCGAAAGCATTCTTCCTTTTCAAAAGGAGCATTTCAACACACAAAGCAGATCCCTTAAGAGCCAGGAGTGACTAAATTAATATGCGCTTTTTGAAGCCCAAAAATCTTTTTGCTTCTAGGCTTTTTTTTTGTTTGGCATAAGCTAAGCATCTTCCCCCAACAGTTTCCTCAACAATAAAGTTTTGTAAAAAAATGCCAAAATAAGATAAGCTCCGAGGACAAAACAGAGGTTGTGTTCTTTGGCCAACCCGTTGTGTGTAATTGGAGTATATGGTGGCCGGATAAACAGTCCCCTCCCCTTTTACCCAAGGAAAAGGTTAAAAACCTAGGCATTGTCATTGACAATGCCCTCTCTATGGGTCCACAGGTTCAAGCCCTGAGTGTTTCCTCTTTTGGAACTCTCCGTATGTAAAAAATAAATCTCCCATTACTGCCATTGGACAGTAGGAAGATTGTGGTTCAAGAATTGGTGACATCAAAATTGGATTATGCCATTAGCCTATATCTAGGCCTGCCTGATTACCTTATACAGGGTCTGCAAGTGGTGCAAAACGCTGCTGCTAGGGAAATCCTGAGACCAAAGCCTAGATCCCATATGACTCCCATTCTGAAGTCCCTGCATTGGTTGCGTTGAAGGAAAGGATCAAATGTAAAGCCATGGTGATTTTTTTTTTTAAAGCACTTCATGGCATAGGCGCTAACTACCTAAACAAACATGTCAATTGCTACAAGTCAACAAGGACCTTCAGATCCTCAAATGCTGATCTCGTTCACACACCCAAAATTCGTTTGGCTCATATGGGGGCAGATCTTTTGGGCTCCTTGGTGCAAAAGCATGGAACAGTCTACCGGCTTTGCTTAGAGCCCCTGCTGCCCTTTCAACCTTCAGGAAATACCTTTAAACATAGCTTTTTAAGAACAAACTCCAGTGTTACTGACCTGCCTACTGTCCTGTCTAAGCACCAGGACACTCTAGTTTGAGTAGCTGTACGCAATCCCAAATTCATTCATTCATTCATTCAAAAGGCTGGCTTTTTGTAAACTGCCCTTTCAACTTCTGCACTGTACTAATGACAACATGTTTGCAGGTAGACCAACTTAGCAGAATGCAGGTGTGGAATCTTGATAATAAAAAAAATATTACTTTCTTATGTAAATGTCCAAAAATCAAGTAGAACATGTGAATGGCCTAATTTAAAAATGACTTTTCTTCCTCAGGACATACTGAATGATTCAAACTACAGTGTGGAGAATGGTTCTGCATTTCAAGCCATAACAGTTCTAATTAAAATAATTGCATTAACAAATTTCTTTGAGGCAAAGACATTGTTTATCTCAGGGAATTTGTTTGATTTAATTTATCTGAAATGATGGCTTGGAACCAAATATAGACTCAGTAGTAAAATATTGTCTACTTATGCTGCACTCCAATATGTGTGTCTACTGCAGAATATTAAAACGGCATAACTATTATAATATAAAGGCTAGAGATACAATATTCCACAATGATGTGCTGTTGCGGGCAATGCCTTTTGGAAACGAAAAAATGAATACATAATACGAAACATATGACTACAGCATAGACATCTGCCCTTCCACATACATAGCTAAACTACAGTTTCAAGATTATTTCCCCGGGCAAATTAGATGTTTACAAAACTGAGATCTGTAGGAAGACGCGCCTCAGAAGCCATTTAATTTGATAATAACTCATTGTGATGAAAAAGCTATCTTGCATGAAATGTTAATTACACAAGTTAATATATCGTTTCTTTTATTATTTTATGCATTTAATTCCAAATTCTGCAATCTTGCTTTGTATAGATTTCATATAGAAAAGTACTGATTTCGAAACTAATTATTCCAATTTAAGTTTTCCAGAACACGAAGAACATTGCAGCGGACAGCAAAAATAAGCAAACACCAATGAAGGAAAAGAGCACATTTTTCATTTTTTAACATTAAAGTATTTTAGACATTTGCATCCTTGTACTTGGCAAGAAATTCAGACAAAATGCAAAAGTCTAGTCACAGCTAAGAAACATCATGGATATAAAACCAGCGTGTAAAACAAGGGATTCTGTAACCCACGTGTAAAGGACAGTCACTAATCGGCAACTTGTGACGCACTAAGTCGCTGATTATAAAGAAAATACATCAGAACTCGACTATTGCCTGGGTGAAGTCAGGTAAGGTCAGGGACATAATTAAAGCAGCTGTTTAAAGAAACAAATGCTATTGTGTATTTCGTTTGTCTGCTCTATTTTACTAGTCTACAATGACAAGCAGAGAGAAATGATTTTTTTCTTCACTCCCTAGTTGGAGAAAAGCTAGAATGCTTCTGCATTTTTCTACACTTTCTGAGCAACTGCAGTTTTTTTTATACTGATTTTTATTGAACTGTTACTAATATACCGGGTCTGGTGGCTCAGTGGACTAATGCGTCTGCTGCAGGGGCCTGTGTTCAACCTCATGGTCACAGGTCCAAATCCCGGCGGGTCCACTCAGCCTTTCATCCATCTGAGGTCGATAAAATGAGTACCATTGAGTTGGGTAACAATAAACATCTGTTATTCAGTGCCAAGATACCCGTAGTGGTGAACGTGCGCTTTACAAATACACGTGTTATGTTATGTTATATATGCTTGAAATAAATATCAGGTTTTTGATGTGTCTAATTTTGCACTAGAGGTTCTATTTGTATTCTTCTTGTTTGCAAACATGCTCATTCTTTCATATGGAGAAGCTGCACACTAAGGTTTGATTTGGTTTGTGGGAAAGGTGATGATATGACCATGTATTATATGAGATTAAGTACCTCTTGGCATACATCATAAGGATATTGCAAGTCACCGCAGTGTTCCATAACCTTATAAAGGGACATGGCTTTGGGCCTCGTTCCACAACCTATTGAAGGAACTCGGCCTTCGGCCTCATTCCTCTAAATGGTTATGGAACTCCTCAAAGACTTGCAATATCCTTATAATGTTCGGCAGGGAGTACCTTTTCCTCAATATATTGCACTGGATCTGCATTGCCAAGGTTGTCACTGACTACTGTGATATCACTTATATCTTCTAGGACTGAATGACACACAACAAGCAGAGGAATACATCTTAAGCCTGCCCTCTTGTCCTAAAGACCTCACAATGTCTGGAACACATTATTAACTTTATTTATTTATTTTATTATTTTAGTGATTTTTATAGCACATGAGGACATTGCCTGTAAGCATCAGAGAGCAGTTACCAAACAATCACAGCTGGAGGTACATTAGAAATACAAATGCACATCAACAGTAAGTGGGAGAAAAACGGTACCTGATTGCAGTTCCTAAACAACCAACACAGGAGTACCATTTAGATACAACATGGAAAAATTAAGGAAGACATTTAAGAGTGAGTGGTAGCAAAAGGAATTTAATCTAAGTGTCTTTCAAAGAGAAGAGCCATGAGATCTTTTTTGAAGGTAGCTTGGCATGCAGTCATATGGAGGATCGAAGAGAGTGAGTTCCAAATTCTTGTGGCACATACAGAGAACGTCTGGTTTTGAATTGCTAGGTATGCAGTCGAAGAGGAGTGCAATGCTTTGTGTGCAATGAAGGCAGTTTCAAACTAGGTTTCTGCTTTAAAAGGCAGCCAATGGAAGGTTAGCAGGATGGGAGTGATGTGGTCAAATTTCTTGTGACTGGTAATAAAGTGGGTTCCAGCATGTAGAGCTGCTCTGAGTGGACCTAAGTGAACTTTGGGGATGCCCAAGATCGTATTCAAGTCTGGAAAGAACCAATGCCTGTGTAGGTGAAGGTCCTATTCAGGGATGAGCTGCCTGATTCCCCAGAGCAGCCTTCATTGTAACTGGGCATTCTTGGTCATTGCTGCATTGTAACTTTGAAGAGTGAGTCGGCTGCCATAGCTAAAGCCAAGTGACTTGGCATTCAGAACAATTGAGGGTTGACACTCCAAGGCCAGAAGGAATTCCTTTCAATCCTTTACAGATAGATTGACTTTCTTCAGAGATATCAGAAGGAATTCTGTTACACAGAGTTCAGTTTGAGGTGGTGATTAGGCATCCATGATGGAATACTTATTGGGGTTTTGGATTGAATGGGTGATGTTGTTGTGGAATGCGACTTTCAGGTAGATTTGGGTATTGTTGGCATACAGGTGGAAGAGGATATGGGTCACACAGAGAGGCTTAAAACAGAGCTTGAATTGAGTTGGAGAGAGGATTAGGCTTTGGGGGACCATTTATTGCCAGCTAATTGACTTTTAGATAGAGCTCCCAATTTTTACTACTTTGGAGTATAAATTAGATAGGAGGTGAACGAGTTACAGACTGCACCTTTAATTCCCATTCAATTTTCCAGAGTGTTTATCAGAGCATGATGGTTGACTGTGTGAAATGTAGTCAAGAGATCAAGGGGAACAAGAAAACATGAATTTTTATTGTCAAGAATGCATAGACATGAAGATGAAGAATGCATAGACATCATTCAGAATGTGCAGAATTCCTGTCTCTGTACCCTAGTCCTGTCTGACGCTGGACTCAAGAGTGTCAAGGAAGTTGTTTGTGTGTTTGGGGTTGACAATTAGGAGTCTACAAAGCTTTCAATCCTCCTACCTAAGAACAGACTAGTGGATACTGGACGGAAGTTGTTAAAGTCATTGGGTCCAATGGGTTATTTTTAGAAAGGAGAGATGTGTCCAACATTTAGACAGTGTGGGAACATATCCTCTTTGAGGGAGGTGTTGACAAGGGTGGACCAACCGGGGGTAAGATGTTTGGCGAACCCTGTACTGATAGAGTGATGGATGGCATTACAAAGATGGTTTTACCTTGGATATGGTCACTAGTAGTCCTCTCTCTCTGAACTGGAGAGAAAGAGAATCAAGGATGCTGTGCTGCTTTGCAAGAAGAATTCACCTCAAAATTTACTGTCAAAAGTGTCTGGCAGGGAGATGTTTATGTCTTGACTTGTTTGTTGAAAACCTCCACAAAGTGGTACTGGAGGAAGGATTATTACTCTGAAACTCTACAAGAGAGTGCATGAGCAGGAGACAGCACATCTCAAAACAAGGAATTACAACCATGACTCTTTGAGATGTTCTGCAATTCATTCACTGACTTGCAAAATTTAAGTGTATGTTTGCAGACAGCTTTTTTGTTTTTTAAACAGGCATACAGCTACATTCTCTGACTGTGTGCAGTGTAAATTTTACAGTCCTTTGCCTATAGAATTATTTGGCCTGCCTAAATTACCATTTATTATGATGCTTCTCTCTTTAACATTCTGATGTGAATCCCATTACTAATTTGAACTAAATCATACTATGCAGATGCTTTTACATTCATTAAGAATCAGTATCTTTCATAGTCATTTTTTGTCTTAAAATAGAAACATTTCAATGCATCATCTTTGTGTAGAGAGAAACTCCACTACAAATGGACAGTCAACACCAGCAACAAATCACCCTGTTCACTAAGAGGTGAACCCCTAGTCTGGGTTCATTAAAACTATAATATTACCCAAGATGTTTTAGGAAAATACATCTTGTAAACAAGGCAGGCACCATAATAAATGTCACTGTGTAATAGAGAAACTTTTTAAGTTTTGAGCAGATTAGGAGCCGGCAGTATAAAGTCATTTCAGGTACACAGGCAGGACTCCGGGCACCACGTCCTACTCAAATGAAATGACAGGAAGTGTAGGAAGGAGCAGGGCATATTTCAGAGTTGGATGGAGCAGGGAATGCATGAATGGAGACAAGCTCCCCCAGAAGTAGAAAAACAATTGTAGCTGAAAGGGTAGGAATAATAAAAAATACTTTAATGAGAAACAAGCATCTGTGTACTAATATAACTACAATTCCTGGTACCAGGATACCACTCGTGCATGGTGGTTGCTAAGAAATGTGCATTGAGGAATGCAAACGTGAAACTGAAGCATAGGTACAAAGTACTCATATAAATGGGCAAAAAGAACCACCCAATCAAAAGCAACATACCACATGCACCAGAGACATACAACAGCACCAGCATAAGAAAAAGAGGACCCAGTTCAGGCATAAATGATTGATCCCTGTGAGAAAGTTGACTATTATTTACAGTAGATGTAGTTCGCTTCAATAAATAATGCAGCTGTACCTTACTAGGTCCAGCTAGTTCTCAATATTTGAAACATGAGCTCAACCCTTGGTACCTGGAGCACAGAGCAGACAGGCTTAAATTAGCATAAATATCTAAAACATTTATCAGTAACGTAAGTTATAAAGTAGGAAACACAGCACAGCAAAACCCCCACTCCATATTATAAAAGAGAAAACATTTTAATGAGCAAATAGACACTAAATCAAAGTGAATTGGATGTATGAGACTGGAGATATGATTTTTTTAAAATGTTGGTATTTCTGGCAGAGTACAGTGCCAACCACGGGTATCTGATTGAGCTAGACCAGGTCAAAGTCAAACATTAAGGCTGACCACTATGGAGTGCATGTCGGATACAGGGATCAGGAAAGTTTCTTTTCTGTCTAAGGGCCTGATTTAGATCTTGGTGGGACTACTGTTGTCCCTCTGCTGCAGAGTATGCAAGTACCCCACCAAGCTGGTGAAATCCCTCCCAGTGTATTTAGATGTGTGTTGGCTGAATCTCGATCTGCGTCAACAGAGTGTTTTCTGCGCATAAGCAGCTCACCACTGTGGGGGACTCCTCTGCTGGCTAGCATCACTCCATTGCTGTCAGGGTGGTAGGACTGTGCAAGCCTATTTATATTTCACAGATGTGCTGGCATTGTTCTAGGGGTAGATTGCCGATGGAGTGATTCCATCACGGAACTTGCTCAACATTGCACTATTCCTGTTGCTTTGGGATTGACGCTAGCATCACACACCTGACGTGTTTTGGATAATTGTTTTCATTGCACACAACAATATAAAGCGCTCTCCATTTCAGACCATGATTCTTTGTCAGTGAAGTAATTTTTTTTTCTTTCTCTGTTTCTCTGTTTCTTGTCCCTTTTTCTTCTTTCATATATTTTCATGTAGGTCATACAATGTATTTCGTTTTTTTGGGGATAAGAGCAGGGAGGAGAAATCCCTGTTTTACATAGGTACAATTGTAAGTCATGGTGAATTAAATTATTAGAGTAGAGCCACAATTGTTTGGAGCCCAAGTACAAAATACAACCATATCTCAGAAAAGCCAAATGTGGACCGCAAAAGTTGACAGAGTGAATTATTATTATTATTATTTAGCATTTGTAGAGTGCGTAGCTCCCCGGAGGCATCCCAGCACTAGTGGCCAAACAAGTGAAGAGAGCTTACAGTGCCAAGGAGGGTAATGGGTTATAGGCAAGAGTGTTGGAAAAGCCATGTCTTGAGGAGTTTTCCGTAGGCGAAAAGATGGGGTTCCATCCGGAGGTGTAAGGGCATTGTGTTCCAGAGTCGGGCCCCTTTGTAGGTATAGGATCTTTCTCCGCTTCTTGCTCTCCTGATTTTGGGAATGACTGCAAGGTTGAGGAGGGTCGAGCGAGCACCTCCCAGGGCGATGCAGGGTTATGAGATATTTGTTAATGGCTGGGTCCTTTCCCCATAAGGACTTAAGGGCTATACACAGTGCCTTAAAGCTAATTCTTTCCAGAACAGGTAGCCAATGTAAATTCTTCAATGCTGGTTTGGCTGACAGTTTGTTTTGGGACCCCTAGCAACAATCTGGCGGCACAATTTTGCTCGACTTGAAGCTTCCTTATTGTTGCTTTGGGTGCTCCTAAATAGAGGAAGTTTTGACTGTCCAAACATGATAGGAATAGAGTCTGTATCAGGATCCTTCTTGCATTCACAGGAAGAAGTGGGAAAATCTTTCGTAGTAATCTGATGGTGCCATAACAAGCCCCAGTTACTCTCACTACTTGCTCTTCAAACTTGAGGGAGGTATCCAACCAAAGGCCCAAGCTTTTGATTCTGGTTTTGGGGGTTTGGGGCCGGAGCCAGGTGTAGGAGAGTAGGATCTGCTTCACATGGGTACCCCTACTTTTTGCTGGTGTTTCATTGTTTTTCGACCTTAGTCTGGCTGTGGCCCTGCTAATCAGGACCACAGCCTAGCTGCCTCCTCTCTAAAATGGTTTACATGTACATTAGGTACATATCTAATTGGATTCTGGAGTGCCTTATAAGCCTCTAGTATATGGTATACTATGTACCTAGGGCATAGGTACCTCAGAGGCCTACCAGGGGCTGCAGCATATATTATACCACCCCTGGGAAGCACTCCACAATGGCACCACAGGTCTGCTACTGCAGCTTGCACCCCTTACAGTGGTATAGGCTACCTATATCCACACATATATACAGACACATATAAACCTATAAGCCGCTCATATGGCAGGCCTTGACAATCCTGAAGGCAGAGTGCTTGGTTTTATGTGAGAGGGTGCTCAAGCATGAGCTGAGCCCCTCTGCAGCTTTCAGAAATACTTCCGTATGGCTGTTCTGTGATACAGCCATACCATATACTCTTAAGTGCATTATAACCTCGCGGTAAATGCTAACTTTGGAATGGCTGCATCAAAACATGTCATGTTTGGTGTCAAACGCTTTGGAATACTACCCCCCCCTGCCATTTCTGGTGGCAGGGGTAGCATTCCACCCTTCTAGAGGGATAGACATGTTCACACTGGCTAAACCCGGTAGGACTTTCCTGAGCCCTGGCATCACAAAATGGATGCCTCTGCCACAGACACGGGTCTGTCCTCCTGCTGCTGACCGAAACTCCGGCAGGGGAGGCCTGGACAATAGGTTTCCTGTCGAAGGGAGGTGTGACCACCTCCCCAGACAGGCAGATGTGTATTGGGGCTGGGCAGGAGCACTCTCTGGTGCTTTGAAATCCTACACTGGGGGCATGTTTGCTGTCCCTGTGCATAGCCCAGTACAAACCGGTTGCAGGGGCTCCCTGCCCCTGCTCTGGTGCAAAACTGGACAAAGGAAATGTGTGTAACCACCCCTCTTTCCAGGCCCACCCATAGTTGGGGCCTTAGAGTTAGTCCATCCCCTAAACTTACTATAAGTATTGGAATCCAGTCCCTAGGACTTTAGATTACCCTGGACAAAACTCTGCTGCATATATCCTGGACCTTCGACGTTCTACTTTAACTAGAAGACTGAAGAAATCTCCCTTGGGGTCAAGGAGTGACTCCCCTGCTTGGCAGGCACCAAAGAAGCAACTGACCAGTCTGCATCACTGAAGCTCCCGCCGGATGCCGAAGTCTTTGCCTCACCAGAGGTGGATTTCCTGACTTCCCCGAGGCTACCCTGAGTCCACAGTAAAGCTGAGGCCCGTGGCTATCGTGGGTGACATGGAACCATGACCCCTGGACACCGTGATCTTTTGCAGCAACACTATCTTCCTGGATGTCCTTGAAGTTGTGCTTTGGGCTTCTAGTAGCCCCAGTCTTGAGCATCTCCTGCACTGAAGAGAGTTGGTCTCCACTCCACGAGTGACCCGTGGGCCAGCTTCAAGTGCGACCGCTCGAGGCTCCTTCGCGATCACTAGCCCATTGGCTAGCAGGTCCCCATGAAGGCAACTCTTTTTCTGCTTGGGCTTACCTGGATGCTCCAGATATGCCCTGACTTACCCTTGCTGGATGAGTCCCTCAGACCTTGCTGGTCTGCACCGCAGTCCTTTCTCTAAATTCCAGTAAATTGCCGTTGCCAAGGCATGTTGGGTCCATTCTGGTCGCCGACACCACAGCACTCGACAAACTTCGTGGGACAGCTCGAATCCAGCTCATGAACTTTGTCAACAACTCCTGGACCTCGTGGCTGAAGAGTCAAGACACCCATCAACTCACCTGATGCACCTGACATCTGTAGGCATTGGTCCATCCTGCCCTCGGTCACTGGCAAGTGACCCAGACTCTGTCCCCTCTGCTTTCAGGTTCCTTACATCCTAGATCCATTCTTGGATCTCTCCGGACACTGCTCCTCTTCACAGCAGCAGCAGTTCTTTGCAGGCTCCCATTGAAATCGACGACGCGACCCAACACCAAAAGACACCTATGCACCCGGCTTCCCTGGGTGAGGTAACTCGAGTACTCCGGTGCTCACATGGGTGCTAGCCCTAGAACTTCTTAAGTCCAAGAGGGTTTGGTCCTGACTCGATTAGAAGTGTTCCTAATCTTTAAATTTCCAACCGTGACATTGCCCATAGAAGATAACGGTAACCCGTGGTTGTGTTTACATACTGCATACAGTCTCCGTGGGTCCCCTGTGTCACTACCTCGGGTGGTTCCTTGGGGTCCCAGCGATTCTAGAGGCTATAGGCCTAGTGTCTATTCCAGTCATGGTTCTTATACCACTTTTTTGGTATATGGTTTGGTACGTCCCTAGGGCCCAAACGAGTATTTGTGCTAATACTGATAATTGCTGACTTGTAAACAAAGTACTTCGAACTCAAGTCTCATAAAGAGACTAGAGGGGTGTGTTTTATACTAAATACATATATTTTAAATATATACCTGGTGTGGTTGTCTTTTCATTTGGTCATTCAAGAGATTATAGACTGGTAAAACAAGCTGCTTTACATTCCTTCAAGACTTAGCCTGAAGGCTGCTCTCCATAGCTACCACTAGGATAGCTTTCAATAAAGGTTGTCTTTAACCTATCACCATAAGGGGTTGTTTGGACTGATACAAGGTGCCCACTAGAACTAGTGGACAGCATATACCAGGCCACCTTCTCACACCAGGCAGTTGGGCCATATCTGTTTGAGATCCATGCTGGGGGAGTTGCCCAGAAACATAAGTACTGCTTTTCCTCCATTTAACTTGAGGCATGAGTGTTCCATCCAGTCGGCCACTTTCTCCAGATAGATTTCAAAGTCAGAGGGGAAGCTTCGGGACTCGTTGAGAGCGATTACTAGCTGCGTATCGTCTGCATCAGTGATGATTTCTATCCCATGTGGCGAGATGATGTCAGCGAGAGGATGCATGTACACATTGAACAATGTGGGACTCAGAGAATATCCCTGTTGGACTCCGCAGCTAATTACCAGGCTGTAGCAAACAACCTGTGCATACAAGAGTAAAATAGGAAGAGGTGGAATAACCTGTGGTGGAGAGTGCATTTCCTGGCCTCCAAGCATCACCTGGAGGCCCAAAGGACTAGTGGTGGTTCACCCAGTCCCCACTTACAACCTTTTCCCTGAAGGCTTGACAGGAATCCAGGGTGAAGTGTGGACTGGTAAGTTATACTTCCGAATGTGTCACTGAACCTAAATGCCAAATTTGCTTTTAATTTAAATGTTACTAACATGTTTTGCACCTTATATATTTGTATAATTTGTCTTTGTCTTGTTTGTTTGTTTGAAAGTATTTTCTTGTGTTTAAGATTATAGGTTTCAATCTTCATTACATTTCGCATGATGCAATGATGCTTCTGAAGTGTTTTTACACCAAATAACATATTTCAAATATGTGTTTTATATATTGTAAATGTCGGTTCTCTTTTTCCTGCATATTTCACAAGCAATGTTTAGCTTACAATTTTGCAAATGTTGGTAATTTTTAATTGATATGACTACAACTACCATGTACATTTTCTCTTTTCTATCTGTATTTTCACATATGTTATAGTGTTATGTATTTATCAATTTCTATTTCAACCTTTGTTTTGAAATGTTTATGTGTTTGTTTTTGAATGTTGTCCCATCCTTGTTATTTCATTGAATTGGTGTTCATTGTATCACAAATGAAAGTTTTTTTTTTTTTAAATGTTAAGGCTTGTTATTTTCTATGCTGATTATAAATGTATGTTGTTTAAAATATTACTCTGAAATGTGCATTTGATGACTAATGCTATATATCCTTCTAAGTTTTGGAATTGTCAGAGATTTAGCCTGCTAGGCCTTGGAATGGTTTCTTTCTTTCAATTCACCTCTCTAATGTGTTACGTTGAATCTTTGGTACATTTCATGTATACTTTCTATTTTTATTTTCCATTTCAGGACACCTTTTTACCTGCTTAATTGAAGTAGTTTTGTATGTAATTTAAAATGTCTGTAATATATTTAAAAATCACTGAAAGTGAAAATCATTATAGTAATTTTCTTTTTTTCCATTTAGGTTGCATCATTTGATGTACAATACATATGTTAACGATATTTATGTATTTAATTTAATAACAGGTCCAACACCCAAAGTATGTGGACAACCATCTGCCTGAGGATACCTCCACTCCAGACCGGGAACAGCCTTTGGTGAGGTCTCCACTCCTGCAAGTCTTTATGATGAGGAGCTGCCTGGTACATCTGGTCTGCCTGGGCAGACTGATCCAATGAGTCTCACCCGGCCCACACCTATACCTCCTACCCCAGCTGTTACCACACCTCAACCTATGGATATCTCCAATTCCTGTTTCCAAACCAATAGCAACCCAATATTGTGCCCCCAGTCCTGGCCTCTGTTGATCCAACAGCACCACCCCTCCACTTCAGCCAGGAACCAGTGACATGGGGCGCATTCAGCCAAGGGCACAGGAAAGTGGGTGTAGGGGTCATGGGAGGGAATCTGTGTGCCAGCAAAGTGAGGCCACTGGGTTCACTGTCACCTAGGCCATCATCCGCCAAGTCCTGGGATCCCTCCATCAATCCCAAGACATGATGCGCCAGGTCCTGACAGAGCTCAGGGACATGAAGCAGTTGCAGAGGGAGCAGAATGTACAGAGACATAATCTAAACTCTAGTTTGGGCTCCCTGACTGGGGTGCTGCATGATATTTTTACCAATATCCACAGGGCTTTTGTAGCAACATCTTCCCCTTTATGTGGTCTAAGAACATCTGGGCCAACTACATCTCAGACACAGAAAGGGAGGCACCACCACAAGAGGAAACAGCTGCACCCACCTCAGTTTCTGCAACTGTGGATGCACCAGCACCGCTCAGAAGGGGATGATCAGCCCGACTATCAGGAGAGGATGGCAAGACCTCCACCACCACCACCAGCAAGAGATGCAGAACCTCATTTCCTCCAATGTGAAACTTCCTTAAACTGTGTGGATTATTGTTAGAAATGGGGTTTCTAGTTGGCAGAGGTATGCACCGTTTCCTAGCAGGGACCTCCACTCTAGTCAGGCTCAGTTTAGCACTCACTAAAAGTTTATCTGTGCTCACCCATTGGTAGCTTGGAAAAGAGCAGTCAGGCTGAACTAAAGAGGCAATGTGTAAAGGATTTGTGCACCCACACACACACAGACACAGTGAAAACAACACCACAAAAGTACTCCAAACTAGTTAAGAAAAATAGGCAATATTTATCTGAGTAAAACAAGACCAAAATGACAAAGCTCCAACATGCAAAAGTCAAGATATGAATTTTACAAGATTAAATCAAAATGTAGTGCTTAGATGTCAATAGCTCCAACTGGGTCTATCTGGTCGCGCTTGCCCTGGGCAAATCCAAAAGTTTAGTCCAGTTGCGATGGAGCACGGGCTGGATACAGGAGTCATGCAGACCCACTGAAAGTACCTTGGATGCATCAATGCTCAGGGACGATGCGTTGAAATCTGGAGGTGATAGGTCACTGTCGGAGACGATGCATAAGTTCGGAAGTCGCTCAAAATTCACTTATGCGCTGATGAACATAACACCATGCATCAGTTCCAAGGCATCAATATCGAACTGCTGGGCTGAAGGAGATGCCTCGTTGAGAAGTCACACCGGGCCGGAGATGTGTGGGAGTCAGGGCGGGGCATCACAGATGTTGGTGAAGCAGTGTTGGAGACTCATGCAGCAGCGCTGTGGTAAAGTGAAGGCAGTGTTTAGGTTGCTGCATCCCACACTCTGCGAGCGGTGACCACAGCTTCGGTGCAGGCAACGGTGATGCTTTGGCAAAGTCCGGGCTGCATTGGAAGTTGAGGTAGGTTTTGAAATGATGCTTTGGATTTGCTGCATTGGTGTCTTGAGTTGCAGGACAATCACTCAGTTCCAAGGGCCCAGGATTGGATTAGGCACTACTGGGCAGAGCAGGACTCACAGCAAAGGACCCAAGGTACTGGTAGCAAGATGCAGGTGAAGTCTTTGAAATCCCTAGATTTCCACCAGGAGCCAAGCCCTTGGAAAACCTTTAGAAATGCAGGATGTAGAGAGCAACAGCCAGTCCTTGCCCCCACAGGCTAGAAGCAGCAGGCTAACAAAGTAAAGCAAGCAGCACGGTGGCAGTCCCTCCTGGCAGCACACAAGTTCTTCTTCCTAGCAGAATGTCCTCAGTGAAGAAGTGTTCTGAGCATATGGTGACAGGGATCTAGTACCTATACCCACTTTAGCCTTTGGAATAGGGAGTCTTCAAAGAAATGTGTTTGGAGTGCACCAGACTCTCACCTTCTTGGCCCTGGCTCCAGATACCCTACAGGGAGATATGCAACTGTTTGTGTGTGGACAGGCACAGCCCTATTCAGGTGCAATTGTGCGCTCTTCCCACGACTCTAGCTCAGAACGAAATCAGAATATGCAGGGCATAACTCAACGCCCTTGGTGTGACTGTCTAGAGGGAATGCATAAAGCTCAGTTTTCACCCTGACCCAGATGTGGATTCTAGGGACAGGCAGAGGCACAGAATGGTTGAAGTAAGAAAAGTGGTATTTTAAGACCGGCAATTTAAAAACCAACTTCACCAAAAGATGTTTTTTTAAATTGGCAGTCCAGAGACACCAAAATTCAATATTCCATCTGCTCTCAATCAGAAATTACACTTGTAAAGTGTTACAAGGCAGCCCCAATGATAACCTATGGGAGAGATAGGCCTTGCTGCAGTAAAAAACAGATTTAGCAGGACATGCAAAACTCAAAAGTACATGCCCTAACTTTTCACTAGGGGTTGACGGTAAACTCTGCTCTGTCAGCTAAGTTTTGACAGTCCGCACTCCGCTTAGAGCTCAAAGTTTGGCAAAAAACCTTCACCAACCACCAGCGGAGTAGCGTTTACCGACTCGCACACCCTCCTAGTAATAAATCTCCTTGGGATGCAGTGCAGGCCCTACATGAATACTCTGGCCCATAGAGTAATTTGTATGCAACGTTCGATAATTATATATCACTTGTCAACTTCAAGGTATGGCCCCCTGCTCACCGTGCAATGACATGCAAACACCCTCTCTCCAACAAGTCGGTGCTTAGGCCACTTTGCGGGTGAGCCATGGGTTCCTGTCTTAGTTCTTGGTGGGGCGGGGTGTACATTACCTCCATCCTCTACACTATAAAAGCACTTTAACACCTTGCAGGGGTAGAAAGTAAGCACTGGAAGTTGAAGTGGGGGAGAGGCATGGTCAGAATCTGGAAATCCGGTAATCTGCATGTCTGTCCGCTCTCCCTGGCCAGCCCTTTCATGGTCGTGGCACGGTAAGAAAAGCAGCAGCATTCATCACAAGTACACATTTTAGACCACTAAATAACAATGCGCACTCTCTCTCTAGGAACAAAAGCACATGCAACAGTAAGTAGACATTTTCTGTTGCTATCCTAATATCTGACCTGCTAGGTGGAGTTTGACTGTGGGGAGGTTTTGCTGGCTTCTCTTGGGGCAAAGAGTGCAGCTCCAAAGATAAGAAAGAAACAGTATGGTGACAAACTCTATGGGCACCTTTCCTGGCCAAATCACAAATAAATATATAATACAAAAAAAATTCCACATACACCATCAAAACTTACCCAATCATAAAAGTAGCAATACACAAATAAAAGTTAACAACTGCATACAAAGGGCCTGATTCTGACACTTAGGAAGGCCTCCTATTGGCATTTGCTCCATCCCAATCGGACCGGGAACGTGTCTTTACGACCAAATCAGAAACGATTCCGACCGACCGATGGAGATGCGAGTTAGGCATTAGGAATAGCCCAATCCGAACCCGATGGCATTTGGAATGACTGCGACGTACACAGCAGAATCGAATGTCTCTATGGCCCGCGTTTCCGAATGACTGATTACGATGCTGGATTCAGAGAGCCTTTCTGATTAATGCCGCCCGACTCGATCAGGCAGTCGGGATCAGACTTTGGGGGCCTGTAGGACCCCCTGCACCCAGAGTCTTCCCAATCGGGCCAGTGGGGTACCAATGGGTTCCCCTTACCAGCCATGCACAGTGTGGCAGGCACCAGGGGGTGCCAGCCACGGGTGCCGGATTTTTCCCAGCCACCTCTTTCTTCAATGGGAACGTATGCATTCGGTCGGAACATAGGCTCCCATTGACTCTCCCGATCTGAGTCGGTTGAAAACCATTCCCAAACCGATTTGGTCGGAATAATTTCCTAACTGCATCGGAATCAGGCCCAAAATGTTTCTTAATTACGTGGCGAGAGAGATGGAAATCTGCACAAGGCGCTAATATTCATTTGTTCACTCGTTCAAATAAGGTACTGCAATTACTGCTTCATGCTTAGGGTTGCCACAAAGTACACGCTGGGCTGAAGTGAGAGCTTCCATTAACAGGGACAACGGACAGTGTCTCCTGCCTGTGAGTAATGATTGCAGTGAGGTTTCCCCACCAACAATGCCTATCGCAGAATGGAGGGGGGTTAAATAATTCATAATAATAATTCCTGACTGAACTGTTGCTGAAAGCTTGGGCGCACTTTGCTGTCTCAGACTTTGGGGGGGTCTATCCAACCTTGAGGGTGAGCAACTGTTCACAGCAGCAAGGGAACACCAGGTGCTGGGTATACTCAGAAGATGCAGAAGTTCATTTTACACACGCACAAACTCACACAGATAGTCACTGCTCACAGCTCTGGCATCCAGAGGAGCTTTTCCAGTGGGTCCTGCATGCCTGTCTCTGCCCACAGACTACCCTTTCTGTGGACACTCCCACCAGAAGAGACAACCTGACCCATGCAGATACCTCTTGTGCAACGCCATGTGACTGCACTGTGGGCCTACAGTCCTGCCTGAGGAGGTGGTGTGCAGATGCTGGGAGTTTCCTGAATCCAACTCTTAGGATAAAGTCTGCACATCATGCCCGGGCCTTATGTAGCGTCCCCCTGCTGCAAGTGCACCAGGAAGCTTTCTCCAAGGCCAGACAAATCCCAGCTCAGCTCTTCACGGCTGGGACCTTCTGTGTGCATGGGCTGCAGCCCGGCTCATTGTGTGCTTTCCCAGACTGTTTGTATTTGTTATTTCCTCATCTCTCTGGGTAGTGCGCTAGTAATTATGGATAGTCCAGCAAAACTACACCCTCTCACGGAACTCCATGGAATTTGGCAGAGTTTTCCGGCAACTCTGCAGAATTCTGTGTAGTGAAACTCCGCGAGCTACGCCCAGGCCTACCTTTCACTATACTGCACCCTGCCCATGGGGCTACCTAGTTCATACTTTAGGGGTGCCATACATGTAATAAAAGAACATGTTTGGTCCTGGAAAGTAGGTGAACTTGCCAGGTCAAAATGACAGTTTAAAACTGCAGCCACAGGCTCTGCAGTGCCTGGCCTGAAAAGACATGTTTGCAGGGACTATCATGTGGGTGTCTCAATCAGTGCTTAAGGCCCACTAGTATAATTTGATTTACAGGCCCGATCACATGTAGTGCAGTGTACTGGGGACTGGGTGAATCAAATATGCCAATCTTGGAGAAACTGAATGGCATTACATTTTGGACACAGAGCACATGCACATGCACTTTAGCACTGGTCAGCAGTGAAAAAGTGCCCCAGAGTCCTAAAACCAGCAAAAACAAAGTTCAGGACACAGTCCAAAACAGGAGGTCTGAAGCAAAAATAATATCAAAAGTGAAAATGAAGGCAGTACTCCTTTTGGTTGCCACAGGATCATTCCAATACACTGTTGCAGCATCTGGTGGAATGTCACAACCAACTTTAAGTAGTGTTCTGTAAGACGTTCTTCCTTCAATGATGAGACACATGTGAGCAGCGCAATTTAAGCAGCAGATTTTGCCTTGGTGGCAAAAATCAAGAGAAAAGAAGTATAATGCAAACTTTGGAAATTCAATTCAATCACTATGTAAGTTGCCTCTGTAAAAGATCTGTACTTGTCTGTCTTTTACAGGATCAACCCGTGTACCCTTTGTACTATGCAACAGCATCATAAAACTGCTAATGTCACAACATTGAAATGTTCAAATAAAGATGGCATGGTGAAGAATCCTAAAACAAATTAAAACATAAAAAAATGTTGTGCATGACAAAGCAATGGACACATTTTGAGGACACATTTTCGAAAAACAATGTAAATAAACATCGTAGTCTATGTGGAAAAACTTAGATTAACAAATATCTTTGCCCTGGATTAACCTTAATTTGCCCTTTCTAAAAGAATGTTGAGCACAGACCTTTATTCACATTAGATTAAAAGTTGGTTTCAAATGTAATGTAATAACATGTGAATATACACTTGCACTCATGAAGAAGTTGTCAATAACATCTTGACGTATGTCAATTCTTTCCTCTTCACCACTATAATCCTCCTTTGGCATTTCAACATCCTCACCCGGTGGCTATCATGGTCTCCTCCCTCTGCAATGTACATGATGTTCTGTCGCAGGGCTATGTTGTGCAACATGCAGCATGCCATGGTGATTTTGCTCACCTTATCGGGTGGGTAGAGGAGGACTCCACCAGTTGTATCCAGACATTAAAATACGGGTTTCAGAAACCCAAAAGCCCACTCCACTGGTACCCATGTCCTTTCATGGGCCTCATTAAAGCAGACTTGCCCCGGCGTTGGATTCCTCAACGGTGCTAACAACCATGGTCGGTTAGGATAAGCTGTGTCTCCTATATGAAAAAAGAGCCAAAAAATGACATACTATTTTTGATTATTAGACTTGAAAATAACAAAAAACTCTATTGACAACTTGCAGTTTCCAACAAGTCAGGCCCTCTCAGGTCCAAGTTATGGCTTTTGCAGGTGTATGGTGCAGTTCCGTAGTACGAAAGACATGTGTGTTGATTCTGGAAAAGCCGCACACACACTAATAATGTACAAATCTAGTAAGCACACAACTTGCACATTGAATGAATGGAAGTTTTCCCGATAGTTGTAGACTTATTCTCTATCATGTGGTGGCACCAAGGCAGTATGTGTGTCATCAATTGCTCAAACCACATGAGGTAGGCGACCAAAAGCATAAAAATCTCCCTTCACATTGACAAAATCCTCTATTCGTGGAAATTGTATGAAGCTGTTGATGTATCTCATTATTGAAGAAACAGGACAAAACATTTGCCTCCTCTGAGGCAAGGGGTCGACCTCTGACTACCACCAAATGACGCCAATGCCTGGGGGTCTACAAGTGGTGCAGCATTCACTCCTGAAAGCGATACAAGGATCTAGGATGCAGGAAAAAAAAGTCAGCTGATGTCCAGCTCGGCCAGTACTTCTAACATGTGAAGTATGTGCACCACACCCTGACCCCCTAATGGCCCCAATACTTGCAGTGGCCTATCTCCAGCTTGATGGGCAGCTGAGAGCCCAACACCAGCATCAAGGGGCGTAAGTTCTTTTTAGAATTTGTGATGTTAAATAACTATTTTTGTTACAGCAACAAATCATTGCATCAACGTAAAGGTTGACACATGCCCAACACACAAGAAGAGTTCTTGAAGGTGTAAGTTTAGCACAAAGTGTATGATGAGGTGTTTGCATATTAATTTGTGGAAAATGATACCATTATATTTCTGATCACTACCAACGGACTGTTTTAAGCACATACAAATATATATATATATACATGAGTTTGTTTGGTGTTATAAGGGACAGTTGTACCAAACAGGCCACCATTTATGATTTGGTAAGGTGTGATGCTTTACCACAATTGTGAAGGATGTTACGTTAGCCCTATTACAGGTGACATAGGATGAAAAAAACTTGTGATACAGTTAATGTTTTAAATGTCACATTGGTCAGTTGGTATTATAAACAGACAATAGTGAGCATGTGAGCCCAAATGAAAATAAACTTCAGAATAAATGGCTACATTCTTTGATTAAAAACATAATACAAATATATTTTTACTAAAAACACATACCCAAAAACATGTCTTATTTTATGTGCAGATTATGTATCAATAATGAACAAAACTAGATTAGTTAAAGGGACTTTTACAGTTGGAATTTTCCATCACACATATGTTGGAGTATCCCATCTGGAAAACTCCCAGTCAAGAACAATAAATGACTCATTAGGAGTATGTAGAAATGCATCAAGGTTGCACATTTTCATATTGTGATTAGCATTTCTTTATTATAAAAAATATATCAGAATTAGTGTCTTTAAAATGTACTGTAATGTTGTACCAAATTTTGCCTAAAATGAAAGCCTGCTTATGTTTTACCTTTTTTCACAATGGTAAAACAAACTGAATATAACGTAAAATATTTTGGAGTCAAATGTAAAAATATTTTTGCTCTGTACTAAAGTGGATTAGAAATGTATCAAGTCCTATATATTTACTGCTGTAAAAGTCATTTGAAAATACCAGCAAAGTTATTTTTGAATTTCTTCCACTGTGTAAGTAATTCATAGGGCATGATACATTAATGAGCAACTTAAGTGCTGAATCCATAAAATTATTTTCAACATTTGAATGAGCTATTTTTGCCTTGTACATACAATATACAAAGAGATTTTGGGGTTATATTGATTTTTGTCACTTAAGTTCTCTATTCAAAAAACCTGGTCAGAACCATTCACAGGTGTTAAACAGTTCCTGGAGAAATTATCACAAATAAGATAGGAGCAATAATGGGGACTGACAAAACAGTGAACAAATGGTTTCTGAAGTTTGCCCCTACATGCATGAGATCATGATAAAACATAAACAAACTTTTGGTAGTCTTGAAGCAGGTGAAATATGAAAATGTGGAAAATATTCTAAGAGAAATGTTCATGATCAGTTCTATTTACACAGATACAATACAACTATTGTATATGTCTTTACAACATATTCAGGAGTAGGCAAACTGGACCTTGGCCATGTAGGCAGGAAAGCACCTGGCTACTATGTTTTGGGTGGTGAGACCTCAGACACCAATGGATACAGTGACATGGAAGGTGAGGGGCCTAGAAGGAAGACCACCAGCTCTTCATCTCCTTCGGAGGCTTCCACCAGTGATCAGTCACTAGTGGAGGTTGGTCCTCGAGGAACTGGAACTGCAACATTATCATCCTTGTCCACCACTCAGAAACGCATCTCCATGCTCCCTCTTGCCCCACCAGTTGGCCAAACCCAGTACCCTAAAAGGGCTGGTGTCTCATTTGCCACAGACACCCCAACCCCTGCCCCTGTCACCCTAGATGTGTTGAGTAAGGAGGCTATTGACGTCTGTAGGCCAGACCTTGATCATGAAAGTCACCAAGAGTCTTATTTGCTAAATACAACAAATGGTTGCATTTCTGGATGCCATTCACAGTTCAATGTCTGGTATGCAGAGATCGCATGCAAAAATAGCCTTCCAACCAGCCCAAACGTGTGCCCCAATTCACATCCCTTCCTCATCCCAAATCACAAGTCCAGCCCTATCTCAAGCACACTCACTTCTTTCCCAGCCCCACTCCAACAGATACACAAACAAAAACACACAAGGAAACACTGAAACAACATACACACACTGTTGAGACTACACCCACAGATACCACAACCACCAGCACACACACAAGCACCACAACCACCAGTACACCCACAACTACCACACCCACTAGCACACCCACAGCCACCACCACACCCACAACTACCACAGCCACCACCACAGCCTCAGCCACTACCATACCATCAGCCACCACCACCACAACCACCAGCATACCCACAAACAACCCAACTACCCCCATAGCCATCACCACACCCACACCCACATGCATCACAATCACACCAACCACCTCAACAGCACAGTCGTCCAAACACACTCAAACACAAGCACACCTACATGCAAGAAAACATCCACCAAATGCACACACTCACCACAATAGTGGACACCAGGCAATCTACACATATCCAAACATACACAGATCTACATGCAACTGCAAAACATAGACACAAGCACCACAACCACACCAACCACCTTAACAACACACTCATCCAAACCAATGCACTCATACACAAGCACACCTACATCCAGAACAACACCCACCAAACCCAAATGCAGACACTCACCTGAACCCCAGACATCAGGCAAACTATACACATCAGAACATACACAACATATGCCAGACTCACATGAAAATGCAAAAAACATACAGACACACGTACATCACCCACTCCAGCTCCCACTACCTCCAAAACAATGGACTCCCACCATTCATTTCCTACCCATACTCCTCCTCCTGAATTCACCTCTTACCTGCCCCTTTCCCCTGTGAAACCTAGACCCGCCCCTCCCAAGAAAGATCCTTGGGGTACCTGCTCTGTGCCGACTAGATAACCTTTCTTGAAGAGGTTACCCCTTGGCAGTTTGTTTAGGTGGCAAGTTCTTGGCCGCAATCCCACAGGTTGGTGTGTATAGTGTTTTTCCTCCCTTTATAATTTTTTTGTTAATAAAATCATTTTAGAAAGTATCTCATTTATTAATAAAAAATTTATTTATGAAATGTTTTTCCTGGCAGTATTATTCATTTACAAGTCATTGCTCATTAACAATGTTAATGTAAGATGCATAGTCTTACTTACATTTACAGCAGTAAAGACAAAAGCTTTTTTAAATAACATATTTGTACAGTGCAAACATTAGTGCTAAAAAAATGTCATGGGCATAGAAATTTTGGTGAAAGCATTCATCGTGCTAATTTTCACTTACATCAAAAAATACATTTTTTTTTTAAAGTGTTAATACAGGTGTGTTTGTTTTAACTCAAATATTAAGACTAAATGACATTTATTTATAAAAAGAAAATGCCACAGACAAACGAAAATGTTACATTAATGAATATGTAAGATGTTTTAGGTTTAGAACTAACATTGATTTGACATTTATTGGAAAACATACATTTTGCATTATCTAGTGCAATTTCTACATTTGTTTACATTTGAATGATTCCAATAATATGTAATGCATATGTATATAATTTGATAGTTTACAAAAAAAGATTCAACAAATTTTGAAATTTGGATTAATCACAATTTTTGTGGAGGTGTCTATTATCATGAAGGCCGCTTGCACCAAATGTCTCATGATATAACATTATACTGGTGTGTTTCACTCATATGCATTACACATTAGTAAAATACTGCTTGTAAGAGTGATTTAAAAATGCAAGAGTCTAAAGTTAATTTAAATAGACAGTTCAAAAGGCAACAAGTAAAACAGTAGCTTAACTACAATTCCGGTGACAATAGGGCTGATTTGCTTCATGGTCAAGCAGCAGCAAAGGCAGGACTTGGATGATAAGGTGCATGACAGAAAAGGAAGTGGGAAGATGAAATGTAAATAATTCTGTAGCCCAGTGTCTGTGGTAGGTATTGCGATATTGGTGCCATCACAGAAGATATCCTCACTGTTTATAACATTCGAGTAAACCAGCCAATGGGATTGCTTCACTCTCAAATCATGCATCATTGATTTTCTAAATAACCTATAGAGCAGTCATTACAGCAGACCCACATTCACTAATTGTAGTTGCCCAAATGGAAATACTGATAATGGAGTTTATATGATATAAAACCAAATCAAAAAATAATGCAACACACAAATGTTGAGGCAAAACTATTGTGGCACTACATTTTGAATTTTTCATTACAATGTAAACTACAAAAATACATTTTACAAAATATTGCAATACTGCAAATTGAGAATATAAAATAATTAAAAATATTATTCATTTAATAATTGAACAGCAGATATATTTATTACCAAAGCAAAAAATAAGGAAATATATGTTTAAGAAAATGAATTAAATTAGAATATATAACATAATTAAAGATTTTGCAAATCAAATACTGGCAATCACTAAAACAATTTAAAAACACAAAAGTGTTTGATGTGCATTCCTGATTAAAAATACAGAAAAGGTATACAATATAAGAATTTTAAAAGCACATTATTAATATGCATAATATTAAAAAAAATGCACTAAATAAAATAAAATATTAAAGTACGGTAAACATATTGGGAAAATAAAATTACAAAAAACATTACAATACAGAAATAACAAAACAATAAAAATGTTAATCAAAACATAACCAAAAAATAAAAATACTTATATAAAAAGTACAATAATAAATACAAATAGATATGTCTACAATACAATTTGTTAAATATTTTACTTTATTTCCAAAGCAATAAAAATAAAAAATTGAAATAAATATCAAATACACAATTAAACTCACACACAAACATAAATACAACACAATTAACATTCCAAATTCAACACAAAAATATAAAAAAGTGTTATATATACCAACCCCAATTCATCCAAAAAAACAGTAGGGAAAGTATTTCACTGTAGAAGGATACAATTTAGAACTCCCACTCTAACTTAAGGTACAGAAGGGAATATGTCGGACTTTAGAGGGGTCAAATTTACTATTTCTGCTCCTACATAAGCAGCAGTATAGAACATGTTGAACTTTGGCAGGGGGTCAGATTTAGCATTTCAAATCCAACCTAAGCAACACTGATGAAAGTATGGGACTTTTTGACGGGTGAGATTTACTTGTCCCAACCTAAACAATAGCAGGGAAAGCGCTGGACTATAGTGGGGTAATATTTACTATTCCAACTCCAACATAAGCAACAATAGGAAAAGCATTGAACTTTTGGAGGGGTCAGAGTTACTATTCTCAATCTAAACTGAGTAAAAGTAAGGAAACCATTGGCTTTGAGGAGTTCAGATTTATTATTATGAGTCTGACCTAAGCAAGTTTGGGCGACATATTTTAATTTGGAGGGGAACAGTTTACTATTGCCACTTAAATCTAAGCAAAAGTGGGAAAAGCATTTGACTTTGGAAGGGTCAAATTTACTGTTCCCACTCTAACCTATCTTACATTGGTGAATGTGTTAAACTTTGGAGGGGTCTGATTTACTATTCCCAGTCCAACCTAAGCAACAGTAGAGAAAGTACTGGACAATAGAGGGATCAGATTTACTATTTCCACTCCAACTTAAGCAAAAGTAGGAAAAGCGTTGTTCTTTGGTAGAGGTCCGATTTATTTTTATCACTCCAACCTAAGCAACAGTAGGGAAAGCACTGGACTGGAGGGGTCAGATTTTCTACTCCCAATTCAAATTAAACAACATAGGTGAAAGTATTGGAATTTGTAGGGGTGAGATTTACTGTTCTTATTACACCCTAATAAACAGTATGGAACATGATGAAAATGATAATAAAATCATAATAAAATATTTTCAGAAAAACATAAGATTGAACATTATGTACATGTAATTTTTAAACATCTATTAACAGTTGAATACTCTAAAATACTTGAACAAAACATTTAATCATTCAAAAAGTAAACAATAATTGCTAACTAGAAACCCCCCACATATGCTGTAAAAATGCTCTACTTGCCTTTAGAACCAATAACCCACAAAACCATCTGAAAGGACACTCAAAAAAATACATAACAACAAAATTAAAAACATATCAAATTTGTAAAGAAGAAATAAAAATGTAATACATTAGGAAATACATTTGTCTCAAAACAAATGTATTTCCTAATGTATTATATTTTTTTTCCACGCTATCTACTCACGGATAGCAGGTATCTGGACATTATTTGTAAACAACTACAGGATTTCCCTATAGATAAAATGGGGACAGCTTCCCTTCTCGTTGTTTAGGACGCAATGAAGGCGCTTACAAGAGGGGTCACTCAACAATATATCTGGCAGCAGAACAAAGAGCGTAAAGCTTCATTGCTCACTGTTGAAATACATTATGCAGATGCGGTCTGGCGAGGTGGTAGTTATCAAGACAAACTCTTTATCTCCCTGGTAGACACAAGGACAGTTATGAGCAGGTCATTAAGGGAGAAAATTGTTGTGAGCTACAATAAGCACCAGTTCTCACAATATGAATACGGGGAACACATTGGGAAGGTGCTTGATCATCATGCGGCAGAAAACAGGGCTAAAACTCAGATAAAGGCTATAAAAGGGACAGGTGGTATCCTGCATACAAATCCGCAGACAATTGTGGAACAATTCTCCAGGTTTTATCAAAAGCTGTATGTGCAAACTACACTACCAGAGGAGGAAGACTTACAGCTGTACCTCCTGGGAAGTGGCCTTATGGTCTTGAGCGAGAAAGATCTGGTCTCACTGAAGATTGAAATCTCGCATGACGAAATAACTGAGTCAATATCTAACCTTTCCTTTGGGAAGGCTGCAGGGGAGGATTCCATACCTGTCGAGTTCTATAAAACCTTGAAGATCATTATGGTCTCACCTATAGGGATGGTTACACAATATATTGGCTATAGTTGTAGGTTCCCCGAATCTTGGAATATGACACATTTTTTTTTTTTTTTTTTAAGACAAGCCATCAGAGGATTTTTGCTAACATCTTAGCTAATCGTTTGGCCCCATTAATGCCCAGATTAGTATCCAGCCAGCAACATGGCTTTATCCAGGGAAGGGATACTACAGCTCATATCAACACTGCAGTGAGGCCTTCAATTTGGCTAGGAAGTCAGCAATAAATCTGGGCATGGTCCTTTTAGATGCCGAAAAGGCTTTTGACAGGGTGGGTTGGGACTACTTGTAGGCTGCACTTACAGCATTTGGTTTCAGAGGGAAATTTAATCAATGGGTACAAGCTTTGTATAATAAACCTCAAGCAAAACTACTATATGCAGGCTTACAATCATTATCTTTTCCAGTTCTCTGTGGTACCAAGCAAGAATGTCTCCTCTCTCCCCTGTTGTTTGCTCTGTATATTGAGCCATTTATTCGGGCATTACATTACAATTTACACATTATACCGTTATTATCAGGAGCAAGTGAGCTCAAGGTAACTGCCTATGCTGACGATCTTGCCGTTTTTACCACCGATCCAGCAACAGCAATAATTTTTATTGAAGATGAAGCAAGCAAATTTGGTCTTTTGTCAGGCTATAAATTAAATGTTAAGAAAACACAAGTGCTTTTTAACTTCAGACCTGACAGATCCATAGCTGGTGTTTGCTCTGTAGCCACGTAATTAGGGGTTCATATTTCGGCGCAGATTGAACGGATACCCACTTTGAACTATGAGCCCTTGTTGGAAGCAACAGTTAAGCGATTTAATAATTGGCACAAGCTCCCAATTGGTATAGTAGGGAGGTGTAATATTATAAAAATGAAGGTACTTCCAAAGTTCCTATACCTATTTCGGTCTATTCCCCTACGTGTCTCTAATTCCATCTTTAGGAAACTGGAATGGGTGTTAGGTAGTTTTATTTGGGGGTTTAGAAAAGCACAACAGGCAATAGATTTACTGAAGCTTCCATACAATCAGGGAGGATTTAACTTGCAGGATTTTAAAATGTAGTACTGGGCAGCATTTGCAGGACGTTTCCGCAGTCTCCTAGATCCCGAGAATCCAAATATTTGTCACCGTTTGGTCATGGGATCCGACATCTGAATGTTTCTATACAAAACTAATGACCTAAATTACTTCAAAAGGGTTAGGTTTAAGACCATCAGGAATAGTGTATACATATGGCAAACAATGTCTGTTAAATGTACCCTGTCGCTCTTTCATGATAAGCTTCCATTATGGGGCAATGCCATGCTCCCAGAGGTTTTTCAAGATACTATCAGTAGGTGTTGGGCTAGGTATGGGATTCAATGTCTGGGGGATCTGTACAACTATAATGGCTTCAGTACATTTGAGAGCCTGCAGCTTCTTTACAATCTTACGGCCCAATGTTTTTTAAGTATCTTCGGATCAGGGATTACTTTTTAAAACATCTGGCCCTAACAACAGTATCTAGCTCAGACATATGGGATTGCTTGCATGCAGAGAAGACAAAATCAGTAATCATAATTATGTACCAATGTCTCAGCAATTTTAGACAAAATGGTTGTGAAAGGCTTGCTGTACGATTGAGTAGAGTTTTGGGGATAAGTTACCCCTACAACCATTAATCAAGCACTGGCAACCATAGATGGGTCAATTCATTCCGTTAGTTTGAGGTTACAAAACTTTTGTACAATTTGAATGCTTTATTACTCTCCAGAGAAGATTGCTAGCTGAGCTCAGGAGGGTCAAGGAGGAGACCGGAAGAAATGCCCCATATGTGGGATGTATGCTTCAAGCATAGCACATATGTTTGCTATCTGTACAGATCTAGAAACTTTCTGTCAGAAGATAGGCCAAGTGATGAGGCAACGATTAAGGATAGATCCCCACCCTAAAGTCACTAAAATTATGTTGGGTTACAAAAAAGAGAGCCAGGGACTGAGGCAACTTATTGCAATCTTATTGCAATCTTACTGGTCGCTGCCCGACTCACTATTGCCTAGATTTGAGTCTCTCCTAAATCTCCATCTATATGCAAAAGGTGGGCTATAGTAAGGTAAACTTACAAAATGGAGTAAGCCCTTGCTAGGGCAAGAGGAACTTGCTCCCTGATGAAGCTAGAGACTATGGGCCATATGTAGGTAATTTCTATTTACCGATTCTTAAATACCGAATTTTACAGATTCGGTATTTATGAATCGGTAAATAGAATGTAGGTAAAAAATCGGTAAATTTTACCGATTCGGTAATATTCAGTATTACTGATTCGGTGTTAACCGAATTGGTAATAAGGAATATCTTCCTATTCATTCCTATGGGCCTGGAGGCCCATAGGAATGAATGGGAAGCCATTGACTATTACCGATTCGGTAAATACCGATTCGGTAATAGGGGGAGCAGATTCAAGGGTGGCAGGGTGTCACATTGACACCCTGTTGCACCCCTGAATCATGCATGTGTGCACATGTGGCGCACATACATGCCCTAAGGGCATGTATGTCTGCCACATGGCATGTCTAGAAAAGCACAAAAGTGCTTTTTAACAGGTATTCAGTATTTACCACCAACCTGTAGTTGGTGGTAAATAACGAATCCTTGAAACTAAAAAGCACTCACTTGAGTGCTCCCTACATAGGTTTTGAGGATTCAGTAATTTACCGAATCAGTATTTTACCGATTTCTTAAAATACTGATTCGGTAAATTACCGAATCCTTAAAACCTGCCTCCTACATTGGAAAGGGCTAAATACCGGTCGGTAACGGGAAAATTACCGATTTTCGGCCGTTACCGACCGATATTTAGCTATCTACATATGGCCCTATATGTGGCACTTGGCATTACATACATAATATTAATAGATTAGATTAAGGGACTGTGTAATATGTAATTTGAGGAGGGGCCTCCCGGAAGCAAGAATTTAGATGCTAGTCTTAAATTCATAATTATTATTTTCAATTGCATTGTCATAGGAATGTGTACATATGTGTGTTGATGTACCTCTCTTTGGACGGTATAAGATACTTCTAGTATAACTTGTAATAAAGTTATCTTGTTGACAGAAATATTATTTAAAGGAAATACATGTGTTTAGTCAACTAAATAATGTATCTAATTAATAATTTAATTATCCACTTAAAATAAATATCACTGTAAATAAACATTAAATAATAAATATATTATTAATTACTCAAATAATAATCTAATTAACCAATTGAAAAATGACAATTTTTATAAAAAATAATTAAATAATATAACAATATATCAATCAATCAATCAATATAAGCTTTATTTCGACAAAGATGTCATAAAAGCTGGGATTACAATAAAAACACATTGCTATTCTTTGTGGGAGCAGAATACAGATTTACAGCATCATTAATTTTGCATAGATGATACTACAACAAAAATGATCAAAGTAAGCTCATAACGCAATGATACGAATACCATATTCAAATAGTTAAAAGATTAAAACTTTAAAACAGGAAAACAGTTAATATATACACGGTTTAGGTCAGATTATTTGGTGCATATGAACATTAAAACTAAAAAAACAAAACTCAAAGGGACATTCAGTGTTCCTTTTTTATAGAATAAAGTGCTTGTGCAAAGTGGGTCCAGCGCCTTATATAATAGGGCATTGAGACCCCCGCTAATCTGCTTTCGATTAAGGCTATGTCTTTCTTACAAGCACCTTACACCTTGTGAGCCATGCTTGTTCTAGAAACTTTGCGACACAGCATGCGTAAAACGGCCTAGGATCAGATCTAAGAATATGTGTTGCTGTATGCTAGTCTCGTATGCCCAGTTGGCGATAGAGCGGTTTTAGCCATTTTGCCCGCGATGATTTGTACGCTGGGCAAGCAAACATTAAATGGGCCGTGCTTTCAATCGGGGCCTTGCAACATGGGCAGGGAGAGTTCCGAGCCTAAAGTGGATGTAAAGTGTTCTATCTCTTGGTACTTAAATTGTGTCGAGAAAGGGCTCAAGATATCCAATCTGCTTGTGGGAATAGAATTCTAGTGTTAGTTTGCCCACGTTGGGATTACAGTTCTCTTGTCGGTCCACCCATTCCCAATATAGGCGCTTGAGTTCCTCTGTCCTTGGGGGTACCTGACCTGCCCAGCAGCTCTGAAGACCCATAGCTGACGACTTTCTTTTAATGTTAGCAATCCAGCCTATTTTCGCGCCAGTGTCTAGGCTAATAATCTCTGTCAGGGCTGCTGCATAAGAAGAGAGTTCAGGGGACCGCCTAGTGCGGGCCCAAAAGAGTAGGGGGGGCAGCCTAGCTATGTCACCCAATGACCGCCTACCCATGTCTAGCAATAGTGGAGCGAGGGGGACGTATTTGGGTACCATGACCAGGTCTCTCAAAAATTTGTATTCTGACCTGCAAAGCTCATCAATTTTGTCGAGCCCCCAGATTAAAGGGCAGAACTGACTGCTTTTAGAATGTAGATTTAGAGTGCTGGGGCTATGGGCCTAGTATACGAAAGGCGATGTTCTTTCCCGATGACCCCAGTTATTTTTTTGTGTGCCAGCAACATCTTTGCTATGTTGGGTTTCCAGGACATCTTGTCAGAGTATCTCACACCCAGATAATCAAAGGTGTCCACCTTTTTGAGGGGGACACTGTTAGATTTGGGGGTCTCTAGTTGGCACAGGTATGCACTTGTGACAAATAGGGACCCTTGCCTCTAGTCAGGGTAAGGGGGTACACTCCCAAAATAATCCCTGCTCACCCCCTTGGTAGCTTGGCACGAGCAGACAGGCTTATCTCAGAGGTAGTGTGTAAAGCATTTGTGAACACATACAGTAATCAAGTGACAACACTACAGATTTTATTTATTTATATATTTATTTTGAAGGTTTTATATAGCGCGAAAAAGACCCTTGCGGGTATCAGAGCGCTTTACAAGGTAAATATAGGAAACAAACAGGCATCTAGTAAATAACATACTGTTCAATACAAGTCCAGAATCGTATAACCACTTATAATCTTATAACCACTTATAAACATGGATCATGTTAATTTCGACATGAGAAGAGATTTCACTTGATTTTGGACACCACACAGGTTTTATATCAAAAATAAGTAATCTTTATATAGATTTAACAGAAGACCATAAACAACAAAAATCCACAATACTGTTACTTAAAATGGCAGTTTTAGCTTAGTTCTCTTTAGTTCTTAAATGCAACACTTTTAGTTCAATGTACCTTTAGATGCGACACGCAGGGCAACGAAAGTGTTGCAACGATGATGATGCGATGAAAGTTTGGTGCAAATAAATAAAGCCGTGAAGATCTTCCTGATGCGGCATGCTTCTCCGAGGTTGCGAGAAGACTCGACTCGATACGTCAGCTGCAGCGGCGACACCCTTGTTCCGTGATGCGACGACAGCGGCCTCGGCAGCAACACTCTTCTCCGACATTGCGAGACGCTTCCGCTCGATGCGACAACTGCAGCAGCGACACCCTTGTTCCATGATGCCACAGCAGCAGCTCCGACTGCAGCACGTTTCTCCGTGGATGCGAGGCTCTTTTCTTGATGTGGTGCAATGCGACAGCTACAGCGGCGACATCCAAGATGCGACAGCTGCGACGGCGACACGCTCCTTCCTCGATGCAAGACACCTCTCTGGATGTGGTGGAATGCCACAGCTACAGCGGCGACATCCAAGATGCAACGGCAGCAGCTGCAATGGCGACACGCTTCTTCCTTGATGCGAGACACTTCTCTTGAGGCGGTTCAATATGACAGCTACAGCGGCTGCGACCGTGACGCGCTTCTTCGGTGTTGCGGGTTGCTTTTCGTGATGCGGTGCAATACGACTATCTCACAAAACGTAAATCTGAAAAACTTAAAAAAGACATAAGATATTTCAGTAAGTAGAATGTTTACCCTTATCTTATGGACGGCTATTATACGCATTCCGACTCCACTGGACAAGATATCCTATCAGCAGACTTATAGATCATTTAATAAGAAGGTTACAACCTTCTCTGATGCATCTGACTCCGATAGTGACGGCGCAATGACTACGTTTGAAAATAGAGGCAATAGATACATTCCGCGCTCTAATCAAGGGTATCATCCTTTTTTAGGGAGATGCAATCAAAACAGAGGGAATTGGCGACTGCAATACCAGCCACAATATAAAGCACAATATCAACCCCGACAGCAGTATCAGCCTCAGGTACAATACCAAAAGCAATTCCGGGGCCATCAATCAGCAAACCAGAATCAATACTTAGAAACCCGGAATGTTGGAGACAATGAAGGTTATACCTATCTTTAATCTAAGTACATCTAGTCCAAATGAAGCAATCTATTCCCTCCTCTCTAAAGGTCTGTCATATGTACCCCACTCGGGTCTGAACAAGTTTGAATTGTTCAATGACTTAATGTCATTTTTCCATAAGATCCGGCTAAAATGTTTCTTCTCTAACATAGACAATATCACTTCTGAGATCAATAGATCTGGTCTGGCGCCCAAATTAGAACAAGTTGCCCCAGAAATTAAAATATTTGAACAAGTTGTATTTAATAAATTAACATCTGTTACAAAATATGTACCCAAAACACCATTCAATATCTCAACTGAAGAACATGAAGCTCTGGAGAAACTTAAATGCTCTACTGAACTCACAATAAAAAGTTGTGATAAAGGAGGTGCAAACGTGATATTATGACTTATACCAATAAAATTGAGGAAATGTTGAGTGATGGTAGGTTTTTTACTAAAGTAATAAGGAACCCTACTGAAAAGATAAAAAATAAAATATATAGACTTACTAGTAAGGCCTTACGAAATGGATATATCTGCGACAAAGAATTTGACTATATGAATATAGAATTCTCTAGGCTGGCTAGCCTATATGGTATACCCAAAGTGCATAATAATGAGTTTGATCCACCTTTTAGACCAATTGTTACTACTATTGGTTCAGTTACGGAACCAATATCGAAATACCTGGACGCTATGTTACGTCCATATATAAAGGAAATTCCAGGATATGTCCAAGACACTAGCCAGATTATCAATTTGTTGGAAGGAACATCTTTTAATCCTACTAGACAATGGTTAGTAACTCTTGATATTGAAAGTTTGTATACAAACATACCATGTGATGGAGCAATTACAGCAGTAAAATGGTTCATAGACTTATATAACATTGAGTGTAACGCAAATTATATTATTGAGTGCCTACGAGTCATCCTTGAGGAAAATGTGTTCGAATTTCGAGGAGAGCTATATAGACAAATAAAAGGAGTAAGTATGGGAGCATCCTGTGCCCTAACAATAGCCAACATCTATATGGCCCATTTCGAACAAAAATACATTTTCAATGAAGTGGCCCCATATTTCATTGGTTTCGATATATAGATGACATAGTGTTTATATGGGAAGATAATGAAGACATCTTGACTGAGTTCATTACATGGCTAAATATGTGTGATATCAATTTGACTTTTACATCTCATGTTAGCAATATACAGATGAAGTTTTTGGATATATTGATTAAACACGAATGTGGCCAATTACTTGTAGATCTTTTCATTAAACCTACTGCCCGCAATACTCTCCTGCATTACAATAGTTTTCATCCTACTAGCCAAAAAAACAGTGTTCCCTTTGGACAATTCTTACGTTTGAGGCGCAATTGCACAAAGTTGGAAGACTATGACAAAAGAGCAATGGATATGAGGATTACATTTCTACACAGAGGTTATCATAGTAGACTAATCAGAGAATCATACAAACGCGCAAAGTTTTATAATTGGCAACATCTTCTACAGGGTACAAATCAAAAACAAGACACAAAACTAGTCTTTGTGACATGTCATTCACTTTTGAATGAACAAATTTGTCAAATCATTTGCTCCAATTAGCATTTGCTTAATTTAAACAGAGCAAAATCAGATATATTACAGAAACCTCTCTTTGCTTATCGCAAAAACAGAAACCTTAAGGACCTTATTGTTAGATCTTGCATGCCATTACAAAAAGAGCCAATACAGAGAAGTATTGAAGGCATGACTCGGATTGAAGGTAACTATAAATGTGGTACTTGCAAGGTTTGTCCGTTGGCAATGGAAATTAAAGAACTGCATTTTAATGGACAAACTATTGAGTCGAAAGGCATAAGCAACTGTAAGACTAAGAACATTATCTATTTGCTAATCTGTCCTTGTAATAAAGGATATGTGGGCGAGACATCATTCTCGAACCCTTAATGTTAGACTGACCGAACACAGATCGGCTATTAGAACTAAAAAGATGGCTTCACCTATGGTTGCCCATTTTTTATAAAAGAACCATACTCCTGATGACATACGTTGGTACATCCTGGAAAGAATTGTAACTAGAGAAGGTCAGTGTCCAGAGATAACAAGAATTTTTTGGTTAGACACAGTAAATATGGATTTAAATTTGGAAATACCTTGGGAACAGGATATTATCTAAATCCTATATCTTATTCAGAGAATACTTTGATCTTTGAGTCTTTTTTTGTTGTTCTTAGAACTCAATGTCTTTTTTTCTAATATCTGTTATATTCCTATGGGCCATAAAACCGGATGGTTTATTGTACCCATTAATGATGATTTTTAACAAAATGTATGCCAGTAAACGTTAGTTTTAACACAAACCCATTGATCATTTACAATCTTGCATTGTGACTTCTTTGCCCTTATTGGAATAGTCATGGGCCTCAAAACCGGATGGTTTTTTGCACCCATTATTGTTGATTTTAACAAAACTTATGTCGCTAAGTGTTCATTTTAGGACAAATTCATTGATTATTCGCAATTTTTATTTTGTATTCATTGAAATGGTTCGTAATAATGATTGTGTAGTTGTTCTAATAATCGTTGTATTGATATAAACAAACCTTTTGTATGCACGGCAGTTTTGATTTGCATTGCAATCAAGGCTAGCTTTTCAGATCTGGAAGTAGTCCGTTTTTCATCCTTACGATCTGGTCTATACACTCTTTACAAGATGGCGCTGACTAAATGTACAATGTTAGCTCTGGAAATAGTCCGCTCTCTATTTCTATGATCGGCACTACATCCCTTCCCAATATGGCGCCTACACTGTGTACTATCATCTGTTTCCGCATTTTTCTAATTAGCCGCCGGTAGCGTGCGAACAGATTAGTATATATAGGGCATATGAATTCTAGCGTCTTTTTGCAGGTGTTTCCTGACGGCTGAACGCTTATCCAAGATATCGGCTTAAAGCTCCATGAGGATCGTATTAGCGCACATTAAGTTATGCTATATATCGAAGGAGCCGTTATACCATCACTCCATAGACTGTATTACATATAGGATCACCTATAGGGTAATCTATGGATTCTATCTAAAACCCACTTTTTCATATATTTTCTCTCCCTCGTATTGGTTCATTATACTTTAGATATCCTGGAGCACACCCCATTTAGAAGATCTGCCTGAGACGCTACAATCAAGGGATGCAGCACCCAATTCTAAAACTATATCGTTTATAGCCTAAGTAAGCGGTCCTTTATATTAGACGGCTGTTTATTTTAAACTGTGAGAATGCTTATCATTAATTTGTTTAGGAAGAGTAATTTTATTCTCTTTCTTTTAATACAGTACTTATATGCACCAAACATGGATAGGTGTGTAACGATTAATGCCTTAATCATCCATAACTTATGGCGGTTAATCATAGTACATGATCCAGTTCCCTGAAACAAAAGTAGGTTGATATCTCCCATAATGTAGTCAGAATATAACGGTAAAACAGTAAAAAAATTACATGTATACACATTTACTTAACAAATATGACCTATTCTTCCGTTTGTTTTTAGAGATTGGTCTATACACTCTCCCTCGTATTGGTTCATTATACTTTAGATATCCTGGAGCACACCCCATTTAGAAGATCTGCCTGAGACGCTACAATCAAGGGATGCAGCACCCAATTCTAAAACTATATCGTTTATAGCCTAAGTAAGCTGTCCTTTATATTAGACGGCTGTTTATTTTAAACTGTGAGAATGCTTATCATTAATTTGTTTAGGAAGAGTAATTTTATTCTCTTGCTTTTAATACAGTACTTATATGCACCAAACATGGATAGGTGTGTAACGATTAATGCCTTAATCATCCATAACTTATGGCGGTTAATCATAGTACATGATCCAGTTCCCTGAAACAAAAGAAGATTGATATCTCCCATAATGTAGTCAGAATATAACGGTAAAACAGTAAAAAAATTACATGTATACACATTTACTTAACAAATATGACCTATTCTTCCGTTTGTTTTTAGAGATTCTCTTATTACTGATTCAACATATATCCACTAGAAAACTGTGATCATATTTCAAGCCTCTCGCTTACACATAAATCCTTAGGATCTTGCACCATAATAGTCATCAAGTAAGTGTGGTAGTGTATGTTATTGGTACTTTAGTCTGTTTGTCATTAGGCTACAGTACTAATTTTGATTCCATCTACTTATTGTCGTTACAGTCAGTTTATATCTCATTGGGAATTTTGGTACTACTAACTCAACTGAGTTTGTATGTTATAAAATAAGTATGATATTATTATGCATCAACTCTAATATAGTCTCTAGCTCCAGATATATGTCTAGCATGTATATTCCGACAAAATTGATAACTGGGCTCCTTCTTACAGATTCACTCTTGTTAGGTCGATATCTCATTCTGAGATGAAGACCATTTAAATAGATCACTGAAAAACTAGCCTACACTTGCAACCATCTTATGTTTTGGGCCATTTATCTGTATATTCTTTTTCTTTAAATCTATATTCTTTTTCTCTATCTTGTACTCTATTTATTTTTATTTAATTGGTTTCACATTTTCTAATTTATATTAAATTTATTGTATTTAGAGCTTTCTCTGTATATATTTTGTGTATATAATATTTATGTAATATAATAGGATTAGTGGATGTACATATTTGAGTCTGTCTTTCTTGAAGAAATAATATAAGGCCAAGTAATGCTATACTAGCTCAAATTAATGTATCATCGAAATTGAAAAATATATAATGAAATGTATTATTGATGAATTATTTTTTTTGATAAAAATAGGTATATTAGCCGTCCAGTTTGATATTATGTTCAAGATTGAATTAATGATCAATATTCTAGGTGCATATGTATATAATATTAAAATAGTAACCACTATGTTATGTTATTTTATGTCTCATATAGCTATTTTGCAATAGACGGACCCCTGATGAAGGCAGAATTGCCGAAACGCACGTAGCTGACATCTACCGCATTGCCCTAATCAACTGTTCATCAACCATATATTCAACCTTATTTATTTGAACTGCTTAATTGTTTAATGAATATGATGATCTATTTTAGTATAATTATTTTATGTATTGTTCTTTGTCACTGCATATTCTCTTCAATTAAATGATTTAAAATGAATTTAGAAAAACAAAAAATGGAAATTGAAAACAAATAAAATTATATATTTGTTCATAATAATTATGTATTTTGGAATTATGTATAGAGTATAACTAGTGGTTTCGTCTAGCACACACCTAGAATATTTTGGCATTTTCTTATTGAAACTTGCTATAGTCTCCTTTACCTAATGTGGCTTGTCCCTGCGTATAGCAAGTTCATTGGTTATGTAGGGGTCCCCTTCTTTCCAAAATTGCAGTGCGTCAGCTACAGCGGCGTCACCCTTGTTCTGGGATGCGACGGCAGCAGCTGCGATGGCGACAAGCTTCTTCTCAGTGAGTGGCGCTTCCAGCTCCTTGCAACACGCAGTCCCTCAGAAGGCCCAAAACAGCAGCAGGCACTTCCAAAGAACTCTGGGGAGCTGGGGGTTGAAGTCTGTTGTCCCTGAGATTTCAGCAGGAGGCAAGCTCTTTTCAAAGCCCTTGGAGATCCTTCTACAAGTTGAATGAAAATGCACACAAAGTCCTTTTTCTTTTATTTGGCAGTCAGTCAACCACTGCAGGCCAATCCCCCAAGCAGCACTTCAGCTTAGGGATAGTCTCTCCTCAGCTTCTTCTGGTTCCACTCCTCAGCAAAGGTTTCTTCTTGTTCCCAAAGTGATCTAAAGTTCTTGGGTTGGGGTCCCAATATTTATACTAAGTGTTCCTTTGCTCTCTGAAGGCAGAGAGGCCTTTGCCTAGTCCAAACCAGTTCTGGACAGTCCTGCAGCACTTTGTTTACATGACTTCTTCTTTCTTTTCAGAGTGCAGGGCAGAGACATCAGACACACCACAGGAGGTGTAGCCAGCATTGTGGAGGGAAGGCACAGCCCTATTCAGGTCCCAGATGCAACTCCTCCCTCCCATCTAGATGCAGATCTCTCTATTCACCACTGGGCTACCTCACCCTGTCTCCTGGAATTCCCCAGCCCTGTCACTCAAACTCCAGACAAGGAATACACAGCCTAGCAGAGGCAGGTTTGAATGGTTAGACAAGAAAATACCTACTTTCTAAAAGTGGTACTTTCAAACACCGAATGTTAAAACCAAATTCACTAAAAGATCTATTTTATCATTCTGAGTTCAGGCATACTAAATTTGAATTTCTGCCATGTTCCCTGAGTCAGTTAGGATTATAAAATGTAATAATCAAACTGCCCATTCTGGCCTATGGAGAACAGGTAGCCTTGCAATGCTGATAAACGAAAATGGCTGTAATTCACTATTAGGACATGCCATACACACCAGGGCATGTCCTGCCTCATCCTTACAATGCACCCTGCCCTTGGGCCTACCATAGGGGTGTCTGATATGAAGAGAAGGGAAGTTTTAGGGACTGGCAAATGGGTGCACTTGCCCAGTCAGCATGACAGTACCAGTCAGCGGGCTCCTCCAGGAGGAAGTCGACTCACCCGTTCACATATAGGGAGAACAGGGTTGGAGCCAAGACGCATCCCTGTCGAACACCTCTATTAACAGCGATGCGCTCTGTTGTTTGACCCTGCTCCCCCCACCTGACCTGGGCGACATTCCCCTCATGAAGTCGTATTAGTAGTTTAAAAATACACAGGGGGATGCCCATCTCACCAAGTGTTGCCCACAGTTTAGATCTAGGGACTAAATCAAAGGCAGTCTTCAGATCTATAAATAAGAGGTAAAGACTGCCCTTGCCCAGCACAACTACCTTCCCATAAATAAGGAGAAGTCAAAAAACTTGGTCCATTGTCCCAGTCTTTGATCTAAATCCGGCCTGATACTGGGAAAGGATAATCTCATCCTCTATCCATGTCTGTATCCTGTTCAAAAGCATCCGGCCAAAGACCTTCTGCATGGCATCTATCAGACTAATTGGTCTGTAGTTGGCGGGTTTATCCCTAGCACCCTTTTTATACATGCGGACTACTTCGGCGCTCTTCTAAGATACTGGGACTGGCATACCATCGCCTACGGCATTTGCTAGTAGTAAGATATATTGTGCCCAGTTGTCAGGGTCGGCCAAGAACAAATCACTTGGCAAACCATCAGGACCTGCCGCGTTTGAGGGGACAATTCTGTTTTTTGCAGCTTCTGCCTCATGAATGGTAAAGCGTTCCTCTTCTGGCGTGCATCCATTCGCACAGTCTGGTTCCCCTTCCATGTTTACCTCCTCTGCTGAATAAAGGCATTTGAAATGGTCATACTTAACCTGGCTGGTGATATAATTAAGGGGTGGGCGAGCACCTGTCTTGCTGCCCATGTAGCTAGTTTCCAGAACAAATTGTTATCTTTGGATAGGCAGACATCTTTCAGTTGTACACAGCGTAATTCGTCCCAACTTCCCTTGGCTTCGCGCGGGGCTACTTTGTAGGATTTTCTGGCAGATTTTTTGTGCAACTGGTTTTTCTCTTTAATGGCTTTGGCCAGAGTTGAACTTTTAGCCCGACAGTCTTTATTATACCAGGAGTAGGGGTCCTTGTTGATGCTGCAAGGTTTTTTGCGCATGTCTGGAACTTGGAAATGTGAGCTTATTTGGGCAACAGTGTGCGCGTGGACCCTTAAAGTGTCTGTTGATCTTGTTGCACTATTAGCTGCAAATTGGAGCTTGGTTATTCCTGAATTAAGCTCGTGTTTAATATCAGCAGTCTTGGCATTGCTTAGAATGACCTTCTTCCATTTCAGGACTTTTTTACAGTTAGATGGAACTATGTCCCTGGTACTTGTCAGAGGTGTATTATTCGGCTGTTGATGAGTTGCCTCCTACAGGGACTTCAGAGTCAGGCACAGGGGGTTGTGGTCGCTCTCTGTTGTCGAGCCCACTAGCATATCGACCAGATTCCCCCACAATTTAACATCTAGGAGAATATAGTCGATCCGAGATGGGCAGCTGGCTCTGTTATAGGTGTTGGCACCTTGCTCATCAGATAGCGACCTTCCATTTGTTGCATACTCCATAGCAATAGCTTTAAGTTGGAGCACTTGTGTGTCCACCTTTTTACTATGGGGAGGTCAAGTTGGGGTACTGCCCATTTGCTATCTTGATCTTCTACTCCTGATAGGTCCTCTATATCCAGTGGTTCGTAGGTGCAATTGAAATCTCCTGCAACTACTACTCGTGCTTGTGGACGGCAGTTAGCTAGGCATTCATCTAATGCTGTGATGGTGGCTGAGGACCTGCCGCCCTTTATCCCTCTTGTGTAACATTAAAAAGTTCTATTTGGAGTCCACCCCTAGGTCCCCTGAAGCTCAACCACAAAATATCGGGACTTGCGCTGGTTTGTAGATTGGTTCGACAATCTAAAGCTATACTTATCCAAGCAATCAATCCTCCAGACGGGCGCCCTCTCCCAATGGAAGTTGCTGGTATATGAAAGCAGGTATAACCTGCCTTATATAGTGCGACCAAACTCCACGTCTCCTGGAAGAGGCTGACGTCAAAGTCTCCCACAAATTCATTCCAATAGGGGAGCTGCATTTTACTATTTAGGCCCGCCACATTCCATGACACTACCTTCAGTTGATGTCTGGCTATGGCATTTGGCGCAAAAGCATGAGTGTCAGATTGGGTGTCGACTGGTGCTTGCAATCCTAAGTGTGTAGGAGTGTTAGCAGCTAATTTTTTGTCAGTGCCATCCATGGTGTGTGTTTGGGGCTTAGGGAAGACCGAGGTAGCAAGGGGGTTAGCTGTATGGCTTAAACTAGGCTCTAAAGTCGGTAACGCAGAACAGGAGTGTACCCAGTCCCTTAGTCAGTCAATAGCCTCAAGAGAAGAAGTGCCTACCGGGTGTGTCGATGGTTGTGGGGTTAGTGACCTGTCCTGATTATATATAGGGGGGTGCCTAAGTTGGATTGAGGACCCATCGGGGGGCAAGTGCGAAACTCCAGAGCAAGGAGGTTTTCTGCCTGATCGGCTCCCTTAAGGGCAATCTCGATATTATCCAGATGGTAATTTGGGGAGGAACACCTCCGTGTTTGTAGGCTGTCGTCTCTGATCACTGAAAGACAACCCCTGACGTGGAGGATCCAATGAGTCACTTTATTTATCAGGGACTCCTCACTCTCATAGGCATTCTTACAGTCAATTTTCGGGACATTGGTCATGTAAATGTTTTGTTTTGCGGCCGATTGGTGTTACCTGTGACTGCTAAGGAGAAAGGCTGGTCTCGGCTTCCATGTTTGGAAGGTTGGACTTGCTGTGGCCATGTGTCCCCATGCTTATTTGTAAGATTCTGTGGAGCTGCTAGCCTTTTGAGCTTCTCTTAATAAACATATATAGCAATATAATTTACACAAGTATTGATTTAACTAACCAATATGTAACAAATAGTAAAAAAGGTTTAAAAACTTCAAATATATATTTAAATATCTTTCCACCTTTCTCCCCTACAAATTCTACAACCTGTACATATTTGTTTTTAAACTAAAAGTAGCTCAAAAACAACTACTATAAAAACAAATACTGAAACATTTACAAACACATTGCATTAACATATTAATAACTTAAAACACATTATATCCAAGAACATTCCAAAATACACACTTCATGTTTTATATAACTATATTAAAACAACCTAACATTAAACAGTTACAAACAAGATATTCTTACCTGCAATATTTGTACCGCACTATTTTTGTCACCAAGATATTTTGACACTATTGCTGTCAGACAGTATTTTGACACAATATTAACACCAAGCACTAATACTGCAAGTGCAGTACATAGAAGATGCATAATTATTGCACTGTCGCAAGTACTCCTGCTCAGAATGAGGCTTAACAGGTGCAGTGGGTGTTGGGTCATCCAATGGAGCCTATTCATAAAGGTAAATAGAAATGTGCATATTCACAAATAAGTATATTTACTACTACACCTTGATGTAACTATACACTTTTTTGCTATTGCCATTTTCGAGTGCAGATTTACATCTTGATGCAGGCTTGCATGTCTCTGCCCTTCAAATCAGGGGCGGTATCCTCCTTCAATAGGCTTTGCATGTGTAAAGATACTACTAGTAACTTTGCACATGTAGATGTTTGCCAATGTAGTGGGATCTCAGTAGAGAAAAGTAGAGGGGAAACTAATAAATGTATTATTCAATAAAACATACTTCCATTACAAAATGTATGCAAGACTCATGCACACATATTTGCACTGCACTGTTGTGTGTGCGTTTGTGCATGTGTGAGTGTGTGTGTGTGTGTGTGTGTGTGTGTGGTGCCAGGCAGCTTGTAGATAAGCAGCTGTCATGCTTTCTCACTTTCATGCAGTACAGCATATTTTCCCAAAATGTACAGTAGCTTGCACAGCAGCAAATCCTACAGTTAAAAACGGGAACAGCTATCACTAGGAACAGAGGTCTGAACTGCAGTCTGCACATGGATCATTGGTCTATTTTTGAACCTAACCGATGGAGGGGTGGGCCATTTTGCATGTGTGCATTTGGGCTCTGCAAAAAAAAAAAAAAAAAATCCATTTAAGATGTGAATTTATTAACACAGTTCCCACACCCATAACCGGATCCCTGTTCTCCCAGCTCCCAACTGACCAACTCACAACCTTTCCTGCATGGATCTCATTTAGAGTTCGCCAGAGGGAGCAGCTTCTAAAATGGGCTTGCCCGTCGCGACTCCTGGCATTGCCCTTGCAACTCCTTGACTCAGAGATTGCAAAGGCAGAGCCAAGAACAGAAACAAAGTGGGTCTTATATGAGCACTAGTTAATATGTGTTGCTTTCTAGTAGAAAATCCCATCTCTAACATCCACATGACATTCAATGAAGAAAATCTGCATGCTTATGTGAAAGTTGTTTCTGTACAAACATGATTTATAGCTAGAATAATTCCATGTTTTTCCATTTTTAAACCTCCAAGGTTTTCCCATATATATTGGTCTGAGGTCAGAGTTCAGCCCTTGCACACTACCCAAAATTATCTTTCTTCTGTGTTGGATCTGACCCTTCTGCAGGGTCATCCCCAAACCTTTTGCCTTTGCCTTCCACTTTTTTGCTGAATTGTTTTTTGTTGGCCTTATGACTGCTACCTAGTGCTAAAGTGCTTGTGCCCTCTGCTCAAAACATGGTAACATTGGATTATACCTGATTGACATATTTAATGTACTTATAACTCCCTAATAAAGTGCGATACACATGCCCAGGTACTGTAAAATGAATGCTAATAGTGGGCCTGCAGCACTGATTGTGCCATGTCGACCTGGCAAAATAAACCTTTTGTCAGGCCCACTCCTTCCTTTTTCATACAAATGTCACCCCTAAGATAGGCCCTAGATAGCCCTCCCAGGGCAGGGTACAGTATGCTTAAAATGTTTGACATGTATTTTAGGTTTTACATGTCACTGTAGTGAAAAATTACTGCAAGGCCTATCGCTCCCATTGGCATAACATTGGAGTTACCTTATTATATTTTATAAGTATAATTTCCAAATGGGAAGAGATGACTGGTTCATATTTGGTGTCACTGGAAACCTAATTTAAAATACTAACTTATGGTGAAGTCAGATTTGAAATTACAATTCAGGAAATGCCACCTTAAGAAAGTTGCCATTTTGTTGCCTTATCCATTTGGTGCTTGCAGCCTGTCTTTAAAGACAAGACTAGGTGTAATTGACAGTTGGGTTTTGTGTATTCCTCCTAGACATCCACACACAATGGGAGCTTAGGTGTGACTGGATGGGCCATCACTGGTAGGATGGGAAGGAGAAGCTGGGCCCAGCATCACTTACACCTGAATAGGCTGTGTCTTGTCTCCACTCAAAGGGCTGCAAACCCCCTGTAGTTAGTCTGGAGCCAGGGCAAGGAAGGCAGGGCATCTGTGCACTTCGAATATATGTCTTTAGAAGTTTCTCCCCTCTTCAAAGTCACAACTGTTTATAATAGAAGGACCTGGGACACCACCAGTTCAGTACACTTCTGGACCTATGGATACATTGCTAGGAAGAAAGGCTGCTGTGCTGCTACACGAAGGACTGCCACTCTGCTGACAAGCTGCTCTGAAGGAACTGCGGTAATGCTATGCTGACCTGCAACCTGCGGCTCTCTTGCCTGGGTGAGAAGGACTGAATCTGCTTCATTTGAACCCTGAACCCAGAGTTACTCCAAGGGCTGGTTGCCTGGCTTCCAGATCTGAAGCCTCAGGGGCATAACAGATTTCTAACAACCTTACATTTGCACCTGGATTCTGCCAGATACCCCAGTACTTGAACCTTGGAAGTGGGCCTAAACTGCTCTGTCAGCCTCCATGGGTTCATAAGAACCGATGCATCTTCTCTGCTTCACAGTGCAAATCTGAGCAGAACCGATGCATCACATCACTGTATGGATTGGAAACACCATAAAAGACCTGCATCGCACCGCAGCCCAACACAGAATTGGAACCATCATTGGACAACACATCCTCAGTGCTGGTCTTCGCAACTCTCATTGATGGCAGCCTCAATGATGACGGACTCCACATCACAGCCTTCAGGGATACAACCCTGATCGATTCTGTCAAGGTTCAGGAAGATACCTCGTAGTCTCAGAGACACCGGCTGCATTTTGCATACGATCGTGGCATCCCGGCGATTCACAAGCCTTGGATTTAATCCAGAATCGAAATCTCTCCCTTCTACTACGAGGTATCTTCCTGAACCTTGACAGAACCTTGACAGAATCGATCAGGGTTGTATCCCTGCAACCGACACTTCCCTTCCCTCGATTGTCGTCTCCAGCCGATTCCGTCTGGATGCTCATTTCTGACGCCCTGCCCAATATTAATTTGACTATTACAGAAATTCCCCCCACTTTTTTCTGCGCTAGCACCAAATTTTACGTGCATCAGCACTCATCAAATAGGCCACCCAGGTCCTGAAGTTGATCCTAATTTAACAGGATCGAAATGCCATCGACCCTTGCCCACCAGCTAAAACGCTTCAGGCGCACCTTGAACTTTGGTTCTCCAAAACATTGAAAATGACAATCTATGTATCTGAAATAATTTCTGTGTGAACCTTTTTATCTTGTATATATTTTGTATTTAACCTACATCACGGTTCTCTTGCGCCTTGCGCTGTGCTGTTCTGTCATGTTGTCACTTGCGCCGTCACTTTCTGTCACGAGCACTATGTGCACTTTTCTTTAGGGTTGCCTTCGCATTCATGCCTAACAGTGCTGTCACAACTGTTGTGTAATCAGTCTTAATGAATCCGGCTGAGATATTGTTGTATTTATATTGTACCTACCCAGATCTCAGCTTGGTTTATGGGTTATACTCCTGTGATTTTTCTATACTGTTTGAATTGTAGCACAAATACTTTACACCAAGCCTCTAAGTTAAGCCTGAGTGCTCTATGCCAAGCTACCATGTGGTTGAGAACCGGTTAATTTGGGGTTTGCTTGTGCCTTACCCTGACTAGGATTGTGGTTGCTGCTTGACCCTGGTCAACGAGTAACCCAATTTCAGCAATCTGCATCTTCAGTGCAGACCTGATACTGGATTCAGCATTAGGTATTCAATGAGATGTCTATTAAAATTGGTCTTACTTACTTTCAAAGTTGATGCATGCATCCAAAGCAGTTACAGATATGTAGCTATGACATCAAATGAACTGGAGACAAAGGGAGCTAATGGCTTGTGTTGCATTTCAAGTGAGTTGGGACACCAGATTCATGAGTCAACTGAAACCTATTTGAAGGTAATCAGTTCTTGAGGATTGGGTCACTGATAAGGAACACTCCAAATAAAATGTAGCAAAGTGGCATATCCTGAAAATATCAGTGCCCGTAGAGGTTTTTAAAACATTCAATCATGTCTAGACAAATAAAGACCTTGAAAAACTTGAAGACATTAAAATGGACACCCGTGGTGGACAAAGGGCTCCCATAAATGTGTCTGACCTTATGGATCCGTGCTCATATAACATTTCAAGATTGGCCCAGCTCCATGAAAGTTACAAAACAAAAGTAGCATCCAGGAGGAATCACCAAGTTTAGGCCATTCACACGTTCTTGTGATTTGACTTGATGTTTAAATTCTATCAACTCTCACTTTTTTATCTTCGATCTTTGGTTTGATTTTGTGCTAGAAGTGACATGATTTATGGTACACAAAAGATATATAGTGTTCACGGTTGGTAATACTTGACATTTGCATTTTTATATATGTTTTTCCAAAGCTAAAGGTTGAGTCATAACATGAGAAAAACTCATACAACATAACCCCGAGCACTCCTTGGTCAGCCACATGGGTACCCAGGTTTGGATGACTGACTGAAAATCATTTAGAGATGTATTCCATATTTGATTATTTATGGGTTCCAATGGATTTCTAAAGGAACAATTTTGGATTTGTTTTTATTAGTGGAGTGTTCAATTTGTTTTGGCATCCATTTGATTTTGAATGGAAACCTTAATCATTGGATGTTGTCAAGGATACGATATCTGTTTCCATAATAGTTGAAAACTTTATTCATTGTTTTTCATGTTTGCTCTATGTTGGTTATCTTTTATATGTTTTATTTAGTATTGGGTGATTATTGGAAGTCTATATTTCATACTGTATCGATGGCCTGACTTAAAAGCACAGTACTTGTTTACTTGGGAATTTTACATACTGCTCCACATTACTTCTTGTTCAGTAGAGGGCTGCACAACAGCAATACAGGATCAAGATTTTGGTGTAACGCTAGTCATACTAAATGTGGATAATGACCATTATCCAATATTACATGCTTGTTTCCCCAATTCTACTGTGTTGAATCAAATGTCAAACTTTGTACACCAAATATGTACCCAAACTCTGTATTCATTACTTCAGTCTTTTGAAATGTATGTGGTTGTGTTCTGTGCAAATGGATATCAAAAGAATTTCACAGATTTGGGCCTTGGGCTCCCAATGATCTGCCTCTGTGTTTTCTTCCATACAATATGCTCATCATTTCTTCAAATAAGCCTTGTAATTTGTAAGAATATCCTAAAGTGTATCTTTAACTTCATCAAAAGCAGAAGGGTACTTGTAGGACTTACTGGCATTGTTGCATTTTTGTAAGTTTGAGGCATAGTTTGGTTTCCAGATTTTGTTCCATTTGTAATCTATCAGTAAACTTTATAATCTGTATTCATTTATTTATTTATTATAAACAATATTACAATATCGCAGATAGCTCATAAAGAAGAAATTGGTCAGCTCTCAACAGTGGTTATATTGCAACAATGGAATACATTTTCCTCATCAGGTGAAGCTGTAAGTATTTAGCTTTCACCACTGCATTGATTTTCAGTAGCTCACGGAAGAAGCAAGGCTAATGTTTAAAGGTATTCTCAGTGCACTCAAAGCATAATGTGGCCATGGGTCATGAAATGAGCATAAGCTCGTAATTGACTTTGGGGCAGATTTATGAGCCCCTTGCGCCTCGTTTACGCCGCCGTTGCGTCACTTTTGTGACGCAGCGGTGGCGCAAATCCTGCACCATGCTGCGGGGTATTTACAACGTGACGCATCTGGGAGATGCGTCACGTTGTAAAGCCCTGCGCCAGCAGTAGGCGTACCTGTGCAGGGGGGGGCATTCCATCGCAGGAATGCCTCCTAAAAGTGGCTGAGTGAAATCTACAAGATTTCACTCAGTCACTTTTGAGCCCATGCTGCATCAAAATCCTGCGCCTGCTTGAAGCAGGCGTAAGGATTGACGCAGCATTGTAATGATAGGGCACCCCCGAGCCTTGCTGGAGCTGCGTCGCGCTTGCGATGCAACTCCAGCAATCTGCCATCAGATGCGTCACGCATCTGTTTATCCTTGCGCCACGATGCGCTGCATTGTAAATGCGGCGCATCTATTGTGGCGCAAGGGTAAACTTTCGTGACACATCTTTCCTGGCGCATCCCTGCTGATTTGCAGGGATGCGCCAGGAAACATAAATCTGCCCCTTTGTGCTTAACACGATCTTATGATGAATGACTGCACACTTGATTACACAAAAAGTCTTCAAATGATAAGGAAGCTGAGAGGCTAGACTTTAGGACTCCAGGACACAGACTGTGGAATACTGTGTTTCTAAGCCAGAGAACAAAGTCTAACTATATGCACTTCAGGAAAAGCCTTGAACAGATTTGTTTTTTGGCTTGCTTGGTGGTACAGTCAGGAAAATTGTAAAATGCACAACATACAACAATAGAAAACTCTCTTCACATCATGCATATTATATTGATTTATGATTTTATCTGAAATGACACCCTGTGTTTAAGACCTTCCCCCATATTTGCAGGAGCAGTTTAGCAAACATTTTCCAAAGGGTGATGAGAACTCTAAGGGGTATATTCACAAGAACGTGTGCTGAACATCTCCAAAAAATGTAAAACGCAACTTTAAACATCGCAGCCTATCGCAGGAAAATAACCCTATGTCAATGTGGAATTCACAAGACGGCGGTACCATGCGATAGTCCGACGAAAACACGGCCAATGTCTGCACTACAACCACCTCGACGGAGATAAAAATGCAAACCTCAACTCTAAAAAACATGCGATGTGCCCAAATGCGATAAGAAAACAGTGACAACCAGCGAGAGGCCAGCAATACCCACACACGTAATGCGGGAAAAAGCACAAGAACAGCATACAGAAAATGCCACTAAAAAACGACATCAACTGCGGAGTACCACGGATGCACTCTGACCGACTGCAGAGGACAACATGAACCCTACAATCCCCACGGAGGAACACCCAGGAATACAGGGCCTGTGGAAGGCCAATGAGAAGAGGAAGAGGAAGACGGGGTACAGTCACCAGGAAAACCCAATTATTGCCACGGATGAGCCAGAACACCAACACCAACTGCACGTCACCACCAACGTGTCATTGGCAACAAAGAGGCAAAGATGGCACACCACTTCGGACCATGTGAATGCCGCCGCATGGCAGAGGAGGACAATGGAAGAGCACAAGAGGCCCTGGACTGATGTGAACGGCAAAAGAAAGCAGAAACTCGCTGCCAACACGAAAGCAGCAACGCACACCGGAGGAGGGGGGCCAGCAGAACACCAGGAGCTGAATGACATCGAGAATATGGTGGCCACAGTCACCAGTCGGGAGACGGTGACAGGTGTCGGGGATCCCGACACTGTCCAACATGACCCAACACCACATCAACAGGGTGCGCACCGACCAGAGAGTGGGTGGAGGGGGGGAAATGGGCCAAATAGCAAACATGCACAATTAAGCAGAGTACACTGCACACCCACAATGACTCAGGCTCATGTCCCTGATCCTACGTGAACACTTCAGCACACATCAAACACCAAGTAGTGCCACGTACACCATGTGCCCAAAGGGGCACCCACACAGCACATCAACAAGCACACAGCCAACACATGCATACGTGCAAAACATAGCAATCATGCATATACATCAGCCACACTGACAATGCAAGAGACACCACATGACGAGTAGCATGGCTGCAGTCCAATCAAAATGAGAATGTACACGGCACGAGACTGAGGTGGCTGAGTGTGGACCACAACCGGAAAGGAGCAGGTCACACTCGGACACAACCACATGCACAAACAACCCCTGACGTCAACAACGCATCTGTGGACAAACCATGCCCAAGGGTCACAACTTGACAAAGAGCACAAGTGAGCCAAGTCTGCAAAATCTCAGCACTGTAGAAGCACATAAGTCAAAGGCACCCCGCCTCAAAGGGATAAGGGGCACCAAAATCACAGCTGCAGGGGTGACTCTCCCACAATGCAGCACACACACATAGCAATAACAGCACACCTCAGCACCGTGGAAGCACAGAACTGACAGGCACACCACACGAAAGGGACCAGTGGCAGACAAATCAGAGCCGCAGGAGCGAATCACCCACAGTGCAGAATACGCACATAAGTATAACTGCACCTCGACATTGACAACACCCCGGTACAAACAGCAACAACTCCACAACGGAACACAGGGCACAACTGGTGCCGCAAATGTGCACAGCATGGAAAATCACATCTGGCACAGCAGAAAACTGTGACATGACAATGTACAAGTACAACCTGTAACCTGTAAATATGTTTTATTCACATGTGCTGTACTTATGGACATTTAGTACTGTCCCATGATTGCTAGGAATGGCCACATTGTCACGTGCTCATGAGAAGTAATTGTCAATGATGGTGTTCCTATGGGCCATTCCTGCCGCATCTGCAGTGGGATGTGGGCCACCTGCCCCATCGTCCCCGTCATCGTCCGGTACTTCTGGAACTGGGATCCATGGGGCATTGGTGCGTACACAGATGTTGTGCAACACACAACATGCAATGATCATCTTGCTCACGATGTCCGGGCTGTACAGGAGCTTTCCACATGTGCCATCTAGGCACCTGAAACGTGACTTCAACACACCAAATGTGTGTTCAACGATGCCCCTGGTGCATATGTGGGCTGCATTGTACTGCCTCTGGGCAGTGTGTTCGGGTCTCGGAGGGGTGTCATCATCCAAGGGCAGAGTGCATATCCTTGATCACCTGTGACAGTGCTGGGAGAAAAGAGTCAATACTTGGTGCGGCAGGATGTGATGGCAGGCCCACTAATCCAGTGATGCCTGTGCTGGCTGTGTGTGGGGTGAGTGTAAGCCAGCCCTCATGGAGTTGCTGGTGCTGCCAACAACTCCAACAGTCATCAGGCACTCAGAAACGCAATGTCAGAAGAGCAAGGGGGGATGACTTGAGTCACACGGGTTAGTGGTCCCAGATGTACAGCGGCCGACACGGGCCCACCGCCACGGGACGCTGACCTGCCGGAGACTGGGGTAGGGCCGTGAGTGCAGAGCAGGGTCTCGTAATTGTCATAGGTGCATTCCACGGAGTATCGCGGGGGAGAATGGGAGGTCTACTCCCAGGGCATGATGCAGAGGGCACATGCCTGCTGTGTCCAGCAACATGGCGGATTTGAATGCCACAGACTCAATCCAGACACCAAGTCCGTTCCTGCTCGTTGCTGATGACAACCCCCCGGCCACAGGCTCAGACACCAACGATGCTCTGCCGGAGGCTGATGGTCACACATGGCGCACAAGATTAGTGGCACCACATGTCGCAGCCTTGCATTGAACAGGGTTAGTGGCATCACATGTCACCGGCTTGCGTTGAACAGGGTTAGTGGCACCACATGTCTCAGGCCTGCGATATGTAATAATGCCTCACTGATCGAAGAGCGTCTGGTGCTGTGACCACTGCCACGGACTTGGGGTCACTACCATTCAGCACTCAGGACACAGTTCCACATGTGGGACCTACTGGGCCAAAGAGGACGCTGGTGGAGTATGTTAATAAGTAAGGAGAGATGTGTGCCAGCATTGGAGGGGCCAGCGATGGTCTGCGGAGGCTGCAGAGGTCACGGGACTGGGGCTTGAAGCTTTCACCGGCATGTGGTGGGCCCTCTTTGACACACAACGGTGTTGGCAGGTGAGCAGTGCGGCCCTGGTGCAATGGGGCGGGCAGGCCTGGTCTGTGAATCAAAGTCAAGATGTGCAGCAGGCATACAGGGTCGCAAGCCCCGCTGCTCACGACATCGACTTCGTGGCAGGCAGCGCGGCGCCGCACTGTCAGTGACTTTGGCCTTCCTCAGAGTGAACCAGGCTCTGCGCAACAGGGTTTTTGACCACACCCCTGTGCAGCCCTGGTGTACTCAGGGCCAACCCACAATGCTCACACACACAGGGGGGGACGCAGCGTGCAACACTTCCGCTATCTGACCCACAGCCTGGGGTGACATGGTTGCGTCCACTGCTCACTACTCTCCAGTCAACAGCAGTTGTGGTCTGCATGGACATGTCTTTGGTTTGCATACCCATGTCTGTCCTGCACATCCACGCCTCACTTCTCGTTGTGTACATTTCCATTCACGGGTCACTTGCATCCATCGCACGTGGTTGCATTCCGCACCTCCACACGTTCAACTGTTGTGTGGCTGTGGTGCCATGTTATGTCTGTATTGGGTGCAGGGATAGCCCAGGATGACCATGGAGTGTTGTTGTCGTGTCTGGTAGGTGGTCGTGTAGTTTGACGTGTTGTATGTGGTTTGGTCACGTGTGCATTCCCACAGTTGTGCGTTGTGTGTTGGTGTCTTTGGGGTGTGTGATGTGTTGATTTATCACTTACCAACGAGCAGTCCAGTTCCATTTGTGCCATCCTGGAAGTGCTGGTTGATGATGGACTGTCGGAAGATGAAGGAATCATGCTCACTGCCTGGATAGTTGGTGACGACATTGGTGAAGAGTCCCCGTTGGTCCACTATTGCCTGCACATTGATGGAATGCATGTGCTTTCTGTTGCCTTAGTGGTGTGCAGTATCTGCAGGGGGCACAAGTGGGACATGTGTGCAGTCGATTGCCTCCAACACAGCCAGGAATCCGGCTATGGCAAAGAAGCCTTGCTTTGTCTTCAGCTGTTCCTGCGCAGCGTGGAGGAAGTGAAGGTACTGGGGTATGAAGCTGAGGATGGCATCCAGAACAGGTGTGATGAACTTTGATAGGGCTGGCTGTGAGACGCCTCCGACTCTGGCAGTAGTTGGTTGGAAGTTACCAGAGGCCAACAGGTGTAGCACAGCCACCAGCTTTGTCTGCGGAGGGATGTTGGTTCTCGGCTGTGTTGGGACTGTCAGCCTGTGGGTGATGTGGGTCATGATGCGTAGGATGGTTGTCCTTTTGAGCCTGTAGTGGGCAATGACTTCCTTGGGCGTTAGGTCTGTGAGAGCGGTGCCTTTTTGGTAGGTACGCATTCTTACTTTGCGCTGCCTCTGTGGTGGTCGGGGGGGCGTGTCTGGGTCCTGGGGGTGGTCCTGGGGGTGGTGGGTGATGTGGCCCTGTTGGGGTTCCGAGCTGCATGATGAGTAGCTCCATGGTGTCATTTGTTCTTTGGGTGTGGCTGTGTGCGGGGCTCTGTTGCCTACTGAAGGTAGTCATCCGCCTTTACACCTGCTTGAGGCAGGTGTTAAATACCTGCGGCCACCGTGGCTTATCGCCTGTTTTTGATTCGCTTCGCAGATCTGGCAGTGAAAGTGGTGTTGTGGTTTTTTGTGTGTTTTTGCACGGGAACGCTACTCTGCATCTCATTAGTGTTAGTTGGTGGTGTACACCGTGGAGATGTCTGCAGTTTGCATCAGCTTGTGAATGGGGTGTTAGGTCTATCTCCACTTTTGATGCATCAGGTGGAGATAAATTGGAGATAAGTCCTTGTGAATATGTCCCTAAGTTTCAAAAATAATTTTTTTATCCAAGGTTCTTCCCTGGAATCTAGGTAGCCTTGTCTTCTCATTGTATTTGATGTTTCGGTATAATTTGATTTCTTATCCTTAGCTATACATTCCTTATCGATAAGACAGATTTGAAATATATTTTACCCGAGAGCTACTAATACATGCATTTAGGGAGGATTGCTGTTCTGTAATATATATTTCAGCTCATTTACTATTGCCAAATTTCGATTTCTTGGATGTGCATTTAAATATTTTGAATTGATTGTAATTAATGGAAACTTGAAGCTAAGCCAAACATTTGAAAAATAAGCAGAATAACAGGGAAGATAGCTCAAATGAATCAAATCAACAGCACCAGTATCTTCAATTTGTTTATGCATAAGGATGCACAAAAAATGTAAGGTTAAACTCTCATTCCTGATTATCACAATCCAAAATTGCAATCCTTTCCACTCATTAATGGTGTTTGCTCACAGGGAGATTTAGCCAGTATGGTGCAATGGCAAAGGCGTGGTCGGGGCTGGGATTGTGGCTATTCATAATTGTTGCAACCTGTAATGTTTGGTTACAACATACCTGTATATTTCTGGATATTCCCCACAAAGCCAACGCATATGACTATCCATTTGCATGCAGTTTCCCATCCTAGAGATGCATGCAAAATAATTCCAGTACATTGCGGGTACAAGCATGTTTTGCGGCCCGGCATGTGAAGGGAATACCCCAAAAGATCAGACTGGACAATGAGGACACTAAGTATTGAGTGTTTCTGTTACCCAGTATTCTAATTCTTAGCTAGTAAAACACACACACACGTCCTCACAGCGTGGGTAATTGATGCCCACGCGCTAACACACATAAAGACACACACACTTGACACTCCCCCACTCCCCACCCCAGTAAACCCAGAAGAAAAAAGAGACTCTACAGAGCAGCTGTTTTCATTAATACATTTGTCAAAGCAATCAAAAAGGCTTATGGTTGAAACTCCGGTATCTTTGTTCAATAGAAATAGAAAAGAATGCCTTGTGAGTGTGAGTAAATAATGAGAGAGTCAGTGGCGTCTGGCATGGCTTGCAGGTGGGGGGCTGCAGAGAGTTGCGGGGGGGTCACGTGGGGGGGTCGCGATTGCAGGAGAGGATAACTAAAAAAAAGAAAAACCTTTCCACCGGGTCCAGCGTCTGCTCCTGCTCTCCTGCCTCTGACTTCAGAAGCAGGCAGCCAGGCTCCCTCCCCATAGTCAATGACACGTTGTGATTAGTCTGAGCACCATGACCCGGCGCTCAGCCAGCGGCTTAAAAGGTGGACATGTTCTCGATGCAGGCTGTAATGCAGCCTGCATGGTGAACGGGGAAAGTGCACATGAATGGTGTGGGCAGCCCGAAAGGGCCAACCAAACAGTCATTGCGCACTTAGGAGTGGGCAAACCACTACTTCCCTGCCCTGCTCCAAGAGCAGAAAACCCCGCCCACAAAGCAGCACAAACATTAAATGATAATAACTGAAAGTCATTATCATTTTATGTTTTTGCTTCTCACACTGCTTGAAAGCAGTGGGGTGACGCTCCTCCGCCATAGCGGAGGAGCTGCCACTGGAGAGAATGTGTATATTGTCAGGTGCCTGTGTCCCACCCAACAAGGTCACACTGCAAAGAAAGACAACTGCCAATAGAAACAGCAAACTTGTTAATTGAAGAAACATTTGTTTTTTCTGAAATTGTGCTGTTGGACACTTCACTCTTTTGCCTAGCTTGTGAATTAACAGCGATCGTTTCCTTTAGTCCAATTCATCCGAGGAAAGCGAAGCACTTAATAAATTGCCTTTTCTTTACAGAAATTCGGTCTGTCAGATTAATATAAATGCCTCGTATTGCTTCCAAGATGTTTTCGCTTTACCTTAATTCACACTCTTCACTTGGGTCAAATTTAAGGTCTTGTAGTGCATGAAACATCATGATTTTCTCTCGACATTTTTATTTGAACCACTAAATTTCTTGCCAATATGACAGTTCAGATATAGCATGAGAAACGCAGCTGCCAGCATGCTCTGAAAAGACCATTACTCATCACGTCACAAAGATGGAGGTATCTCGCCTATAAAATATAGCAGCAGTAAGCAATTTTGTGATGTATTGAGGGACCTACAAAGCTATTAAACGCATTTTTTTTCCTTTGTGCTAAAGTTTTGCTATCTTCCCTTTCGGTGCATTTGGGTACGTTATGCCAAATGATTTTAGACACTTTACTTGGAGATCCTTAGAATTTCTGTAAAAGATACGCCTTTAGAACAAGTTGATACTTAATACAAAAATATAAGAAATATTTTATAAACAATATGGACATTCATAGCCGTATTTAAAAAAAATAATCAGAAAATGGCACATAATTACAGAGCATTAAAATGAGGGAGGAAAACAGATGGCGTAAAAATAAAGACGGAATTTATATTGGGGCATATCAGCAAGGACCGGCGATAATTATCGCTCAGCGGTCTTAGCGTGAGGATAATTATCGCCGGCCAACTCTGAATTTTATCGCGGAGATAGCGTGCTATCAGCAATGCTTATCTCCAAAGCGATAAAATTCAGAGCGCAAGCTGCCAATTGTGAGATTATCGCTGGAAATACAGCGATAATCCCACAAGGTTTGGCGATAGCTTGCTGATAGGGATAGACATACTTAGCCATGATATCCACCTTACATAGGATATCATGGCTAAGTCCGAAAAATACCGGACGTAATAAAGCAGCGTTAACCGCGGTTAGCGCTGCTTTTTTTTTATCGCTAACAGGGTTAACGATATCCTTGATAATAGGAGAAATGTCGCTTAGCGACATTTCTCCTATTATTTTACTCTGGAACGCCCCCTTTGCATCTCATTAGAGATGCAAGGGGAAGCGTAGAGTAAAAGGGTGCTAACATGCGAATTTGCGTGTTAGCACCCTGTTGCTGATAGGGCGCTAGTTTTATCACTGCTTTTTTGGCTTGTAAAGCCAAAAAAGCAGCGATAAAGCCCTTGTTGATATGTCCCATATTTAGTTCATTTATTCACTTAGCGCACACATATCTAGCTTTCCCATGCTGCTTCGGACAACTGAGACACATGGAGTAACTACCATGTCAGCCTGACAACATCAATGGCTTGTTCTTGAATGTTTCTTCAAGGACATTTTCTTGTTTTGCCGACCATTTTGTGAATTTGGGATGGGAAATTATAGATGAGAGCCACTTCAATACCGGGGGCCCTATTTGCAAAGGTAAATCTACTCGTGATTAAATCTACCCATGTAATATTTACAAGATCTTATTGCTAAAAGAGCGTCACTTTTTGTGACATTCCTGTGATGATAATCACTTCGCCTTATTTACAAGGCTGAACTCAGCCACTTAACGTGTCTTAACGCCGCCTTGTAAATAAGGCCGCCTTTCACGGTACACTTAGGACCTTATTACGATTCAGGTTGGACCGCAACTGATCGCTAGTTGGTTGCGGTCCAACCGGCATCTAGTGCTGTGGTCCGAAAGGAGCATTGCCATGCATGCGGTTGGAGGCAGCAGTCAGAGGGACCAACTGACGCTTTCCGATAGACTCTGGGCTCAAACTCACCATAATCTCTTAAGGATGGTGTTTCTGAAGTTGGGGTTTTGATGTTGGCTCTGGCAGCCATTCCATTGTCGGCCCTTCCGACATGGCATGGCTGTTGGAAAGCGACATTGTGGGCCCAGAGCAGTGCCCCTTTCCCTCCACACCCTCAGCATTTGGGCCTGGAGGGCACCTATTGTACCCTCCTGAACATACCTGCACTGTGTGGCAGGTGCCATGAAGTGCCTGCCACACCGTGTAGATGTTTACAAACTTCAATTTCTCAATGAGAGCTTGTGCTGCGGGCGGTTTCCTGCCCGCCACACAAGCTCCCATAGAGAAATGGAAGTTTCGGACCGCACTATGTGCGATCACGTTATTATGTGTTCAGAACCGCCGATCTATGGTCGGGTGCTTTCCTCACCGAAATGGTGTCTGTCAGAGGCAACTCCAACCAACATCATAATGAGGGCCTTCATGTAAAAGGGGCTGACAATGGGTGTTGCGGTGGGTGTCCCCTCGTAACACCCATTGATTTTGATGCTGCCCCCTATTTACATGGGTGGTGTAAATATGGGGCAGCGACCAAATTAAGAGCAGGGAAATCCTGGCCTTAACATAGCAAAACAAGGAGAAATGCTTAATTTCTCGTCAGTTTTGCTGTTTCTATGGGTGCTGCATTGTGCAGCACACAAAGAAACAGCAAATCGCCATGAATGATTATGAGCAGGAAGGTGTCCCTTCCTGCACATAAACAATCCTTAAAAAATTAGGATTTGCAACTTCTATGTGTGCTGCACCATTAGTGATTGTTTATGTGCAGGAAGGTGTCCTGCACATAATTACAGAGTAGTTGCTCTGTAATTATGTGATTGATTATGTACAAGAACAATCATTCCCTCAATGCAGGCACCGTTGCACTATGGTGTAAGGGTGCCTGCATTGGCGCTAGGCAGCTGAGTTTAGCACAAGCACTAAGGAAAACTCAGGGATACGCCGTACCATTGTAAATGCGGCACATCCCTGCCTTTTCAGAATGGTGGAGTGTGGCGTTAGAAGTTTTTGCTTAATGCCATGCTTTGCCATTCACTTGTAAATATGGCCCCCAATTTATTCTTACACTTTGTAGCAACTTTACTACTTTTAACTATTCACCATTTGTGAGTGTAAATTTACAAAAAAGAATACACTTATATGGCTCCAAGCCCAGAATTCTAGGGGTGTAGTCTAATTTATCAGTGTAAAGTTACTACACCACTAGATACGAGCTCCCTAATAGTAAAGTAAGGAGAAATTTTAAAGTTTATCAAACATGAAAAAAGTAGTATAAATATTTCATTATTGTAATAATCTCTATATATATCTATTTTAAATGTAGAACATCGTACAAATGCTAAAGTACTATTAACTTAATTTTGAATAAAGTATTTAATTAATTTTAGAATATTGAATAGAATTACTTATTTCTGTGGTATTTAAAACTACTTTTTTCTGTGGTATTTAAAATCAATATTATTGTTTACAAAAAATACATTTATTTTAACTTGAAAAAATCATTGAATGTTTTAAATTGAAATAATATGTATTACTTGCGTGTGTACAGATATAGACCCTGTATAAGTCAAAACAATACCCTTGCAGGCATAGAGTGCCACATAAATTATGCAAAAAAGAAGCAGAGATCTATGGATAGTTCCCAAGTTTAGGTGGAGAGTAGATCCTGTATAAAGCACCCTACAAAACCAGTGACACTCTGAATTTGCTCACTTCAAATGTCTGCTTTTTGCTTTTCTATCAAAGTTGTAATACTGTTTGTCATTTTACAGCTGGGCACAGATGGGACTGTGCTAATCCTATGCTTTAAGCCTTTGCTGTAGAAATGGCAAAATAATTTGGCCCTTTCTATCTCGGCACGGATGGCTTTGTTCTATCCCATGCTTAAAACCTTTGATAGAAAAGGAGACATTGGAGATCAGCAAATTCAGAGTGTCGCTGTGTTGTAGGGCTCTCTATACAGCAGCTACTCTCCACCTAAACTTGGTAACTACCAAGAGTTCTCAGCTTCTTTTTTACATAATTTATGTGGCACTCTATCCCCTCAAGGGTATTGTTTTGACTTATACTGGGTGCTCACTTGTGTCTGGACAAAGTGCAACTACTCTGAAGCACTATAATGATAGTGAAACACATGTCAAGGGTTGCTTTTATTCATTTCAGTTGGCCTGGAAGGTATTTAACCAATCCAAATCTGTAATACTGTGCCTGGAGTGGTAAATGGCTTTTGTCATTTTACAGCTCGGCATGCATGCCATTGTGGTGATCTTATGCTCAAAGACTTTGCTGTAGAAATGGCAAAAGACTTTGGAGCATATGTATAAGAAAGTGGAGGAACAGAGATTAGCTCCAAAATTGCTAACGATGCTCCTTCACTTTAGAAATGCAGGGATGCGCCGTACTTACTACAACACGGTGCACCCCTGCATTTCCCCCTGCGCTGGGGCTAAATTCTTCAGCCTAGTGCAAATGCAAGCACCCTTGCACCAAAGTACATAAAGAATCATTCATGGCAATTTTCTGTTTCTTTGTGTAGTGCAGAATGCAGCGCACATTGAAACAGCAAACACAAGGATAAATAAAGTATTTGTTCTCTTTTCAACATTTTAGGACCAGGTTTTCCCTAGTCTTATAATTTTGGCGCTGCCTCCCTTTTACGCCACCCTTGTAAATAAGGGGCAGCGTCAAAATCAATAGATGTTGTGGCGCAACATCCACCGCAACACCTATTGCCCTGATAGAGGGGGTTATTTACAAGGCGGCGTTAAGCCAGGTTTAGTGGCTTGACACCGCCTTGTAAATAAGGCAAAGGGTTTATAGTCGGCGATATGGGCTTGTAAATATGCCCCTTTGTACCTTTCTTGGCGGGGATAGTACTGCGCAGACATTGACTGTCGCTGGTGTTGTAGGGTGCTCTATACAGGAGTTACTCTCCACCTAAACTTGGGAACTACCCAGAGTTCTCTGCATTTGTTTGCATATATGATGCAAAAGACAAACAATTGATGGATGGTATACAGAAAAAATCAAAAACATTCACCCCCAGGCTGGGTTGAATGTATCATTCTCTTGCTCACCATTCCACCCTAGTTCCGACCTGGCCATATGCAAATCAGTTTTGACCCTGTGCCTCATGGGAACAGTCCAGCCCGAACTGCCAAGCCAAGTCCTCCCTGGACCAAAAACAAGCATCCTAGGACCGGTTTCGGGGTTTCGCCCCTCATCAGTCAGGATAGCTAGAATCCAATTGCACAGTGAGGCCGGGACCCACGTCTGGGCATACCCGGCGCACTTAGGGCAAGGAAGTAAAAGACACACAATTGATGGACAGAATGCAGAAGAGATCAAAACATTCACCCTCTGTCAAGAGATCTGTGTTAAATTCATCATTCTTTTGCTCACCATGCCACCCCTTGTTTAGATCTGGCCATATGCAAATCCGTCTTGACCCTGTGCCACATAGGAACAGTCCAGCTTGAACTGCCAAGCCAGGTCCTCCCGGGATCGGGAACAAGCAACCTAGGACCCAGAAACTGGGGTGGCATGGCATGTGGGAGAACAGAAAAGAGTACTCCAGTAATGTTATATCCCACCTTCTGTGAATCAGTCTCAAATGTTTAAACTGATGGACACTTTACAAAATGTAGACTGTCATTATGTCCTTTCCTTCCAGTTTTCTACCTTCAGTCTGTCCTACTTATGACAAAAAAGCCCATAGCTCGAGTTCGAATATTATTCAATTAGCATAAAATCTGTAGGTAGCCTTTTATGGCTTGTTTAGTTTGATGTAGTGTTAAAAGTGATACTGAACAACAAGCTTATGCCCATTTAGGGGCATATTATCAAGCCAGGCGATACAATTATCGCCGCTTTAGCGGCAGAAAACTGCCGCTAAAACGGCGATAATGGGCTTGATAATATGCTCTACGGAATTCCAATTGAAGCTCAGGTTAGATGTGAAGGACATCTAACATGGGCTTCAATTGGAATTTCATAGAGCATATTATCAAGCCCATTATCGCCGTTTTAGCAGCAGTTTTCTGCCGCTAAAGCGGCGATAATTTTATCGCCTGGCTTGATAATATGCCCCTTAGTTGTTAAAACATACCTTGTCTTTCAGAACCGATATGCATCACTGTAGCTCAACATGCATTCCTTATATTGTTAAAATGTGACTAAATGATCTGGTAATTCAGGGGCATATTAACAAGCCAGGCGATAAAATTATCGCCGCTTTAGCGGCAGAAAACTGCCGCTAAAACGGCGATAATGGGCTTGATAATATGCTCTATGGAATTCCAATTGAAGTTCATGTTAAATGTGAAGGACGTCTAACATGGGCTTCAATTGGAATGCCATAGAGCATATTATCAAGCCCATTATCGCTGTTTTAGCGGCAGTTTTCTGCCGCTAAAGCGGCGATAATTTTATCGCCTGGCTTGTTAATATGCCCCCTAGTTATTTAAACATGACAACCAGATTCCAACTTCATAACTATACAAAAGGCAGTTACAAGTTCTCATGTTGTAGAATTAATCAATAACTGCATATTTCTGATCGAGGTGGAAGCAAAATTCCTTACAGTGAATGAAAACGACTCACATTTACCTATAAGAACCATGTGTGCGAAACATGTCGTGCCACAGCAAGGGTTTTGTTCCATTGGCATGTCCTGTTATAAGTTATAATAAAAAGTATTGCAAGTCTAATTTATGTCAGCAGTTATCTATGACTAGGCAGGTCATCACAGAAAAGTGAATGTGCAATATTATAGTAAAATGGTAAATACAGTGTCTATGAGGATTTTGCCCGAAAGCTATATCAAACCTCACTTCACGTGAGAATTTCCTTGTCGAGCCTGCCATAAGTCTGATGGAAGAAGTCTTAGGATCTGGGAAGGTGTCAATTAATTTTAATAAGGCTTATCATGCAGCTCACCAAGCACTGACAAAACCAATAGGTCGGGATGACATTTGTAGTTCAGACTACAATATCTAAAAATGTTTTCTGCAGTGAAATTAGCAACACATAAATGAATGTTTCCTGCATGTAAGGCATCTATTTAATAAAAGGAAATAATGTGCAGTTATTCAATGTTCTTTTGAGATGAAAAATGGTCTTTCATACATTCCAGTGCACACGCGCTATGGGAGACGGAATTCTACCCCAAGCTATGAATACTAGGGGGCAGCCAAAGTGACGATAGATTTATCACCCCATTCACAAGCTGGTGCTAACAGCCGATATCGCAAGTTATCCTGCGATAGCAGCCTCAAAAAACATTGCCACGGATGACACAGGCAACTAACGCTAATGAGATGCATAGTAGGCGTTCCTGTGCAAAAAGCCATGATGACACCATTTCCCAATATTCTCAACGACCAGCCAGATCGGCGATAAGATTCCAAAACAGGCGGTAAGGCGCGTTAGCAGCAGGGATTTAACACCTGCTCTGACCTGGTGTTAAGTCGGACGACAACCTGCACCATAAAAAGGGAGCCCAGCCCAGAGCCACATCTGAAGAACAACAGATACCATGGAGCTAATAATCATGCAGCTCGGACACCCAAGAGGGCCACAACACCCACTGCCACCACCCCCAGGCCCCCCGCCCCCCGGGCCCTACCCCGGGCACCCCCCGGACAAAAATATTTCACACAAACTTTACGAAATCATGAACAAAGCAATTCACCTGATGTTGCACAATTACACCAATTAACATTCATGTGTGGTCAGAAAAAGGAGAAACATCCATTCATCTTTAAATTGCCCCAAAAACTATTTTATTCAACTTTTTCTCAAAACTACTATTTGTAAGAGTCATGGCGGGTGTTCTCTGGACAATCTGTAAGTCACAGCCTGCAAGACAAAATTCAAGATAAGAAGGTGTGTCACGCGCTCATCAAAGGACAGAGAGCGAAGAGAAAAGAGAGAGAGAAAGAAATGGAGAGACAGAGAGAGAGAAAGAGAGGGAGAGAGAGAAAGAGAAATGGGGAGAGACGGAGAAGGAGAAAGAGAGTAACAGAGGGTAAGAGAGAGACAGTGAAAGGAAGAGAGGGAAAGGGAGAGAGAGAGACAGTGCCGACACTACGCACCCAGGCCTCGCTGCTCACCTGCTGCCACCGGTGTGTCTCCAACCACGTGCCAGTATACACTGCAGTCCACCAGGTCCCTTATCTGAAACAGAGTCCAGAGTTAATGATGGCAGAGTCCATATCATTGCACACAGCATCATCGCTTGCCCGCTCCTGTGCACACAGGCTGCTGCACCCCAGCCCCTCCCACCGCCCAGCCTTGATTGCCCGCCCCTGCGCACCCAGGCCTCACTGCTCACCTTCCGCCACCGGCGTGTCTCCAAGAGGGCCCACCACATGCCGGTGCAAGCTCCAAGCCCGGGGCCCACGACCTTGGCAGCCTCCACATCATGCAGCCCCACACCGCGCTCCACCAGGTCACACACTTGATTCTGGGTCTTGATTTTGTAATGGCAGAGATCATATCAGTGCACACGGCATCATCGCAGGCTGCACACGTGCTCAGCTCTATAGGTGCCACTAACTCTGTGAACCATGAGCCAACACCACGTGGCGGTACGCCTGCACTGCCCACTGGCTCAGGCCTACACTGCGGTCCAGCAGGGCTCACCTTAATCCTTACCAGGCTGGGCCGCCAGGATGGTGCATCATTGCAGGCTGCACACCCACTCAGCACTTTAGGTGCCCCTACCTCAGTGCACCGAAAGTCACCGTCCCTTGGTGGTAGGCCCGTGCCAGACGCAGTGTATCCGGTGCCACCAACTCTGTGCAATGCACGTCATGGACAGTTTATGATTGAGTCTTGTGATATGCCAGGCAGACGCAGCCATGTCACCGTAGGCAATGGGGAAGAACTGGGACCCGTAGCGTCCCCCCCTTTATACGTAAGTAGAGTGGGCTGCCTCGACGTACGCCAGGCCAGTGTAGGGGTGTGAATAATTATCCCTGGCCTCTGGGCGTGGTTCATATCTGGGCTGCACAGGAAATCAACTGATGCGTGTATCTCTGTTGCAGTGTCGGCGCCACATGGCCCGCAATCGACAATGTTGCAATGTTGCATGCACCCGCAGAGCGGCCGCGCACGAAGCGATTGTACAAGGAGCGCAAGGCCGCTTTGGGTCTTGGCTCATACATGCCAACTGTTGGGTGTGTTTTGCTATTGGTGCACCATAAGCCTAAGGCTTAGCCCCAATTGCTTCACGAAAGCCACATCACATTTCCAGGATGCAAGCAGTAGTCAGACTAACAATAGGGATGAAATCTCCTTTGTCTCAATACAGAAGGCGGAAGGACATCTGCACATCCGACCTTTGTTTTGCATGTGGTAGGCACCCCCTGAGAGAGATACCATAGCAGATGATGACAACTCCCACACTACGCACAGCGCTAATGATAGCCCAATGTATCCACACTCCACGCACATAAGTCCTTGTTCGCGGTACTCTTGCATGGAATGCTATTGACACTCACGTACACAACCCATACGTCCAAACGTTGCACACTCATAGGACTCATTGCTTCGAGCAGTGACATATCATCCACATAACTGCCGCAGGTCAGAAGAGTGCCGGTTCTACGAGAGCCACCAACGCAATGGCAGAAAATCCCGGCCACATGCACAACCCCTGTCACGTGGAACTGTACCATGCACGTAGTCTGCATTTACTGGGGGCACTGCCATTGAGAGTGCTGTGCATCAATTAACGGCTAAGCCTCAGCCCTGCGTTCAGCCTGTATTGCATTGTTGATTGTGCATATTCGAGTGGTCCATGGATGTCTGCCTATCCAACAGGACGGTAGCTGAACTGGATCTTTACATGTGTGTGCACCCCCTGGTGGCCCACGACCAGGAGTGTCACCGTGATACCCGTTTATGGGATGCCTTGATACTTGGCATACATGCTGGCAGCCGAACATGTGAGATTGCACAACTCCTTGTGTGCAGTGACCACATTGAACCGCTCCCCTATTGGGCTGTAATGCATATGGTGAAAGGGGGTGGACGCTGCACTCCTTTCCAGACCTGCTAATGGATTGGTTCGCCATCCTGTTCGCTGAAGACGACAACGAGCAATCGTTTTTATGGATGAGTAACTGGAGCCAAATCATATTATAACCCATTGCACAGGTCCCAACACCTTGTTGTACCTTGAGGACTGGTCATATATCCCACGACAACAGTGGACATGGCTGCATTGGCCTGGACTCCGAATACATGAGCGGCCCGCAACGCGGGTTGAGACACACCTGTGCAAGGTGAGTGGACAGCGGGGCTTGGCAATGTTCCTCAATCTTACATACTGCTGGAGGGAGAGTACACACATGTGGTATGCGGAGAGATGTTCTGTTGTCAAATGTGATGGGGAAAATACTTTAGGCTTGCCAACGACTTTGATATTTCATACCCAGACCCAGGCATTGGACCCAACCCAGCATGGATTCAGAGGGGACATAGCACTGAATCGGCTCTCTTGAAATCTACTGAAGAGATTCCGACTATTTTAGACAAAGGGGGCAAGGCTGCTTTGATCATGTTAGATCTCTCGGCAGCATTTGCTATGGTCCATCACGATTTGTTGATGGACCGGCTGCGGGAGATCGGAGTTCAGGGCTCCGTATGGAGACTTCTGAAATCTTTTCTCTCAAACCGGAGTCAGTCAGTGTCTTTGGGGCAATCTCATCCGAACCTTTTTCACTACCGTGTGGGGTCCCGCAGGGGTCCTCACTGAGCCCGACACTATTTAATGTGTATGTGTAATCTTTTGCACCCCTTATTCAGTCATTTGGGTTTAGCTTGACCTCTTACGCGGATGACACTCAAATCGTGGTCTCACTACAGAGGAGTGGCGGAGCACGGTGATTCGATTTAACGACTGCATGAATGCCGTAGGGATTTGGATGGCCCAAAACTGCCTTAAATTGAACTCCAGTAAGAAGGAGGTGGTATGTTTTGGCAACAATCCAAAGTTATGGACCCCTGAATGGTGGCCAGACACCTTGGGTCCTCTTCCCGCATCTAATAAGAAGGTGAAAAACCTAGGAGTGTGGGTGGGCCATAAGCTTAGTTTTAGGGACCAAGTGAATTAAGTATCTTCAGCTGCGTCCTTTGCTCTTAGGTCTTGTAAGAAAATTCTGCCGCTCTTACCTATAGAGTGTCGCCAAACAGTCGTCACAGCACTTACCATGTCTAGGCTGGATTACTGTAATAGCCTTTATTTTAATATCCAGGAAGCAATAATGAATAAGTTGCAACTCCTGCAGAATGCTGCTGCAAGACTGGTGTCAGGTATTCCTAAATACGCATCAATCTCTAATGAGATACAGAGGCTTCATTGGCTGCCAGTTAGGAAGCGTACCCAGTTTAAAACTTTGTGTCTGGTTCACAAGCCGATTCATGGAACAGGGTCGGCCTTCCTAAAAGAGCGGCTGTATTGGTATTCTCCAACTAGACCACTGCGCTCATCTGCTGCCAAGCAGGTCTATGTGCCTTTTGTAAAAAAGGCCTCCTGGGGTGGAAGCTTTGTATTGAACGCAGCCAAAGCTTGGAATAATCTTCCATTACATCTCAGAGGGATGACCAGCATATTGGCTTTTCGTAAAGCTTTAAAAACCTGGCTCTTTACAGATTAATCTGACTTCGGCTTTGAGCCTTGGGTAGATCTCACATAGCACCAGGACACCTATGGGTAACAGTAGCGCTTAAAAAATGTCATAAATAAATATTTCTAACATTGCTTGGGGCAAAGTGGAGAAATTGCACGATTGTTGTTTCAGAGCAATGAGGCCACAGCTAGTGCACACATTCCCAGTCATCTCACTGCCTATGTGTTTCACTGTCAAATTGCTTTCCTTTCCCAGGGTGTACCTTTTTGGGCAATCAATGTTCTTACAATCACCCATACTTTCATACTTGATCGATTATGGACATGACACATCTGTGTGATTTTGAATGATTTATTCACATTCGGTGGAGTGTCGGAGCTGGAGCAGTACATGGCCATGCAAACCCCGCATTACATTGTAGCCCGGTGGAGGGCCAGCCACAGTCATTTAGGGATTGACAAGTACATCGGAAGAGGAAGACTACAGTCCGCAGTCTGATTGCTGTGTCATTGGTAAGCAAACAAAATATTGCAGTCCATGTCGAGGTCCAAGGTGAGTGTCACAGAGTGTTTCGGGGGACAGGGGTTGGTGTTGTTACAGGGCATGATGCAGAGGGCAGAACCAAGCTGAAACAGGGCATATGGCAGAGAAGAATGCTGCTGGCTCCTTCTTACAACAAAGGGAACTCACCCGCATCTTCATCCTTTATGTCATCTGTCTGACATGTGGGTGCTGATGTTTGGTCTGCAGCACTGTGTGCCACTGACTCATCAAGGGCCGGAAATGTGTGTGTAGAAGTACCAGCAGCACTCATCAGCGACTGCCTTGGTGGCAGCAAAGCGATGATGAGGATCTGCAGGACATGGAAGATCCCAACAACTTTTCGCTGGTGTGCATCCATGGCAGCCATTCTTTCCGCCTGCATCCGATCCATGTTCTCTATTATCCTCAGCATCTGTGCCAACTCTCGGCTTACATCGCTGAGGCCACTCTGACTAGACAATTGTTCTCCTCTCAGAGTCATGTCTCCAGCGATGTCGGGCATGGATTGTTGGACATCATGGTGCAAACTGTGGGTGTCCGTTAGGGAGTGTAAGTAGTCCCTGATGGGACTTAGACACCCACGTATGTCATCTAGTTTGGCTGCCATGAGGGCGAACCCCACCCACACCTGTTCAGCTAGCCTCTTCTGGCAGTCTAACACCTGACCTTGGAATGTGATGTGTTCTTCGGTGAGGTGCAGGGAGCCAGCCGTGGTGGAGGTTGCTTCCTGCTGTGTGGTCTTTGCAGGGGGTGGGGTCTCCTCGATGCAGCTGGGCTGCCCTGCTCCTGGAGGTGGGTTGCCATAGTTGTCCATTAGCTGTTGTAGGGCGTCGGTGTCGAAGGTGTGGAGGTCCTCTTCAGCATCACTGATGAGTTGTCTGGTCTGTTCTGCAGGAGGTGTTGATTGTCCATCTGCAATGTGAAGGGGAGATGCATTTTAACATTGTGTTGACATGTATGTTGAGGTATTGTTCAAGTTTACTTACAGACTCCATGACAATGTACATTGTGACTGTTTGGAAGGAGCTGACTATTTGATGCGGGACAGTGGACATTTGAACTACATCATAGATGTGAGGTTGTACACGTACATTATCATCTCACAGTTTTCTGCAATGCAAGATGTGATTGGCCAGCTTCTACGCACAGGCGGAACCAGTTGTGTCCTCCGTTCTGTAGTGAAAGTGTTGCACTTTTACCACATTGTCGTCAATGATGATCTAATGTTATTGCTATGTGTGTGTGCTGCATTGTGGGAATGTCGCCCCTGCAGCTGTAATTTTGGTGCCCCTTATCCCTTTGAGGTGGGGTGCCTTTGACGTCTGTGCTTCTACAGTGCTGAGATGTTGCAGACTTGGATAATTTTAGCTCTAGTTCAGATTTTGTACTCTTGGGCAAGGTTTATCCGCAGATGTGTTGTTGACGCCAGGGGTTGTTTGTGCACGTGGATGTGTCAGAGTGTGACCTGCTCCTTTACGGATGTGTTCCACACTCAGCCTCCTCAATGTCGTGGCATGCACCATGTCATGATAATTGGACTGCAGCATGCTATTCGTCATGCAGTGTTACTTGCATTGTCAGTGTGGCTCACAGACATGCAGCTTTGCTGGTTTTAACACGTGAGCATGGGTTGGTTGTGAGATTGGTGCTGTGGGGGGGGGGACCACTTTGTGCCCATAATGGACAGGGCCTTCTTGCTGTTTGTATGTGTGCTGCAGTGTGCCAAGGGGGTCAGGGACATGATCCAGAGTCATTGTGGGTGTGCAGTGTGCTCTACTTAATTGTGCATGTGTGCCAATGTGCCCATCTCCCCCAGTCCTCCCGGTCCCTGTTCGGTACTGACCCTGGTGCTGTTGTGTCAGGTCATGTCGAGCAGTGTCCGGACCCCCAACTCATGCCACCGTTTCCCCACTGATGACTGTGGACACCATTTCCTTCATCTCGTCCAGCTCCTGGTGTTCCGCTGGACTGCCACCTCCAGTCTGCATTGCTGCCTGATGGTTGTCATCAAGTTTCTTGGTTTTGCCCTTCGCATTATTCTAGCATCTCTTGACCGCTCCGTTTGTCCTCCTCCTCACTCCAACTGCATTCACCTTGTCCAGGATGGCCTGCCATATTGCATTTTTATTTGTCAATGACACGTTGGAGGTGACGAACAGTTGGTGGTGTTCTATCACCTCTGTGATGATCCTGCTTTCCTGTGGACTGAACCTCGTCTTCCTCGTCTTCTTCTTCTTGCCCTTCAGTGACCCCGAGGTCCCATGCTGGTCCTCCTGGGTGCTTGTGGGGTTGTCCTCTGTACTTGCTCCAGCTTCCTCCATTGTGCTACTCAGTTTAACTTATTTTGTTTGTATTTTTCGGGGCTTTTATAGTGTATTTTCCCGCATGATGCGTGGGAATTGCACGCCTGTTGCTGGTTATCGCTGATTTTTTTATTGGGATAGTGAGAGCTCTGGCGCTGATGGTGCATGTATCGTATCAAGGATACTTGCTGTTAAAGTGCCAATTACTGTGGAACGTACTTGTTGAGAGTGACACCTTTTGTGTATTAACTCCGGTCACATATGTGTCAGGAATTTGTGGAATGTTTATACTTACTTCTATTTTGGACTCATCGCATTCCAGAACGTGGATGTATTATTACCTGTCTTGATTTTTAAAGGATGTTGGGTGTTTCTAATTACTCCGACTTTGATTACAATTGGATTCTGAACGCGGATATTTTTTCCCCTTATATTGTTACATGAGCCCTGATGAAGTTCCCCCAGTGGAACGAAACGTGTTGGCTGATTTCCACGTTTTATTATCAAAAACAATAAAAGGACACATTTTGGATATATTTGGAGGACATTGACTCGGTTCCTGGTTCACCTTCCTTTTCGTGTAAATGACTTTTGTATCGCGGTTGGCCACATTGCAACTTTTTGTCGTGTTTCGCGTTTTTTTGCCGTCATGGTAATTTTATCGCTGGCATTTGACGCGTTATCGTGAGACTATCACATGGTATCAACGTGTTGAGAATACAACGTTAACACGGTGTTATTTTCCCGTATTAGACTGCGATGTGCAAAGTTGCATTAAGCTAATTTTGCGATAATTATCAGACGCTCTTGAGAATATCCCTCTATGGGTTTAGATAGTGATATATATTTCTCTGGACTTAGCCAAAACCCACTCTCTGTACATTCTAAAGCACTGGTAACAGTTGGTTGTTAGATAGATGTGCTGTCATGCCAGTCTGAAAAACAAAGAAATGTACTAAACCCATCCCCATTTTTCTCAAGTTCAGTGTGGATCCAATGGAATACGGATTAGGTAAAGCCTCACAAACACAAAAACAATTTAAAGCTGTCTGTTGCACTGACGGGCAAGCTGTGAATAAGAGCAGTCCAATTCAACTTCCGTTCAGCCTGACTTTATTTCAGTTCTTTCAAACCATAACAGCTTGCACAAGCATTATAGATGAAAGATTAATAACATTTGCAAAATCGAATTTTGTTTTGTTAAAATAGTTAAAGTCATAAAACCATTTTTACACTTTATAAAAACCAAATAAAACAGTATGTTCCCAAACACAATCCATTTGTATTAAACGCATCATTGACTATAGAACAGAGGATTAATTTAAGAAAGATTGGCACATTCCAAATAAAAATACTGGAGCTACAATAACCAAATACATCATCCGGGGATCATCAAGGGACATATAAAAGAGTACCATCTGCTAATAAAAATGAATATATATCCAAATAAAACATTGCCCCCTGCTTTTTCCTAAGTAGCCACACTGTGCAAAGGTATCGGATAACACCAAAAACCACTGTGTGAGTAGTGCCCCATCTCATATTACAGAATGCCACCCTATATGCCCTCACAACCCAAAGATTGCACAGTGGTTAGATCCACCTCTGCCTGTATCTAGCATAGGCATGACAAAAGAAAAGGATGTGTTCAACACCCTCAATGGCATATTTACAGGTATCACATTTTGTGGAAATGGTTTGGAAGCGCTTCCATTTATATGTTAAATTATTTACATTAAGTATTCATAGTCTGAACTTTATGTACAATGTACGCATCATTGGTGGCTGGATCTGATCCATGTATGGTCCCATGGCAGGGACAACTTTGCAATCCAAGAAAGTTTCTACAAGCCCCCCAGTACTCGCTTTTTGGTATTTTTATTGTTTTTCCTATCCAGAATACCACTTTGACTCTACCCTTTGTGTCTGCCCCCATTGCAGATTGATTACTCCAGGTGTTTCTCAGGCCCAGGATGAAGTTTGGTGTGTTTAAGCCAGGGGAGGAGATGGGCATTTTTATGGCACATGATGTCCTCCAAGGCTAACCTTTAGTGTAGGAGCTCGGGGGTCGTTCACAGCCTCACCCAAAAGAGAAGCAGTTTTAGCACTGCTAGATCACCCACCCTTTTTAGTAGTGTGTCATAAAAGAGTGGGAGGATAGGTGTACTCTGTGGGAGGCTAAATAGAGATCGCTAAAATTAGTTTTCCTTGGAAATTAGGCCTTTGATGTTGGAAGGCCCCCAGACTTCGGCATCGTATAAAGCTGCTGACTGTGCTTTTGCCAAATATACCTTAATGGCTGGGGACAGAGACCTAAGTGTGGTTGCACTATATTTCTTAATGATAGCAGAGACAGAGTATAAAAGAACCACCTTGCTCTTATCCAACTGAGCGTTCCATGCCCTGCTCTTGTCAATACTGATCCCCAGGTACTAAAATGTACCTACTACCTAGAGAGATTCACCATTCAGCTGGCAATTCCTTCTGTGTGATTTGTGTGGATTAAACACCATAATCATTGTTTCATGGTGTTCACCTCCAGCCCACGGATGAGACAAAATTCCTGAAATTTATTCAGCAAGTTTTACAGCCCAGATGGAGTACGGGAAAGCAGAAGTGAGTCATCTGCAAATACAAGCGCTGGCATAGAGCAACCAGCTAGATTAAGAGAATCATGTATGCACTTGCCTAGGAAGGAGAACACACCATTAATGAAGAGTGAAAAAAAGCATAGGCACGAGAACACACCTCTACCTTCCTCCATGCTGCACTGCAACTAAATCAGTCAAATCACTCCCCGGACCCCATATAACTAAGGCTTGCCAATTCACATCCACCTAATTTTGGGGGTCATTACGATGGCGGGCGGACTTGTGTCCACCCACCATTGTGGTGGTGTGTGGGACCATCCGCATGTATGGAGGCGGTCCCGCACGTAGAATCACGAAGCGACCGCCACCGTGGTGGTCGCATCTTGCATCTTTACCATTATGGTGGCCGCCGCAATGTAAAAAATGCATGTAGTGCATATCCCTGCACTACGTGGCAGGCCCCACGTGGTGCCTGCCACTTAGTGCAGGAAAATGTAGGGGACCCAGTGCACCACCCCCTACACAAGTAGGACCCGCAACGGGCCCCCGAAACCAATCTCCGCCAGCCTTTCAATGGCTGTTTACCCGCCACGGAAAGGCTGGCTGCGACCAGCATTGTAATTTGGCACACAGTGCCTGCTAGGCACCGCGGCCAGTTAACAGATGCTGACCGCTCTGCCAGGCAATCGGAATGATTGCCTGTGGAGGATCCGTGGTGGGCGGTCTCTGCCCATGCCACGGTCCGATTCCCCCCGCCATCCTAATTTGGCGGGGGAAATCGCTGTTTGATGGTAGATGGCCCGCCACTGTACGGCTGGCGGTGGCGGGCCTTCCACCATCGTAATGAGCCCCCTTGTTTGATACTAGGGGTCAGTCATTTATACTTTGATAGGGCTACCTGCATTCCCTCATGATCTCCCCTTTTGACAGCCTTAATTAACATGGACTTTGCCTGACGATACTCTTTATTATTCCCAGACGAGGGCTGCCCGGGTGAAAAAATATTCTTACCGTTTTGGGCCTTAGTAAAGTGAGACTTCAGGGTACTGAACAGTGTAGGATTGTAATCTAATAGCAACCCTGCACCTGGATGGTTAATGAGAAGAGTAATTCCAATTCAAAGTATTTCCTTTGGATTGGGATTTCTGAATTCTTGATAATGATGCCAAATCTATACGATGTCAAATTATGCCAATGGTGCCAAATTTATTTTTTCCATAACTAAAATACATTTTCTCTTTGAGTATAAAATAAGACTCAAAAATACTAATTCCGCAAATCTTTTCCATAAAAAAAGTTAGTAAAAATTGTAAGAAAGAAACACCCTGAATTGATTTGGACAGCTAAGATTTTAAATTTCCAATGTTGCTAACTTTAAAATAATACACAAATGAACTATAAAAAAACAAAGTCCAACAAAAAATTAATAACTCCAAAAATTAAGTAAAGCTCATTAGTATTGGAAAGATGAATTTATTTTAAATTAAATCATTTATATTTAACTAGTTCTAAATAAACAGGTTGACAAAATTACTAGTGTTTATACATAAATAAAACATATTAAATATTTGATTGTTGACAAATAGAAACACTACACACCCAATCCCCATTGAAGCATACAATTCAAAAATACATTCAAAATGTACTTATGAAATGTAGCAAAACCTAAGAATCCATTAATTTAAACTATAATTTCAATTATATTTATTAAATTACATAAATGAACACTAAAAAGAACAAACTGAACTTAGATATTCAAAATGTCATAAAAATATGTAAAATTGAGTTTTAAAATATCACCTACACAATTCCCCAACATAATCCATAACCCATAAAAACATATATAAATGACCGAGAACAGCAAGCACATTTTCAATACAAATAACAAAAAGACATCAAATTATATCTTTAACACAGACTCAGTCAATCAATCAGGGGTTGGTAAAGCATGGCTACTCACCTGCAAGGTTCACAAGGTGCTGGGGAGAAGAGGGGGCAGCTCCATTGAGTGAAGGGGTTATCCGGAGAGCCATTTCTTGAGATCCTTCCTGAACTGGAGCAGTGTGGAGAATTGCCGGAGGTGGAGGGAGTGGTCCTTTCACGCCTTGGCTGTGAGGTAGGAGAAGGACTTTACTCCCATTCTGGTCTTGGAGATGTGTGGGTCAGTGGCCAGAGAAAGGTCAGCTGGTCGGAGGTGTCTATTGGATGCGTGGAAGGAGAGGTGGTTGTTTAGATATGCTGGTCTGTGTTGTGGAGGGTCTTGTATGCATGAGTGAGGAGCGTGAAGGTTATTTTCTTTTGATGGGGGGCCAGTGGAGATCACAGAGGTGTTGAGTGATGTGGTTGTCACAGGGTATGTCCAAGATCAGTCTGGCTGCGGCGTTTTGGATGGTCAGGAGTTTGTGAAGTAATTTCTTGTTGATTCTGGTGTAGAGAGCATTTATGTAGTCCAGTCTGCTACTGATTATGCCATGCGTGACCGTTTTTCTGGATTTGGATGGGATCCATCTGAAAGTCTTTTGCTTTATGCAGAGTGTGTTGAAGCAGGCCGAGGACACAGAATTGATCTGGTGGTTCATCATATGAGATGAGTTTAGTATGATGCCGGGGTTTCGTGCGTGGTCTGTGAGGGTTGGTGGGATTCTGAGGGCAGGGGACCACCAGGTGTTGTACCATGCAAAGGGGGTGGAGCCAAGGATGAAGACTTCTGTTTTCTTTGAGTTGAGTTTCAGACAGCTCTTCTTCATCTAGGTGGTGACAGATGTCATCCCTTCTTGGAAGTTGTGCATGGTGATGTTGGGTTCTATGGTAAGGGAGAAGATAAGCTGTATGTCTTCGGCATAAGAGACGATGTTGAGCCCGTGGTTTCTGACGATGGTTGCGAGGGGGGCAATGTAGATGTTAAAGAGGTTGGGGCCGCATGGTATGCAACTATATTGCATACTATGATATGATTATAATTAATATAATATCCAATATTGTAAGAATTTTTATTACTGAAAAAAGTACAAATAACAATACACTTTCCATATTATGTCGCACAAACTTTTTGCAATCACTATTTTTAGCATGGCATTCTGGTCCAATGATTTTTAAAACTAGACAGTCTGGTAACATACCCAAGGGTGTCAATATTTACAGAAAATGTCTCATAATAAAAGCTGACAACATGGCACATCAATAAAGTTAACACTCTTTCCTCCCACATCAATGCAATTATATATTTTTAAAATACAGTTCTGAGAAACTTACTTTGATCAAGGGCCTAGAACAACATCTCTTTTTTTATGTTAATATAATTATTCAGTAAGCGTGCACCACAAACATCATTATAGAACTTTTTTAATCTGATCTGCAGAAAACATAAACAGAAGACCACTCTCCTGGTATGCCTCAGTGAACAGCAGAAACAGCCAAGGAATGGAAACTGCATGAACTTTAGATGGTCTTCTTTATGTTAGGTGTCATTGGAATCATTAACAGTATAGCTGCTTGAACTAATGAGGCCCTACTTTCTAGTCAGACTGAGACATTTTTGCTTTTGGTAGACCTAAGATATCAGCATTTATTGTTTGAAATATACTGTTCATTCTGTTGTGGTAGAATTATCACTCGGGATCACCAACATTTTTCTAATTTGGCTTTGTTAAGTGCAAAGCTGAATATTTCACTTTTCTCTGACAGGCATTAAATTATTAGGCGTGTTATAGTGACAAGGTCTATCCACCATAAACCTGTCATCAATATCACCCCTTCACACGAGGAATATTCTCTACCTCTAAATTTCAATATGTACAATGTATGATATATTCAACTAATGACACTCTGACTGGACCAAGAAACAGATTATCTAGACCATGATAGAAAATACATTCATCTTTTGATTAATTATTTTATTATTCATGTTTTTGTTAGACAAAGAGAACAGTTCAGAAAAAACGTGTGCTAACAATTTATAGATAATAATACATTAAAATGACTGACACATCGCTGCAAATATGATCAAATACAGCGAAATAAGATCCCAATTACCAACCATTCAATCACAACATTCACTCAGACTCAAACCAAAATCATACAGCACCACAGATACATACGTCACACTTGTACCAGAAACAAACTAAGTGTACATTTGGACCCCACACACCTTAAATTCAAAAAATAAATTTGTAAATGTTCAAATTCATACATAATAGTGATAATTATGTTGTAATTTCAGAAGAATGGCATTTAATAAGATGCAGTAAGGAGGGGGGCCTTGTTCAAGGCGCCGACGTGCGTTTCGGTGAACAACCCCTACATTAGGGTACCATCTTCTTCAGGAGGCAAGAAGAGAATATCGAGGGAGCTAATGATGTATAGGGACCTGTCAGATAAATACAAAACAAGAATATATATATAATGTGATAAATATATTTATAAAGCAAATATTGAGTATATCACTTATATCATATTATGCTTGTTCGAAAACACGTTCAGCAAAACGTCATCAGTACAGAGTGTCACATCATTTACATTTTCACATTTGTAAAGCACTAGAGCCAGTCGCTTGGACCAGAGACAGCAGTTGCATCAAAGTTAAAAAGAAAACAATGATCATTAAAAACAGTAACTGAAATTAAATATAGTGTGCTCGAAATTACCAAGTGGTGAGGAAAAAGAGGTGAAAAAGAAATAAACAGAAAAGTTTAACATAACAGGCGCCTTAAATCAGTAAAGTTCTAATAATCAAGGATTCTAGGTATAAAAGGAACATTCAGAGCTGTCAGAAATGGAACATGACCATTAAATCTCTCTAAAGACCACGTGCATATTATGTGGTTCTGCAAACAATAAACTCAGGAATGAAACTAATCGTAGAATGACTGTAAAACGGTGGATCAAGTAGAAATATACAATTATAAAGATAAGTATACATCTATAGGTAACCAAAAAGAGTGAAACAAATTAGAATTATGGGAATTCAGGGAAAATTGAGCACCTCTTCTTGTAAAAATGACCCATGACCACCAAGCATGAACCGATAAAGACGAAATATCCTTCCAGCAAAATGTAATGGACTTTAAAGCAGCTGACAATAGGAAATTAAACAGTTTACCTTCTAATTCAGTTAAGTTATGCAGAAGACCAACAGAGTTACATATTAATATTTTGTAAGAAATAACATCATGAATATGAAATATTTGTTGAATAATATCCCAAACATCAGACCAAAATTTAAAAATTAATGGACATTCAAAAAGCATATGTCGTAATGATCCAGGAAATAATTTACAATGCCAACAAATGTCGTCTTGCATCAGTTTAGCACGAAATAAACGTACTGGGGTCCATAAACAATTAAATAAAATATAAGAATTGGTTTGGTAAAGTGAAACAGGCAGCCATCCTGAAATACTATTAAGCCAAACAGTCGTCCAAGTATCGTCGGACAAAGAAAGTGAAAGCTCAGCATTCCAAAATGTTGAAATAATATTTAAATTGTTTCCTATGGAATTAGATAATTTTTTATATAAAATAGAGACAGTATGTGATGACGTAGAGATAGTTCGAATATATAGTGCTAAATCTGCTTTAACATTAAATAGAATACCATGAGGGAAGGAGTCTAAAATTGAATTACATAAAGACTCATATTTAATAAAATCAGATTGAGGTAAACTGAATTTCATTTGTAAAGCTTCAAAAGAAATAAAAACAGTGTCGAAATAGATATCTTTAAGATAAAAAATACTAGCTTTAATCCAAGCATTCCAAAAATTAATATTTATATTCAATTTAATCACATTACTATGCCACAGTGACATATCTTCAGTATGAATCACAGGGGTCAAAAAATTGAATCCAGGTCATTAAAAATGAGTTTAGTGGATTTAATAATAACCGATTTATGCACATATGTTGACATATTGGACATTGTTAGCAAGGTGGTCAATGGAAAAGGATCCACAAGAGACTGCTCTATATGAAGCCATGTAGGTTGGTTATTTAAAGTGGAAGGAGGAAACCATATGGAACTTTGTTTCAGTATAAATGCCTTGTGATATAGAAAAAAGTCAGGCAAGCCAAATCCAGCATTGCATTTGGGTATTTTTAATTTTTTATAACCAATACGAGTTGATTTATTGTTCCAGAGAAATTTGGAGAGAAGTCTATCAATGTCTTTATAGAATTCTAATGGAAATTGAATAGGAATCATAGCAAGTGTATGAAAAGTTTTAGGAGCAATAGTCATTTTAATGGAGTCCATTCTACCCCACCAAGAGAGGTGAAGTGAAGACCATTTAGGCGTTTTATCTTTGATATAATTCAGAATAAAGTTACTATTTAATGTTAATGTTGCTTTTATGGAGGACGCAAATAGAATCCAAAGATATTTTAATTTATCTTTTTGCCACACAATATCAGCCATGTGAAACATATAAGGAGTACAAAAAATGTTTAAAGGAAAGAATTCAGTTTTATTAATATTAAGTTTATAGCCAGAAACCATGGAATATTTTGCAATAATTTCTAATAAGGCAGGCATTGAGGATATAGGTTCACTAATAAATAACAGCACATCATCAGCATAGGCTAAGGTTTTGATATTAATCTCCTTAATCTTAATACCTTTAATATTAACACATTTTCTTCTATGAGTAAGGAAAGGTTCAATTCCAATGAGAAATAAAAGTGGAGAGAGGGGACAACCTTGTCTTGTGCCTCTAAAAAGAGAAAACTGACTAGATACTTGGCCATTGATAAATAAATGAGCAGTAGGGGCATAATACAGAGCAGAAATCATGCGTATAAACGAAGTACCAAAATTAAATGATAATAAGGTTTGAAATAAAAATTGCCAATGGATTTTGTCGAAAGCTTTCTCTGCATCCAAAGCCAAAATTCCTGCGGGAGAACTTAAAGTGGAACTCTGCTCAATAACGTGTAATAGGGTTCTTGTGTTATTTGTAGAATATCTATTCTTCATAAAACCGGATTGATCAAGATGTATAATAGAATCCAATATAGGGGCCAGTCTAGAAGCAAGTATTTTAGCATACAATTTACAATCTTGATTAATTAAAGAAATAGGGCGGTAATTTGGAACAAGAGTGGGGTCTTTATCTGGCTTAGGAAGTACAATAATTAAAGCATCAGTAAAAGAACCTGGGATCGTTCCTGAAGAACCAAAAAAAGTAAAAAGTTGAAATAAATAAGGCAAAAGTTGGGACTGGAACTCTTTATAAAACTCAGCTGGGATACCATCTGGGCCAGGGGATTTTTTTTTTTTAATGGATTTAATAGCAGCTAAAATTTCATCTGTAGTAATGGGTAAATCTAGCCCAAGCCTGTCCGAGTGTGAAATTTTGGGCAAATCACATGTATTTAAAAAAGAGTCCAGTATGGAGGGATCATGAGGATCAGGCTTATTATATAAAGTAGAGTAAAAATCCCAAAATTCCTTAACAATATCGTTATGAGATATTGCAATTTTACCACTAGGGCCATGAATTGAGGTAAATTGCGTTCTATCTTTTTTGATACGTAAGTAATTAGCTAAAAGCTTCCCAGATCTGTTGGCATTAAAACGGAATTTAGCCTTAGAATTAGAAATTTGGATGCCAGCTCTTGTACTAAGGATTGAGTTAAATTCATATCGAAGTTTTTGTGGCTTGACTTTAAATTGAGGATCATTTGATGAAATAAAAAGCCTTTCAAATTTCGCAATTTGTTTTTCCAAACATCTAATACGTGCGTTGAATGTTTTATTTTCATAGGCCATAATTGAAATAGTTACACCCCTAATGTAAGCTTTAAAGGCGTCCCATCTATTGACCATAGAAGTGGATCCTTCAGGATTGAGTAAAAAATAGTCTTGAATGGCATTTAAGATGTTAGGCTTATTATGTTCATTAAGAACAATTCCAGTATTCATACGCCATCTAGATTGGTTTGCAAAAGTTGAAGTTAAGTTCAGAACAAAAGAAATCAAGGCATGATCTGAGATGTCAATATGACCAATCTTAGGAGTCTTAACAGATTGGACTAGTTGTGTGGAGATTAAAAAATAATCAATTCTAGAATGCGAATTATGTGGATTAGAGAAAAATGTAAAACATTTTTCTGTAGGAAAGTGCAAACGCCAAATGTCAACTAACTTGGTGGTATGAACAAATGATTTAAAAGCATGAAAAACCTTAGGAGGGCGAAATTTAGTACTAGATATTCTATCCAATAATGGGTCAGCAATAACATTAAAGTCACCTCCAACAATTAAAGGAACTTTACCCAACCTTAGAACCTCAGTGGTAATATTAGACCAAAAAAGAGGGTCATCCGCAGTAGGACCATAAACATTGAGTAAAAATATGACTGAATCATGAATTTTAATTTTAGCTATAATATATCTTCCATCTGCATCCGAAATTTTGCTTAAGACTTGGCAATGCAATTTTTTTGCAACAAAAATAGCCACCCCATTTTTTTTACCAATAGCAGGTGATGAAACAATAGTATCTACCCATTTCTTTTTCATATAACTTAAGATTTTGTCATCTATATGAGTCTCTTGAAGAAAACAAATGTCTGCCTTACAACTACCTAAATAATCTAAGATTTTTGTACGCTTAACTGGATGACGTAAACCTTTAACATTTAGTGAAACAACTTTATTATTGTGAATATCAGCCATAATGAAGAGAGAGAGAATAAAAAAAAAAGATCAAGAAGAGGAGAAAAAGAAAAGAAGGAGAACAATAATAAGAGAAAATAGTAGCTCCAGAACAAGTAAAAGGAGGTGAAAATTTTTTCAAAAGGAGAGAATGACAAACAGGGTACAAAAATATCAAAGATGAGACGCACATACGCTTAACAAGCATGACCGAGCCGTTGGAGCCCAATGTAGTAATGACCCATTACCTGTCAGAGAATACGTAAATTAGCTATAATCAAGTATTAGAGTCATGAGTATCCATGGAATGCTGTGAACGTTGATCCAAAAACTGACGCAAGTCATCAGGACGTTGAAAAGATTTTGAAAGATTGTCTTTCCAGATACGCATTGTTGAAGGGTCAAAAAGACCATATTTGAACCCAAGACTTCGCAGTTGAGGCCGAAGAGCAGACAATTCCTTGCGGATTGAGACTGTTTCCTTGGCAAAGTCTTGATGAATCAAATTTTTATTCCCATTGACCATCAAGGAAGGAATCTCTTGCGCTGCCTTTCGAATCAAAAACAAATGATGATGCCTGAGGACTTTGAAAATCATTTGACGAGGTTTGGTATGTTGAGGATTGCGATGTGAAGGAATTCTATGGGCCTTGTCAATCTCAAATTTTTCTGGAAATTAAATTTGCAGAAGCCCAGGAATTAAATTTTCCAAATACAATCTACAGTTGCCACTCTCCACATCCTCTGGTAAATTAAAAATGCGTAAATTGTATTGTCTGTTACGATTTTCAATCTCTAGAAGTCGGGTAGACAAAGGAGATATTTTAGCTACAAGTGGAGTGAATGTCTCAAGCTTAGCCTTATTATCGTGTATTTTAATTGCATTATCAGAGATTTTCATTGACAGACTCGCCATTTCCTTTCGAACATTTTTAATCTCTGAGGCAATAGAATCGGTGTTGACACGAAGCGCTTGAATTTCCTCTAAAATTAAGGAAAATGAAGGTTCTACTGACTCTACCGCCTTTGATTTAATTGGCGGAGGTGAAACCTGCTGCTTCCTTTTAGGATGAATATTTTTATTATCCATGTTGAGTTAGTATCGAAAGTAGAATAATAATAATAAAAATAAAATAAAATAACAAAATTGCAAAAATAACAGCAACAAAGCAAGAAAGTGAAGGAAAAAATACTGCAGCAGTGAGAAAATCCTTATTAAAGCTGGTGCAGCAGCTATAACAGGCTATGGGAGTGGCTAGGCCCAAGCCAGGCCCTTTCCTGAAGGCTTGCTCCGCCCCCTGACAGACAAAGCTGGGAATACCTGAAGGCCGAGCTGGAAGCAGAGGCTGGACACCGAAAAACGCCTCTAACACCGTCCAAATCCCAAGAAAATCACAGCAATCTACAGGTAGGATGTTCAGAAGTCAAGCGACCTCATTTGTGCCGCAAAACTGACAGGATTCGTCGTTAATTAACGAAAAACGGGCGAAAAAGCGCCGGAGCTCTCTACACAGCGGCCATCTTGTTTCGCGCGCTCGCGCGTCTCCCGTCATGTTCCGTTTCTGACAGCTCTGAATGTTCCTTTTATACCTAGAATCCTTAATTATTAGAATTTTACTGATTTAAGGCGCCTGTTATGTTAAACTTTTCTGTTTATTTCTTTTTCACCTCTTTTTCCTCACCACTTGGTAATTTCGAGCACACTATATTTAATTTCAGTGACTGTTTTTTATGCTCATCGATTTCTTTTTAACTTTGATGCGACTGCTGTATCTGGTCCAAGCAACTGGCTCTAGTGCTTTACAAACGTGAAAATGTAAATGATGTGACACACTGTACTGATGACGTTTTGCTGAACGTGTTTTCGAACAAGCATAATATGATATAAGTGATATATTCAATATTTGCTTTATAAATATATTTATTACATTCTCTATATATTCTTGTTTTGTATTTATCTGACCGATCCCTATACATCATTAGCTCCCTCGATATTCTCTTCTCTCGTCCTGAAGAAGGTGGTACCCTAATGTAGGGGTTGTTCACCGAAACGCGCGTCGGCGCCTTGAACAAGGCCCCCCTGCTTACTGCATCTTATTAAATGCCATACTTCTGAAATGATAACATAATTATCACTATTATGTATTAATGTGAGCATTTACAAATTGATTTTTTTGAATTTAAGGTGTGTGGGGTCCAAATGTACACTTAGTTTGTTTCTGGTACAAGTGTGACGTATGTATCTGTGGTGCTGTATGAATTTGGTTTGAGTCTGAGTGAATGTTGTGATTGAATGGATGGTAATTGGGATCTTATTTTGCTGTATTTGATCATATTTGCAGCGATGTGTCAGTCATTTTAATGTATTACTGTCTATAAATTGTTAGCACACGTTTTTTTCGGAACTGTTCTCTTTGTCTAACAAAAACATGAATAATAAAATAATTAATCAAAAGATGAATGTATTTTCTATCATGGTCTAGATATTCTGTTTCTTCGTCCAGTCAGAGTGTCATTAGTTGAATATGATACATTGTACATATTGAAATTTAGAGGTAGAGTACGTTCCTTGTGTGAAATTTGACTTTTCCCCTGATTCTCTACCTATATTAGTTTGCCAGGGGTTCCCCTTGATATATTGGCCCCCATCAATATCACCCCTGCCACTGGTTGTTTACTGAAGTATGTTGATTGAATGTTTGCATAGCCCCTAATATACTGAGCTTCTTGGACAAATCTAATACTATTAGTGACATCGTTAAGGTTTCTGAAAATATTTTTAATGCGGAAATATCTTCTTAGCCACCCTTAAATCATACAAATAGATTAGGCCACTTAAATATTTTGGGCAACAAAAATAAGTATACACCTGCTTCTTTTATCCCTGCTACTTCTGATGGTCCGCTTACTGACAATCCACCAGTTTAGGGGAATCGTACAATTGTGCTTAACGCATTATTTTCTACAAATGAAACAAAATATTTTAAAATAAGGTTTCCTTACAACTGTACTTATCCAGTACTATTACATGCACATTTAAGGTGGGAAAATATAATAATGAATATTTGTTTACATAAAGGTCTGACTTTTAGGTTGTTTCCAACAATTCTTGTGGCCATTCATATGCTCCTTACTTGACACTAATTTTCCCACCTCTTTAATCTACCAATGCCAGCACAAAATATTGCTTTCCAAGAAAATACCTACAGTGCATTTATCAACTGCATTAACAAATTCAATCAAATTGCAATTCTGTAAATCAGGATTCGTCATTTAATAGAATGAATGACTTTTATTGCATGCCAAGTGTCAATTTGTTGTTCAATTGGTTACCTGAATCAGGGTCTTCCTATCCAAAATAAATGTAATATTAATAACAACAGCCACTAGCCTTGGAGCGGTTTATATTTTGTCTACTTAAGCTGTCTTGAGCCCTGCTTACTGACAGTGTGCTCAGAATAGTCCATTTTCGTGGTGATTATTGTCTGATATTTCCCAAAAGTTGCCATTAATTCAGTGCTCTACTTTTTTGATACACCAAGTGTAGGAAAGTAGTATCTGCTTCTTATGGTTTCCCCCACTTTTTGCTTGATGTAACACTGTTTTTGACTAGGCTGACTGAGATCCTGCTAATCAGTAACCCAGTATATTTGCTTTCTCCCTAAACTGTTATGTTATGTCCTTAGGTACACTGCAGATTGCATACTGCAGTACCTTTGTCAGTCCCTAGTGTATGGTACACATGTACCCTCAGCATAGGTACCCCAGAGGCATCCCATGGGCTGAATCATGTATTATACCACCCATGAGAGGCCATGCAAAATGGAACTACAGGCCTGTCATTGCATCCCGTGTAAGTTGGTGCATGCACCACTTACTAAAGACATAGGTTTACTATATCTAAGGGTCGCTGCACTAAAAACCTACAAGTCACCCCTATAGCAGGCCTTTGCAATCCTGAAGGCTGGGTTATTGGTTCTAAGTGAGAGGGTGCCCCTGCAAGAGCAGGACACAACTGCAGCCTACAAAGTCCATCCCCCATCTGCTGTCAGTGAATCAGCCATATACAATATGTAGAGGGGCATTACGCGACTGCGTGATTACCAACTCTAAAATGGCTGAAACAAACCCTATAATGTTTTGTGTCAAACATGTTGGATTCATACCCCCACACCGGTAACCGGTGTGGGCGGTATGATTCCACCCCTCAGAAGTGTGCTTCGTGGGGTCCCTGGTGTTCCCGGTACCAACCTTCAGCTCTGGAAAGCACAAAATGGTTGCTGCCGAAGAGACACATTTCTGCCCTCCTGCTGCTGAGTCAAGCTCGAGCAGGGAAGGTAGAACAGTAGGCATCCTGTCACATGGAGATGTGACCACCTCCCAGACAGGATTTAGTTTATTAGGGCTGGGTGGGTGTGCTTGCCAGTGATTGAATGTCTGCATGAGGGGCACATTTGGTGTCCCTGTGCATAGTCCATTTCAAACCAGTCCTGAGGGCCATTGGCTCTGGTGCGAAACTGGACAAAGGACATGGGAGTAGCCTCCCCCTGTCCAGACCCTCCCTTGGGAGGGTCCCCAGAATTTACCCAACCGTCTCCCGTGGGTACTTAAGGGCAAACCTGGCTGTTGGACCTTAGACTCGTTGTGGACAAGATCCAAAACTGAAACCACTGGACTTTGACCGTCTGGGCACTCTGGACTTTGCAGGACTTTGTTTGGGCCTGACTTCGTCTCCCTCTCAGTCTGCTGCATTGTCTGTGCCTGTGCACCATACAGGATCCACTAGGACCTGTGGAGCATTCAAGACACCTGAAGATAATCTCCCTTGGAGTGAAGGAGTAACTCCCCTGCATTCGCAGTCACTGCAACACTGCTGGACGGTCTGATGATCCTAAGCTCCTATGGACTCCGAAAGGCTCAGCAACACAGGAGGAAGGTTTCTATGTCCCTTGAGGTCTGAGGCGCCCCCTCACCAGGTTTGAGGTCAGAATCTTTTGTGGGCGCTGCAATACCTGACCCCTGTGCTCCATGTACTTTTGCAGGTGCATGTGCCTGTTGGTAATCCTGCGACAAGTGCATTGGGCTCCAAGTAGCCGTAGCCTCTGGCACAACTTCCTACTAAGATCTTCAACGACCTCGCACCGTGTGCTCCATGGCCTGTTTTCTTGTGAAGCTGCTTGAGGTCCTCTTGCGACCCGTGTGCCTCAGGCCGGTGGGCCAAATCGAGGGTCAAATTTGCTTTTCCTGGGCTCCCCTTGTTGCTCTAGGCCTGCCCTGACTCCCCTGTGTGTGGTGAATCTCCTGGACCGAACCGTACAGATCCTTGACCTTCTGCGTGGGTTGCTGTTGCCAAGGCTTGTTGGTGCTCCCGCCGGACACTGACCCCTCAACACTCGACGTCCTTTGTGGGACAGCTCGCATCTGACTCCTGGTCATCCTCAATGTCGCATGGTCCCCGCAGCTGCAGAGTCAAGGTCACCTGTCAACTATCCTGAAGCACCCAACATAGGTGGGCATTCGTCTACCGAGCCCCTGGTCATTCTCAAGTGACCCAGACTTTGTCTCCTCTGCTTTCAGGTACTCTTCAACAAGAATCCACATTTTCATTCCAATGTACATTCTCCTCCCTTCCAGCAGCAGCTCTTCGACTGCGGGTTCTGAAGCCACTTCACACCTATGCACCCAGCTTCCCTGGGTTAGGTAACTTGGGCACTTCGGCATGGGTGGGGTGGCTCTCAAACCTTCTGTCTACTACTGGGATTCTTCGTAGTCAACTGGAAAGGGTCCTTTATCTTTAAAACTCCAACCACGTCTTTCACATAGAGTTGTAGGGAGCAAGCGATCGTGTTCCCTCACTGCATCTGTTCTCCGTGGGGTCCCTATCTACTCACCTTAGGGGATTCCTTGGGGTCCCAGCGATTCTACGTCCTCTCGACATCGTCCTGACTCAAGTCATGGTTCTTATACCACATTCTTAGTATATGGTTTGGTCTCCCCCTGGGGCCCACGGTGTATTAGTGCTATTTACTGTCATTTGTTTGCTTAAGTATTGTGTGCTTTGTGTCTATCTTTGTGTAGGAGAGACTGAAACGTACTAGAGAGTATTATATAATAAATACATATTTGTATAAATACCTTGCGTGGTTCTCTTTCATTTAATCTATACTATAAGATTGCATTCTGGTAAAACAAGCTGCTTTACACTCCTTTAAACTTAGCCTGAAGGCTGCTCTCCACAGTCTTTACAACGGAAGCGTTACAATGCATGCCATTACAACACATTTTGTTACAATGCAAAAGGCTTGTTGCTGGGCGTAGAAGGTGTTGGAGTTAACTCCAACACCTTCCCTACTGTTACACACACTGGAGTTGGAATAGTAAATTAGACTATTCCAACTTCCAGCACACCCCTGACAGCAAGTCGGGGTAAAGGTATGTGTTGTAACGGCATGCGTTGTAACATCATACAACCTCCACACCTACCACTTGGATTGCTTTCTAAGGTTGTCTGAGACCTCTAAAAGCACCATAAGGGTTGTCTGGACTGGTGCAAGGTGCCCACTTACATTAGTGGACACCATATATCAGGCCAGCCTCTCACACCAATGAATAAGACTGGGGGAAGTTGGCCTGGTATACGCTGTCCACTAATTAAAAGTGGGCACCCTGTACCAGTCCAAACAACCCCTTATGGTGATAGGTTAAAGACAACCTTCATTGAAAGCTATCCTAGTGGTAGCTATGGAGAGCAGCCTTCAGGCTCAGTCTTGAAGGAATGTAAAGCAGCTTGTTTTACCAGTCTATAATCTCCTGAATGACCAAATGAAAGGACAACCACACCGGGTATATATTCAAAATATATGTATTTAGATAAAACGCACCCCTCTAGTCTCTTTATGAGGCTGGAGTTCGAAGTACTTAAGTTACAGGTCAGTATTCAACAGTTGAAGAGGAGAAGTGTCCGAAGAGATCCAAGCCCGGATCGAGGATGTAAGGAACCTGAAAGCATAGTCTGGGTCACTTACCAGTGACCAGGGGCATGATAGTCCAATGCCTACAGATGTCGGGTGCTTCAGGTGAGTTGACGGGTGTCTTGACTCTTCAGCCACGAGGTCCAGGAGGCGTTGACGACAACCAGGAGCTGGATTTGAGCTGTCCCATGAAGTCTGTTGAGAGCTGCGGTGTCGGCGACCAGAATGGACCCTACAAGCCTTGGCAACGGCAAGTCAAGTGGAAATAGAAGAAAGATGTCGGTGCAGACCAGCAAGGTCTGGAGAGACTCACCCAGCAAGGGTAAGTCAGGGCACATCTGGAGCAACCAGGAAAGCCCAAGCAGAAAAGGAGTTGCCTTCATGGGGACCCACCAACCAACAAGCTAGTGATCGCGAAGGAGCCTTAAGCAGTCGCACTGGAAACTGGCCCACGGTTCACTCGTGGAGTGGAGGCCAGAGATCTTCGGTGCAGTAGGTGCCCAAGGCTGGGGCTACTCAGAGCCCAAAGCACAACTTCAAGGAGGACCAGGAAGATGATGTACCTGCAAAAGTTCACGTTGTCCAGGGGTCACGGTTCCACATCACCCACAATAGCCACGGGCCTCAGCTTTGCTGTGGACTCAGGGTAGCCTCGGGGAAGTCTGGAAATCCACCTCTGGTGATGCAAAGACTTCGGCGTCCGGCGGGAGCTTCGGAGTTGCAGACCGGACAGTTGCTTCTTTGGTGCCTGCCAAGCAGGGGAGTCACTCCTTGACCCCAAGGGAGATTTCTTCAGTCTTCTAGTTGAAATAGAACATTGAAGGTCCAGGATATATGTTGCAGAGTTTCGTCCAGGGTAATCTAAAGTCTCGGACTGGGCTCCTATACTTATACTAAGATAGGGGGTTGGACATACTCTGGGGACCCACCTATGGGAGGGTTTGGACAGAGGGGTGGTTACACCCATTTCCTTTGTCCAGTTTCGCACCAGAGCAGGGGCAGGTAGCCCCTGCAACCAGTTTGAACTGGACTATGTACAGGGACACCAAGTGTGCCCCCAGTGCAGGACTTCAAGGCACCAGAGAGTGCTCCCGCCCAGCCCCAATACATATCTGCCTGTCTGGGGAGGTGGTTACACCTCCCTGTGACAGGAAACCTATCGTCCAGGCCTCCCCTGCCGGAGTTTTGGTCAGCAGCAGGAGGCCAGACCCGTGTCTGTGGCAGTGGCATCCATTTTCTGATGCCAGGGCTCTAGAAAGTATTTACCGGTTAGACCAGTGTGTACATGTCTCTCCCTCTAGAAGGGTGGAATACTACCTCCGCCGCCAGAACTGGCGGGGGGGGTAGTATTCCAAAGTGTTTGACACCAAACACAACATGTTTCCGTGCAGCCAGTCCAAAGTTAGCATTTACCGCAAGGTTATAATGCACTTAAGAGTATATGGTCAGGCTGCACCCCAAACAGCATCAGAGGAGGTACTCCGAACACTGCAGAGGGGCTCTGCTTATGCAGGGGCACCCCCTCACATAAAAACCAAGCACTCTGCCTTCAGGATTGTCAAGGCCTGCCATAGGAGTGACTTATAGGTTTTAGGTGTGTGTGCAATGGTAGTGATATAGGTAGCCTATACCACAGTAAAGGGGTGCATGCACCACCTTATCCAGGCTGCAGTAGCAGACCTGTGGTGGCATTTTGGAGTGCTTCCCAGGGGCATAATACATGCTGCAGCCCCTGGTAGGCCTCTGAGGTACCTATGCCCTGGGTACATAGTATACCATATACTAGGGACTTATAAGGCACTCCAGTATCCAATTAGAGATGTACCTAATGTACATGGAAACCATTTTAGAGAGGAAACAGCTAGGCTGTGGTCCTGATTAGCAGGGCCACGGCCAGACTAAGGCCGAAAAACAGTGAAACACCAGCAAAAAGTGGGGGTACCCATGTGAAGCAGATCCTACTCTCCTACAAAGACAAAACTCGTTATTATACTTATTACATATAACTTTTTTTAATTACTAACAAAAACTGGATCTGTTATAGTGGTGGCTTACATACTCCATCGAACAATAATGATAATAATGTTAAACAATGTTACGTTCCGCCCTACAATGGCTTTAGTTTTTCTACTATGGAAGAAGTGATAACACATGAGTAGTAGGAATAGATAATGAGGAAGAGTTTAAACCCTATTGCACTTGTATCTAATCAGTACTGTAATGCAGTCTAAGTTGGCTTAACATTGATTCAGTGGAGAAAACATCCCAATGCTTTTTCTTGAGCTATTGCTTTTTCAAGTGGGTTGGACGGGATAAATATAGAACGATGGTTCTTGGCAATGGTCGTATTTTTTTTTTCACAAAGGTGTTAGGACCTGTTGGTGGTACAAAAGGCTTTATGTGCCAATGAAGGAAGGTTGAAAATTCATCAAGGTATGTGAGAAAGCCAATTGCTATATTGTTGATGGTCACACAGGTCACTTATATATAACTCGAAGTTCCTTCATAAAAAGTAAACTGGGATCACTGAAATACACGTTTCACCCCTGGTAGCATCACTCGGACACGAAGCATTTCCTCACAGACATGTGTTGTACACAACACCAAAACAACAATTCAGTTTATACATTTAAGAAATAAGTTAAACGAAGGGAGAAAACATTTTTCAGTAGACTGATCCAATGACAAAGAAACTCTTATAAAGAGGTATGGGTTTATAGCTAATTTAACAAGTACTGAAAAATGCAACAGGGCTGACAGCAGTGACGCAAAAGCCCTCATCACCATTTATCTTCCACACTCAGTCTATCAAACTCCTACACACAAAAATTAGAGAAAGCAAAGGCAGTCACCAAGCTGGTAGTAGTGGTATTAAAGGTCATGGTGGCAGTAGTAGGGATGGTAATGACAGTGGTGCCAGTGATGATGGCGGTGTTAGTGCTGGGAGAGGTAGTGGTGACGGTGGTTTTGATGGTGGTTATATTGATGAGGATTTGGACAGCATTGATGGTGGAGGTAGTAATAGTGGTGCTAGTGGTGATGTTGATGGTAATAGTGGTAGTGGTGGTAGTTGAAGAAATTATAGCAGTGGTAGTGGTGATAGCGATGGTGATTTTGGTGATAGTGGTGCTTGTGATATTGGTGGTGATGGTTGTGATATTGGTGTTCATAGTGGTGGTGATCGTTGTGGTTACAAAAGTGGTGGTGAAAGTAAGGATGATAATAATGTTGATGGTATTGCTGGTAATAGTGATGGTGGCAGCTATGGTGATGTGGTAGTGGAGGTTGTTATGCAATGACGGTGGAGTAATGATGGTAGCGATAATGTTAGCATTGCATATAGTATTGGTGGTAATGGTGGTCGGTGGATAAAGTAGCTGTGATACTGGTAGTAATGCTGGTAGTAATTGTAGGGGCAAAGGTGGAATGTTTGATGGTGGTGGAATTGATGTTGGTGGTTATACTGATGGCATTAAAGATGGAGGTGTTGGTAACGCTGATAATTGTGTTGGTGGGAATGGTATTGCTAGTATTAAAACTGACAATTGCAATCATGGTGTTTGTAATAGTGCTCTGGTGACGGTAATTTTTGTGGTGGGCGTCATTAGGCCTGGACGTAATTTAAATTATGTTGGTGTAATTGGAGTAGTTTTGGTAAGTTTTCGTTTGTCTTTTGGTACAATATTATGAACATTATGCTGTTATTCCCGTTTCCGTAACAATGAGTAACTTGGTGCAAAAGTCCTACCGCAGCAGCACAGAAACAATATATTTCAAGACTGTGAGCAGCTGCTGTTGTTCATGTTGTGTTGCTTTTAGTGCTATTTTCATTGTGCAAAACGTATCTTCTGGTCCATGTTTCATGCTAGGGTGCATTTTGCTCCAAGAAAGTAGCACTAAATGCCTGATTACGCTCCTCACGTTATTCTGTGTAATCTTGCTTTAATTTCTCGAAATTATGCTACAGCAAATTACACAAGGTAGACCCTGGTGGTTTTGGTGTTATGTCACTGGTAATGCAGGTGGTGATGTTAATGGTGGGGGTAATGGTGGTGATAAAGTTCGATGTGGAAATGGTGGTAATGGAGGTGGGGTAATGGCAGTGGTGATAATGCGTTTAATAGTGGTAGTTGGGGTGATGGGACTTAAGTTGGTTAAAGTTTTTGCTCTGTGCACTTTGGCCACGGTGCATTTGTATGTGGATGACTGTGATTACTTTCCTATGATCTAGGAGCTACTGGTAGCCTAGCCTCACAAGTGGGACAGTGAAGTATGGTGTAAGGAGGAGATCTCTTTGTAAAAGCTGCACTCTAAATGACCAAATAGTCCTTTAAAGTTACAAAAGTGTCCAGGATGCTATGGTGACTGATTTTTTTTTTTTTTTTGCATTGTAACCTTTGGTCGACCATCATTGCTTCTTAAGTGATTTGCTTTCCTGCTTTAGTGGGTATTTAGAGCCTGACCATGCAGGCCTTTAGAAAACATTGAGCAATGAAGCACAGCATTAGGAAATAGAGCCTGTGGAAAGGTTGCACTTTGATTGGTTGAGTAACCAAATAAGGTTAGAACAAGAGCAGAGGCCCTCATCACCCTTTTTCTCACCCACTCAGCACTGTCAAACACAATGCTCTTACACACGAAAATGTGAGAAAGCAAAAGTAGTAGCTGTGCTGGCTGCAGTGGTCTTATAGGTCACGGTGCATGGTGTAAGTAGTGGCACAGTAGTGACAGTGGTGCTAGTGACAATGGTGGTGTTAGTGCTGGTGGAGAAAGTGGTGATGGTGGTTTCGGTGGTGGTTATATTGGTGTGGATTGTGACAGCATTGATCATGGAGATAGAGATAGTGATGATAGTGGTGGTGATAGTGATAGCGATTATGCTGGTAGTGATGCTTGTAATATTGGTTGTGATGGTTTGATAGTGGTGTTTATGGTAGTAGTGATAATTGTGGTTACAAAAGTCTTGGTGATGGTGGAGATGATATAAGTGGTGATGATATTGCTGGCAATAGTGATGGTGATGGCTAGGCTAATGTGGGGGTGGTGGTTGTAATGGTGGTGGAGTTATGATGGTAGTGGTTAAAGTGGAGGTGCGTATTGTAACTGTGGTGGGTGGAAAAAGTAGTTGTTGGCATGGTCATAAAGTTGGTGGTAATTGTAGTGGCAAAGGTGGTACGTTTGATAGTGGTGGAATTGGTGGTAATGATAGTGATATTAATGATTGATGTGTTGTCTCAAGTGATAGCAATTGTGCAGGTGTTAATGGTATTGTTGGTAATAGAATTGGCAATTGCAATCATGGTGGTTGTAATGGTTCTCTGGTGGTGGTAATTGTTGTGATGGTATTATTAGGCCTTAGTGAAATTTTAATTTTTGGGAGAAATTGGAGTATTTTGGTAATTTTTTCATTCGTTTTTGGCTCAAAATTACCAACAATTATGCAATTTCTCACGTTTGCATGAATATGAATAATTTGGCATAAACATTCTACAGCAGCAGCACCAGAACAATGAACTTGGACGCCGCAAGCCGTTGCTGTTGATCACGTTGAGTTGCTTTTAGCACTATTTTCGTAGCACAAAATGCAGCCTCTGGTCCATTTTGGCCACTATGGTGCATTGTACGCTAAGAAAATAGCACTAAATGCTGGGCTAAGCTCGTCACGTAATTCAGTGAAATCACGTTTAATTTTGCTGTATTTTTTTGTAATTCCAATGCAGCTAATTACACGTGTTATGGCCAACCCTGATGGTAATGGTGGCTGTGTAATTGGTGGTGTTAATGATAGTGGCAATGGTGGTGATAATATTGGAAATTGTGGTAAAGGAGGTGGGGTGACGACAGTGGTGATAATGGGTTTAATGGGGGTACTAATGTTGATGACAGTCAAGGAAGTAATAGTTTTTGCTCTGTGCACTTTGGTTAAGCTGCATTTTTATATGGCTGACTGTGATAACGTACCTTTGCTTTAGGAACTACTTTAAGCTCAACCTCACGATTGGAACAGTGAAGGATGGTGAAAGCAGTGGAATCCTTCATAAAGGCAGCACTCAGATTGACTCAATAGCCCTTGAAAGTTAGAAAAATGTCCATAGTGGCGCGGCTTTTTGTTTTTGCATTGCAGACTTTGGCCGAACATTACTGCTTTTTAAGTAATTGACAGAGAGTTTGTTTCCTTACTTCAGAGACCGTTTGAAGCCTGACCATGCAGGTCTTGAGAAAACATTGAGCAAGGAAGCACAGCAAGAGGAGACGGGGTCTCAAGTAAGGCTGCACTTTGATTGATAAATTAAACCACAACAAACCCCTTCAAGCTAAAAAATTTACAGTAGAAGGCTTATCCCACAAAACAGAAAACACTGTTATATAATATTTAGTGTTTATTATCATTTTTTTAAAATATATATATTTACTTTCCTATTAGAATCAATCTTTATATTTTTATCATAGAAAACATTACAAATGAGCTCTTCATCCAGTTTAAGAAGAGTCTCTAACATTGACGAAGCAATACATTTAGTCACAGTACATAAATCAACAATTCAAACATACACGTCAAGAACATTTAGAAATAATACATAGAAAAGAACAAAAAACAATGGGAACACACAATAACATACATCAAACCCAAAATGTAAAACACAAATGCGCCGACGCGCGTGTTGGATTGTCATGTACGATCCTTCTTCAGGGCTCTAATGTTGTATTCAAATGGACAGAAAATCTAAACCTAACTAGTACAATGGATCAATATATCCAATTATTATTTTTTTCAAAGGATTTATTGATGCTTCGTCAGTATCATCTGTGGGAACAATTATAGCCGTCTTAGATTCTTTAATTAAATCACAATATATACATTACAATGTTTCATGGGAGTTTTAGATTGAGAGTCAAAAGTTACTTAAATCCATACATAATGAGTGCATAAAAGTAATATTGATCAAGAGGACAATCAGAGAAAATTATAAAGAAATAAAGCCTTACCCCGTGATGGAAATAAGGAGAAAGACAACACCAAGTGCACCCATAGATAGATTATAGGAAATTCAACTATACATACTTCTAAATAAGATAGTGCACGATTTATGAAGTCCCTGAAAATAATCCAGAGATTAGGAATAGCCAGCTGCTAGAATGATAAACAGTCAAGAACTGAAAGAGAAAAATAAAAAATAAAAATAATTCAAATTTTTTCCAATCTGGAAGAACTATAAATGAGAGTACTATAAGAACCATAATCAAACCCACCTAATTGAGATGATATTAATGCATCTCCATATAGGAAAATCTCTCAAAATTAGGATAGTGTCTTTTAAATACAACAGTCCATGTTTATCAGAAACTGCATACAAAAGAAATAGTAAATATGAATAAAGAGCAATTAATCAAGATTCTCACTAGTAATCATTCAATGCCGGTCCTATACATGAATACATAGAAAATCTAGTGTATTCACAAATATATAAGACTTACTTTATATTTGTTAACTTGAATTTTAGTGGGTTTCTCCAATTACACCACTATCACTATAAGACACGTTTTCCCAAATTTCCTTTCGCACTATATCCTATGGCCAAAGTCAATAGGATCTGCAGAAACAGAGTAGAAAAACAAGGATCTATATATAGATAAAAGCTTAACCACTGTCTTAATAGATATTGTCAAAATGTAGACAGAGCGACCGCTAGTACAGATGCTTAAGAGTGAAATATAATAACGAGCTTATATGAGAACTTTATAGTTGGAAAACAAAAAGTCGCAACAATCAGCGAATGACTACTAACGGATGACAATTTAGTTATGGCATGATAGGAGGGGGCTAAGAGTCGCATACCTACAGAATAGATAGAGGCCACCTATAATTAACTTAGGCACGATAAATGGGGGCTGAGCGTCGCGTACCCACAAGATAGATAGAGGCCACCTATAGTTCAAAAATAAGAACCGCTAAAAAGAGGCGTATTCTACCTATTCTCTTACTTACTTGGTCGAAGGGAGTTCCCTCACAGGTTCCGAGTCACCAAGTCTCTTCAAAACATAAAGTCTCCGAGGTGGTATGTCCTAGGAACAAACTCGCATTATATAATGTCAGCGTTTCAATCAGGAGAACGAAACGCTACGGTAGCTACTAACGTGACGCAATGCAGTAGCCATCTTCGGTATGTGGAGATTTTCAAGAAACTGAAGGACGTATAGCGCTAATAGATGGCTGAATCTAAAAAGACCGCGCTCAAACAAAAAGTCATGCTGCCATCTTGAAATCTCAAGAAGGACGTACAATTTGATAGAATCTATACATCACTTCTACATCCTAGATCGATATTATGAAGTGAAAAAGTACATGAGTGCCCAATTAAATCCAGTATCATTAAAGTGTCTACATCCAGAAGGGATACAGAAAAATCTGACCGAACTTTATCATACATCATAATAAACGGTTCTTACTTAGAATCGATTTTTGATGAGTAGGCAGCACTCCCAGTACATATAGAAATTTAAAAAGAACACAGAGTTTCCGAGAAAAATTAAAATAAACTAAATATAAGAAACAAAGATCAGAAACACCGTTTAAAGGATGCCCAGCATAAGACAGTATAGAATGGCAGCCATCTTGTAGTGGATGGACAGAAAATGAGTTTACTTACGATTTTAATAGATGAACCCGAATTCAAACATCATCACATATATATAACGGGTTAGAATTCACAATAACACAAGTCCAGTCAAGGGAGAGAAACACCAGAGTCATAGCGAAGCTTAGAGGTCAATCTAAAATTTGGAAAATAACCAAATATTTGTTACCAGTCAGCAATAGCAAAGCAAGATGTAGGACTTAACTTACATAATCGCATTTTCCCAAAGAAGAGATTCATTGAGACCTGTCTCAAAAGTCTGAAGTGTATATATCCAAAAAACTTCTCTTTTCATTCTAAGGGCATCAATATTGCCATCCTTAGGTGTATATACATGTTCTAAAATCAACCATTTCAGATCTTTAATAGAATGTTGGTTATCTAACCAGTGTTTCACTAGAGGGGCTCCCACACGTTTGTTATTTATGGCAGATTTATGTTCACTGAATCTGACCCGCATCTCTCTGCTGGTTTCACCCACATATTCCTTGCCACAAGGGCAGAGGATAAGGTAAATCAAATTAGAAGTCTTGCAGTTCGTCATTTCTTTAAAAAGAAAAGTCTTATTGCCCCATTGAAGGCTAGTCGAGGTTTTCACAAAAGCACAGGCATGGCATCCACCACATCTATGTGAACCCAGGATGGGGTTGGTTCCAGTAATGGAACGCTGGACCAATTTGTTTCTGTCTGGTAGTATGGATTTAACCAAAACATTTCTCAAGTTCTTATTTCAGCGAAAGGCAAAAATCAGTTTAGATATAGTCTTAACCTGGTTGCCAGAATTAAGAATATGCCAAGAGGAATTAATCGCTAGACGAAGTTTGTTGTTGAAATTAGAATGCCTGGTGACAGACTAAATTATCCTGAGTTTTTTTCGCCTTGGTTTGCAACAGGACATCTCGGTTATAATATTTTGCCCTTTTGTAAGACTCTTTGATTATTCTGTATGGATATCCTCTATTCTGCAGTTTGATTTTCAAATTTTCTGCATGAATTTCAAAAGATTGGATGCTAGTACAGTTCCTGCGGAGGCGCAGGAACTGGCTAAAAGGGATACTATCCTTTTGGCTGAGCGGATGGTAGCTATGATATTGCAACAGGGTGTTGCGTGCCGTGGGTTTAGTACACAGTGAGACTTCAATATGTTCATATATTATCTGAATCCATATATCTAAAAATTCAATTTTTTCCTTGCTGATTTTAGGGATGAATTTTAGGTGAGGGTCACAAAGATTGACCCATAGAATGAATTCAGAAAGTTGTTCCTCGGGCCCACTCCAAATAAAAAAGATGTCATCAATAAATCTGAAGTAGTGTGTGATATTCTCAGAGAATGGGGCCACCTCATTATAGATAAACCTATTCTCAAAAGCACCCATATACAAATTTGCCACATTAGGAGCACACGCTGCTCCCATGCTGATGCTAAGAGTTTGCTTGTATATGGCTTTATCAAATTCGAAATAGTTCTCCTTTAGTACAATCGCCAGGCACTCTAAAACAAAGAGATTATCTAAGTTATTCCAATTTTCGGATAGTGCATTTTTGACAGCTTCCAAAGCCCCAGTCTGAGGTATATTGGAATACAATGCCTCAATGTCCATTGAGACAAGGAGGTCAGTGGTGGAATTCAACTTTATACCCTCGATTTTGTTGATCAAATGGCCCGTGTCCCTCACAAATGCTGGGAGGTTGCTAACCAAAGGTGCCAGGAACACATCAACAAATTTAGATAAAGGCTCCGTAAGTGAGCCAATAGTGGAGACTATAGGTCTGAATGGAGGATTCTCCATATCTTCAGGAGGCCATAAAGAACAGGAATCTGAAAATGATCTTTGTTCAAATATTCAAATTCCTGTGTACAAATGCTTCCAGTATCCAGAGCTCTTTGAGTAATATCCATGATATTATTCATAATTCTTTGTTCTGGATAGCTCTTGAGATGTAATTATTTGGGTTATTAAGCATTCTATGTATTTCAGCCTTGTACTTGTCACAATCCATTATGACGATCCCACCACCCTTATCGCTAGGTTTGATAGTAAGTTACTTGTTGTTAGCAAGTGCCTGCATTGCCTTATATTCTTCATAATTCAGATTATAAGGGTGTTTAGGTACAAATCTCAACATATTGTTGATCTTAGTATTCACAACCTTTTCAAAAATCTCTACCTCGGGACCAACCTCATCTAGACTAGGGGTAAATATGCACTTGGGTCTGAGTCCCGATTTATTGTCCATCTCTCTCATATCACGATTTTCAAAATATCTTTTAAGACAAATTTTTCTGAAAAAAGAATGAAGATCTTGATTCAATTCAAACCGATTGAGGCCCGTACTGGGTATAAATGACAGGCCTTTAACTAGAAGTTCTTTGGAATAGGTATCTAGTGTGGTCTTAGATAAGTTGAAAATAGGGATGGGCTCAGCCTGTATAACAGAGTATATTCTCTCCAATATTGATTCTGTCTCGTTTGCAGGAACTGGGGGGGGGGGGGGTTGTCCGTTTGTTGATATCGTCCCCTCTCCTGGGTTCTGTATCTCCCTCTCATGTTCCCTCGTCGGTTGCCTAAAAAAACGGGTGTTTCTTCTTTGTCCCTCAAAGTTATTTCTCCTATTGCCATAGTTCTCAACAGTATTGTGACTTCCCTCACCATCAGATTCTGAAGTAAAGCCGGTCGGAATTGAAACCAGCTGGTCATTCTGGGTGGCTTCCAGCGGGCTCCAGGAGCTTGTCTGCCAGTTGGAGACCGGCCCATAATCAAAATGGAAGGTATTTCCAACATGGAAACCCAGTTTTGAAAGCGTGTTTGGGGGCCCCTAGTAGGCCCCCCTTCTGTTTTCGGCCTCTGGTTGGGGCTGAGGGGGAGCCATAGGTACCCCTTTGTTGATCCCTGCACCTTGTGCCAGGCACCTTGAGGGGCCTGCCAATGGGGGTAGGGATGAACACAGACTCCCATTCCTCTATTGGAGCTTGTATTACAGCCCGTTTACGGGCATAACATGAGCTCCCATAGAGGAATAGGAGTATTATGCTGCACCATGTGAGGTCGAATCGTGATTAGGCGGTCAGGACCGGAGGTCTGTCTGTCCCATTCCTGCGACGGTGTTGTCCGCCCGACCTCGAAATAAGCCCTAAAGTCTGTTGCCATAAGGCCAGAAGGACCAATTGGTGGCAGCTGGAAGTACTTCTCCATTGGAATAAGAATGCCTAATATGAAAACTTTAACATTTGTTAGAGATTTTAAAATTAGTGAGCTTTCAATTTTGTTTTTATATATCACAGAAAACAGAGAATAGTATAGCATTAGAAGCTTGCAAAAAAGGGCTCATCAATTTCAGTTCACCTACCAAGGCAAGGTACATAGAATATATAAAGAAGTTTCCCCATTTGTAAATTGTTCTTTAATGGTAATAGTGGGAATTGTAGTGGTAATATGAGTTTTGGTGATAGTGGTTGGGATTGTAGTTCCTCCACTCCAATGGAGACCTCGATTTTCAAAGGAATGGAGGTGCTCCCGGGTTCTTGGAGGTCTCAAAGCAGCAGGACGTGACAGCACACCATGATGGTCGAGTCCTTGAGGCAAAAGGCAAGGTTTTGTGCCTAAATTCTCAGGCAGGCAGCTCCATTTTTGGTCACCTGCTCTTCTTTGCCCATTTCTTCTTTAGGTCTGTTGAATCTGAAGTTCAGGGTCGGGGGTGGCACCTAAATACTAAATGTAGAGGTGTTACAGGGAGTGACAGGTAGTAGCCAATGGGTTACCTACCTTTAGGGTATCTACGCCCTCTATCTGACCACTTACTTTTGGGAGTGGGCAAAACCCTCATCCTAATTGGCTAATTCCTTCCAACACAAGATGGAGGAATTGGAAAAGTAGGGTCCACATCGCCTGCCCCACCTTAAGGGTGGTGCTGGCTGAATGTGGGCCCACCTCCTAATCTAACTAATTTTCCCACCTGTTCTCCCGCAAAAAGGGGGGTCTGGAAAGGGGGGCTGGCATCGTCCCCTAACTGGAGGAGCTTGGGCTGCATTTCAAAGGTGGCATCACCTTTGAATCTTCCTGCCCTGGAATGCAAGGCATGCCTGGAGGAGGTATGGAGCACCTCTGCCCACAGCAGGCATTGTTCCTGACCCCTGAGAGCATAGACTCTCCCCTCATGAGGAAAGAGACATGTCTAGGGGTGGTAGGCTGGTGGAGACCAGTCAGAATCCACACTAGTAGCTGGTAGGTTTTCAGGGGACCTCCTAATGTGTCCTCTGTGTGCATTCATTAATAAATCCAACACTGACATCAATGATGATTTATTAACATGAGATGTGTGGTACCAAACAACTCAGGGTACAGTGAAGCCATCATGGAGCTGGGAAACTTGTAATGATGAGTGTCCAGCCCATATACTCCCTATAGCTTCTCTGCACACTTACAATCTCCAAGAATGGGCTTGGGGATTGTAGGGTCATATCTGCTGATGCAGATATGTCCTTACAAGGGATACAGTGCACCCTGCCATAGGTCTGTAAGGCCTGCAATAGGGGTGGTTTACCTATATCTCATACAGTGTCTGTGGGCATGGCCATGTCGATGCTTCAGTTTTGTCTGCACCAAGACATGCAGCTTGCAATGGCAGTTTGCACGATCTTGGTGAGGGGTCCCTAGGGAGGCAACATTTGTGCTACGGCCCTAGAGGATGCGCTTCAGTACCAATGCCCTAGGTATAGAGGTACTCTTTACTAGGGACTTATATGGTGGCTGAAGTTGTGCCAATTGTACAGTTTTGGGAAAGAGCTCTGGCACTGGTAACCTGGTAAGCAGGGACCCAGTGCATTTTCAGTCGAAATCACATGATGTTTCAGGCAAAAAGTGGGGGACTAAGCATGTCAAAAGAGACACTTTCCGACAATGGTGGAGGTGGTAATGGCGGTAATGACCGGGTGCATTAGCAGAGTTAAATTGTACCCTAAAAGAGGAGTGTTATGTAAGATGTAAGAAGATGAAGCTCACACTGTAAGTGAGTGGCAAAATAAAATTGATAAAATACAGCTTAGAGCATGGGTACTCAGTGATGTAAGGTGGCCATAGGGCAAGCAAAGCCCTTCATGGTGTGGGCAGTGAGTTATGGTCGGGAACAAATCATATCTTTCCTATGCTTTTTTCCCCTTGATTGTTATTAAGTGCTAGTGGTGGGTCAACCACAGAAGGCTCGAGCCAAGTTTGGGCCAGATTCCTGGCTCAGGTTTAGCCCTAGGGTCTCTCTTGATCCTCAAGGGCAAAACAAGCCTTTATGTGGCTTTTATGTGCAACTCAAGCTCTAACTTAATTCACCAAGAAATAAAGACAAAGCATTCATTTGACGTCAAAAGTGAAAGGGAAAGAAATACCCAACTAGTGGCTGAATTCCACAATATGAAACCAGAAAACCTCAGTTAAATCCTGGCTCCTCTACTTGAGCAAATTGTGGGGTCCTAGGAAATTGTTTAATTTCGATTTGCCTTCTTTTCCTCCTTTTCCTTCATTATCACTTACAAGAGCACCTTGAAATACATTCGTTCGGGATGCACGCTGTAGAAAACCTTCTCTTGTGTTGGATTAAATAAACTATGAAGTTATTCCAAGTATAATAACAATTTAGGAAACCAACAGAGTGCACATGACAAAGGACTTACCCCTTGGTTCACTAATGCCATTGTTGGTATGGACAGAAGGGAAAGCCATGAATGATTCTAAATGTGCCTGAAAACTATTACTTCTAATAAATGTCTCTCAATGCAGTGATATAATTTTCTGAACTGGGGTTAATCAAGTCAGCATGTTAATGAAATGTACTTTTTTGAATGTTCAAAATTGTTAATCATATTTTTACATGTTTTTTGCACAATGTCTTCACAAATCAATGTGTTTTCTAAAGATAACAGATACAGGATACTCCCTTTACTTCTTTCAATTTAATTGAGGTGTAAATAAATGCTTGCTCATTCAACAGATTTCTTAATCTTAGTGTTCCATCACATAAACAGCAGCCCAGTGCTGCTGTTCACCAGGAAACCACTAGTAAAGGTCAGCAGGGCTGCAAGAAGCCCCCTGGCCAAATTGAGTGTCCTTGATTCCAACATGTTTGATACCAAACATGACAGGGTTCGTTACAGCCAGTTTTGAGATGGTCCTCGAGTACTGATGCGGTGCCCCTCTATATGTTATATGGCTGTCTCACTTACAACCCCAGAGAATGGACTCCGAAGGCTGTAGGGGTGTCCTGCTCATGCAGGGGAAACCTCACACTTAGAACCAAGCACACTGCCTTCAGGATTGAAAATGTTTGCTATAGGGGTGATTTATAGGTTTTAAGTGCAGTGACCTTAGATATAGGGAAATCTATATCTTTTGTAAGTGGTGCTAGCACCAGCTTACACAGGCTGCAATGGGAAAGTTTGAATGGTCACTCATAGGTGGCATAATACAGGCTTCAGCCTATGGGGGACCTCTGGGGTACCTATAAGTGTACCCCAGTATCCAATCAGGGATGTACCTAAGTACCTTCCATAACCATTTAGATGAGAAAGTAGAGAGACTGGGGTCCTGATTAGCAGAATCCCAGTCATACTGTTCAGAAACAGCATTACATAAAGCAAACAGTGGGCGTAACCATAGAAGCAGATCCTACTTTCCTACACTGGGCAGTATTATCCCTGTGAGAGGACATCAAATGATGAAGCACGCCTCGATAATTTGACGGTGAGATGACTTCTCAAAAATCTTTTGATGCTCTACTATTAAAATAAATCAATAAATAGGTTAGGTTTGACTAGAATACCCTCAAGTACTTTTCCTGGAGGATATACTTGAGGATTGAACCTCCCACTAACTCTCTCTAGGGATTTATTAAGGTAGTCTTGCTCATGTCTCAGGTTTTGGGAGTGACTTGTTTGAGTTAATGGGGATGAGTGGATAAATATATACATTTTAGTTTGGATGATTTAAACTAATTGAATTGAGGTTGTATAGCCCAATGATGTCTCGCTTTACAAATTTTCCTCAATGTTGCAATATTTAGTTGGGGGCGAAAGGACATTGTGAAAATTTGGGGTGTTCGTTGAATGGAGTGTGAGCCCTGGTCAAGCGGCTATCATAATCCTTTTCAGGGTGAGGCACAAGCCAACCCTAAAATAACCTGTGGTCAACCCCCGGTAGCTTGGCACAGAGCAGTCAGGCTTAACTAGAGGCAATGTGTAAAGAATATGTGCAACACTTCAAACAGTAACACAGTGACAACACCACATGGAACCCATACAAATTTAGAACAGTAGACCAGAGTCCAATAAATAAAACAAGACCAAAAGAATAAAAATCTAATCAGTAGAACCAGAGTTAGGACTTTTTAAAGATTTTAAGATACGATAGTACCAAAAACCATCAAGCGCCAGCCGGGGATATCTGGTCACATTGGACCAGGTCAAAGTCACACTTTCAGGCTGATAGCAATGGGGCGCAGGTTGGCTACAGTCACTAGCTTAGGCCCGCTGAAGTTTACCTTCTCAGAGTCCCCCTGCATTGGAGGGGCTCACTGACATAATATCTATCCACACAGTTTTCAAACACAAAAAATAGGAAAAAAATCTACTTCCTATGCATAACTAGTAAAACCACAGAAATAGAGAACACAAATATCATTGTTAAAGATATAGATTCCTAACTATATCAAAAACAAAAATATCAAATATAAAAATAGTGTTACCTTTAAATAAAAATATACGTCGGCAATATCGATTTACACAATATAGATTACAATAATATCACCAAAATAGTTACATATTCACTCATAAATATATTTGAAATGTTTTTATATAAAACAATTACTTCAAATAAAATTATACATCAACTAAATCTTTACTTTTACTCCCCAAAAATATATAAAAAAATCATAATAGTACAATCATCAAAAAAATACGTACATTGGCATTTACCATGGAAGGACTCAACAAATAAAAAATGTCAAACTAAAATGAAATGAACCAATTAAATAAAACTATTAGCAACTTTAACCAATAATATCAAACAATTAAATCAACAGTATAAAAGGCAAATTAATTAAAAAAGCTACTTCAATAAGAATTTGCAATGCAATAGGTCTGGCATTTGCGAGAGTTTGAGCTACTGGTATTGTAAATAGCATTGTCTGTTTTTTAAACTGTATTGAAAACTGAACCCAGAGCGTAAACATGCACTCTGAAATAATAGTACATGCTTATTAGAAGCAAGGCTGGCAGTAAAAGAGGCGCACTTACTGCCAGCCTTGATTCTCGTTAGCAACCAGCCTTGCTTCTCCTAAGCAATGACCGTAAGTACAAAGTGCATGTTTACGCACTGCTTGCAGGTTTTCAAAACACCTAAGTAAAAGGCATTGTTATTTCCAATTTTTATCAAGCCATGACAAGCCACCCTGAGGGCCTTGCGTTACAGTGCTTGGTGGGCGGCGCTATTTGCATGTTAGCTAGGTGTTCCACTCATTCACCAATGTACTCTGATACATTCTCAGAATTACGAACACTAGTAAACCTGGTGATGCATCAGAATTGTATGCCTTCCCATTAGAGGTACTTTGAATGGTTATTTTTATACTATGCTGGTCTGCATGTGCGTCCACAATTATGTTTCTTATATGCTTGTGCACACATGACATTCTGCACTGTACTGTTATTTCTGAAACCCGCATTCTTTCATGCTGTTTTCTTTGTCGCATTATGAGCTGTGCTCTGACATTATAGCTTGCAATGGTCTGCGCTGTTTTCCTCACCTTTCTTCTCCCCAGAGGACAAGACAACTGTCAAAATACCTCCCTTGAAATAACAATACCCCGGCATAACATTTTTTCATATGCCCCTGTAATTTGCTTTCAAAAACAGTACACTTTACGATGAACCCTAACACGCTACTCCTCCCCAAACATGTCTTATAAATTGCCACCTAAGGCTAGCTAGCATAGGTATATAGAGCATTAACCAACATGTAATATTATTATACCGAAAAATCAGTCTCTGCTAACTGCACAGAACTATACAAATCCTTAGCGACCCATTAATGGAGAATCTACAACTGTACCATAAGGCCCACAGCTAAAGGAAAACCTTGAGTGACACAGAGATCAAAGAAGGCAAGAGGACATGATGTAACAAAACATATCTAGTTCTTCTGCACAGAACTGATATCCCCCAATAGACTGTTTAGTGCCTTACAAGGGTGCAATGCACGGATTGGACAACACAAGGATGTACGCAATCAGATGGCACCATAATAAAATGAACTTAATCTGAAAAGGTTCATGGAGGAAATGCACAAACTAATGTACTTTGTTAGGAGACAAAAAAAATAAGTTCCACATTCGGCCATGCAAAACCGAATGTGTTACCAAAGCAGTCCTTCAACATGCACGTACCTCGGCAGAGTGCACAAATGCACACACAAGTGCAGAGATTTCAGACATAAACAGTGGCAGGCCCTGCACTATCATGCACACCACTGAAAGCTGTGCATATTCACACATGTGTTGCAGTGTGTGCAAGGGGGAACTGCGGGACTGGTTGGCAAATTGGATGCAGTTTTTTTTTTTTGCGGTTTGTCCATAGGGAGATGCAAAACACCCTGCAGGACAGAAGTGCAGATTAAAGCAGTTTTCTTACAGGGCGCCTAACACATACATTGTTGCAGCATTAACCCAGTAACCCTGGGGCAGCACTCAACCCATTATGGCGAAAAGGAGACTTGGGCTGAAACTAAAGGACTCGGAGAAAATGAAATAATAATGATGGGATAAAGACTGTTTCGTAGACATCCTGTGAATGGACACGCTGTCTGAGAGCTGTTCAAGCCCCAAAGATCCCCCTAATACATTAGAAACCCTGGAGAAGGGAAGGGCAGCCTGCTGCCCATATAAATTGTCATTCTACCCCAAATTTTCTCAGACTTCACTCGCATTTTGAATTGAAATGGCAATGACAAATAAAACGAGTGCCAGGAAACAACCGCCAGAAGGAACATGCTATGATTTTCCTGGGTGAATATTACTCCAAAAGAGTGTTTGCTGCAAAAGCGGCAGTGCGGTTGGTAAAAGGCGTGCCCGGCGTGTGTGTAGATGAAAGTGGACACATACAAAAAATATATATATACACGGGCGCTGAGCTGAAAAGTGAAGCACAGTGCCTGTGTAGATCAAAGTTATGTGCGGGCGGCCTGTGAAGCGGGCTTGTAATGATTAAATAAAGGGCAGCACACAGTATGAGAAATAGGCATGCACAGTGTAACACAAACAGAAAAAAATAGCCCCCAAAATAGTATATAAATACTCACAGCGTAAGGAAACTGTAGTTTGACGGTGTTGCTGGCCATTAAACGCAAGTGATGTATAAGGAGCACCTACCAATGAGAAGCCAGCAAGAAAGAGGGACGCAGGAGTGAAACAATCCCAAACAGCAGGTGGGACAACACTCTGTAAAGTCACTACAGCAGGTCTTCCACACAACGCATGCGCGTTGCCTCTGCTTGACCTAAAAGCGACAAATGATGCAAGACGAGGAAACTGTCAGATTTTCTCACCAGACCATAACAGGAGAAATACATACTTTTCAACAACTACCTAACCAAGAAATTAAAACTTATATTTAAACTAAAATGTAATTGTTCCTAAACTTAACATTTTTAAATAACAATGAATTAATATAATACTCCCCAATTTCTATCTTTGCTTGTGGCCCTTTAAAGTCTGGCAGTGTCGTGGACATGAGCAGCGGGCACACCACTAGCACGTCAAAGGCGTGCTAAAAGCAAGCCTGTCTGTGCCTGTCCATGGCTGACCGAGGCCAGGGGTAAATTTGGATTTACACTTCCCCGCACACCCAAACAATTATACTCTGCATGAGATCAATTGAGGCCCACTATTATGTCTTGCCTATCTAACTTAGGGCTATTAAATAACAACAACTACACTACTCAACTAAGTATGCCAATCAACCCCACGGTTAGTGCCCCTATTAAAACTGATAGATCGGTCAATCAACTCATCATCATCTATTTGAATACTCAATCAATGGTTAAACACAAAGTAGAAATATTTCAGTTACTATTTCTTAAAATAGCAAATGTTTTATTGTTAACTGAAACTTGGCTATAATCTGAATCATACCCTGACATCCTAGCCCACTCCCAGAAAATTATTACCTTCTAGTGACACTAGCAAGGAATTGGACCCACGTCAATATTGATTCCTTTTGTAACTCATTGGCAATGACTCCAGGGCCAGACTGGGAATTCAAACCGGCCCTGCCAACTGAGTCAGACAGGCCATGGTGGGGGGGAATCTACACTCCAAAACTGGCCCCCAGTAACTAAAACAGCCCGCGGGGTCCAAAACCGGCTCGCACCTGGCACCCCACATGGGAAATGCCCGCTGCACACCATGGCCAGTCTGGCCCTGAACAACTCTACCTAATAAACAAGCCAATATCAATCAACAAGAGGCAAACATCACCGTCTGGCTAATAGAAGCCAGTAATGTACACACACCACTTCCAAAAGTCAGGTTGGCTAGACGCCATGATGCTTTGAAATTGTTTTCTTAAGATTTAAAACTAAATTGGTTAACTGGAACTTTGTCGGACTGAATGTAATTGGGGAGGGAACTATTCACCTGGAAAAAGGGAAGTTCATTGGTCTCAGTTCAAACAATATAAAAATTCTATTATACAAGCTAGATCTGCTTTTTTTTCTTAAAAAAATTATGAATTCAACAAATAAGTCAAAGGGCATCTTTGGAATTGTATCTGAATTATCAAATCCCAACAGACTGTCTGTAACAATTGCCCCTACCCAATCCTTCTGTGATGCACTTAATTCATTTTTCATTGATAACATCAAAACAATCAAAGATAGCATCCCTCCAAGTCCCCTCGCCGGGAAAACACTCATCATTGCTAACAATCCAAATTCACTGTCTGAGCTGCCCACTATCAGTGAGGTGTGTCTCACAGACCTACTCACAAAAGTGGCATCGAGCACCTCCTCTGACACTTGCCTTCAGAAAGGGCTAAAAGAAGTTTTCTCTCATTTGCCCGACCCTGTTCTATCCCTAATCAATGGCTCTCTAAGCCAAGGTTTGATTCCTAGCAGGAGCGGCCTGTGCAGGTAAGAGCAGTGGGCGGGATTGACAGACGATGAAGAGGGAAAATAAAATTGAAAAAAAAGTAAAACACTTACTGAGTCGTCAATGTGGCGAGCGCAAAGTAAGTGGTTTTGTTTTTTAAATTTTATTTTCACTTTTGGTCATCTGGTGACTACCACCCACCCCACCACTCTTACTTGCACGGGCCACTCCTGGTTCCTAGTTCTTCTAAGAAAGTGATAGTGGTTCTGATATTAAAAAAAGACGGTTCATATATTCTGAATATACTCTTTGCCTTCCCTATTTAGCAAAAGTTTTGGAAGCATATGTCACTAGTTGTCTATGCTCTTTCCTCAAGGAAACCCATTTTCTTGACCCTGTTTGACTTATCATCTTTGGCATGGTTTCACCTGACTTTTTGCCTTTACCTCCTGTATTCTTTGTGCTATGCTGGATTTTGTTTTTTGCTGGCTTAGATGCTTTGGGCACCTTGCCACTGCTGATCAGTGTCAAAGTGCATGTACTTACTGTATATATTGTGTTTACAATTGGTTTCCAATGCCAGGCGCTAACCTTCCCTTTTCCTATATGTAACAAACCCCGATGGTAGGCCCAAGGTATCCTCCTGGGCAGGGCGCAGTGTATGTGAAACGTAGGACATGTACTGGTGTGTGACATGTCCCGATAGTGAAATACTGCCAATTTAATTTTTCACTATTGAAAGGCTATCTTGCCCCATAGGATAGAATCGGAAATACTTTTTAACATCTTAAAAGTACAACTTCCCATTGGGATAAGATAGAGAAATAAACGTTAGGATCTCTGAACTCAGAATTTATTAACACATCTTTTAGTAAAGGTGGTTTTTAAATTGTGTGTTTGAAAATGCCACTTTTAGAAAGTTAAAGACACACAGACGATGGATTTAGGCCCAGATCTTTGTACTGGGGTGAATGTATGACATTGTTCTGCATTCTGTCCATCAATTGTTCTTTTTGCATTTGTCACCCCGAGTGGGACAGGTATACCCAGAAGTGGGTCCCGTGCTCTCCATGCCACTGGAGACAAGCTATCCTGGCTGATGAGGGGTGAAACCCTCGAAACTGGTCCTAGGGTGCTTGTTTCCAGTCCAGGGAGGACCTTGCCTGGCAGTTTGGACTGGACTGTTCCCATTGGGCGCAGTGTCAAGACTGATTTGCATCTGGCTGGGTTTAAACTTCAATGGCATGGGGAGCCAAAAAACAATTAATTCAGGCCCAGATCATTGTACTGGGGTGAATGTATGACATTGTTTTGCATTCTGTCCATCAATTGTTCTTTTTTATTTTAGAAAGTAGGCACGCATCACTCATGAACAAGAACCATCTTGAGTCGACGCATCACTTCCCCCTACAGACCGGATTTGATGCATCACTTCTCCTGCATGCAGCAGAACTGGCGCATCGCTTCCCCATGGTTTTAGGAACTGACGCATGTCTTTGTTTCTCGACGCTTCCCTTCTCTGCGGCTGTTTGGCCTTGTGAATATTGATGCATCAACAGGTACTTTATGAGAAAACAAGCACCCATGTATGCTGGATTTTTGTCATTTTGGTGTTGTTGAGATTAGATAAAGATAATTTATTTTTCTAAACTGGTGTGGTGTCCATTTGTGGTGTTATCACTATATTACTGTGTGCTTTGAGTACAAATTCTTTACACATTGCCTTTAGGATAAGTCTGTCTGCTTGTGCCAAGCTACCGACAGGGTGAGCAGGAGTTATCAAAAGTGTGAATCCCACTTACCCTGACTAGAAGCAAGGGTCCCTACTGGGACAAAGGTACCTACCACGGCCAACTAGAGACCCCCATTTCTAAATACCCCCATTAAACAGGTTTTCGGTCAGCCCATTTAATCAAACCTGGTGCTCCTTGACCTCTCTGCGGCATTTTACACGGTCGACCCTGAGCTTCTTGTTCAAGCTGTCAGAGCCAAAGATCTATGAGGCATGGCGCTTTACTGGTTTGTCTCCTTTCTGAAGGAATATTCTCAATCAGTCTGCTTATCTCCTTTTTGCTCTCCCAAGGTCCAACTTACCTGTGGTGTACCCCAGGGGTCTTTTTTCCCCCACATATTTAATTTGTACATACGTCCCTTGGTGTTCTTCCTTAAAAAAAAGAAGGTGAGAATCTACTACTACGCAGATGATATGAAACTAATTTTTAACACCCTCAGGGAGAAATTTGCATCCAATATAGGAGTCAGAAAAAGGAACTCTAAGCAAGCAACAATTAGTTGGAACCTGCAGGAGATCTCCATCAGAGAGAACTGAGGAAACTTAAGGCAAGCCTAAAAAAGACCAAATGGGCCATAAGGAGGCAAGACAATGAAACAATGTGGGTAAGGTTACTCCACAATTCAAAAAGTAAGAACAGCTTAAAGTTCTGGAAAACAATTAATACCTTTCAATGACAATCCCATTACAGAATTGACTTCTACCTTCCAGAGGAAGATTGAACTACATGCCTTTAAAATCACTTCAACAGCCCCGGCCTAGAGATAATTGGGTATGATGAAGAACCCTGGGCAAATCTGGGTGATGAAGTGCAATTGGAGCAAAAAGCAAAAAAAACACAAAAACGCTGGAAAAGAAATGCCCGGAAACAGGGCATTTCTAAATCTGCGAGAAGAATTATTCAATATAACAAAATTACAGATAATGAGGCAAATTGAAAAAGGGAGGTCGGAAAGAGCCCTTGGACCGAATGGGATTCAGCCAATACTATATATATCACACCCCTCAGTTCTGGTCCAACATCTTGGTACCAGTATACAACCAGATCTTGGTCAATAGGAAATCCCCAGAATCATGGAAAGGATCAATAATCTTGCCAATCTACAAGCAAGGCGACAAGGGCTATGTGACAAACTACTGCCTCATCACCCTAATTGACAACTAAGCGAAATATTACGCAGTATTGTTCCCAGAAGAATAGAAATCCTGGGCCTCCTCCTCATCTATTATACTATTAAACCAGACTGGCTTCAGGAAACACATGAGAACAATTACCAATATCATGGCCCTAACCCCCCTGATTGATGCTGCAAAGGAAGCCAGGCAACCACTATTCCTGTGGTTCATTGACTACAGCTCTTCTTTTGACCACATTGATCGAAAAAGACTATGGCAGAAGCTGAAAAGGTGGGGCATACCACCAGCCCTCCTAAAACAACTAGTTTTATCACACACTGATACAGGGGTAAAAGTCAAACTGGGTACTGGGACACACTTTGTGAGATGCACCACAACCACCAAGGAACTAAAACAAAGTTGCATCCTAGCTCCCATGCTATGTAATCTCCTTATGACAGATTTACCAGCAAGGCTGGATAACTGCAAATCGCATGTCTCTTGTGTTACATCGAGTAAATGTTGAAGACCAATAGAAGACTAAGTCATTAGCATAAAGAAGGTTGGAGATCACCGTCTTACCAAGCTTGGGGACATGCACCCAATTTCCAGTTATCCAGCCATGCGAGTCATTCTGAGGTCAAGTGGAAGGGAATACCAGAATCAGATGCTAGTACGGAAAATCTGTTACCACCAATTCTCTTCTTCTTAAAGGAGGTAATAGTGAGAAGATTCAGGTGAGCAGACCTCAAGTTATGAGTGGTTAGGTAAGGAATTTGTATTATGCATGATTAATTAAAACCGTTGCATATAATTAACATGATTTATATAAAGTTATAAATAGAGTTAAAAATCCCAAATTAGTCTATAATGACAGATTAATGGAACTTTGAGCTTAAAACTAAGGGAGAGCATCTCTGGATTCAGATTTTCTTAACTTCACCCGATGGTTTTGTTTTGGCTAAAAGGGAAACTTTCAGAAATTTGAATAATAAAAGTCTTGTGCAAGTTACCGCAGTGCATACAAAAGGCTTTTAAAACTGTCTTGCAACCACAGTCCTTGTCCTTTTGGCTCGAGTTTTGTAGTTCAGCCCCTTCTACACTGATTTATGTTATTTTGTATTATTCAAATTATCCAATGTGCAAACCTGGCAAAATTATGCAATAAAAGGTCGCTGTGTTGGTCATGCTTATCAAGGTTGTCTACTCTTATGTTTGTCGTTCATGAAAATTGTTGCAATGTTGTAGTGTATTGACAACATTATCTTTGTCAATTTTGTTGTGCTACTTGGCAGTTTTATCTCTGCTGCATACAAAAAAGATCGCTGGATTGCTCATGCTTATCAAGCTTGTCTAGTCTTATCTTTGTCATTCATGCTAATTGTCGAAATGTTGAGGGATTGAATTTTGATTATTTTGTTTTGCTACTCTGCAGTTTTGTCTCTGCTGCGTGGTTTTGTATGTAGTTTCTTCTCTACTATACTGAGGAATTCTGTAAATTGGCAGTTCAGTTGCAAGGAGGCAGATTTGAAACAAGTCAACACCACCTGTGTGCAGGAGCAGATCCTGTTTTGGTTGAAGAGGGGATGAAGGAGTAAGCGTTGTTCTTTTGCTAAATTTATGCAGATGTAGATTATATGGACAAGATCTTCTGAACCATGACCGCAGAGTCGGCAGGAGTTGTCTGCAGGTTTCCTCTTCCATCGTGGGAGGTAGGGTAGAATCGGCATTGTGCCTAGACGATGTTTAATGAATTTCTCTTTCAGTAGAATATTAAATCCTGCTGTCAGGTACATTTGTGGTTTGGCTGTGACGTAGTTGTTAAGTACAAGCCAGCCATGTGCCCTCTTTGTTAGTGTGGCCCTATCTTCTACCATTGACACCACTTTGATGGATTTAGTGACCGCTTTCTTAAAGCTGGTGTGGGTCGCTGATGACTCCAATGCGCTATTCAGGCCTGGTTGGTGTAGGGAGTCTGAGGTATGCTCCGGCTGGTGAGTTTGCCTGGTAATGACAATTTAGCCCAGAAGTTGACGCTTAATGTATATTGCTCTGCTCTACCAATCTTATGCCAGCACTTTATAAATGCACCCCTTCTAGCTAAGGACTGTATTCCAAACTCTGCTTATTTGTGCTGGAGAGGCAGTGTTTGGAAGATTAAAAATCGTTCTGTTTTACCTGGTAATTATTTTTTCCATGGTGATGACGTCTCTTCCTCACATTGCTTCACTCCCGTATGTTATCGTCGGAAGGAGTTTCATTTGAATGAATTTGAGTAGGGGCGCCAGGGAAGCCCGGCAAGTGGTTTTTTAGAGTCTTCATGGGAAAGGTTATTGTGTTGCCTTTTCGTCTTAGTGCTTCTATTAGAGAGTTAAGGGAACCTTCTTATCTAGTAGGACACCCAAATATTTGTATTCTTTACAGGTTCTAGTTTTTGTGTATCCAGATACCAGTGGAGTCGCCTCTTGGTGGTGAGGTTTATTGCCATTCTTTTTGTTTTGCTTGAGTTGATCTTCAGTGCGTTCTCATAGGAATATTCTTGTGTTACATTGAGTAAATGTTGAAGACCAATGAAAGACTAAGTCATTAGCATAAAGAAGGTTGGAGATGATCTTCCTACCAAGCTTGCGGACATGTGATTTGCAGTTATCCAGACCATCTTAAAGCAAAATTGTATGAAACATCTATAAAGAACATAGATGTAAGTATATCAAATAGAAGTAGCTGATTAATTTTAAATGTAAATAACAAATCTAAAAGCCTTAAATATTCTATATATTTATACCATTACACTACTTTAAGATGCAATGACAGAAGCTGCAAGGTATATCACTTTGCAGAAAGGAAAGCAGTTTCTAAATCACATGGGCTACACCTACACCCAAAGAATTGCATCAGATGAAACTATGAACTAAAAATTTACTAAATATTATTCTAATGCATGCTATGGGATAGCAACTAAAAAACATGATGTTGTAATTCTTGTGCGAGAGCACTACCACCCCGCAAGTGATACAGAAATAACAGTAAGGGAGATATTGCAGGATATAAGAGAGGAAAACACTAGCTCCCAGGAACCCGCAAGTGAAATCCATAAAGATATACTACCTAAAGTCCTCAAACATAACACCTATCCCCATTTTAAAACGTATAATTGCATGAATTTAAAAAAACACCAGCGATACACCACCTGCCCCTAAAATATACCAAAATATACATATACCTGAACACTTAACATTGACACGCAGTGGCATATTTGAAAAATTACGCAGCGCAGCATGCCACCTTGCTGTGCTGCATTATTGGGAAAGGGCAGGAATGCACCATAATTAACAATATTCAGTGCATTCCTGCCATTTCCAGCAGTGGTGAACAATGTGCTACCTAGAGCCAATACAGGCAAGTGCCTGCGTTATAAGCAGGCTTGTTTTGGTGCAGAAAGGGACACCTTCCTGACCAAAAATAATCCCCTGAGGCATTTTCCTCTTTCAATGTATGCTGCAGAATGCAGAATAAAAAGAGGAAAAAGCAAGGAGAAATAAAGATATTTGTCCTTGTTACCACTCTCCTCGGAGCATGTTGACACATTCCCAGGCTGACCAGTAATGGTAAATCTGGGAATTCTCTGAATTCCATGGGTGGTGAGTTGGAACACCCACGCATGAAGTGCCTCCCAGGGTGAAGAGTAGTGAAATGTAGCAATTTGTGCTGCATTGCATTACTCTAGATTTATCAAGCCAACCAGAGCCAGGTGGCCTTGTGTGGCTTGAGAAATCTAACTTAAGAGTTGCATCGCTCTTGCAGCCCATTGTATGGTGCAAGGGCAACACAACCCTTTTATAAATATGCCCTACAATGAGGAACCTTACCTTTTACATGACAGCCTAAATAAAAAAAATTGAATTCTATTATTCACTACAGCAGATTATTTATACAAACTGAGACAACCTGAAACATGGATGATGGATGGGACCTTCAAAATGTGTCTCAAACCAAATACACCATGCATGGTGAATATCAAAACACAAATTTCCCTTTTATCTATACTACCAAATAAACAAAGAAGCACTTACTACGAGCTCCTAAACCACATCAAACATAAATCATATCAAACATAGACCAAATAATTGCTACCCCCAAAAAATAATCGAGGACTTTGAGCAAGCCATGATTCAAACCCTTTTAAACATTTACCCTCACACAGCCATACAAGGCAATATAATTTAAATTAAAGTATATGGAGGCATCGCCAAAAATCATAATTAAGTGTAGAATATGCTACAAATAGACAATCTGCATTAGAATAAACAAATGATGTCACTAGCATATGTCCCTGTCACAGAGGACGCCAACCATTACAATTTAGTAACAGAAGCCCCCAGCAAAATGAAGACAAACTTGGCCCCCTAATAAACTAATTTTAAGACACCTGGGTTGGCAGACTTCATCGCATAGGACACAGAAGCCAACCAAAATTCCAAATACCATGGTGGAATATCTATAAAAGCACCTTGGCACAAAAAGCCAAAACAAGCAACTCAGTGAAAGAATGGCACAATGCCTTCCAATCCACATTAGGCAGAACCAAGCATACACTGAACAATGTTATAGACGCATTACAAAAATGAACACCTACCAACAACTAAGAATGGATAAATATGCTAGCCAAATTGGCCCTAAACTGAACAAACAAAGGAACAAAATGTAAAATATGCACAGTTCAAAGTCAAACTCTTCATAAATAACAAAGGAGTAGATCATAGCCAAAAGCATAAGATAAAATAAATAGTAACATACCAAAGTCCTGAAAACTTCTGACAATTTCTTATCCAACATTCTAAACCTTGTATTTTGTTTTTAATTATAAATATATTTAATTACATCAGTCAAAAATGTATTACAATTCCAATGTTAATGAAAAACGATATAATAAAACTATATATACATTTAAAAAAAAAATATGTCATCATCACAAACCAAGAAAGTAAAAAACAAACACAATCCATCACATACATTAATTACATTGCAATCACATAATATTTACAGAAACATTATAAAATTAGATTTTCCACCCAAAAGGAAACTAAATAAAGAAAACTTACTAGTCTGTAGCAGCAGCATGTTATAAACATTTTTAATCCATAAAAAATGAAAAAATATTGTCCAAGCACCCCAAAAGTAAATGCACAAATGATACAAATTCCATAGAAATTGCTCGAAGCAATCCAAATTCTCTAGGAAAGATACAACACAGAAAAATTAAAAAATCATTGGTTTATTATAAAACAAGAAATATTTCCTTTAAACACCCAATGCCATAGGACATGTTTGTTGACATAAACCTGCAAATACATTTTAAAAATGAAAACCTACCAAACACATTACACTCTCAAAAACACATATTCATAACATTCAATCATTAAAATATAAGTAACATAACTCAACATAACATAGTGATAAATTACTAAAATAGTGTACAAAAAAGCAAAACTACAAACTACATCTAAATATACAACAAACCCTATAATTACTATCTAGACCTTCCCTAAACCCCGATACCATCACAATCCTTAAAATTCATTAAGACATGACTTGCCTGTTCCTGCAAACAGCAGCACAATACAGTAACCTGGTTACAGCAAAATACATTGAAAATAACACAAATAGGTTTCAAAACAGCAGGTAGTGGTAACAAAACCAAAAAAAAGACAATCTCCCCATACCAATGAATGAGAAATATTGTAAAAATGTTGCATAAACATATGAAAATGTTTGCAAACATAAATGTCAAGTAACAACAAAAGAGGAAGGGTAATAACACGACTGATCCCCTCAAGGGAAAATGTATAAACCAACGAAGTCAGTGTAATCTCAAGAATGCACTCACCATCCAAGGAAGCACCGGTCTCCAAGGTCAGAACCTGCCCGATCAATTACAGGGAGGAAAACAGACCTACGGAGGTAATACAAATTATGTATGAAAAGCCCTCACTCACCAACCTGGTTGGTGACATGCTTCATCATCGGGCTCCACCGGGCATGGCCGAATGCCATCCCAGTGTGCTGCAACGCCAGGTTACTGCGGAGCGGGGTTTTGTGTGGTGACAGTGAATTTAAAATTCCCAATTAAGTCAAAAAAGTGTTTTATTCGTTTTGCTAATTGGAAAATTAAAACATAATAAAAAGGAGTGATGGTCAAAAAATAACAGACCGGGTTCACTCCATGGCGGTCAACATGTTTCTGCCTTTATGTGTGATCTACAGGCTTTCATCAGGACCAGAGTGGAAGTGTGGGTGCCCCGGTGGTGTGAACGCGCTAAGGTTCACCCTCCCGTGGGCTGCTGTGTGAAAAATAATATATAAACACAGGACAAAATCCGCCAAAAGAATAAAATGGTGGAGAGAAACGAGTTTACTCTATAATGAAAAGAGAGACGTACATACACAAGACAAAACACAAAAGAATCGTAAATGTGCGTAGTCATGACATTATAAAGCGCCATATGTATAGGCTTAAACATAGTGCATGGATGGGGACTGTGCCAATAATCAGTACCTCAGGTGCATAAAAGATGTGCTGTCAGTGCACCTAGAATTAGCCAGATACTGGTGTCAGGGAAGTAAAACTTCACCTGAATAGCGTGACTAGTGATGTATCACGGAATCGACGTGGAGTCTCAATGCTACGTGAGAGACTAAAACTAACAAGGGCCAGGAGACAAATGAACGCGGCCCGTGAAGCATTCCTGGTGGGTAGAAATGCCGAGGGGAGTAGAGGGGTTCTTACTGTGAGGCTAGACCGTTCGTCGCCTCAGGGATCCCGGGGTGGAGGTGCGAGCAAATATGGCACACCCTGGAAAGAAAAAGAAAGAAAGAGCGGCCACGAGCGGCTGAATAGTGAAAACACAAGCCGAACAGTACTGTCAGCCTTACCAAAAGGATACAGGAGCCAGAAGGTGCACTTACGCCCTCGCTGCTCGGCACCCGTTAGGAACCTACACCGCCTCGAGCCACCGGGTCCAGGGAGAGAAGAGACCAGGGGCGAGGTACCTAAAAGCAAGAGTGCAGAGAGGAAGCCCGTCGGTGATAGGGCAGCACATCACATGCTGTGTTGTGATTGGATGAGCCCCAGCCAATAGGACGTGTGGAGGCAAAAGGCTCGTCCGATTATTACCATAGACAGCTAGTCAATAGAGGGACAGTCAGTGCACCTAGAATTAGCCAGATACTGGTGTCAGGGAAGTAAAACTTCACCTGAATAGCGTGACTAGCGATGTATCACGGAATCGACGTGGAGTCTCAATGCTACGTGAGAGACTAAAACTAACAAGGGCCAGGAGACAAATGAACGCGGCCCGTGAAGCATTCCTGGTGGGTAGAAATGCCGAGGGGAGTAGAGGGGTTCTTACTGTGAGGCTAGACCGTTCGTCGCCTCAGGGATCCCGGGGTGGAGGTGCGAGCAAATATGGCACACCCTGGAAAGAAAAAGAAAGAAAGAGCGGCCACGAGCGGCTGAATAGTGAAAACACAAGCCGAACAGTACTGTCAGCCTTACCAAAAGGATACAGGAGCCAGAAGGTGCACTTACGCCCTCGCTGCTCGGCACCCGTTAGGAACCTACACCGCCTCGAGCCACCGGGTCCAGGGAGAGAAGAGACCAGGGGCGAGGTACCTAAAAGCAAGAGTGCAGAGAGGAAGCCCGTCGGTGATAGGGCAGCACATCACATGCTGTGTTGTGATTGGATGAGCCCCAGCCAATAGGACGTGTGGAGGCAAAAGGCTCGTCCGATTATTACCATAGACAGCTAGTCAATAGAGGGACGAGACAACCCATGCTGTGCAGTGATAGGTTAAGGCACAGCCAATAGGACGCGAGACTGAGTGGAGGCTCGTCCACTGTTTTGAATGACAACTCAAACAAAGGAAACTTTATGCGGTGCAAAGCGAATAAGCATGAGCACGCAGGATACATCAGAAACGTGTGTCTGTGTTTGAGCACTAGATGCAGATTAGGGGGACGGTTCGTGGAACGGACGTCCACAGGCTCATTCAGAGTAGAGTACCAGTGGTAAACTGGGAAGCGGTGTGTTTAAGGGGACACTGCATGTCATGTGCCCCTGGTAGTCGGAGAAGGCTAATTGCGTAATGGGGTACAGCACAAGGGGGTCAGAACAGGACTATATACTGGGTAGACAATGGTGGAATCACACAAGGTGACCCAGCCCAGTAGATGTGAAGGTCACTGTTGATCAGCGGTGCCATCAAAGTAAATGCAAAAAATGAGAGCATACTTAGAGTATGTTGACCCAGGGTATATTGTCATTAAGACCCACCAGGTTGGTACCAAGACGGTACACCCATCTTTGTTCCTTCTCGAAAAGGATTTTTTGAATGTTTCTGCGTGTTGTGACTTCTTCGATTACTGTCCAGTGCAGGTCATTGGTGGTATGGTTAACAGACAAGAAATGTTCACTGAGTTTAGTAGTGATTCTTTTGCACCTAATGTTGCTCCGATGTTCGCATATGCGGAGTTTCACTTTCCTGGTGGTCATCCCTACATAGCGTAGACCACAGGGACAAGTGATGAGGTAGATAACATTAGGTGTATTACAGTTGGTGTGGCTATTTTGGTTCCAGATCTTGCCTGGTTCCAGCTCAAGACTGGTGGTGTGAGAGGTCAGATGGCATATACTGCAATCCGAGCAAGGAAAATGGCCCGTAACCTTGGGAAGACCCCATGCTTCTGTAATGGATCTCTGAGCAGTGTTAGGTCTGGTAATGGGACGTGTCTGTACTAGGCTATTACGCAGGCTTTGAGCCCGTTTGAAGGAGAACAAAGGTTTTTCCCATCTCCGGTTATTACTGTTGATGATACGCCAATGTTTCGTGACAACTTTCTTCATGGCATTGGACAGGGTACTGTAAGTAGTGACGCATGTGAGTGGTATAGACGTGACGTCTTTGACAGAGTCCTCCAGAAGGACTTCTCTGGGTTGGTTTCTGGCCCGTTTGTAACTCCTTGAGAGGAGGGGGAGAGGGTACCCTCTAGCTGTCATTTTAGAAGTTAGATCACTAGACTGTGCCTTAAAATCTTCCAGAGCGGTACAGTTCCGTCGTAGACGGAGGAATTGCCCGTAAGGCAGATTCTCCCTCAGTGCACGAGGGTGGAAGCTTGTGAATTCAAGAAGGTTATTTCTAGATGTAGGCTTGTAATGTGTCCTGGTGTGTAAAGAACCATGTTTGTTAGTGATCAAGACATCTAGGAATACGACTTCGTGAAAGTCATAAGTGTAGGTGAATCTCAAATTTGGATCCAAGGTGTTGATCCACTGGAAGAATGTTTCAAGGGCGTTGGTGTCACCGTGCCATATGAGAAGCACGTCATCTATATATCGTCTCCATAGGCCTATGGAGAGAAGATGAGGATTGGTATCAGGGAGAATGTACTTCTGTTCGAAATCGTACACATACAGACCTGCTACACTCGGAGCAAAGGTACTCCCCATGGAAGTACCCGTGGATTGCAGATATAGTTGTCCCTGATACTCAAAAAAGTTCCTTTTCAGTGCCAGAGTGGCACATTGGATAATGAAGTTCTTAGAGGTCCTATACTCCCAGGGATGGGAATTGAGAGATTCACCCAGGACCCGGATGGTCTCGTCCTGGGGGATACTGGTGTATAAGCTCTCAATATCCAATGTGACCAGGATAGTATTTTCTGAGCATTGAATACCATTCAGTAGTTTGAGCAGGTCCTTGGTATCTTTAAGATACGTCGATGATTGTTGGACCAGAGGCTTAAGGAAATGGTCGCAGAACCGTGATAATGGTTCCAGGAGGGAGCCAATCCCCGACACAATGGGACGCCCAGGGGGAGGGAGTCTCCCCTTGTGGATTTTGGGGAGTGTATAGAAATATGGAATAGTCCCTTGGCTCTCGGTAAGGAAACGTGCTTCAGGTCTGGTGATGGTGCCTTCAGTTAGTGCTTCCTCGACTATCCTCTCGATCTGGATCTTAAGATCGTTAGAGGGGTCAGTGGGAAGCGGTGTATAGTTCTTGCGGTCACTGAGGAGTCTACGGCACTCATGGTCGTAATCAGCAGTATTCATTAGGACCACTGCTCCACCCTTGTCTGCCGGTTTGATGGTGAGATTCGGGTCCTGTCGTAACGAATTGATGGCTCTGAATTCATCGGCTTTTAGATTTTTGAAAATGGAGGGGGGGTCCATATTCTCAATCTCAACAAATACAGCTCGTTCAAAAGTCACGATCTCAACTGGTATAGTGTGTGGGGGGGGGTGTGAACGTTGACTTGGGTCGTAGAGGTGTGTCACCTACATCAGAGTCTGCTACCTCTGAAGAATGTTCCTCAAAAAAGGCTTTCAATTTCAGTTTTCTGAAGAAAGCCGAGAGTTCGCAATGGAGACGGAATTTGTCGGGACGGGCTGACGGAACAAACCCCAGTCCTTTTTCCAGTATTGTTGTCTCCTGGGTAGTTAGAATCTTGTCAGATAGGTTGACAATTAGGCTGTCGAGCTGCTCGGGCCTGCGATTGCTTGATCCTGTGGTTGTTTGCTCCGGGTATGGTTGCCCACCGGGTCGTCTTGTATCCAATGGACCCTTTGATTGGGCCCTCTCCGCCGACCTTTGCCCCTTTGGCCTCTCTCTAAAAAAGGAGGCGGTGTAAAGTGGTTTTGTGGATACATAGGGGCCGTATACGCAGGATTCCAACCCATTTGTGGATTGAATGGGTAATGGAACTGCATAGGATGTGACCCCATGATCCCTTGTTGGGGAGGCAAGTTCAGCCAAGGGGATTGATTGGAAGGGGGGAGTGTTCTACCCCTTTGTTTACCCCTTCTTGCCTGCCTAAAGCTGTTATTGCTTGAGCCGCTACTATTTGATGACTCATCCTCAGAGCCATAGGTGTAGGTCTCAGTTTTGCGCAGTGCCACGAAAGAGGGATCAGCGTAAGGGTAGACTTTGTTGAATTCAAACTTTTTAAGATCTTTTTGGAATTGGTTCACCTTACTTTGAGTTAGGTTTTCCTTATATTCATTGATGTCTTGGTTAAGTTCATCTAACCGTTTTTTAAAACCCGTTAGGGTGGCCTTAAATTGTGTCTCTGTTTGAGTGATCTCAATCATGATTGCCTCTGATAATCGTACTGCTGTTTTTATGATCAAAACGAGCCAGTCTCGAGTGCAGTGCCATGCAATCATGGCCCATTCCTTTCTAAAGGTGGCATCCTCGAGGAAGATACGGGGCGCATTAGTCACTAGTAGGCCCCTAGGGGCAGTATTAGTCCTCAAATATTCAGTGAGGATTGTGCACATCTTTTATGCACCTGAGGTACTGATTATTGGCACAGTCCCTATCCATGCACTATGTTTAAGCCTATACATATGGCGCTTTATAATGTCATGACTACGCACATTTACGATTCTTTTGTGTTTTGTCTTGTGTATGTACGTCTCTCTTTTCATTATAGAGTAAACTCGTTTCTCTCCACCATTTTATTCTTTTGGCGGATTTTGTCCTGTGTTTATATATTATTTTTCACACAGCAGCCCACGGGAGGGTGAACCTTAGCGCGTTCACACCACCGGGGCACCCACACTTCCACTCTGGTCCTGATGAAAGCCTGTAGATCACACATAAAGGCAGAAACATGTTGACCGCCATGGAGTGAACCCGGTCTGTTATTTTTTGACCATCACTCCTTTTTATTATGTTTTAATTTTCCAATTAGCAAAACGAATAAAACACTTTTTTGACTTAATTGGGAATTTTAAATTCACTGTCACCACACAAAACCCCGCTCCGCAGTAACCTGGCGTTGCAGCACACTGGGATGGCATTCGGCCATGCCCGGTGGAGCCCGATGATGAAGCATGTCACCAACCAGGTTGGTGAGTGAGGGCTTTTCATACATAATTTGTATTACCTCCGTAGGTCTGTTTTCCTCCCTGTAATTGATCGGGCAGGTTCTGACCTTGGAGACCGGTGCTTCCTTGGATGGTGAGTGCATTCTTGAGATTACACTGACTTCGTTGGTTTATGCAAACATAAATGACCTGCAAAACATGTCAAAAATGTGCTAATATATACAAAATATACAATGTCTTAATTAAATAATAGTATAAAATATATACAATTACCTAATATGCATTAAACATGTTAAAATGATGTCTAAAATATGTATATAAAACAAATTAAGAAATTGTTAGAAAACTGTCAAAATCATGAAGACATGACTTTCCTGTTCCAGCAAACAGCAGCACAATACAGTAACCTGGTTACAGCAAAATACATTGAAAATAACACAAATAGGTTTCAAAACAGCAGGTAGTGGTAACAAAAACAAAAAAAAGACAATCTCCCCATACAAATGAATGAGAAATATTGTAAAAATGTTGCATAAATGCATGAAAATGTTTGCAAACATAAATGACCTGCAAAACATGTCAAAAATGTGCTAATATATACAAAATATACAATGTCTTAATTAAATAATAGTATAAAATATATACAATTACCTAATATGCATTAAACATGTTAAAATGATGTCTAAAATATGTATATAAAGCAAATTAAGAAAGTGTTAGAAAACTGTCAAACAATGTCCTCCAAACACCAGTCCCCAGTGTCAGCCATCTTGCCAGTACATTTCCATTCACTTTCAGGGACTGCATAGTTCCAGGTGTGCTCTTTGGGCTGGCTGGGAAGGTGTGTGGAGGACAGAGCCTGATGGGAGATGTAGTCAGGGTTAACACTCCTTCTCCTAACCAGTACAAACAGCCCGCCAGGAACCATGCCTACCCGACAGAGAGTGGACATGTACTGACATAATGGCAGGCACTGGTGCCTGTTGTTTGCCTTGACTGCAATACCCAACAAGACCTTCAGCTCCAGACACCATGCAGCAGTGTCAGCCATCTGGTCAGCACATTTCACCTCAATGTCAGGAAAGCACAGTCCCAGTTTGGTTTATGCTTGGTGGGAAGTTGTGTTTAAGACAAGGCCTGATGAGAGATAGAGTCAGTGCAAACTCTCCTCCTCCCACCCAACACAACCACTTTATCTGGGCCTATGGCTTCCTGATAGTGAATGGAAGTGCACTAGCAAGATGGCTGATACTGCTGCATTGTGTTTGGTGCACAATGGCCTTGTTGGGAATTTGGAATCAAGTTTAACACCATGCAGCAGTGTCAGCCTCTTTGCTAGTACACTTCCGTTTACTGCCAGTTAGCCATAGTCTCAGAGGAGTTAGCTGAGCTGGGTGTGAGTAGGAGTATTTATAATGGCTACAACTCACATTAGGCCCTGTCCAACATATACCTTCCCACCCAGCACAAACCGCCCAACAGGAACTAAGCTTACCCACAGTGTTTACAAATGTACTAGCATGATGCATGACAATGAGCACTGGTTTTTGACTTTTCCACAAATACCAACAGGACCCTGTGCTAAAAACACCAGGCCCCAGTGACAGCCATCTTTGTCAGTGCAAATCCACTCACTTTCAGAAAAGAATAGTTCCAGGGATGCTGGTTGTGCACTGTGGAAAGAATGTGTGTAGTACTGGGCCTGATGGAAAATCTGGCGATTGCAAACACTCCTCTACCCACCCAGCCATGCAGGCTCACTAAGAACCATGATTTCCTGACAGTGAGTGGAAATGTACTGCCAAAATGCTTGAGACAGGGGAATGGTGTTTGGAGCACAAGGTCATGAGTGGAGTTTTTGTAAAGTCAGACACCTGTGCCCAGTGTCAGGCATCCTGCTGGTACATTCTGACACACTGTGAGTTTAGTTTATGTCCTGCTGGGCTCTTTGCGCTGGGTGGGAAGGTGTATGTAGGACAGGGCTACCCATACCAAAAAGCTCATCTGGGCCTATGGCTACCTGACAGTGAAAGGATGTGTACTTGTAAGATGGCTCACAGCGATCCCTGGTGTCTGAATTGAGCAAAACTACCATCAAGGCTTCATGCTCCGTAGACCAGTCCCCAGTGTCTACTATCATGCTAGTCTTTTCTCCACTCAATGTCAGTTAGCCATAGGCCCTGAGTAAGTTGATGTGCCATGTGGGAGAGAGTAGTGGTTGCCAATAATCCAAATCCCACCAGGCAATGCCATACACACATTAGTCCCACCAATCAGAAATAGCAGCCCCAGGATTCAGTGTAAATGAGAGTGAGTGGAAATGTACCGACAATATGTCTGTCACTGGTGCATGGTGTTTGGAGCACAAGGCCCTGATGGGAGGTGGTCTCAAGGCAGACACCTGTCCTGAGTGTCAGACATCTTGCAAGTACATTGCCACTCACTGTTAGTAATGCATATTTCCAAGTTGGCTGGTTAGGCTGGGTGGGAATGTGTATGTCGGATCGGGACGGATGGGAGTCGGAATAACAGCAAACACTCATCCACACACACACAGCACAACCCCTTTATCAGGTGTATGCCTACCTGACAGTGAGTTGAGGTGTACTAGCAATATGGATGACACTGGGGACTGCTATCTGAACAAATTTGCCTTTGTGCTACAAACACCAGTCACCCATGTCAAATATCTTGCAAGTACACTTAGCAGTATTGTATGGACAACAATCTTCCTGGTGGCCTGGTTGGGCTGGATGGGAGGAGGAGTGTAAGTTTCACAAATAGAGCCCAAGCAATCAAACTTCAATTCATTAGATTATTTTGTCACAAAATGGCAGAAAGCAGTGTTTGTGATCTCATCTGACTATGGAGTAAATGTACAAAAACATTATCTTTGAAGGCGCAAAGCTCAGCAGTCACACATTTTGTTCCTCACAGCCATTCACTTGTGTATAATGAGAGGAGAACAAGAAGCACATTGCTCACACCATTTCCACGAATGTCAGGGTACATAAACAGACTGTGAGTTTGTAGGCAGCCACACCTATGTGACTGCTAAATACGTGGACTAAGCCCAGTACACAGGCCTGAAAAATACCAACATTGGGAGATGAAGAGTCTGTATGTCACTGTGAAAGTACAGATGTAGACAACATCAATCCACCTGTGTCATTTATAGGGTGCTACAAACCAGTCAATGTCTTTTGATCTGTAATTTCAACTAAACACAACATGCTAATTTATGCACATAGCTGGACATGTTCATTAATCCCCATCTTATCAGAATTACATTGTCCTCTAAAAACATAGACCAGCATCATGGATGAAGGAGAACAATCTATGTACATTAACTCATCATTAGGTTCAGTAACCTATGTAATGGGTATGATTTGAGGGGTAGTGAACATTCACATCAATCATTGTGTCATTTATGTACCCACAGGGTGAGCTAGGAACACACCCAGAACCAACCACGACAGCAAGTCCCAGACTCTGGTCAACCAGGTGCTGTCCGATGTTGATGTCTCTCAACAATCCTTGGACAACGATGATTGACCTGGCCCATCAGGTTTGGTTCAACCCACAGCACCAGCAGTAGCTACAGCAGGATCCTCTGCGACCACTCCTGCCTCACCTGACAACACCCAGCTGACCCCTACCCTGACGGACATAGCTGCTCGAGGCACCACCGACAGCACAGCATCACAGGACTCTCTAGAGTTGGCGGACAACAACACCCCTGTCAACGAGGAAGAAGGCTGAGTGTTGACTGTGCCACCACCAGCTAGGCCTGTAGGTAGGTAGGGATGGTGGGAGGGGCCGTTGGGATCTATGCCATCAAGCAGCTGGTGCTGCTGATGAGGAGCACTCAAACCTCTCCCGGATCATCAACGCCTCCGAGGGATACCAGGGAGAATTTGACAAGGTTGTCGGGAACATCAGGAACATTGAACAGCTGAAGGCAGCTCTAAAGCAATGTCTGCACACTTTCATTTCAATAATTGATTAAAATGACTGAGGTGCACCGGGACATGGTCACCTGCCTCCGCCAGATCATTAAGAACATGTCCACACCTCCCCGAGTGCCCACAACAGCCACTGCACAAGTCACACGGAGGGACGTGGATTCTGGTGCAGAGTCCCCAGCACCACAGCTGCCTGCACCTGAGGGTCCCTCCTGCAAAAAGAGGGAAGGGTCATCCGAGGAAGAATCCCCGACAGACAGATGGAAATGCATCATCCCCAGGAAGTGACAATCTGCTCCTGATAACCTCCATTACGCGCCAAGCGTTCACTTTGTTGACTGTCATCAAACTGTCCCACATTGGATAGAGGGTCTAAGTTAGACTTTGAACTCAAATAACTGGGGATTTACTTTTAAAGACTTCATCTACAAACACTTCCAACTCCTATCTGCAATTTCCTTTCTTTTTTGTTGAGCACCATTGTATGGAATGATCTCCTAATATCATGCACTACAATAAATCACTTTTCACAAACCCAACTATAGGTATTTATCATGTCATGACTGTGAATCCCAAATGTACAGATTGAAATGCTGCACAAAATAACAGAAAAGAAAGTGTCATTGGAAACGAATCACTTTGAAAATGACAACAAATGGCTTGTGTGTAAATGTACCTTGTCACAGCATGATAGATAGACACAATCAGGTTATCACACCACCCCTAGAACATGGTACTGATTCAATTGAATGATCTTGTCTAACAAACCATCAACATTTGCCAGCACAATCAACACTCATTGTCAGCAATCCAGCTCACCATGGTCTATTTTGGTTACAAAAAATGTTTGGATGTGTGATAACAGACAAGGCACTCTTCAATGTGGTTCACAAGTTTATTCTCCGGATACAACCTGGAGAATTAACACAAACTCTACACAAACTCAGATTGCATCACACAGTAACAAAATGTCCACAACTTAAAAAAAATAGACCATCAGGTCAGAAGGAAGTGTGTGCCAGGGATTACCGCAATAGTTCCATGTTGCAGTATGTTACAGCATCATGGGTCTGGTGAGCTCACAACTCTGCAGATGACATGGCAAAGTATACTGGTAAGGAGAAACATAGAACAGAGTCTGGAACTCATGGATAATGTAGCAACATTTTGAAAATTATGTCAGCTAAAGGACAAAGATTACACTGTGAACACAAGCTAGTATCGAGGGTAGCACTGTACATGTTGATCTGCACATTTAATGTAACTATCTTGGTATAAATCTAAGGACAATTATCATACCGTCACTGGCATAAGTACACACTGTACAACAGCAACACACAAACAAACAATTTGGCTTTGTTACCTCCTCTCAAGTCTTATTGCATACTTACACTCATGTGAAAAAGTTGCTGATAAGTTGTTGCATCATCCTCAGTCCCACTGGCATCATGTCCCAAGCCTGGATCTTCCCTTGCTAGCAGCTGCTGGTCTCTGTCATCCAGTATGAGTGGTATTGCCTTCCATATTGCGAGGTTGTGGAACATGCAGGAAGCCGTGATGATCATGCACACCTACAATGGGTCATATTGGAGGGCTCCTCTAGTGCCATCCAGACAGCCGAATCTGGTTTTCAGTAGCCCAAAAGTCTGCTCCACGACTCGCCTGGTCCTACCATGGGCCTCACTAAACCGCACTTCTGCAGGGGTGACAAGGTTGCACAGTGTTGTCAGCAACCAGGGTTGCTTGGGGTATCCAGAGTCTCCTACATTGAACACGGAAAATACTTCAGTTGTCTGTGCACTATTTGATGTACAGTCAACATGCAGCACAGCATACACATAAAACATCACCTACCAACAAGCCAGGCCAGGTCACGTTGCAGCTGAGAAATCATATGGGGGATGACGCTGTTCCTCAGGATGTAGGCATCATGTGCTGAGCCAGGGAAGTGTGCACAGGCGTCGGATATGGACATGTCAACCAAACACACCACTTGGACATTTATGGAGTGGAAGTGCTTCCTGTTGCACTAGACCTAATCATTGGCCTGTGGTGGTACTAAAGCATCATGGGTTCCATCAATTGCTCCAATGACATGGGGTATCTGTCCCAAGGCTTAGAATTCCCCATTGATGTCTGAAAAGTCTCCTGGTGTTAGGACCTTTATGTACTGGTCCAGGTAACGGAGCAATGCCTCCAACACATCACAAGGGACATGGCTTAACACTGTTTGGGACATTACACCAGATGTTGCCACAGTATACTGGAAGAAACCTGTGGCAAAGAAATGTAAGGCTGCCATAACCTTCATCTTGTGGGTCAGTGCAGCTGGATACGTGTGACCAGGCTGCAAATGGGGGGACAACTGCCCAGAGAACTGTTCAATTATTGACCTTGTTAAACAATATTTCCCTATTGTATCACGTTCTTTAATGATCTGCAGGTCTGGAAAGGGCCTGTACACTGGTCGTCATCTGCAATACCTATGTGTTGAGTGTAAACACAGTTGGTGTTATTTCCCAATGTACAAACTAACATGCATTGTGACAAACAGTACTTGAAATATGAACACAAATTATACTTGAGAACATTGGAAATACATGTTTCAATGAATACGGTTGACCTTAGATACATATCACAGCATTATGACCCTTGTCAGATATGTTACCAAGGTATGGTGACACAGCAATTAGAGTGCCATAGTGTCAAATTCACTAGTGTCTGTCACCGTTCATGTTAATCAAGCATCACATAATAAACAACTCCCCAAAAAATAAGCCAAGATATAGGTTTGTGATGACAATTACATGGTTCAAATGTACCCACAATAGGATCATGTAATGCCAGATACGTGGGACACCAAATACACACAGCGTCTCACAATGTAAATTATGCACTCTAATGTCAAGGGTGGACATTATCATGTTGTCATGTCTGCAATACACATACATCACATACTCAAACCATTAACTATGAAGAAGTTGCATATATGACACCATCATCCACTTAAGTCAGGGACAGAAAATACACTAGTCAGTCACATTACAAACACAAGCTGATGTGGCTGCATAATGTCACAGTCTACTCATTCAAAGGCAAATGCATTATCCATGACTTAGACACAAAACATTTACAGTCAGAAATCACACGGAGAGCGCACTGGAACACACAGTCCACAAATGCAGTAAATATGTCAAGAATGCTCTTATACATCCCCAACAAATAATTGGCACTGTGACCAAGCCTAGGAGGGTAAATGGAGCAGTTTGGTTTCCTGTTGGAATTAGCCTCAAAACTAGGGGTGGGCGGAATTTGCGAAATTAACTTTCGCAAATTATCGCGAAAATGTTTAAAATTATCGCAAACAAGCGGAAATATCGCGAAGATGCGGAAGTTTTTTTCCGGCATGTTCACAAGATTTTCTGCATGGTTGCGGCTCGCCAACTTACCCATGTGGTTGCTTGTGGGCGCGGCCATCTTGTTTTGAGTTGTCTCGCGGTGCATGATCGCGAGAAGAAAGACGTGATCGCGCGACGCATGACGTCACTGCGGTCGCGAACTGTCGCGAGACAGTGCAAATGGCTAAAAACAATACAACATCTCATGGAGAACGCGACCGGATCAAGAAAACTTGTCGGCGAACGCAGGGATTCAGGTAAGGCGATCGTGCGCGCTCGAGAATGTATTAATTTACAGCGCTAGCAAGAAACAAATTATCGCCAAGCTGCGGAAACCGGAAATTTTGACATTTTCGCGCTCTCCGCGGAACGCGAAAATGTCAAATTATCGCAATTTCCGCGAACGGAACAAAATTTTTGCCCAGGCCTACTCAAAACTAGTGTGTCATGTGCTCCTCAATGTTAGCTGCTCATGGGAGTGTGAGCTATTCATTTAAAGATCCATTTCATTACTTAAAAATTGCCTCCACACATTTAATGCCCAAAAATACATTAATAAAAGAAGTCTCTGCCCTGCCGACCAATTATTGAAAGGACAGGGTAGCCGCATCCTAACCGATTTGGACAGCGAAATAGTCAGCAAGTTTTTATGGTGACAGACGTGGGTGAATATTCAAAGGACGAGCTAGCCGCATCCTAATCGATTCAGACAAAGCCATTGGCTGTTGATTGTTATGGTGTCAGACGCGGGTGAATATTCAAAGGATGCAGTAGCCGCATCCTATTCGATTCAGACAGAGCCATTGGGTGTTGCTTCTTATGGTGACAGACGCAGGTTTTGGATTGTGTCCTCATCACTTGGAAACCTACTCGGTAACATCCTATTACCAATGTACCAAAATCAATCGTGGTTAGATGATGAGTTTTTGAATGTCACGGTAGGTGTGTCTTCTGGAAGCAATGTAATGCATTTGACCGATGCGAAAAATGCGACCGATGTGAACCTATCGCTTTGTCCACATGGAATGAAGACCACCTATGCAAATTAGATATGTCTGTCTGTTCCCTACAGCCTTCATATGCCTGCACTCCCTGCATCATTCCTGCACTTCCCCGTCTCTCTCTGCTGCTGTGTCAACATCCTCTGAAAGCTACTTTGGCATGTACAGTTGGCAGGGCTCCAGCTTTCACTGAGGAGGACAACCAGGTCCTGCTGGACATGCTCCTGCCAGTGTACAGCCAGTTCTATGGCAAACCAGGGGAGCAGGTAGTTATGATTACACTGCATGTTCATTGGACATGTGCAATTACCATGCACTACTAGCATTAGGAATCTCATAGGCAAGCATGCAAACTATGTTTTTCTGTAAATTTAACAGTGTGTCGTTAACTGTTCTGGGTAGGTACACTGCTGTAGAAGTGTGTACTGGGGTAAATATCTTATCACTGTTATCATGGGATGGAGTCATTATTGAATACAGGACAAATGCACATATTGCCATTTACCAATCCCTTAGACATTGTTGACAATCTGACCATGACCTATGTGTACAAGTGTTTGCCTCAGAAACATGTTGCATGTGAACTAAGGGTCTGCCACCATGTCATCCTTACAGGTCAACTCCCATCAGAAGGCCCAGCTGTGGAGGACCATCGCCTGGAAGGTGCTCACTGTAGGGGTTGCAATTTGGCACGTCCATCACTGCCGCAAACACTGGCAGTACCTTAGTGGCTGGACCGAGAACATCACAGAAGTCCTGCTGGGCTTGTCAATTCCTGGCAAGAGTGTTGGGCTCCGAACACTGATGCCCCACATGCTAGGCATCCTAGCGGTGGTCTTCCCTGACCTGGATGGGATGCTTAAAGCCAGACAGCAGCAAGGAGGGGTGAGTATGTGCCTTTTCACACACCTTTTTTAACCATGCATGCTGTAGTATCTTAGCCTGCTGGCCCTTTTACAGGTTGTAAGACACACAAACCACTGTTCAGCTTTTGGAGATGCATATGCACAAGGATTATTTGATGCCTAATTATGCCCCTTGCAGTGGCATGTGAGGAAGTTATTTTCAGGGTAGTGACAGTAGTGCCATGCTCATGTGATCAGCACATATGACATCAACCTGTGCTTGGTGATAACCTTCAGGAGCAATGTAATTGTTCCACATGTGTAATGCATTACCTGTTCTCAGTGTGGTTTCAACAAATCTGTGATGTATGTTGTTATTGGAGAACTCAAGTGTGTAAAGCCCATGCTACACCTTTCAGCAGCAGGTGTCATCTATGTTGAGGCCTTTGTGAGTTTTGCTTGGTCAGTGTGCCAATGTTAGGTCCCAGCCATGATGCTCAGTGAATTCAAATGTATCCCATGGGCCAATTACAGGTTTGCTAAATAGGATCACCTTTCTCACTGGCCTTTCACATGGTTGGGTGTAAGATTCTATTCTCTCCCTTCAAAAGAGTGAGACAACTTGTCTGACTCTGTAACAGTTACAACACATGCCGTTCAATGTCAAACACTGGTGGTCACTGGTGGAAACAGGGCTGCAATTGTAAGGTACGATGTTAGATACACATTCACAAATGTTGACATGTATGTTAAGGCTCTTCACTCTTCATACTTGATGGCTTTGTAAACCATGTTTTTGATGCATCACTGTCAGATTTAGAGATGTGAAATGTGCATCATTTTGGTGTAAGTTTACAAATGAGATGGTAAACAAGAGCAATGTATGCTGTTCAAAGTGTGCATTATGTCTAAAAGAAGTGAGCGACATTCAGACTTGCCCCAAATGGGGACTTCTGTAGTTTAGGCATGATTGGTATACAGTGTTGACTGGACTCTTGAAGACTAGAGGTTCATTAAGAATAGTCTGTACACACAATGCACCCAGACGGACCAGTGGCATAGTGTTCCACCTGAAGCATTGAGGAGATGCAGTCATCAGATTTGGAAGTGTGTTGACCATTATTCGCATCTGACACTGGTGAGCTGTCTCCAAAGTGTACAACATTTTGACTCGTCTTCATGACACTGTGTATAGATGACACAAGGCTGTGGGCCATGTACCTCTCACCGAAGCTATGCCTACTACCATAGTGTCTACACGGTAAGAGTCAGATGTGTGACCTGACAGTCAAGGACCGTCGTTACAGGACAAATGATCACAATCACTGTAATCTGTGCGGTACGACTAATACAATGACTAGTCCAGCTTGATGTATGACAATGAAGTTAACAGCAAGTAGACCCCTGGTTCTACTTCACACTCATGCATCAAGCTTCAGTGAAACGCTGATTTAACCCCTGATGAAGGGCGCAGCCCGAAATGCATTGGGTGTATTTAAGCTACAAACACAAGAATATGATTATATTTACTTCAATGGAAGTTATTACATGAAGAAAGTTTAAAAATCATGAAGAATAACCAAAATAAATACAAAGATTTTTCGTAAGAAATTTTGCACTTTTGGAAGAACTTCTTTAAAGAATACCTTGAGTGAGAATTGGGGATGTCCCCAGACCTTGGGGACAGCACATGTAGTGCATTTTTCATCCTCATACTCAGTAGGATTTACCAATCAGCACCACATATATCAGCCTAATTCAATTCATCAACCCACCTGTGAGTTTGTGAGTCTAATTAACAGTTGGATTAAATAAAGTCATATGATCTGTAACATCAGAGCCAATACTTCACAATTTGATGATTACGGACACAATTTGATGATTAGGGATTGCAGAATGGATACCATGTCTCAAATCATTTATGCTAATCCTCTTTCCATTGTGAGGTCTGAACTCCCTCGCATGAGATGAGACAGGTATGTCATGACACAAGACCGTAAGGAGCAAAAGATGATACATTACCCGCTACATAATGAAGTAGTTGACATTGTGGCTGTGGAAATTGTTATTGATTCACCCAATTTTTCAGATAACATCATGTGTGAGGGAGCAATGGTTAAGTGGCATACTGACAAGTGCCATGTACGGAACTATATAAAAATAATATATAGTCAAAATGATGTTTTTGGTTGGTCTGTGAAGATTTGTGATGTGTCAAGTACATACGAATGACTTATGTGAATCTTTATCATGCTTTTTCTCAGCACCAGCACTGGCCTGCGGGGGAGGCAGTGCCACAGACCAAGGGGAAGCAGATTGCCAGAGTGGTTCCAGTGCCAAGTCACAGCAGGAGGGCACAAGTGGCATGGAGGGTGAGGGGAGTGTCACTGAGGGCAATTCTGATGTGACTTCAGTTGGATCACCAGCCGCTTCCAATGATGACTCCAATGTGGTGGTGGATGACCCAGGAAATAAATCATAAACATCAAAGTCCACCACCACCACCACCTCTACCATCTCCACCCTCCCAGTTGCTCCGCATCCCACTGTCTGTGGCCACTCCCCTAGAAGGGGACCCGTCTCCTTCGTGTCAGGCACCTCACCCCTGCCCCAGTAACCCCCTGCTGGCCTGAGTGTGGAGGCCATCGACATCCTGAGGCAGATCTCTGTGGGGCAGACAGCAGTGCTAAATGTCCCCCAGGTGCATACCAAACATTTGACACAAATGCTATCATTCCTGGAGGGCATTTACTCTGACATGTTTGCCCTACAGAGATCTAATCAGGATCTGGCCTCCACACTGACGGTAGCAGTGTCCCAGCTCCAGCTGTCACTCCCCCTCCTGCCTCTTCCACATCCACCATCTCAACTACCCTCCCAGACCCAAGTAAACACAAACATACACATGAACCAAACCTCAACAGCCACATGCAGAAAGGAAAAAAACCCGCAAATGCATACTCAGGAGACAGACAGCACACCCACCGCCACAGACGTACCACCAGACAACACACATGCATCCACAGAAACTCCACAGACCTCAGACCCCTCTGCCTCCACACCCCCTACCTTTGCCTCTGCTATTCCCCCTTCAGCCCAGGCACCCCACCTTGCTCCCATTGAATTCTTCCCTACCAAATCCTACACACCCCCTCCCAAGAAGCATACATTTTCCCCCGTGGCCCAGGCATCTACATCTGCCGCCCCACTGAAAAGAAACCAAGCCCCAAATGAGCCGCCACCAGAAAGTCCTCCCGGTCCTACAAACAAAAATCCACTCCAGTAACCCCTACTTTCCCAGCCCAGCCCAGTCCCTCAGGCCCCCCAAAAACCCCTCCTAAGAATGCCACAGCCCTCCCTATACATGTCCACGCCATCAAAGATTTTAAAATCCCCAAATTAGTGAAGCCTAGCACATCCCCCCTCCATCAAGCCCTCTCACTTTAGCTTCCCCCCCTGAATCTGAGCCAAATACTACAGTGGAGCCGCCAGCCTCTCAATCTGACCCTAACACTGCATTGGACCCACACCACCCTCCAGATTCCATCCCTCCTAAAACCCAAACCAGTCCCACTAGTTTTGGCCATTTGGTGCCTGGCAAGCACCCTAGATGCCCCACCCATGCGAGGTGTCCCTTTGTAGGAGAAGTGCAGGCACGTAATGAAGGCCAAAACATTTGTGGCCCTCAAAGCCATTGACTCTTATTGGACTGGCCATTGGCCTTTTTCGCAACACCGTTCCACATATATGTTTGCTGAATAAAGCTGTTTCTATTTATTTTTTCATATTTCCGTGTCCTCACAATGGATTTCTGGATCACTGTTACTAATGTGTAATATGTGGTGTAAGTAAACAATGACGTGGGTATAGTGTGGATTGCATATGGTATGTGGGGTTCAAGTACTCGGTCAGTATGTATCCTCGATTGTTATGGCTACTTTGGCTAGATGTCAATGTCAAGATTGGTTTTTTCTATGAGTGTGACATGAGGTCACAAAGTTTTTTTAAGGAAAACACAGTTCCACATGGTTCATTCTTTCAGATGTCAACATTGTGCAAGTTTTGCAAAGTACAACCATTTATGAGAAACATGCTGCATATGTTTGTAATGTGCGGGAAGACCACTGTCTCATCAATGCACCTAAATAGATATGGAGTTCGACAACATAGTAGTGAGTTTAGAAACACCCATGTACACAAAGTAATGGCACAAATCTTTCAGGTGACATGATTCTGATAGGCAATGTCAAGTGCCGTTAGTACATTCTGTGTGTACAACATTTGTCTGTGCTTGGTAATACAAAGACCTTTCAGGCCCCCTCATGTGACACAGCTGAAGGTATACCTATTCAGCACGACAATGCACAGCAACAATGCCCTTGTTGGCTCAGATCATGCAAGCAGGCTGAACCACAGTTGTTGGTACTAGAAGTGGGGTTGAATGGTTTAGTCCAAGGTGGATGCTGTGTGCCAATCCGGGCTGACGCTGCCCATGGTCAGCTGGCCAGGGCCTCACAAATGCCAATGACTACAGAGCACAGCAACAGAGCACTGCCTTGAGTGTGCAGTCACTGATACGAGCTACAGGTGGATAGACCCCTCCCTTGGGTTTGCATCCATAGAGAATCAGGGTGATGCAGAATCGACACACAACACCCCTCACCTGTGACACTTAGGAATGTGCTGAGATGTCAATGTGTTTGGCACCAACCCACCTTTTGCTCATTAACTAGAACGTTGTATTTTTGAAACTGCACATTAACTGGAATGTTGTATTTTTGAAACTGCATTGGCTTTCATGCCACACTTTACTTGTGGTCACTCCATACACAGTGTACACAATGCATTGTCATCATTACGGCACGTGGCCACATCACTTGTAAGTGCTATGGATGTGACTGCAACCTGCCCCTGCCTGTATGGACTTGGGTAAATCCTATGCTATGCCCCCACAATTGACGTCTAACATGCATAATGTAAGTTTCTGGGCACTGGTCAATAGGGGTGAGTGCCAATTGTGGAGATTTCCGAATGCTTGTGGTGAGGTATTTTGCACACTCTTCAACTGACAAGTGTTTTGTATGTCCAAGCTTGGATTTTATTGTTTCAAACACACATCATTCATAGTTGAGCAAATGATTTGTGTGTAGGTTGTCATTTTTGCATGACTGATAATATAGTCCCTTTGAGCTATGCTTAATGCTGTTCCACATCAAACTGAGCAGAACTGTGAGTGCTGTTATGTCTGTTGTATTGGCCTGTACTAAATGTGGTAAGCCGAGTGGACTGTGAGTTTACAGAAGTATTGTGGGTACATCTGCTCTGCAGATGCTACAGGATCCAGTGTCACACCCATGCTCTTAGTTGCCACACAGCTGAGGAGATGGATTTTGGGATGTGAGGCCTAGCTGCTGATGTGTTTAGCAATGTTCATGTTGCATGTGCTAGCTAGCTTAAACAAGGGTGGAGGTGACAGAAACTTGTGTTCCCTTTTTGGGAATGGAGTGTAGACTCACATGGGGGAACAACCTTTACAACGCAACTTTTACAACGCACTACCATTACAACGAAACTATTACAACGCAAAATCTGTTACAACGCATGCCATTACAACGCAAGTCTTTACATCGACTTGCACTAGATGGCGTGCTAACATTAAAAATAGTGTAGTTTACTATCCAAACACCTTCCCTACTGCAACGTGGACTGGAGTTAGAATAGTAAATTACCCTTTTTTAATGTTAGCACGCCATCTACTGCAAGTCGATGTAAAGACTTGCGTTGTAAAGACTTGCGTTGTAACAGATTTTGCGTTGTAAAAAATGCGTTGTAACGGCATGCGTTGTAAAAGCATGCGTTGTAACGTCATACATCCCTCACATGTAATGGGGGCAGGACAAATAATGAGTTTTTCAGAGAGTGTAAGGTAGGAGTGTAGTTCAGAGGCAGTTCTTGTGTCAGAAACGCGAAGTTTCCTCATTGTTCCAAAGTGTTTGCTTTGAAATGCGAGGCTGTGAGTCAGAGTGTGGGAGCTTATAGAACTTGTTAAATCCTGTGCAAGGTATGCTAGGAATAGGTAGATGCCATGGGGTAAAACCAGCTAGACAAGGTTGGAGTCTGGCAGGAGGTGACAGATGACTGTAACATGATAGTGTAATTGAGTAAGGATAGTTGTTGATGTGCAGAAGTCAATGTAGGTTTGGAGCATGGGACTCGGATGTGGATGTGACAAGGCCACAGTGAGACAAGGTTAAACTTATATTTTGTAACAAAGTGGATAAGTGTTTGTCAAAGGTATACACCACTTATGAAATTTAGCATGCTATATGGTGAAATGTGAGGTGTTTTTCAGTTGCTGTATGTTGTGTTTGAATCTGTGGATGCATTAATTTTTTTAATGACTATCTGTTGAACTTGATCAGAGTAGGGTGTGTGAATGTTTATATGCAAATGACTGAGGACATATTCATCGAGCAGTATAAGTGTCTTGTTGACAGATGTGGTGATGTGTTAAATGTGCATGTCAGAGTGGGCTGTAATGGTATACATTGTGATATGAGTGCAGTCCAAGACATTACTGAGGATGCAACTGGTGATGAGAATGGTCCATATGACATGTTACGTTTCTGCCGAGGAGGTGATGAGTACAGTACATTGTGAACATGTCATGTATGTGAGAGGTGTTGTGTACATAGTGATGAAGAGTGTTGTGAATGTAGATGTGGATGTAAGAAGGACAGCGCCAATGTGAGATATTGAGATTTGGGTTGGAAAAGTTTGAGTACAAGGCTGGAGCTTGTGAGAAAGACATTCTTTACCAGAAAAATGCACCAGAGGGGGCATATCATGTGCTTGTTTATTTATGAAAGTTTTGAGAGATGAGCATGTATTTTGAGGTGAACATGAGAGGGGTCATACCCGCACAATTAGAGATAAGGCAGGCCAAGAGGTTATGTTAAAATGTACATATGTGTAGATTATATGTTTATGTAAGTAGGCAAAAACAGTTGGCAGATGAAATGTGAGGATGTAGTACCTGTTTGCTGCAACTTGCTGTCTACACTGAATGTTCATGACTAATTGTTGGAATGGCCACTTTTAGTACAGTGACATATGCAGACACTATTGTCCTCACAGGACAATTTGCCTCCAGCGAGCCTTGCCTTGTCTGAGTTGTGTGTGGGCATTAGTGGCGAGCATAGGTAGATGTCACTGATTGGTCATTCTTCCCCTTAGATACTGCCCTGGGATGGAGGTGGAGATTGCTTATATTGTACTGTCATGATGCAGAAACTTTGGATGGCAGTGCATTGCTTAGAGGGCTATAGTCCCCCAAGTGAAAAGTCAAGGATGTGTGTTGTTGGGCCACCCAGGGTCAGACTACTCCAGAAACGCATCCCGAGACTACACACACATGGGTACTGATGTCATTTAGACTTTGAAAGTCACAGGTATGAAGATACCAAGGGAGATGGACTCATTGTAATTATATCTCTGGTAGTGCTGATGAAAATACAGTGCACTGTCACAAAACACACATGTGACACCGGAACATTACACCCAGTTCAATAAGGGTTTGCATTGTCAATGTATTTTTCCACCTGTAATTTGGTTTGGCAAGTGTAGCCCTTGTGTGGGTCCATATGAGGTCCCATTTACCACATTAAAAAGTGACACAGAGCCTGAGAACAATATGTCTTTGTCTTGATGTTTGTAAATGTTAGGGTGCAGTGTTTCATTACCAAGTGTGGACAGAGCAAACGTCATTATGCACATGGTTTGAGGTTTGAGGATGGCTATGTCATTTGTTGACATAGAGGGAGGAGTTCCCTTCCATCGAATGTTCAATGATGATGTGCAGTGTTGAAATCTAGTGTGTACAGAAACTATCTCTTAGGAAGCCAGCTTGCTGAGTGCGCAACTGAGTGTCAACTTGTTCCTTTATTCTGTGCAGATTGACTCTGCTGAACACTTTACCTGGGGTTGATAGAAGAGTTATCCTTCTGTAGTTTTCACAGTTACTCAAGTCACATTTCTTAGATATCTTGATGAGATGGCCCTCCTTCCAGTCTGACAGCACCTTATCTTCTTTCCAAGCATGGGGTGGTGCATGTCTACTTATGTTTTAATGTCTACCTTCAGAGTACCCGTAGGAATGTTGTCGGGTCCTGCAGACTTCCCATTTCTCAGTTGGTTGATGGTTTGCAGTATTTACCTTGGTTGGCCTGCTGCAGTTGTTTGGCAAGTCCTTTTCAGTTAGCTGTGTGTCTGGTAGAGACTGCAATACAGGCTGGTTCATCGGTTCTTTCTAGTGCTCTACCCATCTTCATTGTTGGCCTTCGTTACCCATGATAGTCTTCCCCAGCTTTTAACAGACCTTTCTGGTTTGCTGTATCTACTGGAGAGTTTTCTTGTTATATTGTAGAGCTCTTTCACGTTTACATGGCTTGCTGCTTCCTGGGCTACTGCGGTAGGACCATCCATACATTTTTGCTTGTCTGCTCTTCTCTTTGCTTCCTTGTTGGTTTTGGTGTATTCACCTTGAGCTTTTGCTTTTTCTGCTCTTGTTTGGCTGGTGTTGACTGCAACTTTCTTTTACCTTCTCTCCTGGATTTTTGCAGAATATCTCATTGAAGATCCATTCTTTATGCTGGTGTTTCTTAGGACCCAGTAACATCTGGCAGGTTGATGTAACTGTTTCTTTGATCTTCTCACACTGACTTTCCACTGGGTCGCCATTGTCCTATAGTTCTTGTAGGACTTGAAACTTGTTACTGAAGGGGACTGAGTGTTCCCTCTGTTTCTGTGCATCTTTGAAGGGTGTGATGTAATATCACTGGTGTTGGTTTAATGGTTCCATCCATGCTATCTTCAGCTTTAGCTTTAGCCTGGCCATGACAAAGTGATGGTCCGACACTTTGCTCCTCTTATCACTCACACATTTTGCAGGGACCTCCAGAACTTCTTGGAAAGGCAGACATGATTGTCTGATACTCTGTTGAATGGACAGGTGACACACACTGTGCCTTGTGTATTCTTTTGTGTGGGAATACACTACCACCTATCACCAGACTGTTCAGGGCACAGAGATCTGTGAGCCTTTCACGTTTTTTGTTCATGTTGCCAAGGCCATGGTTGTCCATTACTTTTTTGTACCCAGTGTTGTCACTTCCAGTCTTGGCATTGAGGTCTCTAATTACTATGATGATGTCTACGGCAAGGCATTTCTATGAGATGGACTAGAGCCTGTTGAAGAAATGCTCTTGTTCCTCTTCTTTGCTGTCATTTTTAGGTGTATAGCACTGGATAACATTCACGTTGATCCATTTTTACTTGTACGGAAGGGACCATGGGCTACGCATCCAATCTGAGCTCAGTTGGCTGCTGGTGTTAACATCAGTGCTACTCACTGAGTATGTTGTGCGTTCTCTTTCGCGTGTCCAGAATACAGCAGCATTTATTTATTCGTATTTATTTATAAAGTTTTATATAGCGCGAACATGATCCAGAGGGATATCAGAGCGCTTTACAGTTGTGGGGAAAGGAAGGTAACAGTTGTAGTACATGTGTGAAATAGGAAAACAGACAAAATCACATGTCAAAATAGAATTCCTCCTGGAGCTATTCTTTTCTGTCTGTATTGTGTCCATCTGGTCTCGCTGGTGCCACAAAGGGAAGAGTTGTATTTTTTCATATCCACTGCTACTTGTGCTGTGTTTGCCTGTCTTGTACATAGTCCTCACATTCTATTTATCGATGATGATGGTCTTGGTTGACAGACATTGGACTGGCTTTGCACTTCCAGGCATCTCTGGTTTTCCCCAGAAGGCATCATAGCTCTCAGTGAAGCAGATTCTTCTCTCCCCAAGGCTGCAATGTCTTTTGATTGACATTTCTGCAGATAGGATTTTTTACTTATTGGGCTAGCTGGCCCCGCATATAACCCTTTCGCAGCTGGAAATGAAAATCAGTTAATATGATATCTCTATAAATATAGGTACAATCTACCAGGGAACAATGCCGACATCACTCCACTTTGACTGTCTGCATTCATTTAGTTATGTAATTTAGTTTTAAAAAACATTAAATAAAAACAGGCAATATGTTACCAGTCCTTGGTTACAGGTATCAGGTTTGACTTATGGCTGTTGATGTGCTGCAGTCAAATCCGACCTTTGTAATTGTTCTGATGGCAAAGTCCTCTGCATGGCAATGGACATGCACCCCTGCCCTGAGAGCCCAACTGTACTGATGTCAGGATCCCTAATGCTGATTTTTATTGTCATAGGGAAACATGGATAATGTGTGTGCCTCATGACATAGGCCTGTCTCACGGATGTCAGTCTTGTTGGATCGGGAGAACCGCCCAGTGTGCTAGCCTCATAGTGTTGAGAGGCTACTACCTTAATCATGAGTTAAGCAGCATGAGTGCAGTGATTGAAGCATACCGTGTAGTGATCAGTAGGAGTGAACAGCTGCTTTTTAGGTCAAGCCTAGGCAGCACATGTGCTGTCTCTTCAAGACATGCTGTATTCCTTCCCTAAACTTACAGCCCATTGCCTTTTTAGTCTTCCATTTGATTGCCTTTCAAAAATGCTTGCTAGTGGTTCATCCTTCCTCTTAGTTCCTACTTTTTGTGTTTGGTTTCCTGCAACAGAGCGCCGCCCAATTAGTGTTAACATTACGCTTCTGTGTTTATGTGTTCAATTGAGGGACTATATGCTCTTTGATTCCTGCTTGTGTCACTGTTTACCCATCTTTGGTGGTTCGGCTTTGGTGCCCGTAACTCACTCTTCCCCTCCCATTCAAATACCGAGATGAAATGTCGCATGCTCCAGAAACCGTTTTCAAAATTGTCTCTTTCATTTTCTCTGACTTCAAAGTGCGAAGATTTGCCCCAGACCCCTCCCGCTTTGCTGCTTGTTGCTTTAGCGAGCCTCGGTCACCGAACCCTCAGCAGCCCAACCTTGGAGGACTGTCAAGGGCAAGGATTGGGAAACTCCTGTCGCATTTTCTCTGACACGTGTTTATATATTGTGAACTTAAGTGACCCAAAGGCGTTGGAGTGCTTTACATGAGCGCTACTTAAATTACACAATGTAAGTTTAATATTTGGGTGGCATTTTGATAGGATACAAAGCTGAGTGTCCTTAAAGGTATTGAAGCACTTTACAAAAGCACCAGTTACATTAACAAGGTCAGGTTAATTTTGTTGTTTTCATGTGTGCGGCGATTAATTGATGCCGATGCTGCCCCTGTTTATTCATTGTTTCCCCTCTACCTGACAAACAGGAGCAGTCATTGTTCCTCTCACATCGCTGCATCCCTGCCCCACTGCCTCTTCCTGTTGTCCTCCTCCTTTCAGAGCTCTACTTTCAAAGCATATTCACTGCAGCTCCCTAGGGACTAAGACATTTTTTATTATATAATGTGAATTTGAGTGCCCTGAAGGTGTTGGAGTGCTTTGTATGAACACTAGTTACATTGCACAAGGTCAGAATAATTTTTAGGGGCCTTTTTATTGAGCGCAAACTTGACTGACTGTTATTGGTATTGGGGCGCTTTACAAAAGCTTCAGTTATATTACACAAGGTCTTTGTTTTTGGTTGTACAGAGATTAAGTGATGCAGACGCCATTCCTGTTTTTTGATTATTTTCCCCTACCTGACAAATGGGAGGATTTCTTTGTTGTTGCTATATCCAGGGCTCCTATACCCAGGGAGCTGGGACAGAGGGAGGGGCTGGGGGCTTTTCTGGCAAATGGATGGTGCAAGCAATGTTTTCAATGGAAACATCTGGAGATGTGTGTCTGGTGACTAGAGGCCTGGGGGAAGAGGGTTATGATGTCTCCGCAATTGGAAAGTACTTCACTGATTTATTTGCATACGCTGTTCAATACTCTAGTGATGCATTCACACACAGAATGTTATAGTGCTCTTGTCTTGCATCAAGGCACTTGTCTTTCTGTCTGTGCATTAAAACGCATTGGAATATGCCCATAATGGTTCCTGAGGCAAGCATGTTTTCCTGAATCACACTGCCTGACCCAGTGTATAGTAAATGTATAGCTCTTCAATCCATGGAAGCAAAGCACCCAGGATAATGATCTGCATGGCTAAACACTTATAATGTCCCAAAGGTGAGATCTATTGGCTATGCCAATGCTTGTTAACCGATGACACTGGAGTGAGGCCTATAGGCTCAATACATTTTAAATTTACACTGCTGTGTGCCTAACTCACACTTAGCCTACACTGGTTTGTGTGTAGTTCTGTGCAGCACAAGAGTGGTGCATCTGTGCTGGGTGTATGTGTGCCTGGGTAGGGTAAAATACAGGGTTAATGCAGTTCTGAGCAGCGCATGCATGGTGAATGCTTATGCAGGATGTGTGTGTGCCTTGGAGTGGTACAGTACCTGTAGGATGTAGTGTTGTGCAATGTATGCATGGTAAATATATATATCCTGGATGTAGGAATGACTATGAGTCATACAGTACATGAATCATACAGTGTTGTCCAGTGGGTGTAGGTTGTATACATGCACTGGGTGTATTTGTGTCTGTGGATGGTACAATAAATGGCGGGCCATAGGTTCTATTTTGGGAGACCAAGGCCCAAATGATAAAACATGTAGAGGAGGTAGAGAAATCCCCCTAGACACATTTGTGCATTGCTGCATTCCTGTGAGCTGTGTTGTACAACACACTGGAGAAGGTTGAGCCAGGCTTCCCCTAAATACTTCAACAGGTGTTTCTTTGGTTCAATGGGATGATTAAAAGCAGGGGCATCGGCACATCTCAGGAAAGAGATGGGGCTGATAAGAGAATCATAAAGAGAAGGGCTGGGGCCCTAGGGTAACCTTTTGATAGAAATATTACTGTGGATGACATCCAGGTGTTAACTCTAGGCACTTCCATGTCCGTTATTGTAGGGCTATCAGCTTTGGAGTCACTCATTCTGTGACTGATGGCCTTTCAAAAGGAAGAGGGAGAGGAAAAGATGCAGAACAACAACCTGCAGTTTCAACGGCCAGACTCTAAATCACATTTGGTGTCTGAAAATGGACTATAAGAATAGGAGTTTGAGACCCCAAAAGTGTCATCTACCAAGCAGCGAGACGGGCTCTGCAAGACTTCTGACTGTAATCAGGACTGGGGGCCAAGGCCTGACAGTCTCCCTGCCTAGTAGGGGGACATAACCCAGGGAACCCATGATTACCTGCCCTGAGGCCAGGAGCATCAGTGCCTACCTTATTGCCAAGACTATTGTGCCCTGTGAGGAAGTGGAGAGTGTTGGAGGGAGCGAGCTCCAGTGGGGTGTTATATCGAGTGGACTCACTCAGTTAGGTGTAAGGACATGGCTGCTGCACTGATTGTGTATTTGCTTGTGTGCAGGTCAACATTTTGGACCCTCGTATTTCAGATGAGGACACCGTGAATTGAGACATCTGCATCATTGCACTGATTGTGCCAGAGCTCATGAGTAGTGGGAGGACGGTGACCCCATGTGTCAGGAGGGACCGCTGCAAGAAGACTGAAATGTGGTAAGGGCCATTGCCCTGTTCCGGCTTGGGCTGTGACCCTGTAGGCAAGGACAGGCAGCTGACAAGGACTTTACTCTGCTTCTCAGGCTGATACTAACACCTCTGGAAAGATCTACTGCTTGCTGATCAATGCATGCTCATTCAGAAAACACAGCATGGAAATCTGGGACACCATCACGACTCATGCCCCGGATGCTGTCTTCATAACAGAGACTAGGCTGAACCCAGCATCCTTTCCAGACATCACCACAGCTGTCCCCGATGGATACAGGATCACAAGCTGGGACCGATCCAACAGAAATGGCTGTGGCATCACCATAATCTGCAAAAAGAACCTTGAACGCTCAACCACCACAGATGATCTACCCCCTTCGTGGAGTACCTCAACTTCCAAATACGAAAAAACAGCAAAACCACCATCAGAGGCACCCTAGCCTACAGACCGCCAGGGCTCTGCCTTTCCTTTATGCAACGTCATCCCCGACTTCATCGCACCTATCACCATTGACTCGTATCTGTACATCTTCCTAGGAGACTTCCACTTCTACCTTGAGAACATCGACCACGCCAACACGACTGACCTCCTAGAAAGTATGGCCAACAACAGACTCAACCAGTAGGTCACCGGCCCCACCACACTGCAGGACACATGCTTGACCCTATCTTCTCAGCCAGCAACATAGTAAAATACACCCACACCGAGGAGCTCACCTGGACCACTGTGTTCACTTCATCATTTTGGACCCCCCAATACCCTGGCCTACACTGCCAGTGAGACACTGTACAGCTGGGCAAAGGTATCAAAGCAACAATGGATCAACGCCCTCAACTCCCACAGACCAATCACCCCCGAAGACACAGAACAAGTGGCAGACAACTTCGCAAACTGAATCAACGCAAGAGCTGATGAAGTCACACCAAAGAAAGAACTTACCAAAGTCCTCAACTCCTCGATCACCACTGCACACATCCCCCAGAAATGGAAAAATGGCAAGTTGAAGCCACAGCTTAAGAAGCCATCCATGGCCCCAGGGGAACCCATCGCCCTTCTCACTTTCCTCCCCAACCTTCTGGACCCCTCCCAATCTGGCTTCAGAGCAAACCACAGCACTGAGACAGCCCTAGTCATAGCACCAGACATCAGAATATTGCCAGCCCACAGGGAAACAGCAACTCCTCATCCTCCCTCAACCTCTCGGCAGCTTTCAGCACCATATCACACCACACACTGAGCAAGAGACTCCAACAGATGATAATCCAAGGAGCAGTCCTCAAGTGGATCACATACTACGTCACAGGAAGAATGCAGGAATCCATCCATGCTCCCTACTCCTCGCTCCCTAACAATGTCACCTGTAGTATACCTCAAGGCTTATCCCTCAGCCCAACCCTCTTCTATGTGAATATATGACGTTACAACGCACACATTTACAACGCATGCCTTTACAATGCAGTTTTTAATTCGCAACATCCATTACAACGCATGTTTTTACAACGCATGCCATCACAACGCATTTTTAGAAACTACATTTACAATGCATTCCATTACAACACATACCATTATAATGCATACCATTACATAGCATATTCCTTTTAGGGCAACAGTAGGGTAAGTGTTGGATAGTGTAGGGGTAAAATGTACTATTCCCACTCCAGTGAGTGCAACAGTAGGGTAAGTGATGGATAGTGTAGGGGTAAAAATTACTATTCCCACTCCAGTGACGGCAACAGTAGGGTAATTGTTGGATAGTGTAGGGGTAAAACTTACTACTCCCACTCCAGTGAGTGCAACAGTAGGGTAAGTGTTGGATAGCGTAAGGGTAAAAATTACTATTGCCCATTACTTACCTTGTAATGTGTTGTAATGGCATGCTTTGTAGTGATATGCGTTGTAATGACATGCGTTGTAGTGACATGTGATGTAATGGCTGCATTGTAATGGCATGCGATGTAAAGGATGTTGCGTTGTAATGACTGCATTGTAAAGGTAGTGCGTAGTAATGACTGCATTGTAAAGTTTGTTTCCCCTTCTTTGTATACATGACACCCCGGGTCAACATCGTCAAGAGCCACAGACTCAACATCATCTTCAACGCTGATGACATCCAACTCATCCTCTCCCTGACCAAAGTCCCAACAACTACCAAGAACAAGTTCCAAAGATGCATGAAAGACATGGCCGCCTGGATGAACATCAACTGTCTCAAATGCAACACAGACAAGACAGAAGTACTCATTTTCGGGAAAGGCAAGGATACCCTCTGGAACAATGAATGGTGGCTACCTGAGTTGGGTCCTACGCCCAAACCCATTGAACATGCAAACAACATCAGCACGGCAAATGGCGCCATGAAACTGATGACGTATCCACTTATCAAGGTGGCAAGTGTTTACCTTTGAGTCCCTCTGCAGCTTTGGGATTTCATTGATTATCTCCCACTCATCCTTAACGGCGCATTACTATATTGGTCCTAAAAGTCATGATGAAGTTCCACAAACTGTGATTTGAGAGCGAAACGCGTTGGCTGTTTTTTTATGAAAAAAATGGAATAAAGAAAGAATTTGAAGAAAACCCACAAAGTCTGAATTGCTTTTTTGGTGCACCTTCATTTGTTTAAAACTGCTGTATAATCTGTATAACAGTGACACCGAAGGGTGACCAGTGTTGAACTGTGCACGATCAAAAACAAGCAAAAAAATGTAGTGGCAATGTTACAGTGAGGTGCTATTCTCCTTGTCCGTCATCCTGTTTGCTTCTGTATTTCGGATAAACATTCAAATGACACATTCACCTAGAAAATCCTCCAATCTGGCTACACCTACTCTATGAAGCTCATCTTAAAGCAGGAAAAAGGACTAACAGTCTCTTATATAAGCTGACACACTCTTCATATATATTTCACTGTTTTCTGCCAAGACAGGCCCTGCATGTATCATTCACAGATCAGGGGCAGATTAGGAAAAAATCATTGACACGTATCATGAACCTTTAAATGGCATTTGTAGGAAAGTGCCCCTTTTGACATGGTTAACCCCCACTTTTTGCCTGGTATCCGATACAACTTTGGCCAAAAGTGTGCTAGGTTCCTTCTAACCAGGACCCCAGCACCAGTGTTCTTCCCATAAACTGTATGATTGTTTCACAATTGACAACCCTTTAGGTTCCTTGTAAGTCCCTAGATAGTGGTAGACGTGGTACCTAGGGCCTGGGAACTAAAGGTGGTCCCTGAGGGCTGCAGCATGAATCGTGCCACCCTAAGGGACCCTTAACCAAGTTCATGCAAGCTGCCATTGCAGTATGCATGTCTTGGTGCAGGGAAACTGAAGTGTCAACATGGGACACTGCACAGCATGTGGTATAGGTAAGTCTTGCCTATGGCAGGCCTTACAGCCCAAAGGCAGGGTGCGCTGTACTCATGTGTGGGAATATTTATGTGAGTGATTGTGTCCAGTGATATCTTCATGATACTTAATGGCTTCACTGTACCCCAAGGCGTTTGGTACCAAACACCTCAGCTTAATAACCCACACTGATGCCAGTGCTGATTTATTAATAGATGCACCCAGAGAGCCCCTTAGAGGTGCCCCCTGAAGACCTATTGACTACTTGTGTGATGACTGACTGGTCTTGACCAGCCAGCCACCCTAGACAGGTTTCTGACCTCATGAGGTAAGAGCCTTTGCTCTCATGAGACTGGAACCAAACCTGCACTGGGTGGAGGTGTTCACACCTTCTCCGAGCAGGATTCCAGGGTGGGAAGCTTCAATGGCCTTGCTGCCTTTGTTATGCAACCCCAGGCCTCTCCAGATAGTGGTGGAGCCAACCCCCCCTGTCCTGACCCCACTTCTTTGCAGCAAGACAGGCAGGTAAATTATTAAGATTCGAAGGTGTGCCCTTATTCAGCCAGCACCACCCCTAGTGTGGACCAGCTGTTTTGGACCCCACTTTTCTAATTCCTCAATGTTGTTTTGGATGGAATTTGCATTCTAGGGTCAGGGTGATGCCGCTTCCTACAGGAAGTGGTCATATAGAGGGTGTAGACACCTTAAAGGTAAGTAGCCCATTGGCTATTACCTCTCACTCTCCATAAATTCTCTTAACTTGAGCAATTAGGTAGTACCCCTGAACCCAAGAATTTAGATTTGAGGGATCAACAGAATAAGGACAAAGAATAGTCACTGCCTGGTAAAAACTGCAGCAGAACTTTGTACTTTGGCAATAAACCTTGCCGTCCTCAGCCCTTCCTTGACAATTGCAACAGAGTTACTCGTTCTGTGAGCTGGAGCACTACCAAAGCCTTGGGTGCCTGCCAGTACTTAAAAGTCTCCCTTGCAGTAGAGGAGCTACTCTCTGCTGTCCACAGGTGCTGACCATCTTGCTGCTCCCCAGCCCGAACAATGCCATAGACAACCAGGAGATGAACTGGTGCTTGGAAGGTCAGATCTGTCTCCCCACTGAGTGTGAAGACATCAGGACCAACTTGAGCCATGCTGCACCAACCCCAGGGTAACAGATGCCCTCTGCAAACATCAACAGTGAGAGTTCAGTCCGAATTCTCACGGCACCAAGACCTAGCAGCCATCGAGCGACATCAGCCTCACTGAGACCCATTTTGTGAGAGGCCCAGCTGCTTGAATTTCTCCTCTGCCAGTTGTTTGTCCCTGACCACGAGTTTCATCTTTACGCACCCAGCCCAGCCGACCAAACAACTCTGCACCTGAGCCGCCCGGCCCAGATCTAAAATAAACCGGCTATACCCCCATATCCCAAGGCCCCTTGTGACCTATGCACTTGGACTTGGGCACAACTCCCCCTTTACAACCTGTTTTGGATGGCCCCCCCTTCACTGTGATGCCCCAGCTACCAGCCTCACCAGCACCCTGCTCCCGATGGAACTCAGGAGGTTTCCAAAGAACTCCTGGTAGTACTTTGGACCTTGACCCATTGCAACTCCGAACCCTGAAGGTGAACCCCTGAAACTGACTGTACCTACCTTTATGGTTCCTTGACTTTTCCTCCCATAGGATTACATTGTGCGTAAAAACACACATGATTGAACGTTTTATTTACCTGTGAAAATTGCTATCGAAAACAGTATTTACCTTTGAGTGAAGTTCTTGGTTTTAAAACATATATAAAAAGAAGTGCTATTTTTCTAATTTGTTCACTGATTTATTCTTTGAGTGTGTGTCTCATTTATTGCCTCTGTGAGTGCAAGAATTGTTTACCACTACCCTCTAATAAGCCTAACTGCTCTCCCACACTACCATACAAGACAACATTAGTATTATCTTATTTTGCCTCTGTAAACCATTTGGGGGACCACTGGACAGTGTACTTCATTTCAGTGTACTAAATAGAGAGCCAGCTTCCTAAAGCATTCACTTGAGTGGTCACTTTTGTATGTATTCACCATTCAACAGTGAGGGGCTTTTTTAACATTTCTTGCAAAATAAATTGAGAGTAGTCATATAGATCCTCATTATTACTTTATAGTACCTCCATAGCTGAAAGACAGAAATGAAAGGTTGACTCTTGTTGTCAAATTACCTCTATATAGCAACCCCAATATTGTGTGTAGCTATGCAAGAATGTCAGCAACTGAATTAAATCAAGACCTGAATATAGAGGAAGCTACTTTCTACGTATTCATTAAAAAACAAGGGTTAAAGTGACATCATAGTTAGGTGTTGAAATGAGATTAGAACTCACATTTAAAAAACAAAAAAACACTGAAATACGCCAACTATAGTTTAGAGAACCAATTATAATTTGTGCCCCTTCAAACACTGATGACATTGCATTTTACATCTCTCATGACATTAAAATGAAATAACTGATGACATCTTAAATTACATCCTTTATGATGTCACTGGTGACCTCACCAAACTCATAATTTCAGTTTGTATTCTATTCAGCTTAATGGGATCACCATTCTAAAGACTTCACATGATCTGCAATTTTAAGTCAAGCGACTGATAATTGTGTATTCGCCACTGATAAGACCCCTTCTTCCAGCCCCAATCAGAAGCAAACACTCTTTAGTTTGGTTTAAAAAATGTGTACATATTCCTTAGATGAGCGCAATGGCATAAAACCTTAGAGCCATTCTTAGAAACCCAGTGTGAGTTACCCGCTCCCTCTAACTCGGTCACCTTATATTCTACATTATTAAAAAATCTGCTCTGCTTCAAATCTTCAGAGAAGACTGGGAAATAAACATTCATAACTTATAAATGCATTCCTTACATAGAACTTGTCTATAGCCCTGTATAGCTATTTAACATGGACATGTGCCCAGACATCCAAAGGTGGCCAATCTACAGCGAACAAAAGCTTTTGCTTTTCTCACATATGTTTTGCATCAAGGCATTGGCGTTTAGCCATAACCTACTTTCAAACATGCCTCTAAAAAACAGATATCTGCTCAGCCTTGACCTTGTTTAACATGAGTACTGCTTACATCCCTAACATTACTGGTCAGTAAACTGTGCACCAGATACATTTCACAATGCACAGTCATACTTGGCTCCACGGCTTACGGAATTACCATTCTATGCAACTAGATGTGTACATATAGTATTTTCATGTTTTACTTGACTATATGCCCTCTACTAACTTTCTCTTAAAAAATAGTGTAAGAGGTTATTGAGTAATGTGAATAGCACTATCAAGTCAAGAATAACTTTATTTGGTTTAAATAAACCATAAAAGTATAACATTCATACAGAATATAAAAAAGTAACATTTCAAATTATTACAAAAAAATGTCGCTTGACTCAAATACTCCACAGTTTATCAGTAAAATTTAAAATACCTGATCATAAAATTCTAAAATTCTAAAAGAGGACACCAATTTTATTTACATTTCATACCATTATCTTATTAGCAGCGCAATCCTAATAAAATGTAGTACTGCCGTACAGATTGCTTCAGTAGAAAAGGATAAGAGGTTAAAACCTTCCCGGTAATTTAGTGGACAGGTTTCTTTTAAAAAAGGAATAAGGAACCGGGCCCTTGGTTCCTTATAAAGTGCACAGAATAGGGTAATGTGCAAAGTGCTTTGTTGTGCTGTATTGTCACAAGGGCAAGGAGTAAGGTTTTTGCACCATCCAGCCTGTTTAGGAAAGGCCACTAAAAAGTACCATGTGCAATGCCGAAATCTAGTCAAAAGAAATCTAAACTGCACATTTGTGGTAAAAGACAAATAAAATTGGGGATGTAAAAGTGGCTGGTCGATATAAGGTTGCAGCCCCGCTATCCGCCGGCAATTGTCAAGCCCACGACAGTATGCGTTTTTTATGGTTGATTTCATATTTGTATCTATGCTGTTAGGATTGTCGTAATAACGCCCAAGGCCTATTTATTTACATTTTCTTTTTACATAGCAGAGCCATGGGATAGCCTCGGCATTATCCAGCATCATACAATCCTTGACAATTTCTCTTGTTAGCTTTAGGTCTTCCGAGAGCCAATCTTTAGACCAGAGGATCAATGGGGCAATATTAATCCGATCAGCAATAAAGTCTACCCTACCTCAGAGTGACAGAATGCTGTAGGAGCGCTTTTTGGGATCATCAGCAATCTTTTTAGGAACTTATTTTCTAGCGTTTGAAGTTGTATGCTTTTATAGTGTCCCCATACTCCTGCCCTATAGGTGCAGTAGACAAACATTTTGATCTATATAAGGTTAACTATTCTGCTACTGGCTTATGACCCAACTTACACGCAAAGTGGAAAAGACCTTCCACAGCACGGCTAGTATTCTGCACCCTGGATATAATAAGATTTTCCCAGGTCAAATTGTTATCAAAAACGTTCGCCAGGTAGTTAAAATTTGAGACCATGTCAATTGTCTTACCCTTTACCATAAACTTTCTTGATTTCGTATGACTGGGTCCGCAGACCATAATATAGGATTTGGTAAAATTAACCTTTAGATCCAGGGCTGACATAAAGTTAGTAAAAGCATTTAGAGACTTCTGTAAACCATTAGCAGTTAAATCCATTAGGACCGTGTCATCTGCATATGACAACAACGGGATCGGCTTTCCCCTAATTCTTGGAAAGTCTAGCTCCTGGTCTTTTAGGGCAGATTCAAGACCGTTTGTGTGCAAGAGGAAGAGAAAGGGGGCTAATATGAACCCCTGGCAAACTCCCTCTGTAGACATAATGGGCCCGTCCTTTCTCCCCCAGGGCCGAATCGTATGGCTACCATGGTGGATGCATACAACCTACGCAAAAGGGTAATTAGGGATTCCTCGAAACCCATTTCCTCCATCATGGACCACAGTTTGCCCCTATTAACCGTATCAAAAACGCTGGACAAGTCCATCAAGGCAAGGTGTATCGACCCCTTCCTTGCCTTCATGTACTTGCCCATAATCAATGCCAAGTTGAGGCACTGTTCATTTGTCCCCATGCCTCTTCGAAAGCCATATTGGGTTTGGGATATTAGCCCTTTAGAGTCTGCCCAGGTCTCAAGGCGCTCTAAGATCACCCTCCCCAGTACCTTGACCGTAGCATCAATAAGAGAAATGGGCCTATAACAGGCCGGGTCTTCCTTCTTTCTCTGTTTGTACACAGGGAGCACTATGGCCTCTTTCCATGAAATTGGTATGGGGCCAATTATTGCTGCTCTAAAGACATTCATCAGGAGGGGTGCCCACAGTTGAAGGTTACTTTTAAATAAGTCAAGAAGTACCCCATCCGGCCATGGGGCTTTTAGCTGTATCCCTTTTTTAAGGGCCTCCTCCACCTCATTCACTAAGAGGGAGGTGCTCAAATGGTGTGCGGAAGTTGGATTTAGTGGGACCTCCGAGCTTATTTCCTGGATAGTAATACCATTTGGTATTAATGAGTCCCTGCCCCTTGAGTACTTTGAGAACAATGGGCGGTTTATTACCTCCCAGAAGCTCTTAGAATATTTAAGTGCGCTTGCTCTCTCTAGGTCCTCCCAGGCCAACTTTCTCAGGTCTTGTTTCCTCTGTGCAACTATGGTCTTATAGGACTGCCTTGCACTCTTAATTAAGGCCTTATCTCATGGGTTTGAGTGTAGTGCCTTCTTTAGATCCTTTTGGGCCCTTGTACACTCAGCGTTGAACCATTTGATACCCCTAGGTTCCCTTGATACAGATGGGATACATCCGCACAAATTCACTGAAATTCCTGTATAACCATTTCAGGGGGGAAGTCATGATCAAGGCATTTCAGAATGTCATTTGAGTTTGCCTGAACCGTACTCTCCTCAAATTGGGGTGGATTTATCTTATTCCATTTCATTCTCACCACTTGATTTGTATTATACTGGAGGGAGCAACCATCACCTTCCTTCTCTTGGGCAGCTACCTGTAAAAATACGGTAAGGGGGTAATGGTCGCTGGCATTGTTTGGCTCCACCTCGAAATTGTCTACCAAAAAGTCAAAGTTTCTAGATATTAACATAAAGTCAATAACACTTTCCCTACCTCTGCCCATGTAGGTGGGATATTGGGTTTCTGAATTACTGACCAGGGTATCATCAAAAGACAAATCATTCACAACAATGATATCATTTAAGGAGTCTCCTTGTGGAGTATGTATAAAATGCGTTAGGGGTTGACCCTCAATGTCTGTTATCCTGCATACCTTATCTGAGCTATACCTGCATAAGGTGCAATTAAAATCCCCGACCCAATAGATACACAGGGGCTGCCACTTCCTTGCAATCTTATCAATTTCCTCCTTAAGGTTTTCGATAATATCACATCTATTTGGGTCGAAAACATTGTAGTACCAGTTAATTAAAAGTCTTGACCTGAAACAAGTTAAAAATCAAAATCAATTGGTACCATGGTGAATTAATTACAGACTTGACATTAATAGACCCCTATTTAAGAGAAATCAGGGTCGCCAGTCCTCCTTTCGCTCTCCCTGCGGGTAAGGCAATTGCATGCACATTTAGGGAACAGTAACCATCCAATTCAATATTCTCCCTTGCCTATGTTTCCTGGGTACAGATAATATTGAAGGCCTTAACATACTTTATCCACATTTTATCCTCTAGTTTCGAATAGCACTATCAAGGATGATGTGATTAATGACTTAATCAGTGATGGCATCAATCATGTCATTTAACATTCAGATCTTGTTGTTAAACTAACTTTTGTTTTTTCCATTTAAATATATGTGTGTGTGTGTGTATGTGTGCGTGTGTGCATGTGTGTGTGTGTGTGTACTTGTGTGTGCGTGTATGTGTGTCTGTGTGTTAGAACTGTCAGCCTTAGGGTGGAATTCCCCACACTTTTTGCTTGCTTACGAGTGATGTCATCAGTGATGTCACTGACCATGTCATGAGTGATGTAATATGTGATGTCATCAGCAGTGCACTGTGAGGGCCCGAGTTATAGTTAGTTAAGCTAACTATAACGGCTGAATTTCACAGGTTTTATACAAGTGAAATGTCAGCCTAATTATAACTTAACCTGTGGTTTCTTCTATGAATTTCTAAGGTTTTTTAAATGCTAATTCCTAACTCTAACGTCCCTTAAATCTGTGCAGAGTGGTGGAGAAAGAGAGGCGTGGCCTCTGAAGACCTCTTAGCAATCCCACTGTGTCGACTTACTGGAGGTGAAAAGAGGGGTAGTTGGCCTCAAAGGCGTCCTTGTGGGCCAACTACCCCTACTGTTTACTCCAGTAAGTCCCACACAGCAGGATTGCTGAGTTCTGATGGCATGCCACGCCCCCTTTCTCCACAAGTCTACAACCATGCCTCCTGGTGTGCTCTTGTTTGGGGAATGAAGTTTCCTTGCCTCTTGAGGATCCCTGGAGGCCAAATAGCCCTACTGTTACCTCTAGTGAGCCCCACACAGATGGGTTGCTGAGAGGTGTTCAGAGGCCATGCTCCCTTTCTCCATCACTCTGCAAGCGCACCTCCTGGCGCACTGCTGCTTGGGGGATGAAGTCCACTATAGTCCTTAGGACGTACAAGGCCCTTATAGCCCCACCAGCAGCACCAGCAGCACGCTGACAGGAGTATTTGCAGAGTGGTGGAAAAAGGAGTGTGGCCTCCGACCACCTCTCAGCAATCCCACTATGTGGGGCTTACTGGAGGTAACAGGTAACCTAGTTGGTCCCTAAGGACCCTCAAGAGTGTAGCGGCTTCACCTCCCAAATAAGAGTGCACCAGGAGGCGAGTTTGCAGAGTAGTGGAGAAAGGAGGCGGTGCCTACAGAAGTTGCCAGCTTCTGATTTCTTTGGGGTACTTTAGGGAGGCTTCCCTTGATGCTTTTGGGCTCCAGGGACCCCATCCCCCAGAGCCCAATCTATTTTTTTTATTTTGAAACAAGAAAGGAGTGGCCCCTCTCCTGAGGCTAATATCGGCCCCAGAGACCCCATCCCTTAGGGCTGTCACAACCTGGTTGGGGACCAGGAACCGAGGGGTAGCCTGAAGGCCCCCGCTGTCCGGCAGGAGCCGGTATGGCTTTTTACCCCCAGGGAGCTGCACCTCCCTGGGGGTAAATAGCAAAGTGTACTCACTTTGAACAAGCGAGAGCAAAGTGCTCTCGCTTGTTCAAAGTGAGTACAGTGTTTGCTAAGGAAAGGTGGGAGCAGTGCTCCTGCCATCCTGTTGCAAAGAGCCAGCCCTGGGAGGTGGGGGTCCCTAGGGCCATTTACGGCTCCAGGAGGGGGGCCGCATGGCCCCTCCAATTTGTAAAGTAGCCCTGGGGAGGTGGTGGTCCCTGGGTCTGTGTGAGGGGGCAGGAGACCCCACGCGTAATTATCTACTGAGGAGGTGACAGGCCCCGGGCCTGCAGGGGCCACATGGCCTCCTGCATTTCACAAACATAGCTCAGGGGAGGTGGCAGTCCCCAGGGCTGCGTGGGGGGCAGAAGCCCCACACGCATTGATTTTTGTTATTATAGCCAATATAGCGGGGTAAATGGATAAGCCCCAGAGCGGTGGCGGTCCCCGCAGCTGGGGGGTTCGCGCGGGCCCCCGCATCTATTTTTATCATTGCCCCCAGGACCTGGCCCACCCACGGGCTTATAGAAGATGAAGCATGAGAGCCCACGCTTTTGTAAAATGTTTTATTCATGGCGAGATTCGCGGATCCACTGCGAATCCAAGCAACTTTTTTTGAATGCTTTTTTGGTGTTGGGGTGAGCATGCCTAAGGGGTAAGGGTGTTTCTACCCTGCCCTCTTTTCTTGTTCTTTCACATTTTTTAAAACTTTTTTCTTGTTACTCGGTTCAACCAAGTCACAAGATGGCTGTGAACACTCCCTGGTTTGAAGTGTTGGCAGCCAATCTGCTCGCAGGCACGAGATCTGGAGGGTTTGCGGATCTTGCAAGTCCCCAGTTGTATATCTGATAAATGTTTAAATTCCTCAGGAACTGCAGAATGGATTTACACAATTTAACAAAAAGAGTGCTTTCTGAACCATAGCTACCTTTTTGCGAAATTTGTGTAATTCATTTTCATTAGTTTGGGCTGTAGCCGCGTCTAGTAAGGTGCTCTCTGCTCATGTTGATGAAATAGTTTTTTAAAATTGCATTGTCCGCTATAAATCGGAAATTGGGGGGAACGTTTCATTTTCTTGTGTGTTTTTCTTTTTAACTTGGGGCAATTCTTAGCAGACTTTTTATCCTGTTTGTTTTGTGCTTGGTGACATTTCTTTGCATAGCATCCGGAGTGTGTTTGACTCCATGCCACTGATTAACACTGTAGCTGTAGCCACTACCGGCTAGTGGCCATTATGGACGTGACGCGCATTCCTCGCGGTCAGCGGTCCACTCGTTGCACATCGCAAACCGGCGTTGGGCAAAATCTATTTAACTTAGCTTAGTCAGACGGGCGGCGCTCTAGTAAGGTGCTCTCTGCTCATGTTGATGAAATTGTTTTTTAAAATTGCATTGTCCGCTATAAATCGGAAATTGGGGGGAACGTGTCATTTTCTTGTGTGTTTTTCTTTTTAACTTGGGGCAATTCTTAGCAGACTTTTTATCCTGTTTGTTTTGTGCTTGGTGACATTTCTTTGCAGAGCATCCAGAGTGTGTATGACTCCCTGCCACTGCTTAACACTGTAGCTGTAGCCACTACTGGCTAGCGGCCATTTTGGACATGATGCGCACTCCTCGCGGTCAGCGGTCCACTCGTTGCACGTCGCATACCGGCATTAGCCAAACTCTACTTAATGGGCTCTGGTCGTACGCGCAGCAGACGAGTGCAGCGGGCGCGCAGGTGGCACGCCAAAGGCGCGCCTAAGGCAAGCCCGTCTGCGCCAAGTCAGTGCTCAAGGCGAGTCATACTGCCTGTTTGGATTTAACTATTAGTAATACATTCCAGTATTTTATAGCGCGCTCCTAAAGTCACTTAGATCTCCACAATGTCCGTCATACTGTGACGATTTGGCGGGTTTTTCGAGTGCCACTGTTTGCGTGGACTGTTTTTTTTGTTTAGGACCACAGCTTCCTTCTGACAGTGTGTCTGCTGACTCACCTGTGCAGGGGAGCATTAGTGTCGGCCTCATTAATGCTAGATCTTTGAGGAAGCATTATGTAGACGTCGCAGATATGGTCTCTGATAATCTTTTAGACCTATTGTTTATCACTGAGACTTGGCTTGATGTGTTCTCTAATCCTATTGTGGCCTTGGCCACTCCAGCTGGCTATAAAATCCATCGAGTTGATCTCCCAGTCGGCAGAGGGGGAGGCCTGGCAATTTTATATAGAGAATGCTGGGCCCTGCATAGCGAAACATCTACCATCTGGGGTGCATATGAGGTTCTTGACTTTAGCTTACAACTCTCTGCCCACTTCACTTTGGGGGGGTCTCTGATATATCGTCTTCCGGGGATAGCCAATGTATTTTTGGAATCATGTGGGGACGCTTTATCAGATAGAGCATTGCGCTTTTCGAACTATTTGCTTCTCGGGGACATTAATATCCATCTCGACTCTATGGACACGGCCGATTCGGCTGCTTTTATGGACTCGCTTCACCTAGCCCAACTTTCACATTGGGTTACATATCCGACCCATCAAAGAGGGCACATTTTGGATTCCATCTGTTCCAACTTTCCTATTGTAGTTGAAAGGCCTCTCCCGGTCGCCTGGACGGATCATTTCCCTATTTTTTTTTCTTGGGACATCATGCGTCCACCTCGTCCATGTAGCGCCTATCGGCCACCGTCTTTTACGAAAATGGATGCTGGGCAGCTGAGTAGCTGCTTGGCAGCCTCTCGTCCTTCTTTTTCTGAGGACCTTGAGGATAATGTGTCAAGGTTTGCAGATTGGATTACTGCCGCAGTCGGCGCTCTTTCTGCTCCAGGTCAGCTTAATCTGAGGAGAGAGTCCTCTTCTAAGCCTTGGTTTACTTCTGATCTGAGGATTTTGAAACACACCTGTAAGGTATTGGAGAGAGCATGGCGTTCCAGCGGCTACTACCCAATAGCCAAACTGGCACTTAGAGCTAAACAAAAACATTATTACGCTGCCATTGGACTGGCCAAAGGCCGGCATTTTTCCGATCGTATTGATCGTGCAAACAACAACTCCAAAGAAATTTTTCTATTGTGAAGAGTTTTGTGTCTCCTAGTGCCCAGGCACTGGCGGTACCCTCATCGGCTATTTGGTGTAACACATTAGCAAAATTTTTCAGGGACAAAATAGTTAGCATTCAGGATGCTTTTTCAACTGAGTCCAAGAATTCTACTCCCGCCTGCCTGGGGAAGCAGATGATAAAGACTACTTCCATCCTTTCTGCTTTTAAACCTGTTGATCTGCCTTGTACCCTTAGAATTGTTAAGGCACTTAATTCTGGTTCACCTAAGGATCCATGTGCAGCTAGGCTTCTGTCAGAAGTGGCAGATTCCATTAACTTTGAAGTTAACCATATGGTTAACGTGTCACTTCACGAGGCCTGTGTCCCATTGTCATGGAAGCAGGCGCTGATCCTTCCCCTCCTCAAGAAGCCTTCTCTTGACCCTCTGCTCCCTGAGAACTATCGGCCTATCTCGCTCTTGCCAAGTTTGGCTAAAGTTTGCGAGAAGGTTGTTACGTCTCAGCTCACCAACTATGTAGAGGTGTCTGGTTTGCTTCATCCAGCTCAATCTGGCTTCCGTGCTTTTTATAGCACGGAGTCAGCATTGCTGGAGGTGACTGAGGCGGTCCGGGAGTGTTTGGATGCCAGCGGGAGAGCAGCTTTGGTTATGCTGGATCTCTCGGCGGCATTCGATACAGTACCGCACTCTCTACTCCTTGATCGCCTAGAGGAAATTGGTGTTTCGGGATCGGTGCTGCGCTGGATTAAATCCTTTTGGGAAAAAAGGTCGCAGCAGGTTTGGCTTCTACCTTGTGCCTCCACGCCTATGCAGATGACAACCGGTGTACCGCAGGGGTCATCACTTAGCCCTCTTCTTTTTAACATCTACGTGATTCTGCTGGTTTACCTTGCAGAGGCACTGGGGGCCAAAGTGGTGGCCTATGCAGATGACACTCAGCTCTTGTTTTCTTGGAGGAAGGGTGACGACTCGGTTGAGGCAGCGCAGAACTGTTTGTCTGCCGTGTTCCACTAGTTGGTGAGTGCACAATTGAAGTGCAATGAAGAAAAATCTGAAGTGCTTTTGTATGGCTCGTTCCCAGTGGACTTTAGGGAAAGGTTATGGCCTCCGGGTTTTCCCCGACCTCCTATGGCTAAGGGCACCGCAAAAAATCTCGGTGTTTGGTTTGACGAAAACCTGATCTTTTCAACACAAGTGAAGAAACTGGCAGGAACCTGCTTTGACACTTTGAAAATTTTGAGCAAGTTTCTCCCTCTTTTGCCTGTCAGTGCCAAGGAAATTGTGGTCCGGGCTTTGATTTTATCTCAATTGGATTATGCCAACGCTATTTTGGTTGGTTGTCCAGGTTATCTGGTAAAGAAGCTGCAAGTGGTCCAAAACTCAGCAGCCAGACTGCTTCTGGGTCTTTCTTCCACACCTAGTGTTCAGAGCCATTTACATAGCTTGCACTGGCTTCCAGTTGAATCTCGGCTGAAATTTAAGATGTTATCTATTGTACATCGGGCCCTGTATGGCTTAGGCCCTACTTATCTTCAAAAGAGATTTGTTTCCTATAGACCCATTAGACAGCTTCGCTCCTCTGACCAGCTGCTGATGCAGATTCCTAGGTTTAAGCGTCAAAGGCTTGGCGGGAGTTCTTTTGTCCGTAAAGCCGGTCTGTCTTGGAATGTGCTACCATTGGCACTCCGGGGCATTCAGGATCCATTGCTTTTTAGGAAAAAGCTTAAAACATTGCTTTTTTAGTTTCTGATGTGTGTGCAGTTCACTTTTTTCTGGAGTAAGCGCAGGACACTTTGAGTAGGCGTGCGCTTTTTACAAATGAAACATAACATAACGTAAAGTTTCCCTAGGGGACTAGATCATCTGTGGTGCACAGTGCGAGGAGATGCTAGAAAAGGACAGGCCCGTCCATGCCCGTCGGAGCCCGGTGGAGTCTGGGCTGGGCCCACCCTCTAATGTCCTGCTCCTGATCTAAGGTACTGTTTCCATCTCTCCTTTTTTTGATTCTTCATAATTATGGTGAAATGGAAAGTCACTAATGAGAAAGCGGGAGGAGGGAATGTAGCAACACTTGATGCATTGCTGACCAGAGCAGTGAGCGTCCTCACACATAAAATCGAATTGACAGAGAGATGCTTATCCATGGAACCACTTTTCTTTTCTAACTTGTCACCATCAGGGAGCACAGATGAGATCGTTTCACACACTCTGCTGATAGAATTGGTACAATCTGGTGATTTTCCGCCTGGCCAACGGAATCCTCATCCATTACTCAATCGCCACATACCACTAACAGGAGGGGCGCCGCACCCTCACCCCATATTTACTCAGCAACTGACCCTCCAGCAAAGCGACGTAGGGGTGGTTGGACCGCCAAGCCAACTAAAACCATTCGCACTCCCAAATCTAAGGCTGCTCACCCCAAGACAGTCACACTGAATACATCAACACCACTGACGCCATTAACTGCAAACATCGCACCCTACAAAGAGTACTGGACGACGTTTTTTGGTCAGAAGTAAGCAAAATGATGACTACCTTATTGGACCCCATTTTACTTAAGTTAACTCAGATCAAAAAGCGATTTGCTGGCCTAGAGTCTCAGAATATACCCGCCCCACTTCTGACGGCGACCCAGATTTTTGAACTTACACCCTCAGCTACGGATAAAACTCCAACTCATGCCCACGTTGGCCGGGGCGTGACTGACTTTCCGCCTCTGGGTATTCCCTCCATTACAGCCGTTTGGGGTGGGTTGACCCCCAGCATTCCATCTCTACAACTCTTGGACATAAGGGACATCAGTAAACCAGGCACCACGAGGGCTGGGGGAACCAAGAACGGTATTTCCATCATTTGGAACACAAGATACTCCCATGGCCACTGTGAACAATCACTCATTCCAAGTTCTCCAACTACCACCGGCAGCTTCCCCCTTGTTCTTGGCGAATGTTCCTCCTTTGCGGAACAAGCAGCATGAATCCACCTTGCAGCTAATGGAGAAATGTCTGCACTGGCTATGAAACCATTTTATGGACTGGGGAATGAGGAGTCATCAGTTAGCTAACAACATTTTCATGGCTAGGAGAGTGGGATGGGTGGGCAGCTCCATTAAAACCATTCCTGTAGACAGTCTGGTGATAAATTTTAATAAAGCACCCATGGATACTTTTCTCCTTACAAATACACATAGAACATTTCTTAGGAGCACGCAGATTATTCCTTTAACACTGGAGTACTTCTATAAACAGTGTCCGATGCCAGGAATTGACCAGAGGGGCAGGATAAGATCAGGTCAGCACACACCGCGATATACAGAGGGCATCAGCACTGCATTGGGGGTTAGGCTATACAATAGATGTGCTCCCCTTTCAGAGCAGGCATCTTGCGATTGACTATCACCATCACCCACGAGAGCTTCCATACCAGCCAACCCTGTGCTTGCTACGCTGGAGCACCCTACGTTTTCCCTACCCCAGAGTACAGCTGACATAACAAAGATTAGCCTAGCATCATAAAACGTGGTGGGAATCGCTTCGAAGGTAGGAAATGCCCAGTGGCATAACCTCTTGCAATCGATGGAGATTATTTGTTTCCAGGAGACATGGGCTAAGGAGTTAGTTTTCTTTTCAGGGTTTCGTACTATTCATACAGCTGCAAAGCCCTCAGTGTCAAGTAGAGTGAAAGGGGGACTAATAACTTTAATCTCCAATGCCTTACCCTTACAAGTAAAACTGGTCGGTTCCCTGAACAACCACTTCCAAATTCTCCAACTGGAGCCTATAAATGACGGACACTAGATTTTAATTAACTTTTATGATAAAAAATTTGGGGGAAACATGAAGCGAGTGGCAGACAAACTAAATAGTGAGGGCCCGATTCACAAAAGTAATCTGAGACAAAATCCTAAATTTACTACTTTTGGTATTCACAGAAGGCATTTAGTAGTAGTAAAGTTAGGATTCCTAATATTACTGCTACTAAACTGAGACAATATACTAACTTTACGACTTTCAGTACTCAGAAAAGGCATTTTGAGACAAAATCCTAACTTTACTACTACTAAATCCCTTTTGTGAATACCGAAAGTCGTAAAGTTATGATTTTGTCTCAGTTTAGTAGTAGTAAAGTTAGGAGTCCTAACTTTACTACTACTAAATGCCTTCTGTGAATACCAAATGTAGTACATTTAGGATTTTGTCTCAGATTAGTTCTGTGAATCGACCCCTGAGTTGGAAATACATAACTTACACTCACAAAACGGCCCACCAAGCATAATCTGGTTGGGGGACTTTAATATTCACCTGTGTAAGTACAACGAGGCCAGGGTGTGTGGGCTGGTGATTTGCAGGGTAACCCTCTCCTAAATTTTACACACAATGAATATGATGATACCCTTAATAGATTATTATACACGAGACACCTGAGCGTAACCAATAGCTCAAAGACAGGTTAGATAGAGAAAACATTCAGGAGGAATACATATGAGTCCACAATTGATTTCATCCTAGTCTCTTCTGCAATAGGTGAAAGAGTGGACCATTTAGGCAATCTATACACATGCTATAGTGATCACTCTATTTTACTCATTCACTTAAGCATCCCTCACAAAGTGGGAAAACACCAACAGGTTGTAGACAACATCGTATTAACCAGGAAAATTGGTTATCAATTGAAGTGGGCACAGGTTGAGAAGTAGAACTTGGCTCCTGAAATAATAGCCCAAGTAAGGGATGACATCCTATATTGTTTGGCCGAGGTTTTTTCTCTCCTACTACTAGCCACTCAGTTTAGAACCCTTATAACAAAACTAAAAGAGGCACTCACTCGACATAAGCCAGCATGATTCGACTCACCATGTTCGGAAGCTAGGAGAGCCCTTATACATTCTTAAAAAATCCAGCCTAGAGACCCAGTACTGTTAAGATCACTCCATAACGACTACAAGCATGCTAGAAGTAAACAAGTAAAGGACATAAGGGAAAAGGCTTGGGAGGACCTCATACAAGCCGCCAGCTCAGGAAATAGTAGGGAGTTTGGGAAAGTTATAAATGCCCCATATTTCAAAGATCCCAAGGATCCATCCCTGGACACACATGTAGAGGAAGACACGTGGATAGGACATTTTGAAAGTATTTTTGGACTAAAATCCCCTCTGGATCTCCCACAACCTGACTTAGCACCCTCATCCCAAGGAAGCCTGATGTTCTCATTGCACAAAGTTAGAAGAGTGTTGGAAGCTTGCATTCAAGGAAAGACCCTGGGTCAAGATGGGGTCCCAATCGACCTTTTTCAGGCCAACTATGAAATGTGGGTACCCCTAATAACAAAAGTCTTAAATAGCATAGTGGTAGAGGGGCCCCCACCATCCTGGAATCATAGTGTAATAGTTCCAATCTGTAAGAAGGGAGATAGGGGCAGCCCAAAGAACTACAGGCCCATCACCCTTCTGGACACAACTGACAAACTCATGGGCCAGTTGTTATTAGCTAGGCTGGAGGAATGGGCGCAAGACCATAACATCCTGATGCATGCGCAATATGGTTTCCAGACGGGGACAGTGGATCAATGCCTCAATCGCTCGCGCTGTATAGATAAATATACGAAGGCAAAAGGCGGGAAGATCTACATGGCCTTTATGGATCTGTCAGCGGCATTCGATTGTGTGTCCCATTAGAAGCTGTGGCCCATGATGGAGGGTGTGGGGATTGATCCCCTGATTATCCGTTTCCTCCGTCAGCCATATGCCAATGCCACTGCCTGTGTGCGGTATGGCATAACCGGGGAATGCATGTGCTCATTTAAGATCAAGAAAGGAGTCAGGGAGGGATGCATCCTTTCCCTGTTTCTTTTTTCCATCTACACAAATGGGGTGCAGGCGGCCCTGTCTGGCTCGCCCCTAGACACGCCTAAATTTGCCAACATCCTCCTTCCAATATTGGCGTATGCTGACTACGCAGTCCTAATTGCTAAGACAGGGATAGCTCTCCAAAGCTTCATAACTTCATATGCTTCATTAATGGCTTCATTAGATCTTAGAGTGAATGAAACCAAATCCTTCCTCATTATAGTTGGAGCTGCTAGAGGAGCTAAACCCCCTTATTTCCAACTGGCCTTAAAGAAAATCAAAGTGGTTGAGTCTTTCTCATACCTGGGAGTCCTGTTCGACAAAAAACATTCTTGGACAAACCTGGTGGCAGCAAGAGCCTCTGGGTATGGAAAGAAGTAACTAAGCCATAAAAGGATTTGCCATGAAGCTGGGAGCCTGCCCCCTGGATACGATTAAAAACATATCTCATGCAAAAGCAAAGGCTGCAGCAACTTACGGGGCGGGATTGCCCACATTAATCAACTACAGAGAATGGAAGATATCTTCTATAAAACCAGGGTCTCGCTACCACATTCATCCTCCAACTACATCTTACACCATGAACTAGGGCTGCCTTATTTGTTTGACTCCATTAGACTGGCGCCGATCTTGCTGTGGCTTTCATTCTGGCTCTGGACCACTGTTCACTTAACACAAAGTATAATTGGCGGCTTCCTGAAGCTGAAGGGTCATAACAGGATTGGATGGCTCAGATATGTAGAGGTTGAACTGAATGCAATTGGGCAGGGAGAACTATTCAGGGATCCTGCTTCTTGTAGCAGGGTCTCAAAACAGAAAATAACTGACCCGGCCAAGATCTAGGGAAGGCTATTCTTAGCTCTCCCGCACTACTATTAACCAGGACAGATTTATCCTGTTGCGCTTCCGTCTGAACCTCATTCCCCTGATGCTTGGGTTTCCAGAGAAGAAATTCAAACATGCAGACCTGAGCCTATGTCCCTGCAACAACCATTCGCCCCAGTCGGACTTACACTTAGTACTGTTCTACAAGTTTTATCAAACAGAAATAGAAGCTTTTAACCTCCTAATCTTAAGGCGTCATAATTGTATTCAATGTAGGGTGGCATTGTATTTTTTAAAGGCTCTTTCTTACCCTTTTGTTTGCTTCTCCATAGCATCTTTCTTGTGGGCTTGTTTGAGAAATAGAAAGGCAAGGGGTTTGTTGCCCTAAATTAGCATAAGATTGTGTGCTAAGTGACTTGGTTTTAAGAGACACCTAAAACGCGATAAGATTTTAAATGTTTTTTATGGTTTTTATATTATTGTCTGATTATAGTCTATTTGATGAAATTGTGATTTTATGATCTGTTTGTAAATAGATCGAATAAAGATTTTATTGATTGATTGATTGATTGATTGATTGACTTCTTTGTGATGCATCAGGTTCTCTGTTCCTGCCCACGCTACTGTAGTTGTTGACCATAAAATAACAGAGCCGCTGTTTATCACCTTATTATTCACAGTAGTGTTTGCAACATTCATGTAACTTTGCAAAACTCCCAAGTAACACATTCGTTTTTTATGCACCTTGCTACACCAACATGTTTATGGCAAGACTGCAATCTTACCAAATTTGCTTTCATCCTTCTAATATAAAGAAGCATGAGAAGCTGAGCAGGGAATCTTTTGCATCTCATCTATCCTTAACTTGCTTGCTATCTCCTGTGCTTGATTTGCATGTCATTTTCCAATTTGTCACATATCTAGCCCAACCATTTACCACTACACTGTGGCCTGTCCTGTAGGTTCATATTTTATTCAAGTTTTCACAAAGAAAACACGTGGTACACAAAGAATTCCACATAATGTCTATATTCTTGCACTATTTTTAATGCCATATGCAGAGAGGCATTGGGAACCCAGTCATGGTTCAATCTCCAAAATCCTGCCTATAGCATTTAATTATCACACTATTTATTTCACTGATTTTTTAGTATCAAAAAGTCACTTATAGTGTTTAATCCGCAATACAAAGCCCCATTCTTTTCTGGTGCTCATTATCTCAGGAAGAGGTCGCACTGGGTGACAGTTTGAACAAAAGTATCTCCTGTGCTATAATTTTCTGGGTATGTATAGGAAGTCCACAGCATCTCCTGACAGCTTTGTATAGCTCTCTTCTGTGAGATACATCTTGCCTCTGCAAATGCAGTCTTTTCAAAACGGTTCTCCTCCCAACGTCCACAATGGTGTGTCCAAGATGTGGATGTAGTAAAGCTTTTTCATTCTAGTATTGTTGGTACACCAAAATACACAGTCACACACTGTTATCAAACACAATGCCTATTGAAAAGACAGACCTATTGTCTTTGCCACTGCTTGTTAAATTCATTTACCCCATGCACAATAACCTGGAACAGCCTGTTAGATTTTATGTGGAAGAATTCCTAATGCTAGGTTTGTGAAAAATGCATTCATAAAGAGCCAGGATATTTTAGCACCTATTTAATTTTCTTTGTCATTATTAAACTTAACCTTTCACTCCCTCAAATATCTGTGGGAAGTAACAGGATTCGGTGTGACAGCACGGGGTTATGGCTGCAATGTCATTAACACGCTTGTCTCCAGCACTGAATGTATTTTCCAAAACAACACTTGATGGCAGGACCCTCAGTCAGAAAAATACAAACTTTGCCAAATACCCCATATGTTATTGCATTTCCAACATACTTACATGACCTATTCTTGGATTTGCACATTTCCAGTGTCCTTATGCTCTAATAAGCACACATTGACTTTGCCCTAGAGCTCTGGCACAGTCCTGAGTTGCATGAAAAAGGCAAAATCCAAGATACACATCTGAATACAGAGAAATGTGGCTGGATCACAATAATCGAGTTATATATTATATGCCTCTGTTTAATGAGTTACAAGCACGAGGTCTGGTTGGAAATAGCTAAGTAGGTTACTGAAAGAGATTTCCAGAGCTATTTGTGTAAATGGTAACACGAAAGTAAGACTGAGTATAGTGACTATTTCTTCAGTGATCATTGTTCCCTCTTCTGACAACAAGCTGAGTACATTTTGTACACCTGTGAAGGTAAGTTCTATATTCTGTTGTTACTATTAAAAAAGACAAATACGAAACTTGTATCCAAATGTTAATTAACCAGGTGAATATATGTATTTATTATATATAATATTATATGTATGCGTTTAATACATTCCTACTTCTATTGCCGTGTAGCTCTCTATACAGCATAGGGGTGTCTTTCCACGTGACAGCATAGTGTTGTCATCTGTCAGCGTGCAAATCTGTCCCTCCTTTACTTCCCCAATGCACTCCAACGGTTTGGACCAGGAGAGGTGTAGTCCCTATATGGACATTGGTGCTCCCCGACTGGACCTTCTCTCTTCTGTTAGATCTTACATATCAGGATAAAGCTGTAACTTTCTCAATAAAAATGACAGACGCGGGTTAAAGTTTAAAGTTTACCTAAAGAATATAAAAGCAGTAAAACATGAGCTGGGCCATAAATCAGTTAGTACAATGGCACATAAATAATAGGTACAAAGAACTCGGCAAAGCTCAATAAAATTTTTCAAAAAACAGCATAGATTCACCTTTTAAAATGTGGAAAAGTTGTCTCTCTAATACTAATAAAGCAGGTCTTTTTATAGAACTTTAGAGAAAGAATTTTATACAATCACTACACAAGAACATGGTTCCAAGCATATGCACCAATGTGGAGCAAGCAAGAAGAAACATTGTATTACAGAATACATTCGAAGATTTCCTCATAATACTTTTAAATTAAATTCAGATATTCTCAGAGCTTGTTCATGTAGTGAGTTTATACATAGTTTGTGATACATCCTGGGACAGCCAGGTTGACCTTGGTTAGGTATATAATGTCCAATATGACTGGGAAAACCTCGGACTTTTCAGTGTGAAGCTCACAATGCTTTATTACAGCAAGGTCACCAAAAGCAGTGGTGATCACAAGGTGTATTACGGTGTCACATTGAAAATGGAAGAAAGCATGAAAATGGCTTACTTTAGCATAGCCTCGATTTCTAATACTTTTAAATACTTCAATTCAAAATAATGGATTCCACATTTTCCATGTGACAGTATATGGGTGTCTTTGACATGTTCCTGGACTTCATTACTGACTGAAATCTTGGCAGTGTTTTATCAAGTCCTTTTGCAAGTGAGCATGTATGATGCAGTACTTAGTGATTGTTCATTGGACATCCTCTGTGAAGTTCTATTAAGAATAAATGTGCACTGAGTTATCATGCTGTCTGTTTTGAGTGTGAGTTAGAGAACAGTAGGACTCTTCTTGTCATCCCATAATGATGAATGAATTTTGGTGGGGCATTTTCAAGGTTGGACTGGGGCCAAAAATAGGCCCAAAAATTGGTTTACATTTGTGGATTGTTCATGAAATATTATTTGATTGATATCAGTGAGATATGGTTGAAGTAATTTTATCCAAATGAAAAAGTTTACAGCTTGAAATTCAATAAAATAGATCAAGACTGGAAACACTGCAGCTCTTAAAACTGAATACTTACTATGGTTCAAACAGACTACACAAAGTAGCAAGAAACCCTGTCCCAACAATGTCCTAGACTCTGATAGTCACATAAATATGAGAGGGGGGCGGGTCTAAGGTCGAATCTCTGAGAATATAAAAACTTTCAGAAATAGGGATCTCTAGTTGGCAGGTTGTTACCCTGTCCAAGCAGGGACCCTTCTTCCTAGTCAGGATAATGGAGATAACTACTGAAATAACCCCTGCTCATCCCCTTGGTAGCTTGGCTCTAGCATATCTCAGAGGCAGCCAGTAGCGGCCCGTGGAGGGAGTTCCGTAGGGCGGTGAGGTGGGGTGGGGGAGGGGCAGGGTGGAGGGTAGTAAACACTGGAATATGGATGAACGAGGCAAGTAAACAATAAAATAAATACAACTAATTTTGTTGTGCGCTGCATCGCATTTTGCGATGCAGCGCGCGTAACAAAATTTGTTTTATTTATTTAATTTTTTACTTACCTCCATTCATCCATATTCTGGTGTTTACTAACCCCCACCCTGCCCCTTCTCTGCTCCGCCTCACCGCCTCACAGAACTCGCTCCACGGGCTGCTACTGGAGGAATCGTGTAAAGCATCTGCACATAACCAACAGCAATACATGGAAAACACTACACAAGGACAGCACACCATTTTTTTAGAAAAATATTCAATATTTTATTGGTGCAAAACAAGACCAAAAATGATAAAAATACACCATACAGTTTTTAGAAATATCAATAATCGTAAATAGGCGTAGAATACAGTTCCTGGAAGTCAACAGCTCTTTATAGGGCTATTACAGTGTCGTGAACAACACATCCAAAACAGTTCCGGCTGACCGTGGCTTCACAGGCCAGCTACGGTGTCGTGAAGGCCCGCAAAATAGTACCTTCAGAAATGCAGGGCATCGGCGACCTCTCGTTGAGCTCCGAAGAGCCTGCATCAGCAGGCATCGGTTCCGGAGGTCGGTGAAGGAGTCACTGGGCAATTGAAGTCACATGCGTTGACGATCAAATTCCTGGCGGTTGAAGTTTGGAGCACCGGCATCAGCAGGTGTCCGGGCTGCCTTGCAAAGTGCAGTGGTGCGGCGTGCAGTGCCCACTGGTCATGGTGTAGTCAGTTTCTCGGTGACCGTGATTCAGTGGTGTCTGTGAGACCAAGGCTCCGGTGCAAAGTGATGTCGTGCTCGTCATGGTACTGGCAGGTCATGGTGCAAGCAGGGACATCTTTCATTGATTAAGCACTGTCGTCGGCTGATAAACTGGAGTCAATGACACTGGCATCTGTGGGCCAAGGCTGCTGTGTGGGTGTTTTGCAACTTACAAGCGGTGCCCTCGAAACACAGTGTATGCAGCGGCGTCGATGTCAGCATGGAGCGTTGTCATTAGGGATACCGGTGTGAAGTGCGGCAGCGCGCTTGGCAATACCTCCAGGACACGGAGCTGGCAGCAGCGTCTGTTGCAGCAACAAAAAAACACCGTTCCTAGTGCTGGTGGCAGATGAACTTGAAATCTTTGCTGTTCCTGAGACTTCTTGAACAAGGGGAGAAGCTCTACCCCAAGCCCTTGGAGAAACTCAAACAAACAAGTTGCAGAAAGTTCAATCCAGTCCTTTGTCTGCCGAAGACAGAGGCAGCTACTGCAGCAAAGCACACAGCAAAATGGTAGTTCCTTCTCACAGCTTCTCCAGCTCTTCTTCTTGGCAGGTTTCTGAGCCCAAAAGAGGTCTAAAGTTCTGCAGTCTGGGCCCCAATATTTATACCACATTTCCTTTTTTTCTCTTGTGGCAGAGATTGTCTGTGCTCAGTCCGAACCAGTTCTGTCCTTTCTGGCCAAGCTTCCTGGCAGGAGATGGAGACAGCATTGTCCAAGGCAGACCAGGCCTTTTCAGGTGCAAGGAAATTGCATCCCACTACTCTAAATGCAGCTCAGATCTATTCAGCCAAGCCCTGACTCATCCAGGAGGCAGGGCACACCTCAACCCCCAGTGGCTGTCTGTAGATAATGCACATCCCCACTCCGAAGCGAGACAGTCAATCCACAACCCAGCCGAGGCACATGGAATGGCTAAGCAACAAAATACCCACTTTCTAAAAGTATTATTTTCAAACAAACAACATAAAAATAATCTTTGCTAAAAGATGCATTTTTACATTCTGGGTTTTAGTCAAGTCAAAAGGCAACGTTTATTTAGACCGCTGGTCTTCAAACAGCATAAACAGCATAAAAACATCTTTTATAAATCATCACAATTCCATCAATAATTCAATTGAGTAGGTAACCTACATACAATAAACGTAGAAACATCGCAAATGTCCATACAATGGATATCATAGTAGCATTATTTCATAATGTAAACATTATCAGTTCATCCCTACTAAAAATAAAATAAAAGTTAAATAATAGTTTATAGATTTATATTATTAAATAAATCCAAAGTGGTAGATTTCAACCTTTAAAATCGCTATAAGCCCAGTTCAATTAGCACCTATGTTCTCGAGTTTGTTTTCCATAAAGAAGCTTTTCATAGTCTTCATATATCTTCCAATTTATGGCAATATCAAGTTTAGGCATATCAGTGAGGAGTTCTATAGTGTGGGCCCGTGATTCAATACCATACTTTAACCTCTTCCATGCTCATGACGTCTCCCGGCCGTCATGAGTCACGAAGGGCGTGTGCGGACGACGGCCGGGAGACGTCATGACCACGCCCAGGAATGGAATGTCCAGCACTGCGGCAGCGCTGCAGCGGCATTTGCGCCGCAGCGAAGAGGTTAAAAAAACGTGACGCAAAAATAATTTCCGCAGGGCTAAAACTGTCATGCAATCAACTAATATGTGCGGAATATCACATTTTGTTCCTCGCATACACTTACAATTACCATCGGGCCGCATCATTACTGCTCTTATTTTATCATTTGTTATCCAAGGGTTAATGCCAATTCTTAATCTTAAGATTTCGCACCTGAGCCAATGATTAGGTAACGTATCAAGAAAGAGATACCAGGCTTCATTCTGCCAGGTCATCCTCATAAATTGTACCGATTTTTTCTTGCTCAGGTACTCCACATCTAACCTCCAGCCAATTCCTTCCCTTGGGATCTCAGTATACTCTTAGTAGTTTCTACCTGGAGTGAGTGCGGACAAATTCTCACATTCAGGTTCTCACACACCAAGTACAGTTTCTTTCTTGTCTCCCAGGCCCATTTTAAACTACTAAGATGAATCTAATTTCTGCACCATTGAAAGACCTTTTGTACTGCTCCTGGATCCTGGCATTTCAAGAACCTTATCAGTGTCATTTGAGCCTGTATACTCCATGATATTATGCTTAGCTCAGCCCTAATGGCCTGAATCATTGCTGAGCCTGGTAATGACAGTAGGAGTGTTAAACACTTCCCTTCCTCTAGGTCCCAGCCATATTTAACACATAGGTAGATAGCTTCCACTCCGTACAATACTTGGGAGGGTGTCATTGCACTATAGGCCTTTAAAAACGGTCTGAGTGAAAACTCCCCATAATCCTGGTTACATTTTTTCAGCCCACATGCCGATGTGAAGGCCCTAGCTTTCTGGGCTTCTAAGTGCGTGTCACTTTAGGGTACAATCAAACCAGACCCCTAGATATTTGTATTCAGTCACAATTTCAAGTTTTAATGGGCCCAAAAAACATCTACACCTTGGGTCTCTTTTACCAAAGCATAAAAGTTTGGTTTTATCCAGATTTACTATTAAATGCTTTGACACACAGTACTCATTAAACTCATTTAGCTTTCTTTGAATCCTATTTCAGTCTGATCATAAATAACTAGATCGTCTGCATACAATAGGCATTATGAGTTTAGGCATATAAACTCCATTTCTTTATCTTATCCCAATGGGAAGTTATACTTGAAAGATGTTACAAAGTATCTCCCATTCTATCCAAAGGGACAAATAGCCTTTCAATATTGAAAAACAAAATACACTGTCAGGACGTGTCACGCACACCAGTACATGTGCTACCTCTCACATACACTGCATTGGGCCTACCTTAAGGGGATTTACATGTGGCAAAGGTAAGGTTAGGGCTTGACAGGTGGGTATACTTGCAGTCGACATGGCAGTAACAACTGCACCCAGACACTGCAGTGGCAGGTCTGAGATACCTTTACAGGGCTACTCCTGTGAGTGGCACAATCAGTGTAGCAGGCTGTAGTAAGGGTTCTTTCAGTAGATGATCCAAATAACTTCCAGAAGCGTTATATTATGTAAGGATTAATGAAGTTTATTCCAATACAGATGACCCACGACTTGTTCTTTCAGTAACTCAGTCTTCATCTGAATGTCACTCCAACATTCTAGAATCAGACCGAGTCACAGAGAACACTTACATCTCTAAGAGACCTTAAAGTGACAACAGTAAAATGGGCATTAAATAATACATAACTACTTACTACACATCCTCCTTTTTTCACAAAATAGAAATTAACTAAAACTATGAGAAAACTATCTTTGAGAAAGAAGACAAAGAAATGTAAAACACCATGAGATAAAATAAATAAATAAATAAAATGAAGAATTAAGTCATGACGTAGTCACGGAAACGGAGAGGTGCTGACCTTATTCAAGAACCAGCAAAAGTGCCACAATTACCATCACCTTCTCCTTTATGAGATGTAGAACAAGGTGATACTTGATGTGATGATGTTACATTAGAATCACCTCTATCATATTGATCTGAATGACTAGGAGATGAGTGACTCGAGGAACTAATTTGAGTGCAAATATTGTCACAAACATCAAACCAATCTGAACCCAAATTTTCAATTACATTGGAATCATGTTTGTTTTCACGAATAATGTCAGCTTGTCTATTGGTTATTTTAATAAGTGCATTTCTGTTCCACCAGCCTCTATCCTGTAAAAGAACGGATATGCGAGAAACTCTTATAACTTGAACAGGAGATGAAAATTTTGAGTGACTTTTAGAAACTTTAATTGAAGTCTTGATCAAAACCCAATCACCAGGAAACAAAGGTTTATCAGAGACATGCATGCGTTTATCATAATCATGTTTGTAGCTGTCTTGTTTTTTAATTACTTTATCTCTAATTTTATTTAAATCGAGAGGAGCATGAGAAGATTTCTCAAATAACCATGAAGGATTAAGTTTAGAAGTTGGTATGCGGCCTCTTAACAACATAAAAGGTGAAACACCTGTGGTCGTGTGTGGTGAGGTATTATAGTTCCAGACTTTCTGGAATAAAAAAGAAGGAATGTTTAAACCACTACTGACAGCTGTTTGTACAGCATCTTTTAACAAACGGTTGGCATGCTCAACAAGTCCATTTGTAGATGGATTGTACAAAGGAGCTAGGGAATGTTTGATAACTAATTTCCTTAAAAACGAGTTAAAATCATGAGCAGTAAAATGAGAACCATTATCCGTCAAAATGTCATCAGGTGTTCCTTCAGTGTAAAATAAATGTTGCAAAAATAAAATGGCAGTATCAGAATCTGCATTTTTTACAAATGAAAAATAGATCCATTTTGAGAAATAATCTACGCCCACAATTATATATTTTTTTTCCGAATTGAAAACAGAAAATGGACCGAAAGAATTTAAACCAGTTTCTTTCCATGCTGCAGAAGGCCATTGAACAGGACAAAGAGGAAAATTAGAAGACTTCCAATGCTTGTCGGAGCAAAGACATTGAGGACATTGGTGAATATGAGTTTTGACCTGATTGTCAATACCAGGCCACCAATATATTTCTTTAATTTTGTTAACCATAGCAGTGGTACCAGGATGTCCCTCATGAGTAAGAGAAATTATCTTGTCCCTATTGCCTCTGGGAGGAACAAATTTATCCTGCCGGATTAAAATATCATTAGAACAGGACAATTCAGAAGCAATTTGTGCAAAATGTTTTTCTTCTACAGATAAACTCCGATCCAAAGGCCAACCATTAACTAGAAACTTTTTAACATTCTGCAAACAATCATCCTGTTCAAAACTCCGTACCCAATCTTCCTGAGTGATTTTGTAGCTTTGTACGACATCTTCGACAGAAAAAACACATTCAAACTCATCATCATAATCAAGAGTTCCTTGACTGTGAGGAAGAGGAATGCCTGAGAGGCAATCGGCTCTAATATTCTTACCACCAGGGAGATACTTAATATCAAAATTGAATTCCTGAAGTCTAGCTAATAACCTCACTAGACGAGAAGATGCTTTGTTGGAGGAACTGTCACCAAGCATGTACATTAAAGGTTTATGGTCAGTAAATAGCTGAAATGTAGTTCCCCAAATATACATGCAAAATGTTTCAACTGACCAAGTGCAAGTTAACGCTTCAGGCTCAATAGTACTATAATTGAGTTCAGCAGAAGTTAATGTACGAGAAGCAAAAGCTATTGTGCACTCTTGTCCATTAACAATCTGACTCAAGACAGCCCCAAGACCTTTGGCACTAGCATCAACAGTTATGATGCTTTGAAAACCATATGTGAATGGTTTAATTGCAGGTGCATTGACAATTAATCTTTTAACTGATGTGAAGGCTTCGTTTGTGTCTGAAGACCAGTCAAATTGTGCATGTTTTTTTAACAAATTCCTAAGAGGCTGTACGACAAGAGCATATCCTTGAACCACAGGTTCAGGATGACCAGGTTTCAAAAATATTCACAGACGCGCTTGATCACGCCATCCAATGCAACATAAACTTTTGTGCTGATGACCCTTCCTTTAAAATTAATTGTGTCATTAAAATATCCACGCATGATGATGTCATATTCACCAAACGCTTTGGGATTCACAACAGTGGAAATTAGTTTTGTATTTGGCCATAACCTGTAAAATGTTTTCTCGTCTAGGATAGTGATTGGCGAACCTGAATCAGCCATTACTTCAATGTCAATTTGACCAATTAATACCTTGCAATTAGGGCCTTTAAATTTTTTACCATCAAGGGAATTAATATGTATAGATAAAGAAGACACATTTAAAGCATCACAAATTTCATCATCCGTGTAAATGCAGTTCACTTTGCTTTTGTCCCTAGGTAATCTACACATATTAAACAAATGACCAATTTTTTTACAATTATTACATCTCTTGGGTTATTACCTACATGAAATTTTCATCCACACCTGTAACAGAAGATGTTAGGTTTACGCTCAAACATTTTCTTTTCCTTTAAACGATTGGTAATAGCATTAACATCAATTTGGTTACTATTATCAGAAGAAATGTGCTTCACATTGGTGTTGTTGGATACACAAGCAGTCTCAGCTAAAAATGTTGACGATGTAACAGAGTACTCAATACTCTTTGCGATAATAATAACCTCATCCAAAGTTGGATTTTTACAAGTTAATATGCGTTCCTGTATTTTTTTGTTGGAACAATTAAATACTAATTGATCCCGAAGCGCAGTATCCAAATAGGAACCAAATTCGCATTTTGAGGCAAGAACCCTTAACGTTGCCAAATAATCTTCTATAGATTCTTCTGCTAACTGCTTCCGTTTAAAAAACACGTCTTTCAACCATTATTGAGGGCTCATCTTTGTACTGCTTCCCCAAGCTAGCTAGCGCTTCAGAATATACATTCCAAGAATCATCTAATGATGGATTTTGGACACTTGGTAAACTGTTGAATTATTGTTGTCCAGCGTCACCCAGATGATTAAACAAAATAGCCCTTTTTCTTGATGGAGAATACTCAAGAGCATCTATTGCCTCCAAATAGTTGCACTTGTGCCAAGGAGTAGGTGGCTTACCTGCAACTTTAAAGAAACATGGTGGAGCCAAAATGCTTTCATTTGAATTAGCCATTAAGAATAAAAAAAAGTTTTTTTAACAAAATAAAGCTTTGATGTTTTTTTAATTTTTTTTTATAAGATATCCAAAGTACATGGCTTCGTAATAAAGCGAGAAAAATAATTTTAAAAAAAAAACGATCTCCAAGTATAACGTGGTACAAGTAACTTTAAATAGCAACAATCCCAAATGTATAAAATGGCCGCTGCAACGTGATGAAACAATCATGCATTGACGTATGACCGACGTGTTCAAGTCAGGTAGGCTTCCGATGCTTGAAGTTAGAGTGTGAGCGCGAACACAAGTAAAGCATGCGCTCGGAACTGAAGACGGAATTCAAACAATGCCACAATCCGCCAACAGGTATGGAAACGTTGCAAGACGTGAAACAGATGGCCCAATACACTCTGTACTCAGAATTGCCGAAGCTTAAAAAGCACTTAAGCACTGCGCAGGATGCAGCATTCGGTGGGTCTTTTTTCTTTTCTTTTTCTGCTTCCAAGTATTTCTCGGTTAAGCGCAATTCCTAAAATCGAAAGCGCTCTGCCCGAACATATCCCAGTGCGTCGCCAAAATATGTAGTAAGGGTTCTTTCAGTAGATGATCCAAATAACTTCCAGAAGCGTTATATTATGTAAGGAGTAATGAAGTTTATTCCAATACAGATGACCCACGACTTGTTCTTTCAGTAACTCAATCTTCATATGAATGTCACTCCAACATTCTAGAATCAGACCGAGTCACAGAGAACACTTACATCTCTAAGAGACCTTAAAGTGACAACAGTAAAATGGGCATTAAATAATACATACCAACTTACTACACAGGCCCACTAGTAGCATTTGATTTACAAGCCCTGGCACTCTCAGTGCACTGTACTAAGGACTTACCAGTAAATCAAACATGCCAATCATGGAAACACAAATCCATAACATAATTTACAGCAAGAGCACTTGGACTTTAACGCTAAACAGCACTGAGAAAGTGTGCGGAGACTCTAAACCAGCAAAAACAGAGTCAAAACAAGGAGTTCAGAAAGCAAAAAGACAGAGGAAACATGCCAAAAGAGGCCAGGTCTAACAAAGACCAAAAAAGAGTAGGAGCAGCTCTGAAATTACTTCTCTATTGATGATTCATAACTTGTGGTTTTCTGAGAATAGATCTATATAGACAAAGAGTAAACACATTAATTCAACAGATCATCTATAAAAGACAAATCTTACAAAATCCTAAAAAACAATCTAGCTTCCTCACAAATCGTACTATCATTGCAGGGCTAGAGTTTTGGGAACAACAGCTCTCACATGTCTTTGAATAATTCCTTTGTCACAATCCATTGGGGAAGAAGACATGTAACAACTCATGTCTGGTGCTGCTGGTGTCAATATATTAGCAATGTAGATCCAGAAGTCAGAACTCTTGCTGCCTCTAGTACAGCAGAACAGCACAAGCTCATTTACAGAGTTTCTCATCTCTAGTAGAGGCGTATGTTTCAGTCAATCTTTGTTGTGTTTTTCACACTGGTAAGTAGACCACAGAGTGGGGAGCCTACACTGTTTTATCAGGAGCAAGGTCAGTAAAGACTTTACAGTCAAGCAAAGCAGAAGAGAGCCCTCCCTTTAAATGCTCTCCCAAAACTGTTTAGTAAAGAGAAGGGAGCTTCCAATATCACTGCTATTACCAGGCATTTGGGAAAAGGAGAGGAGCTCCCCTGGCATTATTCATCCCAGTGCAGCATTGATGTCATGGCATTGGTCATTCTGAGGTTTAGCACTACTTGGTTTGATAAAACTGTAAACTGAGTGCTCCTCTTAAAGAAAATATATACAGTATCTATACAGTCGTGGGGGTAGCTACATCATTAAAATACCCCCACTTCGCCACACATTGAATGTCATTGGATGAGTGAAGTGAGTAAGCCCTACCCATCCTAGAAGAGGCCTCTTTATCCCTCCTCCTGTCAATCTTTCTAGCCATTCTTTAAACCTTTCATCAATCCATCCATTAATCCATCCATCTTTTCATGCTTTCTTTCATCTATTCTATCACATTCCATCCATCCATAAATCCTTGATTTGGAATGCCTTACCCCCAAAAACAAGAAAAAACCCTCATGCGGCATCCTTTAACAAACATTGGCATAGCCAATAGGTCTCGCCTTTGGGACATTATAAGGGTTTAGCCATGCAACAGTTGATGTTGGACCAAGGATATTGTGCTGTTTGATTAAATACTTATAAGGTCCCAAAGGCGAGACCTATTGGCTATGCCAATGCTTGTTATAAGCTGGTACAATTTCTGCTCCTGCTCACTCCTGTGCACTGGACTTTCAAAAGGTAGTGATAGCAAGGAGATAGTGCTTACTCCGGGTGTGGTAGAGGGATTGCAACTCAGATACAGCATTATACAGTATGGTTAAATCCATTACTCGAGGGGCTTAATTTAGAGGGCAGTATTGAATGTAACCCTCAAAATAAGTCTCCAACTCACTATGCACACATGTACATGCTTCCCTACCCTTACACCCAACTTCCAACCACTGCATCCATTCATGGACCCTCGGTCACACCACAGACCATAGTTTTGGCCCTGGGAATATGTTTTCTAGTACCCATGCTTTAATTGAACTCAATTAGACAGAAGCTTCCCAAGATCGGGAGAATGAAATCTGTCTTGGCCCTACCATAATTTAATTGTTTGAACCGCTGGTCACAACAGGTCAGGAGCACACGGTTAACTCTTGCAGTCTTCTCATTTGTGATTCACATTTAACTCCCAAACATTTGTGTCAGCAACCTATATGGTTCCAGTGAGAAGGTGGAAGGGGAGCTGAAGGTTCCACCTACAGTTCCCTCTCTTCTGCTTTCAGTTTCAAACATGGACCTGTGAGTTGGACCTTATTAATCTTGATCAAATTTTTTCCTGTGAACCTTATGTGCATGCAGTCAGGTTTTCCAGTGTACAAATTTTAAGCACCTGCGCGGCATGTGGGCGCTATAAAAGAACAGCACATTAAGAAAAGTGAATGAACCAGAAAATAATCTAATAAAGGTTGGAGGCTACTCAGATTAAAGACGTAGGATTTCAGGCAGGGATTATTCAGTTTTTTTATAATTTCATGGATAGCAAAATGGGAGCCAACTGCATTACGCGTAGAAAGTATGCAAGAGAACACATCAGAAGACCCCTTTCTAGTATAAACAGAGACAATTAGCCTCCCAGCTAGGTTACTGTTTTAATGCCACCATTACCTGCATGGGTACTTTCATTGAATACTGCCACCAGAAGTCCTAAAAAAAAATCCCCACCATGATATGAATCTCTATGGTGGTGGGGGCGGTAAAGGGGACAGCTGAGGCTTGACTTTTTTCAGTAGCAGTGCTGTCGCCCCAGCCCAAGTCCTGTAACATATATTAAATAGGGCCATTAATGGGGGTCAACATGTGTATCCAATACTTCTGTATTGACAGCACCACTGGAATTATGCGATTTTGAGGCTGCTGCTTTTTCTGCATGATTATGAATTTGCCGCATTTGCCACATAACTCATCATCTGATGCATAATCTTCAGATTTTAACAAACTTTATGTATCTAGCTCCAAAAGATCAAAAGTAACTGAAAACACTGCAAAGCGCACTGTTGCGCAGTGGAACCTCCTTTGCAAGGTTGACTGGTCACCTTTCTGTTGCTTATTGCTGTATTGGTCTTTAAACTGACACTAATGACGTAAAACCTTTACCAGGACAAGTTTCACCTGTGTAAAAAATGACAAAATAAGGAAATAATATCATCACAACCTGTCCCACTGCATTAAGTCACAAAATGTGCCTTTTCTTGCTGCAGATTTTAGTCAACTCTGCCGCATACTTCGGGCCTCCTCTGCTACATTTTCCAATGGCCTTGTCTATGGATACCCTGGATTGGAATTGTACCCAAAGAAACCTCCACGACCTCCCCCCCCCACCCTTCACCCCCTCTGCCAAGTCTCCCTTACCGGCATGCTCTTCAAAGCGCTGTTACAGTAATATAACACCTGCCTCATTTTTTATCATAATCCGCATTTGCGTAAAGTTTTCTAAATAAACACGACTGGCAAAATAAACATGGTAACTGTATCTACCCTCCTGCCAGCGCGCGCCCCCGTCCCGTCCTCTGCATCTACAATCTGTTTATTAAAATGTATAAATAAACATGACCGCGTTAGGCCAAAACAAAGCATGCCCTGATAGCGATAACGAGCAATACGCATGTTCCATTACACGGCTTTTATGTCAGTTTACGAAAAAGCCCTTGTCCACAGCTCGGAGCGCAAGTGGCACAGAAAGGATGAAAGAGGCCAAGGGGGGCCGCCGCCTGCACCTACAGCATGGGTGAGTCCAGCTTCCGGTTTGGCCGCAGATGTGCTTGGTTTCCAGTTGGAGGGGCGCGGGGCTTAATTTTAAGCCCGGCTCTTGTGAGGCAGTCGGGAGGGGTATACCTGGGATGGCTGCGGCACTCACGGGGATCTGAGGAGGAGCAGTGGGCTCCAGGGGGGCAAGGTGATGACACAGTGAACAGTTTTGCTCTCCTGCGCAGGCACAAGCTTTGGAAATGCAAACGGAGGGAGGGGGCGAGCCTGGGTGGCCACAGAGAGTGAACCAGCCCACTGCGCCCTGCAAATCCAGAGCCGCCACAGCTGAGGGCATCTGTGCCACAAGTTGTCACCATCGCCACCACAGCCTGCAGCACACAGGGGGCTGGGCGGGAATACATGACTCCTTCAGTCAATCTTATTATCCATTCAAAGTACTGTTTACCAATTGGCCTCTCATTAAGAATATGTGCTGTTGGGATACAGGAGGGATGGGGGTGAAGCTCGCGCTTGCTCCCGGTGCTGTAAATCCTTCCAGCGTGCAGGGGGTAACTGTCTGTGCCTTTTTTTTAAGTCCTCTTGCTTATGGGATTAAATCTGGTTTTTGTATCTCGCACTGTTTCTAGTGAGATGAGTTTAATATTACTGATGTCCTCCGTCTTCTATTTCACTCTGAGACACCAGATGCCAGGTTGTACCAGGAGGGGAGCGGGGGGGGGGTATTTCTTGGATTTTACATTTCCAAAAATTATCCCGGCATAGGGAAGATGTGCCATCAGCATATACGGATAAAAAAGGTAGCGGTACAGAAAAAACTATGAATTAAGCATTTGTTTATATCTTTACCTTGACGCCAATGCTCTTCCCGATCCTAGAGACAGCCGATGGAATACCCCAAGGACAACACAGGCACAGCGGGATGCTTTCAATATTTCTTTATTGTGAAACAAGCGCGCGCGCCTCGCGCTTAAAGTAAAAAAAAAAAAGTTTGACAAAAGGTCAGAGGGCAAAAGTGAAACCGACCGGATAAAGCGAAAGAGGATAAACAGACACACACAGCGTTTCCCTTGCAGGAGTGAGCAGGGGCACCATGTGGTTTCAAAGTTCGCTCCCGCAAGGGAATCGCCAAACGTGCACGCGTTGTCATTGAAAGCAATGCAACGCCTGCACGTTTTTGCCTTAAAAAGTGAATCAATTCCAAGAGGTATCCTCCTATGCAGCGTACGCGCTACGTAGGCGAGACCTAAAACGGAAGCTAAATTGATTCTCCTGACAAAATTCACTTGATCTGTCTGATGCAGGATTGTAGATATGTGCTATGTTGGGACAGATACCGTTTGTTTGACCTATTATAAGCAATAATATTTTCGAATGTTTATGCCTATTTTCCGCTGTCTATTCCCTCTATTTCCTTTATTTGTTGTAAAGCACTCTGATACCCGCAAGGGTCTTGTCCGTGCTATATAAAACCTTCAAAATAAATAAAATAAAAAATAAATTACAGTCTTTCATTCATGAAATGGCACTTCCTGTAATTTATTCATTCTGTCATCCATCACTTTTCTTCATCCATGTATCATTTCACCCTCCTTTTTTCAATCCACCATCCAATCTTTCACCTTTCCATCCAGGTTTCCATACAACTATCCAAATAATACTCCAGCTTATCATTGTTCAATCAATTCTTTCTTTTGCCCACCCATACAAATATTATTTTACCCTTCCATCCATCAATCCCCTCACCCTTGCATCCATCACTTGATCCTTTTGAACCTTGTTTTTTGTCATAGTTTTGTCCTTTTTTCATACGCTCTTCCTTTCATTCATTGGTCCTGCTCTCTCTCTCTCACTCTCTCTCTATTTCTCTTTCCATCTCTTCTCATCATTTCTCATTTTGGGCCTCCTTTATACTATGGATGGCTTCGCAACCTTTTCCTCACTTGGTTCTTGCCATCCATGTGTGCCATGCCCACAGACACTGCATGGGATATAGGTAAGACACCTCTCTAGCAGCCCTTAGTTCTAAAGCAGGGTCACTATATTTCCTGTGAGGGCATATCTGCATGAGCAGAAATGTCCTTGTAATATCCATGTTGATTCCTGGATATTGTAAGTAAGCAAGGAAGCCATATTGAGTGCATGAGCTGGACACTTGTCAAAATGAGCAGCCCCCTCTCCTGTCCTCACCCCCTTTTTGGCGAGAATACAGGTGGGAAAACCTAGTAGGAATACTAGGTGTGCCCCCCTTTGTCAACTACAGAGCCCAAGTCCACCATGAGCTGACCTCTCCTGGAGACCCTCTCAAGGGTGACATGCTCCGGTAAGCTAGTTTCCAACACTAAAAGACACTCCTGCACCTGCCCGCCCTGGGCCGTGGTGAAGAGGACCAAAGGTGTCCCTACGTCTCCAAGCATCACAACTTACCTCTTCAGCTGTTGGTTTCCTTCGACTGGCCTCCTGGCCTGAGCCTACAGCCCTTTCAATTTGGTCATTCTCCATTGTGTAACATTGGGCATCTGACATTGTGTTGGCACCCTGCATCCGCTGCCCCTGTGCCGCTGTTGGTGTAGTGTTGGTGCTGCCTTGGACCCTGCCCTGACCCCGAAAGACTGGCCCCCAAAGCAGCTGTTATTTACCTGTAACAGCATCTGTCCAATTGGCCCAGTTTTCACCAAACTGTATTGGGGGCACAATACTTTATTTGCACCCTGCACCTGGCTGCTCCTGTGCCACTGGTGATGTACTGCTGATGCTGAACTGAACCTTGCCCAATACTGACCTTTACTCCAAAAGACTGGTCTTGTAAGTCAATGTTATCTCTGTATGAGGAATGTTTTCTTCCTCCCATAGGTTAACATTGCATTTTCTGAAAATTGCACTGTGTCCACTTTTGCTATTGAAAAGTATATTTTACTGCCAAACGTATTTGCCTGAGACAAAGTTATGTGGTTCTACAAAATAAATATAACCAAGTATTATTTTTTGAAATTGGTCTCCAATGTATTCATTGAGTGTGTGCCTCATTTATTGCCTTTGTGTGTACAACAAATGCTTGTCACTGCCCTCTGGTAGGCCTAACTGCTTGCTCACACTACATTCGTATCTACTTTAGCCTCTGTCAAGCCTCTGGGGATCCCTTGGACTCTCTGCACACTATACCTCTTTTTGGTACAGTATATAGAGAGCCAGCTTATAAACAGTTCTTTTAAGAGGTTTTGTCCACAGAGGTGCAGACAGAATAGGCTCATAAATCAATCAGCGTTTCTGGTGTCAGCACCACCCTGTTTAAGATGCTAAAGCGAGGTGGGGGAGCTTCATGATGCCACTGTACTCAGAGGTGCTGAGTGCTATTTATCACCATTGCTGAGTGGGTCACGTTGCCTCCCAACTCTGTGAATATTGGTAATTAGAAGCATAATAACCCTCTGCCTCCCCCTGTATGTTTTATACCATGGCATTTTTCCACACACTTTTGTTTTAGCAAAAGATATTTAACCAAAACCAGGATTCAAGGCATTACATTTGTGCAGCAAGGTAAAATCACACTGAATCAATATTGTGACTGTTAGACGAGTTGTTTCCTTGTGCATATTAATTGTCATCTGTGAAGAAGTAAAAAGAGTTTTTCACATCTCAAGTTTGTAGTACTCTTGTAATATACTCTAATTTAACCTTTGCATAGTAGTAATAACTGTGTGAATGTCTGTTTACTAGTGCAGTTGCTCTCATTAACCAGTCTGTTATTGAAAAGAACACACTTGAAAAGGCATAATTATAACCAATTCTAATTTTCTTGTTTCTTTCCGGGATGTCTGGTTCCAGGGGTCGCAGAATTCTGTTTGATCGGTGTTGGAGCCGGCCTCGTGGTGTGGTCCTGTTCCCCCTCGCTAAACCGCACGAGGTCCCATGCACCTCGGGGCTCCTCCATTTTGGATTATACATGACTCTACGTAACCACCTATGTGACCCCGCTCCACCCGGCCTCGGTCCCAGCGAGGCCCGACATCGAGGTGCCAACCCCTGGCCCGGGGGATACCACGTGGACGCTTCCCACTCCCGGCGGAGGGCAGTATCGATGGGACCCCCAACCGTCCTTCCACACCTAGGTGCGATCGCCCCACAGCTCTCTGGGGCCTGGCGCCTCTCCTGCTGGGCGTCTGGCCGCTCCCTACCCGGCCTCTCCGCCCCCCCGGGCGCAAGGGTCCGGACATCAAAGGGCTCCAGTCCTATATCTGGGGCGACCCGACAACAAGACAACAGTTGTATCCTGGAGTCAAGAGCCCTGCTGATCGGATCGTGGCTGACCCTACGGAAGAAGACTCATCCTGAACCCACACTCTGAGCCCTGCTGACGACGTCGCGGCTCCACCGTGCTTAAAGACCTTCACGAACCTTTGGGGCCCTGCTGACGCTGTCGCGGCCCGACCTTGTTGAAACTCACCATCAGAGCCCAGCTGACCTCGTCGCGGCTCGACCGAAGCGGACCTACCACCGGAGCCCTGCTGACTGTGTCGCGGCTCGACCCAAGCGGAACTACCACCCGAGCCCTGCAGATGCCGTCGCGGCTCTCCACGTCCGAGCCGCTCCGAGACCAGCACTCAAGGTCTGGCGCAGAGCCTTCCCGTACCTGGCTGGTACTAAGACTGTCCCGCTACCATATCCCCCCAAAGACATTGAGACTCTTACCGGATCCCTCGATCCCACTGTAAATATTGAACGTACTACTATTGATAAAGAACCACGTTAAGCAACTGATACGGAGTCCTGTGTGGTGGTATTACTGGGCCTAGTACGATCATAGGAGAAGGACCTCCCCTAGGGGGCTTCTCAGCGACCCTCGGCTATAACTTTGCGGTAGGAAGGTGCCCCGGAGTAGTCTCCCCGACTTCCCGGTGGTCCTCCCTCCAACATTTGGTGGCCAGCGACGGGATCCGAGCCAGACGCAATCGTACAGGCAAGTAACGCACCCACTACCTAACCAGACGGAAAAAGAAAAGAGAACCATGGACGGCCAAGAAGCAACCGTGGCCGTAACCTTCCAGCCGGAAAGGCTGGAAGAATACACCCACAAAGAACTGAAACAATTCTGCAGGGACAAAGGGATCCCAACCACAGGATTGGGCACCAAGGAAGAAATGCAGAAAGCCCTGAAAGCCTGGGCAGAACCCGAGACCACTCCACCCCGAGCCAAAGGGACCTCGGCCCGGGACGGAAACCTGCCGACCCCAACCCCGACAGATGGGGGGCGAAACGTCCCAGAAGCCAGCCTTTCCCATGAAGAAATGCGAGAACGGGAGATGGTCCGGACACACGAAATGGACCTCGCCCGACTCCGGCTTGACGGTGAGCTCCTACTGGCGGAGAAGAAAATAGCCTTGGAGCAACTGCGGCTGCAAGAGGAAATCGAAGAAAAAAAACGACATCGGGAACTAGAGGAGAGACGGCTAACCCTCGAGCACGAGAGGAGCCTCAAGGAACTTGAGCTAAAATCCAAAACGGGGGAGACCAGCACCCCCGGATCCCGGGACGCTCTGCCACTGACCGAGCCAAAGGTTCATATCCCCAAGGATGTCGTCAAGGAGTACTATAAAAATGACGACATCCAGCAATGGTTCCGAGCATACGAAGTAGCCATGACCTCCCATCGGGTACCCAGGAAGGATTGGGGTGCTGGCCTATGGGGGAGGTTCCTCAGCGAGGGCCGGGATACCCTGCTGCAACTCCCCGACGCGGTGATGACATCATACTACCACATGAAAGAAGCCCTACTCACACGCTACGGACTATCAGCCGAGATGTACCGGCAGCACTTCCGGGACTGCAAGAAGCTCCCCGGTACCACGTGGGTCGAATAAGTGGACTTCTTCAGCCGAGCCTTTGATGGATGGATAAAAGGGAGCAAGGTCACCTCCTACAATGAACTGTTCGACCTCATTGTCTGGGAGCACCTCGCCAACAACTGCTTTGTTGAACTAAGGCAACACCTCCTGGACAGTAAACTGACCGAGCCCCGGAAGCTCGCCGCTGAAGCCGACCGATGGGTCAACACCCGGGTCCCCCGGAACCTCGTGGGGGACTACCAACGGAGTACCACGGGACCTCCCCACCAACAAGGCGGAGGAGGGGGGTCCCACCGCAGTCGAGAATTCCCGCCCGGGCCGTCCAGAAGCCCACCACGAGGCCAAGCCACCAACCACACGTCCCTGACCCTGGGCCGAAGGGGGACCCCTATCGCACGGCCTGGACCCCGACCGACAGTGACCTGCTTCGGCTGCCAGCAGACCGGCCACTATGCGAGCGACCCGGCCTGCCCCGTGAACCGACGGAACGGGACCGCTGGGCCCCCTCCCCGACAAATAGCCGCCGCAGCCCTGGGGGAAGGAGAAGACAAGGAGGAAAACCACGACGGCGGGTCCCCCGAGTGGGAACCAGCTGCCATGTCGCTCGTATGCCTGGGCTCCCGAGAAATGGTGCCCCGAGATGCAATCCCAAGCAACACCCAGAAGTACCAGCAGTGGGTCACCATCAATGGACGACGGGCCGAAGCCCTCCGGGACACTGGGGCCAGTGTGACCGCTGTCCGCTGCCACCTGGTGACCCCCGAACAAATCCTGCCACATGTCCTATGCCCTGTCCGGACCGCGGACAACACCAAGAGCATGTGCCGGATGGCCAGGATCCCCTTTGAGAGGGGAGGAGTGTCCGGCACCCTAAAAGTAACTGTCCGCGATGACGCCCCAGTGGACTGCCTCCTGGGGAATGACCTAGAGAGCTCCCCCTGGGCCCAGGTGGAACGCCGAGAGCATCTGGGGATGCTAGGGCTGCCCGAGTGGGCCTGCGCCACCACCCGGTCCATGACCGCCCAACCAGCCGCTGCCGCGGCCCCGACAAGCCGACGGGCCCCGAACTACCACCCTCCTCCGGCGCGGAGGAACCTGACGATGAGGCCGGGCCATCCGAACTTTCTCCCGATGAGGCCGCCTCCCTTAGCGAGATCCCCGAGCTGGCCGAGTGGCGCCACGACGGGGGCCCCACCCGCGAACAATTCCAGCAAGAGCAGAAGGCCTGCCCGTCCCTCGAGGGGGCCCGACAGCAAGCGGCCGCCCAGGCCGCGGGGGACCCCACGGGAACCCACTAGGTCTATTGGGACAATGACTTATTGTATAGCGAGCAGAAAGTCGCCGAACTGGGGGCCGGCCGGGTGTTGGTGGTCCCCCTCCGATTCCGAGAGTTCCTCCTGAACCTGGCGCATGACGTGCCCCTCGCCGGACACCACGGGCGGGACAAAACTTACAGCCGCCTAGTGACCCATTTCTATTGTCCCCGAATGAGAAGAGACGTGGACCATCACTGCCGGTCCTGCCCGACCTGCCAGGCTAGCGGGAAGACTGGGGGTCGAGTTAAAGCCCCCCTCCAACCATTTCCAGCCGTCCACTCCCCGTTCGAACGAGTGGGGATCGACATCGTGGGGCCCCTCGACCCCCGAACCGCCCTGGGACACCGCTTCATCCTGGTACTGGTCGACCACGCCACCCGATACCCCGAGGCCATCCCACTCCGCACCGTGACAGCTCCAGTGGTGGGCCGGGCCCTGATGGGCATCTTCTCCAGGGTGGGGTTCCCCCGAGAAGTGGTGAGCGACAGGGGTACGAACTTTATTTCAAAGTACATGAGATCCCTCTGGCAACAATGTGGGGTCACCTACAAATTCACCACCCCTTACCACCCCCAGGGGAACGGACTGGTCGAGCGGTTCAACAGAACCCTGAAGGGGATGATCAAGGGCCTGGAAGAGCCCCTGAGGAGGAGATGGGATGTCCTGCTGCCCTGCCTCCTGTTCGCCTATCGAGAGGTACCAAAGAAATCCCTGGGCTTCAGCCCCTTCAAACTATTGTATGGGCACCCCGTCCGAGGGCCCCTCAGCCTGGTCAAGGAGGGCTGGGAGGTGCACGTCCAAGATGCCCCCCCCCGACGTCTACCGGTACCTCCTGACCCTGCGGAACCAGACTCGGAAGTTCCGGGCCCTGGCAGAAGCCAACCTCGAAGCCAGCCAAGAAGACATGAAACGCTGGTATGACGAAAATGCCTCAACCATTGAGTTCGAGCCGGGCCAGCAAGTCTGGGTCATGTCACCCGTGGACCCCTGCGCCCTGCAGGACAAGTGGACCGGGCCCTTCAAGGTAGTTGAGAGAAAGAGCCCCGTCACGTACCTGGTCGACATGGAGTCCCCGAGGAACCCCCTCCGGGTCCTGCACGCCAACCGGCTCAAGCCCCACTTTGCCCGAACTGAACTAAGCCTGCTGCTGGCTACCGACGATGGGGGCGAAAGTGACTCCGAGCCCCTACCAGATCTCCTGGGGTCCTCGGGCCAAGACGGCTCCTTGGAGGGCGTCCGCCTCTCCGCCACCCTGACACCAGAACAGCGCCATGACTGCCAGAAGCTGCTGCAACCCTTCGCTGCCCTCTTCTCTCTCACGCCCGGGGTGACCCCCTGGTGCGTCCACGACGTGGATACTGGGGACAGCCCCCCTGTGCGACACCGCGCCTACCGAGTACCTGACCGAGTCCGAGCCTGCATACAGACCGAGGTCTCCAAGATGCTCGCCCTCGGAGTCATCGAGCCCTCAGACAGCCCGTGGGCCAGCCCGGTGGTCTTGGTGCCGAAGGCCGCCGCCCCCGGCACTGCCCCGGAACTCAGATTTTGTGTAGATTACCGGGGCCTGAACGCAGTCACCAAGACCGATGCCCACCCCTTGCCACGGGCAGACGAGCTGATCGATCGCTTAGGGGCCGCCCGCTACCTAAGCACCTTTGATCTCACCGCTGGGTACTGGCAGATCAAGCTCACTCCCGGCGCCCAGGAACGATCCGCCTTTTCCACCCCCGATGGGCACTACCACTTTCGGGTAATGCCCTTCGGTATGAAGAACGCCCCAGCGACCTTTCAGAGGCTGGTGAACAAGGTCCTGGCCGGGCTAGAAGCCTTCAGCGCGGCCTACCTCGACGACATTGCAGTCTTCAGCGACCACTGGGCCGCGCACCTAGGACACCTCGGGGAAGTCCTGGCCGCTCTCCAAAGGGCTCACAATTAAGGCCAGCAAATGCCAGATCGGTCAAGGATCTGTGACCTATCTGGGCCACCAGGTGGGGAGTGGCCAGGTGGTGCCCCTCCAGTTAAAGGTCGATGCCATCCAGGCGTGGGAGCCCCCCGCAACCCAAACCGCTGTCCGGGCCTTCTTAGGCCTCACAGGCTACTACCGACGATTCATTAAGGATTATGGCAGCATTGTGGGCCCCCTTACGGAGCTCACTTCCAAGAAACAGCCCAAGGCGGTGCACTGGACGCCCCGCTGTCAGACCGCTTTTGAGGCCCTCAAGGCGGCCATGTGCGCTGCCCCTGTGCTACAGGCCCCTGACTACAGCAAGGAATTTGTGGTCCAGACCGATGCCTCGGAGTACGGGGTCGGGGCCTCGACCGACCTGTGGCCTTTATCAGCCGCCGACTGCTGCCACGAGAACAGAGGTGGAGCACCATCGAGCGAGAAGCCTTCGCTGTGGTATGGGTTCTCAAGAAGCTCCGGCCCTACCTTTTCGGCACCCACTTCAGGGTCCAAACTGACCACCGGCCCTTGCGGTGGCTCATGCAAATGCGGGGCGAGAAACCCAAGTTGTTGCGATGGTCCATCTCGCTGCAAGGAATGGACTTCACCGTGGAACACCGGCCCGGCAACGACCACGCCAATGCTGACGGCCTGTCCAGATTCTTCCGCCTCGGCGAGGAGAACCCCCAAGGAGATGGGTGACTCTCCCTGCCTTCAGCTGGGGGGGACGCGTGTTGGAGCCGGCCTCGTGGCGTGGTCCTGTTCCCCCTCGCTAAACCGCACGAGGTCCCATGCACCTCGGGGCTCCTCCATTTTGGATTATACATGACTCTACGTAACCACCTACGTGACCCCGCTCCACCCGGCCTCGGTCCCAGCGAGGCCCGACATCGAGGCGCCAACCCCTGGCCCGGGGGATACCACGTGGACCCTTCCCACTCCCGGCGGAGGGCAGTATCGATGGGACCCCCAACCGTCCTTCCACACCTAGGTGTGATCGCCCCACAGCTCTCTGGGGCCTGGCGCCTCTCCTGCTGGGCGTCTGTCCGCTCGCTACCCGGCCTCTCCGCCCCCCCCGGGCGCAAGGATCCGGACATCAAAGGGCTCCAGTCCTATATCTGGGGCGACCCGACAACAAGACAACAGTTGTATCCTGGAGTCAAGAGCCCTGCTGATCGGATCACGGCTGACCCTACGGAAGAAGACTCATCCTGAACCCACACTCTGAGCCCTGCTGACGACGTCGCGGCTCCACCGTGCTTAAAGACCTTCACGAACCTTTGGGTCCCTGCTGACGCTGTCGCGGCCCGACCTTGTTGAAACTCACCATCAGAGCCCAGCTGACCTCGTCGCAGCTCGACCGAAGCGGACCTACCACCGGAGCCCTGCTGACTGTGTCGCGGCTCGACCCAAGCGGAACTACCACCCGAGCCCTGCAGACCCCGTCGCGGCACTCCACGTCCGAGCCGCTCCGAGACCAGCACTCAAGGTCTGGCGCAGAGCCTTCCCGTACCTGGCTGGTACTAAGACTGTCCCGCTACCCTATCCCCCCAAAGACATTGAGACTCTTACCGGATCCCTCGATCCCACTGTAAATATTGAACGTACTACTATTGATAAAGAACCACGTTAAGCAACTGATACGGAGTCCTGTGTGGTGGTATTACTGGGTCTAGTACGATCATAGGAGAAGGACCTCCCCTAGGGGGCTTCTCAGCGGCGCTCGGCTATAACTTTGCGGTAGGAAGGTGCCCCGGAGTAGTCTCCCCGACTCCCCGGTGGTCCTCCCTCCAACAATCGGAAATTTCATGAAGTTGTTTTTAAAGGTTTTTGAAAATATTCGTTTTTTAAAATTGATATCAAAGAAATGTGGCAGTTGTCTTAAATATATTAGCCCACTACAGCACTACTTTATCGATAAACAATCATGGCCAATGCTTCAAAAACGGCATGGCCCTAATAGACTTTGAACTGCTTCTTTTTGTGTTCAAACTCTTTTGTACTACAATATTACGTCATCATAATATTTCAATACATCTTTTCACTATAGAACCTCCGTTAGTGTGATAATGCTCAACGAAGCAAAATGGCTGCCATACATTGGATGCTGGGCTTGGTGTGCATACCACGTGGAATGACATTTTTGGGAGAGGTTCATGGTTGTACAGCGACTGATTCCATAGAGTGCCCCCTTGAAGCACTAGGGTGACCAACCATCCGTAAATTTCACAGACTGTCCGTAATTTGGACCTCACATCCGTTGTCAGTGAGGATCCCTTTTACGGATGCCTTTTGTCCGTAATTATGGCCACTGCAAGAAGCAGCACAGCTCCCTGCGAGAGGCCTCAGCTTCCTGATTGGGCACCTCGCACGCCTCCTCGAGCACAAGAGCTGGCTAATTCCACATACAAAATGACAATGGGGCAGTCTGGGCTGTTAAAGGTGTGGCGCCCTCCTCCTGCCTCAGTGTACAGCAGGGCATTCTGTTAGATGGATAACAGGTAAAACGCCCATGCTGCAACTTGGGAATACAGTTTATATAAAGAAGCCTCTGAAACAAGTTAAAAAGAACGGGTTATAGTTCTTTCACTGTCTCATCATTTTAGAACTGACGCATTTTCAATATTATATTCAACAAAGCCATGGTTGCTGCTCTTTTATTTTAAGCAACTAACAACCATTGAGAAAGCCAATAGTCCTGGCTTGTTGTTGGTGTAATGGTACTTGCTGTATTATATATCTGGATGCAATAATAGAAACAGCATAATAACAGTTGGGCAGAACACTATGCTAAGCACAGATTTTTAACCTAGGTGTTTTAAGCCACGCCCTTAAATACATCGGACACCCCTTTTGAAGAGACCCACGAGTTTTTCTTTACCCCACTTAAAGCCCTGGAATCAACACCATGTCACAGTCACCTCTCGTCCTGGCACTGTGCATCATGCATGACTCATGACTCAGAATGCCTATGTACGGGGGCATAGTGAGCCCACCCCACCCCTTGCTTTAGGAACTACAGTGAGGGTGAAGTTCTTGATGGGCCTCTTCTGTCTGCAACTCAGCAGACAAAGGCTCAGCTCATAATGTGAAAAAGTGGGTGAGTAAATAATTGAAGGAATGGGTAAATGGCTGTATGGATTAGTGAAAGGATAAATGGATGAATGGAATGGTGAATGGATAGATAATGAAAGAAAGGATGGATGGATGAGTGAGTGAGTGAGTGAGTGAGTGAGTGAGTGAGTGAGTGAGTGAGTGAGTGAGTGAGTGAGTGAGTGAGTGAGTGAGTGAGTGAGTGAGTGAGTGGAAGGATGGATGAGAGAAAATGTAAATAGATGGATATATGGGTGGAAGGGTAGTTGGATGGGTGAGTGAAATGATGGATGGATGAGTGAAAGGATAGATGATGGGGGAGTGAATGGGTGGATGGATGAGTGAAAGGATGGCTGTATTGATGAATTGATAAGTGAAAGGGTGAATGGAAGAATGGATGGATGAGTGAAATGGTGAATGTAAGGATTGATGAGTGAGTGAAAGGGGGTATATGGACAAAAGGATGGATAGATGAGTGAAGAAGTGAAAGGGTGGATGGATGAGAGAACAAATGGATGGATGAGTAAAAGGATGAATGAGTAATAGGGTCAATGGATGGATTCATGACTGGATGAGTAGATGGGTGGATGGGTGGAAGGATTAGTGACTGAGTGGATGGATGAGTAAGTGAAAGGATGGCTGGATGGGTGAAAGGGTATATGGCTGGATGGATGAGTGAATAGATGGATGGGTGGAAGAGCGAATGGATGAGTGTATGGATGGATGGGGTGAAAGGGTGGATGGATGAGTAATGGATGAATGAGTGAAAGGGTGGATGGAGGGATGGATGAGTGAAATGATGGATGGAAGGATACATGGCGGATAGGTTTGCAAATGGTTGAATATGTTTGGATATAGATGGGCACACAGAATGAAGGACAGAATTAATGGTGAAAGACAGAATGATAGATGAAAGAATGATTACACCTTGTAGCACCCATTATAGTAAGTAACATTTACTATACATTGACTTTCACGTTTATATGAATCAATGTCTCTATATAATGTGTGTGTGATGTAACGCACTGCAACACCCTACCCTACATACTTGGGATAGGTAAAACTGTAAAAAAAATTAAATACACTTGAGAGACGGTCTATGTGAAGATGAGGGGCACAATTGGAGGGTGGTAGGTAGGCCGGACTGGCTGGACTGGCCAGACCGGGCATAGAGTGTTTCCCTGGGAGGCTGGAAAGGGGGTGGCGGTTTTGTTACTGGGGGCTGCCACTGCAAAGTTCCTTGTATATATAGTGGTTTTCAATCAACAATAAAAGCGGCCTCACTTATATTCAGGTGTGGTTCACCATTGTCTGGTGACTAATGCACCTGCTGGACCGAGATGCAAGTTTTGAATCATCTAAGGAAGCAAGCTGCGACCATACTGAAAAAATGTGAAGTGCACGATTGTCTCAACCTAATATAAGCTTATTTTGACTTGTACTTAAGTGGTTGTCTATTTACTTACTTATATACTATTGCGCAACCTCCTCTGACGTGTCTGTAAAACTAACCTTTTGTCCTGTAGTTTTGTCCTGAATTTTGACCTCCTGTCCTGAATTTTTGTCCTGATTTTGACCCTTATTGCTGAATTTTTAAACTCACCGTCCAGAAGTTGCACCCATGCCAGTTGGTCACCCTACAAAGCACTAGTGCCACAGCTGCCAATTAATGTGCTGACTGGTGCTGGGGCCGCGCATTCATCATTTCTATAATTCACTAGTGCCGCCATTTCTGAAGTGGTAGAGGAATATTTTGCCTGAGGGAGTGAACAACACACATAATATAAAAAAGGCGGAAGAGAAAGACGGGAAACTCGTCACAAAGGTAGAAAGCAGGAACGTGCAAGATTGAGATAAAGGAGACGGTGGTGTCCGGCAGTGGATTAAAGAGACCTGAGGTGGATTAAGACTACGCAGCCTTGGTATTCGGAGGGCTGACATTTAATAGCTTTGCATGCATGCTTCTGAGCAGAGCTGTGGGCACCACAGTCATTTTTCTACAAATGAAGCACTGTGTAGTGTTGCTGACGTGAGTGTGAGACCACCTCTCCCAGTTACGTAGGGGAGAGATCAATTGGGATCCCCCTGCACGTAATTATAATGGGCTGGCGTAAGGGGAGCCAATAAAGATTCCGGGGCTCCTTTGGGCGTGAGTCATTCTTCGGGCCACTACCTTACGCACTGTGTCTAGGGTGACCAGACGTCCCGGTTTTACCCGGACGGCCCCTGTTTTCGGAGCAGTGTCCCAGTGTCCCGACACTTTGCTCCTAATTACAGAAATGTCCCAGTTTTTGTGCAGTGCCTGGGTTAAACTGAGAAATGTCCAGTTTTTTAAATAGTGTCTCACACTGAAACACTATTTAAAAGCTGTAAATTTCTCTGCTTACTTAGCACAGGTACTGAGATGGGTCTCTATTGGGATGTCCATTTTTGCCCTCAGGATGAAAAAACAATCTTACTGCTGCAGCCATACCACCCTTCACTGCCTTCAGAGAGACCCGTTATAGTTCTTTCACAGTCTCATCATCCTATAACTGAAGCATTTTCAATGTTATGTACAACGAATCCCAAGTTTGTTGATTATTTATCTTATGCAGCTAAGAACAACTGACAAAGCGAATAGTCCTGGCTTGTTGTAGGTGTAATGTTACATGCATAGCTGCCAAGGTTTCAGTTTTCTATGTGTGACTTTTTCATAATTTCAGAGTAATTATGAGTGACATTTTAACGACTATGAGTGGCACTTTCCTGCGAGCAAAATCAAGATATTAAAACGAGGGAAACTTATAAATATTGAGCACTAGAAACTCTTCGTTAGCTGCTGCAAAGCTTAAGAAATAATTGTTAAACAACTTTCATTTATACTCATGTCTAAGTAAATATACTTAGAATCGTACATATATCGTGAAACTCCCTTGCAACATATTAAATCAAGGCTCTCTCTGCACACTAAGTCAGAAGCTGTTTTTTATTTTTTTGTGGTTGTTTGTTTTTTGAGGCTTGTAACTTCAGCCTTTGCCGACTTATACAGGACCCTCTGGTTCCTCTGTTGTAATTAATGATACTGCGCAGAGAGCATCACTCAGTCTAGGGCCTCTCTCCAAGGTGGGACCCAGCCCAAACAGGATGTGCGAGGCCCTGCTAACAACACTCTGGTGGCTACTGTTGTTGGATAGGCCAGCAGAGAAACAACATAAAGATTGCCAGCCTTTGTGGTGGCTCCCCTCCTTCCCTGCAAACTAAAGTCAGGAGAACATCAGGACTCGGGCCCCCCTCTGACATCACATGAGTGACCCTGTGCCGATCTCCAAAAAAGATGTGCGAAGCCCTAACACTCTGGTGGCTACTGTTGTAGGATGGGCCAGCAGAAAAATCAACATAAAGATTGCCAGCCTTTGCGGTTACCCCCTCCTTCCCAGGAAACTGAAGTCAGGAGAACATCAGGACTCGGGGCCACTCTCTGACTCACGGGAGTGACCCGGCCCAACAGGGAACCTATGTCAGAGAGGCCCCAACAACATAAAACACACTTCACGTGGTGCAAGTCTTGCAACACATTCCACAGTTTTGAGTAACACCGCAGGCGCTGCAGCTGCCTGATCGCGCGCTGCCATTGGCACCCAGGCTTAAAACTTAAACTTACTTGGGCTGTAACACACTCTGCCAAGACTGGCCAGCCTGCAGACACTGGCAGGCTCAGGCTGCGAGCCACTGCGTGCCCCGTTAATTCGGGTTTGCTGCTCAATCCGCGCCTCCAGGCCGTGTTGTCTAGGCTGTGCAGTGAGTCATAATTTGCAATCCACAGGGAGCCGTGAGTGTCACCAAGTAAGGATATCACACTGTGCAATTAGCGGGTCACCCCGGTGACGGTCACTGAAACCTCGGCCTCTCTCTCAGCTAAGTCTGTGTCACACATATGATTTGTCTGAAATTCTTTATCTGTGTCTGTGGAGGCGGCTGTCATTTTAGTCCCTTTTCCATGTCTGACAGCTGTCAAATAGTCCTACTTTTATGTCGACCGTTACTGCAAACTCTAGTCCTACTGGATTTTAAATAAACAACATTCACTTAATTAAAACGTGCCTGTATATACAGTGCTCACTTTTAAGTGCCTTCGGCGATGACGCAAAATTCAACTTTTTGTAATAAAGTGACGCGCATTTCTCTACGCAGGGTCAGTTGAAGTTAAGACCCATGAATAAAAAGGATGCATTAACACAAGAGAAAATATGCTGAGAAAGTATGCAGTCAAACGCAGACATGAGCAAGGGTTAACAGAATGCATCTTTTAACGCCGAACAAACGGAGTCCGTCTCACTGAAATGCAGATTCCTAGATACAAGCCAGATAATTTCTTGAGGCTAAATGTGTTTTTCTGTTCATAATATCCCTTGCAGAGTGCGCATGATCTTGACTCTGAATGCCCCGTCTCTTCGCTCCTTTGATCATGGAGAAGGCATTGTCTGCCGGAGACTGGATGTTGAAAGTCTCGGCGCAAGCTTTCTCCAGTAAGACGAGCTCTGTGCTTTTCTGTCAAGAAAACAACAGAGGGGTTTTGTCTGAGGCGGCACAGGCATAAAAATGGCAGATGCCCGTAACATGCAGTAGTTTCAGAAAGCAGCCTGGAAAAGCTTTAATTAGTGGGGACACAATGCCGTACTCTACATGTGAAAGGGGGAGATCTCTGAGCTGATTAGTGTTGTGTTTCACTAAACAATGGTCTTGTCTTATTTTCTTACAGTATAATTGCCCCTCTTTCTTGCGTTTTGTTACATTATCTGATGTGTTACACTTAGATAATGAATACTTCTTTGACGGCAGTCAGTGCATGTTCCCTTTGCTCAGATAAGAGGAGAGTCTACTTGTTTGCTTCAAAATGGAAGTCGCAAAAGCAAAAATAAAATAAAAAAATCCAAGTGCACACAACCCGCACAAATATGCACGTAAATGTAGTTCATAAGGATATATACAGCCTGCCATCAGAACGATCTTTACAATGAATGGTGTTTAAAATTATGAGTTTGAATATGAAACTAGTCTCAACTATGCAGAATAAATGTCAAAAGAAAAATATAATTTAAATAGTGTGTGAAACAATGAGTACTGCAAAAACCACTGCAGTTCCATAGGATGGAAAACGTGCAAATACATATAAAAGTATATATGTCAAAGCTTCACAGTGTGATAGCTGTTGCAATAAACTTGACGTATGGCCCCTCAGCGATTCTTTTCTGACCCGTAGAGGGCCCCAGTGACTACAAAATATCGGGAAACACAATGTGAATACAAACAACAATTGATTCACTTAGGAAATGAAAGCATTATTGCTGAGTCACACATTTTTTCTCACCTGGGTTTTCCATCATAAAACAAGCCGATGTCACATGGAGAGCACCTGCAACATTTATTGAAAGCGAAGATTCCCGCCAAATCTCTTACTACTTAAGAAAGCTTGAACTTAGATGTGTTTTAGCGACTGATAGATTATGTGTATAAGTATGTAAAATATTTTAGGACAGTTCCACTGAGGTCTTGGAGTGATACTGTTGATCATTGGCAAATAGTGGCTGTGTGTGTGCATGATGGTTGGTGTGTTGGCATACAACGGTGGGTGTGTTAGTAAGATGGAAGGCTTGGATGTCTGATGGTAGGTGCATTGCCATGCAATTGTTGCTGTGTATTGTATTGTGGTAGCTGTATTGCCCTTGTGATGGCTTAAAACACTTTGAAGTGAAATGAGTTTGAGATAGTCCTTGGTTATATTTCGAAGTCCCTGTTTATGAGTGAGCTGGGTTTAGGTACAGGAATCACAGGCTGAAGGATATAATTGTGTCCAGATGGTATACCCACATCTAAATCTGATTATTATGCAATTCCTATAGTGAAACCAGAGAGCACTGGTAAATAGTTGCAATGCTAGTGAATGACCTGGCAGTGCTGTAGCATATACTACTAGGTTGTTTTTGAGTGCATGATGGTAGATGGGCACCTGTGCAATGCTCAGTTTTTCCACATATGATGGCGGGTCTAATCTCGTTTGATAGTGACTGTATATTCGTGGATGTGTGGGCATTTGGAGGAGGCTGCATAAATTCATACTAATGTACTTGGGCATAAGAACATGTGTAACAAAGTTGAGTATTATTTGACACTACCTTCTCAGGTGAACCACCAAAGCGCTGAAATTAACCTGGTCTCAACCCGTTGGTAGCAGGCAGGCTCAATTTTGAGCAATGTGTAAAGTATTTTTGCTGTAATAAAACAGTGATACAGTCAAAACACCAAACAATAAAAAACACACTCCAGCTTAGAAAAATAGAGTAAAATGTATTAAATAAAACACCATCAAAATGACAAAACTGCAACAAGGGGACCCAGAATATCAGAGCTTTTATATTTCTAATTGAAAATAGTGCCAAAAAGCATTATGTACCAATAATAGTCTATAGTCACAGTATCCTGGGACCTAGGCACAAACTAAAGGCAACTGTGATGGACCCTGAGGTAGAACACATAAGGCAGGATGGCCCGGTCAAGGATTTTACCTTCAGTCATAATGTGGAGGAAAACGTGTTTCAGCAGACCAAGAAAAGCAGGGGACTGTGTCCGGTAAAGTCAATGCAAAGATACATAGCTGTTGGTCGAGGTCCAGCTGAAGCCTTTGATTTAGGCTGGTAAAGTCCCAAGCAGGAGAAATCTGAACTTCCCTGTCGTGGTCAAAACTTTGAAGGGATACTTTTCACTCTTTTGGTAGGCACATCATTTCTCATTGGGACTTAGTCACTAAAATGGGAGTCTTTTTCTTCCAGTGGGGCAAGGCAGCGGGTTGTATCTAATGAGGGCTCCACAAGGCCAGGTTCCTTCCCACCGATCTCCAGCTAAAATGGATTTGCTGCTGCAGAGAATCTCTAAATGGGATGAACTGCTTTTTCAGTCCAGCGAAGTCCCGTTCGTCTGGTGCTGGAAGTCAGAATATTTTAAGGTCCCAAAGCTTTGCAGGGGTAGGTAATTCCCTTTTTACTCAGCTCTTTGCATAAAGGTGCCAAAACCCTGGGGAGACTTTTACGTTTTTGGGACTTGATCAGTAAAGAACCTAAGCAGGATTTAGTGCAGGTCTAATTGGGACTGGGCATGTGGTAATCCAGAAAAAAATGGTTCTCAGCTTTTTGTGCCCATTATCACAGAGGAGGCCCACCTATTGACCCTTCGAGTCCAGTACTTCGTTATGGGTACAAGAAGGGACATATCTAGTATTTCAGCGCTCCTCTCAGATTACAGCGAGCATATTCTAGTTCTCTTCTGATCTTCCACAGGTCTAGAAAGTGCTATGAAAAGGTGTCATTGAAGGGTCACATTTATGGATGACACCAGCATGTGGGTGAAGTTGACGCATGGCCCCTCTATAAACAATGTAATAAATGTTCCTAGGGGTACGCTTATACACCTTTTTCAGTAGTTCCTGTTTGCCCTAATGCAAACAATCCCACAATATACTGTACTCCTTAAATTCAAGATGGAGAAACCATTCCTCTCTTGGGCTGAGTCTTTGTGTAAACTTACAGATGTGGTCAAGGAAATAAACATTCCACTTACAACAGTTTTTAGGGGTGGCTTCCTTCCTGCTGACTTTGGAGCAAGCCTGACTAATGTGAACCTTGGGAAAAAAGGCTTGCTTTCTTCCACGTCTCACTTTACACCTGCATGTGAAAGGGCAGGCCTCACATTGGCCCTATACAAGTTAATGAAGTTCCTTGGCCCACGCCAACTGCCATTCCTGAAAGGGAAAATACACCACCCCACACCCAGGCTATTGTATATGCTGCAGGAGCAGTTAGTACACCCTTTAGTTAGAGGGAACTGGCAGGTCAGTGTTTCCAGGGTAATGCTAATTAGCCTAATTTCTCATAGGGACGTAGTCACTAAAATGGGAGAAAATGAGATAATGTATGCAGTTCTCAAAGTTACTTTTCCCATATAGAAATCTGACTTCACCCATAGATGTTTAATAAAACTGACAAACTTAAAATGACCGTTCTAGCTGTATCCTGTCAAAATTTACAGATAAAAGTTTCAGAGATCCAGCTACAGCCCTGCCAGGAAAAATAGCTTTTGGAGGAGGCTAGTCACTGAAGGAACATGCTAACTTTATTTTTTGCTCATGGCCCACTTTTAAATATCATACACCCTACCTTATGGCCAACAAGGTGTCCTTAGAGGTGACTTATTAACATCTAAAAGTAGGGGTTCTTACTTGTCTGAAGTAAATATTTTGCCAGTTTGACAGCGGGTTTTTATGCTGCTGAAGTAAGGCTGCACATGTTAGGCCTGCAACCATATTTTACACCCCATTCTGTGAGTGGCACATTAGGTCCTGCAGTCCACAGGGGACATTTAACTTCCAGGCCATGCAATAGGAACTCATTGGCAAGTTCAATATGTCAATCAGGGGTAAGCCAGTTTAGCCATGTCTAAAATGGAAGCACAGGCACTTTACTCTTATGTAGCAGGGCTAAATTGCACAACATTTTAAATCCATCAAAACAAACAAGGCACACATTGGGTGAATTTCATGCCAAACATTGTAATTTCCTGCAACACTTCCATGTAGTTGTCTAATTGGGGGTGCGAAGATATATACTGGTGGGTGTGCAACAAATAAGGAGAGTATGGCCATATATGATGCTGTGCTGGTGGCAGCAGTTGATTAGACAAATGATAGGGGCTGGACATATATCTGAAGGCAGGTATGTTGGCATAGTATGGTGGAATTGTTGGCATATAATGTTATGTGCATGTATGTGTTGGCTCTGATGGATATAGGGATGTTGCTCCAGATCCTGGCTTCATAAATGGAGAAGACTTGTATTCTTTCTATACTTCTTTGCCTCCATTCAGACGATGTGCTTCAGGTGTGCCAAGAGCCACAGGAGATGGTCTGGCTGTCAGCCAGATAGACAAGGGTGCCGGTCGTGAAAACATTGTTAATGAGGCAGCTGGTTATGAAGATGGCATAGACTGGCAAGAAGAGCTAATAGAGTTTCATCAGGTAAGGAGTGATCCTATTTCTTTAGGCCATGGATGATACATGCTGAAGAGTCTACTACTCCATTGATGGAGACTAATGTGAAGTCTAAAAGGCCATGGAGCAGAGTGTTGCCACCATTCACATGTGAGCCCTTGAGCATCTGGTATGTTACTTCTGGAAAAAACACTTTCTTTAGTAGAAACAGCTAATATCAGGCTGTCTTTGCTAACTTTGGCAATGTCTAACTTCAGAGGGAGGAGTGTCAATGATAAATACAGCGACTTGGCACTGGGTGAAAGTGAAGACTCAAAGCTGTCTAGGTTCATGCCATTAGGCCACATCTGCACTACTTGTTGCTTATTGTTATTGCAAAATAACAGGAATTCCTACTTGAAGTGGTTAGCTTCAGGTGGGTGATGAACATCTAGGTCTGTATGAGGTGCAAGCAATGTTTCAGGTGTTGAATGTCTGGAACAGAGGAGACTTTAATGTAGATGTGTGCATCATCAGCATATTAGTGAATTTTGATGCTGTTACTGATGTGCAATGATACCTCTAATTGTTTTCATCTGCGTGCACCAGGGCAAGACCTCTGTGCACTGCAGCCAAGGCTATATGCACCAAGCATGTGAGCACAGCACACAAATATATACATCTATGGCAATTACCCCTCAGAACGTTTGTTTACAATGAGAATGAAAACAAGTGTATTTTACACATATAGCTCTATTGGATCACTGACAAAATATCGATGAGGAGAATATCGACCTGACAAAATATCGAGGAAAAAATATAGAATGCCAAAATATCGAATCCCTATCTAAAAACAGGTAAGTACAAAAATAGAATCCAAAATATCGTTGTAAAAAATATAGTTGGTCAAAATATCGAATTTTTTAAATGTCTTAAAAGTAATGTAAAATTATTGAAATAATACATATAATTAACTAAAACATACTTAAAAATACTTAAATAACTTTAAAATTAATGCATAATTAATGTAAGTAAAAGAAAAAAATGAATACATATATATTAACTTAATATTAATTAAAAATATTCAATATTTTTTGCGTAGGATAGCGGGCGGGTAAAATGTACTATTACCACTCCAGTAAGTGCAATAGTAGGGAAAGCGTTGGATAGCAGGAGGGTAACAATTACTATTCCCACTCCAGAGAGTGCAACAGTAGGGAAAGCGTTGGATAGCGGGAGGGTAAAAATTACTATTCCCACTCCAGAGAGCGCAATAATAGGGAAAGCATTGGATAGCGTAGGGTAAAAATTACTATTCCCACTCCAGAGAGTGCAACAGTAGGGTAAGCGTTGGATAGCGGGAGGGTAAAATTTACTATTCCCACTCCAGTGAGTGCAACAGTAGGGAAAGCGTTGGATAGCGTAGGGGTAAAAATTACTATTCCCACTCCAAAGAGTGCAACAGTAGGGAAAGCATTGGATAGAGTAGGGGTAACAATTACTATTCCCACTCCAGAGAGTGCAACAGTAGGGAAAGCGTTGGATAGCGTAGGGGTAAAAATTACTATTCCCACTCCAGAGAGTGCAACAGTAGGGAAAGTGTTGGATAGCGTAGGGGTAAAAATTACTATTCCCACTAAAGAGAGTGCAACAGTAGGGAAAGCGTTGGATAGCGGGAGGGCAACATTTACTATTCCCACTTCAGTGAGTGCAACAGTAGGGAAAACGTCAGATGGCGTAGGGGTAAAAATTACTATTCCCACTCCAAAGAGTGCAACAGTAGGGAAAGCGTTGGATAGCGTAGGGGTAAAAATTACAATTCCCACTCCAGAGAGTGCAACAGTAGGGAAAGTGTTGGATAGCGGGAGGGTAAAATTTACTATTCTCACTCCAGTGAGTGCAATGGTAGGGAAAATAATAATTTTATATTTTGTTAAAAATACATCAATTATTAATACCAATAAAAAAAGTATTAAAATTAATTACCAACCTTAAAGATGTGGTAACGGAGGATCTGGAAGCAGTAGAGTTTAGGCAGGAAGATGTCAATACCTTAAAGATGTGGTAACGGAGGATCTGGAAGCAGTAGAGTTTAGGCAGGAAGATGTCAATATGAACAGGGAAGCAACAATTACAACTTGGCGAAATACTGAAATTGTTGATAGAATAATGGCCAATGGCATAATATTTGAAAAGTGGGGTATTAGAGTTTGGAGACCGCAAGGTCCACGATATCCAACGCTGCTAATTCCAATCAATCCACCTGAGTTATTGACTCAAAAAAAAAAGAAAAAGGAGGAGAAAAAATTAGTTGAGGTATCACAGATAAGAATATTAAAAGGGGCATCAGGCCCATCGACGGAGTTAAATTTATCTTATGGGATCAAGGTTAGAAGTAGCCCGTCTGGTTTACGAACATGTGAGGCACTGAAAAAATCCCCAGAGCTTTTAGATGATTGGAGCTGGCTTCCAGGAATATTAACAAATCCAAATCATGGAAAGAAGGATTGATGTGAACCTCTTTTTGATGAAGTTTCAAATACTCTGAAATTCTGTTCATGGAATACTAATGGCTTAAAATCCCTAATTGAGGATCCAAATGCAATAGATTTTCTAAAGTCTTTTAATATAATAATTCTCCAAGAAACATGGAATATGTGTAGCGAACCATTTATTGGTTATTTTGAATATTGCAATGTTGCAACACGTGAAGCTCATTCAGGTCGCCCTTGTGGTGGGCTCTCTATATATGTTTCTTTGAGTCTTAGAGTAGAACATTTTGAAATAGACCTTCAGGTAAAATGGTTGCAGTGTATCAAATTAATAGCTGGTCAATCAATTATTTTTTTAAATGTTTATTTAAGTTGTAAAAAGAAGGTTAGATCCACTCAAATTATTCAGTTATGGGGACTGGTAAAAACTTTATATTTTGATCACCTAGATTCAGCATTTATTATCACAGGTGATTTTAACATGCATTTAGTTGCCTCAAAAAAACAGACAGTTGGTTTAAACTGTTTAGCTCAATGGACAGACTGTGAGTTTAAAAAGTACAATTTGAAAATTATGCATGACTCAGATAATATCCCAACGTTTAATAAAGCTGGTGGTCTATCTGTAATAGACTATACAATAATGTCAAAAAAATTATAATCCTTAGTAAGCAGCTATCAGATAGTCCCGAGGATTGAGAGTGACCACAATCCTCAAGTGGTTAAATTTGATTTAGTTTTTGATTGCCTGCCTGAAACTAAAATCCTGAAAACAGCTCCCATAGCTTTTAACCTTAAAAGATTAATATGGAAGGAAAAAAATGAGGCAAGTATTTTGGGAGTTCTTACCTGTTTAATACAAGATGTGCAGTCTGCTTATGGTGAAGGGAAACCCATGGTTGAATTGTGGACACATTTATGCAACAAACACCTGGCTAAATTTGCTAGGGATAAGCCATCTAGGGGTATATTATTGAACCCTAAGAAACCAGGGTGGTATTCGTTCCACCTATTACAACAAAAAAGAAGACTCAATAAAGCAATTAGATTGCTGTATAGAAATAAAAGCAATGTATCGTTTTTTGAGATATCACTTAAAATTAGAGAATTAAAACAGGGCTACAAGAAGGAAATTTGGAGAGCAAAGCAAGTGCATTATGAATCAATATGGGCTAAGATGCATTATGCTTGTAAATCCAAAGATCTGCGGTTATTCTGGAGCATAATCAATAACCTTGAAAATGGAAATAATAGAAGCAGTAGTGCTAATGTAGATGAAATAAGTTGGGTGATTTTTTTTAATTCGAAAGTGGATACTCAAGGCCAATTGCATGATAAGTGTATTAGTAATAGTCCTACCTGTAGGTCTAAAATAAAAAATGGAATTAGACAGGAGAGTCCTAATCATCATCAGTACAGCGTAGAAATCGAACCTTGGTCGCTTGATAAAGTTAAAAAAGCGATAAATAAGATTAAATCCAATGGAGCACCAGGACCAAATGGTATTCCTAATGCCATATTTAAAGTTAAATTAAGGAATTGGCTGGAGCTATTAATGCTCCTGTTTAATGATGTACTTAAATCAGGCCTTATTCCGTTATCATGGCACGGAAGTATCATACAACCAATCTATAAATGTGGCCCCCAGGATAATCCGGCTAATTATCGATTAATTACACTTACAGATGTAGATGCAAAAATTTTCGCTAGTTGTCTGTTGGATGATTTAGAGGTATGGGCTTTAAAGGAGAAGTTGATTTCCAACTTTCAAACTGGGTTTAGAAAGGGTGAATCAACTCATACAAATCTGATTTTATTAACATTATTAGGTGAAAAAGCTAAAATGAGGAAGCAAACACTGTATGTGTGCTTCATTGACTTAAAAGCTGCGTTTGATTCTGTCCCGCGAAACATTCTTTGGTCGAAGTTAAGGAACTGGGGAATATCGGAAACTTTATTAAAAATGATTACATTACTTTATTCTGACACCTGGGTTCAGATTAAGATTGGCGATGGTAAACATACGACTCGTCGTTTGACTACTAACGTTGGTCTAAAACAAGGTTGTGTTTTGGCTCCATGCCTTTTTAATCTTTTTATGGCCGATCTCCCAGCCCATTTTAATACTATTAATTTGCATTCACCCTCGATATACGGTAATGAAACTAAATATTTGCAATATGCTGATGATACCATCTTAATGAGCCAAACCGCTATAGGCCTAAAAAGGTTAATTGATTCCTTTAACTCCTATGTCATACAAAATGGACTAAATATTAATATAAAAAAGACAAAAATAATGACTTGGGTATTATTTTTGATGACGGACTGATATTTAGGCAGCATTTCAATAAACTTGAAGCCAGGGGTTTATCCCTCGCTTTTGCTTTTAGAAAATTGAGAGACAAATTGGTCTGTCCTAATTATGAACATTTAATGAGGGTGATGAGAACTAAATTGATTCCATCTTTAGATTATTGCTCCATCATCTTTAGGGGCAAAGACGCAAAATTGCTTGATGATATAGAAATTAGGACATACAAATCTGTTTTTAAGATACCTAAATATATTAGTCGTGCCAATATAAGATTAGAATTTGGTTTGAAGAACCAATTATTGACACGTCAATCTGTATTTTTAAAGTCTTTATTATCATTAGTCCGATCAGAGGAAGGATCTTTAGCGAAGTTGTGTTGGCTCGAAATTTCAGAAGGTGAATTCTCGAGAAGTTGGCAGTCATATTTAAATGATTGTTTAAGCAATTATAAATGCTTAAAATTAGAAGACGAAATGAGGAGTAAAACTGTATTTAAGAAAGAAATGAATCAAATGGCTGATTTGCTTAGCACTATAGTGGACAAGGATGACCTAAGAAAAAAAACTCATTTTTGGACTATAGCTAACTCTTTTGGTAGGTTGTCCCCCCAACTTTATTTGTCATACTATTTGAGACCTTTGATTAAGAACAAATTTCTTCATTTAAGGTTGGGTAGATATCCAACAAAGGATGGAATACCAAAATGGGAAAGTAAATGGTCATCTAATGTCTGCAGGCTCTGTGGGTTAACTGAAGAAACCTTAATGCATATTGTAACAATATGCCCAGGGCTAACAGATGCTCGAAAGTCTATCCTTAAACCGATTTTTAACGAATCGGGAGTTAGAACATGTAGGAATGCAGTTATTGCCTGTTTAAGTGTTGATGATATTAAATTTGTTCATCTCTTTATTAAGTTCATCACTATTGTGGAAAAGAAATTACAAAAAATAGCTGCTTGAAGAATAATATTACACGACTATAGAGTACCAGCAACTTAATATAATTTAGGAGTTTGTAGACAATTATTAGAGATAACATTATTTTTTTTTTTAGTTGGTATGATCTCTTAATGTCTACTTATTGAAATTATGAAACGTGTTACCATTAGAAGTTTTTGTCGCTCACAGGTCATATTATATCAACTGTGTTACTGCTAAAATATCTGACGTTAAAACATGTTACTCTAATTAGATGTAGTTAAAATAATATTTGCTGCTAACATAAAGCTCCTTAGTAAGCACAATGCACTTTATAGTAGTTTATAAATGGATAATAGTAAAAGGATCTCAATTGTAATATCTGCTGCTAATATATGTTACTTTAGAAAGATGTTGCTAAAATATTTTTTGCGGTTAGTAAAAGGTATTATTGTAAGCATAATGCGTTTTTTTTTTTTTTTTTTCATTAAACATGAAATGATAAATAGTGAAATAATTGCAAATTACAATAACTGCTGCTAATATATGTTGTTTTATTTTGTTGCATTTTAAATGGTAATTATTGGAAGTATAATGCACTCTACTGATTATAAAGCTTTTTAATTACTGTTTTATGTAAAGGTTTTAACGTTAGGTTGAAAAAATTGTTAATTATTAATTTACAAGTAGTGGTTCTTTTCAAAGGTGTTTTTATTTTATTTTTGTGTGTGTGCTCATGATTGTAATGATTTTAATTAATTAACAAATAAATTACTACTACTACTAATTACCAATCACACAATATTTAATAATTAATTAATTATAAATACCAATATTTTTTTAAATTAATTACCTATCAATAATTAAATAACAACCAATTAATTTTCAATACCAAAAATTAATAAATACAAATAATACCGATTAATAATTAATTATTAATAAATTAATTATCAATATACAAAAATTCTTTTAATAATTAATTATTTACAATTAAATTACTTCCCACCATATTCCCCTATAAACCCACAACTCGCTACAAATAATAAATTAATACAATTAACATAATTATCAAGTATTCAATTATTACAAATTAATTACCAATTTATACAAATTAATTACCAATTAATAATTAATCAACAACCAATAAATTTTCAATACCAATTAATAATTACTTAATAACAATTAAATTACTTCCCACCCTATTACCCTATAAACCCACAACCCGCTACAGAAGTAAAACGCAAAATTAAATAAAAAATAATTAATAATTCCTAAAAATTATTATTTAATGTACTATAATTAAATTACTTCCCACCCTAATCCCCTATAAACCCACAACCCACTACGGAATTAAATTACACAAAAATTAAATAACATAAAATTCATTACTTTAAAAATATTCAAACATACATTTCAAAATTAATACATACTTTTAACACATATACTAACACTTAAAACACTATAAAAAAATCGATATTTGTAACAACTATATTATGACTGTCGATATTACTTACTTCTATATTATGTAAATCGATATTTCTTACCTGATTTTCGATATTCTTCATCACTATATTTTGGTAATTCGATATTCTGTCCATTCTATATTAAAAACTCGATATTCTGTCTAGTCGATATATTTTTTTCGATATTATGACTGTTTACCAGCTCTATTTAACTGGGTCTTGATGCATGCCATCATGACATGAACTGTTTGCTCTAGTCTGATGTTACAAAACATTTTTGGCGGATAAGCTGGTGTGTCCTCATAAATATAACAAAAGACTGAAAACAGACATAATTCTTGGTCTATAAAAAGCACACATTATTAGTTCCTAGCATGAAAAGACATACTTTTTTTGTAGCTGTTCTCCTTCTAAAAGGATAGCATATTGTAACTTACAATGAAGTCTGACGGTGGCTGAAGAGGACTGACTCATGGCCCCCTGATGCATGCTGGAATGGGTGGAAGAAAACTGTTAATGTCACAACAGACTAATCAAGGACATCTGGCTAAAAAACTCTCTAACTATGTAACACTAATAATGTTAGTAAACCCAAAAGGTGCTGGACAAATCCAGAGCTAAAAAAGCAAAAAAGCCAATTGACCTGCTGTTGGCTGCTAGCCTCTCTGCTAATGCTTTTTTTAATGTTTTTGTACATTTTTAGCTTCTTTATCTAGAGGTCCATGCTAAACCTGAATGGTTTGTCGATTGGGGTGAATGGGGGGTCACTGAGGAGACAGAGAGAGCAAGAGAGAGTATGTGGTCTGAAAGTGTGTGTATAAGGTGCAAGATTGTAGGAGAAGGTGTGTGAGAGAACATTTGTCAGTTTCTATATATTCAATGGAAATATAGTAATGGCACATTTGTGCGATGTACTAAAGCTGAGCAACAATACCCAGGGCCACTGGAATTATGCAGCAGGGGAAAGCACCAAATTATGCAACAGGGTTGACTCAATTATTCATCAAAATAGGCAAATTATGTGTCATAATACAGCACATTTTTTCATATTGTTACTACATTATTTTAGAATTTTTTTAATACATGGTAATCCTGTCTTGGCAATGACTTCACATCATTAGTACCAGTTTACCAGCCAAATACAGAAATAAGTGACTGAACGATGAACAACTAACCTTTGCAAAGGGCCCTCTGTGCAAACACACGTCACATTGTGTTTAGTAACTTTTAGATTAAAATCTGTAGATTATTTATTATATAGCAAATCCATATTTATGCAACAAAAAGCAGTGCCACAGAGCAGCAAAATTCCAGTGGCCCTGGCAATACCTTATACTTGTGATGCTGCATTGTATCATGTGCTTGTGCAAGCCCGTCCTGCACAGCTTTAGCATAGTGATTTTTGTTATACCTAAAAGTGTGTTAAAGGAAGAGAATGAAGCTCACATGTGTAGAGCAGTTGAAGTCTATGCTAGGAGTCTTACAGGACAGCAGCATATGTCATTGCTACTGTGGAAAAGTAGAGTGCCCGACAAAGACGTAATGTATCACAACATGGTTTGCCATTGAATGAAAGAGTAAAGGAACATATGTTATCTACCATGAAAACTATGGTAAGAGCTATTCTCTATGCTGCAAATGGTGGCGGGTTATTTAAAGCAGGGACTACTGGACGATGCTGAAAATCACTTAGCACATTCCACTAAATACATGGTCAACAGAAGGGATGCAAAATGGTCAACAGGTTTAGGAATATTGCGCTGGCGGATGGTGCCTGAAATTAGTAACCCTGTAGTAAAGTTAATTGAACACAGGGCCGGCTTTAGCTCTGGTGGTGCCAACTGCGACAATCTCGTTGGCACATAGCCATTAAGCTTTGCGCTACTTTAGAATGAGCTGAAATTGTCACTAGACAAAACTCTGTTCTCTGCAGCAGGAGCGTAATCACCTGAGTTATCTTGGCATTTGTATTGTTGCCTGAAGGCTCTGGACACCCAAGGAAATCGGCAGCAACAGGCACCTGCAGTGTCAGGTTTGACTGCATCAACACCGCCCCTGATTGAATACACACAGCAACAGAGCAGCCACATATACAAATTACAGGGATCCACCATGTGTTGTCATGTGAAACAAAGAAAACATTTTTTTAAAAAGCAGTAAAAAAGCAGTAGAGAGCTTCTGAACAAGGCAATATTTACCAACTTCTTTATGCCGGACCGAGCCTAGTACATGAACCTGGCTCTCAGTCTGATCGTAAAACACAGCAATTTTATTTTTTTATTTTTAGCAGCCTCAATCAGAGGCCGTTCAGTACCTGAATGTATAGAGGGAGTGGTCGGGGGAAGGGGGAGAGAGATATAGAGAGAGAGAGAGAGAGAGAGAGAGAGAGCACGGCCTTCATTGTGGGGACTAGACTAGTCTAACACAAGACATTGGTACAGTGCACATTCTAAAATGCAAGCGGATGCAATTGGAAAGCAACTCCAATTCTACAGTGTGAACAGCTGTAGTATGACAAGGACTTACAAGTTTACAAACAGTGATTAATTGTTTCCTGTAACATGCGCGAGTGCAAGCATGTTACAAACCGTGCAGGCTCACTGAAATGTAAATTAACCCTTAGCCAGGGTAAGCATGAGGGCTTTTCTCCTTACCCATTGGCAAGGCAAAGGGGGTTACTGTTGAGATCATGCAATTAACTAAGGCGAGGGGCGGGGTGCATTTCACCCTCTCTCACATGGGAAAGGTAAGAGTACTTTTGGTAGAACATCTGACCTTGAGCAAGATGAGGGATGAGGGTGGCATTCCTCACTCCTTGCCCTTTAGGCAAGCCTGGGTCTGGAATTAACTGTCAAACCCTCCTACTCTTATGAAAGGTGTGTTGAACAGTGTACAGTACTTCCTGTAAAGGCCAGGAGGGTTAGAGTTTTTCATTTCAATCTATGCCCAGCCTGTCAAAACAGGCAGGAAGAGATGGTAATAAGTGGGCATGCTTACGTGTTAATTGGATTTTTAATTTTTGTTTTCACTGAATGTTTATGAATAGTGGAAGGAAATCCCTTGGGGGCGGCCAATGAGTATGCACAGAGAGCTGTTAATGCAAAATGTGTGTTCCTATTTTCCATGATCTATGAGAAATTGGGAACAATAGGAAAAATATACTTACCTTGACTGCACACAATGAATTCTCACATTTTGTCTTATATCTTAAAAATTGCTGAATGGATTTTCACCAAAAGTAGAAAAGGCACTAAATGATGGAAAGTGTGTGAAAATGTTTGTGACTGTTTGTTCGGAGGTTACTGGGTTACATATGAATACACATCTCCTGCAGGAGATCACATTCTGTATATCTTTTATTCTCTGTCTTGGAATGGTACACGTGTCTTGGTAGAATTTCAAGGAGAAATAAAGTCTCTTATACCACAGTTTGTGACTCAGTCATATTGAATGTTAAAAAAATATTTTATTTTTCGTGTTGATCAGAAATCTAACAAGATCTACAAACACTGACCTACTCTGCTGTGCAAATTGATTAGAAAAAGCATCCCAGCTCCTGCAGAGGCCGCTTCATCCAAAAAGGGTGACAAATACAGGGCCATATTTATCATTATTTCATGCAGCGCAACACAGCAAGACACCTTGCTGCTCTGTGTGAAAGGGGGAGGGCATCAAGATATGGCACATTCTTGCTCTTAGCCAGCACTGGAGCAGACACTGCTGCCTACCACCAACGTAGGCACCCTTTCAACATGTTGCAAGAGGGCCTGTGTTATGGACAGATTGTTTTTGTGCAGGAATGGACACCAGCTTGTTTCTTTACCTCATTTATAAATCTGCATCTTAAAATGATTACATTCCAAAATACAACTCATAAGCCTTTTCATTCTTCCAAGCTGCACTCATTATAACCATTTAAATGCTCCAGGAAGACTGAAACTTTTTTCAAACTCATATTCCCACTGGGATACAGAGATACCCTGTTGTTTTAAGGGAGATAGTTTCCATATTGTGGGGAACTTAAATTGTGTGTGTTTTGAGAAAGACTCAATTGTGGCCACTATCCTCAGAAAAATCTTAAATTATTGCTGGTCCACATGTCTCCTTCTTCCACTAAGAAGGAAGGAGTCTCTTTGGGAGGAAAATAGTTACAAGCTGGATGGCAGACTGAACATTTTGAAGCAGTTAAACTCCAAATCCGGCACACAGTAATTGGTCTGTTCCAATCGTTAAATTACTCTTATTTGGCTTAAGATGTGCACATTTTTCACAAGTGCATTTTCCCAGATTTACAGTTCTTTCAATAGTGTGCATTTTGCACTGGAAAAAAATGCTTATTAGTCATTAAGAAAATTCACATACACAAAAATGTTCCCTTCTTATTCAACCCTGTAGGTTTTACTAGTAATTAGTTAGAGACAATGGAAGAAGTTGATGTAGGCACAGGAAATTAGCTTATTTACACACGAAAATACATAGTTCAATGAACAAGAGAATTCCAGGAAGGAAATAAAGGAGATTCAACTTGTGCTGATTACTATAGCTAGATTTTCCACAAAAGTGCAATTTTTGCTAATCAAAGCCAGAGACATGGGTCACCAATCCTTTGAAATGAGAGGATATGATCTACTGTGTGATAAAATGTAACCCCTGTGCAGCAAAGCAGATGTGTATTCAATGTTTCTTTGCAATTATACAGCATTACACTCCATCCCAACACTCTTTGTACACTAAGGCTCAATTTGAGAGTTTGATGGGGGAGAATTGACTCTTTTCCCACCAAACTCCAAAACCTATATCCTAGCTGTCCAAACTAAGGATTGGCATGGGACGGGAACATGCAAGGCGTGAGAATAATCTCTGCTCCTGACTTTGGCATATCAGGTTTCAAAAAGCGTGTGTAGGAAATGGGGCTTGCCATCTAATCCCCCTTGATTTTTCGCTTTGTGACTACCCAGTTTTGGACTTTTGCTGGAGTGAACCACACTAACCGAGTCTCACTTATGGTACATTTTGTGGAAATGGACTGAGACTGCTAAAGGCCAGTGTACTCCTTTTAAGATAAGGCTGCTGCTGCACAGCTAGGGTAAGAGGCTCCCTGCTGGTTACACATAAACATGTGAGCACACATGTGCACATGTATGCTGGGGGAGTGTGTGAAATTACTCTCCAGAACAGCCCGATATCTATGAACAGTAAGCCAGTTGCAGATGAGACCCTTTCGGAATTAATGTGACCTGGTGTGGGCCTTAACATGTAAGTGGACATTTCAAGTACAGGGCTGTAGTGCTCACTGAAAGCTTTTGTACTCACTGCAATATAACTTATGGGTGAAACCTGCACCACTTCACAGTTTCCCCACACTTAAGTCTAGCTTGTTCGGTCAGGTACACAATCTGAGATGAAAATGTGCCCTAAGTGCCGATCCATTGTCACATTTGTGTTAACGGTACTCCTTTTGTCACTTTAAGAATGATCATATCTCTTGGCTCAACCATTAATAAGATTTCAGGCTTTCGTTCCCTCCAATGGGCCAAGTTAGTTACTATCCTGGCTAGAATGAGGATCAAAGGGTTCTCCACAGAACAAAGAAATTACCAGCGCTTAAGAAAAGAAAGGGAGGTGAGGAAAACTGGATGAGGTAATTAAATCCAAGCATCACCCCACAGAAAAAAGGATAGTTACCTTGAAGGGTAAACCCAAATAACGTCTCTGGTACCTGGGTATGGAATAGTACATACGGAGAATGGTCCCAGTGAATGAATTACTGTGTTTTAAAGAACCAAGAAAATCATACACAGTCATACACAGAATCGTAGTATTCTTAATGAACAGTGTTATTTAATCACACTGAACAGCCTGTATTTCATAACATTTGTTAACACAATATTTCAAAGCAGTGCCCCAGGAGGGAAGGGTGAGGGTGTAGTGAATGAAGTTAGGATAAGGTAGTGAATGGAACAGTGTACAATTCACAAACTCTGTTATTTTCTCAGGAAAGGGCTCATACAAGAGCCAGATAAATCACATTACATCCAGATATTTAGATAGCCATAGTTATAGATGAGGCCACAGTGATCAATCGCTGTTGGTCAGATTGGCTAGTGTGGTAGATGTTGACGTTTCGACCCCTGGAAAGATGTAGGTAAGTATGTCCCTTACGATGGGGTCTTCCTCAGGACAGGATTGTGGGGAAGGGAGACTGGGGTGGAGTTACCTGGAGATAAATTAAAAAGAAAACCTTACAAATGGAAATCCCATCAGTTTTTTTCTCTCATTCATGCCAGGCTGAATGGGAGAAGTACAGACATTCAATTCACTATGCACTCTAACACAAATGCAATTGACTTCCTGGACATCACAATCAAGCATGACAATGATCATCTTTACACAACTCTGTATCGTAAGCCGGCTGAGAGAAACTCCCTACTTAGAAATAATAGTCACCACCCTAGAGGACTTAGAGACAATCTACCATATGGACAGTTCCTGCGCATCCGCAGGAACTGTTCCAAAAAAATTGATTACTTCATTCAATCTGGTGATCTGAGCCAACGATTATTGGAAAGAGGCTACCCTAAGAGGCTGATCAAGAGAGCGCAAAAAGGGCATGGTTCAGCCCTCTTGAGAACCTTCTGACACGTAAGGATTGCTCAGTAGAAACCCCACAAAGGATGATATGTGTCACCACATCCTCAACTCAAAGTCACGCCATCATAAAGGTGATAAACGGATACTGGGGTCTGATATCAGATGACATGGAACAAACTAACCCCGATGCATTCTTACAAGAAAGCTAAAAGTGTCAAGGGCCACATTGTACATTCCTTACTAGAAACCCCCGAACCACCATCAATACAATCAATGTGGAATCTACCAACGATACTTGAACACATGTAAGGCATGTCATACAACAATCCTAACAAAAGAATTCACATATAAACACCATGTGATCACCTTAAAGTCATTCACAAACTGTAACTCGACCAATGTAATTTATGGCATTGTGTGCCCATGTGACCTGATATATATTGGCCAAACGCAGCAGAAGGTGAAGGCCCGGATCCTGCAACACTGCAGTCGCATCAGATGTGGGAGTCAGGGTGCACTATTGGTTGAACACTTCAGGACTGCAGACCACGGCCCAGATGACCTTAAATGGGTCGTTCTTGAGAAATTCTCCCTTGGACCCAGGGGAGACAACATTGGGACGATCCTTGATGTGAGTGAATGCAAATGGATGTCACTCCTGGACTCCATACAGAACGGGTTGAACAAATCCAAAATCAGTCATGCCCAATTATCATGTCTCACATAAGGCTGACCTTGAGGACCCCAGAACACTGGCTCCTTCCATGAGACTCCACGAGCAGATCACCGTTCAATCGACTATACTGCTTAGTTACTTATGTGACCCCATGAAAACAACATCTCTCCGTCGTTAATTAGTCTCTTTCCAAACAGCATACCTAGGTTAATATAACTTCCTGAGGTTCTACCTGTTAACTGGATTGCTCCCTCAGTCTACCCCAATCTGTCACTGATCCTCAATGTGTTATAACGTATCTGTACTCATGTTTTGATTGATCGAGTTCGGATCAAGAGGGTAGATAATGTAGCTATCCACTAATAGGCATGTACTTTTCCATCACCCACTGTCTATTGAGTAACTCCTTCTCCATTTAAAATTAGCTTTTTTACTTTCTACCACTGTATCAATGCGTATTAAAATGATTTAAGTATATGGCCGCACTATGCCTGAGTCTAAGGAGCTCGGATTACATTTCATCACGTATAATAATGCTTCACAAATGTATGTATGCACTATGACCTAGAGCTCAAATATTGTCTTGACACCACTAGCTCATATTTAGCATCTCCATCCCATAATCTACTCTTTTTGTTAGCGCAATCTAATTGTCGCCTTTAATTTCTGGGCCTCAAGTTATACTCATATCTCCTGTTTTTCTAATTAGCTTCTGCACATGTTTTTTCATATCATGACTTGGTTCCAGCAGCCCCTTACAGGGCGCTCTTTGATCCGAGTCTTTTTTCACTTGCCCCGTCATGCTAATGTAGTTTGTGCACGTAGGCACGTACGCCCGGCTAACTGACTGCTTTCACCGGTCTATTTAAAGTAGGATTCCGTTTTCAGTCTCACCCACACGGACTGAGACGGCTAATTGTAACTCAACCCACACAGCCAAAGTGGGCGACCCTGTAACAACAAGCGATGCAGAGTGCATGTTAATTGTTAATTGTTTTATGTATGTGTTATGTTATATGTTATATGTCATGGGTTTTGGGGAGAAAAACAAAATCATAATAAAAATCTACTAAATTATAAAAAAAAAAAAAAAAAAGAACACAGTCAACCTTGACTCGTGTGATTTATGGTCATGTAATTGCAGGCTCTTGGGCTTCATTTCGGAGCCTGTTACTTTTCATAGCCTAATCTCACATGACATCTTCTTTTAGTTTAAAAGCAACTTTAACCATTTCAGTCATTTTACCTAAACTCGTGTAATTTATAGCCATGTTACCGCAGGCTCTCTAGCTTAATTTCGGAGCCTGTTACCTTTCACTTTCTTTCTGTGTTTGGAGACAAAGTACTTCACTCAATTTACACTGTATCAGCCGTGGCCCGTGGAGGGAGTTCCATGGGGCAGAATGGCAGGGTGGGGGAGGGGCAGGGTGAGGGGTACTAAACACCGGAAAATGGATAATTGGAGGTAAGTAAACAATTAAATAAATAAAACTAATATCGTTGCGCGCCCTGCATCGCAAAATGCGATGCAGCGCGCGCTACGAAATTCGTTTTATTTATTAAATTGTTTACTTACCTCCAATTATCCATATTCCGGTGTTTAGTACCCCACACCCTGCCCCTCCCCCGCCCCACCTTTCTGCCCCATGGAATTCCTTCCATGGGCCGCGGCTGCACTATATCCCCCCTCCTTTTTTTATAATTATCTAAATAAGGACCCAATGTGCCCGATGTTGTGAATGCTTCAAATCACTTCCCAGGCCCAGCAGATTAATCCTGACTGGACCTTGGACCTTTCCTTCCTCCAACAGCATTAATAGAGTAAGTGGACCGGACAGGCCCCTTTTTTCATTCCTTTTTCTCACTGAAGTTAACCATTTACTGTGTTCTGAGCCTGCCCATTACTTTTGCAGGTGTGTTGCTCGGCCGGACTGATTTTGAGCCTACGTGCCCTTATTTCTCCTCAGGCCCATCGTTTGGGCTACTGATGGTAAATCTTTGGAGCTTAGTTCTTGTTTTTTAACTCACTCCCTTTATGGGATTTCCATTTGTAAGGTTTTCTTTTTAATCTATCTCCCAGTAAATCGCCCCCAGTCTCCCCTCCCCACACTCCTGTCCTGAGGAAGACCCCATCATAAGGGACATACTTACCTACATCTTTGCTGGGGTCGAAACGTCGACATCTACCAAACTAGCCAGTCTGACCAACAGAGATTGATCACTGTGGCCTTATCTATAACTATGGCTATCTAAATATCTGGATGTAATGTGATTTCCCTGGCTCTTGTTTGAGCCCTTTCCTGAGAAAACAATAGAGTTTGTGAATTGTACACTGTTCCATTCACTACCGTAGCCTCACTTCATTCACTACACCCTCACCCTTCCCTCCTGGGGCACTGCTTTGAAATATTGTGTTAACAAATGTTATAAAATACAGGCTGTTCAGTGGGATTAAATAACACTGTTCATTAAGAATACTACGATTCTGTTTATAACTGTGTATGATTTTATTTGGTTCTTTAAAACACAGTAATTCATACACTGGGACCATTCTCTGTATGTACTGTTCTATTCCCAGGTTCTAGTGACGTTATTTGGGTTTACCCTTCTAGGTAACTATCCTTTTTTCTGTGGGCTTATGCTTGGAGTTAATTATCTCATGTAGTTTTCCTCACCTCCCTTTCTTTTCTTAAGCTCTGGAGAACCCTTTGCAAACCTCATATTTAGCTGAAAAAAATCACTTTTTTTTCAAATTTGTCAGGGAAAGTTCTGGAATCTGCTTAGATTAAAAAAATGCCCTCCCACCCAGCGTTACCCCAGGTCTCCCGATACAAAATGGTACCTCACTAGCATGGGCGGGTCAAGGACTCACGACAGGCAAGGGTCCAAAACCTATCGAGGCGACATCAAAATTACCTGTCACAAACCAACCTGGTTTTGCAAGGGGGGGTCCCATGAGTTTTTGGCCCGGGGCTTGAGGGCCATCTAGGGAAACCTACCAAACCCACACATTTCTGGAAACTAGACACCCAGGGGAGTCCCCAAAGGTGTGGCTTGCGTGGGTGCCCCAACATTCTCCTACCCAGAACCCCCTGCAAACCTCAAAATTCACCAAAACTATCACTTTTTCCCCAACTTTCTGTGTGTGAATGTTCTAGAATCTGCGTGGATCCACAAATTTCCTACAACCCAGTGTTCCCCAGGTCTCCCGATAAAAATGGTACCTCACTTGTGTGGGTAGGCATACTGGCTGCAACAGGAAATGGCCCAAATTGTACTGTGGAGACTTCAAAATTACCTACAATAAAACTACCTGGTTTGGGGGGCCACCTGGAAATTGGGCCCCGGGCTCAGCGGCCATCTTGGGAAAGTATGAAACCCAAACATTTCTGAAAACTAGACACCCGGGGGAGTCCAATGAGGTATGGCTTGCGTGGATTCCCCAACGTTTTCCTACCCAGAATGCCATGCACACCTCAAATTTAGCTGAAAAAAACACATTTTCCACATATTTTCTGCCGGCATCTCGGGAAACTACCAAACCCACACATTTCTGAAAACTAGACACCCGGGGGAGTCCAGTGAGGTATAGCTTGTGTGGCTCCCCTAACGTTTTCCTACCCAGAATGCCCCAAATTTCTGTAAGAGAAAGTTCTGAAATCTCCATGGATCCATAAATTTCCTACCACCCAGTGTTTCCCCAGGTCTCCCGATAAAAATTATACCTCAGTTGCGTGGGTGGGTCAAGTACCCACGACAGGAACGGGGCCCAAAACGTATTGAGGTGACATCAAAATGACCTATCACAAAACAACCTGGTTTTGCAAGGGGGTCACCTGGGTTTTTGGCCCCGGGCTCGGTGGCTATCTTGGGAAACTACTAAACCCACACATTTTTGAACACTAGACACCCGGGGGAGTCCAGCGTGGATCCCCCAACGTTTTCCTACCCAGAATGCCCTGCAACCCTCAAATTTAGGTGAAAAAACACATTTTCCACATATTTTTAGGTGGAAGCACCGCGCCGGCACAAATGTCCTACCCCACAGCGTTCCCCTCAGTCTCCCGAGTAAAATGATACCTCACTTGTGTGGCTGTGGCAAGGGCCTGTGACTGGGAAGAACCCAAAACATAGGGAATAAGGGTATAGCACTGAGAATTCTGAGGGATACATTTGTCTAAAAATACGTTTTTAGCCAATTCTGCATTGGACACCCACACAAGTGAGGTATAATTTTACTCGGTACACTAAGGAGAACGCTGTACGGTAGGATATTTGTGCCGGCATGGTGATTCCACACAAAAATATGTGGAAAAGTGTATTTTTCGGCTAAATTTGAGGTTTGCAGGGGATTCTGGGTAGGGAAACTTTGGGGGATCCACGCAAGCCATACCTCATTGGACTTCCTAGGATGTCTAGTTTTCAGAAATGTGTGGGTTTAGTAGGTTTCCCTAGATTGGGGCGAGCCCGGGGCCAAAGAACCAGGAGCCCCCCCAAACCAGGTAGTTTTGTTATAGGTAATTTTGAAGTCTCCACAGTACGATTTGGGCTGTGAGTCTGGGGCGGTCCCCAAGCAGGGATCTACTCCCCTTTCCAATGATACCTCTTCCGTCTTTCTACATGCTCAGGGGACTGAGATAGCCCCCTGAGCACGTAGAAAGGGAAACTGAAATGAACCTCTTGGCTCATTTCAGTTTCGGTTTCACTGAATTGACGTCAGCGCGACGTGTGTGCTGATCGTCATTTCAGGGAAACCCTGGGGGGGCCACAGGAGCTGGGGAAGCTCTTCCCCAGCTCCAGAGGCTCTTGTGGGGTAAAGGGAATCCCTCTGGTGCTCGCACCAGAGGGATTCCCAGTGCTATAGTGTTGGACGCGCCAGAGCCGTCCGACGCACATGAAGGGGATAAAGGTTGGTTGATGTCAATAGTTTTGCAGTTGTTGATTATAACACGTTTTCTGCTGTTAATAATGGGGTGTTACCTAAGCAAAGCCAAAATGCCTGCTGTTTTGATATTGACTCCCCCTTATTTTGTGATTGTATATCTACTCTAGGTGGGGGGGTGAGATTGTTGATTCAAGGATTGCTGGGGATGTAAAGTGTTCTGATTGTACATATTCATAAATAATTCATAGTATTCAGATAGTGTGTGTATAATAAAGTATTTTTCCTTTTTGTAAGAAAAAGCACTGACTGGAAAATGGTTTATTGCGAGTTGTTGTTGTGTACCAGCGAGATGGGTGTACCAGCCCACATCACCTCCCCTGAGTTTGCCTTAGACTGCTTCACGATCCTGAGAGAGGCCTTGCCTAGGTACTTGTTCGACGCCATTTGTGTTGGAAGACTAAATGAATTGAGAGAATTTTCTCTTCCCCTTTCTTCTTCCCCCCCTCTCTACACTAAGTGAAGTTCCAAATTATTGACGGTAATGGTACTTAACGCAACAAAATATTCTTTCAACAAGCTGGAATCATTGGAAACTCTTTAGGTGACACATCGATTACTTTCTTGTCCTAAGTACAATAAATTAGACAAGGCTATGTAATCATTTTGTGAGTGAGCATGTGATTCTTCGGAATCGTTCTTATTGCATCACATATAGCCTGTTATGATGTATAAAATTATTTGCATGCGTTTTTTTAGAAATGAAAGTGAAAGATTCACTAATACACAAAGGGATAAAGATATTTGTATACCTTCCCTTATAGGAAGGACTGTTCCCTTAAAACAACGTATTAATACTCCCTTGGCTAGAGGTCCTCACATACTTGCTTGGTGATCACACAGTGGTGAGGCAATGTAAAATTGTTTTTAAGAATTGGAATAATAGAAGCTTTGTATTATGTATCTTCTAGTCCTGATCAAGTCATTAATAATGAAACAGATGTTGGCTAGGAAATACCAATAAGGGTGAATAGAGAAGAATTGCACAGTGAACAAATCTGAATTTTCTATTTACGAACTAGAGATAGTGCTCAAGTATTATTTGTTACTTTGCATGTTTAACGACTGACTTCAAAATGACCACCTTATATCTTGCTTCTTGCAAGGTGCTATAAATCACTGAGGCTCCTAGCTGCTCCTTAATAGTGCATTTTTTATAGTCACCATCCCTCTCATCTACGGACAATTTCTATGTCAGAAGTCAGTGGAGAGCCACAAGCAAGCTGTCAAACACATGCATCCTGCGCTCCTTTGGGACTGAGTCTTCTGCTTCGTCACAAGTGTACTGACTAAGCACTGTTGAACATCTAGGTTTCTTAAACATGCAGTTAAAAAGGTCCAAATCAGGCACTTATCTGTCCGTATTCAGTAGTGAGTTTTAGTTTCGGCTCTCTGGTATTATTACCCTGGATCACTACTTTGATTACATACGCCCGATTACAAGATAGTCAGGTTTATGTAGGCAGGAATAATGGTTTTTTTTCTGGCCAGTAGTACAAAACTTAACCCACCAAGTCTACGTATTTGACACAAGAATGGATATTAGCATGCGGACCCAGATTTACTGGATCCAAATTCAAATACAGTGTTCACGTTCTGGGGACAAATCCTCCTTCATTTCCCATCTTCTCTGAGCAGGCAATAAATTCAAAGGGCAGTGAGTCGGGTGCTGCAGGCGGGAGAGGGTGGGTTTTTGGGGACAGCTGAGCTATTAGCTTCTAGGGGGGTGTTCCATGTTTTCCTTTGCCATGGGACAAGGCTAGACTGGAAACGTGTGAGATTTTACTTACCTGATTTTGCATCTGGTAAAGTTGGATCTGGAGATTGTGCATCTAGCAAATACCACACATGAACATTGATCCACCCAATTTATAGTTGGGCACAAAGTTTGTTATTTACATGGAGTTTCCTTTCTTTTTAGTTTCACTAGCACAAAACTGGGCAGTTTTTTCCATTGCTACTCGTAGTTCAGCAGTTACAATCACCTTAAATTTAAATTAGTTGATATCATCGGTGATGGCTCAGTACCATTCTCACACGATATGAAGTCTCCATGTTGTAAATTTTTCAGGTCAATTTATACATGGATATCGGACAGATGTTTTAGCATTGTTGCCTTAGTCTATTTTACATTGGCCTACTACTGTCTGGAGCTTCTGTCTTCATATAATATATATTTTCTTATCAGCCCTTCTCTTCCCATTGGCTAATTAACCACCCATTTTTATCTGGTGATGCCGCTTACCAGCTTGTTGCACCTAATTGTAAAACTCTTGCTAGAGATGATGACAAGTTTCAGTCATAACTGCATGAGACATTCCAAAATGCAAGCTAATAATTGAGATTTCAAAGGAGTCCTTTTGATCCTAAAGAGATTATGAGCAATTTTATGTTGCAACCTCCGCCATTCTAAAAGTCACAGGGCGTTTCCACTTCAAATTAGTTTTACTATCTACCTAATCCATTGTGTGCTTCGGTAAAATCTTTCCAAATTGCAAAATGGTTTTACTAACTTGTTCCAAATTACAATTAGGAAGTAGAGTACAATTGGAATTCTTTCCAAACTATGATTCATAATGACAAGTATCTGTAATGTTTTGTGACTACAATTTCAGTTCCAAACCATTAATAAGTGACATACTCCTAATAGAAGGTGGTAACCCATTTACAGAGGTTGTGCTATACCTGTTGGACAGATGTCTGTTTGAGAATTGTATTGGGCAACCTCATGGGTTTTCTGAACCACTACCTGCCCCCCAATGTGTTCTCAAATGGGAAATATTACTCTAAACCCAGCAACATTACCTGTGGGAATTCAAACACAGGGATGGCAGTCTGAGTCATATTCATCAACTATTCACGCAACGCAGCAAGCCACCTTGCTGTGCCATGCTGTTTGAAAGGGAGAGGACAGGAATGTGGTGTGTTTAACATTACAGGGCGCATTACTGCTCTTTGCCTGCGCTGGCCCACAAAATGCTGAATAGCGCCAATGCAGGTATCTTTGCACCATGATGCTAGGGTGCCTGAGTTGTTGGCAGCAAGGTTTTGTGCAGAAAGTGGTGTCTTCCTGCACAAAAATATTCCCCAGAGGAAAAGATATTTCTGCTTGTGGCGCTTCTGGTGGGAAGACATACAGTTCTGACGCATTCCTAGGTCTACCAATGTCAGTAAACCTAGGAAGGTCTAAGAATGCATGGATGAATGCGTGGGATCACTCCACCCATGGCACGGCTCCCTAATACAGAGTAACGCAAGGCAGCGATTTGTGCCGTCTTGCGTTACTCTAGTTTTATCTAGCCATGCGGGGCCATGTAAGGTAGCCTTGCATGGCCTAGCAAATTTAATTTAGGTTTTGCATCACCCCTGCAACCCTTGAATCTGAAACATGAATATTGGATTTTGAGCCATAAATTAATAGGTGATATCAGTAAATTATGGATGATATTTTCAAGAATCGTTTTACTGATCGCTTTTGTCAACCAACTTTTGATTTCATTTTGACACAATTGAATATTCTGCTAGTATCTCATTCATCACGCATTATGTGAGCCCAGATTTACAAAAGTTACACACAACACAGTGCAGCACCCAAGAATGCTGCGCTGCATTGAGTGGCAAAGAGAGATAAGGAGAGCACCATATCTACAGAGATATGGCACTCTCCTCCCTCCTCTTTAGTGCCGGTGTAGAATTTTGCTAGCTAGCGTCATTCACACTCCTTTGTGCCATAGTGCAAGCACGTGAGTCTGGCATAGGTTTAGTACTGGAAGGGTATCTTTCCAGTACAACATACTATTACTAAACACATTTTAAAACTTTTCCTACTTTACATGTGTGGTGTACAGTGCAGCACACATGCAAAGTCAGAAAAGAAAGGAGAAATCAATTTCCAGCAGCCCTTAATTTTGGGTGCAAAACCCTGACTACTACCATCAGTACACAGGGGCAGATCTACAAGGAAGTGCTGCAGCGTGGCAACGCAAGCCCTTTGACTGCGCCACACTGCGGCACTTCCGAAGCACATGAATTCAACATATTTACAATAATATGTCGCATTCCTGTGCTCTCCCCTGCGCTGGCGCACAAACTGCAGCAATGCGCCAGCGCAGGCATCTTTGCACCTTGGCGTAAGGATGCCTGAGTCATGGGGAGATTGTTTTTGTGCAGGAAGGGGCACCTTCCTGCACTAAAACAATCACTACAGGCATTTTCCTCTTTCAATGTGTGCTGTAGAATTCAGTACGCTTTGAAAGAGGAAAAAACAAGGAGAAATTAAAACATTTCTCCTCGTTGCGCCTCGCTATGCCTCCCCTAGGGAGGCGCAGCATTGACACGCATTTCCAGATTCACGATTCCTCGTGAATCTGGAAATGTGTCTCATTCCATGGGTGATGCGTGAGAACACCCACAGCAACACCCATGGAACGCCCCTTCCAAAGTGCTGCGTGTGAAGGGGCCATATTTACAAGGAGAGGAAAAGTCATGCAGGGTGGCTTTTCCTCTCCTTGTAAATATGGAGAAGTGAAATGCGCCACCAGTATATCATAAAAAGTGAAGTACTGGTGGCTCAGGGGGCATGTAAATCTGCCCCATAGGGTTTTGCATCAAAAAGCATTGGTTGTTGCATGGGAACGCCCATATACCACCCATGTAATGCCCCCTTGACGCTAAGTAATGCAAAGCAATGTTACGCATTGATTTGTGTTACTTTTCCTTATGAACAAAAGCAAATACTAATTTGCATTGGTTTATAAACCTGTAAAAGGTTTTTGGTGGGTTTGCGTTAACGAAGTAACGCAAATCTAACTCAAAGCCTTTGTAAATCTTGGCCGTAAGGTTTAAAGTAAAGAATTATTGTAAAACACATTTTCCTAGGTCCTCAGATGCTGAATTGAATCACTCGTTGGTATGTGGTAAACACTCAAGTGTGGAGGGATACAGCTGTTTAAGTGAATGTTTCAAGGCATTGTGTTAATTGAGAAAAACTCCTTAAAATCGCATTGCGCTGCGAGGGGAGGCGCATCATCATTCCACTTCATAAGAACGTATATGCATTAGAGACAACATGCATCATTTGCAAGGATAAGGATAAAACACTGCAATTTTAAATCAGTACTAATAAATATGAGGTTAAATACAGTGGGTGCAGAAACAAATTTAAAGGTGTTAGAATCAGTTTGGGATATCACTTAGAGAATTTCTGTTTGTGAAAGGAATCTGAAAGAAGGCTGTTGAGTAACAGGCTATTTCGTACCTGCTCTGGGTTGCACCAGTAAGAGTCGGGATTACCATTAATTAAAATGTTTAAAATATAATTGTATGTGAAGTTCCTATAGCAAAGAGTGGATCATTTAAAATATAACCCCAGAACAAACAATCAGCTAGAAACCAAAATAAAGCCTTGCGCTCTTGCAATTGACATGATAACAAAGCCTGCAAAAACCCCAGGATTATTAATGCGCTATTTCTAAGCAGTCACAACAATCAGTGCTGTGTGTGTGCTCTACCAACTCACATAGACAACCTGATTTATTATCTGAGCTTCTCAAACACAAACAATGTAAGTTCACCACTGACCAGAGATTAATCAAACAGTTCACAATTTGAATAGATGTCGCTGTTTGGACAATGAAAGAATTTTAATCAGAATCCTTGAGATTTTAACAGGCTTGACCTACTTTTAAATAACACGAAATCCGGCAGTTTAATTATTTAATAGCAAAGGAAGAAATACTAAAGCAATACCGAGGTCACCTTGGTGGTTTAACTCCGCTGGAAAAATAAAGACAGCAGGTTTATGAACTTTAAAAAGGAGCCATACAACATCCTTTCATCATTAATAAAGTGTTCAGTCAGCATTACTAAAGTAGGCAAAAACCAAAGAAATGTCAAACACAAGCCTTCATAAAATATACTGATTAAAATGAGCAATGTTTTTTATATGGTGCTGACTATTAGCACTTAACTGGATCCTTGTTTTGAGGAGTTCGGCGCTGATGCTGTGGAATGCTGGGGCTGCCGAATACCAAGGGAGCCTGGCCCTAATTCTGCCCCATGAATCCTAATTTCACCACCCTACACTTCATATCTCTTTATCCCACTGTTGCGGATTGTTTTTCGTCCCTGTTTTCTCCCTTTGTCTGTTTTCTTTCTCTCCCTCCTTCCCTTTGTTCTGCTTTTCTCTCACTCCTGCTCTGAGTCAATGGCAGGGTCTGATGGAAGAGTCTATTATTGAAAAATAAGTACCAACCTCCAAAATGGAGCTGATGCCCCCCACAGCCAATCATCGCCACAAAGTAAGCGTTGTTGCTTATACATGTAACATATATATGGAATTGCTTAAACAAGAGTAAATTGTCAAATGTTGCTGTTTCAGTGGAAGCCCAACTATCCAGGCATATTTCTATGCTTCTGGAAACATTGGATAAGGCAAGTTGTCCTGAGGAACTTAATAACAAATAATAAAAAAATATGGTATTCTGGAATATAATGTAACATTGCGCTACTCATATCGGATCACATTGTTGGACCTATAACACTCTTGAACACCGTACGTCCGGGTGCCAACATGCGGCTCCAATTGCACTTTATCCAATGTGTAGAGCCATCAACGTGTTTTGAAAAAGTTTTTTTACTGTGAGCTCCACAGGCACATTCTACAGTGTGCGGGAATCAGTGTGTACAGCTAGGAATTGTGAAAAATTGCATAATCCAATTTTTCTTCTAATTTTAGCAGAGATAGTGCATCACATGTAGCTTGGGTATCTGTTAATGAACCACACCCAGTCAACAGAGTTTGCGGTGAAGGAAGACATACATTATGATATAATGTTCCAATGCCTTCTTAAAAGCCCACCAGCATTTCCTTTAATTTGGGTGATGCCCAGGCTGGCAGTAGTTTCCAGTCTATCATAGAATAGTTAGGAACTAAAACCTCACAGGTGATGCTAAAATTGACCCATGATATAATTTTTACCAGTGCCTAATGGCTTGATTTACCAATTACAATGGAAAAAATTAGGGGCAGAGTTAGAGATCTTTGCTAGACCGCACTTTTAGTTTTTGGGGAATTTACCAACGTCCCCAGTACTGTACATGGAAAGCTGAACCAGGCAAAGGCTTCCAGGTGTACTACTGGGATTGTCGTTTGACTGCTATTCCCACGGTGCACCATGCTACATAGCAAAGAGTTTCACCTGTGCAAATGCACATTGTTTCCTTTTTATATCCAAGGGTCAAATAGGAGGAAATGTTTTTCACTTGGAGAAATCTCTTCTCCTGCACTACACCTATGTATGAATGTGCTCTGACCCCATTCCCATCCTAGAAGGGATAGGAAATGTACTAAGACCCTAATATCCCTACCAGGTTCCTCCATGATACAGGTCATTAGACTAGAGGCAGGTTTGACCTCTTGGAACATATTGGGCCAGTGGCTCTAATAAGATTCTGGAAAAACTCGGCCAGTGAGAAGAAGAGAAAGTCTCCCATTAGGGCAAAACTGAGATCCAGCAAAGTTAATAAAAATGGCCCAAAGGGGTCAGAAATAATCTGAAATCTGTTTGTAGGGATATGAAGGTGAGCTTATATCATGAAACCCTGCAAGCAGAAGTTTCCAAGGGTAAGCTCAGGACAATAGGGAGGGAACTATCCCGGAAAATGGATTGGCAGTATCTGTGTGGGAAAAAATCAGTGCAATTTATTTCAAATTCTTGGCAGAAAGTCTAGTTTTTTATTTTGATATCCTACCAAATCACTGGCTTAGGTGAAAATTATTAGGAATACAAATTGGTGTCAATCCTTATTATGCAAATGGAAAAACAAAAATGGAAATGATCCAACCTGATGGGAACTGTATATGCTAGCTCTGTGCAAAATGCAACATTTTGCACATGCTTTATGATTGCTTAAAGGTGCTGCCCTTGCGGAAAACAATTTTACATCCACTATTTTCTTAAATACGGAATTACAAATTGAGCCAAGGCCGTTGAGCCATAGAATAAGGTGTTTATAATAAGAAAGGAAATGGAATAAATATTGTCAGGAAGTTTAAATGGCATTGTTTTACCTTGGTTTTAAATGAGAAACTCCAGATGTGTCAACCCCACATAAATACTTTGAAAATGCATATCCTAATTTAATGATAGATGTGGCAGCTAAGAACAAACATGCTTGGGCATCCAATTTTAAAAATAAACAGTCCAGCAAATTTGGCATAACTTTTTAATTACATGAGTATAAAGGGTATTTAAATATTAAGGCTTTCTCTTCTTTTTAATTGTATTGGTCATAGATATGAATTTTGGTGTTGACATTTTAAATATTGCAATATTTATTTCTTAAATTGTTAAATGTTCAAAATAAGATGATAATATGTGTAATTGTGCTGTTTAAAGACCATTGGTCTAAATAAACAATACTACCACATTATGGTTAACTTGTTGAGAACAAGACATTGGCAAGGATCTTGCTCTGGATGAAGTTCCTTTTAGTGGATCTGATGCGTTGGTGGTTTTCTGTCATGGCGTTCTTGTAGCTGGTACAAGCTTCCAAGGTTTGGCCATTTCTCCATAGTTTCTCGAGACGTCTGCAGGTGCGTCTGGATTCTTGGAGGTCGGGGTGAAACAGGTGGCTTTTGTGGGGCACTGTCTGTCAGGGCTCCGGAGGGGGGCGAGCTTGTCTGCACAGTTGGTGATGTTGGTGATCCATCTGTACCAATATGTTCACATTTCTAAAAAACAAATTTAACTTACAGCAATAAAGTGGACTATAAAGCACCAACCAGCATAGCAGTATTAATATTGCACTGATTCAGGTTTTCTGCACAGCCCAAGCAAGAAGAGAGGCTGTGCTAGAGGGTTTTGAATTCATTATGTCTAGATTACTTGTGGAACCTGTTTAAAACCCAAGCAAGATGACCGGACTCCTTATTTTTGCCTTAGTAAGGACTGGTGAAAAAAATGTTTTCACTAGGCACATACCCTACTTTTACCATAACAATTTATTTTAGTTTTAAGTGAGGCTGGAGCTCAACGCTGCAGCATCAAATCTGTGTAGAATTGAACACATTGTGTCATTAAAGACACCCAAGGGCATAATTATTAAACTTGAATACAGTTAAATGCAGCAAGACACCTTTTTACGCTGCACTGCCTGAAAGAGGGAGGGAATGCACCTTATCAATGAAGATATGGTACATTCCTGTCCTCTTGTCGTGTAGTTCCTATATGACCTATACAGGATCTGTGCGTTTGGATAACATAAACTATGAAAAGTATCCCAGTAATTACCCATAGTTCTACCCAAGGTAATAACAGGTAAGTCTTTTTAAGAAAGTTCAGAAAGTCTTTAACTTGCTAGTTGCATGTTTTTTGGGCTGGCATAGTTTCAGGTTCACTTTGATCCATAGAAAACGTATCAAAGTTTATGAAGTAGCCAGAAGCAGTTCGATCAATTGTTGGTATTGCATCAGGATTTGTGGAAATCATAGTTTGCTCTTGTTGAGGCATGTTGATGTAGACATTTGTACTTGGTCGAATTTAAATTTGTCTTTCACTGTGACTCTGAATTTGAACTTCAGGTTCAAGAGGAACAAGTTCCATAGCATTATTGCATAGTCCTTCATTCCGTACAGGGTACTCTTTGAAGGTGATGAGTCTTTCCGTTTGAACTTCTCGAATTGTAGTGAGAGGAGGGCATCTGCTACTTTGGAGTCCTGGTATAAATAGCAGCAAAGACTGTAACCCAAGTGGTACAATCCTCTACTTGTGGTGTTATCCTCATGGGCAAGCAGATTGTTAGCATTCTGTGTTTTTCATATGGGGTAGTATTCAGGAATACTGCCTCTAGCTGTCTTATTTTCTGAGCTGCCCAGAATGGCAGTTGTTCTCATTTTGTGGGCATTTTGCCCATCACGGCATGTAATGTTTGTGGTGTGATTTTAGTTGCTGTACCCTGAGCCTGAGTTCCATGTGTTGCATCTATTGCCAGTTGAACTGTAAGTGTCCTCATTACGAATTGTGTCAAATTTCTGTATATTACTATTACTTCTTTGTGTTGTGTAAGTAAGTCTCCTACTGACATTGTTTCAATGTCAGGATGTGCTGTGTAGGCCGCTAATATCGGCCATGTTGTAGGGTGCCTTTAAACCAGTATAAGTGTTCCTGGTACTTGAGCGGAACCTCAATGTCCTCAAACGGACAATTTCCGCTGGTGCATCTCCTTAGGTGTAGGAGTGAAATGTTTGTGATCTGGCATTTGCTGCTGTAAATGTAACCCAGGAATAAAACACCTCTGTTCTGTATGATTCGTGTGCCTCAATAACGAAAGCTACTATGCCACCACTAGGTGTTAAACCATGCTCTAGCAGTTTCACGGTGAATTTCTCTGCAATTTGTATTCCATATGCATCTTCATCTCCGGCTGAGAGGTTTAGTTCTACTACTACGTTATTTCTGGTCTCAGTCATTTTTGTAAAGAAGAGCTTTTCAAGAGAACTTAGATAAAGTGTTTATGCAAAATTTAGGAACAATGTATCCTTCAAGCTTGATTAACCAAAAGCCAATAAATAGGATTTTTTCGCCTACTCAGCTGTGGCGGAGTTTGTGCCCACCCACTCCAGACGTCTCTGTATTTTTGGTGAGTAGGGGTCTCTGAGAAAATCACGACTGAACTAATCAGATTCTACTGTTTAATAAGTACCCAACCAACATTGGCAGTGCCATGTCGTGTAGTTCCTATATGACCTATACAGGATTTGCGCGTTTGGATAACATAAACTGTGGGACTGGTGGCAGACTGATTCCGTGCACCCCCACCGGGAATGTTAGCCTGTCTGTATCAGCTAGCTCACAGAGCCACTACAATCTCCTCTTACAAAGGATGAGAATATATTCTGGCAACCTCAGAACATGACAACCCTGATCCCTCAGAATCGTGGAAAACAATATCCTATCTTTCGCTCAGTCACTCGTGCTCACTTAGTTTCTCTCAGAGAGATACACAGAATAAACAGGCTGGGAGTTTTCAATAAGTATTTATTGAACAGTTGTGTATTCTAGTGTAGAATAGATGAGCTGCAACAACCATTAGACAATAGCAGAGATATATGATTAGAATTTCTATGAAAGTAAATGGATGGTACAGTTCTACCATTTTGCAGTAATCATGAATATATACAAGTACATAAAATACATGATGAAAAGTGCGTACTCCTACGATGCCTCCCTAACTAGATGTACCTAAATGTACCTAGCATCTGTGTAGGTGTTATTCCAAGAATCCCTCTTGGATCTAGTCAACCCCATTATCTGAGAATGAGAGAATACGGGACCCTGTCCTGGTCTCGAGTTAGACACCCCACGATGGATGTTAGACCACTGCGAGCTGGAGCGTCTGCATGCAGGAATCGCAATGTCTCTGGTCAGTGTGTCAGCCGGGATGTCTTGTTCTACTCTGTCCTGCTAAGCAAGATGTGATGTATACATACCCATAGGTATCCCCAGGGGTCCTACCTAGCTGTGTTACTGTGTCGGTCTAAAGGATGACGTTGGGCCTGAACTTTATACAGAGATATTATACAGGAGATGGTAGTCCTGCCATGCTTCCAAGAAAACTCATGCATAATGTATGAGATTCCAACTAGGGAAAAACCCACTTTCTGAATGCAGTGTCATATCTAGGTAAAAGGTCAGTCCCTGAGACCCGTTATGTATACAATGTAGGGAAGAATATAGGTGAAAGGTTGCAATGTTACCTGCGCCTATATAGAGTACCTATATGGAATATAACACTCTGCCTGTGCTGGTGCACAATTATCAGCCTACCACCAACACAGACAGGGTGACTGCATTGTAAACAGGATTGTTTTTGTGCAGGAAGGGACACCTTTCTTCACAAAAACAATCACAAAAGGCATTTTCTTCTTTTTATGTGTGCTGCGACACACATAGAAAGAGGAAGTAATGAGGAGAAATAAAGCTATTTCTCCTCATTATGCTTCACCAGGGGAGGCATAGCGATTTGACGGTTTCCAGGTCTACAAGTATTGATCAATTCTAAATTAGTAGTTGTGTCGCCCTTGCACCCCATGCATGTTGCAAAGGTGATTCAACTATTTGATAAATCTGGCCCCCAGTATATACAATTTCTGAGCAAACTCCTGCAAGTACAGAAATCACAATTTACACCTCAACTTGAAATCATGGTCAGTAAGAGAGAGACAGCAAGGTGCAGTCTGACTCTGAAGCTATAGGGAAAACATTTATTTGACAGCCTAGATATGAGAAAACAGGTCACAAGGGAATCCAAACTTTTACTAACATACAGTTGTTCTTACCTAACTTTCTTTTAGTTGATGAGAGACCAGAATAATGATAATTGTTTACATGTCTTCATTGATAACATTCCAATACACAGTAATTACTAGAGCAATCAACCTAAGATATTATCTGTGAGAACCGATGAATGAAGTTCTGGATTGTCAACATCAATGAAGCATATTGATTTTCCAGTTTATTGCTAACAAAGCTAAAGAGTGTGTGCAGGTGCAAAACCCAGTATTACTTGCTTAAAATTTGAAAATCAGTGTTCACTTAAAAGATGAGGGCTTATTTCGGAAAGCATCTTACTACATTTCAAAGTAATACAACTATTATTATTATTGATGGGAAAATTGTTCATTGAAAAATTGCATTTGCTTTCAATGAAATATCCCTTTTCTGGATTGTTTCTAAGTCTGTCACCAGCCCCAATTCATAGTTAAACTTAGATTCTTCCTCACTCCTTTATCCTTACCTTGTTCCTAAGAATTAATTTAGCACCCTTCTGGGTCCCCCTGTCCTTCAATTTAGAATCCTGACTTTTGTTTCTAAAAATCTGTGATGAAATGGTAGGATACCCATCTTCTTTTTCTACTCTGATGCTCCAACAAAAACATATGATGAGCAGTATTGTCTAATTTATTATTAGTAGTAGGGGATTTAGGAGAGAGGGATGTAGCCTTTGAATGGCATGGATTACCTTAACCAAAATACGTTAAAACCAAAATGCAATGATTATTTCAGATTTAAAGTTATCTATGAGTATGTGATTATGTGTCGTTTTATCTCGCAGAATGTCGCACATTCTTGAAATATTGTACAGCAGTCCATATATAACTTCAATTAAAAGAAATACTAATGTTTTGGATACCTTTTTAAGCTCTAAGACAACTAAACTGATAAAATATTGTTAGACATTGGGTCTCTAGTCAAAATCAATTTCTTCTTACAAACTGGCTTATATTTGGAAGGCAAAGATTCACTAAACTCCAATTGGTAATAACACATGTTTTACTATTCTATGTTCCCACATGTCTTCCGATACAAATGGTACCTCACTTGTGTGGGTAGGACTAGCGCCTGCAACAGAAAACTGGCCAAAACACTAAATGGACGCATCACATTTTAAATTTGAAAACTGGCCCTTTTTTCCAATGTGGGTAGATGTCGATTTTGGGCCCTAACTCAGCAGTCAAGTAGGAAAACCTAGAATACCTCTACATTTATGAAAACTAGACACCCAGGGGAATCCAGGGTGGGGTGACTTGCTCTTACCAGCATTTTATACCCAGAACCCCTTGAAAACCTCAAACTTTGACTAGAAAAACTAATTTTCCTTACATTTCTGTGATGACAAGTTCTGAAATCTCCAAGCAGCCACACACTTCCTTCCAACTAGCATTTCCCCAAGTCTCTCAATACAAATGGTACCTCTCTTTTGTAGATAGGCCTAGTGTCTGTGGGAGAAGAGGGCCCAAAACGCAACATAGACATCACATTTTCCTTAAAAATGTGAACCTTTTTCTTGCAAGGTGGGTAACTGTGGATTTTGAGTCCTAGCTCAGCCCGCACCTAGGGAAACCTAGCAAACAGGCATATTTTTTAAAACCAGACACATGGGGGAATCCTGGGTGGCTCTCACCAGGTTGTTTCACCCACAATCCCTTTCGAACCTCGAACTTTGATTAAAAAACAAATATTTCTTACATTTCTGCGATTGAAAGTTCTGGAATCTGTGAGAGCCACAAACCTCCTTCCACTCAGCATTCCCCAAGTATCCTGATGCCAATAGGTTACTCAGAATTTTGGGCTGTAGCTCAGATGGCACCTAAAAAAAACTGAAAACGTGCATGTTTTTAAAAATTAGAAACCTTAGGAAATCCAGGGTGGCGTTACTTGGTGACTTTCACCTTACCAGGATTTTATTTACCTAGAATACCTTGAAAATCTCAAACTTTGACCAAAAAACAGATTTTCCTCACATATCAGTGATGGAAAGATCTGGAATCTACAATGAGTCAAAAACATCCTTCCACCCAGCATGTCCCCAAATATCCAAATAAAAAGGGGTACCTTACTTGTGTGGGTATGCCTAGCAACAGCAACAGGAAATGGCCGAAACGCAACAAGGAGACATCACATTTTTCCTCTCAAAACTGACCCCTTTTTTGCAAATTGATTAGCTCTGGATTTTGAGCCCTAGCTCAGCTGGAACTTAGGGAACCCCAGCAAACACACACATTTTGGAAAACTAGACACCTGGGGCAGTCCAGGGTGAAGAGACTTGCATGGCTCTCACCAGGTTTTTGTTTTTATCCAGAATCACTCCTGTGATGGAAAGTTCTGGAATCTGTGGTAGCCACAAACTTCCTTCCACCCAGCATTGTCCCAAGTCTTCCAAGTCAAAGTGGGTAGGTGTGGAATTTGGGTCATAGGCCTAGCTCAGCCACACCTAAGGAAACCTAGCAAACCTGCACATCTTTGAAGACTAGACAACCAGGGGAGTATAGGGGTGCATGAATTGTGTGCCCCTGCAAACATTCCAGTTTTGTGTCAGAAATGGGTGGAATCTGCAGGAGACACATATTTCCTGCCACCCTAAGTTCCCTCTTGTCCCTGGATAATAATGGCAAGAGTGAGGTTTACCAATCTCGCAAATGACCATCCTTGCAGACATCTCTGCTTACCCATTCCAGTGGAAACCCTCCCGCCACAAATACTGGAAGATTTACATCAATCAGGGAGTGGTCCATATGGTGATCGACAATCTTGACCCATTCTTGGATTGCACACGTCTGGACTATGAGGAATTGTCCAACCTCTATCTCTTGCTGGGGGCAAGGTGCTGGCAGTCAAGATGTTGACTCTACTGCACTTTACCTACATTGTGTTCATACTCCCCCTGGTTGTGTCCATCTTGCTCTTGTGCTCTGTGGAAAAGGACATCAAGGTCTTTGTGTTGAGTTCCTCCTGACCTAGGCTGGCCAGCAGCTACCTGGTGGCCCACCACTCGTGTGGCAGCCTCAATCTGCTGTTGGTGAAACATTATTCCTCAGGCTTGCACCTGGAACAACTTTCCTACATGCTGCAACAGAACCAGGACCTTCTGTTATGGGTCTCGACTGAGCGTAAACTACTGGGTTGCCTGCGAGAGCTTCACCCCATTTACCACCAAGTGACCTCTGCCCCCGGCTCTAGAAATCCAATGATTCAGGCCATGGTCAATTATTGTCCCCACGTCCATCGCCTACTTTTGGTAGATGCTAGGTTTGGGTGTAAAACTCCGCTCTACTAACAGAGTTTGCAGAATTTGGCAACTAAGTGTTCTGCGGAGAATGTGGAGTTATGGATAAACTCCGCACTCCGCAATGGATAAGAGTTTTTTTTTCTTATCACGCTCGAAATGTCCATTTGCACGAGCAGGATCGACTTGCCGGGCGCTCGCGATCACTCACATGATTTTAAGACATGTTCGCGAGTGCTACGTTGATTTGCTAGTCGACGGCATGCTCCTGCGAGATTTTGCAGTCGCCATCATTTTTTTTTTGGCCTCATTTCACCATTACTACTGCATTCTGAACCGTTACGTGCACCCTCGATCCATCTTTGGTCCATGGAGATTTAGACTCCTGGCCGCCCTGGCACAGGTCTTTTGGAGAGCGAACGGGGTCCACCTCCACTTTGCCCATGGCATGATGTAATCATTGGACCATATATCCGAATTCATAACCAAATCAAACTTTAAGTTAAAACGCTATGCTAACCACGTCAAGAAGTCCTTCCAAAACTCTTTTGGCCTGTGCAGGTTAGATTTGATATCTAGTTTGCATGCCCAATTTATTGTTTTTAACCAGGCGACTGGATGGGGGGGGCAAGGTGTCTAACCATCTTATACATATCTCACTTCTTGCCAAAAGCAGCAGATAGAATAGTAGGCCCCTTTGCTTTTTGTTCAAAACCAGTCAAGATACATTATCCACCCCAAAAAACACCAGTGTTTCAGTCAAAACAATGTTCTTGGTAAAAATAGCCCTTAGAGTAGTTTCAACATTCTTCCAGAATTATCGTATACCAGGGCAAGTAAAAAAAAACATGGACATCACTAGCCCTTAAAAGGTTTCACCTCCTACAGCTGGGAACCGGTTGCAATACGAACTTAGCTAATCTTTGAGGAGTCCAATATATCTTATGGATGACAAAAAATTGGTGGCTTTTAAGATCAGCCGGCGATACAAAGGCATATACAATTTTCAAAGATTCCATCCACAAAGGTTGTATACAGTCTTCTTGTAATATTCCTGTCCAGGTGTCCGAGAGGACCTTCTCTTTATCTTCTTCTGCCTCCAAGGACTGTCTGTACCATTTTGCCACTTCTTTAATGCCTGGGTTTATATCCTGTAGTGAGGCTTCAAAGACCCTACTGACCTCAACCTCCTCTGCAATAGTTGAGGACCATAGGGTAAGCTGCAAGTATTTAAACCTAGATAACTTATTGCCTGTCCTATTGTGTAATGCCTCCCACAAAATCATTCCGTCTGCTGAAAGGAGATGCCCCCAGTTTGTTATTCCTGCCTGCATTAATGGTAAACTCAGGGCATCTTTCAAGCACTCTGGTGTTCCCGGGGATTCCCAGATTGGAGGAAAGTCCGAAAAGTAACCGATCTTTAATAATGGTCTCACTATGAGCCATAGTTTTAATGCCGATTTTAGAACTTTTAGTCTCACCTATTTTAAAACATGTTGGGCTCCAAATTTGTATAGGAATGCGTTAGGGCTTAAATCATTAACCATTTCTCTCAGTATTAGCCCCCATGTGCTGCTGGAAGGCTCCCCTACCATCATGCAGATGTTTTTATATTGGAAGGCCATGCTGTAAAGTTGGAGGTTGGGCAATGCTAGCCCCCCCTTTTTAAGGCTGCTCCGGAGTTTTTTCCATGACAGGCGCACACCCCGGGAAGCCCAGATAAAGCTCAATATTTTGCCCTGGATTTTTTTTATTTCTTCTTTAGGAATACTGAGGGGTATACCATTAAAAAGATATGTAAACTTTGGTAAAACAGACATCTTAATCAGATTCACTCTCCCATAAATAAAGAGCGGTAGTTTCTTCCACCTAGTTAGTTGTTTCTCCACCTCCTTCATGACTCGCTTCAAGATACAGGAAGGGATCTCTTCAATTTTATCGGTGATAAGTATCCCCAAATATCTCATTTCTTTAAATCTTCTACCTCCCCATTCCTCCATGTTGCAACACATCACTTCTGTCTTTAATGCATTTATAGAATAACCTGAAAGGGCCCCTTATTCATTTGTCAGTTGTTCCATTCTAACTAGTGTTTGGGCTGGGTCGGAGGTATATATTATTAAATCGTCCACATATAACGCGATTTTACTATGTGACGGAAGTTGGTGTAGAGCTATAATTTGTTCGTCGGCTATAGATATGGTATAGGTTCTATATATAGATCGAAAAGGAGTGGGGACAGGGGGCTGCCCTGCCTTGTCCCTCTATAGATCTCAAAACTCCTTGTCAAAGTACCATTTATAAGAAATGTGACCGTAAGATGTTCATACAGCTTTTGCATTGCCCTTATAAAGTCTTGGCCAAAACCCATAGTATCTAGCACACCCCATAAAACCCCCCAGCTGACTCGGTCGAATACCTTGGCTGCATCTATAGTGATTACCGCCAACGGAATTGATCGGGCAACTGCTAAGTCTATTGTTCCTATCAAGGACAATGTAAGGTCCTGTATTTGTCGCTTTGGAACAAAGCCTTTCTGATCCATATCGATTAGTTGAGGGGCAACTTCAGCCAAACGACTCACCAGAATACCTGTATAGACTTTGTGGTCTGAGTTCAATAATGAGATCGGACGATAAGAGTCAGCCCTCCTCGGATCTTTGCGATACCAAATGGGGTGATGGACGGAGCGTTTGAGCAAATCAAACACTCACCCCCAGTCAAATGATCTGGGTTTAATCTGTTGAATACAAGCCCCAGCTAGGCCCGCAAGAGACAAGGGTTCGCTCTTCTGTAACGAAATCTATAAGGAAGTTGGCACGGAAACTGCAAAGTACAAAAACAACGTTTATTAACCCTTAAGGGTGGTCCTACAATCCACACAACACTCTTCAGTATTGCAAGGAGTAGCACACAGAACTTGCGTACACAGTCCCCTTTTATACACAACAGAGGGGCTCATGAGTGGGTGGATACCACATGAAGTCGAAGAACATTACCATTTAGGGTCATTCTCGATACTGAATCAATACATGGGCGGAGCTAACACACTCCTTGAGCCCGCGAAAACACATGGTCAAGCAAAGCTAATTATAACAGATGTGGTCAAGTCTGGGCATGCGCCAGATGGACAAGAGGGCTATTTATAAACTGTTGCTAGGCAGATTACAAGAGCAACTAACACAGAGGTCGGACTCTCCTCGTGGTGAGCACGTGGCAGCATGTCAATACAAAATGGAGTCCGGACTTCGGCCAACATAAGGAGGAAAACACGATTAAAGGGGAAGCATTAATGTTTTCAGTAAATACTTAATCACATTCTGCTTTAATTTACAACAGACGACCCTTTCAGCATTTACTGAAGACATCCGGTTTCCAAGAATAATCATCGTATATGTCAATTATCATCATTCCTTTAACCTCTTTAGCTAGACCCTTCTGGCGGGTAACATCGGCAATAGCTTTCTTATCTGGAATGCAAAATGAAATGCATACGGAACAGCACAATGGTCCACATTGAATACACATACAAAAAAGGAACAGAGTTGCTACAATAATACAGAGACCAGTTAGAACCTTCCAACCCCAGGCAGTAACCAACGCCCAAAACCATCCAGAAAAGGACCAAGTGCCGTTTTCTGTGTGGATTTCAGCTGCTATTTTGTGCAGTTTATTAATGGCATTATAAACGGATGGCGTATGATCAGGGATGAACACACAGCAGCTACTTCCAATAATTTTACAGGCTCCTCCTCGATCAGCTAGCATCACATCCAATACCATACGATTCTGCAATGCAACAATCCTGGTTATCTGTAATTCTTCCGTAAGATTCCCAAGAGCAGCAGCAGTCTGATTAGTCACAGCTTCTACCACTCTCGTTAATCTCCGGATCTTCCTACTATTCAAAGCAGCTCCAACAAAGAAAAACAGTCCTAAGTTGAAATCAATATACTGTTGCAAACTGGTATCAGTTTGATCCACATCATCAATCGATAAAGTTCGTTTATATCTATTTACAGTCACATTATTCAACAACTTCAAATCCTTATGATATGACGCGGGTGCTAGAAATACAGGAGGTAATAGGAATGATACATAGCATACCCCAGACCACCCAGCCGGCAAACGGTAATAACCTTTATTTCCACATACGAAATAGGTATTATGGGATGCTAGGAAGGTGCTGTTGTTCAGCCCATCGATGTTTAATACGGTTATACAATCACTGACACCAACAGGGATAAAACCCACACTCTGGACACACAGGTCCGCTTGGGCTTGGGCCACTTGGATCACAAATTTTTCCTTCCCCACAGTGTCTCTGGTATTCGTGAAGATATAGGGAATGGATTCATTGTCCGGTCGGTACTCTTCCCATTCCCAAATTGTTCCATTTGCTTGTGGATATCCATTTCTGTCCTGATGACATTCTCTATTAAGTCTGAAAAGCAATCGTCCCACTGTCGGTTTCCGAGTAGCAAACAACAAAGTGTACCATGCTCTACAAGAGCCATTATGAGAGAAAGGAAGTGGTATGAATGGCGTACCTCCTTTCTTCTGATGGGCTGGCATCATCCCACATATCCAACAGTTCGTAGCGTTCGTAGCAACGTGGGTGTGATGCAGCATCTGAATGAAAGTGTTATTCAAATAGGATTGTCGATGCTTCAACTCTTGGTATGGCAATGTATAAAAGTAGTGTTCCGCAGGCACTGGAGTCGTCAACACAAGTGTCTCTCGGGCAGGAGTTGCCTCCTCCACAAACCATGTGGTTATACCAACGATAGCTACTGTTAGCATGAACCCCAACGCACAAAAAATGTTCTTCTTCTCCATGTCAAAGGAAACAATACCCTGATGTCTTCCTGAACCTAAAAAAGTCTGTCAGAACTCTTCCCCTTGGGCAGCGGTTGATTTCTTCACCAGCGGGCCAAGACGGGTGTCGCTACACTAATGCAGGGCTGATCCCCCCCCCTTGCCTCATCGGCTCTCCGTTTCACTAACCCAAGGGCCGTTCTGACAGTATGTCCCGGTACTGGAAACCTCACTTCCTTGGTCGCAGATGATATCGCCTTCCTCCAGAAGTCGTGTGGTCCGAAAAGAGCTCCTCAGTGTCGTTTGGCCCCGCAGCACAGCCTGTCTCTGCTGCTAGGACTTCTCGTTGATCGGTCAGCACGGCAGACTCCACCAATCCGGGCGGTACCTTTCGACAGTGCAAGGAATGGATCCAATTCTTCCTGTTCGAGACTCGCACTGCCGTCCTCGTTGCAAGAAGGACTTGCTCAGGTCCGACCCATCTCGGCTCCAAACTGTTCCATCTGTCGAAAACCTTTATCATCACATGATCTCCGGGCCGGAGACCATGTCCTTCACCAGTAGACCGATCAGGGAGCGCCTCTCGGACCTGTTGATGAATAGAAACCAAGTTATCCGTTAACTGTGCCAGATAATCGCTCATCATCACACAAGGTACATCATACACAGCCTTAGGTCTTGGTGGACCCCAAATATTCATTGGGCGTCCAAATACAATCTCATAGGGTGTAAGGCCGGTTCGAGAGTGTGGCACCGACCTAATTGACAATAACGCCAGTGGCAAGGCGTCCGGCCAGGTCAAAGATGTTGAAGCTTGGATTTTGGCGATCTTAAGCTTCAGCGTACCATTATACTTCTCGACTAGTCCTGCAGACTGAGGGTGGAACACGGCGTGGAACTTCTGGGTGATGCCTAGGCCCTTCAAGACATACTTTATAACATCCGCTACAAAGTGAGGGCCATTATCACTCCACAGAAGTCTACAGACGCCGTATCGAGGGAAAAACTCCTTTAGCAGTAGCTTCGCCGTGGTCATTGCAGTATTGTCTTTCGTAGGGTACGCCTCAACCCATTTACTGAAGGCGCAAACCACTACTAGAACATACTTCAAATTGTTACAGCGCTCAAGCTGGATGTAATCCATCTGCAGAACCTCAAAGGGTGCAGTGGGCGTCGCAAATCCTCCTGCTGGGGTTCGCGTGCCTTTCCCTGGGTTATACTTCAGACAGATCATACAGGTCTGCACCACCCTCTTTGCCGTGCTAGCAATCTCTGGATGCTCCCAGACTTGGGTAAGCAATTTCACAATTGCGGAAGCTCCAACATGTGCTAGCCCATGTGCCATTTGAACCATAGGTTGTACAAAAGCCGTGGGTAACTTCCATCTATCCATCTGTTTATTTCTCCAACAACCCTCGTCATCCAACTCTCCCTCGCTAGCCCATTGCTCCCGCTCTTTATCAGAAGCGGTCCTTTGTATTTCTCGCACTTCTTCCTTTGCATCACGCCATCTCTCCACCTGTGATTTCACTACATACATGGCAGTAGTACCGGGCTGCATCGCAGTCTCCCGTGCCACTCGGTCTGCTAACGCATTCCCTTCTCCAACTTTATCAACTACTTTCCTATGCGCACTACACTTAACAATGGCAATTTTCTTCGGGTATGTCAATGCAGTTAGAAGATTGTGGACTAACTCCCCATGCATTATCTGTACCCCATGTGACGTTAGAAACCCTCTCTCCTTCCAGAGTAGGCCGAAATCGTGCGCTACTCCGAAGGCATAGCGGCTATCTGTGTAAACATTCACACACAATCCTGTACTGAGCTCACACGCTCGTGTTAACGCTATCAGTTCTGCTGCTTGAGCTGATTTCTGTGGTATGCGTGCTGTCTCCACTATCGTCCGCAACGTGGTAATTGCATACGCTGCTGAAGCCGTACCATCTGGTAGCTTCAGACATGATCCATCTACCCACAATTCTCCATCTACCTCTGAAAAGGGCGTATCCTGGAGATCAATACGACCCTTTGTTTGTTCCTCAGTCACAAGAATACAATCATGCGCTTTCTGCGCCTCAGGCTGGGTCTCGGGGTATGGCAACAATGTGGCCGGGTTTAACGTTACGCACCTTTTCAGCGTAATATGAGGAGCCAAAAGCGTCAGCTCATATCCCGTTAAACGGGCATCCATCATCATTCTTTCGCTCACTCCACCACCCCATTTGAGACATGGCCATATGCAAATCAGTCTGACCCTTTGCCTCATGGGAACAGTCCAGCCCGAACTGCCAAGCCATGTCTTCCCTGGACCAAAAACAAGCATCCTGGGACCGGTTTCGGGTTCATAACCCTCATCAGCCAGGCTATCTTGAATCCAGTGGCAAAGTGAGCAAGGGACTCACGTCTGGGCATACCCTGCCAACTTAGGGCGAACAAAGCGATACCAAAGGTGATGATGAACGGGGCGTTTGAGCAAATCAAACACTCACCCCCAGTCAACTGATCTGGGTTTAATCCATCATCATTCTTTAGCTCACTCCACCACGCCAGTTCAGACATGGCCATATGCAAATCAGTCTGACCCTGTGCCTCATGGGAACAGTCCAGCCCGAACTGCCAAGCCATGTCTTCCCTGGACCGGAAACAAGCATCTTGGGACCGGTTTCGGGTTCATAACCCTCATCAGCCAGGGTATCTTGAATCCAGTGGCAAAGTGAGCAAGGGACCCACGTCTGGGCATACCCTGCCAACTTAGGGCGAACAAAGCGATACCAAAGGGGATGATGGATCTTTGGCAGGTTTTAAAATCAATGTAATTATTGCCTCACTCCAAGACCTTGGGATCGTCCCATCCTCTCTATACACTAGATTAAAGAAAGCATTCATTTCAGGTACTATCTCATCTACTAACAATTTGTAGACTTCAACTGGTATAGAGTCGTATCCCGCTGCTTTGCCGCTTTTCATACGTTTGAGCTACTCTCTAACTTCCCTTTCAGTTATAGGAGCATCAAGTTTATTCCTACCCTTGGTTATTAAGGCTGGGAGACCTACGTTTTTTAACCAGTGTTTCAGTGCCTCTTCATCTGTCTGCACTGAATCTGTATATAACTCAGAAAAAAGGGAAACTAAGTTCTCCTGTATGTCCTCTTCTTAATTTGTGATGGTTCCCTCCTGATCAATTATCAACTTCTTGATGTAATTTCTCATTCTCTCAGCCTTGGACTTCCAAGCTAAAAGTGCTCCAGCTTTTTCTCCATACTCGAACTGCTGCATACACCCAGTGGCCCACCTTTCCCTACATTTTAAATCCAATTTGACCTTGTAATTCATCCTAACTTCCTCTAATTTTTTCAGGATCTCTTGTCTCTGCAGTATGTTATGGGATGCCGCCTGCTGCGCTCCTACTTCTAATATCCCGATCTCCTCTTCCAATTTTTTTTAAATCAGCCCTTTCCACCTTATTCTTATAGGAGACCGAACTTTGTAATACCCCCAGAGATAGGCTTTAAAAGTGTCCCATATTACTCCTATTGGGTCTGCTTGGATGTTAGTCTGAAAAAATTCAAGGGAGGCTTCCTTCAGGTGAGCGGTCACATCTAAGTCTGAGAGTATCGATCTTTTAATGTCCATCTAGAGTTATTCCTCTTTTTTGCATGTCCTGGGAGTATGCATACTTCTTTGAGACTCCCTGCCATCTCCCTGTCTACTAACAAATAGTACAGTCGTGAGAAGTAGCGATATTTTTTACTGTGGAAGGTTTACGCTCTTTTGCCTAGCATTAAATGCCTCCAGGAGTCAACCAAGCCCAATTCAGATAGCATATGTTTTAGAGCTTGTCTTGTTTTAGTCCCTTGGTGTTGGGCGGCGCTCCTACTAGTGGACCTGTCCAATACTGGGTCTAATAACGTATTAAAATCCCCCCCTATAATTACTGATGCTGCTACCCCAGCTACCATAAGTTACAGATCTACTATGTACAGTAGGTCGTGTACGTTGGGGCCATAAAACCCTACACAAACAATTTCGAAATCTATACCTCTGAGAGTGGCCATGACACATCTATCTGAACTGTGTGTTTTAGAGGAGGTCATCTCAACTCCTGATCCTTTCCTAATTATTATCGCCACTCCCTTTGAATATTCCGATTGATCTGAGGCAACAAAGCTCTGTTTCCAATTTTGCTTTCTGTAAAGCTCCCTGCTCTCTATCGCTGTTAGATGGGTCTCTTGAATAATACTTATGTGGCTAGTGACTCTTACAGGTACCTTATTACCAGGCCTTGTCTGCTTTTTGTTCTCAGACTGTTTACATTCCACGTTGTAATTTGTAAGTTATCATCCTTCCCTGCCATCTATTTTTGGGTAATCTGACGGACATAGACCCAGGGATCTCTGCTTCATGTTTCTAAAAAAAAAGGCCTTAATAATGTGTGAAATACGGACAGATTTTTTATTTTTCCCCACTGCTCCCCACCCCGTGCCCCGCCCTTGACCCGCCCATGGGAACCCTCCCACTACCGTCAGGCATAAGCCTGTTGGGACTGCCGGTGATAAGGCCTTGTTTCAAACCAACTATGTTAATAGTGAAAATCACATCCCCTCCCTCCTCCCTCCTGTTCCACCATCTGTTCTATATAATCTTTTTTCAGATGGATTATATTATATAGGTTTTCCTATTTACATTATATTTTTGCTGATCTTAATTATGTGTATTATTTGTATTATGTGTATTACTCAGAACTGAGTTTAACTCTTCCTTATACTGGAAATAATCGAGAACGTGGCGTTATGGATAAACTCCGCACTCCGCAATGGAGAAGAGTTTTTTTTTCTTATCACGCTCGAAATGTCCATTTGCACGAACAGGATCGACTTGCCGGGCGCTCGCGATCACTCACATGATTTTCAGACATGTTCGCGAGCGCTGCGTGATTTGCTAGCCGACAGCATGCTCCTACGAGATTTTGCAGTCGCCATCATGTCATTCAGGCACATCAGCCACTTTGGCCAGATGTTTTCTGCCGTACACAAACCTGTACGCGCAGGATCTACCGTGGCTGCAACCTTGGGAAGATTCTCTCTTTGAAAAGCTTCAACATTTTCCCAAAATGACGATTTGGATCAAAAATCTTCCTCAAATAGACTTTTGGCGTTAGCTTTTTTGTGCAAATAGGCCATTTTTTTCCAACTGGAAGGAAATGCCCAGAGTTTCTAACTTCCTGTTCCTGTCCAGCAGGCTCCTCCCAGTGCTTTGTCCATCTCCTGGTCACTTTTCATGTGGATTTGGGGCTGAAAGGATCACTCTTTGTGTGTGCTGCAAATACAATTGGATTTAAGGACTTTGTAGCTGAGATTTCACAAGTAACTTGAACAACTGGTGCTGTTTGTTTGATTGGGGCTATGTACCTGGATTTATTGATACTTTTAATCTATTTTTTACATTTATTATGGTGGGCGGCCTTAGTTTCATTAGGGGCCTAGTTATTCATTTGAAGTAATTTTTCTTCTTTTGTAAAGGAAAGATATTGCACAGTTCACTAAATTCTTTTCATGTTTTTTAAATACATTTGCAGTACTGATTTAAATCACTATGTGGCCTAGTCTGCCAATGGACCTTCCAGCCAGTATGCCCAGTGCTAGTCATGGGTGCATGAAACAACTCTTTCCGTGGTGTATCTATGAATTGAAACATCATTTAGGCCATGGATGGATTTTGGATTAAAATACAAAATGAGTTTTTTGTGTTATTTCACATTTTATTTCTTACTACAAACAGTGTTTAGGTGGGGCAATGCCTTTGGAGGATGTGTGTTGTTGTAAACATTCTTAGCCCTGTTAATTTTCTTTTTTGGCATGATGAATTGATGCTGTTTTCCCTGTGTTACCAATGCTTCATTTGTCTGGCCAGTGTGTGCGTGTGTTTGCCGTAGGCCGCCATTTGGCTTTGTTTCCCATGTGGCCAGGGGCCATTTTGTATAGTTAGGTGCCGATCACGATCCGGTAAAAAATATCCCCGTGCGACTCGTATCCGGTCATTTTACCGTACGAATCGTACAAGTGCCGTACGAACTGGCAATCACGATTCGCATGGTAAAAAGTCCATACGAACCGCATTGGGAATCATTCCCCACACGTCCTCGGGTCGGAAAATGTGTCCGACACGTCCTCGTACGATTTACCGTACAAACGTGAAAGGTGAAGTCCGACCGAGGAATCACGATCCATCCCGTGCGTCCGAGGTCACAACCGGATGGAAAAATCACCGTCCGCACCGAACTCCCATAGCAACCATGGAGACGTGCCCGCATACGCGCCGACCCCCTCCCCAGCCCCCGTAGGTACGCGCCGACCCCCCCCAGCCCCCGTAGGTACGCGCCGACCCCCCCAGCCCCCGTAGGTACGCGCCGACCCCCCCCGCCCCCGTAGATACGCGCCGACCCCCCCCCCAGCCCCCGTAGGTACGCGCCGACCCCCCCCCCAGCCCCCGTAGGTACGCGCCGACCCCCCCCAGCCCCCGTAGGTACGCGCCGAACCCCCCTGTATGTACACCCGTGTACGTGTCGAACCCCCCGTGTACGTTCGAGTCGAACCCCCCCGTGTACGTTCGAGTCGTACCCCCCCGTGTACATTCGAGTCGAACCCCCCCGTGTACGTTCGAGTCGAACCCCCCGTGTACGTTCGAGTCGAACCCCCCCGTGTACGTTCGAGTCATACCCCCCGTGTACGTTCGAGTCGTACCCCCACCCATGTACGTTCGAGTCGTACCCCCACCCGTGTACGTTCGAGTCGAACCCCCCCGTGTACGTTCGAGTCATACCCCCACCCGTGTACGTTCGAGTCGTACCCCCACCCGTGTACGTTCGAGTCGAACCCCCCCGTGTACGTTCGAGTCGTACCCCCACCCGTGTACGTTCGAGTCGAACCCCCCCGTGTACGTTCAAGTCATACCCCCCCCCGTGTACGTTCGAGTCGTACCCCCACCCCTGTACGTGTCGTACCCCCGTCCATGTACACCCCAGTACGGTCGAGTCCTACCCCCAACACAACCTCCTAAGGATAGAGCGCACCCCAGGCCCCAACATCACAACCGCATGTACGAGTCGTACCAACCCACACACAAGGACAGCACCGTACAACCAAATGGCCCATGTACACACCGTACACACGCTCAAAACGCACGTACACAACCAGGACAAAACAAAACAACACAATAATACACCATTCGAATGGCACAAAGCCACTAAACATGGCCAACAAACACTACAAATACACCTTCACTGACCTGCAACTGCCAAAGACAAACAGAGGCCCAAAACACCACCACTACTTATAACACACCCACCAAAACTTCAAACACTGCCACACCCACCCATGGACCAATAAAAAGGGCCCACACACACAAACCATGAGCCTTTGCAACAGACTCACTGCTGCCAGACACCACAGAACCATACTACAAGCTACACCACACCTTACACTTGCACACCTTCACACAACCACCCTCACAAACACCCCCTCATCACATTCACACACACACACCCACAACCATCCACACACCCCCCAACATCTACACACACCCCCCACCATCCCCACCCACACCCCTCACCATGCCCACTACCAAGAATCCAAAGTTCAGTAACCGAGAGTTGGAGGTCCTTGTTGATCAAATCCTCAGAGTCGAGCCACAGATCTTTGGAACATTGGTCAGAAACACCAGCCTTGCAGCAAAAACAGCCATGTGGCAGACCATCGTCGATGCTGTGAATGCTGTTGCGGACACCAGAAGGACCAAGCAGGAATGCCAGAACAGGTGGTACGATCTGCGGAGGAGGGTCAGAGCCAAGAGGCAGGAGGAACACGACCAGGCCAACGCCACCGGAGGAGGGCCCTCCCGCAGACCCGTACAGTACCATCCCTGGGAGGAGAGGGTGATGGCCATACTGCCGGTGGAGGCAGTCGAAGGATTAGAAGGACTCCGAGACCCGGGTGAGTACACAAACAACGCACCTCACATGGGGGGAACGGCATCCACAACCAAAATCACTAACAGGCACGCAACCACCACAAGCCATCGCATGACTCAACCACACTCCATGAGCACGCACATGCCACTGCTGCCACCATGCCCCATGCACCCAGCTGGACAATGTCAAGTCACAGGCCACAGAAGACAACAACACATGACACGGTAACCCGGATGGCGGGAGGCTGGGCCCCAAAAAGCACATAGTGCAACTCAGAAGCAGACAACAATTAACTCTACCCATATGGCCTAGGTCACAGCCAGACAAACAGTGTGTCCCAACACAGGAATGACTTGCCAGCAAATGGCAGACGCCTTGCATCAACACATGGGGGTGAAGGCACTGTTTTGCACATGACAGCAGCTAATGAACAGCCAACATTGTGAAAGAGTGGCAGCACACACCACCACAGCAGCAGCGCACAGACACACATCACACCCAATGGGTGCCTGGAGATCAGAAACAAACTCACATCAACAAGTCAAGGGCCACTCAAAGATCTGCTAACAGTGTGTGCCCAGGAAGCTGGGCCGAGGTGACAGAGGGTGACACACGGAGGGAGGGAGAGGGGGACACAGAGGGAGGGAGAGGGGGACTGAGAGGGAGGGAGAGGGGGACAGAGATGGAGGGAGAGGGGGACAGAGATGGAGGGAGAGGGGGACAGAGAGGGAGGGAGACGGACAGAGGGAGGAGGCTGACACACGGAGGGAGGGAGAGGGGGACACAGAGGGAGGGAGAGGGGGACTGAGAGGGAGGGAGAGGGGGACAGAGATGGAGGGAGACGGACAGAGGGAGGAGGCTGACACACGGAGGGAGGGAGAGGGGGACACAGAGGGAGCGAGACACAGGGAGAGCTAATCAGCCGTGTTGCGTGTGTGAATGTCTGCTCGTCAGCAGGTAGACTGCGTGCATGTAGACAAGGGTGGCCTTGCCAGAACCCCCCCTCTTCACCATGGCAAAACACAGGGCCATGTCACAACCTGTTCACGAGCACAAGGACAGCTACCTGGATCATATAAGTGTGTGGATCCACTCCATGTGCACATGTACAGTGCTACACGGAAGGCGCAAATGCATGGCTCGCCACACCTGCCCACTCCACTGCTGACTGCAGTCACACTTGACGCAGCAAGTAAGACTGTGCCACACATAGTTTAATGGGCCAAACTGGTGCCCAAGGGACACACCCATGCACAAGTGCACTGTGAGTGGAATGCAAGACAGATCCCAATTCCAAGAGGAAATGTGCCAACTTTGAAACTGATGAAACATGGATGTTGCATGGACCAAAATTAACATTGTCTCTCTCACACACAGGTCAATGTCGTGGTGCACCCCCCAACACTGGGGGGGAACACTCACAGGACCCGGATCTGCAGGAGCCCGATCCCACCGGCAGCGACCACTCTCACCACTCTGCGGACGACCCCGACCGACCTGGCCCCTCTGGTGTCCAACCACCTGCAGCACCTGCGTCAGGTACAACTGTGCCAACCACCACCCCCACTCCTGCCACATCCCAGGAGACACCCAGGATCCCTGCCCCAACACCACAATGCAGCCAGGCTCGCCAGGAGGGACACGGTGTCCCGGGCACCCAGGAGGAGGCAGGCGACAACGCCAATGCCACCCCTCAGGGGTCCCGGAGACCCCATGTGCCCACAAGTGCAGGCCAGGTGCAAGTGGGCAGGGGTGGTGGGAGTGGAGGACGGCGGAGGTGCGAGCCTGACCAGTTGGCTGGGGATCCGGTATTTTCCCATGTCCGTAACATCCTGGACTCATACCGGCAGGACACCACGGGCATGGCCCAGGTTGTGTCCACCCTCAATGAGATCAAGGGGAGCCTCGATGAGATAAAGACCCAGCAGGCCCAGCAACATGCCTGTCAACTGCAACACCAACGGAGGATGGAGGACAGACAGGCTGAGCAAGTGACGGCATTCCAGGGGATTCACGCTACACTCCGTCGGATGGCCGACACCATGGCCGACCCTCCCTGTGCCAGAAGGCGGAGAACATCACCACCCACAGGGAGGGATCAGGAGGAGGAGGAGGAAACATCCGACGGAGCATCCCAGACGTCATCACGGCCTGCTGCTGAGGTTCCCCGCAGGAGGCCGGGTCGTCCACGGAAAGGACCGTGAGGGTGGCTGCTACATCACCATCTCCCAGGACACCTGGCCTGGCACCTGGCCCACTGGAGCAACAGCATCACAGCATCAAGAGACATTCTCTGCCACATGGCCCTGCTGGTCACTGGCTGACCAATGTTGACAAAGACTGTGGCATGGACTCTGAGGATTTCCAATGGCAAGGACACCAACTCCCCTACTGAACTTTGGATTCCAGAATCCCGGAAAGCCCCTCACTTTGTCCCCCCCCCCAATAATAAATCACACTATGAAGAGTAGATGCCTGCTGGTAGCATTATTACCTAACATGTGTCTTGTAAAGTCTAAACATGCCTGAGTCATCTTTTGTCTTCAACCATCCACACCCTGGGGCCTGAGTCTGGCACAGGACACATGGGTCACAGTGTATTAGGCAAGACAGACATGGAGCACCATACACACCCGTGATGGGCACAACCAGCTGAGGGGGTTGCCGAACAACCGTGCTGACACACACATTGAGTACACCAACAGTCATGCGCAGAGGTCAGGGATCCAGTCCAGTGTCCTGGGGGGCACCCAGGTATGTGTAGACAGGTGGCAGAACCATGTCCTGCAAGCTTGAGTCCGGTGGATGCAGAGAATGGGGGCCTGCCCAACGTTGGATGCATGGGGATGGCACATGTCACAATACCCACACAGTCATGGACATCATGCCCAATACACAGTCTCAGCCCACACACACAGCTTGCATCTTGCCACTCGATACATAGACACATAGCCACAATCAGGGAATACCATGCCAGACATGCAGGATGCAACGTGGCAACACACCAGCATTGACTGAGAAGAGGCACCTTGGAGGCATAGGGACACCTTTATTAGTCATGTATTCGGGATTGCAGAGGCAACTCGAAGTACACATGAACACATCATGTGGAGTAACATGTGGGTCCAACACTGGCACCCCCCTTCTGCAGCACAAATGCATGTTCGCCATGGAACTGGCACACAAGCGTCGGCTAACAGCTAAATACCCACAGCTGCACACGGAGAGCCTGCCATACACCAATAGATCCGCTGATGTCGAAGTCCCACACCATGTCAAGCCAATGCTAACCGTATGTGTCCGAGGGCAGTGTCACACACATTGATGCCATCATCACAATCCACTATCCCATCACAGATGACTGGCAACAAGTCTGACCATCTATTCAGGTCTTCACAGCTACATGTCATGTGTCCCATGGTGATGCGACATGTCTGCAGAGGAACCAAACATCTACGGGGCAGTGTGCACACATCGTAAACAACTGCCACACCCAATACACCCCTGATGCATCCCTTACCCTAAGGAGACTTCCAAACTTGTCCGTGCGTGTAACGCTGAGTCAGCACACGATGACGTGTCCATGAGGAATAGCAGTGCCACAACAATGCAACCAGCAGACGGCATGCACAAGTACCTGGGGATGAGAGACACACAAGAAGTCAGCCACAAAAAGCACAGCCACTTGCATGTGCATTTACTCGACACATGTATGGATGACAACATGCTAGGTCATTATTGTGACTGGGGAAATACTACCATCACTGCCACCATCACTCCAGTGACACACCCACACACACCTCTGACTCACGTGCCATACATGCAGGTGGAGACACACATCACAACGCATGCCACACGGGGACCAATGCGTGCACACTCAGACACTGGTACTCACCACTAAGCAAAGAAGTCGCGTATGAGCCGAGTCCGGATGTCCTCTTGCGGCTCCACATCCTCCACATCACTAGCCCCATTGCCAAGCCCTTCGTCCTCCACGGGTGGATGGTCCTCGTCATGTTGATTCAGGATGAGTGGCACAGCTCTTTCAACTGCCATGTTGTGCAGCATGCAGCAGACCATGAAGATCTTGCAGACCTTCGCCGGGGCATAAGGGAGTGCACCGCCGGTCTTATGGAGGCACCGGAATCGGCTCTTCAGCATGCCAAACGTCCTCTCTATCACTCGCCTTGTCCGGCCATGGGCGGTGTTGTAGCGGAGCTGGGCCGGCGTGATGGGGTTGCGGAGAGGTGTCAGCAGCCAAGGCATGTTGGGATAGCCAGCGTCCCCTACATGGGAAGCACATGGTCATCGTTAGAAGTGGTGAAGCGGTCGTGCTGGTAGGCTATACAGAATACAGGACAGACAGACTGTACCCACCAACAACACATGCCCGTTCGTTGCGCAGCTGCATCATCATATCAGGCATCCCGCTACGCCTCATGATGTAGGCATCGTGTGCTGATCCTGGAAAACGAGCACAGACATGTGAAATCACCATGTTGGAGAGACACACCACAAGGGCATTGATGGAGTGGTAGTGCTTCCGATTGCGGTACGCCACCTCCCGTGCGTGTGGTGGTACCAAAGCTACATGTGTCCCATCTATGGACCCAATGACATGGGGCATCCCTCCCAGGGCATAGAATCCACGCTTGACCTCAGTCATCTGTTCAGGGGTTGGGAACTTGATGAAGTCATCCAGGTGAATCAACATGGCCTCCAAGAAATCATGCAGCACACCGCTGAACATGCTCTGGGACATGCCACCAACATGAGCTATGGTATTTTGAAAGGTACCCGTGGCAAGAAAATGTAGGGCAGCCATTACCTTCAGCTGGGGTGTCAGTGCCGTGGGATACCTGTGCAGCGGTTGCAGGTGTGGTGCCAGTCTCGCCGTCAACTCCAGAATCAACGGTTGGGTGAAGCGGTAGAGCCGGATGCTGTCATTCTCCTGCATGGCAGCCAAGTCTGGAATTCTTCGGGCAAGAGGCGGCGCTCTGCAGTAATTTGGAAGTGACAAGGAAGAGTGAGTGCACTACGACAACAACTCATGTCTACTGAGCACATGTTAATCTGGCAATACACACATGCTACATAGGGAGTCAGGTATGTGCTACATGGCCAGGACACGTATGGATGCAAGGTGGCACTCCTTACAAGACCCAGCTACACACGGAGAATGAGAACCTCCCCATGCCACGCCATGGGAATAGCTGTGTCCCAGTGCAAGTGAACAGCCAGACGCAAGACAGGAGTGACATACACCCACACATCAGCAGAAGTAGGATGCCGATTGCAGAGACTGGTAGCGGAACACTGGAGCCACAGGTCACATGACATTACACTAGGCCAGCCCACACACCTTGCCATGAAGGTGCACATGTCATGACTCACCACACATTCCTTGTGAGGATGCTGACATGGCCTTGTCACGCTACTCCGTGTCCCATGCATACATGTGCACCTCACATCCGATACCACATGTGGCATGGTGTGCGGAACAGTGTGCAATGACAATCTACACACAGACACATGTTGGTTGCTGCAACGGCTGCAGCTTTTGAGGGTGCTACAACATCAACCTGATGGAAATCCCCCACACATAAATGACATAGTCACATTGTGCACTGTGGGTAGTGACAAGTCAGGTGTCATAACCCCTGTACCGGGCATCATGGGACACTTCCGTGTGTTGGTGTCCGTGCCATGCCAGTGACGCTCACCCCAAGTGCGCAGTACGACATGCACACATGTCAAAGGAGTCAAGGGCATGCCTGGCACACATTGCACCGTCACACAGTACACCTATACACATCTCATCATACATCTGGTGCCTTCTCCACTCAGGAGTCATGTTCCACATCACAGCCTGTCACACCTGTGCCCCACACATGTAGTAATGCACAGACGATGCCTTGATGTCCATTCCTGGACAAGTATGTCCATCCATGGACAAGTATGTCCATCCTTGGACAAGTATGTCCGCCCTATTCCTACCTGTGTGTCGCCTATCACCACTGTGATGTGTAAAAACCGCCGTACTGCTGCTAAGAGGGCCTGTGTACGTTCCCAAATCACTGTGGGAGTGCTGCCGTATGTGTACCCATCGTGATGGCGAGCGTACAGGCATTTGTACGGCCCGTACCACTACGAGTACGCATACGCGTGCAGACCCATACTGATAGTGAGCGTAGATGCGTGTGTACGGCCCGTACCACTACGAGTACGCATACGCGTGCAGACCCATACTGATAGTGAGCGTACATGCGTGCGTACGGCCCTATCACTATGGGGGTCCTCGCGTATGCGTACTCGTAGTGGTACGGGCCGTACACACGCATCTACGCTCACTATCAGTATGGGTCTGCACGCGTATGCGTACTCGTAGTGGTACGGGCCGTACACACGCATCTACGCTCACTATCAGTATGGGTCTGCACGCGTATGCGTACTCGTAGTGGTACGGGCCGTACACACGCATCTACGCTCACTATCAGTATGGGTCTGCACGCGTATGCGTACTCGTAGTGGTACGGGCCGTACACATGCATCTACGCTCATTATCAGTATGGGTCTGCACGCGTATGCGTACTCGTAGTGGTACGGGCCGTACACACGCATCTACGCTCACTATCAGTATGGGTCTGCACGCGTATGCGTACTCGTAGTGGTACGGGCCGTACACACGCATCTACGCTCACTATCAGTATGAGTCTGCACGCGTATGCGTACTCGTAGTGATAGTGAGCATACATGCGAGTGTACGGCCCGTACCACTACGAGTACGCATACGCGAGGACACCCATAGTGATAGTGAACGTAGGCATGCGTGTACGGGCCGTTGCAATGCATTTGGGGTGCCCTAGGGCCCCGAAACGCACCGTACCTGTGTGTGATGCTCCAAATTACATAGGGGACAAGTATTAAGGCCTACATGCATGCTGGTTGTCATGGAGACCAAGTTCAAATTTCGAAATTGTTCTGGAAGGTGCACAGCAGAAGTCAGTTGGAATTCTTCTACTTTGTTGCAATGTGTTTGTGGGGCTGACATCATGCAGGAGAATGAAACCGATAGAGAACCCACAGACTGCTAGGTTTGAAGGGATTGGAGGAAACATAGGATGCAAATGTGAGTGACCAATCACTCTGTACCCCTGTGCATGAGATGGGCCAGCAAGGCAGATATAAAGCAGCCAGGTCCCATGAGGGAGCACTTGCCTGCACATCTCTGTATTCCACGACCCAGCTGCTGCTACTGATTCCCTGGAACCATGTCAAGGGCTGTGGAGAGGTCACAGCCATTCACCCTGGAGGAGAACATGGCTTTGGTGGATGTGATCCTCCCACAGTACCCCATGCTGTATGGGCGACCAGGTTATCAGGTGAGTGCAGTGTCCACTGTCACAGACTGTGCCCCTTTTTCGTGACTGTGACTTCTGGCATTGTGTCCAGGTGTGACCCACATGCTATGTACTGTAGGGGGGTCCCAGGGGTGGGAATGCCTGATGTCTCCCAGCAGTGCCCAGAGACAGGAGGGGTGGGGGCCTATCACTCCCAGCAGTGCCCTGAGACAGGAGGGGTGGGGGCCTATTACTCCCAGCAGTGCCCTGAGACAGGAGGGGTGGGGGCCTATCACTCCCAGCAGTGCCCTGAGACAGGAGGGGTGGGTGTGATGCACAGTGTGAGCCTGGATCATTGATTGTGTAGTTGCCCTCATTCCACCTGTGTCCTTTCAATGGCACGTACTGCTTTTGGCCTTCCCCCAGAGGATCATGTCCCTATGACAAAGGTGCAATGCGTTGGATGCATACTAGGCCTTGTTGTAAACAGTGAATGTGTTCTAATCTGTGTCCCTGTGACATGTGCCAGGTGTATTGATGTAGTGTCACTTGTCCATCCTCACAGGTAGACGCCTCTGCCAAGGAGCAGATATGGCTGGACGCCGTCAGCGCCGTGAGGAGTGCGGATGGTCGGAAGCGGCGCCTGCCCCAGGTGAGGAAACGCTGGCAGGATATCCGGTGCTGGACGCGGAGGATCGCACGGCTCCTGCTGGGGGACTCACCTGAGAGCCACAAGAACCGCGGGCGCCGCCGTCTCTCCCACATCCAGAAACGTGTGCTGGCGGTGGTCTTTCCTGATTTGGACAGGCGTCTACGGGAGATGCAGCAGCCGGAAAGGGGTAGGTACATGTGTGCGTTGGTTGTGTTTCACCAGCATTTGTCTGTGCACTGTTCCATGGATACACTTCCAGGGTTTATGGTGCTGTGCAGATCATGTTCCCCTCAGTATTGCAGTGTTCTCCTGCCTCCCTTCCCCTCCTTGCAATGTGTTCCCTGGTCTGTGTGTAGTCACTCCATCACAAGGTTATGTTGCCTGACACCTTCTCCAAGTGTACAATGCCTGCAGCATCATGTGTGGGGTGGTGTGTAACAGGTTGTGTGACCTTGCCTGTGCCCTGTCCAGTTCTGGACTTGTGGGTTCCATGTCAGTTGGCACTAATGCTGTGTCCAGACATGGGAGTTAATCTCTCGAGTGGCAGGCCTTCCAGCAGGCATGTCCCATGTGGTGGCCTGTGACATGATGTGCATGATTGTGCGTTAGGCCTATTGCAGGGATGTTAGCGTGTGTCGCAGTCATTCCCATTCAGGAGCATGGAGTTGTGTGCCCACTACTGTCCCTAGGGGCATATTTTCCTAGGTATCATGTGTGTAATCCAAATATGTCGACAATCTCTGTGTCTACAGCATAGGTTGTGCTCTGTGCCATTGTCCCCTGGCACCATGTTTATTGACGTGCGATGTATTACAAGTGTCCACTGTACAGCCTGACCTGATTTTCCTATTACATACTCACGGTGGCCATTGCCTTTGTGTCTTGTTGCAATCATCTGATGCTGCCCATTTGTACATGATAATTTGCACTGCCGCACCTTGGGTAGTTTGTGTGCAATATAGAAGTTTAGCATCCCATGTGTATTTCACCCAGACTAAGAGATGTACGTGCTTCCTGTGTCTCCATTGATTTGTCTCATGTAGGGGGTGGGTGGTGCGGGCATGTCCGACATGTCAAGACCTGATAACTCCTTGCTAGGACTGGCCAGTGTGTGATGTTTGTCTGGACATACACTCAAGGTGCAGTGTGCCAGTCAGGGTGGCCATGTTCTCAGTATTACCTATGCTGCATGTGCCTCTAGTTCCTGGATTTTGTCCTTGCTCATCCCAATTTCCTGCCACGCTGTGTGGTGCTGATGCAGTGCTGGATTGTCCCCAGGGCCATGCTCCTCAGTCAAAATTCCTTATCATCTCATTTGCTATTGTGTGATGCTCTCCATGGATTTTCAATGGCATGGTGGGTCAGAAAACTGTGTCTTGCATGCCCTACATATGTACCTTGTGATGTAGATATAACTCTTCCTTTGTTTCAGGCTATGCACTGTTACCTACGTAGATTTGACTCATGTGACTTATGTATACAGGTGTATGATAACTTCCTGTTTCTTCACCCTGTCCACAGCATCGTCGGGGGACACGGAGGGAGACATGGACACAGACGGCGCGGAGGGACCGAGCACCAGTGCCAGCGGTGACATCAGTGCTGGCATTTTGAGTGGGACAGAGGCGGTGGAGAGTGACCCTGGGGACCTGTCGACTGGCACAACAGACTATGAAGCTGACGGGTCCGAGGGTGATCACTCCGAGTGGGCGGTGGCTGCACCACCATCTGACAGCAGCCCTACATCTGGCACCGCCCCCTCCATTGGCATCAGCTGCCTCCCACGTGCTCGTGTCCCTTCCCAGCGTGCCCGGTCCCCACATGTCTCCTTCCTGCCAGGCACCGCACCCCCTGCCCCTGTCTCCACTGCTGCCGCCAATGCTGAGTCTGTGGACATCCAGCGGCAACTGCAGGTTGGTCAGGCTGCGATCCTTAATGTCCTCCATGCCCACGGCAAAACCCTCACCAACATCGAGGCATTCTTGGAGGGCATTCATTCATCGCAGGCTGACCAACGCAACTTGCTGAGGTCCATAGACTCCACACTGACTGCAGCAGTGGGTCTCCTGCAGCGCGACCTCCCCCCACCTACCCCTGCCCCATCCACACTTCCCACTCCCATGCCTGTCCCACGTACACCCAGACATCGGCATGCACCCACATCAACAGACACAGGCACCACACCAGCAGGGAAGGTCCACCGCACTCCTCCTGACACGCACACACAGGGTGAGGTAGGCACACCCACTGGGTCGGGGGGCAAACGTGTGACACGCAGCCATAGTGGGAGTCCGCATTCCACCCAGTCCACTCCCTCCAAATCCCCTCCCCTCAGCTCTCCTGGCCACATCTCCCCCAAGGACTCCTTCATGGCCGCTCTGTCCCTGAGCCCCACAGTTACACCACCACGCAAGTCCTCGGTCAGGGTGGTTGAGTCTCCCCCCCTGTCTCCACCCTCCCCCGGTGGCGCTGCGACCCATCCCTCTGACCCCCCCCTCCTTGGGGCCTGAGGTCCCTTCGGGTGCAGGGGACTCCCTGGAGGACCTTGCTAAAGTGTGTAGTGCCATCCTGGCCTCCGCCTTTGGCACTGACCCACCCCCTGTGGTGGAGTCCTCCATCCCTGCACCCACAACGCCGCCCCTTTGCCCTGATGTCCCTGCGGTGCCTGGTGCTCCCCCCCCCCTGATGCCCTCACCAGTGTGGAAGACGATGCCATTTGACTGTGCAGGCAAGGTAGGGGACACGCATCCCACTGTGTCCCCCATCCAGCTGAGAATCATTGACTGCCCTATGGGCTTTGTGAATATTGAACTGCCTGCGATCCACGGACATTGTGCTCCTGCTGAATAAAGCTTAATTTTGTTTTCATTATCACACTACTGCTATGCTAGTATTGGTGTTGGTGGGGCTGCTACATGGTTTTGGGTGGTGTTTAAGGGTTTCGGTGTGTGGGATATGTAGTAGTGTGCTGCTCATTGGGGGGACCCTGGGATCTGTGTGCCATCACAAGGTGTCAGCTAACTTTCTTTGTTCATGTAAGCAGTTACTGCATGGTGCAATTGTCCCAGGGTGTATTCCTTCCTCTGTGTACCCAGATTTCTTCCCTGCAGGGTGTTCCCAATGTTTAGCGCAGAGCTGTGTCTACATGAGCTGTGTGTGTGACGGAGCCCTTCTACTTTGGCCATGCATGCAGGGCCATGTCTCCACCTGCAACAATCGTGGCATCCTTGGTGATCACTGTACTTGTGTGTGGAGTCTGTTGACATGAGTTCATGGGGACATGTTCCCTTGTAGGCAGTATGCATGTGGGTAATTCCGGCCTCACACACATGTGTTACACCCCTCCTGTCTCAGGGCACTGCTGGGAGGACTCCACACCCACCCCTCCTGGCCCAGGGCACTGCTGGGAGGACTCCACACCCACCCCTCCTGTCTCTGGGCACTGCTGTTAGTGATAGGCCCCCACCCCTCCTGTCTCAGGGCACTGCTGTTAGTGATAGGCCCCCACCCCTCCTGTCTCAGGGCACTGCTGGGAGTGATAGGCACACACCCATCCTGTCTCTGGGCACTGCTGGGAGGACTCCACACCCACCCCTCCTGTCTCTGAGCACTGCTGGGAGGACTCTGCACACACCCCTCCTGTCTCTGGGCACTGCTGGGAGGACTCCACACCCACCCCTCCTGTCTCTGGGCACTGCTGGGAGGACTCCACACCCACCCCTCCTGGCTCTGGGCACTGCTGGGTGGACTCTGCACACACACCTCCTATTTCTGGATATGTACGCTTGGAACATACACGGTGGGGGTACGCTCCATGCATTTGAGGTGAGGGTACGAGTCTAGTTACACTGTTGGGGTGGGGGTACGCTCCTTGCATACGCGGGTGAGGGTACGGGTCGTACTTACACTGTTGGGGTGGGGGGTACGCTCCTTGCATACGCGGGTGAGGGTTCGAGTCGTACTTACACTGTTGGCATGGGGGTACGCTCCATGCATACGAGGGTGGGGGTACGGGCCGTACTTACACTGTTGGGGTGGGGGGTACGCTCCTTGCATACGCGGGTGAGGGTACGGGTCGTACTTACACTGTTGGGGTGGGGGGTACGCTCCTTGCATACACGGGTGAGGGTTCGAGTCGTACTTACACTGTTGGCATGGGGGTACGCTCCATGCATACGCGGGTGGGGGTACGGGTCGTACTTACACTGTTGGGGTGGGGGGTACGCTCCTTGCATACGCGGGTGAGGGTACGGGTCGTACTTACACTGTTGGGGTGGGGGGTACGCTCCTTGCATACGCGGGTGAGGGTATGGGTCGTACTTACACTGTTGGCATGGGGGGTACGCTCCATGCATACGCGGGTGGGGGTACGGGTCGTACTTACACTGTTGGGGTGGGGGTACACTCCATGCATACGCGGGTGGGGGTACGGGTCGTACTTACACTGTTGGGGTGGGGGGTACGCTCCTTGCATACGCGGGTGGGGGTACGGGTCGTACTTACACTGTTGGGGTGGGGGGTACGCTCCTTGCATACGCGGGTGAGGGTTCGAGTCGTACTTACACTGTTGGGGTGGGGGGTACGCTCCATGCATACGCGGGTGAGGGTTCGAGTCGTACTTACACTGTTGGCATGGGGGTACGCTCCATGCATACGCGGGTGGGGGTACGGGTCGTACTTGCACTGTTGGGGTGGGGGTACGCTCCTTGCATACGCGGGTGAGGGTACGGGTCGTACTTACACTGTTGGGGTGGGGGAAACGCTCCTTGCATACGCGGGTGAGGGTACGGGTCGTACTTACACTGTTGGCATGGGGGGTACGCTCCTTGCATACGCGGGTGGGGGTACGGGTCGTACTTACACTGTTGTGGTGGGGGGTACGCTCCTTGCATACGCGGGTGAGGGTTCGAGTCATACTTACACTGTTGGGGTGGGGGGTACACTCCATGCATACGCGGGTGAGGGTTCGAGTCGTACTTACACTGTTGGCATGGGGGTACGCTCCATGCATACGCGGGTGAGCGTACGGGTCGTACTTACACTGCTGGGGTGGGGGTACGCTCCATGCATACGGGGTGGGGGTAGGGTCCGTACATATCCGTCCCCACGCTATGTGATGCTTGTGCGGCCTGTACCCAGGCCTTTGCCACGTGGGTACGATCCGTCCCGCCATTGTTGGGGTGACGTGTGTGTGGGCGTGGTACGACTCGTACCCACGCTCTTCAGGCGTGGGTACGGGACGTACCTGTCTGGTTGTGTTGCCGGTTCGCGTCGTGACGGACTTCCGTTGTGGCGGTCGCTGGCTTATCAGGACACGCCCCCACCCCCTCGTGGTGACCAGGGCATGGGAGTCAGGTATGTCCAGGCCATGTGTGGTGTGTGACTTATGTGGTTGTTTTGTGGCCTGCCCTGGTCCTGCCACCCCCACCCCACCCTACTTTCCCCCCTCCCTTAGTTATTCTGACCTTCTGCGGCGTCTGCGTCGTAACCTGTAGAGGAGGTGGACTGCTATGAGGGCAGGGATGACTCGTAGGTTCGGGTCCATGTCTGTCCGTCGCGTACTGGTACTCCTTGATCGCGTCGTCCTGTCGCGTACGGGTCCTCCTTGATCGCGTCGTCCTGTCGCGTACGGGTCCTCCTTGGTCGCGTCGTCCTGTGTGTCCGTCGCGTACTGGTCCTCCTTGTTCGCGTCGTCGTCTGTCCGTCGCGTACTGGTGGTCCTTGTTCGCGTCGTCCTGATTTCCCGGCAGTTTTTGGCTGCCGGAAAATATTCACCGTGCGGGATGACGTCGGTGCGAATCGCAATTCCTGGGTCGTGAATGGCTGGCTGCGAGCGTCCCGACGTCAGGTCGGCGCTTTCCCGGATCGCATTGGTAGGTTTTTTTCGGTCGTTCGGGCTTTTTTACGATTCGTACGGTAATGGTGTACCCGTGCGAATCGTAATTCCTTGTTTGTAAAAATTGACGACCGGGTACGCGTCGGACGGAGATTATGCTCCGTCCGACGGTTCGTACCCGGTTTTTACCGGATCGTAATCGGCACCTAAGTGTCCATAGGCTTGCATGTGCTCTTCGTTTTTCAGGCCTCCTGCTTGCTGTTGTGACCATGTGGTTGGTGGCTATTTTGTGGAGCCAGCCAGTGTGCTTTTGCCGATGGCCTGCATGATTTCTTTGTAGGGGCCATGCCTTTTTGCTGGTTGATGTTCTAACCATATGGCTGGCAGCCATTTTGCATATGCAGTCAGTGTGCTTATGCCCTAGGCCTACATGTGTTTTTTGTTTGTTGCCATGACTTCTTGTTGGTTGTTGTTGTTTTTTTGCATGTGATTTTTCTTCTTTTGTACAAGAAAAATGTTGCACAGTTTAATACATTTTCTCCATGTTTTTAAAATAGATTTGCTGTATTCTTTTAATGCACTATGTGGCATATTCTGCAAATGGAATGGGCCTTCCAGCTAGTAGGCCCAGTGCCAGCCCCAAGTGAATGCAAAACAACTGTTTCTGTGGTGTCTGTTAAGTTGAAACATCATCTAGGTAATGGGTGACATTAGATTAAACTACAAAACATGTATTTTGTGGTATTGCTCGTTTTTTCCCCCTGCAAATACTGTATAGGTGGGGCATTGCCTTTGGAGGATGTGAGTGTTGTTGTAAAACCTTTTGCCCTGTTTTTGGCATTGCTGAAATAATCAATGCTATGCTCTCTTTGTCTAACAATGCCTCTTGTGTGAGTTTGCCTTGCCATAGTCCACCATTTGGCTTTGTTCCCCATGTCATGTGGCCGGAGGCCATTTTGTATAATCACTGTCCATGTGTTCATTGTTTTCCAGACCTCCTGCTTCTTGTTTCCATGTGGCTAGTGGCCATTGTGTATGCTTTTGCCATAGGCCTGCATGTATTTTCTTTTTTTCCAATGCCTTCTTGCTCAGTGTTGTTGTTGTTGTTGCTACCCATGTGTCAATTGCTGGTAGCCATTTTGTGTGTTCAGCCATTGTGGCCCTTTGCCACATGCTTGCATGGATGGTTGAGCAATGCCACAGCAGTTTAATAAATTATTATAACTTTGACGATAATTTCACATATTTATAATTGTTATATTTTTTTTAGAATTTGAATTTGTACATTTGAAAAAAATAAGTAAAAAAAAACTATTTTTATAACATCTGACATCAATGAATAAACCCAAGTCTGCTGTGTCACGTGATGCACATAATGCAAACCGTTACATCTCTATGTTGTTGTTGCAATTTCTTATACTTCCTGAGTGTACACCATGAAAGCTTATATGGTGTTTGTTTTCCATTTTACGAATGGACACATTGTATTGGTAATTATTTATAATAAGAGTAACCAGTGACCACACTAAACAATATTGCTTGTTTGGACTACAACAATTTCACTTTTCACTGATTTTCTTCTTGCTTCTTTACTTTAAGCTGCGGCAGAGACAGCTTCACCTACAGTGCTGCAAGACAGAAGGCCTGTGCATGATGTGACGCGTGACACACACAGACATCTATTCAACTTGTGAAGCTTAGTGAAACTGCTAACTGACAGCTCAAGCTGGCCCTAAAGAAAGGTGCTACAAGAAAGTGGCCAGTAAGAAAAAGAAGGAGCTTACCACCACTGGCATGTCGACTGAGAACGTATTTTGGGAAAAAAAACGGTGCCTGCCGCACTGGCCTCTAGGGAGAAAGCTGGGAGCAGCACACGCACCTCGGTGAACCAACCTCAAAATTGGTCCAAGCTCATGTCTGTCACAGACGCAGCCAGTCTAATCACAGCAACGCCGATGAGCATTGGTGTTGAAATTGACTTATTTCCTTTTCAATGTAGAAACCAATTGTTGCAGAAAACTCAGAGAAGTGGACAAAAACAACACCAGCTGCAACTACCAATAGTAGTTCCTCCTGAAGTAGGAGCAGTTCAGGAGATTGACCTTCATGCTGAGGAAGTAGAGGAAAAAACAATGGTTCAACTGGAGGGTATTTTTGAGGAGGAAACAATTTTAGCGAAGTGAGGTAAATCACAAGAGAACGGAGGGCAGGGAGGGAGACCACAGCATGAGCCAAGGGTGGAAAAAATGAGGTTTATATACAATTCTGCAAGTGGTTAAGAAGCACTACAGTACATCTACTTGTACAATGACCGTAACACACAAGGTGAAAACTGAACGTGCTGGTGAATTGTGAACGACGCAGTGACACAGAAGTGTGAGAAACAGCATGAACGGCGCAATAGAGAAAAACGGACGATTCAGCCCACTGCCTAGAGGTTTTGCTCCTCATTCCTGGATTGATCCACTCTCCACGTAGTACGTGCCTGGGACTTTACAATCCAAATTCTGCCCTCGTGCTTAATACCGGTTCCTCCCCCCACGTAATTCATCTGCGACCATACAACATAAACACTGCCCTTGCGCCCTGTACTGGCCCCCCCTCACGCTCTGGTCGGCTGACCAGTTTGCGTCCTTCTTTCCCCGGATCCGAATCCTTGAATCAAACAGCGTCCACTCAGTTATCCAATTATTTACGCAACGCTTTATTTCTACCAGAAGCATTACCCTTTAACCTATGACCTCTGTCCTGATGATGACCTGAAATCATCCAGGTTGAAACGCCGTCGACTACACAGCCTAGAACTTAGGCCCTCCTGTGGTCAACTAAACCATCAAAATAATTTTGTTGTACCTAATTCTATATATTTACATTGTTTGTTGACTTTTGTATTTCTCTATTGCGCCGTTCATGCTGTTTCTCACACTTCTGTGTCACTGCGTAGTTCACAATTCACCAGCACGTTCAGTTTTCACCTTGTGTGTTACGGTCATTGTACAAGTAGATGTACTGTAGTGCTTCTTAACTACTTGCAGAATTGTATATAAACCTCATTTTTTCCACCCTTGGCTCATGCTGTGATCTCCCTCCCTGCCCTCCGTTCTCTTGTGAGTTACCTCACTTCGCTAAAATAGTTTCCTCCTCAAAAATACCCTCCAGTTGAGACATTGTTTTTTGTTGCATATCACGCCCGGTCTCATCTGGGTTAACGGGTTATACTCCTGTGTATTGTTACTGAGGAAGTAGAGGAAGCCGCTCTTTCAGAAGATCCATTGTCTTCCAGATTTCTAGGTAGAAAAAGGAGGTTAGTGTATCATCTTCTTCTCCACGCCCCCCTTTTGATGAGCTTGACACCACTTCGATCCTGCCTCAGTCTGAGAGTGAGACACACCACAAGAGGCTAGGGAAAAGGAAGGTTCCTGAAAATCTTAGAGGTATGGAGGCAGATGTAGAAGAGGAGGATGACGACGAGCCAGTCATCATGGATGCTAGCTCAGCCCCAGTGGAGATCGACGTTACCCCATCCCAACTTGCTTGGAGCGATGTGGCATCACAGATACCACCACCACCACCACGGGCAGTGACCTACATCCACAACCACCTCAGTAGAAGTAGGTACTGCAGAAAGTCAAATGTCAAAATGCCCACCTACCCCGAGCTCATGTGACATTGGCAGTTTCACCATCGTCAGAAAGTTGAACTCCCCAATTTGGGACTTTTTTACCATCAGTAAGAAGGTGGTGAACATTTCCATATACTCCATTTGTGGAACAAATGTTAGTCGGGGTAAGCTTGGTAAAATAATATGGTACCTGCGGTTAAACAACCCATTTGAGAAAGCACCATATGATCCAGTGGGAGGAGCACTTTAGCAACCAAAAGACTGCAAGTGTTGTTGAAGGGGGTGAAAGCCTGAGCAGGGTATCTGATCTGATCATGGTGAAGAAGAGGAAGACATCGTTGTTATGCAAAACAACCCTCTTCCCAACAGTGTAGTAGTATTTGCCCCATCAGCAACATCACAATAGCAAAAGACTCAGGTCGATACACCAAGGCAAGAGAGGGCAGTGACTGCCCAGCTGAAACGCACATTAAGCCTACCAACATCTGCTGTCAAGATGTCACCTGCATCAGTGGCATCAGAAAAAAAGAAATCTATGTTATTATTCCTGGCATGTTTAGGTGGGAGGGGCAGTATGAATGCAAGCACCCAACAGCACATTTGTACAACTCTAAGCTGGCTAAAAATTGAGCGCTGGACCTTCTTCCTTTCTCTTTTGTGGAATAGAAGGTTCCCAGACGGTCCTATGGCTAGTTCACTTCGCCGTAGGATTATGGTAATAATCAAAAAAAAGCTAGCTGTATTATGAAGGCCCTCACCCACCAACCTAGTTGGTGGCATGCTTCATCATTGGGCCCCACCCAAGGCACTGAGTGCGCCTCGATGTACTGCGACGTCTGTTTACAGTATAGAGGATAGTGTTAAGTGAGTGTGCAGTGATGGTGTTAAGGGTGTAAGTTAAAAAACTGTCCTAAGGGTCCCAAGATCCACAGGATAATTTATTTGTGGGCCCTTGGCAGTGTATAAAAGCAAGGCTTGAGGATGTGGTTGGAGAGACTTATGGGCTCCCATATCCGGTGTGGTGAACTAGTTTCAGCCAGGCCTTGTGTTAATTCTGGCTTTCATCAGGACCTATGTGTGAAGGCGAGTTAAAAGGGGGTTTACAGAGTATGTATATGCTCCTAAGTGACGCACTCGCTAAGGTGCGGTAATTGTAACAGGATGTTTTCCTCTAAGTTTGTACCTGTGAAGATAAAAGGACAAAACAACATTCAGACACACACATATAGATGAGAATCAGGCTAGGCACAGTTATTTTAGTGATTTATTGCGTCATGCCTTAGTGATTTGTTGGACAAAAACTGAAGTGTTTGGGGGTTTGTGTCGGCTTGTGGTTTAAAATGCCTAATGAGCGATTATGCGTTACTGTGCTAAGAGTAAAATGGCCGATTGGTAATACACTTTTTGTGACCAAGGTGCTGAGCGAGACGTTAATAGGCAGTGTGCTTACTCTCATGTTCAAGGAGACAAACTCCATGAGTCCCTGGAGGGGGTCCGGCTTACGAGTAGCACTCTGAAGGTGATTTAAAGAAAACAGTAAGGCGTCGCCCTGTCAGGATCATGGACACCATTCATACACTGAGTAGCGGTGAGTGGCCCGGATCGAGTCATGTAACAGTAGCCATGATCGGCATGAAGAAATCCCATACTGCTGCAAACATTTTGGAAGACTTTAACAACAAGGTATTTGAATGGCTGCGACCAAGAGGGCTTAATATTAGATTTGGTGCATGGACAATGGCAGTAATTCAGTTAAGGCCATGGCCGATGGAGGCTATTTCAGGGTACTGTGTTTTGCGCACTGCATCAACGTCACTATATAGGACTTTCTCGAAAAAGAAGAACAAGTAAGCAACTTACTGTCCACCTGCAGTAGAATCTGCACTCATGTCAGCCATCCTTTTAAAGCCCCGATACAGCTGAGGGTCATTCAGCAGGATAATTGAATGCCCGTTAAAACACTCATACAGGACGTTCCAACCCTTTGGAACTCGACTTATTACATGCTTGAATGCCTGTTTGAGCAGTACAAACCAATCAATGAATATGTCATGAAAGGAAGGGATTCAACTGTAAAAGGCATGATCAATGAGATGTGCCAATGGGGCCTAGTAAAATGCCTGAGAGAGAAGCTGCTTTTTTTTTAGGTGTTCACACGGGAAGTCAGCAAGGAGGACAGTACTATGGGCCAAGCTATCCTGTTCTTGTAAATGTTACAGGAACAGCTAAAGGAAGTGTCTGCATAGTACAAAGGTGTGGAGGAAAAAAGGTGTGTATGACTTGGTGGAGAGCTTAGTCCTTTGCTTATCTGTTATTTCAAGGGTGCAGAGATATTGTGTCATCCAAACATTACATCTGTGCCACAATTCTTGATCCACGGTACAAACCATTACTGTCCACGTTCATTCCTTTTTCAGACGGGGATATTGCAAAATACATAACATGGATAGCTGAGCAAGCCAGTGAGCTTGAAAAAAAATGGCAGGGAATTAGAGGCCCACTCCTCGAGGGCACAAGTTCTGCCGGGCAGCCTTCAAGTTCAGAGCTTGACGGCAGTGCTGTTGGCTCACAGCAGCCAAAACCAACAACAAAAACACCATCAACAACAAGAACAGGAGCATCAGTCACAAAATCTACAACTGAATGGTTTCTACTTGCAGGGCATGCAACAGTAGCCGTGACAGAGTCAGTACAGTACAGAGGCGAAGGCAAAAGAGGTAGAGCAAGGTGGAGCAACAATGAACATTGAGCAGGTGGTCCAGACCTATCTGGATGACCCAACAGAGGTCTACCTTGATTAAAGCCCATAGGTGTATTACAATGGCAAGAGGCACCAATGGCCAGTGCTCAGCAGACTGGCAATAAACTATCTGGCTTGCCCGGTAGCAGGTGCTCCCTTGAGCGTGTTTTCACTACTGATGGTACCTTTGTTACAGTGAGAAGGACCAGTCTCTCGACCCAATATGTGGAAAGATTAACCATGATCAAAATGAATCAGCACTTTATAGCACTGGATTACTCCATAGGTGAAGCATGACAGGAAGAAGATGAGGGAGTCTCAGGTCATGGAAGTAGTGTGTTGGATGACCTACTTTTAGGCGAACCACCTGCGTTTGAGGACGAGCTCTACTTCCCTGACAAATTGGCCTGGGCCAACAACCATAGAACTTTCGCCATCGCTGATCTGCTCTCTCAATCGAGATATACACAAATTTATGCCTGCATCCAACCCTGGGCCATTACTGAGCCCGTGACTATCTATCCTTTCCCACTTTATTGTTCCCCTAGCTAGAGTGCCCCACATTATTTGATTTAGACTGGCCAAAGTCTGTTTCATGAACAATGGATTGACAATTAATGTACTGCAATGACCACACCTGAATTAGAAGAAGAGGTAAATGGCATGCAGTACAAACTGAGTGATTGTTGGTTGTGAGTGTGTGGTAAAATGATTCATGTGGTGGCAGGCAGTGACACTGGGTGTTTGTTTATCTGTAACTATTACCAGGGCAGGATTGGCTACAGGGTGTTTTGGTGTACAGCCAAGCTGGGGGCTGATTTCATTGATGGGTACCTGCATGTGCTTAAAACCATTCATTTTGCTTTGTTTATTTAGAAGCACACGCAGGTCCCCATCAATGAAATCAGCCCCCACCACAGTGAACTCATCCCCGAACTTGGCAGCACACCAAAATACCTCTCTCCTGACTCTGCAGCCACAACGAGGCAACGACGGATAGAGCGAGCCTCCTAGTCCTGAGCCAGGATCCAGGCGAGGTGAGTTCCGTTCCTCGATCATTACGGATGCACGCTGCATCCTTTTGAGATGGAGGATCTACTTAAGGTTGTACATTGTGCCACCTTTATATGATAGTGAGATAAATTTACTTTTTCTTTTTTCCTTTTCTCCACTATACATTTTATTCTTCACATGTTTGCAGTAGCGAAAATCTAACAACAAAGGTCCTGACGAAAGCCGCAGGGATATATGTATCTCATTAGGCTGAAACATGTCGACCTCTCTATATAGCAGTTATTTGTTTAACACTGCTTTTTGCACTGTTGTTTTACTTAGAATGTGAGACACATATTAAACTATTAGTGTTTTCTCACAATTCTATTTTAACACACCACTCTATTTTCTTTGTTAGCACTGCACTCCTTTCGATTGTTCTATCATCTGACTATGGTTGGTCTTCTTACTCCAATCCGTTGACAATCTTGGACCACCCTTGAGTGAAATCACTCCCATTTAGATGCTCTCTATGATCAGGAGAAGCATCTTATTTTGGATTGGATCACCAGATGATAAGATTGATCACACAGACAATTGATGGGTATCCAAAATTTCGCTCTGAGGTCCTCATAGATTGCATTTGGTTGTCTCTCTCTTTTTCTTTTACTCCCTCGTCTGCTATGTGGGACTAACTAGCCCTTTATTTCATATTTCTGCTCAATTTGCAGGATTTTGATAGACCCCCAGTTCCTTTATTTGTTTTTCAATTATAGGATTAGGGGATTAGAACTGAGGCAGGTCATTAAACTTTCCCTTAGACCCTATCATACTTTTTTTGTGCTTAGCACACCAAAATACCCAGTAACCAGTCCGACCCTGACTAATACCCTTAAATGTGTTTGTGATGATTTACAATGTTGATGGCCTACTGACGGCTGATCATGTTTTCCCTTAAGGTGTTTTTTTCCTTCCCCTTTGAGAGTTAACAAAATTTGTTCACCGACCCCAGGTCCACTCCACACTGCTTTGTTTGTCTGCTTTCAGACCTGACCAGTCCCTTTAGAATTGATAACATAAACACAAATCCAGTTTACACAAAAAAATGACTAAATATTTCTCTTGTTGTGCATCAACAGCATTGTACTACTATAGGTCGATCAATTGTATTTGAGTCGGGACACAGTCGGTATGGATTTGGGCAACCACACCCTATTCGGAGTCAGGGGGATCAGAGATGATGGAAGGACTAAGGGCGTGAGTGGGACTACTTCGAGAACTGCCACCAGAAGAAGGAAGTCAACTCCACTTAGACCAACTGATTTGGTGATGACTTTAAAGTGGCCTAATCAGCTCTCTGGAGTGGAGGAAAGACATTTAGTCAGGAATGATAATTACATCATGCATGTGCTGTTAGGCTACATATTATTGTTCTGATTCATGATAATGAATTGATGATCATGGTGACAATTGCAGTTTGAACAGTCCCTATACTGTAAGTTGCAGGCGGCCACTTTTTGTGATTTCTGTTTGTTGTAAAATTGCCCTCACCTAATTGTTCACACACCAGGCATAAATGAATGAGTGGAAAAAGGACCATTCATCCCTTCTCGCTTGCGCTGCCTCTGAGTCTTCTCAGTGCAGTCCTTATTAATTTTAACTTCTTTCTCCTAGATTCTACAATATCATTTTTGTTTTTCAATTTGTAGGCCCTCTTACCCTGTGCCAAACTGGAAAAGCAATATAACACTCACACTTACCTTACAGGACCGCATCCGCCAGGCATCCAAGTTTGAAGGATAGTCCAAGAGGAATGCAGATGCTACTCCGAATTTGGCAAAACAGTAAAATTTATTATTTTAATAATCATTCGAACTGTGTGTGTTGCTTACTTGACCCCTACATAGTTTGTAATATATTGTTATCTTTCAAAGCTAGGAAACATGGCAGGACATTTAAATATTATATTTTTTTTCTTCAGAGTTTTATATAGTGCAAACTTGACCCGAAAGTTTCAGAGTGCTTTACATGAGCACTGGTCGCATTACCAATGGGCACATTCATTTTGTCAGGCATGGGATATTAAGTGATTGGCGAGAAAAACAGGGTTTTGAGCATCCATTGCCAAGACTCGAACCTGGTTCCCCAGCTTTGAGGTCACCCAATTTAACTATTTGGCTACTTGGGTCTCTATGGGGAAGATGGGCAATTTGGTTTGCATTAAGTTACCTGTACAAATTCCTTATTTTTCTTTTCCTCCCATAACATATTTATGATGGTTGGCTGCTCATTGCCCAGATGAATGTTGTCCTTATGTAGTGTTTGTCAAACCTTTCCCCAAATCCCCCTTTCCATCCATTCATCAAAAACCCCTAACCTTCTTTCCCAGGCTGTGTGATTTATTGAGGTGTGGTTTAATTTACACCATCAATGGATCACACACTTGGTAGGGCAGATGTGGTGAAAGCAACACCAACTCAGTGCAGGATCTTCAGTTTTATTCCTATTATTGGCCGTAGTTACCCACCCACACATAAAAGTGGTTGATATTTTACTTATAGAAGAGCATCATTATCAGTATCATTATTCAGGCGTTGCGTGTTGCGATAAACCCTTAACCAACAATAACCATGTCCTCCAGAGTTTAAGTCCTTCTCCTAATGAAACACAAAACAAGACTAAGAGCACTTTAGGTTCCTTGAAATACTAGCCCACCGAGCATTGTTCTGACTTATTTCATTGTTATTCTGTATCAGGTATTCTTTGTTGTGTGCTAGTCTGGTCTCAAGTGTTTGTAAAGTAAATATAATACATAACACACTAACTCAGTTTTTTTTATTGCCAAATAGTTGCCTGCAATGAATAATCCTTCAGATTAAAATCCTATAGTTGGAGTTAACCTAGGTGGGAGATGAGCCTGACTTCTGATTCCTGCCTGCTACTACTACCAACACAGCACTCTGGGAAACCCCACAGCCCTTGCTTCTTCTTCTATTCAGTAAGTAAACTATGGTTTTTTGTTCTACTAAGTTGATGTAGGAAAGGCATTGGCCACCCCCAACCCTCTTTAGTGATCAATATAGTTGCAGACTGCAGACGCTAGGAGAGTAGTAGACCAAAAGTACCACTTAGGCATAGCACATACCTAATTGCTGATACACACTATAAGCAAATTTTCAAAATATGTTGTGCTAAAAAACTGCTTTAAAAAGTAAAACACCCCCAAAGACATTGATTAGACATTCTAGGCACAATTAGAGAAATGTAAATATTTATTTTTCTAGACAAATAAAAAAACCACCTCTTACACCCACCGCAACAACTGGCCCACCCCTTGCCTCAAATGAAATATCCCCGTCCTCATCCATTGTCCATGAAAATGAAATTCCAGAAACCTGATCGCAAATCCCGCATCCCTACCCACAAAATCAAACAAGTCCCACTCCCACCCATCAAAATAAAAGTTTAAAAAGAGGCAGAGGAACATAAACATGGAGCAATATCTCCTGTAGGTGCTCGTCCACTCTTCTCCGCTGGACCTCAATGCGTGCCAGCCTTGCAAGGACACGGTGCAGTATGGTGCGGTCTGAGACAGAGAGGGGGCAGCAGTGTGTGGTCTTGGATCGCGGTTAGCTTACTGCAGACTGCGGCACTGATGTTTTGGTTGGGAAGATGGGGATGCTGGGGCCTGGCTGGGGCCCTCAGCCGTTGCCTCCTCCTGGGTCACCAGCCTGCTGGTATTCAGACCGTATTGCCTCCAGCTTTCACTGCCGCATCAGGGCTGCTGCCTCCTGGCGCCCTGGTCCCTGGTGACCAGGAGCCGCTAGAAAGAAAAAAAGACATATTGTAAACAATGCTCTGTCACTCTGTGTCAAAAACCTGTATAAAATTATATAGTGGGACAGTAGCAGTATGTTGATGGCCCTTAGGGCCATTACATTTGATGTGATTAGAGTCACAGTCATAATTACCCACTCGCATAAAACTAAAGACAAATTTCAAAAGCTCTAACAGTCTGAAAGGAATTAAGACAGAATAAACACAGAAACACACCCGTTTATAAAACTGCTATATATTCTTTTCTATTCAAGGATTTCCTAGTAAAGTGCTTAGATGCATTGGGGCTTCAAGAATTAGGCCCATTTACTAATGAATGGTCTAGTTAGCTACAATAATAATTGATATGATCAGACTTGAATTTTCTTTTAACATCACTGGTCTGACCTTTTCCATTTGCATATTTTTCATTAGAGATCAGTCCACTGGAAACTGTCCAAAGCGATTGCAGCTTTGTCTCACTCTCTGCGAGGTTTGGGAAGCCTGTTGGAGAATGAATCAAGGTATTTAGATTGTATCTTAAAATCTGGTCATAAAAGCCTCAACAGGGATTGCAAAACAAGAATCCTTGTGTTGCTCTGTGCATTTTAATTTTGTTATCACTCAGACCAATTTAACCTTTATCTCCCTCAGCTAAAACCTACATCCTTTTGATGAAGTAGACAGTTGGAAAAACTATATATTCCAGTTCAGTCAGTGAAAGGATGACGGACTGGGATATAGCTTTGGCACCCTCGTCACAGACCATACCATCCAGAAAAGTTAATCAAATTGTATTATCCATTCAGCATCGCATTGTTCTTCTACTAATCTTAATCTTCACCATTGGCTTTGATATGCACCATTTAAGCATAACATTCTATCATCCACTCTTTTGCCAGAGAAAATTAGTCATCATTATCCAATCAATCAATCCATCCATCCAAACACAAGCCTGAACAAACCTTTCACCAACATCCATTTACCCAGCCATCCATCCTTGATTTCACCCATTCCATTCACCCAACTTGGTTTGCCTTAACCCACCAGAGCATTCCTTAGTTTCAGCCAACTTTCATTCAGATTAATTCATATCATCATCCCCCCCTAGCACCATTCCTTTCACACTTGTATCCTTTCACTCATATATATAGATTCATTTATATCATCACCACCCACCTAGCACCATTCCTTTCACACATGTAACCTTTCACTCATATATTACATACATCATGTCACCCATCCTTTCTCCTTCCATCCTGTTTTGTCTTTCCCCTCAAACCGTCATACTTAAAGTTCATTTATGAACCTTTGTCTGCTGAGTTGCAGATAGAAAAGAACATAATAAAAACTCAACTCCCACTGTATCTGCTAAAGCGGGGTGTTGTTCACTATCATGAGTCAGTCAACGCCCATGCAGTGAGTGTATTACTATTTGTCAATAAGAAAGCAATGTGACTTACCACTGCCTGCCCTTTCTGCCGCTGGTTCTTCCCCATACCTTGTGACTAATGCAGCTCGTCCCATCCGCTGGCACCGCTGTCCCTGGCACCGGTGGTTTGTGCAGCTAGAAAAACATTACACATTCCTAATTTTAGATATTTTAGATGCCAGATACGCCTCTCCCATTTTTTTAAAGCAAAATATAACTGCAAAACAAAACTTCACTACAGTTTGGTTATAGCTTCTTAATCTTCTATTAACATGCAAAACATCATGTTGGGCATTTTGCTGGTTGGCAATCATTAAAAAGCCAGGTAGTCAAGCCAATCAAAAACTTTTTGCAATTATGGTGGGCAGAGCTATAATGAATCAGAGTTATTGAAACACAATGAAGTGGTTCAATAATTGGTCAATGCAGGACATCTGGGTGCCGATTACGATCCTGTAAAAACCGGGTACGAACTGTCAGACGGAGCATATTCTCCGTCCGACGCGTACCCGGTCGTAACAATATACAAACATGGAAGTACGATTCGCACGGAAATACCATTTCCGTACGAATCCTACAAAACCCCGACCGACGAAAATAATCATACAAATGTGATCCGGGAAAGCGCCGAAGTGATGTCGGGACGCACGCAGCCTGCCATTCACGAACCAGGAAGTACGATTCGCACCGACGTCATCCCGAACAGACAATATTTTCGGGCAGCCAAAAACTGCCGGGAAATCAGGACGACGCGAACAAGGAGTACCTGTACGCGACGGACAGACATGGACCCGAACCTACGTGTCATCCCGGCCCTCATAGCAGTCGATCTCCTCTACAGGTTACAACGCAGACGCCGCAGAAGGTCAGAACAACAAAGGGAGGGGGGAAAGGGGGGGGCAGGAGCAGGGGCCGGCCACAAAACCCCCACCAAAGTCACACAGCACACATGCCCTGGACATACCTGACCCCCAGGCCCTGGTCACTACGAGGGGGTGGGGGCGTGTCCAGCAAAGCCAGCGTCCGCCACAACAGAAGTGCTTGACGACGCAAACCGGCAACACAACAATACAGGCACGTCCCGTACCCACGCATTAAGAGCGTGGGTACGAGTCGTACCATGCCCACACCTACGTCACCCCAACAATGGCGGGACAGCTTTACCCACATGGCAAAGGCCTGGGTACGGCCCGCACAAGCATTCCACAGCGTGGGTACGGATATGTACGGACCCTACCCACACCCCTGTATGCATGGAGCGTACCCCCATGCCAACAGTGTATGTACGACCCGTACCCCCATCCCGTATGCATGGAGCGTACCCCCACCCCAACCGTGTATGTACAACCCGTACCCTCACCCGCGTATGAATGGAGCGTACCCCCACCCCAACCATGTATGTACGACCCGTACCCTCACCCGCGTATGCATGGAGCGTACCCCCACCCCAACAGTGTAAGTACGACCCGTACCCTCACCTGCGTACGTATGGAGCGTACACCCCACCCCATCAGTGTAAGTACGACCCGTACCCTCACCCGCGTATGCATGGAGCGTACCTCCCACCCCAACAGTGTAAGTACGACCCGTACCCTCACCCACATACGTATACGTCCCACCCCAACAGTGTAAGTACGACCCGTACCCTCACCCGCGTATGCATGGAGCGTACCCCCACCCCAACCGTGTATGTATGACCCGTACCCTCACCCGCGTACGTATGGAGCGTACCCCCCACCCCAACAGTGTAAGTACGACCCGTACCCTCACCCGCGTATGCATGGAGTGTACCCCCCACCCCAACAGTGTAAGTACGACCCGTACCCTCCCCCACATACGTATACGTCCCACCCCAACAGTGTAAGTACGACCCATACCCTCACCCGCGTATGCATGGAGAGTACCCCCACCCCAACCATGTATGTACGACCCGTACCCTCATCCGCGTACGTATGGAGCGTACCCCCCACCCCAACAGTGTAAGTACGACCTGTACCCTCACCCGCGCATGCATGGAGCGTACCCCCCACCCCAACAGTGTAAGTACGACCCGTACCCTCACCCGCATATGCATGGAGCGTACCCCCACCCCAACCGTGTATGTACGACCCGTACCCTCACCCGGGTACGTATGGAGCGTACCCCCGCCCCAACAGTGTATGTACGACCCGTACCCCCACCCCAACCGTGTATGTACGACCCTTACCCTCACCCGCGTATGTATGGAGCATACCCCCACCCCAACCGTGTATGTACGACCTGTATCCTCACCCGCGTACGTATGGAGCGTACCCCCACCCCAACAGTGTAAGTACGACCCGTACCCTCCCCTGCGTATGCATGGAGCGTACCCCCCCACCCCAACCGTGTATGTACGACCCGTACCCTCACCCGCGTACGTATGGAGCGTACCCCCCCACCCCAACAGTGTAAGTACGACCCGTACCCTCACCCGCGTATGCATGGAGCGTACCCCCCACCCCAACAGTGTAAGTACGACCCGTACCCTCACCCGCGTATGCATGGAGAGTACCCCCTCCCCAATAGTGTAAGTACGACCCGTACCACCACCTTCTAAGCGCACATATCCTGAAATAGGAGGGGTGGGTGCCTATCACTCCCAGCAGTGCCCAGACACAGGAGGGGTGGGTGCAGAGTCCTCCCAGCAGTGCCCAGACATAGGAGGGGTGGGTGCCTATCACTCCCAGCAGTGCCCAGACACAGGAGGGGTGGGTGCAGAGTCCTCCCAGCAGTGCCCAGACATAGGAGGGGTGGGTGCCTATCACTCCCAGCAGTGCCCAGACACAGGAGGGGTGGGTGCAGAGTCCTCCCAGCAGTGCCCGAACATAGGAGGGGTGGGTGCAGAGTCCTCCCAGCAGTGCCCAGACATAGGAGGGCTGGGTGCCTATCACTCCCAGCAGTGCCCAGACACAGGAGGGGTGGGTGCAGAGTCCTCCCAGCAGTGCCCAGACATAGGAGGGGTGGGTGCAGAGTCCTCCCAGCAGTGCCCAGACATAGGAGGGGTGGGTGCCTATCACTCCCAGCAGTGCCCAGACACAGGAGGGGTGGGTGCAGAGTCCTCCCAGCAGTGCCCAGACACAGGAGGGGTGGGTGCAGAGTCCTCCCAGCAGTGCCCAGACATAGGAGGGGTGGGTGCCTATCACTCCCAGCAGTGCCCAGACACAGGAGGGGTGGGTGCAGAGTCCTCCCAGCAGTGCCCAGACATAGGAGGGGTGGGTGCCTATCACTCCCAGCAGTGCCCAGACACAGGAGGGGTGTGTGCAGAGTCCTCCCAGCAGTGCCCAGTCACAGGAGGGGTGTGTGCAGAGTCCTCCCAGCAGTGCCCAGACATAGGAGGGGTGCGCGCCTATCACTCCCAGCAGTGCCCAGACACAGGAGGGGTGGGTGCAGAGTCCTCCCAGCAGTGCCCAGACATAGGAGGGGTGGGTGCAGAGTCCTCCCAGCAGTGCCCAGACATAGGAGGGGTGGGTGCCTATCACTCCCAGCAGTGCCCAGACACAGGAGGGGTAGGTGCAGAGTCCTCCCAGCAGTGCCCAGACATAGGAGGGGTGGGTGCCTATCACTCCCAGCAGTGCCCAGACACAGGAGGGGTGTGTGCAGAGTCCTCCCAGCAGTGCCCAGTCACAGGAGGGGTGTGTGCAGAGTCCTCCCAGCAGTGCCCAGACATAGGAGGGGTGGGTGCCTATCACTCCCAGCAGTGCCCCTGCAAAGAAAAGGGTGGAGTACCCACAGATCCAATGCCCACAAATGTCAGTCAGGTGCACAAAGATCCTGCAGTACCTGTACCACATGTGTGCGAGGCTGGGAGTATACACATGCATAGGGCCAAAAAGAAAACATGTACACATGAAGTCATGGCAACAGTCTACACACACAAGTACAGTGACCACCAAGGACGCCACGAATGATGCAGGTGGAGACATCGCTCAGCATGCAAGGCCCAAGTCTAACGAGTCCGTCACACACCCAGCCAATGTAGACACAGCTCAGCACCACATATTGGAAAGACCCTGCAGGGAAGATGTCAGGTTACACAGAGGAAGGAACACACCTTGGGACGATGACACCATGCAGTAACTGCGTACATGAACAAAGTTATGTAGCCAACAGCTTGTGATGGCACACAGATACCAGGATCCACCCTATGACCAGTACAAGACTACAATTCCCACACACCCAACACATTATCACCACCCAAAATAATAGGGCAGATCCAGCAACAGCAATACCAGACAGACAGTAGTGTACTAAGGAAACAGAAATTGCTTTATTCAACATCAAAAAAATGTGTTTGTCCCTTGAAAGTTCAAAATGTACAATGCCCATAGGGCAATCCAAAGTTCACGTCCAGGTGGGGGACACAGTGGGACGCGTGTCCCCTAGCTTGCCTGCACACTCAGACTCCTTCGTCTTCCAGAGCGGGGAGGGCATCATGTGGGGGGGAAGGACCAGGCACCGCTGGGACATGAGGGCGAAGGGTAGGCGTCGTGGGTGCAGGGATGGAGGACTCCACCACAGGGGGTGGGTCAGGGCCAAAGGCGGAGGCCAGGATGGCGCTGCACACCTTAGCAAGGTCCTCCAGCGACTCCCCTGCACCCGAAGGAACCACAGGCCCCAAGGAGGGGGGGGGGTGGAGGGATGGGTCGCAGCGCCACTGGGGGAGGGTGTGGACTGGGGGGGGACTCAACCACCCTGACCGGGGACTCCCTTGACCGCTTGCGGGGTGGTGTCACTGTGGGGCTCAGGGACAGAGCGGCCATGAAGGAGTCTTTGCCGGATATGTGGCCAGGAGAGCTGAGGGGAGGGGATTTGGAGGGAGTGGATTGGGTGGAATGCGGACTCCCACTCTGGCTGCGTGTCTTACGTTTGCCCCCTGACCCAGTGGGTGTGCCTACTTCACCCTGTGTGTGCGTGCCAGGAGGTGTGCGTTTGACCTTCCCTGCTGGTGTGGTGCCTGTGTCTGTTGTGGTGGGTGCATGCTGACGTCTGGGTGTACGTGGGACAGGCATGGGAGTGGGAAGTCTGGATGGGTCAGGGGTAGGGGGTTGGACGTAGCGCTGCAGGAGACCCACTGCTGCAGTCAGTGTCGACTCAATGGACCTCAGCAAGTTGCGTTGGTCAGCCTGCGATGAGAAAATGCCCTCCAAGTATGCCTCCATGTTGTGCAGCACTTGCTGTGGCCATGGAGGACATTAAGCATCGCAGCCTGACCAACCTGCAACTACCACTGGATGTCCACAGACTCGGCATTGGCGGCAGCAGTAGAGACAGGGGCAGGGGGTGCGGTGCCTGGCAGGAAGGAGACATGTGGTGACTGGGCACGCTGGGAAGGGACACGAGCAAGTGGGAGGTGGCTGATGGCAATGGAGGGGGCGGGGAGAGATGTTGTGCTGCTGTCAGCTGCTGGTGCAGCCTCCGCCCACTCGGAGAGATCATCCTCGGACCCGTCAGCTTCAGATTCTGTTGTGCCAGTGGACAGGTCCTCGACCTCACTCTCCTCCGCCTCAGTTCCACTCGATGTGCCAGGCACAATGTCACCGCTGGCACTGGTGCTCGGTCCCTCCGCTCCGTCTGTGCTCATGTCTCCCTCCGTGTCCCCCGATGATGCTGTGGGCAAGGTGAAGAGACAGCAATCAATCATACACCTGTATACATATGTCACATAGGTTACAGTGCATAGCCTGAAAAGAAAGATCAGTAACATCTACAAAACAAGGTACAGATGTAGGGCATGCAACACACAGTTGGTTGACCCACCATGCCACTGAAAAACTATGGAGAGCATGACACAATAGCAAATGACATGAAATGGAGTGTGACAGAGGAGCCAGGCCCTGGGGACAATCCAGCACTGCATCTGCACCACACAGCGTCGCCGAAAATAGGGATGATCAGGGACCATATCCATGAACTTGAGGCACAGTCTGCATAGGTAATATTGAAAACATGCCCACCATGACTGGCTCACTGCACCTTGAGTGCATGTGCAGACAAACATCACACACTGGCCAGACCTAGCAAGGAGATATCAGCTTTTGACATGTAGGCTTTGCCCGCACCAACCACCCCCTACATGAGACAATTTGTTGAGACACAGGAAGCACTTACATCTCTTAGTCTGGGTGAAATACACATGGGCTGGATGAATGCAAGATTGGACACCAAATACCCAAGGTGCGCCTGTCCAAATAATCATGTACAAATGGGCATCATCAGATGATTGTAACAAGACACACAGGCACTGGCCACCGTGAGTATGAACAAGGAAAATCAGGTCAGGCTGTACAGTGGACACTTTTACGTCAATATACATGGTGCCAGGGGACAATGGCACAGAGCACAACCTATGCTGTAGACACTGAGAGTGTCCACATTTTGAGATGACATACATGACACCTAGGAAAATATGCCCCAGGGGACAGTGGTGGCCACACAACTCCATGGTCCTGAATGGGAATGACTGCAACACACGCCACCATCCCTGCACTATGCGTATCGCACACTCATGCACATCATGTCACAGGCCACAACATAGGACATGCGTGCTGTAAGGCATGACACTTGAGAGACTAACTCCCATGTCTGGACTCAGCATCAGTGCCAACTGACATGGAACCCACAAGTACTGAACTGGACAGGGCACAGGCAAGGTCCCAAAACCTGTTACACACCACCCCCACACATGATGCTACAGGCATAGTTCACATGGAGAAAGTGCCAGCCTACATAACCTTGTGAAGGAGTGACTACACACAGACCAGGGAACACATTGCAAGGAGGGGAAGGGAGGCAGGAGAGCACCGCTATACTGTGGGTAACTGGATCTGCACAGCACCTTTAAACCCTGGCAGTGTATCCATGCAACTGTGCACTTACATATGCTGGTGACACACAACAAACACACATGTACCTACCCCCTTCCTGCTGCTGCTTCTCCTTTAAGCGCCTGTCCAAGTCTGGAAATACCACCGCCAGCACATGCTTGTGGATGTGGGTCAGACGGCGGCGCCCGCGGTTCTTATGGGTCTCAGGTGAGTCCCACAGCAGGACCTGTGCGATCCTCCGCGTCCAGCACCAGATATCCTGCCAGGGTTTCCTCACCTGGGCCAGGCGCCGCTTGCGACCCTCCGTCCTCCTCACGGCACTGACGGCGTTCATCCATATCTGCTTCTTGGCAGAGGCGCCTACCTGTGAGGATGAACAAGTGACACTACATCAATACACCTGGCACATGTCACAGAGACACATATTAGAACTAAATCAAATTTCAAATTTATTTATTATGTTTTGGCTCTCAAAGAGGGCCACATAAACATGTACAGACAAAACAACACAGTCATCACAAGTACAAGAATTATAAAAACATAGTATTCGAACCGTAATAGGTACACTGCAAGCCATCAGTCCCACAAGGCCGGGCCGGCACAATCTTCCAGAGAATTTAATAAATAGCTAAAAATCCTTTAAAAAAGTTAAAAACATAAGCACAGAACATTTCATTTGGTGGGCAATAAAGTGCATGAAGAAAATCTTGTAAAGTGACAATGCTGAGGCGAAGACAAATTACTTTAAGCCATCGCTTGCGCAAGCTACGTAACATAGGACAAATCAAAAGTACATGCATACAGTCCTGATTATTTAATTTACATAGATTGCACAACGGTGAAGTGCCATGCCATTTAGACAGCAACACGTTAAGAGGGATTAAGTCATAACGTAATAGAAACCAAAACCTACGTATCCCATGTGGCAGGTTCCACAGGGCATACGGTTGGGGCTGTTTCAACCTATAGGAGGAGATCAGCAGCTCCACATTCCTTTTATCTCCAACTGTTTCTTTGTCGGATAGAAAACAATACTCCCACGAAGCCTCCCTGAGAACCTGCTTTAACTGCGTGGGAGAATAGGAGAAAAGAGCGCTTTCATCCAGTCTAAGGATTTTCACAGCCCTTCTAAAATTATTAACAAGTTTAGAGAACTCCTTAAAATTGCCCAAAAGTTCATTTTTGAGTAAAACTCGCAGGGTTCCTTCTCTCGCTCTGGCTAAGCTGGCTACCCACCTTATTAAGGCACACAGCCCCTGAACCCAGGCACTCCTGAGTCCAAAATCCAGCCTGCAAGCAGCCAGTGGACAGGCATTGTTAAGATTCGAGAGGGATCTTAGGAGTTTTCCCTCAGTCTTGTGGCAAAAGTCCCAATATTTTATCTCAATTATTTCTATACCATACAAGATGGTTGCGGGGATTTTAGCTCTAAATACTTCTAGAAGGCTAGAAAAATGTCTTTTCCCCGTTGCCAGGTATAGGGACTTTAACCCATTGCCTTGGGCAAGAGCTTTGCGGGAGCAATGCTCTATATGAGAATTCTCGCTCATATTGACCGAGAATATTTTCCCTAAAAAGGTATAACAAGTTACGACCTCCAATCTAAGCCCTCCGATAGCCCAACCAAAATTTGTCGAGCGGCATTTCTTCCTACCAGCGATACACATCACTTTACTTTTATTAATATTGATCTTCATATGATGCTCCCCAGCAAAGTCCTGAAGAGCCTGAAGTCGATTAGCCAGACCCATGGGAGTTAAGTCAAGCAATAACACATCATCGGCATACATCAGACAGGCTATTGGCACCCCTCCTATCAACGGTGCGATCCCCTCACTATGGGACACAGCTGCAGGGAGGTCAGTTGTGTATAGGGAAAACAACAGGGGCGCCAATAAGCAGCCCTGTTTAAGGCCATTCTGAGATGGTATTTTGGCCGACAGCCCCCTTTCGCCCCCCATTAAGACCCTGCACCAGGTCTCAGTGTGCAGAGCCCGCACCAATTCCAGCAGGGGAGTAGGGACACCCATCCTCGCCAATTTTCTCCACAGCGTTCCCCGATCTACTTTATCGAATGCTGTGGAGAAATCAATGAAGGCGGCGTATACAACACCCCCTCTCACCTGGACATATTTATCAGTAATAACCTGAAGGGCAGTCAGGTTGTCCAGAGTGCCATGTTCCCTTCGGAAGCCAGTCTGTTCCAACGGCAAGATGTTGCGCTCCTCGACCCAATCAGAAAGAGATCTCAGGAGGCATTTCGCAAAGACCTTTCCGATGGAGTCGAGGAGCGCAATCATGCGATAGTTACTGGGACTGTCCCTTGTTCCCTTTTTGAAGATAGGGACCAGAATGCTTCCTCTCCACGATGCAGGGACATGTTTAGAAAGATGGCATGCCCTAAACAGGGGGTACAAGATTTTACTCCAGGTTGAAGGGTCTTGTTTTAGGACCGTCATCGGAAGCTCATCCGGTCCCATAGCCCCAGAGGATCGCATATTTTTTATAGCCAACTCGATTTCCTTCTCAGAGGGAAAGAAGACCGAGTCATCAGGGGCAGCGTACATGAAGTTATCCACACCTGTGGTCCCATTCCCTGCATATAATTCTCGGATATGAGAGGACCATAGATCTTCCGGTATAGCTATGGGAGTAGGGGAGTGGCGAGTACCACATCCTTTCCCGATTATTGCCCAAAAATCTTTAATGTTGCCATAAGCAGCAGATTCCCTTAATTTAATCCATACTTCATCCTCCCTGTCCCTTTTAATTTTTAGCTTAAGTCTGCTTCTCTTTCTTCTTAACCTAGCGATATCTTTCCCACGTTCCAGTACCCTTTCGACATACTGTGCACGGATTAGTTTGTTTAATTCCCTATTCAGATTACGGAGAGTTAGAGAAACTACCTCTCCTTTTTTCCTAGGGGGGACAGTTTTTTTAGCATTCAATAAAATCTTTATCATGAATTCCTCAAAACAAACTATTTCATTTCCGTTCCACTCTTCTATTTCCCTAAGGGTATCGGTCAGTAGCTCCTGCACCCCATTAATGGCAGCGTTATTCCAGAAGCATCTTCCAGATGTCGAGTGGAAGGTAGCCTCCCTGCCATTTAGCGACCAGGAGGCCGTATTCATAGAATTTAACGAAATTGATAGTGACAATATACTGTGGTCGCTCAGAGTCGTGGGTGTGATCTTTAAGTCAAGAATCTGGGGAAACAGACTGTAGCTGGCGATAGCATAGTCCAAAATTGATGACCCAAAGGGGGATTTGTGGGTATAATTTGCTGGGGCGTCGGATGGAAATCTTCCATTTAAGATAATACCATCCCCGATCGCTAATTCTTTTAACAAGATCTTCCCCCTTTTATTTGTCTTTAAGTTTTCAGGGAAGAGCGTCTGGGGGATGCAATGTGCTTCCTCCTTAGCTTTATCCCTGAAGAGTTTTAGACTAGCGTTTGAAACTTTACAATTCAAATCACCAATAAGCAAAATTACAGGAAAAGGAGGTGAGTTTTTTATCTTATCCATATACTGGAGAACCCGCTGCAATGTATCATTAAAACATTCCTCAGGCGGAATATACACATTGAAAATTACCATGGGGTATTTTACATTGTCATGGAACATATTTTCTAATGTTATTGTGTGGAAAAGTCTACTGGAGTCAATATAATGGGAAAATCTCCATTGAAACTTATTTGACAGTAAACAGGCGAGCCCCCCCCTAGCATGCCCTTTCTTAGAGGGCGCAGCCGGAACTTCCAAAACATAAAAATCTTTTAAGGGCGTTAACCTATCTATGCACCATGTTTCCTGGATGCACAATATATCAGCCTCCAGAGTGGATAAAAAGGTCATTTTCTCCGGGCTGCTATGGAATCCGGCCGCATTCCAAGAAATTATGTTTAAGGCTGGGTTAAAGATGGTGGAACAATTTGGGGTTATCCTTATTTTTTGTTGATAATGCACTATGGAGCCAATTCCACCGGTTATTGTCATCATTGAGTGTGGAATTCTCAACTAGTGGGAGAGGCTTCACGTGCGATACTGTGCGTTTTCCCCTGGAAACCCAAATTTTCAGGTCTCTCAGAGGAGAGGTTACCCCGTTTTGTTCACCACCCCTCAACCCCTGCTTATCGAAAGAGTTTGGCTTGCCTGGGGTAGAGATAGGTAGGATATCAATACCTAAGCGTTGAAAATTTTCAGCCTGTTCTAGTATCAAATTTGTTATGATAGGGGAATAAAATTTCACCCGAATACTCAAAACCCGACTACCACCCAACAAAGTTACCAGTTCAATGTCTCTAGACTGAATGTGATAGAGACATTCAACCTCACTGAAACGCTTGAGAAGCCAGGCTCTATTTAATAAGAGGTCAGTATCAAATAATGGAACAAAATCTAGTACACGCACATCCACAGGGGCCTTTAACATACTTACAGACCGGGCCGGAGGGCGAGAATTTTCAGAGTCAATTGTTACCACAAAGGGGGGGGCCAAAGGGTTTAAAAACCCAGATGGATTAGAAATTGGACCTCCAAGAGCACTCCGAGAAGGAGAGCCTGGGAGAGAGCCCCCAATTTGTGGTAAATCTTCCTGGGAAGGCAGGCTGCCTTGTTCAATTTCCACCTCCACCAAGGTTGAAGAGGATAAATTCACACCCATGTCCACTTTTAAAGCAGTAGATAAGGATTCCCCATTCCTTATTTCATTCTCCCTTGTCTCTGTGCATTTTTGGAAAATGATCCTCCGTTGCTTCTTCTTTCTATACTTTCGAATAGGTTTCCTCTTACTGGCTTTGGTACTTTTTTGTTTACCATATTTTCTCTTTTCTTCATTGACCTCAGATTTGTCGGCCAGGAGGTCTTTTCCACCATCCGGGACAAAGATAGGAAATAATTCCTGAACCGTTTTGGGGCCTGGCAAGACTTTATCCTCCTCCTCTATCTCCAGGACTATATTCTTGATACAGTTAGAGGCTGCAGTATGAGGCAACTCCTTATGAGGGACCATAGAAGACTCTTCATTTTTCCTAACTAGTTTGCTTCTAATGGCTTTGAATTTCCCCTCAGATACAGATTGTTCAGACTTAGGGGGAGAGGCCTTACTCGCATCCGGCACTTTCTGCAGCAATAACTTTAGGATCTGGGTAACTGATTCAAGGATACAGTCCGAGCTGCCTACAAATTTCCCTAGAAGCAGCAAGATTGAAGCAAGGAGTTGTTCCAGCGCGATCATGGACTCAGAGATCGGCTTTTCTCGTGCTTCTGCAGTGCAGATATTATCCAGGAGATTGAGGTCGGGGCTCTTGGAAGAGTTTAGCAAGTCAGATATTTCATGACTATTTAGCGACGGGGTGCTACTATACAGCATTAATCCTGATGGGGTGGCTCCCCCCTGAACTTTAAATTGCTCCAGAGATTCCACTTTAGCAGGGCTTACGTAGCGTCCCCATAGTTCCAAATCAATGGATAGTGCAGACAGGTCATCCCCCGGCCTGTCATTCATGGGTGACTGAGGGATCGATGGTATGTGCGCTGACTCACTTATAATCATCAACTTCCCATCTGTAGGGTCCCGAAAGGGAGACCCTCCTGCCATAGTTTGGGGGGCCCCCTGCTGGACCTGGGGAAATCGGGGCACAGAGGTAGTTGGTACGTGTACTTCCAAGACTTTAGTATCTGGATTATGTAGAGTCGCACATTTAGGTTTTTTTATACCAGATAGATCCCAAAGTTCAGATAACAGACATTGTCTTTTTAAAGGTGGGTTGGTTACTGACTTGTTTCTTGTGCGGAAGGTAGTTAATTTCCGGGCAGGTTTTTCTCCCACTACCCTTCCTGATCGTAAAGTTTTAGACATTTTCCACAGTAATTAAAAGGAAATGTAGCAATATAAAATGAATAAAAGTCTGGAGTTGAGTCAGTCCCTGGCACAGCAGGTAGGACCAGGGTGCAGTATAGCTATCACAGTACTTGCATCACATTACCCTTCTACTCAAATGGGCACGAATGCAGACAAATAATTACAATGTAAAAAATGAGAAATAAGGGACCGGGCCCAGCCCGGCCTACCTCGGTCACTGAGGGCCACAGAGGGCCCGCCCTTTGCCCGGGCTTAGCCCCGGCGCCGACCCGCGCGCGATCCCGCGACGCGGCCTTCAGCTGATCTTATGTGCGCCTCCAGGCGCTGGCGCTGCGTTCAATGAGCGCGCCGCCGCTAGTGCTGCCGGGAGATGGAGTCCCGGGGCGGCGACGCTGACTCTGGCACGGTGTGACTCTTGGCGGTGGCGGTGGCGGTGACAGCAATGGCGTGTTCCGGCGTTTTGCAGGCTAACCAGGTAGGTTTTTCAGCTCCCCTAGAAGAGTACTTAGCTGAAAGAGTTCCTGGAGGGTTTCTACAGGTAAGTCCTCAGCCGTGCAGTCCCATGGGAGTTCTTCTCCAAGACGTGGCTCAGGTGGAACTAATGCGGTTCCAGCACGTGAAAAGAAACAAAGAAAATATGATGGTAAATCCTGCACAGGCACCGAGCCTCTTGACGGCTCCCGAAGGTGCACAGGCGCGTGATCCTTAGGTATGCCCACAAACACGGAGGTAGAAAGGAATGCAATCCGAGCCTTTCAAGCAGCTCTTGCTGTGGTCCAGTGCGTGTGTCTTGGGAATGCCAGGGAAACGGGGTTTGTCAGAAAAAGGAAATCCGAGGCTTTCAGACGGCTCTGAACGCGTGTTGCGCGTATGTTTTAAAGAATGCAGTTGTCCTGAGCAGGGCGGCACTCTAAACTTCAGCGGAGGGTCACTCACTTAAATCAGGTCGTTGTCCAGGTGAACTGTACCAATATTAGAACTATTTTGCTGTTTACAACAAGGCATGATATGCATCCAACGCATTGCACCTTTGTCATAGGGACATGATCCTCTGGGGAAGGGCAAAAGCAGTACGTGCCATTGAAAGTACACAGGTGGAATGAGGGCAACGACACATTCAATGATCCAGGCTCACACTGTGCATCAGAAGGTACACCAGGATAATGTGCAGCACCTCTAAGCAGTCACATGCCACAGGCCACTGACGCTACCGCAACAGAGTACACAGACACACACAGGCACAGGACATTCACCTGCCATCGCCAAATGCAGCGACAAACCCTACTCTGCACATGTGCCACTAGACGGGGGGCTCACAGGTGTGGGGCTGGCTCTGCACGTCAGACACACAGCACTGCTCCCTGCTCACATCACATGGGCAGGGTATATCCATCCCTCATGCAGCCCGGGTGCCACACTCCACATATGCACCCACCCACATGACAGGGGACTTACACACACACCGATGTCCAGGGTACCAACACATCATGTGGACACTCTCAGCACAGGTACACAGGACTAACACACATCTGAGGGTACAGTCACCTGTCACACTGGGCTGACCACATAATAAAATGAGGACTGTAGAGGCTACATTCCCAGGAGGACAAGACAGGCAGTATGTGGCATGCACCATGCAGTGATTGTCACAGTAAACACAATGCAAGTGAGGACGGCAGACATGCACCACAGCATGCACTGGCTGGGAGACATCAGGCATTCCCCCCCTGGAACCCCCCCTACAGTACATAGCATGTGTGTCACACCTGGACACAATGCCAGAAGTCACAGTCACAAACAAGGGACACAGTCTGTGCTAGTAGACTCTGCACTCACCTGAAACCCTGGTCGCCCATACAGCATGGGGTACTGTGGGAGGATCACATCCGGCAAAGCCAGGTTCTCCTCCAGGGTGAAAGGCTGTGCCCTCTCCACAGACCTTGACATGGTTCCAGGGAATCAGTAGCAGCAGCTGGCTCGTAGAATCCAGAGATGTGCAGGCAAGTGCTCCCTCATGGGACCTGGCTGCCTTATATCTGCCTTGCTGGCCTGTTTCATGCACAGGAGTACAGAGTGATTGGTCACTCACATTTGCATCCTATGTTTTCTCCAATCCCTTCAAACCTAGCACAGTCAGTGGGTTCTTATTGTGTTTTTTTCTTGAGCATGATGTCAACTCCAGAACCACATTGCAGTAGATTCATTCAAACTGACTACTGCTGTGCACCTGCTGAAAAAATTTCAAACTTTAAACTTGGTCTCCATGACAACCAGCATGCATGTAGGCCTTTATACTTGTCCCTCATGTGTTCTCGTGTATGCGTACCCATAGTAATATGGACCGTACACGCGTGCGTACGCTCACTATCACTATGGGTACGCATACGCGAGAACACCCATAGTGATACGGACCGTACACACGCCTGTACGCTCACTATCACTATGGGTGTTCTCGCGTATGCGTACCCATAGTGATACGGACCATACATGCGTGCGTACGCTCACTATCACTATGGGTACGCATACGCGAGAACACCCATAGTGAGACGGACCGTACACACGCCTGTACGCTCACTATCACTATGGGTGTTCTCGCGTATGCGTACCCATAGTGATACGGACCGTACACACGCCTGTACGCTCCACTATCACTATGGGTACACATACGGCAGCACTCCCATAGTGATAGGGAACGTACACAGGCCCTCTGAGCGAATGTACGGTGCCTTTCACACATCACAGTGGTGACAGGCAGCACACAGGAAGGAATAGGGCTGACATACTTGTCCATGGATGGACATCATGGCATTGTCTGGGCAGTACTACATGTGTGGGGCACAGGTGAGAAAGGCTGTGATGTGGCACATTACTCCGGAGTCGAGAGGGCACCAGATGTATGATGAGATGTGTACAGATGTTATGTGTGATGGTGCAATGTGTGCCAGGCATGCCCTTCACTCCTTTGACATGTGTGCATGTCGTACTGCACACTTGGGATGAGCGTCACTGGCATGGCACAGTCAACAACACACGCAAGTGTCCCCTGATGCCCGCTACAGGGGTTACCACACCAGACATGTGACTACCCACAGTGCACAATGTGTCTATGTCATGTATGTGTGGGGTGTTTCCATTGGCTTGATGTTGGTGCTCCCTCAAATGCATCAGCTGTTGCAGCAACCAACATGTGTCTGTGTGTAGATTGACATGGCACACTGTTATGCACACCAGGCCACATGTGGTATCGGATGTGAGGTGCGTATGTATGCATGGGACACGGAGTAGCGTAACAAGGACATGTCTGCATCCTCTCAATGAATGTGCGGTGAGTCATTACATGTACACCTTATTGGCAAGGTGTGTGGGCTGTCCTAGTGTGATGTCGTGTGACCTGTGGCTCTAGTGTTCCGCTACCAGTCTCTGAAATCGACATCCTACTTCTGCTGATGTGTTGATGTATGTTATGTTATGTTATCAGTTTTGTAAAGCGCAAACAGCTGCCCTCGCAACGGGGCGTCCCGGCGCTGAAACCATAACACCACCAACTGAAACAGGGGGAAGGGAGGGACCTAACAGGGGGGGAAAAGATAGGTTTTAATAGTTCTGCGGAAAGCTAGGATGTTGTCCATGCATCGAATATTGAGGGGAAGGGAGTTCCATAATTTGGCCCCCAGTAGTTTGAAGGAGCGCCCTCCGATGCGGCAAAACTTAGTGTAGGGCACCGTAGCTAGGTGTTGCCCCATGGACCTGAGGTTCCGTTTGGGAGAGTAGGGGGTCAGCAGTGAGCGGAGTAGCTCCGGGCCTTCGTTCCTCATGATTTTAAAGGCGAATATGAGGGCTTTGAACTGGATGCGGGCTTCCATGGGTAACCAGTGTAATCTGTGAATGGTCGCTCTCGCCGAGCATCTTTTAGGGAGACCTACTATGTCACTCCTGTGTTGCGTCTGGCTGTTCACTTACACTGGGACACAGCTAATCCCATACCATGGCATGTGGAGGTTCACAATCTCCGTGTGTAGCTGGGTCTTGGTAGGAGTGTCACCTGGCAGCCATACGTGTCCAGGGCATGTGGCACATACCTGACTCCGTATGTCGCATATGTGTATTGACAGATTGACATGTGCTCAGTACAAAAAAATTGTTGTTGTAGTGCACTCACTCTTCCTTGTCACTTCCAAATTACTGCAGAGCGCCGCCTCTTCCCCGACCAATTCCGGACTTGGCTGACATGCGGGAGAATGACTGTATCCAGTGCTACCGCTTCCCCCAACCGTTGATTGAGGAGTTGACGGCGAGGCTGGCACCACACCTGCAACCGCTGCACAGGTATCCTACGGCACTGACACCCAAGCTGAAGGTAATGGCAGCCCTACATTTTCTTGCCACGGGTACCTTTCAATATACCATAGCTCATGTTGGTGGCATGTCCCAGAGCATGTTCAGCCGTGTGCTGCATGATTTCTTAGAGGCCATGTTGCTTCACTTGGATGAGTTCATCCATTTCCCTACTCCTGAACTGTTGACTGGGGTCAAGCGTGGATTCTATGCCCTGGGAGGGATGCCCCATGTCATTGGGTCCATAGATGGGACACATGTGGCTTTGGTACCACCACAGGCACAGGAGTTGGCGTACAGGAATCGCAAGCACTACCACTCCATCAATGCCATTGTGGTGTGTCTGTCCAACATGGTGATTTCACATGTCTGTGCTCGTTTTCCAGGATCAGCACACGATGCCTACATCATGAGGCCAAGCAGGGTGCCTGAAATGATGACGCAGCTGCGCAACAAACGAGCATGTGTTGTTGGTGGGTACACTCTGGCAGTCCTGTATTTAACGCCATCTCCCTGTCTTACTGCTTCTCCTGACTCACTGTTGTCCATGATGTTTCCATGTAGGGGACGCTGGCTATCCCAACATACCATGGCTGATCACACCTCTCCGCAACCCCATCACGCCGGCCCAGCACCGCTACAACACCGCCCATGGCCGGACAAGGCGAGTGATAGAGAGGACATTTGGCCTCCTGAAGAGCTGATTCAGATGCCTCCACAAGACCGGCGGCGCCCTCCCATATGCCCCGGCGAAGGTCTGCAAAATCTTCATGGTCTGCTGCATGCTGCACAACATGGCAGTTGAGAAAGCTGTGCCACTCATCCTGGATCAAGATGATCAGGACCATCCACCCGTGGAGGACGAAGGGCTTGGCAATGGGGCTAGTGATGTGGAGGATGTGGTTCCGCAAGAGGACATCCGGAGTCGGCTCATACGCAACTTCTTTGCTTAGTGGTGAGTACCAGTGTCTGTGTGTGCACGCATTGGTCCCCGTGTGGCATGTGTTGCGATGTGTGTGTCCATCTGCATGTATGCCACGTGAGTCAGAGGTGTGTGTGGATGTGTCACTGGAGTGATGGTGCCAGTGATGGTTGTATTTCCCCAGTCATAATTGTGACCTAGCATGTTGTCATCCTTACATGTGTCGAGTACATGCACATGCAAGTGGCTGTGCTTTTTGTGGCTGACTTCTTGTGTGTCTCTCATCCCCAGGTACTTGTGCATGCCGTCTGCTGGTTGCATTGTTGTGGCACTGCTATTCCTCATGGACACGTCATCGTGTGCTGACTCAGCGTTACACGCACGGACAAGTTTGGAAGTCTCCTTAGGGTAAGGGATGCATCAGGGGTGTATTGGGTGTGGCAGTTGTTTACGATGTGTGCACACTGCCCCTGTAGATGTTTAGTTCCTCTGCAGACATGTCGCATCACCATGGGACACATGACATGTAGCTGTGAAGACCTGAATAGATGGTCAGACTTGTTGCCAGTCATCTGTGATGGGATAGTGGATTGTGATGATGGCATCAATGTGTGTAACACTGCCCTCAGACACATACGGTTTGCATTGGCTTGACATGGTGTGGGACTTCCACATCAGAGGATCAATGGTGTATGGCAGCCTATCCGTGAGCAGCAGGGGGTGTTTAGCTGTTAGCCGCCACTTGTGTGCCAGTTCCATGGCTATCACGCATTTGTGCTGCAGAAGGGGGGTTCCAGTGTTGGACCCACATGTTACTCCACATGACCTGTTCATGTGTACTCCGAGTTGCCTCTGCATTCCCAAATACATGAATAATAAAGGTGTCCCTATGCCTCCAAGGTGCCTATTCTCAGTCAATGCTGGTGTGTTGCCACGGTGCATCCGGCATGTCTGCCATGGTTTTCCGTGATAGTGGCTATGTGTCTATGTGTCGAGTAGCAAGATGCAAGCTGTTTGTGTGGGATTAGACTGTGTATTGTGCATGATGCCCATGACTGTGTGGGTATTGTGACATGTGCCATCCCCTTGCATCCAACGTTGGGCAGGCCACCATTCTCTGCATCCACCTGACTCAAGCTTGCAGGACATGGTTCTGCCACCTGTCCACACATACCTGGGTGCCCCCCAGGACACTCCACATGATCCCTGATCTCTGCGCATGGCTGTCGCTGTACTCAATATGTCTGTCGGCACGGTTGTGCGGCAACCCCCTCAGCTGGTTGGGCCCATCACGGGTGTGTATGGTGCTCCATGTCCGTCTTGCCTAATACATTGTGACCCATGTGTGTCCTGTGCCAGACTCAGGCCCCAGGGTGTGGATGGTTGAAGTCAAATGAGAACTCAGGCATGGTTAGACTTTACAAGACACATGTAAGGTAATAATGCAAAATGTAGGCATCATCTCTTTATGGTGTAACTTTTTATTTTGGTTGGGGTACGTGGGGGGGTATGACATGAGGGGCTTTCCGGGTGTGTGGAATCCAAAGTTCACTAGGGGAGTTGGTGTCCTTGCCATTGAAAATCCTCAGAGTCGTTGCCACAGTCTTTGTCAACATTGGTCAGACAGTGACCAGCAAGTCCATGTGGCAGAGAATGTCTTTTGCTGCTGTGCTGCTGTTGGTCCAGTGGGCCAGGTGCCAGGCCAGGTGTCCTGGGAGATGGTGCTGTTGCGCTGACCCTCACGGTCTTTTCCGTGGACGACCCGCCCTCCTGCGGGGACCCTCAGAAGCAGGCCGTGACGATGTTTGGGATGCTCCGTCGGATGACTCCTCCTCCTCCTGATCCCTCCCTGTGGGTGGTGATGTTCTACGCCTGGTGGCACAGGGAGGGTTGCCCATGTTGTCGGCTATCCGACGGAGTGTACTGTGAATTCCCGTGAACACCGTCACGAGCTCAGCCTGTCTGTCCTCCATCCGCCCTTGGTGTCGCAGTAGACAGGCATGTTGCTCCGCATGTTGCTGGGCCTTCTGGGTCTTGATCTCCTCGAGGATGGACACAACCTGGGCCATGCCCGTGGTGTCCTGCCGGTATGTGTCCAGGATGTTTCTGACATGGGAATATACCAGTTCCGCAGCCAACCGGTCAGGCTCGCGCCTCCACCGTCCTCCACTCCCACCACCCCTGCCCACTTGCACCTGGCCTGCCCTTGTGGGCACATCGGGTCTCCGGGACCCCTGAGGGGTGGCATTGGCGTTGTCGCCTGCCTCCTACTGGGTGCCCGGTACACCGTGTCCCTCCTGGCCAGCCTGGCTGCATTGTGGTGGTGGGGCAGGGATCCTGGGTGTCTCCTGGGATGTGGCAGGAGTGGGGGTGGTGGTTGGCCCAGTTGTACCTGACGCAGGTGCTGCAGGTCGTTGGACACCAGAGGGGCCAGGTTGGTCGGGGTCGGGTTCGTCCACAGAGTGGTGAGAGTCGTCGCTGCCGGTGGGTCCGTCATCCCGCAGAGCCGGGTCCTGTGAGTCTTCCACCCCAGTGTTGGGGGGTGATCCACGACGTTGACCTGTGTGTGAGAGAGACAATGTTAATTTTGTTCCATGCAACATCCATGTTTCATTCGTTTCTAAGTTGGCACATTTCCTCTGGGAATTTGGATATGTCTTGCATTCCACTGACAGTGCACTTGTGCATGGGTATGTCCCTTGGCCACAGCTTTTGAGACTTTACCTATGTGTGGCACAGTCTTACTTGCTGCGTCAATTGTGACTGCAGTCAGCAGTGGAGTGAGCAGGTGTGGCGAGCCATGCATTGGCGCCTTCCGTGTTGCACTGTACGTGGGCACATGGAGTGGTTCCACACACTTAGATAATGCAGGTAGCTGGCCCTGTGTTTTGCCATGGAGAAGAGGGGGGGGTTCTGGCACTGGCCACCCTTGTCTACATGCACGCAGTCCACCTGCTGACGAGCAGACATTCCCACACCCCCCAAGGCTGAATTGGGCTCCCTATGTGTCCCTTTCTCACTCCCTCTCTGTCCCCCTCTCCCTCCCTCTGTATGTCAGCCTCCTCCCTCTGTCCGTCTCCCTGTGTCTCCCTCCCTCTCTGTCCCCCTCTCCCTCCCTCTGTGTGTCACCCTCTGTCACCTCAGCCCAGCTTCCTAGGCACACACTTTTTGCAGATCTTTGAATGGCCCTTGGCTTGTTGATGTGAGTTTGTTTCTGATCTCCAGGCACCCATTGGGTGTAGTGTCTGTGTCTGCGCTGCTGCTGTGGTGGTGTGTGCTGCCACTCTTTCACAGTGTTGGCTGTTCATTATCTGCTGTCATGTGCAAAAATGTGCCGTCACCCCCATGTGTTAATGCAAGGCGTCCGCCATTTGCTGACAAGTCTTTCCTGTGTGGGGACACACTGTTTGTCTGGCTGTGACCTAGGCCATATGGGCAGGGGGCATTGTTGTCTGCTTCTGAGTTGCACTATGTGATTTTTGGGATTTTTGGGGCCCACACTCCCGCCATCCGGCTTACCGTGTCTTGTGTTGGTGTTTTCTGTGGCCTGTGACTTGGCATTGTCCAGCTGGGTGCATGGGGCATGGTGGCGCTAGTGGCATGTGCGTGTTCATGGAGTGTGGTTGAGTCATGCGATAGCTTGGGGTGGTTGCGTGCCTGTTTGTGAGTTTGGTTGTGGATGACGTTCCCCCCATGTGAGGTGAGTTGTTTGTGTACTCACCCGGGTCTCAGAGTCCTTCCAATCCGTCCACTGCCACCACCGGCAGTATGGCCATCACCCTCTCCTCCCAGGGATGGTATTGTACGCGTCTGCGGGGCGGCCCTCCTCCAGTGACGTTGGCCTGGTTGTGGTTGTCGGTCATTTTGGCTCGGACCCTCCTCCGCAGATCGTACCACCTGGCTTGGCATTCATGCCTGGTCCTTCTGGTGGACACAACAGCATTCACAGCATCGACAATCGTCTGCCACATGGCTGTTTTTTCTGAAATGCTGGTCTGTCTGACCAATGTTCCCAAGAGGTGTGGTTTGACTCTGAGGATTTCATCGACAAGGACCTCCAACTCTCGGCTAGTGAACTTTGGATTCTTGTTAGTGGCCATGGTGAGGGGTGTGGGTGTGGATGGTTGTGGGTGTGTGGGTGTGGTTGTGCAGGTGTGTGTGTGAATGTGATGAGGGGGTGTTTGTGAAGGTGGGTGTGTGAAGGTGTGCAAGTGTAAGGTGTAGTAAAGGTTCAAGTATGGTGCTGTAGGTTGTCTGTGGGGTCTGGCAGCAGTGAGTCTGTTGCAAAGGCTCATGGTTTGTGTCTGTGGGCCCTTTTTATTGGTCCATTGTTGGGTGTGGCTGTGTTTGAAGTTTGGGTGGGTGTGTTATAAGGAGTGGTTGTGTTTTGGGCCTCTGTTTGGGATTTTGGCAGTTGCAGGTCAGTGAATGTGTTGTTTTTTTGCTTGTTGGACATGTTTTGTGGCTTTGTGCCATTCGAATGGTGTATTCTTGTGTTGTTTTGCTTTGTCCTGGTTGTGTATGTGCGTTTTTAGCGTTTGTACGGTGTGTACTTCAGGAATTTAGTTGTACAGTGCTGTCCTTGTGTCTGGCTTGGTACGACTCGTACATGCGCGATGTTGGGTGAAGGTGCTGGTGTTGGGGCCTGGGGTGCGCTATGTACTTAGAATGTTGGGGTGGGGGTACGCTCCATACGTATGCGGGTGAGGGTACGGGTCGTACATACACGGTTGGGGTGGGGTACGGTACGTACATACACGGTTGGGGTGGGGGTACGCTCCATACGTACGCGGGTGAGGGTACGGGTCGTACATACACGGTTGGGGTGGGGGTACAGTATGTACATGCACTGTTGGGGTGGGGGTACACTCCATGCATACGCGGGTGAGGGTATGGGTCGTACATACACTGTTGGGGTGGGGGTACGCTCCATAGGTGTGCGCCTGGGGCACCATCAAGTCCTTAGAGGTGCTGAGGGAGAAATTAGGCTTTCACCCAGCCAAGGCTGGCGGTACTTACAGATGTGTCACTGTCTCACATGAACCCTAGGCCCACGGCCATGGGCTTTTCTGTCCTTGCCTATAGTCCGTGCCTGAAGACCGCAATTCATTAAAGATCAATGCAGATAAGACCGAGGTACTAGTTTTTGGCTCACAGAATTCCATCTTGTCTAATGCCTGGTGGCCTGCAGAATGCGGGCCTCTTCTAGCCCCGGTACAAAAAGCAAACAATCTGGGGGTTATTTTGACGAGGGCCTGACCTTTGATGCCTAAGTCAGCCACACAGCTGGTACATATTTCTATATTTTAAGAACTCTTGGAAAAGTTCTTCCACTTATTCCATCTGAACTGCATCGGCCCACTCTCATCACACAGATTACCTCTCATCTTGACTACTGCAACCCCCTGCACATTGATATCACTGCGACATCACTGAATAAGCTCCAGGTGGTACAGAACGCAGCAGCAAGACTGATTCTAAATATTCCAAAATATCAGAATGCCAGAGAGGGGAACCGTACCTTAAACTGGCTCCCTACCAGGGAGCGTATTTCTTTTAAGGTCTTGAGCAAGGTATACAATGCAATGCATAGTAAAGGCTCACCGCAACCTAAATCCTTGGTTCAATGGTACACTCCAGGGAGGACCCTGAAATCATCCAAACTGTCTCGTCCAGATTTCGCAAGTCCAGATGGGGTGGCCGCTCCTTTTCAGCTGCCGCTGACAGACTTTGGAACTCACTTCCCCCATGCATTGTCAATGCAGCCTCTCTCTCCATTTTCGGGAAATTTCTGAAAACATGGCTATTCCCCTCTTAATCAGCTGTTTACGCTTCTCCCTCTGCTTTTGTCTACCTAGCGCGTTGACACCTTCGGGTATAGTGCACTTTACAAATACTATCCTATCCTATCCTTCAACTGAGGGGTTCTGGAGATCCAATACTTCTAACTGGTGCGTACCCTTGTAAGGGGTGACTTCCACCCTCACTACTCTCACATCTGACTATGGAAAATTCTTCTCTTCCCCTATCAAGGATCCAAACTGTCTTGCCTTCTGACCTCCTGTTCTCCTGTTTTGCTGATTTCTTTCTTGCTAGCTTTTTAGATAATGGGACTTTACCACTGCTAACCAGTGCTAAGGTGCATATGCTCTGAACTTTAAACATGGTAACATTGGCATATCCACAATTGGCACATTTAATTTGCCTTTAACTCAGTAGTAAAGTGCACTATATGTGCCCAGGGGCTGTCAATCAAATGCTGCTAGTGATTGTGCCATCCGCTCAGTAGTCCATCAAATATGGGGTAAACACCCAAAATATCGATTCCAAAATATCGACTGCCCAGAATATCGAAGTTAAAATATAGAGTGGACAGAATATCGACTCATCAAAATATAGATAGGTCAGAATATCGAAATTGGGGTACAAAATATCGATTACCAAAATATAGACCTTAAAAATATCGAATACCATAATATCGAATTTTAAAATATAGATTACCATAATATCGATTTTTTTTGTGTGTTATGTATGGTAGTATATGTGTTAAAATGATGTATTATTTTTGTAATGTATGTTTAATTTATTTCAACATATGAATATATGTAATTTAATTATTGCGTAATTTAATTGGGTTTATAGGGGAATAGGGTGGGAAGTAATTTCATTATGGTTAATTAAATGTTAATTATATTTATATGTTTTGATAATTAATTAATTGATAATTAATTATTAATTGGTAATTTATTTATATTAATTGGTAATTAATGTATATTAATTGATTAATTGATAATTCTGTTAATTGTATTTGTTATTAATAGGAGCGGTTTGTAGGGGAATTGGGTGGGAAGTAAATTAATTGTAATAAAGTAAATAATTTAATTTTTATTTATGTGTATTGATAATTAATTGATAATTAATTATTAATTGGTAATTAATTTGTATTAATGGGTAAATAATTTGTATGAATTGCTAAATAATTTTTATTATTTGCAAAATTATTTTTATTAATTGATTAATTGATAATAATGTTAATTGTATTTTTTATTATTGGGAGTGGGTTGTGGGTTTATAGGGAAATTGGGTGGGAAGTAAATTAATTGTAATAAAGTAAATATCAATATTTTTATTTCTGTGTATTGATAATTGATAATTAATTTGTAATTGGTAATTAATTATTATTAATTGGTAATAGATGTTTATCAATTGATAATTAATACTTTTAACTGGTAATTAATTGTTATTAATTGGTAATTATTTTTAATTAACTTTTTATCGGTATTGATAATTAATGTCATCTTATTTTTAATTTAAATCATTACTTTCCCTACTTTTGCACTCTCAGGAGTGGGAATAGTATTTTTTACCCTCTGCTATCCAACTCTTTCCCTACTGGTGCACTCATTGGAGTGGGAATAGTAATATTTACCCTCCTGCTATCCAACGCTTTCCCTACTGTTGCACTCTTTGGAGTGGGAATAGCAATTTTTACCCTCCCGCTATCCAACGCTTTCCCTACTGTTGCACTCACTGGAGTGGGAATAGTAATTTTTACCCCTGCGCTATCCAACGCTTTCCCTAGTGTTGCACTCTCTGGAGTGGGAATAGTAATTGTTACCCTCCCGCTATCCAACGCTTTCCCTACTGTTGCACTCTCTGGAGTGGGAATAGTAATTTTTACCTCTACGCTATCCAACACTTTCCCTACTGTTGCACTCTCTGGAGTGGGAATAGTAATTTTTACCCCTACGCTATCCAACCCTTTCTCTGCTGTTGCACTCTCTGCAGTGGGAATAGTAATTGTTACCCTCCCGCTATCCAACACTTTCCCTACTGTTGCACTCTCTGGAGTGGGAATAGTAATTGTTACCCTCCCACTATCCAACGCTTCCCCTACTGTTGCACTCACTGGAGTGGGAATAGTAATTTTTACCCCTGCGCTATCCAACGCTTTCCCTAGGGTTGCACTCTCTGGAGTGGGAATAGTAATTGTTACCCTCCCGCTATCCAACGCTTTCCCTACTGTTGCACTGTTTGGAGTTGGAATAGTAATTTTTACCACTATGCTATCCAACGTTTTCCCTACTGTTGCACTCACTGGAGTGGGAATAGTAATTTTTACCCCTACGCTATCCAACGCTTTCCCTACTGTTGCGCTCACTGGAGTGGGAATAGTAATTTTTACGCTCTCAGTATCCAACAAAATCTCGACCTTTTTAAATTACTTATATTATGTTTACATTTTAAGCTTTTTTATATTATATTATGTATGTTTTATTTAATTGTATTTAATATTTAATTAATTTTATATTATTTTTAATACATTTAAAAAATTCGATATTTTGGCTAACTATATTTTGACAGTCTATATTTTGGAATCGATATTTTAGTACTTACCTGTTTGTAGATAGGGAGTCGATATTCTGTCCCTCGATATTTTGGTGTCGATTTTTTGTATAGTCGATATTTTGTCCCTCGATATTTAGTCACTGAACCCAAATATGGCTCAGGCCTGCCACTGTAGAGCCTGCGTGTGCAGATTTAAAGCTGCCATTTGGACCTGGCAAATCTTGTACTGTGTCTAATGTAAGTATCAAATAATGACTCACATATTCAGTGTTTCTGTCACAGGCTGTGACCTCGTAGCACAAAAAATTCCCAAGTCACTATCTCCACTGCACCTGCCAAGATTTTATTCTTCGTCTCTCTGGTTACACACAGACCTTTTCAGTGCATTAACTAATAGAACTTTCATAATGCACTATAGTACTTTTCCCACTGAGTCAAAACTTTTTAAATATATTTTTCATTTAAGCTGCCCGTTACTTTATATGTAAGAACCTGAAAGTGAAAGACCTAATAACATACAGAATATACTGTTTAATTTTACTTTCCCATAATAAAAAAGATTTGCTGTTGAAATATGGGGCGTTTATGGTTTTCGATGATGAGGATTCCCAAGTTCTGGACATTTTTGCAGAAGGGGGTTCTTACGCCTAAAAGATTTCAACAGGGGTTCTCGGCATCAAAAGGTTTGCTGACCTCTGCTCTAGACAGGCACACAAAGGGAGAAGGGGTGTGAAATTTTCATCCTGATGGCCCATTACCAGGCCGATGGGCTTTCCTGAGGTAGATTGGGAGGAAGGAGCTGATGCTTGCACCTGAATAGGGCTGTGCCTGTCCCCACACAAAGAGCTGCATACCCCCATGTAGTGTGTCTAGAGTCACGACAGGAAATGCCAGGACCTTGTGATTTTCAAAGGCCTCTTTGATGTGTCCCTTCAAAGGAACATTTGGGTATACGTACTGGACCCCTGACACCACCTAATCGGAACTTTGCTGGAAACAAGGACATTCTGCCTGGAAGAGGAGCTGCTGTGCTATAGGAGGGACTGCCATGTTACTACCTGCATTTCTGTGTTTGCCCACTGCCTGCTGATTGCTGGACCACAGGACGGGCAATACTTTGCTACCTGCTCTGCTGTGTTAGCCTGCTGTTTCTTGCCTGGGAGTGAGAGGACTGGAAACTGCTCTCTACATCCTTAACCCCAAGGGCTTGCTGACTTTGCGCCTGCTTTCTGAAGTCTCAGTGACACAAAAGACTTCTTGCAACTCTGCTGGTGCTGCTAGACTCTGCCATCCGTGAGTCCTACCCTTGCCTGAGGTCGCCTCTCCAGTCCTCAGCCTCAGGAGTAGGTTCTGAAGCTGTTTTTCTACAAAAACGAGTTGATCGACCCGACTGCGTGAGAAAAATTAATGCATTACCCCCCAACGAAGTGCCGAATTGACTATGATATGGGTCCCAACTGCGAGACTCGATGAGGACGCAGCGCCAATTCTTCTACACCGTCTGCGAGGCTCGACAAATGAGGCAGCGCTGAATATTCATGCGATGCATGTCTCCGACACAGTGACCTGACTGCAAGAAAAATTCTGTTGCGTAATCTGCTCGACATTGACCCTTTGCTCCATGTATGGTACACTTTCAGCGTGCTCTGCGTGGGATAAGTTGTCAGCCTGTCCCCCAACATGGTCAGCCTGAACTTTGGATTTCTACCGGGCCCTCATGACCTCAAGTGACCTTTTCACCACTAAATCCCCTTGCCCCACCGGAGGGTCACTTTCTTTGACGCTCCAGTGGCGCAATGTGATGGCTTATATTTACAAGGCCAAAAAACACCACTCTGCATGGCTTTTTATGACCTTTTAAATGTGGTCTCCTTTCATGCAGTACTCTGCATGAAAGGATGTTCCATGGGTGTTGCTGTGGGTGTTTCCAAGCAACACTTATGTAATCTGATGCATTCCCAGATCTATAATGTTTTGTAAACCTGGGACTGTGTTAGATTCATACGCCTCCCAAGGGGAGGCATAGAGGAGGTGCAACAAAGAGAAATACCTTTAGTTCTCCTCGTTTATCTTTTTTCTATGGGTAAACACCCAAAATATCGATTCCAAAATATCGACTGCCCAGAATATCGAAGTTAAAATATAGAGTGGACAGAATATCGACTCATCAAAATATAGATAGGTCAGAATAACGAAATTGGGGTACAAAATATCGATTACCAAAATATAGACCTTAAAAATATCGAATACCATAATATCGAATTTTAAAATATAGATAACCATAATATCGAATTTTTGTGTATGTTATGTATGGTAGTATATGTGTTAAAATGATGTATTATTTTTGTAATGTATGTTTAATTTATTTCAACAAATGAATGTTCTGTAATTTAATTATTGCGTAATTTAATTCCGTAGCGGGTTGTGGGTTTATAGGGGAATAGGGTGGGAAGTAATTAAATTATAGTTAATTAAATGTTAATTATATTTATATGTTTTGATAATTAATGAATTGATAATTAATTATTAATTGGTAATTTATTTTTACTAATTGGTAATTAATTTATATTAATTGATTAATTGTTAATTATGTTAATTGGATTTGTTATTAATAGGAGCGGGTTGTGGGTTTGTAGGGGAATTGGGTGGGAAGTAAATTAATTTGTATTTATGTGTATTGATAATTAATTGCTAATTAATTAATAATTGGTAATTAATTTGTATTAATGGGGAAATAATTTGTATGAATTGCTAAATAATTTTTATTATTTGCAAAATGATTTTTATTAATTGATTAATTGATAATAATGTTAATTGTATTTTTTATTATTGGGTGTGGGTTGTGGGTTTATAGGGGAATTGGGTGGGAAGTAAATTAATTGTAATAAAGTAAATATTAATATTTGATTTATGTGCATTGATAATTAATTTGTAATTGGTAATTAATTATTATTAATTGGTAATACATTTTTATCAATTGATAATTAATATTTTTAAATGGTAATTAATTGTTATTAATTGGTAATTATTTTTAATTAACTTTTTATCGGTATTGATAATTAATGTCATCTTATTTTTAATTTAAATCATTACTTTCCCTACTTTTGCACTCTCACGAGTGGGAATAGTATTTTTTACCCTCTGCTATCCAACTCTTTCCCTACTGGTGCACTCTTTGGAGTGGGAATAGTAATTTTTACCCTCCTGCTATCCAATGCTTTCCCTACTGTTGCACTCTTTGGAGTGGGAATAGCAATTTTTACCCTCCCGCTATCCAACGCTTTCCCTACTGTTGCACTCACTGGAGTGGGAATAGTAATTTTTACCCCTGCGCTATCCAACGCTTTCCCTAGTGTTGCACTCTCTGGAGTGGGAATAGTAATTGTTACCCTCCCGCTATCCAAAGCTTTCCCTACTGTTGCACTCTCTGGAGTGGGAATAGTAATTTTTACCTCTACGCTATCCAACACTTTCCCTACTGTTGCACTCTCTGGAGTGGGAATAGTAATTTTTACCCCTACGCTATCCAACCCTTTCCCTGCTGTTGCACTCTCTGCAGTGGGAATAGTAATTGTTACCCTCCCGCTATCCAACACTTTCCCTACTGTTGCACTCACTGGAGTGGGAATAGTAATTTTTACCCCTACGCTATCCAACACTTTCCCTACTGTTGCACTCACTGGAGTGGGAATAGTAATTTTTACGCTCTCAGTATCCAACAAAATCTCGACTTTTTTAAATTACTTATATTATGTTTACATTTTAAGCTTTTTTATATTATATTATGTATGTTTTATTTAATTGTTTTTAATATTTAATTAATTTTATATTATTTTTAATACATTTAAAAAATTCGATATTTTGGCTAACTATATTTTGACAGTTGATATTTTAGTACTTACCTGTTTGTAGATAGGGAGTCAATATTCTGTCCCTCGATATTTTGGTGTCGATTTTTTGTATAGTCGATATTTTGTCCCTCGATATTTAGTCACTGAACCTTTCTATGTGTGTAAAAGGAGGAAAACAGCTCTTCTGATTGTTTATGTGGAGGAAGGTAGCCCTTCCTGCACAAAAACATGAATCCCGGCAATGCAGGCCCCCTGGCAACATGGTGCAAGGGGGCCTGCTTTGGCGCAAGGCAGCCCATTGTGCAACAGTGCAGGGGAAAAGGATAGAAATGCACTGTATCTCAGTGATATGGCAAATTCCTGCCCTTTTCTTTTGACGCAGAGCAGCACAGCAAGAATTCTTGTGGCGCTGCCCTGCACCAAAAGCTTGTAAATGAGGCCTTTAATCTTTAAAAATTGATATTTTGAGGTCTACTTATTGGATGCTTTTCCTTTTGGTCATGTTTTACTCTGATAAAAAAAAGTCTCTATTTTTCTAAACTGGTGTGGTGTATTTTTGTTGTGTTTTCACTATTTTACTGTAATTAAGGTGCTCATAAATATGTTACATATTGCCTCTTAAGATAAGCTTGACTGCTCTGTGCCAAGCTATCAGAGGGTGCGCACAGGTTAAATTAGATTGTGTATCTGACTTACCCTGACTAGGATTTTGGCTCCTGCTTGGACACAGTGTATACTCTGCCATCCAGAAACCTCAATTTCTAACAACTGTGATCCGTTGCAGGCCCTGCAGGCCTAAAACCTGTCTGATCTAGAGAAAAGATACCAGGACTTCTATTCAAGTTTTTATTTGTCTCGGAAATAACTATGCACGTATATAGCGCAAGACAAATTCAGCAGTATTATTCAGTAAGGTCACTCAGAAACTCATCTTTATATGTAGGACAAATATGTCCATCACTCCGGCAATCACTGTTTCTGCCCAATCAGGTGACTCATTTGTTCAACACAAACAAGTTATTCTTACATATCTCACATTGAAAAAAATACCTCATTGTGATAGCATGGGGGCACTCAGTCTGTTGTTGTTTTTAATAATTTCAGAACCAGAACTATTTACGCCTTTTTTAAAGTACCCCGGGGCAGATTTACAAGCCCCTTGCGCCACTTTTGCGTCAATTTTAACATGGGAAAAGTGATGCAAAAGCGGCGCAAGGGCTTGTAAATAAGCCCCCCTGTATTCAACCAGAAAACCTACTGGTGCCTCTATCAATTTTCTCTCATCATAAAGAGAATCCAGTAATCCAGGATCGACTTCCATTCCTCCATTGTCACCAAACACCTAGTGACATCACAGATTTTGCCTGAGCCTCTTGCCACAGGACAAGCTCTTTGTTTCATTGTTAGCAATTATATCTAACATCTCTGCTAAACAAATATTCCGGTCCAAGTGTTTTTTCATAAATGAACTTCTGTTAGTCATGTTTAGGTATCTTAAAACTGGAAGGGGAATTGTGATCTGGTCTCAAAATCTTCCTGTTCAGATTGGGGCAGATTCACAGAACTTACTAAGACAAAATCCTAAACTTACTACTTTTGGTATTCACAGAAGGCATTTAGTAGTAGTAAAGTTAGGATTTCGTCTCAAGTTTGACTTAAGACAAACTTAAGACAAACTTAAGACAGACTTAAGACAAACTTAAGACAAACTTAAGACAAATTTAAGACAAAATCTTAACTTAAGTCTGTCTTAAGTCTGTCTTAAGTTTGTCTTAAGTTTGTTTAAGTCTGTCTTAAATCTGTCTTAAATCTGTCTTAAGTACGTCTTAAGTCAAACTTAAGACAAAATCCTGAACGTACTACTTTTGGTATTCACAGAAGGCATTTAGTAGTAGTAAAGTTAGGAGTAGATGAGTTAGTTCTGTGAATCGGACACATTGTTTTACTGTTTTTACAGGCAGGTTAAAATAAAGTGTAATTAATTAGTCTTTCCATCCTACTGATTCTGTCCTTCTTTTTGCTCGGCCTTCTTTAGAGCCTAATGCAACAAACAAACATTCAGGATGCTTCATAATCCAGATCTGTGAGAAGTCTGTTCTCACCATGGAATTTTCCAAAACAACTAAATTTGGGTTAGCCATATCCTACCTAAAGAATGTATCAGACCACTTCTCCCTACAAATGATGATCTTTCCGGGATAATTACACCTGTAGTCTGGGGTCTGGACATTCATTTATCATGAAATGCAGCACTTTTAATGGCCTCGCATGAGGTTAATCTCGAATAGGCTATTTATGAACATTGAAGGTCCAAGTCTAGATTTGAAAAAAAGAGATATTAGTAATAGAAGAGAGGGATAGTTGTATATTACCAATTGTTTTGTTAAAGTACTCATTGTTCTTAGCGGATCAGAAATTAAGAAATGATAGATCAGGGACGGTGGAAAAAGATGGGTCTAAAACTTGTCTGCTACTTTCATCCTGCGACACACATTCCTAGCCAGAGGGAGATTAAAACAAATAGCGTATTTATTCTGAAATCTTTCATCACATATTTCTGAAAACCTTGGGGAAAAGGATCGTATCTCCAATGACACATGGCTCTTCCCATTACTGTTCTGACAAGGACAAAGTCAGCCCACTCACTTCGAGGCCATTGGCCCCGTCCGCAATTGAAGGGTCATGAATTATACATTTGTCCACTAACACCTAATATTCAAAACACATGACTAATCCCCCTTCCTCTATGACCAACAACCAAACTGTGTCAGATGGGTCAACTACTAAGGCCTGATTATGAGTTTGGACCACCAAACCCATGGTGGAAGGGCGGTGGCGGTCAGGGACTGCCGCACCAGCAGCCCAACTGCCGCAATACAGGCACGGTGGTCAAAGCGTTATGGGACTGGCGCAACCATCTGCGATCTATGATCCCTGGTGGTGGTGCAGCGGTGGCGCTGCGGCAGTGACATGCATATTACGAGTTTCCCCACCGCCAACCTTTTCATGGAGGTGAGCCCACCATGAAAAGGCTGGTGGTGAGGAAAAAAAGAGGGCCCCCTGTTTACCTGTGCATGAGGGTGCATGCGGGACTGCACACGTTGTGTCCGCCCTGCGGGAATGCACCCCTATTCCTGCATGGCAAGGATGCTTAGTCCATGCCGGGCAGGAACATCCATTGGCAGTCCTGCAGCAGTGCAGTTAGAAGGCTCACCTCGAGTCTTAAACCTGCACCGTCGTGGGACTGCCATGCCACGCCACCTGCCCGCCAGACAATGAAATTACTCGCAATCTGGCCTATGGGCGGCAGTCTTTGATGATCATGCAGCAGAGTTTTGGTGGGGCGGCCCGCTCCAGGACTGCCAAACTCGTAATCAGGCCCTAAGTATCCTCTGCCTATCCCATTTATATAGCCCTCTTCCTCAAACGTATTCCCTGACCTAGAGACTAGGTTCTGCAATTGTATAAGTCCCTTACAAAATGAGACTGCTGCCAGGCCTGTCAGAAGTGTTTTGTTTGCTTTAAACACCTGTATTAAATTGGCTCATTGTTCCTAACACATTATGGAGCATACGTTCCAGTGCTTTACATACCCCGCAATGCATAAATAGGCAAATGATTAAAAAATTAATATGCGGGATGATATATTATTTGTCAGGTTTTCTGGGGGCATTGATTGGGCCTTAGCCCCCTGTTCTGGCTCTTTGACCTGTTTCACATCATCTATGCTGAGCCCCATTACAGTGTCATTTTAATGGAGTTAGGTGATGTAGATCCAAGCATGTTCATTACATCGGGTTCCCTCCTCATCACAGGCCATTTGGGAGGGCTGCTCATGACTGTGCCAATTACAGATACAATTTCAGCTGGCAACAATAATAGCTACATGGCTTGATATACATCCCCACTTAATGACCCCCTGTTTCTCTCATTCCCAAGCATCCATGCAAGGGAATGGTATGCGTGAGCCATAACAGAATCTATTTACAACACTGAAGCCCCACAAGCCTTTGGCAGTTTTGGCTCATAGATCTTTAGAATTATTATGCCTGATCCCTACTCCAGTAACCTTATACATTCCTGGTAGTCCCACCACATTAGTTGTGTCGGAAAAATCATCCTACTTGGCTTTTTCACCCCGTTCATTTTATTTTCAAAAATTAGATTTTTTAGTTAATACTGTAGGCTGATTAATTTCAAATAACTCCCAGCCTCATGTGATTCTAAAAAAGTTGCATGGCTTTCATCAGTAGATCTCCTAGATCATAGGCCTGTCCTTAATTAGTCAAGACACACTGCTGTAACTTGCACCTACCAATATATGAATATTCTGAAATCATTAGAGATGATGACATCACCCACATGTCAGACTTAGTCAGGGTTAAGGGCATGGGTGCATCCTTGGACTGTGCACGAGTAAACGATTCCAATTTTCGGATTAGATCTCATGCTTACACCGAAGCAGTCTGAGAGCAAAAAAAGATACTGACATCTAGGTGAGGGATAATGTCTAACGAGTATTGCCTTTCTCAGATTATTGCATCTGTCTGTGCAGTGAAATGATTGCCACTATGCATGTGCAACACAAGCAACAAAAAATCATGACCTGCACACAAAGTGAAACTCTTCCAGATGGTATGCATTATTGGTTTACAGATTTTCGTCACATTGATGTTTTTCTGGCTTTTAGATGTTCTTGCTAATCTTTGTTGGAATATACAACCATCAGAGTCATACTGAGAACAGGAGTTAAAAATGAAAACCTGAGAGAGTTCCTGAGGGTTCTCATGTTTTTTGCTCTACAGGTCAAACTTAATCAGCAAAGTAAATGGTAAGCAGCGCTGAGTGAATAAGGTTGCAAAATCCTTGCCACTGTGCATAGCTACTTTCATCTAGTCTTCCAACTAGAACAGGCAGAATGCTAACAGAATTCCTAATGTGATTAACACTTTCTGACGTCGCCTGAAAAAAATCTGGGGGCAAGGGGAGACCACTTACTAGTCACCAAATGACTTGCATTCATGCTGGGGAACAAGATTGCAAAGTGAACACATTTAAGAGGGGGGGCTGTATGGATGGATGTGAGCTTTTAAGTTGTCTCCTGAGGGTCATACATGCCATCCATATATTCCTCTATTCTTTAAAGAATTGCACTAATTCCTTATTTAGAGCAGTTCTCGTCAACACATCAGTTCAGGGTTGACACGCTCCCCCCAGTTTGCTGCCCTCTGTGGGAATGTCACATCTACCGCAGCCACAAACATGTTGTCAACTCACAAATCCAATTTTACTACATCCACAATAGGTAACTGATGAAGAGATCAGAGTTTCTTATTGAATACATCTTGAGTAAGCCTGGGCAAAGCACTACGCTACGCTCGCGTAGTTTGCGAAGTTCGCGCTACTTCGCACTACGCAAATTGCACGTAGCACAGTGCGAACACGCGTAGCGTAGTGTTGCGTAGTGCTGCGGTCATTTTTTGCTTGCTCGCGGTCCTCAACGTCAAGTTGGCGACCGCGAGCAAGCAAAATGACATCCCAGTGAGACTTTTTTCTTGTTCGCGATCAGCAACATCAAGTTGGCGATCGCGAGCATGGAAAATAAACCTCCGCGCGAGATTCCCAACGCGAGGAGGTCAGGTTTCTCATTGCGAGTGGTCGCGCATGCTCGCGACCGCTCGCGATGAGAAACTACCAGTTCGCGTTGAGAAAGCTGCTGCTCGAGTAAAAATCTACTCGAGCAGCAGAAAACTACAGCTCGCACTGTGCAAGATGCCATTTACAATGATTGCACAGTGCCGGTTGCTTGTCCGCACTGTGCAATCATTGAAAACAACATCTGGCACAGTGCGAACAAGGTACTACGCAGTTCGCGAAGTGCTACCCGTAGCTCGCGTAGTGCGAACTGCACTTTGCGTCGCTTCGCCAAGTGCTACTTCGCGAACTACGCCCAGGGTTAATCTTGAGCACAAGATGCGGATTATCTTCAAATGTCTGTAAAAAGACCAAAAGATTCAATTTGCCTGAATTACTGCCTTATTCTGCAACAGCCTCTTGACTCTTGTGAAATAATATTTACCATAACAAAAAAATAAAGTGTGAACTGCTCAAGATGCACCTCCATACTGACTTTTTATTCAGCCTCTACATGTGCAGACTGTGGGGCTACTCAAACATAAAAGTGTGGACAGAGATTTAGATTTCCTCTTGATCATACATTTAAGCTTTTTTGTTGTATTCACCAGCTTTTCCAGTACTACATGCGGAAAGTTCTGCCAGGCCTGCATTTGGGAGCATAATACAGCAAATGTCATTTGACTATTTTCATCATGAGGGTGGAGAAACGTCGCCCCCGCAACCCACCCACTGTGAGCCGTGCTAAGTGTTAAAAATTAAAATCACAATGAAATGATTTCACTGCCTTTTTGCAGCATAGAGGATGGGGCAGTGGCTTGACTGGACGCTCCAAATTGTGCATGCCACTTTGGCCGGCCATGCAGCGCTAGCCAAAGTGACAAGCACAGGCCTCTAAGGCCTGAAGGAGTATTCAGCCTACCTACTCCATCCAACCCTCGTGCTTCTCTCATGCTGCTTAACAGCATGAGAGCAGCATTTTGATTGGTTAGGGGAGCTCTTCGTGCCACAGACTGCAGGAGAACTTCGAGGAGGAAGCGCAGCCCGTGGATAAGTACCATTTAATTTAATTTTATTTAATTTATACTAAATCTGTAGTGCATGTAGTGTAATTGTTTATGATTTATGCGAGGTTTTTGGAGGGAGGGTTTGTTTTTATTTGGGCTTTTGGAATGAGAGGTTGATTTAGCTAGGGCTTTCAGTGGGAGAGGTTGTTTAATTTTGTTGTTTGGGAAGTGTTGGGGCACTTCGATCGCCCACCACTTTCTAAGAATGTCAACCGCCCCTGCTTGGCTAGAGTAAATCTCTGATCATTTATTTCCAGGAAATCTCTGATCCTTTCCATAGTGGAAACGGGTTGGGAGAGAGAGGAGTTTGAGAATGACCACAACTGCCAAGGCAAGCCGCATCTTGGAAAGTTCACTTTCCATCCCTTGAGTTGTAATGACTACAGTAGATGCCTCTGCACTTGTGGTAAAGCAATCTATATTAGTGAATGCATTTATGCCCACCAGAAATCCCTTTGTAAAATCGTGACAGACCAAAACACACATTTTCAGTCGTAAGCGTTTACATCCAAAAATACATTAGGGACAAGGCTCCAGTGTTTCAAAAGAGAAATCCATAGAGTTCTTTTATAAATAGAGATATATTGTTGTTGAATTCCACATGGTATATTTTCATTTCTTTTCTGCTCTTTTTCTCTGAACTCGTATGAAAATAAATGCGTAAACACTGACCTGCAGGAGCAGTCACTGCGGCCCTGGTGGCGCCTGAAGCCTCAGCACACCTCTAAACATTGTTACAGAACAAAACAAAATGACTTAAAGTGAAGATTTACTCCAGGCATGCATAAAGAGTAGGCGTTTCATGCCCAGCACTAGGTGTACATGCCTCGCTTTCATTACATATTTATCTATAATCTGCTTTTTTTCTATTGTAGACCCCGAGCTTCCACCTCATTTTGTTTCAGCCCACTCAACTATTCATTACAAATGACTCACCTCTGGGTTTTTTTCTGCTAGTAATTCTCTGTGGGCTTTTGTTACCCACCCCGTCCTTTCTGAGACCCAGTTCCATGTCCTGCATTCCTATTACCACCCGTCCTCTAACAGAGAACCTCAAACGAAGAATGCACCTTAGAATTATTTTTAAAATGCTGTCCCTAATGTAGTATGAAAAAAGTCGACATGTAAGACGGTGTTAGAGATCTTAGTGATACTGTAAACAGATCAAAAGGAATGCCATCGGTTATGTTTTATCCAGTTTCTTCCAAACGAAAGCATGTTACAGTACGTATTTCTTGATATTTTTTGTACCTACTGAATGTGATACTACATCCAATGTAACAGTAAATGCCGCAATCTGGCAAATTAAGGGCCATATTTACTATAAACTGGTGGAGTGCTGTGTTACGCCAAAAAAAGGTAATGCCGCGCTCCATCAGTTCCAAAATGCAGGGATGCGATGTATTTACAAGAATGTGGTGCACCCCTGCATTTCACCTAACGCTAATGCTAAAGAAGCTGCCTAGCGCCAGGGCAGGCACACCTACGCCATGTTGCAAGGGTGCCTGCACTGCAGGGGTGATTGTTTATGTGCAGGAAGGGACACCTTCCTGCACATAAACAATCTTTACAGGCGATCTGCTGTTGCTATGTTTGCTGCAGAATGTAGCACAGATGGAAAGAGCAAAATACGAGGATACATTTTCTCCTTGTATTGCCTGCTTAAGCCCAAGTATTCCCTCGCGATATTTTTGGCGCTGCCCCACACCTTGTAAATATGGGGCAGCATCAAAAAGCAGTGGGTGGAACGCCCACTGCAGCACCCATTGCATGCCCCTTTCATGCTAAGTGCTGCATAAATACTGGCATTATTTACAAGCAGGCATTAGGCTTGTTAAGTGACTTAACGCCACCTTGTAAATAAGGTGAAGGACTTAACACCACCAGGACATCGCAAAAAGTGATACTCTGGTGGCGTTAACTCCCTGTAAAGATGCCCTTTACAGTCTAAAATGAGAAAGGAGGAATTGTCCTTATAATGCAAGTGAGCTGGTAGACCAAGAATGTAATAAAAAACTGCATTTTGAAATAACAAACGCTCTAACTTGGCTATAAAAGACCTGAATGGCTTGAAAAGATAGGAGACACTTTTTCTTCAATACTTTATTAGTAATAGTGCAAATTGTATGTTAATGAGTATATATTGCAATTTTTAGTAAGTAAAGACTTTTAGGGGACATATTTCTAAGGAGTTAACGCATCTTGTTTTTTATTTTTACCAATTTTGGCCTTGTGCATATAGTCCTTCTAGGTGCTGCATATCTCTTTCCAGTAGGTCTAATGTGTTCTGGAGAGACCTGCATACCACATGCTGATTGGCTTTATAGATTCCCCGCAAGTAGGATTTAAATGCCTACCATAGGACTCTGTGAGAGTCTACACAGGAAGTATTAGTATGGATGTAAGTTAGTATTTCTGCCCTGATCGCTCTCAAAACTGTGCTGTGTAATGATTGGGGGCGATAATCAACAGGTAAAGTCAGAGTGCGCGGATGCAGATGTGTACTTGATCAGGCAATGGTCGGTAAGCGTGCGTCGAAGATGCTCGATATGTTTGGTCAAGCCACTTACGTCAAGGGTAGCCAACAAGTAGTCCAGTCTGGCCCAGGTCCCATGCACAGATTACATGTGTTTACTTCCTATCCGTTGGTAATCTCTGCCACCAAATATCAGCGAGAGTCTGGGCATCTATAATATTAGCAAGTTCAGGTGCAGCTGCATAGTGTGACCACTTGCCAGCATTTGAGCTGTGTAGTAGCCTGTTCAGAACCAGTGGGGTATGAAGAGAGAGAACCAGGCATTTGTTCTAAAATTGTCTGATGACATGGGGATCATCTGTGCTCGGGGTAAGCGCTAATAACTGTCAGATGTTACCCTACAATCCATGCTCGGACTAGGTTCTATTGGCCCTCTAGGTCCTCTTCTTTATTTATTAGATGGAAGGGGAGGCCCGTATATCCAGGAAGGCTGTTCCTCTAGTATAGGAGGAGTAATGTGCAAAAGTTCTATGGCGGGCCCACTTATTAATTTATTTATTTATTGTCTTTATTTATTTATTGAGTTTTATATAGCGCTGGCTAGACCCGGAGGTATCAGAGCGCTTTACATGAGGATTAAACAATGTTACAGCATTAAATCAGTTACAGTTACATTAGTTGCTAGTGCATTAAAGAGATAGAAAAAATAAAACTGATGGGGTAAGGAGGGAAAAAAAGGGGGAACAAAAGAGGGGATTGGGAGAATAAAGGAGGCAGAAGAAAGGGCATGGGGTGAAGAACAGTAGCGGACAGTAGATGTAAAGGGGGAAAAAAAAGGAGCCTCATGGTGATCATGCCCCTTGATATGGGGGAGGGAAGGGAACATAACAGGGTGATGAGGAGAAACAATGTCAGATGTGCGGCTGGGTAGGTGCGGGCCGAAGGGGTGAATCCCAGGGCCCAACTCCTCTATAGCTAAGTATGATAGCTCCACCGGGTATCGGCCAAAGGTTATGCAGGCTCTGCGGTAAGTTCAAACAGTTGAAGATTCAGCCCAGGGGGCAACGTCATAGTTCCGTGTCAGAGAGAGCTGGAAGTCCATAGGGAGGAGACAGCAGCGGAGAAAACGAAGCGGCTGCTGGCAGGTTGCGTAATAGGTTGCTGCTGGCAGAAGTAGGGATTGGTAGGTGGTAATTTGTGTGATCTCAATCCTTCTGATCTATAAAATCTGCTGCTCGGGAAGCATCGAAAAAATCCACTGTTAATTTAACAAGCGCCGGCCATTTTAGGGTCAGGCAATGCTTTCCATTATGTTTGTAAACAGTTGTGGTTTTAAGTGCTCAGGTAGATCTTAGCATGTTGGGTGCATCAGCTATAATAGCACGTTAGCCGCATAAAACATGTTCTTGAAACCCGTATTTTAGTTTCAAGTTGCTCCTCGTGAGGCTGCATTGCACCTCCATCTTAGGATCAGGCACTTGCGTTATCGGTCGAGCACCCGATCGAGATTACAAGAGCTTATGTTAGTAGAATTAGTAGAATTTTTGCTGGCTTACTGTATCCGAGGACCGGAGAGTCTCCGGTGGTCTCCGATGGCGTGTGTGCTCTCCCCTGAGTGAACGGAGAGGTGGCTGCAGTACCGATGGTTGTGATGTCCGCCACACACCACGATGGAGAACTCGTAATGGCGCCGGTGATTTTCAGAGGTCGGAGTTCAAATCAGATGATTCCCAGCGACGCCGTTGAATAAAAACCAGGTGAACTCTTGTTTGGTCTGTTTGTGCCTCCGTTATAATTTGGCAGCCCTGTTGTAGTACCCATGGTTATGATGCCCACGATGAGGGAGGGTTCGCTATGGCTCCGGTGATGCTCTTGGAGTCCGCTCGATGGAGAGACGAGAACAAACAGCCATCAGCTCAGTAATGGAGCTGTTCGCAGCATCAAATTGACAGAGACAGTAGCTTGGCAGAACCGGAGAATTGCGGAGTCACAACCTATCGATCGCCAGAGGTGGTGGAGCCCCGAGGGGGCTCTCTCCGGGATATATAGCCACAAATGCGATCCGATGTCCGGGAGCTCCCAACCGGAGCTCCTCAGCCGTCGGACATCTTTGTATTCAGACTTAGCATCTTCACAGCCAGCAACAGAATCAAGTTTTCCCATGTAACTGAGCTTACCTGGACCTACCACAGCATCGTTACAGGCTTACTGAAACCCACCACCACACCCCGTCCCTTCACGCCACAGACAGAGCAAAATCACTAAGACCCAATAGACCACTGCCCTCAACACCACCAGGCTAGACCCCTCCGGCAACCTCGAGTAAGCTGTCCATAACTTCTCTGACTGGATCCTCAACTGCGCCAACACTGTCGCCCCATAAGAAATACCAGCCCCAGCAGATCCAGCAAGCATGCCAGCTGGTTCACACCTGAACTTCAACAACTCAAGCAAGAATGCAAGTGACTAGAGATAAGATATTGCTTCATCATTAGCCCCACAGGCCTCACCACCTTCAAATCGGCCCTCAGCAAATATCATCACCAACTCAGGGAGCCAAAGAAGGATGATCTAACCAACCACATTGAGGCAAGTGCTTTCAGCATTTTCAGAGCGTTCTCCTGCCCTTCAGTTACCAAGAACATGATCAGACCTTCCCAGGCCCTCTGCAGCACTTTGGCAGACTACTTCCACTCTAATTTCGACCCACAACCAACCAACTTTGACCACCTCCTGATGCCTGCCAATGTCACCCACAGCCACCTGATCACCGACTGGAAACAGCTCACCACACAAGCAACTACAGCCATCATGAACTCGATCCACTCTGGACCACCAACCAACCCCTGTCCCCACTATGTCTTCAACCTGGGACAGAAGGAAATCTGCAGTGCCCTCAGATTCATTCTCAACTCTTCCTTCACCACAGTCACTGTCCACAATGCATGGAAGCACGCATAGGTCAAACTGCTCCTAAAGAAACCGTCTGCTGACCCCAGCAAACTAAAGAATTACCGCCCCATATGGCTGCTTTCATTCATCGCGAAGGTCCTGGAGAAGGCCATCAACCTCCAGCTTACCAAACACCTAGAAGAGAATAACCAGCTTGATGCTTTCTAATCGGCTTTCTGCTCCAACCACAGCACTGAGACTGTCCTAACCGCCACAACAGATGACATCAGATCCCTCCTTGACCGAGGTAAGAAAGCAGCACTGATCTTCCTCGACCTCTCAGGGGCCTTTAACACCATCTCTGACCACACACTCATCACCAGACTCAATGAAACCAGCATGAGTGGCAATACCCTCAAGTGGATCACCTCCTTCCTCACAGGAGACACTCAAAGAATCCACCTAGCGACTTTCACCTCTTAACCCAAGACTGTCATCTGCGGCATCCCCCAGGGGTCCTCCCTCAGACCCACCCTCTTCAACACCTACATGATGCCACTGGCCAACATCGTCAGCACCCATGGACTCAAAACTATCTTGTACGCCGACGGCACACAACTAATCTTATCTCTCATGGAAGACCTGCCTCCACCAGATCCAACTTCCGGAGCACCATGTATAGCACTACCAATTGCATGAGGTCCAAGTGCCTCAAGCTGAACTTGTAGAAGATGGAAGTGCTCATTTTCAGAAACAACACCTCATCCTGGGACTACACATGGTGGCCCACTGCCTTCAGACCAACATCTACCCCCGCAGACCAGACTCACAACTTCTGCATCATCCTTGACAGCCAACTCACCATAAAGTCAACACAGTGTCCTCCTCCTGCTTCTACATCCTCTGCATGCTCCAAAAGATCTTCAGACGGATCCTCGTCAACACCAGAAGAACAGTAACTCAAGCCCTCATCTCTAGCCGACTCTACTACAGAAACGCACTCTACACCAGAACCATCACACAGCTCCTCAGACGACTCTGGACTATACAGAACACCGCAGCCAGACTTATACTTAACCTTCCCAAATGATACAGCATCACCCACTCACCTCAAAAACTTCCATGGGCTTCTCATCTAGAAGAGATGTTAGTTTAAGGTAATGACCCTCGCATACAAGTCCCACCACAACATTGGACCCACTACATCAATCACCACCTGACCTTCCACCAACCCATCAGATAACCCTGCTCCACTTTCCTCACCTTTGCACATGTCCCAAACATATGTCAAAGCTGCAGTGGAGATCATTCCTCCTCCTACCTCACTGCAAGGACCTGGAAGGACCTCCCCCTCCAGCTGCAAACCGATCCCTTTGTTGCCTATTTCAGGAAAGGACTCAAAACCTGTCTCTTCGATTAATGGCCATCAGAACTTCTGCACCTGGATACCCCAGGGTGATAAGCCGCACTTTACAAATACTTGAATGATTGAGATGTGGAGGTGGTTGAGGCACTAATATCCATCTGATACAAGAGGGCCACGTCGATCTTATGACAGTCATGGTAGGAGAGCACTAGTCAGGCCTGTGAGGGTTGTCCGGACCCCATACATTCCAAGTCAATCAATCAATCAGCCATTTGTAAAGCGCACTACATACCCGCGAGGGTCTCAAGGCGCTGGGGGGGAAGGCTGCTACTGATCGAACAGCCAGGTCTTGAGTGTTCTCCTGAAGGTCAGCAGGTCTTGGGTCTGTCATAGGCTCAGTGGGAGGGTGTTCCATGTTTTGGTGGTGAGGTGGGAGAAGGATCTCCTGCCGGTGGTAGTTCTTCAGATGTGCGGGGTGGTGGCTAGTGAGAGGTCAGCGGAGTATAGCTGGCGGTTGGGGATGTAGAAGGAGAGACATTTGTTGAGGTAGGCCGGGCCGGTCTTGTGGAGTGCCTTGTGTGCGTGGATGATGAGCTTGAAGTATATCCTCTTGTTGACGGGGAGACAGTGCAGGTTTCTCAGGTGGGGGTGATGTGGCTGTGGCATGGTACGACGAGGATCAGTCGTGCCGAGGCGTTTTGGATGCGTTGTAGTCATTTAATGAGCTTGGTCTGGGCTCCCACGTAAAGGGCGTTTCCGTAGTCGAGTCTGCTGCTGATGAGGGCCTGGGTGACTGTCTTTCTTGTATCTGTTGGGATCCATTTGTAGATCTTGCGGAGCATGCGGAGGGTGTTGAAGCAGGAGGAGGAGACGGTGTTGACTTGCTTGGTCATTGAGAGCGTTGAGTCTAGGATGATTCCCAGGTTGCGTGCGTGGTCTGTGGGTGTCGGGGCTGTCCCCAGTGCCGTCGGCCACCAGGAGTCGTCCCAGGCTGAAGGGTTGTAGCCGAGGATGAGGACCTCCGTCTTGTCCGACTTCAGCTTCAGGCGGCTGATCTTTATCCAGTCGGCGACGGCCTTCATTCCTTCGTGGAGGTTGGCTTTGGCGGTGATGGGGTCCTTGGTGAGGGAGAGGCTCAGTTGAGTGTCGTCGGCGTAGGAGATTATGTTGAGGTCGTGCTGTCGGGCGACGTGTGCAAGCGGGGTCAGACAGTGGATGGTCTGTAATTCACTAAGGACCATATGTATGAACACATTTTCCCATAGGCACAGAATGGGTTAAACTGCTTGATACATCTGGCCCTAAATGCCTGGATTATTGGTGCCTTAGGGATTGCAAAATCAATAGCCCTCAGTATCTGAGTTGGAACAAGTTCTCCCAGGTGCCTCCCAGGAGCCACGGAATAAACAGTAATATACAGTATACATTTCACTAGCACATTCATGTATTAATCTCCTCCCCCCCACCCACACGAGCCACCCCCACATGTCACAAAGTATACCCAAATCCTTGAAACTGAAAATGCTCCAAAGCAATGTGCCAGTAACACTGAAAATCGAGTGTAATTAATTGTAAAATACAGGGATTAGTCTGGAGGGGGAGACCAAAGTGCTGACCTCTCATCAATACCTACAGTGGCAGTGCTTGTCGACATAACATTATGTGGGATTTGAAAGTGATTTAGCATGGGAAAAACAGAACATATGGAATACCAACCTGTCCTGGACAACATGGCACAATATAGGAAAGTACAATGTGTGACAGATTTGTTTTGCAAGGCAGGTAAAGTCATGATAGGCAGCAGCCTGGGCTACTTCTGTTCAGTTGCCCATTCAGCAGTCTCTTCCACATTGCTCAGACCCTGTTCCAGGTGCTCAGAAAGACAGGAAGATGTGCCGGGGGTGTCTGTCAGTTTATTGATGAAGAGCAATGCATCCTTATAAGAAACGAAAACGTGGGGCTTCCCTTAGTAATTTTGAGGCTCACCGGGTAAAGCATGGTATATTGCATGCCAGCTTGACTCATTTTGCATCACTGTCAAAGTGAAATCAGGAAATATTGAAATGGTGGAGTTTTCATATACCAATGTATGCTTCTCATGGGCCATCCACAATACTGCATTGAGATATTTAATCTTAAGTAGCTGGGCTACTATGAGACAGTGTGCCACCCGAGGAGGGGCCTGAGTCCTAGGGAATGATGGGCCCCTTCTACAGTAAACAGAGAGGAATAACAGTCTGCACCAAATAGTGTCTTAAGAAGAGTTTCAACATAGTCAGCCATGGGCCAGTGTCCGTTGATTCCGAGATACTCATTTTTCATAGATTGCTATGCCTTGATCTGGCTTCCAAATCTTGATTTTTCTCTTTATTGAGGTCAAGGAGTTTTGCCATGTCAAGAAGTCTTTCATTACAATATCATCTTCCAGGGCGCATATTCCAATCTTCGTAGCATTTATGCTTACCTCACTTTTGTTTATCATTTTTCAACTCTGGCAGTAAGGGTGAGGGTATCAGACTTGGTTTCAATGGACATGAGACTTTTCTGCATACTAAGAGGTAACGTTTTGACATCCGGATCCTCTTTCACCTCCCTGGTGTCCTGTGATGCTGACCCATGATCAGTTGAGTGCGATCTATATGCTTTCTTGGGGTTTAAACAAGAGTATTGTCTGTTTGGCGTCGACCATCCCCATTGCTTTGACACAAGCATGTTCCTCGAGTAGCCCCAGCCAAGCGAAGGGTAAAGCATTGTCCACTCTAGAGCCAACTAGGGCCAACACAATTATTCTATCTTTTGTTTATGGGGTAGGAGTCTCAATGGCACTGTGTTCCCTTTCCTGAAGAGGTGATGTTGATAGTCAGCACAAAAGGTAGGACAGCTGGATGTCAATGGTGTCCACCCACAACGGCCGCTGGATGGTGTGCAAAGGACCCCTCCCTCTGCGTGCCGGATGAACACTGGGGAGCTCTTGCAGGCCACGGCCACACTCATGCAGGTACACAGTGGCTACCATACCAACACCCGGCCCTTGAGGGTCCAGGACAGTTGGTCCACCATGGGAGCCTCCCAAGCAACATGGCAGTATGTTTGCTGTCCCTCACCATCATGGCTTGCCAGTTGTCTAACACTCAGCCCCTTCAGCTTCAACAGACTCGATTTGCCGCAGGGTCCACCCTTTGTTTTCAACATTGGGCAGGCAGGCACCATCACAGTCTGCCAAGGGCAGTACAGTCAGCAGTGCTTGGGAGCCCATAGATCCTCTCCAGCCACCGGGGACCCATCAGGATGAGTGGCACAGTGTCACAGCTTGGCATACAACCCCACAGCCAAAATCAGCCCTCCAAGCCCAGTCAGGTGGCAACCGTTCCGTTCAAAACAACTTTAGTCAGCAAATTCCCATCAAAGTTCATCAACGTTGCAATAAAGTAAAATAATAAAATCCTGAAGTGAAAATAACTGCAAATACAAAATTCATACAAATGTAAGGTGGCAATTATTTTGCACATGAATCCCAGTGCAGACTTCCTGGCACAAGTCAGCACTCTGGTGCTGCCATACTGGGGTCTGGTGCAAAAAGAACAATTGATGGACAGAAAGCTGAACAATGTCAAACATTCACCCCAGTACAGAGATCTTGTCCTAAATCCATAGTTTTTTTGCACACCATGCCATTCCAGTTTAGGTCTGAGGCACAATGTACTGCCAGCATCCAGCTATAATTTTCACAGTGTTTCCAGGCAGGACCTTAAGTGGCACTAACCACTCAGATTATGCTGGATGTATCATATGTTATATTTGGGAACAATCATGTACTTACCAATGTAATGCTTGCTGGCTAGCAAATAGGGCTAACACCAGAGTAAGGTATGAGAAATATGTGAGCAATTGAGTAATTGGTTAAGTGTTTCTCACAAACAAACACAGTGGTGAGGGGCATGTTATGTTGAGACTGATCCCTTTGTAACAGTAGGTGGGATAGATGCATGTAGCATGTGGGTGAACACCCTAGGGTGTCAGTCACGCACTAGTAGAATCACGAGAGAAGTGTAGTTTAGATGTATGAAGAAAGAATAGTAACACTCAGTTGTGGCACTATTAGCAAAATGTAGATGATGCAAGCAATTACTTGAGAAGCACGCTAGAGTTGGATGGCCATAATCATGACATATGTGGAGATTTAAGGTACAAAGAAAGAAATTGACTAAATTGCACCAATCTTGTACTATGACCCTAAGCATTACAATTATTCTTTAAAATGTATTTAGAACAAACTCCATATTCAAAACAGAAGGAAGATATGTGTTTATAGCTGTGAATTCGTACGAAAGGGGCATAGAAATAATACTACAACCTAAACATGCATCAACTGTTTAAAGAGTCCCCACACTACGTCCCAACAATTGGAGAAGACATAAATGATAATCTCCTTGTGTGCTATTTTCGGATTTTTTAGTGGCGAGTGGATGACTGTCATGAGAATGTCTGAGGTTGTCTGAATGATATGAGGCTTTATGGATTTGCTCTGGGGTTTGTGATTAATGGCTTGCATTTTGAACTGTATAATGAGAACAGAATGTATGACATGTACTGTTCATTATGTATTTAAAATCATTTTGAATGTGTTACAACAAATGTAAACACTCTCTATTTTAAAAAGTATAAAATACTTCATATTTTTAGATAAAATATATGTATAATTTCTTCCTGTGACATATCAGGCTAACACCGGCCAGGATCAATGTCAGCTTGTGCCTCCTTCAGCCTCCCTCTAACTGCATGTAGGTAGTCATTTCAAAGAACTATTGAACTATTGACCATTGAATCCCTACCTTTAGAACCCAGAGCCTTCCAAACAATGATTTAATTGCACTCTGCCTCTGATATTATAACTTGGCATTCGCTTCCTTTGTTCTCTGCACTACTCCTTACCATGTGACTTGAAAATGGATAACGAAATGACTCTTTTCAAATTATGCTTCCAAGCTTTGTCCTATGCCTACCTCTCTTTCTTGTGCATTTATGACCTACATCCTAGGCTTGATTCTTCATTGATCTTGATTCTTCTTTGTCCTTGCCTTCCCTCCTCTTACTTATAACAATTAGTCGCTTTTTACCCCACCACCTCACTCATTTCTTCTTTGCAATGATGCTTTATGAGATTTAAACTTTTTTCAATAACGATACTATATTCTGCTGCAACGATCACGTAAACTGTTTTCAATTTTTACAGTCTATTTTTAAATGCTTTTGCATGGTAAATATACTTTTGTAATTATGCACTCTTTATAAACAAAACTATGTTGCACAAGCAATTAAAGTAGTTATTTAGAGTTTTGCAGATAGTATACAGAATACCCAGTCTGTCTAACTGATGGCCTGCCCGCTCTATTTAGAAACCTCACTGTTCCACTGGAGGAAACAATACACCAATGCCCAAATGGATACCAGGCTGTCAGTATTCATACCTCAGACCAGATGGTCCAAATAGGTATGCATGTTCTCACATACTTTTTTCATGTTAGGACCGCCAGGATTAGAGTGACAGTCCCAAACAGAAAATAAATGACCCACACAGTTTAAGAAAACAATCCCAGGGTGTCAGTATCATTAGTTTTTGTTTTTCAAAAACATACTCCCTCTTCTGGCAGCTGTAGTCCGGTATGTACTCATTATTATCTTTATTTCGGTCTCTTGGACCATAAAAGATTTGCAGAATAATTTTTTTTTACAAATGATAAAACAATCAAATACAAAACAGTTATTCATAAAAATATATAAAACAGATTCATTCAGTTGCAGTTAACTTGATGCATTGATTACGCCTGAACCACATTGCTGTTAAAAATTTTGCAACTGCGAATACAATTGGAGCCGAAAGATCATTTTTTAAAATCCTATATGCTGGAAGATACCGTCGGAAGCCCAAATTTTTTAGTAGTGGGACAAGCCAGTAGTTCCTTGCTCTTCTATATACTGGACAAAAGAATATAATATGCAAATCGGTCTCTCTCGGATGAGCACAAGCTGGGCATTGCGATGTGGTGTCAGAATTTGTCCAGCGAGCAGTATGCGCTTTGAGGGGGAGGGTACTATACCGCCACTGCAAAAATAATTTCCTTGCAAGCGGGGGGCCTATGTTATCAAATGCAAGCTCTAGATGGTATGTATCTTTGGACCGCAAAAAATCCCCCATTAAGGACTTCTCCTGGGCATTTTTAATTGAAGCGCATAAGTGGTGCTCATAGTAGACCTTAGAAAGTAACTTTCGTGGAGTTCTAGGACAAATATTTTCAGGATCGGACCAGAGGTTCGGTCTGCCTAGTGACTCGCAGATTTGCTTAATATATCTGAGCCAAGGAATCTGTGTGGGATTGGCAAGTCGCATAATCTCCTGGAGCTCAGCTCTATAATTGGCCAATTCTGGTGTAGACCAGAGTCTGCGCCAGTACATCAAGGGTTTAAGACCCAACTCCTCTGTGATTGGTCTAAGGCCTAAATCAAGCCTGAGTGGGAGGAGAGGGGTACTGGACGGGAGACCTGTCAGCTGTCTTAAGAAATTATTCTCGGTGACCTGCATATTATGGGTGGCAGTATGCCCCCATAGTTTGGCTCCATAGGTCACTTCCCCCTTTGCCTGAATTCTATAAATTTGGAGGCGGGGGGAGAACGGCTGAAAAGTCAATCCTCGTGTCAACCTTGCTATACCACCTATCATTTGGGTCAGTTTTAAATTCACCCTGTCACGATGCGAATCCCAGGTCAAAGACTGATTAATTGTTACCCCTAGGTATTCAAATGCATGGACCCTCTCCAGCCTAGAGGGGCCTAGAACAGGATTGGCGCGTGTTGACGAGGGCGGATTGAAGATCATGTACTTGGTTTTAGAAGCATTAATCTCCAATCCGCGAGTCGCGCAAAAACTCGCAAATCCGTCCAAAATCCGTTGGATACCCATGGGGGATTTAGAAAGCAGCAGGGTGTCATCCGCAAACAAAATAGCGGGAACCCTTGTGCCATCAAGCCTGGGAGCGTCAATGTCCTTCAGGCCGTTAAGATGACTAATCACCCCGTTGACAAAGAGGCAGAAAAGAGTTGGTGCGAGCACACAACCCTGTCTGACCCCCTTGTCAACAGGGAAGCGGTCCGAGAGAATTCCTCCTCTTCCGCATCTAACCCTTGCGAAATTACCCTGGTGCAGTCTTCTCAGAATTGACAAAATATCAGTTGGGACCCCAAGATCCGCCAGAACGACCCACAGTTTATCCCTGGGGACTAAATCGAATGCGGCGCGAAGGTCAACAAAGACCGTATATAGGCTGCCGCACTCGATTAGCACCGTCTTCCAATATATAAAATTCAAGCGGAAAATCTGGTCGATAGTAGAAATTCTTCTTCTAAAGCCTGCTTGATAAGTACTCATAATTCCGCATTCCTCAATCCAGTCTTGCAAGCGGTTGAGGATAAGTCTACCAAATAATTTTTGGGGGACATCGATGAGGCTAATAGGTCTGTAATTGGCTGGGAGCAGAGGCGAACCCTTCTTAAATATTGGGACAATCTCTGCGCCCAGCCAAGTATCAGGCAACTCCATACCCTCCAGAATGGAATTAAATAAGAGCATAAAGTAGGGTGCCCAGACATCTGGTTCTTGCTTGAATAAATCCCCTGGTAGGCCGTCCAACCCAGGTGCCTTACCTGTTGCCAGACCCATAATGGCCATTTTAATCTCTTTTAGCGCAAATGAGAGCCACTGTGAACTATTATTTTCTGGCTGGACGGAATCATCCTCAGTCCCATCAGGTAGCTTGTAGAGGGACTGAAAGTGGTCATGCCAGATCTTAGCTGAGATATTAGGCTCTACTACGGAGACCAGCTCCTCCGAGCCGGTGTTCGCACATCGCCAGAACTTGCGCGAGTCCCCTTGTGCTAAGAAGTTTGTTATATTCTCCCATTTTTGTTGCTCCCATTCAATCTTTGCGTTTTTAATTATGGTTTTATATAACATTCTTCTTTCCCTAATTTCCACCTTATCCGTCCCTGCCTTGATTGCGGTCAAAAGAGCGCTTTTGGCCTTCCTGCAGGCAGAATTATACCAGAGAGGGCCAGGAACATGCCGGTTAGCCCCTTTAGACACTCTAGTTAAAATTTCGGATGTGGATTTAATGAGATCAGCATGAAGCTGGCCCAGCTGGTTAAAAGATCCTGGGATACTACCTTGGACACTTAGGACTTGAGCCTTCTCGAGCGTGGGGATTAGTAGGGCGTACAACTTAGGAATCATCCCTTGTTCAACTGCTAGTTTCTCCCACTTTATTCTACATCTGTTGTTCGAGAGTAGTAGCCCCAGCTCAGGTAAGTCCCGTTTCTTCCCCCTAGGCTCCAGGCCGGAATAATAAAACTCCAGCTCCAGAGCATTGTGGTCACTATCTGCTCTTGGTATTACCCGGAAATCTCTTAACTGCGACCACCAAGGCAGTGGAACCAGAATATAATCAAGTCTTGAAGTTTTGTCCTCTCTGTGGAAGGTACATTTTGGCGGTATATCCGATTTTAGCCTTCCATTGCAGGCCCTAAGCCCGTGCTTCAGTGTGAGAGATGTGATCTGTAATGCCAGAGGGGACCAAACTCTTGGGGGCGGTAGGTGCGATGATGGTATGGACCATACAAGGTCCTCCTCCTGAGCCAGTCCGTCCAATGTACCCAGGAGTGGTTCAAAATGGCAATTTAGGTCGCCTCCTAGTAGATATGGAATGCCCTCCGGGATTGCATTTAAAGCAGAATCGAGCTCTTCAATAGTGCGTGATTCTTGCGAGATATTAACTGGCCTGGAGTAGACATTCATTTTCAAAAGGCTATATGAATTTGGCCACTCCAGTAGTACAGCCAAAATATCATCGGAATTGAGTGGAAAGGTAGCAGCCCTGCAGCCTAAATCTGTAGCTACCCAAATTGCAAGACCCCCCGAGGGGCGGCCTTTACCACTCCATTTTGCATTTTTGAAGAAAACAGCGAAACCTGAGCGGGTGTGGCCTTCCCTCAACCATGTTTCATGGAACAGGCATATGTCCTTGTCCTCTATAAAATTACTCCAAGTTGGGCGGTTCAATTTGCTAGACAGACCTGCCACATTCCAAGATAAAATTTTGAGAGGGGGCAAGTTAGACTTTTCTAATTGGGAGGTAGGAGGTGCAGTGGCATTAGAATTAAGCCTGGGCGAAGCACTACGCTACGCTCGCGTAGTTTGCGAAGTTCGCGCTACTTCGCACTACGCGAACTGCACGTAGCACAGTGCGAACACGCGTAGCGTAGTGTTGCGTAGTGGTGCGGTCATTTTTTGCTTGCTCGCGGTCCTCAACGTCAAGTTGGCGACCGCGAGCAAGCAAAATGACATCCCGGCGAGACTTTTTCCTTGTTCGCGATCAGCAACATCAAGTTGGCGATCGCGAGCATGGAAAATAAACCTCCCGGCGAGATTCCCAACGCGAGGAGGTCAGGTTTCTCATTGCGAGGGGTCGCGTATGCTCGCGACCGCTCGCGATGAGAAACTACCAGTTCGCGTTGAGAAAGCTGCCGCTCGAGTAAAAATCTACTCGAGCAGCAGAAAACTACAGCTCGCACTGTGCAAGATGCCATTTTCAATGATTGCACAGTGCCGGTTGCTTGTCCGCACTGTGCAATCATTGAAAACAACATCTTGCACAGTGCGAACATGTTACTACGCAGTTCGCGAAGTGCTACGCGTAGCTCGCGTAGTGCGAACTTCACTTTGCGTTGCTTCGCGAAGTGCTACTTCGCGAACTACGCCCACCCTTAATTAGAATGCACCATCATTTTGTGAGTTGGTTCGCCCTGAGGAGGTATCACCAATGTTGGAGTAGATAATAGGTTAGGAGTCCCCGAGCAAATTCCCACATTTGCTGGTTTCTGTTCAGGACCCTTTTTCGGAGTGGGGGTGACTCTTTGCACATCGTATATCAGAGAGTTTTTATGAACCAAGTCCTCCCCTGGTCTACCCAGTCAATCCACCATATCTAGATGGCTGAACCTGTTATATGTGGGAAAGCAATCATCCATCGGGATTCTGAGACTAGGATAGTCTTTTGTTGCAATGGGCCTCCATCTACGTCCTCTTCTAGGTACAGATTCCCAGCCCTCCTCTTCCCTCTCGCACCCTTTCGGGGGGTAAAAGAATGATAAGGGGAGGGTTTGGATAGATGATTCATATGCATTCCGGGGCCAGGTGCATATGTGCCTGACAATAGCGGGGTCCCTAAAATTGATCAGAACGCAATCTCCCTGGATGGACTTTCTAGTAGTACCTAACCATGGGACTCTCCTCACCATGAGGACCTCACTATGTGTGCCCACTGGGAGGGGTCTGTTGTTGGAGAGCCAGTGAATGACCTTATTTTTTAGGGCCCCCACAGGTTCGCTAGTGGAGGGTTTTAACTCTGGAATACCTGTTAGGATCACTACATAAGGGGTGGCCTGGGGGGGCAAATTAATTATCCTGTGGTGTGAATCATTCACAGATGCCACAGCTGTATGAGCAACGAGATCCTCATGGGAATTTGGATTTTGTAGTTTGTGGTGGTGAGGTTTTCGAAGAAGCTGCAGGGGCCTGTTGCGTTAAAATTGGCTGAGGTATAGGAAGCCCTTTTTTTGGGACAGGCTCTATTATAGTCTCACTCTCCCTGTTGATCGTATCTCTAGATATAAGCTTTGCCTCTGTTAGATGTGTAAGACCCTTACTAATTTTTAATAAAAGTGATTCCATCTTAATTATGCGATCCTCCAAGGGATTAAAAATCTCCTTCAGAAGAAAACGAATGCCTGAGAGGGTGAGGACCTCATCTTTTAATGTGGAATTTGGGCTGGGGGGCGACTGGACCGGGATTGGGGTGGGTATAACCCTTTTTTTCCCCGTTTGGTTCGGCACCTTAGTTATTAAAGTCTGATTATTAGCCTTATTTTTTGAATTATGCTTAGGTGCTTTCGCCTTGCATCCCCCAGAAATTTCATCCCTACTTTTTCTTTTAGGAATAGCTCCCTCCCTCTCCTCCCGAGATAGCTGGGTGCTATAGCTCTCTCTCTCAATGAGAGCGTCAGTGTTGGGGAGGGTTGTTGTGATACTAGATGGAAGCGAGGGCGGCCTCACAGGAGGAAGGGGTAAAATGCTTAACTCTGTGATAGCGGACACATCGCAGTCAGTAGGAAATATGGTGGGGCTGTGTGGGTCAACTAAATCTAAAGTTGTATTTACCCCTCCATTCTCTGAAGATGTGTGAGCACCAGTTTGTTCAGGCGTAGTAGCAAGTGCAAGGGGGCCAAGTGAGGATCTCCGAACCCAGTCAATTTCTTGGGATAATCGTCTTCCCAGAATAGTAATTTCATCAATTAAAAGTGAGCCTGCTTTGGCAAAATAAGTGTCCAAAGTACCTTTTGCCGCTCCAGCGGCCAACGTGGTTCTGCTTCTCGTTTCTCCTGTAGACATAATCGAACCTCACATCCGCAGGTAGTGTATAACGATGGTCAGCAGTGGGGGGGCCCGGGCCCTGCCTCGCCCGTACTCGAACGGCCTCAAACGGCCCGCTCTTAGCCCGGTCTTCGCCCCGTGCTTCGTTCCGCGCGCGTTCCGCTAGCGCGAATAGAATGATCAGTATTTATGGGGAGGAGCAACCGGGGGATGCTTGGGAAGAGGACCCAGCTGCGCCGGTGGAGCAGAAGGCGCTAGGGAAGCTGGTCCTCGCAGTCCCAACCTCAGGATCAGGTGCTATGTGGAAGCTTTCGCTGCGTGCTGGCTTCACAGAATGCAGGATTCAGGGCACAGTTCGGCATACACGTATTCACGTTCCCAGCAGCAATTAATATTCACGAGCGGCTCCCGCGATGCGGGGTCGCGAGACGTTGCCGCAGTAACAGCGGGGGTGCTTGGGAAGAGGACCCAGCTGCGCCGGTGGAGCAGAAGGCGCTAGGGAAGCTGGTCCTCGCAGTCCCAACCTCAGGATCAGGTGCTATGTGGAAGCTTTCGCTGCGTGCTGGCTTCACAGAATGCAGGATTCAGGGCACAGTTCGGCATACATGTATTCACGTTCCCAGCAGCAATTAATATTCACGAGCGGCTCCCGCGAAGCGGGGGCCGCGAGACGTTGCCAAAGTAACAGCGGGGGTGCTTGGGAAGAGGACCCAGCTGCGCCGGTGGAGCAGAAGGCGCCAGGGAAGCTGGTCCTCGCAGTCCCAACCTCAGGATCAGGTGCCATGTGGAAGCTTTCGCTGCGTGCTGGCTTCACAGAATGCAGGATTCAGGGCACAGTTCGGCATACACGTATTCACGTTCCCAGCTGCAATTAATATTCACGAGCGGCTCCCGCGATGCGGGGGCCGCGAGACGTTGCCGCAGTAACAGCGGGGGGGCTTGGGAAGAGGACCCAGCTGCGCCGGTGGAGCAGAAGGCGCTAGGGAAGCTGGTCCTCGCAGTCCCAACCTCAGGATCAGGTGCTATGTGGAAGCTTTCGCTGCTTGCTGGCTTCACAGAATGCAGGATTCAGGGCACAGTTGGGCATACACGTATTCACGTTCCCAGCAGCAATTAATATTCACGAGCGGCCCCCGCGAAGTGGGGGCCGCGAGACGTTTCCGCAGTAACAGCGGGGGTGCTTGGGAAGAGGACCCAGCTGCGCCGGTGGAGCAGAAGGCGCTAGGGAAGCTGGTCCTCGCAGTCCCAACCTCAAGATCAGGTGCTATGTGGAAGCTTTCGCTGCGTGCTGGCTTCACAGAATGCAGGATTCAGGGCACAGTTCGGCATACACGTATTCACGTTCCCAGCAGCAATTAATATTCACGAGCGGCTCCCGCAAAGCGGGGGCCGCGAGACGTTGCCGCAGTAACAGCGGGGGTGCTTGGGAAGAGGACCCAGCTGCGCCGGTGGAGCAGAAGGCGCTAGGGAAGCTGGTCCTCGCAGTTCCAACCTCAGGATCAGGTGCTATGTGGAAGCTTTCGCTGCGTGCTGGCTTCACAGAATGCAGGATTCAGGGCACAGTTCGGCATTCACGTATTCACGTTCCCAGCAGCAATTAATATTCACGAGCGGCGCCCGCGAAGCGGGGGCCGCGAGATGTTGCCGCAGTAACAGCGGGGGTGCTTGGGAAGAGGACCCAGCTGCGCCGGTGGAGCAGAAGGCGCTAGGGAAGCTGGTCCTCGCAGTCCCAAACTCAGGATCAGGTGCTATGTGGAAGCTTTCGCTGCGTGCTGGCTTCACAGAATGCAGGATTCAGGGCACAGTCCGGTATGGCTGCGAAGTATATGTATCCACTACCTGAGGAGAATGGAGTACTGCCTGTCAAACTAAAAAAAAAAAACAATGTTCTAAATTGTAAGCTGCACTAGGGCACCCGGGTCATGTCTGCACTATATGCACTACAACTAAATAAATAAAACTATATGAGGTTTGTAAAGGAGTGTTTCATTGCTTCACTCTTGTTTAGATGATGGTCAGTGGTGTAACGCAAAATAATGGGATCCCCTGCTATAATATGATGATTTTAATACTAATTTATTCAGTCACTTGTTGTCAAAGATGAAGAAAAATCTAACTGATAGCATTCTGTTGATACTGATATTTGTTGCTGCTGACTGTATTTGACTGTGAGTTAAGAAATGAATTATGGTGTAAATTTAGAACCTTCATGTTAGTGGGATAGAACCATCATGATTTTTGTGTGTCTTTTTTGGTGTCCTCATTCAACGAATAATGCTCTGAGTGCAAGAAGATAGATCCTAGTCAAACCAGTAAGAGGCGAGGGAAGCCCCGGTCACTCCACACGGGAGGATGGGTAGGTATTTACTGCGGGGTCAAACATAAAGATAAGCCTCCTGAATGAGCCGTGGCACCAATTCTTCTACAGGCGAGTGCTTAAGATGAACTGAAACTGCCACTATAACAGACTGTACAGCATGTTGGTAATCCTTGGACCATGGAGCACAAAGTTTTGTTTCATGCCTAAACGAAAAAAAATCCCGCAAACGTGAAAGGAAACAGTGGCAGGTGAAGGAAAAATTAAATAGAAGGAGACAGAAGAAGGGAAAAACAGTGAGGGTTTTGCAAGGGATATATTCAGTGAGAAATGCTGAAAACTTAGCTTTTAAACCAAGTGTCCCAAAGCTCCCGAAACTTTGTTTTCTTAACCCGCTTATTTACACGATCAAGTTGTAAGATTCTCTGTATAGAGCAGATCCATTCAATTTCAGTGGGGGGAGAAGGGCGAATACATTTAACACAAAACTCCCTTCGTGCCAAGAGAATCAGGACAAAAATTAGAGCCTTCTGGGTTTTAAGAAAGCTTTGGTTGACCACCCCACCTGGAATCACACCAAAAAAAACAGAGGATCTAGTCAACCCAATCTCTTGACCTATAATAGCTGAAATGATCTTACCCACGTTTTGCCAAAAAGACTGGATTGAAGGACACTGCCAAAACATATGGACCTCGTTCACGTTGTTCTCATCACATTTTGGGCACTTCTTTGTTACCCCATTCCCCAGCTTTCATAATTTCCGTGGCGTCCAGTATGCCTTATGGACAGTAAAAAGGTGGTTTCTCTTTAATGGAGCAGCTTTCACATATGACCACAAAAGAGACATAGATACTTGCCCTAAGGTTTCGAGGTCTTCGCCTTGCAGGTCCCTTTTCCAGATCTCTGTAAATGGATTCTATATGTCCTCACCAGTTCGGATTAGCAACCAATATCATTCTGCGGATCTTAGTCACTAGATCTCGATTCCCTTCGATCTCCTTCCCTATTGATTTTATCCAGCTCGAAATCTGATAATATTTAAACTTTGATACCGAGTTTCTGAAACCACAGAAAGGCACTGCCATTAGATCAGCTCAGTGTCCACAATAAGTTGCCCCCACTTTAGTATCCCACATATTCGGAGGGGAACTGCGTGTGCATCAACTAAACAGGCCGGGGTGCCTGGGGAATCCCAGATGGGTGCTTCATCGTTGTAGTAGGGTATTTGTAGCATCAACCTCACCTGAGACCATACTTTGGCGGCAGCTAAGAGAACTTTCAGCTTAACCTTCTTAAAGAATTTGGGGTGACCGAATTTTAGGAGGAAAAAATCTGCTTGATTCATAATACTCATGCCAAGTGCCTTAAAAAGTGGAGAAAACGTTGAGCTTTCCTTCAATAATTGAAGAGAGTTCTCTAGGTGAAAGGCACAGTAATATATATAGAGGTCTGGGGTGGCTATGCCGCCATGAACTTTCTTTCTCCTAAACTTCTTTAGAGATATTCTTGGGTTTTTACTTACCCAAATGAAGATAGAGAAAAACCCCTGTACTTTCCTAAACCAGATCTTTGAGAATTCTAATAGAATAGTGTCTAATATTAAAGTAAACCTAGGTAAAATTGACATTTTTAAAAGGTTTGATCTACCCAGGATGGAAAGTGGAAAGGTCTTCCTTGCTTGTAGCTGTGATCTAACACTCGCTGTTACTTTGTCAAAATTCACCTGCGCTATCTTTTCGATATTATGGGCTATTTGAACCCAAAGATATCTTATTTCATGTTTATAAGGTCACACTTGTAAGGGGTGTTCCATGTCATTAATTCATTTTTTTGCTGATTAATTGAATATCCAGATGCCCTCCCAAAATTCTTCAACTGCTCCCATATCTCAGGCAGTGAATGCTCTAGGTTCCCCGTAAAAATCATAAGATCATCAGCACACAACCTGTTTTCTTTTGCCAGCCATTACAGCTGAAAGAAAAAATATCCTGACAGGCTCTTAGTTTACATGCTAATGGTTCGATATACATGTTAAAAAGAAGGGGCGAAAGGGGGCAGCCCTGTCTAGCCCCCCTACAGATTTTTATTTGTTTTGTTAAGTTTCCATTTGCAAGGATCCTGGCAGATGGATTTTTATACAGGCTCTCACCGCTGCCATACAAGTTTCTCCTAGGTTAAAACGCTGAATCGTTTTATGTAGGAAGGACCAGCTGACCCTATCGAACGCTTTTGCAGCGTTGAAGGTCATAACCGCTACCGGGATCTCATATTCCTTTGCCATGTCAATTGCTCCAATTAAATCATGAGTTAATTCGTGAAGTTGCCTCCCCTTCATAAATCCCTTCTGATCAAGATGTATTATTGATCCTGCTACCCTATCTAAACGTTTAGTTAAGATCTGGGTATATATTTTATGATCACTATTAAGAAGGGAAATAGGCCTGTACGTCTCACAGGATCTCGGGTTCTTATTTGGTTTCAAGATAATAGTTATAGTGGCATCGTTCCAGGATGCAGGAAGGTCTTGGGCAGATATAAAAGCGGAATTAAACAATTGTAATAGGATTGGAGCTAACTCTTCTTTTAAGATGTTGTATATTGCATTTGGAATAGCATCAGGGCCCACGGCTTGCCCTTTCTTTATGGTGGTAATTATTTGAAGAATTTCTTCCAAAGTAATAGAGTCTGAAAGCGTAGGAAGTTCCAGGTCTGAGAAAAAGGCTTCCACGAGTTCTTCACTCATTGCTGAATCTTAATAGTAAAGATCTTGAAAGAATTGGGCAAAGGCCCCCTCAATCCCAGTGTCCTCTGTGATGATATTTCCAGAGGTCAGGCATTTAAGGTATTTTATCATATTCCTGGCCTGGTCCATTTTAGCCTTTCATGCCAGAAATTTGCAACACCCCTCCCCATATTCGTGATGGGTCAACCTTCTAGCTTCCCACTTCCTTTTAGTTATTGCTTCCAGGTAATCTGCTAACTCATTTTTTGCCATGGTTACTTTTTGTGTGTTGTTTAAATCATTCAGTGCATAGTCTAACACCACCTGATTTATATGTATTGCCGCTTCTAAAGTTCTAATTTCCTCCCTCACCTTCTTATTCTGGGCTATGGACAGAGAAGCTAAGGTGCCTCTTAGAAAATCCTTATATTTGTCCCATACTGTGTGAGGGGATGCAGAGTTTGTGTTTAATAGGAAAAATTCATTTGTATCTTTTGTCAGCCTTTCGATTACTAATGGCTCTGAGAGTGTCAAGCGGTTTAGTGTCCATCTACGAGGAGGGAGACTCTTCGCCAGAGTAATTTCCAAGACTACTACCAAATGATCCGACAAGTGTTCTGGGACATGACTGACCATAATCGTGTTCTTACTAGTGGAGAGATCTACCAGGAAAAAATCAATCCTGGAACGATGTCCACATTTTTTATTGTGAAAGGTGAAATTCCCCCCTGATGTCCCAGAATTACGCCTCATGACTCCCCATATGTCAAGGAGTCCTGTATCTGTCATCAGTTGTTTCAAGGCCTTTCTCGTATTCTGGGTTGTCAATGCTGCTCTTTTGGACGTTGAATCTTATCACTATAATGGGAGCTCTAATGTCAATTAAGTGAAGATACAAAGCATGTAGGGAGGCGGGGTCTTCCATGTTGGGTCCATAGTAGCCCACAAAGGTTAACCAAGAACCATTAATTTTTGCTCTGGTGATTGCCCACCTGCCAAGTGGATCTACAGCAAAATCTCCTAATATTGCTTGCGTTGTTTTTTTAAAGATAATAGCAACCTCTTTAGTTGCACATGTCTGGGTGGTATAAATACAATGCTCTATCCATTTTTTGTTTTTAAGTATCACTGCCCATTCCTCTTTGCATAGATGTGACTCTTGTATAAGCAAAACCTCATGATCTAAAAGCCGCAAATATTCTAACATTTTCTTTCTTCTAGAAGGGACCCTGAGGCCATTCACATTCCAAGATAGAATTTTCGAATTTTTTGGCTTCTCGGGCCTACCAGAATCCGTCATAAGAGAAGGAGTTGTATAAGCAGATATCTCGTGACTCCCAAAAATATGTTAGAAATACGCATGTTTGAGTAGTTTTATTCGTAAATGAAGATAATTTTTTTCTTTTTTCCCAAATGCTCCCCCACCCAGTGCCTAAAAACAAAACCTCTATTTTTTTTATTTTATTTTTACTTGTGACCCCAACAGCCCCTCCCTGCCCCGGGGAACCCTCCAGCAACACTAGAGGTATACCAAAGTACTTCGGTATACCTCTAGAACCATCATGTTAGCGCAATCTTTGTCAGTTGGTGGAGGAGCATTTATTGTGGCAGCTTGCTCTGTTTGCTGTGCGATGTCAGGTTGTCACCAATAAACTCCTTAACTACCAAGCTGTGTTGTATCCTCACTACAAAAATGTGGTGATGAGTACACCTAGAGCGAAGACCGGTGTGCATCTAGACACTTTAAACAGCTATTATATATGAGCTGCAGTGTATTGATACCCCTCAATCAGTACAGGAGAATTTCAGTTTTTAATTGAACTCCGTTGCTGTGTGTGAGGCAGACAAAAGGCAGTGAGGTACATCGGATGGTTCATAGCTTTCCACAAGTAAGCTGCCACTGCGATGGCATGTAGGAGGAATTCGAAGTGTGAGGCAGATGAAAGACAGTGAGGTGCATCTGATGATTTTCAGCTTCCTACAAGCTGTATTTTACAAGTGGGAACCGGGGTCAAGAGAAAAGCCTGCCTACATTGTGTGTAACCACCTCAATTTTGAGTGCCATTTTGTGTACCCGCCTCCATTTAGTGTGCCACAGCCATATTGAAACAGGAAAAAAGTAAAAATTGCTGCTATTTTTGTTTGGGCCATTTCAGCACAACTCAACACTGCTAATTTTAATCTACCATACCTGCACAGTGGCCATACAGTATAGCATAGTGGAAAATAGAATCATTTACAGTGTTATGAGAGGCAATCAACATAAGAAGAACATACCCCAACCTTTGCAACTGAAGTGAGCTCATTATAAATCATTAACTGGGGGTATTGTGGTGCATACTTTGTTTAATATACATATATTGACCTGTTTCATTTGATGCCAAAAGTACTAATATGGTAACCTTAACACTTTGAATTTTACACCACCACAATCTTTTATTGGAAAATTAGGTGAGCCTTCCATTAAGTGGGAAGAATGAAGAGAGTATTTCTTAAATTATATATCCACATTTGAAGACAATTAAGACTTTATTCCTGAAAGAAATTAAAAAGTGCTATTCCATTTTCTGGAACTAGGGTAGTTGGAGATTTTTAGTCGCATTGATAAAAAACTGAGGGCAGAAGGGTAAGAGAACATATTTACTAATGTGTTAGAAGACTTGGATGCATATTTTAAACCCACTGTTTGCATGAAAATTGACAAATACATTTTTTCCAGAGGAAGCAGTGCAAGAAAGAGTCTATAGAGGTTTTTGTAGCATTTTTTAAAATCTGGCATTAACATGTAGATTTGGAGTACTTCGTGATGAACTTATAAGGGACCAGATTGTCATGCATGCAGCCAATCCGAACATACAGGAAAGTCTTTGAGCAAAAGGTACGTCATCTTTGCAAGTATTAATTGACATTGTTAAGAGGGCTTAACTAACTGGAAGGTGTGCCAAGGCATTGCTGAACATAAGGTGAAACCTGAAAAGGGCACGGAAATCATAAGAATACAACTAATCAAAAAGACCAAAGAAAGAGTCCAGAAGAGTCAAAAAAGTTGAATAATAAGAAAAAAACAGGTGTACAAAACACAGGAAGGGAAGTGCTACAGATGGGGTAAGTGGCTATTTGCCTCTGAAATTTTTTTATCCAGCACGTAAACAAAAATGTTCAGTATGTGGAATTGTTGACAATTTCTATAGTGTGCAGAAGATGAAAGGATAACATGGTACAGATTTTGAAAGGAGAGGTGTCCGACTCAGAAGAGTCTGATGGTGAGGACACGAATGTGTGCATACTGAACTTTAGTGAAGAATAGGAACGTCAAGTAAAGAAGAAGGGGTAAGCCAAGGGTCAGAGATGCAGACAACAGAAATGCAGATTTCATCTATGACAGAGAAATTGCCAGGTAGAAAGAGGAAACCTCTTTGTGACATGGATTTTGGGGGAGTGAAATTACAATTAGTGCCAGATTAAGGTTCACCCTTACAATTGTGAATGAGAGTGTTTGGTCTGATACATTTGTATCCACCTTGGGAGAATTTCTTGAACCACCAGTATCTCACCGAAACGTTTTACATAGGAAAACATGGATATGGTGGGATCTGCAGGTAGTACTGAGGGCAACGGGATTTGGCTCTCTCCTATATAATGCCATGAGGGTTGATTCAAAGGGCCCTCCACCCAGGGCAAGTGCGGCATGGGATGACAGAGCCCTTAGGTGAGAAGACATGCAAAGCAATAAATCCGCTCACACATACTGTATCCTGCAATGGACATTTCAAGTTGATATATTTCAACTTCTTACATCACACATACATCACATCAGTGAGGTTGCACCACACTGACCAGGACCGCTCAGATGCGTGGCCTCAGTACGGCACAGTTTGGGTGGATTTTTCTACACTCAACATGGGGGTGTCCTGGAGTGTACCAATTCTGGGCATGGGTGGTGAAGTTGGTGAAGGGGGGGTACAGGGTTTTGGGTGGAGATGACACCACTGTACTGCTTATTGGGACATGTTACGAAACCCAAACAGCAAAAGTTGGCATATAAATTCTTGCAACTACTCCTGGTTTTAGCAAAGCAGAGGGGTGCAATAACGTGGATGGTGAGGCATTGCCCCACAGTAGAAGAGTGGTTAGGGGATGTGTGTGAGTGGACGCAGGCAGAAGAAGCCCACATGAAGGCCAGTCGGAGGGATGAAAAACTGGAAGAGGATCTCGGGACATGGAAGACGTTATGCAACTTGTTCTTAACCCCTGAGTAAAATGCAGGTGGTCAGCATGACTCAGATGTGAGTGAACGTACGACCGAGAAGAACTCAGGCTGATGTCCTTGATATAATAATTACATATAAGCATATGATAACTGGTAATGCTGTAAGTGAAAATGTACTGCCTATACACCGGTACTTTGCAGTGGATCCCAGCTATCCGCCCTCTTTGAAACTGTACACCAATTGTGACTTTATTGAAAAAGACAAATAAAGCTTATAAACAAAATGAGAATGAGAATGCCAAAATCTAAAAACAATATGGGTTGGATGGTAGCATCAAGTGGATTGGTCATCCACTGCAATTAAGAAAAAATTGATCACTGCTCAAAAGGCAAACAAACAGCATTTTGATTGTAAGCATAAGTGCAAAAAGTATAAGGCCTGATTCATAAAGGGCCTCTGTACTCGTGATAAAGGCCCCACAGTCGTGGGGAGGCTCCACACTTAGGGCAGTATCTCGGCAATGAGAATTCTCACTGCGGAGATTCCACGAGAATGCAGAGACTTCTCAACGACTGCGATGCCTCCACCAGGAATGCAGAGGCAATTTGTTAATCAGGACCATACTGTGAAGGTGGGAGATTATGTAAGGGTGAAGAAGACTGGGTTGGTTGCCAAGGGAGTAATCAGATTCTCAAAACCATTGCAGGTGGAACAATGTATTTTGTAATTTCCTTGTTCTTAGCGATGGCAAAATCTATCAATTAAGCTGCATTTCAATATGTGGAAAGGGATTATGCAAGCACAATGTAGCCCAATTACCAATAATGATTGGCTTTCACAGGATAATTGCAAATTGGAACAAACTGATGTAGAGGTGGACAACACACAGGACACTTTCACTTCTGTATCTGAACAACATAAAAGGGAGACAAACAACTGGATAAGCGAACCAGGACAAGATGAATCAGGAACAAAGCAGGTAGATATGTAAGCAAACTCCATTGGCTTAAAATTACATTTGTGAGTAAATGTGAGCAACATTCTGTATTATTTCCATTTTGTTTTGTTTGACTTCCCTGTTTTACTATGGTTAAGAAGTAATACTATAGTTTTTTGGGTACAAAATTTATATTTTTAATTGATCTGTTATTGTTTATATTGTAGAATTGTCGGTTGCTGTATGGGGATGTGTTGTATTTGATTGTATTTGATGTCAAGTTAAAACCTAGTGTTAGTTCGAGAAGCATTTAGTGTACACAGCTTACTCTGTTTGCTGTACAATGTCAGGTTGTTACCAATTAACTTCTTACCCTCCAAAGCGTGTTGTATCCTCACTAAAACAATATGTCGAGAAAAACATGCCTCCTCGCATTGGGTTACCTACAGCACAGGATATTTTCATCTATGGGCAAAGAACTCTCTGCTTGACTTGAGAAAGCCAACATTTTTGTAATGGCAGTTCCAAAATATACCTCTAGGAACACCTTTATGCATTTCATGTAGGAATAAGTTGCAGCTTACTTTTTTGATTTTCACATATAGGTGCAGGTTTTATCAACACTTTAAATACTGTCAGGTAAATTACAGACTAATTAGAATTGTATTACAGCTGCAGTCTATTGCCAGTTTTGAATTTTTTATAACGTCAAACGTTAGGAGTAAAAAATGTATATGCTATTTATTGTGCATAATGAAGTATGGTAATTACTCCATAGTAATTATTGTATAAAGTGTAATTATGTTTATACCACTTTTTCTGTGAAAGATATGTAGAACATATGTTCTTCAACTATTTTCATTGTTCATTGTTCATGTATTGGCGATGCCTGTATGTATATTTATTTGTTATTCTGCTGGGATGGCATTCCTCCCATAGTAGAAAACATAAATCATTTACACAGCTTATGTCTGTGGCTACAGGCATATATTATATAACTGATACAAACTAATTGGATCCCAGTGGGCAAATTGCTATAGTTTATTTTTTTTCATCTCCGCTGAAAAATATCTCCTGGATTCTCCTTTCACAATGTTGACAGGGACATAATGCTTAGTTGTTAGAGATTTAATAGGGGAAGGGGAATTTGTATGTATATGCTTTATAAGCTAGCACTAACAAACCTGTCCATTTGCAATGGCGCTTTTCATGATTTTTGTGCGGTGCTTGAATTACTTAAGGCAGCGAGCTCTACACATTTTACTTTTCCAGTTTCTGAGTTATATGTGTGATTAGTAAGCAATGCTACTGGTATGACAGAGTGACATTCAGTCAGTACTGACGAGGTACCTGGAATGTCAAATAAGCACACTGTAGGGCCAATGAGGAGCCTGACACATGGGATAATTTTGTAATTCATGACAACACGTTCCATCTGTGTGCGTATGGCTGGTTTATGAGCATTGCTATATGTCCTGCACATTGTAGGGCCTAGTACGTATCCGTACATTCTGGAAAACAATGTTTTGAGTTTGTGCCAAAATGTCTAGGTAAGACACTTAAAACAACAAAGGAGTTTTCCACTTTTTCGGCACTCATTCATTTATTTATGTATTTGTTTTATACAGTTTCATAGAAGACCGGGTTCACATCTTGGCACTAAAAAGTACACCAAGTGAGCAAAACCAATAGCACGACCAATAAAAAGACCCTTACCATTCAGCAGGGTAAACAGCCAGATCTTCAAGGCTTTCCTAAATAGTGGAAGCTTATTTCACTTTGAGGTGGCTCCTACCAAACATGTTTGGGTCAATTCACGAAGGATGCACGAAATTCAATCATAATTCGAACCTTAAGAGGGATGGAGAACATACTGAAAATTAATTTCAGAGTCTGAATTTGAGAAATGCAGGATCTCTCACCAGTGACTGTCACAACAGTGCCTATCTGAATCACTCAATTAAGCTTAGAGTCAAACTTAATGGCAAGGTTATTGACACCAGCAAAACGCTCTGTGTTGTAAATGACCTTTTCTAGAGTTCTTTCTATTGACTTTTTGCAATTCTCCTTCACAGTTTTCTGCCGTTCTGGATGCTAGCCTTAGGACTTAAGTGCGTTTGGCACAGCCGTGCAGTGTCAAAGCAATATGCTTATCATGTACATACTGCGGAGCAGTGTATATGTGACTGGCTGATTCGAGTTAGCTGTAAGTCCATTGTCATAGGGTAAGACATATGCCAGGGATATGTAGCTCAAATGTACATATGTGGGCCTGCACAGCTGGTGGTGTCATCCATGGAGGTAGCTCATCGATTGTGCAACAGGTTTGCCCTGGTGGGGCTTGTGTGCACGGGTAAATGTTACTCTGTTTGGCATTTAGAAATCAACATGACAAGGTACTGCATGTCTCCTGCAATATCAGAGTTCGCTCTGATGACAGGGTGCAGTGTTGGGAAGAGGTTGGGCAGGTGTGTGTTTGTGTTACCTGCAAGAGTTGCGAATGACACCGAATAGTAACAGTATACTGTTTGGCATTTGACATTACGGTGAGGGAAATGTCACTTTGGGAAAGTAGGCATTTCGATGTGCGTGGCTTTATGTGCCTGGTGGCCTGTCTTATAATTCACATCTGTGCATTCCTGATAGAGGGCCATAAACATGGGGTTCGCTGGAAACTGCGGACCTCTTAATCTGTAGGGCGTTTCTAGGATGGTTAGTTTGGGGTGGAATTGGCACCTGCATTTCACGGGGCAGGGTTTTGGCCCCACTAAAGATTGTGATCAAACCTCCTGAGGTAGGATGGCAGGCAGGACAACATTTGGAGAGGGCCTTTGCATTTCAAAAGTAGCCTTTTGAACTGATTGTATCTTCAAAGGCCATGGTGGGTATATATATTGAGGCTTAGGCCTCAGAAAATAGAGACACTTATGGATTTGGAACCATACTAGGCTGGTTCAATACCGGGACTTTGACACCAGGAATCATTGGGGCAGGAGGGACTGCAACTGGACTATCCTCAGACTCGTGGCAGCTTGGACCATGATGTGCTCCAGTAAAGGGACTATCACTTTGTGGATTATGTCTGTACGTTGCTGGCTTGCAGCTATTGCCAACTGTTGTGGCCTGGGTCTCGAAGTACTCTCCAAGGGCCGGTGTACTGGCCTCCTGTCCACGAGATCCCAGGGACACAAAGGATCTCACTGTCTCCATGAGATCATAAGGAACGCACTGGGTGTGGCGGAGACAGGTGGAAGTGATTGTGATGAAAACAAGGAACGTCCTGCCATACACCATCATCTTGCTGTGCAAGAGGAGTGTGTGTGCAAAGATCAACATCCATCTGAGGTGCCGGGACATAAGGAGTTCAAGGAGTGTGGGGGAAGCTTGCAGAGTCCGAGGGACCCGTGTTTGCAACCAAGTTGATCTTTCATCATCATTGATAACTTTATTTCGGCCAAAAGACCATAAATGTGCAATAAAATATGTACAAGTACAAGAATAAAACCATAAATACAGACAAAGTTTTTAAAAAGTTATTAAACAATAAGTTATCATGAATATTTAGTAAAAAGAATAAAAGCTCAAAAGGCCATTACTTGATGTTAATAAAACCCACCCTTCTCCGCCACATACCATATAAAAAGCGGGAAACTACAAAAACAATGAGAGGATCAGTGTCGTAAGTGAAGACTCTGCAGGCTTGTACACATTGTCTGAGACCCAAATTTTTGCACAGAGGGATAAGCCAACATTTTCGAATCGCACTATATGCTGGACAAAAAAACAAAATATGCACAATATCTTCATTGCAAATTTTGCAAACAGGACAGTTACCCTCCATCGATTTTTCCCATCTAGATGTGAGCGCTCCAATTGGGAGAGAACCATGTCTCAACTGAATATATAGTTTTCTTGCCAGTGGAGGCTGTACTAAGTCCAAGAATACCTCCAGCTTAGATTTCATTTTCATCAGTAGGAACTCAGAGGTCAACCTGCCCAGGGAAGTTGAACAGCATAGTATTTTAAGGTTATAAGATCTAACAGCTGCCAATATCTCAGATCTTTGCTTGCTAGTGCTCCAGAGCGTGTGCTGTCTAAGGTGTGTTTGGGGAACTTAAGCTGGGAGCTGAGACTGTCTTTGCCTCCAGATTGGGAGGATGATAGTGCTTGACATTGCGGCCTCTGTCCGAGGTTGTTTGCTCCCTCTCCCTGGACCCATGTCACAGTGTGCTCTGTTTTTGCAAACACAGAGACAAGACCAGAGGGGTTTTGTGTGTCTTGTGGGCATCTGCAGCTGGCGAATAGCATTCGTCACAACGCGTACCAATACAACCCGTACCATTACAATGCAGGTATTAGTACTCGTTGTCAATTACAACAAGATACCATTACACAACAAACCTTTACACTGACTATGCCTTTACCACCCATGCCATTACAACACAAAAAAATGTGTAGTAAAGGTATAGTTGTGGTAAAAGTTTCTAAGGTAAGTGACAGTCCTCTCACTACATTTACACTAGCCAGCATGACCCCCTACACTATCCTAAACCCTAAAACACTACCCTACACTTCACATACACCACAACACTACCCTAAACCCTCAAACACTACCCCCAGCATGACCCCCTACACTACACCAACACCACTACACTACCCAAAACCCCAAAACACTACCCCCAGGACGACCCCCTACACTACACAAACACCTCTACACTAACCTACCCCTAAAACACTACCCCAGCACAACCCCCTCAACCCACAGTCCTGTCCCTACACTCAAACCCTACCCAGCATGACCCCCTACACTACCCTAAACCCTAAAACTCTACCCTACACTACACAAACACCACAACACTGCCCTTAACCCTAAAACACTTCCCCAGCACGACCTCCTACACTACATAAACACCACTACACTACCCTAAACCCTAAAACACTACCCCCAGCATGACCCCTACACTACACAAACACCACTACACTACCCTAAACCCTAAAACACTACCCCCAGCATGACTCCCGCCCCCCTAAATCCTAAACAAGTAATCCCCACCCCATGCCCAATCACCCTTATCTCTCTCTCCTCATGGTTCCTCTCTCCTCCTGGTTCCTGCCTCACGTCATCTCAGAGGATCGGTGCATGTCGTTATGAGGAAACGGAACAGCCTCTGTTTCCTTACAACAACGTGGATCATTTTTTTAGAACGCATGGTCATTTACTATACATACCTTTACAACGAAATTCATTGTATGTAGGTGTATGTGGCCAGGTGAAGTAATACTGTCATGTTTGTCTTCATTAGTGTCTTTAGAGAACATGAAGATACACCATAAAAGATAATTCTTTTTACTGTTGCACACATCTTACAAACACATACTACTTCTGCCTTCTACAGAGGACAATGTTTTAGAAGGAAGGTTTTAGGCAGTAAGCAGAGATGCCGTCTCAGTGGATGACTGCTCCGCATGCCTTAACTCCAGTAATGGAGGACAGCTCAGCTCCAGGGTCAGAGACTGAAAAAGCATATGAGGGAGAGGAAAATGGAGCAGGTTCTGGAAGGGATTTTTCAGTCGACGGAGTTCCATCTGCCAACTCGTCTTCCAGCGATTGTGAGGAACACAGTGCTGGCAGCTGTGCTGTCCCTTCACAAGCGCAGAGTGACCAATGTTAGAATGGGTGAATGAAATGTCGATGTACATCATGATGTGTGCAGGCCAGACAAAGGCAATACCAATAAAAGCAATGTCAATGTACGCAACAACATATGCCAGTATAACAATGCAGATACTCATAAATGCAATGTCTATGAATGTCATGAACTATACATGTGAAACAATGTAAATACTCATAAATGCAATGTCAATGTATTTAATAATCCATGCTCGTATAATAATGCTGATACCAGTAGAAACAATGTCAATGTACGTCATGATCGAGACACGTATAACAATGTTAATATTAGTAAAGATAACATCAATTCACGCTATGACAACTGTATGCACAATATTGAGGATGTCGGTAAAAATGATATCAATGGCAAGCCACATTATTCGTGGGAGATCTAACAAACTCATGTCACTGCAGCCGGATTCACCCAAGGTGACCTCCCCGTCAACCCAGAGTCAGAGAAACATGGTCATACAGGCCTTGCGACCCCCAAACCACGGTTATCGAATGGCAGGTCGCAGGTGAGATCTCGGTTAGTACAAAGAAAAACGTGCACTCAGGGAAAACCATGATCGTTCCCAAAGATAAACAGTTCCACCACAAACAGGTCAGAGGTAATAGGCCCAAATAAAGCACATTTATACCTAGGTGCCCGTTCCCCAAAAATACCACAAACATAGATGCCACATGTAGATAGAAACACTCAGCCAATCAGGTCATGACATGCACACCATACAAGGTGATCAGCACTCCCCACACTGGACACATACACACTGGCCCTCACTAGCTCTCCCTGATGCCAAAAGTCATCTGTATCCCTGATCAGGTGACCAAAATTGTTATTTATGACTAAGATGCTTTTCCAAGAATGCAGAATTGTTATATTGTACCTCACAAGATGTATATATTGTCGGCCGAAACTTTGCACATCAAGAAACTTTCCCCAGACACATTCTGTCGAAACTCTCCCAGATGCTGTGTTTAATTAAACCAACTTGTTTCTGTTCTGCTAAACACCTCTTGTCTTTTAATTTCTTTAAGGTAAAGTAATATCTGAGCAACGCCGTATCAGGATAGACCAACCCAGAGAGTGGGCACTTGCAACGACAAGTACAGCCAGGGTGTTATATAAGCAGCTCCCCAATTTAGTTTAACCCCAAATTCAGGCCTTCACTGGCAATGCTGGATGTAATGTTAATACAGGCAATATTTTGCCAATTGACTATATCCATCTCTTTTTGGAAGTTGACTTTCTTGAGCAAATTGTGCAGTGAACCAATTTCCATGCTGAACAATTTGTGAGGGAGCATGAATGCACTTCAGGGCCTCATTTTAGGGCACATGAGTGGTAGCACCCATCTTTGCACTGTACAGGAGCAGCAACCAGTTTTTCTATTGAAAAGTATGCTGCATTTTAATGACAATTCTGCTGCATTGCCCCAGGACCTTTCAGACCATGACTGATTGTTCAAAATTTGACCTGTTGTGGATCATTTTTCTGCCAGGTTTCCACGGATTTATACGCCTGGAAAAATAAAGCGATTGATGAGTTCTTGATCCTGTAGAAAGGGCAGCTGCTTTTCAGGCACTACAATGTGCGCAAAAGAGCTCACTATGGCATCAAGTTGTACATGCTGTGTGAGAGATCTCCTGGGTATGTGTGCAGTTTAAGAGTGTATACAGGGAAGGACTCCACTCTAAGCCCTGCAGGTTGCTCTCCCATGCTAGGAGTCACATGAAATATTGTATGGGAGCTTGTCCAGCCACTCCTTCACAAAGGTCATAACCTTTATGTTGACAACTTCTATACCGGAGTATAGGTGGCACTGTGGCATGCGGTATATATTGTTGTTGCGGCAAAGGATTCCCACAGGAGCTTGTTTGTAAAAAGCTCCAAAATTCCGGAGCACTGTATTGCGTTCCAAAGATCTGCTCATGGTCAAGTTCGAGAATGACCAGGTTCTTCAGCTATACAATGTGAGTCGTAAAACTCGCACTTGGTATGAGAAGCTGTTTACCCACCTGATCCCGAAAGCAACATGTGTATGTTGTTTATCATCAGACTAACACAGGAAAACTCTTTACGAGACGTTCAGTTGAGTGTCAAAGTCTTACTGCTACAGAGGCAGCCTCCTCTACTTTATATGCTCTGGAGGACATGGAAAGGCTGCAGGATCAACACTTTTTTCAGAACCACATTCGTGAAACAGCTAAAAAGACTCTACCATGTCATCATGTTAGAGCCTACTCTAAGCAAGCAAAGTGACAGGAGAGTCGTGCTTACTGTTTCAAGTGCCCATCTTAGCCAGCCCTGTTTTTTCCTACTTCCTTCATGTTGTATTATACGAAAGTGAAGCATTGGGAAATTGACATGAGGTGGATCTGCTGTAAGGTAAACCTTTCAATGGCTGTGCATAGATACCTACCTTCCTTGGGCCACTTCTTCAAAATTCCAGCATGATTGCAGAGATGTGCTGGTCCTGAGTAATCCATTTACCTCTATGGGACAGTCTAAGGGACCGAGAGGCTCATTTTGCATCGTTGGCTTTGTCTATGGTCACTCCTGAATGTGTATGTGTGACCACTCTTTCTACTCAAAAAAAGGTGTACTACTCCCGAATAATTTGTTTATCCAACCAGAGCTATCTGACTAACCGAGCGGCCCGGTAAACTGTTTTGAAGTATTCTTGTATGCATTGCTTAGAGGATGTCTTATTGAAGGTCCCAAGATTCCACGGTTTCTAGCGAACTTTATCCAAGTGGCATTTGTTCTGATGAGATCCTAAAAGTAATTACGGGTTCAAACATTGACATCCCTTCCCTAAGTTTCTTTCAAAACATGTTATGATTTGCCAGGAGGCACATACTTTATAAAAAAAAATGCGGGGGAGGCTGTAGGACCTCCCCAGCAGCCACAGGGACCGCCACCTTCCCGGGGCACAAATGCAATAATTACGGGGGTCTGTTGCAGACTGCTGGCCCCCTCCTGTTTTTTTATATTAAAAAATTCAAATAAATGGCCGGCCCCAGGGGATGGGGTTCCCAGTGCTCAAAATGGTCTACTCTGCAGATGCGCCTCCTTGTACGCTACTGGTTGGGGGATGAAGTCCCCATGGCTGCTGAGGGTCCTATGGGGCCCCAAAGACCTCCTGTTACTTCCAGTAAGCCCCACAGAGTGATATTGCTGAGAGGTGGTCGGATGCCATGCCCCCTTTCTCCACCACTCTGCAAATGCACCTCTCAGCGGGCTTCAGGACTAAAGTTGACTTCTTCCCCCATTGAGTAGTGCACCAGGAGGCACATTTGCAGAGTAGTGGAGAATGGGGGCATGGCACCTGAAGACCTCTCAGCAATCTACCTGTGTGGGTCTTACTAGAGGTAACAAGAGGGCTAGTTGACCCCCAAGGACCTTCAAGAGCCAAGGGGACTTAACCCCCCAACTAGTAGTGCGCCAGGAGGTGCATTTGCAGAGTGGTAGAGAAAGAGGGCATGGCCACTGAAAACCTCTTAGTAAACCCACTGTGTGGGACTTGCTGGAGGTAAAAGGAGGGGTAGTTGCCCCACAAGGACCCCCATTAGCCAAGGGGACTTCCTCTCCCTACTAGCAGTGCACCAGGAGGTGGGTTTGCAGAGTGGTGGAGAAAGAAGGCTTGGCCTCCTGTCAGGACACAGCAATCCTGCTGTATGGGACTTATTGGAGGGGTTACAAGAGTGGTCCTTTGCCAATTACCCCTCTGTCATGTAGTTCCTATATATTCCTATACAGAATTGCGCGTTTGGATAACATAAACTGGGGGTTTGGTGGCAGACTGGTTCAGAGCACCCCCACCGAGAATGTTATCCTGTTTGCATTAGCTAGCTCACTGTGCCACTAGAATCTCCTCTTATCGGGGAGAGAAATGTTTCTGGCAACCTTAGAACATGACAACCCTGATCCCTCAGAATCATGGAAACGATGTACTGCCTTTCGCTCAGTCACTCGTGCTCACTTATTCGGTCTCAGGGAGTTACACAGAAGAAACTGTCGGGCCTGTTACAATAAGAATTTATTGCACAGTTCTTCTTCTAATGTAAAATAGATGTGCGGCAACAACCGTTAGACAGTAGCAGATATATATGATTAACAGTACAGTGGACATAAAAGGATAGTACAGTTCTACCATCTTGCAATGATCATGATTACATACATGAATATAAAATGCATGATAAAAAGAAAGCTCGTACTCCTACGATGCCTGTCTAGATGTCCCTAAGTGTACCTAGCATGTGAGTAGATGTAAAGCCAAGAATCCCTCTAGGATTTAGTTTAACCCCATTACCTGAAGTGAGAGAGTGTGGGACCCCGTCCTGCTCTTGAGTTGGAAACCCAGCAAGGGATGTGTCAGACCACTATCAGCTGGAGCATCTGCATGCAGGAGCCTCAGCGTCTCTGGTCAGTGTGTCGGCTGGGAAGTCTTGGTCTCCTCTAGCTAACACTAGCAAGATGTGCTGTTTTATACAGAAAGTATCTAGTTTCTTTGTCCCTTGTTTCTTGTGTTAGCCATTGTTGGATTTGAGGATGACGTATGGGATGAACCTTGTATGTAGATATTATGCAGGTGGTGTAGCCCCTGTCTGGTTTCCAATAACCCTTATGAATATTCATTCATACTGTGTGAGTGTATTGATCAAGTTATAGGAAGCTATTGTTCAGGGAAAACCCTCCTTCTGAGCCCAGGACTAGAACTAGGTAAAGGTTCAATCCTAAAAGGCTTGTTACTGTGTAGTGTAGGGGAGGTAATGTAGGTAAAGGTATATGATATCACCTGGGCCTATATTAGGGTACCTATATGGAACATAACACCCACTCCTCTTCCGAATAGTTAACAATAATAGAATGCTAGAGAACTACTCTCTTTAATAGGTAGCAGTGCATAAAACTATCAGTGAGCCTCATAAAAACATGTTAAAACATTAACCCCTTGCATGCTTCTGACGGAACCACTCCGTCATGAGCCACGGGCGCTGTGTGCTCATGACGGAGTGGTTCCGTCATGCCGCGGCCATTGGCGGCCGCTCCTCCCACGCGGCGCTGATTCCCCGCCTGTGCGGGCGATTAGCGCAAGTGGGTGGAGTCATAACGGAACCATGCCGTCATGAGCACAGCTCTCCCGTGACTCATGACGGCGTGGTTCCGTCATGAGCATAGCGGCGCCGCAAACCCCCCAAACCCCCCCCCAGCGCTGCGGCGGAATTCGCGCCGCAGCGAAGGGGTTAAAATCTTTAAAAATAGTCTAAGGGGGAAAAGAGAAAAAAAAGTCAGAAAATTAGTTTTTGGAATTGTTACTTAAGCCAAAGTCCTAGATTAGTTTGTTTATATAAGTCGAACCATTACAAGTGTCAGAAGGCCATGCTTTTCGAGCGAAAGTGTCAATTTTTAGGAAATGTCCCAAATTTAGTTGAGTTTTGAAACCAAAAGGAAAAAATCTGAATTTTTTCCCAGCACACGATGAGCGAATTAGATCAGATGATATTCAGAACTGCCAATAGCTGGTGCAGAGGCAGCTGGTGCTGTGGTCGATACCCGAGTGCTAATGGAAGAGCTGATGCTCAACCCAGTAGTAGCAAAAGGCACCTGTGGGTTCTCGAGGAATGCAGCCATCAATATAGGAATACGCTGAGGACATTGCCGAGCATGGGACCTCATGGGTTCCAGCCTGGTATTCAAGTGTGTAGGCGTGTCCGATGCAAGTGTCAGACAGAGATCCAACATGCATTCATCTCCGCAAAACAAGCATCGAAGAACAGGTAAGATGCAGTCCATCCAGACTGGTCTAAAGAGTAGGAACCAAGAGGCGTTCAGTTCCCGTAGGCGAGGTGTGCCCAGATGTTGTACCATGCGCTCACGGTATTTGCGCTACAGGAGAGCTTTTGCCATCTCGTTGGTGATTGGGCCGTCCATTACGTAGCAGAAAAATAACAATCAGGATTTCTGCTATTGCGAGCAGGATCAGCGTAAGACCTCCAAAAATGCTTCCAAATACGGAATGTATAAAATTTGGAATAACTCAGTGGACTGTCTGAAAGGTGCTTAGAAATATTAAAGATACGACCCACTATTTCTTCAAAATGAAAGGGGCAGTTTGTACGTATAAGTGCCTGTATCTCAGTCGAAGTCCTTGCGATCTGAAGATTAAAGGTCTCTCGGGAGGAGGTTAAGGGTACGGTTTGCTGTAAAACATTGGCTGTCAGTCTACTTAAAGTATCAAACTGTATAAAGGAAACATTCAACGAAGGCCATATTAGCGCCTCCCTGACTGTATTCATTGGAGGAAACAGTACTTCCATACACCAAGTAACACTGGAGTTTACAGTGACCAGATAGGCATTGCCTGGAAGCATCCCACAGCAACCTCGATTGTTCAGCATCAAGTAACTCCCATTCGAGAGCAGCTTGAATACCGGAGTAATCATGGCCGCTGGAGTCCCTTTCATGTGGCAAGACAAGTTTGTTACTGAACCCTTACAAGCTCCGTGCAGTGAAATATCCTGGCACATGAGAGAACCACTTAAAGCGTTCTTGCAGTTTGTACCACTTAGAAACACTTCTCGATCCCCACTCCGGCATCGAAATCTGTATGGTCATTCCCAAGATTCCTTAATGTATTCCTTCTCCATTTTTTCATATTTTCCTGCCTGCCTTTGCTCAAGGCAATATTGAAGCTGAAAAGTAGTGACCGGTAGAGTTATGTGGCCATGGATTAGCCTTTCCGTTAATGGTGATTCTGCCACTGTAAATGGTAATCTATCCAATTTTTAAATATGCTGCATTGTATATTTTGCTCCCCTTTGTGCCATTTCAACCTGTTTATCTGTTATATTGTATTCAGAAAAAAGAGACGTACTGTTCATAAAACGCCAAGGCACATAGCCTGCAAGCAAAGATTGCAGCGTCCAGCTTAACAGCATAATAGAACGTAACTGAGATTGCCTGTGTTGTAATATGGCCAAATCATGTTCCAGTATGTCTATCGCAGAAGATATAATGTTGCCTAAGGAATATATCCTGGAGAACAAAGTTGTTAACCCATTGTCCAGTACAGCTAACGCCTTCTCTAGGTTAATACGGTCTATTTCCCGTATTCTCTCTGCGGCCTCTTGTTGGGATATCTTCCAAATTTCATTATAGGCAGCATAAATGCCAGCATGTATGAAACATTTCTGACAGGGTTTCCTGGGACCTAGTAAAAAATCCCTAAGATCCATGTTTTGTGTGAGTAAGGATAAGTGCTGTTTCACTTCTGTTAGTGTTGAGGTTTCTAGCCATTCAAGGTACAACTTCCCAACACTGTAGGATGTCACTTTCCCTGGGTGTTCTCTTTGTACATAGCCTGGGTCTGGCTTATGGATACTGAACCCTTCGGTGATACCCAAGAATCGTGTCTGACTTCTGTTCGTGTCTAAGGGCCAAACCAACCATTCTTTCCAATTAGGGTCTGATCAATTGTACTGTAAAATGTCATCTACTGTTGCCCCTTCCTGTGAAGTTGAATTTTACCAACCCTCCATCTGTGATGGTGTTGGAAACCGAGGTGTGTTAAGGTCCTTGTTCTTGGCTAGTCCAAGACAGGATGTCTGTTGCACAGTGTCATTTAGAAATATCATCTGCTGTGGAATGAGACATGCTCTAAATAGCGCTTCTATTCCCTGGACTTGCCAGTCCCTAGAAACCCAGACTGATTTTAAGTCTATTGTGTCCTACAATTGGGCAATAAAGGAAGCAGAGTAAATCTGTTTGGTGGTTGTCAACATAATTTTCAGTGCCGATGTCGGTGTAACTTAGTAATAAAATGACATAGGGTCAGAAATGTTAAACCCTGAAAAATATGAAAATTTCTGTGCAAATGTATGCAAACTGCTTTTTGGTGGTGTAGGATGATGTTCCCACTGGTGGTACTCAAAAACATTTCTAGGTGTTATAGAGTGTTATAGATTTGTGCAAGAAATGATGACCATAATGTTGGTAACCGTCCAAAGTGTCATAGTCTGAAGTACCTTCTAGCATTTCAGTGTTCGGAAATGCAACAGTTTTCTCTAAAGCAGACAACATATTTATTAACAGTTTCAGAGTCCCAATCATCAGAAAGTGTACTGGAGGTAATGATATCACTCAATGAAATTTTAAATACATGAGAAATTTTTTTAAGTTCAGTAGGACCGAATATATCGAAATCAACCTTGTCCCAACTATACTGTCTGGTATAGGAACTGCTGTAATGTTCACTGATGACAAGTCTCTTTGTTCACGACGAGAAGATTGATGTGGTTTCAGAATCAAATGAACTTTTTGGGCTGTAGAGCTTTGTTGAAAGTATCGACAATTAATAAGCATGCTAAAAGTTATAACTAGGCCTAGCCAGAAAAAAAACCAGTATCCCAGTGATTACCCAGAGTTCTACCCAAGGCGATACCAGGTAAGTCCTTTTTAGAAAGTTCAGAAAGTCCTTAATTTGATGCTTGCGTGTTTCTTGGGCTGGCGTCATTTCTGGTTCACTTGGATCCAAAGAAAACGTATCAAAGTTTATGAAGTAGCCAGAAGCAGTTCGATCAATTGTTGAAGTTGCATCAGGATTTGTTGAAATCGTATTTTGCTCTTGTCGAGGCATGTTGACGTAGACGTCTGTATTTGGTCTAATTGCAACTTGGTTGTTACTTTGAATTTCATTTTGAAGTCAAACTTCTTGTTCAAGGGGAACGAGTTCCATAGCATTGTTGCATAGTCCTTCATTCCGTATGGATGACTCTTCGAACATGATGAGTCTTTCCGTGTGAACTTCTTCAATTGTAGCGAGAGGCGGGCGTCTGCTACTTTGGAGTCCACGTGGCCTACTACTCAGTATCGGCCACATAGTGTGGTTTGAGTAGGTCAATGGAGACAAATCTTTTCGCCTTTTTTCCAGTAAGAGGCGGCAAAACACAGTTCTTGTTGCTTGAATTGCTAGGACTGGTACAGGCTTTCTGTATGATGGTCCAAATTCTTTTTTTATCTGCTATTTTCTCTCTGACCAGGTCCCTGACTTTTGGGATCTAGACAGGTTTTACCATGACTGCCTTGACTTCCCCATTGGCTGGTTGTTTCACCTGCACATTGCTACACAAGGCTCTTGCCTCATTTAATTCCTGTAAGATAGCCAATTGGTTATGGATGTCAAACGGTTTTTCATCTACCACTGTGCCTTCACAACCAAGATCAGGTACCCACATTCTTGTCCCAAATAAGACCTCGTAAGGGGTGACATCCCCTAGAGAACTTCTTGGCTGGTTGGTGAGGGCTCTCTGCACCCATATAGATGATCGACCCAACTACCGCCCTTGCTTAATACCCTAGCTGTTAAAGATTGCTTTATGTCCCGGTTTTTCCTTTCCACAATCGAATTACCCTCAGGATTGTATGGAGAAGAGTACTACCATGTTGCACCCATACTTTGCATGGCCTCTTTGTAAACCCGAGAGCTAAACACCAGGCCATGGTCAGAATGTAACGTGCCAACTGTGTATGTCCCTAAAAAGACTCGCAAATCTTTGATAACAGTTCGAGCGTAAGCCGAGCGCTGAGGCCAAACCCATAGGAATCTTGAGCATGAATCCACTGCCACCAAGATATAATTGTAAGCCCCATCGGATTGTAAGGGGTCGCACTGGTCCAGATACAATCAAGCGAGAGGTTTGTCTGATTGTAATAACGGTGTCTGTGCCGGGCGTGTTATGGTGGAGCCTTTCATATGCTGGCAGATGTCACATTTCAAGGTACAGTCTTTAGTTTGCTTTGTTAGACCTGGCCACCAATAGCGCTAGTTCAATAATGAAATAGTTGCTGTAACACCTGTATGCGTAGAGCCCAAACCTTCGTGTGCTGCAACATTTAAACCTTGTCTACGATCTCTATTTGGTATTACTCTGTCTCCCACTCCAGGAATCTGAGCATATGGAATGTTGTTTGCTTCTAACTTGTAGGAGTACTTGAGTGGAAATTTCTTTGGTACTGCTGAGCTGCCCTTGCATGAAGCAATGACAGCAACCATAATATCACAGTCTATCCTCGTGTTTGAATGAGAGATTGCAGCTACAGAAGCTGTGCGTACAGCCCCCTTTGCAACTTCATCAGCCAATGAATTCCCTTCAACGTGAACGCCATCACGTTGATGACTCAGTGTATGAATCATGTGAGCTTGTGGTAGTTCATTTCTCAACTCATCTACCTCTTCCCATAGCATTTTATGCTTAATTGTCCCACCTTTTGCGTCTTCAAACCTGTACTGCTCCCAATGATGTAAATATTCATTGTGTGATTGCACACAGTAAAAAGAATCACACACTATCAATGTAGGGAATTCATGATCCGTATTCACCAGTGCCAGTATCAATGCTTTTAATTCTGCAAGTTGTGCCGTACAGTCTCCTAGAGACTGTGTTTTCGTGGAACTTGGATACAACTTTCCATCCCTCATACAACCTTTAACGGTTGCGCATGCCGCACTGTATTGCTGCTTACTCCCTATGACCGGCTGAGCAGATCTGTCAGTGTAAATTATATATTCATACTGATCTAGAGGCAAGATTTCACTCGGTAGAGGGTATTCTTGTTTGTATTGCAGGAATGCTTGTGTTTTTAGACTTGGATCAAATCTGTATTCAACATCTATTGCAGAAAGAGAATTAGCCCATTGTCTCCACCCCGGATGTAAGGCTTTTGCATTTGGAATGCTAGCCTTTGTAACAGCTTCTAAAGCTGGTACCGAGTTTACGACATTTATGCGTTTTCCCTGAGCCAGTGCTCTTTCTATTGCTACAGTGGTCTGAACTGCTGTCAGGATTTTCTTTCTTGAAGTGAAACGCATTTCTGCGTTTTTGTACAGGTGTGATTTGTTAGCAATTAGTACTGTTTTGCCTTCATTGAAGGTTAAGTAGGTGTACCAGCATTGACCCTCTATTACACAGATCACTAAGTTGCGTATGTTTACACGTGTCTGTAAGTGTTTTGAAGCTATAATGTCTTCTTGTAGTGAACGTAGGAAGTTTGTGTGTTCCTGTATCCAGTGTATAACCCAGATTACCCAGAGTTCTACCCAAGGCGATACCAGGTAAGTCCTTTTTAGAAAGTTCAGAAAGTCCTTAATTTGATGCTTGCGTGTTTCTTGGGCTGGCGTCATTTCTGGTTCACTTGGATCCAAAGAAAACGTATCAAAGTTTATGAAGTAGCCAGAAGCAGTTCGATCAATTGTTGAAGTTGCATCAGGATTTGTTGAAATCGTATTTTGCTCTTGTCGAGGCATGTTGACGTAGACGTCTGTATTTGGTCTAATTGCAACTTGGTTGTTACTTTGAATTTCATTTTGAAGTCAAACTTCTTGTTCAAGGGGAACGAGTTCCATAGCATTGTTGCATAGTCCTTCATTCCGTATGGATGACTCTTCGAACATGATGAGTCTTTCCGTGTGAACTTCTTCAATTGTAGCGAGAGGCGGGCGTCTGCTACTTTGGAGTCCACGTGGCCTACTACTCAGTATCGGCCACATAGTGTGGTTTGAGTAGGTCAATGGAGACAAATCTTTTCACCTTTTTTCCAGTAAGAGGCGGCAAAACACAGTTCTTGTTGCTTGAATTGCTAGGACTGGTACAGGCTTTCTGTATGATGGTCCAAATTCTTTTTTTATCTGCTATTTTCTCTCTGACCAGGTCCCTGACTTTTGGGATCTAGACAGGTTTTACCATGACTGCCTTGACTTCCCCATTGGCTGGTTGTTTCACCTGCACATTGCTACACAAGGCTCTTGCCTCATTTAATTCCTGTAAGATAGCCAATTGGTTATGGATGTCAAACGGTTTTTCATCTACCACTGTGCCTTCACAACCAAGATCAGGTACCCACATTCTTGTCCCAAATAAGACCTCGTAAGGGGTGACATCCCCTAGAGAACTTCTTGGCTGGTTGGTGAGGGCTCTCTGCACCCATATAGATGATCGACCCAACTACCGCCCTTGCCTAATACCCTAGCTGTTAAAGATTGCTTTATGTCCCGGTTTTTCCTTTCCACAATCGAATTACCCTCAGGATTGTATGGAGAAGAGTACTACCATGTTGCACCCATACTTTGCATGGCCTCTTTGTAAACCCGAGAGCTAAACACCAGGCCATGGTCAGAATGTAACGTGCCAACTGTGTATGTCCCTAAAAAGACTCGCAAATCTTTGATAACAGTTCGAGCGTAAGCCGAGCGCTGAGGCCAAACCCATAGGAATCTTGAGCATGAATCCACTGCCACCAAGATATAATTGTAAGCCCCATCGGATTGTAAGGGGTCGCACTGGTCCAGATACAATCAAGCGAGAGGTTTGTCTGATTGTAATAACGGTGTCTGTGCCGGGCGTGTTATGGTGGAGCCTTTCATATGCTGGCAGATGTCACATTTCAAGGTACAGTCTTTAGTTTGCTTTGTTAGACCTGGCCACCAATAGCGCTAGTTCAATAATGAAATAGTTGCTGTAACACCTGTATGCGTAGAGCCCAAACCTTCGTGTGCTGCAACATTTAAACCTTGTCTACGATCTCTATTTTGTATTACTCTGTCTCCCACTCCAGGAATCTGAGCATATGGAATGTTGTTTGCTTCTAACTTGTAGGAGTACTTGAGTGGAAATTTCTTTGGTACTGCTGAGCTGCCCTTGCATGAAGCAATGACAGCAACCATAATATCACAGTCTATCCTCGTGTTTGAATGAGAGATTGCAGCTACAGAAGCTGTGCGTACAGCCCCCTTTGCAACTTCATCAGCCAATGAATTCCCTTCAACGTGAACGCCATCACGTTGATGACTCAGTGTATGAATCATGTGAGCTTGTGGTAGTTCATTTCTCAACTCATCTACCTCTTCCCATAGCATTTTATGCTTAATTGTCCCACCTTTTGCGTCTTCAAACCTGTACTGCTCCCAATGATGTAAATATTCATTGTGTGATTGCACACAGTAAAAAGAATCACACACTATCAATGTAGGGAATTCATGATCCGTATTCACCAGTGCCAGTATCAATGCTTTTAATTCTGCAAGTTGTGCCGTACAGTCTCCTAGAGACTGTGTTTTCGTGGAACTTGGATACAACTTTCCATCCCTCATACAACCTTTAACGGTTGCGCATGCCGCACTGTATTGCTGCTTACTCCCTATGACCGGCTGAGCAGATCTGTCAGTGTAAATTATATATTCATACTGATCTAGAGGCAAGATTTCACTCGGTAGAGGGTATTCTTGTTTGTATTGCAGGAATGCTTGTGTTTTTAGACTTGGATCAAATCTGTATTCAACATCTATTGCAGAAAGAGAATTAGCCCATTGTCTCCACCCCGGATGTAAGGCTTTTGCATTTGGAATGCTAGCCTTTGTAACAGCTTCTAAAGCTGGTACCGAGTTTACGACATTTATGCGTTTTCCCTGAGCCAGTGCTCTTTCTATTGCTACAGTGGTCTGAACTGCTGTCAGGATTTTCTTTCTTGAAGTGAAACGCATTTCTGCGTTTTTGTACAGGTGTGATTTGTTAGCAATTAGTACTGTTTTGCCTTCATTGAAGGTTAAGTAGGTGTACCAGCATTGACCCTCTATTACACAGATCACTAAGTTGCGTATGTTTACACGTGTCTGTAAGTGTTTTGAAGCTATAATGTCTTCTTGTAGTGAACGTAGGAAGTTTGTGTGTTCCTGTATCCAGTGTATAACTGAAAAGTCAGGTTTTATTAAATCGTAGAAAGGTTTTACTCTTTCTGCGTAATCCAAAGTGTACGTTCTGCCAAAATTTAGGAATCCCAGTATTGATTGTACATTTTTTAATGATTTTGGAGGTTGGTTTAGCGCACACGTTTCTAAAAAGTTAGCTGCCAAACTTTTTCCTTTACTTGACAACTCATATCCTAAAAACAGGACATTGAGGTGGGCGATTTTTTATTTTTTTAAATTAAATTCGTAGCCCTCAGAGGCGAAGTCCATAATTATGGTGTTCACCCTGGTCAAGTGCCTTTTTAAGTCGTCGTCCAATATATAAATATCATACACATAGGCCAATGCTTCCTCATCAAAATGTTGGAGTAACTCAGTTACCCTTGCTGAAAATACCCCTGGAGTGTTCTTATACCCTTGAGGGAGATGACAAAATTGTCCCTGAGACCCCAACACTGAGAATGCAGTCAAATACCTCAGGCCGTCAAATACCTTCAGGCGCTTTATTTTGGCAGAAAAATCCATTTGAGATATCATGTGTAGTTTTGTATTTCTTCCTCACAATGTTGCTCATTAGTGCGGCACTGTGTGCATTTTGGACAGCTAATGTATTTGTGCATGTGTTTAAATGTCTGTAATCTAAAACTAGACGAAATGAGTTGTCCGGTTTTGATACAGGAAACAAAGGATTGTTCATTGGTGAGGTACATGTTTCAATGACCCCTTGATATTCAAGTTGATCTAAGATCTCCCTGACCTGTTTTTAAGCTTCTTGCTTTATTGTATATTGTCTCTGTGCATTTGGTGAGACTTTTAATGGGATCATATGGTGGGTTGAATCGTCATCCCATCCGGCATGATTTTTGTATCATGCTGGAGCAAGGGCTACTGCCCACTCCTGTGCATATGTGTGTTTAATATGAATGGGAACAAGGTTGGAGAAAGCTGGAAAAATAGGATGGCATAACCAAATGACAGGTTCTCCCAAAGGAGAACTTTAAATTGCCTGGGCTTGTCCCCTTCCATTTGGAGTGTTATTTCATATAAATTATGTGGGACGCTTACCCTCATATCTGGTGTTTCCACCGTGATGTAATAATTCAAGTCCGCTGTCACCAGAAGTTCCATCTGGTTCTGGCGAGCTATTGTTACCTCTGCCGCACTGTCTAGCATTGTCTGAGCCGATTTCCCGTTCAGAAGTTGTGTACTCAGAATTCTGGGCATGTCTGATCTTCAGGCCTGCAACTTTCTTCTTTTTAAACTGAGGTTTTGATTTTGGCTTTTCTTCTTTTTTGGAAGTATAGTCTTGAGCGTGCTGCTTGTCTCTGGACGCTTTTCTTTGTGTTCTAACTGTCCTTCTCTCTCTGAGTTTTTCATCGAGCCCTGAAAGGAACAAAAGGAACGTGCATCAGTATCCTGATACCTGTCAGGTTTCCTAATTTTATCCCTAATCCTAAGGTTGTACCTCCTTTCGGAAGGCTCCTGTGGAGGAGATCCACCTCTGGATTGAGATCTCTTTTCTCTGTTATTTTGTTTTTATTATTATTATCCCACTTCCTTTTAGGAGAAACAGGTGTCTGCTTTGAATTGTCCTTTTCAGGACTGCCCACTAATTGTGGTTTTAGAGCTTTCTCACCCAAACTGTCTCTGCCTAGTTCTGTGTATGCAGTTTCTATAATTTTGGGTAATTCACGTTCCTGTTGTAAAGGACCAAACTCCTGTTGGCGGATTGCCACTGATGCTGCCTCTCCTTTAAAATTTGCTAATACTATTGCTGATACCTGGACGTAATTACCTAGTAATTTCATCCCTAAGTTCAGAGCAGGTTCTGCCCCGAACTCATTTTGTATTTGTCTTAATACATCTGGTATTACAGCTAAGGATGGTATACCATGTGTTCTGTTATAGATGGCTGTGAAGATAGTACCCTAAGAGATACAATCCTCTAATTGTGGTGTAATACCCATGGGTATGCATATTGTCAGCATTCTGTGTTTCTCATACTGGCTAGTATTCGGGAATACTGCTTCTAACTGTGTTATTTTCTGAGCTATCCAGAATGGTATCTGTTCATGTTTTGTGGGCATTTTGCCCATTACTGTGTGTAATGTTTGTGGAGTAATATTAGTTGCTGTACTTTGTGTAGGAGCTGTATTAGTTGTAACTACTGCTGGTTGAACTGTAAGTGTCCTCATGACAAATAGCGTCATGTTTCTGTAAAGTTTTATCAACTCTTTGTGTTGTTCGAGTAATTCATCTTGTGGCATTGTGTCAATGTCAGGATGTGGTGTGTAGGCTGCTAATTTCGGCCATGTTGCTCCTGGTCTTCATAACGGACCGAGCCTTACTCTCCTTCTAGTATTGTGGAGGGCGCCTTTAAACCAGTATTCATGTTCCTGGTACGTTAGTGGAACTTCAATGTCCTCATACAGAATGTATTTCACTGGTATGTCATCACGTATGTAATAATGAAACATTTTTGTTGTTGAATTTGCTGCTGGGAATGTAACCCATGAATAAAATACCTCAGTTTGGAAATCTTCGTGTGCCTCTAACACAAATACTACTACGCCACCTCTGGCTGGTAAACCGTGTTTAGGTAGTTTAAGGGTGAGTGCGTGTCTAATATTTCGATGAAATCTTATTCCATTTGGATCTTCCTCATCGTCTGAGTGAGGAAGTGCTTGTGTCAGCGAGTCTATTTCTCCTTTTTGGTTAGTCATTGTGGTTTAGAACACAGAATAACTTTCCAAGGAATCTAAAATAAGGTGTTTTGCACAATTTAGGAACAACGTGTCCTTCAAGCTTGATTAACCAGCAGCCAATAAATAGGATATTTCGCCTATTCAGCTGTGGCAGAGTTTGTACCCACCCACTCCAGATGTCTCTGGTGTTTGTGAATAGGGGTCTCTGAGAATAGCACGACTGAACTACTAAGATTCTACTGTAAAATAAGTACGTTGGGCGCCATGTCGTGTAGTTCCTATATATTTATATACAGAATCTGTGTGTTCGGATAGCATAAACTGTGGGTTTGGTGGCAGACTGGTTTTGAGAACCCCCACCTAGAATGTTAACCTGTTTACATTAGTTAGCTCACTGTGCCACTAGAATCTCCTCTTATTGGGGAGAGAATAGTTTCTGGCAACCTTAGAACATGACATCCCTGATCCCTCAGGATCATGGAAACAATGTAATACCTTTCACTCAGTCACTCGTGCTCACTTATTCGCTCTCGGGGAGTTATTCAGAAGAAAGAGTTGGGCATGTTACAATAAGAATGTATTGTACAGTTGTTCTACTTTAAAATATATGTGCTGCAACAACCGTTAGACAGTAGCAGATATATAGGATTAGCAGTGCAGTGAATATAAAAGGATAGTACAGTTCTACCATCTTGCAATGATCATGAATACATACATGAATATAAAATGCATGATAAAAAGAAAGAGCGTATTCCTATGATGCCTGTCTAGATGTACCTAAGTGTACCTAGCATGTGAGTAGATGTGAAGCTGACAATCCCTCTAGGATTTAGTCTAACCCTATTACCTGAAGTAAGAGAGTGTAGGACCCCGTCCTGGTCTCGAGTTGGACACCCCGCGAGGGATGTGTCAGACCACTGTCAGCTGGAGCGTCTGCATGCAGGAGCCTCTGGTCTGTGTGTCGGCTGGGAAGTCTCTATCTCCCCTAGCTAACACTAGCAAGATGTGCTGTATTTATACAGAAAGTATCTAGGGTTCCTTTGTCCCTTGTTTCTTGTGTTAGCCATTGTTGTATTTGAGGAAGATATATGGGATGAATCTTGTACGTAGATATTATTCAGGTGATGTAGCCCCTGCCTGGTTTCCAAGAACCCTTATGAATATTCATTCATACTGTGTGAGTATATTGATGAAGTTATAGGACGCTTTTGTTCAGGGAAAAACCCTCCTTCTGCACCCAAGACTAAAACGAGGTAAAGGTTCAATCCTAAAAGGCTTGTCACTGTGTAATGTAGGGGAGGTAATGTAAGTGATGGTGTATAATATTACCTGGGCCTATATTAGGGTACCTATATGGAACATAACACCTCCTTTTATTTCCATTAAGTCCCACACAACGGGATTGCTAAGAGGTCTTCGAGGGCCACGCCCCCTTTCTCCACCACTCTGCAAACACGGCTCATGGTGCACTACTGGTTGGGGGATAAAGCCCAGTTTACTTCTGAGTGACTTCGGGGGCCAGGAAGCTCTCCTGATACCTCCTGTAAATCAAACACTGTGGGATTCTTTCGAGCTGGTCGGAGGCCCAGCCCCCTTTCTCCACCACTCTGCAAACGTGACTACAAGTTAAAAAATCATAGAAATCCACTGAAAAACCCAAATGTTACAGGGACGTTATAGTTAGGAAATGGAATTAAGAAAAACTTAGAAAACCACTGAAAAAAACAAAGGTTACAGTGATGTTATAGTTAGGCTCAGGTTTCACTCGTACAAAACCAGAGAAATTGAACTAACTATAACTTGTGCCCCTGCAATGTACTGCTTATGACCTCACATATTACATCACTCGTGACATGGTCAGTGACATCACTGATGGGCATCACAAAAATGCGTAACCCACGTGGTATTGTTTTGCACTCAATATATCTGGTCAGTGAGATCATCTCCCACCATTTTTTGGATTCTGTAATTTATGCTTCGTATATTTGATCACTGTCTCAGCACTGCGTCATTTCCACAAATTTTGATACATAATGAAGTGTGTATTGTTCTTAAGATTGTGTTCTGTACCCTTTTTCAATAATTATGATCCAAGTTACTAATTCAGTTTTCATACTTACAAAGCAAAAGTAGTAGTGTTGGTGAATTAGTCCCACAAGACATTTGTTGACTTATTCCTTTAGGAAACTCAGGCAGAATTCCCCAGCATGTTTACTTTAGTTTCAGAGGTAGATATGCTCATTCAGTTGAAGAATGTAGACCAAGAAAGGCATTCTCATACACCCCCATCTTGCATGCAAAAGCTGGAAGGAGTTAGATTTAGCTCAGTGAGTGCTCTCAAGGGGCATGAAAGACACGGTTACTTGAGCTTCAAGTAGCTAGCATTGGAAGGCTTTAATATAGGTTAACTTTGCAAGTATACATGATTAGCCAGGACTTTAATGAGGAGAGAGACACCAATGGGTAAAAAAGGCTTAGGCTAGGTGTGTTTTCACAGGGATACTGCATAGGTAGAAGGCAGGTAGTAAAGACAATACAAATACACATGCCATCACTTCATCTTCACCGAGGGATTCACTCCAATACTGAATTACTCTCTCACTCAAGTTCAAGTTTATTTATTTGTTTGATTAAATAAAATCTTACAAAAAAATTACTAAAATATCATCAAATATAAAAAGATTAAAAAAAGATAAATGATTTTTATCATATGTTATACTAGCTAAAATGCAATACACAATATATTTTAAGATACAATGGATAAGTAATTCAAATGATACTCCTCTAATTTTTTTCCAACAGCACACACAAATTTTACAAATGCAGAATTCATGAATATATCTTCAAAGTTTAGACATGCTATCACAGCTTGCCTACATATCCTTACTACACGGTCATTAAATAGCATCTTAAGAGTAGTTTTCCTTTAATTTCTTAATTCAGGACAAAGACACAATAAATGTATAATGTTCTCTTGTCCAGATTTACATAACCTACATTGGGTATTCTCTGCTGGTTTCTTCCATGGAGGTAAATGACATGAACCCGGCAATAAGCCAAATCGTGCATTGATAAAGATATGTTTGTTTTTCTGCAACCATGATGTTTCAAGATATTCTTGGACCTTTTTTTTCATAAATCCATTTATGATTGGCCATAAATGTTTTCTTTTTACTAGTATATCTTTATATTTTATCAGCGACAGATGATTAGTAAGTTTGTTAATTGTTTTTTTGAAGCTTTCCTGGATTATTGTATTCTCCCAAATTGGTATTACGCTAAATTCTTCTATTGCTGTATTTAGATAAGACCAGGCCTGCAATTTCCTATTATCTTTTACTTCTTGCCATAATAGCTGAGACATTTGGTTTTCGTGATCATTTTTTATTCGGTTCCACACTTTAAGAGCTTGCCCTTTCCTTGCATATAGCTGGTTATTTAACCCAAATTCCAGCCTTACTTGCGATTGTGAGGCGTTATGCGGCAGGCAAAATAGAATTTTATACGTTTTTACAACGGCATTATTAATGATCTCCGCATCTTTCCCATTTAGTACCTCACTACCGTATGTCAGAGTAGGCAACAATTTCGCCGAAATAACCTTTAGGAAAGGGCCATGAGACAAGTCACTAATTGCTTTCTGTATAATCCAAAATGCTGCAACCAAAGTATTTGCCATTCTGGTGATATCCTTTTTTTGCAGGAGACAATTTCCATTATCATTAAATATAACACCAAGATATCTGTAGGATTCAACTTGTTCAAATTGAGTTTCTTCCAATGACCATTTATATTTATATTTAAGTCTTGTATTTTTTGTAACTACCATTACTTTGGTATTTGCTTCATTTATTACCATATCATTTTATTTTGCATACGTTGATATACGATCGATTAACCGTTGCAACCCAACTTTAGTCTGACTTAAAAGTATAACGTCGTCTGCATACATCAAATTGGATATTTGTTTGTCTGCTAGCCTAGGCGGATGTGCATTTACTTCATTCAGTGTGATAGAGAGATCTGCTGAAAATAAATTAAAAAGCAGTGGGGCCAGGACACACCCTTGTTTTAATCCTCCAGTCGTAGGTATTTCTTTTGTTAGCGTCCGACAATCACCAATCCTCACCCTAATCCAAGTATCAGTATGCAAAAGTTGAATCATTTTTAATAGTGAGTCTGGAATTTCTTGCTCCTTTAGTTTGTTCCACAAATGGTGTCTGTTCACACAATCGAAGGCCGATTGAAAATTAACAAAACAAAAATACAAAGGCTGTTTTGCAAAAATTGCCTTATCCATTAATACTGATAGTATTAATATGTTTGTGGAAGTTCCTAGACCTTTGAGGAATCCTGTTTGATTCGGGGGCAGTATCCGCTTATCTTTTACCCAATCTGTTAAAATTGATAATAAAATCCCTGCGAAAAACTTTGCGTCAGTGTCTTGAAGGGTAATCAAACAATAGTTCTCCGGCAATAGCCAATTTCCTTTCTTAAAAATAGGAGATATTACTGACCCTCTCTAAGATTTCGGAATCAACCCAGTCTGTGCAACTTCGTTAAAAACATCTGTTAGATATACAGACCAAAAGTCTGGTTCTTCTTTGTAGAGAGCATATGGGATTCCATTGGGTCCTGGTGCCCCGTCTTTTTGTTTCTTTATTAATTTGGCAACTTGATATTTTGTAATATAGATTTCCATATCACATTCTAAGCCTGTTTTAACCATCCTTATCTGTTTGGCATCCTGGATATTTGCTTTGGCAACTGGGTTTAAGAGTTTAATAAGGAATGCAAACCATTCTTCTTCGGTTAAGACGGATGCTACCACAGATTTATTTGGTCTGACTAGACCATTAATCATTTTCCAAAACTCCCTTAAGGTTGCTTGGTTACTAGCGTAGAAGCTTTTTGTCCACAAGTCCTACCTAGCTTTGTTTTTTTCGTTCCAAATTAGTTTCCCCTAATTATGATTGATATTTTTTTATTTTATTTGTATATCTTCATTGTTTGGAGACTTAGTTAGCTGTTTCCTGAGTCTGTTATGGGTCCGTCTGATATTTCTAACTGTGTATGGGAGGTTGATGTTATTTTCCCTTTTTTCCATTTGAGTCACTTGTTTTTTCTATACACGGAAAGTGGTACAATAAGCTGTAACTATTGTCTGTGTGAAATTTTCCCATTGCTTAATTGCATACCTCATGGTTTTATCTTTAAAACATTCTTTAACTAGTTCTTGTCCCTTCTCCTTTAAATCATCCATATTTTTTATTTCCCATATAAGTTTTCTATGATTGATGGTACTGGTCTGACCTTGCGTAGTCAAAAACTTTTGATGTTTCAAACATGATAAATTTATATTGATTATTTGTTGGCTATGGTCACTATTAAACTCCTTCCTTAGATGGTAGGAAATGACTTTGTTAAAGATATTTAGTGATACAATTGTATAATCAATTTGTGAATTGAGATTATGTGACTGGAATGTCCAAGCTGGAGGTATATCCAATGCAAATCTGCTGTTTAATATTCTTAGTCCCACTGCTTCCACATCCATCAAAATGTTTCTCCCCGTTGGATTTTGTTTAGCATCCAATATTGGTTCTAATTTTTGTTCAGGGATTGCCCATTGTTGGTTTTGAGACTGTATAAAATTGTCCCGTAAATAGTGTATTAGTAGGTTTAAGTTAAAGTCACCTGTTATGATAAAATCTGCAAAAGGTTCTTCCATTATTTGATCCAGTAAAAAACTAGTAAGAGCAGCACACATATCCTTCCTTGAACTCTGTTTTGGTGGAATATATATGTTGATTAGAATTAGAGTTTTTATTTTTTTTCCTTCACTTGCTGTATATTGCAACTTTACCGCTTGAAAGTTATAATTGTTCGTGGCTAGCTGCTCGTGATCAACTTTCAGGTCAATCAGTAAAAATATTGCTAGTCCCCCACAGGTGCGACCAAATTTATGCTGTTTAGTTGCAGGCTCAAAGTATCCTTTGTATCCTTGTAGCATAAAATGGTCCATTGCCTACGTTTCCTGCAGTAATTTTTTAATATAGAAAAGACTAAGTCGTCTTTTTTCCCCTTTACCCTTTTTATTGGATCTTCTTCTTTTATAAGCAGAGTTGGATAAACCTTTGGGGCTGGTTGACTAATTATTATCCCCAACTATGAAAGATTTCTTGTTCCTACATGATTTGATCCGCTGTCGAAGTAGTAGCTACAGTTAACAGTGTTATTGGTTGTCTACCTTCAGGGTTTTGTAAAAAACCTACAAATTCAATATCTTCAGTTGTCACTGTTTTGTATTTTTGCTGTATTTTCCTTTTTTGCCTTATTTCTTGCTTTACGTAGTTTTTTCTTTTTCTTTTTGTTGTTTCAAAGGCTATTAAATCTTCATTATCCTCTGCTTCTTTATTCAGCTGGACTGGGAAATCACGCAGTATTTCTTTCCTTTTTGACTTCTCTATTTCTGGTTTTGTGTTCTGCGTTATTACCGAGCTTAATTTAGTCAGAACATCAACATTTATTATGTCACCAAGTTGCTCCACTTTTCCCTCTTCTGGAGAAGCAGATGGGTTTTTGTCTGAATGACACATCTCCTCTTTTTGGTGCTCGTGTTTTTTACGCATGATGTCTTTAACATCTTCTAATATAGTATTCACAGCATCCAGAATAGTTACCAGTTTATTTATTATGGGTGCACATGTACAGTCGAAGTGATTTGAGGCTGCTTCCTTTTGAGCTTTGATCATTAAATTGTTTAACTCAGCTAATTTATGATCGATTCCGGTGACTGCATTTGCCATAAGTCCAAGTATTTCAATTTGAGTATCTATTTTGTTCGGCTGATATGTCAGTGCTTCAAGAGTTAATTTCTGAAGTTTGATAAAATATATCCCATATAGATCCTAGATCCTGATTATCTATATTTTTTAAATATTTGATCAATATATATTTCGCTGTTGCAAATGGGAGTTTTAGTGTCAGACTGGTGAATTTCATGGTTTTCTGATGGATTTTTTGATTTAACCATATTATTGTTTTTACCGCTGCATTCGGTTTTAAATACAGATTGATCATTGCTTCCTAAAAAATTTTCCTTAATCCCTTCAGTGCCCGCCCCTTTCCCCGCCCAGTGCCGGCCGTTGCATTAGCGGGCGGGGTCTATGACGAGCTGGACTCGTCATGGGCACAGCGCCACCGCGGCCCATGACGAGTCCAGCTCGTCATGGGCACTGAAGGGGTTAATTACTGTTGTTTTTAACTGATTAGGAGTATCACATTCTTGCTTTTCATAACTCAATTCCATATTTATTTCTCCACTTGTTCTTATTGACATTATTGACCCCAATGCGGAGTTAGTAATACCAGTAATTTGATTTTGCTTGCCTTGTATTAATTCGGTTGCATTATTTACTCTGTCATCGTGATCTAGTGACTTCCTATATAATTTATAGTCATTAGGTAAATTATTTTTTCCCTTATTTCAACCTTAACTTCTAACGGTAACGGAACTCCTACAGTCATTGCACTCATAATCATATCGACATGTGATAATTCTTTCGTTGGTATTTCCATCCCATTCATAATCATATCTCTTTTTTCCATTGTGACCAATACTGGGTTTATTGGCTCCGAATCAGCTCTTTGTTCAGTTATTTGTCCCTCTAGATCCTTAATTTACGGGTTGTTAACATGGTCCCGCTCCCACTCTCAACCAACTATTTGTATATTTCCTTCCAAGTTGTTAATTGGCTTAATCGGAGTCTGTAACTGTTTTCTTTCTACTTCCGATTGCATTGACATAAGTGCTCCTGTTGGATCTCTCATAAAATCAAATTTCTGTGGTATTTTTGTAGATTTTTCAAACATTCATGCTATTGGTGAAATTAAAGTTTGGTTTGCCCCCTTTATTTGTGCTTTAGCTTTTTTTATCACTTTTGGTGCTAGAGTTTTCCGTGCTCGTCTTGTAGGGGGGCCCAATGGTCTTTCCTTCCCTGAGCGCATTCCCAATATCTGCCTCTTTTGCTCGTATTTGAAGACAGTTATTTCTTAGTACTCTGTACTACTAGTAGGTTGCAAATGTGCACGTGTGTGTCACAATAACAAATGATAAGTATAACCCAGCGGAAATGATACTGGATTGGTCTTAGAGTTAGTGCTTGGGTATTAAAGAACTCAGCACCATCAGCCTTCTCTAACCTCCACTATAACTTTTCAATTTTTAGTGCAGTACAAGCAGCGCGTTAATGAAATCCTTATTTGCACTGCTCTGCCACGGTTCTGCCACTCAACTTGCCCCACAACCCCTAAGCCACACCGCAAGCTGCGCTCAGTCTTTGATACAGCTCTATGTTGCTGCTTAGTTGAATAATGAGTTTTGAAGACCTTACGTTTTGATCAGAGGATTTTGGAGCCTCAGATTTGGGTTTGGACTTGAGCTGTTAATGGGTTAAAGCTTTTCAAACGAGCAGGGCTCACTTCAGCCCACAAGCTGCACCCAACCTAGTTGGGCCGGCTCCGTGGGCTATCTGGGCACACACTCTGTGACCACCCCCTACTGGCAGTCGCGCTCGCTATGTTTACTGTTAGAATATGTTTATTCACTGTTGTGTCTAATTGTCTAATCAGCTAATCCAGCGTTTTTTGGCGATCGCAATATTGAGCTCTTGTCTCTATGTCACTGAACACTTTGGTTGTCTGGGCTGTCCCTTTGAAAGTCCTGGGGTAGCTCAATGATGGGCAACAGGCTGGTCAGACTGTGCAGGGTAGGTTATGTAGAGTAGATGCTGCTAGTGCTGCTAGTGGGGGGAGGGAGAGGGAAATGGGATGCTGGCTTACCTCTCGTTCTTCCACTTCCGCCTCTTTGCCTCTCAATCACCGACTCCACCAGCCTGGTTCGTCGCTTGTCATTTATCCAGAACCTCGTGGGCGCCACAAACTGTGGTGTATCAGTACCTCGCTACTGATGCCTGCTCCTCTCCTCTCTGTGGCCCTGGACCCCACAAGTCCACCCTCTGTGCTCTATGCACCGACCATGCACCAACTGCGCCACAGCTGTCTCAGGTTCAGTGCCCAAGGGGGGGCGGAGGATCAGGGAAGTGGCGGCGATGTAGACAGCGCCAGGGATACAAGCGGGTGGGCTGTGGGGAAGGGGGAGTGCGGTAGGGCAGCAGGAAACTGCAGGAGAAGCGGATGCTGGCTTAGGTTGTAGCTGTACTGGATGCCGGCTGCCGTTATCCAGGTCCTCAGGAGCCACGGCGGCCGCAGCCTTGCCTCACCTCTTTTTTCAAGATTCACGCTGCTTGTAGCTATGCTGGTTACTGGATGCCAGTTGCCGGTCTTCAGGTAACGCGGGCTGCGGTCGCAGGTTGCCTCAAGAGCCGCTGCGGCCACAGCCTCTCCTCTCCTTTCCAGGATTCGCGCCTCGCCTTGCCTCAGATAAATCCAGGACTGGAGCGTAAACAACCCAGCACCTTAACTTAACAGGCACCTTGACAGGCACTCTCTAACTCAATTCAATTCAAAATCTTTATATGGTTTAATGTCAATTGACCAGAAAAAATACAGGCTTAAAATTAGTTAAAAATCAACTCATAACAAGAAATCAAAAGTGTACTTCATCAGCAATTATCATCAAAAGTGTAGTACATACCTTGGCCCACAACATTTCTAAACATATTTCAGCAAGATGGAAACAACCACGCCTGATAAAATATTTTAAAAAACAGGGAAATAAAATTCATAAAATGCAAATAGGCCACATAATGACTAAGATGATTAGGCTTTCCTTGTACATATTGCTCTCCTATAAATAAGACAGTATTAAAACAAATTAACAGATCTAATGATAAATTTGAATGTTCCATAATCTCTATAACTCAGTTTCCAATGGCGCAAACCTTATTAAAAAAGCAAATATTTACCTCATCAGATCCTTCCAAAATACAATGCAATAAAACACCATATGCATATGGCCATATAAAAGCTTACAGAAAAATATTTTCCCTAATACAAACTGTGCCCCATATAAATGAGGCAATACTGAAACATAACAGTGGATTGGTCAAAGTACGCACAAGTTATAGGGAAGCCTTATGATCCTTATTATTATTATTTCCAACATAAAAAGGTTTCAAATGATATCTCGGCAAGTCCATCATAAAACCTTGAAAAAATGGATAAAGAGCTAAGTGCTTTGCTTTGAGGTCTCATCACATGGATTTGGGTCACTGTCTTTTAACTGTAAAAACAACTAAAAGGTGCAATATACCTAGCCACAGCCTTGTTAAAAGAAATTGATGCTGGGGCCATGAGACTATGGGCAAGTATGGGTGAAAATCTTCCTCGGAGGATTTTGCCATATAGAGTGCAACCATATCTTTCGCACCATGTCTAAGCACCCTGTTTTCTGCCCTTGTGTCTAAGAGTAAAGTTTTCATTTCATTCTTATGCAATGCCAGCACACTGTGTGGTGAAGTAATTATAGACAGGAAATATAGATGCTTAAATATTTCATTAATGTGGGTAAGACAATAAATAAAATAAAAAAAAAAAATAAAAAAAAATGTGGGTAAGACAGCTTATATTAAAAGCATGATCAAGTACTAAGCAGTCCATAATAATAGATCTCGCAAAAGATGTTTCAGAGTTGGCTCAGATTGACTGCCAGAGCAAAATTGGCTTAAGTATAAGTAAATCTTCCAGATTGGTTAACCCACCCTCTTTTTGCGTGATATATGTTAAGGTGGAGGTCAATATACTTAGCAACCATTTGATGAAGATATTATCTTTGGTCTCCAAAGGGACGCACGATGAGTGGACCCAAATTCCTCCTCCATACATGGTAATTGATAATGCTTTGGCTTTGTATATATTAATCATTTCTCTTATAGGCCAACTGCCCAGTTTACTAGAGAATCTAAAAAAACCCACACAAATTCTACTCATTTTTGATCTCGTGTTTTGTACATGATTTTCTCAAGAACCATTGCTTGCTAATAATATACCCAGATAGTTAAAACTGTCACCCCTCACAATCGGGAAGCCTTTAATTAAATGAGGTCTACATTTCCCACAATTAAGTGTGAAAGTCTTAGTGCTGCTAATCTTTAGGATCCTCTCCTCCACATAGTCAGCAAATGTGTCCATCAGCCTTTGCAGACCGACTGGAATTCTGATATCAATACCGCGTCATTGGCATAGAGTAACAAAGGGACAAAACGACCAACAGTTATAGGCGCATATGCCTGTAGAGTTCTGAGGGTATCATCATCCCCATTAACATAGAAGGAAAATAAAAATGGGAATAAAACATAGCCTTGTCTAATTTCTTTCTTGACTCAAAAGGGTTGAGTACACTCCCCGTTTGGACCAAAGCGTAGCCTTGCAGTCAATTTCTCATACAGTGTGGCAAGAAAGCTATCAATATTTCCCAGTGCCCCCAGTGCGAGTAGTGTATGCCATAGGGTCTTATGATCCACCAAATCGAAGGCCCTACGGAGATCAGCAAAACATAAATACAATGAGCCAGGCTTAGCCTTAGTATATTGCTGAACAATCAGGTTTAGGTTAACGCACTGTTCTACAGTTCTACAACCTTTTTTAAAAGCTGAGAGAATAGAGTTTTCAATGGCTCACTGCTTCAGTCTTTGTAAGAGAATACTGCCCCTCAATTTAGCAGAGGAGTCCAAAAGAGAAATATGGTGATAATATTTAAGGTCATATCTATCACATTTCTTAAACAGGGCACTATAATAGAATCTGCCGAACTAGGAGGGATCTTATACTCAGCAGCTGCATTAAGCATGCAAGTCAGAATAGGGCCCCAAAGTTCCGCCATGGCCTTATAGACATCGACCGGGACGCCATCTGGTCCAGGCACATTTGCCCCCTGCACTATGAATAAGGGCGTGAAGTACCTCTTCCAAGGACACTTCCAATGGGCTGCCATAATTTGGGATGCCAATCATACATGTATCACCCTCTTGTGTGCAAAAACTATTTGAATAATGTTCATCCTATGCATAAGAGGGTACATGCAAAGTAAGTTCAGGAAATGAATCATGTTGGAAATGGCCCTTTTTGCAGGGATATCCCTAAAAATGTTGCCTTCCCCCTGTATTTTTTCTAACCTGTTTTTGTTGGCTTTATGACTCTGGGCACTTTACCACTGCTGATCAGTGCTAAAGTGCATATGCTCTCCCTTGGTAAATATGACAGTGAATTGGTATATCCCTGATTGGCTTATTTGGTTTACCTGTTAGCCCCTAGTAGCGGGGCCTGTGTGTGCCCAGGGCTGGTAACCCAAATGCTGCTGGTGGGACTGCAGCGCTGGTTTGCGCCACCCACAGAAGCAGCTTGTAAAGTGTACCTCAGACCTGCCACTGCAGTGTCTGTGTGCAGCCCAGAACTGCCATCTTGGCTGTGAAGTGCACCCACTTCCCAGCCCCTGAACCTTCCCTTGGCATCATGTAAGCCACCCCTATGGTAGGGTGCATTGTATGTGTAAGGTAGGACATGCCTTGGTGTGTATAACATGTCCTGGTAGTGAATTACACCCAATTTCGTTTTTCACTACTGTAAGGCTACCTGTTCTCCATAGGCCAGAGTGGGCAGTTTGACTACTTCATTCTATAGTCCTAACTGACCGAAAGAACATGGTAGAAAAACAAATTTAGTATCCTGAGCTCAGAATATTAAAATACATCTTTTAGAGAAGTTTCTTTTTATATTCTGTGTTTGAAAATACTACTTTTAGAAATTAGGTATTTTCTTGTCTAAGACTTCCAGTGTGCTCTGCTGTTATGAGTATTGGTTGTCTGGTTTCGGAGGGACAGGGCAGGCTGAGTCAGACGTGGGTTGAATAGAGAGATCTGCATTGGAGTATGGGGAGGGGTAGCTCCTTGACCTGAATAGGGCTGTGCCTGGCAAGGTGAATGCTGGCTCTTCCTCCCACTGTGCGTGGCAGACCTCCTCTTTCTGAATGGAAGGATGCAGCCTGGTAAACAAAGTGCTCCAGGAGTGGGCAGAACTGTTTCTGGCTGGGTTCAGTGACATGTAGCTTTTGAGAACAAAGACTTTTTGGGTATAAATATCTGTGCTGAAACCCCTACATTTGGTATTGCTCCTGGACAACAAGGGGAACCTCTGTCCGTGTAACTGAAGGAATCTGCAGGAGGTGACTGTCCTTGTGCTTGTGTGCTGTTTCTTGGACTGGCCTGCAGTAGTTTTCACTGGACTTGAAAGAAGAGGAAAAGGACTTTGAAGAGAACTTTTATTTTAATTTGCTAAAGCAATCACCCAAGGGCTAGAAGAGAGCTGGCCTCCTGCTGGAGTCTCAGGTACATCAGACTGCACTACCAGCCTCCTGATTCCTCCTAGTGAGGATTTCTATCTACAGGTGAGGCTCCTGTGAGTTCCAGGGCCTCTAGTTCTACTACGGAGAAGAGAGTGGTGAAAATCGTCACTAATGCACGTTTGCGAGCCGCCGCAGCTGAAGAGCGTACGAAAAATCATCGCGCCGCTGTCACCGAGCGCTCGCAAACCAAGGATCATTGCATCGCACACTTGTGGGCCACAAAGCGCTCGCTAACACCCAAAGATCATCGCATCACACGTTTGCGGGCTGTTGAGTTCTCGCTAACCAAGGATCATCGCATCACGACATCGCAGTGCGCCATTTCTTCTCATCGCAACAAGGTCGTACACGCAACAGGCTTGGCGCATCATTCTCCCTTGCGGCAAGGATTTCAACTCATCGCCGGCTTAGCGTGAAGAGGTTTGTCGCTTTGTCCCACACGCATCTGCAGATCAGCGCATCATCCTCCCTTGCGGCAAGGATTCAACGCATCGCTGGTCTCGCGTGAGGAAAATCATCACTACAGCTCGTTTGCAACATTTTGGTTGTTTTGCTACAGAATCCAGGTACTTTGTAAGTAAAAGGGTCGCTTAGACCACTGCCTTGAACTAAACACCTCTTTGCACACTTTGAACTATTTTTGCAGCATTTCAAGAATAATCCTATTTTGCAGTATTGTGGCTTTTTACCTTTATTGGTCTTGTGATAAGTCTATATATAAAGATACTTATTTCTCTATAATTACTTGTGTGGTGTCCCTTTGTGGTGTTCTTCACTGTGTTATTGTGTATGGTCATAAATGCTTCACACACTGCCTCTGAGATAAGCCTAGCTGCTCGTGCTACGTTACCACAGGGTTGAGCAGGGGTTATCAAAGGGTGTAGCCCTCTTACTCTGACTTAGGAAGAAGGGTCCCTACTTGGGCAGTGGCGAGCCATTGCCAACTAGAGACCCCCATTTCTAACAAATCATCTCTTAGAAAAGGAGCATTGACTGTTTACCAAAACAAAGTGGAATCATTGGTCTTGGATGCCTGTACCAATTTGGCACACGCCTCTTCTCTAAGATACCCTTTCCTGTTTGCTAATGCCAATTTATAACCCCTTTTTAAGTTACTTGATACTAGTAAAGACTCTAGGAAAGCTATGCAATGCAATCTGCAGTAACTTGGAAGCCCGAGAACATGAGTGAGCAAACCAACCTTGGTTCAGTGAGCTCCGGGTTATAGATTTGTGTGTCAGGAGAACAGTAATTGACCCAGCAATAGCCTCAAATGCCTCTAATAGCTGCTTATTGTCCACCTTGTCACCCAGGCAGTATCCAAACTCTTCTGCATTAATATCTAACAGCCTTAGCAGCACCACTGAGGGATCAACTTTGTCCACTTAATCCGTACCCCATTGTGCCTATTGGTGTCTATACTAGTAACTATTTTGCTTACCTCCAACCTCTCAACATGCCTTAACAGAGATACGATCTAGGGGTTTATGATCACTTACAGCCATCGCTATTATTCTATAGTCAGTGACAAGGGTCCTGGTTGAGTAGGAGACTCATGTATGATCAATAATCGTCTGGCACCTCTACAAATAAATGAGGGGATATGACTATTATCCACTTCATAATTAGTCTCCTATAATAGTAGTTCATACTTGGAGATTAAAGAGTTGAAGGCATGTCCATAGACATTGTGGTTGAAATGTTAAGTCCCCTCACTGATTGAATCAGTAAAACTGCCCAACCAATAAAATAAAACAGTTTTGGGAACAGGCTTGCAAAAAGGTATCTAGGGCAGCCTCTAACATAGTGACGACCGAACTGCGGGTGAAGTCAAAGATAATATTATAAAAACTAATTATAACCAACTCTAACCCACCCTTAAAGGACAACCACACAAGCTGATAATAGGACAAGGCAGTAAAAGACCTCTTAATAATCGCAGGTAACTTGTTAGGAATAAAAGTTTGGAGACCACCCATTGGGCGGCTGATGGGGAAGACATAGCAGGGGTAAAGATGCTATAGAACACTTCCACATGGCAGGGGCTCATGCTCCAAGTTTCCTAAAGACAAGCCACATGGGTCATTGTAATAAGATGTATTCACTCTGGGGCAAGTATTTTATTTTTAAAGCCGGTTAAGTTCCATGAAGTGAATAGACATTTTCTGTTGTAGACTTCTGAAAGAGACAGATATGGTAATTTGACTAGAGTCATAGCTAAGGGCCTCGGGAACAGCTAAACCAGCTGTAGGTCCTACAGTGGGACCATAACTAGGGCTTGTAAAGTTGGTTTGATCTCCCTCACTTAACTAAGCAAATTATTCCAAACCACAAAGAACACAGCAGGCAGTCTCCTCCCTCAACACCCAAAACACGTACACACCCTATACCTCAAAGAGCTTTGCTGACACGCCATCCACAGCTCTTTTCAAACTCCTGACACATTCAAAGCTGTACATAGCACTGGTCCGGCATACCTCAATATCTCCTCTGAAATCTCCCAGACACCTTTACTCAGTTAGGCTCCTACTTGCACACATTCTATGCGTACTCAGCACCAGAACAAGGAGAAGTGACTTCTTCTAATTGGTTTCTTAAGTTTAGAATGATGTACCTGTACACGTGTGCACCATCTCTAAAATTACTGCATTCAGCACAAAGCTGTATACTTGCCTCTTTGACTAGGTTAGTCAATGGATCAGCCCTGACTGCTCTTGCATTTGCATCTGAGACATGATTCTCTGACAGGTGATAGTGTGCTTTACAAAAGAATCCAACCATCACAGAGAACTCTGCATCCAAAGCTACACCTAGGGGTAAAGTGCATTACAGTCACAGCAATGCACATAACAGTAGACAGGACATATGCTACATAAATCCCTACATTATGCATCCCCGGAGTCTTAAGGACAATTTGCCATTCGGGCAGTTTCTATGGATTCAAAGGAATTATTCTGACAAAAATGATTACCATTTTCATGGAAAAAATGTAATTGAAAAAATGACAGAAAGAGGCTATCCTAAAAAATTGGTAAAACATTCAATGAAAAGAGCTTTGTGGACACCACATGAAGAATTGCTTTTAAAGAGAAGTTGACCGAAGTTAGAACGTCCAGTGTTTGTATCCACATTTTGCACAAAAAAATACCAGTTGAAAACGATTATCCACCAAAATTGGCATCTGATTGCAAATTTGGACGCATCATTTAAGACTCCCTTGTTTGCTTTCAAAAAAGAGATACATTTGGGGGACCAACTTGTTAGAGCATCCACTCTGAAAGCATCTGTAAAAAGTACACTGCAGCAGTTTTTAAACCTCCCACCAATACAGGGACATCACAAATTCTGTACATGCATTAATTGTCATCTAACTATTGAAGGGTCAGTCTTTGTGCATAAGAATATCCACTAGAAACAGTGTTTTTTCGAATTGCGAATCTAAAAATGTGTTGTATGGCGTTATCTGTCTGTGCAATAAATTGTAAATTGGAAAAACCAACCAAGAAGTACGTCAACGTATAGCTCAGCACAAATCTAGGATTAGAAAAAAAGTCCTCCCTGCTCCCTTGGTCACCCATTGGCTAAATGAGAAACATCTGGAATCGGATTTAAAATGGACAGTTTTGTCAGTGATTCAGACAGAATATCAAGGTGGCGACCCAGAAATGCGCTTAATACAGCGGGATGCATTCCTAATTGTTAAATTCAATACTTCTGTTGAAGGGCTGAGCGAAATGACGGAATTACAACACTTATAAATGAGTGATGATTGTAATTCAGTGTAAATATGAGGACTGGAGTCTTGATTCTAAATACTTTCACATAGGAGGGTATATGTTATTATATGCCTGACTTGAAAAATGTTTTAAAATATTTCTATGTCTTTGCTTACCAACACAATGACTACAATTCCCAGAAACAATTGGGCCAGTCTTCTTTACACTACCCTTAGATGGATATGTGTAAGAATATTGTGCCAGGTCGGCTCCAACAAAAGTCACTTGCTTATTGATATCTAAGCTTCCATCTTTGGATGAGCCGATTCAACCAATTTTGTGTTCCCCCCATTTTTTTCACTAAGAAGGGAAAACATTGCTTTCCGTCAATTTTTTTTCTCAGTTTTCAAAAAACTTTATTGTCTGTAAAAGATCTGAAAAATATGACTACGGCTACATGGAAGACATGCTGAATGATCTCAGAACATGATCCAGTTCGCGTTATCCTTGGTGGAAGGAAGTTTGTAACTCCACGCAGGTTCCAGAACTTTCCATCTCAGAAATGTGGAGAAAAGGTGTGTTTTTTAGTCAGTTTGAGGTTTGTAAGGCAGTCTGGGTAAAAAAATACTGGTGAGAGCAATGCAAGTCACCTCACCATGGATTACACCAGGTGTCTAGTTTTCAAAAATAGTTTTCCCTATGTGCTGGATAAGCTACGGCCCAACATCCACAGCTACCAACTCTCCAAAAAAGGTTGTTTTGAGTGGGAAAATATGACGCATCCATGTTGTGTTTTAGGCTGTTTCCTGTCATGGGCGCTAGGTCTACCCACACAAGTGAGGTACCATTTTTATTGGGAGATTTGGAGGAATGCTGGCTAAAAGGAAGTTTGTGGCTTTCCCCAGATTTGAGAACTATCCATCACAGAAATGTGAGGAAAATGTGTTTTTTAAGTCGAAGTTTGAGGTATGCAAGGGATTCTGGGTTAAAAACCCAGTTCAGACCATGCACATCATCCCACCCTGGATTCCCCCAGGTGTGCAGTTTTCAAAAATGTGCCGGTTCGATTGGTTTCCCTAAATGCCAGATGCGCTACAGCCCAAATTCCACATCTACCAGCTTTGCAAAATAAGGGTCAGTATGGAGTGATGCCACCATGATGTGTTTTGGGCTGTTTCCTGTCACGAGCGCTAAGCCTACCAACACGAGTGAGATACCACGTTTGTTGGGAGACTTGGAGGAATGCTGAGTGGGAGGAAGTTTGTGACCCCCTACAGATTCCAGAACTTTCCTTCACAGAAATGTGAGGAAAATATGTTTATTTTAGTCAAAGTTTTAGGTTTGCAAGGAATTCTGGGAAAAAAACCTATTGAGAGCCATGCAAGTGACCCCACCCTAGATTCACCCAGATGTCAATTTTTTGAAACTGCGTGAGTTTGCTAGCTTTCCCTTGGTGCACATCTGAGCTAGGGCCCAAAATCCACAGCTGCCCACTTTGCAGAAAAATGTAAGTAATGAATGGGAACCATTATATAACAATGCTGTGTTTTAGGACATTTTCTGTTGTGGGCAGTAGGCCTACCCACAGAAGTGAGATACTATTTTTATTGGAAGACCTGGAGAAATCTGGTATGGAGGGACGTTTGTGGTTCCCCACAGATTCCAGACATTTCCATCACAGAAATGTGAGGAAAATGTGTTTTAAAAGTCAAAGTTTGAGGTCTGTAAGGGATTCTGGTTAAAAAAAACATTTTAAGAGACTTGCAAGTCACACCACCCTAGAAAAGAAATGGGGGAAAAATAAAGAAAAACGCACTTACCTTACCGGCAATCGGCTCTCCTCCGTCTTCTTCATCCTCGAAGAAGTAACATGAACTTTTGAGGTTTGCAGGGGATTCTGGGTAAATAACCTGTCAAAAGCTTAGCAAGTCACCCCACCCTGGATTTCCACAAGTGTTTATTTTTTAGAAATGTGTGAGTTTGCTAGGTTTCCCTAGGTTCCGGCTGACCTAGGGTCCAAAATCCACACTACCCACATTGGGAAAAAAGGATCCGTTTTCGTTGGAAAAATGTGACGCATCCATGTTGTGTTTTGGCCTATTTCTTGTTGCAATAGGTCTACCAACACAAGTGAAGCATCATTTTTCTTGGAAGACATATGGCAGCGAAAAATAGTAGCGCATTAGTTATTATCAGTTGGACTTCACTGCATTTGTGACTTCCAAATGTCAGCCAGTCTAAAGGAAAAAGACCCCCACAAATTCAGATATGTACAAATAACCACTGCTCCTACACTTTTGAACTCTACATATTTCACCATATGAATTGGTGTAAACTCTATTTAATAATGAAAACTCATTGTACAGTGCATCTCAGTAGTTGGCTCTGGGTACCTCGGGTTCTTGGAGAACCTACCAACCCTATTTATCCCTGCAACCGGAAGGGTCTAGTGGATGTAATGAGATATTGCTTTTGTAAATCTACCATTATGACAAAAAGTTACATATAAAAACGTTGTCACAAATAGCCGTTGTTTCCTACTCATGTATAATATTTTATTATTTTAACCATTATTTGCTTTGGGAAAACATGGAGGGATTTACAAATACTACCCCTTGCTGAATTCAGAATTTTTTCTAAGTTTTAGAAATCTATAGTTTTCCTAGATCACCTATGGGTTTCACATTGGTTTCTATCACCTACAGGAAATAGGATGAGAGCACAAAACATTGGAAAAATGGGCTACCTCTTTGAAAAATGTCAAAACAGTGGTACAACATTAGTTTTGTTTGTCACTGCTCTGCATGTTCCTGAAAGCTGGAGAAATGGTGACTTTATCAAAGCAAACTATTCATAGATCCAATGTTTAGGATTTAAAAAGCAGACACTTTCACCCAGGGCACACTGTTCTATTTTTCCTAAAAACGTTAAATTTAGATATATTTTGCCTAATTTCTCGGTTCCCTCCAGGGAAATCCACAAGCCCTAGGAATCTTTAGTATGGGTAAAAAAGGACGAAAAATTGGAGTGGATACCTTATGTGGGAAAAAATGATGCAGGCCTAAGGGCAAACTACACTAAATAGCCATAAAAGGGCTCAGCACTGTGGGGGAGGGGAAAAGCCCAGCAGGTAAGGGGTTAGTTTAGTTTACACAGACAAGGATTGTGGTTGTTTCTTGAGAAAGACTCTCATCCCCTCAACCAATAACCCAATTTCTTACAGTAAGCTAGACCTTCCACTCAGTAAGGCTAGATCTAATCAGGGATATCGTATTTTCAAAGAATCCTGCAAACTGTTTTCAGGTGGAGTAACTATGATGCCGACAACGTTCAAGTTGATAGAGACTTTGATGCATTTTAAGCAAATTGACATTGAACTGCCTTGCATCAGTTTAAGTTATTCTGAACAACCAGGGGCATATTTACAAAAAAAGTCATTCAGCACAACAAGTCATTTTGCTGCGCTGTGTGACAGAGCAGGAATGTGCCATTTTAAAAAGAATATGTCCCATTCCTGGCCTTTGCCCTGCACTGGTGACCAATGGGCTGCCTAGTGCCATCGCAGGCATCCTTGCACCGTGGTGCAAGGGTGCCTGTGTTGCATGCAGGATTGTTTTTGTACAGGAAGGGGCATCTTCCTGCGCAAAAACAATCCTAAGAGGCTTTTTCCACTTTCTATGTGTGATGCAGAATGCAGCACATATAGAAAAAGGAAACAACAAGGATAAACAAAGATACTTCTCCTCGTAATTTATCTTCTAGGGTGGTGTATCTTTTTGGCGCGTTCCCAGGTTTATCTGTTGTTGTAAATCTGTGAATGCGTCACAATCCATAGATGTTGCATGGAAACACACAGCCAGCACCCATTGACACGCTTCTCTGGCACAGAGTAATGCAATGCAGTGATTTGCACTGTGTTATATTACTCTAGATTTATGAAGTCACACAGGGACATGCAAGGTGGCCTTGGGTGGCTCCCTAATTCTCTTATATAGAACATATAGCACATATAGAAAGAGGAAGCAACAAGGATAAACAAAGATACTTCTCCTCGTAACTTATCTTCTAGGTTGGTGTATCTTTACGGCGCGTTCCCAGGTTTACCTGTTGTTGTAAATCTGGGAATGCGTCAAAATCCATAGATGTTGCATGGAAACACACAGCCAGCACCCATTGAAACGCTTCTCTGGCACAGAGTAATGCAACGCAGTGATTTGCACTGTGTAATATTACTCTAGATTTATGAAGCCACACAGGGACATGCAAGGTGGCCTTGGGTGGCTCCATAATTCTCTTTTTCAGGTTGCGACGCTCTTGTATTATGTTGCGTGGTGCAACAGCAATGCATTGGTGCTCGTAAATATGCCCCTTAGTTTTTAAAGGTGCAATCTGATCAGAAGTGTGATTTCACTGATTAATATAATTATCAAGATAATGCTGGGTATCGTTGGTCTAAGTAGAGACTGGGGCTGCGGCATGGACACCAGTGTTTCTGCTAAGACTTGACTCAATTTATGATGACAAATGTTTTTGTTTCTAGCTCAAACAGTTGAAAAGTTACTAAAGATGCAGAGAAGCGTGTTGCTGAGCAATGGAAGGCCCTTTACACAGGTAGGCTGGTCACCTTTCTGTTGCTTATTGTTATATTGGGGTGTTAAACTGGTACTAAAGAGGTGCCACCAATGCCCAAACAGTGTAAAAGTGACAAAATAATGAAATAATACTGTAGGAAAATGTGCTGCATTACACTGCATAATTTGCCTTTTCTTGCTGCATTATTTACTCAACCCTGATGCATAATTTGGTTTTTGCCTAACACATAATTCCAGTGGCCCTGGGCTTAGGGCAGAAGCATTGCTGAATTATTGGAGCAATATTGATCTCCTATTTATACCTGCCACATTTAGGAAGTAGGGTATATAAACAAAATCATATAGACAGCTACTGACAAGAAAGGCTTTCAAGGGGATGTTACCTGAACACAGGTTGACCTCATCTTTTCAACTCCAAACATCACTTCAGTTCAGTGTAATGCATTCTGTCATTGAATTAAACTTTTTACACAGGAAAACCAATATGTTTCAAATATCAAAGTACCTGCTTGACTTGGTTCTTAATTCCATTTGTCTCAATATAAATTTACTCCAAGCCTTATGCAGACTTAAGTGTCATTTAAAACCACATGCTGACAGTTCACAGGAATAGCTCAGCTTCTGTTGGTATACAAATCAAACACTCCATTTTAAGAAAACTTTGGTTGCACCTTGTTAATAACCTATCATTAGCGTTTGTTAACACACAGTGTTTAGTCCCCTTTTCTTTGAAATTGAAGTTTCTAGGTGTCTGAGGACTAAAAGGAGTCAGGTTATACTACAATTTAACAATTACAGTGCAACCCTATTGGCCACACAGTAAATGTCCGAGGCGGAAGATTGGTTTATGTATGTATTATTACAAATGCAAAGTCAGGCTGAAATACACAAGTCTCTGGATTATATTGAATCAATACAGGATTACTACAGGCAGTCCAATACGATGAATTAAGTTTAGCCTTAGCAACATAAAACATGCAAGAAATTCCATATTCGCAATGCAAAATATTAAAAAGAGGATTTGACGAACAGTCTACGATTTGCGGTCCTCTTTCCTGTTATACCCGAGGAAAAGCCAAATCTCCTAATCTAAATTTACTCTAAATGATACTGGATTAGGAAACTCTAATTAAATTCATTAAAGGAGAAAAGTGTCAGCATAGCAGAACCTCTGTAGAAGTTCTCTAAAGGGAAAGCATATTGTATGGCATGAAGCCGAACAACAGAGATGTCGCAAAGAGGTCTGAACCTCTCTAAATCCAATAATAGTCTGAACAAACTGAATTGTGATTATCAATTAAACCCTGAAAATAACCTTCAAGAATCCCATGTCACATGCCTCATTATGTTCTACCTCAAACAACCTGGCAATACACTTGAAACTCTTTCCTTTGGTCCGCAGTAGCTCTTCCTTTGTTTGTTAAGGCTTCTCACGCTTGCCAAAAGTACTACTCCCGAACCTCACTATCTCTCTCAAACAATGTGTCTTCTTTATACATAGGCTGTGCGGTTTTAGGTTTAAACCTATTATAACTTATAAACCCCACTGGAAGGGAAATAGCCCTTACCAGTGTAAACATATAAACACTGGAAAAAACACTGCACAACAACACACTAAATGCCATTCAGAGATAGGAAAAGGAGAGTGAAAGAGTAATTTTTATTTCTTCCTGGAGAGACCATTACAATGTAACTTTGTTATATAAGGTAGCAGTAAGAAAGACTGGACTAACATTATTCTGCTTGAGTTTTGTTGTTTAGGGATGTCACTAAAATATTGTTTCTTCTTCCTTTTTTTCACTTTTGTGGTCTTGTTTTAGGTGTTGTTCATTTATTTATAAACTGTAGAGAATAAGGAAATATCAAAATCATATTTGATTTTTTGGCTACATTTGAGTCTTGAGGAAAAATGTAGGTTTCATAAGAATCTTTCCCAATATGTACCATCACATTTACCCACAGAGAATGGGTAAAAACCCTTGATACATAGGCCGCCTTTTCTATTGAGTCAGTCTGGATAGTAAGTGAATTGCCAAACACCCCAGGCTTTAAACATTCAATGCAAGGTATAGTGACAGGTATATGTGAAAAGAGTGCAGTCGCAAAGCATCTGGGATACTGGTGAAAACATGATACCAGACTTTTGAAAAACATGGAATGCAGTGTCACTTGGAATGCTGCTGCAAAAGGTTGTCAACCAAGTGTTCAGCATAATTGGGGTAGATGTTAAACATCTCCTTGTGAGTAGGCTGGGCGACACTTTTAGTGACTTTGCCACTGCAACATGTTCCATGTTAGAGGGCTTGCCACTTTGTAAGCAAAGAAATGTTTTTGAGCAATTCAGGAACTTTTATTTCACAATGTATGAGAAATAGCCCTTCACCAACCATGGCATTTGAAGTCAATGAAGCCTCACTGTGGTACTCTGCACAAGTTATAGATCCCTTCCATAAAGGGAAATTATCTCCGGAGTTTCAAAAGTGCTCTCTCATTTTTTACTGCTTCAATAACTCTGAGGAACAATAACAGGAGTAAGGCCCGTTAACCCAGATGAGACCGGGCTCAATTTATAACAAAAACAATGTCTCAGCTGGATAGCATTTAAAAACAAGACAGTTTAAAGCAGTGATATCAATCACAATTGGGGAGGGGAAAAAGGAGGGAGACCACAACGTTGGTAAGGGAAAGTGAAAATAAACTATAATTTCACGAGTAGTTAAGAAGCACTACAGTACATAAATACATAATGACCTTAACACACAGGGTAAGCACTGGGCGTGTGAGTGAGAGAGTGGAGCGGCACAGTGACAAGGAGTGTGACACTGGGCGTGTGAGTGAGAGCTTGAACGGCGACAAAATTACAATAGAATAACGGTGGTCAAAAAAGCACGTTATATACAGTGTTTTTGTTGATATTCAGGAAAATAGATTGACCACAACAGCGCCTGAGTTCAAGGCTGGGTAGTCGATGGCGTTTCAACTTGAATGATTGCAGGTCATCAGCAGGACAATGGTCATAAATTTTGGGTAGTGCTCCAACTAAGAGAGGAATGATTCATGGGAAATCAAGTACGGCGGGGCGTTGAGTCAATCTGAAGATACACAATCGATCTTGGAGGGTAAGCCCCGAGATTGGGGAACTGGTGCAAGCCATGGGAATCAGGGCAAAGCACGCCCGGGAGATGGGCAGAAGGCCAACTTAGATGCGGGCTGAAAGTCCCAGAGTCAAGCGGCTCGGGGTCCGTGTTGAAAAAATTCAATTTAACGGAGGAATGAAGCCTCTGTGTGACGAAGCAATGCTTGGGCGAATTAAGCGCCCCTCCCCAATTGTGATTGATATCAATAACTGAGGGAATATGTGCCCAGTTCCACGTATATGTTGCAGAACCTGTCACAGATAATCACAATCTTCAGGTACACCAGTAATGACATGGAAAGCTATGTCAGTGGCCAGCGTTAGCAAATTGTGTACTGGCTATTTTGGCGTTGCCTGTCTCAAGCACCAATGTTGGTAGGGCTTTATCACAGATAAAAGTTTACATGGGAAGTAAAGAGCGAGCGTTCATGACCAAAGACTCACTGAAGAAGTATTGTATGGTGTGCTTCGATAAGTTTGTAAAAATGTATTTGTACCTCAAATACACGGTACATACACTGTCTATATACCATGCACTATCAGTGCAGAAAACATGAAATAATAAAAGCAAAAAGTTCCATAAACATTGGAAAAACACTGTTTATGTTGTTTTTAATGGAGCGAATAACCACTGATGGCCACTATTTTTTTAAAGTGTTGAAATCACTTGAAAAACTGAAAAAAACCCACCAGAATTTACCAAAAATAGAAACTGAAAACAGGAAAGCCTATTTATACTTAAGATCAAACAATCGCACCTGCAGAGAAGAGATAAACATTGCATCTAAAGCAAACATTCAAGTTGAAAACGAAACATTAAGAAATCCAAATGCTTAAGGCCTTGTTAGTGTGGCAAGCATCTCAATACATTTTTAACTGTATAATTACAGATACATAAACAGTTATTGTATATATGCAGAATACTAGTCAAATGGAGACATTTTTGGTAATAGAATAAATGCAAAGTGTTGTTCAAATGACTACATGAACATATAAGAATTAACAATATTATTCATACCACACTAATACAGATATATATGAGTACTGCAATTTGATGTTACCACAAGAAAAATGTTAATATGCACACTCATATAAATGTCGAGATTGCACAGGAAATGCACCTTCTGTATCTGTTCTGGTACACTACATTATGTTAACAATGTTACGGCACACTAATAAATGATATCATGTATAAATATATAAGTGGCTTAATCAAACAAAAAGGTGGAGCCAAAACTACGCTGCACTAGTCACCCCACTGATGGCGAATCAAGCCATCACAGGATACAATCTGATGTTATCAGATGGACCATCTAAAGCCTTGTAGTCTAGAGCAACTTTCGTCTAGAGTCTTCCAGGCTTTTCATGTCATCATAATACTTACTCTGACTCTCCTCTAACTCTAGATCTGCCAGTTTCCTTTTCACTCCCCTTCTAACTTGTGCATACTTGTATCCCTTAAAGGTCATAAGTAGAAATACTGCACAAAGAGTAATTATCAAAAGAGGTTTCAATATGGCAGCTAGAATTCCACTTCCCAAGCCTCCAAACCACTTGCCTATTGAAGCAAATCCACTTCTGATAGACTCTCAAGCACCTGTCACTTCTAACTCTTTCAAAACTTTTGTCAACCCAGATTTGTTCTGAATATATTTCTCTACTTTACCTTCATCTGGGTTGTAAGTATAGCATTGCTGAACTTTTACCATCCTTCACACTCCGCCCTCCTTTGTGAGTAAAAGGTTTAGTGCAAGTCTGTTTTGCAAAACAATAGAACGTATCGCAAACATCTCAGGGCCCGATTCACAGAACTAACCTGAGACAAAATCCTTAATTTACTACTTTTGGTATTCACAGAAGGCATTTAGTAGGCATACTGTAAAGTAAAGTTAGGATTTTGTCTTAAGTCTGTCTTAAGTCTGTCTTAAATTTGTCTTAAGTCTGTCTTAAGTTTGTCTTAAGTCTGTCTTAAGTTTGTCTTAAGTCTGTCTTAAGTCTGTCTTAAGTCTGTCTTAAGTCTGTCTTAAGTTGGTCTTAAGTCTGTCTTAGGTTTGTCTTAAGTCAAACTTAAGACAAAATCCTAACTTTACTACTACTAAGTGCCTTCTGAAAATACCAAAAGTAGTAAGATTAGGATTTGGTATCAGATTAGTTCTGTGAATCGGGCCCACAGTATTTACAAGTAATAAAGAATTGTGGTACTAAGAGCCAATTTATCCACTATTATAGACAGCTTTCTAATTTTCCGATAATTTACAATTACTACTACAGACGGGATTTTGGCACCAAAAATATCTCCTACTACTTCCGCTGCACTAACACCTCATCTAGTTCTAGGTCTCGTTTCCCCTACAGGATCATTTAAATGTTTCACATAGTAAATCTTCAGGAAAACTATAACAAGATAACCTATACCGTGCCACCTATGGGCAATTTAAAATATGCATACTGTCCACAAATAAAGTACACTCTAGGAATCACAGAATCGCTTCACTCCAAGAAAAGGTAATTATTCCCTCTCACCTCAAAAGTATATTTACAATGCTCTTCCCTATAAATAATGTGTCTATATATAACTCTGATCAACTTTCATACACAGCTTTCCTTAATGTTCCCAATATAAGGTCAAGGTGGGCAGATTTCCCTTTACCTGATGCTCAATTTCTTAACTAAGCCATACGATTAGTACTACAACTACAACTATTAGTGTGCATGCTATGATGTATCTATGCTCATTAGTATTAGAACTGGCTGTCCTTTCTTTGTCAGAACCTAAACCTTTGGGTAGAATGTAGCAGCTGCAGAATCTTCTCTGTCAGTTTCCATCTGTGTAAGCAGAAAAACTAAAGTTCAAATGATATGCAACAAGAATATGGACAAAGGTCTTTGTGAGTCTTCCTTAGCCCTAATTTGTGTTCTTCTAAAGGACAGCATTAAGCTCCTTCAGCTGCCCCATGCCTCAGTACTATTCTTTCTTCCCTACAAAGTTTATTTAAATGTCTCTAATAAGAAACTATTAAAGTTCATTAACAATCAGTTCCAGAAAGAAGTGTTTCAGTTCATCGACTAGTACAGGGTACTCATCCGCATCCAAGAAAGGAAACTCAGCCACATCCAGAAATAGATGTCTCAAAGCACACAATCTCGTAAACAGAGGAAGTTCAAAAGTAAGATAAAACTGAAGATCAAATTTCAGAATTTCAACTGAACTTTCATAGTGATCCAAGAATTTCCAAAACACGTTCTCCCTGTCATTTGCAAGGAAGTAAGTCTATTCAGGGGAAAAGTACCTCCGACAGGGCACTCTTGCTCGCTTTGACCTTCTAAGTAAAGTCTCCTCTCCTCCTCCGTCACTCAGATCAGAATCCTCAGTATCCTCCGTGGTGACGGGGAGTTCACCTTCTCCCTGCAGGACCAGTCTGTCCCTCTTCTGCCTTCTCTGCCAATGTTCTCTAGCAGTCACTTGCGGTTCCACTTGATTTTTTAAAAGGACTGGATGATGTACTGCATTCTGTGTCTCATCAGGTCGAAGTCACCACCACCCGCCTAATCAGGAGTAGTGCCATGACCTTGGTCCTAGAGCCTGGAGCTTGGTGAAGGAACATGTCCGAAAGAGTTGTCTGATGCCTCGCTGGTGTGGACACTTCCGAATTATCCTTTTCAACACGACTGTTATGAAGTGGGGCAGCCTCCTGAACTGGATACATGGTGCCCATAATCGCCGAGTTCTGTGTCCCCTTGATAATATAACAGTATCTCTCTCAGAAGTGCCAGTAGTGGTCAAGAGATCACAGGAGCAGGTTAGTCAAGCTTTAGGGGACCAGCAAGAACCTGAAACAGCACTTGTTCCACCTGAGGAGGATACTGGGGAGTTGGTTGTCGAAATTGAAGAATGAGAGGCTAGTCTTGTGGTTGTGACAGAGCCAGAATCGGACCCCAACAAAGGGCCTAGTTCTCAAGCATCAGATCATCAGTAATGTTCACAAGTACAGCTGGCAACCTCATTGCCCTGCCCATGATGATCTCATGGGGGACAATCTTGTCCTGTGATCGGGTATGCTGCAGAGACTCATTAACACAAGCAACAAAGCATCAGTCCATTTCAAAGACATAGAAGCACACACTTTTGCCTGCTTGGATTCCAAAGTCCCATTGACCTGCTCCACGAGACCTAAAGTCCCAGGTCTGTAACTCAAATGCAGACTGTGTTCAACTTGTAAATTATGTTCAACCTGTAAATTGGCACACAACATTCTCAGGATTTCATTGTTGAAGAGTGTGCTTCGGTCAGATTCCAAATAAGTCGGGAAGCGAAATCTGAGAATTAATTCTTTTAACAACAACTTTGCTACTGTGAGACTATTGTTCCTTCTTGGGGGTATGCCTCAAGCCATCGTGAAAAGATACACTCAAGAACCAACACGTACTTCAGTTCATTACACACAGGCATCTAAATGAAGTCCGACTGCATCCTATTAAAGGGACCATCTGACCTTCCTATGTGGCTCAATGCCACCGCTGTCCTTTTTCCTACATTGTTCTGTTGACACACATCAGTGGCACATGGCTTTAGCCATTAATCTAAACCTGGGACTGCACCAGGCCTGCCTGAACAACCGGACTATTGCTTACCTCCCTACATGAGTCAGACCACGATAATGCCTAGCCATTGGTGACAACAACTATTTGGCAATACATTTCTGCCATCTCTCGAAACCCAGATCTCATTCTCATCTCTCTTAACGCAACCTCCATTAACCCAACTCTGCTGTTGTACCTCTGTCACTTCTTCCTGTAACCTCTTGATTTCCTCCCAAGTATCAGATGTCATTAACAAAAGGTAGTAGTTGGTCTCGTCTGGCACATCATTTGTATATTCACCATTAAAAGTGCAAGCTCGATACTTTGCAACCTTGTTCACATATCTGTTACCAAATGTCACATAGCCATTCCCCTTGCAATGTGCAGCCCACTAGTCAACTGCAATTTGGGTAGGCATCTGCAATGCCTTAAGGAGTTTTCAGATCTGCTCTCTGTTCCTAATGGGTGACCCAGAAGAGGTCAGTCATTCAGTCAATATTCTTTATTCAATTTTACAAATAAAATCATAAAAGACATAACATATAAATATTCATGCACAAGTTATCACGGTCAAAATCATCCATATTTTAACACTACCGAAAGGAAACGCACAAAACAAAAGCAGACAAATGGTGAATTTAAAAGCTGTAAAGACAGTAAAGTGGGCCTGACTTGAGAAAAATTCATTGGTTTTAAAATTGGAATTAGAAACGTATGCCGCTAATTATTATATTTAGGACAGATCATAATGACATGTAAAGTATCATTAATCGTTATAGTATCACAATTACAGCGGGACAGGTCCAGGTATGAATAACAACTGTGATTAGAAGGGGTAAGGTGAGGGAATAAATTCAACCTGGAATAGATCAACTGGCGACATTGATGGCGTGTTATGATCCAGGTTAAATATGGTTCTATGTAGTGTGTTGCTAATACTAAATCCCCATGCTGTGACATCCACTTTTCCCTAAGCGGTGACACTGCCCTTTTGCCCACTGAACGTGTTAACCTAAAGGGTTTATCAAACAAATCGGACCTCCCCAGAGCCCGCAGTTTACCATCCACCTACGCCAGCCACGGGATAAGGAAAGATTTTTCCAAATTTAAATAGTCTTGCAGAATTAATCTGCTAAAGCTACATTCCTCCTTTAACCAAATCAGGTTCCAAAGCATTAAAGGGCCAAGGCATAACTGGTCGATGAGGAAGTCTATACCTAATTCCTCATGGACAATTACAGAAGGTATACTTTGGGGTAACCCGACCATAGCCCCAGATTCCGCTACCATAGTTCACTAAGGAGATGCACTTGGTCCAGTAAATTTTCAGGACCGATTTGATGTGAGTTTGTTCTAGTCTATGGCAGAAATCTTTGATGCTACATGTCACTCTGTTAAAGGCCAAAACATTCTGGGATATAAGTGAATGCCACTTTAGCTCTGAGTCTATAAAAACCCCAAATACTTACAAGTTTCTACCTGATTGATTTGTTGGCCTTCAACTAGATGTTTAATCGTTTTGGTGTTAGAGGGGCCAGAGGAGGTCATAAACCTCCTCAGGGACCCTTACTACCCAAAATCATGAACAACACCAAAGCTGTACTAACTCTCAGTCAAAATGGTCACTTTCTGTTGGTCTGCCATAGTAAGAGCATTCAATTTAGCCACTTGGGCTGAGAACACTCCTCGGGGCCACAAAGCTTCTACTACTCCTAAAACTGTACAGACTGCATAAGCAGCTCGTAAATTTCCTTCATGGTCTTGCCAACATGAGACATCAACAAATGATGCAAAATCAAGTTTAGGTAGTGGTTTGTCTTGTATATTTGGTCTTGGCTTTGTGCACTGTTTACTGACATAGTGACAGTCATGTTCCACTTCATTTTCATCATCATCATTTTCAGGAAGAGGCAACAAAGTAGCAGGGTTCAAAACAGAACATCTCTTTAAAGTTACATTCTTAGCCGGGTCAGCCGGTTGTTTGCCAAACTCTGTGTGCAAGTACGAGTTCACAGTATTTCCACAGAGTGACGCATGTACACCATTAAAGGATGACCCATCACAATGTCTTATATCTCTATATGCTGACACCCACAGCAGTCACAGATTTAAGACATCTGGGCAAAGCCACAGATACTTCTGCAAAGCACTCTGTATAGCACACAAATCATTAAACGGAGTTGGACCACAGGACCTTAGAGAACGTTTCCAGTGGTATCATCCGGGGAGAGCTCTTCGCTCCAGGGATGCAAAATTGGCTGTCATCACCAGGGCCAAAAAGGCCAACTGGGGTGGTAAGAGCTTTGTGCTTAAGGCTTCCTATGCCTGGAACGAACTTCCTTTTTTTCTTAGGTCCACTTCTGATCTCCTCTCCTTTAGAAGAGGCCTGAAGACCTGGCTGTTCTCAGTCTAGGCCTTGACGTCGCTCCTGGTCTCGAGTTCTGTTCATCTCCCCTCCAGACACTCTGCTATAGCGCCAGGATACCTTCGGGTATTAGTGCGCTCTATAAGCTGATATAACATAACATACGGGATCTAAGGCAGCTGAAAAATAAGCCAGAGGTCTATGGGCACTTCCATGTGTTTGTGTAAGCACTGAGAGTGCGCATCCCTCCCTCTCACTGCAAAAACGTTTTGATGGAATCAGGTATTCCTAGTGCTGGGGCACGGGCAGAGGCTTTTTTTCAACTCTATGAAGGCAACCAAAACCATCACTGTTCCAGGGCACTGGTTTCAATACATTCCTGTGTGTCAGCCTCTATAAAGACATAACCACTAAGGAAAAGCTGGGTATATACTGGGGGCAGGTGCCCACCATTCCCAAAAAACATTCTCACTTCTTTTTGTTTTGTAGGTGGTTTCATTTGCAAATCACACAAATGCATGAGGCCATGAATAAATATATACGTGGCCTAATCAAATAAAAAGGTAGAGCAGAAATTAAGCTGCTCCACTACTGTGCCTATTTTATGTGATTGATCCCCATTTGACCTGATGGTTACTAATGTGACTTAGATTGTTTCAACATACAACAGGCTTGATGCACCAGTTCACCTTGTTTTACATAACATATGTGTTCGTATCGTCTTTGAAACAAACCAGAACATTTTATTACCACTCCCTCTAGTCTAACACTGTTACAGCAAACATTCATAATAGTTTACTACAAATGCACTAGAAACCTACAAGTACATTTGACTTTGAAAACTAGATTTGTGCTCCTGAAACAAACAGCACCACCCAAAGTATCATGCTCACAAATAAATAGTTTACTTCACATTTCTTCTGGAACTGAAGCTGAATCCTTGCAAATTCCTTTCAGTTTATCACCATTTGGTCACCCTGATTACAACACCAAATATTCATTTTCTTTAGCTAATGGAACTTTTTATTATTCAGCTCTTGTAAAGAACAAAATATGCATATTTTGTACAAAACTGAAAATATAAAATAGATTGTTATCTTATCATAAAATAAAACAATGGATTATGGGTACGCAGCTACAATACAAAAGTCTGTGGAAAGGCAGAGAAAGGATCATCTGCATTCAGTAGAAATGTGATTATAGTGAAGTGGAGTGATAATTGTGCTAAAAAATGTGCAAGCTCTTCTACATTTTGTGGAGATAGCAGCTTTCGAAAACTCATTTTTAGGCAGTGCCTGGGCTCATAATAAAATGTATTGTTGCTGCTATCAGCTGTACATGTAAGTTTGCATCATCCTTAGAAGTTGGCCTGTTTTCCTTGTTACTGTGAGCAGGCAATTGTTATCTACAGCCATGTACACAAATTACCCTTTATTTAAAGAGTGCAAGATTCCAGTTGCTTATTGAGCATCTATAACTCGTTAGACAATATCACAATTCCATGCAAGTGTTTCACTGACATGTACAGCAAGTTGCAGTACCTTATCTTCCTTCTAACCAGGGTTGATGTCATGCAGAGTTGCATTTAAAGGCATGACGTTGTGACTGGTTCCCAAGAGACCTTTAGTAAGGATCTGAGATTCCTTCACCACTTCTGGTGAGTTCTTAAAAGCCTCTAGTGTTGACCTGAGGTACTGCACCCTTTCCACTGATGTCAGAGAGGCTTCTGGAGAGACATTAAGGAACCTCCTCATTTCTGCTTTTCAAGGGACCTCTACTAATAACTTGGAGCTATTCAGTCTTTCTGCTTAAGTTAAAGGTAAATCCAGTAGCAGATTGTATTACTGCACCCTTGTGGAGCTGGCAGTATAAGAAAGAGCAGGTGAAGAAACCACTACTAGGGACAAATAAGGAGGTGTAAAGTGTAAACTGATTAAACACAATGTAGCTAATTATGAGTCGGCTTTTCTAAAGGCAGTTTTTCTAATGTGGGAGAACCTGTCCCAATTTTTCTCTCCCACTAATTCCTGCCAGGAATATCATATAATGATTTGGCTGCAGCCAAGCTTCATTCTGCATTATTTTTCTAATGGCTGGCATTTACAATTCTCTGCCCTAATATATTACCTTCCTCTCCATACTCTCCCTACCCTTCCTCCATCGCCACCCACCCAGAGGTCTGCAAATTGCTTAAAAAACTGATTAGAGCAGTTGGCAAATGTATGCCACAAAATCACATGCAATGGAGAATTTCCTGTGGTGTTACAACTGGAAAAATCTGTCTCACATAGTAATTCCTCATTCCATGGGGTTTTAGTCATAATTGCACAGTACTAGGGAAAACTTAACTGGCAGTAACAGTTCAATACACTAGAAAACAAATTCCTAGGCAACTAACATATGAAAAACATAACAGTCTACATTTGCATATGTAATGGAAATCAACTCAGTGTAAAAATCTCAGTGGAAAGCTTCAATAGAGATAGATATAAAAACAGCTTTTTTTTAAATCACAAATTTAATGTCATATAGAAAACAATGTTTTCATGATATTACAGAACATAATTGACATAGATAAAATCACAATAAAAATCAAGAAGTGGCAGAATAATAGTCTTCGACGCGCTTTTCGGCGTAACATACACCTTCGTCAGGAATTGCCACAAAATTACCTGAAAATAGTAAAAATACACTAAGAAACACTTTATTCTTTCAATTTACAATATAATATCTTTATATTACCCCTAATAAGAGGTTATACTGAGTTAAACATTTTAATCAATTATACATATCAATGATATTGATTGCCTTCATTTAAACCTACTGGACAAAAGAGAAATGAATAAAGAAAGTTGGTCTAAAAGGTGCAAGATGGAATATAGAGAAGATGGAGTCTAATAATTCCAGTTATATCCCAAAGGTCACCTAAGTGATTAAATTTCTGCATCAATGCTTACAGTTATCTGTTATGCAGCTGGCATGCGTTTCGCTAAAGATAGAGCTCCCCATTTCTTGGGTTTTATGGATTATAATCTGTAACAGTTTATTAAACACGATTAGGGCACCAGTTAATTTTAGGGTTCTAAACAAAGCCCTCAATATAAACTTGGTTAATAAAGGAATTATGTCTTTATACTTTTATTATCACGTATTGCTAACATTAATCGTTTTACTTCAGAATCACTGTTCCGTCTTTGAACGATGTTTTATAGATAAGCTAAAACGTAAAGTGCTATGAATTATTGTATATAGTATAAATTGCTGTTTAATTATATAATCAATACCATAGAGTAGGTTACCTGCTATGTAGGTCGAAATTTGAAATACCAAAAACATAATGTTGGTTGTCTACATAGATGGTAAACATCTGTTTAATGGGAATTAGTACCTGTAATCATAAAAATAAAATTAGAATGGTATCACTCAAAAAGTTGTGTATTCCTATCTTTTGGTTATCATACATAACCTAATCAAAAGTAACAGTTCAATCACATATAATATTATCATTGCCCCGTACTATGCTAGAAATAAGGGCCTTTCTCATTTACATATAATCATGGCTTATTATTATATTTGCAACTAACATATAGAATGGTCATCCTATTATTGAACAAAGGTGCAAATATGGGTACTGCTGAAACTAAGGATTAGTGAGTGAGGGTACAAAAGTAAACACGCACTAATGATTACTGAGATACTCCTTCATGAGTGTTTGTGAGCTATATCAAATTATTAAATTAAATGTATTATTAAATGTTTGTATCATATATATTTCTGAGTGTTGTAAATCTAGCCTGATACTCAATATGTTTTGTTGCAAATTTGAGCAAGCGCTCACAAAGAATGAGTGATGGTGTAAATCCGAACATGCTGTAAATACTACTGAGCAATAGTACAAATTTAAAGGTGCGCCACCAATTACAAGGAATAGGACAAATCTAAAAATTGATCCACTTACTTACCAGTACGCTTCAGTACTCCAAGTCCACATCTTCTTGATCACTGTCCTTACTGAATGAGTTTCACTCCCCATTTGCAAACACATATTTCAATCCTAAGCCAATAAACCTCAGAAATATATAGGAGCATATGTACAAGCCCTTAGCACCACTGGAGGGTCACTTATTTTGTCGCTCTGGTAACAGAATGCCCTGCACCATATTTACAAAGTGCCATTAAGCAACTTTTTGTGGCTCAACTCTGCTTTGTAAATATGCTACCGTTTAACACAGGTATCTGCGTGAAACGGGCGTGCAATTGATGTTGCTGTGGGTGTTCCACCGCAACACCCATTGGTTTTTGACGCTGCCACAAATTTAGAAGGAGGTGTAAATCTGAGGCAGCCCCAAAAACTAATGCCAGGTGTTAGATCTGGGGGTCTCTAGTTGGCAGGGTAGGTACCTCTGTCCAAGTAGGGACCCTTGCTTCTAGTCAGGGAAAGGGGGATACACTGTTAAGATAACCCCTGCTCACCCTCTAGGTAGCTTGGCTTGAGCAGTCTAGGCTATCAAAGGCAATGTGTAAAGTATTTGTACCAACACTCACAGTAACACAGTGAAAACACCACAGATTTACTCCACACCAGTTTTAGAAAAATAAGGTATCTTTACTAAAAACTTCACAAGACCAAATACTACAGACAAACCAACATATAATTCAAAAGGTTACTTTAAAGATAGTTCAAGAGTTGGCAGAAAGTACTCCAGGATGTAAAAGTCAGTGTCCTGCACAATGCGACTCTCAATGCACAAAATGCGACACTCTCGTGCCCAACAGTACCTGTAGTTGCGATAAGGTTCCCAAAAGCTATCACAAGGAAGATGGCAAAGGCGATGCGATACTCCTGAGATCCTGGGGAGGCTTTGCAGCAGCCCCGCTTCACGCAGCAGAGGTGGATGCGCCGGCTCCGATCTGTAGGGGGAGGATGCGATGACTTTGGCTTTCGTTGCGTAGGTTTCTTAGGGGGAAGCTTCACGCACAGGTTCGATGCGACACTCTTCGATGTGGCACGATGCGCGGCGCAGCGTTGACTTCCGGCGCCGCAACTCTCGATGCGCCACGGAACGGGACTCTGCGTCGACGCACGCAGCGACTGGATACTTTCACGCACCGGCAGTGGTGCGGCCCGCAAACTGGTTCTGCGACGACCCTCGCAGCGTCAGGAATCTTCTCGCACCGGGACGATGCTCGACGCACTCGGCGATGCAGGGACTCCGGGTGCTGCGATGACGCCGCAATGAAATTCTCCTCGAACTCTCGTTCTTGCGACACGCAATCGGATGATGCGTTGGGTACCAGTTACTCTTTTTCACGCTTCTGCTTCCCAGCTCCCGAAACACAGCAAAACGACCTCCTGAGGCCCCAAGACTGGGCAAGCACTCCAAGGCAGGTCAGAACTCTCTCAGCAGAGTTCCAGGGGAGCTGGTGGTGAAGTCCTTTTGTTCCTGGGACTTCTTAACAGGGAGCCAGCTCTTCCCAGGCCCTTGGAGATCAGAATCAAAAGAAGGGGACACAGCAAAGTCCTTCCCCTCTCCTTGGCAGCAAAGCAAAACAGCAAGCAGGCAGTCTTCTCCTCTTCAGTCCTTTTCAGCTTTCTCCTTGTCAGAGGTTTCTTCTTAGTTCCAAAGTGATCTAAAGTTTAGGTGTCTGGGGTCCTCTTCTTATACCCCTCCAAGTCTTTGTCTCTCTGTGTTTCAGTGGGGGGATTCTCCTGCTCAAACCGGTTCCTGGGTGTGCTCTGCTCTGGAGCACCTGGTTCCTTTCAGAGTAAGGGGCAGGGTCGTTAGACGCTCAGCAGGAGGTGGAGCCTTCTTTGTGCTGGCAGAGGCAGAGTCCTCAGCCTGGCCAGCAGGGTGTGGAGCCAGCATTGTGCTGGCAGGGGCAGCCCTATTCAAACCCAGGGACTACTCCTCCCACCCATCTAAAGCAGATCTCCCTATTCACCCTGCTGCTGACTCATCCAGGCTCCTGGAGCCACCTAGCCCATCACATGACACCAGTCAGCCAACCAGCACACAGGCACACAGGAAGGTTAAACAGGAGAATAGCTACTTTCTAAAAAGTGCTATTCTCACACAGTGAATTTAAAAACCATCTTGCTAAAAAGATGTATAATTAAATTCTGAACACAGAGATACCAAACTTGGATTTTCTATCTTGCCCTTATGGGAAGATAGGCATGTAAACAGCCTTCCCCATTCTATCCTATGGGCAAGATAGCCTCTCAGCAGTGAAAAACGAAAATGGCTGTAATTCACTACCAGGGCATGTTACACACCTCAGTACATGCCCTACCTTTCAGATACACTGCACCCAGCCCAGGGCGGTACCTAGGGCCACCATAGGGATGCCTGACATGTACAGAAAGGGAAGGATAAGGCCTGGTCAGTGGGTGCACTGGCCAGGTCGGCATGGCAGTCCTGGACTGCACATAGGCACTGCAAGCAGGCCTAAGACATCATTTTAGCGCTACTCCTGTGGGTGGCACAATCAGTGCTGCAGCCCACTAGTAGCATTTGAATCACCAGCCCTGGCACACACAGTGCACCTTACTAGGGGCTAACAGGTGAAACAAATATACCAATCATGGATAACCAATCAATATAACAATTTACCAAGGGAGCACTTGCACTTTGACACTGATCAGCAGTGGCAAAGTGCCCAAAGCATCTAAACCAGCAAAAACTAAATCCAGCATAGCATCAAAAAACACAGGAGGTAGAGGCAAAAAAGTCAGGGGTAACCACGCCAAAGATGCCAGGTCTAACATGTGTCCCCTCCAGCTGAAAGTGGGGAGAACTACCCACCCTCTTGGGAGTTCTCATCGCTAAGGCGGAAAAACCGGGACAGACCATCAGCGTTGGCGTGTTCTGTACCGGGGCGGTGTTCCACCGTAAAGTCCATCCCCTGTAGGGAAATGGACCGCCTCAACAGCTTAGGATTCTCACCCCTCATCTGCATCAACCATCTGAGGGGCCTGTGGTCCGTCTGAACCCGGAAGTGAGTCCCAAACAAGTAGGGTCTCAGCTTCTTCAGCACCCAGACCACAGCAAAAGCTTCCCTTTCAATCGCACTCCACCTCTGTTCCCGGGGAAGTAGCCTCCTACTAATGAAAGCTACAGGTTGGTCCAAGTCGTCATCATTTAGTTGTGAGAGCACCGCTCCCACTCCATGCTCAGAAGCGTCTGTCTGCACTATGAACTCCTTGGAGAAGTCAGGCGCATTGAGTACAGGTGCTGTACACATGGCCTCCTTCAGGGCATCAAAAGCTTCTTGGCAGGCACTGGTCCAAATCACTTTCTTCGGTAACTTCTTGGAAGTTAGTTCTGTCAAGGGAGCAACAATGGTGCCATACCCCTTGACAAAACGGCGATAGTACCCGGTGAGGCTTAAGAAGGCTCTCACCGCTGTCTGGGTCTTGGGGGGTTCCCAGGCCCGGATGGTATCTATCTTGGCTTGTAGGGGCGCCACCTGGCCGCTTCCTACTTGGTGTCCCAAATACACCACCGAACCCTGCCCTATATGGCACTTACTGGCCTTGATAGTGAGGCCTGCACTGTGCAGAGCCTTCAACACTGCGCAGAGGTGTTGCAAGTGTTCTTCCCAAGTGGAGCTGAACACAGCAATGTCGTCCAGATATGCGGCACTGAATTGCTCCAGCCCGGACAATACCTGGTTGACCAGTCTCTGGAATGTGGCAGGGGCGTTCTTCAACCCAAAGGGCATGACACGGAACTGGAAGTGCCCCTCTGGCGTTGAAAACGCAGACCTCTCCTTGGCCCCATCAGTTAAGGCAATCTGCCAGTACCCAGAAGTTAAATCAAACGTACTGCGGTAGTTGGCAGCTCCCAACCGATCCACGAGCTCATCAGCTCTGGGGATGGGGTGTGCGTCAGTCTTCGTGACCGCATTGAGCCCACGGTAGTCCACACAAAACCTAAGTTCTGGAGTGGCACCTGGCGCAGCAGCTTTCGGTACAAGTACCACTGGGCTAGCCCAGGGGCTGCTGGAGGGCTCAATCACCCCTAGCTCCAACATCTTAGAAACCTCCTTCTTGATGCTGGCCCTGACCTTGTCAGCCACCCGGTAAAACTTCTGTTTCACAGGCATGCTATCTCCCGTGTCCACGTCATGGACACACCAGTTGGTGATACCGGGGTTCACGGAGAACAGAGATGCAAACTGACCCAACACATGGCGACAGTCCCTCTGCTGTTCTGGGGTCAGGGTGGGCGAGAGGACCACTCCATCCACTGACCCATCTTGCTCCTTAGCTGCCAGGAGGTCAGGAAGAGGATCGCTATCCTCCTCCATCCGTGCATCTGTAGCAAGTAGCATTGTTATTTCAGACCTCTCAAAATGGGGTTTGAGGCGGTTCACGTGTAGGACCCTCATGGGGTTCCTGGGAGATCGCAAGTTGACCAGGTAGGTCACCTCACTCTTGCGCTCCACCACCTCATACGGCCCAGTCCACTTGTCTTGGAGCGCGCAAGGCTCTACTGGCGCCATCACCCACACCATCTGCCCAGGTTGAAATTCCATCAGAGTGGTATGCTGGTCATACCACCTCTTCATCTCATCCTGGCTGGCTTCCAGGTACACCTGAGCGAGGGCCCGGAAGCGCTGTGTCTGGTTGCGGATGGCCAGCACATAGCTGAACACATCCTGGGGGGTTTTCCCAGGGGATTTCTCCCAACCCTCCTTCACCAGACTGAGAGGTCCTCTAACAGGGTGCCCGTACAAAAGCTCAAAGGGACTGAACCCTTGAGACTTTTGTGGTACCTCCCTGTAGGCAAATAATAGGCATGGCAAAAAGACGTCCCACTTCCGTCTCATGGGCTCTGTCAGCCCCATGATCATGCCCTTCAGGGTCCGGTTGAACCTTTCAACCAACCCATTTCCTTGAGGGTGGTAAGGAGTGGTGAACTTATAAGTTACCCCACACTCCTCCCACAGAGACTTCATATACCTGGAAATGAAGTTGGTACTAAGGGTGGGCGTAGTTCGCGAAGTTGCACTTCGCGAAGTTACGCAAAGTGAAGTTCGCACTACGCGAGCTACGCGTAGCACTTCGCGAACTGTGTAGTAGCATGTTCGCACTGTGCAAGATGTTGTTTTCAATGATTGCACAGTGCGGACAAGCAACCGGCACTGTGCAATCATTGAAAATGGCATCTTGCACAGTGCGAGCTGTAGTTTTCTGCTGCTCGAGTAGATTTTTACTCGAGCGGCAGCTTTCTCAACGCGAACTGGTAGTTTCTCATCGCGAGCGGTCGCGAGCATACGCGACCTCTCGCAATGAGAAACCTGACCTCCTCGCGTTGGGAATCTCGCCGGGAGGTTTATTTTCCATGCTCGCGATCGCGAACAAGGAAAAAGTCTCGCCGGGATGTCATTTTGCTTGCTCGCGGTCGCCAACTTGATGTTGAGGACCGCGAGCAAGCAAAAAATGACCGCAGCACTACGCAACACTACGCTACGCGTGTTCGCACTGTGCTACGTGCAGTTCGCGTAGTGCGAAGTAGCGCGAACTTCGCAAACTACGCGAGCGTAGGGTAGTGCTTCGCCCAGGCCTAGTTGGTACCCCGGTCAGAACCACCTCTTTGGGGAAACCCACACGGGAAAAGATCCCCATCAACGCACGGCCCACCACCGGGGCTGTGGTTGTCCTGAGAGGGATAGCCTCCGGGTACCGGGTGGCATGATCCACCAGGACCAGGATGAACCTGTTGCCTAAGGCGGTCCTGGGGTCCAGTGGCCCCACAATATCTATTCCCACCCGCTCGAAAGGGGTGCTCACTACCGGAAAAGGCTGGAGAGGGCCTTTGCATTTTCCTCCAGCCTTGCCACTTGCCTGGCAAGTCTGGCATGATTTACAAAAGGAAGCGACGTCCGTCTTCATCCCGGGCCAGTAAAAGTGGGTGGCAAGCCTTTGTCGGGTCTTGTCCTGCCCGAGATGTCCTGCAAGCGGCACGTCGTGAGCCAGACCCAGTAGGAAGTCTCTGAACCCTGCGGGTACCACCAGGGTACGTGATCCACTGGGCTCAGCAAACATAGGCTCACTATACAACAAGTCATTGTCCCAGTAGAGAAAGAAGTTCTTCGGATCAGCACCTGCTGCCTGGTCTGCAGCCTGGTGCCACAGACCTACAAGAGTAGGGCATGTCTTCTGCGCACGGCAGAACTCCTCTCTGGAGGGACCACCCTCTTGCTGCCAATGGGTCAGCTCAGGTATGTCTCCCAGCTCAGCTACCTGTTCCCCTGTAGGCTCCAGGGCATCCCCCGTAGGTTCTGCTCCTTCCTGGACCTTGGGAACAGCGGGGGTGGACGCACCACGCCCCTTGCCCTTCCTCTTTCTGGCAGGGACCTGGGCCACTGTTTCAGGCTCCAGGTCTGCTTCACAACCCTGTCTGGCTGCCATGGACCGGGTGGTCACGCAGACCCACTCAGGCAAACCCAACATCTCCAAATGAGCCTGGTGTTCCACCTCCTTCCACGGGTAACTCTCCAGGTCATTACCTAGCAGACAGTCTACCGGCATGGATGGACTCACAACAACTCTGAGAGGACCTGAGACCCCCCCCACTCAAAGGGAACATGTGCTACCTTGCAAAGGCGCACAGAGTTGTCAGCTGACACTACTGGGTGAAGTACGTCTGGAATGATCAGCTCCTCAGGGACCCACTGACACCTGACCGTAGTCACACTGGCTCCAGTGTCCCTGAGAGCCTCCACCCTCCTCCCATTGATGGTCACCCACTGCCTGTACTTCTTAGTGTTATCAGGGACAGGGGTTTCCTGGACCATCTCTGTGTCTCCTAAAGAGACAAGGGACATAACTGCTAATCCCTCCAAATCGCTAGAAATTAAATCCCCACCAAAAGCTACACTAGCTATACCCGGGGCTGGAACACCAGACGGTGCCTGGGATTTCTTGGGACACACAGGAGCTTTGTGACCCAATTCCTGACAGTGATAACACCTAATGGGGCCCTTGTTATCAGACCTGCCCTTAGGGGGCCAGGTTGGTTTGGGTTTTGACTTGGGGGGCTGGGACTGGTTACCCTGGGAACTGTTTTGGGGCCCTTGTGAGAACTCCTTTTGGTTACCCTTGTCCCCCCCACTCTTCTGCTGGGGACCCTGCCCACCTTTGGCAATGGTACCCACAATTCCTCTGTGGACCCTGGTACTGGTCCAGCGGTCCGCCTCCTTAGCAAGCTCAATGGGGTCCATCAGCTTGCTATCTAACAGATGCTGGCGCAGCTCTGGAACACATAGACTACTCAAGTGCTCCCAACTAATTAAATGTAACAACCCCTTATAATCAGTTACCTTGCTGCCCTTCATCCAACCTTCCAGTGCCCGCGAGTACAGATTCACACACTCCATCCACGTCTCAGACTCTTTCTTCTTGGAGTTCCTAAACTGCAGTCTATACTGCTCTGGAGTAAGTCCATACCTGAGACATAAGGCCTCCTTCATATTGGGATAGGTCATGGCACCTGCTAATTCTAAGGGCTCTAGAGCACTCCTCCCAGAAGCCTCAAAATGTTTCCACAGGCCCGCCCCCCAATGCTGTTCAGGCACACCATTCATTCTCAATGCAATTTCATATGATGTAAACCATGCATAGATATCCTCACTCCTATTGTAATTCTGTACTAAATCCTTGGGGATATATACTTTACCCCCCTACGGGCATTCTTGCTCTCCTCCGCCGCCTTGTCCTTCTCTACTTCCAATTGCTTCATTTTCATTTTCATCATTTCCATTTCATGGTCTCTCACCCTTTGATTCTCCTCCAGCTCCTCTGGAGTGAGCCCCCTACTGGAATGGGAGCTGCCAGCCCTTGAGACTGTTCTGCCCACGGGCAGATCTTGGGGAACAAAACCATCCTCTTCATCTGCATCATCCTCCTCTTGGGCCTCCCACCAGGCCTTCAAGAATTTTTGGAGCTCATCCTTTCTAGCTCCGCTTTTAAAGGGGCAACCACGGTCTTTGCAGAATTGCTTGAGTGCTACAACTCCGTACGAATACAAATCCGCAATGGAAAACTCCACTTCTGCCTTCTCACTTGTTGCCACCTGAGACATGATGCTCTTGAAGAGTTACTCAAAAATAGAATCAAAAATAACACAGTATGTGGTTGTCTATTGATCTGCACTCCTAGTGATGTACACCAATTACTGTGGGTCAAGTACAAATACAAGTTCAAACCTCACCGATGACCACCAATGTTAGATCTGGGGGTCTCTAGTTGGCAGGGTAGGTACCTCTGTCCAAGTAGGGACCCTTGCTTCTAGTCAGGGAAAGGGGGATACACTGTTAAGATAACCCCTGCTCACCCTCTAGGTAGCTTGGCCTGAGCAGTCTAGGCTATCAAAGGCAATGTGTAAAGTATTTGTACCAACACTCACAGTAACACAGGGAAAACACCACAGATTTACTCCACACCAGTTTTAGAAAAATAAGGTATCTTTACTAAAAACTTCACAAGACCAAATACTACAGACAAACCAACATATAATTCAAAAGGTTACTTTAAAGATAGTTCTAGAGTTGGCAGAAAGTACTCCAGGATGTAACAGTCAGTGTCCTGCACAATGCGACTCTCAATGCACAAAATGCGACACTCTCGTGCCCAACAGTACCTGTAGTTGCGATAAGGTTCCCAAAAGCTATCACAAGGAAGATGGCAAAGGCGATGCGATACTCTTGAGATCCTGGGGAGGCTTTGCAGCAGCCCTGCTTCCCGCAGCAGAGGTGGATGCGCCGGCTCCGATCTGTAGGGGGAGGATGCAATGACTTTGGCTTTCGTTGCGTAGGTTTCTTAGGGGTAAGCTTCACGCACAGGTTCGATGCGACACTCTTCGATGTGGCACGATGCGCGGCGCAGCGTTGACTTCCGGCGCCGCAACTCTCGATGCACCACGGAACGGGACTCTGTGTCGACGCACGCAGCGACTGGATACTTTCACGCACCGGCAGTGGTGCGGCCCGCAAACTGGTTCTGCGATGACCCTCGCAGCGTCAGGAATCTTCTCGCACCGGGACGATGCTCGACGCACTCGGCGATGCGGGGACTCCGGGTGCTGCGATGACGCCGCAATGAAATTCTCCTCGCGCTCTCGTTCTTGCGACACGCAATCGGATGATGCGTTGGGTACCAGTTACTCTTTTTCACGCTTCTGCTTCCCAGCTCCCAAAACACAGCAAAACGACCTCCTGAGGCCCCTAGACTGGGCAAGCACTCCAAGGCAGGTCAGAACTCTCTCAGCAGAGTTCTAGGGGAGCTGGTGGTGAAGTCCTTTTGTTCCTGGGACTTCTTAACAGGGAGCCAGCTCTTCCCAGGCCCTTGGAGATCAGAATCAAAAGAAGGGGACACAGCAAAGTCCTTCCCCTCTCCTTGGCAGCAAAGCAAAACAGCAAGCAGGCAATCTTCTCCTCTTCAGTCCTTCTCAGCTTTCTCCTTGGCAGAGGTTTCTTCTTAGTTCCAAAGTGATCTAAAGTTTAGGTGTCTGGGGTCCTCTTCTTATACCCCTCCAAGTCTTTGTCTCTCTGTGTTTCAGTGGGGGGATTCCCCTGCTCAAACCGGTTCCTGGGTGTGCTCTGCTCTGGAGCACCTGGTTCCTTTCAGAGTGAGGGGCAGGGTCGTTGGACGCTCAGCAGGAGGTGGAGCCTTCTTTGTGCTGGCAGAGGCAGAGTCCTCAGCCTGGCCAGCAGGGGATGGAGCCAGCATTGTGCTGGCAGGGGCAGCCCTATTCAAACCCAGGCACTACTCCTCCCACCCATCTAAAGCAGATCTCCCTTTTCACCCTGCTGCTGACTCATCCAGGCTCCTGGAGCCACCTAGCCCATCACATGACACCAGTCAGCCAACCAGCACACAGGCACACAGGAAGGTTAAACAGGAGAATAGCTACTTTCTAAAAAGTGCTATTCTCACACAGTGAATTTAAAAACCATCTTGCTAAAAAAATGTATAATTAAATTCTGAACACAGAGATACCAAACTTGGATTTTCTATCTTGCCCTTATGGGAAGATAGGCATGTAAACAGCCTTCCCCATTCTATCCTATGGGCAAGATAGCCTCTCAGCAGTGAAAAACGAAAATGGCTGTAATTCACTACCAGGGCATGTTACACACCTCAGTACATGCCCTACCTTTCAGATACACTGCACCCAGCCCAGGGGGGTACCTAGGGCCACCATAGGGATGCCTGACATGTACAGAAAGGGAAGGATAAGGCCTGGTCAGTGGGTGCACTGGCCAGGTCGACATGGCAGTCCTGGACTGCACATAGGCACTGCAAGCAGGCCTAAGACATCATTTTAGCGCTACTCCTGTGGGTGGCACAATCAGTGCTGCAGCCCACTAGTAGCATTTGAATCACCAGCCCTGGCACACGCAGTGCACTTTACTAGGGGCTAACAGGTGAAACAAATATACCAATCATGGATAACCAATCAATATAACAATTTACCAAGGGAGCACTTGCACTTTGACACTGATCAGCAGTGGCATAGTGCCCAAAGCATCTAAACCAGCAAAAACGAAATCCAGCATAGCATCAAAAAACACAGGAGGTAGAGGCAAAAAAGTCAGGGGTAACCACGCCAAAGATGCCAGGTCTAACACCAGGCAAGAGCAGGTGTTAGAATGGCGCAACAAGAAGAAATACTTTAATTTCTCCTCATTTAGTTTTTCTATGTGTGCTGCATTCTGCAGCACAGAGAAAGAGCAAAATTCCATTAATGGTTGTTTATGTGCAGGAAGGTGTTTCTTCCTGCACATAAACAATCATTAAACAATGATGATTTGCTACTTCTTTGTGTGCTGCAGAAGTAACAAATCACCATTATAGATTGTTAATGCGCAGTAAGGGACATCTTCCTGCACATAAACAATCCTTCCCTGCAACACAGGCGCCCTTGAACTATGGTGCAAGTGGGCCTGCATTGGTATTAGGCAGCTAATTTTAGGCCAGCCCTGGAATAACATAAGGGTGTACCGTATTGTTATAAATATGGCGCATCCCTTCGTTTTGGAAATGTCGGAGCGCTGCGCTACTAAATCTTGCGCAGCTCCACACACCGACAAATCTATGTGAATATCCCCGTAAAGTCAGCAATGAGGAAGCACCTTCTTTTACATATTATCCAGGCCTGATGACTTTACCAATGCGGGTAGGAGATACATTTCTTCCATTTAAATTGGAACAGAGTCAGTGAAAGCTTTCAATTTAAAATTGGCATTAGTATAATTGCCTTCACATACCAGAAATGTTACATTTCACATGCATGCGAAAATGACATTTGATTATGCAGAGACTCATTAAAATACGTGCGTCCACCACTTCAACATTTGGTACAAAACATTAGGCAGAACAGAAAATGTAAGGTGCTGCAGGACTGGTTAATTCTTTAAATCGAAAACAGGATCCACAATCCTATAATACCTGTTGGAGATAAAAAAACATATATTCATACACTTTGGATTTATTGATGATTCTTACGGATGGGAGCACAGCATCTAAAACTGAAAACCCCATTCACCTCGTGTGCCAAGGCATGCCACTTCTCTGAATGCACTTAATTAACAAAGGACTTTAGAAAAAGGCAGGTATTGCATGAGATTTTTCCAAAGACACAATTCATTGTAATGTACCAGGACCCTCACAACAACATATGTTGCTTCAAGTGATTTTGCAAGTGAGAAAAGGGTGTAAATGATTGTGTTAATGAGGAGTGCACTTGCATCAAGACACACACAAAGAGCCACATTTACTAAGAGTTCATGTACCAGAGTGCAGTAAACAACGTTGCAGTGCTGTGTTGAGTGAAATGGAGAGAGCAGAACTGCACCATATATACAAATAAATGGCATCGTTTTGGTCTCGCTATGTACTGCTGCAATTTGTGCAGTTATGCACTAGCGCGGGCACCCTTGAGCCATAGAGAGAGGTTGTGTATTTTGTAGTTTGCATAAGGGTCCCTTCCTGTAAAAAAAATGTTTTAAGGCTATTTCCGGTTTATGTGTCTGCTGCAGAACGTAAAGAGTGAAAAACGAGGAGAAGTAACAATATTTCTCCTCCTTACGCCAACCTCAGTTAGGCACAGGATTCTGGAGTAAATCCATGTCTACAACTCTTTGTAGGTATGGAGTTGCATCAAATCCAAGGGTGGTTGCATGGGAACACCCATGCACTACCCATTGAACGCCTCCCTGATGCAAAGTAATGCAAGTCAGCTCATTGTCTTGCATTCAATCACTTTTTGTTACACACCAACACAAATTGTGATTTGTGCTGGTTTTTAAATCGCAGGAGAAAACTTTGTGTCTCATTGTTAAAGAAGTAACACAAACCTAACGCAAACTCTTTGTAAATCTGGGCCAAAATATTTAGTACGTGCATACATCCCCATGAAATGGTCACAGATTTTAAATGTAGTTAGGGTAACCAACCGTCCATAAATTTCACGGATCGTCCGTAATTTGGATCTCCCGTCTGTTGTCTGTGATGATCCCTTTTACGGACGCATTTTGTCCGTAATTTTAGGCATTGCAGGGAACAGCACTGTTCCCCTGCTTGATGCCTCAACTCCCTGATGGGGCCGCCTTGCACTGCTCCTCCGAGCACAAGAGCAGCCCCACCCTGCCCTTTGTCATTCTGTTTGGGGCTGATGATTGCCACATACAGAATTACAATGGGCCAGTCTGGGCTGCAAAGCATTTGGAGGCCTCCTCCAGCCTTGGTCTAGGGCTGGGCATTCTTTCAGATGGAAGAGGTGAAACAAGTTAAAAAGAAGTGGCTAGAGTTCTTTCAGTCTCATCATTTTAGAACTGATGCATTTTGCAACTAACAACAATTGACAAAGTCATTATTTCTGGCTTGTTCCAGGTGTAATGTTACTTGCTGAGTTATATATCTGGATACAAAGACAGAAGAGGCAAAATACCAGTCGGGCGGCACACTATACTAAGCACAGATGTTTAGCTTAGGTGATTTAAGCCACGCCCTTAATAACATCAAAAACCCCCTTTGGAGAGACCCCCCAGTTTTTTTATTCCACTTAAAGCTCTGGAAACACCATGTCACAGTCACCTCATGGCCTGGCACTCTGCATCATGCATGACTCATGACTTCCACTTTTTCAGATTGCCTATGTGCAGGGGCATAGTGAACCTTGCCCCCACCCCACCCCTTGCTTTAGGAACTACAGCAAGGGTGAAATTCTTGATAGGCCTCTTCTGTCTGCAACTCTGCAGACAAAGTCTCAGCTCACAATTAATATGAAAAGGTGGGCGGGCGAGTAAGTGAAGGGATGAATGGATGGCTGGATAGTTTAGTGAAAGGGTGAATGGATGAATAAAGGGGTGAATGGATGGATAATGAGAGAAAGGATAAATGGATGGATGAGAGAGTGGAAGGATGGCTGGGAGAAAATGTAAATGGATGTATGGGTGGAAGGGTAGATGGATGGGTAAAAAGGTGGATAGATAAGTGAAAGGTTGGATGGATGAATGAAAGGGTGGATGATGGGCGAGTGAATGGCTGGAAGGATGAGTGAAATGATAGATGGATTGATGAATTGATAAGTGAAAGGGTGAATAATGGACGGATGAGTGAAAGGGTGGATGTAAGGATGGATGAGTGAGTGAAAGGGAAGGTAGAGGAACAAAAGAATTGATAGATGAGTGAAGGAGTAAAAGGGTGGATGGATGAGAGAAAGGATGGATGAGTGATAGGGTCAATGGATGGATTCATGAGTAGATGGATGGGTGGGTGGTTGGATGGAAGGTAGGATGGCTAAGTAAAAGGGTCGATGGAGAGAGAAAGGGAGGATGGATGGATGACTGAAAGAGTGAATGGGTGGAAGGATGAGTGACTTGGTGGATGGATGAGTAAGTGAAAGGATGGCTGGATGGGTGGAAAGGGTAAATGGATGGATGGGTGGAAGAGTGGATGAATGAGCGTACAGATGGATAGGGTGAAAGGGTGGATGAATGAGTAAAAGGGTGGATGGAGGGATGGATGAATGAAATGATCAATGGAAGGATACATGATGGGTAGGTTTGCAAATGGTTGAATATGTTTGGATATGGATGGGTTACTTATATACTATACTGCCACGTCCTCTGATGTGTCTGTAAAACTTACCTTTTGTCCTGAAGTTTTGTCCTGAATTTTGACCTCCTGTCCTGAATTTTTGTCCTGAATTTTGACCCTTTGTCCTGATTTTTTTCACTCACCGTCCTGAATTTGCACCCAGGCCAGCTGGTCACCCTAAATGTAGTAGTATGTATTATAACATTCACATAGTAGGACATGCACATTGCTTGCAAAATATGTTGACAAAGTTCTATAACACCAATCATCAAGCAAAGTATTGTGTGAATTCTGCACCTTCTAGTAATATAAATACGATACACTAGCATAATGCATGCAAAGCACAGCTTACACAAAACCTTTCTAAAATATAGTTAACCCAGCTAAATATTTTCATAATTTCCACACATATCTAAGAGCAATTTACGCTTTACGTGCATTTCACTGCAAAGCATGGCAGTTTTTTAATAGCATTTTCATTCTGAAATATACTATGATCTTGAAAAAAATTGAATGGAACTCTTAGATCAGTAGATGGAACATCCTTTGAAACTGGGCAAACCGTCTAATCTCCTTGTACCTGAACATCTAAATATGCGAAATGCAACTATATAATTCACATATGTAACTCCACACCTGATGTACACGACCGTGTCTACTCTTCCAATAACCCCCATGGCCCGTAATGCACGACGCTCTCAACCTTGCTCACCAGATTCATGCATGCTTCGTAAATACTAATGCGTGCTGTGGCTAGAGGGTGTTTGCTCTCGTTTATAAAATCTGCAGCAATGGTGTCCCATTAGCCAATAATACATTTCGCAGTTCTAATAGGCACTGCGAGTCTGCCGACAGGCCCACAGCCTCGCCGCAATTGCAGTAATAATGCTGTCTTTTTACTAAATAAAAACGATATCAACAGGATTCCCAGAGCTGTGGCTATACAACTGCAAATGTTATTTAGCCCCTTATCTCTGTGGAGGCAAAGTTACAAAGCCTGAGGTCAAAATTCATGAACAGCGGTGGCGACGCGGAAGGAGTCAGTGAGCAGCCACTCAGTTTACGCTGGCTGCGTAGCCACATGTGTTCAATAAAGAAGCAGTGGGAGTGTACCTGCTGCTCTCATATTTTTGGGCTACCTTTAATCAGGTGGGATTGGAAAGGGGCAGGGCTTTAAGTGAGCCGGGTCCTGCTGGTGCTCAGCAACGGCAGTTCTTAAAAGCAGGTGCCTAGATGGGTCCCCATTGGGCTCTCCATTTTCGCCCGCCCTCTCAGAATGGAAAAAAATCTTAACTCTGCAGCAGTTCACTGTGTTTGGTGTAACTTTTAGTTTTTTGCAGTTTCATATTGTAAAACTCGAAGTGCTTTACATGAGCACCAACAAGGACATATTCATTTGGTAGGCATGGGAGATTCTGTGATTTGCCCGGAAACACAGGAGGTTGAGACGACGCTGAGACTCAAATCTGCTTCCGCAGCTCCAACATTGGCAGCTCTTGCCATTACGCCACAAGCTCTCGCGCAAGAACTAAAGCATTTCGATATTATGTACAACAAAGCCATAGTATGTATGTATGCATGTAGTGTATTTGTCTTATGCAAATAACAACCTTTGACAAAGCCAATAGTCCTGGCATGTTGTAGGTGTAATGTTACTTGTTGTATTATATATGTGGAGGCAATACCAGAAGCAGCAAAATATGCTTGAGCACAGATTGTTTGCATAAATGTTTCAAGCCACTCTCTTAATTATGTTGGCCACGCCCCTTTGAGAGACCCCCCCCCCAGTTTTTTCATCCCACTTAAAGTCCTTAGAAAGGGTTCTGGTTCATGCCTAAGTTACCACAACAGCTGTGGGAGCTCCATAGATAATTTTGGCGCATAAAGGGTGAATACATGCTAAAGCGTATTATTGCATTTCGATCTCTAAGTAAAGGTGGGTACGTAATAAGTATTTCACTACTCCTACACATTATGGGGCCATGAAGTGCAAGTTCTGCGGTGCTTAATTTGTAAAATATTAAGTGCCAGCCAGGGCTCTGACCAGGAGGCCACTGCAGCTTGCATCACCAATCGCCCTTGTCATCGCTGCCAAAACAACTACTAACTATCTCTCACACATGTAAATGGGACAGTTCAGATTATTCCAGGTCCCCAAAACTAAAGGAAAGGCTGGGGAGGCAGGCATTAGCAATTTTAATGTATATTGTAGTCCTAAACTACCGTTGTTCTGCTCATCTCTAAATTAGATGAGGAGCACCAGTATGGTGTTAAAATTAGGTGCCGATGCCCAGCATCAGAAACCAATTAAGTGCCGGTGCTGAGAACCAGACAGCACCGGCTCAAATTAAGCATTGAAGTTCTGTAATGCACCCATTGAATATTTCTGACTTTTGTGTTCCCCTACAGCGGCACTGAACCAGGACATAGAGAAAGCACAAGGCGCGATAGGGACAGATTCAAGCTGCTTTGCTGTGAAGAAAAGAGCTGAAATTGAACATTACAAAAACTGCCACATCTCTTCCGTGTTGCTGTTCTAGCACAGACAAAGGAAACAAAATAAACTAGGAAAAGCAATGGTCTCTAGGATCTAAGAAAAGTGATGTGCTGGCAATGGAAGAGTAATGGCAAAAGGGAATTTACTCATGTAAACATCTTCCATTCTTGCCCATTTAGCATCAAATTATTCATTATACTGCATCTCTCAAGTGCATATGTTGCCATTTGGAGTAGTGAATCTTCGCTAATCGCCACTTGTCTTTGATGTACACACGCAGCACTTCGCTGCCCTTCCAGCAAGTTTGGTGCAGTGTAACAGACTATGTTTTAGGCCCCCTGCTGCACGTCCTTAAACATAGACCTTCCAGGTAAGTCCCTGCTTCTTTCTTCTTGATTTTGTTTTACTGAAACCATAAAACATTACTGACAGGCCCTTCAGAGTAAATGTATACACTGTCAAACATCAATCATATCTTGCATACCTATCCTCCATGCATCCCCTTCCATCACATTGCCAGGCCCTGAACCCTAAGAAAAGGTAGGCCCACCTCTCTGGTCACTCATGTACAGCACCAAACTGCGTCCTACAAAGGATCACAACATATACAACATTCTACTAACCATGCATTCATGCACCCCATGGTGTAGTGTGACATCTGTAAAAAAATGCCCTTTGGCACCCACAACAGCGCGGGAAACACTATATAACTAGGATTGATTCAGTGCAGATTGCACTGGAATCTGCACCTACTATAGCCAAGGCATCCCTCATAGCACAGACTTCTTGTGCATGCAAGATGTGTGTGTGGCACCTGCTCAGGAAAATATCATAGAGACATATGTACAAGCCCCTATCGCCACAGGAACGTCACTTTTTGTGACGTTTCCATGGCGATAGGAGCCTGGCCTTATGTACAAGGCAGCGTTAAGCCGCTTAATGTAAAGACCAGGAACATTTTGGTATTAAGTTGGCGAAACGAGGAGAAATGCATTATTTTAGGATTGTTTATGTGCAGGAAGGGACACCTTCCTACACATAACCAATCCTCCCCTGCACACAGACACCCTTATACTCTGGTGCAAGGGTGCCTGCGTTGGCGCTAAGTTGTCAAACATAGCGCAATCGAAGGGGGAAACGCAAGCCTGCACCACATTCTTGCATATATGGTGCAAATTGGCGGAGCGTGTCGTTAAGCCCAGGAGGCTAAAGACACGCTCTGCCACTTCATTGTACATATCCCCCATAGTTTCTTACATTGAATATGCACAATTTAAAATGTGTTCTAGAATGGCTAACGAGTTGAAGCATTCTAAAATGGATTGGAGAGAAAATCATCAAAATCACAGACCCAAAGTAATATTCAGTAGTGGTATTTTTTCCTTACCAAAACTATATGAAATGCGAAACAGTGTGAGGAAACACAATATTTCTGTTGGAGCAATATATTCCTAGATATGGTCAAAATATTTCCCACTGGTTACTAATATTTTGTCACAAACTATTAATAAATTACAAGTGAATGGAGGGTTTCTTGAATTGAAAATTGCCTCTTGTAGGCTTACTTCTTCAGTTAGATCTAATTTCAACCTCTAGCCAGAGTCAGTAAAATTTGAAAATTAGGACTTTCCACGGGGCAAACAATATACTCCAGTAAATTAGGAAACAGTATGAATTTGAAATAGTATTATTTCTGCGGTTTTTCCACAGGACATGTCATTATCTCACTGGATATCACCCCTTCGTCTATACATCCATTAAATGCGGGTTGTTCCTTTCATACAGGTACATTTTCTATGTTTCCAAAGTGTGAAACTATCTATGGGTTCTCATTTTCTGCAGGATGGACCAGAATTAAATATCCCTTTTCAGACACCTAGTTTTAGCACAAATCATCAATCGCTCAAGATAGAGTCACAGACCTCTCTTATAAGCTGTAAAAACAATTCTGCTCAGGAATATTTTGGATTTTTTAGGCATTATATTCTTGCAAATGTAAAGGCAAATTCCTAAAAAGGTGAAGTTGAATGGAATATAGGTTGATTAACATCTTCTTAGTAGCAATAGCATTCTAAAGATTGGGCAACAAAAACAAAGGTCGGTGGCAGAAAGGCCAGGTAATGTACTCTAACAGTAGAGGAAAGTAATTAAAAAAACACAGCTGCAGGTGCTGATCAAGAGATTATTTTGCCCTCTTACACTGCCAATCCCTGGATGAATGGAAGGACAGTTTGGTGACAGAAGATATTTCTTACTATCTGCTTGAGCACTAGAATGTTAACCTAATGATCCATTCACGATGACCCTCTAAAGCATGACCCTTGGCCCCCTAGACTATGCGTTCATGTCTACAATATTTGTATATGCATGAATACAGGGAATGATCACTGTATCTTCCGACTCTCCTATACCTGATAAGCCTGACACACGCATTTTCAACAGCCTAGAGACAAACCTGTGCCAATAGATTCTGACATGTAAAATCACTCATCATGTATAGGAATCAGTTTTGTTGAAGCTGAGAGATGTCTGTCCAAAGTGTCTTATGACCAACGATTTGAGCAATCTGCTAAGGCATACTCCACATCTAGTTCAAATAGGCAGAGTTAATTGGAATAGGTTGACTTCACTTCTTGTTTTAACATACTTTTACGTAGACTGGATTTCGATTCTTTTAGGTTGTTTGTGTCTCTTGACCATTGGAGCTAGACCTTTCAGCACAGGGACACTTCATTTGAAGTAACTATGCACTACATAAATCTCATGATCAACCTCAAAAGGCTCAAAAGACGTAAATTTCAAAAATAAGGTAATACCTCAACCTTCACTTTTACTAAGTAAAAATATTATTTTCTTCTAAATGCATTTAATATATTACATGGCCAAACAATAGAATTCAGCAAAAGTGCAATTGTATGCCTCAGATGTTGCCAGTGAATTTTCTCCCTACTGAAAAGATCCTTACTTCCAGAAAAGTTTCTAAGTCCGAACTAAGAGGACTCCACCGGAACCAATGCTGAGCAGCACCCTCCTTCGGACTTCGCCCGCTCGGAGTCTTGTTGCCTTTGACACTGAGAACATAACATTTTTCCAGGTGAAGCTCCCACTCAGGACCTATACTTCAGCTGGCGTGCGTCAATGAGACCATCTTCATCTTAAGATCCATCCTGCACCCCGATCCACCGGTGATTTCATTGATGAGGACTTTTCTCCCCAAAACTTTTTTTAAGTTAGAAGGTACATTTTGAACCAGGATGAACGTGGTCCTGTATCTGACTGCCCTCCATCATGGTCGGCCTTAACTTTTGACTTTGACCCAGTCTAGTGTAACTAGATACACACAGTTGGTGCTTTTTGACACTAGAAATATATACAATTTTGAAAAATCATATCTCCCGTTCCCTACATTCGATTTTTGTAATTTTGGTGTCTATCTGCTGATTAAAAAATGCTCTATTTTATAAACAGGAATGGGATTTGTATTGTGTTGTGTTTTTTACTTTTTAACTGTCTTGGTACTGATACATGCTTTACACATTTCTCCGAATAAAGCCTGTCTAATCTCTACTACCGCTACCAAGAGTTGAGCTCAGTTTATATTATTGAGCACTAACTGCACCTAGTAAAATAGTGCCAATATTACCTAAGGGGCTGCTCCCACTTCAATTTATAATCCACGTTCACATGCAGAAACCATCTTATGAAAAGTTTCTCATCACCAATGGTGTCAGACAAGTATGATGCTATTGTGTGAAAACAGTGTCACCACCAAATTAAAGTATGAATAAGGCTTAAGTGTAATAAACTGAAGGCAAACAGTGAATAATATGCTTAAATCCATTGTTCTTTTCTCACTACACAACTCCAGTTTGGACCAAGCCATATGTAAATCAGTCTTGCCCTGCTCCTCATGGGACCAGTCCTGCCCGTACTGCTAAGCTGGGTCCTCCTCGGAAACGGGCCTCCAGGTTTTTCTTCGGGGGTAATTGCGTGCACTCGCCTTAATTTTCAGCAGGATAGCAGCGCTACCTGGCAGAGGGTCGCATGGGAGGGCCATAATAGCACCTTCTTTTGTTTTTAGGGGACTATTGACTTTTCTCAAAGAGCAGGATTTTTTTTAGAAGAGGTAAATTAGGAAGGTCCAAGAGGATTTCTGGATTTTCGGAGTATTAGAAAATGCGAGCCATCCTGAGGCCTCTGGCTCCGCAACAACAACTAATTTTGAGATAACTGCTCCAACCCAATGGGCTAAGAAAAAATTGGGGCAAGCCACAGCACCAGCTACTTGCACCACTTCAGCTCGTAAAAATTATACTCTCCCCAGTGATCTTGTAGACTGTGAAGAAGGTGCAAGCATTAGCAAGGGCCAGCACCCCACGGAGGGTGAGCTAATCTCCATGAGTTCCAGGCAGAGTGATAGCAGCACGAATTCTATATCAGCTATGCCTACTCAGATTTCAATGCAGGAATCAAGAGAATCTATCTCGGAACTAGAGACTGCTCTTTTAAAATATAAAGAAGTTATGGAGTATCCTCTTTTCATGAAGGCGAAACTAGGCCCTGGGTCAAGTGTACCCCCTGTGGCTAATAAGCTCAAGAAGGTGCAGCCCCTGCAGTCTACACAGCCTCCACAGCCTCTGCAGCTGCTGAGGCTACAGTTATATTCCTCCGGGGGCAAATTGATGGTATTCCAACCCCTGACAGTGCCTGTTGAGTCAGCTACAGCTCTGGGATTATCGACCCCCGAGCAGCAAGGCTCAGAATTTAGAAAGGAGTAACAGGATCCACCTCTCTCAAATAATGAGACATTTCAGGGCACTCTCCCTTTTACGATGCAACGGGATGCCAAGACTATGTTAAATTTCATCCTGGAGGAAATACAGGACTTGAGAGCCTCACAAATCATGGAGATCGCTGCTCTACATGCAGGTCTTACAAAAATTGAGGTGACAGTGGGCAAAACTTTCAACATTTGCTAGTTTTTATGCCCCTGTGGAAGACAAAATTACTCTGTATGTGAATTTGTTCCAGTCACTTATGCAAAGCCCGGGGGATTGATTATCGGCTGAGAATTTAATTTGTTGCAGGATCCAAGATTGGATTCCTTGATCAAGGAAAAAAAAACAGACAATCAATTATTATGAACTTCAAGGACATTCTTTCTTTAATTGACCCTTGGAAATTGCATATATCTTCTTTTCAGGGAAGTTTCATAAATCCTCACGTATAGAGTTTTAAAAATCTCACAAGCTTTTAATTATAAAACTCAAACCACTATGCCTAATGGGTTTTCCGATTAGTCTCGAGCACAAAGTGACTAAATCCCTGTTTGGCCCTAGACGATGAGTGTTAAATAAACAATATCTGTAGGAGGAACGGTGGGTACAAATTCTAAAAGGAGAGATTATGGAATTTTTGATGATTAATAATAAGACCACATCTGAGGGTATTGTTTGGGATGCCATGAAGGCATTTATTAGAGGAAGGATAATAAGTAAGGATGCAGAGAACAGCCTTAAAGCCAAAAAGTAAAAGCAGATTTTAGAACAAAAAGGTACAACAGAACCATGTCAGGTTTCTGAAGAATTCATCCAGGTCTAACAAAAAAGCCTTCAACATTGCCAGACAAGCAATGAGTGAAGCATACTATGTTAAATGTGCCATATTGAGTCTGATTCATTCTGAAAAAGCTTATAAAGAAAGTAACTTCACTGGCAAATTTTTAGCATGGCAGGCACGGGAAAAAGCAGCCAAGAATCAGATAAATGCTCTGAAATGTCCAATCACTGGAATAATAAGTAGGGAATGAACGAAGGTGGGAGAAATTATTTTAACCCATTATAGACAGATTTATTCACAAAATCAGTCAACTGATATACTCTCTCTAGAATGATTGTTAGTAGATTGTGATATCCCAGCCTTAACTTGAGAAGAGGGAGCCAACATGTCTCGACCCTTCTATAAAGAGGAATTGATAGAAGTTATTATCAATCTTCCTAATGGGAAAGCCTGTGGCCCGGAAGGGTTCCTGGGGAATTCTTTTAGCTTTTTTTCAGAGAATTTAGCCAACTATCTTTTATCCTTAGCTAATAGAATGCTACAGGGAGGTGATATACCATCTTCTTTTTTTAAGGGGAATGTGGTAAGTTTCCTGAAGAAAGACAAGGAGGCTGAAGATCCCAACTCGTACCACCCTATTACGTTATCAAACAAAGATTACAAAATAGTCACAAAACTGCTCGTAAATAAATTTAACTCAATAGCCGCGGGATTGATTCACTTAGATCAGAATGGCTTTTTAGCAGGCAGGCAGTTAGGGAAAACATGCAATATTTGGGGGAAGCTCTGGATTACTTTGCTGTGAATAATATACAAGCCCTGGTGTTTCTGTTAGATGCAGAAAAAGGTTTTGACCTCGTGGTCTAGGAAACTTTATTTAATATCTTGACCAGATTTGGTATTCCACCCTGGATCTCGGGACTTACATATGTATATAAAGTTGAAGCAGGTATCCTCAATATTTCAGTAGAAGTGGGGCAAATAAAGGTATATGCGATTATACCCCATTTCATTCGGCTTCTTCATTGAGCCACTAACTAGAACAATCCAAGCAAATAGGAGTATCCAGCCTCGACTCCCAAACTCGCTAAAATAAAATTATATGCTGATGACATCATGTTAATTTCAGACAGTCAGATGGAGGTGCAAGAAAAGCTTTTTGAGATGTTTGCTCAATAAAAGGGACTGGGAGGGTATGGAATTAATAAGAGGAATACAGAAATAATACTTAATTTTTTATTCTCGGCTATCCTGTGCATGTTAACTATCACATTTTTTAAAGCTGTTGAGTCTATGTTTGCATCTTTTATCTGGAAAAAAATCACCCAGAATTGCACTAAGCACTTAATATAAATCATGGGAGAAAAGGGTTTGTTGCTCCCCAATCTCAGAGATTACTATTCTGCCTATTTTGCACAACATGTGTCTAGGTTTAATACAAAGACACTCAGGTTTTTTTTTATAAATAAATTTATGCAGTTGATTTTTAAAGAGCTTAATATCGTGATGTACTAAAGACGATTAAGCTACCTAAAAAAGTATGTTATAAGAGCTTGATCTGGCTCTTTTGGACACAAGGCCATCTCTATAGGACAAACTCCATTCCCCCGGATCAATGCAGCGCCACCCTTGGCTGTTGTTGATATAGGTCTGGGTGTAAGCTTTCACCCAAAATTGTTCAAAAGTGGGGTAAATCAGGATATTGGAAAATATTGGATTTCCTTATGGGAGATAGATGCCAAAATTCAGTGTGAGACTGAGCATACAGGTTGACTTTCTCCTTTCTGGCTCTTTTAGAATACTCAATAAAGTTTTGTTGAATCTGGATTTAGGCCAGATCCTTAGAAGCAGAGAGGTGGTGTCTCCTCTAAGCGATGAAGGGGTCTCGAAAAGGCCAGGGGAATGGAAAATAATGCTTTTAGTATGTAATGGCACTGAATCTGGCCAACAATCAATTAAAATAGAACAAATATGAAGGCCTTGAAATAAAAAATAAGATGCAGAAGGAAGTCAATATATTTAATTTTAGTGTATTAAGAGGAGCCAATTGGCGACAGATGCTTTTCTTCTTTAATTGGCTTCTATAAAGAATCCCAGCTTTTAAAATATATATTAACCCTGCCCTCCCAGGTAATTGTCCACAGTGTATTGGGCATTCTCCTGCAAACTGGACGCATGTTATCAGCCACTGCTCATCTATACAGGGATTTTGGACTGAGATATTTCAGTGTCTTGTAAGTGAATAGAGGATCAATTTAGCTCCAACTATTTGACTGAGAGTCTTGGGGTATGATCCGAGATTAAGTTTGCCCAATAAGTGGGTAAAATTAGTATATATTGAAACAGCTGTAGCTCGATCCCTCTTACTTCAAAATTTGCAAACACAGATAATTCCCTCAATAAAGGATTGCATACAAAAAATTAGATGAGTCAGAACCACCAGTGAACAGTTATATGCAATACGAACCAGAGGAGTTAGGAAATTCAAGAAACTCTGGGGACATTATTTCCAAGCTGAAGAATAGTATGAAAGGGCAGCTTTGTTCTTCCCTGGAGAACTTCTATGAATTCGTAGAGTTTTGGTTGGGTTCTTCCGGTGTGACTTGCAAAGCATTGGGACATCCTTCCACTGTGTTGTCAGTTTTGGCTTGTTTGGCCATAGTGATGTATAAGATATTCCACCATGATATTTGTAATTTGGATCAGTGTGTGTTCCCAAAGTGATGCAGTCTTCAAACCTAACCAAGGGCTTGACTAAGACTTTGGCGGTGTGGGAACAGGTCCACCCTGCCACCGCACCACCAAACCTGTGGTCAGACCGCCTGCCAGATAAGAAGTTTCCTCTTGTCTCTAGGGCTTTTTTTGGTGTTCCCATGGTGGTACCTCTAAAAACGGGCACCGTGATGGGAATGCCAATGGAAGGGGCAGGCGCATTAGTTCTAGTCCTGTTCTAGAGACATTAACCAATGGTTCTTTTTTTCAGCATGAAAGCGTAAAGGGGAGAACATCGTTAATACACAGTCAAACAATCAACAATTCTTTTTCCTGCATAATAATCCATGGACAACTAGAGAAGGATAGTTAATTTATTACAAAGCCCAAAATAACTGGACATAGACACACCTCAAACGAGGGTATATAAATAAAACAGAATTAGCATGTAGCCAAATCTACGCATCAAATTTAGACAGTGCAGCATGAACTAAACTATTAATCCAATAAGTAGGATACAGATAATCAAGAAGCACAAGTCCAAATTTCCCTGTATCGCGGGATGATGAGTAAAAGCAACAATCCATCCCTACTCTAGCTCTAAGGCGACATCCCTAAATATGCATTTTCAATGAAGATGAAAAAGGTGTCAGTGTGTGGGGTCTTCCTAAGAAGTCCCTCCACCATCAATGGGCCAAGTAGCAGAAAGCCACTATCATTAGAAAGAGCTTGTCCTGAGATGATCTCTCTTCTAAGGCAAGAAAGAATGTGGTCCTTTCCCTAGTTCCAACAAACAGTTATCAACAGGTAGCATTCCCATGATGCACCTCACATCACGCTATCCACTCTGGGTGCACTTCTGGACTTTTCCATGGTGTTGTCCATGAGCCTTCTTCGCAACTATGCTTTCTCCCGTGTGAAACCGTCTCTGTCTTTGTTACTTTCAACCCATGTAATTGTAACTTCTTCTCTCCAGGGTCAATTCACGGAACTAATCTGAGACAAAATCCTAAACTTACTACTTCTGCTATTCACAGAAAGCACTTACAATTTTTGGTATTCAACAAAATCACTTACGACTCCTAACTTTACGTCCGCACTGGGGCTGGAATTTCCGCACCCGGAGCAGAAATCCTGCACTTGTACTGGAATATCCGCTTTCGGCCCGAAATACCCACATTCTGGACGGTTGGGCATTTTCCTCAATGCTAATCACCTGTGCAAGTGCCTACCACACCCCACTATGCATCAGATGAAGTTAATTAACACCAGATTGTGGGTATTCTGGCCTAAAAGCAGAGATTCCAGCCCGAGTGTGGAAATTCCTGCACAAGTGCAGGATTTCCACTCCTGGTGCGGAAATTCTGTTCCAGGTGCGGAAACTCCGGCCTGAGTGCGGGCGTAAAGTTAGGAGTCGTAATAGGAGAATTGCACGGACTTCCCATGATCTCCTTTAGAATGCCCTGCACAATCATGGATCAAATTACAGGTGTAATCCCTGCTACTGTTTCTGGGTTAAGTTGTACTGAGGTGTTCTCAGAAACTCTGCATTTGGCTTGGCCTGTATGCAGACTGACTCGACTCCTCGAATCAGTCTGATTTATTCCCTGTGAAGTCCCATACCACTGGAGAGACGATGTCTCTCAGATCCAGCGGCATGTCTTCCACTGTCAGTTAAGGAAACAAGGCAGCAAAAAGGTTTTGGTTTGCCAGTTTACAGGCAACATTCTCATAGTTAGTCTGCAATTTGATTTCCTTTGCTGTGCAAACGATGGTACAATTCGATTTGCACAACATGTCATGCCCAAGCAAACAGACTGGACTCAAATCACATGCCACAAACTGATGGTAATCCTGAAAGGTTCCGATTTCCACTGGCACCTCTTCCGTCAAAGGGTTTGTAATTCTTTTGTTTGAAACTCCTACAACTTGGATCAATCTTACCGAGAGGGGCAGGTTTGGTGCTACTGCGGATTTCACAGTAGAAGGGGTAGCACCAGTATCAATCAAGAATGAAATGGGATGACCATCAACGTTGGCTTCCATGTATGGTCTACTCTGGTCTACCTCTAAGACTGCTCCAAGAGTACAGCCCTTCTCCCCCTCAGGCACCATCATAAGGATGGGTCCGATCAAATCCATTCAGAGCTTCCATTAAGGGCATTTGATGATAAATTTGATTGTCCTGTGAAATTCTCATAGGCTGGGTCACTTGCACTAAGTGGTTCTGATTCCCTCCCGCATTAAATTAACTTGGCCTGGTTACTGTTGGTAACTGATTTACGCTATCTGCCACTTGCATGAGTTTTCCTCCATGCTCTTGATTTGCAGAATTAAGGTGACCCCTGTGCTTCCAATGCCCGATCTTGTGAAAAACTGACAGGCAGTGGTCTTCTTTAGGTTCGCAACATATACCCTGTCTTTGGATCTATAGGGATACCTCTTCCTCTTCCCTGGCCGGTCGATCCTGCAACAGATCGTACTTGTACACCTCCTGGGGCATTTCCCTGACCACAAGTTACAGCTCCCATCATTGCCTGCTCCTCCTTGCCTTTCTGGGCATTGCGCATTTTGAATAACCTCGGTTTCTCCTTTATCCTCCTGTGTTTAGAATCCACCTCATTGCTGTAATACCTGGCATACCGTAGGATTTCGTCTGCGGATTTATTTTGCCAACAGAATAGGTGCTGTTGGATCATGAGGCTGATCTCCGGCCTCAACCTAGTAACAAATATGTACACAAATTATTCCATGTCTTTGGGGTCGAGTGTATTTACCCCACTGTACTGCTTGAAGGTATGTAACAGCCTTTCATAATAAGCATGTACAGACTCTTTAGGTTCCTGAGTCGTTCGATCCATCTTCATCCAACTGATGTCTTTTGGAGCTATTTTATACTGCAACCATGTGATCACCTGACTGTACTTCTTCATGACCATAGGTGAAGGACCATGAGTTACTGAGTCCCTTTCCAGTTCCGTGCTAGGCCACTCAAAAGCTATCTTACAAGCAGAACATAGATCACTAGGAACCACAATTTCGAAAAAGGTGTTTAGGTCAATCCGCAACACTTTCGAGATCATAGCAAAGCGATCGACTTGCTTGTACCTCTCAGCAGGTTTCTTTTTCAACCTGGGGAAATCATTTGTGAATGCAGCAAGATCACCCGAACTCCAAGGGACACGTACATATCCTCCACTAGGCACTTCCCATAACGGATATGCCTCTACCCCCTGAGTTCCTCCTCCTGGAGGTGGTGTTTCTCCTGTGGCCTTTTTTACACTCTTCTTCTTTGACCACCTCTCCTCCCACTTATCCAGCATACTCCAAGCCCTTATTCCCATTACCAATTCTATGATGTGTGTCTTCAAATCAGTCACCCTCGTTTCCTCTAGTACTTGGTCACTGTAAGTAAGCTTATGATTTCCTTGTAGCATCTTCGTTCGGGACAAGTTTACTCTATACCTCTGAGCCAACTCCGACAACTTCTCAAGTGCCTGCCTTGCCCTTCAGGTAACATTCTTAGCTACAAATAACAACTCGTCCAGTTCATAGGTCTCTATTATATCTAAGGGTAGACTCCCACTGATGATTTCCTCTAGTTCAGCCTTCAGTCTCATGACATTCACTAACTTCGCCTTCACTACAGCCTTGAGGGCTCCCTGACTCAACCTACTATTCTGACTCTCCTTGCTGTTATTAGGATCCCTCAACCATGACTCTAAGTCTGCAATGTCTGAAACGTGCTGATTGTCAGAAGTTCTCCGACTTGTGCTTGCTTCTTGAATCATGCCCCTTGGTCCTCTCACCAGCGTATCCTACATTTGCAGATCTGAACTAGTGCTTACCGTTGGTATAGACCATATGGTACTGGAGCCAATTCATACTTTGGAAGGATCAGCAGTTTTCGCTAAAGGGGTACTAGATTCCATAGGCACTAGATTCCATAGGCACTGAAGAAAGGCAATTCCCATTTGCACTTCCTGGTCTTCCCAGCCCAGTTCCTTTGGCATGTGTGGATCGTCTCTGACCAATGTTTCCCACTGATATTGGGTCATAAACAGGAATGACAGAACCAATGGTAACCAGTACTGTAAGAGCTTCCAGCAACCGTGAAGCAGCATTAACACTATTCTGTTCCATACCTCCCGAGGCAGACACTCCCATCCCACCTACACCTGTTGATATCACTTCCACATCCCCTGGGACAGGAGCTGCTGTTGATCCGCTCCCCACATTCTTGGTGCCTTCAGTGTTTCGTCCCCCTTCACCCTACAGCCCACCCAACAAACCTTATTTATTATCAGTACTGTCACTCTCATTTGTCCTTCCTGCCTATCATGTGGTCCTCCATTTCCTACCAGCACTAGGTACCACCTCTCTCCCTCAATGATATCCTCTCCCCACCTCTTAAGCCTTGCAACCCACAGTGCATCTTGATACGCCTTCACAGTTTTCTTCATTCTCCCTTGATATTTCTCTCTCTGCTTAGCATGAGATGCACGCATCCATGCATCTAACGCTTCAGACTGTGTGGGTCTAGGCAATGGTCACATCGCAAACATCTTTCCCCTAAGCTGATTCAACACATTCAATCTGAATGAACCAAAGAGTGGAAATGACAATTCACCATCCTTTACAGTGATTTTGTGCCAATTGGGATCCAAATTATAGTGTGGAGCCCAACCTTTGTCACCATATAGTGCGCTGGACTATCCTGAGGTGGTGCCTCTTTGCCCACTCTAGTAACAACCCCTTCATCACCTCGCATCACATTATTTCAGAAAATTCAATTTTCTTTCAATTGATAAAGATGAAACAATCCTTTTCACCTTCAGACATCCTGATGACTACCAACCAATCCCAGTGCTGCGTTACACCAACCGACCTATCATAGCGCAGCACAACCTGATGTCACTGTCACCCCTCGCAGCGGCTCACCCTCCTACACAATTTCTCTGTATGAAATCTTGGAATCATCTTGCTCCATTGCTCTTGCAAAGAAAGCTTCATTCTCAGGCAGTTTCTGAATTCTTTATCCACTGGTATCCTCAATCTTTCCTTCAAATATTCATAAAACCCAGAGATGTAGTTCAGTTCAAAGTTTTAAGATCACTTTAAGTTTGAAAACGTACATGTTCAGGTGACTCTCACTGTGGGATCAATATAAATGGTGGATTCAACCAATATATTTGATTGACTCATTTGCTTGGCCATCATGGACTGAACTGATAGCTCCCAACAGATTACTGTACCAAGAAAGTGTTGTGCATTGTTGGACCTGCACTATCCGGATCCTTATATGCATATTCAGCATATTTAAGAAAATCCCAAGGCACTTTCTCTGAGTGACATGGTATGTGAATTGGATTTTGCTACCATTCAAGAAAGGTTTCTAAAGCTTGTCAAAGAGATTAAAAAAGATAATCCAATATTCTGAATTTTTTATTGAGAGAATCATCAGATCTATCTGCAAGAATTAATTCTTTCAACTGACCCTGATGCTTAAGCATCTGACATCACTATTTGGTTGAGGGCATCTCTCTGTTGTGCAATCAAAACAATATTTGGGGTTCAAGTTGAACCTCTGCTTAGCAACAATTTTCAACTCTGTCATTAGGTAAGTCAGCAAGGTTTACATGTTATCCCTCCTTTAACAAAAAGGTATCTTTACCTCAAAAATGGCCTAATGTACCCTGTCAAAGACAAGGTTACCAGGATATCTTATCCTAGGATACATATAGCCCTAGGCCGTTTCCAAATAATGTTATTAGGACCTTCTCACCAACTGACAAACAGAACGGCAATGACTGGTTCCCTGTTGTTGAGACAGTTATCAGCATTCACATTTTTGCTCTATTTACCTAACTTGTGGCTCCTTATGCTGACAAGAAGTGATGGTCTTTCTGTCACAGACCCCTGCCGACCCTAAAGACTATAGGCCTAATTATTACTACGTTGGCCCGATGGGCCGCCGTAGTCACGGTGGCAGTGCAGGATCCATCGCACCTTTAGTCTGACCGCCCTATTACAAGTTAGGCAATTGGATGGTCATGGGACCGCTGCAACTGGTAGTCTTGCAGTGGTCTTGAGGCCGCAGTATGCCTGGAGCTGCAGCACCGCCAGGCATAATGTGAGTTTCCTCTCCACCCCGGTTTTCATGGCGGTAAACCCGCCATGAAAACTGTGGCAGAGAGGAAACAAAGGGGGCCCTGCAGGACCTCCTCTTGCCTCATGGCCTTGGGGTACATGCAGCGGGGCACGTGTTGTGCCCCCCTGTGTACATGCTTCCCAGTTTCTGCACGGCATGCACTGCCTTTGACACCTCCATTGTGGTTCCTTTTTCATAGGCACCGCTGTGGGACCACCAAAGAACTACCTGGCAGAGACTAAAAAAGTAGTAATTTGGTGGGCAATGTCAGTACGGCTATAGCAGTCTTGAAGCAGGGCGGTGATGTGACAGTCCCGCTCCAAGACCACCACAGTCCTAATTAGGTTCTATGTCAATTCTCTGAGAAAAAGATATACTCTGCGTCCTAAGAGTGATACAACTGCAGAACACTGTTTCACCCAGGAAGTTGTTTCACTTGGCAGAATAGACATCTTACAGCTGGGAATTCCTACTCTCTTACAGGGTGAAATATATCAAAGGGTTCACCACATGAGTTCTGCAGCCCGAACATGACTCAGTGAGTGATTTCAGAGCTCTCAATTACGCAATCTATGGTTTTAATTGAGTTCTCATCCCAATTTCTGCCACATTTTCACTTTAGGAGCAGCAGCATCTGATTATCTGTATTGAAAAAGAGTTTTAAGTAAACATAAATGATGAAAAAAAAGGAAAAATATACTTTACTGTCACCCCTCGTGGTATCTAGGTTCTGGGGTCCGAGATCTTCATCGAAAAGCCAGGTCTTAACGAAACGGCTGGAAGAAACAAGCAGAAAAATGCAGAACAGAGTGCAGAAAAACATGTGAGTAGAAAACGCAAAACAGAGGACAGAAAAACTAGCAGAAAAGGCAAAATAGAGGGCAGAAAAACGAGTAGAAAAGGCAAAGCAGAGCAGAAGAGGGCAAAAGAAAGGCAGAAAAGGCCAAACAAAGGGCAGAAAAACTAGCAGAAAAGGCAAAACAGAGGAGAAGCGGGTAAAACAGAGGGCAGAAAAACGAGCAGAAAAACAAAAGGGAGGGCAGAAAAACAAGCGAAAAAAGGCAAAACAGAACAAGAAACAAGCAGAGAAGGCACTAACAGAGGCAGCAGCTAGACAGGCAGCAGGTAGACAGGCAGCAGAGGGTAGCGGACTGTGTGCAATCTGGACAGGAGAACTTTTACAGGGGGTGCTGCCACGATAACCTGCTGGTGTTAAATCAAATGTAAGTTTGCCTTAGGAAATGAAAACTGCAAAATTTGCACCAGCACATCCAGAAAATAGGAGTACGCATCTGTCAATGCTTACACCCTAGTTGGTAAAATGTTTGAATTGTACATATGAGTAAATCTATGGTTGTGACAGCGATCTACCACAGCACTGATATGCATGATCGATGTACACACACCACTGGGTGAAATTTCACAGTTGTAAATAAAGATTGTAATTGTAACTGTATCTATACAGTTCTCACTACCCCTGGAATTGAAGTGCTTCTCAGCGAGTAGCATGCTACTCCTCAACCGCAAAAGTGGATTTAGTGGTGGATTATTAGGGGGTAAATATAAATTAGTATCGGGAGTGGTGGGAGTGGAAGACATATGAACCTGTTAGTTGGATGAATAGGATAGAGGATGGATAGAGGAGGGAATAGTTTAGAAAGGATTATTTGGGAGTTCATAATAGTAAAAGAGGTTTAGGATGAGTCAGAGAGCCTGTTAGTTAATGAATAGGATAAAGGATGGATAGAGGAGGGAAGAGTTTAGAAAGAGTTGTTTGGTATTTCATAGTAGTAACGAGGTTATTTAATGAGGTTTGGTTAATTTTTGTTTTCGTCTCTGCAGTGGGAGTAAAATATATGTAGATACATGACCACACATAAGGAGCATAAATGCATACACAATGGAACAAGATTCGCATATGGAAAAAAATCAGGTGATATAAAATTGTAAAGAGATGTGCTTCTAAGGGTAGGCGACTTTATTTATGGCCTTTATTTGTGCTGGAAAATAGACATAAGATAATACAAATAGCTTTGCACTACTTTGTATCAAGGGATTCCCATGATTGTTCCCCAGCTACCACCCATGTATCCGATCCAAAAACGTTTCTATTGACATTGGTAGATAGGCCATTGCACAGAAAAATAATACCTCCTCCAAGCAGGGTTAAAGTGGAGAAATCTTTTACTGTCTCCTAACTTTTCAAACTTGCTTGGAATAATTGCAGCACAGCACAATTCTACTTGGTGGAATATCTCACTGGATGGGGCCAGGGCCTCTCTTCTAGAATTCCTATAATAATGGACAAAAACAAGGTTATTTACTTGCACATTTCCGTTTTCTATTTATGTATACAATTTTCTATCAGCTTTAGCTACACCTGAAGGCAATGACTCAAAAGTAGGTGAGTGAATCTATTATGTCTTACATGCAGATGATATTGTAATGTTAGCTTTCACTCCAAGGGACCTACAAAAATATCTTGATAGCTTACAGAATTATGCTATAGACCTCTTTTAAAAGATAAATACAACAAAAAGCAAAATCCGTATTTTTATGGGTAAATGCTACCAGAAAAAAAAGATACATAATTGAAACCTTGATATGAAGTGCTTGAAATCGTAAGAAATCTGGGAAAAACGTCTCCACTATTTCAAGTAGCAACCAAAATGTAGAACATTTTGTCAGAAAAGGAATTTCACATGGAAATGGCCTTAAGAACATATAATAAGGATGTTTGATACAGACGCAGACATTTTGCCGGTCTTTTGCTGCTGTATCACTTAAAAATATCAAGTCCCATGTATGTGACAGATATGATGCCCTTTTATTTACCGGTAATCTTCATTACTCCTGGCACTATTATCCTCGTCCCATTCCTTACTTATGGAGATAACCATCTCCCTGAAAGAAAAAAGGACAGAGGAATGCTGGGATGCCTAACCTCACCTCCTGCAACTGGGCGTACTTAACCAGTACTTATCCAGCATTCCGCCTGAACTACCAAGCCACCAACAGGAAGGCCAGCCATCCGGGAGGGAGGGAGTGGCACAATGAGGAAAACAGTAAATTTTAGGGCATTACACCCAGGTCCCTACAGTGCTTGTTCCATTCATTAATTATGGAGCAAACCAAAGCCAGGAGCCTGGTATTACTACCCCCAAAAAATACCTAGCACATCACATCAAAAGCAGTATCCCAAGCAAAGCAAAGGGGAGAGCCACAGGGCAAAAAAACAGGCAGGAGCAGACAGCCCACAATACTCCCAACCAAACAAAAGGGTTGCAACACCCAGAACAAGCAGGAGACGATCAAGGTGAATAAAAGATCAGCAAGCTCATGGCGCCTCCACCAAGAGGGCAGCTAACCCACACACTGGCAACACCTATGAACCAATAATGGAGGAGGAGCACCTACCAAGCACCAGAGACCGCCATCAACAGAAGGACAGTGAGGAGTCCACAGACGGATGAAGATCCAAAGCAGCCAGACAAACCAGTAAAGCCAGTGAGAGACCAACAGGGACACAACCAAGGTCCAGAAGAACCAGGACCCCAGAAAGTAGAAGGCACCCATGGCACCAAGGAGCCAGCCAACCATAGAAAAATTACAAGCAGGGCACCCTGGCCCTACCATCCCCAAGCACCAAAACTGCCAAGTAGAAAGGAGCCAGCCATGAAGGTGACAAGGCTAGGACAAACAAAGCCAAGGCTGGAAAGGAGGCACACTCCAGGACCAGACAGACTGAGCACCCCAGAGGGCACGTAGTTCCTTATTGTGGGTCTAAAAAAGAGGTAAGAGAGCTTAGTGAAACATCCAACCGGTTCCGGCGACGTAGGGATAGGTCCACATCTAAAATCCTGTGGATATCAGGACACCGCACTATGTGTGTCCTTAAGCCGCCGGTAACTGTTGAGGCATGCCTTTTACATATTTTAGGTCGTCCTCCATATCTGTGGGTACTTTTCCCCGCAGTTCAATTATATGGTAGGTAGTAGACTCACCCTACCATAGTGTGTGGATAGTTTTAATTTGGTCCTGAAGAATTGCCATTGATCCCCCTGACTACCAGGCAAGAAACATGTTGACCAGAAAAGTAAAAGTAGAGCGTGATGTCTTGATTCATTATAGTCAGATATCCGCCACTTCTTTTCTATTTTTAATCAGGTAGGGAGCCTACCAGAATAAAGGTTTCTTATTGGACTTCCGCACCTGTTTTAGTCTTAGCACTCACCAGCACATCACATCCACACCTATTAGGCCCCTCACCCCCACGGCACCATACGGCGAGGAACAAAAGATCTCCGCTAAAGAGCCCCTCATTGGGTGCCCGTCGGGTATTGCAGCGCCGACCCGACGAGGAGCAGGCCCAATGATGAAGCATGACACCTAGCGGGCTGGGTGTGTGAGGGCCCTAGTTCCAAAGGGAGGATTTCCCCTCCCTTTTTCATAGTACGACCATTAACTACAGTGGATGTTTCACTAAGCTCTCTTACCTCTTTTTTAGACCCACAATAAGGAACTACGTACCCTCTCTTTGTATGACTGTTGGGCATGTACGTTGGACCTTTCTAAGCCCTTTTGTCCCTCCCTCTTGATATATTGATCTCCAAAGTAGCCAGAGCAGGAGAAGGAGCCAAAGCCAGGGCACAGGGACAGGCTAACAGGCCAAGAATAAGGCACCCACAAGGAATGCAAGGGACACCAGGATACAACCATCAGAACCCTGCCCAACAGAGGCGCAGCTGCGGCCAGAAGGAGGTAGGCCCAATGAGAACCAGAACGCAACCTGCCCGAAGACCAACCAGAAGGACCAGGTAGCAACAAACACTTACCCCACCTGGACAGGAAAAAGCAGGGGGAGAGCCAGAGGCCAGAATCCAGCAAAGCACAACACCCCACCAGGAAAGAGGCCAACAACAGGACCCCACCTAAGGACAAACACCCCCAAGGGGTGGCTTCTTGACCCGAACCGGGCCAAACCGGACAAGAACACAGCAACCACAGAGGACCAAGAGTGGCACGAGGTAAACCCCGAAGGGCACCGAAGAACAAACAGGCACAGCAGGGAAGACCCCACTCCATCAACACACACCAATGACAACATCCCCACAACCACAATCCCGGGAGTCGACCGAAGGTAGACAAAACAACTCTGGAGAAGACAAACCCACACACCACTGGAGATAAACCAACAGAAACCGTGATCAGCCACCGCACACCCCAGACCCAACAGCCTGGGCAAGGACCACGGGACACCGGGCCAACCAACGCAAATCAGGAAGGAAGAAACCAACTGAACAACCAGCTGACCAACCGGCCCAGAGGGCAAAGGACAGCACTCAGGAGCCACCTCAAGCGTGCTCCAACACCAGCCGAAGAAGGGTCAAGACAAAGCCCCAGAGCAACCAGAGATGCAGACAGCCACTGGCTACAGCACCCCAGGTCAAAAATGGCTGGAAAACAAGCACCATGCCAGGACCACAAGGACAGGAGAGTCACGCAAGGTGGCCCACAGCCTAACCCCTCCGACGTCCTCATAGGTTCCCGAGAAGCCAGCTGGCTGAACCACTGACCCACCAGCAGAGACAGAAGGCCACAAACAGGATGCCCCCACAGGCCCGGACAGCAAGGTACAGGGCCAAACGGTCACACACCAGAAACACTCCAACCCCCTAGGGCAGAGAGAAAAGTCAACGGAACCAGCCACAACCATGTCTACAGAGGCAATACACTCCAAAAAGCGGCCAGTAAGCCAGAGCGGAAGCCAAGCAGCCGGCATGAGCACGCTGACGCCAGGGTCCAACCTGCACTTGGGGAAGGCAGGCGCAGAGTAGATGCCAAATAAATGGGCAAGAAGGCTGGCCCGGGCCCCAGCCACACCTGGCCTAGAACCGCTGGACCACCATGGTGCCTGGAGGACCCATACCCAAGCAAGGCACCCAGAGGACGAAGGGAAGCCATAAAGGCCCACAGGCAGATATCCAAAAGGTGACCCCTAAGGCACCAGGGCCTCAACGGCGAGTGCCAGACACACCCTGGAGGTAAGCCCCTCCATGAACCGGGAAGCACCAAAACCAGGAGACAGTGGCAGAGAATGAGGCGCAAACCCAAATGGCACAGGCCAACAAGTGCCAAAAATGGAAATGCGAAGCCACAAAAAACATAAGCAGAAGCTTAAAGCCCCACAACCAGAATGGTAGTCCTGTAGCATCACTACAACCCAAGGAAGAAGGAGCCTGGAGGACACACAGCCACACAACCCAGCGAGGGATCAGAGGCCGGAAGAGGGACAAACCAGAAACCTGACCCATGCAGACACAGCAACAGCAGGGCAACTAAAAGCCCAGGAAGAGCCCCAAGTCCAGACACCAAAAAATGACAGGACAACCCGCACTCAACAGACCAACTCCCCCACTAAGCTGTAAGCCGGCCAGGGCGAGAAACTTGGCCCAGAGACAAAACAAGACACCAAAGAACATGCGGCAAAGGACCATCAAACAAAGCCAAGGCACCACCAGCTGGAACAACGATCATTAAGACAGAGCCAGTGGAGGGACACAAACCCAGGATGAGAATTGACCGGAGACACCAGAGGTACAAAACTCTGCCCCAGAATCACAGCACCCTGCACAGGGAAAAACCAGCAGGAAGTTGGGCAGGAACAACAGGCAAAAATGTCTCATGACCTGGCCACCACAGCAAGGACTTGACCCCAGCCTCAGAGGGACCAGTGACAAAGCAGGCTGAGGCCACGCCACTGAAAACAGAGGTGCATGCAACAGAAGCCTGGGACTTCATGTCACACCATACACTACAGTCCCAGTCCCAAAGCACCACACTGCAGAAAAGAAGGTAGAAGAAAACCCGCTATGTGGTACTCACCCTGGGGCCAACAGACTCGCGACAGCACTGCCTGCCACAATAACGGCCCCACGAGCCAGCCCAGGTGCACCCCAATTCAAGAACACCTGGGCAAGAGCCAAACCACCCCATCGGCAACCAGGCACTGCAGGGGCACCTCCAGCAGAGCCCTCGTGCCACCAGCCACACGAGGGACGCCGCAATGGAATGCCAGAGATGAGGCTGTGCACGGTAAATGGAAAAATTAAGGGCACACATTTAAATGTAATAACAATGAAAAGCAGTGAAAAATGTCAGAGGAAAACTGCTACACAGTACTCACCCCTGGCGCCAGCAGACACCTGACCATACCATCTGCCACAACAATGCCCCCACCAGCAAGCCCAGGCTCGCATCACCAGCCACAGCACCATGACAGCAGGGGCACCACCAAAACAGCCCAGAACTGCCATCTGGCCTCCACAGGGCAGCTTCCATCTGGCTCAGCCACCAGGATGGCATGCCCTATCAACCTGGAACTGTCTGGAAGGGTTGGTAAACCAGCCGCAAAGGGCCGGTCACAGACATCTGCGTCTCCTGGCACACACAAAACCAACCCTGTCCTAGAACAGCCCAGCAGCCAAACGGAGACCTCCAAAGACCGCACACTCAACTAGTAGGAGCAACACCCAGCACCTCGTCCCATTTCTGTTGAAAGACAGAAAAATAATATGTGGAATGCTGGGTAAGTACAGGTTAAGTAGTCCCATTGGGAAAGTGTGAGGATATGGGTCCCAGCATTCTTCTGTTCATTTTTCTGTCAGACGATGGTTATCTCCATAAGTAATGAATGGAACGAGGACTGGAGGGACCTGTGGGTAATTTGAATACTCTAGCTGCTACGCAGGCAATTAATTTGGAAATTGGTTTACATAGTATTTTTTGTTGGGACTGAAGGTGGGGAAATGTATCTATTTACTGTTGAGAAAGTTCCTTGTGGAATCAATTTGTAATAGTGGTCTCAGGATTTTGGCCGTTATTTTATTTGTCCAGCACTGCAACTTATGAGTCATCAGTTTTTGAAGCCTTTTTTATCAGGCATGGTGTATTGTCTGTAGAAAAACCACATCAATTTATGATGTTTACTGAAAATAAAATGATATGTTTTAAAATGTTTAATTTGTAAAAATGCTTTTAGTTTTGTACTACAATTACATTATTACTGTATTGTTTGACTTTTAATATATATGTGGATCTCTCTGAAAATCCAAAACTCATAAATAAAATCAAAAGTCCTGCAGTTTCAAACTTTTATTGTGTGCTTAACTGTATAGCACACATCCAATATGTAAAACTATTCAAACAATGTCTAGGCATGGTACTTTGTACTGAAATCATACCCATCTAGAACAAAACCTATGCTAGACATCACACACAATCCTGCTTGGCATTACCCAGCCTGTTCATGCACCAGAGCTGGAGAAGAGAGCAACACCATATCCTAGTAGATATAGCTCTGTGATGCTCTCTCTGCCAGCACAATGGAGCACAACAACAGTGTGTGCTGTGATGCGCTACACAACTTTTAAATTAATCTACCCCTTTGTATGTAAACCATTTGGAATATTTTTAAAAACCCCCAAAGTCTTATAATTGTGATTGTTCATGTCTTGATTGTTAACCTGAAATTAGGCAGTCCTTTCCAATGATAGAGCGCAACGTTGCTCTTTCATTTGTAGGGATGCATTTTAATCATGGTTAGTCTGAATCCACATATAATCTATTGTCGTATTAACATTATGATAATAGAATGTAAATTGTAATACTGTGTAAGTGAAGTGCTAGATATTTTCTTCATGTAATCAAATAATTAACGCAGTAGGTGTACATGTTTAGATGAATCATATACGTGTGAAGTGTATTCATGACTAATTCAATTTTCATATAAAGGCTCATATAATGTGTGTATATTCATGACTCATATTTGCTTGTATTTTAAATGTGTGCACTGTTGCTATGTTAGCCAAATTTGATAGGCCTAACTTTTGTTTCTCCCTGCTCGCTCTTAAATTGAAACTGTTGATTTGGGTTGATGTGTCTGTGGAATATTTCTTCTTTTTACGTCTCTGCTGCAGGTGCAAGAATTTGTCCTCGTTAGTTAGAATAACGTCTTTGTTTCAGGAGTTAGTTAGACATAGGGAGGAGAGGATGCCTTTGAACAAGCGGAGCTGATAATGAAGGAGGATGTCTTCCATGTCTGGAAAGGCATGGGAACCAAAGTCAGTGAGCAAGAGTTTGGATTTATCATTACTTCATGGAAAGTTACCTACAAGGTGGTGCTCAACTGGATGAGGCATTCCTATAATGTAACTGGGGGTGTGATTTTCGACTTTTGTATTGGGGATAGGGACAGAGCCCGGGAGACTTCAGACTTACCTGAAGAGGGGAGAACATTTTAGACCTAGCTCTGTACCTTTACGCTGCTCGACCCATTCAACATGAGTGAGCTTCTTAGGATTTCTTCACATGCTGACACCTTTCTGGAAGCTTGCCCGGGGAAATCTAAGTAGGGATGTCACAATAGAAGTAATGTAGGGACAGATAATGCTCTTGCTTATTATTCACCAATGAAGAAGGCTCTGGATGTAGTTTCTATAATCATCTGTGTCTTGATTTTGGAATTGACAATTCTGAATTAGTTACTGCTGATTTGCACGGCAAACACGCCACGGCCTGGAGCTCCGAAGGGTTCTACCTAATACTGCCAGATGGGGCAGCTCTTCTAAAAGAAATTCCATTTCATTCAAGCATATTTAGCTTCCCGGACACGCGACTAATTAGTCTACCACTCCAGGAGCAGAACTTATAGGAACACCTTCCAGGTTGGAATTATCACCGGAACTAAGAGACTACTTGAAACTGACCTCAGCCCCGAAGAAGTTGCGGGATAATCCCCTGTAACAGAGACAAAACTCGTGTTGGCTAAGAAGGCTTAAAGATCTTGAATTAAAGACATCTGAAAATATAAAGACAAGCATCATTGTGATATTTTATGTAACTTTAGGTATTTACTTTTGAAAGTGTGCAGAGGATTTGTATATATGTTTATATGTCGAATTGTTCTTGGCTTTACACTAAATGTACACACATTTGGATGAGGAGTCTGTGTTCCTTTGGGATCATGTGAAATGGTATTGTGTGATTGGCTAATGATGTTCCTCCCCTCCACACTTGCAAAGCAGGCAACAAAGACCATCGGCCAGGGGTTCCAGAGTAAGTCTAGAATGTGGAACCCAGCTCCATCACCAACATGATCTGAAAATTCACAAACAAAGTGTAAATGAAGAAAAAAACACAGAAGCAGATGTAACCAAGATTCAGGACCAGATTTAGAAAATAGAGGGAACTACAAATCCATCCTTTTCTCAGGAGATGGTTGAATTTATGATTTTCCTCCACATTATTGCCCTTATGCTGGAAGAAGTTTAGCTGCAGGATTATGGATTACAATCTTAATTTAGAGTTTTTTTCAAGATATGAAGTATTTTCATTTAACTGTGAACTGGAAATAAATCCATAAATCATAGTGTCATTTCATCTTTTCATTCTAATTCTGAATATTCAGAAAATGTTGATTATGGATGTTGAGTCTCCAAATTCCAGGGGCGGAGGAAGTGACATCACATACCATTCGACCTCAAGGGACATTATATTAATGTAGACCCAGAGTTTTCCCTGGAAGTGATGTTACATGAATTTAACCCTAATGACCTCACAATATTTTACATTGTTGAAGTTCCATAACAATACTGTTAAAAGATTAGTTCAGGTATCTACCTACATTTCAAGAAGGTGATGACATGATATGCTTGGGAACATTGCTTATTTCTCTTTATCTTACATAACAAATTAAGGGGCATATTTACAATGAAAGTGGTGAAGCGTGTCGTTGGGCCTAGAAGGCTAACAACACGATCTGCCACTTCCAAAATGCAGGACTGCACCATATTCACAAAAATATGGCGAAGCCCTGTGTTTCCCCCTGCGCTGCCACTACATTTAGCAGCCCAGCGCCAACGCAAGCACCCTTGCACCATAGTGCAAGGGTACCTGTGTTGAGGGGAAGGTTGTTTATGTGTAGGAAGGTCCCCATCCTGCACATAAACAATCATTTTAAATTTAAAAAAATGCTGTTTTGTAACTTCTATGTGTTCTCATTAATGCTTAATGCAGCACACATAGAAGTTGCAAAACTGCATTTTTGACGAGTATATAAAGCACCAAAAAAAGAATATCACTGGAGGCCTACAATATTTCTACCTCTAACAGATTTAATGGTTTCCCTAGTGTATACTTCAACACATGTATTGATCACAGGGAGAGGGAAAAGAGATTAAAAAGAAATAGTGTTCCTGTTCACTATGTTTATCGGTATGAACAATGTACATCAGTCACAAAGATAAATTCAATGTAATGTTATGACTGAATTTACTTTATTTATGGCTGCAAGAAATTAACCAAGGGATTCCTGGCAGGTGTAAGTTTTTTTACAGATGCCGAGATCTCCACTGTGAGATCCGAGTTCTTTACACCAATAAATTCCAACGAAGGTGAAGGAATATGGGCGTTCCTGTGCACCTGGAGGTTTGTTAAAGCCAACCAAATAGTAAGTTTGTGTGCATTCCCAAACTCCTAATATTCCCCTGTAGTTTGAATATAAAAAATGCTATTGGCGTAATGTATTTCTTATAGTTGATTGGTTTAATTGTGGGAAGTGTAGAGGTGAAGGTTTTGTTCAAGCACGTACATTTTCATGTAATGAAGCATAGCATCAACTTGTTTAAAAAGCGTGACTATTTCATTTATTTATTTAATCACCGAAATACCAATTTCATTGCTTAATATATTTATTTTTACAGTACTCAAAGCTCCAGTTCCAGTTCCAGTCCTGGTTCCAGTGGAAGCTGTAGAAAGTAAATGGTGCTCATCAAGACACTGTTTTCCTACTTTTCGTGGCATTGATTTTCCTACCCCAGATGCCAAGGGTCACATCGGCAGTGACAGGGGCAGCTGCGATGCCTGATGACCCCTAAATAAAATCCTTGATGCTGATGAATTTTTCAATTATTTTCACTTTTGTTGTTCAATGTTCCCACAATTTAGCAACATGGACTCTTAAGCACACTCTTAAGCACACTCTATGTTTAGTTAGATGACACCATAGGCACTAATTCACACTAGACTAAAAACATGGTCCAAGTTTACGACAACATCAAAATATATCTTATCCTCTGCTAGGTTGAGATCCTGTTAGCAGTTGATCAGAAGACACCACTCTGTAGGAGGCAACCCTTACTTGACGTTTTGCATCTGATTTGAGTATTGTATCTTGGATTAATCATTATTGAATGATTATGATATTGTATAAATGTTGTAAATATGCATTTGATGGAAATGCCAAGTGAATATGGACCTTTCATTTCTGTTAAATGTGACTATGTTCTTGCATATATTGGCAGTCTTAATGCATTACAGTTGATAGTTTTAAAGAAGAGATTACAAAATTTAAGACAATGTTGTCTAACAAACCAGAGTATGTTTGTAAATGTTGTCAATCCACTTACTAGAAGATTTAAACACAGACTGTTGACATATTTAAAAAGTGAAAAGGTAAATGTTGATAACTGACAAAAGTTACCTGTGTATTTATTTTTAGAGGGACGGTTTAAATTGTCTATATGGCAAGTTATATATAAGTAGTGTTATAATAAATTAGAAGATGAAATGAACAACACATAGATATTGGATAACCATTTTGTAAAATAATAAAAGGCCTGCTAATGTAGATAAACTATAAAAGTACAAAAAAAAAAAAAACGTCAACATTTATTATTTTTTGCAGCATTGCAAGGGCCATTATGGACTGCTCTCCAGCACTCAGTACAACTCCACGATCCATGCAGTATGATGCCTTCAAGGAAAACTGTGGAGCCAAATCTTGAAGTTGAAATTGGACTTTTTAATGGTCCCTCTGCTTCGGTGTTTTTGTGCTGCTTTTGTAGTTGAGGGCCCTTCAGCTTTGTGTTGCCTTCTTGCTGCTCACTATGAAATTGTCTTATGAAATGTGCAAACAAATATAAAAGTAGGAAGGAAATTACCATGTATGATTTCTGGGAGCTTTGCGAATAGGTGCAACACACTGCTCACCTGCTCCCTTAACAACACTACAGTCCATGCAATACGTGGACAATCTTGAAAACTCTGGTGCCATATATGTTGTAGTAGTCTTTACCTCTATATATATAAAACACAGTCCTGTTGTACATGCATAAATATGCAGTTGATTCTATAAGAGTAGTGTTGTCCTATTGCTACAACTTTAAACAAACTTCACTTGGCAGGCAGGTATGCTGTGTCCTGATGCTGTTTTCTCTGACAAGATTCTGTGACTCCATCTATCTCAGCATCTATTTTTCATGTTACTTCCTAAAAGCATTTCTCTAATCATAATAGTCCACAGCCATTTGAAGTGTGAAAAGCTCTAATGCCATTGGAAAATGTTATAATGCTACTGCTGCTATTATTTACTTTTTTCCAACCCATCTCTGTTATCATATCTCCTCCACTGTAAATTATGGTACTTGCAGCTCTAGAAGTGGTGAGTGGTCTTAATCAATAGATGCAATGGAAAGGGACTTATGTGTAATCAAATGTCTGCTATCATGTTATTTTGTTTAAAATATGCCAATCATATACTTTCTAAATGGAGTTAAACTAAAATAAATTATTGATATGTATTGCTGTGTGAGCATGTACCCGGTGATTACCAGGAGATCTAGTGGGTGTGGTGGAGAACAGTATGTAATGATCCTGCTGAGTACAACAACTATATTCTTTGGTTGCAGATAACATTCTTCATCAGTTTGGAGAATGCATTGTGTAGGGGTGCTCTGTATTTCCTGCCACCTCAAAAGAACAGGCCTATATGTGGACAAGTAGACAAGGCTTGCATTTGCAGGAGGTGTGGTGAGGCAGTCTCATTATGATGCCTCCAGCAGTGGGCACCAATAAGCACTGAGCTGCAAAGACTGTTGATTAATAGGCAGAAAGCATTGCATTTTAGCCTTTCCTGCTTATAATTTGTGCACCAATCCTGCACTAAGACCAACACAAAGTAACCATATATTTTTCAAGGGAATCATACTCAGGAGCATCCTTTAGCAGAGGTCAGATTTGATTGTTTCATATCATAGTGTTAAAGTGATTCCGCTCGGATCATCAACACACCACTGCAGCCCTGAGCCGGTGCAAAGCAGCCTCATGTTTGGTTGAGTGCTAATTGTCAATTTTTTCTCATGCATAAGAGATGCAAATTCTTTTTCAGATGGCCACAAGAGTGATCAACTCACTTTTGAAATGTCTTACTTTTTTAGGGATCATTTCAGGACCAGGCGGTGCAGAGCAGAACAAAAAACAATTTCCCTTCTCAAATGGCAGGTTTTATCCGAATGTATTATTTTAATCTTGTCATAATCCAGCAATAGTGTTATTATTGCTACTATAAAGGAAAATGCACTCTAGTATTCAGGAGCAGTTAATGGCTATATACTATTGTGATTATACTACCACAGGTTTGCAGCTGTGATCTACCACAGGTTTTCAGCTGTGGGATTTTACAGGATTCCAATTTTGTAATTGCAGATTGAAGCAGGCATCAGTAATAGCCATCCAATTCACAAGTGCAATAACTTCTAGGCATACAGCTGCAACAGCAGGTTGGAATGTGTGGCTTCCTTTTGTGTGTTTTCACGCAGGCAGTCAATCTATTTTATACATGCAGATGCACATAGTTTGATATGCTATGGATTATTACCATTCAGGAGTGAGTGGAATCGCTTTGAATTCCAAGAGAAGAAGCCTTAATTTGGTTATGGTGACCTTTCCTTATACTCTGCATAGTTGCATACATGGTTAATGGCATTCAATCATCATTTCTGGAGAGGTATCAGAGAAGACACAAGCCTTCATTATCATTATGGTGTTGTGCTTCTTTATCAATGGAATCATCTCCATACATTTAGAACCTCAATAAAGGTGCTAGATTTATTACATATTGTGGGTACTATTTAAATTAATCAAGATGATCTGAATGGAGGTCGAGAGAAATTCCCCTTGTGGGGCAATGCCTGCAAAATACTGTAATTCATCTTGAGTTCAAACCACATCTATCTGTTTAAAGACTTAACTTTCTGAGCAGGAAAGTGCAGAGAGTTTTTAAACTGAGCCTGTTACCCAGCATTGGCCCATCTGTATAGGATGCAGGGCCACACATCCCACCTTTTCCCAGGCAGGATGAGTGTCTGTCAGGCTGAACAAAGGTCAGCCTGACGGACACCCTTCTGGTTCAGGTCAGGCAGCCAGGATATAGACATTGGCTAAATTTGCAGGCTCCTGGCTGCCTGAGCTGAACTTTGGAAGGCTGAGGATTTTACAGCCCTGTGGGTGTGACCTCCTCAGCCTGACAAAAGTGCCTCCAGCCCCCCCCCCTGTGACAAAGGAAAGCGTTACTGATTGCCTCAGATCTTAGTGCTTCCGTTTTAAGCCCTGAAGTGCCCATGGCTGGGTGTCTATTAGTGACACCTTGTCACAGAATGGGGTGGGGTCAGCAGTCTCATTGACCCCATCCCCCTCAGTGATGAGATTGGGACTTCTGCCTTCCCTTATTGGCTGACCTTAGGTCAGCCAATGAGGGAAGGCAGCGGTCCCACACCTCCTGGGACCTCAGTGGCTTCCCTGTTGGAGAGCTGCTGTTGAGTTAAGTTTTATGTGTTTTTTGGTGTGTGTTTATGCATGTGTACTTGTTAGTGAGTGTTGTGAATGGGTGTGTGTGAATGTGAGATTTAATGGGTGTGAGTGAGATTATGTAAGCATATGAGGCCCCCCAACCTCTCCCTGGTAAAATTGCTGTCTGCCACTGCTGTTACCGCTCATGCTCCTGCGCACCTGGCTGCTGGCCCTTCTCTTCATCTGTAAAATGGCAGTCACCTGCCTGAGGTTTTGTAGTTGACTTTCAAAGCAACTACACAGCTAGTCTACTTTGTATTGTCATTCTTTCATTTTCCCTTTCCATAATAGATGTTCCTTCCTTGTTTTCTATCTGACTTTCTTAATACATTATGTTTTCTCTCATGTGCTATTTGATGGTATTTTCTTTTCCTGTGCTTTTACTATATAATGGCATCTATCTGGTTAGAGGGTGCATCAAGACAAAGCCATGTTCCTTCATTTCCTCACTCACTCCACTTGTTCATTCTGACCCTTCACTCTTGGGACTTCCTCATCTTGATTTCTGACTCCTGGCTTTCTTCAACCATGTGAAGACTTCATCACGAAGGAGGTTTTTATGCCTTTAGCTTTTTCCTCCTCAGAAGATGGCAGCTTCTCGAGGGCACTTGACTACCATATATTCCAGTGTGTGGTGACATTGTGACTTACATAAACAGTCGCCCTTACCTAGGAAAGCAAAAAGCTCGGATCTTGATCATGGGTAAGCATCCAGCCCTGAACTATTCCATTCTTTACCACCTCATATTGGGACAAATCGTTCAACATGTTATTGGTCTTGCCACAGACTGAGGGAGTGGCTGCTAGGTATGAACCATGAAACATTGTATGCAAAGCAGTGGGACGAGCAGTTCTTACCATGTCTGTCTCTCTTTTCAGAACACTGATTTGTCTATGGAAGCATAAGGGCTCATTAATTTGTCTATTTATTTTGAACCATTTTTCTGAAGAAAAGAGGAGGTAATGTTCACCAATTTGGGGTCAAACTTTTAACTGAAGCGTCCGTCACTTCCCCCTGAAAATCAAAACTTTGTCATTTCAAAGGAAAGAAACTGTCTGAACCAATCATCCAATCACAATTAAAAGAACCAGTGGAGTGTTTAATGGCTGCTAAATCCATTGGCTTGTAGTGGCAAGCCTTCCAGGACCTGTTTGTTCTTTTCTTTAGTTTACTATCAGCAAATTGCTTGTCATAGAGTGCTACACAAGGTTATTGAAACAAATATCAGGCCACTGGCATTTGGCCGTTAAGCATATTCTAACCACATTACCTTATGCATTGCACAACATTCTTATAGGTATTCAACTCCTCTGAATTCTAGAACCCAGTCTAAGGAAATTGGTTGGAGGATGTCCTCCAGGCTGAATATGAAATTGAAACTGCAGAAAACCTATGGGGTGAGTGACATTGCATAGACTCGCTTGGTGCTAGAGTCCAAGTGAAATTTCTTGTCAGTCACAGAACACACATCAGAAGAGGTAACATGTGGGTTGGCCTTTCTAGAAGACAATTATTAAATGTTATCAGACAATAAATAGGTCCCTTCAGTAGCACCATTTTACATTTCATCTTTAGGTAAAATTCTTCCGTCAGTATATCGAAGGTCTCTATACATGGACTGCTTGCCATGGAGACCATATCTGGGATGTTTTGTATATGTAATAGTTGCTGCATTGGTTAGAATAGACAAATATAGAGGGAAAAGTCTCATATTGAATATTAGTAAAGAATTTGTGTTAAGCTAGACCCAAATAAACTGATTATAAAAGTTGCTTTTTTGCTTTTGAAACTATTGAGTGATGAATATGGAAGAAAGATGAATGTGAGCGTATGCATAAATGGAAGTTGTCTGTAGTTGCTTAAATATTTTTAAAATGTTGATATTTTCTAAAGAGTCGTTGATAGTTATTGACATGATGCAAAAGAATTGCTGATCTCGTTGTAAACAATAAATTGATGTATCATTTGAAACAGTTAAATAAAAATGTATCAATAGCCATTGAAATGTCTCTGATCTTCTAACAAATTCACACAAAGTGATAGATGTATAGAGAGTAACGAATATGTTGAGATAGGGGGTTTTCTTTCGTGCATTGTGGGTTTGTGTTCCCTGCGCCATCGTCTAATTTCAAACAGAGGGTCCATGTTTTTGCAATTCAAAGTTCAACTGGCACCCACCCCAGATGTGTTTTCAGAGACAGGCAGAAGGCACCAAATGGCTAAAGTTAGAAGATGCCAACTTTCTAAAAGAGGCATTTTCAGAATTACAATTTAAAATCCAACTTCACCATAAGCTGTGTTTGTAAATTGTAATTCCAGAGACGCCAAACTTGGGGGTTGAATCTCTTGTCAATTGGAAATTACACATATACGATGTAGACTTATATGTATTAAAAAGGAGGGTTTCAGCCTGGCAAGAGGTTTAACTTGCCAGGTTGACATGGCAGTTTAAAACTGCACCTACAGGCTCTGCAGTGGCAGGCTTGAGACATGTTTGACAGCTGCCAGTGTCTAGAGCCAGGCCTCAGGCTATCCAGGGGACTCAGATTAAGGGGCAATAACCACAGGTGCCATGCACCCTTTTTCCACTCCATCTCCCACCAGTTCAACACTAGCACCCTGAAACTGGTCCTTCAGCCCTAGGATCTGTACGCTAAGGCTGAACAGAAGACAAGGGTGAGTGCTCCCTCACCCTGTCTCTCCATCTGGGGTCCTGTAATCTCCGCTTGGGAGTGGTAGCCCCAGAAAACAGAACTGTCAGGGTGCCCTGGGCGGTCGCACCTCCCAGTTCTCCTGACACTGGGGACAACTGATTCCCCAGAATGCAATCTGTAGGCACCTGGGGACTAGCTATGACCCTCCTCTGGGTCAGCTTCCCACCCCACTCCAGGGACACCAGGGCTATAGGGAAGAAGAGGTCCTGTCCCTGGGCCTGCATACCCTACATACCTGGCAGGTGTACTGCTCTGGAGAAACTAGCCTTTCCACGGCCATGGTCTGGCTAGCCTCAGTGTCTCCCAAAGCAGTGTTAGGGACCCCATTCACTGTCACCTGGTGGAAAGGACTACTCCCTCCCTCAGAGATCACCAACTCACCATCTTTGTACACCTCCCAGGTAAGGGAGATCATGGCATAGTCCATGACCTGCCCCTGGAGACTACTTACACCTAAGGCCACAATGGCCAACCCTATAGAGGGACGCCAGTGAGTGGCTTCTCAGGACAGACAAAGTCCCCCTGCTTGTGTCCTAGCTGTGAACAATCAAAGCAGCAGGGCTGGAAATGGGGTGCCCCGGAACACCACCCTCCTGACACGCCTCCCTGTTTCTCAAAAGGGGCATCGGAACACTTTTCTCCCTCCTTTCCCTGGGACCTGTCTGTGTCTCCCTTGACCTCCCCCTCACTCTGCTGGGGGGAACCTGAACCAACATTCTTGGGGTCCCAGGTACCTTGTTTTTGACCCTGGTGCTGATCAAGAGGCCCACCCCCTTAGCAGGCTCCCTGGGGTCAGTGAGCTTACAATCAATCAGGTGTTGGAGCAGATCTGGAAAACAAATACTGAACATGTGTTCTTTTGCAATCACGTTATACCACCACTGATAATACTTGACTTCACTGCCCTTCCTCTAACTATCCAGTGCCTTGCTAAAGGAATCAACACAATGTACCCATGTTTGTTGGGCTAACTTCTGACTGTCCTTGAACTTCTGCCTATAATTCTCTGGAGTCAGACCATACTTTCTGATTAGAGCTTCTTTCATGGCGGGATACCTCATCCTGTCCTCCCTCTCTAGAGTCAGTATGGAGACCCTCACTAGGGATGTGCCTCCACAGACTAGCCCCCCCCATTGGGGTTTTTGTGTGTCTACAGGGCAATCTCATAAGCCTCAAACCATCTAGCTCTGTCATCTCCTACCACACCAGATCTCTGGGACTGTGGACCCTCTTGTCAGAGGGCACTGAAGAAATGCAGTCACCATCACTGCTGGACTTAGCCTGCCTTGCCTTCATGCCCAGCTCCTTCAGGCTCAATTTAAGAGCCAACATTAGTTTTGCTTCCACTACGGCTCATTTCTTCCTCTTTTCCTTCTCCATGGCCATCCTTTTTTCCTCCAAGGTTCTCTTGTGACCCATATAAAATTTGGCAAGCTCCAACTTTAACATTCCCCCCTCCTGTCCTCCAGATCCTCTGGGGACAGGCCTCTGAATGACATACTGCTCCATGCCCAGGGTGGAATCACTAATCCTGTAAGGACATTGCCCCCCTCCTCCACAGGTAGCAGTTCAAGACCCTCCTGTGAGTCATGGTACAGCTCCTCATTCTCTTCTGGAGTTACAATCAAAGCAGCACAAGCTTCTCTGTGGACCCTCAGTGCCTTTTGCTTAATTTAATGAACAACACAAGACCAAAACAACAAAGATCCAATAAGTATAACCAGAGTTATGAATTTTTAAACAATAAACTGAAATGTAGTGCTTAAAAGCATAAGGCGCCAACGGGAGATATCTGGTTGCTCGAGGTCAAAATGAAACGTTCAGGTTTACCGTGATCGAGTGTGGGTCGGATATAGGGACCAGCCATGGACTTCTGCAAAATACCTTGTTTGCGTCGATGTCAAAGATGAGATGCGAGAAGCAAAGAGGTGAAGCGTCATCGATGATCCGTAGAGTGAAGAAGATGCATCAGCGTTGAGCCGCATAAAGACAAAGATGCATCAGAAATAGAGGCAATGCACCGCGCAGTCGGCGATGCGATGTACTTGATCCTTGCAGGAGATTTGCCGGTTCTGAGCGGCACAATGGCATTGATGCATGGAGCTTTGCTAGAGCAGTACCTTATATTCACTTCCAAGGGCCCAGGACTAGTATGGCACCACTTTGTAGGTAAAGACTCATAAATGGTAGCGTCCAGGTGTTGCAGGTGAGTTGGAAGTCTTTTATTTCCCTGAGACTTCAATCAGGAGGCAAGCAAGCAAGCCCTTGGGGTCACTTTGTCAGGCAGCAGGACGGCACGGCAAACCAGGAGTCCAGCAGAGTAGGAGTCCAGCAGAGTGGCAGTCCTTGTAGCAGCACAGCAGTCCTTCTTCCTGGCAGAGAGTCCACACCTCCCAAAGAGTACTGAAGTGGTGGTGTCAGAGGTCTAGTAATTATATCCAGTTGTGCCTTTGAGGTGAGGAGACTTCAAAGAGATGCCTTTGAAGTCCACATTGTCCCAGCCCTGTCTCCAGACTCACTACAGGGAGGTATGCAGCTCTTTTTGTGGGGACAAAGCCTATTCATGTCAGCTCCTCCCTCCCATCCTGCCCATGATGGTCCATCAGGATGTGGATGGCCCATCAGTCACACCTAAGCTCCCTTTGTTTGGGGCTGTATAGAAGAAATGCACAAAGCCAAACTCCCCCCCACAGGTGTGTATTCAGATACAGGCAGAAGGCTACAAATGGCTAATGTAAGAAAATTCCAACTTTCTAAAAGTGCAATTTTTAGAATTACAATTTAAAATCAGTCTTCACCATGAGTTGTGATCTTAAATTGTGATTCCAGAGATAAAAGACTTGGAGGGCCAATCTCTTCCCAAATGGGAATTACACTTATAAAATGTAGAAAGGTCATCCTAAAGTTATCTTATGGGAGCGATTGCCTAGCAGTAGGAAAACATTTATTTTTTCTCTACCAGGACATGTAAAATGTAAAGGTAAATGTCCTAAATTTTAAATACACGGCATCCTGGCCTTGGGATGGCTAGGGCTTACCTTAGGTGTGGTGTATATGTGTTAAAAAATGAAAGTTTGAACCAGGCAAAAGGTTTAACTTGCTAGGTCGGCATGGCAGTTTAAAACTGCACCCACAGGCTCTGCAAGGGCAGACCTGAGGCATGTTTAAAGGGCTACTTAAGTGTGTGGCACAACCAGTGCTGTAGGCCCATTAGTAACTTTTAAATTACAGGCCATGGGCACATGTAGTGCTTATTACTAGAGACTTATACGTTAATTAAATATTCAAATTGTTGCTAAGCCAATGTTACCATGTCTTAAGGAGAGAGCACAAGCACTTTAGCACTGGTTAGCAGTGATAAAGGGCACAGAGGCCTCAAGCCAACGAAAACAAATTCAGATTAAAAGGGGAGGAGGAAGGCAAAATGTTTGGGGGTGACCTTGCTGAAAGGGCCATTTCCAACACTAACCATCCCTCGATTCAATGCACCTAATATTGGCATATTTCTATTATAAACACAGAAGGTTAAAGTTTTTGCTAACGCCTTGGTGAACAGACTACTGTGGGTTCCTAATTCATCCTGACCGATGTTGCTTTATGTGTAGCAATAGTACGTATCACTGTATTTGAAGGGCACACATCTAGCAAACTGATAACCCATGTGTGTTGCTATTGATTAATTTCCAGAAAGCATTTTATTCATTCGACTGGTACTTTCTCAGTTGTGTCCTGCTACAAACTAGTTTTCGGCCTAGGTTTCAAAGATCCATTCAAATCCTCTACTCTAAAACCTCAGCATAAGTACAAGTAAATGGCATGGAATCAAACCCCTCCCAATCCACAGAGGCATAAGGCAAGGGTGTCCACTTTCTCCCCTTTTATTTGCACCAGCAGTAGATCCCTTGGCTTGTTTAGTTTATTTATTTTATATATTTATTTATTTGAACATTTATATAGCGCGAACCAGAACCCTTGCGGGTATCAGAGCGCTTTACAGGGTAAGTGTCTTAGTTACACAGTACAAGTTAGATGACATAAAGTTCAATGCAAGTCAATGATAGTATACACATCGTCTCGTAGATACATAGGTATATGGTACATAACAAAACGTTCCCTGTATATCAAGCATAATGTAGATATACTATCTATGATATCTAGCTGGACAGTAGACAATATAAAATTCCATGTCGCAGATACGTTTGGTCGCATTGTTATGTGCAGATATGGGGATAGAGATGACACAATGGTACAGAGGACAGAAAAGACCTGTATGCAGATGGATGACATGCTACTTTATCTAACTAACCCTCAGATATCAGGGCACTGCCTTATCCTCGTACTATTCCTGTACAAGTAGTCACCTGGACTCCAGGTTAAATGGTTGAAATCCCTATTGGCCCTACTTAAGGGCAGTAATGAGAACATAAACTGGCAAAATGCACTTCACTTGAGCTCCTGAGAATTCTCTATCTGGGCATCAACATCACACTAGTCCCGACCTTTACATGGAGCCTTAACCTTTGCCCTGTAGTGACAGAAATGAAGAAAGATCTCCATAAAGGGGCTAAGCACCCGCTCCTTGTCCCTGGCAGGGTGCCACTGTTCAAAATGTTGGTTCTCCCATGCTTCCTTTATGTCCTGCAAAATTTTCATGCTTGTAATCCCGTTCACAAATCTAGCCACTACTGTCCATATTTCCTGTGGGTCTGTAGCCCACTGTGCATTGCAATAGATAAGCCCAGAAAGATGCACGCATGATGGGGAGTGGCAGATATTTGCATCTACTGCTGGGCGGCCCATATCCTGGTGGTTAACGACTGGCTGTGTGGAGGATGGAATGACCGGCTTTCCTGACGGAACTTGCCCTCCTTGATTTAGAAAAGCTGATGAGTATTTTGGAGCCCCCATCCCTCAGCATCTTCCTGCAATCACTAGGTTGCTCTTTCTAAATTGGCGTTCTGCACTGAGCCTACACGCAAAAGCTAGGGCGCAAAATTGACACAAAAAACTGCTCTATGGCATGGATGCAGACTGAGACACACAACCAAACTGGAAGGTTTCAAGAGATGGAGTTTAATCAGCGTTACTAATCTGTGGATATCGGGCTGTGTTCACAGATGAAGCCTTTCCAGGACCTCTGGGTACAGATTATCCTGGCCCATTTCCAATTCTATAAATATCTGAAGCTTCACCACGCACTTCAGAACTGCCAAGTAGAACTATAAAAACTCCCAGAGTACAACCCACACTGCACGCACATCCTGATTAGTCCTCTAGGGAAGAGAAGTATCCCACGGATGAATCACTCCTTACAGACGCGTCCAGCACGTCTCGCAGGTTGGGGGGGCTGGGCGTCGTGCAGGTGGAGGTAAATTCCCTTACCTTTGCCCACCCGGTCCGTTCCCGCATCGCCTCTGCTTCTCACAGGAAGAATGATTTAGGCCCAGATCTCTGTACTGGGGTGAATGTATGACATTGTTCTGCATTCTGTCCATTAATTTTTCTTTTTGAATTTGTCACTCCGAGTGGGACGGGTATGCCCAGACATGGGTCCCGTGCTCTCCATGCCACTGGAGTCAAGCTATCCTGGCTGATTAGGGCTGACAGCCAGAAACCGGTCCTAGGATGCTTGTTTCCAGTTCAGGGAGGACCGGGCCAGGCAGTTTGGGCTGGACTGCTCCCATTGGGCGAAGGGTCAAGACTGATTTGCATATGGCTGGGTCAAAACTGGAATGGCAAGGTGAGCAAAAAAACGATGGATTGAGGCCCAGATCTCTGTACTGGGGTGAATGTATGACATTGTTCTTTTTGCATTTCTCACAGGCACCCTCAATCCCCTTCCCTAAGGCAATTACAGCGCTGCAATGGCAGCGTTGTGATTGGCTGGGACGCCGACCACACAGGCATCTATGGGGAGGCCATTTTCTCCATGTAGGCTGCATGCAGCCTACATGGAGAAAAGGCAGAGTTTCTATGACTGGTTTGGTCGGCCCTGGGGCCAACCAAACAGCCAGCGCCCACAGAGTGGGCAAGCCACTCCTCCCCTGCTCTACAGCAGGACCACCCACCTGCCCGCCCCCAACCAAACCCTTCTTTCCCTCAGTGTGCGAAGCAGAAACATAAAATGGCATTTATAATACCATTTTATGTTTCTGCTTCTTGCACTGAGAGAAAACAGTGGGGTGACGCTCCTCCGCCCACATGGAAGAGCCGGCCCTGACTCCTTAGTTATTAATGACTATGATGAACTAGCTGCTCACTGGGGGAGATGGGTGAGATGGGTGGGCCCACTGTGTGACACGGATTAGAGGGAGGCTAGGATGGCCTCAAATGAAATTACTATATTTACCCGTCTCAGGATGATACAGCTGAAATACCTATATATCACTGATTCTACATCAGGACTCCTATGGAATGCTCGATGTCTCCCTAGGCCCTCTTGCTTTTGTTCTGCAGAACCAAATGGCAATTTTTATATATGGTTTGGTAATGCCTCAAAATAGCCAATATTGGACCACGATTTGGGAAAGGCTGGTCCGAGACTATTAGAAAGAACAATTGTTCTTACTTAAAGAGTGGTGTTGCTGTGGATCCTCGATGATGTGGGGGTACCAATGGGGAGCAGACGTTTGTGGGAATGGCCACAGTTGTCGCCAACAGAGACATTGCCCGTATTTGGATCTCACCTAATCCGCCTGCTCTAGAGACTTGGCAGGCTGCAATGGACTGGTGCGCTAAGGTAGAGAAACCAATCTATAAAGACAAGCAATGCTCCCATAAATATTGGGAAATATAGGGATTATTGTGGTTTATAAAGGGAATTATGTTATAGGGGACCTCCACAGAGGTATGCTAGGAGATTCAAGTGGAATAGAATAGATGTTTGTTAGGTACACCGTGATTCTCTTACTTTGGTTGGGTACATTGGAAAACAATTAAGTTAATTTTTCAAAAACAATTATTCATTTCTCTGCCTCCTGTGATGAGTTGTCAGCCTCAAGTGCAAATTATGCTTCTGCCATGATCCTTGTTTCTTAGTCTCCCTTGATCCTACAGCCTCAGAGATTAGGAGCCAACAGGCATTTTTGTAATATCCCCCTGCAAATGGAGCAATCGATATTCTTGCAACTAGACTCACTAGAATTGTTTGCATGCAAAGGGAGCCCGGCAAACAGCTCTCCAGACAGTAATAGCTTTCAGACAAGAGCTTGGGGAACTGGTCGAAGTCAGGTAGATTCAGGGTGAACACCGGCCCGATGTGCAGTACATGGGAAGCCCAGAAGGGAGAGCAAGGTGAAGAAATTCTGAAAATGACCAGCTTTGGTCAAACAGCAGGGCAAATAACCCTAATTTATAATCCATTATAATAGGAAAAACACAAACCTGTACAAAGCCCCCTGAAGCCGAGCATACACATTCTATACCACTGTAAAGCCTCAAATCAAATACCAAGAAGTTATCAGGAAATACAGCCCTATAGAAACACAAGTTAAAAGCTTAATTTGCACCGGTGGTTTCTGGTGCTCAGCACCAGCACTTAATCATTAACAACAGCGCTTTTCATGAGCACCAGTTAAAGACACAGGGGCATATTATCAAGAACGGCGTTAAAATGATCGCCGCTTTAGCGCAGCCGTGATAATGGGCATGATAATATGCCCTTGAGAAGTCCAATAGAAGCCCAGGTTCACACCACAACATGGGCTTCTATTGGAATTCTCAAGGGCATATTATCAAGCCCATTATCGCCCCTTTAGAGGCAGTTTCCTGCCGCTAAAGCGGCGATAATTTTAACGCCGTTCTTGATAATATGCCCCACAATATTTTGGTAGACACGTGAAGATTAAGGGGCATATTATAAAGCCCAATTTCGCTGCTTTAGTGGACGTTTTCGGTCGCAAAGTAGCAATTTAAATATCGCTCTATTATCAAGGACACGCTAACGCGTGTTTCCTTGAGTTAGCAGCCGTCTTTTCTCCACTTTGCATGTCAGCAATATATATCGCTAATGACATGCAAAGTGGGCGTTCTTCCCTAAACCTACATGGAAACAGTCACAGACACAACTACTCACTATTTACAATGCGGCCCCGGACCCGCGACGCGATAAATAAAATTGCGCTAAGCGGGGTTATCGCAGGATTTTAACACCTGCTTTATTCTTGACTTAACCATCATTTGCATGGGAGGTGGATTGAATGGTTAAGTGCACGCTTGCCTATTAGCAAGCTGTTCAGTAGCGATGTACAATTATCGCTGCATTTCCAACGTTATTGCCGGTTATCGCCATCTATCACAGGATTTTACATCACCTGTGAGCTAAGCGTTGCTGATACGCCGCTAACACGGCGATGTATTCCAGCGATATACGGCAATAATGAAAAACGCGCTATGCGCGTTTAGCGATAATTATCCCTTGTCCTTGTTAATATGCCCCTAAGTGATTTCCCCAGAGTCACAGTATATTAACCACTGAGAAAGTGCCTTAGAAAGCCAGCGAAAGTGTAGAGATTTTCGAAGTACCATACAATATGATATTTTGCTTTTGGAAGGTCTTTTTTCCAACACATGTTTGCCCATTCTCAGCGATCTGATGCCGAGTAGAGGCTATATGTATTGCACAACAAATCAGCAACCTGCAATAGGCTAAATATAGTGCAGGCCCTATAAACAGGGTTTGAGGTAAAAAGAGGAATTGTGGTTAGACGTCGGGGAAATCTGCTTAGGTGCTGATTTTCATATCATTGCTAGGCTGATAAGAGTTTGCAATTATTTCATTTTCAATTGACTGCTGATATTTTATATTCAAATCACTGCTGAGGTTTAAGTAAATAAAGGCGAAACACATTATTAGACCCACAGAATCATAGAGAAATGCTTTCGATTAAGACACTATTTAACATAAATATGATACACCTAAGATTAATTGTTCGTTAATACTTTTGAGTACATTTGTTTCATAGGTGATTGTCACGTGAAATGTAACTTGTAAGTAGGTAATCAAACACATTTACTCTATCCTTGTGTAATGAAGCAGACATTGAAATGTTCGGAAATAAGCATAGCCCGGCTGCAAGCCTTCACACTTCTGTAAAACTGATCGTTAGATTCTCCCGAGCAAAGTAAATACTTCCATCAACAGAAAAAAAACACACTGCACGAAAGCAAAAAAATGTGCACATCAAGAGGCAGAAAGCACTGGAGACTAATTACTCCTCCTCAGGTCATGTCTTTGACAGCTCTGTGACAGTTTTACTCAACCAGCCATCCTTGAAGAAACATTGCTTGCTTCACAAACTCCAGAGAGCAGAAATATGTGTGTTTGCTGAGAGCTGTACACATTAAATCAAGACTACAGCTTAGCCATCTCTCTCATTCTGTAACATTTTTTAAAACGGAATTATCCCAGTTGACACATTTGGCTACAGATCTCCAATATCCCATCCCTGGACTGTTTGTCCAATAATGCATTTATTAATATATTGTATTAATTCAATATGAACATTAGTCGCTTGTCATAAGTTTAATGCACAATATAAAGGGCAAGTTTTGCTTTCATCGTGCATTTCTACTTTCCGTGTGCTGATTTACAAATGGAAGATCAATAATGTTAATTTGATCATTAAAATACATGTTCTATGTTGCAGAAAACTGTCAGGTATATATGTTATCAATCTATTTTTCATGGACATTCATTACTAGAGCTGAAAGATAACTAATTGTGCAGTATTGCTCCCAGGTCCCTGTTTTTTGTGAGTTACGTGTGAAGGAATCACGCAGGATGCTGGACCTCTGCAAATATTGTTGGATGGCTCGTCCGTTCTATTTGGTGCATGTGTTTGGGGACTCTCTAAGTATTGCTGACGGGTTGAATGCACTCTTAATAGGCGGACAGGCATCAACCAATTTTGGCGGATGTCCCATATCCACCAAACTCTAAATCACAACCTTAATGTCACTTACACTGTGGCATCTACCTGGAATATTCATAGGGGCAGATTTATGTTCCCTGGCGCATCCCTGCAAATCAGCATGGATGCGCCAGGGAAGATGCGTCACGCAAGTTTGCCCTTGCGCCACCGCAGATGCGCCACATTTACAATGCGGTGCATCGTGGCGCAAGGACAAGCAGATACGTGACGCATCTGCCGGCGTAAGGTTGGCGCAGTGCTGAAGTTGCGTCGCAAGCGCGACGCAACTCCAGCACTGTTCCGAACCTACCCTATCCCTAACATGTGGCGTCAAGCCGTATGCCTGCTTCAAGCAGGCGCAGGGTTTGACGCATCAGCGTTGGGAAAGTGACTCAGTGAAATGTTATAGATTTCACTGAGTCACTTTTCAGGGGCGTTCCTGCGACGGAACGCCCCCCCTGAGTAGAAACGCCCACATGAAACCTGATGCAGGTTTTATGTGGCGCAGGGCTTTACACCGTGACGCATCTCCATAGATGCGTCACGATGTAAATGGGGCGCAACATGGCGCAGGGTTTACGCCGCCGCTGCGTCACAAAAGTGACGCAACGGCGGCGTAAAAGTGGCGCAAGTCTGATATAAATCTGCCCCATAGTATTCTACGCCTTCCCACAGATGATCTTTCATTGAACCTTGAGGGGCATATTTACAATATTTTGGCATAGGGCAGCGTCACAAGCCTTCTAGCTACGCTGCCCTACGTCAAAAGAAAAAAGCAGGAATGTGCCGTATCTATAAGATACACTGCATTCTTTATCTTTCTGCCGGCGCATGCCAAGAAGGCTTCCTTGCACCATGGTGCAAGCGTATTTGTGCTGTTTGTATGATTTTTTGGGTGCAGGAAGCGATGCGTTCCTACACCAAAACAACCAATGGAGGCACTTTCTTCATTCTTTGTATGCTGCAGCACACACGGAAAGAGGAGAAAAATAGGAAAAAAGTAAACATTTCTCCTTGTTACGCCTGCTTTGGGAATGCATTAGTTTTGGCGCTGCCCTAGATTTATGTTTTGTTTTAAATCTGGGGCAGTGACAAAAACCATGGGTGTTGCATGGAAGCACCCACAGGAACACCCAAGAAATGCCCCTTTCACACAGAGTAAGGCATTGCCTTACTCCATATCTACAAGGTCATGGGTGGCTTTGCTTGGCCTTGTAAATATGGTCTGGCACAGCGTGCCTCCAGAGTGTCACAACAGTGATGCTCCAGTGGCGTAAAAGGGCATTGTAAATATCCCACAGAGAGTTTACACTTCCATTGAGAATCCATTCTGCTTTTGCCTTTCCCAAATACTCTGTCCTGAAGGCTGTTCTACTTTTCAGTTGAAGGGATATCACTGGTATTTGTAATGGCTCCTTGAAAACAGCAAGAGAAAGGCTATCTTCAGGTTTCTACTCATGGGAATTCATGAGATACTAAGTCCCGGCATCAGCACTTAACCTCAGAATAAAAACGGTCTTGCTTCTTCTCTCGGATTCCTTTTGAGTTCCCTGCACCAAGAGAAGCAAATCCAGTGGTGGGCATCAACAACATCTGTTGAGACGTCTAGAATCATGATTTAATGTAGATCTTGAAACTAATATCCCAGATGGATTGAGCACGGAGGAAGAGATAAGGGTACATAACTAGCATTGCGATTTAGATCTGTGTCAATATGAAAATTTGTGATTGAAATCTTAATAGATATCCCCTTTGGCATCTTTGAGGCAAGGAAGCCTGAAGAAAGTGCTCCAGGTGGCAGGGACTAGCCACCAGGAGTAAAAGGAGACAGAATCGTCAAAATCGGCCCAACGAGGCCCAAGATATGTCCTGCTGAAGTTTTGGGTGACCTTTGACCTATTTTCAGCAGCAAAGCACGTGGAGCTTGACCGCCATACTTGAGTCGATTTCTGCCACTGAAGTGAGCCCAGGGCCCAGAGGCTGCCTTTGAGAAGCAAGATAAGAAAGGGGAAGTGTCGTCACGCTTCCCCCACAAAAAATAGGCCCCCGAACTGCATCCCTGAGCCCTGGTGAGAAAACTGGTGCAGGTGACTACTGTCGCACTCCCTCGGTTCCAAGGAGGGGCCCCAGGACCCCATTCCTGAGACTCGAGAAGCACAGAGGGGTGGGAGAGCACCTTCGCACAATGGTGCTCTCCCCCGTTTGAAGAAGGAAGGGGCCCAGGACACAATTCCTGGGCTCCGAAAATATCATTGCTTCATGGAGCACCATTGCGTTTCTCTGTGGGAGGAGGAAGGGGCACAGGACTCCATCCCTGGCCCGAGAATCAAAGACGGCTGGCAACACAACACACGTATACCCTCAGGAGCAGGCAGACCAAAGTGAAGTGCCAGTTCCCACGGCAGCAAGCAAGTGTGTTGCCCGTGTGGGAAGCCGGTAATAGCTGGGAGGATGGGCTGCCTGAGATGCTCTCCCACATTAGCCAATGCCCGTGGGGTGTCCAGGTGGGACTGGGCACCCCAAGAAAAAGAAAGTGCGACACAAGGCTGCCTTTGTTGAAAAAAAGGAAACCAAAATGAAAACCTAAGAAGCAAAAGGAAGAGCAGCTCTCTCCAGAGCAGTGGGAGAGCCGTTGCTATGATATGCAGGAACGCTGTGCGAGGAGCCCTGCATTACCATGCAGGCTCCTCAGTTTCGCCACATTTAAAACAATGAAAAACCCTCATCTGTGGCTTGTGGTGACCCCAGAAGTGCTGAGTCACCACCAAAATGGTGACAAAGTGTGGGGGGCCTGCAGGAGCAGCGCAGCCTCCCCCCCAAGGAAGTGCAAGAGTACTCACCCTAAGTTTGGTGGAACTCTGGAAGGATACACTCTCAAGGGTTCCAAGTGTTTTTCAAGCCTTCTCTAAGCTGGAACATTTGTTCTACAGCTGGGAAGGCTGCACTGTCTAGCGGCAGTGACTATGGCTGCAGTGGTTGTGGCCTAACATGGTACAATGTGGGTTTTCATGTTGAGAAATATCCTCTAGGGGCGAAAGGTGGTAATTGCACTTTGATTGAGTACAACAGAGATGTCCTTTAGGCACCAGGGTTAAAGGGCAACATGCTATTCAAAGTGTATGATGCAGACACCCTCTAGGGGTGAATGATTATAATTGCCTAGCGTTGTGATTCTAAAGTTAATGCCCTTTAGGGGCTGTGGTTAAAGTGTGCATTTCATGCTAACAGTAATTTTGATAACACAAATAATTCAGATTTGCCTATACATTCTACTTGCACCTTTGTTTAATGGAGTAATGAGGCTGATAGCCACTTGTGAAAGCTTTATTGCCAGTAGTAAGTGTTCTCACCCAAAGTTATGCTCACATATTGCAGCTGCATACAGGTGAAAGTTTTTGACATGTGGTTTGTTGGTCTAAATCTCCCTTTGGGAGAGACAAGAATGATTATGCAATGTCATCCAAAAATATCAGCTTGTGTATATTTGTCAATTTCTTTCTTAGCATTGAGTAGTGTGTGTGTGTAATAAATGTTCTTTTTCTTTTTTAAAAAAAAGCACAAACTGGACAATCATTTCTTGAATGTCAATATTGTGTATCTGCGAATGATGATTACTAACCTACACCACCTCCCTTCAGTAGGCTTTGGACTGCTCTGCAATGCTACCCTATGAGAGTCAAGCGCTACAATGGGGTGTTTGGTTCCTAGTGGAGGACAAATGGAGATCCATTACTTTTGCAGGGCACACAACTAATGACTCATTTTCTAACAGGCCACTGGCCTTTCCATTGCAAAAAAAACAATTCGGTATTTTTAATGATAGGGCATATACAAAAATTACCTGGTTTGTAACATGCAGCTTTAGGGTCAGATAAGCCTGCCTTAGGGCTGACTTATATGTATTAAAAAGGAAGTTCTGGGCTTTGTCATTATTTTAAATGGAAATGTTGATCAAGAACAGCACTTCCAGCCAGAAGTGTTTTTTTTGCTGTTTTATCAGGTGCTACTGGACCTGAAGGTATTGGAGTGCTTTTCATGAACACCAGTTACATTACACAAGGACACATTCATGTTTGGTAGGCACAGGGAGATTATGTGATTGACCCAGAATCACAGGATGTTGAGCAGCTCCAGCCATTAAGCAACATCCAAACGCAGTGGCAGGCTGTAAGTCTTGCTTTGCCACACTTGGGGTGGCACAATCAGTGCTGCAGTCCATGAGGGACACTTTAACTTACGGTGCCAGGTAATCCTTCTACCATATAATAGGGATTTACAGTAAGTTATCCGAAACCAATTGGATATAAGCCAATTAAACATACACATTTGAGTGTTAGAGCACTTAAACTGAGGCCTGTTCAGTAAGGCACAGTGCATCACAGAATCATTACACCAGTTCCTAAAAGTCAAAAGGTGGGTCAAAAATTGGGGGTGAACCTGCAAAAGCACATTTCCTCATACTTTCCAGCTGCCATCCACAGTAGATATTTTTGTTCCTCTATGCCGTTGTGTTCAATTGTGTGAGTAAATGTTTGAGATGGGCATGTTTTTTTGTGTGTATAATGCAATTGTATGTGTGCATCTGTGAGGAAAAGCACATGAGCATGCCTCTTGGTGAATGTATTTTGGCAGCAACGTACAGTCCTTTTGATAACCATGGAAGACAGTCCTTTTACATGAATTTTTAAGAGAAGGGACCACGGCCCCCACTAGATTATTCTTGTGTGATCTTCATGGTTACTAAAAATATAAATCCTGATTCTTATAATATTCAGGAGGATTTTGCAATCAATGCTACTTAAATATCCATTTAACTTATTATTATTTCACACAAGTAATGATTTTAAATATCTTAAATATGTCCCTAGGGATAAAGGATGACCAATCCAAAAGTTGATGTACATTTCAGTATGTGTTTCTTGTATTCATGGGTTCCACAATTTTCATCACTTGTTTCAAAATAACATCAAAACCTGCATGCTATTTTGTGCAGTTATGGAAGCAATAACCACCATGTGGATTTGTGAAATTAACTTGTGGCACAAAAGTGATATTTGCAAAATAATGCTAGGAAGATACAATAAAGTCCTTTACGGTTCCTTACTAAGTTATTGGATGGCACATTTCCAAGGTATAGGTTGTACATTTTTTGTTTTTCTCAGTTTTAATTACAGTGATTGTTCCATTTTTGCATCAATTTGTTATAAGGGGAGGACAAGACAGTTGCAGGCCTGACTGGGTTTTTATTTCGCCATTTACTCGTTTTGTAGGTTTTGTCTTGGAGTGGACCGTTCCATCCCTCTTCTAATAAATTATTGTTGATGCTTGTCATCCCTTCTTATTCCTGCAAGGGTCTTCATCAGAGCCAATGTACTGGATTATCCATTCTTGACTTAAATCCTTCTCGTTCATGTTCTTACTTATTGGCCTATGTTTTATAATTCTGCCTCCCCGGTGTACTTATGTCTGTTTGTGTGTAATGCTCTTTCTTTCCACTTTGCCTGGATTGGGCATCATCTTTACTCAAGCACCTGAGTAAATAAAGTCTAATTGTGAATTTGGTATCTTACAGGTACAACATCTATTGAATCAGTCCATAAGTGGATAATGGATACTTCTTACACAGGCTTTACCCCATAACAGGAGCAGGCATATTTGACTGCTGTGGTCGTTCTTGCAATATTAAGCCTATGTTAAAGGTTTAGCTCTGTGATTCAGCAGTGTGTATCTGAAGAGGGATGATATGAGCTGAGTGGGCAACAGTGAGTTCTCACATGTCATACTCATATTCTAAATTGAAAATATGTATCTGTGGCAATATCCGACACTGGTGCACGTACAGATTGTGATCCAATTGTTGGGTTGGCCTATTAGATCTTGCGGTCAGTTAAGATCACACCCATAGCTTAACAGCATTTCAACCACTGTTTATGTTCAGGATGAAACATGGTTTGGCTGTCGGAGTGTGCAGGGAATGGAGATATAACATGAATTTGAAAAGGGTTGCATTGAGCATGAGCAACCAGAAGCAGTTGACTTTCTTTGCTGAGGTGTTGAGAATGAGTGTACAGTGAACAATTTATCTGTGTACAGTATCCGTGGCAAATTTACTCAGGTGAGGGCATATTCAAGCAATTATGATTTAGCCAATGGATATCCCACAATTATCAAGGTCTGGAGGTTTGAAGGGATATGTCTAAGCTGTAGAAGTCTCTGAATGCAGTCCTCCTACGCTACCACTGAGCACAAGACTGTTATTGTAAATCTGGCTACTACTTTTATTCTAGTGCTGGTGGAAAGGACTCATCTATTGTTATTAAGCACTAGAGTGCACAAAGTGATATGTGCCTTGGACCTGGCCATCTGTGCAGGGTCACGCCAAAACATTGCCTTTTTCCATCCACTTTTTTCTGAATTTGTTTTTGTTGGCTGTTGGAAGGCGTTCCCCGGGGAGGCTGCGGAATGCGTTCCTGACCACCCGGAGGCCCACCTTACCCAGAGTTAGGCCGAGCAAGAGCAGGGAGGCCCTTCCTGGAAGGATCTTGTACCTAGGATCGCACACGCTGCTCTTACTCTCTTCTTCGGATAGAGGGACACCACACAGTAATTAGTTGTAAGATAATATGCTTTTATCGGTGGTTGTCAGGGATCTTTATGATCCGGCAGGCAGGTGCAGAATTAATGCCACAAGCGGCAGCTATCTCGTGATGAGGGGAAAAGGGGTAGCGGGACAGTCTTTGAATCAGTGTCTCTGCGAGGTATCCGGCGCCCAGCTCTCAATCCTCGAGCTGAGGGGATGTTGCTTCTCTCGGCAATCTCTGCCGATTCTCTTGGAGGAGCGGGCCGCGAGTCACTCAGCAGGCACCGGAGGGTCGTAGTTCAGGGAGCCGCGACGGCGTCAGCAGGGCTCAGATGGTTCAGAGTTCGGGGAGCCGCGACAGCGTCAGCAGGGCTCAGATAGTTCAGAGTTCGGGGAGCCGCGACAGCGTCAGCAGGGCTCAGATGGTTCAGAGTTCGGGGAGCCGCGACAGCGTCTGCAGGGCTCAGGTGGTTCAGAGTTCGGGTAGCGTTCTTCTGTTCGGGGAGCGATCGAGCCGCGACCAAGTCAGCAGGCTCTCGTCAGTCCAGGTCTTCTCTGCTCCTCGTCCCTTCAGCACCCCTTGTTATACTCCCCCTCCTCTTTGAAGTCCGGAGTCCTCGCGGAGAGGGGTCTGGTGCCTGGGGGGCGGTGTGATGGGGTTTCCTGTCGCTCGGCCCTTTGATCTGTTCAGGTGGGTCCGGGAGGGACTCCAGACGCCCAGCAGGCGAGGCGCCCGCTCACCGGGGGCCTGGTGGTCGATCGAAACCTCCCTCAGGGGAGAGACCAGAGGTGTGAATGGGTCGGCGCCTCTCGGTCTGGTTTGGGGGGGGGGTTTCGTTCGCCCTTGGCCGGGCATGCGTGTTGGGGATCTGGTAGGCCCTCGGGATGTTGGCCCACGGGAGCCGGAAGGCCGTGTCCACGAGGTTCGGCGTGGTTGTAGTGTAACTTGCTGGTCGGGAGGGCCCACGCCACGAGGCCGGTCTCACACGTGCCCCCCCCAGCTGAAAGGCGGGGAGAACTACCCATCCACTTGGGGGTTCTCCTCGCTGAAGCGGAAGAATCGGGACAGGCCGTCCGCGTTGGCGTGGTCCGTCCCGGGGCGATGTTCCACAGTGAAATCCATCCCTTGGAGGGAGATGGACCAGCGTAGCAGCTTGGGGTTTTCCCCTCGCATCTGCATCAACCACTGCAGGGGTCGATGATCTGTTTGTACTCGGAAGTGTGTTCCGAACAGGTAGGGCCGTAGCTTTTTGAGGGCCCAGACTACTGCGAAGGTCTCTCTTTCAATTGTGCTCCACCGCTGTTCCCGGGGCAGCAACCTTCGGCTGATGAAGGCTGTGGGTCGATCTATGCCTTTGTCGTCGAACTGGGAGAGGACTGCCCCGATGCCGTGTTCCGAGGCGTCTGTCTGGACCACAAACTCCTGGGCGTAGTCGGGTGCTTTGAGCACTGGAGCCGCGCACATGACGGCCTTTAGGGTGTCGAACGCCTTCTGGCAGGAGGGAGTCCAGTGTACTTTCTTGGGGTGTTTTTTTGGAGGTTAGTTCTGTGAGGGGGCCTGCGATGCTGCCATAGTTCTTAATAAACCTTCGGTAGTAGCCGATGAGGCCCAGGAAGGCCCGGACTTCCGTTTGGGTTGCGGGGGGTTCCCAGGACAAGATGGCGTCGATCTTCGGCTGGAGGGGGGCGACCTGCCCACTTCCCACCTGGTGCCCCAAATAGGTTACGGAGCCGTGCCCAATTTGACATTTGCTGGCTTTGATGGTGAGGCCGGCCCGGCGCTGAGCCAGCAGGACTTGACGGAGGTGCTGGAGGTGCTCGGCCCATTGGGAGCTGAAGACCGCTATGTCGTCGAGGTATGCTGCGCTGAACCCCTCTAGTCCGGACAGGACCCTGTTCACCAGCCGCTGGAAGGTGGCCGGGGCATTCTTCATTCCAAACGGCATCACCCTAAAGCGGTAGTGTCCATCCGGGGTGGAGAAGGCGGAGCGCTCCTTGGCTCCCTCGGTGAGGGCAATCTGCCAGTATCCACTAGTCAGGTCGAAGGTGCTGAGGTAGCGAGCGGCCCCAAGGCGGTCAATGAGCTCGTCGGCACGGGGGATAGGGTGAGCGTCCGCTCGGGTGACCACATTGAGTCCTCGGTAGTCCACACAAAACCTCAGCTCGGGGGCAACACCCGGGGTAGTCGCTTTCGGGACCAGGACTACCGGGCTGGCCCAGGGGCTGTCGGAGGGTTCAATCACCCCGAGGTCTAGCATCTTCGCCACCTCGGTCTGGATGCAGGTTCGGACCCGATCAGGGACCCGGTAGGCCCGATGTCTCACTGGCGGGCTGTCGCCGGTGTTCACATCGTGGACACACCAGTTGGTGACCCCAGGGGTCAGGGAGAAGAGGTCCGCGAACTGCCCTAGTAGCTGGCGGTAGTCGTCGGACTGTTGGGCTGTGAGGGCGGTTGACAGTCTCACTCCCTCCACGGACCCATCGGTCTCTTTCGCCCCCAGGGGGTCTGGAAGGGGCTCGGTGTCTTCTTCGGCCCCATCGTCGGTGGCCAGGAGTAAACTCAATTCGGTCCGTACAAAGTGAGGTTTGAGCCGGTTCACGTGGAGAACCCGGAGGGGGTTCCACGGGGACTGCACATCGACGAGATAGGTGACCTGGCTCTTCCGCTCGACCACCTTGAAGGGCCCAGTCCATTTATCTTGGAGAGCGCAGGGTCTCACCGGGGCCATGACCCAGACTTGTTGGCCCGGCTGAAACTCGACCAGCGTAGCATTCTGGTCATACCAGCGCTTCATTTCTTCCTGACTAGCCTCGAGGTTCGCTTCTGCGAGTTCTCTGAATTTTCGGGTCTGGTTGCGGAGCGCCAAGATGTATCGGAACACATCCGGAGGGGTCCCCCGGGGGGTTGTTTCCCACCCCTCCCTGACCAGGCTCAGGGGTCCTCAGACGGGGTGTCCATATAGTAGTTCGAATGGGCTGAATCCCAGGGATTTTTGGGGAACCTCCCAGTAGGTGAACAGGAGACATGGGAGGAGGACGTCCCACCTCCGGCGTAGGGGTTCCTCGAGGCCCAGGATCATTCCTTTCAGTGTTTTGTTAAAGCGCTCGACTAGGCCGTTTCCTTGGGGGTGGTACGGGGTGGTGAATTTGTACGATACTCCGCACTGCTGCCAGAGGGACTTCATATATCGGGAGATAAAGTTCGTACCCCGGTCACTCACGGCTTCGCGGGGGAACCCCATGCGGGAGAAGATCCCCATCAAGGCCCGGCCTACCACGGGGGCCGTCACAGTGTGGAGAGAGATGGCTTCGGGGTAACGGGTGGCATGATCCACCAGGACGAGGATGAACCGGTGGCCCTGGGCGGTCTTGGGGTCCAGCGGTCCCACAATGTAGATTCCTACCCGCTCAAAAGGGGTACTGACGACGGGGAAGGGCTGTAGCGGAGCCTTGCGCTTGCCCCCACTCTTTCCGCTGGCCTGGCACGTGGGGCAGGACTTGCAGTGGGCCTCCACATTTTCTCGCATCTTGGGCCAATAGAAGTGGGTGACGAGTCGTTGGTAGGTCTTATCTTGGCCTAAGTGTCCGGCCAGGGGTACATCATGGGCCAGGCCCAGGAGGAGACTTCGGAAGCGTAGGGGTACCACTAGTACCCGGGCCGATCCCAACTCGGCCGACTTCTGTTCGCTGTACAGGAGGCCGTTCTCCCAGTATACCCAGTGGGTGCCAGTCCGGTCGCCTGCTGCTTGGGCCTCGGCCTGTTATCCGGGTCCACTGAGGGACGGGCAGGTGGATTGTTCTTGGCAGAACTCTTCACGGGAGGGGCCCCCTTCGCAGGGCCACTGGGCCAGTTCTGGCAAGTCCTCGAGGTGGGTCAGGGTTTCGGGGTCGGAAGGCACTGACCCTTCGTCGGGAGCGTTCGGTTCGTCCAGAAGGGGGTCGTTGGCCTCTGGTGGTGTATTCTGGATCTCGGGGATGGTGGCGGTGTCTAGCGGCATGGCCTCTCCCCCCTCGGAGGAAGGCGCCCTGAGAGTCATTGAGCGCGTGGTGGCGCATACCCACTCGGGTAGGCCCATCATATCGAGGTGGGCTCTTCGTTCCACTTGTCCCCACGGGGAGTTCTCAAGGTCGTTGCCCAGGAGGCAGTCCACGGGCTGGGAGGTTCGGACCGCCACCTTTAACTTGCCGGTGACTCCCCCCCATTCGAAGGGGACTAGGGCCATCCGGCAGAGGCTCTCGGAATAGTCTGATGATATGACGGGGCAAAAGGTGCCAGGCAGGATCTGATCTTCGGAGATCAGGTGACAATGAACCGCCGTGACACTCGCCCCCGTGTCCCGGAGGCCCTCGATGCGGTGACCGTTGACCGTTACCTGCTGTCGGTACTTCTTCGTGTTGGCGGGCAGGGACGTTCCGGGGACCATCTCCCGGTCCCCTAGGGAGACCAAGGCCATGGCGGCTGGTTCCCATTCTTCGGAGTCTTCTATATCTTCCCCCAGGGCTACGGAGGCCATCTGTCGAGCCGGCGGGGTTGTTGTGGTGGTCCGCTGGTACAGGGGACACTGAGGGTCGCTGGCATAGTGTCCGGTCTGTTGGCAGCGAAAACAGGTGATCTTCACCCGGGGCCCCGGCCTCCCTGGTGGCCCGGTGCTGGCCGGAGGTGGAGCTGGAAAGGGCGGAGATTGTCCTCTGGGAGGGCTGAGCGGGGGTCCCCCCGGGAGCTCCCTTTGCCGGCCTTGATTCCCTCCGCCCCTCTGGCGGGGGGGTCCCTGACTGTGGCGACCGTAGTCTCCCACGGGGCCCCGGGAGGCCCGGGTGTTCATCCACCGGTCAGCCTCGACGGCCAGATTTCGAGGGTCTGTGAGTTTGCTGTCCAGGAGGTGCTGGCGCAGCTCTACGAAGCAATTAGCGGACAAGTGTTCCCATGCGATTAGGTCGAACAGCTCCTCAAAGGTGGAGACCTTGCTGCTCTTCATCCATCCGTCCAAGGCCCGGCTGTAAAAGTTCACGTACTCCACCCAGGTGGTACCGGGTATCTTTTTGCAGTCTCTAAACCGTTGCCGGTACATTTCAGGGGTGAGCCCATATCTGGCTACTAGGGCCTCTTTCATGTGACTGTAGGAGTTCATCACCATGGAGGGCAGGTCCAGCATGGTATCTCTCCCCTCGCTCAGGAACCGGTCCCACAGCCCAGCCCCCCAGTCTTTCTGCGGGACTCGGTGGGAGGTCATGGCGACTTCGTAGGCCTTGAACCATTGCTGAATATCGTCGTTCTTATAGTATTCTTTCACCACATCTTTGGGGATGTGGACCTTTGGTTCCACGGTGGAGGAGATGGGTTGTGTTTCCGAGGGTCGGGCCTCCTCCTTCTTAGCCTTGAGCTCGATTTCTTTTAGGCTACGTTCATGCTCTAGTTGGAGTTTTTTCTCTTCGTGTTCTCTCTGTCGTTTCTTTTCCTCTAGTTCTCCTTGTAGGCGTAACTCTTCCACCGCCAGTTTTTTTTCAGCCATTTTTAGCTCTCCTTCGATTTTTAATTTTGCTAGTTCTAGTTCGTGGTTGCGATCTCTTTCTCGGTCCGCTAGTTCCTCTGGGGATAGGCCCCTCTCGGGGGCGCCGTTCCTCCCCGGGGTGCTTCGTGGTTTGTTGGGAGGCTCTCCTTCTGTTTGTGTCCGGGGAGTTTCCGCCTCGACCCAGGTTTTTAATGCCCCCTGGAAGTCCTCTTTCGTGCTTAGTCCGGTGGTAGCGATTCCAAAGTCTTTGCAAAATTGTTTCAGTTCTCGGTGCGTATAGGATTCTAACTGGTCCTTTTGGAATGCCGTGCTCGGGTTGGTGCCTGCGGCACCTAGGGAAGTTTCTCCTTCCATTCTTCTTGGTAGTGCGTAAGCCGTCTACTGCACGATCTCTAGGTGTTGGCTCGGATCCCGTCGCCTGCCACCAAATGTTGGAAGGCGTTCCCCGGGGAGGCTGCGGAATGCGTTCCTGACCACCCGGAGGCCCACCTTACACAGAGTTAGGCCGAGCAAGAGCAGGGAGGCCCTTCCTGGAAGGGTCTCGTACCTAGGATCGCACACGCTGCGCTTACTCTCTTTCTTCTTCGGATAGAGGGACACCACACAGAAATTCGTTGTAAGATAATATGCTTTTATCGGTGGTTGTCAGGGATCTTTATGATCCGGCAGGCAGGTGCAGAATTAATGCCACAAGCGGCAGTTATCTCGTGATGAGGGGAAAAGGGGTAGCAGGACAGTCTTTGAATCAGTGTCTCTGCGAGGTATCCGGCGCCCAGCTCTCAATCCTCGAGCTGAGGGGATGTTGCTTCTCTCGGCAATCTCTGCCGATTCTCTTGGAGGAGCGGGCCGCGAGTCACTCAGCAGGCACCGGAGGGTCGTAGTTCAGGGAGCAGCGACGGCGTCAGCAGGGCTCAGATGGTTCAGAGTTCGGGGAGCCGCGACAGCGTCAGCAGGGCTCAGATAGTTCAGAGTTCGGGGAGCCGCGACAGCGTCAGCAGGGCTCAGATGGTTCAGAGTTCGGGGAGCCACGACAGCGTCCGCATGGCTCAGGTGGTTCAGAGTTCGGGTAGGGTTCTTCTGTTCGGGGAGCGATCGAGCCGCGACCAAGTCAGCAGGCTCTCGTCAGTCCAGGTCTTCTCTGCTCCTCGTCCCTTCAGCACCCCTTGTTATACTCCCCCTCCTCTTTGAAGTCCGGAGTCCTCGCGGAGAGGGGTCTGGTGCCTGGGGGGTGGTGTGATGGGGTTTCCTGTCGCTCGGCCCTTTTATCTGTTCAGGTGGGTCCGGGAGGGACTCCAGACGCCCAACAGGTGAGGCGCCCGCTCACCGGGGGCCTGGTGGTCGATCGAAACCTCCCTCGGGGGAGAGACCAGAGGTGTGACAGGGTCGGCGCCTCTCGGTCTAGTTTGGGGGGGGGGGTTTCGTTCGCCCTTGGCCGGGCATGCGTGTTGGGGATCTGGTCGGCCCTCGGGATGTTGGCCCACGGGAGCCGGAAGGCCGTGTCCACGAGGTTCGGCGTGGTTGTAGTGTAACTTGCTGGTCGGGAGGGCCCACGCCACGAGGCCGGTCTCACATTGGCCTTAGGACTCTGTGCACTTTACTACTGCTAATCAGTGCTAAAGTGCTTGTGCTTTCTCCTTAAAACATGGTAAAATTAGCTTATACCCAATTGGAATATTTAATTTACTTGTAAATCCCTAGTACAGTGGCACTACCTGTGCCCAGGGCGATTAACTTAAATACTATGAGTAGGCCTGAAGCACTAATTGTGCCACCCACTTAAGTAGCATTTGTAAACATGTCTCAGTGTGCCTTTGCAGCATTTGTGTGCAGTTTCAAACTGCCATTTAGACCTGGCAATATAAACCTTCTGCCAGGCCCACAATTTCATTTTCAATACATATGAGTCAGCCCTATGGTAGGCCCTGGACGGCCCAGAGGGTAGGGTGCAATACATTTTAAAAGTGGAACATATGTGTTTTAATTTTAGATATCCTAGTAGTGCAAAACATTTGATCTTCAATACTCCAAGGTCTCAAACCTATAGGATAACATTGGAGTTACCTAATTACATTTAATGAGCTGTGATTTCAAAAGGGGAACAGGTAACCAGGTCATGTCTGGTGTCTTTGGAATTGTAATGAAAAACCCTAACCTATAGTGAAGTCAGATTTTAAATTACAATTTTGAAAATGCCACATTTTGAAAGTTGGCATTTCCTGCCCAAGCCATTTGGTGCCTGCAGCATGTCTATGGGTCACATGCCTGGATGTAGTTGACAGTTGGGCTTTGTGTAATCCTTCTAGACACCCACACACAATGGGAGCTTAGGTGGGCGTAGATGGACCATTACTGGCAGGATGGGAGAGAGGAGCTTGGCCCAGCCACACTTCCACATGAATAGGCTGTGCCCTGCCTCCACTCAAAGGGCTACATCCTCCCTGTAGTTAGTCTGGAGCCAGGGCCAGGAATGCAGGGCACTTGTGTACTTCCAAGGCATGCCACTAGAAGCTTTGCCCCCCTTCAAAGGCTGGGTTAAATATTTTACCTCAGACACCAACTCTTCAGTACACTTCTGGACTTTTGAACTCTGCAAGGAAGAAGGACTGCTTTGTCATTAAAATGACTTCTACTCTGATGGTCTGCTTCCCTGCTGGTCAGTGGCCCTGCTGCACTACTGCCTGTTTGCTCTGCTGCCTCCCTGAAAGAAGAACTGAACCTGCAATTTCAACTTTGAACCCAGGACACCAGAGTGACTCCAAGAGCTAGTCTGCTAGCCTTCAGATATGAGCCTTGGGGATATAATAGGCTCCCTAACATCCTCTTCCAGCTCATGGACCCAGCTGAAGGGGGTTCCTGCCCCCCCCAAGTAGTGCCTCTCAGGACCTGGTCCCTTGGCATGGCTCAGAGAACTGTATTCAACCTTTTGTGCTCTTTACAACCACAAACAGACCAGTTCACACTGAGATCTCGCCGCTCGCACCATGATTCAACATGAAGCTATTGCAGTCGCCCCTTCATGCTACAGCATCGACCTCCCGCAGAGACCGCCAATGTGAAACTCCAGCAATTCTCACAATGCTCTCCCTGCTCCTCACAGCCCCCTCCACTGTAAAAAGGTGTCTTGACAGAGATTTGAGGAGGTAAAACTTCAGCGGGCCTAACCTGCTGACTGTAGCTGACCTGTGCACTACTACAGTCAGCATGAAAGTGTGACTTTGACCCAGTCCAGATATTCATAGTTGGCAATTTATGCTTTTTGGCACTATTTTCCACAAAATCTTAAAAAATTCATATCTCCGGTTCTACTGATTGCAATTGTGTTGGTTTGATGTCAAATACGTTATTAAAATGTTCTCTATTTATTTTTAAATGGTGTGGGATTTTTATTGTGTTGAATTTTCACTGTATTTCTGTTTTTGTACTTCATAAATACTTTACACTATTACCTCCAAGTTAAGCCTGACTACTTTGTGCCAAGCTATTAGAGGGTTAAAGGCAACTTAATTTAGGGTTGGCTTGTGCCTCACTCTGACAAAGACTGTGGTTGCTGCCATACCATGGCCCCATCAACCAACTACCCAATTTTTTACAGGCCTGATATAGTAAAAACTGATTTGCAAATGAGGTCGTAAATTGTACACTGACATTTTGAGAATTCATTCTCATTTTGTAAAAGACCTTTTTACTAATAGATCAGTTCACAAAATCATTATTCGGAGTGGGTTGCAATTTGAGTACCTCATCAATATTCATGAAATAAGTTGAAATTGTGACATGGATGGTAGCCTTGAGATCAGGAGATCACCATCTCTGTGATCATATTTAAATAAACTAAACTTTAAAAAAATTGCAACCCATTTTCCATAAGGAAAAAGTGGTGGTATTTTAAAAACACTTTTGAAAAACCCAGTTAATTTAAGAGTTGGCAGTAGTCTTCTGGACAATTGGTCATGCCCAAACAAACATTCTTTCGTTCACAAAGGAGTTACCACCTTTTTTGAGGAGTTGGTAACCTATCAATGGTTTCCAAGCACAATTTGGAAGGGACTCCTTAATCATGCTCTTTTCGAATTACGATTTGGAAAGCATCTTTAAACCCAATTTGCGATTTGATAAATTAGCACTGAATTGAAATATGGTATTGTTAAATAATAAAAATCTATTTTTCTGTTGCAAACTCTCTGATTTTGCAAATCATTGGCTTTTCAACTGCAAAATGGTGTCCTACATCAGGCCCTAAATCTTTAAACATATTTTAAAAGGGGCTGAGCATTTTTAGTTTAACACCCTAATTGCTGACAAAGTAAAGAGCAACTTGAACTATTTTCGTTATGCTAGGTCTTTCAACCTCACAATCCGACAGTACTATGCTTTTTGCCGGTTCCGTTCAATGTTCCTGCTCAAAAGACTGGATGTTTCATGAAGCATGAATTTATTTCAGAGATTGGGTTTACTGGAGCAACATGCTGAACCTCACACACACATTTTAAAAAATGGGAGGCAGTGCTCAGTTATTAAGGAAGTTTAAGGCACAGATTGTGACTTTATAATTTACCTTTGACCTACGCTCCCAGGTCTCCTGTGGATGGGTCGCAAACAACGATTGGTTGTTTTTCTTTGTACAGTCACCAGTAATCATCTTTGACTCGATCAAATAATACCATGAACTAGAGTTAGGTAGAATGTAAATTTCTGTCATCAGAAAAGTTCAACTATAGCAGTAATGTCTCCGACTCAACAAACTTTTTTCTTGCTGTATGTAGCCTTCTTCAAAGTGATCTCATTTAATGGATACCAGTGGTTACCTCCTATCTGAACTCAAACACAGAACAATTCTAGGTGTGATGCATTGGTGTTGTTCACAGGTCCAGAAGTGTACTCGTGAGTTATGGAACTGGTGAAGTCTCTGTGGACAAAGGAGTATTTAGACTCATGTCTGGGCATACCACAAATCAATGATCATAGACCTCATGAAACAATAAACCAAGAGCCAATGACTATTAATCAGAGAGGGGCGAAGATAAAATAGGAATGTAACTGCTGTCAGCTTAATTATAGATCACAAGCCAAAGGAGTGGAACAGTTTCGTAATTGAACTAGTTATGCATTAAAAAGGGCATTAGTCAGTGTCCCAGGAGATGCCACACAAGATTGTTTAGGTAGTGCCAAGTAAGCTATTTTCAACAAGCTTTAGGCTTTCACGAAATCCAATATATTTGCTGCAACCAAATAGCCTTAAGTTGTCCACAGTGGCTACAATAACCAACTCAGGATCCTTGCTATTCTATAGTCTGCATGTAGTGGGAGAAAACAAGCTCAAAACTTCAACAAAAGGGCAACATTTGTTTCAAATAAATCACTCAGATGCAACAGATTTGAAACCGTTTTAAAACATTCTCGGTCTACAAAACCTGGACTCTGGCAACCCTCTTTATTATTATACTTGACATTGCTGTTGCTGTTTTTGTCCTTTTTGTCCTCTCATTCTGGCATTTTGTTGGTGACTACTGCTTTCTTTGCTCTCACTATACCCCTCTTCCTTGCGACTGCCTCGCATTAATAAGAGGTCAGTTTTTCTCTTCTAATGGGACATTCTACTGGAGTTTGCTTCCTTACATATAACCCCAGGAATAAGAATGATATTGAATATGAAATATGACTTGATAACAATCATTAGCCTCCTACTGATATGTGGCATGTGCCACAATAGGTGAAAGAATATTTGATTACTCCTCTGTTGCCAATGCTCTAACATGCACAGTGGAAACCTGATATAGGTGGCCAAACATTCATTGCATCAAGTAATCCACAGGTACAACAGAACCCAATACACACAATTGCTCATCATCATCCAGGATGCCTGCTTGCCAACTAGCCATTCATTGTCACATGGATATATATTTTTTTATACAGCTTATAGCATACCAGCCCTTGGAACAGCCTAAAACCATACATAAATAAATTGGTACACAACATAGAAATATTTAGAAAGAAAACTATGTTTTTTTGAGACTGGTAAATCACAAAACAAATAGCATATTGTACTGGACACAAGAGACATCCACAAAAGAGCATACCACACTATTTTCTTCAAAAAGAAAGAAAAACAGTACACAAAACACCAAGGGCCAGATTTATCAATCTTTCATGCAATGCAACACAATGCAACACAGCAAGGCAGCTGGCTGTGCCGCATGAAATGGAGAGGGCAGACATATGCCATATTTACCTATATGGCACATTCCTGCTCTCTGCCTCCACTGGCACACCATCTGTTGCCTAACACTGATGGAGGACCGTTGTGCAGGGATGCCTGTGTTGCAGGCAGGATTGTTTTTCTGCAGGAAGGGGCACATTCCTTCACAAAAACAATCCTCTGAGGCTTTTTCCTCTTTGTAAGTGTGCTGCAGCACACTTAGATAGAAAGAGGAAAAACAAGGAGAAATAAAGATATTTCTCCTCATTGCGCTTCTCCTGGCACAGCATTTGGACGCATTCCCAGGTTTACCAGTCTCAGTAAATCTGGGAATGCGCCAAAAACCATTGGTGGAAATGTGGGAATACCCATGCTCCACCCATGGAGTGCTTTTCTACTGCATAGTAACGCAAGGCAGAGATTTGCATTGCCTTGCATTGCTCCACATTTACGAAGCAACACAAGGCCGAGCATGGTGGCCTCACGTTGCTTGGTAAAACTTACTTTAGTATTGTGATGCCCTTGCAACACCATTAGTGACACAAGGGAAACACAGTACTGTCATAAATCTGGCCCCAAATTTGGATACTCCCTCAAGAAAAGTTTTGCTCTCCAATTTGGCTGGCAGTATCAAACATAATAACCTCCATGAACATCAAGAACTGCAATAAACCAAATTGTTATCAGTGTGCAATGAATATCATACACACCCAGTATATAAACATGCACCTTGTCATACTTTATATACTGGCTCTACACCCAAAACTGGATAGTAATGCCAAACATGACAAAATACATTCACTTAGTAAATGCTTCAAGTTTTTGAGCAACTGAAAGATTGTCAACTATAACTGAACACACTTCATTATGAAGGTGAAGACTCAATTATTTAATGGGTCATCCAGTGTAGAGTCCTGCATCTCAAAAAACCACTCGTAAGCATTTTAGAATGTTGCTTTGTTTGATGATGTCAGCATGGGTTTTGAGGTGTGTTGTATCATCATTCATTGGAAAGCATCTTTTCATTCAAAGTACCTCTAAAAAGCTCTGATTTCTCAGTTATGATTTTTTGCACAACGTTTAACATATCACGCCCACATATTTTGTACTCCTTAGTCAAGTTTTGCTGTTGATGTCTCAGAGACCCAGTTGTGTCAATATCAACTAGCCACCTTGTGAGAAATCAAGACCTGTTTGAAGTGTACCCTCTCTTTTTGCCACCACTTTGAACACTAGATGCTAGTTTTCTGACTCTGACTGTGCTCTGGGCTCTGCTAACCAGAGCAAAGGCCTGTGCTCTGTGTAAAAAGTACATGGTAATTTGGCATAGTTACAATTGATCCTTGTAAGTCCCTAGTATATAATTAGGCAATGGGGATTCAAACTACCTATAAGTCCCTAGTATATATTAGGACAGGGAGGTTTAGAGGCCCAGTAGATTTCCTGCACTGTAGAATGTGCTACAGTGGTGCCTGCTGTCATATTAAAAGCCAGCCCTGCCTTGCAGGCTGCTTTTAAATGGAAAATATATGCAAATTCGACTTTGGATTTAAAGGTACTTCAAAAGTATTAATATTCCTTATTTTTACATATAAGTAACTCCTAATGTCTCCCCTAGGTGCCCCAGGAGTAGGGTGCTTTGTAACTATAAGCAGGGACAGTTTAAAATATGTTTTATAAGCGCTGGTGAGGGAAAAACTAGCAATTCAATTTTCCCCATTGTAGTGAACGGCTCCATAGGATAACATGGTTAATATTTTATTTAAATATAAATATTGATAGAGCAGTCTAAAAAAATATATTTGAAGGTATCAAATTAATAGTTGAGATGAATCCAACAACTTGCCACTGTTAGATGTATAATAACCATTGCAGAAAATACATTAGAGTTTATTTTCTGTGTTTTCCAGCTCTCCAGTGTCTTCTCCTGACTGGCCAGCCTTTCCAAGGCTGAACCAGAGGTGCGTGATGAGCTATGAAGTGTCCTGTCAGAGTAGACAATGGATTTCCTGAAGATGGAGAACTTTGGCTGCAGAAGCTAAAAGGCAGGTAGGGGATGGGGGAGCCAAACTAGTCTTCAAAGGGAGAATGACACTTTAGGACATCACAGGCTGACCCCCACATCCTGCACCCCCCAGCCACACAGGAGCCTCAGTAATTATATAAAGGAGAGGTGTGGATGGATATTGTTAGCAAAACTTAGCCATACCGATAGGTTGGCTTAGCCTGATCCAGCTCCTCTGGAGAGATTCCCTCCATGTTGGAGTTTGGGAGAATGGTGCTTTCTGGGGCAAGAATAAGCTACACTTTGGAGGAAATTGTCATACAACTGGGTGGCACCCAGCATCCCATTGGTCAGGGGTGCCCCCCTGCTTGATGCCCAGAAAATGTGAATAAATGTTGGAGAGTTGCATAGCTCCTCAGATCTATTGCCTGAAGAGACAAGATGAAGAAGGCCTGCCATACTAACTCCCTCGAATGCACCAAGATGACTGCACTCACCAGTACTGCACCTGCTGAACACTGTGGGACTCAGCACCGGAAGGACTTTGCCTGAATCTGAAAGTATAAGGAGTGGACTCCCTGCAAGCTACAGGTAAACAGAGCCCACCTTCATCATCTCCACCAAGAGCCCCCATCCTTAAGTGTGTCCAGTGGACTTTGGCCAGGTGCATTGTAGGAACTGTACTCCAGACATCCCAAGAACCATCTAGGAGATTCCAGAACCTCCAATGTGTGTGTTGGACACTTTGAACCCTCAAGAGGAACGTCCGAAAGATGTTCCAGATGTTTGGAGAAGTTTGGAGTAACTTTTTGAAAAATCACCATTAGGTGACCAACCCGACATCGAGAGTCATGCCGGCTACCTTCAACTGAGACCCGGCTTGGATTTTAGGTTCATCCTGCTGAAGGCTCTGGAGCACCAGACTTCCAGGATTTGACCGGGGCCTCGCAGAAAGTCAAGCCAGCTAACCCACACCGAATCCGGCCTGGCGAAGGGCTTTGCTCGATGTCTGAAGAAAAGTTCCAGAAAAACGACTAAGTGTAAAGGTAAAATTGGGACTGAGTCCTCCTGCTTAGTGTATCCAATCAGGTCTCCATTGCGGTTGGCCTCAAACTTTGACTTTGTCCAGTCAAGAGCATCCAGATGTCCCAAAGTGGCGCTACATATTTTTAATCACTAGAAAGTGCTTTTTCTTTAAAAATTCTTATATACGGTTCCCTACATTGGAATTTTGTCATTTTGGAGTCTATGTGTTCATAAAAATAAAATCTATTTTCATGAATTGGAGTTGGATTTTTATTGTGTGTTGCGTCCTACTTATTTAATGTATTGAATGTTTTAAATACTTTACGCACCTGTTTCCTCGAGCATGCCTGCTCGTTATCAGCTACCAAGGGTTGAGCACGGGAATCATTTTCTGAGACCTTGACTGACCCGTTTATTGTGCTTGTGGCCTTATTACTAGTGGTAAGTCACTACTTATCACTACTAATAATTCATTTTCTAACACACCTTCAGAGTTTTTTTTTTAATGTAGTTGAACCTAATAATAATGCTATATATCCTAGGTTATTTGAGTGAAGCTAGGAATTTTTTTATTTACAATTTCTTCTTTGTGATCCACAAATGATACATGTAACAATACTAAACACAATCACTATCGTAGTGAAAATGAATCACAGATGTACCATCTCCAGGAAAGGGATTTCAAGAGGTAATATAATGTCCATGATTCCTAAGTGATTATAGACATTTAGGGCCAGATATATGTGATTATCAAGAAATTCAGCTCATCAATTCATCTTGCTGCACCTCAATGTATGACAGGTGAAGGGCAGGAATGAGCCATATTTAAAAGAGTGTGGTGCATTCCTGGCTTTTCCCCTGCTCTGGCGCCATTTTGGCTGCATACCACCAACACAGGCACCCTCCCACCATGGTACAAGGAAGCCTGCATTGTAGGGTGGATTATTTTTGTGTGGGAAGGGGCACCTTCCTGTACAAAAACAATCCCCTGAGTTATTTTCCTCTTTCTATGTGTGCTGCACAGAGGACAAAATGTGGGGAAATAATGAAATTTCTTCTTGGAATGCCTCACCTGGGGCCATATGTAGGTAGCAACACATTTACCGATTCATAAATACCGAATTTTACCGATTCGGTATTTATGAATCGGTAAATGTGATGTAGGTAATGATTCGGTAAATTTTACCGAATCGGAAAAATTCGGTAAATATGAATCGGTATTTACCGATTCGGTAATGGGGCATACCTTCCCATTGATTCCTATGGGTCTGGAGGCCCTTAGGAATCGATGGGAAGCCAGTCACCATTACCGATTCGGTAAATACCGATTCGGTAATGGGGGGAGCATATGCAAGGGTGGCAGGGTGGCACATTGACACCCTGTTGCACCCCTGATTCTTGCATGTGTGCACATGTGGCGCACATACTTGCCCTAAGGGCATGTATGTCTGCCACATGGCACTCTTACATCTGCACAATATTGCGTTTTGCAAGGTATTCGTTATTTATCACCAACCTGTATTTGGTGGTAAATAACAAATTCTTAATTCTAATTTGCACTCTTTACAGTGCTCCCTACATTCAGGATTCGGTATTTACTGATTCGGTATTTTACCGATTCGGTAATTTACCGAATCCTGAATTATGCCTCCTGCATCCCAAATAGCTAAACACCGGTCGGTAACGGGATATTTACCGAATTTCGGCCGTTACCGACCGGTATTTAGCTACCTACATGAGGCCCCTGGAGAGGTGTAGATTTTTGGTACATTCCCAGGTCTACCAGTTTTGGTAAATCTGGGAATTCATCAAAATGCATGGGTGTGGCATGGGAACATCCAAGCAACACCCATGGAATGCCTCCCTGATGAAGAGTAAGGCAACACAGTCATTTGTGCTGCGCTGCTGTACTCGATATTTATGAAACCACTCAGGGCAATGCAAGGTGGCCTTGTGTGCCTTTATAAATCTCATTTTTGAATTGTGTTCAGGGCCGGACTGGTGAGGCTGGGCACCGGGCAATCCCCCGGTAGGCTGGAAGGGTGGGGGCTGGTTTGGTCACAGCGGGCCGGTTTTGTCACTGGGGGTCGATTTTTTAGCAAAATCGGCCCCCAGTGACAAAATCAGAAGGCCACCTGTCACTGTGATAGTCTCATGCTCTGCACTCTGACCTCTGTGAGGAGAAAAAGCATCTTTTCTCCTGCCGTATAGAGGTCAGACCACATGCACTACTAAATTCAAACAACAGTGCACTCTGAGTCAGAGTGACTGTTGTTTGAATTTAGTAGTGCATGTGCAGTGCGCACCACATACACTTTCAGCACCGCCTTGTGTAGGCACAGGTGCAGCGCCAGCTACACCAACCATTGAGGACTGGAGTGCTTGCCAATGACAGCGCGAGAATAGGGCAAACTTGGGGAGCGGGTGCAGATCATTCGACTGACTCGCGCAGCGCACAGTGCAACGCACGAGTCGGACCAATGATCTAAGCCCCATCCCCACGTTATCTGCTGGCACTGCAGCAAAGTAGGTAGTGCGCATGTCCTCCAGGCTCCACACTGTAGAAGCAAGGGCCTGAGCAGGCCTCCGAGTCTGGCCACATCACAGCAGTTATCTAAAGTAAGTGTCCTTTAAAAATGTTGCACATGAAAGGGCAAAAATGTGTTAAAAGCACGGAGGCGCACGCTGCCCTGGCAGCGAATACAAAGATCTTCAGGCCTTATTGGCCTTGGAATTGGATTTAACCCATGACCTGGCTGCACATCACATCACCTCTCCAGCCAGCAAGTAATTGAGTGACCCTGACCTTGCGCTTTTTACTCTCTGTGTTAGGGACAAGAGCCATCATATCATGATGCTTCTTAGGCAGAGCCTTAAGTGGGATGAAAAAACGGGTCTCAAAAGGGCTGGCCGATGTAATCAAGGGCATGGCTCAAAATCATGAAAGCTAAAAATCTGTGCTTAGCACAGTGTGCCGCCCAATTGGTATTTTGCCGTTTCTGTCATTGTATCCAGATATATATAGTGCAATACTGCTACAAGTAACATTATACCTACAACAAGCTATTGGCTTTGTCAATGGTTGTTAGTTGCATAGGAAAAAAATAGCAACTACTGCTTCAATGTATATAATACTGAAAATGCTTCAGCTCTGAAAGGATGAGACTGTGAAAGAGCTATACTGAGTCTCTTTGAAGTTACATGAAAGGCAGTGAAGGGTGGTCCTGCTGAAGAGTTAAGATTTTTTTTCACAGAGAGTGAGGGCAAAAATGGAGATCCCAATAGGGATCCATCTCAGCAGCTGCTTTTTAGAAGTGCCGGGCACCGGCAGGACCTGATCCACTTAAAGCCCTGTTGTCAGGTCTGCAAAAGGGTGCTGTTTTAAACTAAAATACATGATGCGGAAGGCCTGTCTTCTGGTTCTCTTTCTTGTAGTTTCTGGTTCTTAGTCTGACAATGCTAAGACTGCATGTTCTGTGCCTGCTGTATGAATATGTAGTCTAAAATTAGTATGTGAGGTAGAGTGGCATGCAGGATGTAAATGTCCAGTCCATCTATAGTGTCATTTGATAGATCCTTTGATCTCGCTTTTAGTGCTGTTGAATGTGTGTGTGGGGGAATTCTCAGCTCTGCTAAAGAAGAGTCTTCAGCTTACATGAAACCCCCACCAATGGTGAATCTGCCTCAGTATCTGATCTGTTCTGTAGGGGTGTTATGTGCTGAGATGAAATTTTGACCTTTTCCACTCTGAACCACACCCTCACCACCTCCACCAGAAAAGGCGAGGCTCATTTGCTACCCTTGTTTTTTGTGTGATTCTTGAATTTTTCACAGTCCAATGACTTCAGTGATGTAACATCGATGGCAGCAGCCACACTCTGAAAAGTGTTCCAGCGCCACTGGCCTGGGTGCCATTGTGTGAAATTTTCATGCTTTCTGGCCTAGGTGCTTGCTTATGTGTGACATTTCCACAGTTTTTGGCCTTAGTAGCCTGGGTGCCCATGTGTGACATTTCCATGCTTACTAGCCTGTGTGCTGATGTATGACGTTTCCATGCTTTCTGGCATGGGTGCTTATGTGTGACGTTTTCATGATCTCTGGCCTCAGTGGCCTGTGTGCTTATGTATGACATTTCCACAGTTTCTGGCCTCAGTGTCCCATGTGCTTATGTGTGACATTTCCATGCTTACTGGCCTGGGTGCTTATGTGTCACGTTTCCATGCTTTCTGGCATGGGTGCTTATGTGTGACGTTTTCATGCTTTCTGGCATGGGTGCTTATTTGTGACGTTTCCATGATCTCTGGCCTCAGTGGCCTGTGTGCTCATGTATGACATTTCCACAATTTCTGGCCTCAGTGGCCTAGGTGCTTGTTGTAATGTGCTTATTCTCTATACACTCTCCCTACTCTGGTTCCCTGCCTGCTCAGCCTTTGATGAGGTATGATAGAATGTTGAGGGTGGTTTGGATTCTAGTGGGATCGGTTGGTGAGAAGGGGCTGAGCAGGGAGGACGCTGTTCCTGGTGGGGTATTAAGAAGGAACAGAACATCTTCCTGTAACATGTAACTAGTGATCTGTCTTGAAGAATAAATCATCAATCATTTATACAAGACCCATGCGTGCGCGCTTTCCTTCATTTTAACACTGGCGACGAGTTAAAGAACCTGTGTGTACCTTCAAAGGAGTTTGGACTTGTGAAACTTAAGAGCCAACCTTGGATGGACTGAAGAAGCGCATTAAAGGAAAAAGAAGTAATCTTGCACTCCACAAGCCCCACCAGTGACCAAAAGACCGGTCAGCCCTATCGTGGACGTGCCAGATGATGGACTTGGGTGAGTGCTTCCCCAAAAGACTAGATTGTCTGTGGTTTTGGACATTTCTGTCTATCTGGGAACGGTCAGCTCCAGCTTGGGCCTGCCGATTTCTGATGTTAAAGCCTGCTCCTGTGCTGGGGTATGTGGAGTTTTGCCATAATCCTCAGAACATACCTGCTGTTGGCGCTACTTTGGAGGAGTTTGATGGAATAGTTACAGCATATAGTGCACTCTGGATACAGTGTACGCCAAGTCTGACATCTGGAGGTGTTTTTGAGGGTTTAAAAAAAAAAAAAATAATAATACGTTTTTGCCTCATGTTTTTACGTTGATTTTACAAGGATTTACAGTGTTTTTGATGTATTTAATGGCTGTTTCCTCTCACGACGATGTAGTTTAAAAGTTATGTAAGCATTCTGGGCCATTTTCAGCGTGGAGAATTCACACGAAGGATAGTGTGTGATGTGCAGTGTCTTCGGCAAGTTGTGGACGTTTACTAGTTACGTGGAGTGGCAGGTGAGACTTATTTTGAGCTTTTGACATTGATTTTTTTTTGTGTCCGTTTTGAGACCTCTGGTCGCGGTGATCTCAACCGCCTATTTAAGTTTAAATACAAATGTTGCACGAGCTCTGTATGGCGCGTGAATGCCTACCTTCAAGAAGACGCTGCAAGCTTCATACTGTCTTCTATGACGTCTTCCTGGTCGTTCATTTGGATGTTTGGCACACAGAGCGTGCCGTGAGCCACTCGACGCTGCGTAAAAAACGTGCCGCCATGTTGAGATGTGAACATTTACACTGTCAACCATGTATTTGCCATTGGAGACAAGAGCCATTTCCGCCAACCACGTAATTGTGCCAACCAAGTTTTTTTTTCTCGCTTCCATGAATGCAGCTTTTACAATAAAGTTTCATGAAGCACGAAGATGATCGAGTCGGTCAACTGGCGTAAGCGGGTCGCTTATGATCCTGGTAATTGTCTGGATCACTTTTCGGAAGACTGAAACTGTTTGTTACATTGGCGGTGAGTGGAAGTTTGGAATCCTTCACTTGGAAAAGTATTCAGAGGCAGAGTCTTGTTCCCGTTTCACGTGAACATGTGTAGTTTTACAGAGGTTGTTCCTGTTACAGGACTTTGGGGCTGAACATAACTGTTTGGAGAGTTGTTGATTTTACAACAAGAGTGGTGGAAATGTTTTCGGGTGAGAGATCGCTCACCGGTGTGGCATACAGTTTTAAGATGTTGTGCATATAAAGTTTTTGTAAATTTTATGTAATATTGTTTGTATTGTGATATTCCACAGTTTTTGTTTCCCTTGATTGGGTTGGACATCTAATGTCGGGGTGGTATTCACAGGTTTATCTCTTGTTTTAGGGTTGCGCTTTGTATTATATTTCCACAAGTTTAGTGCCTTTACGCAATAGGATACTCTAAATTTGTCATGGGTTATAAATACCCATAGTGTTTTGCGAGTGTGTTTTAGGGTTAAGGGATACCCTAAATTTGACATGGGTTATAAATTCCCAAAGTGTTTATTGAGAGTGTGTTTTAGGGTTAAGGGATACTCTAAATTTGTCATGAGTTATGGTTACTCATAGTTATCGCGAGAGTGTTTTAGGGTTAAGGGATACCCTGATTTGCCAGTTATAGTTACCCATAAAGTATTTTGGGTTTAAAGGTACCCTATGTTTGGTTAGGGTTAAGGAATTTAGTCTTAGATCTGTCTTAGTGGTAGATCTGTTTTGTCTTAGTTGTGCAGTTTAGGGTTGTAGATCCCTGTTCTGCCGCAGTCTTGTGCCCTTGTATGAGGCACAATGGGTACGTTGTGGGGTGTAGTGTTTTGTACCCATAGTTGTAGTGTGAGTTTTCATGCTAGCTTTGCAATTTGTTTTTGATCATTATCAGGGGAAGGATGGTGTTTAATGTTTTGGTTATTCATCTTCCTTTTCTACCAAATGTGTGTTAAATTATCTTCATGCATTTTATTGTTTATGATCATTATAGCTGGGGGGGGTGATGTTTATTAGTTGTTATTAATGCATCCTCCTGTGCTGAGTGTGTGTTGTTTCACCATAACACATTTTTGATTGTTATCAATTATTATAAGGGGGGAGATGTGTTGTAATGTGCTTATTCGCTATACACTCTCCCTACTCTGGTTCTCTGCCTGCCTGCTCAGCCTTTGATGAGGTATGATAGAATGTTGAGGGTGGTTTGGATTCTAGTGGGATCAGTTGGTGAGAAGGGGCTGAGCAGGGAGGACGCTGCTCCTGGTGGGGTATTAAGAAGGAACAGAACATCTTCCTGTAACATGTAACTAGTGATCTGTCTTGAAGAATAAATCATCCATCGTTATATACAAGATCATGCCTGCGCGCTTTCCTTCATTTTAACAGTGCTCATGTGTGACATTTCCATGCTTACTGGCCTGGGTGCTTATGTGTCACGTTTCCATACTTTCTGGCCTGGGCCTGTGCTTATAAGTGATGTTTCCACAGTTTCTGCCCTCAGTGCCTAGGTGCTTATGTGTGACATTTCCACAGTTTCTGTCCTCAGTGGCCTGGGTGCTCATGTGTAAGACATTTCCATGCTCACTGCCCTGGGTGCTTATGTTAGATGTTTCCATGCTTACTGGCCTGGGCCTGTGATTATGTGTCACGTTTCCATAGTTTCTGCTCTCTGATTTACTACTCTTGTGTCTTTTTTTGATGTTCTCTGTAAGAATGTCTATGGGTACATATGACTGGGTAACCTGGTGCTCTTTTTTAAGTCATCATCTACTATTTACTGTGCTTTGAAAGTTAATATAATTAAATGTGTAATGAAAAATGTGCTGTAAAATGCAATGTTTTGGTCTTTCTTTTTCCAAAATTTTCTTGGGGGGAGAACTGCCCCAAACCCCTGTAGCAGTGGCCGGGTAAGCTCGCTGCGCACTGTACGGGGGCTGGTCTGACAAAATTTGCCAGGGCTGCTTTCAGTTCCCTGGTTGTGTTGCTCTTGCGTGGTGCATGAAGGTTGCAATGGGGCTCGTAAATATGCCCCTCAGTTCAGTCCACTTCCTGGAGCGGTAGATAAGCCTGGCTGATGCATCTATACCTGTTGTAACAGGAGAACAGAGACCACTGAGGGCAGACATTATTGTTTTGTGATCTGATTATATCCATGCTTGAATTTCTTGTTTTCTGTCATCTTTAGTAAGAAAAACCTTTAGGAGCTGAGCTGAAGCAGCTGATATTGTGTACCATTTGCTTATTATTTTATATGTAGGCCCATATCTAATGAGCAGGTATTCAAATAGGTGCACCATAAAATTAATTGTGCAGATTTGCACATTTTTAAGCAAAGCGGTTCCTTCATTCCATAGACATCGATTCAGCAAAGTGCAACGTGTATGGAGAGTGACATCATACAGAACTTGACCTCCAGTAACATCACAACATCAACTTGTTGCCCCTAAACAAATACTTCATTGCTAGGGGGAGATCAAGGAGAGAAGCATGCATTAGGTAGATAGGGCTCTTAGATTCATTTTTTATAACTTGCCTGTAACTGTGCATGCCCTGCAAGTGCTGTCGCTTGTGAGAGATATTGTACACAAAAAGGGTCTCTGTGACCCCTCATTGCTTACAATTTGTTGACTTTATTGTCACTCTCATTTTCTGCCTCTTAATTGGGCAGTGCTTGCCAGCTTCACTTCCTTATCTTTTCTTGGGAGCATGGACAAAGTACAGATCAATTGTCTTAAATGAGACTCTTTCCACTGCTGCTCATGCTGGTATTGAGGCCATTTTTTATTATTACCTCTATCATGTAAGCTTTTCCCATGTTGCTCTCTGTTGCCTAGCAGCCTTCCTGTTGTGCTCACCTATGTGCTTCTCTCCACTCCCACTATCCCTCATGTTGTTTTTTTTTTGTTGCAGTTTTATATAGCGCAAAATCGACCCAAAGGTATTGGACCATTTTACATTAGCACCAGTTACAGTACACAAGGACACTTTCCTTTTTTTTAGGTACAGTGATTTGCCAAGAACCACAGAATGTTGAGCTGAAACTCGAGCCTTTTTCACCAGTTGCCAAGCCAGTAGCTCCGGCCATAACACCACATCCTCTCCCTACCATTCCCTTCATGTCCATACCCACAAACTTCCTCATGTTGCTTCTGCCTTCTCTCCCCGTTATTCTTATGTTCCTTTACTCCCCTGCACCTCTGTTACCCACCTCCACTTCAAGAACACTGCATTGCTGTAAAAAACTAAATTGTAAATAACTGGAGGAAACAATGGCCCAACATCAACTTTTCATTGCATTGTGTTAATACTATATAGTAAACTGAAGCCAAATTGTCATTTAATTTTTGTTCCTGAGAATGCGTGTGCGTCCTCCAAACAAGACTCACTAAACATTTTCGTGATCGTGCTCACCTGTGAAGGAGAGGAGACCCGTGTAACCAGCCGCAGTCAGTCGTCTGTACAGACGGAGCGGAGACGGAGCAAAAGCAGAGCAGAGCCGGCGGTCTGGGATGGCGCTTTGAAGAGCGGAGGTGCTGAGTAGGGTCAAGCTGCTCAAGTTGGCGCAGCGGCGGCAGTCCCTCTCGCTCCCCCACTCCCCCCGCTCTCGGCATCCTACACTCGCTCACCATCCTCTTTCCTGTGAGTATGAGCGGGTGAGAGGTGAGAGGTGGTGAGAGCTGAGCCGCGATTGGAGCCGGCATTGGAAGTGCGTCAAGCCGCGCAGGCTGGTGCAGCGGCAGCGGCAGTCCCTCTTGCTCACCCGCTCTCTGCTCCCCACGCTCGCTCACCATTCCCTCTCCTTGTGAGTGCGAACAGGTCCGGTGGTGAGAGGCGGTTAGAGCAGAGCCGAGTGCAGGCAGTGGCGGCGAAGGGCGAGCGAGCGGAGGTGCCGCTGTGTGAGGAGGAGGAGGAGCCGTGCAAGCCCGCGAAGTTCGCGTGGCAGCTGCTGGTAGAGCTGCTGCCAGAATCAAGCCAGAATCAAGCCCACTGGAAGGGCCACCGGAAAGGATTGCCGGACTGCTTTCTGTGCACCAGTGGAGTTGCTGAGCAGGCCGAGTCAGGGAGCAGCGGAGTCGCGGGGCGGTGAGTGGTGGTGCGCAGGAGTGAGCTGGAGAGCAGGTGAGAGACACACGCAGTTCCCTGAGCCGGCGGAGTGGACCAGGGGCCTCGCCCAGCGTGTTCTGTGGTGGAACGGTCTACGGACCGCGACGGACACACAGGGGGCCAGCGATTGCGGGCAGTGAGTGTGAGCAGGTCTGGGAGCGCGTGGAACCCCTCTCTCGCCCATCACCGTGGCCTTTGTTGTTCCCAGCTCCCTGCAACCTGCACCTGGCACCCTGCACCCAGCACCCTGATTAGTTTGCTCCCGGCTTGCCGCCCCCCCTCATCCATGAACTTCTGTTCTTGGCTCTCTTTGCTTTGCGCACCGGTTCCAGGCCACAGTTTGTTGAGAGCTTATCTGGTGCTGAGCGCCCCTGGTGTATGGCCAGGAGCAGAGCTTGGAGCGGAGCCTGGAGTGTGGGAGGTTGCTGTCGCGACGCTGTGCTGCGTCTACGGTCTTCGCTGTCATCGAGGTGGGGGTGCGAGGGAACAGCAGGCTGCTCAACAGCCCAATAGCCTGCCAGTAACCGCTTGCACTTAGTACTTAGCAGCACCCACCCGCCAGTCTTCCATCTCGTGTCTGGGGCCAGTGTCCAGCGGCGAGGATTCAGAAAAGTAGAGCTGCTGGCGGTCCTGCCATTTGCTACTGCCATTACCATTTGCTATTGCCACTCGCTTAGCGCCAACTGCCGAAGCGGGGGTTGCCCAAATGAGATCAGGGACAGTTCGACAAGCGGTGATTGGCAAGAAACAAGGCAAAAAAACAAAACAAAAAGCTAAAGATTTAAAATCCAATTTAGTAACAGAGGAGTATTTTCTACATAATAAATCAGTAAATGGAGCAGGACAAAGGGAGAGGCTGATCTCAGTGCCCACACCAACAACAGCACAATTGTCAAAGTCGAATAATCAAACAGGGATTCGGAAATTATTTTTCTTAAAAGACCCAATGGCGGCAATATACGCCCCCTCAAAAGAATCATCTCAGTTACCAAGCCCAATTCAGCCTGATAAACTAGAAACTATTGCTCTGTGGACTTCTGTAACCTCCACCAACGCATCACTAAAGGAACCTTTTGTGGGAACAAACACAGGCTACCTAGGTTCTAGGAAACCTGCGACAATAACAGCTCAGGTGCACCAGGCAGTCTCTACATCTTCTATATCTTCTGTCACAGCTTTTACAACAAAAACTGAAGCACCTGCCAACATCCTTACCGAGAGCGGTACAAAGATAATTACAATTGTAGACCCCGCGGAACTGCCTGAGACCCATGTTGGGGGAAACATTGAGCGTGAAAATCCTAACTTCAGTCGCACTCTTCCCAAAACAGCACAGAAGGGAGTTTCCACCACCACGGCCCTAAAGGCCGGTAAACAACTACTTCGTCCGACAGAAGCAGGCCAACTTGATACTAAATGGTCCACACATGAAAATATAAATCTAATCGAACCCACAGCAAATGCAGTGTCCAAGGATTCAGCGAGCGGTAATTTGCCTTCTGATATAAACGATTCAAAATTGACTGAATTCCTGGAATTACTAGAATCTAATCGTCAGGTCAATGTCTGTCTTAGCCCAGGCTCAAGTAAAAAAAACACAAAGGAGATCCAAGCTTGTTTCATCCACACCGCTAAGCCCCGTGGGCATAAAAAATCCTCGGGCCCCAGAAATAGTGAAGATCAGTCATTACTCCTCAATGATTAAACAACAAACAAAAGGCCCAAACCTTTCATCACCAATAACAATTTCATCTGAAAGTGGATCAGATCTCGAGCTAGAGGCCCCGGTGCAGCATTTTGAAGATCACCCCCATACGCAATGGGCGCAAACTCTGATACAGACCCTTGAACAAGCTATAAGGGTTTTAAACTATCAGTCAGACAAAATGGATGTCCAAATTGATCTTGTAAACCTTATCGCCAGTCACATTTCAGGCGTAAACAGCAAAATAGATTTAATAACCACCCTACTTTTAGGTAGGGAAAATCCGGAGCAACAAAGACTCACAAATAAAAATAAGTCAACTTGCTGCTGCAGCCCAATAATTGAGAAACTGGCAACCCTTCCCGAAATTTTAAAAGACTTCCTAGGGGTAGTAAAATCATCATGCACCAGAAAGCACTTTATCAATCCCCCCCAAAAAAGCGTCGTTCAAGAGAAATGTGTAAATCCAACTAAAAAAATAATACAAGAATTAAGCGATATCAATGATGAATTAGTAAAAACAGAGCTCGAGACCCAATCCAACCTATCAGATGCCCCAGAGAGCCCCGTCAAACAAGTACTTGAGGTTGCTAAACCCACAAAAAGGGAAAGAAAACGTGCAAGAAAGGCTCGGCCCAAACATAACAAACAACCTAGCCTTGCAACGGAACATCTTTTCCCGCTATTTATTGCAAAATCTTCTAGGGAAAAGGAAAAGAATACTTTCTCCCCGCACGGGGTGGTTTGCCCTGCAAGTCACCAACCTCAAGACCATCAGCTGCCCAATCAAAAGCAATAGGGCTCTAGTCAACCTTTCATATCTCAAACCTACCCCCAAATTACACAAGGGGCCGGAAACTCCCACCCTAAGGACAAAAGAGCTCAAAACGACATCTTAACAGCGCAAGACCAAGGAGCAAAAACAGGAGGTAATAAAGGAGTAGGTCAAGAAAAGTTCTCGTATACCCCGGGAAGTAATATCCCGGGGAGAGGCAAAGGTCGGAGCATTCAGCAACGCGACTTACAACAAGACGAAAGAAATAAAGAGTTAGTACCGGAAAATCACAACCTTCCTCCAACGAAGATGTTGGATCAACTAACACCGCAAAAGCCGGAAAACGAGCCAAAATTAATTGCAGTAACGATAAGGGGAAAGTCTTGCCTATGCAAACTTCTCAATCAGGACCAACGAGAGCCGCACAAAAGGAAAACACCCCAAAAAAGCCCCGGAACATCGCATCTGAGCATAAGGGCACCATCCTCGGATCCCTCCGGGCACGTTCCGCAACATGAAAAAAACATCCAACTTACCCTAATAACGGAAGGCGGAAGAAAGGAAAAAGAGCCCCGCGCGCATACCGCGCACATCCTACCGGACGAGTTTGAACTGAAACTATCGTTCATACCAGAATATTCGTTAAAGGGAACATATGATATGCTAAACAGAGGCAACCTTTTGAGGCTTTTTAACGAAATAACAGAATTAAAAGGTACCCGTTCCTGCGACCTAACCACGGTTTAATTCATAAAAACAACAGGGTCAGGAATAGAAGAGACTCTGACAACCTGGTAATCAAAGGACCTGGTGAAAAAAATCGTATCAACGAGCGGAAGGTTTGGGGCATGGGGAATTACGTTAAAGGCTTACGAACGCCCAAGGTATCCGCACCCTCTCCTTAAAAACACAAATGAAGTGAACAGATCAGGAAAAAGCCACCTAACACGTGTACGTGGAGCACGTGCCAACTCCCCAACAGCTCCCCCTAGTAATAACAGAAATGACACAAGAGAAAGCCTCGACATTACCGAGGACAGCTCACAAGAATTTAGGGACTGGTCTTGGGTGCCTAGAATATTAAATAACAAGCATCCGTAACCAAGCAAAGTTAAGCAATAATTCAGTGAGGAGGTCGGCCTATAAAGCGGAAGTCGCGTGTACACTCAACATCTCGCTTTGTTCATGGAATATCCACAGACTTAACGATACGGGGCAAGACCAAGAAACTAAATTATTTTTGAGTCAACACGATATCATCCTGCATCAGGAAACCTGGAACCTGGTTGCAAGTTCAATCCCAGGATTCTCAGATCATCACTGCATGGCAGAAAGACACTCACGCTTTGGACACCCGAGAGGGGGCCTATCAACATTCATTTCAAACAAACTAAACTGGGTAATGGAAAAATTAGACACTGTAAGTAGCAACCAGACGTCCAATGAAACAAACTGGCAGCTTCTACTAATCAATGTTTACATTCAACCAGAAAGAAAAAAGCAGAAGGGAAAATACACAACTTTAACTTTAACTTTAACCAAATTAATAATATCAATGCAGAGAAGCCACGAGAACTGCCAATTACTGATCTCAGGAGACTTTAACAGCAACCTTTTAGCTAATCAGTGGGGAATTAAAAGAAAAGCCACCCAGGGAACAAGAGCATTTGTGAATAACCTAGACACACTCGACCTGACAATTCTGAACAGAAAAGTTATGGGGGACAATCCAGCAGCTGCAACACACTTTAGTGGAAAAAGCTTCTCAACGATTGACTTTATAATCACTAGTAATAACCTGTTCCCACAAATTAATAAACTTAGTATTATCCCAAGAGCTGAAAGCGACCATTTGCCTCTCGTTTTAAACATGATCAAAAAAATCAATCACGCACAAAAAATTAAATCCATCGTGCAACTGTTCGAAAAATACAATCTCAAAAAGTTAAAATGGCGGGGAACGGTACCCCAAACCTTTCAAGAGACAGTTAAGGTTTTCGTGGCCAAACAAGGCTGCAAAGCAGGGAAGGATTGTGTCAAATCTTGGGAGCATTTGGCTCATCTTTTAATTCACAAATTCCCAGCCCCCTTGGGATGTACCCAAATACGGTGACCAGAAAAGATCCCTGGTTCAATCAAGTTCTCAGAAACCAAAAAAGAGCAATTGCAAGAGAAGTGAAATTGCTATTACAAGCAGAAAAAATGGGATCTAAAACTGATAAAACGAAGCTGCAAGCACCGAGGCGCACCTACAGGAGGGACCTGTGGAAGGGAAAAACAGTGTATAGAGGATCCATTTGGCTGAAATTACTATCCGCCAGTAAAAAGCCTAACAGCAGCGAGTTTTGGGGTATAATTAACAAGCTGTCAACTGGCCCAAAACTGCTGCAAGAAGCAGGAATCGGAGCAGATATCTGGACGTGCAATCAATGTACAATAAGGCAGGGATGGGACCTGTTGGAGGGTCCCCCGGGGAAGTCCAAGATAAAAAAGTAACACAAGACTCTACTATTCCAGCATATGTGGAAGAAAGCTCAGTACAACCAGCGTCACCCATTTGCGGCATAAACACCTTGACAAACAGGAATGAGCTAAGTGGGCTTATACAGAAACTTAAACCCGAGGGAGCGGCTGGCCCCAACGGTATCCCTAACGCCTTTTTCAAGAATGACCCAGAGTTTTGGTCCTCCTACCTAGCTCCACTCTTCAACGGGATTTATAACCAGTCTAATATCCCGGCTTCTGGGAGAGGGAACATCATTCACCCCATATTCAAAAAGGGAGACCACAGTAAGCCTGGAAATTATAGACTAATTTCACTGAGAGATGTGGAAGCAAAATTGTATGCCTCGTGCCTGTTAACTCAGTTGAAACATTGGATGGAGGAAAAAAACATAATCCCCAAGTTTCAGACAGGATTCAGGCAAGGCATGGGTACCATAACTAATCTTGTAACCCTTGCTCTTTTAACTGACAATGCCCAAAAAAGGGATCTCCGACTGTTCGCTTGCTTTGTCGACATTAAATCTGCATTCGACAGAGTAAGCAGGAGCCAACTATGGAAGAAACTTAAAGAATGGGGCCTGCCAACCACAATGCTCAACGCTATAATTGCCTTGCACACGGATACCTGGGCAAGAGTAAAGTTGGGCAATGGGTCGAGTACAACTGCAGGTATCCAGACGCAAAGCGGTTTAAAACAAGGCTGCGTTCTAGCCCCCAGTCTATTTAATCTGTTTTTATCCGACATTGCACCTTACATCGAAAAACCAGAGTCACACCCCCCGAAATTGGTCAATGAGCCAATTGCCATATTACAATATGCGGATGACATAGTTCTGTTGAGCCAAACTCCCATCGGCCTACAGAGATCAATAAACAACCTTGTAGCCTACCTGGACAAGGAACAACTGGAGTTAAATAAAAAGAAAATAAAAATAGTGCGCCTAGTGGATCGCAAGAAACTTAAGTTCAAATGGTCGGCTAAGGGAGCAACTGTTGAAGAAGCTAGTTCATATAAATATCTGGGCGTAACAATCGGGCAGGGTGCAACCCATAAAGAACATAAACTGGCACTAAAAGCAAAGGCACATTCATTAATTTATGCATACAAATTACTACGCAAAAAGATGGACTGCCCAAACTTCTCTCACGTGCTTAAAGTAATGGCCGCCCAAATACAACCTAGTTTGTCCTACGGCTTGGCTCCATGGTGTGGCAAAGAAGCGGACTTAATGAATATACTGCAGACAAAGATCTACAAAGCAGTCTTCGACTTGCCTAAGTCTGCTTCGCCCGCCCAGGTCAGACTGGAATTCGGCCTCCAGCATCAGAAATTCCGAGGAATGAGCTGTTTTATTAAACTTTGCCATATGCTCCGCTCTTCTGACCCGGATACCTTAAATAGCTTATGCTGGGAAGAAATTAAACTCCAGGGGGATCTAGCAACATCTAACTCCTGAGGAAGCTTTCTGAGAGAGTCCCTGGCCGAGATGGACTTACAAGCAGCATGGGTCAACAGGCTGGATAGAGGAAGCTTTGGTAAAATAGTAAATAGCGCAGCCAAAAAGAAATCCTTGTGGGCTGACAAACAAGCGCTCTCCAAGCGGCGGCACGGGTGGACAGTTATAAACTCCTACAGATTTTTGAGGCCACAACCATATGTATCCGCCCATTTTAGCTCACAGTTAAAAATGAGCTTTTTAAAGTATCGAATGGGTGTACATGAGGCAAAGAACTTATACCCTCAGTGGAAAACTCCATTTAAAGCAGAGTCCTGCAGACTATGCGGTTCTAAAAAGGAAACTCTAATCCACCTAACATGTGCCTGTACAGCCGTGTTAGAGCAAAGGTGACAGTATTTGAAATCTATCTTCAATGAGCTGAACATTCGCTCCAGCAGACAAGCGGTGATTTGCTGGCTAGAGGGTACATCGATAATACTAGCATGCCGTGGAATTAAATACATGAACTTAGTCAGCAGACTTTTACGGCAAGCTGACGGAGATCCTAAATAACATGAGTCTAAAGAGATCACCAGCATCCCCAATGGGTTTTTATTCTCTTGTCGCTTTAAGTTAAAGTTGCTAATGAAACCGTTTTTTATCCTAAATCTTATTGATAAGCGATGTGGATTTTATCTAGAACAATAAGGTTTTAGTTCATTGTACATTTATTTGTTCTAGGGGGGGGGTTGCAATGATTTTAAGTAATCAAACAATAAAAAATGAACTGAACTGAACTGAACTGACTCACTAAACATGTATGTTTTAACTTTATTCCTCTTACGGTCTGAGATAGTCAGCTAGTGCGCTTGCGTGAATCCCAAACATAATGTCGATTTTGTTGCTTATTCCTCGCTGTCTGTCATCTGCTCCTTACTGCTGGCAGCTTCCAAGCATGCACTGCAGCCTATGCAAATTTCACATGCAGCAAGAAGTACTTACTGCAGTTTATGAAGCTAGCCGGGCAGCTGCAATCTGACAGGGGTAGCACAATTTAGATGGGCGCGAGAGAGAGAGGGCAACATAGATTTGTTTTCAGGCAACACAATGGCACAAAATTCCACTCCATGCCACACAATTGCACTCCATGCCACACAATGCCACTTAATTCCACTCCACTCCATTCCACACAATCCAGTCCTCCCCACAAAATTTCACTCCACTTCACTCCACACAATGCCAAAAAATTCAACTCCACCTCACACAGTTTCACTCCAATCCATGCCACACAATTTCATTCCACTTCGAACAATGTCACATGGTTCCACTGCACTCCACAGTTATACACTGACATTGGTCATTGGTTTATATGCCACATTAACGTCTGAACATGATGTTGGTTCTATTTCTTTTTTTATTACTTGAGTTCTAGTGATCTCTCATGTTTTCTGCCTCTTAAGAACATAGCTACTGCTTTGTTTCTGTGCGTAATATATATTGTAACTGATTAATATCATAATGATAATACACATAACGTTTTACAGTTACTCTTGATGAAAGGTGACACCACCCGAAATGCATTGGTTTTCATTTATCAAACAGCTGACACAACAGCTACATTGAATGTGGATGTCATCAAAAGTGGATCATCCCCATTGCTTTTGAAATACAATCAATGAATAAATTGCTATGTTGATTCCAAATTGTTACATACTTAAGTTATTTATTACACATATTTGTGTTGAAACTGTTTAAGTTGTTGAATTTAGCCCACAGGCTCTAATGGTTAGATTACTCTAGCTCTAGATAGCCGATTGATTAACTGGATTTTTTCATTCCACTTCACTCCTCGGCACACAAAGCCACACAATTCCACACATTGTCACATGCTTCGACCGCAGGATTCCACCTAGCTCCATGCAACACAATTCCACTCCACACAATGCCACACAACTCCACCTCCACTCCATTCCACACAATTCAGCTCCATTCTGCACATTCCCACGCCACACCTCACAATATCGCTCCATCCCACACAATTCTATTTCATTCCACACAATGATACACACAGCCACGGCCCGTGCAGGTAAGAGCAGTGGGGCGGATTGGTGGGGATTTCGACAGATAATGGGATTAATTAATTTTCCTTTGTCGTTGGTCGAAATCACCCCCAACCGACCCCATTGCCACACTGCTTTTACCTGCACAGGCTGTGGCTGGCCACACAATTCCACTCCACTTCACACAATTCCAATTTATCCCACACAATGCCTCACAATTCCACTGTATCCCATTCCACACAATGCCACTCCACTCCACACAATGGCGCTCCACTCCATGCTACTCCACTCCGCCAAAGCATATAGGGGATTATTTACAAGCCTTCTGCGAAGCCGGTGGTGCGTCACTTTTATTATGGGAAAAAGTGACTTAAAGGCAGCGCAAGGGGCTAGTAAATAAGCCCCATATTTCTCACATAGATGAGACCTATTGGCGTTGTCTATGCGTGCTACTCCCTGTTCCTGTTGCTTCCCTCATGGTTCATAGGCACATGGGTAACATGGGCACTGCTAGGGGTGCCAACCAATAAACCAGAAGAAGCAGTTTACACCACTGGCCACCCCTAGTTCACATACATGAATGTGACCCCAGTGTGCAATGTCTCTTAACAATCCCCAGTCAAGACTAAACAACTGCATGTGATAAGCACAAAGTTAGGAAAACAAACCCTGATTATGATTGTGTCGGAGGGGTAGGTGCTGTTTGCTGCACCTGATAAATCCAGCTCCACCTGTGTCAGGATTTATGGGGTGCAATAAATTTCACCTGAAATTGCAGATTTTGGAGCCGACTGTACCAAACTCTGCATGCTACGGTAAATACCCTACTGTTTTCTCGTGATCAATCCAGCCAGGGCTGACCTGCTAAAACTTTAACGATGGTTGAGGTATTTAATACACAAATATAACAAAAATTCATATTCCGAACCACTCATCATGAGGGTCAGCCTTGATTAGTGTATTTAAATATGGCAAAACCTAAAAAAGGTGCGATGCATTTCAAGCAAGTGCAACTTCTCTTTTTTCAATCTAATGCCAATTGACTGCAAAACGTGTATTTAATTCTCCAAATCTTCAGCAAAATACCACGCCGCTTGTGCTGCTGAACGTCGGACACCATTAATGGATTTCTCCGTTTTTCTCAGCTCATTAGAAACACATTTAAATTTAGATGCTTGCCTGGATCATTCAATGTATTCTTGTTTCTTGCGGGAAATTCTGAAATTCTTCTGTCTTGCCACCAGAGCGCATCATCCTAGCTCGATTTTTGAAAATTTAAAATAAGAGCTCAAGATCAAGAGCAAATATTCGCACGGCGAGGCTGAAGGCAAATCAAAAGGCTCTAAAAATAAAGTCGTGTCTTACTGCGTGTGTCCCGCGCTTTGCTTCCGCGCGCTCCCAGGCATGCGCCCCGAAAAGCCGTTTCCACAAAGAGCAGGACAGGAGACAGGTGCTTTTGTCAGCAACCCTCATTAGCAGGCAGACCCCAAGCGGAAGATCCCAACAGAAGCCGAGCAAAGCCCCGAACCAATCGTCAAACCTCGCATCGTGTGGAATGTACACGTTTGTACTGTCATTCGCGGTGCAGTGTTTTCTTTTATTTTTCCTAGTCATATTAAAGAAGAAACATGTAAAGAATTTCAGTATCTGCATTTTTACCTCAACACAATGTAAAAGGGCAGCGTCTTGTTTTCTTCTATCAAACATATACACTCCTGAGATTTGTGTGTGCAAAATGCGTTGCTCTGCTACCTGTGGGTGGTCATTAAATGTCCCAGTTATAGAAATACCGTGGAGTCGCCCTAAAAATAAACCGAGCGCTTGTTATTTGACAAATACAGCTGTGTTTTATTTCTAGTGACAGCCCAGAGTCTGAAAAAAAAATGCGAGGCAAAATGTCATCCCTCTCTGAAGAAGATGCAAACCTTTCAAGGTTGCCAAACGTCAGCCTTCTTCAATGGGCCTCCAAAGAGCTCTGCTGTCTGACATTTGTAAAACTGTGGGATGTCAAACATAAACAAGCAATCGATGTAAACAGGTACTTTCAAAATACACTTAGAGACGTCTTGTACTGCCTGTGGACATCAAACAAATGTGCAGTGATGGCCGCTCGCTTGCGGTGTTGTGCTGTCAAGCCACGTGGCACGAAACACCTGTTGCCATAGGCTGTCAAGCACAAGAAAAAATCAGATTCTGAGATAGGAAGATGGCTGTGAGAAATGAGAGACTCAAAACAATGGAAGCTAATGTGAACTGTTTTAGTAGCGTATTATCGCATATCACAAGCATTGATAAAGCCAATAGTTCTTAGCGCTTGCATTTTGCCAACTGGCTATGAAAGTAGGTGTTAGACCTGGCATTTCTTGGGGTGGTTACCCCTGACCTTTTGCCTCTACCTCCTCTATTTTTGATGCTGTGATGGATTTAGTTTAGCTGACTTAGATGCTTTGGGCACTTTGCCACTGCTGATCAGTGTCAAAGTGCAAGTGCTCCCTGTATAAAGTGTTATGGTAATTGGTTGTCCATAATTGGTATGTTTGTCTTACTAGTAAAGTCCCTAGTAAAGTGCACTATGTGTGCCAGGGCTGGTAATGCAAATGCTACTAGTGGGCCTGCAGCACTAATTGTGTCACCTACAAAAGTAGCCCTAAAAAGAGATCTGAGGCCTGCCAACGCAGTGCCTGTGTGCAGTTTGTTAACTGCCTTGTTGTCCTGACAAGTGCACCCACTTGCCAGGCCTTACCCTTCCCTTTTTATGCACATCAGACACCCCTATAGTAGGCCCAAGGTACCCCCCTGGGTAGGGTGCAGTGTATGTGAAAGGTAGGACATGTACTGAGGTGTGTTCCATGTCCTGACAGTGAAATACTCGTTTTTCACCATTACAAGGCCAACTTGCCCATAGGACAGAATGGGGAATGCTGTGTCACATGGTTCGAGCCTATTTCCCCATAGGCATAAGATGGAGAGAGGGAGTTTAGTGTGCCTGAACTCAGGATTTAATAACACACCTCTCCGGCAGAACACAGAGCATCTGCCTCACCCCCTTCCGCTTCGAAGCCACTGGGGGACCACTGCGGCGTACCCCAAGGCTCATCCCTCAGCCCAACATTGTTCAATGTCTACATGGCACCGCTCGCCCACGTCGCACGATGGCACAACCTCAACATCATCTCCTACGCCGATGACACCCAGCTGATTCTCTCCCTCACCAAGGACCCCCACACCGCCAAAACCAACTTCCACGAAGGTATGAAGGCCGTCGCGGACTGGATGAGGAACAGCCAACTGAAGCTGAATTCGGACAAGACGGAGGTCCTCATCCTCAGATCCACCTCTTTGGCCTGGTGGCCAACTGCACTAGGAACACCCAAACACCCACCGACCACGCACGCAACCTAGGGGTCATCCTCGACTCTACCCTCTCCATGATGAAGCAGGTCAACACTGTCTCCCCCTCCTGCTTCAACACCCTCCGCATGCTTCGCAGGATCTTCAAGTGGATCCCCACCGAAACGAGAAGAACGGTCACCCATGTCCCCGTCAGCAACAGACTGGACTATGGAAACGCACTCTACGCAGGAGCCCCGGCCAAACTCCTGAAACGGCTCCAACGCATCCAGAACGTCTCCGCACGCCTGATCCTTGACATCCTGCGCCGCAGCCACATCACACCCCACCTGAAAGACCTGCACTGGCTCCCTGTCAACAAGAGGATAACCTTCAAACTCCTCACCCACGCACACAAGGCACTCCACAACACAGGACCAGTGTACCTCAGCAGCCGACTCAGCCTCTACACCCCCACCCGCCAGCTCTGCTCCGCAGACCGTGCCCTCGCTGCCATCCCCCGCCTCCGAAGAGTGACCGCCGGCGGCAGATCATTCTCTCACCTCACCGCCAAGACATGGAACCCACTCCCCATCCACCTACGGCAGACCGAAGACCTTCTGACCTTCAGAAGACTCCTCAAAACCTGGCTCTTCGAACAGTAGAAGCTCCCCACCCCCAGCGCCTTGAGACCCTCACGGGTATGTAGCGCGCTTTACAAATGCTATGATTGATTGATTGATTTGTGAAGATGGTTTTTAAATTGTGTGTTTAGAGACCACGCTTTTAGAAGTGGCTGGTTTCTTGTCTTAAACCATCCTGTGTGCCTCTGCCTGGTTGTGTATTGACTGTCTGGGTTTGGATGTGACAGGTCTGGGGAGTGTCCTGACACCAGAGAGACGTAGGTGAGCAGCAACAGGCTGGCCTACCTTTTATGTGGGGGGAGGAGTAGTCCCCTGAATGTGAAGAGGGCTGTGTTGCTGCCACAAAAGGATGGCTCCACCTCCTGCGGACCGTCTAGGGTCCAGACCCTCACTATCAAAGGAAGAGGGAGTGCGCTGGCAGGAAGACACCAGGTCTGGTTTGGACCGGGCTCAGAGCCCCCTGAACATAAAAACTTCAAAGGCATTTAGGGGTATAAATGTGAGAGCTGAAACCCCTGCACTCCAGATTGAACTCAAGACTGAAAAATGATTGAAACTACTTTGTGATCAAGAGGAACCTCTGCCAAAGAAGAACAGCTGAAGAGACTGAAGTGAAGGACTGCCCTTGCTGTGTGTTCTGGGACTGGCCTGCAGTTTGCTGATTTGACTGTGGAGAGGACAAGGGACTTTGCTGTGTGATGTGTCCTAAAGTAACTTGCCTCCAAGGGCCCAAGGAGAGCTGGTCCCCTGTTGTGGAAACTCAGGAACATCAAAGTTTCCGACCGTGTCTCAGCGACGCTTGGTAAGTGGTGCTTTTGCATGCCTGAGACTGCTGTGTGGGCATACCCTGCCAACTTAGGGCAAACAAAGCAAACACAAGGAGATGATGGGCAGAGTGCTGAAACTTTTCAAACACTCACCCCCAGTCACAGATCTGGGTTGAATCCATCAAGCTATCCTGGCTGAAGAGGGCTGTTAACCCGAAACCGGTCCCAGGATGCTTGTTTCCTGTCCAGGGAAGACATGGCTTGGCAGTTCGGGCTGGACTGTTCCCATGAGGCACAGGGTCAAGACTGATTTGCATATAGCTGTGTCTGAACTGGGGTGGCAAAGTGAGCTAAAGAATGATGATGGATTTAATTCAGATCTGTGCCTGGGGTTGAGTGTTTGAAATGTTTCAGCATTCCATCCATCATCTTCTTGTGTTTGCATATTCACAAGCCCCTATCACCACATCAACGTCACTTTCAGTGACGTTGTGCTGGCGATAGGGGCCTCGCCTTATTCACAAGGCAGCGTTAAGCCACTGAACGTAGCTTAACGCTGCCTTGTGAATAGGCCCCCTTCACGCTGCCTTGTGAATAGGCCCCCTTTCACGCTGTGTTTAGGGTGAAAGGGGTGTGCAGTGGGTGTTGTGGTGGGCTTTCTACCGCAACACCCATTGATATTTATGCTGCCCCCTATTCACAAGGGCAGCGTAAATAGGAGCTAACGCCAAACTTAAGTTGCGAGGAGGAATGCTTTATTTCTCCTAGTTTTTGCATTTTCCAGGTGTGCTGCCTAGTACAGCACACATGGAAAATGCAAAATGCCATGGTTTGGTTATGTACAGGAAGGTGTCCCTTCCTGTACCTAAACAAAACTTTTTTTAAAATGCCGTTTTGTAACTTACATGTGTGCTGCATTTAGCAGCACGCACTCTGGTGCAAGGGTGCCTGCGTTGGTGCTAAGTTGTGAAACTTAGCGCCATCGCAGGGGAAAAAGCAAGGATGCACCATGTCCTTGTGAATATGGTGCAGCCTTGCTTTTCTGAAGTGGCGGAGAGAGGCGTTAAGCCAAGAAGGCTAACGCCTCTCTCCACCACTTCATTGTGAATATCCCCCCTAGAGTTCCATATCTTTTAAGCTTCGATTTACCTGTCTTCCATCTCCTGAAGCCGCCAGAGCAGGTACAGTGGTGTTTCTCTCCTAGCCCTTATGCTGAGAGTGGCTAACCCACACAAAAGTATATGCTATGTACTGAAAATAATATATCTACCTACAGAAAGCTTAAACTCCTTATAGTCAAGACCTAAAAAAGAGTGAATCTAGAGAGAAATGTTTTTGAAGGTCAGCATCAAATCCTATGGTATAATACATATTTACAATGTGTTGATATAATTAATCATAGGTTCCCAAATACTTTAAGGAATGTAGCGGTCTCTATCATTATTAATAATTATTACATCTATACCTCATAAATTAATAGGTAGTTACAACTATTCACTTATAGGAAGCATGTTGTTTTTGAGCCATAACCTTGTGATTTGTAGCCTGGCCAAAATGATTGCTGCAAAAACAAAGACCTTAAACCTTTGCGGAATTCCTTTGGATGTAGCCCACTTTAGCTAGTTTAGGAGTGAGAAAGATTGGAATACCCAGAGCACCCCCACTCCCCCAACTCTCATATTACCTATTACCAATATGTTTGTATCTGCTGGCACTCTATTAAAATATGGACCATATCAGTTTTGCTTATTTGACATCTGAAGCATTTCGACTCTGTTCGAAGTCCCCATTTGAACATGTTCTCAGGTGTGTAGAATTTATCCTGAGGATAACTGAAGTGATGGATTATCAGTCTGGGTATGTTTAGAAGCATACTACTCTGCACAATGGTTTGCTCTATTTCAGTCACTTCAAAAGGTTCAGAGAGTCTGGAGGAGCTTCGATTAGCCAAGTATTTTATGTTGTGAGATTGATTTTTCTGAAATAACGTGTACCTTGCCGATTATGCCTTTATGCTCAGTTGATGCCAAACATTCAGGGGCATATTCTCAAGGAGCTATCGCCGAGTTAACAGCACTTTAGTACAGCCAAAGTCACGATAAATCCATTGCCCCATTCACAAGCTGGTGTAAACTACTGATACAACCAGTTTACCTGCGATAGCATCTGCAAAAAACATCGCCACGGATGACCCCGGCAACTATCGCTAATGAGATGCAGAGTAGGCGTTCCCGAGCAAAAAGCTGCAACAACATCACACCATAACATTCTCAACGACCGGCCAGATCGGCGTTAAGCTCACAAAACATGCGATAAGGCACGATCGCAGCAGGAAACTAACACCTGCTTCGACCTGGTGCAAAGTCGGATGACAACCGGCAACAGAAAAGGGAGCCCAGACCACAGCCACACCTGAAGAACAACAGATGCCATGGAACCACTGATCATGCAGCTCGGACCCCCAACAGGGACACAACACCCACTGCCACCACACCCCTGTACCACCTCCACCCCCCGGGCCACATCCCGGCCACCCCCCACCTTCCCCGGACCAAGAGAATGCACATCAATGTCACAAAATCATGCACAAAACCATTCGCCTGATGCCGCAGAAACACAACAACAAACAGCCATGTGAGTACAGAAAAAATCAGATTCAATCCTTCACCATTGAAAGCCCAAACAAAGCATCACAATCAAATATCACTCCAAACATCTAATTGGTAGAGTCATGGCGAGTCATCCCTGGACAATCTGCAAGTGACAACCTGTAAGACAATATCTCAGATAAGAAGGCGTGTCAGGCACTCATCAAAGAACAGAGAGAGAGAGAAAGAGAGAGAGAGAGAAAGAGAGAGAGGGAGAGAGAGAGAGAGAGAGACTGAACAAGGAGCGCAAGGATAATTGTGCCCTTGGCACATACATGCCAACTGTTCCGTGTGTCTCTCAATTGGTGCACCCAAAATATGAGGCCTGGCAACATATTCAGCACGAAGGCCACATCACATTTCAGAAACGCAAGCCGTAGTCAGACTAAAATTAGGCATGGAAGCTCCTTTATCTCAAAACACAAGGCGGAAGGACATCCGAAACTCCGACCTTGGTCTCCGATGAGCACGGCACCCGCGAGTGAGATACCATACCAGATTCTGGCAACTCCCACACCATGAACTGCGCTAATGAAAGAGCGACTTGTCCACACCCCACACACACTTGTCCCTGCTTGAGCTACACCTGCATGGCATGCTCCCAACACATCGGTACAAGAGACAACCCCTACGTAAAAACGTTGAACACACATGCGACACATTACTCCGAGCTGTGGCATATCGTCCACAGAACTGTCGCCGGTCTGAGAAGTGCCGGTAGTACGAGACCAACAAACACAATGGCAGGCAATCCCGGGCACATGCACAACCACAGTCACGTGGAACTGTACCGTGCACAAATGCTGCATCTGTTGAGAGCTCTGCCAATGGCAGTTCTGCGAATCAGTTACCGTCTGAGTTTCTGGCTTGCATACCTCACATACGTCCAGCCATGGTTCCACTGTCAATCATGCACATTCGAGTGGCCCATGGAGGTCTGCCTATCCAACACAAAGGTAGCTGAACTGGATTACGAGTTGTGTGTGTGACCCCTGTTGGCACATGAACAGGAGTGCAACCGGGATACCCGGGCATGGGATGCCTTGATATGTGGTGTCTGTGCTGGAAGCAGTGGATGGGAGATTGCACAACTCCTCGTGTGCAGTGACCACATCGAGGTGCTCCCCTATTGGGCTTTGCTGCGGATTGGTGAAACTGCGTGGTCGAAGCACATCTGTCCAGACCAGTTAATGGATTGGCTCTCCCTCTTGTTCCTTGAATCCGAAAACGATGTACTTCTGGAACTGATTGCCTACGAAGCATCGCAAGCATTCATGGATGAGTAACTACCTTCCTGCATACACAACTGATTGACACCCAGAGCACAGGCCCCAACACTGTGTTGCATCGTGGAGGATTGGTCCCATAAGCCAGTCCAACAGTGGACTATTCTGCATTCGCACAGACTCAGAATGCATGTGTATGCACCTACGCGTGTTGCCACACACCTGTACAAGGTGCTGCAGCCTCATGGGCGGAGTTGCACAGAGTCGTTTGGCAAAGTTCCCAAGTCTGACATACTGCTGGAGGGAGACTACACACATGCCAATGTGGCACGACATGTGACCTTGTTGGTCCCTTTCACCTGCTCAGTGTCAGCAGAGCACACAGTTGGCGCAGTCCGGTGGTACAGCTCCATGCAGATCCCATGGGCTGTGAGTTGTGTCCCCTGACACGGGGAAATGAGCAGAAACCAAACATCACATGACTCGACCAGCAAGGCAAGGTGGGCTGAGACCGTTGCCAACCGTAAGGATATGTGTACATGTTTGGCACCCCATTCCATGCACCTCGACACGTTCCCATTCTGCCTGTAAGTGTATTCAGCATTTGTCTGCCTGTTGGGGCCCATCACTTGCCTGTACTGACACGAACATGCTAATGAAGCCTATGCAACTTCACCAGTGTACAACTGTGATGAGTGTTGACTAGTTTGACAAATCGTGTGTATCAATGAGCATTGTCCGTACAAAGGGAGGGACAGACTGCCTGTGGTACGTAGGTGGTGAATCCCTATTAGCAGCTCCACCTCTGTGAGCCACACATTGTGTTTGCGATAGTTGCTGGTAGACCTGTGCCCTTAGGTGACTTCAGCAATGTGTGTATGGTGTCAAACTACTTGCCTTGTGGATCGATATGATCCATTGAAGCAGACCGTGTACACACTGATGTGTGTGAGTATGTCATGTAAAGAGGAGTTCCGTAGCCACATGCGATGGGGGACACTACTTAAGGCGAGCTACCAATTCTGACATTAACACACACACACCCTATGTGATACATTGACGTGGGGCTACGTTGCGGGATGAGAGATTGTTGTGCATGTTCAATGAGGCCACAGATGGTTCACACCTTCACAGTAATCCAATTGGCCATGTGGGTCAGGATCAAACTTGCGCATTGCTGACATTTACCAGGGTGTACCTCTTAGTACAATCAACGTCCCTGCATTCATCCATACTTGTACATGTGGGTGAACATAGACATGACACATCTGGGTGATTTGGAATGTTTTATTCACATTCTGGGGTGTCTCTTAGATCGAGGGGTACATGTCCAGTTCAAGCCAACATTAAGTGGTTGCCCAGTGGTGGCCAACCAGAGTCCTTGAGGGAATGCAAAGTTGATCTGAAGAGGAAGAGTACAGTCCTGAGCCGGATTGCTGTGTCATTGGTACAAGGGCAGATATGGCAGTCCATGTCGGGGTCCAGGGAAATGTCGCAGGGTGTTCCGGGGGACTGTTGGACACGTTGTACCAGGGCATGATGCAAGGGGCTGAACCATGCAGGGACTGGCCATGTGGCGGGTACAGTTGCTACTGCCTCATTCCTCACACAGTTATTGCACTCCACATATTTCTCCTCTGAGACGTCTTCTGTGTCCGGTGTGTCAGGTATGTGTGGTGGTGTTATGGCTGCATCACTGTGGGCCACTGACACATCAGGGTGTGAAGGTGATGGGCTGCATCACTGTGCTCCACTGACACATCAGGATGCGGAGATGTGTGTGTCGAAGTTCCTGCAGCAGTCATCTGGTACAGGCTCTGTGGCAGCAATGGCAAGAGGACGATCTGCAAGGCCTGGAAAATCCCAGCTACATGTCGCTGGTGCTCATCCGTGGCAGCCCTACTCCCAGCCTACATCCGCTCCATGGTCTCCATTGTCCTCTGCATCTGTGCCAACTCTGTGCTGTCATCACTGGAGCCTGTCTGACTAGGCAGTTCCTGTATCCGAGAGATGGCCCCAGCAAGGTCAGCCAGGGATTGTCGGCAAGCATGTTGCGGACAGGGGGTGTCTGTTAGAGACTGTACGTAGTCCCTGATAGGACTCAGACACCCACGTATGGCATTGAGTTTGGCTGCCAGGAGGTCGAAACCCACCAGCAGCTGGTCAGTCAACTCCTACTGGCATGCTAACACACAGCATTGGAATTCAAAGTGTTCGTCGTGGGGGTCCTGTGGGCCAGCTGTGGTGGTGTGTGCTTCCTGCTGTGCGGGCTATGCAGGGGGTGGGGTCACCTCGATACAGCTGAGCTGCACTGCTCCTGGGGGTGGGGTGCTGAGGCTGTCCACAAGCCATTGGAGGGTGTCTGAGCATAAGTGCAGGGTGGTCTGCTCTATACAAGGTGTTGATTGTCCCTCTGCAATGTAAAGGGGAGATGCAGGTTTACAGTGTGTTGCATGTATGTTGACCCATTGTACATGTTTACATACAGACTGCATGACAATGTACATTGTGACTGTTTTGGAGGAGCTACCTATTTGATGGGAGACAGTGGACATTTCGACTACATGGCGGATGTGAGGTTGTACTCGTACATCATCATCTCACAGTGTCATGCAATGCCAGATGCGATTGGTCAGTTTCTATGCATGAGCGGCAACAGTTGTGTCCTCTGTCCTGTGGTGTAAGTGTTGCACTCTGTACCACATTGTCATCAATGTTGATGTGCTCTGATTGCTATGTGTGTGTGCTGCATTGTTGGTGAGTTGGCCCTGCAGCTCTGATTTGGTGGCACCTCATCCCTATGAGTCGATGTGCCTTTGACTTGTGTGCTTTTCGGGTGCTGCAATGTTTGCGACTTGGGTCAATTGTGCTCTTGGACATATGTTTGTACTCTTGTGCATTGTTTGTCTGCAGATGTGTTTTTGACGTCATGGGTTGTAGGTGCAAGTGGATGTGTCAGAGTGTGACCTGCTCCTTTACAGATGTGCTCCACACTCAGCCACCTCAAAGTTGTCTTGTGCACCATGTCATGTATTGTGACTGCAGCCATGCTATCTGCCATGCAGTGTCAGTTGCATAGTTCGTTAGGCTCACAGAGCCGCAGCTTTTCTTGCTTCAGCACATGTGCATGGGTAGGTTGTGGCATTGGTGATATGGAGGGGGGGCATTTGTGCACATTGTGGATGGGGGCCTACTTGATGTTTCTATGTGTGTTGCAGTGTGCTAAGGGTATCAGGGACATGTTCCCCACTCCTTGTGTGAGTTCAGTGTGCTGGGCATGATTGTGCATGTGTGCCATTGTGCCCATCTCCTTCCGTCCCCCCAGGCCCTGGTCATTACTCACCCTGTTGCTGTTGGGTCACGTCATATTGAGCTGTGTCCAGACCCCCAACTCCTTGTACCATCTCCGCACTGATGACTGTGGCCACCATTTCCTCCAGCTCATCTAGCTCATCCAGCTCCTCCTGTGGCGCTGGAGTCCCACTTTCAGTCGCCTTTGCTGCCTTCCTGTTGGCAGCGAGTTTCTCCTTGGTTAGGCTGTGCACTTCATGCCTGCGCCTCTTGACCTCCTCCATTGACCTCCTCGACACTCCGACTGCATTCATGTTGGTGACGATGGACTGCCATATTTCCGTTTGTGTTGCCAATGGCACAGTGGAGGTGATGAACAGTTGTTGGTAGTGTTCTGTCACCTCTGTGAAGATGATCCGGTCTTCCTGCAGACTGAACCCTGTCTTCCTCTTGTCCTTGCCCTTCCACGAGCACGGGGTTCCTGGCTGGTCCTCCGTGGGGCTTGTGGGGTTCGGGTTGTCCTCTGCACTTGGTCCAAGTGCATCCATGGTGTTAGGCAGTTTGATTGGGTTTTGGTGTGTTTTTGAAGTTCTTTTATAGTGCATCTTCCCGCATGACGCGTGGGATTGGCAGGCCTGTTGCTGCTTTTCGCTGCTTTTTTAATCGCCCTTGGCCTAATCGCAGCTTTTTTTGCGTTGGTGTTTCGCATTTTTGCAGCGCTGCGTTGACTACATCGGGGACATTTGACTTGTTATCGTGGGACTATCGCATGGTGCCGCCGGCTTGGGAATGCCGTGTTCTGAAGGTGTTATTTTCCCGCGATGGACGGCGATGTGGTGAGTTGTGATAAGCTACTCTTGCGGTAGTTATCACACATTCTTGAGACTATGCCCCTCAGTGTTTCTAATTGGATTCAGATCTATTGGTTGATGCTTAAGAAAGTCCCGGATTTGTACATCTTTGAAAAAACCAGTCTATGGGATTAATTATGTTTTCTTAAAGTACGTGAAATTAATGGAGACAATTATTTTAATATAATTGCCCGATTGTTTGTAGGTTTGTATTTGCCTAGATATGAACAAGTTTATCATATGAAAAGTCAGAAAGTTCAGAAAGCATGGAGTGGACTAGAACATAATGAGGCATGTTAGAATCTGTAATTTAGTGGATATAGCAGAATATATTCATAAATAGATCAAGAGAATCTTGAACATTGTGTTTTTTAAAGTATGCTGCTTCAAAGAGTCCCTTGACAGATTTTACATTTCTACTCAAATCACTAGTAAGCCATGTAATTTGTGAAAGGCCGATAACATGGGATAGCCTTGTAGAAAAGCAAGCCCAATAACAAAATTTAAAAAGGGGAGAGTCCAGCCACCCAAACTTAGATGCTATTGTAGGTGATTTAAAGCTCTTCTTGGTTTTGCATATCCAAATAAACTGAGACTAAACTTAATCAATCTTGCAAAAGAAAATATTCTGGACCAAGAGAGAGAGGGCACCGAACAAAAACAAAAGTTTGGAAGGAATTATATTTTTGAAGATATGCCACCATCCTTGAATCCCGAAGGTAAGTTAATTCCATTTTTTTATACTATGTCTTGTAGGATTGTGGTATAGATAGGGGAAACATTCTGTGATAAATTTGGTGTGATTTGAACCCACATGAATGTAGTACAGGTACCATGGTGTTTATCATGGATGGATGTAAGATCATGTTATAAGATGTGGGTTTTGTAAGGATGTGGAGAAAAAAATATATAATATTACTCCAAATGTTATTGCTTCTTGTTCAATTATTGGTAATGCTATTGTAAGATTGGATGTGAAGATAGCAACATCTTTGGTGCATGCAACCACCTTCCCAGTAGTACCATTCAAGGCAACTGGGGTATATCCACTGTTCAACTCAATTTTTTTAATATATGATGCTAAATAGAGAATAAATAGTAGAGTTGAGATTTGGCTTACCTGCTGGGTATCTCTCTTGATGGGGATTTTTAAGATGGCATGCCCATTAATACAACTTTGGCACAGAGGCTTTTAAACATAGCTTGAATTCTATGTATCATAGTTGGGTCAATTTCAAAGCTTTTCAATAGACAATATAAAATGGCAAGAGAGCCTGTAAATAACCTTTTTGGGATCCGATGCAACATCCAAGATCGAGACAGCTTACGCAGTGTAGTATCCCATTATAAAATAAAGCTGTGCTGTCGTGGGTCATCCCAATTGCTAATCCATGGATATTCCTATTAATGATGATTTTTGTATATATTTCCGAATCAATGTCAACTAAATACATAGGACAATATGGCCCACAAATGAGGGAATCTTTATTTTTGCTTAAGAATGATTGCAATGTTGGTATTTTTCCATGAGAGCGCAACAAGTTGAATGTTCTCAATAGGGGGAATCAGATTCAATGCATTGATGGGAGATTTAGAATTGCCCAAAACCTCAGATAAAACTCTAACAGAATACAATCAGGGCCAGTCATCTTCCATACAGAGAGTCCCTTTGTTGTCTTTTGTAGTTCTTCCTCTGTAATAGGAATCTCTAATATAGCACCCTGTATTTCATTAATCTTTTGAATTTGGGAATCCTTGATTTCCTAATATTATCCCATCCCTTTCATCTACAATGTTTCCCTTAGGATTATGGATTTCCTTTATGTGGTACTTTCCTTGCATTTTAAAGTAAAAAATGTCCCCATGTTTCCACTGTTTTCTTAATGCATATGGGGAGTTTGTCGATATTGACTAGAAGATTTGTCTTACAGTTTGTTTTTTTATGAACATTTTTGTCACAATATAATACATAAAATTGCAGATTGAAACTTGGGAATTCATTTTTTAAGTTGCGAGCAACATTCAACTGTTTGATATCGTGGTCTGACCAATGAAGACTGCGTACATACCATTTTTAGCAGGACTTTGTGGTCTGGCGACCTGGTAGAGTAGCTGTTGAAAGATAAAATATGCAACATATATCAAAAATGCCCCAGGATGCTGGCTTTTCTGGCTGCTCCTTGGTTTGGTAAAAGGAAAGCAATGTGCCTGCTGAATTGATAGTCTATATTCTATTTTTGAAGGTCAGGGAAAGCTCTCAGAAAGAGTAGCACAATAAATCCTATGGAGTTGCTGCTCTCCACGCGCCCATCAATGCTAAGGACTGCAAATTATTCTGATGCATTCAATTGTCTATATCTTCCACTTTGTATAAGAGAGTTTTTGTTGAAAGATTTCCTGTTTTCTGATGTCAAAGGTAGTTTCTTCAGCTTTGTCAGTCCCTTCCTTTAGTTTGATTAAGTGCTCCCCAAAGGCCATCATCTATTTCAAGAGTTTCTGTAGCACAGCTTGAGCCTTTAGGTTACTTATGCGAAGCCCAGCTGCATCCTTCTTCTATTCCTCATGTTGTGTACACAGTGGATCATGGATTGAGGTCAATTAAGACTCTGCTGTTGAATTACCATCATGACTGTATATAGCCAGTTGAGAGTTGATGCCCTACTTGGGGCTTGATAGAGTATCTATGGGATAACATTTAAGAGTGTGTGACCCATGTGTGTGAGAATGTAAGGCAGTGAGCTCTATTGTCTCACAGCAACTGGTCATTATCCACTTCCTAATCCTCAACTATGCTTAGCCTTGAGGTACTCTTTTTGCCTTCACGAGTACTCTTGTCCAGTCTCTGACTTGCCTCTCCTCAAATCTTTGTCACAATTTCAGCTTGCTCCACATCATTCTCAACGTTTTCCCAGATGGTGTTTGTATTTCTGGTTGAGATTCAGTGAGAAATGGGACTGCTTTTAATAACTCTGTTTCTGAATCTGCTTCTGAGGTCAAGTCAGAGACCCCTAACGGAGAAAAAAGGGCATCCTCTGATTCAAGTCCTTGCATCTGTATATGCCATTTCGACTTCTGGGATCATGTCCTCCTGTGTCTGCTCAGTTATTGGGGCAATTGATACCGGATTGGCTTGAAGTCACTGATTGTAGTAATGTTTATGGATCTCTATGTTTGCTAGGAGAACAGCTGTGAAAATCTCATTATTGTCTGTTAGGGAATCATATACCAAAATAAATGTTGACCCAAGATCAGTAGGGCCCGAGGCAGTACTTGATAGGAAGCAAGAGACCGATAGACGAAAAAAGACAGCACAGATGTGGCATAGCATGGTTCTGTGGATATGATGTCATGAGGAGTAGTAGTGACCTCTGTAGAACTAACACCTGCCTCAGTATTTAAAGTCTGGGGGTTAGCCCTTGATTCATGAGGGTGGTGTCAAGTGTAAGAGTCATTAGCAGTGTAAGGATACCCTCATCGCTTTTGTGGTTGTCAATAGGCAGATCAAAAGCATCATTATTTAAAGCTTTTGATTTATGAGTGTGTTTTACTTGCATGCAGGACATCATGATCTGAGGAGCCTTAAATAGTTGCAATCAAATCGTTGGGAATAGGGTATGCTCTGCAGTATCACTGATTTTCAAGACAGTCTCATCACCTGTGTTGGACTTGGCCCTTTTTGGCAGGTTCACCCCTGAACCTTTTGCCTTAAGATCTGACATGGTGGTAGTGGTTTTAGGCCTCTGGGCACTTTAGCACTGTGGTCCAGTGTAAAGTGTGTGTGCTGTCTGTGTACATGTGGTGAGATTGGCCTGCACTCCCATAGGAATGCATGGGGGATAAGTGTGTCCATGGTAATTCCTGGTATGAGAGGAGTGCAGGGTCGAGTTTAGTATGTATGAACTCGTGAGGATAAATGCTGCGCAATGGTGTGCGCAGATGTATGGTGACTGGTGGAGAAATGCCACTTGTAGAAGTTGACATTTCTGTACGCTATTTGTCTGCCTGCCTGATGTGAATTGCATAAGATAAACAAGTGGTTCTGTCGGGTGTAGATTATCTCTTTATACCATTAGGGCAATCATTGGTTTACTTATATGGAAAACAATTTAATCATAAGCAACACACATGGAGACCATAACGGGTATTGCAAAAGTTTTATAAATTATGTCATTTATAAATACCCACATTCATTTGCATGGCTGTCAAAACATAAACGGCGCTGTGATTCGTGACAGGGTGAATCTGGTGCTCAGTGCTTGTGGTGAAGGTGCTCAATATATACAAAGTGAGATTTCATAAAATTGTCGTTTTTCAAAAGGCCAGTAAGGAACAGATGTTTGAATAGCTCTGTAAGCCAGTAGTCTGTCCCTTGGAGTGGATGGAGCGGATGGGGCAGCCAGGCAAGGCTTTCGGCTCCCCTGGATGCCTTAGGTTTGGAGTCATCAAAGGCTGCAAGAAAGAAGGTGGTCAATCCTGCAGATGCACTGCTGTTGCAAGAAAGCTTAGCATGTGGCATCAGGAAATTCAGCAAGACTCCTGGCAGCTGTAACAGTATGTTGCTGGGAGCACGGGACTATGGGAAGCAGTGAACTCCAGCTGATGGCAGACACAAATGCTGTTCACTCTTAGGACCGAGTGAGTAGCTTGCAGTTACAATATCACTCCCCTACTGAGTGCCGCACTGGCATGCAGGTGCTCTTGGAATCACCAGACCAGTTCTGTGGGTTTGCTTATAGAAACATTTGTGGAAGTGTATTGAGGATGTTTAACCACCAGGGAAAAAGAACAATACAAAATGATTGCAATGCCCCAGGCATTCATACCACATTTTGTGTAACTTTGGTATTGAAAACTCAGTAAATTCAGGTCAAAAACACCTAAAAGCCTTGTAGAGTAAGAGTTGCACAGAATAGTGGCAGGACCTCTTCACACCTCAAACTAGGATTGGGCATCAAGCAGAATGCTTCACACTGATCAAAATATTCTATTTTACACTAGTACAGTTACCTAATAGTGTAAACAGGAAGGTTTCTACTGGAACTGAGCTAATTCACACAATCCACTTTTAATATGTGAAATCAATACACGCACAAGAAAAGGCTGCAAAATAGTTTTCTTTCCACGTGAGCAAGGCTGTAATAGCCATACCAGGCATCAGGCCTTTCCTCCGGAGGCTGGAAGGGAGAGGGCCGGTATTGTACCAGGGGGCCATCTGTGTTGCTGTGGGCCAGTTTATCACTAATCTTGGGGGCACTTTGTTTGCAAATTGTTATGGGTTTAAAAGCACTGCTGCAGAGTTCATTTTATGTCAGCTCCAGCAGTTTTCAGGCAACAATGAATGAATCAATCAGTCATTTGTAAATTACAGTGCAGCCACCCTTGGGGTATCTGGGCGCAATTTCACCATTGAAGAGTCTGGTATTGAGTTTCTTTCTGAAGTGGCTGTACGGAGTTGAAGTGGAAGGTTGTTCCATGTCTTCATAATGATATAGGAGAAGGAGTGACCACTGCTGCGATGGATGGGAGGTCGAGTGAATAGGAGCGAAGACTTCTGAAGGGTTGGTGGAAGTTCAATCGATGGTTGATGTAGGCAGGTACTAGGTCATGGAGGGCTTTGTAGGTGTGCATGAGAATCTTGAACGAGCATCTCTTTTGGATGGGGAGCCAGTGGAGGTCTCTCAGGTGGGGGGCAATGTGGGTTTGTTTGTGGAGGTCCAGAATGAGTCAGGTTGTAGCATACTGTATTGTCTGGTGTCTTCTGAGGAGCTGGGTAGAAATGCCGGCATAGAGGGCATTGACGTAGTCAAGGCGACTGGTGACTAGGGCCTCAGTGACAGCCTTTCCGGTGTTGGTTGGGAATCAGCTGAAGCTTCTGCAGAGCATGTGAAGTGTGTGGAAGCAGGAGGAGGCGACTGCATTGAGTTGATTTTCATGGTTAGTTGACTGTCGAGGATGATGCCATGGTTGCGTGTATGGTCATCGGTGTGGGTGTGAGATTTGCAGGCCACCAGCTGTGGTCCCATGCAGAGGTGTTCTTCCCGAAGATCAGTACTTCAGTTTCGTTGGAGTTGAGTTGGCGGTAGTTGTCTCTCATCCATTTCGCTACGTTAGTCATGGCATTGCAGAAGTTGGTTTTGGCGTTGGAGGGGTCCTCAGTGAATGAGAGGATCAGTTGAGTGTTATCTGCGTAGGAGATTATGATGAGTCTGTGGACTCTGATGACATCTGTGAGGGGATCATGTAGATGTTGAACAGAGTGGGGCGGTGAGATGATCCTTGTGGTATCCTGCATATGATGTCTTTGGACTTGGAGGTGAAAAGAGTCAGTCGGATGCTCTGTGTGTTTCTATCTGTCCTGGAAGGTTGCAGTGGAGATAGAGGAGTCGAGGATGCTGGTGAGTTGTGTGCTGATAATCAATCAATCAAGTGGTTTGTAAAATGCAACTACTCACCAGTGAGGGTCTCAAGGAGCTGGGGGAGGGTGGCCGCAGATCAGTCACAATGCACTGTGGTTCAGTCGAAGAGCCAGGTCTTGAGGTCCCTCCTGAATCGGGGCAGTGATGGTGATTGACTTAGGGTGAGAGGCAGGGTGTTCCAGGTCTAGGGTTCGTTGCAAGTTTGTAGAAGTGGTTGGGGCAGGGGTGAGTCAGTGCCCTGGAGTGGATACAAGACATGATGGCTGAGGTTGTTAGGGTGGTGAGTGGAGACCAGTGGGTAATGGTTTGGCTGATATTTACTGGTTGGCAGGAAGGGATTTTGCAGGTAAGAGCAGTGGGGCAGGGTGGGTGGATTCAACAGACGACTATGAGGGAAGATTCATTATTTATTTCATTTTCCCTCGTTGTCATCTGTCAAATCCCCTTCCCGCTCCACCGCTCTTACCTGCATGAGCAGATCCTGCTGGTTGGTTGAGGTCATTGAAGTTGTGGGTGGTGGGCTGTAGGTCAAAATTGTTGGAGATATTGGTGATCCTGCTTTGAAAGTAGTCTACGAGGGTGTCACAGAGTTCTTGGGAGGGATGGATGGTGTTCTCTTTTACTGTAGGGTATGGCTGAAAGGTTAAGATACCTCTAGTGATTAATGTTCCTGCTGTTGAGGGATCATAGATTTGTCTAGTGTCAGTTTTGACTCATCTAAGTTAGCTCAGAGGGTTAACATGCCTGCTCCAAAGAACGTACACCATACAGATCACTGAACTGTATGTTATGCTGATATCTCAATGGGCTACTGCTTTTGTTTTAGAGATCATTTTGTTCCTAGCAGTACATACTTTACAATCATAGTATAGTACAGAGAGCTATGGATGGCCATCAAAGTCCTGCATGCAAAACGGTTTGATTCAGGTTAGAAATTTATATTTTTTTCCACAGCCTTTCATTATCCTAATGTTGTTAAAATAAATTACCAATAGGAAATCCAACTCTAACCACAGTGCTATGTTTTGACTCCTGAGTTGTGTTTCCCAGATCAAGCACACTTAAAAAATACCTACCAGTGTGGATGACATTTGAATCCTACTCCTTGTGGGCACGTTTGTCTTGTGTAAAGCTTTCTATACACTGATTTACACATGTATGAATCACTGTCCCTGTATGTGTGTGTGATGTTACGTGCTCCAAGACCCGACACTAGTATTAGAGGTGCTAAAAAAATGTAATAAATTGAAGAGACATGAGGGGCACTGTAGGAGACTGATAGTAAGGGAATCCGTGGATGAGGAGATCATTGGGGAGCATCCCAAAACATTGTTGCACTGGGTGCCACCAGCTCTAAAGTATGCCCTGCTGTGTTGCTTATTGGGGTGAAGGATGCTAACATTGCTCTAAAAGGTTTTTCATGCTGTTCTCAGCTTCTCAGCTGTGTTCAGCAGTTAATGTGTGCACTTATACTTTATTTAAATTCATGTTTCATGCTTATAATCTTATGTTTTGTGTTCTCCGCAAGAATATCAATGGGTATGACTGGGTATCCTAGTGCACTGTAAGGTCATCATTTACTTTGCTTTAAAAGCTAGTACTATTGAATATATAATGAAAAATGTGTTGTAGAAAGCACCATTTTTGGCATTTTTAACCACATTTTCTTGTAGTGGTCAGGCTCACTTGCTGTGCTCACTCACCTCGCACCATATGGGGGCTACTCGGACAAAATTTGCCAGAGCCTCTTTGGGTTTTCCAATCTTGCCCTGTACCTGAGTAAATTTAAGAGCCAAAATAGGAAATCAGTGGCATGATGAGGGAGAATGAGAATTGAATATGTTGTGCAAATCCACAAGTTTTGGGAGGATTTATAAAATGTTTGCACACAAAATGCACAAGTACATTACAACTAGAACAAGAATGTATAAGTATGCATTTTTAATACAAAGAAACTCTTAAACACCTCAATATTTAAACCGGGGAAGAAGGAAGAGGGAAAAGTGAATAATGTGTTTTCTGGCTGTTTGTGGGCCTGTTTTATCGTCTGCTTGGCCAGTTATTACTGTTGACTTCCCTGATATAAAGAAAAACATCACTTGCATCAAGCTCAGATCCATGCCGTCTTCCATACCTTGTAAAGCATGAATACAGCGTATCCTTACGTGTTCAAAATAACCGCAGCTTGCAAACATGGGTCACTTTTTTAGCTATCAAATTCACTATTGATGGTCACTTTTATTTTGGTGACCGGGCCTATTTTGGTCCCAGTCCGAACCTGGAGGTGTTTCTGTATATAATTTTGTTTTGCTGTAGTACCTTACATTCAGACTTTCAGGACTGATCATGGGTGCTGGAAACAAGGCGCACTAATACTGCTTTTGTTATTCTGGATTCCTGCTAGTATTATCATGTTCGTACCAAGCTATTCTGAATTTTCACATTCAGAATGAGGAAAAAAATAGGGAAAGCAGTATAATTGCACCTCAATCCACATATTTTTCTTGTATTTCTGCCCATTTAATGAGAATATTGTGGGAAATAGACCCCCGGTTGTGCTCCCCGGTATGTCTTGTTCTCCACCTCCCTGTCACCTATAGGTTCAACCATATATACACTCTTCCCCAACCCATTTTAGATAAGGAGACATAACTCAATAAAAAGAGAGAGCTGGTTGGGTATAAACCGGCCTCAAATGGATATGTGTTACCTTTTAGCGTTACAGACAGAATATTGCAGTTTACATTGATGGGGGTCCACACCTCACAACTTTCACACAACTTCAACTGTTTATGAATCCTCACATACTGGAGTGGGGGTTTACCGTTGCAAATGATGAACTTCCATTAACTGGAGATCAGCAGTGTGGGCATTAACTTGCGATCATACCCCTATGTCAATCCTCGGATATCCCATACACTTTGGTTGTGGTTGATGCTGCCAAGCTGCTACAGGCACAACCCGACTAGAAGGTCAAGGCCCTCCACTAAAGACAAGGGTGGAACCCTGCCAACCAACGTCAGGGAGGGAAAGCTTTAGCCCCAGCAACCTGACTGAGATCCCTTTTGAATTTTCCCTTTGCAAGTTGACTGTCTGTAATCCTATATGCCTGAAGGTACATAATTACAATCCTTAAGGCTTTCTATATCATCGATATATGGACACCTTAAATATGTGGAAGCCTTTAGATATGTGTAATATAAAGTTGGGTCCAGATTTATCAAGGTTTTGTGCCGCCCTTGTGCCAACCAAAGGGGCGCAAGGGCGACTCAAAACCTAAGTGAGATTTATCATGCCCCGCAAGGCCACCTTGCATGGCTTGATAAATTTGGAGTAATGCAAGGCAGCACAAAGCGCTGCCTTGTGTTCCTCTGCCACTAGGAAGCGTTCCATGGGTGGAGCGTGGATGTTCCCACGCATCCACCCATGGATTTTGGTGCTTTCCCTGATTTAACATTAATGGTAGACCTGGGAAAGGGTCAGAATTCCACGATTCCCCAAGTGAGGTGTAACAAGGAGAAGTATCTTTATTCTTCTTTGTTTTTTCCTTTTTCTACATGTGTTGCATTCTCGGGTGTAACAAAACTTGATGCCCCCCCCCCTGCAAGGCACGTGGAGGGCCCCCTCTAGACTCAATCATGAGCTCTCCAGTCAGAGTAATGTGCTGAGTGGGCCACTGGAGCTTGGGGCCTCCCGCACGGCGGGGGCTGTGGGGGCCTGTGTTTCACCACTGTCTGCATTCTGCAGCACACGTAAAAAGAGGAAAATGCATCTCAGGATTGTTTTTGCGCCTTACTGCACAAAAACAATCCTGCCAATAATGCAGGCACACCCTTGGAACATGGCGCAAGGGTGCCTGTGTTGGCGGTAGGTAGCCAAAAATGTGCCAGTGCTATAAAAGGGCAGGAATGTACAGTATAATGTTAAATATGGAGCATTCCTTTTACGCAGCATAGTGTAGCAAGGTGCTTTGCTGCGCTGCTCTGCATGAAAGGTTGATAAATATGCCCCTATTGTTTTATACTTACACAACTAAACTACTGCCGTACTGCTTGCATGGTACACTGCTTATTAAAAGGAAAAACGCTGAGGTGGGTTAATTTCCATTAGGCCCATTATTTGCGACTTTCTGAACCGAGGCTGGCAACCCTTAAAGAGGTTCAAAGCACAGACATATCCTTCAGTAGCATATTTAATGGCCTGCAATATTGCTGCATCCACTGTCCAATCTTCATGCAATCCTTTTCTTCCTCTCTTGCTGTCACCGCTTCCATCGTAGTACTTATTCGAAAAGAGTGAGTATCATTATACTGTGATCCAGCTCATATTGCTTGACACCCCTCCCTTTGAACCTGCAGTGCATCACCTAACTCTGATCACCTTGCCTGGCAATTTGCTAGTCATTAGTGAGGATTTGACAGATCTTGGCTGGGCTTTTAGGATCAACCATGCACCCCTACCTGGCTCATGTCTTGGATCATGGTATCTTGAAGCTCATTCCATTCTCCTTGATACTGCTGCCCTGATTAGGGACCACATTTTCCTCATAAACACCTTTCTGCATAACTGACACTTTGCTAACTTGCAGGGCCTCAAGGAATGATAAAGCACCTGCATAGAGAAAAAAGGCATTTTTACACTGTGAGGGACACCACCTATATAATATGCTTTCAATTGCAATGCAATTTTCTCACTTGCACCTGTGCGAGGTTTTTTCAGCCTTTTCAACCTATCATCATCTTCCTGGCCAGAAATCCAGTTAGCACTTATCCTATGTTCCTTGCCTTAACCACAAAGCCCCGTGCTGCCAGCCTGAGAGCCACCCACAATCTGTTCCTATCCTTCTTCTTGGCCTACTCGATAAACCACACTGCATAGCCCTCAATGAGTTACATTTGGCGTTACAGCGAGTGCAATGTAATTCGTTTTATTTATTTATTTATTTACTTAACTCCGTTCGGCCATATGCCAGAGTTTACTACCCCCCACCCGGCCCCTCCCCCACCCTAGGGCAGTACTCCTCCTTGCAGCTCTTCGGTTCTTCTTCCTAGCAGGGTCCTCCTAGTTCCAGAAGTGATCTTTTTAAGTCTTTGATTTCCCTGAGTCTTCCGACAGGAGGCACACTCTGCATCAATCCCTTGGGGATGCTTAGATTGCAGACAGAACAGTCCAGTCCTTTTTCTGCCCAAGACAGAAGCAGCAACTGCAGGCCAACCCACCCCACACACTTCAAGAGGCAGCACTCCTCACATAGCTCTTCCAGCCCTTCTTCCTGGCAGGTTCCTTTGTTCAGAGTAATCCAAAGTTCTGTGTCCAGGGCCCCAATATTTATACCATGTTTCTTTTTTAAATCAGCACAAAGAAAATCTCTGCTGCACACCCGCGCCAGTTCTGCCCGGTCCAGGCCAAGCACATGGAGAAGGTTGAGACAGCATTGTGCGTAGCAGATACAGCCTATTTAGGTGCTAGTGAAAACTCCTCCTACCACTCTAAAATGCAGAAAGGTTCCTTCAGCCTGGCTATGAGTCACCCAGGCAAGGCAGGATGCATCTCAAACACCCTTGTGACTGTCTAGAATGAATGGACATCCCCAGCTCCTGTCACTCCAAAACCAGACGGTGAATACACAAACAGGCAGAGGTACACAGGATAGTTAAGCAAGAAACTTCCCACTTTCTAAAAGTGTCATTTCCAAACACACAATTTAAAAGCCAACTTTCCTAAAATGTGTGGTATTAAATTCTGAGTTTAGAGAGCTTAAACCGCAACTCTCTAGCTGTTCCCAATTGAAAGTTACACATGAGAATCTCCTTTCTCCCTGGGCTGGTGCATAAGGGGCTGCCTAGTGCTAAAGCAGGCACTCTTGCACCCTAGTATAAGGGTGCCTGCATTGCATGTAGGATGGTTTTGTGCAGCAAGGGGTACCTTCCTGCACAACAAATAATCCTTAGAATAATTTTCCTCTTTCAAGGTGTAGTGTAGAATGCAGCACACATAGAGAGAGGAAAAATAAATATATTTTGCCTCATTATGCCTCTCCTGGGCAGACATATCTTTTTTGAGCATTCCCAGGTTTACCGGGTTTGGTAAAAGCATCACAAATCCTGGGAGTTGCATGGGAACACCCGCTACAAAACATATGGAACGCGTCCCCTGCGCAGAGTAATGCAACACAGTGATTTGCGCTGGGTTGCTTTAGTCCATATTTTTTAAGCCATTCAAAGCCACTCAACGAGGCTTTAAGTGGCTTCAAAAATATGACTTAGAGGTTTGCGGCACACATGGACTATTGTACAATATAGTGTAGTATGGTGTATTTTGAATTTCATTTTTTTTAAATTACTTTTAAGTACTGTGGTATTCCCAAGGCAGTACCACTGTACTCCATACATTTAAAAAAAACTAAATAGAAACTTACATGATAAAATTGAAAATGTAGCTTCCCAGATGCTGAACTGGTATTAGTTAAACAAAAATACTTATCTTTGGCAAGGGCAAGGGGGTACACTCCTAAATTACCCCTGCTCACCCCCTTGGTAGCTTGGCACGAGCAGACAGGCTTATCTCAGAGGCAGTGTGTAAAGCGTTTGTGAACACATACAGTAACCAAGTGACAACACTACAGATGGATACCACTCAAGTTTTATATAAAAAATAAGTATTCTTTATATAGATTTATCACAAGACCACAAACGACAAAAATCCACAATACTGTACTTAAAATGGTAGAATTAACTTAGTTCTCTGTAGATGTTAAAATGCGACACTTTGAGTTCAATGTACCTTAGGATGTGTAACGCTATACAACGAAAGTGTTGCAGGGAAGGTGATGCATTGGTTCCTTACATGCAAGAATGGTGATGTGTCGGGTCCCTACTTCTGTGTAGAGGATGCGTCGGTTCTTCTCTGCGAGGGGAGGTGATGCATCGGTTTCTTACTGCGCTTTCGTGGTGATGCGGCACGCAACGCAGTGATGCGATGAAGATCCGGTAGAATGCGACAAAGATGGCGTCTTCTTCTTGATGTGACACAATGAGAACCATGACAGGCCCTGCGACACGCTTCTCGGTGATGCGGGGGCGTCTGATGCGACGTCGATCCTCTTCTCCAGGGATGCGAGGCGCTTCGATAACGATGCGAGCCGCGACATGCCCTGCGACACGTCTCCCGGTGATGCCGCGGCATCTGGTGCAACATCGATCCTCTTCTCTGGCAATGCGAGATGCTTCGGTGGCCCTGCGATGACTCAACGATTTTTCCAAGCCGTGACAGGCTCTGCGACACGCTTCCAGGGGATGCGGCGGCGTCTGATGCGACGTCGATCCTCTTCTCCGGTGATGTGAGGTGCTCTCGTGTTGTGAAGCGACAGCGGCAGTTCGGTGACACGCTTCTTGCTCGTGAATCACGCTTCCAGCTCCTTGCGACACGCAGTCCCTCAGAAAGCCTTGCACAGCAGCAGGCACTTCCAAAAAACTCTTGGCGAGCTGGCTGGTGAAGTCTGTTGTCCCTGAGACTTCAGCAGGAGGCAAGCTCTTTTCTCAAGCCTTTGGAGATCCTTCACAAGTTGATTAAAAGTACACACAAAATTCCTGTCTCCTCTCCTCAGCAGTCAGGCAACCATTGCAGGCCAATCCCTCCAGCTTAGTGATAGTCTCTCCTCAGTCTCTCTGGTTCCTCTCCTCAGAAAAAGGGTTCTTCTTGTTTCCCAAAGTGATCTAAAGTTTTTGGATTTGGGTCCCAATATTTATACTCAGTTTCTCTTTGTTCTCTGAAGGCAGAGAGGCCTTTGTCTAGTCCAAACCAGTTCTGGTTAGTCCTGGAGCACTTTGCTGACATGACTCCTTCTTTTCTTTCACAGTGCAGGGCAGAGACATCAGATGCACCATAGGAGGTGGAGCCAGCATTGTGGAGGGAAGGCTCAGCCCTATTCAGGTCCCAGGTGCAACTCCTCCCACCCATCTACATGCAGATATCTCTATTCAGCCCTTTGCAGACTCCCCCTGTCTCCTGGGGTCCCCCTGCCCCTGTCACTCAAATTTCAGACAAGGAATACCCAACCTTGCAGAGGCAGGCTTTGGTGGTTAGACAAGATAACACCTACTTTCTAAAAGGGGTATTTTCAAACATAGAATGTTAAAACCAACTTCACTAAAAGATGTATTTTATCATACTGAGTTCAGGCATACTAAACTCGAATTTCTACCATGTTCCCTGAGTCAGTTAGGATTATAAGATGTAATAATCAAACTGCCCATTCTGGCCTATGGGAACAGGTAGCCTTGCAATAGTGAAAAACGAAAATAGCCATAATTCACTATTAGGACATGCCACACCCACCAGGGAATGTCCTCCCTTATACTTACAATGCACCCTGCCCTTGGGCCTACTATAGCGGTGACTAATGTGCAGAAAAGGGAAGGTTTAGGGACTGGCAAGTGGGTGCACTTGCCAAGTCAGCATGGTAGTACCAGACTGCACACAGACTCTGCAATGGCAGACCTGAGACACCCTTTTACGGGCTGCTTCTGTGGGTGGCACAAACAGTGCTTCAAGCCCACTAGCAGCATTTGGTTTACAAGCTCTGGGCACTCATGGTGCACTCTACTAGGGTCTGACAGGTAAACCAAATTAGCCAATCATGGAATCACTAATCCATACATCAATTTACCATAGGGAGCACTTTCACTGTGGCACTGTATAACAGTGGCACAGTGCCCAAAGCATCTAACACCAGCAAAATCACATGAGGCAACAGAAAAAAATAGAAGGGAAACCCACGCCAAGGTGCCAGGTCTAACAATAATCAATATTTACAATTGCAATTGCAATTCAAAAAATCTTCAGCATTTGATAGCATGTCTTCTCTTCACCCACATTCAACTATGACATTTTGAAGTAGTAGTCTAGTCAAATTAGTTCAAAAAATGAGCTAACCTAGAACTAATTACAATACAATTTCTGTGAGTGGGTTGTTATTGAAATTTTTCCGTAGAAAACGATGGTGAAAAGTCTACCACTCTATCATGACGCGTTAATCCAATATGGCGGGTTTTTCAAAATGGGTGCCCATTTATTTGAGATATAGGGTATAACTGTTTATATGCCCATGTGTGGTATCATTTTATATGTTCTAAGGGACGGGAAAGTCGAAAATAACATCAAAAAATGTTTCTGATGATCATAATATCAAATAATCGCGGAATATGTCAGATAGACAAAGTTTGAATAATTTTTTCGGTGACTTATATGACAAAGTGTAAAGGAACGTAAATATTACAATTAACTTTTGAAATAAAAAGTTTGCTATTGTTTGTGTTTTGTTTTGTAACTTTGTTGTTATTGTTTGTTTTTTTGTTGATCAAAAATGTTTCATTTATGTGTTACAGGTTCTTGCGAGTTGCTGTGAGATACACTGAAAATGGACGTAGAAAAGTGTTTCATTTGTGATGTGGTGTTTCAAGAGGATGACGATGTATCTGTACTCACTGAAAGAGGAGTGACTGGAATTAAAAAAACATGCAAGGAGAGAAAAATATCTAAGTTTCACGTTTGTTGTGTTGGGCAGAAAGTTCACAAGAAAAGTAGAGCGCGTTTTGTTAACTTGAAAACTCCGTTCCAGGAGAAAGAATCAGATCCCACAACTTCTCGTGTTCTACGGTCGTGTAAAACCCCGTTTGATTTTAGAAAAAATAGTTTTTTCTGTGGTACTGAGTTAAGTTTATACTTCAGGGAGAGGAACAAAAATGTGTGGTTTAATGCACAAACAGTTGAATTCAAATCATCAGTTTTACAAAAATGCAACAAACGCAATGATGAATGGGCAGACAAAGTTAAGAGACGTATCCAAAATGTGTCTGATTTACATGCTGTAGATGCATGCTACCACAAACAGTGTTACGTCAATTTTTAGACTGGAAAATGAATTCCCGGGCAGTTCACTGATAACCCTCCAATATCTTCAGGTCGACCAGAGGACTCAGTTCGCCAGGAATTCCAATAAGCCTACTTACAGGTGCCAGCCTGACTGAACGAATCTGGGCGTAGGCTGGACATACAAACAACACATGGGGTACAGTCTCATGTTCAGAACAATAAGGGCAATTGATAGTAACAGAACCCTCCCACTGTGCCATTAAGGATTTAAAGGGGAATTTCTGTACTCTAATTGATTATATAATTTCCTATCTAGTGAGGTGGTTATGAGATCCTAGTGCATCTCTAAAGTATGCATTGTTAAAACTCAAGAATTCCCCTGTCAGTGAGGTACCTGCCACACAACATTCCTCCTGCTGTATTACCATAGACCAGTATTGTTGTTTCAATACCTACTTAGAAGGGAAGGAAACCATATCTGGATGGTTTGAAAGGTTTCCATGACCTAGTAAACTTAGCTGATTCTTAATCGAGTGTAACCATGTTACTTTATGGAATCTCTCAGCATTCACAACATCTAGTTGCGCAGCAACATAATGGCTCAGCTCTAGGGTTAACCAAGACTCCACCAGTACAACAAAGCACGAAACAGAGTCTTTAGGGCAATCTTTGTAACATCCATATCTAACCGTAGGGGATGCAAGGGGGTATTGGGGGGAAAGAAACCTAAGCTCTTAAAAACCCGTTTTCTGACCGATAATAGGCAGAGATCTCTCCAGACCACTGCAATTCGACACCATATAATGCAGCACCAATAACCTTCGCCTCATACACCTTAAGAGCTGATTTTACTAGTTTACTAAGGGATCTAAGATGTTTTTTCAGAATAGCTCCTGTGATCTGTTTATGTTTTAAACATGCCTTTTCAATGTGCTCAGCCCAGGACATATTGGATGAGAGTTTGATTTATAAAGTAATTCTATCTGGAGCAGTTATAACTGGGAGTTGCACAACATGTTGTGTAGGCCACATAAGTCAATGTTAAACAGCTGATTGATAAAGCTAAATGCATTTGAATGAATATAGTACATTGCAACGTGATGTATTACATCGAGTGCTTTTACAGCGCTGTTGTTACAATGACCGCGATGCATTTACATCGTAAGTCATTACAATGACTTGCACTAGGGGCACACTGGACTTAAGAATAGTATTAATTACTATTCCTACTCCTATTTGCGCAACGGTAGGGAAGGTGTTGAAATTGATTTCCAATACCTCAGTGCCCCCTAGTGCAAGTCGTTGTAATGACTTGCGATGTAAATGCATCGCGTACAAACAACGTGGTCGTTGTAACGACCGTGTTGTAATGGTACAGCAATGTAATGACAGAGTTGTAAACTCTGTTTAACATGTTAATGAACCATTATTTATATTTGAAGCTGTACATAACATTCAAATTCATGAGTCTGATGTCCTCAATCCAAAATTTCTATTTAGAGCCTTTCAATATTAGAAGAACAGCAAGCAGAATAAGTAAAATAAACAACTCTTCACCAAATTTTTTTTTTCAATTAATCAATTTATTAAGTGGACAAATTACATTTAAAAAAAACATGGATTAAAGTACAATGCCAAAGATGGAGGTAATAGATCTGGTCTATGGCAGATAACATTTTAAGGCAGACAAGCTTTTAAAGTTGCCTTTAGTTGTTTTGCTCTCCGATGCAACACCTGCTTCATATTTCTGAGCCACGTTCTCAGTTTTAAACACCTTGGGGTGCTATCCTGGGTGGCTTCTGCCCGGCATGGAATTCTGCAATCATTCTAAAAATACAAAGAACAATCATAATAGTATTAAACAAATGTACAGCATGTGTAACTGGTAGAGTTTAAATTGTTGTAGTGAAAATCATTAATTAATTCATCATTTCCCAGCTTGCATAGCTTTGACCAAACAAGCTACATCTTCTCACACTTCAGTCATGATCTCTCAAAGGGGGAATGAACTACACTATACATATCTGGAGACAGCAGTTTTTGTGATTCATCTTTTTCAGTCTACAGTATTAAAATTACACCATCTTAACTGATCCACATGAAATGAAATGCAATTCTAAATAAATAAGAAATATACACAAGTGATTTCTATAATGCCTAATCAATTATGTTTTTGTAAAAGGCTTGTATAATACTGCAGAAAAATAATTTTTGGGTGGGAGAAAAGCAATTGTACTGGAAACTGTAACTCACAGCACCCTAATTCGAATAATATAATATGCTGATTTACAATAGCAGCCTGCAGGAAGACATGTATGGCATTTTTCGAGTGATCTAAATGGTGGATACCTCTGTCCAAGATCCATAACATGTATCCAAGTGATATTGCAAGAATGTGACCTCAGGAGAGTCTTAATGAGGGCCCAGTGTGCTGGCTAAGTGCTAGCAAAGGTGGAAAACACCTGGGTAGTGCAGTCGGAGCTACTAATCAGCAGCCCAGCTCCAAAGAAGGCTACGGTCCTATTGTGGCCTGGGACAACTCCATATGCTCAAAAACGAGGCCAGTGTAAAGTTTAGCGGTGACATTACCAGAGTCCTCACCTGATGTAGCTAAGAAAGGCACATGTGAAGCACTAAGTAAGTGTCCTCAAGAGGGCGTCCCTACAATCCCGAACACCAGAAGCAACTATACCGGACACGTCACCTTGACCAGTGACATCATGCAAAACGGACATGAAGAGTTTTTGCTGCGCCCAGGGGCACTTAGTGGTGCTATAATCATATAATCAGAGCACTCCCTCTTGTCTAGTCCTAGAGTGCAGAGAGTGAACTGTATAGTGATGAGCAGCAATGAAGAGAAAGACTTAATGCAACGTGGGCATTAAGGTGGTGAGTGGGGAAATAAATGATCCACCTTCCCTATAAATCAACAATAAAGAGCATTGGTTTGTAGGAGCACTGGGGTGACTCTTCAAGGGAGCCAACTGCTCACTGAGGACACAATAGCACAAGCCACAGATTTCACACTACAATCTTGAACAGCCCCATACTCCAGAGCCTGAAACACTGGCATTGGGCTACATGAGACTGAAACTTGAGTGGACCATTTTCAATGCCACCTAAAGAGACGGGAACAGAGAAAGCATTGTCCACCTACTAGCGAGATATGGAACTCACACAAGGCGACCCACCTGGGAGGGAAAAATAGAAAACATAGTTGCAAACATGACCTCAGAGAAAGCGTGTGTGCATAGTTCTGCCGTATTTTACAAGCCAAGGGCTCCAGTGCTATAGCGAAAAGCAGTGGGGACAACGGACAACCTTGCCTGGTTCCACGTTGTATGTGTATTGTGTCAGATATGTGTCTGTTTACCTTAACGCGGGCAACGGGCTTAGTGTGGAGAAGGGCGATCCAGTTGATCAGCCTAGGCGGTAATCCTATTCTATGTAAAACCACAAACATATAGTGCCATTCGACAGAATCAAACGCCTTGGCGGTATCCAGTAGGACTGCTACCGCCTGTAACTCTGGACTCAATTGATGCAGCAAGGCAAATATAGTGCGCAAGTTATGCGCAGTCGAGCGCCCTGGAATAAAACCCGATCGATCAGGCAGAACTATTGTGGACATAAATGGTTGTAGCCTTGTAGCAATAATTTTGGTCAGAATTTTAACATCGGTATTTATTTGTGAAAGGGGCCTGTATGATTCTGCTTTATCCGGCATTCAAAATTATGAGACAAATGCGTGGACCTTGAAAATCACTCCCGGTGATACTTGATTCTATAGGAAGACCATGCATTTCCCATCTGTATGAGCTCAACTCAGAGACATCATAGCTAAATTGACATCATCGATAAATTAGCATCCCTTCCATCAAACACAGAATAATGAGAGAGGCCAGAAAGATGGGCACACTTATTTTACAGGATCAAACCATCAACTCCTACCAGAATATCCACAAAGCACCCTTAACAAATGAAGGATGCTTGCACTGATAACAGGGTAACTGCGGAGAAGACAGTTGCAGTATAGTTGGACTTTTCCATTCAGGCTGTGGTTTCAACTGAACTCCAGAACCTTTGTAATCCACACAGTTGAGGAAGTTTGAAGCATTTTGGGATCGACCAGTGAGGCTTCGCAAATCAAATTATGACAAAAGAAGTAGAGCAAGATATACACTTTCATGCCAATGTAAAAGTAGGATGCTACATATGATAACAGAAGCTAGAAGACACTGGATGGGTAGTAGGTGGGAAGAGCAGGCTGCAGTGCTGTTTACCAATGTGTTGGAAGACTTCATACTCCTATTTTCATCAGAGGAAGACAGGGGAGTGGGTTGGTGTGGAGAGTGGAGGTGAGATGGTGAAATTTATTGTGTTTGAAGTCCTGATGGTTACCGAGAAGTTGACACTGAGTCAAATGCTGTTAAATATCAGAAGGTTGCCTACAATCCTTGGAATTACAAACACCTACAGATGGAATACATCTCAAATGACAATGTTGAGAATCGTGTCATGGAGTGTGTGGGGAATTAATTCCCCAGTTAATTAGAAATTTCCCACTAGTAAAGGCAGGTCCAAGTGTCAGATCAGAGATCTCTAGACCCTCAAAGAAAACACCACGAAACTGAGAGATATATAGGTGGAACAATATCCATTCAATTCTAGCCATCAGTTTGACAAATAAAGTGCATATTATGCCAGAAAATATATTCCTTAAGAAAAAAACTAAAATTCATATCTGAACACACCTAAAACAAGATTTTTAAAAAACCACATTTTTATCCAGATACATTTTCAAAATGTAGACACTTTCCTTGATCAGAAAGGTCATCTAATGTTACAAGTTGCACTGCTATGTTTTGTTTCCAGAGATGGGTACATTGCTGCAGATTAAGGCTGTTGAGGATAAGAAGGACATCCTTTTTCCATATCTTGAGACTAAGACTCAAAAGAAAATTAAACTTACTTGATATTTGCACCCAAAATTCAGCCCAGGACACCTTTCTCATGCATATAGTGGGCAAAATACAGGCACTGAACCCATGTAAATTACTTAAGTTGGGCACCTTCAATATGGTCCATGATGCACAGCTAGATAGACACCCTCTCCAATGCCACATTCTCTTTTCGGGAATTCTGGGAAGCAGGCTTCATAGACATGTCAGGATAAAA